>NC_143466.1:0-2400000 GCF_987193195.1 Phasianus colchicus
TGGCGGACTCCTTTGTACCTCTCCAGGAAGTGCTTTGGAATGGAGAATTTTCTGGAGTTGTTTCCAGTTGTTGCTTGGATGAGCTGAGGCTTTTCTCCTTGTATCTTGGCAGGAAAGCAGAGCGGAGGGAACGTCTGTGGTGAGATGCTCAGGTGAAGTTGCCTTCCGTGCACCAACAGCCTGTTTGTGTCCACGTGATGCACGGTGAAGGGAAGCCTGCTGTTCTGTCAGTAAGCCTGCCTAGTGGAATGATGTTTTTGGCCTTTTTGGCAAGTGTGTGAGGAGAGGTCCTTGGACAGGCTTTTTTTTTTTTTTTTTTTTTTTTCTCAGGGGAAATGCTATTTCAGTTGTTAGTTACAATGGTTGATTGGTGCTTGTTTGAAAAATATTTGTCATCTCGAGAAGCAGTGTTCTCGCACCAGAGAAGTGAGAAATCTCCTGTACATCCTGTCTTCTCCGTGAGACCTTTGCACAATGTCTCTAGATGCCTGTAGAAATGGTGGGGGGATAAATGGGGAAGAGCTGAGGTGCAGTTTCTGTGCGTGCTCTGTACACGGAGCAGGCGTCGCCTAGTGAGAGCTAGGAGCCCTTTGCAGCGTGGTGGATTTGTTTTCCTTGCTTGTTGGAGCGTGATGCTTTTGTAGGTGCTGTGTGCATTGTAAGTAACTGTGAACTGTGCTGAGACAACAGGTGTGCTGGAGAGAGCCCCGCTGCAGCCTTTTTGTTTGGGCAGTTTTATTCCCTCTGGGGATTAAAGGGGTCTTGAAAAACTCACAAGTGCAACGTGCTACTGCTCCAGCCTGTCAAGTGGAGATGATGCCTTTCCTCCCATTGGGGCAGGGAGGAAAGTAGGTGAGAAATTCATCTGCCAGTGTGAAGTGGCAGGTTCGGAAGATGGTAACAGGCACGGTAGGCCAGGTAGCAAGATCTCAGAATCCTAGTATCGCCAAGGTTGGAAGAGACCTACGAGATCAGCAGTCCAACCATCCACCTATCATCAATAGTTCTCACTCATCCATGTCCCTCGACACAGCGTCTAACCGTTCCTCGAACACCTCCAGGGTCAGTGACTCCACCAACTCCCTGGGCAGCCCTTTGCAGCGCCCAGCCACTCTTTTGGAAAAGCAGTATTTCCTACCATCCAGCCTGAATCTCCCCCGGCTCAAATGGAGGCCGTTCCCTCCAGTCCTATTGCTAGTTAACAATGTGAGTTAACAGTGAGAGAGTGTTAACAGTGAAAGTGAATGTGTGTGGGGCATCCCTGACTTGGCTGACAGGAGTGGAACAGTGTTCACGTGGACGGCGGGGGGCTTGTTCCTGTGAAACGGTCCCTTGTGCTCCAGGAATCTCTCTGACTTTCTATCATGGCCTCTTCCTCCTGGTTTTCAGTGTGTACAGAGGCACTGGTAATGAAGAGAGAACAGACCTCTTCCTGGGCCACAGAATGGAATGTGCTTGAGAAGCAAAGGCAGGCAGGTGTGTGCAAAGCAAAGGCGTGTGTGTGCTTGCAGAGGGAAGCAGAGGGAAGCATGTGCACGCATCGAAAGCAAAGGCGGGCAGGTGCTTGTGAGGCAAAGGCAGGTAGGGGTATGTTTGTGAGGCAAAGGCAGGTATGGGTGTGCTTGCTTGCTTAGCAAAGGCATGCAGGTGCATGCTTGCATAGCAAAGGCAGGCAGGTGCATATGAAGGAACGGCAGGTAGATGGATGCATGCTTGCTTCGAAAAGGCAGGCAGGTGCATGGCTGTGAAGCAAAGGCAGGGAGACGTGTGCTTGCTTAGCAAAGGCAGGCAGATGGGTTCTTGCAAAGCAGTGGCAGGCAGGCAGGTGATTGCTTGTGAAGCGAAGGCCGGGAGGTGGTTGCTTGGTTAGCAGTGGCAGGCAGGTGTGTGCTTGCAAAGCAATCTCTAGCCAACTGAGGGGATGATGTTCTCAGGTTTTGTTGCTCTTTAATGACTTTCCTTTTTTTTTTTTTTTTTTTTTCCCTTTTCTTCTTTACTGCCTTCAGTGTCCCCGTCTCTTCCAGAAGCTGCTCTTTTGGCAGCCGCCGCGTGGGCTCGTTAGATGCCCTGAGTGTTTGGAAGAGAGCAGTTTTGTTGAGGGCTGTTGGTGGAATTTCTGTTGCCAGGAGCGCGCGGACAGAGAAAGAAGCGTTGTGCAGGCGGGGCAAAAGGAGTGCTGGGGGTCCTGGGAGCAGCAGTGAGGGAAGGTGTTTGAGCTAGTGCCGTTCCACTGGAACGTCCCTTTGGTTTTCTACTTCTGAGAGTACTGGAACTGGTTGAAAAAGATGTGACTTTAAGCGAGGGTGCAGAGCAGATTTAAGCTTTACAGGCGGCTGTGCCAGAGCGTGAAGCATCATCAGCAAGCATGGGTAGCACCAGCTTGAAACATCAGGGGAAGCAGTTAGCTTCCTCAAAACCCCCAAGTGGAGTGCCAAGGTGATGAGATGAAGCAGCACTGAGGGTGGTTTTCCAGGATCTGTGTCTTCTAGGGCTCGGGACCAGGGCTGTCACTGGGGTTGCTTTCACTGGACACCCGCCACCCCTCCTCAGGACCCATGGTGAGCGTGTGGGTGACAAACGTGTCACTGAGTGAGAGCATCAGGGTGGGAATGCATGGAACATAGCGGCCAGGGGAGAGACAGGCAGCACGGGGAGGGGTGCGTGGGGGGGGAAGGTCAGCCCCAAGGAGAAAGTCTCCCCGCATGGAAAGAAGGGCTTGTTGAATGCCTTGGGTGAGATGTTGCAGAAGAGGAAATGAGTGAGGTTAGTTAAAATGTGCCACCTGGGTTCTGTTTGAGCCCCCTCCAACCCCACAAGTGCCGTCCAAAGCTCTCCGGTGCCCCCTGGTGCTCTTTGCAGTTCCCCACTAAGGTCCCATTGCCTCTCGGCGTTGTCTGGACTCTCCTTGTGCAAAGTCAGTGCCCCCCAGTGCTGCCTGGAGCCACCCCAGTGCTGTGTGCGGCCCTCGCTAGCCTCCCAGTGCCCCGCAGTGGACCTCCCAGTGCCACCAGTACTGCCCAGTGCCCCCAGTTCAACACCCCCATTGCTCAGTACGTGACCATCTCCTTCCCCAGGAACAAAACAAGGCAGCAGAGATGATGACAGCAGCGATTGTGCTAGAGATGTTCAGTGTGGAGGAGCTGCAGCTCTTGGCTCCCTGCAGCCACCCCAACATCCCCAGAGGTGGGCACGGAGGCCTGGGGGGGCTTTGGTGCTGCATGAACGACTGCAGGCAGAGGTGTAGCAAAGCGAACGCAAACCATTTAATAGTTAAACGTACAAAAGAGTAAATAAATGACAATATTCCCAACCATTTCCCACCCTAACAATAGTTGCTGATCCCACCCCCTAAAATTCCCACCCTCTAATCAGTTTCCCACCCCCCGATCAAGTTCTCACCCCCCCGCTCCCTCCCACCAACAGTTTCCTCCCCGTCCAAAAAACTTCCCAGCCCCCAACATTCCCACCCCAGTAATTCTTTCCTCCCAGTTCCAACGATTTTGGAGTATAACATTGTATCAGAGTACAATTTCTCACTCAGAATTGCCACCCCACAAAAGTCCCTCCCCCTCCCCACATCCCCAGTGCCAGCAGTTACGGAGTACAAGAATTTTTGATGCCAGCCATCTCCCACCGCAGCCAGTTCTCACCCCAGTCATTTCCCACCCCAACAATATCACAGTACAGCTATTTCATTTCCCACTCCAAAAAGATCCCACCGCCCCAAAATGCCCACCCACAGCCATTCCCCACCCCAAGAATTCCCACCCGCAATTCCCACCCGCAGCCATTCCCCACCCCAAGAATTCCCAACCCGCAATTCCCACCCGCAGCCATTCCCTCCCCCCAGCCATTCCCACCCGCAATTCCCACCCGCAATCATCCCTCCCCCCACCCCCATTCCCACTCGCGATTCCCACCCCCAACCCTTCCCCACCCCAGCCATTCCCACCCCCCAACCATTTCCCACCCCCCAAGCAACATTTCGCAGCCCAAAGCTTTGACAGTCCAAGACTTTTGCAGTCCATCAGCTTCAGAGTCCCACATTGCCCCAGTCCAAGACGCCGCTTGTGGACAGCCCAGTTTGGGAGGGGTAGGGCTGGCGCCGGTGCTGGTGCCCCTGGAACAGTGCCGCTGCTCTCTGGGTGTCGTGGGGGCCAGCGAGGAGCCCAGGGCTACAGGGAGCCATATTCATCGGCTACGGCCACGTCTCCTGCTGCACCAAGAGGGCTGGTTTCTTGGTCTGCTCCCGCTCGGGCCACTGTTGGGGTGTGATGGGCACCGAGCCCTCCTGCTGGCCGCCGTGCTGCCACAGCCAGCTTTGCCTAGCGCCGATGTTTGTGGCCTGGAACATCCTGGCAGCGCGGCAGCTTCCTCTTTGCGGCTGGGATGCTGCCAGCGTGCTGCTTGTGCCCGGTGCTCTTGCGTTTGGTGGTGGTGCAGGCGGGCGTTGGGCACCTGGGTGGCTCGGTGCTGTCCCCACGGTGCTTGTCTGCCAGCCGGCAGGAGATGCATCCGGGTGGCAGTGCGAGGCGCGTGAGAACCACGCGGGGCTGTTCCTGCTGCGCCTCTTCCAGGAGCTGTCCAGTTTGCGGCAAAGGAGGCACGGGGCGCTTGGCTGTCTCAATGCTGTCCCCCTGGTGTTTGTCTGCCACCCGGCAGGAGATGCATCCGGGTGGCAGTGCCAGGCGGGTGAGAATCACCCGGGGCTGCCTCCGCTGCACCTCTGCCATCAGGTGTGCCGCGGTGGGCGACGGTGGTGTGGAGGCAGCCAGTGGGTTTGGCAGTGGCAGACGGGTGAGAATCACCCGGGGCTGCCTCCGCTGCACCTCTGCCATCAGGTGTGCAGTGAGGGGCGCCGGAGGTGCTGGGGCAGCCAGTGGGTTTGGCAGTGCCAGGCGGGTGAGAATCACCCGGGGCTCCCTCCGCTGCACCTCTGCCATCAGGTGTGCAGTGAGGGGCGCCGGAGGTGCTGGGGCAGCCAGTGGGTTTGGCAGTGCCAGGCGGGTGAGAATCACCCGGGGCTCCCTCCGCTGCACCTCTGCCATCAGGTGTGCAGTGAGGGGCGCCAGAGGTGCTGGGGCAGCCAGGGGGGTCGGCACAGGCAACTCCGGGGATGCTGTCTTCTGCGGGAGCGAGTTGGTGCGGAGCCCAGATTCAGCATCTGTCTCGTTGCTGAGCTCCCTGCTGGCCCTGGGGGAGTCAGGCAGCTCTGCGATGGAAGAGCAGGAGTCGAAGCTGCTGGAGACATCTGGGCTCAGTCGCTCCGTGGCAGTGATGCACTGCATCAGGTCTTTGCTTTTGCAGCTGTCCGGAGCGCTGGCTGCTTCTGGAAAAGCGGAACATCCCCAGAACAATGATGGCAGCCTTCCCACGCCAGCTCGGTGTGGACACGGACCCGCCATCTCTGCAGACCACAAACTCACCATCAATCCAGTTGAGGAAATGGTCAATTTCCGCATCGTCAGCAAGAGTGTTGGTGCTGGGTCTCTCTTCTGGAAAAGGGAAGAAATCCCCAGTGGGGCAATGCCAGCTTTCCCACGGCCACTCGGCGCAGACAGCCGCCCAGCAGCTGTGCTGCTCCCAGACTCACCGTTGTTGATCCACGTGAGCAGGTCATCCATGTCTGCGGTGTCGTCCAGGATGCCTGTGTTGGCCGTCACTTCTGGAAAAGGAAAAAATCCCCAGTGGGGCAATGCCAGCTTTCCCGCGCCCACTCGGTGCGAACACCCCCCCGCCAGCTGTGCTGCCCCCAAACTCACCCTCGTTGATCCACATGAGGAGCTCCTCGATGTTGTCCGCGATGTCCTCCGGGGTGTCTGCGCTCGTTGTCACTGCTGGAAAAGCAAGAACATCCCCGGTGGAGCAATGCCAGCTTTCCCACAGCCAGCCGGTGCGGACAGCGTGCCGCCCGCTCCGCAGCCCCTGAACTCACCGCCTGGTTCCAGCGTGGCAGCGCTGCAGGTGAGCGGAGCCGTGGCGGGATGGGGGCACACGTCGGTGGGCGCAGGGTGCCCCCGGTCCTCCGAGAGCACCACGGCGTCTTGGAAGGGCTCCATCGGCGCCTCCCAGGTGTCAGGCAGGGTGCAGGGCACGGGGAGCACCTGCTGCTGCAGGGAGGGTACCTGCAAAAGAACGGGTGGGGGGCCGGGGCGGGCGGGGGCCTGCGGCAGGCAGGTGCCTGCGGGCTGCGGGGGCTCCCCGTGGAGGAGCACGGCCCCAGGCCACAGCCCCATGGGCTGCTGGGGCAGCAGCGTCCCTGCCAGCAGGGGATATCCCGAGCAGGGAGCAGGGGCGGTGGGGGAAGCCATAGCTGGGTGCAGCCCCCCAGGTAGGAGCAGCAGCACCGGTAAGTGCAGCCCCGCAGCTGGGGTCAGGCCCCCAGGTGGCAGCTGAGCCGGGGTTGGGGGCAGCCCCCCAGGTGGGAGCTGCGCTGCCTGTCCCCAGACACCTGGTCCCCCAGGCCAGACAGAGGCCTGAGGTGCCAGGTAGGTGGCAGTGGGGACAGGGGAGGGTTGGGGTGGTACCGGCATCGGTCCGCGGACGGTGGGCTGCATCCAGGCGGGGTCCGGTGGCGGCACAGTCGCTTCAACGAAAATGGCGTCGGGTGTCAGAGGCACCGTCAGCGCTCGTCGAGGGAATCTCTCTGTGGGGAAATGCCAGAAGGGGCGCTGGGCTGAGAGCCGGGGCACTGGGGTGAGATCCGGGTGAGAGGAGAGGGATCTGGGGCGCTGGGGTGCGATCTGTGGTCACAGGGATGAGATCAGGTGTGCTGGGGTGAGATCTGGGGCCCTGGGCTGAGATCTGGTGAGCTGGGCTGAGATCTGGGGTCACAGGGATGAGATCTGGGGCCCTGGGCTGAGATCTGGAGTCACAGGGGTGAGAGAGATCTGGTGCGCTGGGGTGAGATCTGGAGTCACAGGGGTGAGATCTGGGGCCCTGGGCTGAGATCTGGGGTCACAGGGGTGAGGTCTGGGGTGCTGGGGTGCGATCGAGGGTCACAGGGATGAGATCAGGTGTGCTGGGGTGAGATCTGGAGCCCTGGGCTGAGATCTGGTGCACTGGGCTGAGATCTGGGGTCACAGGGATGAGATCTGGGGCCCTGGGCTGAGATCTGGAGTCACAGGGGTGAGAGAGACCTGGTGCGCTGGGGTGCGATCGAGGGTCACAGGGGTGAGAGAGATCTGGGGCCCTGGGCTGAGATCTGGGGTCACAGGGGTGAGAGAGATCTGGGGCCCTGGGCTGAGATCTGGGGTCACAGGGGTGAGAGAGATCTGGGGCCCTGGGCTGAGATCTGGAGTCACAGGGGTGAGAGAGATCTGGGGCCCTGGGCTGAGATCTGGAGTCACAGGGGTGAGAGAGATCTGGGGCCCTGGGCTGAGATCTGGAGTCACAGGGGTGAGGTCTGGGGCGCTGGGGTGCGATCGAGGGTCACAGGGGTGAGATCTGGTGCGCTGGGGTGAGATCTGGGGCACTGGGGACAGCTGGAGCATCAGAGCAGGGGGAGCCCGCTGCCTTACCTGCCATGACAGCTGGAGAGTGGCAGTTGGGGGAGCCCCTCCCCCCAGGGGGGTTCCGTGACCGTTGGGGTCAGCCCCTTTCCCCCAGGCTTGCGATGATTTGACTTTTCGTACCCAAACATCCTTCCCATGCCAGTTGTTTCCCATCCCGATGATCAGTGACCATCCCGATGGGCATTTGGCAGCCCAGTGCTCTTCCTTGCCAAGGGTCTGCCCGTCCCAGTGGGGATTTGCCATCCCTGCAGTGAGTTCTCACCCCAGGGATGGTTTCCCCTCCCGTCCAAGCGATTTCCAGTCGTCACCGCCCAAAATTGTGTTTATCCAGGCCATGGCTAAGAACTTAAAGTGCCAGCATTAGTTACGAGTTCTTGAAAGTGGTAGCGGCCGTGGTAGGCCAGTTAGACCTATGGTAACAAGGGACAGTAACAACATGTGGGACAGCCCTGGTTTAGCTGAGAACAGTGCAGGAATGAGTCAGTGCCCGTGCAGCGTATGCCGAGCTTGTTACTGTGAACTGGTCCTTTGTGCCTCGGAGAACATCACTAACTTTAAACCGTGGACTTTTTCTCCTGGCTTTGGCTGTCTCTTGGGGGCATTGCTAGCGAGGACAGAAGAGACAGCATTGTCTTTTCTGCTCTTCCCTCTTCCGTGCTTCCCCTTTCTGCTCTCTTCCTCATCTACTCTTCAGCTCTTCTCCCTGAGTGTTATCCTCTTTTTTTCTGCTCATCTGCTGTTCTTTCTTCCTTGTATCCTGAGTCCTCTCCTGCATCTGTACTCCTCTTCTGCTTTTCTTTTTTCTTACCCGTATCCTCTCTTCTCCTCTTGTTCTCCTCATCCACTCTTCTGACTTAACTGTATCCTCTTTGCACATCTTGCGCTCTACGGTTCTTCTGTTCTGGCCACTCTCTGCTCTTCTACTTCACAGCTCTTTTCCTTCTCTGCTCTTCTGTGCTCTCTTCCTCCCTTCTGTTCTTTTTCGTTTCTGCGCTTCTCACGGACCCGTGTCCTGTCTTCCCATCTTCTGTACTTCTGCCATACCCGTATTCTCTCTCCTTCTCTTCAGCTCCTCTCCACTTCTGCTTTTCTGCCTTAGCTGTCTTGGCTCATCTCCCTTTCTGCTCTTCTCCCCGTCTGCACGTCTTTCTTACCTTCATCCTCTCTTTTATTCTCCTGCTCTCCTCCTCTTCTGCTCATCTCCTCATTGCTCTGCTGTCTTGCCTGGATCCAACCGTTTTCTCTCTTGCGCTTTTCATCTTCTGCACTTCTTTCTTACCTGCATCCTTTCTTCTTTTTCTTCTCTGCTGCTCTTCTTTATTTCTGCCTTGTCTGTGTGTGCTCTTCCCCTGTTCTGCTCTTCTAGTGCTCTTGTCAGCATCCAATCTCTGCGCCGCAGCTCTATGTCGGACTTTATTTTGGGGTGGAGGAAGGTACGTAGGGCCTAGATTTGTACAAGAAAAGCTATTGTGCTGTGCCCAGAAGGTGATGAAGAAGAGCCCTGGGGAACCAGGAGCACAAAGGCAGCGTGTTTCTCCGAAGGCCACAGCGTGAGCACATGTTCCCTTTGGCGGATTCCTTTGTACCTCTGCAGGAAGTGCTTTGGAATGGAGAATTTTCTGGAGTTGTTTCCAGTTGTTGCTTGGATGAGCTGAGGCTTTTCTCCTTGTATCTTGGCAGGAAAGCAGAGCGGAGGGAACGTCTGTGGTGAGATGCTCAGGTGAAGTTGCCTTCCATGCACCAACAGCCTGTTTGTGTCCACGTGATGCACGGTGAAGGGAAGCCTGCTGTTCTGTCAGTAAGCCTGCCTAGTGGAATGATGTTTTTGGCCTTTTTGGCAAGTGTGTGAGGAGAGGTCCTTGGACAGGCTTTTCTTTTGTTGTTTTTTTTTTTTTCTCAGGGGAAATGCTATTTCAGTTGTTAGTTACAATGGTTGATTGGTGCTTGTTTGAAAAATATTTGTCATCTCGAGAAGCAGTGTTCTCGCACCAGAGAAGTGAGAAATCTCCTGTACATCCTGTCTTCTCCGTGAGACCTTTGCACAATGTCTCTAGATGCCTGTAGAAATGGTGGGGGGATAAATGGGGAAGAGCTGAGGTGCAGTTTCTGTGCGTGCTCTGTACACGGAGCAGGCGTCGCCTAGTGAGAGCTAGGAGCCCTTTGCAGCGTGGTGGATTTGTTTTCCTTGCTTGTTGGAGCGTGATGCTTTTGTAGGTGCTGTGTGCATTGTAAGTAACTGTGAACTGTGCTGAGACAACAGGTGTGCTGGAGAGAGCCCCGCTGCAGCCTTTTTGTTTGGGCAGTTTTATTCCCTCTGGGGATTAAAGGGGTCTTGAAAAACTCACAAGTGCAACGTGCTACTGCTCCAGCCTGTCAAGTGGAGATGATGCCTTTCCTCCCATTGGGGCAGGGAGGAAAGTAGGTGAGAAATTCATCTGCCAGTGTGAAGTGGCAGGTTCGGAAGATGGTAACAGGCACGGTAGGCCAGGTAGCAAGATCTCAGAATCCTAGTATCGCCAAGGTTGGAAGAGACCTACGAGATCAGCAGTCCAACCATCCACCTATCATCAATAGTTCTCACTCATCCATGTCCCTCGACACAGCGTCTAACCGTTCCTCGAACACCTCCAGGGTCAGTGACTCCACCAACTCCCTGGGCAGCCCTTTGCAGCGCCCAGCCACTCTTTTGGAAAAGCAGTATTTCCTACCATCCAGCCTGAATCTCCCCCGGCTCAAATGGAGGCCGTTCCCTCCAGTCCTATTGCTAGTTAACAATGTGAGTTAACAGTGAGAGAGTGTTAACAGTGAAAGTGAATGTGTGTGGGGCATCCCTGACTTGGCTGACAGGAGTGGAACAGTGTTCACGTGGACGGCGGGGGGCTTGTTCCTGTGAAACGGTCCCTTGTGCTCCAGGAATCTCTCTGACTTTCTATCATGGCCTCTTCCTCCTGGTTTTCAGTGTGTACAGAGGCACTGGTAATGAAGAGAGAACAGACCTCTTCCTGGGCCACAGAATGGAATGTGCTTGAGAAGCAAAGGCAGGCAGGTGTGTGCAAAGCAAAGGCGTGTGTGTGCTTGCAGAGGGAAGCAGAGGGAAGCATGTGCACGCATCGAAAGCAAAGGCGGGCAGGTGCTTGTGAGGCAAAGGCAGGTAGGGGTATGTTTGTGAGGCAAAGGCAGGTATGGGTGTGCTTGCTTGCTTAGCAAAGGCATGCAGGTGCATGCTTGCATAGCAAAGGCAGGCAGGTGCATATGAAGGAACGGCAGGTAGATGGATGCATGCTTGCTTCGAAAAGGCAGGCAGGTGCATGGCTGTGAAGCAAAGGCAGGGAGACGTGTGCTTGCTTAGCAAAGGCAGGCAGATGGGTTCTTGCAAAGCAGTGGCAGGCAGGCAGGTGATTGCTTGTGAAGCGAAGGCCGGGAGGTGGTTGCTTGGTTAGCAGTGGCAGGCAGGTGTGTGCTTGCAAAGCAATCTCTAGCCAACTGAGGGGATGATGTTCTCAGGTTTTGTTGCTCTTTAATGACTTTCCTTTTTTTTTTTTTTTTTCCTTTTCTTCTTTACTGCCTTCAGTGTCCCCGTCTCTTCCAGAAGCTGCTCTTCTGGCAGCCGCCGCGTGGGCTCGTTAGATGCCCTGAGTGTTTGGAAGAGAGCAGTTTTGTTGAGGGCTGTTGGTGGAATTTCTGTTGCCAGGAGCGCGCGGACAGAGAAAGAAGCGTTGTGCAGGCGGGGCAAAAGGAGTGCTGGGGGTCCTGGGAGCAGCAGTGAGGGAAGGTGTTTGAGCTAGTGCCGTTCCACTGGAACGTCCCTTTGGTTTTCTACTTCTGAGAGTACTGGAACTGGTTGAAAAAGATGTGACTTTAAGCGAGGGTGCAGAGCAGATTTAAGCTTTACAGGCGGCTGTGCCAGAGCGTGAAGCATCATCAGCAGGCATGGGTAGCACCAGCTTGAAACATCAGGGGAAGCAGAAGAAGAAGAAGTAGAAGAGCTGAGGTGCAGTTTCTGTGCATGCTCTGTACACGGAGCAGGCGTCACCTAGTGAGAGCTAGGAGCCCTTTGCAGCGTGGTGGATTTGTTTTCCTTGCTTGTTGGAGCGTGATGCTTTTGTAGGTGCTGTGTGCATTGTAAGTAACTGTGAACTGTGCTGAGATAACAGGTGTCCTAGAGGGAGCCCCAAAGTCCTTAGTTGAGTGAGGGCCTTTTTTCTCCCTCTCTCAGTTTTTTTTCTTCTTCTTTTCTTTCTGTTAGTGTGATATAGCTGGCCCATCAGATAATTCACTGGGAGTTGTGCCTTCTTGCGAAGCTGTGGCAGGTGGGTGCATGCACTTCACTGCTAGTATGACCAAGCTGAAGATGCCTGAGCTGTGTGAGAGCTTTGAGAATTGGATGGATAGTTCTTGACCAAGGAAGAGCCCTGTGGTCCTAGCCCCCTGGGGAGAGGCTGGGATTGCTGAAGGGAGCGAGGATTCTTTGAGTGATCTGAATGGTCTAGGAAGGGAGGTGACAGGTTTAGGGTTCCTTTGCAGTGCTCTGCCCAGGCTGTGACACTGCCGGGGTTTGATTTTGAGTCACTCTGAATACAAAAGGAGACAAATGGTATTTTGTGCAGCCTGAAACCCTGCAACTCTGCTGTAGGGGCTCCAGCCCAGAGTAGGTGCCCTGTCTCCATGACTGCTGACCACGCTCTTCCCTTCTCCACAGTGACCACGGCCAGCCCCTGAAGCCCCAGTCATGAAGACCCTGTACGTCATGCCCAATGGCCATCTGTCTGTGCTGCCCATGTCTGTGATGGGTGATGGAAAGAGGTTGGGAAAATTGTCATTTTTCTTTTTCAATGCTCTCTACGTTAAATGATGAAATGTTTAGTGTTCACTTTGCTACACCTCTGCCTGCAGTCATTCATGCAGCACCAATGCCCCTGTACAGTGCATTCCTTAAACCCAGAGTAGAAAATGTGTTATTTGTGGGCAAATTGTATGATGTACATTTTTTATTGCTAAATCTGTCTATGATGTACTTAAAAAATGATTATTTTTTTGATAGAATTGGCTTCAGTTTTTAATTTATTTTTCCAGTCGATCCTTTCTTTTGTGTCCTGACTTGATCTGTCTGGTAGCTGCTGTGATAGTCTTACCATTGCCCTTTGGACTAAGGGTCTGTGTCTGCTGTGGAATTGCCTAGCAGGGATAATGGTAACCTAGTTGCAACTGGAAAACTCCACCAAAGGTGTTTTTCAGTGACACTGTTTGTTTGTTACTGGTGGTGTTCTTGTTACAGAGGTAGACAGGGGCAGAGCAAATGAAGTGCTGAGTAGGCAAGTGAATGAATGTGAACTTCTCAGACAAAATTCCTTCGATCAGGCTTTGGGCAGGGGGAGGATGTGTTGAAAAATCCTGTTGCCAACAGAGTGAAGCGCTCTTGCCCTTGATGACATCTTTTTTCCCATAAGTCTCCATATTGAGTTAGACAAGTAGTCATAGTCCAGCTGCCTACATATAGCAGTAAGCAGCCGTAGGGGAAGAGGATCTGATTTTGGCATTCTTTCTTTTACTCTCTTCTGAATTCCAGCAGTTATCTGAGTGCTATAATCTAGTGGTGGCCTTTTCACAGTGAATTCAAAAAGTATTTACTGAGAGTTGTAGTTGGAATATCTGGGTCTGTTGAATGGCCATCATTTTCTTTCCTGTTTTATATGGATTGCAAGATCAAGTTACCAGTAGTATACAATTATAATACAAGTTACCAGTAACCTTTTTTTGTCTTGCTTGTGCATGGGGAAAACTAGTGTTCTGTGGATCTGAACCTAGTATAGAAAGATCTGGTGCTGAAGATTGTGGAGCTATTCTGCAATAAAGACATCAGTGATGGAAGAGCAAAATACTGGGTTGAGAAAGCTGCCAGGCTGCTCCCTGGGAATGCTGCTGCTCTCTTGAAGGTTGAAGGTAAATTCCAGCTTCTCATGTCATCTAGTCATCTCAATATTTCCTTGGCTAGATTATTTTAGAATCAGGAATCTTAAATCAATTACATATTAATTTCTTTGCTGCCTGCTGTTTTTTTCTAGCTTGCATGAAAATTACAGCTCTGGACTTTCACATGCATTTTAAGGTTTATCTGTTCAAAAATGTGGGGAAATTGTTAGTAATAATATCTAAGAAGTTGAGCTTAGATAGGCAATACCTGATGTGTCTCTTGTGACTAAACTCCTTTTTAGTTTTTTGAGTTTAAAAATGAAGTGTGTGGGAAGTGCTGTCATTCTCAACTACTGTGTAAATGCTTTCAGTTATACAGTGTCACTTTGGCACTTAGTTTTATGTAGCACAGCAGCAATGACATTGAGGTTCTTAGGGGCTTCTGTTGGTTTTCTTTTGTTTTACTTGGACTAGTGTATGGTCAATAAGTATACAGATGCTATGTAGTATATAGAAAAGTTAGGCTGGTAAGGTTATCACGTTGAGAAAGATAATCAGAGATAAATGAAAAAATGCTCACTGATGTTGTGGGCTCACAAGAAACTCCATGAGGAGCGATCTCCAGAGAGAGATCCTTCCTCAGTGGCAGTCAGCCCTTAAATGGGGTCTAGGAGAGGTGCAGCCGGGCTCCATCCCTTGTGGTCACACAACTGAGTTGCCTTCACCTGCAGTCCCAGGGCTGACTCAGTGCTCACCTGCGGTGATCAATCAGAGGTTCAAACTGTGATTCAATAGTTCTCATACGGACTAGCTATTCTGTAACAAGGTGTGCTGTCTCTGAATCAAACTGTCTGACAGTCTTAACTTAGCATCTACAAGAGGCACCCTCTGAAGTTTTTTCCCCTGTTATCTTGTTTCTAAGATGTTGGAGTAATTTCATCAAGTCTGTAGTCCGTGTAGTGGAGGTGAGCAAACAGTGGTGATGTGGTTGTTGAAAAGACTGATGCAGAAAAAAAATTAATTATGTTGCCTTCATGTTTCATAGGAGAAGTTACAAGAATATAAAGTTGAAGATGGCTGAAATGAGCTCTTTTATGTGACTCAAGCTGAATTCCATGCAAGACCTGATGACGTCTCTCTTAACATCAAACTTGGTTGCACTGTACCACTCATGCAGTAAATTACGAGATGCTGTGCTCCATGTTCAGGAGGCAGAGAAGAAAATACCTCTGGAGACGAGCTTGGAATATGGTGTTTCTGTGTCGTAAAGACACTTGAGGTATTTAATCATCTTTTGATTCTGTCATAATCTTCCATATCCTCAAAACTGGTCACAGTCTCTTAGTTTCGTTCCACTGACAGCTATTGCTCAAATAATGTAACTCCTCCAAATGAAAGTCAACTGAAGCCAATTGTTTAATGGGGATTTTCTTCCTAAAGTTAAACCTTGTATATTTTCTAACTTCAAGTCTAAGCTAGATATAGTAGCTTCATCAAGGAGAGAACTGTTTGAAGAGTTCCTGGAACTTCACTGCTGAAAGATACATTAATGCCTCACCTGTGAAAGTGAGTTAGGTAGCAGTGTGTCCTGGAGAAGTAATATCCTTGCCTTCACAGAAAGATGGTTATTCCTCTTCCTCTGATGAACTTTATTCTTTAGGAATACCTTGAATCAGCCCAGGACTTGGAATCTAATACAAAGAATTGGAGAGCTATCAAAAGCAGTCATCTACTGGCTCATTCTAGCTTTATTAAAATGAAATTTGCTTTGGGAGATGTCTGTCAGTGCAGAGAGGTGCTTGAAAGGTATTGTTTTATCATTTTTGTATTTAAAAGTCCAGAACGGAATACTTTTTTCTTAGTCAGAGAACATCTAGCAGGTGTCAATTTCCCTGCGTAACCAGTTTGTGGACAGGAGAGGAGTTTCTCTGTACTAAGGTTCTTAGTAGGCTTGAAGCCCAAGCTATGTATTTGTCCAGGCTACAAGCCTTGGAGAAGACTTGGTGATATCCTGGGTCGGTTGCCTTCTGTCTCTTCAGTAAGAGAACGTTGTTCTATACTTCAGCATCTAATTCAGATTTCACAGATATTTGTGGACCAGTTTTGTCCTGGTCAGCTTAACACAACCCGCATATGATATGATATGATGAAGAATTGTAGATATAAATGGGAAGCAGAAGGCCACCCCCAGTAAGAGCATTCTTCTTCAGGGAAAACTGGTCAGGCCAGCTAAGCCAACTGACTTCAAGGTATATCACCTGCGGCACAGCCGGAATAGTGCAAAACAATGTTTGTAGCCCATTTCTTGGTGAAGTTCTGTGTTCCATTCTTCCTGTTATGTTTTCTTTCATACTGACTTCTACTGACTTCAGTTGATTTCACTTCCATAAGTGAAGGTCAGTGCTTTGGGAACTTGAGGCTGTTGTCCTGCTTTCTTGTGCAACTCAGGTTTAAACAACTGAGGTGGTAGTAGCAGTTGAATCACCGAGTTGCTCGGTCCACAGTTAAATAACACTGACCCAAAGCATGCGATGGCTTTCACCAGGACTTTGTTGAAAATGAGTCTTTTCTGCCTTCTAGCTTTGATCGTCTCCTTCACTCTGTGAAACAGTATGTGAGAGAAGCTGAGGAGCTGTCTCACACCGTCCTGGAAATGAAAGGACAGCTATACATGCATGCTGGGATGTTTCTGCTCAAACTGGCCCAGAACAGTGAGGTGCAGTGGAGCGATGCGTGTCAACTGGCAGCACTGTGTTATTTGAAAAGTTTCAGCATAAGTCACTTTTCACTTTCTGCCTGTAGTTAATGCAGTTCTTGACCACTCTTGCTGTACATGTGCGGAACACCCATATTCCAAAGATTAATTAGTGTTTGTAAGGCTCTCCCCTCACTAAGTCTTACTCTTCCACATGCCTTTAAAGGACGTGGACAGGAGCTAACTGAGTATCTCCCACATTCTTGTTCACAGACAGTCAGTAGAGCTTAGTCAGTCTTAATTCTTTGCCTTATGAAATACTACTAATTTTCCATTTTGTGCAACTGCTGGTGTTCAGAACTTTACTTTCTCTTGTGTGTGCTTACAGCTATTGGCAGTAGCTAAAATTACTCACTGTGTCTTCTTCATTGATATGTTGCAGAGTGCCTTCAGAATGAGTGTATATTTCTAAAGTTCTCTTGTGCTAGAAATAAGAATATGTTTCCTAATGTTCAAGACTAAACTAAGTGATCTGCTTTTTGTTGTAAAGAAGCTGTGACAAATCCTCTCCTTTCTTCTCCAGGTTCTTAAACCAAAGTCAAAACTAATAAAAGGGGATCCCGCTGGAGAAGACAAGCTGGAAATGTTGGCTTGTGATCGCAAAAGCCAGTCTGGTAATAAGAATTAATCCTTAAGAAAGTTCCATAGATCTCTTTTAATTTTATGAATAGTTACTTGAAGAGTTAAGTGGCTCGATTCCCAACCTTAAGTAGCAAGAGCAGCCCACTGTTGGGGTTGTCCTTCAGTGTTTTTATGTGAAATCCCATTTTTGTTTTCTAGGTCATATGTTGCTGCGCTTAAGCCGTGGCAAGGACAATTTCTTGAAAAAGACTGGAATCTTTTGCCAACACAAGGGGTTTACTGACGTTATTTGAAAGCCTCTTTGGGAGGGGGGCTTCTCTTTCCTTGGCATAGATGAGACAAGCAATGTCAGTACACGAGCACCAATGTAAGAAGAACTTAATAAATATGATAATGGTAAGAGGTGTTTCTTAAATTCAACTGAAGCACGACTGTTTCAGAGGAGCTTTTTTAGCTCCTTCCTTTTGCAACAAAAGAGGTGGGGCTGTGACAGCTGTTCAGTGTATCAATGCAAGGGGGTGATGTGCACGAAGCTTCCATTGATGCTTGTTGCTGAGAGGTGGTACTGTCACGCCTGCTTCTGAAGAATTTCTCATGCACTTCCTGCTTCCACGGTGCTGTCTTCTTGTCTGCTTTGATTCATTTTCACTTCAGCTGTCTGCTTAGCCTTTTGTGTCTGAACACTAGGAAGTGTTAATAGGAAGGCACATCTTGTAATGCAAGAATGCAGTTTCCAAGCTTAAAAATGAAGTAACTCTAGGATGAATTGCTGAGACTTGATGATGAAGTCTGGCTTTGAAATTGAGTGAGAGAAGATTAGAATACTGGTAGTTTTCTACCTAGCTGTTAGTTTTCAGAAATGTTTAGATTATTAAATCTAAAATGATCTAGCAGGATACAAAACAATAACTACAGCAACAACTATGGCCTTTTTTCTTGATAGATATAGCTAAAGAGAGATACGTGTAGGTATAAAGGAAAAAAGTTTATAGTTTTACAGTCTCTCCTAAGAGGTTTGTTTCTTTATATTATTTTGTAATGTGTATTTAAAAACAAACTAACAAAAATGAAAACAAAAAAAAAAAAACAAAAAAACCCGAAACAACAGCACTCAAAGGCTTGTGCTTATTATACATGGGATAAAGATTTCCCCTATTAGAGGAAAAGCCGTGTAAGCATATTTGCAGGAGTAAAAAACAAAACTGAATTCAAAACAGAAATTAAGCATTCAGGTTGTTTTCTTTGCTGAAAATGGTAGATCTCTTGAGCTTTACAGACTTAGAAAAACGGGAAGGATGTCTGTATAATACATCAGCTTAACCTGATACCTCAAAATGGAGAGGTTAATGTTTAAATTTTTTATGTGCTTCCTTGGAGATGTTCTCTCCATTTTTCGCCTTGACAGAAAGAGCAAATGTACCAATATGTTTGCCTTGTGCACTTCTGTGAAGTTGGTATTTCTCCTTTAAAAGTTACTTGTGTAATCAAAACAGATGGAGAAATCACTTGAAGAGTGTTACATCTGCTTTTCAAAATGCTTAGTTCCAGCTTGTTAGACAAAGGCAGACAGGTGGGAAGAGGTTGCTAGGAAGCTCCTAGGATGGGAGAAATCTTCAGAGCTCCTTACTTCTCTTGGAATGAAACCCAGCTTTGATCAGACGCTAGCCTTCCTCCCTAGGACGTAGATACTAACTTGCTACTGCTTTGTTTTTGCACAGGTGCTGTTCAAATGCACAATGTAGTGTGCTGGTAGTCTCCAGCACCCTGTGTGGCTTGGTTTGCAGTGGTGCTACCCCCAATGTGACAATTTTAAAAACAACTTTTTCACTTGCTGCAAGAAACATCAAGACTTGAGACAGATACTCCTGAATCCATTTGCCTGTTGGACCTTGAAGTCAGTGCACTTTCGTACATCTTAAATGCATTTAAGTGCTATTTTATCTTTTCTTATTTATTTTCTTCTCCTTTATTTTCCTTTATTTCTTTTGGTATCTAATTTTTTGGTTGTTGTTGTTTATTTATTTTCACAAAAACAGGTATTTCTACTCGGGATGGTATTCACTAGCAACTTAGAATTGCAAGAGAAATTTAATATTCGTAATGAAACACATCAGCCTCCTTTCTTACTGTTGCTGCTGTGCAAACAGTGCTGTACTGAGAAGCAAACATCCTGGTGGGATGCTGTTCATATTCTTATGCAGAAAAAAAACAATGTAAGAATTCTTCAGTTCAGAAATATTTGAAACAAGCCTTTAGACAGCTTCTGAATTGATTCCCATAGTTTGTGTAAAACTAGTTTGCTTTGTTGGGCTGTTTTGGACATGAATGTTTTGTTGCAGTAGGGGTTTGAGACCTACTGCATACGAGCTTTCTGTAAATGGGCTTAATGTTTCATGTACAGCATTTCTAAACTAGAGCTAGTTTAGAACCTACTAGCTATTTGTTTTCGTCAAACAAGTCACGTGAATAGAAGAAAAAGAGAAAATACTAACTGAGGACTGTTTCCTTTGATACTCAGACCAGAATCAGAGACAAAACTGAAGTTGCTTGCACAGCATGGATTAAGTACTCTGCAAACACTGGAGAAGCATGGCCTTCGGCCTGCCTTAGTTATACACTGGGCAAGAAGCCTGCAAAATATAGCAAGCTAAGATTATTTTTAAAGGTGTACAATCCGTTTTTTCTCTCCTTGTGTAAACTGAACACACAAAGTAAACAAAATCAGATGAGAAGGTACTATTGAGAACTGCTGTTAACTTTGTCGGGTAAGTTACTCTATCTAGTCAACCTATCAGGTACACTCTCCCTCACTACCTCTTCACATTACAGTGAACTGTAGTGTTGTTTTCTGTCTTTATGTTACTTCAGATAACTCTAGAGAGAGACCTCCTGAAATTTATCACAAGTGTCAGAGAACAATTCTTGAATTTTTCAAGAAAACAACTACACCAGGAAAGAATAAGTGTTAGTAAGACTTGATTTGAATTTGTTGAGGTAGTTTCTATTTCTTTTCAACAGGGCACCAGCCTGAAAATTTTCTGTGATCAGAAGGAATACATTGGAAGAAGTGTCTACTACTGGAAGAAAATCCTGATTAGTTTGGAAACAATAAAAAGAACAAAAATATTCCTGAACCAACTGATCCTCTCTTCAAATGTTTCCATAATGTGGACATTCAGGTGCAGATTGACCAATCTAAGATTGGAGTAAGGTTATATGTCTTTATACAAGCTTATGGTTGTGATTTAACCTGGAAGATGGCTAAACATGATGTCATCCTGCACGGAACACCCCTTTGGCCAGTTTAAGTCAGCTGTCCTAATTCTGTTCCCTCCCAGCTGCTTGGATTATTTGCTGAGAATGGCTTGGTTCTGTACAACATGCTTAGCAGGAACTATAAGCATTGGTGTGTTCTCAACATTGCTTTTCTCCTAGAACCAAAACATCGCATCATACCAGACACGCTGAAGGAAACAGTTCCATCCCAGCTGCAAATAAGACACTTACATTTACATTGGAGCTTTTTTGTTTGTTTGTTATGTACTCGTTGTTGGTGGGTTTTTTTTGTTTTTTTTTTTTTGCATTGTGCTAACGATGAGATTTGGTAGTATCAGAATGTATCTGATGAAGGGGGAAAAATATTTTCTGAGAACTTTTCTTAGATGTGAACCTGTATCTGCTTGGACGACACTGAACTCCCTTAGCACCAACTTTGTTGAAAAAGTATTTTCTTGTCTTAGAGGAAGATGAGTAATACCTGATTACTTCCTGGATGTTGGCATGCACTAGCTGTTCCAAGTATTCACGCATATGTTAGGTATGACTTGTCTTTGGCTTTGGTTGTAGGTCTTTCAGGTTGCAGCCTATGAAGAAGAGGCACGAATAGCATTTGCAGTGCTGGATGCGGTTGAAGGCAAAACTGATGATGCCTTCCTAGCATTTGAAGCTATCAAGAATGTGATTTCATACTGGAATCTTGCCAAGGTTGGTCCCTAACCTGCATTACCCCAAATGCTCTTTCGTTACTTGCATTCCAACTGATTCTTATTAATCCAAATGCTGTTGCTTAGCTTTGCCAAAAAAAGGCAGAGGAGATTGTGAATGGTGATGTTTTGCCAGAAGAACAAGGAGAACACAAAACCTATCTTCTTAAAAGAAAGCACTACCTAACGAAGATCATTGATGAGTTCTCCTCAGATCTGTCAGTAGCTGACAAAGTAAGTAATTCTTGCCCAACATCTTGTTTGGAGAGATGCAGTGGTGTCGCTTACAGTTTCAAATTGAAACCATTTGCAGCCTTTGCTTTAAGGCAAGTGAAAACTTACTTGTTCCCCCAGACAAATAACTTGCCTTACTCCAGTGGGTTGATATATTCTGGGAAACTTCTCTAACAACACGAGAACATGCAATGTTTTGACTCCTGCAAATGGCAGTTTTTATGTAAACAAACAGCTTTTTCCCACTATCTTCTCAGTGTGGTTGATAGTTTCCAAGTAGAATTCAGGCTTGTGTGAATTGTCCTCTTACATTAATTTTAACAGAGGTTGGGCTTTGCTGGGAAGGAAAAACAAAACAAAACAATACAAAACCAAGGAACAAAACTTAACAACATTTCTGTCTTTTTGTAATGAAAGCCTTGTGAGCTGTTCTACCAGAGTTCAGAATGTAGCCTCTTGCTCTGAGGAAGGATTGCAATCATGACTTGCATTTCAATTAATTTTCCAGCTGCCAGTGTCTATTGAAACTGTAACAGAAATGCTGAACGCAGTGATCCAGGAGCTTGGAGAATTTGAAGAGAAGGAAGAGGGGAATCTTTCCTCCAGAAAGATCTCTCAAGCTGCAGGTTCAGGAGTAAAACATTCCATTCCATTTCCTAAGAAGTTATTGTTCTCACCAACTGACAGCTACAAGGTACATGAGACATATGATTTCAGGGAAGCGTTACGTTTGAATAACAACTCAAAGTTCAGTACATTCTTTTTTTTTTCCAGTTTTCTCCTAAAACTCTCCCTCAGTGGGCAGAAGATGCCCAGTCTTTACTTCAGATGCTCTGTCAGCAAGTGGAGGCTTTAAAGGTAAATAACTTTGTCACTATATTCAATGCAGAACAGTTGATCTTTTTGTTACGGTAGGTACTTGGTGATCCAAGCATTGGACAGACATTCTTTCTGGACTAGTGCACGACTCATGAAAACATCTGCTCTGAACATCTGCTGAAATTGAGTGCGAGAGTAAAACTTGTTGCCTATAAACTCTGACTGGGGACTCAGAGATGCGGAGGGAGCCTTTCTAAGGACTGTGTGAACAAGAAAGAGTCCTGCTTTCATCAGCTTGGCTATCGTCCTCTTGGTTCTGGGCTTTTTCTAGCTTTGGAGAACAGTCTCAGAGTTCTGTACAGGACGGGCAGATCTTGAATTATTCCAGCAGTTAACTCTTGATTTTTTTCTCAGACCTTAAACATGCTTTTAAACAGCAAGAGAGTAGGGATTATTCCTTAGGTTTTCTTCAAATACCGATGGAATACCTTTACATTCTCTTAATTGAAACACTGTCTTTAACAGAATGAAATTCAGGAAATGAAATGTAATAACTCCAGTGTGAGTGTATCATCTCATTGGTGGTCTGCTAAAAGCTATGGAACAGATGCTATGTCAGATAGTTCTCAGCACAAAATCTTCGTGAAGCTCCCTTAACAGGTAAGTTGTTGCTCTTCCAAAGAAAACAACTGCAAAGAATTATGTTTCATGCCAGAGCCCAAATCCAGCTATGTGGGAAACACGTGGCTCCCCATTCACTGAATGTACTGCAAGTTTCAAAGCCAAACATAATACTGCACGAGGGAAATTTGGATCTGGCTTTGCTAAAAAGGAAGGTCAGTGGGACTGTAACATCTGTTCGGTGAGAAACAAACCCACTGCCTCCTAGCATGTTGCCTTTCAGAATCCAAGCAAAACTAATACAAAAGCATCTCTTCAACGATTTTCCTTTAAACTTGAAGAAGCGGATGCTCCAAGCGTCAGAATTACTTGAGAACTGCTTTTTCTTTAGCTGTTCTGTATGCCAAAACGAAGGAAGTGATGAAAACTGTTGTTCCTGTAAGAATCCTAACTCGCAAAGTCAACCTAGTGTGCTACTATCTGTTGTTCAGGATTATTATATACATAATAAATATATAATATTTATAATATTTATATAACTGTCTGTTAAATTTCAAAGACTGAGAGCAGTATTCCGGTGATCTCAGGAGCATGGAACTAAAAGATGACTTCTTGAACAGAAGTTGTTTCAGTAACAGCTACCATGGTAATAGGTTGAGATTAGTTAGTAAAAAGCACAGATCTCCCATGACTGACTTGAAACAAGTCCTCTTCAGTTGCTATTCAACGTCTTCTGTAATTTCAAACACTCAAAGTTATTCAGTAGTACGCGTTGCTGCAAACAGCTTTTTTTTTCTCAGTCCTGCCTGAATTTTACTTCTCCGCTTCTGTAGACGACACCTCTTTGGCTCTTCTCCGTAATCCTGTATTGTTTGATGTGAGGATATAGCTGACCCTTGTGACAGTATGAAGATGCAGGCTTGTTCCTGATCTGAGCCTTGAATTTCAAAGGCAATAGTATAAGACGTAACTGTGCATGGAGATTGGAGCTTGTTACATTGCAACACAGTCTATAATTTCTGCCCCGCCATTCTGTAACTTGGACTATTTTTTTTTCTGTGGGCAAGGAGAAAGTGCGTAGACTCCAAATCTATTTCTAACTACCTGGGAATTAATTAGCTCAGTAATAAGGGCATTGTGGGGTTAATGTTGCTGTTGTTCTCGAGTAATTCAGTCTTCATGTTTTGCTCAATTTCTGTCCAAAGCTGTGACTGCGCCATCAGACGATCCACCATCTGATGATGTTATTATTGCTGATGAGCTAACAGCTATCCCAAAGCCTTTCTGGGTCTTCCAGAGGGCTTTCTGTAGGTAGGCCCCAGGTTTACTTCTGTAAGCAGGCCCCCTCTCAGAGATTGGTCTTTGCTTGCTGCTTTGCTGTGCCTACCTGCCTGCTCCCTGTGCTTGCTGCATCTGATACCAGTGGTTGTGGAGCAGGCTCCCCAGGGCTGTGGGCCTGGTCCTGAGCTGCTGCAGCTTAAAGACCGTTTGTGTTTGGGTGGTCCTTCTTGGAACATGAGGTTGGACTTGATGATCCTTGTGGATGCCGTACAACTTGGGACATTCTGTGATTCTATGATCTTGGTGTTTGCCTGGAAAATACCGGATGATTTTTTTTTTCCCTCATTTTTTCCTGGCATTTAAAGTTGTAGTTTCACTTCTAAATGTGAGAGTGGAGTTGGATAAGGGGAGGGTAAGTTGCTTCTTTATTTTCTATTCTCCCAGGTGGGTCTGTATATTTTCTGCCCAAGTTGTGGTAGCTCTGTAACTGGGAATGTTCCTAATGGTCATAAGAAGAGTCTGCTGCCAGCACAAAATTTGGCCACAGGACTGCCTGCTGGATTCAATTCTGTAGATCGATTATATGTTATTTGAGATGGCATGTTCTGTTTATTTTTTCCAAGACAATCAGGTTTTGAGGTCACTGAGATGCATTGATTAATCAGTCACTTGCAGCTTGTTTGAGCTCATCCCACACAACAGCATTGTTAAATAAAACCTTACAATCACTTTGAAATTGTAGCTCTGCGCTACGCTATGCCACTGGTGTGAATGTCTGTGCTACAGATGGCATCCTTCCTCATCCTCATCCTCCCACTGTGCTCCTCATTGGCAAAAGCTGTCTACTTCACACAATGGTTTCTACCTGAGCAGAGATTTGGTCACTTTCCAGTTTCTCTGTGGCACCCCCCTATGCTGTTAGTTCTTTTTTTTTCTGTATTGGTGTCCTGTCTTGTCTTCAGTTTGCCCCAGGATGCCAGGTCAGTTGAAAAAAAATTTCAAATTATATCCATCCTGATTTTTTTAATGTATTATCTTTTTTCTTGATGAGGAACACACTAGAGTCTTCAGAAGAAATCACCATTTCAGGTGTGCGTACTGTTTATCTGTGTAACCAACTAGTCCTCTCAAGGCTCTTGTTGTCTAATGTGTTTGGTTCAGGATCAGTCCATGTCCTTCGTCCTCCTTGCTTTGCTGTCCTCTATGGATTTACCTGAGGTTTTTTCTTCAGCCTGCTTTGCTTTCAGTGCTGACAATCATGAGGAACTCTATGTTGTATGCTGCTGTGTTCATTTTCCTCAGCACGTTCCTTCTTGATGTATAGCAGGTACTGGTGATAGCAGAGCCACTGTTCTGTGTGAGTGACTTGTGCCAAGCCAATGTTTATTGAGCTCTGATCTGCAAGATTAAACATAGCTTCAAGCTACCTGTGTGGAATTGTGGTTTGCGCTGCTTTGAATTTAGTCCTGCTGGCCAGAGATGGACAAGGCAGGGATGTTGGGATACTGAGGAAAGTGTTGGCGCTTGATATTCTCGCTGGATTTTATTTTTTAAGCAAGCATTGGGAACCACTGAAGTTTAGCAAAGGAGCCTTAGTGGTGTGGTTGTATCAGGTGTACCTGATTTCATGATGATATGTGGCCTTTTAGTAGAGTTTAGGCTCTGACCCCTCAAAGCAGTGAATGGAATGAGTTCCGGGTGATACCAAGGCTAATACAATAAGGTTCCGATGAAGCTGTCACAGAAGAGTTACCTATCTTTACCAGCCTGGCTGGTGTGTGATGTATGTTACTGAGATGCTCCTTCCTCTGTGTTTGATGAAGTAGATGCTGTTACATAAGGGCATTAAGGCATTGGATCTTAGCTTCAAAGCACAGTGAAGGCAGTTGGAAAGCAGGAAGGTGACAAGTTGGAATCATATTGTGAGCCCAAATTCAGCAAGCCGTTACTGCTAAACAGGGGCCTCAGGCATACGTTTTAAGTTGTTCTGATTCCTATAAGACTTTGCAACTATCTATCTATAAACTATCTGTTTATAGGTTTGCAGTGTAGATGCCTAGGAGCCATGTTTTTCCTAGGGAGAACGGTGTGCTTGCGTATCTTGTGTGCTCTTCAGCAAGGACATGGTAAAAACCAGTCCTGGATGTTTGGTGAGGGAGCAGAGTGAGAGAGGTGAGCCCAGTTAGTGATGGGAGTCCTGATCCAACGGGTTTCTGTGCCTCTCTCTAGAGCGAAGACGTTTGGAAATTTTCAGATTAGCTTTGGATAAGCCTCTGAGCTTCTGGATGCTTTTCATGACCAGTTCAGACCTCTCAAAAGCTTGAGGTTTGTCCATTACTAATTTCCAAAGGAATTGCATGGAAAAAATATATATGTTTCTTATTTTAAAAATAGAAGCAATAATGAATATGCTAGTAGTGTCACAGTCATGGAGGAGCACAAAGTAGTAGTGAAGTGATAGGAGAAAGGAGGAAGAATGTCCTTTGGTTTTTTTCTCTAGGATCTCCAAGAACTGTTGATAAATGTGAAAATATGTAATGTGCACATAAAAAAAGATAGTTCCTACAGTTAGAAAAAAATAATGTGAGGTACTCAAGTTTTACCCCTGGTCAAAAAGCTTTGGAATTCTCCCAGAGTAGAGAACAATTTCCCTGATTTTTCATTTTGCTGAGCAGTTGAAAGCATCCAAGAGGACTTGCTAGGATCTGGATGAAGAAAGAGTGTTGAGAGGAAGAGGAAACCAAGTTGTTAAGATCTGTGAAGAAGGAAGGAATTAATTATTGTTTGAATTGGTAGATGCATAGAATTATAGATCACAAGGTTGGAAATGACCTACAAGGTCATCTAGTCCAACCATCCTCCCATCACCATTGCCAGCACAAGCACTAAATCTCATCTTGTAGCTCCTCATGCAGATGCCCCTTGAACACTGCCAGGGACGGCGACTCCACCACCTCCCTGGGCAGCCATTCCAGTGCCTGACCACTCTGAGAGAAAAACCTCAGAGAGGTCTAACCTAAACCTCCTCCAGTACAACTTGTGGCCGTTTCCTTGGGTCCTGTTTGTTACCTGGGAGAAGAGGCCAAACCCCTCCTCATCATCACAACCTCCCTTCAGGAAATTGTAGAGTGCAGTAAGGTCTCCTCTGAGCCGCCTCTTCTCCGGACTAAACAATCCCAGCTCCCTGAGCCGCTCCACATAAGATTTGTGCTCCAGACCCCTCATCAGTTCTGTTGCCCTTCTTTGGACATTGAGGCCTCAGTGCCTTTTTTGTAGTGAAGGGCCCAAAACTGGACACAGTACTTGAGGTGCAGCCTCACCAGAGCTGAGTACAGGGGGATGATTCCCTCCCTGCTGCTGCTGGCCACACTATTTCTAATGCAGGCCAGGATGCTGTTGGCCCTCTTGGCCACCTGGGCACACTGTTGGCTCCTGTTCAGCCGAACATCAACCAGTACTCCCAGGTCCCTTCCTCTTCACAGTCATCCAGCTGCTCAGCCCCAAGCCTATAGCACTGCATGGGGTTGTTGTGGCCAAAGTGCAGGACCTGGCACTTGGCCTTGTTGAACCTCAGCCCAGCGATCCAGCTTTTCTAGATCCCTCTGAAGTGCCTCTCTGCCTTCAGGCAGGTCAGCACCACCTCCCAACTTGGAGTCATCTGCAAACATACTGAGAGTACACTCAATCCCTTCATCTAGGTCATCAGTAAAGATATCAAACAAGATGGGCCCCAGTACCGACCCCTGGGGTTGCCAGCTGGATTTAGCTCCATTAACCACTACCTGTTGGGTGCAGCCCTCTAGCAGTTCCTTAGCCAAAGAAGGCTATACCTGTCCAGGCCATGGGCAGCCAGTTTCCCCAGGAGAATACTGTGGGAGACCATGGAAAAGGCTTTGCTGAAGTCTAGGCAGACTACATCAATAAATAGCCTTTCCCTCATCTACCAGGCTGATCACCCAGTCATAGAAGGAGATGAGGTTTGACAAGTATGACCTGCCTTTCATGAGCCTGTGCTGGTTGGGCCTGATCCCATGGATGCCACACACATACCATGAGATCTCACCCAAGATGATTTGCTCCATAACTTTCCCCTGACTGGGGACTGGCTTGTAGTTCCCCAGATCCTCCTTACAGCCCTTCTTGTAGATGGGAATCACAAGTAGTACTGGTACCTCTCCAGTTAACCAGGTGCGCTGGTAGATAGTGGAGAGTGGCTCAGCAATCACCCTCACCAGCTCCCTCAGCGCCCTAGGATGGAGCCCATCCGGTCCCATGGGCTTGTGACAGTCCAGATGGAGGAGGAGCTCTCTGACTGTCTCCACCTGAATCACCAGGGGTGTATTCTGCGTAGCATCCCAGACTTCGGGATCGGGGCACAAAGTGCCCTGATGATAACTGATCTGCCTTTTAAAGGCAGGTGTAAAGAAGGCGTTGAGGACCTCAGACTTCTGCTTATCCTCAGTGGTCACATTCCCCACTGCATCAAGTAAAGGATGGAAATTCTCCTTGGTCCTTCTCTTACCATCGATATATTTATAAGAGGATTTCTTACTCTCTTACTGCGGTGGCCAGTCTGAGTTCAAGTTGGACTTTTGCCGTCCTAACTTCCTCCCTGCATACCTTAGCAACTTCCTTGCAATCTCCCCAAGTAGCCTGTCCCTTCAACTTTGTCACCTTACTGCCCTTCTTGTCTCCCTAGAGCCCATCTGACAGAAAAACATTATTTGAAGACTCATTTCAACAGGTATTGTACTAAAACATATTAGTAGTGGGCATGAGAAGTTGAATTGAAGAAATCTGTTATCTGTATGTCATTCTTAATGCCCTGACACCTTAATAATGTTATTTGAACAGAGACTAACAAAAACTAACAGTTAGCACACAGGCATGCTTGTATATCTAAAGATCATGCAAAAATGTGAAATTCTGTCTCCAAGTGTCACTGTGTCCATGAAACAAATATAAATATATATATATATACGTTTGGGGTTTTTTTGCACAAAGACGAGAACTGTGTTGGAAACATCATAAAAATACTACTTAGAAATAATTTTAAACAGCATCTAGTTTTAAAGCATTGTAGTTCGGTACTAATTTTGTAAGAGCAAGTTTCCAGGGTTGTTATGCACCATTTGTTCTAATAACAGTGGTGATTTTTTTTTTTTTTTTCCTGACACTTAAAAGCAGGAATTGGAGGCTGAGGAATAGAAGGGATAAATAGTTAAAACTTCTACTGCTATAATGATAAATAATAATTCTTTAAAAATCTGAAAACTTAGGCTGGTTTAAGGGTCTAGAGAGGTAAAACGTATTTCACTCAAGAATGATCAAGCATTTTTTAAAAAGCTTAGGAGATGAATGCATTTTTAAGAAGCAGAAATGTGAAAGACGAAAAGTAGTGCATCTCTGGTGATGAATCTTGGGATTGTTATTGTAAGCAAGGAAGAAAGGGTGAAAGAGCTTTTGAGATATTTACAAGTTGAAATAGGAGTTTTGGATCAGTTTTGAAAAGGTAGCATGTTCTGAGCTGGGTAATGTGCTGCTAGAAGGTGCAGTAAGAGAACATTTCATTAGGAAACTTCAGTAGTGGGCATTTGAGTAAAGATGACGTGAAATTGAGACCTGAAAGGGAAAAAAAGATCGAAGGCTTGATTCTTGAGATTAAAGAATCTCAAGCAGGTGTGTATTTTTTTCTTTATCCTTGTTATCCTGTGACTTACTGGATTTTAGAAATCAAGCAAATACAACAGTGAGAGAAAGCTACAGGAAAGAAATTTACACTAATTGGTCTTTAATCGAGGGGCAAGGAATTTGTGAATAAATTCTAATAAGTACCATCTGTAACAAAATTTACCTTAAGAACAATGTCACTCCATTAACGTTCTGTGGAGAGTCTAAGAGTGAAAGAGCAGTATAACCTTTTGTAAACATAGTCACCTCTTTGCATTTGTCTATTAGTAAAGGTGAGCTGGACACTTGTTCAGCACTATCATTTGCACATTTCAAAACAGTGTTTTGGTTTTTTTAAATAACATCTGATAACCTGAAGGTCTTTTGGTGCAGAAGTGTGTTGTATTTATTCTCTGTATAGTTCTTTTGATGCATGTGTTGCTAAAATGGATCAAAAGAGAGCACAGAGCCTTCTGAATACCAGTACTAAGCTGCTTGTTAGTGGCATGGAAGAGAACTTGTAGACATTACAGATTACTTTTTCCTCCTCCTCACCTTTACTTCAAAGTGTGCAGCATTGCCAGACAGCATTCAGGTGATAGTTTGTGAGCTTTCCAAGTACAAAAAGTTTGAGTAGGTTTCCAAGTAGGACCAGCAGTCCTACCAGGAGAAGCTTACATAGGAAGTAGGGAAATAAAAAACTCAGAACTTGTCAAAAACAACTTTTGCATTTCACTCTAAGTGTTATTTTCAAATTTCTCCACTCTGCTGGCTACCTATGCTTTTATTAATTTACACTTAGTATTTTGAGGGGTTTTTTTTTTGGCTAGTTTGGCTGTTCGAAGTTTTTTTTTAATTTCTAGCTTATTGCCTCAGAAAAAAAAGCAATGAGGAAACTTAGGGCTGTAGCAAGAACTTTTCTGAAAGCTGTCTCTAGAGAAAATACGAACTACATGTCAATTACAGTATCTGTACTGATACAGAAGTCTTCTAATCTGGAGTCCATGAAAGGCTTTGCCCCTTTTGAGTAAACACGGAAGTACCTGAGCATTTCAGAGAAGAACCTTCAGACCTCTAAGCAGTGTGCACTGAGCTCTAAATGCAGAGGTCAGTAGCTGGACCTGCTTACCAGCACTGCTGAAGGAAATCACTGTAAATGTGCGGTAAAAAAATCACACCTGGCAGGGAGGATACCTTTTTATTAATCACCAAAAAAGCAAATGATGCAAATTCCCAGGAAGCTTTGCAATAAACACTTTCTGGTCCCACTTTTTCAGAAAATCTGCAGAATTACTTTGTTTGGAAAGACCTGGAGAGTTCGTCTAGTGAGGCCCCTCTGCTCAAGCTGAGTCAGTTAGAGCAGGTGTCTCATTTGAAAGGAAGAAGTAATTTTATTTTGCCATCCATCAGCTCTCCTGAGGTTTTGTATTGTATTTTGGAGAGATCAAATTGAGAAGCACTGTTGCATCACAGCACTAAATACATCACGGTGATGTTTTCAGTAATGATGTTTCTATGTTTATAGTTAAGGGCATTTACATTTTATGTTGGGGAAATGTTCATCAAGTGGTGGTTTCACACCAGTTATCAACAGAACACCACCACACCATGCTGTTACTGCCCCTCAAAGGAAGAGGGGGGAGAGAAAATGTGGTTGGAAAATAAATGAACGAAATGCTCATAGGTTGAGATAAGGACAATTTAAAGGAAAAGGAGGAAAAAGAAAAACACCAAGCAAAGGCCATACAAGGAGAGGAAACAATTATCCTCTGCTCATCATAGAGTGGCCTGGGTTGGAAGGGACCTCAGAGTCCACCTGGTTCCAGCTCCACTGCTGCCAGCAGGGTTGCCAGCCACTAGATCAGCTTGCCCAGGGTGCCATCCAGCCTGGCCTTGGAGACCCCCAGGGATGGGAAATCCGCAGCTTCTCTCAGTAGTAAGCAGTGTTTGGCCACCCCTTGGAAAGCAAGGCCTCAGTACATGTTGTAGCCCTTCCCCAGCTCCTCATGCTGTGTGTGGCATCGTATGGTATGCGATATCCCTTCAATCAGTTTAGATCAGTGCCCTGCTGATGTCCTTCCCCCTCCTCTTGCCCACGCCCAGCCTGCTGGCTCAGGGGCTGCAGAGTTGATGCTGTGCCAGCACTGCTTGGCAGGAGCCAAAACACGGCTGTGATACCAGTGCTGCTCTGGCAGCAAGTGCAAAGCACAGCACCGTGTGGCTGCCGTGGGAACAGCAACCTTGTCCCTGCCTGCCCCAGTACAGCACCCCTGCATATGTGCATCACTGCTATAGAGAAGCACATACCAACATAGAAATTGCAATGTTGCACCTGTTATTCTGGCTATTAAACCACATAAACAGAACAGAGATCTGAGCAATGTTTGTTGAATTAAGGTTCTTCTTATTTTGAAGTTTCTAATGAGAAAATTCCTCTTTCTCAGGAACATATTATTTTGTTAACTTAGGAGCTTGGAATATTTTGATTTACAAGATAGTCCCATAAATATACTGGAGTTGAAGATAATTCATTAAGCATTCTAAATCTTTTCCTTCTTATCTGCTATTACTTCACAAGGCAGCAGGTAATGAAACATACAACAATGTCATTACTTCAAAGGTTTTTGTATTCCATAGGCATTCCACTTAGAGGCGGTGGGTAATTTGTCAGCCCAGTGACAGATGAATTTAAGGATACAACTGTACCTAGTGCACAGTTTGCTTATGCACATCAGTGAGGTGTAGTCTGTAAATCTTACAAAACCACAGTTATTGTGTAACGTTTCCTTAACTTGATTCGTGAGCTCTAAAGAGTTAAGAAAAGTCCTTATATTCTTCGTACCCATCTCTTCTACTGCGTGCACAGTCTGGACCTGGTTATTAATAATTACATTTTCATCCTTGCAGAGAGAATGATATTTAAGAATGTTGCTTGGAAGTGTTTTTCTCAGTTGCTAAAGAAATTCTAGGTGAAATCCAAAGCCATGATTTGAAGCCAAATGGTAGCAACATTCTTGTGACGGAAGAAAACAAAGAAGAATATATTAAGTAAGATTAAATGAAGATTTTAAAATACTTTTATCTCTCCCATTTCTTTTAGCTCAATCAAGAAAATACTGTCACACTATGTAATCTGAAGCATTATTGAAATTCTGTCTATGAATAAGTACTGATGGCAAAATGTGGCAAAATGTGGCAATTGTTCAGATTCCGTATTTGAAAGGAAAATATTGATGGAAATATTTAAAATAGATATATATTACATTTCCAAAAGGTAATATATATATATTACTTTTCCCAAAAGATTCAGTTTAGTAGAAGCTCCACTTGTTGTGTTTTTTTCCCAGAGATAATTAAGTTTAGCAGAACATCGTGACGACAAATGTGAACGTCAGGTACTTCACCGTACCATTGCACACATTTATTATTCACATTTTGGCTTTGTAGACTGCTGATATTCTATCCAGCCATTTATGGTGTTGCTTGTTTTTAACCAAAGAACAGTTTTGGATGCTTTTGTGGTAAACTTGAGTTTTTAAAAATGCATAGTTTTGATACTAGTTTCCATGTGAACTGCCCTGATAGAGCTGTTATGTCTAGGCATTTGTAACAAGGCAGCATTATGAACAGTGTAATGTGTTGTACTGTTGTAAATGAGGAATTATGATATAGCAGTAGCAGAATGTTTTAAAGCAAGGACAGGAGCCTATGAGTGATTACAGAAGAAAAACATGAGCGATGAGGTGCTTTGTCTCAAAATATCCCCTTCTTGTCTTGTAATATCCCCAGCGAGCAGCAGTATATAAGCTCTGCTTTAAGGTGTGAACTTCAACATCATCTTACATAGAGGATTTGCTCAGAACAAAAAGAAACAAATAGGAAACCACTACACACGTGGCAGGCATGAGATAAATTGAATGAGTAGAATTTTCCTCTTATGATATATTCTGTGAAGGCTTTTTTGTGGGAAAGGTTTGAGGGATGAGGGAGTAGGAATTGCTTTCATCATGAGTCGTCCAAAAACATTTCACAGAAATTGTAACATTTGCAGAAGGAACATATTGGCATTTTGCAGTTGTGCAAGATATTAATTGGGATGAAGAGTAAGGAGTATCTGCAGAAGACCATTCTCCTCTAGTTTTGAGGAACCCAGGCAGAGCTCAGATTGCAGCCTAAGTAATATTCTTTTGCCATAATAGGTCCTGTGTTACGCTCCCCAGAGTTTCATCTCTTCTTTAGATTCCAGTTCTCCTGACAGGTTAGGTTTGAATTCAGCATATCTGCTTCTCCCTGGGTTCAGGTTCTTTGGGTCTCCTGCCTGCTTTTCACCTTTTTATTAATGGAGAGTGGAGTTTCTACCACAAAGCAAAGTTTCATGATTAACAGAAACAAACATGGAACTTTCCAAATGGACATAATCGTTTCTTGATAAGCTAGCAGTCCTACTTATCTTCACTAGTACCGCCTGACCTAGATTTTACCTTGTTGTGGATAATGACTGAGATTTCTGGGGACAACATTAGATGAATCTAGCTCTGCCTTTTTTTTCCTTTTCCAAATACTTAGGGATTGCTGTGCTCTCATTAATATCATCAGCTGCCTCCTGTTTGAGCCTAAAATGCTTTCCATAGCGGAGTGGTTGGAAACATAGGGTTTTAACTTAAAACTGTTTGCACAGACTGAAGATTGAGTTATCTAGCCATAATTATTACATTCTCCTTTCTTTTATAAAACTTGTTGTCATCCATACACTCTTAGTATAGTTCTCCTTTCTGTCTTTTCCTACAAAGGAATCACTCAGATGGCCTTGAAAGCTCTGAAGATGCTGCTTCAAATAAAAACAAGACTGTTAATGGCAGTGATTCCCCACTACTCACCAATGGAAGCTGCAAACCTTCTCGACCTCCCAGGCCTTTTTGACCACCTCCACCCACACCCCGCAGACCCACATCAGTAGCTGGTGCGTATTCTAGGGCCAGACATCCACTTCAAAGCTGTGGATTCTCTGTACAGTCTAAAAATGAACGTAACGTTTTCCGATGCGTGTTTTTAACTACAGTTTTTTTCAGGGTAAATTCTTGGATATATAACTTCTATTTTAACAGCTTGCATTCAGCATCGTTGTTCCTCTTATAAGTAATTTCTGTTTCCACGACAGGTAAGTGATGATTGCAGCGATACTGCTAAATATGTTGGAGCTGGTGCCAAAAGAACATGAGTGAGTGCTACTGTTGCATTCAGTTAACTTTAATGAGACCCGTGAACAAATCTGCTGAAGGACTTACAGAACTGCCTCAAGTAGATAATACTGGAGCTTGAAAGACTAGTGATTTGTTTCTACAGTCCTGGTTAAATTATTTGAAACAGCAGCACTTCAAACACTGATTGCGTGAAAATAAATATGTTTTTTAGTACATCTTATAATTTAGAAACTACAAAGCTTTAAGACAGTGGTAGGTGTTTTCAGGTTAACTCCTCCACATGCATACACTACCATGTGTTTTGGTGATCTTATTGTCACAATTGATAAATACTGAGGCTGGACGGAAAACTGGGCTGCAGTAATTATTTTAAAAGATAAAGGCAGTGTAGTTTAGTAATAAGACTTGTGTATAGTTCTTAACACTGCCTACCAAATGGCCTGCATGGGAAAAAAAATCTGAAAGCGTTTAAAGAATGCATGTATTCTCCCTTCCACAGCCTTAATTTTTCTCTTCTTGAAAATGTTATGCACGCTGCCTCTTAAATTGTTGCAAATATTAAATGGGAAATCCATCAACGCAAGCAAGTAGCTTTTTCTTTATAATCATCTAATGTTTAGAAAATGCAGACAAGTTGCTTTAGTGAATAACTTTTCTTTGTCATATCAAAGCTGTGCAGCTGAATAGCTGATAGTTCTTGGATTGAAGCATTTTTACAGAGTGCAGCTAAAGTTGCCTTTTGTGTGTGTCTGTGTGTGTGTGTGAAATAGAAAATGTGGCTATATGTGCATACTACTTCAAACCACCACCTTTTGCACATCTACTTTTGTGACTTACAAATTCTGAAATAGATTACCAATACAGAGAGAAATGCAATGACATGTCTGGCGTCGTAGGAAGTGTAAATGGTTCTCCATCCACATCCACAGAGAATGATGGGGCCAGTGCAGGTTCACTGGCAGGTGCAGCTGCAAATACATCTTCAGAACCAAGCCCTGAGGGGGGAACAGAAGCAACTACAGCTCCTGCAACTGCTGCACTCACCACACCTCCAGTATCAAGACAAGTCCAGCCAGTAACTCCTGCAACTCAGGCACTAACTACAGTCAGTCAAGGTCCTCTTCCACCTGGGTATGAGTTTAGTGAATTTTTCTGCTGCCTTTTCTGTTTTCTTATTTTAAGCATACCAAAATACACATAACATCTGTCTTTTGCTGCATAACAAAAATTCACATAATCTGCTATATGGCTTTAAATTTCATAGTTCATACATTGCACCTCCTGAGAGCAATGTGGGCGCAGCGAGATACTTCATACCCATGTGGAATTTGTCAGATGATTGGTCTCTTGTCTCAGAGATATTATTTAGATTCTTAACTTTTTCTTAAAAAAATAGAAATGTTTCTTTACTCTGAGTAAGAAAGGGAAAGCAAAAGCTTCTTAATGTGAGTGGTATAATAGATAAGAGTGCTGGGCAGGTGGCAGCCATGTCCAGCATGAAGAGAGCTAGAGAAGAGGATAGCGTGGTTTTAAATGGGAAGAGGGAGCTGGGGGCCCCAGAACCGAAGAGGAGGAGGGGGCCCGCCGTGACCATCAAGTGGAGGAGGGAGAGGAGGAAGAGAGCCCGGTTCCATTGCACCCGGACCTCCGCTGTGACTGATCATGGGGAGCCCATGGAGGTGGATCCACCTGCAGAGGAGCCCATGGAGGTGGATCCACCTCCAGAGGAGCCCATGGAGGTGGATCCGCCTGCGGCACAGCTGGCCTGGCACCACACCACCGTGCCAGGCCCCGCATCGGCGCGGTCACAGCTCCGCCATCGCTGGTCCGGGCGCTGGGCTCCTTACCCGCCGCGCGGCCCCACCCCCAGCATTAGCTGGGTGGCATTGTTTAACATCTGCTCCTCCTCCACCTTGTTGCTCCTCCGCGGTTCTGCAGGCCTCCAGTTCCATCTTCCCCTTTTAGCAGTTAGGTCCCCCTTCTGGGTTTTGTTGTTGATGTTAGTGTTAGCGTAGTTTTAGTGTTTAGTTTTAGCGTTAGGCATAGGTTACTGTTAGTAGTTTAGAGTTAGGCATAGATTGCTGCTAGCAATTGGCAGTAAATGCCGCTCACTCAGTAAGCACTCCCCTGATTTACCATGCAGAGAAATGAGTGCGAGTGCACTGAGACGGGAGGTTTGATGACGTCTGCGATGAATTGAATTTCTGTCTTGTGACTTTTCTTCTGTTGCAGAACATTGAGGAAGGAGAGCGTGAGTGGCTGAGAAATGGAGTTGGGACTCAGGGGAGCAATAGGTGCCTGTGTGACCCTTGCCAGGTAGGTGTGCCTTACTGTAAGCGTGCGCTAAGGCAGTGCTGTTCAAACACAGCTTGTGGCACTGTCTGCAACAGATCTGCTTGCTGTTAAGCTTTTCCCTTATTTCATGTCCACCTATCCTCTTCAGCTCCTGCTCCCCTCACCTGCAAGTGGAGCAATGCTCAAGTTGGAGGAATCTTTTCCTCGGCAGGTGGTAAAAGATGATGCAACTGCGTTTCATGCCCTTCTTTGTTATTGGGTCAGTAGGCCAAGGATATCTTCAGAACAGCTAAGTCAGTCTGTAACACCAATGTGCATGAGAGAATGATGACTCTTTTTCCCCTCTTGTAGAAAGCAGCCTCCTTGAGAGTGGGAGAGCAGCAGGCTCCTGAAGGGCATTTCTCCCCAGCTGAGATCCCTGAGCCCACGCTGGCGGAGAATGTGCTGCACCACGATCTCTTCTGCGGAGCCACTTTGCAGCTCACAGAGAGTGCGTCAGTTGTAATCGTGCCAGTTTCCATGTGCCATAAGCCAGTAAGTCGTGCTCTCTGAGGCTGATAGAAAGGCACAGACAATAGGCAGGGAGGGAACAATTTGTAGCTGTTGCCTACGGTAGTGTGTCCCGGCACTGCTGAAAGAGGCGTAGTTTGTTCTGTCCGTCCTTCGGTGTGTGTGCTGTACCTGATGCACGCAAGAAGCCTTGAGGTGCAGACTCATCTTACTGCTGTGCTCTGTGCACTGCCAGGCAGTGTCCAACCCTGTGCAGGCGCTGCCTTGCAGGAGATGGCTTTGGATTCTAGTTTGTGTGGGTCTTTTGGGATTAAGATAGAGGTGGAGTTTCTAGCGTGCCCTAATGTCGGAAAGGTGGTTTCTAGTACTGGCAGCCAAAGCTGCCCAGGAGGGTGACTTGAGCTCCCAAAGCGAGCTGTCAGCCAGTTGTTAGCTGTGAAGGTTCCCTGACCGTTTCTGAATTGATTCTTGTAGGACTCACACAGTCCTGGAACTAAGACTTGGGAGACAGTGAAGAAACCCAAGGCAAGTGCTGCTCAGCTGAGGAAGAAAGCCAAGAAGGAAAGCAAAAAGAACCAATAAGGGCTTGACCAAGAAGGCCCACAGGACACTAGAGTCATCTGGAATGGTTCCTCAGAGGTGGCACCAAAGGCAGCTGACTGAGTCGTCCGGTTTTCTGGCATGGCCGTGCTTTCCCTGTCACGGACAGTGCAGAGGAACTAAGGCAACTGGGAGGGAAGGGCTTGTGCTGCGTTCCAAGCAAAGAGGACTTGCCAGAGGCAGGACTTCATCTATGGCAAGAGATGGAGACACTGTCTTCCTTCAGGATGCATCTCTTCAGGGCCAGAGCCGGTCTAGTATGAGATTGAAATACAGCTAGCCGGGCCTGGAGAGAGAGAAGGTGACGTAGCCACAGGGTCAGGCTTCTCCTTGTGTCTGACGGGAGGCTGAATGACTCACTGCTAAGCAGAGATCCTGGACACTGGGGTTTCATTTTGGGCTGTGTTGATAAATACAACCCAAATCCTTTTGTATTGAATAAAAGCGAAATCAACTTTTTAAAAACGGTGCTGCCTGTTTCTGTAGCTGGTCAAAAGGTCCCTTGCTTGGGCTGGCAATTGCGGGGCGATGAACCGGTCGGCTCTCCCCTGAAATTCTGCTGGTTTTCCCTCATTTCCTTGTTGGTGTTCCCAATGGGTGGCTTTTCAGCCCAACTGTAACTGCTAGCAATAGGCTGTGAGCATCCCCTTGCTCTCCATGGACTGCTAACAAAAGCACAAAGGAGGGGAAGCAGCCCAGGAGGAAGAAAGGTGTCCCTGCACTCAGCCCCTTGAGCTCGCCTCTCTTTCCTGATGGCTTTTTCAGCCTTGGGCTGTACTGAGGGTTGCTGTTTGCCCTGGGAAACCCAGCTGCACGCAGGCAGCGATGGCCTGCACATCAGCCTCCCGTTTAGGCACGAAGAGTTGAGGTGTGGGTGGGATGGTGTGAAGAGCAGAGCTGGGAGTGGGGAGGAGGAGAGGGCAGCAGGAGAACGTGCCTCGGGCCCAGAGCTCAGCCCCGAGGAAAGGAGCTGGTTGCAAAGAGAAAACCAGCTTCCACTATTTCTAAGTGGTCATTGCATCTTAGGTCTGGGTCTGGATCCAGCAGGGGGGCCCACGTGCAGCCGTTCGGGAGGAAAGTCCGAGAACAATTCCACAGCAAAGAAGGCAGTTTCAGTGCTAAGGCCTGTCTTCCAGCTGGACATCGGGGTGCTGTGGCTGCAGGACCTCCAGTCTCCCAACGACATCATCCCTGGTGAGAAGGCAGCAGCCACCTTCCCCTTCCCACCACACGTCCGGCCAGGTGTGTTATCCCTGCTCTTTGGAAATGGCAGAGAGCAGCAGAGAATTGTTTGCAAAGCTTGGGGTACAGCGTGAGTTCCTCCAAGAGGAACCACAGACCAAGAGCTGTTTCTCTGAAGGACCTTTCCTATGGTCACGATCATGTTACATGGGAATGTGGCTTGCTGTGGCAGTGAGGCTGTGCCTTCTCCTGGCAGACGATGTCAAGACTGAGTCGCTGAACTACCATCAGCTCTTGCGAGCCTCTGGCATCCCACTGCACATGGTACAGTGCTGCATGCAAGAGTGCATGCTCCTGTACTGTCATCTCCTGAGGAACAAGGAGCCTGTCTCAGCATTATGACGTGCCAAGATGACTTCCTCCTCACGAGGTTCTTCTAAAGCTGCATTGCAGCACTGGAGGGCAATACCAGAGTCATTGCACTGTCCCACACTAAGTTGAGGTTTTGAGGGTGTGCAATCAAATCACCACTGGCCAGCCTGGATGTGGCAGGCTAGCCAAATGTCTTTCCCCGTGCTTGCCTCCCGGAGTGATGGGGAGCCGAATGCTGATCCCTATTCATGGCAGAAATTCTTCTCTTCACCCTTCAGGAGTCTCTCCACACTGCACCGGAGCCCGTCATTACATCTGTGGGAGCACAGGGGGAGACCGAGGTGCACGGGGTCCTGCAGACTCCACGTGTCTGTTTGCAGCACGCTCCCAGCATGAGCAGGCAGCTCCCGCAGGACGAAGAAAGCGGGACAGAAGAAAGCACCTACTTCTGCTCAGACCAGCACAGCACTCCATGCAACAGAGGAACGTGAGTGCTGCAGGTAACGGCGCCGCACGGTGCGACAGCAGAGGCTCGATCAAAGCTGCCAGTCGTTCCGCGGCTCAGAGTCCCGTGCGGAGGAAGTCGTCTTGGCCCGGTGGTTCCGCCGCGGGCGCCGGCTCTCGCCGCGGCTCGCTCTCCCTCGCCTTCTCCCACGCGACAGCGGAGGCTCGCTCAGAGCTGCTCGCTCTCCACGCCGCTGCGGAGCGGCCGAGCCGCTCGGAGCCGGACAGACCGTGCGCAGTACGGCCGCTGCCACGGCGCGACCGTGTGGGCCGGTGCCCGCCGGGGCCGGGCCGTCCTTCCGTCCTACCCGAGCCGCCGCCGCCGCCGTGGAGCGACCGAGTCGGTCGGTGCTGGGCGGACCCGGCCCGTTCCGGGCGTACTCGGGCTGCGTGGCTCGGCGGCAGGCGCGGCTGACTGCCCCCGCTGTGAGGGGTGTCCGGCCTCTGTGGGTGCCTGTGCCAGTGCTGCAGCACTTACAGTGCGGGAGTGCTCCTGATGTTTGGTGGCAACCTCTGGTCCTGGCACTGGGCTCCACTGGATGCAGCCTGGCTCCGTCCTCTCTGCCCCTCCCTGCAGGGATTGATGGCCGTGGGTGGGATCCCCCTGAGCTGCCCTTCTCCAGGCTGGGCAGCCCCCTCTCTCTCAGCCTCTTGTCATAGAAGAGGTGTTCCAGTCCTTTCACCATCCTGGTAGCCCTCCATTGGACTCTTTCCAGCATGTCCATCTGTCTCTTGTACTGGGAGCCCAGACCTGGACACTGTTCTCCAGGTGCAGCCTCACCAGTGCCGAGCAGAGCAAAGGTAATGGTGCAGAATAATGGTCCTTACTGCTACAGGTCAGGACTAGGGCTATGATGGGAGCACGCTGCTTTATGATTGACATGGAGAACTGCTAGGAAGAAGGCCTGGTGGGCCTGAACACAGGTGCCAGGTGGCCCAGCTTTTATTTCACTGGAAACCAGAGACTCCATGGGCAGCAATGTGGAGATATGTTCTCCATGTAGTTGTGCCCCTGTGGCTTCTTTCTGATATGCTTGGGAAGTCCCACTAGAGCAGACTGCTGCGTGAGACAGAAGCCTGATACAACATCACTCGTGTGGGTGGAGTTTTACTATCTCTGTGTTCACCTCTTTTATGTTTGTTTGTTTCTTTGTTTGTTTGTTTTCAGTTCAACTCTTATGTGTGCAAGTCTGCCTTTACTAAATCCTTTCCTTGTGACCTTAGGCAACAATCAAGCGGGCCTCAGTTTTCAGCGCTGAGCAAGAAGCGCAGGCGCTCAGGAAGGTCATGAAGGGCTTTGGTAAGTTGATCTCCCTCCACAGGTCAACTTTTATTTTTTCCCCAGTGCTGGGAATGGCTGCTCTGATGGTTTGTTAGAGGGAAGCATAGCTGCTTGCATTGCTCCACTGTCCTAAACACACTGCACAACTGTCCTAAAAATCGTTGAAAGGTGGAAACAGAACTGCCCTTCATGTCCCAAAATGCAGCTGCTCTGGTGGTGTGGGTCCTGGCAGCTTTGTGCGCATAGCTGTAGTCCTGGGGCTGTTGAGAACCGGCTGTGTAGGGGACTGGAGGTGGCACAAGAGCAGAGGTCTCTTCTGATTCTTGTGCAAGCAGCCTGACTGGCTTCCATTTGTTGGTTTCAGGCACAGATGAAGACCAAACAGGGACACGAGAACCCTTTGAAACATGGAAGATGTGTCAGATGCCATCCTCAAGGGAGCAGCCAGATTCTAGCAAGAACACACACACAGCATCCTGTGTCTTGACCAAACTAAACGTTTCCCAGTGTCAGCAAGTTCTGAGCACTATTGGCAGGGTAGGTGGTCTTCAGAGATGTGTGAACGTGGTTGTGTCACTTGGGTGAAAAGTGAGAAACGACCTAATCTCCGTAAGAGAAAGGTCAGCAGAGACTTTACCTGACCAGGGTTGTTTTGTTCTTGTTCAGTTCAGAGCAGTTGTTGATGCAAGGAGGGTTGGAGCCTGAAGAGAAGTGGTGAACAGCTCAGTTCCTTCTGTTCTCTTGGCCTTCTAGGGTTTGATTGATGACTTGAAGACGGAGCTGAGTGGGAATTTTGAGAGGGTGATCATTGGGATGACTCCCACCACCATGTATGATGTGCACAAACTAAGGAGTGCTGTGAGGGTTTGGAAATCTTCCTTCTGTATTGCTTAAGTTCTGTCCAAGGACTTACTGCTTTGTTATGTATGTTTTCTTATTTATTACTAACTCTTAAAGAAACCTGGTTGCACGTCACAAGCAGTTGCTGGTATCTTAAATCTTGCTGTGGCAATTCCCTAGGGAGCAGGAAAGATGAAGGTTGCCTGATTGAAATTCTGGCTTCTCGCACCAATGAAGAGATTCATCACATTAATGAGAACTACAAGCTTCATAAGTAGTGTGAAAGGCCAGGCCTTGTCCTGCTAATGATGATGGCTGGAGTGCTGCAGTGATGCTGAGAGCCGTGGGCATGGTTCTGTACTTAGCTACGTTATGGCTAGAAAATGTGGGCAGCACCCAGGTGGTGGCCCTGCTCCTAACGGATGCTGTGTGTGTGTTCTTGCTAGAATCTGGCTGCTCCCTTGAGGATGGCATCTGACACATCTTCCATGTTTCAGAGGGTCCTTGTGTCCCTGGCAGAGTGAAGTGTGACTGCCACTGGGGCAGGGGGGAGAGGAGCTAAGAAATTTGATTGGCAGCACAAAGTAGCAGGTCTTGAAAATGGTAATAGCTGTGGTAGGCCAATTAGAAGACTGCTAGCAATGAAAATGAAATATTTCTGAGGGACGGTCCGGATTTAGCTGAGAGTGCTGCAGGAATGATAGAACGTTCGTGCAGCATATAAGGAGCTTGTTGTTGCAAAGCAGTCTTTTGAATCTGTCATGGTTTTATGTTTTTTGGTTTTCAGTATTCTGCATCAAAACATCATGTAGTGTACTGGAATTAAAGTGTTAATGCTCCAATTCCAGGTACCTGTCCCTATACATTACGGAAGTCGTGGATCTGACCCTTCCGGGTGGGGCGGGCTCTTACTGCCTGGCAGTGGGTGCTGGAGGTGCTTTCCCAGCCGTTCCAAGCTTTCCAGGTTTGATTCGGTCTCAGGAACTCTCTCTCATATCTTATTTGATTTATTAGTCTCAGTTTCAATTAGATTGTGTTATATTGTGTTATCTTGCATTCCGATATCATAGTTAGTAAAATAAGTTTTCCTCCTTGCCGCTGTTTTTTTCAATCTCCCTTCCTTCCTTCGCATTTTGTGGGGCCGGGGGGATGTGGGGGGGCAGGGGCCTACTGCCCCCTGTCACAGGCATAGATTGATCTAGTAAACTCCGTGTTAACTCTCTGACTTTCTGCCATGGACTCTTCCCCTTAGTTTTTGATGGTAGTGAGGCATTGCTGACAAGGACATAACAGACAGCATTAAATCTGCGGTGTCAGGAGACCTGGAAGATGCGTTGCTGGTGGTGGGTGAGTGCTCTGCTTTAAAACGTTGTCTACAAAGTGATGTAATGATGAAAGGTGCTGTGTCTTCCCTCGAGTGGCTGTTAACGTAGTTTCAGGAGGCAGACATGGTTTGTCTTTGTTTATGGGCACAAAGCCAGGCTGGGTGGGACTTGGAGCACTCTGGTGTAGAGGGAGGTGTCCCTGCCTATTGCAGGGGGTTGGAACTAGATGATGTTAGGGGTCCCCTCCAACCCAAACCATTCTATGATTCTATGCTTTACAGACCCAGTCAGGCGAGAAAGCTATCTTGTGCTTTATGGTACAGTGTGCTTGGTCATGGGGTGCTTTGGCAGCAGAGGTTTGCTGCCAGGAGGCATGAAGACCTTCATGCAAATACTGCTGTGCGCCAGGCACAGAGATGTCAGCTCACAGCTCATCACTGACTGGATGCCTGCACTGCAGCTGCTGTTTGTTAACCTGGAGGTGCATCTTGACAGAAGAAACACCTGCACCAAGAAAGTGCTGCAGCATTGTGGAAAACCTCCTGCTTTTACTGACTTTAATTCTCTTGTTCTTGTCTCTCCTTAGTGTAAAGTGCATGTGAAATAAGCCTGCGTGCTTTTCTGAAATACTGTGTGATTCCATGAAGGTAAACAGATCATGGAGTAAGATTGCTTGCTTCCTTCTTGCATTTTCATGCTCAAGTCAGCAGCATCATGGCAATCGTGAGATGGAAGCTGCAGCCAGTCAGGAAACTGGCTTTTCTAGGAAACATCAGGCTTTTCTGCACATCAGGGTAGTAGTCTTACTCAGGAGCAAGCTGCTGCTAATGGATCGCTCCATTAATGCAAAATTGCTGTAATTAAGAGCAGCTCCTGCACAAGACTGGGCACTGAGACCTTTGTGTCTGTCGGTGATTCTCCAGCAAGTTCTGTATTAGCTGCATGGGGCTGCTTTCCTTTCTAGGGCCTGGGAACAGCCAACAGCACTCTGATCAGAGTGATGGTGTCCAGCTCCGAAAAAGGATCTTTTTAGATCTGCTCTTCTTACCTGTATCCTCTCTTCTGTTCTGCCCTCTTTCTTCTCCCCTCTTGTTCATCACATTTCTCCCCCTTACAAGCTCCTCTCTTCCCTTTTTCCTTTGTTCTGCTCAATCTTTTCTCTCCTCTCCTTCTCTTCTCTCCTCTCCTCTCCTCTTTGTTGGCAAGAGGGCTCCGAGCTCCCTTGCTGGTGCGGAGAGAGAGGCTCAGACTCCCTTGCTGGTGCAGAAGGAACGATGAAGGACCTTTACTGAAGATGCTTACAACCTTTTATACCCGTGCAACAGCAACTTACATGTAGGAAGCAGGAGCCTCGTGTGTGTTTACGTCTGGCACAAGTTACTGCTAAGCTTCTTTACTCATTAGCAAGATAATGACTTTATCCCACATCTCCCCCTTCTCTATTAAGAAAAAAAGAAGCACGGTTCAAAAACAATCCTAAAAGTAGCTAAACTAAAATTAATACACTGAACAAGGATGGGTTCTGTAGAGTACAAACAGCAGTCCATATTAACCAGTCCCAACGATTCCAATTCTTATGATTCCTTGGTGACACAGTTGACAAAGTGCGTCTTGTCGCTGTGAGTCCAAACCACTGATGAAAGTGCTGTGGTCATGTTACAGCAGATGATGAGACGGATGGCCAGACCCCCCAGATTCGCATGAGCACCCACTGGACACCCCAGGACTCCTCTGGGACATCCCCAGACCCTTCTGGATGACTCCAGGACCACTCAGACCCACATGAGAACTCCCTGGACCCTACCAGACCCTGCTGGGACATTTTCAGATCAGCCCAGGGACTCCTCAGAGCTCTTGGGCCCATAGTGGGAACTTCCAGATCCTTCCATGGTGCCACAGGACCAACATGGGGACTCCCTGGACACCCCAAGGTCCCGCTGGGATATCTCCAGACTCTTCTGGTTGAGTCCAGAAGAGCCCCCTGGAGCCCCCAAACCTCTCTAGGATGTCTCATGCAGATCCTTCTGCATGATTTCAAGGGGGGATAAGGGGGGATAAAGGAGGGTGTGGGTGGGGCGAGAAAGGGGTCAGTGGGGCTTTTTTGGGCTGGAAAGGGGGGTTGTGTGGAATCTAAGGGGGGAAGGGACTGTGAGTGAGTGGGACTGCTGTGGGGTGGAAAGAGGATCTGGTGATGGAGGGAGGGGTGGAAGGGGAAAACTGGGGAGTTGTGGAGAGCTTCTATAGGGTGTAAAAGAAATAATTTTAAAAAATAAAATATAAAAAAAATAGGAGGACCCTGGGAACTACAGGCCAGTGATTCTCACCTTTGTGCTTGGGAAGGTCATGGAACAGATCATCCTGGATGACATGCTTGATCAAATGAGGAATGAGCGTGTGATCCGTGACAGCCAGCACAGCTTCACCAGAGGAAGGTCATGCTTGACCAATCTGGTGGCCTTTTATGATGGAGTGACGGCATCATTGGACAGGGGAAAGGCAAACAATGTCATTTACCTGGACTTGAGCAAGGCCTTTGACATGGTCCCCCACCACATCCTTATCTCCAAGTTGGAGGGATGTGGATTTGATGGGTGGACAACTAGATGGATAAGAAACTGGTTGAAAGGCCACAGACAGAAGGTGGTCATCAATGGCTCCAAGTCCAGGTGAGACTGGTAATGAGTGGCATCCCCCAGGGGTCTGTCTTGGCACCGGTGCTCTTTAACATCTTTATCAATGACATCGATGATGGAATTGAGAGCACCCTCAGCAAGTTTGCTGACGACACCAAGCTGAGTGGTGCGGTTGACACGGTTGAAGGAAGGGATGCCATTCAGAGGGACCTCGAGAGGCTAGAAAGGTGGGCCCGGGTGAACCTGATGAGGTTCAACACGGCAAAGTGCAGAGTTTTGCACTTGGGCCGGAGGAATCCCAGGCATCCATACAGACTGGAAGGAGCGGTCCTTGAGAGCAGCCCTGTGGAGAAGGACCTGGGGGTCTTGATGGATGAAAAACTTAACATGAGCCAGCAGTGTGCTCTTGTGGCTCGGAAGGCAAATGGTATCCTGGGCTCCATCAAAAGAGGGGTGGCCAGTAGGGACAGGGAGGTGATTGTTCTTGGTTGTTCCCCTCTTGTGAGGCCCCATCTGGAATACTGCGTCCAAGTGTGGAGCCCCCAGTACAAAAAAGACAGGGAGCTGTTGGAGAGGGTCCAGAGGAGAGCCACGAAGATGATCAGGGGCTGGAGCACCTCCCCTGTGAAGATAGGCTGAGGGAGTTGGGCTTGTTCAACCTGGAGAGAAAAGAAGGCTGTGGAGTGACCTCATTGCAGCCTTTCAGTACCTAAAGGGAGTCTACAAACAGGAGGGGAATCAAGTCTTTGAAAGGGTTGATGACTGCAGGATGAGGGGAAATAGTTTGAAGTTGAGGGAGGGGAGATTTAGGTTGGACGTTGGGGAAATTCTTTACGGAGAGAGTGGTGAGGTGCTGGAACAGCTGCCCAGAGAGGTTGTGGATGCCCCGTCCATCCCTGGAGGTGTTCAAGGCCAGATTGGATGGGGCCCAGGGCAGCCTGGCCTAGCATTAAACAGGGAGATTGGTGGCCCTGCATGTGGCAGGGGGGTTGGAGATTCGTGATCCTTGAAGTCCCTTCCAACCCTGGCCATTCTGTGATTCTGTGATTCTGTAAAGGGGGTCTGGGGCAGAGAGTGGGGATTGTGGGGGGACGACTGGGGGGAGGAGAATGAAGCTTCCATGAGTGGAAAGGGGGCCTCGGGGAAGGAGGGAGGGGAGAGCTGGTGGTTGGGGGGGGCTACTATGGGACATAAGGGGGGTCCTGTTAGGGAATATTGGGGGTCAAAATGGGGGAATGGACTCCAGAGGTCAGGAAGGAGGGCATGGGGGGTACAGGGGACTCTATGGATCAGAAAATGGGGTCAGGAAGGAGGGGGGCAAACTGAGGGGACTGGGGGATGGTAGGAGACTACGGTTCAGAATAGGGGAATTAGAGTGGGGGTACTTGGGAGGACAGGGAATTCTGGAGGTCAGATAGAGGGGACTGGGGGGGTATGAATCTGCGGGACAAAATGGGAAGACGTACGGGGGGGCGGGAAAGGGGACACAAGGGATCAGAGTGGGGGACCGAGGAAGGAACAGGATGGGAGGGGGCCAGGCATGGGACCCTGGGGGTCAGAATGGGGAACAGGGGCAGACACTGGTGGAAGAACAACTGGGAAGGGGTGGATGAGGACTCCATCGATGAGAATGGGGGAATTGGAGGTGGGGACAGGGGAGAGAGTGGAACCCCAGGGGTCAGACTGAGGGACTCCAGGGGTTGTAGGCAACCAGTGGTGGAGGTGGGGGGAAGGCAGTGAAATACCCTGGGTGGGGGACGGGTGGCACGGGGCCTGAAGCCTGAGTGGGGCTCGAAGGGCAGTGGGAGGCGAAGAAGACCGGGTGAGTGGGGGGACGGAGAGCCCTCAGGGATCTCCTGGGGAGGTGGGAGAGCGACTCAGGGGAGGGCAGAGCTCCAAGGATGGGATGCAACAGGCAGGCATCAAGATACTCCCCTCAATTCTCCTTCCAAGCTTCTCTCTATGCAATTATCTGGATATTTCCAACCATACAAACACCATAATCCTCAAAGGAAGAGGAGGGATTGATGTGGGGTGCTCTGTTCAGCAGCACATCAGTTTAAGAACCAACGTGTGAGTTTAGCAAAAGGAACCCATGAGCGATAGTTCCGAAACTCCGTTTCAGCTTCAGGGGGAGAACAGCCTCGTTTCTCCTCCGGAACTTCGCACGGGGACACAAATGAACGCTTCTCCCTTCTGCCTCGATGACTGTGCCTCGCAAGAAGCCTCGATCGCCGAGGTTCGCTGCTTCGGAGCTGTTCCAGCCAGAACCGCAGCGACCGACCGCGAGGTACGGGGGTTTTCGCTCGGTCCCCTCACCCAGGGATCCCCGAGACAACAGAGCGGCCGGGCAGCTCTGGCGAGAGCGGCTGACGCGGCGGGGACGTCGCCAGGGCAACGGCTCTGCATCCGCGCCCCCGCCGAGAAGAAGCCTCTGGGAGGGCAGCCTCGCGTCGCTGCCCACCACAGACGGAGAGCAGGAGTCGGGCTGTGAGGATCAGGCGGGCTGTTTCAGCGAGGAGAAACCGTAAGCCGCCCGTACGCGGGACTACACCGCAAGGAGGGTTGCGATCGCTGTCGGTGAGCGGTAAGTGCGGGGGCTCCCGTTAACGAGCCGGCAACGGGGCGAGGGCAGAGCCAGCAGTACCGGCAGCGGGGCGGGGCTGATCAGTCACACCCCATTAGGCTATCGAGTAGTGTTAGTGTGCCCCCAGATGGACCCCTGGGGGACAGCGCTGGTGACCGGCCTCCGCCGGGATGTGGAGCCACTGACAACAACCCTCTGGCTTCCACCATCCAGCCAATTCTCTATCCACTCGAGAGGCTGCTCCTCAAATCCATCTCTCTCCAATTAGAGATAAGGATATGGGGCGGGACCATGTCAAAGGCATCACACAAGCCCAGGTGCATGACATCAGTTGCCCCTCCTTGGACCACCAGTGCCGGCACTCCCAATGTAGAAGGCCACCAGATGGCTCAGGCACGATCTGCCCTTGGTGAAGCTGTGCTGGCTGTCTTGGATCGCGTCCTCATCTCGCATGTGTCTGAGCATCTCTTCCAGGAGCATCCACTCCAAGATCTCCTTGTGCTCAGAGCTCTGCCTGGCAACCATCTGCCTTCCTTTCCCCCGTTCTGGATTTCCCTTCCAGCTGTGTTCCCCGTGAAAAGGCAAATGGTTTCTCACTGTACAGCTGTTCCAGTCAAGCTTAATGTGGCCTTCAGACTGCCAGCTCAAATCTTTGTCTCAGTGCTGTCAGAGAGAGGATGTAAATGTTCCCCTTGTGGACAGCAGTGTTGGTTTGAAACTCCCTGCCTACAGTTACAAGCAAATCCACCTTTGCAGAGCTCCTGGCAATACAGTTCCCAGCTGCAGGCAGGAGTGCTCACAAGCCCTCTGGGGAAAGGAGAGGCCTTTCAGAAGCCCTCATGTTCCCTGTGCCCCTGCCTGCTCCTCGTCCCCACAGAGCTCCCCTGCGGTTCTCCCACGGAATTTCTGTTGCTGGGAGGGAGCTATGGGGATACGAGGGGACACATCAATTCTTCTGCACAGGAAGTGTGCACGGCCAGCAGAGATGGCTGCCGTCCTGGGAATCCGCTCTTGGAGAGCATGGGCCTACCGGGCCTTGGGAGCAGCTCTTGTTGCCACCCAAACTCCTCTCTCAAAGCACGGCTCCATCACATTAGTTGATGGCAACAGACACGACACCAGCAGAAAGACTGGAAATAAGGCCAATTTATTTTTTTGGGGAGTACTGCGTCCAGGGCTGGGGCCCCAGTACAAGAAAGACGCAGAGCTTTGGATCGAATCCAGAGGAGGGCCACTAAGATGATCAGAGGGCTGGAGCACCTCTCCTATTGAGAAAGGTGGAGGGAACTGGGCTTGCTTAGTTTGGTGAGGAGAAGGCTCCGGGGAGACCTCATTGTGGCCAATTCTTGAAGGGAGGATATAAAGTGGAGGGGGAACGGCCGTTGACGAGGCTGGATAGTGACAGGACAAGGGGGAATGGTTTTAAACTGTGGAAGGGGGGGCAGAATTTGGTTAGATGTTAGCAGTTCTTCCCGCGGAGGGTGGTGACGTGCTGGAACAGCTTGCCGAGAGGTGGGGGATGCCCCATCCCTGGAGGCGTTCAAGGCCAGGCTGGATATGGCTCTGGGCAGCCCGGTCTGGTGGTCGGCGACCCCGCACATAGCAGGTGGGTTGAAACTAGACGACCTTCAATGCCCTTTTCAACCTAGGCCATTCAATGAGTCTTTGATTCTAAGATCTTCCATTCACAGGTGGAAATCTGGACAGCTTCCCAGCCCCCTTGCCGAGAGCTCCACCGCGGTCACCACCGTTGGCTGCACCTTCCCCTCTGGAGCGACGCGAGCATCGAGCACTACGGAGGTGAAAAGAACAGCGCACGGAGCGTTACGGGCTGAGCGCAGGCAAGTAGTGCAGGCTGGGCTCCAGCCCGGCTCTCAGGATCTGCTGCCTATGGAGCTCACCAGGGGAGCTGCCGCTTCAGCTCCAGCTTCTGCCGGTTTCTTTCCGCTGTGCTGGCAAAAGCCTCTTGCTGATGGAGGTGCGGCTCCAACCTTTGGAGCACCTGAGCCACTCGTGGGGAAAGGAGGCTGCAGCAGGAGGAGAAAGTCATCCCTTGGGCTCTGCTGAGCCCCCCTGCCTCTCCCCTCACCCAGCCCAGCATCCCCATGCTGCCGCGTGTCCCCACCCTTGCACCCCGCCAGAGTTTTTGGCCAGGCCGTGCCTGTCCCCAAGCTGCAGGGTCACAGCTGCCCGAGTGCCTCAGGCAGCCAGCAGAGCCCGCACACACTTACTCAGCATGCAGTGCCAGCTTGGTCGCTGTTCCCATTTTACTTCCCGGCAGAGGATCCACATCCTTCCTCCACCTCCTCTCCACTTGCTGTCCCCTGGGCTGGGCTGGAGGATGCGGAGCACGCATGCTCTGCCTGGCCATCAGCTGCCAAAGAGGAGACGCTGTCAGCAAAGTGGCTGGGAGCACGGGGCTGTTTCTCAGAAGCCCTCTGTCAAGGGCCCTGCAGCTTGCCCCGGCAAGCAGGAGACTTGGCCCTGCCAGCCCACGGCTGCCCGCCGCCCTTCCCTTCTCCCTGCAGGGCTCTCCCTGCGAGGTGCCAAGCTCTCCTCCCCAGGAGGAGCAGGCCAGCCCCTGCCATGCTGCACGGCGCCTGTCCCACTCCCCACCCCCTCAGTCCTGCTGAGCTCGCAGCCTGGCTCTGAGGATGGCGGCTGTTGCCAGCAGGCTCGATCCCTGACAGTACCTGGGGTGGACGCTGGTCCGCCCCTATGCTCCAGCCTTCCCACGCCGCCCTTTCTGCCCGTGCTTGCTCTACTTGCTGCTGGTGCATGGGCCACGTGCGGTCTACTTCTTTCCACAATGCGGACACTTCCCGGAGCTCCTGCAGAGACACAGCAGCATACAGGATCAGCCTCAGCCCCTGGGACTTTCCTTCAGCTCCACGCTCCTGCTCCTCGCCTCTGGCAGCCGGTCAGCACTGTTTTGTCCCTGAAAGACCAGGGGCCCTAAAGGCAGGACGGGATCCGCAACTTGTAGCAAACGTGGCTCAGAGGTCGTATTCCACTCTCATGGCCCCTGCTCAAAATCAGAGTGCTGTGGCAGGTGGCAGGCCAGGAGGCGAGAAAAGATAGGGAAGGTGTGCAGCACCCTCCATCTACTGAAGAGGAGCTGAAGGAGCGGGTAGAAATGTGAAATGATGGCACCCCAAGGGCTGTGCTCCAGGTCACTGCACACACAGAGGCTTTTGCTTCCCTCCCTGTGGAAGCACTCAAGGCCAGGCTGGGTCAGGCTTAGAGCAACCTGGTCTAGAGACAGGTGTCCCTGCCTACAGCAGGGGATTGGAACTAGGTGGTCTGAGTGGCCCCTTCCAACCCAAACTTCTCTATGATTCTACCATTCTGTCATTTGTGCAGTCTCAAGCAGCACAGTCCCCGTAGCAAGGCAGGGCCGGTACCTGCAGCACCCTCTTAGACTCCTCTGTGGCAGGGGGTGCAGTGCTGGTCTGGGCAGGAGTAGATGCTTCCTTCTGTCCCGCTTTCTTTGTCCCGCGGGAGCTGCCTGCACATGGCGGGAGCGCGCTGCAAACAGACACAAGAGGAGTCTGCAGGAGCCCAGGGCACCTCGGTCTCCCCCCGTGCTCCCACAGCCGTAAAGATGGGCTCCGGTGCAGTGCGGAGAGACCCCTGAAGGGAGAAGAGCTTCTGCCATCAATGGGGATCAGCATTCAGCTCCCCCAGGGATTGGGGGCCAGGGTGGAACATGAAGCTGGTGTGTCTGCCTCGAGCAATTGTGCCGCGTGCTTGCCATCCCTGGAGAGAACGGCTCACACTGGGACACGTGTGTCAGGAGCCTCTCTGGGTGCTGAGAGCTGGCAGCTCCAAAGGGGAGGCTACTCCTACACGAGCACACGCATCTCCTTCTTCTTTTCGCCCAAGGCTCTCACCTGGCAGAAGGCTCCTTCGCCACGTCTTTCTGCCTTGAGCTTGGCTTGCGCTGCAGCAGCATGGAGGGGGGAAGTGTCTTCCGCCTCTGCAGCAGCCTGCTGGCAGAGCCCCCTGAAACCAAGACAGAAAGAAGTTCTTCAGAGCAGCCCCACGGACACAGCACGTGAACCTGGATCCGGTCACCCGGCACGGGACAGGGCCCACCTCCCTACAGCTGGGACCCGTTCCCTCACCTCTACTCATCTTCCGCTCTACTGCAGCTTTCTTTTCCGCAGCAACCTCTGCTCTGCTCTTTTCCACAGTGAGCTGAAACCTGGAAACAAAGAGTGACAACCCTTGAAGAAGGATGACCTCCTACCCATGCAGCTGTTGGCGGTATTTATCTATGTGCTATGCAAAGCGTGGCATCCTTTTCCTTCCTGGCCATGCCAAACCAGCACACGTAGCCCAAATTCCTCTGCACGTGCAGTCCATTCTCTCTGATGAGAATCGGGACAGCTTGGGCACCAGTAACACAACCATGATTCCCAGGAGCCAGACTTTCCAGGATTTCTACCCGACTGGATGCCGAGCACGGAGACCCAGCAGGGCACGTCTCAGAGGAGGAGGTGGGAAATAAGCCTGTCTCCTGGCCAGCTAAGTGCTGCAGAGGAAATGCGCTCACCTCGGGAACACCCGGATCCCATGGGCGGTGGTCTCTGTCCCGAAGTCAGCAGAATCTTCTGTCCAAAATCTCTGCAAAGGGACACAGACCTGCTGGAGGCTTGCCAAGGCCATTTTTTCATGGCTCTTCTTGACAGGAAGCAAGCCTGGCTCCCATGCCAAGAGAAAGCTGCTCTCCACCAAAGCCTCTTCCGTGAACATCAGAGCTTTGTTCTGCTCTGAAGGAGCAGGATGGCCAAATAGAGAGGCTGTGCAAGAGCACTGCCAGGCTTTCTGCAGGGGCAGAGATCCAGGAAATCTCTTTGCCAGTGGAGAAAGCCGTGGGGACAAGCATTGGACTGGCCTGCCACATCCAGGCTGGCCAGCAGTGATCTGATGGCGCACCCTCAAAACCTCCTCAACTTACAGTGCGGAACAGAGAAAGGACGGTGGCATTGCTTTCCAGCGTTGCAATGCAGCTGCAGAAGAACCTCATGAGGAGGAAGTCGTCTTGGCACGTCATAACGCCGATGTTCTTAAAGACAAATGAGACGGGCTCCCTGTTCCTCAGGAGGTGACAGTATAAGAGCACGCTCTCTCGCACGCAGCGCAGCACCACGTTCAGCGGGACGCCGGAGGCTCGCGAGAGCTGCCGGTAGTTGAGCGACTCAATCTTGACATCGTCTGCAAGGAGAAGGCACAGCCTCACTGCCACAGCAAGCCACATTCCCATGCAACATGATCGTGACCAAATCCCATAGAAAAGGTCATTCGGAGAAACAGCTCTTGAGCTGTGGTTCCTTCGGGACGAACTCACGCTGTACCCCGAGCTTTGCAGACAATTCTCTGCTGCTCCCGGCCATTTCCAGAGAGCAGGGATAACACACCCAGCCAGACGTGGGACAGGAAGGGGAAGGTGGCTGCTGCCTTCTCACCAGGGATGATGTCGTTGGGAGACTGGAGGTCCTGCAGCCACAGCACCCCGATGTCCAGCTGGAAGACAGGCCTTAGCACCGAAACTGCCTCTACTTTGCTGTGGAATTGCTCTCGGACCCCAGCAAAGACCCCGAGCCCCGGAACCAGGACTCCCTGCACGGGGAAAAGACAGAAAGGCTGACGAGTGTGTACTTTAGGGGCGGCAAAAGCCACAAACATCAAGAGCATGGGGTCACTGCTCTCCGCCCTCCCCACTCCTGATGGACAGCAGGGTGAGATGGGGCTCTCCGGAAAGCTTTGGAAAAATCTGTGATCCCTGCAAGACAGTCACCTTCGTATAGTGTTTCCCAACATCCTTTGGCTAGAGAAGAGCCCGGGCATTTACAGCACAGGGCTTAAGCCTGGGACTTATTCCCAAGGACATCCTTGGCATAGGGCCAGAAAAAATCCCCCACCCATTTCTCCCTTGGCTCTCCCCGTTCTGATCACAGGGCAGAGCAAAGCCCCTGCGTGTGCCGAACGTTTGCTCAGAGCAGCTCTGGCCTTGGGTTTCCCTCCCAGTTGGCCAACAGGCTGCTCTGGGCACCCGGCTTGGGCTCAGCGTGCTGCTCAGTGTGGTGCTCAGGGAGGGACTGCTCTGTGAGGCCCACACTCTTGGCGGGACTGAACCTCTCTCCAGGGCGAGGGCCACCAGCATACCAGCCCACCTTGTCCAGCTTCATCTGTTCCAGGATGTAATCAGACACGGCATCCCAGACCGCCACAATCTCTGCAAAGGAAAGAAAAGACATGTCATGCTCCAGGACAGCCTCTTCACAACTGCTTGGCAAGCTCCTCACACAGACAGTGATCGATACAGGCACACGCACACACCCCAGAAAAGCACCGCCATGGCTAGCGGAGCTGGGCTTTGCTCTGATTTCAGCCTTATTCAGGGCCCCGAGGGGAAACGGGGACATAGGAAGCCTGTGGGACACAGGATGCCTTTCCTCCCAGAGCTGGAACCTACGGAAACATCTGTAGGTGTGTTCTCCCAGGGAAACCTGGTCTTGGACTGCCCTATCACAGGGGACTGAGCATGCCTAAAGGAACCTGGGGGCTCTGGGCAGCTCTACTATTGGGACCTGGCTGCCACGTGGTCCCCAGAAGAGCTGGACCCTTGGGCAGGGCTCTTGCAGCAGCCCCCAGCCATGCCCAGCCAAGCACAGAGAGCAGGAGCTGAGGCTTTGGACAGCTAACAGCCCCGTGCGATGCCTTGGGAAGGGAGTCCGGAAAGCCTTACCTTTGGTAGAGAGTTCCAGCAGTGTTGGGAACGTGTAGACCAGCTCGGAGCTGAGGCTCACAGTCCAGCAGCCTTCCATGTCGCTGGCCGACAGCCCTCAGCTCAGAACTAAGGATGCCCTCCACCAACAAGGCTCCTCAACCAACCAACAATTCTCCACAAAGTGCCCCTGCTCCTCCACGTGTCAACAAAGGTCACCCAGTGCAGCCTTGCTGCCCCTGAGCCGACTCCTGACCGCAGAAGGACAGAGCCCCTGAGCAGTGCTGCAGCAGCGCCCAGGCCTTGCAGGGAAGTGCTGGCACTGATGCTGCCCTGTGGAAGATCTCCTTGTGATGCAGCGCATCGCACTGTGACATCAGCCCGGGTCACCTGGAGCTCTGTTGGGTCACTGGCATGGAGAGGAGATCTCCTCTTCCAGGAGGAGTTCCAGTTAACTTACTGAATTCTGTTATGAAAGAACGCAAGCCTAACTTTAATGGCTTAGTAAGAGAAGTTGTTTCACGTCTGCTTAATAAACAAAAACCTGTGCGTTCACAGGCACACACACACCTCACGAGGTTGAAATATCATTATTGACAGTCACCGTGGTTTACTCGGCAAATGGCACGAGAACTTGCCACGTGTCATACAGGCTGAAGCTGGTGAGCTGCTGGCGACGCACAACGATGATGACACTGCATCACGGCTGTGCCACGCTGATGTCACATGTGGTCTCCTCTGGTGGTGGCACAGAGTTCACCACCGTGTGTGTCCCCGTCCTCGTGGCAGACAATGATGGGCACCAGAGGGCTCCAGTGTCACTGAGTCCGGCTGTAGGCAGGCCTGGAGGGGTGACAAAGGACAGCAAGAGGCTCAGAGACAGCACGGTGACAACGCGGGGCCACCAGTGCCTACCTCTGTGTGGTGATCACAGCACAGGGAATAATGTCATCCAAGGGATGGTGACACACGAGCGATGGCGACACCGGATGATGGTAACAACAGTGACAGCCAGGGATGGGGACACTGCATCACGGCTGTTCCACATCGAGGTCACCCTGTGTCACGGTGTTACCTGAAGACAGTGACACTCGATGACACCCAATGGCATCCAGTGAAGGTGATACCCAACGATGGTGACACCACCAACCCCATGTCACACCCCACGTGTCCCCCAACTGCCCCCAGCCCCCCTCCCTGTACCCCTCCTCGTCACCTCTTCAATGAGGATGGCACCGCGCTGCAGTTGTGCCACCATGGCAGGGGGGACAGCTTGGGACAGTCATGGACAGCCAGGGTGACAGCGTCCAGGAGCTGTAGGACGCTGATGGGGCTCTCGAGGTAGACGGGTTGGTACGGCCCCAGATTCCATGGTTACAGTGACAGTGTGGACTTCGGGACAGGCGGTTGTCCCGGTGCTGGCATCCGGTGCTGGGACCGGGGGGGGGGGGGCAGACAGGTGGACCCTGGGGGTCAAAACGGGGGAGGCACAGAGGGGAGGGGTGGGCACCTTCGGCCCACGGAGCCGAGCGCGTTCCACCGCCGCCTCCTCCTCTCCCTCCCTCCCTCCGCCGCTCGGGCGCGTAGCGCTTCCCCACGCCGCTCTTCCTTCCCTCCACCCCCTGCCGCTCCTCCCTTTTCTCCCCCCGGCCCCCTCCGGGCCCCGTCCTCCCTCCCCACCGGCTCCGCTCCCTCCCCCGGCTCCCGGGGGTCTAGCCGAGCTGCCCTCCCCCTTCACCGCCCCTACTCGGCACCGCGCCCCTTTCCCCGGGCCGTGCCGGGGATTACGCGCAAATCGCCTCGGCCTTAACCCTGTTTGCGGCCGCTCGGGCTGTCGGGGAGCTCCCGGGGTGTGCGGACGGCCCTTCTCCGTTGCCCCGGACCGGACCGGACCGGCGACCCCCGGCCCTCATCGAGCGACCTTCGAGCTCGGCGCCCCCTAGACTCGCAGGAGGGGCCCGAGGGGGTGAGAGCATAAAGGGCAGGCCCTACTGAGCAGCCCCTTGCCCCCGCTGTGGCATCTGGGCTCAGCAGCTGGTCCCGCGTATAGGGCGAGCACTGCGATGTAGTCCTTCGAGGCATGGGTCGGGACGCGATCCGTGGCTGGGACGTGGGCTGGGACATGGGCCCTGCGTTAAATGCAGAGCAGAGATGGACACCGTGTGCATCGGTTCATGGGGGCACCACGCCTTAAGGAGCAGCACATTTCTCTGCCCTCCACCAAGGCTTTTATTGACACACTGAGTGTTTACTTGGAGGCTTCTCAGTTTACGAGTTACCAGCATACCCTTGAACCAGCATACCAGCCAACGTCTCATGGCTCTTCAAGTGGAGCTCATGTCTCCTACAAACTCAACCCTTTCACTGATTGTTTTTTTCCTCTTGCTGTACAACAGCAGGGTATGTGAAAGAGCAGAATTTCAGAGGAGATAGGAAACAAAGCTCCATCACCACGTGAAGCCACGCTGTTCTCTTCTCCAGCATTTCTGTGTTGCTTTCGTTCCAGCCTGCCCTTTTGAGTTCACAGCTGCCAGGTTTGATCACAGAAAGTAATCACTGGGTTGTCTACTTGGTAAGTGCAAACATCAGGAAAGCAGTTGGAATTCACAAGAATAGAAGAAAGGAAATTGCATTGCTAATATTTAAAGATATAGTCATTTTCTTTGTGGTTTTAGGCTTTCATACAGAGCATTGGGATACTGCAAACTGAGGGTAGTTTGCAAGAAGTAGCAATTTTTGCCTCTCCTGCCCTCCCTCTCAGTAAAAAGGTGAAGTACCTTCTGTATTTTACTAAGCCTACTAAGTTAAAGTGGTGCACCACTAACTCAAGCCCAAAGAAGTGCTGCAGTGGTATAGCTCATCGGGAGACTGAAACTGCTGCAGCTCTTCCAGCAATAGAAAAAAAGAACTATTTTTGTTGACCGTGAGTTTATGAGTGGTCTGTTGTTGAATTGCTTTTGTTGAAGGGTTGTAACCTCAGAAGGGAGCAAGCCAGATGACTGACAGCAGGTTACTTTTTTGATGATGGTGAGAAATTGCATGTGGTTGTCCGAGGATGTTTGGTCTCCCTCCCTTTACCCCCAGGTGAAAGATACTGCTAATGAATACCATCCTACAAAAGCCTGTAGACTAAGAATTGGTGTCAGAGTCATATTAGCTCCCCTACTGTTGCCTATCGTAGGCGTGGCGACCTGGTTCGGGAACGGCACGGCGACCAATCCCAGGTCGCTCGGTCCATCGGCTCGCGGACACCAATGTGGTGGACGGCAAATGGCGTTTATTGGCGGGAGAAACAGCCTTATATAACCTGGGCACTGAACGCTATTGGCTATCGGGAGGGGGACCCTGTCTTCCCGTACAACGCGATATCTTCCGGGCGCCAGACCCTCACTACAACATATCCCCCCTCCCTATGCACAATTAAATTAGGTAAAATATAACAATATATAACAATCTTAGAAAACATAAGGTGCTCTGAACAAGAACATTCTTATAACAGTTGTTGGTGCTCTACCAACATGATGTTAATCGGAAGGAAAAAGCGGATGGGCTGTGGCCTCAGGTGCACTCCCCATGGATGCGCCAGGTAAGCTGGATGTCCTCGAAGAGCCTCACCAGGTAGGCCTCGCTCGCCTACAGCTGGGCTCTGGAAGCGCAGGTCGGTCTTGAAGTCCTGCGTGATCTCGCACACCAGGCACTGGAAGGGCAGCTTGCAGATCAGCAGCTCCGTGGACTTCTGGTAGCGGCGGATCTTGTGCAGCACCACTGTGCCGGGCTGGTCACGCCGCCTGTGGCCAGCACGCTCTTGTGGGCCACCTTGGTGGCAACCGGGCCTTTCACTTCCGCAGGCAGGGTCGAGGAGTCGACTGCTGCCTGGAGGCAATTTACAAATTGTGTAAAGCTCTCGCTTCCATTTTGTCTTATGGTGGACCATGGCAATGGCTTAACAATAACTTTAGAGGCTGTGCAAATAGCATCCCTGGCTGCACAAGTAATTGTCATAACTTCATGGGCCTGGAGGCCCAGGGCCTGTGCTTGGGGGGTAATCATTGTTGGGTCTGTACCCATCAGCCGCTGCAGGCTGGAACCATGTAGCGGGTGATCCGCCCCAGTTACTTGAGCTAGTTGTCTTGCACAGTTATCTTCCCATTCTTGTTTAAAAACAATCATCCCTGCTCCGTCAAAAATTAGTCTACAGGTTTGTTTTATGTCAAATGGGAGCATATTGTCTCCCCCAAAAACACCATCTATAAGGGTGGAGACCATAGCTGAGTTAAGCCCTTTATCTGCAATTGCCTTAACAATTGCTTGTATATCCCTAGGGTTTATCGGCGAGTGGACCCTCTGTCCCCCATCCATCACCCGGACTGGGAACGCTAGTGTGGCCGATGGGGCCCAGTCAGCACATGCAATCTTTATTTTTCTCTAGTCTGTAAGAGGGATTTCTCCCCCTCGCGGTTTCTCTTTAATTTGGATGGGAATATTTCGGCTCTTAACTCTGTTCGTATTCGTTCCCTCCTCCTCCGAGTTTAAGTCAATTGCGAACCACTCGTCCCAGCTAGTCTCTGACCCGGAGTCAGAGCCCGACTGAGCGGCCACTTCCGGTTTCTCGTACCTTTTTGTTAGGCTCCGGCCCCGCCCGCCTCCCTTGCGGGCAGGCCGTTCCCTCCCTCTTGGTTCGTCCCGCCCTCTGCCCAGCGGGATGTTCGCCCCACAGCGGCTTTTCTTCGGACGGCCGCTCTGATTGGCTTTCCACCCTTCACTCACGCTCCCCTCACCTTCCCCCCGCCCTCCCTCTCCTGGCTCGGCGCCATCTTGGGGCGCATAGGGGGGCGGTCGAGCCCAAATTTCCTCGGGCTCCGATTTCTCCGCGGCAGCCCTGGCCTCCTCAATTAACCCACCCCAGAAGGATTTAGCACGTTTCTGTCCCTCCGTGGGCGGGTCGGGGTTCGATTGAGAGGACACGTCATCGTCAGAGGGGTGCAAACTCCGCGTGGCCGCCCCGACTCCCAGTCCCGGGGCGGCCGACAAACGGCTCTCTGCCGCCCTCCAGCTCTCCCGCTCCCGCATGGCCCTGCGCAGGGCCCGCGCGACTCTCCCCCACGACTCTAGGCTTCTCCCACAGCCCGAGGACATCGTCTCCTCAGTTAACGCTTTAGTGCATTTATCCCACACTTCGGGGTGGAGAATATCCACCGGCTGGTCAATGACCCCAATTCGCAAAAGCCTCGCAATAGCGAGAGTAAAATCTTTGGGCTTACAATCGATGCCCCACTGCTTATCTAACTGCGATACGACTTTCACAAGGACTTCCATCCTCCTTGTTGGTCCGGGAGCGTCCTCCCCGCCGGGCTGGTCCTGCCGCTCCGGCCGCCGTTCACCCGTCCAGGCGAATCCCGGGTTTCGGCACCACTTGTTGCCTATCGTAGGCGTGGCGACCTGGTTCGGGAACGGCACGGCGACCAATCCCAGGTCGCTCGGTCCATCGGCTCGCGGACACCAATGTGGTGGACGGCAAATGGCGTTTATTGGCGGGAGAAACAGCCTTATATAACCTGGGCACTGAACGCTATTGGCTATCGGGAGGGGGACCCTGTCTTCCCGTACAACGCGATATCTTCCGGGCGCCAGACCCTCACTACAACACCTACTTACCACGTGATGCACTGGATAATCACACGACTGCTGTTCTGTATCCTTTGACATCATCCAGCCTCTGTAGCCATGGCCATGCTTTGTGGCAGAAGTGGTCTGCTATTAAATATTTGTCATCCTTGCACCCTGCTGAACCACAAAAGCCAAAAACAAGAAACAAGACTCTTATTTAAGCTACTTCTTCAGCTCCAGCTCTATACATATTCTACTACCTTAAAGTTCAAACTGGTTCTTGGTGTCCCTTTTGCCCCATTTTTTATTTCATATGCCTTAAATCTTACAGCTGTGACTAGATAGATAGACAATTTTGTTCACCTCATTTCATCCCCTGGAGTTCAAAACTTAGTTTCCATTAGTGGAAAGCTAGTATAGGCCCCTGAAGACTACAACAACCTACTTAAGCTTAAGGTATGTTTCAAGGTCGTGTTGGATAAGGAGGAAAGAAATCAGCTCCTACTAGCTAATGAAAACTGCAATGTCATTTCAGATCAGGCCTGCCAGTTTGGGCTCCAAGATGCCAAATTTGTTTTTTCACTTCTTTTTGTTCAGGGGATAGATTCAAACCTGCTGACAAGCCTGTCCTTAGTGATTTCCCCTCATGTGAGCTTTGCTCACCCTATCTGAGAGCCCCATTTTACAGAGACCAAGGTCTGTGCACTGCTTGACAGAACTAACTGAAAATCACAGGCCAAGTACTCCTCTAAAAAAATGTAATTCCGTCAAAGCAGACATGGAATTTGAGGACAGGTGTCAAAACCACTGGATTATTTATTTATTTGTTTGTTTGTTTGTTTGTTTGTTTTTAGGGGCATGCTGCTGTGTTTGCAGAGGGGCAAGAGAACTGAAGGCAAGGGAACTTAAGTTGAGGAGGTGCTGCCCACTAAAATAAACCATGGCACCTGTCCCCTGAAGGAAGAGGGTGGTGGTTTGGGAGGAAACCTTCTAGAGGTCTACGGTTGAACCAGATGATATTAATGGCCTTTTCCTACCTTAACGATTCTGTGAGTCCATAATTCAGAGAGCAATCTTCACAGCTGGCCTGGGAGCAGGAAGTGAGCATATAGCTGGTCTGCCAAACTGCATCAAAACATCTCCAACACAGCCTGGGGGTTTGTTTCATTTCATCCTGTTTTTTTGACTTCGTTCCAAGTTGTGTTTTTGTGTGTTGTTTTTATTTTCTTTTCCTTCAAGTTTTTCCACTTAGTCTAGACGTTTGGGTTTGAATTTCTCAGTAGTCCGCTGTATACGCTGCGTTCAAAGATGTCTCATATCCTTCTGTCTCTTCTGTTCCCTGCCCTTAATGACTCAGTGAGAACTGGATCAACAGAGTGAATGCTTCATTATTGACTTTTTTTTTTTTTTTTTTTAAACATGAAACGCATTGAAAATAGTAACACATGCCTGCCTTCTCTAAGCAAAATATTTTGGCTGTGTTGGACACGCTGAAACATACAGATTTTGAATTCAATGCAAATGTTTTGTTTAGACATTGACAACAAAACCCCCATCTCTTGAAGTACTTCCATTCTTCATGGAAAACAAACAAACAAACAAAACAACAACAAAAAAGCCTTCCATTGAAGAACTTGCCATTTTCTTTCCCTAAATTGAGGCAGGAAGACCTTAAAACAATGATTTTTCTTAATATTTTTTTTTCCAGCATTGCCTTCAGCATGTACCATATAAAGAATATATGCTAATGTTCATCAACTGATGCTAGCATCAAATTTCCTTCTTTTCTTGGCACATAATACGCACGCCTACTTTGAGTAAATTCTTCAAGGAAATGTTGCTCATTCTCCTCATAGTAGATATGCCAGTTGGATTCTTTTCTGTTAAGTAATTTTGGATGACATCCAAAGGTAAGGTTTGATCAACGGGGTAACTGGGTAGTTCCTGCCAGACAGATAGGTGGTAACAACCCACAGGAAATGGATTACAAGCAGATAAAAAAGCACTTAGTTTTCAACCCTTCAGATAGAGCCAAAGTAACACAATGGGTTAAGGAACACATTTAAAACTAAAGGTATGTTTTATAATTGGCCAAATCCTGATACCTGTCTTGAAGCCCACTCCTTTCTCTTTTTGAGGGCATTCAGACAAAATGCTGTAGAAGTTCTGGATTTCTCCCACTTCACAGTGTCTGTTGCTTGGGAATATTTCGTGCAAGGAACCTGAAAAAATGCTTTTACCCACACTTTCTTCATAGACTTTTTCCACCTTGTGCTTTTTCTTGTCGTTATTATTCCTCTTGTTACTGTAATTCCTGCTTCTGTATGTATCTGTACAAGACAGGACGCTTTTAAACAGTTCCCCAGTGTTTTCAGTGTCACAAGGTGGAAGTTATTAATGCAGCTGGCAGGAATGTGTCTGTTGCCTTAGGGAAGGGCTGCAGGAAGCAAGAAATTGCAGTGAGAAGAAAGCCCTGCCCTCAGAAAAGAATTTTAGTGAAGGACCAGCAGAGGTATGGAGGGACAACCCACCTGCCACTTCATTGCCTTCTTCTTGTTTTACTTCCCCTTCTCAGTATTTTTTCTCAGATGTTAGCATCTCCTACTTTCTTTGTTGTTCTACTGACTTGATTCGGAGATATCTAGCAGGAGGTTGATGTGTTTCTCATTCAGTATTGTCAGGGCATTAGGAAAAGTATTAACAGCAGGTTGTGTGTTTATGGCCTCAACTTGTGCCAGGAAGATTCAGATTGGACATTAGGAAAAATTTCTTCTTCAAAGGTGTGGTTAGATGCTGAAATGGGCTGCCCAAAGAGATGGTGGAGTCACCTTCCCAGGAGGTGTTCAGAAAACATTTAGATGTCATACTGAGGGACATGGTTTAGTGGGGAAATATTGGTGGTAGGTGGATGGTTGGACTGGATGATCTTGAAGGTCTTTTCCAACCTTGGTGATTTAATGATTTGATGATGATGAAGAGGACTACAGTGATCAGAATGGGGGAACTGGAAGGGGGAAAAGGGGGAGGGGAGGCGCAACCCCGGGGGTCACACAGAGCGACGGGGGAGATTGTGGGCGACCAGTGGCGGGGGGAGGGGAGGAGGGCAGTGAAATACACGGGGCGGGGGAGGCGGGGAGACACAGGACAGCTGCCCCCGCCGAGCGGAAGCCCCGAGCGCCACAGAGACCCCGCGGGGCCAACGCAGAGCGGCACGCGGCCCCCAGCCCCCTTAACCCCGGCCCCGCCCCGGTGCCCCCCCCCCGAACACCCACCTGTAGAAGCTGAGGGGGCGTTCTGAGCCCCGGGGTGCGCCGCCCAACTTCCGCACGGCCACCTCCTCCTCGGGTCGCGGGGCTGGTGACGTCACCCAGGGGGGACGGCGCGGCGCCACAGCGACGGAGCGGCGCAGGGGCGCTGAGGCGCTGTCGCCATGGCGACGACATCACGCATGCGCTGTCGCCGGGGGGGCAGCTTCACGCGCTGCAATGAGGGAGGGCGCGCCGTCGCTACGGCATCAGATGGAAAACGGCGCTTGGAGACTGCAGCTGCGGGGCAGCAGCTCAGCACAGCGCTGCCGATGACTGGAGCCGAGCGAGAAGCGGACTCCGCTGGGCCGGACTCCGTGCCGGGCTCGAACGCGCCTCGATCCGCGCGATCGCTCCCTCTCTTCCGGGGCTGCCCGGCTCAGCCAGGAGCCGCTCCCGGACACCGGGCGGGTCCCGCCTCTCGCGGTCAGCCGCCGCTTCTCGCAGCCCGGCAGCGCCTCGCCGCAACGACGGAGGACGGCTCGGTTCCCCCTCCGAGGACAGCCGGATTCTGACGGGGGACGGACGGGGCCGGCGGCGGTGCCCCCGCGCCGCCTTCCCCCGACCGCGCGGCGTCCCCGAGGGCGGCGGCGGGGCGGCGGAGCGCCGCTTTCCCCGCACGGAGCCCCGCGGCTCCTCCATCCCGCCGGCGCCATCGGCATCACCATGGCGGCGGCCCCGCGTCCGCAGCCGCCAGTGGCGGAGAGCCCGCGCTCGGCCCCGCCTCCTCCGCTCTGCCATTGGTCGGTGCGCCGAACGGGGCGGGCGCTCCGCGCGGGGTCCTTTCTGTCCGCGGGCGCGCCGTCATTGCGACATCACCGCGCGCGTTCCCATGGCCCCGGCCCGGCTGCCCTCGGCGATGCCTGCCGTTGTGCGCCCGCTCCGCTTCCGGGGCCCCGGCTGCGGCTGCGGGAGGAGGGCGGGGAGGTGGGGGGCCTCAGCGAGGCCGGGCCCGCACCGCCCCGCCCCGCTCCGCTCCGTGCGGGCCTTGCTGGAGAGCGGCGAGCGCGGGCTGGCGGCCGCCGGCAGGTGGGGGAGCGGGGCGTCCGGGCGGGCGGCGCGGCCCGGCGGTGGCGCTGGGGAACCCGCTGGAGACGAGCGGCTCCGCGGGCACCTTGACGTTCCGCTCCAGGCGGTCGCGGTGCCGGCCCGAGGCCGGCGCTGTGCGGGGTGGGGCTGAGCGCGGGGCGATCAGCTGCTGCTGCAGCTCGGCCGGCTTCTCGGCCGCCTGCGCAAGGCGCTGCTGGCTCGCGTTCAGCCGAGCGTCGGCCCGTAGCTCCAGAGCCTTTTCCTTCACGCGGCCTTCCGGCCGCTCTGCCCCAAGCCCGCAGCGATGCCTGGGGTCGTTGTGACCAAAGTGCGGGACCCGGCGTGTGGTGGTGTCGAACCTCGTGCCGTTGGCATCAGCCGTCGATCGGCCTGACCGGAGCCCCCTGCAGGGTCTTTAGGCAGATTATAGGCGGATGCCGTAGCTGAGGGGCGATGGGAGACAGGGAGGGGAGCATCCTGCCGTGCCACCGGCAGCCCGGGGACCACGTGCTGTGGGTGCCGGCATGAAGCTCCTCCATCCGTCAGCACGGGAGCTGCGGTTCTGGCTGCAGCGGCAGGAACTCAGCGCAGCCCTGCAGAGAGCGGTCCGGCAGCACGAGAAGAAGATGACGGCCGTGGAGTGCGAGAGCCTCAGCAGCGTCTGCAGCCCGCAAGGAGCTGAGCGGGGCTGGGAAGAGGAAGCTGTGGGAGTCCTGGGGAGGGACTCCCAGAATAGCAGCGTGAGTGGCAGGATCAGCTGCTTCCTCCTGACACCGTTTCCTTTGAGAAGCCAGTGCAGAAGCCAGACCCCATTGTCACATCTGTGGGGTTGCACAGAACGCACAGGCATGGGGTAAGTTTAGGTTGGATATAAGGACAAACTTCTATACAGTAAGGGTTGTTGAGCACTGGAATGGGCTCCCTGGGGAGGTGGTTGAGTCACCATCACCGAACATGTTTAAAAACTGTTTGGATGTGGTGCTCCAGTACATGATTTAGAGGAGGGTTGTTAGAGTTGGGGTACTTTGGTCAGGTCGTGGTTGGACTCGATGCTCTTGAAGTTCTTTTCCAACGTGAGCGATTCTGTGATTCTGCAGGGACACAGTGTGTTGGACTGCTGTTTGTTGCAGAGCACCAGCACAGGGCAGGACTGGGGACTGGGAAGATCACAGAAGATCACAGAAACACCAAGGTTAGAGAAGACCTGTAAGATCATCCAGTCCAACCGTCCACCTATCACCAGTAGTTCTCATTAAACCATATCCCTCAACATGAAATCCAAACGTTCCTTGAACACCTCCAGGGTTGGTGACTCCACCACCTCCGTAGGCAGCCCATTCCACTGCCTGACCACTCTTTGAGAGAAGTAGTATTTCCTAACGTCCAGCGTAAATCTCCCCTGCTGCAGCTTGAAGCCATTCCCTCTAGTTCTGTCACCAGTTACATGAGAGAAGAGGCTAACCCCCAGCTCACTACAACCTCACTTCAGGTAGTTATAGAGAGCAATAAGGTCTGCCCTGGGCCTCCTCTTCTCCACACTAGCTGCTAATGGATCGCTCCATTAATGCAAAATTGCTGTAATTAAGAGCAGCTCCTGCACAAGACTGGGCACTGAGACCTTTGTGTCTGTCAGTGATTCTCCAGCACGTTCTGTGCACGTGGCTGCTTTGCTTTCTAGGGCCTGGGAACAGCCAACAGCACTCTGATCAGAGTGATGGTGTCCTGCTCCGAAAAAGGATCTTTTTAGATCTGCTCTTCTTACCTGTATCCTCTCTTCTGTTCTGCCCTCTTTCTTCTCCCCTCTTGTTCATCACTCTTCTCCCCCTTACAAGCTCCTCTCTTCCCTTTTTCCTTTGTTCTGCTCAATCTTTTCTCTCCTCTCCTTCTCTCCTCTCCTCTCCTCTTTGTTGGCAAGAGGGCTTCGAGCTCCCTTGCTGGTGCGGAGAGAGAGGCTCAGACTCCCTTGCTGGTGCAGAAGGAACGATGAAGGACTTTTACTGAAGATGCTTACAACCTTTTATACCCGTGAAACAGCAACTTACATGTAGGAAGCAGGAGCCTCGTGTGTGTTTACGTCTGGCTCAAGTTACTGCTAAGCTTTTTTACTCATTAGCGTAGGGTAATAGGTGGGGTTGAGGGTGGAACAAGGGGTGGTACAAGGAGAGTGGGGATTGGTTCATGGGTTTCCTGGGTGGGTTCGTGGGTTTCCTGGGCGGTCGCGTGTCACGGTATATAAGTGCTTGTTACGCAGCAATAAATTGGCTTTCGGCATAGGAACGCTGGTCGTTCGGTCCGTCCGACTGTCCCCTCGCCAGAGGTCGATGTTGCGCAGCAACAATTAGCAAGATAATGACTTTATCCCACATCTCCCCCTTTTCTATTAAGAGAAAAAGAAGCACGGTTCAAAAACAATCCTAAAAGTAGCTAAACTAAAATTAATACACTGAACAAGGATGGGTTCTGTAGAGTACAAACAGCAGTCCATATTAACCAGTCCCAACGATTCCAATTCTTATGATTCCTTGGTGACACAGTTGACAAAGTGCGTCTTGTCGCTGTGAGTCCAAACCACTGATGAAAGTGCTGTGGTCACGTTACAGCAGATGATGAGACGGATGGCCAGACCCCCCAGATTTGCATGAGCACCCCCTGGGCACCCCAGGACTCCTCTGGGACATCCCCAGACCCTTCTGGATGACTCCAGGACCACTCAGACCCACATGAGAACTCCCTGGACCCTACCAGACCCTGCTGGGCCATTTCCCAATCAGCCCAGGGACTCCTCAGAGCTCTTGGGCCCATAGTGGGAACTTCCAGATCCTTCCATGGTGCCACAGGACCAACCCGGGGACTCCCTGGACACCCCAAGGTCCCGCTGGGATATCTCCAGACTCTTCTGGTTGAGTCCAGAAGAGCCCCCTGGAGCCCCCAAACCTCTCTAGGATGTCTCATGCAGATCCTTCTGCATGATTCCAAGGGGGGATAAGGGGAGATAAAGGGGGGTGTGGGTGAGGAGAGAAAGGGGTCAGTGGGGCTTTTTTGGGCTGGAAAGGGGGGTTGTGTGGAATCTAGGGGGGGAAGGTGTGAGCGAGTGGGACTGCTGTGGGGTGTAAAGAGGATCTGGTGATGGAGGGAGAGGTGGAATGGGGAAACTGGGGAGTTGTGGGGAGCTTCTATAGTAAAGGAAGTCTAGGGGCAGAGTGTGGGGGATGGGGGGGAAAGCAGAGGTTCTGACACAGTGCCTGTTCAACAGCTCCCCTTTGTGTCCCTTCCCAGGGAGAATCCACACTGCCTGAATGACACTGGGCACACAGCTTCCTTCTTAGCTGGACGTCAAGACACCTTGCTGACACAGATCTTCTGTAAGAGACGCAAGGTTAGTTTGGAAATCCATGAGCTTCTCTAAGGTCATGCGTTACATCGAAGATCTAAAGGTAATCACAGAATCATAGCATAGCCTGGGTTGAAAAGGACCACAATGACCATCTAGTTTCAACCCCCTGCCATGTGCAGGGACACCGTCCACCAGACCAGGCTGCCCTGAGCCACGTCCAGCCTGGCCTCGAATGTCCCAAAGGATGGGGCATCCACGTCCTCTATGGGCTACCTTTTAAAATGCCTCACCACCGTCTGAATGCAAAACGTCCCCCTGATATCTAAACTAAATCTCCCCTGTCTCAATTTAAAACCATTCCCCATTATCCTGTCATTATCCACCCTCGTAAACATCTGTTCTCCCTCCAGTTTAAACGTTTCCTTCAAGTCCTGGGAGGTCTCCCGGAGCCTTCTCTTCTCCAAGCTGAACAAGCCCCGGTCCCTCGTTGCACCAAGAATGCCTCGGCGGCTGCATTTCCCTCGTCCCCCACCAGGGGGCGCTGCTCCCCATCCAGCTCAGCACGCACCCTGCGCTCACTTCCAGGGGGCGTTCTCAGCAGCGTGCGCCCTTTGCACCGGGCAGCCCGGGCTGCGCTTTACTGACGTGCTGCTCGGCCGCGTTCACAACGTGTGCTCCAGTCAGCCCGCAGGCTGTCGGCTTTTCAGCGTCTATTACACAGCCCAGTGCCGGAGCTGGTGTGCGCTAAAGGCACCTGCAGCTGCCGGGACAGCCTGAAGAAAAGCCTCGGGAGGGGTTTGCACGACCCCAGGTGAGCCGTCAGCCCGGCGCTAAGCGCACAGAAGGGAACGCTGGAAGGGCCGCTAGAGGCAGATGTTGCCTGCTGGGTCCCCGAAGGGAAACTGCGGGCTGCCGGGGAGAGAGAGGGGAGTGGAAATTCCCCCGTTGGAGGCTTCACATTCAGACACTCCAAAGGAGGAGTTGAAAGCTGCCATCAATCCATGCGTGCAGAGCTGTGGAGCGGGATCATCTCGTGTCTGCCGTGGCCCAGAGGGAGAAACGCACTCCCGGCTGGGCTGCGTTACACAGAGCCAACCGGGCAGCAGAGCACGCTGAGCTCCTCTGCTCACTTCCTCACTGTCCCAGCTCCAACCCCTTCCTGTGCCTCTCGGAGCCCAAGCCGGGCTGCAACACGCCTGGGAACCGCTGCTCCCCTCGTTGCAGCCCGTCTGGCCCAGCAAACCTGCCGTGCTGGGCAGGAGCTGGAGCCGGGACCGGGCTCCCGCCTGGGCTACAGCAGCGCCGGTTCCGCCCCGCCCGGTGCCGCTCCCCGCTGCCCTCCCACCGCTGCTGGCAGGGGGCAGGAAGCGTGCGCTCCTCTGCACGAGGCACGAAGGGCTCCTACCTTGGGTGCGGAGCAGGCTGCTCCCACCTCTGGTGCAGGCAACCGGGCTCCTGGGAGTCGCTCCTGGGAGAGCAGGGGATGCCGAGTGCCCGCAGCCCGGAGCTGGCCGCAGGACGGCCTTGCTGCACCTCCTGCCGCCGCGGTGCTGCCCGGATGGCTTCCAGCCAGGCTCTGGCCGCTTCGGCACAGCCTCAGGTGCCGGGCAGCAATTCCCACAGCGAGCACGCCCCGAGCCGGCTGCCAGGCCGTGGGCAGTTTCACAGCTCGTTCTCGTGGCACATCTGCACCCGTGGGAGAGAGGGGAGGATGGGGGCTGTGTTTTGTCACGCTAATGAAGCGTCACTCTCTGCTCCGTCCCTTTGCTTCCTTTGCTGGGGACATTCGCACATCCTTGCGGTCGCACATCCCCACGTTGCTGTCCTGGCGCTCCTTTAACTCCTCTCACCCGTGAGCAGGTCCCAGAAGAGGCAATCTCCGGCTGCCCTGCTCTCGAGGGCAGCATCTCCCTGCAGCTGGCGCACTTCCTCACTGAGCGCTGCCCATGGCACTCATGGCACGTTTCTCCTCACTGAGCGAGTGACTTCTATTGCTAACAACTTCCTATCCTGCTTTCTCAATTCGGTCTTCTCTGCAAGGCATGAGCATGGTTAAGCTCTCTGTTGTATGAGGGCTGGCTATGCTATAACTCTCGAGGCCCACACATCTACTGTGGGGCAGAGAAAGAGCCCTGGTATGGACCAGGTACATTACAGGTACAGGGACCCGTATGTCTTAAGGAGATGTCCTCCATTTGGGTGAAGGAGCGAGGGTGCTCCCCCAGAGGGTGGATCCACAGCTATAGGCTGTGTGATGCAGATCGGTGTGGGAGCACAACCCTTGAGAGCAGGGTCCCACTTGGGGAGGTATCTCTGAGGTGAAATCTTGCAAGGCACCCTGAGATTGAGGCTATAATGCGCTCGGGAATGTAAGCTTTGTAATACTTTGGAGAAATCATTGCAACAAAAATGCGCTGGGGGGCATTTGCAGTTAGCTGCCAGGAAGGGGCCTGGTAGGATCATGTAACGAGTAAATGTCCAAACTGGTTTTTCATTGTTGTTATCTTTGTGATTGTTAAGTGTTTCTGTTATAAAATTATTGCTTGTGGAATTCCATTTACAATACAAGTGCTCTTGTTGCTGGGAGACATTGGTTATAGCTCGTGCCCAGGGAATTTGGTGTTCCTGTGCCCTGGGGAAGTAGGCAGACTCCATTACCCAGCAACGAGACTTTATAAGCGGCTGCTATCTAGTGTGAATGCTAACCTTTGGATCCAAGGTGTGAGTGGTGTGAACGTGGGAATCGAGTTTAATTGGATATTTGTTTAACCCTGTATTTGTTATCAGAGCCTTGACCTGTAGTACTGCCCAGGAATTACAGTGGAATAGAGGAAACTGGCATTTTGGTTGGCGTTGTGGACTGGGGTTTAAAGAGGAGTATGTATTTGGTCACAGTAACTTACTAGCTATAAGGTGTGGACTTTGGGGAACAATAAAGAATCAATGAAATTTAGTATGGAGGAACACAGGGAAAGGAAGTTCCCAGGCAAATTCCACCTGAGATATTGCTGGAGAGCCTGGGGGCCCCGTGAGCAAGAAAACTTTAATTAAAAATTGTAATCAGTGGTGGTTGGAAGGCGATGACCATTTAGCAGTTAATATTGTTTTTGCGAAGGCAGGAGATGAGATGCTGGGAGCGAATAGCCTTCATCTGCAGAGACCTGGGAAACTTGATATCCCAGTGTTAGCACGGGAAGCCTTAGGAAGGGAGGAGCTGAGAGCAGGGCTCTAGGACCCAGAGATCTCCTCAGGAAGAGCTGAAGGGGGAGAGCTGGAAGGGCCCAAGAGGGTTCTGCCCCCGTTGAACGGGAAAGCAGTTAGTGCAAAAAGAGGCGCTGGATTTGGTAACAGATGCAGTAACAGTCAAGGGTAGAGAAGATTAAGCTGAGGAAGGAATTGCAGCAAAGTGTGGAATTTGTAGTAACTGGAGCATCTAATTGGGTGTTAAATACTCCAGTGAGTGGTGAATTTGTAATTTGTGATTTGAATTTGTAACCGTAAGGGAAGACACTGGCAAAAGTGAGCCTTAACTTAGTGTAGGTAAACAGGTAGGGATACACAAATGTTTGTAGGTGCCAAATTCACCAAAGCCTTTTCTAGGGCAAGATTTATTAGAACAACTGGAATCTTGAAATCAAGTTGAAAGGAAAATTGGAATGTAAGGTACAAGAAGAACAGTTAATGGAGGTGCTTAGTTTAGCATTGATCACTACCCCTGCTGGGACCAGGATCCCAGACAAAGGAAGTGATCAAGTCTATCCTGGGGTGTGGGTAGTAGAGACCCCAGGAAGAGCTAAGAATGCAGCACCACTAGCAATCGGAATAAAGCAGGGAGCTCGGCCGGTTCGGATTAAACTGTACCCCCTCAGATTCGGAGATGGGAAAGGAATCCAGCCAATAATTGACAGTTTTCAGAAATTCGGGTTGTTACTGGAGTGTGAGCACAAGATTTAAGGGCCATCAATAGAATAGTGTAGGATTTATACCCATTGGTAGCATACCCATACACGCTGCTTCCAAAATTATCAGGTGAATTGGCATGGTTTACCGTTCTGGACCTAGAAGATGCCATTTTTTGTCCACCATTGAGTCCAGAGAATCAGCTCATGTTTACCTTTGAGTGGGAGAATCCTGATTCAGGAAGAACAACACAACTTACATGCACAGCACTTTTCCAGAGGTTAAAACAAACAAACAAACAAAAGTCCCACTCTTTTCAGGAGCCAACTTGCCAAAGACTGGAGCAATGGGTACGGCCCCAGGACAAGGAACCCTGTCACAGCACATGGATGACCTTCTGATAGCTACCACAACAAAGGAGATATGCATAGCAAGGACAATTAGTCTACTAAACTTTCTCGGACTTGATGGCTATTGAGTTTCTCCACAGAAAGCCCAGATGGCGTGGCCACAAGTAACCTATTTGGGTTACGAAATTGCTGCTGGATTCCAAACCCTAGAGAACTACAAGGAAGGAAGCGATTTGCCAGACTGTGGAACCTCAAGCAGCAAAGGCGCTCCTGACTTTCCTAGGGATGACAAGGTGGTGTTGCATATGGATATACAACTATGGAATACTGGTAAAAACTCTCTATGCCCTTTTTAAATCCTATCCAGAGGTCCTCATTCAGGTTGAGGAGGGCAAAGCAGACTAAGGTTTACCTGTGGCAATTAGACACAGACTCTGTTGTTTGTGCAGAACAAAAACTTTTATTGTGTACAGTGAACTTGAACAATATGCTCTTGGTCAAGTGTCTTATGAATTGTGACCCTTTTGCTGCATGCGGCAGTGCTGGATCTTCCATCCCGCCCTGAAGGAGATGGCACTAGAGCTGGGCTCGTCCCTCTTGTGCCATCCCGTGGCACACAGGCCACTCACCTCTGTCAGCCACCTCAGGTTTGCCACTGGTCAGCTTGACCTTGATAGCATCTGCTCACTCCCGTGCCAGGTGCACAAGCTGGACGCCTCGTGATCACGTCGAGAGGTTCGGTCTGGCACAGATAGTTACAATCTTTCGGTTTTCTCCCTTCATTCTGCTGAACTTGTTTACATCTCCCAAGGTCTTTTGCTAATCAGAGCAAGAATGTCCTTCTTTTCTCCCGGCGATACACAGAGTAAAGGAAGCAAAATACAGGACCTGGATAAACTAATCGAGGGGGCTTGGAGAGCATTCAGAAACAGAGGACACAGAGGTGCAGGCTTCAAAACAAGATAATAGTTCCCACCTCCCTATTATGGGCCATAATCATGGCTGAGCACAGGAAAACTCACTGGGGAACTGAGACCCTGTATAAATACTTGAGCCAACGGGTTGTGGCTTGGAATTTATACACCACCACTAAGCAGGTAACACAGCAATGTGAGATCTGTTTACAGAGTAATCCTAGAACAGGCCCCAGGGTGCCCTGGGACAAATAGGGAAGGGAATTTATCCTGGGCAACAATGGTGAATTGATTTCCCTGAACTCCCAAGAAAAGGGGGGTATAGGTATATGCTGGTATTAACAGACACCTCTTCAGGTTGGCCATAGGCTTTTCCCTTGCAGGACCAACAGGGTGCAGGGAGTAACTAAAGTACTGTTACAAGAGATAATTCCAGGATTTGGGGTTCCAGAACATATCATATCATATCATATCATATACAGCGATCAATGTGAAAGAGCAAGCTTGTGGAGCTACACGTGAGTTAAGAAGACATCTCAACCCCAGTGGAATATTAAGAAGACTGGACCATTGGAGCTAAGGATTAAGAGACAGTAAGTTTAGAATGTGTTTATAGATTGCACTTGCTTTAGCCTGGCGTGAAATCACCTATTCAAATATCACTAGTGGTTAGCCTAAAGCTCACTGATTGTTGGATATGTACAGCCTTACCAAGAGATGGAGGAATGGAAATCCTTCAGTGTGGGATTCCCTCCACCAATTGGACACTATGGGTGGCACAGGAAGTAGGTGTAGGTGTGCAAATAAAATCACGACAATAGGAAAAAGGACCTAAATTCAGTATACAACTATAGACAGGCCTCAATGTGAGACCCTTCCTGAGAACTAGAAAGGACATTATGAGGAGGATACTTAGTGCTTCAATGGAACAGCGCCTCCTCCAGGGATACTGAGAACCTCTTGGAAAAGGGTGAAGCAGGTAATAACCCCCATATAGACAGGCCCTCTGGGTTCCGTAGTTTTATTGGATGGTTTATTCCTAGACTAGGAGTAAGTGAATCAGAAAAGGCAATTATCAGTATAGCAGCAACATTAGGGAAATCAAGAACTCAACTATGGATGCTATTCTTGGATTGCAGACAGAGGCATCCTCTCTTAGTCAAGTAGTATTGCAGAAAGGAATGGCTCTTGATCTCCTGACGGCCAAAGAAGGAGGGGTGTACGCTATAATCAATCAAAACTGACGAAACTCAAAGAAAAGAAACAGATGTGCACACTAAACTATGGGAATAAATTCAGGTGATCCACCTTTTTTGGATAACACCTCATTTGGATTTACAGAACTGTGGAGCAGATTAACCAGTTGGTTACCAGGCTTTGCCTGGCTAAAGCAACTCTTCAAGGCTTGTGTAATCTTACTCTTTCTTGGAATATTCGTATGTGTTGTTACATTGTTTCTTGAGTATGTTTAATGGAAACAGCATAAGATACACTAAAAGATGGAAAGCGGGGCGTTCTTCATAAATCCTGAGGTGAGAATGGTGTCATCTAGCGACGTGACAATTGCTAGATTGTAGAAAAGGGGGGAATTGATGTGGGACTATTTCTTTAGAATTGTTTCGGAATTATGTACTAGGTAAGGAGGTGTAGAGCAGAAAAAGGTGACGCAGACGCTTTGGGGGGGACGTCAGAGGGGGGGTTGACTCACCCTTCCTAGCAGCAGCCTGGAGAAGGGGGAGGTGAGCCGAGGAATGCATCTCTCGCACCGCTCCAGGCACTCGTGCTCACTTACTGGTTCCTTGCTGTGCCACTACAGCAAGGAATAAGAGCTGCAAGCCACAGTAACTCAGCAGTTGGGGTGGAGAATATTATAACTTCTTGGAACCAGTGAATATCTCCTCCTATACTAAGGGTAATATCAGAATAATCTACTCCTCCTTCCTTAGAATCAATCGTAATATCCTCTCCTATTCTTGCATATGTGTAACTTGTCTCTATAAATATCCTTAAACTGTCCTTTTACGGTATGCATGTTAGGAGAGGCTACTCCCTCAGTACCCAGCGTGTGTGTGCAGTGCTGTAACTCAAAATATACCTGCTTTATAACCACTTTGTGGTTATGGAGTTTGATTTTCCACAAGTCATCCTGTTCAGGCCATGATCTGTGTTCTTCCACACATATGGAAGTTCTGTTTAGCCTTGAGTGAGAAAGAAGTGAGAACACTTGGAAGAATCTGGTGAACCATGTCCCAGACTAGACTAGGGTGGGCTTCTTTGTTAGCTTCCTTGTTTGTTTTCTTTTTCTTTTTCTTTTTCTTTTTTTTTTTTCTTCTCAAGAGCAGAGTCAGAAGAGGATGTGTTAACCTCCTCTACCATAGGGATACTGGACCTTTTGTTACAAAACCATTGCTTTCTAGAAGACTTTGATGTGAGCGGAGGAAATAATTTTGCTCATGTGTGCAGCTGGGTTACCAGCACAAAGGAAAGAGATGCGGCTGTGATCACGGCAAAGTTCAGAGGAACATCCCCTGCAGAAAGATGTGTAGAGTTTAAACATTGCCAAGTGAAACTTGGAGCCCACTTTTGCCCCACAGAAAATGCAATAGAAAAGGAAGCAGTCTTCTCCGGACACAAACCCCCGGTTACCCCGAGGGCGGTTCCTTCTGGATGATCTTAAAGTCAGTAGATCTACATAAGTGAACAGCAGAGCTGGCCCTCGTAAAGTAGAGAGCTTAACCATGCTCATGCCTTGCAGAGAAGACCGAATTGAGAAAGCAGGATAGGAAGTTGTTAGCAATAGAAGTCACTCGCTCAGTGAGGAGAAACGTGCCATGAGTGCCATGGGCAGCGCTCAGTGAGGAAGTGCGCCAGCTGCAGGGAGATGCTGCCCTCGAGAGCAGGGCAGCCGGAGATTGCCTCTTCTGGGACCTGCTCACGGGTGAGAGGAGTTAAAGGAGCGCCAGGACAGCAACGTGGGGATGTGCGACCGCAAGGATGTGCGAATGTCCCCAGCAAAGGAAGCAAAGGGACGGAGCAGAGAGCGACGCTTCATTAGCGTGACAAAACACAGCCCCCATCCTCCCCTCTCTCCCACGGGTGCAGATGTGCCACGAGAACGAGCTGTGAAACTGCCCACGGCCTGGCAGCCGGCTCGGGGCGTGCTCGCTGTGGGAATTGCTGCCCGGCACCTGAGGCTGTGCCGAAGCGGCCAGAGCCTGGCTGGAAGCCATCCGGGCAGCACCGCGGCGGCAGGAGGTGCAGCAAGGCCGTCCTGCGGCCAGCTCCGGGCTGCGGGCACTCGGCATCCCCTGCTCTCCCAGGAGCGACTCCCAGGAGCCCGGTTGCCTGCACCAGAGGTGGGAGCAGCCTGCTCCGCACCCAAGGTAGGAGCCCTTCGTGCCTCGTGCAGAGGAGCGCACGCTTCCTGCCCCCTGCCAGCAGCGGCGGGAGGGCAGCGGGGAGCGGCACCGGGCGGGGCGGAACCGGCGCTGCTGTAGCCCAGGCGGGAGCCCGGTCCCGGCTCCAGCTCCTGCCCAGCACGGCAGGTTTGCTGGGCCAGACGGGCTGCAACGAGGGGAGCAGCGGTTCCCAGGCGTGTTGCAGCCCGGCTTGGGCTCCGAGAGGCACAGGAAGGGGTTGGAGCTGGGACAGTGAGGAAGTGAGCAGAGGAGCTCAGCGTGCTCTGCTGCCCGGTTGGCTCTGTGTAACGCAGCCCAGCCGGGAGTGCGTTTCTCCCTCTGGGCCACGGCAGACACGAGATGATCCCGCTCCACAGCTCTGCACGCATGGATTGATGGCAGCTTTCAACTCCTCCTTTGGAGTGTCTGAATGTGAAGCCTCCAGCGGGGGAATTTCCACTCCCCTCTCTCTCCCCGGCAGCCCGCAGTTTCCCTTCGGGGACCCAGCAGGCAACATCTGCCTCTAGCGGCCCTTCCAGCGTTCCCTTCTGTGCGCTTAGCGCCGGGCTGACGGCTCACCTGGGGTCGTGCAAACCCTTCCCGAGGCTTTTCTTCAGGCTGTCCCGGCAGCTGCAGGTGCCTTTAGCGCACACCAGCTCCGGCACTGGGCTGTGTAATAGACGCTGAAAAGCCGACAGCCTGCGGGCTGACTGGAGCACACGTTGTGAACGCGGCCGAGCAGCACGTCAGTAAAGCGCAGCCCGGGCTGCCCGGTGCAAAGGGCGCACGCTGCTGAGAACGCCCCCTGGAAGTGAGCGCAGGGTGCGTGCTGAGCTGGATGGGGAGCAGCGCCCCCTGGTGGGGGACGAGGGAAATGCAGCCGCCGAGGTCCAGCCCAGTCCCCAAGTGTGGGGAAAGCGCATTTCTGGAACGTAGGTCTCACCCTATATGACTACATGACCCACATGACTATGAGCTACTTTATGGCTCCTTTTGTATACCAGAGGCTTCCTCCCGCTTTGAGAATGGATTTGGCCTAGGTGAGGCTAAGATGTGTATTACAGTGTTAGGTGAGGGAGCTGTAGAGCTAGGGACAAAATAATGTGGCATGATGCACGTGAAATGATTTGCCTTAGGGCATTTCATCATTGATGATAGTCCAAAAAGTCCACCAAACAATCTCTCCTCCTCAAAATTAAGACACTTGCACTTATGCCTTTGCAGGACAGATCTTTCCAGGTACAATCCCTTCCTGGTTTTGTGCAATTATCACCAGCCTCTGTTTTCAAAAGACAGGTGCCTGTGACAGATAGGTGAATATCTCCAGGAACCAAACTGAAACAATAGAAGCTAGGCACTTAATAAAAAATAATCCCTCACAAAGCCTACCTAAATTGTTCAGTATCGAAATATTTTACAAATCTGGGTCATGGATCCCTAAGTTCATTTGGGGAGATGCCTACGTGGTCACCCTCACAGCGGTATGAGTCCCTTTTTAAAGCCGGTGGGGCAGGAAGCCTCCTCTGCATCTCCCAGCATCCCTGGCCTTTGGTTATTACTAAAAGGTTTCTCTTTAGCTCCTGTTTGATCTTCCATCATCACAAAACAGCTGCTGTAAGGTCTTCTTCCCATTTGGCCTCTGACTAATCACATCTATCCTGATGTCTGATAGAGAGAATGCCTCTTTGCGGTCTAATGGGAGCAGTGAGGGATTCAACAAAGGACCTTCCTTCCACTTTTAGAAAGAACTTTCATCAAAACGTAACTAAGCTAAGAAAACGGCTAGAGAACTGCTTACCATCTCCTTCAATCACATGACTGCAGTGGAAACAAAACAGCTGAAGAGGAAGGAGAAACAACAAAGTTTTCAAGCAATGATTTTATTGACGGTAATTTCTCAAATGTATCTCAATAGCTTTCCTGTTTTATTTAAACTGAAATAAAAGGAGAAGGATGGCAAGTCTGATTTGGGTTTCCAATTGAATCTTGCGTCATCTAATTACAAATGTCTTCATGATATTAAAAATGAAAATATTTCTTTACATCTGCTCCACGCTCTACAAATATGGTTTTGTTTTGCTGCTTCCCTAATCCTGAACATCTGAGCATTTGAAATCCAGCAATGAAGAGTCACATACCCATTTTTAGTAAACATCCAGCTGAACATCTGTACATCCACTCAACACACAACTCTTGCCTGGTGTATGTTCTTGCTCTATCCTGACTGCAATACTGTTGCTAATCATGTCATGGCATTTATTGTCTGCAGGGATGCCAGCATATTTCAATCACCTGCCCTTCATCGCTGACAAATTTAGGATCCACCTGCAAATTTGCAGAACTCCCAAATGTAATCCTCCTTTATTTATCCAAGCAGAGATGTGTACACAACACCTTGCACCTGGCTTCCAAAGAATAAAGGTCTATCCATTATGGTGCTGGACTGCACAGTCAAGGGAGTCTGGAGGGAAACGGTACAACTACATATACCTCTTCTTTAAATGCTAGGTGCTGTCCTCTGACAAATTTAGTCTTTGTTAGTCTTCAGCAACCGGATGAAAGAGCTGCTTGATGCAGCTTATCTTAACACACAGTCATCTTAGAACTGCAGCTGTAAGGAAGACCACGCCATTCAAAAGCTGTGTGTTAAACCACTACTCCTGAGTGGCAAGTCGTCTTTATGTTCTTGGGGAAAACTGGGTGTCATTAGCTGCTCTCATTTAAACATCTGTAAAAGCTTGAAACAGCTCAACATAAGTAACACTAAGCTTGAAGAGCAACTAGATTCTGATTAGCCCAGCTATCCTGAAAATAAGAATTACAACTATTGTTTTGTACTTTTAGATCACTAAAATAACATTCCTTTTACTGTCTTTAACCCAAAAGTTACAAAAAAAAAGCACTGAAGTGATTCTGATACGTTATTAATGACAAAGATTACATTTTCAGCACCACTGCATCTTGTGAAGAAAGTACATGCTACAGGATATTTTCACAACAACAGGACTAGACTGCTTATCTTTATAACTTAAATGGAAGATAAAGAAGTAAATCTTGTACAGAGACTTGAAATATGAACTGTCACCTAAACTGCTTTAGAGATACTTACGTGGCAAGTAACTGGAAGCCATAGAAATGTTATAATGCCCACTAGCACTACGTTTGTCACAGAACTTTACTGCCTTTCCATATATCCTGCTTCTCACTTGGTGACATTTTCTTCTGCAAGGACCTCGCAATGCTTCCTGGGACATCTCCTGATTTTAGCTCCGCAGGCAGAGGTCTTTTCTCAGTGGAAGATCAGGCACATCAAGGTTGAAAATGGGATTAGGAGATGCATTTGCTGATCACTGCTGCACACTTTTCTAACCCTTTCTTGGAAGCTGATCAGCAATATTCCAGGTAAGTACGTTAACCTTTACACTTGTGAAAGACAACGTGTCAGCTGATGCTTACCTCCACGTGCCACTGTTTGCCCATAGCGTTCACCACATGTCCTTCAACTGGTCTTCTGTGTGCTCCACAGATGGGGACGCCCATTTCGTTACGGCAGGTAAACCATATAATTATTCTCCTTTCAGTTCATGAGCATCAGCAGTGAGTTCCTTCCTGTTCAAAAATTCATTAATTGAGAGCATGAATAGAACAATTTCAACTTCAGAGCTTCCGTAGAGATCATTTAATTTTTAGCACTTGCTTCAGTAACAGGATTTATACTATAATAATGTCTTTAGCAGCATCAAATACGACAGTTCAATATGATTATTTTTTTAAACAAGCTTGATTGATTCTGAGAAAAGCCTGCTAAGTAGGATGCATCAAATCTCTATGAAAATAGCTACGGAGCTTGTCTCAAACAGGTTAGAAAGCTGTAGTCATGCCTGGCTTACATTCTGGCTCTCTTAGCACAGGTTTCTTTTAGATTTACTTAAATGTAATTGAAGGAAAGAAAAATGCACTCCTCTGCATTTTCCCCGTGATATCAAACATCAGAGAAAGAAAAATATAAGCTGACAATACCGCTGACACAACACTACAGGTTGTTCTTCAAATCGGCCTCTGCCATGATAATGAAATGATAGCTTCCTTTGTACTAAAAAGCAAACAACTAGTAACGTGTGTTGTATCCTACAATGCCCCCTCATCCATGCATCACTGGGGGATGTAAAAACATGCAGCTATGTATTCTGCAGCTGCAGAAGCTGATGAAACGAGATGAAGGAAATCTGAAAAGAAAAACACACTTTGTGCAACTCAACTAAAAGCAAAGAACATAGGCAAGATAATGACTGAAGCAGCCGAAGACAACCAATTTTCTGCCCTTTGTATTAGAAAAATAATGTCAATCATTTTGCTGCTATAAGCAAGTTTGCACCCAGATTTCCTATTCCCTATGGTACCACCCTGTGCTGCAAATTGCAGTCTTTCATCCCGCCCCACTCCCATGCTTTACCCTCAGACTCTTCAGAAATTTAGATTGGAAGCTGGATGGCAAAACGGGCCCTAACTCTCTACATAACCACGTGTATTGCATTAAAAGCATGAAATCAATGGCTACACAGTTTACTTAAAAAAAAACAACCATGAAGGATCCCACTGAAATGAGCGCATTTATTAGTGAAAAAGGTGATAAACTGGACTCAAATTGGGGAACCCCTGTTGGGAAAACAAAAACCTATTTAAAAATGACAAAACTTCTGCATCTGATTTGTTTTTAAGTGTCTGCCACAGTGTATCCTACTGATCTTGAAACATCACCAGGTACAAAACACACTTGACAGGAAATCCGGTGTCGAAGTAGACAAGTAGTTAATATTTTATGCACACATTTTAAGATATCCACTCTCAGTTTTGTGATGCATTCTTAGACCTTTTTCTCATAAAAGACACTTTGGTTACTCCATCTCAGCAGGAAAGCCTTAGGAACCATAACCTCTACATCCCTCCCAACTGTCATTCCATTTTCATCATTATCAGTGATAGAAGGAAGGGTGAAGACCCATCTGCCGTTATTCTTGACAAATCCAACTCCTGCCAATACTTGTTGGCAGATATCACAGCAGAAGCACTTCCAGTGGTTGTTCACAGCTTTAGTAATGCAACCAATAATGAACTCACCTGTAGGAAACATAGTAACAGGATGTAAAATGCCATGCTACACAAAGTTAAAAGAAGCCTGCAACTGAATCGCTAGAATTACATCACCATTTTTGCCTTGCTCCTCTTCTAGAAAAGGACACTTTTCAACTGTTGTTCACACAGTGTTGGCTTCTACTCCACTAGGCCTAGAATCAAGGCTTGAAAGAGCTCCATACTCAAAGCACAACAGAACTGAGTTTGGATGGCCCTGACCCTCCTGCGAGAAAACTCCTGCAGTCAAAGTACAGCAGAATACAAAGACACACAAAGATACAGCAGGAGAATGCACTTGCTAAACAGCAAATCCAACACGCACAGCAATTTCTGATCTACCACAGAGTCCTGTGCTGGGAGGCACTGAGGAAGTGAGAAAACTACCATTTCATATTCTCTGCTGCACAGCCATGCCAAACACTCACGCTGTTCTCTGCACGCACGCTGCAGCCAAGGCCCTGAGCAGCGCAAATGCTGCCTGCAATACGTCGGGAGCTCCGCCTCCTGCTGCTGCCAAAGGCTGACACCCGGCTCTGAAGAGCCTACAGATCAAACAGCTGCCAAAGAGAAGTGATCAGGCAGATAACAGGTATGAACGAAACGAAGTCTAACATGCAAGTCTGTGGCATTCCCCTGAAGTCATAGCTTTCCAAGAATAAAATGCGATGGTCTCTAGAAGTGTCAGGAAAGCTTGAGGCATCGCTGCTGACTGCAGCCCTGCTGATTTCGGCTACTCTCACCACATTCAAGAACTGGAAAAGCCCACTTTCAGGCAGGATTCATGGAGTGCTGCAGCCCAGATGGGTTTTTTCTCTCAATGAAAAGCCTTCACATTAAGCTTACCTGACATCGAAGTCACTAACTATTCTGTGAAATGTGGTATTCTTGAACCCACAAGCCTTTCTCCCCTGTGCACAGGGCCCTGAAATTTTCAGCTGTTCGAGGGACAATATTTGAAAGCAGCTCCGTGGTTGTGTGTCCTACAGGTTCGTCACTGGCAGAAACAAAACACACAACAACAGGGTTGGTGTCCTTTGACAGCTCCGCTGCCAGAGAGAGGTGGCCCTTCTGCAGCTCTGACAAGCTTTGCTGGCATTCTTCAAATCTCCTCTCAAAAGAATTAGCCAGTTCTTGAACTTTAGCTCTGACCCCAAATTGCTCTACTTTCACTTCACCATCTGAAGACAAATCCAAGAAGAGATTTCCTTAGCTCTAGTCACTGCAGCCAGAGATCAGCAGCTTTTGTTCTGTATAATCTCCAGGGTAAAACAAAGCCAAACAAACTACAGAAGATACTGAAAAGAACTGTAAAAACCACTCAACCGACTAACCAGCATCACCTGTAGCTGTCCAAATTAAAACACTGTTTGATGTTTCAGAGGGCACTAAGTTCATTTCTTTAGCGATGACATGCTTTGCACACACCTCAAGAACTTGGTCCCTTCTCATAAGGATCCTGTAACACTTCTTCTGTGTATGGAAGAGGACCCTGAGCTCTCCAACACCGCGCTCCTTCCACTGAGCAGCATCTCTGGCCCAATTGTAAAATTTCGCCCTCTCTTTGAAGGGAATTCCTTCATCTTCTTCTCCAGACTACCTCCACCTAAAACACAGCACAGTAATGCGTGATTCCCCCAGAAGTTGTTGTCACCAACAACACTGTTACAATTCTGACATCATAATCCAAAATCCAAAATTATTCGATGTTTTCCTTTCTTCAGTGGCTTTGTACCCACAGCTCTATACTCATCATGCACTGAAGTGACCGAACAGCCCTGCCTTCTCAAAAGGAGAGAGCCCAACAGATTTCAGCCTTTGAAATTCATTTTTAAGCTATCAAGTGTGCCGGCATATTTCCCAGTGAAATTTCAGGTCTGCTGAATGATGTGCTGAGTGATAACCCAGCACTGTTAGCATTCCAGGTGTTGCCCTTATGAAGGCTGCTAAGTAACTTAATACTGGCATTTGATCAGAATAAGAATCAACTGAAAATAATAAATGGAGGCCTCACAGCTGCGTATCCTCCTCACTTTATATGTGCACATTACTGCCTTTTAACATCCTTCAATTAACACATCTTCCACAGTTAAAGAAAAGCTTGAAAGAACTGGAGAAACATGTGACAGACAAGCATTTCTGAAGGAGAAAAAGAGCAGGCAAGGCAAGAAAGAAAACAACAGACGTCATAATATGATTAACAGATGAGGAAAGGCAGACAAGATATTGCAGAAAGAGGAAGACAACATTTTGCAGACTTCATCAGATTAACTGTTCCAATTAAAGGACACTACATACTGTTTATTTGTGCTCTATCAGTCTTGCTTAGTCATTATACTAACCTGCAATTAAGTTCTATTCTTTACAGGAAGCCAAACTAGAAGACTACAGTCATTGCAAGCTTCTCCTCTTATTAGGCATACTAAGGTTAAACACGAAATCCAGACATGAACAACTGAGTTAAGCCTTACAAAGCTACATCAGGCTTCTTCAAGCAAGTTGTTCTACTTCCTAAAAAGCTGTATCATCACCTCCTGGTAAATTCTCTGACACGCAAGCAGTTTCTGTGGATTCTGCTTCTCCGCTGCTGGCAGCTGACTGCACAAATACTGTTGCTGTTGCTTCACTGGTTGATGGAGTATGTAATTCTTCCTTACTTGTAGAGACTAAGTCAGTACGATTAATAAAACAGTAAGCAAATAAGCCATAAGAGCCTAAAATACAAACTTCAAACTACATTAAGTCTGGACACTAAGAATAACGACTCCCTCCAAAAAAGCCACATTTTCTCTCTCCCCTCCCTCCCTTCCAGAAATTGATAAATTTCTTCATTTAATTACAACAGCAGTACAGTAAAAACATGATAGTAAGTTCTCAGTCTCCAACTTTCCTATAGTGCTACTAATGTTTCAGAACAGCTAACTAACAGGGATTAAGGGAAGTGAACAACTGGGGAAAAACAAAAAAACAAACAAGAATTGTTGTTGGAAGCTTTCAGACATTCTTCATCACACTTAAAACACACGCAGCTTTGACTCAACAAGAGACTGAAGTACCTTTGAAGCAGTACAATTCCAAAACAAGTACCATTTCCCTTGGAAACTGCTCTGAAATCACTTAACTCTTACATACCTGCTAGGAGGAATTCTACTACCCAAAGCTGTTTCTACTTTAGGAGGCAAAGCTGTTTCCTTTCTCTCCCGGAGAAACTTAAGTTCTTAGTAGTACCATAGTTCCAGTGCCAGAACAGACTTGAGACACAGTCAAACAAGTCAAGTAGTTTCTAATCTGCCGGACGCTTTATTTCTCACTAAGTGAAAATAGTCTAAGAATAATACTGCAAATTTATTGCCTAAACTTTCGTAAAGACTTGACTCATACTTTTTCTTTGAGTTTTTACTTCTTTCTGAGAGCCTTCTGGACTGGCATCCTCCACACTGTGGTAGTGAGGGTCTGGCGCCCGGAAGATATCGTGTTGTACGGGAAGACAGGGTCCCCCCCCGATAGCCAATAGCGTTCAGTGCCCAGGTTATATAAGGCTGTTTTTCCCGCCAATAAACGCCATTTGCCGTCCACCACATTGGTGTCAGCGAGCCGATGGACCGAGCGGCCTGGGATTGGTCGCCGTGCCGTTCCCGAACCAGGTTGCCACGCCTACGATAGGCAACAGCACTGCTACTAAAGCCACAGACAGACGTAGAAGGGACCTGTGGAGTTTCTCCGTTAGCCTTCTGCTCAGAAGATTTAGTTTCCCAAGCAGTAACACATTCACGTTTGACTAGGGGGCCTGCTGCGAAGCACAAAAATTAGTGGAAAACAGCTGATAAGACAGCTAAATACCGTGATCATTTTTGGCACATACATTATAAAGTAACCTAACGATACTCAGAACATCTTAAATGTAGAGCTTTTGAAATAACATCATTATGTAAAAAGACACTCATTCAGGATAACCAAGGAACTGTAAATCCATCACACTTGGGTTTTCTGCTGCTATCAAAGAACCTCCATGCAGTAATGAAGACTTCAATCTTGCAACTGCCACTACAAATACTAGCTTCCTTTGACATTTACTTATATTTCTGGAAGCTCAATACGTGCCACCTTTTATTAGTACACAGACACTCACAGCCTCAGAAAGAGTGACTGGCCAAATGGAAGATGACAGTTTTTCTCAATTTAAATATTGTAAACATATTGTAAATGTTGTCTGTTTGTTCTAGTAGCACCATACACTTTCCTTTTGAAATTCAAGTCTCAGACCAAGAACAGGTCAGCATTTTCATATTGTTACAAGAATTATTGATGGCCATACGCCAAACAAAATACAGCTACAGAGAAGAGCCATATGGGTATCATCTACAGAGGAAAAGCAAAACCAAGGACTGAAAAAGAAAGTAAGAAACAGAAAGCAGTCAGCAGCAGCGTGTGCTACCGATGAACTTTGAGCATTTGGAACTCCAGATGATATTAACCAGAGACTGAATAGAGCTTATTTCACAACACTTCTGGGAAGTACAAGAAGAAAATCCACGACAAACAAAGGCTCAAGCGACAGATGTGAAGTTACTGGAAAGGAATGGAAGCAGACAAGGAGGATGCCTCCTAGTTGAAGGGATAATTCGAGTTGAAGCTTAAGCACAACTGCTGTTCTTGTAGGTTACCAGTCAGAGCGAGGCCTTGAACACAATAACTGCCAGCTCAACACAAAAAATGCACTGTCAGCACTTCACCCTGACATTTTAAACAACGCCTCATTGTTTAAACAATATTAGCATCTCCTGGTTCTAGCAGTACCAAACTCCTTCCCTACAAAAAAAAGCAACACTAAGATCAACTCTGACGCCTTGGACAGATTCAAAAATCCTACCTGCAACTCCCTTTCTCACTACAGAGTTGCACTGAGTCCTGCATAAGGCACGCTTCTGTTCTTACGTGCAAAGAACTACAACTTCATATTTACTCAAGTTGAAAGTCTAGGATTTGAAGATTCACAGACGTGCATTAGAACTGAAAGAAACGACATACTATTAAGACAGAAGAAGTAATACACAATGACCAGCATTAACAAGTGACTGACTAATGAGCTGCACACTTGAATAAATTACTGGTTCAATTAACACTCACCTTTCTCCAGGATTTTAAACGAGAAGTTGGAGGGCCCACCCTGTGCCGAAGGAGCCGGCTGGGATGCCTCGCTCTCCCAAGGTTTCTGAGCAGCACTACAGCTTTTGGGGGGTTCAGCTACTCCCGCTTTTTCCTGCTCTGCTTTCCGAGATGCTGAAGTTCCTTCATCGCTCTTTCTTGGACGATTCAAGCTGAATCCAAAGAGGGAGCCGGGGGCTGAAGTATTCCCAAATGGGAACGTCCCTTTGTTACTGAAAACGCTCCTGACAGATTCAGATCTAAATACAAACTTTGGAGCAGAAACCTCCATTTTTGCTGGCATTTCAGAGGTGCTTGATACCTCTAAAGCTTCTACGGTGGCATCAGAAGCATCACCACCATGGCAGAGGTCGCTTCTCTCCCTGGTAGCTTCCTCCAGCACAGCCACAGCGTTGTTACCACAAGGAGATGCTTTGGCTGCATTCGTACGAGAAACATGAGATGTTACCAACGTGCCTTTCTCACGGGTGTGCTCACTCTTGTCCCTGTCTGCTGTTTCTTCAGACTGGAGTGTAACTCCACTACTTGAAGGCAGTTCATTTTTGTCTTTTTCATCCATGTTTGTCAAGTCAGTTGTACACTCTTTGGATGGATCATCTTTCTTAGCAGTATTTTTACTGGACTCCTGCATACCAAATTTAAATCCACCAAGAGGCATCCACATTGAAAAATTACATCCTTCCTCTGCAGGCTTTGCTTTACCATCTGCAAGATTCTGAGAGGTACATGCTGATGTTTTCCCTTCAAATTTCAAGGAAAATTCTTGTAGAGATACTTCTGAATTAGTTTTGCTTGTATTCTGGCAAGTAACACATTTTGGGGCAGTGGGTTCATTTCTTACTAAACAGATGTCACAGTTCCACTGGCCTCCCTTTTTAGCAAAGGCAGATCCCAATTTGTCCTGTGCGGCACTAACACTGGATTCTAGAGGTTTTAAAACCACACGTTTTGTGAAATAGCCTGGTTCAGGCAGTGGTGGATTTGTGGTTGCCTGTGGAAGGCTGTAGTTGTAGCGATCATCACCACCACGAGGTGAAATGATTCCAGCAGATGGAGCATCAAAATGCAAAGGTGCGCCATACGCGTCTTGAGGAAACACGGCAGCACAAGTGTTTCGCAGAGGTGGCGTGCGGATTGCTTGTTGATGAGCGTATCTACGCTGCTGAGGTGCAAGTCCATGCATGCCACAGACAGGTGCCTAAAGAAAAAGCGCCGTTACTTCCTTGTGGAAAAGGAGGAAAAGGGATTAGGGTGCTAAAGCCCACGCAACATGTACTCTTAATAGCAAGGCGTACCGTAAAATTACATTTCAACTCTAATCAGTTTAAACTAAAATCATACGTTCAAAACTTGAGTGGTATCTGAAAACACAGACTGGGGAGAAGCGTAAGCTGAATAGACTCATTTTTCTTTAGTATTAAAAAAAAAAAAAAAAAAAATCAAGCCCCCATACTATTTTGGGGAAAAGAACATTGCAGACAACGAGCAGAGGACATATGTTAGCAGGTTAAAAACATGCTTTGCTGGCTGTTTCTCCCAAACCCAATATCCCAAAGCTTAGCTGATTACGGAACTTTCTGCCTGTCTCCAGCAGACCTCAAGTTTAGTAAACGCTCTCTAGGGAACCGCAGTTATATCCTGCTACACACAGAATCAAAACCAGTTCAACACCTCAGTAGAAATGGCTTGAGCGGATTCATACGCCCTCACCTTTGTTGGTGTTACACTGGTTGCAGCAGTTCTTTGAAGAGACTGTGAGTTACAAGCAGGTGACTGGCTACAGTGAACAGATGGGCCAGAGGTAGCAACTGAAAAGGAACACCAAGAAAAGAGTTTATATCCAGTTTTTGTGATTACTGACTTGAGTGAACTTTCCCAGCGGACCAGTTTTACTCATTCATCTCCGAACACTGCAGAAACATTTTAAGAAGTCTTACTCCGTTTAGCTAAGTGTTCAATTAAAAATTCAGCATCAACTTACCCCTTAAAGGAGCTTCATGAAGATTTTGTGCTCTCTGATAACCATCTGACACTGTATCTGTTTCATAGCTTCCAGCAGGCCAGCAGTGAGATGATACATTTACACTGGAACTATTACGTTTCATTTCCCGTATTTCATTCTATTAAAGACAGTGTTTCAATTAAGAGCATGTAAACGTATTACATCGGTATTTGGAGGAAACCTAAGGAACGATCCCTACGCTCCTCTGCTATTTAAAAGCATGTTCAAGGTCTGAGACACACACACAAAAAAGATGAGTTAAGTGCTGCAATAACCTATGATCTTCCTATGCTTTACGAAACTGAGACTGTTCCCTGAAGCTAGAAATAAACCCAGAACAAAGATGACAGTAGCTAAGCTGAAGAAAGCACAACTTTCTGCACACACAATCCTCCGGATTACTTCCCATACCTGAGTACCAAATCAGAGTTTGTAGGCAACAAAGTTTTACTCTTGAACTCACTTTAAGCAGATGTTTATAGCAGTTCTCTTCACTGAGTTTTAAGAGGTAGCCTGGTAAGGGAAGTTCAATGCTTGGGTCACAAAGTACTTACCAGAACAAAAAGATCAACTGTTCTGCATCGAATATAGTGACTCAAGTTGCTTACCATTAAAGCTTCCACTTGCTGACACAGCTTTTGAAGTAAGGACTTGTGATCTTCTGCCCACTGAGAGTCAGTCTTAGGAGAAAACTGGAAAGAAAAGAAAAAAACTAATTGAACTTGGATTTTTTTATACAAACGTAACACTTCCCTAGAAGAGTAACCGGCTAATATACCTGGTAGGTATTTGTTGGCAAGAAAGATAACTTCTTGGGTGATGGAATTGAATATTTTACTTCCACATGTGCAGCTGGTGAGATATTTCCGGAGGCAAGACTTCCCTCTTCACCATTCTCTCCAAGCTCCTGGATCACTGCATTCAGCATTTCCATTACAGCTTTAACAGATACCGGCAGCTAGAAACGTATTTGAAATGCAAGTCATGATCGCAATTCTTCCTCAGAGCAAGAGGCTGTGCTCTGATCTACAGCTGAACAGTTTGCAAGGCTTTCTGCACAGAAATTCTGGGTGTTTTTTGTTGTTTTTGTTCCCCCAGGAAAGCCCTACATCTGTTAACATTAACGTAAGACGACAACTCACACAAGCATTAATTCTTTTACTTACTTTGTCAGCTACTGACGGGTCAGAGGAGCTTTCATCAATGATCTTCATCAGGTAATGCTTTCTTTTAACAAGATAGGCTTTGCGTTCTTCTGGAAACGTATCATCACTCTCAACCTCTTCTGCCTTTCTTTGATAAAGCTAAGTAACAGCATATGGATTAGGAATAATCAGTCAGAATGTAAGTAATAGAAAAGCATTTTGAGGTAATGCAATTTACAAACTTACAAAGGCAAGATTCCAGTACGAAACCACATTCTTAATAGCTTCAAACGCTAGTAAAGCATCATCCATTTTGCCTTCAGCTGCATCCAGCATTGCAAAAACTACACGTGCCTCTTCTTCATAGGCTGCAACCTGGAAGACCTACAACCAAAGCAAAAGACACGTCACACATGACACAGTGTGGACACTTGGAACAGTCAGTGACTGTAAGCATCTAGTAAGTAGTTGTATAATCAATGAAAATTATATAAAGGAATATTATATAATCAAATAATATTAAGATGTTATAACAATGAAATAAGCAAGAGAGTTAGACACAGCGAGACAAAGAGAATAAATAGGAGGCTTACCCATATCGTGGGCTCACTCAGGAAACTCCAGTGGAGTGGATCTTCCGAAGAGAGAGAGAGAGATCCTTCCCCCCTGGTAGTCAGCTCTTAAATGGGTCTAGGAGAGGTGGAGCCAGGCTCCACCCCTTCCTGCAGCACAGCTGAATTGCTTTCACCTGTGCTCCCAGGGCTGACTCATTGCTCACCTCAGGTGATTAATCAGAGGTTCAGACCGTGACTCAGCAGTTCCCATACAGTAGTCAAATAGGAGGAGGTACTAAGGCAGTTCAGTATCTTCCAATCAGAGTTTTAAAACTCAGAAGTTCAACAGAAAGATACTACCAAATCTCAGTAGTAGCAGTACAATGACAAAAACAAACAAAAAAAAAAAACCAACCACAACCCATCAACACACAAAGCCAACTGAAACAAAAAACAAACCAACCAGCTAACAATTCATATGTAAGCCTCTGACATACAACCCCTCTTACTCTCATCTTTGAATAATCCATCAGTACCTGGATGTCCACACTATGGAAATGTCTGAAGAGAGGATACGCAGGTTCGGGAATACTTCTGTGCTTTTTGATAGTTCTCAAGCTAAGCAAAGTTGTCTTCCAGTAGTAGACGCTTCTTCCAGTATATTCTTTCTGGTCGTGGGAGTTAAGGCTAACGCCCTGTTGAAGAAGAGAAATTCAAACTATCGCAGAATATTTAAGTAGAGTGTTATTCATACTTATTCTTCTCTGATGCAGTTGAGAGTAGTGAGGTAAGAGTATTTGACTAGAGCAACTGCCTTGCATGACATCCCATCAAAATTAGTAGCAGCAGTTCTCAATACTACATTCTCATCTGATTTTATTTAGTCTATTAAGTTTGCAAAATTAGAGAAAAACAGATGATACTTATTTACAGATAATCTTAACGTACTGTTTTCTGCAGACTTCTTGCCCAACGTATAATTAAGGCAGGCTGAAGGCCGTGTTTCTCCAGGGCTCACACAGTACTTACTCCGTGCTGTACAAGAAGCTTCAGTTTGGTTGCCGAGTCTGGTCTGAATATCAAAAGAAATATTCCTCAATTAGTATTCCCTCTTTTTCATCTGTTCACACGTCATTTGTTTGATGAACATAACAAGCAGCTTCAGTCCTAAGCTAGCTCTTCTTTACAAATGCACTGTCAGAAATGTAAAGCCCATTTTTATAAAGTTCTTCAGCATCTCACACCCCTACAGCAAAAAACATTTAACATTTAAAGGACGTCAAACAAAAGGAACTAGTTTTACGCAACCTATGGGAATCAATTCAGAAGCCATCCAGAAGGTTGGTTCCAATATTTCCAAACTGAAGAAGCCTTACATTGTTTTTTTCTGCATAAGAGCACAAACAGCATCCCACCAGGATCTTTGCTTCTCAGTACAGAACTGTTTGCACAGCAGCAACGGTAAGAACAGAGGTTGATGTGTGCCACGCTGAGTATTAAACTTCTCTTGCAGTTCTAAGTTGCTAGTGAACACCATCCCGAGTAAAAAAACCTGTTTTGGTGAAAATAAACAAACAGAAGGTATTAGGTAACAAAAAACAGGCATTTAAATGCATTTAAGAACTTAGGAAGCTTGCTTACTTCAAGGTCCAACAGGCAAATAGACTCAGGAGCATCTGTTTCCAGTCTTGATGTCTCTTGGGGCAAGTGAAAGAGTTGTTGTAATGATCTGCGCAGTGGGAATAACACTGACATGGAATTCCACTGCAAGCCAAGCCATGCAAGGTGCTGGAGACTACCACTGTGCATCCAAACAGCACCTATGCAAAAACAAGGGTTGTACGAAGCTAGGATCTGCATCCTAGTTAGGAAAGGTATCATTCTATTCCTGTTATGCTCAAATTCAAAGCCTAAAAAATGGGAAGATATCATTAGTTCACAATTCATCCTGGAATTATTTCATTTTTATGCCTGTCACCTGTGTTCATAGATTACACATAAATAATGTGGGCCTTCCTATCAGCACTCACCAGCGTACAAGCACTTTCCAGCTTCAATTGGAAATGAGTCAGAGCAGACCAGAAGACAACAGTGTGGAAGCAGGAAGTATGTGAGAAATTCTTCAGAACCTGGCATGATGATACTGCCCCTCAGCTACAGCTGAAAGTGAAACTTCTTGCAAAGCACCCTCTGAGTAGGGCAACCACGAGCAGCTATTACAGATACTTGTCTTTTGTTGCAGATGAAGCACTTGTAGAAGAACCTCTAATACAGAGTCATGCTTACGTTGAGTTTAAGTAGCATCTCTTATCAATATCGTATTTACTCAGTTCTCCCTGCTCTGGTGCTTGGGGACTGACATCTCCCATATCATCTGTGCTGAGAAAAGACCTCTCTTTAGAAGCTCCACTCCCAAACAGGCTTTCAAACAATGTAAATAAACCACTTATGTTTGCAAAAGGTTCCACAATCTCTCAAGAAGTCTTCCTTGCCGTGGCTTAAGTTCAGCAACATATGACCTAGAAAAACGTAATGTCACATAAGAACACTCAACTTAAACAAGGACAACAATATTTAATGCAGTGGGCTGTTCCTGCTGCTTTAGGCTGGGAATCTAGATTTCCCCTTATGATATTTACAAATCAAATTTACAAATACAAATTTCTAACTTACACTCTCCCTATAATTAAGTCACCCTTTTAGCATATGGGCTGACAGCAGTCCCAAGGCATTTTCAAATCCAGTTCTCCAGAATTACTGTGTATTTTTATTATAATGACACTGCAATTGTCTTCAAAATAAGTAGCTGTCAGTCTCATCTATTCAGGAACAATTCAGCCTGATGCCAGGTGTTTTCTTTGTTTTCATCTAGAGCCCACAGGATAGTGAAGACTGAAAACAACTACCTCGGCTTCACCAAAAAAATTTTTAAAAAAATGCACCAAACCAAACCTGTTGGAACAAAGAAGGGAACAAAAGTGACAGGAAAGGAGCAATATTTTCTTTTATACTTGGGACTAGCAATGCTTACAAATAGTATATTAGTAGGCAGAAACCAGCAGACTAGGAGACACTGAAAGTTAAATTCTATCTTAATGTCCTGGAAATAAAAAGAAAAAGCCCATTACGTGTCAGGATCAAACCGCTCTTTTGTATTTCATATGTAGCCAAAATACAGAACGTTTGATAGCATGTTCTAAGACGCCAAGTATGCTCTTTAACAAGCCATTAACTCTGACATTAACTGCTCATAAAATGGAACTACGGAACATTTATAATTCTTAGTTTTTATTACCAGACTGGCTTTTTCGGTCACAGGCCAACATTTCCAGCGCATCTTGCCCAGCACGATCTCCTCTTATTAGTTTTGACTTTGGTTTAGGAATCTGGCAAAGAAAGAAAAGAACTGCTACAGCTTCTTCTCAACAAAAAACAACTCACCCTCATTTAGTCTTAAAAGTTAGGAAACAAGCTTGTTTCTTTCCTGAAAAGGACACAAGGTGAGTAACTGAACAATTGCAAATAGCTGTAAGAGCGCACAAGAGAAAGCGATGTTTTGAATGCAAGCACTTGTGCAAAAGGGAAAACTGATTTTATTCCATAAAGCAAAGAATTAAGCTTGATCAAGCTCTGCTGCTTACGCAATTAGTATGTGAGAGCTACTCAGGTCATTCCCCTCCCCCCCATACCACTAACCTTAATATTAGTTATTTTAGCTGCACTACAGAGAAGGGAATAGCCTATAGGAAACACACTCATTAGCCCTTAGTCACTTTACTTCTGACAAGTGAAACAGATGAGATTTTCTTCACACTACTTGAAATCTTTTAAACAAGTATGGAAGGGTAAGATTTGGCCAGGAGACAGCCTCAAAAACAGTAGTTAGTTTTTGGAATGCAGGCGTTCAGTGCGCGTACAGTGAGAGCATTCAAGAACTGCAACAATTACAGGCACAAACTGAAGAGTGACTTACGTGGAAACTTTTCAGATAACACAATGCTGCGAGTTCACATGCATCTCTCCATTGTGCCTCGTTGTTCTGGGCCGTTTTCAGCAGGAAAGTTCCAGCGTGCATGTAGAAGTGTCCTTTCATTTCAAGGAAGGTACGAGACAGCTCATCAGGTCCATTCGCACACGGCTTCACAGAGTGAAGCACACGATCAAAACTGGAACATAGAAAAGATTCATTTTCAACCAAGTCCTGGTCTCCCAGGATTTATACTAGACCCCTATCGCTGAGTCTTCTCTGAGGCCTTTAGCTCAGACACAGCTTGCGGATCAAGCCTAGCAACATTTGCCCTTTGCAGTTAGTACAGAGGAACTCCTCTTCCATCCATAAAGCAGCTACTCACTGAAAATGACGCTTGCTAGAAGTTCGGTGACCCAGAAAAAATATTCAATTTTTTTCTTTTTTTTTTTTCTTTTTTTAAATAAGCAGAACAGTTAAAAGAGTACCTTTCAAGGGCCCCTCTGCTTTCTCAAACATCTCTAGAAGCAAGCGTCATTTTAACCAAGCTAGAATAGGCCAGCAGATGATCCTTCTTGACAGCTCTCCAATTATTTTTATCAGCCTCCAAGTCTCGTACTGATTCAAGATATTCCTAAAGAATAAAGTTCATCACAGAATGAGGAACCGCCATCCTTCTATGAAGGCAAGAGTTTCTCCAGAACATCTTGCTACATAATCCAGTTTCCCAGGTGAGATGTTAACGTATTCTTCAGCAGCAAAATTCCAGGAACTATTTGCCTCAGCAATTCCCTCCCTGATGGAGCTGCTGTATCTAACTTAGTACCTCAGCTAGAAACTAAACAACTCTTTAAGGCTTAAGAAAATCCTAAATAAATCATTGTTTCCGCAGACATTACATTTAAAGGAGTTAAGCCACTTGAGAATTAGCTGCCATCGTAACGATACTAAGAGAATAACACCGGTTTCAAGGACATGGGAGATTATGACAGGATCAAAACATGATTAAATACCTCAAATGTCTTTACGACGCACAAACACCACTCCAAGCTGGAGTCTACAGGTATTTTCTTCTCCGCCTCCTGACAATGAAGCACAGCATCTCTTAATCTATTATTTGAACGGTAGAGAGCAACCAGTCTGACGTTAAGGTAGGGATCGTCTGGTCTCGCATAGAGCTCGGTTTGAGTCATATCAAAGAGCTGATTCCAGCCATCTTCGCCTTTACGCTCCAGTAACTGCTCCTATCACATACGAAGGCAACACGTTAAAATTTCATTCTCTACGAGAGCCTCTTCAGCAACTATGTTACCTGACTGTTTTCTCATTGCCATTACAGACTACATTACTCAAACTGCTCTGGAAAGCTGGTAGGTGCTACAGAGAGTTTGACAAACATTTTAGAAGTGAGGGAAAAAAAAAAAAAAAACCAAAACCCATAGCTTTAGAGTTTGCATCTTGTAGATGCTAAGTTAGATGCTAAGTTAAGACTGTCAAACCATCTGGTTCAAAGATGCCACATGTCAATACAGAACAGCTTGTCTAAAAAAATAAAATAAAATAACATAACCACACAAAAAATCCCAAAGCACAAGCCTCTCAAGACTTCAATTTCATTGCAGTTGCGCTCCAGAAACTAACACCTGTACAAAAGTGAGATTGTATGACTGAAAGCATTTATACAGTATTAGGGAATAACAGCATCTCCTACACTTGACAGTTTTCAACTCAAATTAAAAAAAACTAGAAAGCAGTGTAGTCATGTAATAGAGACAATACTTAACCTATCTAATCTTGACCTCTTGGATAATATTACTACCATGGTTTTCCCATCGCTTGACGCAACTAAGGTTTCTTCTAGGCACAGAACAGAGATCAGAAGCTGGAATTTACCTTCAATCTGTAAGCAGCAGGATTCCCAGGGAAGAGCCTGGCAGCTTTCTCAACCCAGTACTCTGCTCTTCCATCAGCGATGTCGTTACTGCATAGTAACTCTGCAATCTTCAGTACAAGATCTTTCTGCATTGGATTCAGCTCCACAGAACGCTGGTTTTCCCCATGCATACACATAAGAAAAAAGGTTACTAGTAACTTGATCTTGCAGTCAACATAGAACAAGAAAGAAAACATGTCAAACATGTCCCCCATTAAACAGACCCAGCAAGTCAAATTAGAACTATCAATAAATACTTTCTCACTGCTTTAAGAAAAGCCTCCCTTTTGAAAGGCCACCATTGGTTTGTAACACCCAGACAACTGCTGGAATTCAGAACACCGTAAGAGAAACAATGTCAAAAACAGCTCCTCTACCACCCGCTGCTGCTCTACTCAGACAGCCAGACCAGGGGTATCTCTAGCCTAACCTAATACGGAGGCTTCCGGAAAACAGAATTAAGTCACAAAGGCTGATGGCACTCAGTCACTGTGCTGGCAACAAGACTTTTGTGTGTATCCTCTCCCTCCCCGGTGCCCGAATAATGAAACACAGACTGTGAAGTTCACATTTATATGCTTACCTAATCGGAACTGTATTTGCCCCGTTCCCTCTACCTCTGAGGAAACAAACAAACAAAAAGCCCACCGCTAACAAGAAAACAAACAATGCAACTGAAAAACACTCTCAGTCCAGTCTTTCAGTAGCAGGTGGATTACTGCTGTCACCATAATCCCTACTGCAGAATTCTACAGGGCTCACATATTCTTAGTCCAAAGGGCAGCAGGAAGAAGACTATCAGAGCAGGAAGCACAAAGATCAAGTCCATTTACAAAGGAATAAAGCAGGACATCAGGGAGGTGAGTGAGGTGCTTACCTTGTAACACCCAAAAGCTTTTTCCGTGTTATCCTGAGCCTCATAGATCTGTGAGCTTTGGGATCTCTCTCTCAGACACTGAGATAAATAGATGTATATCTACAGAGTAAATAAATAAAGAAAGAAAAACCAGAAGGATCAGTATTCCTCAGTATTACAAGTCCCCCCACACCTTGCAGCTAACGTGGGACTTTAATCTGTCACACAGGACAGTTAGCTGTATTTAGTTCAAGGGGCTTGATCTAGATCTTCAAGTAAGGCACAACATTATTGCTACACGTACAGATGTTGCATATTTGCCTGCAAGCACTGGCCTTCATTAAATAAAGCAGTAGCTCACAGAAACTGTAGGAAGGACGTAACACGATGGCATAAAAGACATTTCTACCGGATGGGTTTTTACAGCACCACGTAACTACCCATGCTTTAAGTTGCTGTTTTAGGAAGATTTAAATGGCACCACATTCTCCCATTTGCTGCTACCTTAAAACAGCATGACAACGGTCTTCATTTCTCCACTCTACTTCATTTAGCTTTCCCATCACACTTTAAAGAACAGAACAACATACGTAACGTTTATTACCTCTTAGCAAGTTCGTATTCTTTTATCTCAAAGTACAGCTTAGCAAAAAAGAATCCTTTTAACGATCTCTGGAGAAAAAAAAAACCAAAAGGTACATTTTAAATATACAGTACTTTTGAAGTAATTGAGTAGGGAGACCCTTCTTTCCAGGGGTGCATAATACTTCCTAAAGTGTCTTCACAGTTATCAGTTCCAGTTCACTCCTTGTACTCTGGGCTTTGTTTTTGAAAGACACAGGAGTAAGAAAATAACGTTTCTTCCCAGTAACTGGCAAAGGCTACCAAAGCGAAACTGAGGTTAGTAGCAAAGCAAGTCCTCACACTTGTTACTTTTCACAAGCACACTTCCGACTAAAGAGAGGAGAATGGGGTCAGCTACATACAAGCTGTTTCTCTTGCAACCTATCTACGTTGCAGAAGAAAACAAATGCCACAAATCAAGCTCCTCCTGTCCATGCTTCTGTCACCTTCCTCTCTCGCCTGCCCCGCCTCCTCGTAAACGGGGCTGGAAAGGAATTTCAAAAGAAACGCCGGCAGCCTCGCACAACCCTCCTCTCCAAAATCAACGCAACAGGAAGACCAGCAGCTACTTCCATCACCGACCGCGCTCCACAGCCAGTCGTTCCAGAGAGCAGGGGATCACCCGGCTGCCCAGCCACCAACGCAGGCAGCAGAGCTATTTCCCCCCGCCTCTCCCTCTCTTCCTGCCGGCGTTTCACAACGCCGTCGCACCCACGGCAACAGCAGCCGCACAGCGGCCAAACGAGCCCAAAGCCGAACGGCACGCGTTCCCTATTCCGGCTCCTCGAGAGAGGGAAGGCCGGAAGCCCGGGCGGGGACCGTGCGCACGGAACGGGAGGGAGCCGAACTCCGCCCCGCCGCCGGGCTCCTTCCGAAGCCGCCGAGGGCTCAGCGGCTTTCCGAGGCGCGCAGCTGCGGCGAACCGCGTTTCCGAGGAGGCGACTCCGCGCCCGCCCGCCGGCAGCCTCCCTCGGCTTCGACTCCCCGCCGGAGGAGCCCGCCCTCGGGCCCGGCACCCGCGGGAGGGGCGGAGGGACGGGGCGGGCGGGGAGCGGCCCCCACCGCGGCCCGGGGAAGGCCGAGGGAGCGCCGCCGGCGGCGCCGGCCGGGCCGCAGCACTCACCGCTCTGGGAGAGGAGGCGGCGGCCTGCACGGAGGCGACGTACCGCTCCACCTCGGGCTTCGTGCGCCGTGCCATGGCCGGGAGAGGGAGGGAGCGAGAGGGAGCGGCGGAAGGCCGGCGCTCGCGCGCCGCTAAGGGAGCTCCCCGCCGCACGCGGCGGAACGCCCTCCCTGCCGACCGCGGCGACGCGCGACGTCACAGCGCGGGGCGGGGCGGCGCATGCGCGGCGCCGAGCGGCCGGTTCGCGCTTCGCGCGGCGGCGCTTTGAGCCGCGGGACGTCGGGCCGCTCGGCGCGGGCTGCCGGGCGCCGCGAGGGGCTGCGCGCGCCGCCGGTCCCGTCCTCGGCCGGCCTGCCCTCGCGCGTCTTACGGAGCTCGGCGTGGTGAGGCGTACCGAGCCGCTCTCCTCACCCGTAGCGACGCGCCGCGGAGAGCGGAAGCGTCGTTTCTGCGTCGGGTATTGGAAAGGGCGGTTGATCTGAAGAAGCGCGCTGTGGCGCATCCTTAGAAACAGCTGATGTGAAAAGTAGAAGTTCCGTGCGCACATTAGTAACGTGTTTTAGAAACGCAGTTACCGAGTTACGTGAGAAATCCTTTCTCACAAAGCTGCGGTAGGCTCTAGATGTCCTAAGCGATGTGGGTGTAGTGTTCTGAGCTGGGAAACCCGCTGTGAGGTGGTTCGTTAGGCCAGCAGAAGTGAAACACATTGAACACGCTTTCAAGGAGCCAGGGCCTTTGCACGAAGCAGAGCTGTCCCACTCTGTGGGAACCTCAGGGTGCCGCAGGCGGGCTCCAAGACACTCCCCTCTGTCCTCCTTCCCAGCTTACCTCTGTGCGAGGACAGAGGGATGACCAGAACAGTGACCAGTGTGAAGGGCACAAATGCTAGGGGTAATTAAACAACTAAGAGCTTATGTTTCTGTGCTATCTTGGTGCCTGCCTGTCACGTCCCAACTCCTCACGGAGTGAGACAGTCCGGCCTTGTGTAGAGGCCCTGGCTTCTCTGATGTTTGCTACATCTGTTTTTCTCTTGCTGGCAGTTTCTTATCTAACAGAACAACTCTACAGTATGTTTTCTAATCCCTAACACACTATACTCGCATTGTTTGGACCATTTAACAACTATTCCAGTTTTGCAAGAAAGAATTAATCACATAATTCAGTAATAATGTTTTAAAACATACCGCTAACATATACAGAATTTTACTTCTTAGATCACTATTTCTAAGGATAAGTTACAGAATACAAATGCATGATGTTCTACTTCTTCAAACCAGTTGCTCTTTGTAATGTCAAATGCAGAAACAACATTCCATTCCTACACAAGCGTCAGTTATTTTATGCAAAATCTTGTTCAGGAGCAATAAGGAGATGTTCGAATTGCTTCAACTCCACGAACCGATCCGAGCACAACAGAAGAACACGGACCCGGTTCTTCCATCCGTACGGACGTCACTCGTGCCGCCCTGCAGACGCGGGTCAGTGCAGCACGTGTCAGCGCGACAGCTGCTGTGCATCACTGCCCGAATCGCCGCAGCGCTGCTGGCAGTTACCGGCAGACACAAGCCGTTCCACTCCTCAGTACCAGCACAGACTTTATCGTAACGTGACCGTGCACATAACAGACGGCGGTGAGAGCCAATGAGAGGGCCGGATGGGGCAGGGCTGGCCAATAGGAGAGCCGGAGGGGTGGGGTGTGCGGGCCGCGATGCCGGGTTGGAGCCGGGGCCCGCCTGGTACCGCGGTGCCGCCCGGTGAGCGCAGCTCCCCGAGGCCCGTGCACTCGCACGCATCCCTGTGTGCGTGTAAATGTGAGCAGTACCACGCGGCCGCATGCAAAGACCTCAGTGCACACGGCCGTGTTCAGGGCTACCCGTGTAAAGCTCACAGAGTGACGTCAGGCTGCAGCTCAGCAGCTGTCACCTACATCAATGCTCTCAGCTCCCTGGGGTCACCCGAGCTGAGATCTGACACTGCCCTGATGGTGCAGACTCCCAAAACCCTGGATTGCAACCGCTCTTCCTCTCCTAACCCCAGAGCTGTGCAGTCACCACCGTCTGTGACACCAAAATGCATCCTCAGACACACTGTGGATCTTGCCCCTCAGTCCCCAGCCCTCAGAATGCCTTGCATGCTGACCTCTACCTCTGTGTGCTCCAGCACCCAATAGAAGAGACTCCAGGACTAAACACTGCTCACCTCTGCATGTCTCCAGGTCAGGACAACCCTATTGAGCCAGCTTTTCAATTAACTTGGCCCTTCGCACATCCTTCTGCCACCAACCACCCCAAGGCTATCCCTCTCCTTGCCCTTGTTGGAAATATACGAATAATTTATCAGGACAGTATCTCTGATAAAGCAGATTTTATTTGCAATTGCAATGGCGGGCTTCTTGCAAGCAGGAGAGTGCCCAGAAAAACAGCGTTACATCCTTTATGCCCTATTATTCAATGCTTATCTCTTTCTCCCCTCGTTCCTCATTGGCTGAGTACTTCAGGTTCACAATTTTCCTAATGCTCAACTAAACATATGGATACTGGATAAACATAAATTGCTGCTAGCTAAGCATATATCGCTAATTAGTTAACTTCTCACACTTGCTCACTCAACACTTGGTCACTGTTTCTGCACATCTGCTCGTCCTTGCATAGAGATAAGCTTGGAAGGAGGACAGGGGGGAGTATCTTGATGCCTGCCTGTTGCATCCCAACCTACCCACAGAGCAAGGCAAGCCAGTCTTGTGTGGAGGCCCTGCCTGCTTTGATGTTTGTTAAGTTTGTTTTTCTTTTGCTGAGGGTCTCTTATCCAAACAGAACAGCCCTACAATATGCTTTCTAGTCCATAATACTATATCTATACTATTTGGAACATTTAAAAACTATTGCAGTTTTGCAAGCAAAAATTAATCACACAATTCAGCAATTATATTTCCAAAGCATGTTACTAACAATACGGTATTTCTACTTTTTTACATCAGCTATTTCTAAGGACAAGTTGCAAAATACAAATACATTGTGCTCTACTTCTTCAGATCAATTCCCCCTTTTTCACATCTAATGCAGAAACAACATTCCATTCCTACACACCCACAAACACACAGCTACCCCAGCTCTGTACCCTGTTCCTGCAGCAGGACAAGTCTTCAAACCCCGCAGCTGCTCCGAGGCTTCAGGAGCTCGGCATGTGCCCGGTGCCCAGAGACACCGCCCAGCTCCGAGGAGCTGCAGCCCCGCACCCCTGCAGTGAGCCGAGTAACCACGGCTCCGAGAGCTGCTGCCACCTACAGCTGCTGCCACGGCACGGCCACGGTGTCTCGAAGCTGGGCCGCCACCTGCTCCCTGCTCCCTGCTCCCTGCCCGGTGGGTGTGCTTCCTTCGTGCGACTGAAGCAAACCGCAGCGAGTCCAATCTGTTTAACTCCAAAAAGAGCAATTCCAATATCCCTCCAAAGCCACAGGAGAGCTTTGATCCCGCTGGGGGACAGGGCAAGGGCTTTTGCCCTGGGCCAGCTGCTAAATCATAGGTATTATTTCACATCCTTATTACTGTTTCGCGTTGAGGACCAGCGGAGCTCCCAGCGCCAGCATCCATACATGCATCCACCCATCCCTTTATAAAAAGAAAACGAATCACAGCACTCACCGGGCACCTCCGGAGGCTGGGACCAGGACGGGAGTGTCGGTGCCGGGGCCGCTCTCCCGGGACACCCAGGGACAGCCGGAGCCCAGCGTCAGACACGGCCCCTCGCAGGGAGAGAGCAGCGCGGCGGCAGCGAGGACCGGGGCTGCAGCTCCGCGCTTTCCGTGCCTTCGCGGAGGCTCCCAGAGCTCAGCCTAATATTACACAGTGGGCAGACATCGCGGCGGACGGGCCGGAGAAGTGCAAGCGGGGCGCGGCGGGGGGGAGCGCTGCCATCCCCGGCACCGACCGAAGACGAGCGGGGGCACAAAGTCAACCCCGCACACGTCGTGCGGAGCGGGATCCTCGCTACGAGGAGAGGGGAGAAACAAAACGGCACACTGCCAACATACGCGAAGAGCGGATCGGCTGCGGGATGCGAAAGCCCTGGGAAAGGAGAGAAGCGGGAGAAAGGGGAGAACGCAGGGAGCGATGGGGAAAGGGGCGACCGGGGCAGGGGCGCGCAGCACCCCTCCCGCCGGGGCTGCCCCGCTCGGCGCAGTGGGGAAGGGAACCCGGGGGGACGGCGGAGCGGAGCGGCTCTTCGTCTGCCGCTGCCGGGGACGGGAAGAAGCGCGGCGCGCAGCGCGGGACGGGCTGAGCCGCTCCGCCGCTCCCGGCTCCGCCGCCGTTACGTAAAGCCCCGAGAGGCGCCCGGCGACGGGCACGGCGCGCCGTCGCTCTCCCGAACGCCGCCAAATCTCCGCACCGCGGCACCCCGCAACTTCCTCGCGGCTCCCCGCAGCTCCGGAGCCGCCCTCCCCTCGCGCCACCGCGGCTCCCGCTCCAACTTCCCGGCCCGCCCAGCCGCGCACCCACCCGCCGCATCGCGCTGCCGCCGCGCGGCCCAATGGGGCGGCCGCAGGGAGCGGAGCGGAGCGCCGAGCTCCAGCGGCGTCGGCCGGAGGAGCGGCGGGAGGTGGGCCCACCCCCCCGTCCTACCTCTGCTGAGAGGGGGAGGGAAAAAGCACAGCAGAAGGGGCCGCGCCGGCTTCGGAAAGTCCGCGTGGGACCGCGCGTGCGTCCGCCGTGCTGGCAGGAAGCGGCTCGTCGGGGGCGGGCGTGTGGGGCGCGCGTGGCTGCGTGCCGAGAGCAAACTTTCCCCGCACGGACGCCTCCGAGTGCTGGAGGGGCGCCTCCTGGGGGTGAGGGCGGCGCAAAGGCACCGACGTCGCCTCACGCGGTGCGATGCCCCGAAGTCAGAGCGGAAAGCGGCGGAGCGCCGCGGGGCTGCGGCGCGCTGAGAGCCCGGCGCGGCGGGAGGGCCCGCGCAGCGCATCTCGCTGGGAGCGGAGCGCTGCGGGGATCTGCCCGGCACCGCTGCCCTCCCGGCCCCCCAGCGCTCGCGGTGCGATGTGACACTGAGCAACGGTGACAGCCGGCGACTGGTGGGTGCGTGTCGAGCACCGCTCCTGCGCTTTTAGGACCTTGCCGTCCCCCAGACTCGCACGTTCCTGCCTGGAACATCTCTCTCCCCCCGCCTCCCTCCCTAAATACATCCCCCTTATGGCACAGCTGTCGCTTTTACTAATTGTTTGTGGGATTCAATTTTTTCCCGAAGCCTTATTTCCCCTGAGAAGATGAATTAGAAAGAGGCCATAAACGATTTCCAAGACGAATTAATAAAAACAGAAGCGCTAATTGGGCAATACATTTCAATACATGTGCCTGTCCAGCCCCGTATTTCTCTGAGAGCAGCCAGCTTCTCTATTGCCCAGAAAAGCAGCAGGGTGGTAGGCAAAGAACGGGATGGGGAAACTTCAGCACGTGCACAAAGGTGTGGTGGGAGGGCAGAGCTCCCTGCTGCCCACGCTGTTCTCAGCTCTGGGGGCAGGCGGGCACCTCGCTCCTTCATGCCCACAGAACACCCTTGAGCCCTAACCCAATTAGTGCCCAGCTAATTGCCTCTGTGTCAGGCAGCTGTTGAGGGACAAAGCACGGCTTTCCCTCGCTCCTGCCCCAGTGCTTTGCCGGTGAGCACTCACGCAGGATGCTGCCTTTAGACAGTATTGTATTTTCTACCTATTATTTTTGAAATTTCACGTGTATAGCCTAATTTTAAGCAGTTATTAAATAACTGTATTAAAGGCCGCAGTATTAAATAAGCAGTTATTGCTTGGGGGGGGGAAGAAAAATTCCCCTAGAACATGAAGTGTGTTATGGGAACCTGAATGAGTCCAGCCTCTTAGGCTGTTTTAAAAGTTAGGCTATACACGTGAAATTTCAGAAATAATAGGTAGAAAATACAATAACCGTATAAATTCATAACCGAATAAATTCATAACCGTATTTTCTGGAACTAAGGGCTCAGCTCAGGAAAGCCTTTTAGGCCATGCTTGATTTTCAGTGCGGTTTGTGTCTCACTCATAACAAAAACATTGAAGTGCTCTCACCTTAAGAAGACCCGGCGTGGGGCTGTGAGGTCCTCTCCAATTTAGGCACCTTTAGTGCCCCTGCATTTACTGACCCCTCGGGCACCCTGCCTTTCCAAGGGCCTCACCCACATCCCACAGCTCTCTCCTGGGTCTCCCTGCTCCTCACCTCCATATAAGATGCAGCAATATTTTTCCTTGTCTTAGTACAGAAAGGCAGGTGTGTAGGTGTTTCTTTGCACCAGAGTCTAATGCAGCATCCACACACAATGTCTGCTCAGCCAGACCTCTCACTTATCCTTCTCTCCCTCCTCAACCCTTCCGTGTTTGTTATCTTGATGGTGGGTCTCTGTGCTCCTCTCATGCCTGCGAGCTCCTTGCTGCTCAAGCACTTCCTGCCATATTTCATGTCTTCCCCGAGCCTCTTCCCAACTGGCATTGAATAGAGTGCAGCAAAGACAATACAGAGGTCACCTGCTTGACACAGAAGTGTTCCTTCTCCCTCACAAGTTGGACTGTACTTCAGTCTAGTCTCAATATGTCACTTTTCAAGAGATGCATCCCAAACACATCAACATACCAGCACATCGTATTTGATCAAAGGCAGCTGAATTTTGCAAGACAACTGAAGTCAACACAAGCTGTGGTTCAGTGTTTTACAATCCTGCTGCTGTCCATAACAGCTGAGATTTCTCCCCAGGGTCAAAGCACCATTGTTTTCAGTGCATGCAGGGTTCCATCTGGATAACTTTAAGGGGAAAGGACTGAAAGGATATTCACCCATTCCCCAAATTATATTTGAAGTTCCCAGTTACTATTATTTATGAAGCAGTCTCCAATGCCTTTTTTTTTTTTTTTTTTTTTTTGTACAAAGTTTTCCTATGAAAAATTCATTTATACAGCACAGAATGTGTCTACAAATAATAGACACTCCAGTTCACCTGCCTCATTTCTACAGATGAGGCAAGCTCTACTTATGGCACCGTGGAGAAAATTAACAACACAGCATTATTGGTGCACATCACCCCTATGGCACAACATGCTGGATAGCACCACTTGCCCAATCATTCGTCTGTAGCAGTGTCATAGAGGAGAGTTTCCCGTTGTGCTAGAGGACAAAGAGTGCACCTCTGGACCTCAATAGGTGCATTGGCTCAGCGTATCTCCAGATGAATCCTCAGTGTCAAAAAGCAGCTGCCAAAATCACCATTATTTCAAGTTTGGTCATCAAGGTGTCCAGGATGAGATATTGGGCTGCTTCAAGGCGACCAAGGAATTTGCTTAGAGCAAAGCTGAATTTATGTGCAGGAAGGAAATGCTTACTTGACCACCTCCATCCTTTTGGGCTGTTGCTAAGCTGTTCTACTAAGTCTTCATTTTACATAGCATTGAAAAAGTCCTGAAGTTCAGCGTTGGCATTGTCATCGCTCATCCTCATAAAGGTGGCAAACTCAGAGGCATCAGAGCCAGAGGCAGTGAAAGCCAGATTGCCTTATGCTAAGGCTTATGCTAAGGCAACCTCCATCGAGGACCAAAGGCAGCCTCGAGGTGCTCAGCAGGCGGCTCACACTCAGCTGCTTTGCCATGCAGAGCTCCTCCAGCCTGTGTTCCCAGCCCAGCGGGAAGTGCAGCACAAAGCGGGCAGCATTTGGGCACAGTGCTGCCAAGTCCATGGCAGAGCTTCTGCTGAAAGCCCAGGAGCAGGCCAGCAGGGCTTCTTGTCTGCAGGCAGCCAGGGAAAGCTGCTCCTGAATTTTCCCTTTTTTTCCGCTGGAATCCAGCCACATGAGAGGTGAATGCTCTCTTCTTGCACTGCTTTTTCCTTTCTTTATTTTTTGAATACAATGCAATGTATAATGCAATTCAGGCCAGAAGAGACAGCTGCCTCTTACATGGCGCTTGGGGTAGCTCAGTGAGGAAGTGCTGATGGAGTCCAGCTGTGAGGTCCTCAGCTTGGAGTCACGTCCTGCCAGGAGGGGCCACGGCACACATGGCTTACTCTCAACAGCTCAGAAATTAAGAGCAGCTCAGTGGCAGCTTCTGGCCCTACATCAAATCTCTAAGAGGAGGAAATACTGCATCCATTGCTGACACTTAGCAGAGGGCTTTTGATTAAGAAGCTTTGGACACAACAAAGAAGTCTCTCCATAGAGGAGCACCCCCAGAAGCACACGGTATGGATGTGCTGGGAGCCCGTCCTCCTGCTCTTGCAGCAGGCAGCTGGGGATTGCACCCGGATGGCTTTTGCTCTGTGGCTTTAACAGCGGCTCAAAGGGTCCCCAGTAGTTCAGGTTTGAAGGAATGGCAATATGAATTGACATTTTGACTTGCTTGTTGTACGGAAGTTGTATGGAAATAAAGTGACCCATCATAAATCTGCTTTAGATTGCAGGACAAAATATCAATTTGCCTTGGTGAAATCTATTCTCCTTAAAAAGTCAAGTCAGCTCACCGAGAGAGAAAAAAGGGCCAGAAGACAAATGCTGCAGGACTTCAACGATCCACAGGGAGTTTGTTTTCACACTGTGCTGGGAATGCTTGCCAGCACCTTGCCACTGCGTTGTTGCGGCCACAAATCCCACCAGCGACAAAAACACAAAATCTGAACAAAGCAGCACTGAAAGAAAGCTGTGGCCACGACAGATTTTTTAAAACAAAGCACTCAAGCCTCTGAAATTTTATGAATGAACCATCAGCTGTGCATGTTAATTGTGCAGGCAATGCAGAGTTAATCCGCAGATTGCTTGCTTGACATAAGCTTTTCCTTACAGGCAGATTAACTTGGACTGGATCAAATTGACTGAGAGCCCTCGGCCACCCCATCACTGCATAAAGACGTTGTTCATAGAAACATCTCCCAGTCTGGAGACCACCAAAGCATAGAAGAAACACAAGCTAGTAAGCTCTCTGCATAGGGTAGAAGATGGAAATCAGCATTGCTCTGCGCAATTCTGATTGTTCTGGTGTAAACAGGATCCCCAGGGATCCCCAGGATTCCAATCTCCTCCTTTTTGAGAGATGTTTAAGATTCAATTCAAACCTGTGGCTCATGTCCAGTCCCTGGGAAAACAGTGATGATTTTGTCATTGATGTCAATTAGAGAACAATTACTGCAAGACTCAATGGGCTGGGTAAGCAACAGGTTCTTCAATCATTTTGTACATGCCATTAACAGCTGTAATTTCTGCACTTTTGCCTGTGTTTTATGTCTATGTTTTTGCTCATAAGTCTCTCCCCCTCTCTATCAAACTCAACTGCATCTCTATTTCACTACTGCAGGAAAGGGCCGCTTTCCACATAGCCATAGCTAATTAGCAGTGGATGAGCAATCAATTTTCCTTCCACACAGTAGTAAAGCAATACATTCTCATGTCATTCTATATTTCTGCTGGAGAAGCCTTACTGACACCACAGGTAGGACCACAGGGGTAGAGGAAGCTGAGTCAGGAGAGATCGATGGGGGCTTAAAATGGGGTGGGAATTGCAGCACGTAACGTTGAACTAAAAACCAGTGCTCTGAAAACAGCTCAGAAGCGCTGATATTCAGATGGCCCTCTGACTTGTTTGCCCTCACCCGCTGTAGTGATTTCAGTGCCTTCGCTTGTTGTTAGTTCTTTGGGACCCTGGGACAAGGGATCTCACATGAAGTCTCCAGCAGAGAAGCCTGAAGAGGACTGCCTCATTTGCATCAGCTCTTGAAGAGTTTCAGTTCCCCAGTTTCAAACCCTCCTTTTGAGGGGTCACTTTTCCATACTTACATACACACCTCCTGGAAGGATACGTATACACTGCTGCCTCCATTGGGCTGTGATACACTTTCCCATTAGTTATCAGACCCCTGCAAATACAGAATCACAGAATCATAGGGGTTGGAAGGGACCTCCAGAGATCATCGAGTCCAACCCCCCTGCCAAAGCAGGATCCCTACACCAGGTCGCACAGGTAGGCGTCCAGGCGGGTCTTGAATATCTCCAGAGAAGGAGACTCCACCACCTCCCTGGGCAGCCTGTTCCAGTGCTCCGTCACCTCACTGTAAAGAAGTTCTTGCGCACATTGGTGCGGAACTTCCTATGCTCCAGTTTTCGGCCGTTTCCCCTTGTCCTGTCTCCACATACTGCTGAAAAGAGTCCGGCCTCGCCACTCTGCCCCCCACACCTTAGATATTTATAGACCTGGATCAGGTCCCCTCTCAGTCTTCTCTTCTCAAGGCTAAACAGGCCCAGCTCACTCAGCCTTTCCTCATAGGAGAGATGCTCCAGGCCCTTCACCATCTTTGTGGCCCTCTGATGGACTCTTTCCAAGAGATCCCTGTCTTTTTTGTACTGGGGAGCCCAGAACTGGACACAGTACTCCAGATGAGGCCTTACCAGGGCAGAGTAGAGGGGGAGGATCACCTCCCTCGACCTGCTGGCCACACTCTTTTTAATGCACCCCAGAATGCCATTGGCCTTTTTGGCCACAAGGGCACACTGCTGGCTCATGGCCAACCTGTTGTCCACCAGGACACCCAGGTCCCTCTCCGCAGAGCTCCTCTCCAGCAGCTCATCACAGAATCACAGAATCACAGAATCACAGAATGACCTGGGTTGGAGGGGACCTCAAGGATCATGTAGTTCCAACCCCCCTGCCTAGCAGGGCCACCAAACATACACCTTTACTAGATCAGGTTGCCCAGAGCCTCGTCCAACCTGGTCTTGAACACCTCCAAGGACGGGGCATCCACAACATCCCTGGGCAGCCTGTTCCAGGACCTAACCACCCTCCTAGTAAAAAACTTCCCCCTAACATCCAACCTAAATCTTCCCTCTTTTAACTTAAAACCATTTCCCCGTGTCCTGCTATTATCAGCCCTTATGAAGAGTTTACTCCCCTCCTGGGAGTAAGTTCCCTTCAGATATTGAAAGGCTGCAATGAGGTCGCCCCGCAACCTTCTCTTCTCCAGGCTGAACAAACCCAACTCCCTCAGCCTGTCCTCATAGGGGAGGTGCTCCAGCCCCCTGATCATCTTCGTGGCCCTCCTCTGGACCCTTTCCAAAATCTCCATGTCTTTTTTGTACTGAGGGCTCCACACCTGAACACAGTACTCCAGATGGGGCCTCACAAGAGCAGAGTAGAGAGGGACAATCACCTCCCTATCCCTGCTGACCACCCCTCTCCTGATGGAGCCCAGGATCCCATTTGCTTTCCGGGCTGCCAGAGCGCACTGCTGGCTCATGTTAAGTTTCTCATCTATCAGGACCCCTAGGTCTTTCTCTGCCGAGCTGCTCTCAAGGACAACTCCCCCCAGCCTGTACAGGTGCCTGGGGTTCTTCCGGCCCAAGTGCAAAACCTTGCACTTTGCCTTATTGAACCTCATTAGGTTCACCCGAGCCCAGCTTTCCAGCCTGTCAAGGTCCCTCTGAATGGCCTCCATTCCCTCCACCGTATCGACTGCACCACTCAGCTTGGTGTCATCAGCAAACTTGCTGAGGGTGCACTCCATTCCCTCATCGATGTCATTAATAAAGATGTTAAAGAGCACCGGTCCCAAGACAGACCCTTGAGGGACACCGCTCGTTACCGGCCTCCACCTGGACATAGAGCCATTGACCACCACCCTCTGTCTGCGGCCTTTCAACCAATTGCTTATCCATCTAGTTGTCCACCCGTCAAATCCACCTCCCTCCAGTTTGGAGATGAGGATGTGATGGGGGACCATGTCAAAGGCCTTGCTCAGGTCCAGGTAAATGACATCAGTTGCCTTCCCTTCGTCCACCAATGCCGTCACTCCATCATAGAAGGCCACAAGATTAGTTAAGCATGACCTTCCCCTGGTGAAGCCATGCTGGCTATCTAGGATCACGTGCTCGTTCTTTATGTGATCAAGCATATTGTCCAGGAGGATCTGTTCCATAATCTTCCCAGGCACGGAGGTGAGACTCACCGGCCTGTAGTTACCCGGGTCCTCCCTGCTCCCCTTCTTGTAAATGGGAGTGACGTGACCCTTCCTCCAATCGTCCGGGACCTCACCTGACAGCCACGACTTCTCAAATATGATGGAGAGCGGCTCAGCAACCACCTCAGCCAGCTCCTTCAGGACCCTGGGATGCACGCCATCTGGCCCCATAGACTTATACTCATTCAGTCTAAGGAGGCACTCTCGGACTTGCTCAACCCTTACAGTGGGGAGGGATTTACCTCCTTGGTCCCCACATAGAGGTATGGGGGTGCAAGACTTAGGGACGTGAAAAAGACTAGAATCCTGGCCACCAGTGAAGACCGAGGTGAAGAACTCATTCAGCACCTCAGCTTTCTCTTCATCTGTTGAAGCCATTTCTCCTTTTAAATTTACCAAAGTAGGTACGCCCGTTTTGGCCTGTCTCTTCTGGCCAATGTACCTGTAGAAGGTTTTCTCAGCTCATCCCCCAACCTGTACCGGTGCATGCAATTATTCCTCCCCAGATGCAAGACTCTACACTTGCTTTTGTTAAACCTCATCCGGTTTCTTTCTGCCCAGCTCTCCAGCCTGTCCAGTTCTCGCTGAATGGCAGCACAGCCTTCAGGTGTGTCAGCCAATCCTCCCAACTCCGTATCATCAGCAAACTTGCTGAGGGTGGCCACTACCCCCTCATCAAGGTCATTGATGAAGATGTTGAACAAGACTGGACCCAGCACCGACCCCCGGGGAACACCGCTGGTTACAGGCCTCCAACCAGACTCTGCACCACCAACGACGACCCTCTGTGCTCTGCCAGTCAGCCAGTTCTCAACCCACCTCACTGTCCACTCATCTATCCACACTTCCTCAGCTTTGTTATAAGTATGTCATGGGAGACAGTATCAAATGCCTTGCTGAAATCAAGGTAGACCACATCCACTGCTCTCCCCCATCCACCCAGCCAGAGACAACATCATAGAAGGCTACCAGGTTGGTCAAGCACGACCTCGCCCTGGTGAACCCATGCTGACTACTCCTGATAACCTCCTTTTCTTCCAGTTGTCTGGAATGGCATCCAGCACAAGCTGCTCCATCACCTTTCCAGGGACAGAGGTGAGGCTGACTGGCCTATAATTGCCTGGATCTTCCTTCTTGCCCTTTTTGAAGACCGGAGTGACGTTGGCTATCCTCCAGTCCTCAGGCACCTCCCCCGTTCTCCAAGACCTCTCAAAGATGACAGAGAGCGGTTCAGCAATCACCTCTGGCAGCTCCCTCAGCACCCGTGGATGCATCCCATCGGGTCCCATGGATTTGTGAACATTGGTGTTGCCCAGGCGCTCTCGGACCACCTCTTCCCTGACTAAAGGGAAGTCTTCCATTACCCAGACCCTTTCACTAACCTCCAGGGTCTCGGATTCCCGAGGGGGAGCTTTTTCACTGAAGACAGAAGCAAAGAAGGCATTCAGTACCTCCGCCTTCTCAGCATCCCCCGTTACCAGAACACCCCCATCACTAATCAGGGGAGCCACATTCTCCCTAGTCTTCCTTTTACTGTTAACGTACTTAAAAAAGCCTTTCTTATTATCCTTTATCACCTTTGCCAGGTTCAGTTCCAGGCGGGCTTTAGCCTTCCTCGTCGCATCCCTGAAGGCCCTGTTTTCTTGCAAATGCATGTGGAGATGTCACTCTGAAAAGCTACTCTTTGTGCATTAAGCAACTCCTTTGTTCTTACTCTGGCAACCACCATACACTGTAGCTTATTCTAGAACTGGAGCAAGTATGCTTGCTTGGCTGTTGCTCATTTCACCTATGGTATGGAACTTCTAGGCAATGGCATAATGTACAGACAGTACTTGCAGAGCCCAGAGAGACCTGACTTCGTGCTGGAGCCCAAAGGGAGGCTTTGCAGCACAGATCGCTCTCAGCTGGTTCCATCCTGTACTGCATTCCTAGGGCTGGCAATGGAAAAGTGCAAACCCCAAGGATGCATATTCCAAAATGCAACCAAGTTAAGTTACCAGTTCACCAAAGTAAGCTTTTCCCCCCTTTTCCCATTTAATTCTCCAGTCTCCTGTATACCTATCACTTTCGCATGTGTGATCTGGGTGTGGAATTATGCTGTGAATGGTTTCTCTGAATACATGTTCACTTCATGTTCAGTTGCAAACTGACTGCACTTGCGCCCAATTTTTGATTTGAACAAATTGATTGCACCTCAAGTTCGCTGGGTCACAAACCCATGCAGGAGGGAGCGAGCTCCTCTTGGCCACCAACCACAGCTCTCCCGTATCATCACCCAGACGGGTTTCTCCTTGCTCCATTCCGACAACTGGGGTGGCACTGGCATCATGATCACGTTCCAACGCTGAGTCGGTCGTGACCAGCCCCATGGACCAGCTCCAGCTGCACTGGATGCACCTGGCCAGGTGTCTGCAGCCTTTCCCACTCCTACAGCCTCTTCCTGCAAACCTCACAGCTAAACACCAGCACAGCTCCCTGCGGGCCCAGCTGCTAAAAGGACGTGGGGGCTCACATATATCTTCAAAGATCTTCAGCAAGTCCCGACATCATTTCTGCCACTGTTGTGTCCTGTATCAAACAGTGTGCACGTTGAGTGTAAACATGAAAACACATGAAGCTCCCATCTACTCTGTTCCCCTAGGGATTACGTGTGAAATAGCAAATGGTTCGATCGTGTATCACAACAGAACCTGCTTGCGTTACAAAATCAACAGAACGCCATTAGCACAGGGCCTTATCAACACCAACTGCACAAAGAGACCGAGGAGAGAGGGCCCATGATATGCTGATGTTATTTGAGCTGCCTCTGGTTGCAGAGGAAACCCCGGTTCAATCAGTGCTACCTGTGCTGTCCTGTGCAGGTGCCTGAAGTCACAAGCTGCAAGAGCATTCACAGATCTAAACGTGAACGTTAAGAACTCCATTCGGGTAAGGCACAGTAATTCAAATTGTCATCGTAATCTGTGCAGAAATATTATTTCAGAATCAAACTTTCCAGTGTGATCATTTAAAACAGCTTCTCCTTGTCAAGAGAAACAACAGGGAGTTCAGAGGGACATTCAGCAGAGAACAAAGCCAAAGTCCCCATGCTGCTTTGCCGCATTTTGTCATCAATTTCAGTCAATCTAGCACAGAAAGTAAACAAAAATGTATTTCCTTTCCTAACGCCCAAGTCTGCTAAGCACATTTATAAAAATGTATTTCCTGAGATGCTTGGACACTATTGCAACAGCAATCGCCTGTATGTATGTAAAATATGTATGTAAAATATGTTTTGATACACAGTACAAAAATCAATAAAATGATCTCAAAAAGTTCAGTTTATGAGAAGTGGGTTTTTTTTGCTGTACTTTTCCATTTCTCTGTTACAAATTGATGTTTAGCAAAGACAGCCAGGTTTCTGTCATACATACACCCTGAAAATATCCACTTTCTATGTGTATTAAAAATACCCGAATATCTGCAGAGAATTTACCTTAATATCATTCTCTAGCTGTCTTACACACCAGTATATCAGCCTAATCAGGGGCATGTGTAGTTTAGGATTCACAAACGGCATCCACTGCAGCTGCTCCGCAGCCATAGGCAGCAGCTGTAAAAACACACAAAGGCAAACTTACATGCAGAATGTCAGCTTAGCGTGTGAGCAGGCTACAAGTGACAGCAAGCCTCCAAAAACCAAACCCCAGCAAACCAAACCAAAACCTCAAATTACTCCCGGAGTTTGTCAGATTGCACGTGCAAGCACTCACTGGTCACGGCCTGTAGAGGTAAAGAATTCCCTCCTTAGACAGATTTTAAATTACACAGGTTTGCATGCAAAGCAGAGACATGGCGTGTGAGCTCAACTATCAAGGCCAATACCAGTGCTACAAACCCTTCACAGAACAAAGGAAAGCAGTAAAAGCAGAACTCCAGAATACCACATTGATTTCCAAGCCTTGTTATCTCCAGAGAGGTTCTTTCGCTAGACTGAGGTTTCTGACCGTCCTTTCTTTCTTGTCTCTGGAGTTTGCTAAGGTGCTCATCTGAGATCCAATCCATAAGAACAGTCAGGAGCCCATAAACTTCAGAGTTCGGTGGTAGCTGTAACACATTCACATCATCAGCTATTTCAGCTTTCAACTTGACGACCTTCTAAACCAAACAGTAGCAGACGGACATGCCTGCCAGCGTTAGTTCTGACAAATTATGCATCATTTAACGGAAAAGGAGACAAAGCTCAGGACAGAAGTTACCAGCAGCCCGTGGAAGACATTATCTCTGAGGAAGCAGTAATCTGGAACAGGCCGTGCCTGCTCTGTTGGGCCTTGTATCTAGGGCTTGAGAAGTCCCCGCTGGCTGCGGGAGAAATACGGGCAGCTCCTTGTTAAAAAGGAGTCTGCAGACAGCTCCCACTTGGTACAGGTGACCACGCCATCACCTGCACGGACTTGTCTTTGTGTCAAGGGCCAGCAGGGAGTTCTCATGTGAACTTGTTTAGTTAGTAGAGATCTTCTCTTGTAAGCAAACTAGACCGCAGCTTGGATGACCACAAAGGAGGAGGATGAGCAGAATCTGATTTTGACAGATGAGAGAGAAGGTGAGAGGAAAACACAGCAAACAAATAAAAAGTAGATACATACACAACATAAAATTCAGAAGACAATTTTAGCAGCAAGCTTTACTCTTTCCATTTACTGCCTGCTTCCCCCAAATAGACTCTATTCTTTCTGTAACCTAATACCTATTAGAATGTAAAAAAGTAGCAGCTACGTTTTCGTATTTCAACAGGTATACAGAGCATGTTCCAATGCCAAAAGGCTTTTGAGTGAATTTTTCACCTTCCCAGTTCTTACCTTATCCCCTTTTGATGCTGCCCTCACTTCTTCCTGCACAAAAGGTGTCGTCTGTTGTGCCACTTCACGGGTATCCATATACATCTCTGCCATTATAAACTGATGTTTCCACTACAACAAAAAAGAACCATGAATTCTATTTTACTTCTTACCTACGAAGGAAGCATGCACAGATAAGAAAAAACCTTACTTCCAGATAGCTGAAATGAGCTTCTCCTGTCCTTATTTGTTCATTCAAGTACTTCTTCTGAACAATCTCATCATTTAACTGAAAGAATTGAAAAAGACTCAAACATCAGTGAATGGAAAACACTTTTTTTTTTTGTAAACAACACTCTGAAATCCTTTGACAGAGCTCCTGAGCAGCAAAGTGATTTAATAAACAACAGTTCTATTCTTTCTCTTCTTTTCATAAAGAAGAAACATAAAAGAACACACTCCAAAAAATGCCTAAAGAATTCAGAAACAGAGAGGGTGAGAATAATTTTATGCAATCACACCATTCCTGTCTCGGACAAACCAAATCATCAATTTTGAAAACATCCTGTTCAGACAAGTAGCGGCGCTAACTCAAACTTGGAAAGTTACTGATGGTAGGAAATAATTCCTCTTGCCTGTTTTCTCAAGGATTCATTTGCTTCTCTGAGATCGTCCCGACATTTGGAGATCTCCCTCAGTGACGTTTCTAGTGTTTTCACTCCTGCATCCTTCTGCTGTGGAAATATCACATTTCAAACATGATTAACCAGAGTATTCTAGAAACAACTACAATTTTAGTATTAAAACAATCCAACAAACTTCCATTTCCACATCTCAAGTACTTTAAAGAGAGAAGCATAAAAGCTGGCAAACACATAGTGGCTTTAGATAGCAAACACCAAGCGAAATGGCACGTAAGGCAATAAGCATCCTTAAATTACCGCACCTCTTTTAGTTTATCCAGGCAGGCCTCTCGCTCCCTTAGAACATCTTCTCGTTCTTGGAGCTGGAAAAATCAAGGGAAAAAAGATGAAGTAGCTCCAAAACCTATTCCATTTTCACTTCATCCTGACTTTGCCTGCATATGGGGTTTCGTTTTTATTTATGACTTTACACAACAGCTGACTAGTTGGAAATGTGCTAATGGCCATCTATGCTCAGCTCCCTCTCACACTAACACAAATGACTTTGACTTGTGGCAGCACTGCCTGGCATTCTGAAACACAGGAAGCAACTCCAACTGGCTGTTCATGTAGAAACAAAAGACCTTTAAAAGTCAGCATTTACTTCCAGAACTACTGGTTAATGCAAATACCTGCCAGGAGAAACAGAGTCTGATGCCCTGAACTCTAGATTGCTATTTGGTTTCTTCAGTTAGTGCGAAGAATCCCTGGTAAAGATCCATTTCCCTGTCAGCATTTAGGTCAGCTTCAGCAGTCGAGTGAGTGGAAAGTTTTAACTCTGTGTTAATGTGAACTGCTGCCTCAGCTTGACATTAAGAACAGAGACAGTACTGCTTTCATCAGCGGTCCTGAAAACAACTGAAGCTACTGAGTAACCATGGGAGCAGATGCACCCAAAAAAGGGTCAGAAAGTAATTTCATGCATTCATGCAATTCCTGTCTTGGAAAACCATCAATTTTGCAAACATCCTATTCAGACAATTAACACTGTTTACTCAGACTGATACAGTTACTGATGGTAGGAAATAATTCCTCTTGCCTGTTTTCTCAAGGATTCATTTGCTTCTCTGAGATCGTCCCGACATTTGGAGATCTCCCTCAGTGACGTTTCTAGCGCTTGCACTTCTGCATCCTTCTGCTGTGGAAATATCACATTTCAAACGTGATTAACCGGAGTATTCTAGAAACAACTACAAGCTAAGTGGCATTTCAGTATTCAAATAACTTCCAATGAATTTCCATTTCCACGTTTCAAGTACTTTAAAGAGAGAAGCATTAAGGCTGTCAAGCTCATCATGGCTTCAGATAGCAAACACCAAGCGAAATGGCACGTAAGGCAATAAGCATCCTTAAACTACCACACCTCTTTTAGTTTATCCAGGCAGGCTTCTCGCTCCCTTAGAGCTGCTTCTCTTTCCAGGAGCTGGAAAAATCAAGGGAAAAAGTTGAAATGGCTCCCAAAGCTGTTTGATTTTCACTTAATCCCGATTTTGTCCTGCAGATGGGGTTTTGCTTTCATTTATGGTGTTACACTATGGGTGACTAAAGTGACTGCTATTCCCTTGAAGTAGTATCATTCCATAAAACAAACCGTTTCTCTTTAAAATCTCTCCCTGAAATCTATTAATCCTTACCTACATGGTAGGAGGAATTTTACTAGCCAAAGCTGTTTCCAGGTTTGGATACAGCTGTAACTCCTTACTCTCCCTGAGAAACCTAAGATCTGTGCCTCACTTCCAGTGTTAGAAAAGACCTGAGGCACAGTGAAAGGAGTCAGATGGTGTTTCCCCCTGCATGTTTTATTTGTTACAAAGTGAAAATAGTCATGTAGTAGAGGTTTGAGAATAATTCTCTGCATTTAGTGACAAAAACTTTTGTAAAGACTTCATTCTTACTTTCATGTTTTGAATTTTAACTTCTGTCTGAGTGCCTTCAGCACTGCTGCCAGTGCCCTGGGGAGATGCAGAAAGATCCTGCAGAAGTTGTCCTGTATTTTTCTCACCAGGAGTTGGTTGAGGTTCCATAGCAGTAGCACTTTCACTTTCCAATTCAGTCCCGCCTGTGACACCTACCGCAAAGAACAAAAATTTGTGGAAAACAGATGATGAGGTAGCTTAATATGGAGACAATTTTTGGCACCTACATTGTAAATTTTCCTAATGATATCCAGAACATCTTAAAGTAAGGCTAGAACTTTTCAAATAGCACCATTATTTAAGAGTGGCATGGGAACTGCAAATCTGTAAGGCTTGGTTTCCCCGCAAAAAAAAGCAACACAAAAATCAACTTGGACTACTGAATAACTTCGAGTGTTTGAAATTCCAGAAGACAGTAATAAACAGCAACTAAAGAGGACTTGTTTCAAATTACTCATGGGAAATCTGTGCTTTTTACTAACTAATCTCAACCTATTACCAGGGTAGCTGCTACTGAAACTTTCACTGTTCAAGAAGTCATCTTTTAGTTCCATGCTCCTGAGACAACCAGAACACTGCTCAGTCTTTGAAATGTAACAGACAGATATATAATATAAATATCATATATATTAATATATTTACAGGGTATATAATAATCCACCTGAACGACGGATAGTAGGCTGACTTTAGGTTGACTTTGCAAGTTAGGATTCTTACTGGAACAAGAGTTTTCATCACTTGCTTTATTTTGGACTAGGCATACAGAACAGCTATAGAAAAAGCAGTTTTCAAGTAATTCTGAGTGATCTTTGGAGCATCTACTTGTTCAAGTTTAAAGGAAAATTGTTGAAGAGATGCTTTTGTATTAGCTTTGCTTGGATTCTGGCAGGCAACACGCTAGGAGGCAGTGGGTTCGTTTCTCACCATTCCAGTCCCACTGACCTTCCATTGTAGCAAAGCCAGATCCAAAATTCTCTTGTGCAGTATTAAGGCTGGCTTTGAAACTTGCAGCACATTCAGTTAATGGGGGGCCACGTGTTTCCCATGGAGCTGGATTTGGGCTCTGGCACAAAACACAGTTTTTTGCAGTTGCTTTCTCTGGAATAACAACTTACCTGTTAAGGGAGCTTCCTGAAGATTTTGTGCTCGCTGAGAACCATCAGAACCATCTGTTCCACGGCTTTTAGCAGGCCATCGATGAGATGACACACTCACACTGGAGTTATTACATTTAATTTCCTGAATTTCATTCTGTTAAAGACAGTGTTTCAATTAAGAGAACATAAAGGTATTCCATAGGTATTTGAAGAAAACCTAAGGAATGATCCCTACGCTCTTGCTTTTAAACCTCAAGTGTCTTTACCACACAGGAGCACCATTCCAAGCTTGTCTCCAGAGGTATTTTCTTCTCTGCCTCCTGAACATGGAGCACAGCATCTTGCAATTTATTGCATGAGCGGTACAGTGCAACAAGTCTGATGTTAAGTTAGACGTCATCAGGTCTTGCACGGAGTTCAGCTTGAGTCACATAAAAGAGCTCATTCCAGCCATCTTCAACTTTATATTCTTGTAACTTCTCCTATTAAACATGAAGGCAACATAATTAATTTTTTTCCTGCATCAGTCTTTTCAACATCCACATTACCTGACAGTTTGCTCACCTCCACTACACAGACTACAGACTTGCTGGAATTACTCCAACATCTTAGAAACGAGATAACAGGGGAAAAAACTTCAGTGTGCCTCTTGTAGATGCTAAGTTAAGACTGTCAGGCTGTTTGAGACAGAGACAGCACACCTTGTTACAGAATAGCTGCTCCAAATAGGACAACAGAAAACCAACAGAAGCCTCTAAGAACCTCCGTGTCCCTGCAGCTGTGCTACATAAAACTAAGTGCCAAAGTGACACTGCATAACTGAAAGCATTTACACAGTTGTTGAGAATAACAGCACTTCCTACATTCTGCATTTTTAAACTCAAAAAAACAAAAAGCAGCTTAGTCGCAACAGACACATCAAGTACTGCCTATCTAAACTCAACTTCTTGGATATTATTGCTGACACAGTTTCCCCATATTTTTGAACGTGTCAACCTTCAAACGCGTGGGAAAGCCCAGAGCTGCAATTTTCATGCAAGCTAAACCAAAACATCAGACAGCAAAGAAATTAACATGTAATAGATTTAAGATTCCTGATGCTAAACTAATTTAGCCAAGGAAATACGCTGAGAGATGACTAGATGACATGCCAGAAGCACCCAGTCAGATACGGAAAGTTTCTTCAAGGCACAGAGCAGAGATGAGAAGCTGGAATTTACCTTCAATCTGAGAGCAGCAGCATTCCCAGGGAGCAGCCTGGCAGCTTTCTCCACCCAGTATTTTGCTCTTCCATCACTGATGTCTTTATTACAGAATAGCTCCGCAATCTTCAGCACCAGATCTTTCTGTATATTGGGTTCAGCTCCAGAGAACGCTAGTTTTCCCCATGCACAAGCAAGACAAAAAAGGTTACTGGGACCTTGATCTTGCAATCCGTATAGAACGAAAATGGGAAAAGAAAATAGGAAAGAAAATGATGGCCATTCAATGGACCCAAATATTCCAACTACAACTCTCAGTAAATACTTTCTGAATTCACTCTGAAAAGGCCACCGCTCGATTATAGCACTCAGATAACTGCTGGAATTCAGAAGAGACTGAGGAAGAATGCCAAAACCAGATCCTCTTCCTCTACAGCTGCTTACTGCTGTATGTAGGCAGCTGGACTATGACTTCTCGTCTAACTCAATATTGTGACTTATGGAAAAAAAGAAGAAGTACATCATCAAGGGCAAGAGCGCTTCACTCTGTTGGCAACAGGACTTTCCAGCACACCCTCCCCCTGCCCAAAGCCTGAACAAAGGAATTTTGATCGAGACGTTCACATGTATGCACTTGCCTAATCAGCACTTTATTTGCCCTGCACCTCTCTACCTCTGAAACAAAACCACCACCAGCAACAAACAAACAGTGCCACTGAAAAACACCCTCGGTCGAGTCTTCCAGTTGCAACTAGATTACCATCATCCCTGCGAGGCAATTCCACTGCAGGCACAGACCCTTAGTCCAAAGGGCAACAGTAAGACTATCACAGCAGCTACCACAAGGATCAAGTCAGGACACAAAAGAAAAAATCAACTGGAAAAAAAAATAAATTAAAAACTGATGCCAATTCTACCAAAAAAAGAATCCTTTCTTAAGTACGTCATAGACAGATGTGGCAATAAAAAATGTACATCATACAATTTAATTTGTCCACAAACAACACATTTTCTCTCTGAGCTTAAGGAATGCACAGCACAGATGCATTTTAAAAGTCCATTTACAAAGGAAGAAAGCTGGACGTGACTGGGGGTCACTGGAGCACTTACCTTGTAACACCCAACAGCTTTTTCTGTCTCGTCCTGATTTGTCCAAGAAACCTGTGTGCTCTGGGATCTCTCTCTTGGACACTGAGATAAGTAGATATATATCTACAGAGCAAGAAAACCCAGAAAGATCAATACTCTCAATAATACAAGTCCCCCCACACCGTGTAGCTAAAGCTAAAGGGAATTTAATCTGTCAAATGGAGAGCAGGGCTACATTTCTTTCTAGATACTTGACCTAGACCCTAATGTGAGAAACATTATTTTTACACGTACCAGTGCTACTTATTTGCCAGCAAGTACTGACATTCATTAAAAAAGCAGCAGCTCACAGAACGAGATGCATCATATGATGAAATAAAAGCCATGAATTCTTTGGTGCCACATAACTAATGCAGTTGCTCTTTTAGAAGGATTTCGGTGGCACCCAATCCTTCCATTTACTGCTACCTTAAGAAATGGCATGATCGTGATCTTGATTTCTCTACTTCAACTAGCTTTTCTATTACACTTTCGAGAACAGATCAACCACATACATCAACACGTATTACCTTTTAGCAAGTTCATATTCTTTTATTTCAAAATACAGCTTAGCACAGATGAATCCTTTCAATGATTTCTGAATGGAAAAAGAAAACAAACATGACAGGCACATTTCAGACGTACACTACTTTTAAAGTAACTGAACAGGGAGAGCACTCTTCTTAGCAACGCATAACACTGCTAACAGTTAATTACCATTACTTCTTGTATTCAAGCCTCTGTTTCTGAAAGAGACGGGATTAAGAAAGGAATCTTGTTTCCAATCACGGGCAGAGGCTACCGAAGGAAAACTGAGGCGACTAGCAAAGCAAGCGACCGATCCTTATACTTGGTACATTTCACAAACACTTCTGACCAAAGAAATTAGGAGAATGGGTCCACTACAGTTGAGCTTTTTGTTATTGCTGCTGTTGCAACGTAACAGTGTTGCAGGAGAAAACAAATCCTACAAACTGAGTGAAGATGTTACCCCAGCTCCTCCTGCTCATGCTTCTGCCATCTTCCCCTCCTGCCGGCTCTGCCATCTGCTTTGCTTTTTGTACTTTCACTTTTGTTTCCTCCTTCTACCCCTCCATAGATACCTTTGGAGACTTACGTTTCACCTTTCACTCACGCAGTGTGTGTTGTGAAGGGGCTGAAAACATCAGAAATAGACTACTGCATCCAAAAAGCAGATTCTACCTGCATGAAGGAGCTAGAGAACTAGTAAGTCACAAGCAAAAACTTCACGTCAGACGTAAACTAAGTAACGTGAAACAAGTCTCTGTAGTCTAGATACGCCTGAATTTCATCTCCAACCCTCTTCCCACCCCCAAATAGGGGGGGGGGGGGGGGAAGTTATTCACGCAAGTCTCCTAAGCTTCAGTCTGTATTCTGAAGTAAAACAAGGACACTCTGACATACGCCAGAGCATATCATGCTTGATGCATGACCATGCTTGACATCTCCTTGTAAACAGGGTTAAAAAGAAACTTCATCAGGCATGTTGGCAGCCTTGAAAGGCCCTCCCTTCCAAAATCAACACAAGAAAACCAGTAACTATTTCCACCACTGACTGTGCTAGACATGAGTTGTAAGCATCACTGCAAGGATGAAACCAAACCGCAGAACTTGACCTCGAGCACAACAAGAAGAGAGGCGATGGTTTTTGTTGACCCCAACAGGAATCTCAGAACGGTTAAAGAGCATCTCTGAATTTGGCAGCGGTACGCTCCACACTGCGTAGTCTAAACAGCACCCAAGTCAGCTCAACAAAGCCACAGGAGAACTTTGTTGCTGTTGGAAAAGCTCAACATGAAGATGCACGCTGCCTCGCACTAAGACCCTGCTGCAGAACGGCAGCCCGCGTGCATTCACGCTCTGCAACACACTGCCAAATCTGCTGCCTCTGCAATAAAACCCACTCACAGCAGCAGGGCAGCACCTTTGGGGATTAAATAGCTCCCACTAACTGCATTGGTTGGCTCTCTACGATCTGTGCACCGTTTCCAGATCGCAGGGAATCATCTGGCTGCCAGGGATAGCAGCAAAACTCTACTGGCCCAGCTCTCCCTCTCTTTTTCCTGACCTTCCACAGCGCTGCCACACAGACAGGAACATCAACCACACAGACAGGAATATCAACCACGCAGCACGTGAAAGAAAACCAGAAGTTAGGAACACCTGTCCCCTATTTGGGCTCTTCAGTTCCACAAAACCGGAGGGATCCGTACGGACTCACAGCGCTGGGCTCCTCGTAAATCTGCCGAGGGCTCACCGGTTTCAAGAGCGCACAGCCCTGGCAAACCATCTTCCCAGCAAGTCAGCTCCGTGCCCTCCCACACAGCCGCTTCCCTCAGCTTCCACTCCCCCTGCCATCCGGCCTCCCACGCACCGGGCCAGGCCACGGCCACCCCTCAGGCCCGGCACCCGCGGGAGGAGCGAGGGGGCAGGACGGGCAGGGAGCAGCCCCCATCGTGACCCGGGGGAGGCCGCAGGAGCTCCACTGGCGGTCCCGGCCGGGCCCACGGCACTCACCTCTCTAGGAGAAGAGGCGGCGGACCGCACAAAGGCAACGTACCGCTCCACCTCGGGCTTCGTGCGCCGTGCCATGGCACCGAACCCGGCCCTCCGGCCAGCACTTGTCGTCGGTAGAGCGCTGGCCTCGCCACGGGAAAGAGGAAGCGGCGGGAAGCCAGCAGTCGCGCGTCGTGCACGTTCCTGCTCAGCACTCGGCCAAACACCTCTGCCGAGTGCTCCGTGGGTTCTGAGCACTGCACCGCGTGACCTCACAGTCAGGTGGGGAGCCTTGCTCACAAGGGAACTCGGCTGCAATGTCTGTCACCCGACTAAGCCTGTTGCCGGGGGTCTGGGCGCTCAGTCTTGCCAAAGAGGCCCGTGCTACACCAAAACAGATGGCACAGCTCTTTCTGCTCCTCCTTGAACCCCGGACAGGGTTTTCAGGGAGAAAACCAGAACGAGAAAGAGGAAACCGGACGTTCCACCTGACTGCTGCCTACCCCAGATTATTCAAGGGCTGGACGTGCTTGCAGTGGCTCTGCAGACCTCACCTCCGGGGTGGACACATCGCCGTATGAGTTCCCAACTGCTGGGACGGGTTCTCCAGATCCTTCCTGCAACCGGGGCTCCCCAGCAACTGTGAATCTGGATGATGATAAAGGAGCAGGGCAACTGGTGATGCATCTTTCTTAATCACTATCACTGCGCTACATGTCGTTATATTATGACGCGGTAACGATTAGACCCAATGCACTGCTTATTTCCTTTCCTGCTAAGCTTATCTTTTCACTACAGGGCACTGCTTTCTTTTCGTATTGCTTTGAAATAGGCAATAAAATAAGCTTATGCTTTCCTTGGTGTCTACGTCCTTCCTGTTGACCCAGTCAGTAGTAAAAAAAAAGGTAAAAAATAAAACGCAAGTGAAGGTAAGGTCGGGCAAGGGAAGTTAAGGAAACGGGGAAGGGGAGGGAAGAGGGACAGGGAGGGAACAGAGTGAAGGGGAGTGAGGGGAAAAAATAATAAAAATCTCTCTGGAGGAAGACCAACATCTTAAAAGCATGCCCAGAGGGATGCAAGGGAATTTGCAAATGAGATCAAAGTTCTCGAGTCCTTACCCTGGAGTTCTCTAAGGCTCCTATCCACCAATAAAAGTCATCAACACGAAATATCTCCACAAACAAACAAACAACAAAGAAACAAACAAACAAAAAACCCATATCATGTATTTTGGGGTGGTGCCATTCAGAACGGCAGTTTGGGATTTTCCATATTGACTATTTACAAAAAAGGTAAGGTGAACTACATTGGAGTATCTCCCTTACATTTCAGACACTCAATGAGAAAGTCTGCACAACATGAGAAAGAAAAGGGAAAGGGAAAAGGAAAGGGAAAGGGAAGGGGAAAGGGAAAAGGAAAGGGAAAGGGAAAGGGAAAGGGAAAGGGAAAGGGAAAGGGAAAGGGAAAGGGAAAGGGAAAGGGAAAGGGAAAGGGAAAGGGAAAGGGAAAGGGAAAGGGAAAGGGAAAGGGAAAGGGAAAGGGAAAGGGAAAGGGAAAGGGAAAAAAAACCTTGCTCTTAGTGCCTAGAGAGGATGTTCCACCATACATCTGCAGACTTTCTGGACAGCAGGTTTTATCTTGAAATGACTAATTTCCCTCTGCTGAACAGAAATGTCAGTTTGTTTCAGAAGTTCTTCAGTTCTACAGAGTTCCCGGAAATCACTGATTGTAGCCCTCCTTTTACTTTGGGCATTTTACCTCAACCTTTATAGACGTCACAGAGACCAAAGCACGGCTGAACAGATTTCACGGTTGGGCTGTGGTTGGATTTGATGATCTTGAAGCTCTTTCCAACCTGAGCAATTCTATGGTTCTGTGATCCCATATCCATTCCAAGTCCATCCCATATCCAGAGCCCATCCCATCCATATCCCATTTCCCAATATCCCATCCCATATCCATCCCATATCCATATCCCCACATCCCAATCCCAAATCTCACATTCCAATCCCACATTCAACATCCTACCCCACGTGCCAATCCCACATCCTATATCCCACATCCCAATTCCAAATCTCATTTCCAGTCCCTCCTCCCAAGCCCATCACCCACCTGTCCATCTCAATCCCTCATCCCAGTCGCAATCCCTCGTCCCCAATCCCAATTCCGATCCCAATCCCACCCCCGATGGCAATAGAGACCACCCCGAGCCCCCACCAACAGCCGATCCGCCCCGCGCCCGGCCTCTCATTGGTCAGCGGCAGTTCCGGCCCGCCTCTGATCTCTGTCTGATTGGTCGGCGGCAGCGCCGCCAGCTCCGATTGGCTGAGGCACAGAGCGCGGGAGCGGCCGTTGCTTCCGGCTCGGAGCCGACCGCCTTTCCTCTCAGACACCGACGGCCCCGCAGCCGCATCCGCATCCGCAGCGCGCCGGAGCTGTCCGGGCAGCACCGAGACGGAACCGCGGCACGACGGGAGCGGTGCTGAGGAAAGCGGCGCCGGAGGTGTGCGGGAGAACGGCTCCGGGCCGGGGAGAGGAGAGGAACCGCGCGCGGCCCCAGCCGCCCCGCCCTTCCCTCTGCCGTGGGATGCGGGGATTTGGGACGGCTGAAGGACTCGGGGCCCCAACCGCCTCAGCGCTGCTGCCCGCATCCGGCAGCACGACCCTAATGCCTCCGAGCCCTCCAGCGCTGCTCCCGGTGCCCCCCGGGGCTGAGGTGGGCTGTGGGTACGGGGGCGGTGGGGGAGATACGGGGGGATGTGGGAGTTTAGGGGCTGTGGGGGCTGCAGAGGGGCTGTGGGGTAATATGGGGTATGGGAGGGGGGTATAGGGTAATGTGGGGTGTAGGGGGATGTGGGGAGATATCGGGGGATGTGGGGTGTAGGTAGCTGTGAGGGGAATGTTGGGGAATATGGGGTTGGGGGGGCTATTGGGTGCTCTAGGGGGCTTTAGGGGGGCTGGAGAGGGATATAGGGCTGCGTGGGTTATAGGAGGGTATGGGGCTATAGGGCTCTGGGGGGCCTTCGGGGGTGGATATAGGGGTATGTGGGGCTATAGGGTGCTTTATTGTGGCTACAGGGGAAATTTGGGGCTATAGAAAGCTGTGGGGACTATAGAAGAGGTATAGGGGATATATGGGAGAAGAGGGGACTATGCGGGGGATATAAGGGGATATGGGGCTATAAGGCACTGGGGGGCTTTAGGGAGGGTTTTGGGGCTCTAGGGGGATATAGGGTGCTATGAGGCTATAGGGAGCTGGGGGGACATGGGACTGTAGAGGGCTATATGGAGCTATTGGGGAAGTTATACAGTTCTGTGGGGAGCCTATAAGGGGTAGTGGGAAGGCTGTAGGAGAGTTCTAGTGGGATATGGGACTATAAGGGGCAGTGGATGGGCTTTAGGAGGACTATAGGGTGATATGTCGCTCTAGGGGGTGCATGGGGGATATGGTTCTATAAGGGGCTGTGTGGGGTCATAGGGTGATAGGGGGCTATAGGGTGGGCTATAAGGGTTGTGGGGCTAGAAGGCTCCCCCCTCCCTTTAAAGGGTTAATGGAACTATAGGGGGTTGTGGTGGGCTGTGGGAGGGTCTGTAGGATAATAGTGGTCTGGGGAGGGTCTATAGTGAGGGTTGTTATACAATAAGGGGTTGTGGGGGGGACGTAGAGGGGCTGAGAGGGGCAATGGGGGAATATAGGGAGATGTGGGCCTATAGGGGGTGAATGGAAGACGTGGTTCCAGAAGTGACTGTGTGGGACCCTAGGGTGATGGAGGGCTATAGGGTGGGCTATAAGGGGATGTTGGGCTAGAAGGCTCCCCTGCCCCCCCTCTCCCTCCCTTCCCCTTGGCTTTAACCTATCCATAACAGGGTGGCTGAAATGCCAGTCATGAAACTTAAATCAGAATTGGAGTTGTATTGGAATAGAGTAGGATTGTTTTGTGGTCTTAAATCTGAAACGTGTTTTCTCCTTGGGCTTCAGGTACAGATATTGTTTAATAATGACTTTGAAGAAGGTTTCACTATCCAGTCTCCTGATCAAGAAGGTTTTTGGAGGACTTAATTATGAGTAGAGTTGCTGCTGAACGTCCACTTCCAACAAGCAAGCAGTGAGGTGCATCTCAGCCTTTGCTCACTGCAAGGTACCAGCCATTCAGTCTGTGCTTTGCGGTGATTTTCCATCAGCACTTCTGCTTGTATGTGAGCTATGTTGGGGGTATAGGGGGATATGGGACAGAGGGAGATGTGGTGGGGATATAGGGGACTGTGAGAGGCTATGGAGGGGCTATAGAGCTGATCTTGGGCTGTGTGGGGCCATAAGGTGATAGGGTGGGCTATAAGGGGATGTTGGGCTAGAAGGCTCCCCTGCCCCCCCTCTCCCTCCCTTCCCCTTGGCTTTAACCTATCCATAACAGGGTGGCTGAAATGCCAGTCATGAAACTTAAATCAGAATTGGAGTTGTATTGGAATAGAGTAGGGTTGTTTTGTGGCCTTAAATCTGAAACATGTTTTCTCCTTGGGCTTCAGGTACGGAAATTGTTTAATAATGACTTTGGAGAAGGTTTCACTATCCAGTCTCCTGATCAGGAAGAAAGAAGAAGGTTTTTGGAGGACTTAATCACAAGAGGAGCTGCTGTTGATCCTCCACTTCCAAGAAGCAAGCAGGTGAGGACATTGTGCATCTCAGCCTTTGCTCACTGCAGGGTACCAGCCACTCCATCTGTGCTTTGCGGTGATTTTCCACCAGCACTTGTGCTTGTATGTGAGCACCAGGCATCCGCTAACGCTGTCTGATAGCTTTAGGCTGGGCAGACACGGGAAGCACTGCCTGCAGCAGCAGCAGCTGAGCTCTGTGTGGCAGAGGAAGGAATGCGGCGTCTGGAGGAGCAGGAGGAGGAGACCCCGAGTGACTCTGCGTGTTCTGCAGGGCCGTTCCTCACAGACTGCCACTGACAGACGTTTGGGGCACTGCAGAGCCTGTTGGTGTGGACGAGGTAAAGCAGTGTTGATCTGCGTGCATGCAGGATTTCCCTGTGTTTGTATGTCTCAGTGTCTGTGGCCCTGGTTTTGTTCAAAGATGTCAGACCTCTGTGTTCCCCCTCCAGCTGGTTCTGAAGAGCCCTTCCATTTTTGAGAAGGCTGCGGATTTAGTTCAGCATCTCCTGATGTGTCACACAGATTCAGGGCTTTCAAGAAGTCGCTTCTTTGAAGTGTTTAAGATGGTGAATTCTGCCAGACAGAGTGCTTGTCTAATCAAACCTTTTAACCCCAAGGTTTGTTCTTCAGGTCCCGATGATGGCACAGGCATTAAACAGCCTGGAGCTCGTCGCTGGGGAGAGGCTGCGCATTGTGTTTTGAAGGGAGAGATAGAGGAAGGGTTTGAACAGTGTTGTGCAGGAATGGAAAGCTGGTAAGAGAAGAGGTGTGCGTTCAGAGAGCGAGGGCTGTATGGCTCATCTCTGTGTTCCAGCAGGAAATGCAAGGCAGAACTCTCTGCTCTCTGTTCTTTCTTGCAAGGTTGCTGCCCCTCAAAGTGCACTGTGGATGGGCAGCGCGATGACAGCTCAAGGATGGCAGCAGAAGATGCAGCACAGCCCTCTCCAGCAGCAAGGTGCACTGATTTGTCTAGCTAATTCTTGAAGTAGAGGGTGTGTTTAGCTTCCAAAGTCAGTGGCTTGATAGCCTTAGGATGGCTTTGGGGCTCTTCCTCTGTAACTCACGTCCTAAGGCAGTGAAGGTGTTCCCTTGGTCTGTACAAGTGGTTCCTGTACAAAGCCATGGTTGTCTGCCTGTAACAGATAGTGAAGGTGATGGTTTTGTGACTGCAATTATGGAGTCAGCATTTTAATGGCAGTTGCACCCCACTAACATGCAGCTTTTTCTGACACAGGCAGGAGATGGGCAGCAGGACTGCAGCTCCTCTGGCAGCTTTGCAGCTACGTCAGGAAGCAGAAGACGTGGATTTAACAGAAGAACTCAGTTACTGGGACGTTCCCCTGTTCTTCCCCTACCTGTCCCCTTGCCTCAGCCCGGATTCCTCTTGCATTCTCGTAGGTGTCCCTTCCATCCCCCAGGCTGCTCCTTGCTTCCCCCAAGCTAATCCTTTACCTTCCCGTAACAGACCACCCGCAATTTCCTCAGAGCCCCAATAGCTCCCTCAGTATTTCCCCAGCACGACCCCGTAGGCACCCCACAACCCCCCAGACAGCCCAGAGCCCCTTACTGACCTCCTCAGACCTGGTACTCCTCCCTCATTGCTGGCCAAAAACCTCACAAACCTCCATAGTCCCCAGCAGCACCCCATATCGCCCACTGAACTACCACTGAACCCCCTTATTTCCTCCCTCAGACCTCCCTTAACACCTCCAGGGCTCTTTACCGAACTCACAGAAAACCACACTCCCTGACAGCACCCCTGACACCAATACCAGGCCCCTCCTCTCCCCCTGCACCTGCAGGCTCTGTTGTCATATCCATCGCATGGGCGTATATCCCCCACACCCCGCCACAGAGCCCCATAACTGCTCCAGGAGCTCCTCAGACCTGGTGCACCTCCCCCACAGCCAGCCTGGGACCTCACAGAGCCCCATAGTCCCCAGCAGCACCCCTTATCCCTGCTCTGGGCTCCCCTAGATCCCCCCTATTTCCTCCTTCTGACCTCCCTAACCCCCTCGGGTCATCCCTTGGATCTCACAGACCCCCACAGTCCCTGGCAGGACCTCCATCACAAGTCCAGGACCCCAGTAGCCCACCTGGGGCCACTCCTCACCCCCTTTTCCTTCCAGGTCCCATACAACCGTACGGTGCTGGGGCTGGGGTGACTGCTGCGGAGCTGAAGCAGGTGTAGGGCACAGATGTGGGTGAAAGTGATGTGGGGGGCATTGGGGATATGGAGGCACAAGAACTTGGGAGGACATGGGGGGTGTGGGGATATGGGCCACAGGCTGCAGGAGCGGAATGCTGCGCAGGAGAAGGTAACGCGTGAGGTAAAGGTGGGACTTGTGGCTGTGGGGACGTGGGGTGGCATGGGGACGTAGGGGGTCTGGGGGCACGTGGGGAGGGGTTTGGGGTGAGAATGGGGGATGAGGGGCGGTGTTGGAGTGCATTTCTTGATTTCTTCCTGAGAGGGGGTTGGGGTTCCCTGTGGCCCAAAGGTGGAGCCCTGATCCATAACCCCCCATAACCCCTTATCACTTGGCGTGACCCCAAGGCTCCACATGACCTATAACCCTGTGAGCACCATAACCGCAGATGAGGCTGTGGACAGTGATGGGTCTGTTCTTGGGTTGTTCAGGGGGTACTATAGGGTGGCTCTGGGGCTGCTGTGGATCAGCTGCCTGTAACGTCCCCTGACCCTCACCTTGCCCACGTCTTGCTGGGCAAGATGGGGTTCAAAAGGGCAGTGGGGGGCTCTGGGAGAGGTTTCATGATTGGAGCAGATTCACCGCCAGCTCCGTGTGGGGCTACGTCAGCCCCACTGAGCTGTGGGTGTGTCCCATAGCTGCCCCGTAGCAGCCCCAGAGCCATCCTAGAGCACCCCAGAACAGCCCCATCGCTGCCCACAGCCCGTGGCCAGCAGCAGTTCCACCACCAGCTGTGTGTTGGGTAAAGGCAGCTCCTTGGTGTGGCTCTGCCCCATAGCTGCCCCAAAGTGCCCCTTTGGGGTCCTCCCATAGGTGTTCTTTAGCCGTCCCACAACTTTGCAGGGCTTCCCCACATCCCAGCAGATCCCCCCGGTGCCTGCGGGGTGTGCGAGAAACGCTCTCATCACTGCCGTTCCGTCAGGCACAGCTCTCGGTGCAGCAGCAAAGCTCGTCCGTTATTGCTATGGCATTACTGCACTCTCCCTCCTCGTGGTGAGGGACAAAAGGCGCAGCTGCTGCGTGAGTTCCTTCTGCTCCTGCAGCTCTCCTCCTGTGGCAGTCCCTGCTTGCCTGTTCCCTCTTGGCTGGGGACTGCAGGCTCACAGTCTACGCCACGCATCTGCTCTGCTGTTTTTCCAGATGAGGTCTACGGCCAACCTGTTCCTTTTGGGTTATTGTGTGCTTTTCTATGCAGACAGGCAGGCAGGATTTCTTACAGCTGTTGCATTTGCTGTGTCTCAGGCTCCGTCCTGCACCCGTGCCTTATCTCGTGTGCAGTCTTCACCTGACCCTGGTCAGAATGTCCTGGCCCTGCTGTGCTCTGCTCAGCATCTGTCTGCTGAGCAACAGCACTCTGTCACTCTGATCCTACCTTGTGCTATCCCTGCAGACGTTAGAATACTTTCTCTGCCACTCTTGAAACCGTAAGAGGTCAGATGATTTCCAGCAGCACACAGCTGCCACACACAGCCATGCTGACCACGGCAGGCTGCAGCTTCTTCTTGCAGAGTCCCGTAGCAGCGGGTGACCGCTACAGAAAAGGGGAATTCCACCGCTGATGTTCTCCATCCTTCTTCTGCACCACCATGCAATCCTTCCTCCCTGTGCTGCGCTGCTGTCAGAGTTCTTTGTCCATTTCTCGGGGTCGTTGCAGCAACTGTTCCAAATTTCTTTACCACTGTCCCTACTGCTCCAACTGACCCAATCTGGGACGCCTTTTTGTAAGGAATTCTGTGTTCATTCTGCAGCTGACTTGGACTTCTTCTCCCACGTCCCCATTCAGGAGTTGATCTGCTTCAGTCCATCCCAGCTCCATTCCTGGTTCAAGCATCCCTCCTTGCCATCAGCCTGGCTCCAGTCCCTTCCCCAGTCGCAGTGGGATCGGTTTGTTCTGTTCCCGTCCACTTAGAGAAACAGAAGCTTCCTGCCCACCAAACCTTGCAACAGGCATTTCCCTACAGAAGCATTCACGTCCTTCTTCTGGCCCCTTCGGCCAGTTCCCAGCTCTCCAAACCGAGACGTAGGGCTGCAGCCCAGCCCATGTCTTCTTTGGGGCAGCTCTGGGGCAGCGCCACCCCGAGGCGGAGATGCCTTTTCCCCACACACAGCTGGTTCTATGGCCACATGGGGTGAGGACGCGGGGTAGTGGGTCACGTGGGGGTCCTGCAGGGTCACAGAGTTGTGGGGTGACATTGGGTCAGATGGGGTTCCGGCTCACAGTGATGGGGCCAGATGGGATGGTAGGGTTAGATGGGGTGTCATGGAGTTACGGGTCACATGGAGTTAGATGGTGGGGGTGAGGTGGGGGCAGGGACCCCAGAGTTCTGGGGCCACATGGCAGCGGGTCGCAGCGTGATGGGGGCAGGCAGGGTCAGGGAGTCACAGGGTGGTGTGGGGCTATGGTTCACACAGGGCCGTGGGTCAGGTGCAGCCATGGGGTCACGCACGTACAGGGTTATGTAGTCATTTTGGGTTATGGCTCGTGTGGGGTAATGGCTCATGGCCCCACCTTTGGGCCACAGGGACCCCCAGTCCCCTCTCAGGAAGAAGTAAATCCACTCCAACACTGCCCCACAACCCCCTTTTTACCTCAAACCACTCCTCACATCCCCACCTTCCTTCTGTGTCCCCCTATCCCAGTGTCCCACCTGCAGCACACATCCTGCCTTCTCCTGGACAGCACTGTGCTCCTGCAGGCTCTGTTGTCATATCCATCCCACGGGCATATATCCCCCACCCCCCGCCACAGAGCCCCATAACTGCTCCAGGAGCTCCTCAGACCTGGTGCACCTCCCCCACAGCCAGCCTGGGACCTCACAGAGCCCCATAGTCCCCAGCAGCACCCCTTGTCCCTGCTCTGGGCTCCCCTAGATCCCCCCTATTTCCTCCTTCTGACCTCCCTAACCCCCTCGGGTCATCCCTTGGATCTCGCAGACCCCCACAGTCCCTGGCAGGACCTCCGTCACAAGTCCAGGACCCCAATAGCCCACCTGGTGCTGCTGAACCCAGTGTCCTCAGTGAGCTGTGCCACAGTGCAGCACCCTGAGCCCTTCTGCATTGCTGCGGAACGGGACACACGCAGATCCCAGGGCAGTGGACACTGCTCTGCATGTCACTGCCTGGCCCAGGAACTCCTCCCCTGTGCTGTCTGTGAAAGTCTTTTCTTTGCTCCTGGCATAACTTACATCTCCAGAGCACATGAGGAGTGTCCCTCAGACTGTGGCTCCTGGTTAACCCCGCTGCGTCCAAACGAGGAATCCTGTAGCAACCCACATCTCAAGATGAGGCTACAGCTGTGCCCCAGTGCCCTCATTAAAGAGAGGAGATTGAATTAGCATAACAGGACATCTTTCCTTCTGACATTTCCCACCGTCTGCATGTTGGCTGTGCCATGCAATCGGCATTTGGTCATAGAGCTGTGAGTGCAGGTATGTGTGCATACGGGGTGTGCAGAGATGGTGTTGAACATCAGAGTGTGCACAGCACGTGTCTGTGTGCAAGGCTGGAGCTGCGCTCATGTCTTCATGCATGTGGGTGTGCAATGGGGTGGGTTTGCACATGTGTGTACATGAACGTGGGTGTGTGCATCAAGGTCTTTGCACGTGGCTGTGTGGTTCTGCTCACATTTGCACGCGCATGGATGGAGCGTGCACACAGGGCTGTGTAAGGATGTGCTTGCAGGTGTGTGAATGCACGGGGAAGTCTTTGCACGTCGGTGTGTGGTTCTGCACACATATGCGCACACAGAGCAAGGGAGCAGTGGAGGTTCCTTGGAACAGGAGATTCCTGGGAGAGGCGGAACTCACATGAGAGTGCTGGAGAGCACAGAGCTTGGAAGCACAGCTCCACAGCACTGCGCTCTGCACAACAGCCTGCAGGATGGCATGGAGCACTGATAGAACCAGGACAGAATCACAGAATCACACAGAATGACCCAGGTTGAAATGGATCTCAAGGATCATCTCTGTCACCTTCCCACCACAGGCAGGGCCTCCACCTCCACATTTAATACCAGCTCAGGCTGCCCAGGGCCCCATCCAGCCTGGCCTTGAATAGCTGTAGGGATGGACAGGGCATCCACAGCCTCTCTGGGCAGCTGTTCCAGCACCTCACCACTCTCACAGCAAACAACTTCCCCCTGACATCCAACCTCAATCTTCCCTGCCTCAACTTCAAACCATTTCCCCTTGTGCTGCTGTTATCTACCCTTTCAAAGAGCTGTCTCCCCTCCTGTTTCTAGGCTCCCTTTAGGTCCTGAAAGGCTGCGATGAGCTCATCCCGCAGCCTTCTTTTCTCCAAACTGAACAAACCCAGCTCCCTCAGCCTGTCTTTGTAGGGGAGGTGCTCCAGCCCTCTGATGATCTTTGAGGGTCTCCTCTGGACCCTCTCCAACAGCTCTCTGCCTTCCTTGTACTGAGGGCCCTAGACCTGGAGGCAGTACTCCAGATGGGGAGTATGCGCCGCCTCAGCTTCTACAGGTGGGTGTTTGGGGGGGGCACCGAGGAGGGGACTGGGCTTAAGGGAGCTGGGGGCCGCATGCAGCTCTGCTTTGGCCCCGTGGGGCTTCTGTGTCGCTCAGAACCTCTGCTTGGTGGCAGGAGGTGCTGTGTCCCCCCCCAGTGGTTCAGACACAACCTCCCCAGTCCCTCTTTGTGACCCCAGGGTCACACCCTCCTCTGTGGTCCCCCTCCCATCTGACTATTGGAGCCCCCTCCTCCCTACAGTTCCCCATTCTGATCCCTGCAGTCCTCCTCCACCCCCCACCTCACTGCCTCCCTCAGTTCCCCCCTCATCCCTATTCTGACCCCCAGGGTCCCTTTCCTCCTTCCCTTCCCCCATCCCACCCCTCCTATTCCGCCATTCTGATCCTCATCCCCCCCCAACATCCCCTCTCAATCCCCTATCCAGAATCACAGAATCACACAGTCACTGAGGTTGAAATCACCAATAGCTCTCACTAATCCATGTCCCTCAACACAACGTCTCAATGTTCCTTGAACACCTCCAGGGTCGGTGACTCCACCACTGCCAGAGCAGCCCATTGCAGTGCCCAACCACTCTGTTGGAGCAGTAATATTTCCTAACATCCAGCCTGAATCTCCCATGGTGCAACTTGAGGCCATTCCCTCTCATCCTATCACTGTTACAGGAGAGAAGAGACCAACCCCCAGCTCACCACAGCCTCCCTCAGGAGTTACGGAGGGCAGTGAAGTCTCCCTGAGACCCTTCTTGCAGTGAGGGGCCCAGAACTGAGCACAGCACTCGAGCTGCAGCCTCACCAGAGCTGAGTGCAGAGGGACAATCACTTCCCTGCACTGCTGGCAGCACCGTTTCTGATACAGGCCAGGATGCCGTTGGTCTTCTTGTCCACCTGGGCACACTGCTGGCTCGTGTTCAGCAGAGCGTCAACCAATAACCCCAGGTCCGTTTCCTCTACACTGACTTCCAGCTGCTCTGCCCCACACCCATGGCGGTGCCTGGGGTTGTTGTGGCCAAAGTGCATCTCCAGTTGACCAGGAAGGCTGACAGATGATGGAAAGCAGCTTGGCTTTTCACCTCCACCAGCTCTCCCAGCACTCTTGGATGAATCTCATCTGGCCCCATGGACTTGTGGCAGTCCAGGTGGAACAGTAGGACTCCGTTTCCTCCTGAATTGTGGGGGGGTTATTCCGCTCCCCATCCGAGACTTCCAGGTCAGAGAGCAGAGAACCTAAGAGCTTTTTTTTCACCCTTGGCACTTCACATCCCTTGTGCACTGCAGTCTTCCCTTCCCTGAAGCTGCTCTCCCCATAAATTGTTGGCAGGGGTCTAAAGCCACCAGTCCTGCGGTTAGGATTTTGTGAAAGGGGTGCACCATTTGGTGTTGGGGTGCAATTTTCTGTTAAAGGAGTTAAATCTTCGGGCCTTGGGTTCAGGCTTTTGCTAAAGGGGTGCAGCCTTTTGTTCTTGGGGTTATGCTGCTTGGCAGCATTTGGCCTTGGGCTTCTGCTTTTAGTTTTCATTTCTCCTGTTTTGCATCTCTATGCCTCTCCAGGACTCCCTAGCAGAGACACTTTTTCTTTGCTGCAGCCTTCATGGACAAACTCCACTGAGCACAAGAGATCTGTGCAGACGCAGCAGCAGACATCTGTGCGCAGAGGGACACTGCTCATCCCATTTCTCCTCCTAGCTACGTCTCGTCCCACTCAGTGTGTCTTGAGGGGGTGAATCTCTGTCCACCTCCTGAGTCGCGCCTCCCCTGGTCAGCAAAGGGTCACTACTGCAATGGAGTCATCCAAACTCAGAGGAATAATACACATCCATTTATTGAGAGCTTTCTTAACAGCCAGCAACAACCAATTGGAGGTAACACTGGCCAATGGGCTAATTGCAATGAATAAGCGGTAGAGGTAAACAAAGAGTCAAATAAGAGATGGCAAAGAGAAAAGGCAGAAAATGGGGAAAGAGGGACAGACAGCAAAGCACTCGTAGATCCAGCCACGTGCCAGTGTCAGGTGCAGATCTTCAGTCTGATGGGTCGTCGCAGGTGGTGCTGTTCAGCTGGCAACGACGATCCCTGCATTCCAAAAAACAGAGACTTAAAGTGGCAGACAGAAGAGTGCCTAACAAAGATGTAAAGACAATTTCAGCTGTGGTTGGTACTGATGGGTACAACCAACCACACAAGGCTGAGCACGCTCTCCTGTCTCTATTCCAATTCTAGAAATACCCAGCACAGCCCCGTATTCTCTTGCTTTCATTTACTTCCATGAGCCATTTTAAAATGCACGTCGCTATAGGCTGGCTCAAGCTCTAGGGCCTAAAGTCACAGCCTGAGAGGCTTACACCAGCCCAGGGCCTAAAGCCACAGCCCGAGAGGCCAGCACCAGCCTAGGGCTTAAAGCCACAGCTTGAAAGGTAGAGAGGCTGGCATCGTCCCCAAGGCCTAAAGCCACAGCTGGAAAGGCTCAGACCAGCCACAACCCCAGTCCCGAAGCCACAAACCCCAGCCCAAGAGGCTGGCTGACATCAGATCCAGTGTCAAAACATCCCACGCAGTGTTAGCTGGGAGGGGAATTGCCCTCTGTGCTAGGAAGCAGACTGAATGCCAAGAGCTGTGTCTGAGGAACAGCCACGATCAGGTCGAGAGCTTGTGGGTCAAATCAAGGATCGGTCCGGTAAAGGGCACCGAGTGGTTGGGGTCTGCTACAGCCCACCTGATCAGGAGGAGGCTGTTGACGAGACTTTCTTGCTTCAGCTGCAGGAGGTGTTGTGCTTACAGGCTCTTGTCCTGATGGGGGATTTCAGCCACCCAGATACCTGCTGGGAGAGCGGCACAGCGGGTGGCAGACAATCCAGGAGATTCCTGGAGTCTGTCAAGGATAACCTCCTGGTCCAGGAAATAGATGGACCAACCCGAGGTGAAGCCTTACCAGACCTGGTGCTCACCAATGCAGAGGAGAGCGTTAGAGAGGCTAAGACTGGAGGCAGCCTGGGCTGTGCTGACATGCCTTGGTGGAGTTTGTGATCTTGAAGAATGCAGGCCTGGCAAAAAGTGGAGCAGGACTCTCAACTTCATGAGAGCAAACTTCTGGCTGCATGGTTTCCTCTTGTGCTTTACTGTCACCTTCCTTTGTGCCCACCACTGATCTGCAATGGTAAGTAAGTAAGTAAATAAGGCCTGAGTGGCCAAATGTTGGTCCGTGCAGTCCATGATGGTGCTGCACATGGCCTGGTGAGTATTTTGCAACCTGCCCCTGCGTCTTCCTGCCCACTCTGTAGCTGTGGAACTGACAACCTCGATCTTTCTCCCACCTCATTACCTGACCCAACTCTGGTCTCTGATGGAAAAAGAGATCACAGCATTTAACGGGAGCTTCTCTTATCTGTTTGTGATTCTAGATGACTACACCGGTTCTTTTAAGCCAGTGTTCTGGTCAGACACAGCTTTTGTTCCTGAGGTGGAACGCAGAGGTAAATCACTGCCAGGACAGAACCTTTCAGGCTCCCCCTACCGTTCTCTTTTCCTCCCCTCTCCGTCTCCTTTCAGTTCTCTTCCCCTCCCCGTCCCCAGACAGTTCCACACACAGATTGCTGTGTATCAGCACAGTGCCACTGCAGGACCAGCACCTATGGGTGAGACGCTGCTGTGTGGAAGGGAGAGGAGGGTGCCGTGGAGCGATCCCTCGTTGTTCCCATCTGGAGATGGATATGGATGTGTCTGACACGAGCTGCTCTGTCCTGTTTGTTTACAGATGCGAGTGGAGATGAATGGGATGCAGAATCCCAGCCGGCTCCCCGGACGGAAGCTCTAGCAGATGGCATGGGTATGTCATGGCTTTTTACTTCCTTTGCGAGCTTTCACCTCACAGCCCTAATGTCAGCCAGCCACACCTGCAGGAATGAGAGCACAGAGCTGCACATGCGTGCCCTGTCCCTGCACCATCCCTGGTACCATCTGTTCCTCAGATGGCACTGTGCCGTCACGCAGTGACACAGACTGTGGTGTATGATGGAAAGCTCTCATGGTTCTTTGCTTGCAGAAGTGCCTCCAGAGCAGAGCTGCTTCCCGTGCCGGACTCCCGCTGGTATCCCAGGGGTGGGTAGTCTGTCTGGGTGGACTTCACCAAACAGAGTGCTATGTTCAGTAGCTGGCTCATCCTGTTCAGGTCCTGTGGGACAGAGAGGGAAGTTGGTAAGACAAAGATATTTTCAGAGGTTTTCTCACATTCTACAGACAGTCACGATGGAGAATGCAGCTCCTGGTGGGTATATTTCTGTCTGTTTACCAGAGGGCTCGGAAACCAACATTCTACACATGTGGAAAACACTGATGTCTTCTGAGAAGTAGTGCCTCCTGAAGATAACATCTTCCTGATGAGAGCAGATATTTACAGTCCCACTCTGCTTCCTTCTTTCTAAAGAGATCAACTGAGAGCCTGTGGATGAGCCTGAGTGTGTCAGGAGGACAGCAGCTGCATGCTGCTCTTCTCCCATGAGGACACAGAGGACGTTCAAGTGGCTGGTGCTCCACTTCAAGGTAAAGGCCATGCACAGAGTTCTGTGGCTGGCGGTTAGAGGTTGCTCCCCTCCCACCGGCTTCCCAAGGACTTAGGAACTTTGTCCTTTGGGAACAAAGCCGCCTGAACCACACTCAGCAGACGGCGAGAAGCAGCAGCAATCTTCCTCCCACAGTCCCTGCATCCCAGGGAAGCGTTGTTCCAGGAGGCCACAGAAATGAAACACAACATTTCATGGCAGTGTCAGAGCTCTGATGAGATTGCCAGTCAGGCACAAGGCGCAGCAGTGACCACCATTGTTCCTTCAGGTTGCGGGTGCTGAAGAACACGCAGCTCATGAAGAACATGCAGAAGCGCACAGCGTCCCTGTGGAAGATGTCTCCATGTTCTCCTCCAAAGGCACTCTGCTTTGTTTGCTTTGTTTGTTGCTGTGCTCCTTGCAAGGATTCTGTACTGCATTTGTATCCAGCAGCAGAGGCAGAAACACCAGTGAGCTGCTCCACCACCTCCATCCCACCACGCTCTTTATTCCAGCACCACTCTGTGTGGTGCTGGGAGGAAGGAGAGTGGGAGGCTCTCCCGTGCCCTCAGCAGTTCCTCTCTCTGCAGGCACCTCATGGAATCTGCCAAAGCCCAGTGTGCTGCCCGCAAGGGTTCACGGCATCTGGACAGCGAGCCGGCCCCAGACAAAGCAGAGAACAGGTGGGCTCGGCCCCAGCGGCCTCCACATGTGTTAAGACATCCAGCCTAGGTGCTGTGGAGCCCCAGCACATCCTCCCCCTCAGACCAGAGAGCACCCCAGCTCCGCTGTCCCCAGCGCAGCCCCCGTGGCCCCCCAGCCCAGCCTACATCCCCCTGGCCACGCAGAAGAGATCGAGTCGCCCCAAGCCCCGCTGGGCACTGTGACCATCCCTGCTCCCATCCTCCAGCAGATGGCAGCCGTCCCCCTGGCGTAGGGTGCGGGGACCACATCCCACACCTGGACAACCACTGCTGCCGCCAGCTGAGGCTTTCCAGATTGCTCGTGCAATAGTGAACAAAAGAGCTATTTCTTAACTCTGCTGGCTGTGCCACATTCTGCTTAATTCTCCCAGAATACATTTACACTGGCTTCTCTTCAGAGCAAGAAGTTTCCACACTACACCTGCGCAGTGCACAAGTCATAGCGACCTCGTAGGTATTTGAGATCATGGAGCAGATCTTCCCAGATGATGTGTTAAGGCAGCTGAGAGATGAAGAAGTGATCCAGGACAGCCAGCATGGCTGCAGCAAGGGCAGATTGTGCCTGATCCACCTGGTGCCTTCTGTGATGCAGTGTCGGCACTGATGGACAACAGGAGGGCAATTGATGTCATCTCCCTGGACTTGTGCAAGGCCCTTGCTGTGGTCCCACACCACTTCCCTCTCTCTAAGTTGCAGTGCTTAACCACCCCCTCTCTGTATAGACGTTTTTCCTGATACCCAACCTGGCACAACTTGAGGCCATTCCCCTCGTCCTGTCACTGGTGAGAAGAGACCAGCCCCCAGGACCCGACACTCAGCCCTATTGAATCTCATAGTTTGCCTCAGCCCACTGACCAATCTGTCCAGGTCCCTCTGCAGTGCCTTTCTCCCCTCCAGCAGATCAACACTCCCTCCCAGCTTGGTGTCATCTGCAAACTTACTGAGGATGAACTCAATCCCCTCATCAAGATTATTGATAAAGACGTTAAATACAAGTGGTCCCAGCACTGAGCCATGGGGGACACCACTCGTGACTGGCCGCCAGCTGAGTTCAGCTCCATTGACCACAACTCTTTGGGCCCGGCCATCCAGACAGTGTTTCACCCAGCAGAGCGTACGCCCATCCAAACCATGGGCACCCAGCTTCTCCACGAGGATGTTGTGGGGGACAGTGTCAAAGGATTTACTGAAGTCCAGGTAGACCAAATCAACAGCCTCACCTTCATCCACTAAGCGGATCACCTTGTCAGAGAATGACATCACGTTTGTCAAGCGGGATTTACCATTCGTATGATCTCAGGAGGCTTTAACCCAACTGCTGAAAGGATATGGAAAGGACACATGAGTATGTCATCCCCGTGTCACGGTACGTCATAAGCCCCGTGCATGTTCTACGTTTCTTATGCCCTCCATCATTCTCACAGCCATACACGGGGCTTTGGGGAGCCGACGTTTCCGTTGTTGTTGGGGGTCCTGCTGCCACCTTGAGGTACTGAGCCGAACTGCCACCGTCTGTGTGAAACGAGGAAAAAATACAATTCTGAACCCACAGCACCTCAAAGTCCCTTCGAGACACCCCGACCACAGCCCCCGCTGCCCCTTACAAACCTCAGGAGTGCCAGCAGCACCTCGTGCCTTAGGATGGGGTGCATTTTCGGTGCCTGGTGCATTTCGCGAGGATGCGCTCATCTCCTGCATCGTGATCATTGGCAAAAATGTCCAACGGCACTGACCAGAGCTGGGGGCTCAGCGCTGGCACGCAGGAAAACCTGCTGTGCTGCAGCGTGAGCCTCCGGCACTGCTGCTGGGCACGCCGGGCACAGCCTGGCTCCGTCCTCTCCGCACCTCCCTGCGGGGACTGATGGCCGTGCCCGGGATCCCCCGAGCCTCCTCTTCTGCAGGCTGAGCCGCCCCAGCTCTGCCAGAATCCCACCCCAGCCATTTCCCACGCGGTGCTGAGGAGGGGAGGGGATGCGGGGGAAGGAAAGGCGCTGGTGGGTGCAGTCCTACGACACGGCCATTTGAGCTGCCCTGTCCTCACCCAGCGGTGGGCACAGGGATGGGGGGGTCTTTGGAGCTGCAGATACGACTGCACACAGAAGCGCTGAAAAACGAACGCTAAACATTTAATCGTTGAACACACAGAGCAGTAAACAGAGGAATGACCGCGTTCCCAACCAGCTCCCACCCTGACAATCATCCCCCCTCGCGGCTTCCCTCCTCGGGGCCAACTCGAAGCGGCTCCACGTCGGCTTCACGCAGCTCCGGGAGCTGCGCGCGGGGACAGACAGACGGGCAGATGGAAAACGGCACCTGGGGACTGCAGCTGCGGGGCAGCAGCCGAAGGCTCTCGCTGACTCCGTGCCGGGCTCGAACGCGCCTCGATCCGCGCGATCTCTCCCTCTCTTTCGGGGCTGCCCGGCTCAGCCAGGAGCCGCTCCCGGACGCCGGCGGGTCCCGCCGCTCGCGGTCAGCCGCCGCTTCTCGCAGCCCGGCGGCGCAACGACGGCGGACGGCTCGGTTCCGACGGGGGACGGATGGGGCCGGCGGCGGTGCCCCGCGCCGCCTTCCCCCGACCGCCCGGCGTCCCCGAGGCACGGGGCAGGCGGCGGCGGGGACCCGGGGCGGCGGGGACCCGGGGCGGTGGAGCGGGCGGTCGGGGGAAGGCGGCGCGGAGGCACCGCCACGTTCCCCGCACGGAGCCCCGCGGCCGCGGCCGCCATTGGCGGAGAGCCAGCGCTCGGCCCCGCCTCCTTCGCTCTCCCATTGGTCGGTCCGCAGGATGGGGCGGGCACTCCGCGCGGGGTCCTTTCCGTCGCGCCGTCGCGCCGTCATTGCGTCATCCTCGCGCGCGTCCCGCCCGGCCCCGGCTCAGCTGCCCGCGGCGCCGCTCCGCTTCCAGGGCTCCGGGGCGGCCGGGCCCCGGCTGCGGCTGCGGGAGGAGGAGGGCGGGGACGTGGGGGACCGCAGCGAGCCCGCGCCCGCGCCGCCACGCCCTGCCCCGCTCCGTGCGGGCCTTGCTGGAGAGCGGCAAGCGCGGGCTGGCGGCTGCCCGGGCGCAGGGGGGGGAGCGGGGCGTCCGGGCGGGCGGCGGGGCCCGGCGATGGCGTGGGGAACCCGCTGGATACGGGCGGCTCCGGGGCACCTTGGCGTCCCGCTGCAGGCGGCGGTCGCGGCAGTTCGGTTAGTTCAGCCCCACGCGGATCGCCTTCTCGGGCTCCTCGCTGGGCGCCGACGGCCGCGCTCCCGCCCGGGGCAAGCGGTGCCGGCCCGAGGCCGGCGCTGTGCGGGGCGGGGCTGAGCGCGGAGCGATCAGCTGCTGCTGCTGCTCGGCCGGCTTCTCGGCCGCCTGCGCAAGGCGCGCTGCTGGCTCGCGTTCAGCCGAGCGTCGGCCCGCAGCTCCGGATCCTTTTCCTCCACGCGGCCTTCCGGCCGCTCTGCCCCAAGCCCGCAGCGATGCCTGGGGTCGTTGTGACCAACGTGCGGGACCCGGCGTGTGGTGGTGTTGAACCTCGTGCCGTTGGCATCAGCCGTCAATCGGCCTGACCGGAGCCCTCTGCAGGGTCTTGGAATCCTTAGGCAGATTATAGGAGGATGCCAGAGCCGAGGGGCGATGGGAGGCAGGGGGGGAGCATCCTGCTGTGCCACCGGCAGCCCGGGGACCACGTGCTGTGGGTGCCGGCACGAAGCTCCTCCATCCGTCAGCACAGGAGCAGCAGTTCTGGTTGCAGCGGCAGGAACTCAGCGCAGCCCTGCAGAGAGCGGTCCGGCAGCACGAGAAGAAGATGACGGCCGTGGAGTGCGAGAGCCTCAGCAGCGTCTGCAGCCTGCGAGGAGCTGAGCGGGGCTGGGAAGAGGAAGTTTGGATGTGGTGCTCCAGGACATGATTTAGAGGAGGGTTGTTAGAGTTGGGGTACTTTGGTCAGGTCGTGGTTGGACTCGATGCTCTTGAAGGTCTTTTCCAACGTGAGCGATTCTGTGATTCTGCAGGGACACAGTGTGTTGGACTGCTGTTTGTTGCAGAGCACCAGCACAGGGCAGGACTGGGGACTGGGAAGATCACAGAAACACCAAGGTTAGAGAAGACCTGTAAGATCATCCAGTCCAACTGTCCACCTATTACCAATAGTTCTCACTAAACCATATCCCTCAACACGAAATCCAAAAGTTCCTTGAATACCTCCAGGGTCGGTGACTCCACCACCTCCGTGGGCAGCCCATTCCACTGCCTGACCACTCTTTGAGAGAAGTAGTATTTCCTAACGTCCAGCATAAATCTCCCCTGGTGCAGCTTGAAGCCATTCCCTCTAGTTCTGTCACCAGTTACATGAGAGAAGAGGCTAACCCCCAGCTCACTACAACCTCACTTCAGGTAGTTATAGAGAGCAATAAGGTCTGCCTTGAGCCTCCTCTTCTCCACACTAGCTGCTAATGGATCGCTCCATTAATGCAAAATTGCTGTAATTAAGAGCAGCTCCTGCACAAGACTGGGCACTGAGACCTTTGTGTCTGTGGGTGATTCTCCAGCAGGTTCTGTGTTAGCTGCACGGGGCTGCTTTCCTTTCTAAGGCTTGGGAACAGATGACAGCACTCTGATCAGAGTGATGGTGTCCTGCTCCGAAAAAGGATCTTTTTAGATCTGCTCTTCTTACCTGTATCCTCTCTTCTGTTCTGCCCTCTTTCTTCTCCCCTCTCATTAATCACTGTTCTTCCCCCTTACAAGCTCCTCTCTTCCCTTTTTCCTTTGTTCTGCTCAATTTTTTCTCTCCTCTCCTTCTCTCCTCTCCTCTTTGTTGGCAAGAGGGCTCCGAGCTCCCTTGCTGGTGCGGAGAGGCTCAGACTCCCTTGCTGGTGCAGAAGGAACGATGAAGGACCTTTACTGAAGATGCTTACAACCTTTTATACCTGTGCAACAGCAACTTACATGTAGGAAGCAGGAGCCTCGTGTGTGTTTACATCTGGCTCAAGTTACTGCTAAGCTTCTTTACTCATTAGCAAGATAATGACTTTCTTTATCCCACATCTCCCCCTTCGCTATTAAGAGAAAAAGAAGCACGGTTCAAAAACAATCCTAAAAGTAGCTAAACTAAAATTAATACACTGAACAAGGATGGGTTCTTTAGAGTACAAACAGCAGTCCATATTAACCAGTCCCAACGATTCCAATTCTTATGATTCCTTGGTGACACAGTTGACAAAGTGCGTCTTGTCGCTGTGAGTCCAAACCACTGATGAAAGTGCTGTGGTCACGTTACAGCAGATGATGAGACGGATGGCCAGACCCCCCAGATTCACATGAGCACCCACTGGACACCCCAGGACTCCTCTGGGACATCCCCAGACCCTTCTGGATGACTCCAGGACCACTCAGACCCACATGAGAACTCCCTGGACCCTACCAGACCCTGCTGGGCCATTTCCCAATCAGCCCAGGGACTCCTCAGAGCTCTTGGGCCCATAGTGGGAACTTCCAGATCCTTCCATGGTGCCACAGGACCAACATGGGGACTCCCTGGACACCCCAAGGTCCCGCTGGGATATCTCCAGACTCTTCTGGTTGAGTCCAGAAGGGCCCCCTGGAGCCCCCAAACCTCTCTAGGATGTCTCATGCAGATCCTTCTGCATGATTCCAAGGGGGGGGTAAGAGGGGATAAAGGAGGGTGTGGGTGGGGCGAGAAAGGGGTCAGTGTGGCTTTTTTGGGCTGGAGAGGGGGGTTGTGTGGAATCTAGGGGGGGAAGGTGTGAGTGAGTGGGACTGCTGTGGGGTGTAAAGAGGATCTGGTGATGGAGGGAGAGGTGGAATGGGGAAACTGGGGAGTTGTGGGGAGCTTCTATAGTAAAGGAAGTCTAGGGGCAGAGTGTGGGGGATGGGGGGGAAAGCAGAGGTTCTGACACAGTGCCTGTTCAACAGCTCCCCTTTGTGTCCCTTCCCAGGGAGAAACCACACTGCCTGAATGACACTGGGCACACAGCTTCCTTCTTAGCTTGACGTCAAGACACCTTGCTGACACAGATCTTCTGTAAGAGACGCAAGGTTAGTTTGGAAATCTGTGAGCTTCTCTAAGGTCATGCGTTACATCGAAGATCTAAAGGTAATCACAGAATCATAGCATAGCCTGGGTTGAAAAGGACCACAATGACCATCTAGTTTCAACCCCCTGCCATGTGCAGGGACACCGTCCACCAGACCAGGCTGCCCTGAGCCACGTCCAGCCTGGCCTCGAATGCCCCAAAGGATGGGGCATCCACGTCCTCTATGGGCTACCTTTTAAAATGCCTCACCACCGTCTGAATGCAAAACGTCCCCCTGATATCTAAACTAAATCTCCCCTGTCTCAATTTAAAACCATTCCCCATTATCCTGTCATTATCCACCCTCGTAAACATCTGTTCCCCCTCCAGTTTAAACGTTTCCTTCAAGGCCTGGGAGGTCTCCCGGAGCCTTCTCTTCTCCAAGCTGAACAAGCCCCGGTCCCTCGTTGCACCAAAATGCCTCGGCGGCTGCATTTCCCTCGTCTCCCACCAGGGGGCGCTGCTCCCCATCCAGCTCAGCACGCACCCTGCGCTCACTTCCAGGGGGCGTTCTCAGCAGCGTGCGCCCTTTGCACCGGGCAGCCCGGGCTGCGCTTTACTGACGTGCTGCTCGGCCGCGTTCACAACGTGTGCTCCAGTCAGCCCGCAGGCTGTCGGCTTTTCAGCGTCTATTACACAGCCCAGTGCCGGAGCTGGTGTGCGCTAAAGGCACCTGCAGCTGCCGGGACAGCCTGAAGAAAAGCCTCGGGAGGGGTTTGCACGACCCCAGGTGAGCCGTCAGCCCGGCGCTAAGCGCACAAAAGGGAACGCTGGAAGGGCCGCTAGAGGCAGATGTTGCCTGCTGGGTCCCCGAAGGGAAACTGCGGGCTGCCGGGGAGAGAGAGGGGAGTGGAAATTCCCCCGTTGGAGGCTTCACATTCAGACACTCCAAAGGAGGAGTTGAAAGCTGCCATCAATCCATGCTGAAGTGTAGCATCGGATAAATACACAGAAACAAAGTGTCGCGGGGAATAAAAGGAAAGGCATAAGAATGAGGGGGAAGCGTAGTGCAGAATGCATGGACACAAGAAGTCAGAACCGCTCCTTTGCGATGTGCGCAGAAGAAGCCGCTCGTCCAAGAAAAGCATCCGGCTGATGTCTGTCTTTCTCGGCATCCGAGAGAGAAAGACGAGATCGCTGTTGAAGTCTGAAAGTGGTATTCGGGGAGAAAAGCGATTTAACGGGCAGCAACTGCAAACTCTCCGTAGAGATAATGTCATTGGATTGGAGAAATGTGGTATTTCGGGGAGATAATGTCCTAATTTGGGGAGAAGATGCCGTTCAGTGAGGGGGAAGCATGCATTTCTGAGCAAAAATCTCCTATTTAGGGTGAAAGTGTCATCTTGCTAACCAACTTCATGGAGAAATTATGAGGTATTTTTATGAAACCTGGTATTCCCTGGAAAGAGTATATCTGTGATCAAATGCCATATTTCTGGGAGAGAACATCTGATGTGGGGGGGAGAAGGTCACGTATGTGTGAGAAAGCTGGTGTTTCTTGGAGAAAATGCCAGGTATTGGTGAGGAAACAGATGCTAGAGAGGGAAAAGGCCATCCCTTTGGGAGAGAAGTGGTATTTCTGGGAGAAAATGCCCCAAATCGGGGAGTAAGTGTCATCCTGAGGCGTGTCATGGAGTAGATTTGGGAGGAAATGGAGGTGTTTCTAAGAGTAGCGGTACTTCTGGGAGAAAATGTCCTGAGTGGGAAAGACAGTGTCCTCTTGAGGGAAGAAAACAGGTCTTTCTTACAGCAAATGTCATCCAATTGGGAGAAAATCTCCTCTCTTGGGGAGAAAAGTGGTCTTTCTGAGAGAAGGTGTCCTCTTCTTGTCTGCAAGTGTCCCATTTGGCATTGTCATGGAGGCTTTTTGGGGAGAAAGCGTGTGGCAGTTGTAAGAGAAGGGGTATTTCTGGGAGCAAATCTCCTCTTTTTGGAAGAGAAGGTGAAATTTCCAAGGGAAAAGTGGCATTTCTGGGAGGAAATGACATCGTTGAGGGAGAAAAGTGGGAACCGGTGGGAAAGAATATCTTGTATTGGAGAGCAACGGTGGTCTTTTTGGTGTGCCAAGTGGTCTCTTGAGGAGAAAACGTGGTAAATAGGGGAGACAATGTCCTCTGGAGGAGTGTCAAGTAGTATTTGGGAGAGCAAACGTCAGGTATTTCTCGGAAACCGGCTGTTTCTGGGAGATAGTAGCAGACTTGGTTGGAAAATGACATGTGTTTGTCAGAAAGCTGTTTTTTTTTGGGAAAAGGCCGTATTTTGAAGAATAGGCAGGAATTTCTGGGTGAATGTATGCCATCTTTGGGAGAAACCTGGTCTATGTAGGAGTAAATGTGGTGTATTTTGGAGAAACCTGGTGTATGTGGGAGAAAAGGCCATTGTGATGGGAGTAAGTGTGATCTTGAGGAATGTCAAGTAGTATTCCTGGGATGAAATGGGAGGTATTTCTAAGAGAAGTGGTATATTCTTTTTGGTTTTGGGGAGAAAATGTCCTATTTTGGGGGGCAGAAGCTGGTATTTCTGTGACACTGCCATCTTGATGGGGGTAAGTGTGATCTTGAGGAGAGTAAAGCAGCATTTTTGGTAGAGAATGGGAGCTATTTCTTGGAGTAGTGGTATTTGTGGGGGAAAATGAGTTCTATTGGGGATAAAAATGGTCTAGGTGTGATAAAATGCCACATTTCTGGAAGAAACTGTCCTCTTGAGGAGTGTAATGTTGTATATTCGGGAGGAAATTGAAATATTCATACGAGTCCTGGTATTTCTGAGAGAAAATGTCCTCTGTTTGGAGAAAATGTCATCTTGAGGATTGTATAAGAAGAAAGCTTCATATATTTAAGAGACAACTGGTATTTCTGGCAGAAACACATTTGGGAGATGAAATGGCCGTAGGATTGTTAGGAGTGTGAAGTCGCGTAATAGGGAGGAAATATGAAGTATTTGTAAGAAAGCTGGCATTTCTGGGAGAAAAGATGGTATTTCCGGGGGAAAATGTCCTCTGTTTCGGGGAATGCTGGTATGTCTGGAAGGAAATCTAATTTGGGAGGAAACTGTGATATGAAGTCTAGAAAAGTATGATGGTAAGTCTCATCCTGTGGAGTGTGAAGTAGTACTTGTGGTAGAAAATGTCATCTGTTTGGGAGAATGGTGATATTTGTGGGAGACAAGATCGTATTTTTGTTGGAAAAAGTCACCTTTGGCATTGTCATATAGTATTTTGTGGATGAAGCGTGAAGCATATCTAAGAAAAGCTGTTTTTCTGGTAGAAAACTTCATCTGTTTGGGGAGAAGGCTGTTTTTTCAGGGAGCAAGTCTCCTTCTTTGGGGAGGAAATGTCCTCTTTTGGATGGCCAAGTAGTACTTGTGGGAGGAAATGCCACGTATTTGGGAGAAGGGTGGTATTTGTGGGAGGAAATGGCATAGGTCTGGTAGAGAATGTATTCTTGAGGATTAAAACATGATAGTTGTGGTGGAATAGATCATGTGTTTGGGCAAAAAGCAGTATTTCTGGGAGCTAATCTCATTGGATTGGAGAAAGCTGGTATTTCTGGGAGCTAATGTGTTCTTTTTGGAAGAAGATGCCATCCTCTGGGTGAAAAACGGGAATTTCTGGGAGAAAATGTCATCGAAGGAGGAGAAAGCTGGAACTTCAGGGAGCAAATGAGATAAATGAGGGAGAAACGTGGGAAACAGTGGGAAAGACTGTCTTGTAGAGGAGAGCAACTGCGGTATTTTTGGTGTGCCAAGTGGTCTCGGGGAGAAAATATGGTAAACACGGGAGAAAATGTCCACTGGAGGAGTGTCAATTAGTATTTTGGAGAGAAAATGTCAGGTATTTCTCAGAAAAGTGCTTTTTCGGGGAGACTTGATCTCTGTGCTCAAATGACATATTTCTGGGAGAAAATGTCTGATGTGGGGGGGAGAAGGTCATGTGTCCGTGAGAAAGCTGGTATTTCTGGGAGAAAATGCCAGGTGTTGGTGAGAAAACAGATGCTTGAGAGGGAAAAGGCCATATTTTTATTTTTTCTATACATATATAAATGTAAGAAAAGGCCATCTCTTTGGGATCTGGTAAGAAGTGTATATATAAAAAAAATAAAAATAGGTATGTTGCTTCCAGACAGTGTTCTTCTACTTTTGAATTAGTTTTGGCTCAAAAACTTCCTGAGTCATGTGGTTCTACTGCATATTTATTGAACTTTAAATGGCTCTTACATATTATTTCCCAGTTTACATTCTTAACCCCACAAAAGCCTTCAGTATTGATAGCATTTTAGTAATAAGCTTAACAGATTGTCATCCCTTTTCCATGCATAATCTCTGTTTTTCTTTGAATCTATCATAATTTGAAGCATAATATATCTTTGCTGAGACTGTGAAAAGTTGATCTCTCCATACTCCATGTCACATGCTGCCAAGAGGTCACCCCGTAGCCTTCTTTTAACCAGGCTGAACAAGTCCATGTGCCTTAGCCTGTCTTTGTAGGGGAGGTGCTCCATCCCTCTATCATCTCTGTGGCTCTCCTCTGGACCTTAACAACTCCCTTTCCTTCTTGTATTGGGGGCCCCAGACCTGAACATAATACTCCAGATAACGCTTAATGCTTGAATCTTTCTACAAATCTGCTCATTTATGATTAGCTGCTATGATTAGCTGTGTCAATGCACACAATGGTAAAATATTCTTACATTCTAAGAAAACATGTATATTTAAAATTCAGAGTTTAGATAGAAATATAGTGTCTAACTTGTAGATGTCTGAACTGATGAACATTCCTCTGATTATTAATGCAGTAATGCAGCATCTCATTTGAGCCTAAAGAGTTCTGGTCACTCACTCAAATATTTCAAGCACTCGGACGTTTGATGTAGCTGTCAATAGGAATTGCAAAGTCAGAGCTCCACACAACAGATGTCCAGGGTAGCCCTATGGATTTAATTCTGCTTTCTGCAATATAGCTTCACAAGGCTGTGATTAGAATCAACCACTTACATATTCTTATCATTTACTGCATTAGTGCATTAGCAAATATGCAAGTCAGCCTCCAGCTTTTCAGTTTACAGATGATGCGCAATGAAAGCAGAGCGGATTTACTGATTAACTTGTTGGAATAAAAGATACTACAACGTTGCTTCCTGTTACAAGCACTTCTCAGATGTGATCAACCAGCTCCTAAACACATGCAGTGACTTAAGATGTCTTAAGACATCTTAAGATGATTTAAGACATGTGAGACACAAAAGGATTTTTTTTTTTTTTTTTGAAGTAGAGCCAAAGAAAATGAGCTACAGTTGCAAAATAGACTTTCAAGTTGTAAAATAAATATTCAAACAATTTATTTAATATTGGCTACTTTATAAATATCTTACACTGAAACCTGACTTAGGTATATTTTGATTTAGAAATCAAATTTAATGTATGAAAAGTTAGTATAAAAGCATTTTATTTAAAGCATAGGTTTTGCTAGCAACGATTAAATGAGGGACAATAAGAATATAATATGTGGTTGTTCTGGATTCCCTGAACACAGTACTCCAGTAGCAGTCATAACCATTTTTTCTTTAACAATCTTTCTTTATTATTTGCTTTCATTTTTTTTCATGTTTTTTTTTTTTTTCTATTTTTCTGTTTATTGTTCATATATCCAGATTAAGTCTTTAAAATAATGTCCTTTGTGCTAGATTTTGAAATTATTAGTGGAGTACTAAGTGTTTTGAGTTGTGTTATTTGACTTTGGTGATTGTTTGCTATTCTAGACCAAATGGGTGTAGTTTTTGGTATGTTTGTTCCCAAAAACTAGTATTCTGTCATCAGAATTACTAATTGTTATAAATTATGAAGTGGATATGAATTTGTATATGCACCATCTACTCTTCATGACCCTATGGTCCATTATGCCTGAATTCAAATATAAAAATAACCGTTATCAGAACATTTGATTAGACTTTTATACAAACTTGTCTAATCTAAGTACATATTGCTAGAAGATAAATGGATAGCGTTAGGACAGTATACATCTCATACGGAAGTGTTTTAGGAACCTAGGACAAATTATGTTTCTGAATTTAGGTATCTTTCACCAGCTGAGGCACACTCAGGCATTTTGTCTGTCCAGCAGTTGTTGTCTCATCTCATACCTCCTTCACATCTACAGAGCTATAGGGATGTCTTTGTTACTTAAGCATCTCTGGCACTAAGTACCCTAATTCAGCTTTTCTAACTAAACATAGTTTTTACCTCAGCTCAGAAATGCATCTCGTTTCTGAAATGAAATGCATGCCATTTGCATTTCAGTTATATCTAACTAAAATGTGTATTATGTTGAATATGTGTTCAGAAACATATGTAATGAATTCAGACTTCTGTGTCTCCTTTTCTCTCTATCTACTGTGTTTAGGATTGAACCTCTAATGGTAGATGCAGTATGTCAATGGTTTACAGGCCAGTTCAGCCTGGTTCCATGACTAATGGGTCAGGGGGACCCACAGACCCACACCTTGGGAAAGGGGGAAGGGGAAAAGGGGTAGAGAGGGTAAAGGGTAGAGAGATGGGCCTAAAAATGAAACAACAATGATCTGAGGAGAAAAGTTGATTTACTAAATGAGATATTGAAATGCAAGATACACAATATAATATAATATAATATAATCGAAATGGAAGCTAAGAAATCAAATAAAATGAGAGTGTCCAAAAAACAAAGGCCTTACTCTAACGCTGAAGGTGAGATGGCTAGGGAGCACACACGCTGTAGAGATGAGCGGAAAGGAAAAAGGAGATGTCTCATGATTTGCAAACAGTTTTGTTTTCCCATCCAAACAGAAAATAAAAACGTAAAGTCCTCTGGGCTATATAGTTGTCTTCTGAGACAGCTATACCTAGAAATATCAACAATCCACAGAACTGGAGCATTAACTCTTTAACTCCCAGTGCACTACTTGATGTTAAGATGTGAAATACCAATTACAAAAATCCTGAAACTGTGATACAGTTGAAATGCCCCATCCCTTGCAGTGGTTGTATGATGTGACAACCTGTATCGGAATGTTTAATTTTGCAAGCTACAGCATCTGACTTACAGGGAGAGATATCTTCTGCTTCTGATTGCTCAGAACAAACCCATCAGGGAGAGATACATTAATCTTCTGTGATGCAGACCCAAACACGAAAAGTTAGCTAGCCTATTTGCTGTCATTAAGGAAATAAATAAGATTGACTGTCCCATTGCATCCACAGGAGGGGACTTCAGCTCTTCTGTGAGATGCTCAGTAGTGCTCCTTCTCAATGTTTAACACCATCTGCCTCTCCAGTGTGGCATTAAACACAAATCACACCAGGACTACAGCAAGCTATTGGGAGAAAGACTCTACTGGGATTCCTGTTCTTCCTATAGCCCTCCTGGATGCCACAGGAGTGGCTGTTGTCTTATGTGTTGCCTCAAGTGTTCTAATTTCAGTAACAACAGTAACACTTGAGATAGACAAAGTAAACCTCTTAAAAAGCCCAGAGAAGTCATCTGCTGCTTGAGATAGCTTGCAAAAGAAAATTCAGTTGTCTATAAACATGTTCTTTTTCACTCTCTACATTTCTTGGACATGGAGGTTGCTAATGATTTTGCATACATCAGTGCAAGTGCAATTCACCGTAGTTCTGACATACAGTCTAATTGGCTTTAATATATAATTTTATTTTTTGAATGCTAACGTTTATGTAATGACTTTCTAATTGATTTTTTCTTTATAAAGGACCATTGATTCATTCCCTTCAGTGAAACTCAGTTAACTTTCTAAGAGAATTTATGAAAAGAAGGATGTGCTACTGCTACTTTCTTTCTACCTTTCTTTCTCTCTTCTATAAAATGTGTTATTTATATTCATAAGCAAGCTTCTGCAAAGATAAACAAAGCTAAACAACTGTGCTTTATGTATGAGTATGAAATAGGTTCCTTATAAAAAATGTGGCTCTTCAAAGATGGATAGAGCTCTTGTGGCACTCTTCCTAAAAACTACATATTCATCACGTCTTATGATGTATTAGCATGACAGCTATTTAACATTTGTAACAAGTTATTCTAAGCAATCAGACTGAATTGTACACAGATTATACGAACTGATGTTATTTTACAAAAATAGAAATGATAAATTTTAAATGGAAGCATAAGCTATGGTGTTATCACATTGTTTATGTCATTGTGAATTAAGTTACAGCTGATTTTATATGAAGTACAAAGACTGTGAGGAAGTTTTCTGTTATTGTACAATATACAATCCCAGCTAGATAATAATAAGTAATGAGACTGATAATTGGAAACAAAAACAGAATAGAAACCCACACTGTTATTTAAGTCTGATTTTTTACACCAGTGACAGAGGAAGAAGATCTAATTAAAAAATATGCCAGCACGTTTAAAACCAAACCTATACAGATATTGCAAATTAGATCACATTGTCATTTTGCAAGCTGTTCCAGACAAACCACCAGTTTGGCTTAATTACGTGATTACTTTGATGTTCTGCAAGTGTATCCGTTTCATCATAATTTGCCAGGAACTTGCAAAGGAGATGACATGCATAACATTGAACTATTCCTTAATACAAAGCAAAAGGCACAATGAGATCCAATTCCTAGAGGATCAAAACAGATATAGCCTAGGTGAAAATAAAGCCTATTTTAAAGAGTAAACATTATTAACTATTGGATGATCTTCCGTAGGGTGTTTGTCAATTCTGTCTTCCATTACTATAAGTTTTGAAATTAAGAGTGAATAACCTTCTAAATGTTTCACTATGACCCTGACTGAGAACTCATTAACTGAACTGTTTCATAGGAGTCTGTTCTGTGTCTACTAAACTTCTTACTAGATTATCATAATGCTCTCATTTGGACAGTGAGTCTCTCTTTTAATAAATAAATAAATAGTAATTATTTATATTTTATATTTTAAGAGAGATGTAAAAACAGTGCATCTATTGTTTTTATTTTTAAAGGATCAGTACAAAAATTTGTACTGAGAACAGACTTCTGAGGGTATAATGGATATTATCTCCTTTTTACAGACAGAATGAGTTTCATAGACATTGAGTTGTTAGGTCTAAATTCAAACAGTATGCGAGCAACAAAATGAAAACTTCCAACCACCATTCCTGGCTCCGGTGCTTGTACCATTGCATTACATGTATTTACAAAGTTTTATCAAACCGCTGTAAAGATGTTTCCTGCAGGTATTCTGAACATTTGTAAACATGGTTTCAAAGTACTCTCAAGCTCTATTTTAGTTTTTCTTACACTAATTCTAACAGAATGGATAAACTTCACTGAAGAATAGCAATGTATTAATAGTGAAGATCATATTACTAAGCTAGTTATAATATTAAGCTAGTTATAATAAGAATAGCTGTTCTTACTGGAAAAGGGAAATATTCATTTTATATATATGGAAAAATATACACAAGATTCACCATTTTTTACCAATCCTTTCCTGGGGAATTTGGGTCTTTGAATAGCAAGAAAACCACACTCCTCTGTGCTGTTATAGATCCTTTTAAGTAGCAAGTAGGTGATGTAAAACAAACATTGGGCCTTTAACTTTGTATATTAAAATTTCCGTTGCCTGCTTCTACACCAGTAAGAAAACATGAAACCATTAATAGCAGAGATGCACTCTGTTGGTATCTAAATTTTCCTTTATTCAGTCCATAAAGGCTATCATCTCAACTCATTGATACAACTAGCAGCCTGATACAAAGCAAAGCTAGACTCAAAATATCACCACTTCCTTTTTTAAAAAATCCTGACTGCTGAAATTAATAATAAGAAGAAAGACATACCAGAATCAGATAAATCAGATACCTCATGCTGCATAAATTAACAAATGACTTGTAAATAACTAGTTACCAATTGACTAAATGTTAAATATTTTAAGATTTGTAATACAGTGTAAAATTAAGTTTAGGAAAATTCTGTTGCAAATAAATAAACTTGAATCTTTTAGGAATTGTTTTCCATCTATTAGTTTTTGTTTTTTTTAAAAAAGAGAGAGAGAGAGCTGGAGTGGGGGAGAAGCTAGCAACAACATAACAACATAGTACAGTCATTTCTTAGATTTTAGGTGAGGGAATAATGTACGCCCTAGAAAAGCAAGTATACTTTTGAGTGAGTGTACCAAATTCAGGTGCTGAGGAAGCAGCAAGCACAGATTGCCACAGTGCTGTGAGAAGTGAGGTGTAGCTGCTTTGTGCCAGACACAGCTGTTTCAGCTGGCTCCACTGACCCCACCACAGGGTGCAGTCAGGCCCCTCAACCATGGGCAAGTGCCTTGGGATGAAGAAAGCTTGGAAATCCAAAATGCTGCCTGGCATTAAGAGGAAAAGAGTGAGAAACAACCCTGCAAGTAGCTTGGGGAGGAGGTGCATCCAGCAGAGTTCATTGTGCTGTTCTGGAGAGCCTGTGCTGAAGCAGGGAAAGGTGTGAGGAGGAAAGGTCAGCAGAGACGATCAGCTCTGAGACAGTTAGAAGGGTCAGAAATGGAGGGGTGGCGTAGGCCTGAAAAGCAGGCAGTAACATAGGCTCTATGCTCTCTGTGTTTGTTTCTCTCCATCTCATGTTATTTGTTTGGAAACAAATTACTTTTCCCCAAGCTAAATCCGTTTTGACCACGATCACAATCTGTAAGTAATCTCTATGCCATCAGGTTTTCACTTAATTTGCAAATTTAGGAAACTATGAGCTACAGTGTTATGACAGAATATATTCCCCACATAACCTGCAGTGCTTTAAATAAGCCAGTCTAAAAATTCTGCAAATTAAGTGAATAGTTTACTTAAAACATTTTAGTTTTAGTTAAAACATTTTAAAAAAGAGAATGTTGTTTTGTAATATCTTTTTTTTCCTCAGTTCTGTTTCTGTGCATCTAGATAGCCATGTTATCATTGTATGTATTTCCAAAGCCTGAGACAAAGTTCTATTTGGCTTTTATTGATTATTTGAAATCAATTTTTAGGGATCAGATCCATCATATAAACTATATTTTAAATATTGATTATTTTAACATTTGAAATGCAAAGCAAGAAAATGTAAAGCTTGAAGTGGCAAAAGAGAGAGGTTCTGTGGCTAAGACAAGTTTAGAAGTGAGGATGTCCAGACTCCACGCCCAGTGCTGAGGTTTTTTATTAACTAAATATTTGGCAAAAATTTGTATTCTAAATTTTTAAAGTGCCTAGTCTCACATCTCTTCAGTGTGCTCCCCTGCTTTAATCAGACTGTTTCCTCACCTACAAGTGGTATTGCTGATTAGTTCTCTCAAATTTTACATGTACATGTAAGTGGTTTTTCTTCATTTGAAAAGAAAGCACAATTCTCAGAATGTTTGGCTTTACATGAAATCATTGGATGGCCTTGCTAAATCTGAATAAATGCCATGGAGCAATAAATTTAATAAATAAATCACAAAAAATAAAAATAAAATAAAAATAAAAATATGTATTTGAAATGAATCTTCTACGGGTATCTCAACCAGAAAAGGTGAGTCCAAGAGGGTGTACCCCCCCGAAAGAGTGACACAGGCAAGATGGTAACAGCAGATAAGGAGAAGGCTGAGGTACTCAAAAAATTTTTACCTCAGCCTGTTCTGATGAGTGCACAGCACAGCACACAGCCCTCAAAATACTGGTTCACAGTGAGGGGATTGGAGAAGAAACATCCTTCCCACTGTAAACAAAGATCAGGTTCAGGATCACCTGAGGAATCTGAACATCCACAAGACTATGAGTCCTGATGAGATGCATCCCAGAGTCCTGACGGAATTGGCTGATGTAGTTGCCAAGCATCAAACATATTAGAAAAGCCATGACAGTCAACTGAATGCCCTGATGACTGGGAAAGATTTGGAAATGTTTCTGGAAAGGTTTCTAAAAATCTATATAAAATCAATTTCTGACTATTGCTTTTCTTCTTTATTTTATTTTATTTTATTTTATTTTATTTTATTTTATTTACTTATTTTTTATGGTGCTGAGTAGTGATATTTAGAGAAGGAAAAAAAATATATAATTAAACAAATCAGGAATTAGCAGGTAAAGCTTAGCAAAAAAGAAGGAAAATTACTACTGTTGCTATTTAATATTAATAAATGCCTAACTTTCTAGCTGTAGCTGCAGTACTCTCTGAACATGTCACAAGGGAAGAGAACAAATATAACTATTCCAAACTATTTTAGAGTCACTGAAGTGAAGAGTTCATAAGGTTGATGAAGTTACCAATGATGGTTTTGACGTAGGAAACCTCTAGTCAATTTGCCTTTCATTACTCCTAGTTGTACTAGGAAAAGTCCATGCTCCAAAAATAACTTCCTTAAGAACTTCTCAATAGAAGATCATGGGTTAGGAATCTTCTACTGTAGGGTTCAGGATATGAGCAAAAGGATCTAAACGTAGTATAGCAATGGGAAACATCAATGAAATGCATGTGGATCCTTTCTAGAACTCAGAGATTAAAAGAGCTCTGAATGCAAAAAGTTATATTAAAACCCACAAGCAGATGGAAAATTCATATCAGAAAGAGTGCCTTGAATATATTTATTTCAAATATTCCTTTCATACGCATCAAAAAAGTACTACTGATTGATCCTCAGAGGCAGAATTACAATCTGTGACTGTCTTCAAACATGCTTATATGTCCTTCCACTTGAATGTGAAAGCTGTTCTCCTTCCTAGGAAAATGAAGACAGTTCTAAACACCTGGTCTTAAGTAGCTTAAGAAAAAGAAAGAAAACAATATAATGAACATAAGATAATGGAAGGTAGGTTTATTTGTTTGTTTGTTTTAAAGTAAATAATCTGATTTCATGCTTCTGTTTCTTTTGAAGCTTTATTATTTCAGGAGGTTTTTGTTCCTTTGGAAGAGATACTATTCCTCTGTGATTTCCCTCTAGTTCTATTCATGTTTATATGAAACAAAGTACTCCAAAATTCAGGAAGTCTTTTAGGTCAAATGCCCCTGAATAGATCTTAGCATCTGAAATAGGAGGACTTCTGTATCTTAGCAGAATAGATTAAGATGTAAATATCATTTAATAACCAGAAAAAGAAAAGAGCAATAGAGAAGAATGACAAGATTTTGATAGAGTGATTTAAATACATCTTTTCCTTACAAAGAAAATGATTTAATCATTTACTGTTATATCATTGAAGCGAAGTGAGAGATTTCTAAAGACTGTTAGATGTTCTGGAACTAGAATCAGAATGAGCTACGTTCATTCCAGTAAAGATAATCTCTTCTTTGATATGTATTGTGTGGATGTTTCAAAGCATTCCTCTTTCCCTGTTCATAATGAAGTTGTTGTCCATGAAGTGCCTTCCTTTCATAAGCAATTCACTCTGCTTCTTTTTGATGTTCCTGTTCAATAAGAACTTGCTCTCTTTCAAAATGCTCTCATTCCATCCTTTCCCTCTAGATTTTACCTTTCTATTTCTAATTGTTCCCTTTCTCTTTGCAAGCATTCTTCTTGCTCATACATTATTTGTACACATTCTCTCTCATGACACTCCCTTTCAGCAATTTCTGTATTCTTTCAGAGTTCAAGAGCACACTGTATTCTCTCCAGCAGAACCATGTGTTCTTGCAATCTCTTTTCCTTCATCTTTCCAAAAGACAAGATATCCTCTCTACTCATGTATTCTCTAAACTACACTTTATCTTGAATAATACACTCTTTGTTCCTCTACATCTGTGGTTTATTAAACCTTTCCCTTCTAACTGTCCTAGTGTGGCCTTGATTTCCTTTTGTTTAATCTAAAACTACAACTCAATCTTTTACCACTTATGCTTTTCTTTTCTTCAGGTTTTCTTTTTTAGTTGTTTCTTGATTAGGACCATTATCACTCTTCTCATCTTTACCCTCTGTTTTCTCGAGTTCTTAAGTTTGTTTTGTTTTATTTTTGTTTGTTGTTGTTGTGGTTGTTTTTCCAAATTTCCTGGATTGCTTCTATTTTGCTTGATGAAGTTTTTCAGGCTTTATCACTTGGTGCAGTTTGTTTATTCCCCATGCTTCTACCTGAAGCAGATTTCTCATCATTTTTCATCAGCTTCTTTTTGGAGGGGTCACCTTTGGCTTTCTGAAAAGAAATTTACACTGATTTGGCTTTTTTTCATAAGAACTGGATTAGCTGTGAGAATAATTTCAGTTCATGTATTCATAAGTAAGGAACTGTAAATTAGTATGCAATATTGGTGATATTGCTGCTGAAATAATTCTTCAGTGTAGTTACCATACAGGAGTTTAAAATTACTGGTTTGTCCCTTAAAGAGAGTGATTCATACTTCTTGCTATTCTTCTGTGCAAATAAATTACCCAAGTGAACATAAACGGAAAAAGCTGCAGAAGTATTTTCAGCTCTTTGTTGAATATTGTCTCCTCAAAAGAAACCAGACTGGCTTTCTCTAGTAGAAAACTAGCACCAGCCTCTGAGGGACACCATTCATCACTTATATCCATCCAGACATTGAGGCATTGGCCATCACTCTTTGGACTCGATCCTGCAGCCAGTTCTTCGTCCGTCAAACAGTCCACCCATCAAATCCATATCTTTCCAATTTGGAGGGAAGGAAGTTGTGGGGTACCATGTCAAAAGTCTTACTGAAGTCCACACAGACATTAATGACTCTTCCCTTATCCATTGACACAGGGACACTATCATAGAAGGCCAGTAGGTTGGTCAAGCGGGATTTGCCCTTGGTGAAGCCATGCTGGTACTCCCGTATCACCTCTCTGTCTTCCATGTGCCCTAGCATATCTTCTGGAAGGATCTGTTCCACAACCTTCTCTGGCACACGAGAGATACTGACAGGTTGCTAGTTTCTGGTGTTGTCCTTTTTACTTTCTTAAAAATTGGTGTGATGTTGTCTTTTTCCCAGTCATCAGGGCATTCAGTTGACTGTCATGGCTTTTCTAATATGTTTGATGCTTGGCAACTACATCAGCCAATTCCGTCAGGACTCTGGGATGCATCTCATCAGGACTCATAGTCTTGTGGATGTTCAGATTCCTCAGGTGATCCTGAACCTGATCTTTGTTTACAATGGGAAGGATGTTTCTTCTCTAATCCCCTTACTGTGAACCAGTATTTTGAGGGCTGTGTGCTGAGCGCTCATCAGAAAAGGCTGTGGCAAAAAAGTCATTAATTACCTTAGCAGCTGCTCTTGTCACTTCTTTAAAGAATAACTCCTTCATTCCTTTTAGGTATTTCTCCTGAATTTCCCCATTCCCTTCTCCTGTTGCTCCAGCAGTTACTGCCTTATTATCATAGAATTTTGTATGTTCTGCAGTGTTGCCAATACCTCTCAAGGCAGGAGGTCCATTATGGCCCCTGCCAGCACCCTGTCCCACTAATATTTTTATGCCTTCCACCAGGGGAAGGCTCACTATCCTCCTTGTCCCCCTTCACACCTAGTTTAAAGCCATCCCAGTGAGCACAGTTAGCTTCTCCCAGAGCACTCTTCTTCCTCTTCGAGAAAGTTGAGCCCCATACGGTGCCCACAAACCCAGTACCATGTAGGAAGAAAAGCAGATTTCTCTAAAAGGAGGGTCTGCTCGGCATATCGGACCTTCAGTTCTCTGTGGGAAGGAATCACTTACAACTGATATTCATATCTTCTTCTTCAATTAAGTAGTCTTTGTGTTGGTGGAAGGCTTTTCCTCGATTGGTTTAGTTAGCACGTCTAGACTAAGCAGGCTGTTCCCACCCTCAGACAGGCCTTCCTCACCCAGGACCTCATACCCGTTGTACAGAGGCACCATGGGGGAGGAGTGTGTGGGGGGTGTCAACAACAGTGTTAAACTCACTTGTTGGACACATATGTGAAACTCCTCATGTGCCTTGCCCTCTGGACAGTTCATCATCCTCACAGCCCTACTTAGGATGATCCCTAATGGTTTTATGTAATTCTTACATTTTCTCATCCAGAACACACAGAGCTCAGTTTGTGGCTGCACCAGCACAGAGGTGAGTGGCACAATCCTTACCTTCATCTGATGCACCCTAGAGTACAGTTGGCCCTTTTGGCTGCCATAGCACACTGCTGACTCAGATTCAGCTCACCATCAACCAGAATGCACAGACTGCTTTCTGTGGGGCTGCTCTTCAACTTCTTATCCTCCAGCCTGCATATTTATACAGGATTGCCCTAAGTCAGATACCAGTACTTATTAGATTTCCTATGATTATGAATAACTACTTTGCAACTTACTGTAATCTCAATGTTAATTGTACTCTTAAAAAAACTCTTATAAGGAAAATACCTTATTATTTTATTTTATTTTATTTATATATTTATATTTTATTTATGATCTATTGTTTTATTAGTATGCAATATTAACTTCCAACTTCAAGCATTTAATACACAATAGCCATAATTTATTCTCCATTACTTTTTTTCTTCAGTTTGACTTACAGCTATATTTCTGAAACAAACTGTTTCACGTATGGCACATTTTTCATTTAAGGATTATTCCTTGCACTCAGATAGTCTAGACAGAATTGCAATAATCTGAAAAGTAGTCCTTGGAAATTTCACATACAAATGAAAACCAGTCGTAACTGAGGATAGTTGATCCTAAAAAGCTTACCGTCAGTATTTTCCCATCAGAAAGGAAAGAATATGAAAAGAGCAAGGATTGCAATTTTGATTCATAGTTATAAATTGAAGATTTTCTATCAAGGACAAATAAAATTCTTTACATTAATGTATACCTAAATAAAATATCAAATGTGTGCACTTTTTTACTTCCTATGTCCCTACTGACCATTGCATAATCTCAGAATCAGAGAATTAGATAAACTAAATTGAAGAGATGTGGAATGGCAGTGCTCAGTTTCCATTTAACTCTCACTAGTGTGCTTGCTAGTAACATAATCAAATTCTTGGGTTTCATGAGAGTAAACCAATAGAGTAGTGGAGTCAGCTGGAAGACACTAGACTTTGAGACCAGACTGGTGTACAAAGAATACATGCTGTTCTGAAAAAATTTTAATGGTTATTTAAAAAGTATGCAAGTGAGTGAAAATAGCTAAGTATATCAGTTCCAGAGAGGAAAGGAAACCATGGCTCTTACTGTGCTTACCCTTCACAAGGCTAGAGTTCCTGATACTGTTGAGCTCTGTAGCCCAGCAGCAGTGAGAGGAGAGCTTCTGATGTGATGATTTCAGCAATTGCTAGTTTTCTTCCCATCTCTTTCATTTGAGATCTAGCATTTTTGGTGTATTAACGAATAAAATCGCACAACTCCTTGGGAGACAGTTTTTATTCTCTTGTAACCATTTCAGACTTTCTTTATTCTTATTTAATTTAATGTGGATGAGTCATTTGGTAACTCTCAGAACTAAGGTGATTTTATTCTCCCTTTCTTAATTCACAGTTACATTGCAATCTGGAAAAAAAATGATGTTTTGCTGCATAAGAAGTAAAGTGTTTTAGTTTAGTTAGTGTCTCCCACTTTGCTTCACTGACTATAAAAGCATCGATTTCTAATTGACCGATGTGAATACATGAGTAAGTGCTTAAAAAGTTTTTTTTTTAATTAATTTTATTTTTGCAACCCTATAAAATCCTATAATAGATTCTTAGTCCCTATTTCATATGTTTAACTGGGGCACTGAAAGATTGAGTCAAAACTGTCTAACAGTACCAAAGATATAGGATATAGGAAATTAAATGCCAATAAATATGTATTTGCAGCTTATTTGTTGAGCATCAAATGGGAGATGTGAAGCAGTTGCAAAGAGAATTCAGTAGTTGTACTGTATGGCATATCCTATATGTTACCATTTGGCAGCATGCAGGGTTGGGTAATATGCATGTTTCAGATTGTCATGCAAATAAAGGAACTATTTTAATGTTATCAGTCTTACTCATTTTGAAGCTCGAAGTTATCTCTGGGTCTGCCCTCTGACCTGAATTGTCTGAGTTAAAATTTGCTTAGTTAAAGAGCACATTAATGACTACTCCCAAATATGTTAATAAAAATGTTACTAATTATGCTATTGTTTTATCATGGCAGCAAAGAAGTAACTTTATTCAAGGTCTGCAAAGGCTGAAAGGTTGTATTTTCACAAACTCAGTGCTAGTGTGAATACTGGTTCTTTAATCCTAAAAAAAATTACAAAAGACAAGGATAGTTTCTCATCAACAAATGCTTTCAAATCAATCTCATTCATTTTTATTATTGAATGTGTTTCAAAATGGAAAGCAAAGAAACAAACAAAAAGCATCTCAAGGTACTGCAGCCTCAGTTGTTTAGGATACTAAGACAAATAATTATCATTTCGCTATAGTGTGACTTTCTAGGGAATAAACAGTGTGTGTTTATGGAAGTAAATCAGTGCCATAATGTTATCTAGGAATTCATAAAGACTCTGCAGGAAACATTATTTCTAACCTTTCAGTGTTGACTTCACAATCTAATGTTATTTTAATATACTTGGTGTATATTTTATGTTTTAAAAATCTGACATTTTTCCTAATTTGGTGTCATCTTGACAAAATCTGCATGATTCAGCACAAAGGTTGAAATCTATTCATTATTCAGTTCTGTAAAAGTATCTGCTATCTTTGCGAATAATTGAAAGTTTCTTATCTTTCACATTTCGTATGTACACCAGAAAGGAGTGGGATACTTGCTTGTGAGATATTTTGAACATTTAGGAATATTATGTTCAATTTCAGAATCTGGAGAAACATGAGTTCTTTGCTACCTTTTCTGAGCTGCCATCTTTAGGAAACTGTGATACCCTCTAGAGTAAAACTAAAATATCCATCCCTATGTCCACTTAATGAGTATGAAGTTTAGGGGTAGAGAGAGGTTTGTGGTGGAACAAATTAACAGCTTACACACACGTGCATTCTCAGATGTCCTACTTCAAATAGTTGTTTTGTAAATTTAGCCAAGGATTAACTGACTGGAAGTAGTTAATTTCCCTAGCAAATGTACAAATAAATTGATAACTTTTCTGTGCATAAAATGGTATGAACAACAATTTTGCAGAAGGATAACAAAGGCAATTCATTCTTGGACTTGAAATGTACAAGGAGGGAGATTGGATGTTAACTTAATGCTTCATTACTGCAACTATATTAACAAAGATAATTGACTGTGATACTCCTAGAGGAGGAAAAAAAAAAGTGCTTTTTTTCAACTTGCATTCAGTTAAATTTAAGTTTTTACTAGAAAGAGTGGTCATGTTTGTATTGTTGCTTTTCTTTGTTTTGCGTCTTAAGAATACCACAAACATCAATACACAAGGTTGAAACACTGTTTGAACATGTAATCCTGATATCAGGATATCATTTTGTACAGTTCTTCAAATTCTGTCTTCGAACTGATTTTTTTTTTCCGTGCATCAGTGTGAAGAACTGAGATATATAAGAGCCATTTTTGAACAGAAGTCAGATTTATCTCTTAAAGTTATTGAGACTACTATTGAAGTAATAAAAACTTGATCTCCTGCAAATGAGATCAAGGTCCTTTGAAGTGTAGCATAGGTAACACACATTATAAAGTGTTAGCATATTATGTTCTAAAAGTAAAAAGTAAAAAGTGTTACAGTGGTGAATCATGGTTTCGATTTAAAATGTTTTAGGGTGAAAGGCTACAAGTACAGCTTTCATCGTTATTTTTTTGAATGTAGTGGATGAAATAGGTGAAATAGATCTAATTATGTACACGTGGTTACGGTATGTTTTAAGTAGATATGTAGATAAGTAGATATGTAGTAAGATGCATATTTTTTCCTAATAATGAATTTTTCTTTTTTGAAACTTTACGAAAACATGGAATATTTATATCTCCTTTTTCATCAAATGCAATTGAAATTGGCCCAGTAAGCTCCAAAGAGTTGAGAAGACTAACATGCAGAAAGATACAAAGATATCCAATCATATTTTCCACACAAGACTGTGCAGGAGACTTGTTACTAATAAACCATTTTTAAAAAGAAAATAGAATAATTATTTGTTGATGGAAATTGAAATAGAAAATTGATGTAAATGCAGTGATCATTCTTTGCATTTTGGATTTAAATGCTTTTGAGCTGATACAATGAGAGCAGAAGTGTCTCAGAAGCTTTTCTTAACTTACTAAATTACTTTTCTTCTTTCTATCTGGCCTAGTCAGTTCTGTGTTTAACTCACCTTGGAATTCTCAAAGAAGATGTAATTGTGTTTTCCACAGACATTTTCTGTCTATGGTCATTTCCATATTTCATAATAATGCACTTTTATGTACATGTGTTTTTACATGCAAGCTCTGTTTGAAATAACAAGAGTCATTTATAGAGCTGTAAAGCCATGGAACAGAATCTTTGTAGTGTTTTCACTATTACTGTATCAAAATAAAGGTAGAATCCTAGATTAGACTCATAAATTATCGCCATCTTGTGTCTACCCTTGCTACAGTGTCACTGGCAAAATGTAGCATTCAAGAAACATAAATGGATAAGTAATGAAAAAAGCAGTCCTTCTTTGTTGAACTGGATAATAAATGTCATGCTGCTATTCCCTGCATTGCACCAGGTGTACATCACCGTAGATAAAGCATACATCAAAACAATTTTTACGATTGTGCATGAATAAACTGTTAATCTGTACAGAGACTAATCCACCTGGATAAATTAATTTTGGTTGAAGAGGATTTTTCTTCACTTAATAACATTACTTTTCAGTTTTGAAATTTCTTATTTCAAAGATAATTTTGAAATTATGACAATTTCTTTTTATTTATTTTTTTGTTGTTGTAAAAGATGATCAAAGCCTCAAAATAAGGTTTTATGATTTATTTGTTTTATTCATAGAATGGTATTGCAAATCTATTCTACAGAAAACCAAAGCTATTTTTGTCAGCTTTACTTAATTAATATTCTTTAGCTGAATGTTAATGAAATTCAGTTTTGAATTTATAATTCAGTTTTGCATTTGTTTTTTGTTGATTTCATTATATTATAAATATAGATTTTAAAACTGAATTTGAATATTAAGTTTCCCTAACTTTGTCTCCAAATTTAAAACAACTTCAATTCTCACTTCATTTTTTTCTTTCTTTTTTTTTTCTTAACGCAAATAAAATTCTACTGGATATATTTAAAGTATTTATATGTGTAGTAATGTAGCTGAAGAATATTGGTAAAAACAAAATCACTTTCAAAGACCTTTCAAAGACCTAAATTCAGCTTTAATTGCTGATGCTTTTCCTGAAGAAAGATCCTGTGCTGCAAGCTTACCTATTTTTGTGGTGTAATTAGTTGGCCCATTAAAATACATACTATCTGTTCTATAAATCTGCTCTAGTAACTTCTGAAAAATACATGACACTAATCATAATTGTACTCTTTGGAAAGCGAGTTACAAACCTCGAACTGAGTACTTTTGAAAACTCCACTGAACATGTGTTCAAAACAAGTATTTAGAAAGGAATTGCAGGCATATTTTCTTACCTTCCTTCATTCTTACTACATACATTACTGTCCTATGGAGTACTGTATTTGAGAGAAGTTATTGTGACTCACAACATCCCCAAAGTTATTCTTCTAATATGAGATGAAACATAAAGCAGCTTAAAGAACTTACTATATAAATGGAAGCGGCCTGTAAAAAAGGCAGTTTACTGAACTGATGAGGCAGTGGTACCTGTTTTACAAACAGGTAAGCTGTCGTGGTCTTATTCTCAGTTTGGCTTAAAGAAAAAAACGACCCAATCTCTACAAGAGAAAGGTCGGCAGAGACTTCACCTGACCAAGGTTGTTTTGTTCTTGTTCAGTTCAGAGCAGTTGTTGATGCAAGGAGGGTTGGAGCCTGAAGAGGAGTGCTGAACAGCTCAGTTCCTCTGTCCTCAAAGGCCGTCCCTTCTGCCAACTCCTTTCTCCTCTTTGCCTTCTAGGATTTGATTGATGACTTGAAGTCGGAGCTGAGTGGGAATTTTGAGAGGGTGATCATTGGGGTGATGACTCCCACCACCATGTATGACGTGCACGAACTAAGGAGGGCTGTGAAGGTTTGGAAATCTTCCTTTTGTATTGCTTAAGTTCTGGCCAAGGACTTACTGCTTTGTTATGCATGTCTTCTCTCTCTTAAAGAAACCTGGTTGCACGTCACAAGCAGGTGCTGGTATCTTAAGTCTTGCCTTGGTGATTCCCTAGGGAGCAGGAGCAGATGAAGGTTGCCCAATGGAAATTCTGGCTTCTCGCACCAATGGAGAGATTTGTCGCATTAATGAGAACTACAAGCTTCGTAAGGAGTGCGAAAGGCTCTCTTGTCAGTTTCCTTCTGTCTGCGCTTCTTAATTGGAGGCTATAGCACTAATGATGATGGCTGGAGTGCTGCAGTGCTGCTGGGAGCCCTGGGCACAGTTCTGTACTTAGCTAGGTTACAGCTGGCAAATGTTGTGGGCAGCACCCAGGTGGTGGCCCTGCTCCTAACGGGTGCTGTGTGTGTGTTCTTGCTGGAATATGGCTGCTCCCTTGAGGATGGCATCGTATCTGACACATCTCCCATGTTTCGAAGGGTCCTCGTGTCCCTCGCAACGGTGAGCCAAGCTGAGGGGAGAAGGGGGTGAATGTTCAGAGCTGCGGGCACAGCTCTGCACTCAGTGGTGAGGAGCTCCAGGCTGGCTTTTTCTCACCCTGTGTGTCCCATGACCTGCTCCTCAAACCCAGCCTCTCCGGGGAGGGAACTCTGACTCTGGGTGTGCATGAGTGCTGTGGGCTCTTCTTTAAATGTCCCAGTGAAGTGGGTTGCTGCTCGTTTCAGAAGGAAGCCCAAAGTACATCTGAGCTGCATTTCATTTGTAAGCTAGTGTTCCCTTTGAAGGACTCCATTATCCATCCCCAGCAGCTTTTCATGAATGGGGAATTCTCAGGAGTTGCTTCCAGTAGATGCTCTGGTGAACTGAGTCTTCTATCCTTGTGTCTTTGCAGGGAAACAGAGATGAAGGAATGTATGTGGATGATGCCCATGCTCAGCAAGATGCTCAGGTGCGTAGTAATGTGCTTCCCAATCTATTCTTGAGCAGGTGATGCATGGTGAAGAGAAGCCAGCCTGTGAAATGGAAATAATGCTTTTAGCCTTGTTTGCAAGTCTCTAATGAGAGGTCTCTCGACAGGCTGGCTACTTGGCAGGGGCAATGAGATTTTGGCTGTGGGTTGCCGTGCCTGGTAGGTGCTTGTTGGAAAATATCCGTGATCTAGACAAGTACGCGCCAGCAGTGCTCTAGCTGCAAGGGATTTAAGATCTCCTGTACGCCCAGTCTTCTCCATGAGCCTTACTTTGTCACCCCTAATGTCTTGAAGTGCCTGTACGAAGCGGGGGAGAAGAAGTGGGGAACAGATGAGGTGCAGTTTATGTCCATCCTCTGTACACGGAACAGGTATCACCTAGTGAGAGGTAGGACCCCTGCACAGTGTCCTGGGTTTTTCTTTCCTTCCTTGTTTGTGTGTGATGCTTTTGTAGGAGCTCTGTAGCTGTCCAGTAGATGTGAACTCTTCTGAGGCAGCAGGTGTCCTAGAGAGAGCCGCATTGCATCCATTCCATTCTGGCTGTTTTATTCCCTCCTGAGACTGAAAGGGACTTGAGAAACCGAAGTCCAACTGGCTGCAGCTCCAGCATGGAAAGCAGAGATCATGAAGTGTGACTGCCATTGGGGCAGGGGGGAGAGGAGCTAAGAAACTTGATTGGCAGCACAAAGCAGCAGGTCTTGAAAATGGTACTAGCTGTGGTAGGCCAATTCGCAAGGCTGTTAGCAGTGAAAATGAATTATTTCTGTGGGGCGATCCTGATTTAGCTGAGAGTGCTGCAGGGATGAAAGAATGTTCATGCAGTATACAAGGAGCTTGTTGCAAAGCGGTCCTTTGAACCTCTGTGACTTTCTGCCATAGTTTTTGATGGTACAGAGGCATTGCTAACACGGACATAACAGCATTAAATCTGAGATGGTAGGCAGTTATTCAATAGATTGTTTAGTTCTTGTTCGGCCTGTGCTTTTTGTTGTTGTCTGTCTGCTATTCAGCTCATAATACAGAACTATTGTATTTCTCATAAATGCTTAGCACTCAAATATGGAAGTGCTTCACAGGCATTAATTTTTGTACCTAACAAGTTTTACTATGAAGCCACGAGTGTCTTCATCATTATTTAGCACAATAATTGCAGCAGTACAAACAACCAACCTTATAAAAAATATTACATGCATTATTTTTTTTTAGCTCATCAAGGAAAGGGTTCTGTGAATCTTTACCTACACCTAGATCTACTGTGCAGTATACAAGATGGATACTCATCTGAAATATCTAGTGCTGTATCTATATGCAAAGTGTCAACCTAAATTTTTGGCTTTATAAAATTTTGATGACTATATTTTGCAGTAGATACATTTACAGCCTAGTTGTTTCTTCATTTCTTTTTATTTCCAGTACTTGAATGTATTATAGGATTCTATGTGGGTTTATTTGTGTGGCAAAGATCACCTTTCTTTGTTTACTGCTCCAAGATACTCGTTTTATTGAAAATTACTCATGAAGACTTATGATGTTTCTCTGAAAATGCTGAAAATAACTAAATGGCAATCTTTAACATTTACCATTAGAAAACAAATGGTTTGTGCATGAGATGAAAAGACAATAAAATCTGTTATGTTAACAGATAGGTATCATTTACTTTTAAGCAGAGTACTATGAAATCTTTTACCAAGAGGTACAAAATTACAAAAGAAGCACTGAATTTACTTCAGTCATTTTTAAATTTTACTTGAGAGTCTGTCACGGAGTTATCTAGATCAACGTGTGCCCTCGACAGGGGGCAGCAAGCCCATAGGCCCCCTGTCCCAAAAACAGGACGGAAAAGGGGGAAGGGAAGGGAGATGGGAGCTGGGCCCAGAAACCAGAACAGCAGCAACAATCTAAGGAGGAAAACTTAATTTTACTAAACATGATATCGGAATGCAAGATAACACAATATAATATAATATAATTGAAATTGAGGCTAATAAATCAAATAAGAGAGAGAGAGTGTCCGAAACTAAAAGGCCTACTTTGAACTGAAGGCACACGGTTGGGGAGCAGACCCACACACTGCTAGGCAGTGAGCAAGAGAGCCAGAGAGCAAGATCCCATGACTCCCTCCCATGGCTTATCCTCCTCTCTGAACATGAAGTCCCCTGGGATGTGTAGTTCTTCCTTTCTTCTGAGAACCAGGCATCCAGAAAGTTGTCAGTCCACGGAACTGGAGTATTAACTCTTTAATTACCCGTGCTTTACATGATGTTTGGTGTGGAATACCGATAACAAAATTATAAAACCATGACAGAGTACTGTGTTTTGTACTTTTTTGACTTCCAAAGTCAAAAAAGAGCTGATTTTGCTGTGGGAGGTAACTATGGTTAGGAGAGAAACTGTGTGCTCATTTTCCAGAAGGTAGTACATAAAAAATAAAGAAAGATCTTTGTATTCCTGGAAATTTGAGAAATTGGAGGGTCTGCTGTAGGAAATAGGATATATCAGTGTTTCTGTTTACAAGACAGTGACTGCTGTTTGTAATCTGTTAGAGGATGGGTATCTTGTCACAGAACAACCCTTTTGGACATCTTTATAAATGTTTTAGTAACTGAGCAATGGATCAGTGATGCAAAATACTTTCTTATCTAGCAGCAGCTCTTATCTGAATTTACTGTATCTATTGTGGAGAAAGCACGAGGTTCCAGTGCTACAGTGTTTGTGTTGTGAGCACTACAAAACTTTTTAAAACCACTGTTCATTTGCTCAGTATCAAAGAAAACATTTTAACCAAACTTAAGTGCTAACTAGTCACTCGGAGGTCTTCACTACCTAAAATTTTCCTTCATAACAGAATCTTTACAGTGTATGAGATAGAAATAATAAAATAATTTTCTTATTCTTTCCCTTAGGCATTTCCTGGAAACACAGACTCTGATAGTGTGGTCCGACATGATTTGCAACACCCAGTCATTGCTCGCTATGTACGTATAGTTCCTTTAGATTGGAATGGAGAAGGCCAAATTGGGTTAAGAATTGAGGTCTACGGCTGCTCCTACTGTAAGTTTTTCCATTATATTCCTTTAAAAAAAAAAAATCTAAATAGAAACTGTCTTTGAATTTCAGATTAAATCTGAATCTCAAGTGCTTTTTGCTAAAATGCATGAAGATATTCCAGGATTACTAATTGTAATAACTGGAGCTTAATTTAATATTTACTGTATCCTTTATTCTGAGTTTCTAGTTAGCTCTTCTATAGGAAATACAGCATTAGAATTAGTAAGAGTGCTTTGAAATCACTACTTTTGATCTTCAAAATTGTTTTTGCAGAAGACTTGAATAGACCAGTTGAGGAAAAGATAGCATTCAGATACATTTCATGCTGGGTCTTGAGAGGGAAACAAGACATAATTCATTGCCTGATGACAAAGATAAAAATAAAACAAGTAAAAATTCAATTGAAGAAGCTCACCTTGTCTAAATATGACATGTTTTTCGGAGATTTTTCCTTTAATATTTGAGTATAACTTTAGAATCTCTTCTAAAAAAAAAAAAAACGAGATGAGCAATGGTGCAAGTGGTTAAGAGCACAACAGATCAAGTTTTAAGAAAAGCAAGTGTAGTTTCTAAATACCATTCCTTGAATTTGATCCTGTGGGTGCTTACGTGAAGTCCACATGCCTGCAAACTGTAAATGTCTGATGTCCTATTTCTATGCAAATTTAGTACAGTATTCTTGTAGGTGTTTTAGGGGAAATAAATACTTGAGATTTATCTTAAAAAAAAAAAAAAAAATGTTAGAACAAGTTAAGAAGCACCTATCTTGAAGACTCTTCCATTGACATCAAGTGATTTAAGACCTATTGAAACACTTTGTCATGGTAACTAGCAATTATGTTAATTAACTAGCAAAAATATCTTGTGATTTCTGTTGCTTTGACTTGGCTATGTGCTTTCACTCTACTAAAATATTTTATATGCTGTTTTAAGTGTAGCCAACACTATAACATGGTTGATTTCACATCATGATTACATTTTTTTACATTTAAGTATATCTACTATACAAATTCAAGTATATGGAGACAGAAACCAACTTTTTTTTTTTTTTAATCCAACACTTTTTTAAACAACAACAAAAAAAAGAAAATATTTTTAAGTTGTAGGTTTTTTTGTTTGTTTTTTTTGTTTGTTTTTTTTTAGCCAAAAATATTTACAAGCAAAAGGTTTTAGGTTTTTGTTTTGTTTCCTTTTTTTTTTTTTTAATTAAATTGATATCTTATGCACTGTAAGCACGTTACAAGATGAATTTGGAGTCTGAAACTAAATGTGAGGAAAAGCATAGTTGGCTAACAAAATTATTTCTGTCACTGGATGAAAAGTTGTCTGCTTGAAAGACTGCATATTTCTGGAGAAAAATAAAACACATCTATCAAGGAAATAATGAATCAACTAAAAAAATACTGATAAAATTTGTCTTCACAGACAACTGAAGTAAGAAACCTAACCTTTTGTTTTCCTCGAAGAGAAGCATTGAACTGCTAGTATTATAAGTTATTTCAGTATTTTGTTAATGACATTAATAATAATGTTTTACATTTATATGTCTATAGGAACTTTTTTTTTCTTTCTCCTCCCAAACAAACAAAACAAAGAAACAAAAAAAACCTCTCCTAAAATACTGTGTAGATTTTAGAAGCAGGAATCAGGCTGTCCTTGAGTCAGTATGCTGAAACCAGTAGACAGCAGCAGCGCAGTTGAGAAGAAAAGTTCACTGTCTTATGACTTCTTGGAAAAACAGAATAATGTTTGAGAGTTCCAAACTTGTTTTCAAATGCATTATTTGGAGCAACTTATGTAAAGTTACATTGTTCCATAGATACGGAATTCAGCAGGAGCAAAGTTTTTAGCCCTATAATTAGTATTGTATATTGAAGCATTGTCATTAACCAGTGAGATTTGCAGATTAATCCTGCTGTCAGTGAAGAAACTGACTGTATAGATAAGTAGCAATTTTTTAAGCCTGATTAAAACATGGGCATCTAATCCAATTTGTGAAAATTTTTTGAAACATTACCTAAAGCAAAAGGTTGCTTAATACCTTACAATCATATATTTTTCTTCAAGTTTGTAGGTTTATATTGAATGCAGTCTTTTATTTAGAGAATATTTGAGAACATATTTCAGATGTAGAACTTGCACATTTTCTCATAGTAAAGGTTTAATTGGAAAGTCATAAACTTAGTGCTTAAAAAAATATTTCATTGCACAATACAGCAATCTGGTTATTAGTCTCAGAGTATTAAGAACTCTCATTAAACCACATATTGAAATACGTGGTCATTAATTGCCATATTGATTTGTTCTTATTTTTCTTGAGTATGCTGATAAAATACACATTATTTTTTGTGTGTCAGAAATGGAAACCACATTCTTCCTTACACAGCAATGTGAATTAAAAAAAAGGTTCAACTTTAAAAGAGAATTAGAGATGACATCTATTCCCTAGAGAAGTTTGTAAAATTACAAAATATTTCCTTTCAAGGTGCTCTTATTCATTTAATTATTTGCTTGCCTTCTTGCTTTGAGTTTTTTCTATGTTTGAAACTGCAGATGAGATCTGTGACGTTACTTTCTAATAGATCTCTTGGAAGTCACAAAAATAAATAAATAAATAAATAAATAAATAAATAAAAGGCTCCCTCTACAGTAAGATTGAAAATGTTCTTTACATTTCTCTCTGTGAATAAGTGCTGATGTCAAATTTAGAAAAGATTTTAACCGTGTGGGAAGAGAAGCAAACAAAATATTTAACATTAAAAAAAAATATACTGTAGTCAACGGGAGTTGTAGCTTTCATTTTAAAATCATAGAATGACTTATGTTGGAAGGGATTTTAAATATCATGTAGTTCCAATGCCCTCACATGAACATAGTTATCAACCACTAGATCAGGTTGCCCAGGGCCTGATCCAGACTGGCACTGAATGCCTCTAGGGAAAAAGCATCTGCATCTTCTCTGGGCAACCTTTTCCAGTCCTTTACCACAGTGAATAAAAAATTTCCTCCTATCATCTAACCTAAATCTCCTTTCTTTTAATTTAAAACCATTCTTGCCCGTTCTCACTAATAGACCATGAAAAAAGTTGGTTTTCTGCCAGTTCATAAACTCCTCTGAAGTATTGGAAGGTCACAATGAGGTCTCCCCAGAAAAACAATCCTCCTCTCCAGTATAAACAAGCCCAACTTCCTGAACCTCACGGGAGAGGTGCTCCAGCCCTCTGATCATCTTTGTGGCTGCCCTCTGGACTGATTCCAACAGCTCCACATCTTTATTGTCTTCAGGGCCTAAGACCTGGGCACAGTATTTCAGGTGTGACTTCACAAAAACAGAACTGAGGGGGACAACTTCTTCCTGTTACCCAGTTGGCTGCCCTTCTTTTGAGGCAGTCCAGTATACTGTTGGCCTTCCAAATTGCAAGTGCACAATGCTGGCTCACATCCAGCTCTTTATCCACTAGGACCCCCAAGTTCTACTTGACAGAGCTGCTCTCATTGAGTACTTCTCCCAGTCTGTTCACATATCTGAGATTGCTCCAACCCAAGTGGCAACACCTTACATTTTGGTTTGATGAATCTCATTTGATTTTACATGAGCCCGCTTTTCAAGCTGTTCCAGGCGATTACAGATATGTAGTGAAGCTGTGCAGAGAGAAAATTAGAAAAACCAAAGCCCAGTTAGAACTGAGCTTGGTCATTAAGATAAAAGACAACAATAAATATTTCTATAAATATATCAACAGCAAGAGGAGGGCTAGAGAGAACCTCCATGACTTGTTGGACACCGAGGGCAACATGGTGACCAAGGATCAGGATAAAGCTGAGGTATTAAGTGCTTTCTTTGCCTCAGTCTTTAATAGTAAGACTTGTTACTCCCTGGGAACACAGCCTCCTGCACTGGTAGATAGGGATGGGGAACAGAATAGGCCCTGCATAATCCATGATGAGATGGTTTTGGACTCGCTCCAGAAGCTGAATGCTCAAAAGTCCATGGAGTCAGATGGATTGCATCTAGAGTGCTGAAGGAGTTAGTGGATGTGGTTTCCAAGCCACTCTTCATCATCCTTCAGCAGTCCTGGCTAACCGGGGATGTCACAGTGGACTGGAGACTGGCAAATGTGACACCCATCTTCAAAAAGGACGGAAAGATGATCCTGGTAGCTCCAGGTCTATCAGTCTCGCCTCAGTACCAGGGAAGATTATGGAACAGATAATCTCAGGAGACATAATGGACCAATTAAAAGTCAACCAAGGGATCAGGCCTAGTAAGTATGGGTTTACAAATGGTAGATCATGTTTGGCAAACCTGATTTCATTCTATGACAAGGTGAGCCATTTAGTGGATGAAGGTAAGGCTGTCGATGTGATCTACCCGGACTTCAGTAAAGACTTTGACACTGTCCCTCACAACATTCTCATGGAGAAGGTGGCTGCCCATAGCTTGAATAGATGTATGCTCTGCTGGGTGAAACACTGGCTGGATGGCCAAGCCCAAAGAATTGTGATCAATGGAGTTGAATGTAGTTGGCGGCTGGTCATGAGCAGTGTCCCCCAGGGTTCAGTACAGGGGCCGCTTCTATTTAACATCTTTATTAACAATCTTGATGAGGGGATTGAGTGCACCCTCAGTAAGTTTGCAGTCTACACCAAATTGAGAGGGAGTGTTGATCTGCCAGAGGGGAGAAAGGTGCTACAGAAGGTCCTGGATAGACTGGATTGATGGGCCAAGGTGAACCGTGTGAGATTCAATAGTGTCAAGTGTCAGGTCCTGCATTTTGGTCACAACAACCCCAGGGAACCCTATAGGCTTGGGAAGAAGTGGCTGAAAAGTTGCCTGTCAGAAAGGGACCCTGGTATATTGATGGACAGTCAGCTGAATACGAGCCAGCAGTGTGCCCAGGTGGCCAAGAAGGCCAGTGGCATCCTGGCTTGGATCAGGAATGGTGTCGTGAGCAGGACTAGGGAAGTAATTTGGCCCCTGTACTCAGCACTGGTGAGGCCTCACCTCGAGTACTGTGTTCAGTTTTGGGCACCTCAATACAGAAAGGACATGGGGTGCGAGCAGGTCCAAAGAAGGGCTGCAAGGCTTGTGAAGGGCTTGGAAAATATGCCGTATGAGGAGCGACTGAAGGAATTGGGCTGTTTAGTCTGGGGAAAAGGAGTCTGAAGAGAGACCTTATTACTCTCTTCCAGTACCTGACAGGTGCTTACAGCAAGTGCAGGGTTGGTTTCTTCTCACTGGTGACAGGATGACGGAAAATGGTCTCAAGTTGTGCCAGAGTAAGTTTAAGCTGGATATCAGGAAAAGCTTCTTTACAGAAAGGGTTGTTAAGCACTGGAATAGGCTCCCCAGAGGCAGGGTTGAGTCACCTTTCCTGAATGTGTTTAAAAACCATTTGTTTACTGTGCTCAGAGACATTATTTAGCAGAGGGTTGTTAGAATTAGGGTAAGTTTGGTTAGGTTGTGGTTGGACTTGATGGTCTCTGAGGTCTTTTCCAACCTGAGCACTTCTATGGTCAGGCATAGTCTATCCTTGATGAAGCTGTGTTGGCATTCTTGAATCACCCCCCTCCCCTTTCTTGCACATGCCTTAGAGTAGATTCATGGAGGTTCTGCTCTGTGATCTTCCCTGGCACAGGTAAGGCTCACTGGTCGATAGTCTCCCAGATTTTCCTTTCTCCCTTTATTAAAAATGGGAGTGATGATTCCTTTTTCCACTTGCTAGGACCTTCACCTGACAGCCATGAATATTCAGAAATGATTTAGAGTAGCTTGGCAACCACATCAGTCAGTTAGTTCAGGACTCTGAGATACATGTTGTCCAGCTCCAGAGACTTGTCCATATTTAGTGTCATAAGGCAGTGTCAGACTTGCTCTTTTCTGACAGTATAGGAGGCATTTTGCTCCCTATCCCCTTTGTAGAGTTTCAGGTACATATAATATATTTAATACACTCAAAAGAGGAGAAAGGATCTTTACATTTGCAGTGACATAATTTATCAGAAAGCAAACCATAGGAAAAATTTATCAAAAAGCAAGTCATAGGAAAGAAAGTAATGTTACAGAAGGCAAAGTATCCACTGAATTCATTAATGCAAAGCTGATGGAATATTTATATTCAAGCTCTTTTTGAGACAGAGAGTAAAGAGACATGATAGATAGATGTCTCTCATCATGTTCCCATTTATGAATTTTTTAGACAATCAGCAAATTCAAGGCATCTGGAGCCTATGACAACTACAATATATATTGTATTTTATCACTGATTTTTGAAGTTCATAATAAGCTCCTGCAGAATCATTGCCATACGAATAGTTCCTTCAATCACAATACTGCAGCAGATTAATGCATACAAAACAAACAAACAAACAACAACAAAAAAACCAGTAGCATTCCTATTGAACAGTCTTTGACAGCACTTTTTAAGATAATCTTCTGAGGACTTCTGGGTGCTGAAATCTTATGGCATGAGTGGAATGGAGTCACTGATACCTTTGCTCATGGACTAGTTCTATCTTGCTATGTCAAATGTTACTATTAGAGTATTCTGATGTATGACTGATTTCTTTTTAAGGAAGGAGAGAAAAGAAGAAAAATAAACAAGTCAGACCTTATCATTTTATGAAGAAATGAACATTTTTTTATGGAGATTATTTACTCCTTAGATAGTACAGTGAACAAAATCTTGGTCATGTGAATATTTACAAGAGAAAAAAAAATTAGACTTGGAGATGCTGTTAAGGCTTAAGCCATAAGTATTTGAAAGGAATATTTACAATAACTGTTTTGAAAATATTGAAGTGCTAAAAATTAGAGCTTGAACAGATTTTGACAAGTTAATCCTATTTGCCTGTAGTGACTTTAAGTGAAACCATTGTTCCTCTTCACTATTAATTCCACATTCATCAGCTGTATTCATCATTAGAAAAATTTCTGTGATACTTGTAATTTCCTTTGCCATTGTCATGCTATTGCTACCAACTATTCATATCTCCATCACTCTCTCCTACGGTTGCCATATGTACTTCACAGAAACTCCATTCTCTCCAAAACTATATATTACATCAAAATATCACAGGGAATATTTAAAGTAGATAAGAAAGCCACTATTTAACTTGTGTGGAACCTAACCAATTTTCTTTTGTCCAGTGCCACTAGATAGATATACTGGACATTTTGTTTCATCAGCCTATGCTCACAAACAAACAAACCTTCACGATCAAAAAACTGATGAAGTGTCTTGATGGCCACTGGAACTCCCTATGCTGAATGAACTATATGTCCATATGTATGTAAACATATGAATACATATTTATTCTTTTACACTTTTTTTTTCCACCTAAATTGTGAAGATACTTATGTGGTCTCATAATCCATGTAAATGGTTCTTTGCCAACCTCTCATAATATTTTATTACTCATAATAATAATGTTCACTAAACTGTCTTAATGAAAAGATGGACTTCTATGACCATAGAAGTGATGGAACTGCATAAAAATATTAAATGATAGATAGGAAGAAACATTTTGAAGCATATGTTTTGTCTAATCATGTTCTCATATTTGTAGCAACTGTATTAAATCATTGTAATTAAAATTGTTTTTCATTTTGGAGAAAAAAAGAATCACAGATGTGAGAAAATTATCAGCAGTCACTGTAAACTTAGTAGCTTTGTTTGTGACAGTGAATAGAACACTTAAGAGTTATCCGAAGCATCCAACCCTCTTTTTCTCTGTTTCTCTTTAGATATTTTTATTCTGGATATTTCTACAATTTCTATGTAATTGATCTTCAGCCAGCATAGTCACAGTTCAACATCTGCAAGCATAGCTTGGTATTTACTTTTTCTGATATTACAGGTGCATGTCTCAGTACTTGTATTAAAACAATGGAGAGTGAGGGAAATGAACTGTGAAAGCATTTGAAGATCTCTTTGAAAACATGCTCTGTTTGAAAGCTTAATTCTTTTCTAATGTACTCTCTAGCATGGTTTTTTTTTTTTTTTTTTTTTTTTTTTTCTTATTTGTTTTCACATAGAGGGGACTTCTTATCTTGAAGATCATAAAAAGTGGTGATTTTCCTCGTTTGCTCCATGGTACTCCTCAAACAGTAGAGTTTTGCAGATTTAGGATCAAAAATAACTTTTTTTTTTTTTTTATAAGTATTTAAAGTGTGGGTTGTTTACCTACTCCCCAGGAAGAAATAGTTGTGATTGTTTCTTTGCAAGTGTTTGTTATTCTGGTATGAAAGTAAGTGAGAACAGACTTCAGCTAATTTCTTATCTCTAGTGGTTAACAGTAATAGGTATGGGTCTATTTTGGTTCTGGCTGTCCAGCACAGGGCACCCCAGACACACACAGCAGCCCAGCAGGCCCTGTCATCAACTCGGCACCTAAGAATGGTACAATTTTTAAATGAAATATTAAAATTTAACATATATTTTTCATTCTTTTAACATATATTTAGTCTGATACAAAAAATGTTTTATTTTTGTATCAACTTCTTGAAACCACAGCAAATTGAGCAGTCCATTATTTTTAAATGTCTAGCTGTAGTGAAGTTACTGGTGGATATTCTCAGGCACCACAGGTTTGTGATCTGCAACAGCAATGTGTATCCCATACAAGTACATTTGTTATGCATCAGTGGATGCATAATCAAAGTCAGATTTAAAAAAGATCTATTTTACATGCATACATATCCCACCAAGATGTTCAGTTGCATACTCAAACATTTTTCAATTACACTTGAACACTTTTTTAAATCATTCAGCATTTCCTTTAGAAGAGTATGTATTGCTAGTTCATTTTTAAAAGATTTTTTAAGGTTTTTTGATGGAATACTGTATAATCAATGAATGTACAGATGTTATAACAGAATCACTGAATGGCCAGGGTTGGAAGGGACCTCAAGGATTGTGGATCGCCAACCTCCCTGCACATGCAGGGCCACCAACCTCCCCATTTAATGCTAGACCGGGCTACCCAGGGCCTCATAAAATCTGGCCTTGAACACATTCAGAGATGGGGCATCCACAACCCCTCTAGGCAGCTGTTCCAACACCTCACCACTCTCTCTGTAAAGAACTTCCCCCTGACATCCAACTTAAATCTTCCCTCCCTCAACTTCAAACCATTTCCCCTCGTCCTGCCATTATCTACCCTTTCAAAGAGTTGACTCCCCTCCTCTTTGTAGACTCTCTTTAGGTACCGGAATGCTGCTAAGAGGTCACCCTGCAGCCTTCTTTTCTCCAGGCTGAACAAGCCCAACTCCCTTAGCCTGTCCTCACAGGGGACGTGTTCCATCCCTCTGATCATCTTTGTGGCCCTCCTTCAGAAAAATTGATTTAGAAATACTAATTTTTTTTTTTTATGGGACACTTGGACTTTGTTTATCTTTTAGAACGTCACAATAAATTAAATAAGATTTAAATACATTCCCTTAAAAATTTTCTTTGCTCTGAAAGTAATGCTTCCCATTTATCAAATTGTATCATCATAATCTTATATAATATAGTTTCCATTTAAATAGAATAAGTTCTAAGCTACAGAAGATTATTTTTCAATGTAGTCACCATGACTAGCTATGCATTTTTGGTGGTGATTGAAGAAGGGCTTGTATGCTGCGCGTATTGTTTAAAAAAAAAAAAAAAAAAGCCTGGAGCAGCAGATTTGATCCACTATTACTGTCACCACTGCTGAAACACACCACCTAACACACTATGCTAACACTGACCGTTAAATCTCTGTGAATGTTCATCAAGTATTGAAGAATGTCAATGGATGCTGTTTTTTCCACATGGAGGAATTCAGTTATATCTTTGTTTCATGTGCACTTCTGTGTCAGATATAATTTTCACAGACTGCCACTATGCTGCCATCATGGCAACAAAATCTAGTGGGATACTGGTGGGAACGTTCAATCTCTACTGTTATACTACTGATATCTACCTCTGATATCATGGGCCAACAAAATAAAATAGAAGGCATTGCTTTCAGAGCAGCCTTTGCATGAGAAATCTATAAATCTTTCCTTTTCACATAAGTGCTTATATAACTTCTAGATTAGAAAATTATTTTAATAAAGGAACCTCAAACTTTTAGAAGAATGTATGTAATTAGCAAGTTCTGAAAATAAATATTTTTTTTACATTATTAATTGTTTTCAGCATTTATTTTTCCGAACAGAACTTCATATTTCTGTATTGGTTGCTGGAAAAAGAATTATTGCTTAATTCCTTGCATGGTAACATCTCTATTTTTCTTTTTCAGAAACTTGAAGTAGTGGATTTTTAATTCTTTCAATATAAACATGTTCTTACTTCCTTTCTTCCTTCGTTTTCTCTCTCCTTGTTTTCTTTATTTCTCATGGTACATAGTTGCCCTTTTGGTTCTAAGTATATTGAACAACTTGAGAGAATAACTTTATAAAACTATAGCTATAAAAAAGTTCTTTGTTACCTAAAAGATCGCATCCCTGGATGTGTTTAAAAACCATTTGGATGTGCTGCTCAGATAGATGATTTAGCAGAGGCTTGTTAGGGTAGTAAGGTTAGGTCGTTGGACTCAGTGATCTTGAATGTCTTTTCCAACCTGAGTGATTCTATGATTCTATTTGTTTAGCCACAGCTGGCATTTATGTAGCATGCTTTTATTTACGGATGCTCTTGCTTAGTGATGCATGTATAAGTGTGTCTGTCCCCCCATCACTTTACCCCTGTGTACATTCTCTTCAGGTAGAGAGAAAAGCGGTGATTCTGTTTCCTATGAAGACTAAATTGCAAACAATCATACAGACTGTTACTGAACTAAAGAAAACTGAGTTAGTTGTGTTGTTTTTGGTGACATCAGTGTTGCCATGGTACCAGAGGATCTCAACGCACCCCTTTTGCTTGGGTACTTCTTATATTTTTTTCTATGCCTTGTATAGGTGCAGAAAATTGTACCATTGAACTGTCCACTGGACTAATGGGGTAAGTGGGACAGCTGTCCCTTCACCGCTGCTTCATAGCTTCTCTTCTTTGACTCGTTTTCTGAGGAAAGCCTCTGAACGGAATACAACTTGCAAGCATTGGTTGTTGGTTCTTTAGGTTAGATTCAGTGAAGCTTACTTATATCTGGTTAATCTGGGGAGGATTGAAGATCCTCTGTATCTCTGTCACCTGTTCCACGTTTGAGCACCCTCACAGTGAGAGCCTTTTCATTCTACTAAGTGTCACCCTGGGTAGGGACACATTTCACTAGATGAGGTAAAAGGAGCAGTCCTTGAGAGCAGTCCTGCAGAGAAGGACCTGGGCGTCCTGATGGATGATAAACTTAACATGAGCCAGCAGTGCTCTTGCAGCTCAGAAAGCAAATGGTATACAGGGCTCCATCAGAAAAGGGGTGGTCAGCAGGGACAGGGAGGTGATTGTCCCTCTCCACTCTGCTCTTGTGGGGACCCATCTGGAGTACTGTGTCCAGATCTGGAGCCTCCAGTACAAGAAAGACAGAACTGATGGAGAGGGTCCAGAGGACGACCACAGAGATGATCATGGGACTGGAGCACCTTCCCTACCAAGATAGTCTGAGGGAGCTGGGCTTCTTCAGTCTGGAGAAAAGAAGGCTGCAGGGTGACCTCACTGCAGCCTTTCAGTACCTAAAGGGAGCCTACAAACTGGAGGGGAGTCATTTCTTTGAAAGAGTAGACAACAGCAGGACAAGGGAAAATGGGTTTAAGTTGAGAGAGGGAAGATTTAGGTTGGATGTCAGGGGGAAGTTCTTTACAGAGAGAGTGGTGAGGTGCTGGAACAGCTGCCAAGAGAGGTTGTGGATGTCCCATCCCTGGAGGTGTTCAAGGCCAGATTGGATGGGGCCCTGGGCAGCCTGGTCTAGCATTAAATGTGGAGGTTGGTGGCTGTGCACATGGCAGGGGGGTTGGAGACTCATGATCCTTGAGGTCCCTTCCAACCCTGGCCATCTGTGATTCTGCAATTTTTCTGGGAGGCAATTAAAGTTAACGTAAATACAGTTTTGCAGCTTACTGCTGTGCTTTCTGGAAACTTTTGCCTGGGTAGCTGTGCTCATCAGAGGTCATATTTCACTGCAGTCTGGCTGACATAAGTAAGCCAGAAAGGTAGGTAGTATATATCTCAAGTGAAGCAGCAAATGACAAATTCACCAAGAAGTTTAAAAAATCGCTGCACTGCCCAATAACTCAGTGTATTCTTCTATGTTTTAAATACATGAGAAGACAATGCATTCCTGGAGCATGCCTGAAAATCAGTAAAGATGTGCAAGTTGACAACACATTCTAGCAAATCACACTGCCATGGCTTAATACAGTATTTTCCTACAAATGATCTTTACTGCTTTTTTGCTGAAGGTTATTGATCCTTCCGAGAATTTTCACCAGCTTCAGTGGGTCCAGTGCTTCATAGTATAGCTTAAAAAAAAACAAACAGGACCTTCTCCCTGCCTATCTTCAAGCTCTGTTTCTTTGTAGGAAGGTTACTGAACCTCATGTGGCCTGTAGCTTCCCATACAGTAATCTTTTTTTGCTGCAGATTTTTAAGAGTGATCCTTATTCCCCTAGCATTAAAAACAGCATCTTTCTTTCACACAGCCACTTGATTGTGTTCTTAAAATGAGATAATGACAATTTCCACTCTTGAAGATATTTGAAGCTCTGGATACTTGAAGCTCTGGATGTACTTATGGGCAACCTGCTCTAGCTGATTCTGCTTGAGCTGGGGGATGGACGAGATGACCTCTAGAAGTCCTTCCAATCTCAACAATTTTGCAAGTTTCTGAAGATGAAATTATAGCTGAGGCAAATACAGTTCTCCCAATCCCCTACCAATCCTTTCCAACAAGTTTCTAATAATAATATATTGTTGATCTTCATTTTGATTTTACTTTCATGTTATCTCACACAAAGTGGGGGGACATAGGACAGGAAGTAAAAAAGAACAACATAAAAGGAATGATGAATATTTTCACAAAATTAAATTATGTGGCCTGCCATATCTGAAGAAAAAGAAGGATATAAGTTCTTTTGAGAACTGCGGTTTAACTTGTCGCGTAGCTAAACATCACACAGCCATTCACTCTCTCCAGACTCCCCCTTTCCATCCCAGATGGAATGAGGGAGAGAATTGGGGAAAAAAAAAAAAAAAACCAAACAGGAATTGCAGGTTGAGATAAAAACTATACACTAAGAAAGAAGAGGAAAATGGGAAGAAATGCAACTATAAATATATAAATGCATACTTTATACAGCCACAGTGCAATTACTCTCTACCTACTGACCAATCCACAGCAATAAATACAACTCCCTGCTGACCTGTGGCCTGCCAGCAATGCAAGTTCTTACCCCATACCAACCAATGCCCAGCAACCCTCAAGGGGTGTCTGTCCCATGTCCTGGCCTTCATCAATACTAGAGCACTTCTCCACCAGTCCAAGTCAATCTACATCCCCATCCCCCTTCAAACTTAGTTTACAGGTCTTTGGATGAGCCCTGCTAATTCCTGTTCCAGAACCCTTTTGCTACTGTGAAATAAACCTTTTCCATGTATTACTGTCAGGTCTGGTGTCTTATAAAACCAGCCATGATCAAAGAACTCAAAGCCCTGCCTATAGCATCAGTCTTGTAGCCAGGCATTTATGGACTGGATCCTTCTATTCCATCCCATGTCATCACCTGAAAACGAAGGGAGGGAAGAGAAAATAACTTGTGCCCCAGACCCTTTCACCAACTGTCCCAAGGCCTTGAAGACTTTCTTCATTCCCCTCAGACTATGGGATGCAGTTTCCTCCCCATCTGTGGAAGATCAGCAGAGGGTAGTAGTCATGACCTTCTGCATGTCATATTTTATAGAATAACCCTTGGCCTAATTCTGGCCACCTGTCCTGGCTCCACCCTCCCCTTGCAGTCATGCGTATAGTGGTGACTTCTTTTTCCCACTAAGTGGCCTGTCCTGGCTTGGCCATGGACATGCTCCCATGACTAAGCAAAAGCCAGGACATCTTTATTTCAGCTGAAACCAGAACAAGTGTTAAAAAGGACACAAAAGCATACCAAAAAAAAAAAAAAAAAAAAATTACCTAAATTTAAATTTAGAAAAAGTTTGGCTTTCTTGAGTTCCAAGGTGATATAGTCTCCTTGTTGTCCTTCTCCATGGAAAATTACACCTTCACTTTCAGAGGTCTTAAATTTCAGAGAGATGACATCTTTCAATGTTTTCATTTTCTTGTTCCTGAATCTGTATGGTAGCACTACGTGGCCATCAAAATTGATAACATCAGCCCCTAATGAAGAAAAAAAAAAAAAAAAAACAACATAACATTGTTTATGAGCGATTATATATTCCAGTAGCTATTGGAAAAAACAGATACGTTGTATGTAGATTGTATCTGAACAGAATAAAAACCTGTGCAAGTGCAGTATGCATTGCAAATATATTTTCTATTGACCAAGGATTATTCCTATAAAAAGTAGGAACGAGGAAGGGCATAAATTTAATTCATAGGATGTAAAAAACCAGCATCAGGAAAACAAATACTGCCACAGTACTAATTTTATTCTGACTTTTCTTAAATGTATTTGCTTTCCTATGCATTTTCTTAACTAGTTGACAACTTCTGAGTTATCATTAATTACTCATATTATGCCTCCTAAAATCAAATATATGCATCTGTGAAGACTGTAATCACTAAGACATGAAAGTAAAAAAATTGTGTAGGAGTTTTAAAATATTTTTCCTTGCCTTGTTCAGTTGTATATATAGAAATGTTTGATAAAATTTAGCTTCAACTGGTCTTGAGAAGAAAAAATTCTATCATTTGGACCAAGCTTTTATCTAGGTTTGGTTTTATTCAAAATCAGGGAGAAAAACTGAGGGATGCAATGATTATCTTTTAAAGTTAATCCAATATTCATGTAAAAGTTGCATAATATACTACAAAATTTGATATATTCTTATTTTCATTTTTTTAAGAATGAGACAGAATTTTTCACAACTTTTTTTGGATGCACGGTCCAGAAGTAATAGCTACAGAATTTCATTTCAATGAACAGGCATACTTCTAGTGAGTTTTGAATCTTCTCTTTTAAAAACAGTTCAGTAAAAGACTGCAAACATATAGATCTTTAAAATTTTATAGATTTGTTTAATAAAACCCTTTAAAAGCCACTTAACCTGTGACCAGTAACTAGTGCCCTAGCTATTATTTCTATGAGTATTTCCTCCTCTCTATTCACAACTAATAATTTAAATTCTTTAAAAATAATTCTTTAAAATGTTGATCTTTTTAAAGAAAAGAGTCTTCCCCACTTATATTCTACGGAAGCGTCCACTGTTATTGGCACAACATATTAGTATAATTCATTTCATGTTCTGAATTAAATAAAAAATAAAATTTATCATAAATTCTTCAATTACATCTTCCTTATTTTTGCCTGCTTCTATTGTGTGCCTATTTTCTTGTGTGACTGCTTGTAACTTTCTAAAAATCCTAACTAGTTTTTGTTATCATGGTGGAAAGTAACTTAAATCTTTCAGACCTTCTCAAAAACACACAAACAAAAACATTCCATTGTGCAGTTAGTGCAGCAGAATCTTAAAAAATTCCATTATAGCATTTTGTACATGATTAATATTACATATAAATGATTAATAAATTATATATATTTCAGTTCAAATTTAGGTAGTCAACTTTATCCACTATTATGTTAAAAAAGTTGCCTTTGTTTTTGGCAACATATGTCAGACATGCATTTTAAAAAATGCTTACTTTGAAGTAATTCTTGAAATATTATTTTTCATCCAGATTCAGTGAAGCGCCTAAAGAAATGTCTACAACCATGCCTAAATGTCTGGGAATTTAGGGGATACCAAAATGATCTGCTGAGTCAATTTTTACGAGTTCTGAGTCCTCAACTGCTATCAAGAGGCTGCTTATGTACAGCATCAATGTAGGCTTCTTTTCACATTCTATGATTTCCAGGAACATTTTTGCAGTGATAGAAAAGTTATCTGAGTGTCAGAGAAAAGCAAGCTTCATGATGTTTATTCTTTACTGAAAGTATGTACAAACAGAACCAATGTTTCATTCTATTTCATTGTCCAGTCACAAAATCCACAACACATCTTCTATTCAGTAACTAAACAACAGTCAGTTGAGATCAAGGCTCGCAGTTATGTTTATTAAGTGCCTGTCCATACATCCTTTCACCATTAAGCAAAGTGAGTTTTCTGATATACGCACCAACACATTGTGTTTCTGTCCTTCAGGATTTTTCCAGCTAGACCAGGCATATCCAACCCATGGACTGTGGACAACATGCAATCTGGCGCAGCCTGTCAAGAGGCCCAGCCTCTGCCCCTCACCACCATGGTGATTAGTCTTCTTAACCTACCTGCCTGGTCTGGCCCTAGGTGCTCACCTAGAAACAACCACACATAGATCTGCCACTAACATCATGGTGACTGAAACCAGGAGCTCAGTGTACAGGTAAGTCAGGTTATGGCAAATAATTTTATACTATTTGATACTTTAGCCAAAAACAGTACTGCAAACAGTGAAAAACAGGCAGCCATGCTTTCTGTTTTGATAAAGGAATTTGAGACTATATTTCAAGACTGATGAAAAGAATCTTTTTTCTTTTCTTTTCTTTTCTTTTCTTTTCTTTTCTTTTCTTTTCTTTTCTTTTCTTTTCTTTTCTTTTCTTTTCTTTTCTTTTCTTTTCTTTTCTTTTCTTTTCTTTTCTTTTCTTTTCTTTTCTTTTCTTTCTTTTCTTTTCTTTTCTTTTCTCTTTTCTTTTCTTTTCTTTCTTTTCTTTTCTTTTCTTTTCTTTTCTTTTCTTTTCTTTTCTTTTCTTTTCTTTCTTTTCTTTTCTTTTCTTTTCTTTTCTTTTCTTTTCTTTTCTTTTCTTTTCTTTTCTTTTCTTTTCTTTTCTTTTCTTTTCTTTTCTTTTCTTTTCTTTTCTTTTCTTTTCTTTTCTTTTCTTTTCTTTTCTTTCTTTTCTTATCTTTTCTTTTCTCTTCTTTTCTCTTCTTTTCTTTTCTTCTTTTTCTTTTGTGTACTCATGACCCTATTTTCAGTTCCCATAAATAAATTACCTGCAAATTTTTAAATGTAATGTGTAGAGTTACAATCACATATTTAACTCAAACATTGATCCTGTCTCTTCATCAGACTTCTGTGAGACCTCTCTTAGCAGAGACAAACATTCCTTGCTTCACCACCCCATCTTATTCATGTCATTGCTCTCTGATTGTACATAAATTTGTGAACAACAGTTATCAAGGATGAAGCACAGAATGAATGAAATTTCATCAAAAGTCTCTCACTAACACCTTGAGAACTCACTAGGAATTGCAACCACTACTATAAAAACAGAGTTGTGCGTTGATTTCACAGAAATGAAATCAAATATCTTACTAGTTTTATGGTTCCCCACCCCCCGCCCCCTTTTTAAAAATTAAAAATTGAAATGTTTTGTTACTTACATACATAAACTATATTATATATTTTACAAGAGATGCTCCAAAAATAATGCCTCCTGCTTTATTGTGTTGGCCCATGGTGACAGAGACAGATGTTGAAAGTGTGGTAGTAGAGGCTGAAACTTCCTGACCATATTCCATCACATTTTGTGTGTGACAGATGGAAGCAGGATGGTGGTCTGACAAAATAACCTCTGACACAGAAGTGCATAAGAAGCAAAGGTGGATAATTCAATTCCTCCAGGTGGAAAATTGGCTCTCATTGACATTCACTGGTGATGACTCAACACTGATGAACACCAACAGTGGATGTGAATACGAGTTGGTAGGTGGTAGACTTCAGCAATTGTGACAGCTAGTCTCCTCCTCTGGTGCAGGTTTTTACAAGAATGGCCTGTGGTTTCTTGTTCATCCCTGGTGAAAATACACAGCTAGTGGTGGTGATTTTCTTGAAAAAATAGTATTATGAGGCTGAGAATTTGCTCTATCAAATAGTGTTATTATGCTCTTTGTATCTGTTGTAGTTTCCATGGAGACATTACTTGCAGTAACCTACGTACATGTAGCCCACAAAAATTCCTCTTTTCTCAGAACATACCAGGCAAACCAAAAGTACGGAAACCCATGCACCAATCACTAATTCATAGGTCACTCTGAAAGTAATGCTTGCTATTTAGTTACATGCAAACTATAATAGAGGTTTATCTAGACATGAACCAGCAGTATGCCCAGGTAGCCAAGAAGGCCAATGGCATACTAGCTTGTACCAGAAATAGTGCTGCCAGCAGGAGCAGGGAAATGATCATCCCTCTATACTAAGTTATAGAGAGGCTGCATCACAAGTACTGTGTTCAGTTTTTAGCCCCTGACTAGAAGAAAGACATTGAAAGCCTGGAGTTTGTCCAGAGAAGGGCAATTAAACTGGTGAGGGGTCTGGAGCACAAGTCTTATGAGGAGCAGCTGACGGAACTGGGATTGTTTAGTCTGCAGAAGAGGAGGCTCAGGCATGACCTTATTGCTCTCTACAACTACCTGAAAGAAAGTTGTGGCAAGGTGAGCGTCAGCCTCTTCTCCTTTGTAACTAGCAATAGGACTAGAGGGAATGGCTACAAGCTGTGACAGAGGAGTTCAGGTTGGATGTTAGGAAAAGCTTTTTTTCCAAAAGATTGGTCAAGCACTGGGATGGACTGCCCTGGGAGTGGCAAGTTAGATCAGAAAAAGGTAATACTTTCTTTCTCTACTTGAAACAGTCATAGGCTCCACAAAATTCTTCCTGTGGAAGTAAAAGAGATTAAGAAGACTGAGGGGATAGATTCTGTAGTGCAAGTTTCCTCATGTCTCTCTATGACATTGTTACTCTACATTCTACTGGAGTAAAAGGCACCTACAGAGCATTTTTATTTCATGTTATTTTTGAACACAATTGATGTAATAGCAGCTTAGTATCACCAAAATAGACATGTCACATCACTGGAAGGTTTTCAGGCTCTTTCCAATTGCCTATATATATATGTACAGATATATATTAATATGTAGATATTTTCATGGATCACCTCAACCTATCATGACTTCCACAGCATTGACTTCGCATCCTATGAAGGAGGTCAAAGGAAAGAATTTAATTTTCTGCTGTTTGTAAAGTCCCCTATGTAGAACATATCACCTTTCCCCTAAGATCAGCTGGTATCTCTTTGTAACATCAGCATAAGTTACCTTGACTGTCAAGCATGTGACTCACATCTAATCAAGACTTTGACTAGATTTTTGTGGGTTTGTGGGTTCTCAATATGTAGCTCATGAAATACAAGTATCCTTTTCATACCTGGATCAGTCTTTCAGTCATGCAGTTATGTTCTTTTCATTATCAATTTACTTAAATTAATATCACACACTTTAACAGAGTCAAGTAAAAGTATCACATATTTCTAAAACACGGCCCTGAATATTATGCTTTGAAATCATTCAATTAAAAAAGAAACAGGACTAATCTTTGATTGAGTAGCTTTCTTTTATTCCTAGCTAAGCTACCAGCATGTGCACTGGCCTATATAATAATTCAATATAATAATTCACCTAAAGATTACATAGCAATTATGTTTAAGAGTCATTATGTATAGAAAGATGGTAATGACTTATGTTCCTTCTACAATGACTCTCAGCTATTTAATATCACGATAATAACCATGACAAGAAATGGTACTTAGACAGTAAAACATATTGTTCCTATAATTGAAGCGTAAATATACAATATTTTTCATCCTTAGTCACTAAACTAACTACCATTAATAGGAAAGAGACAGTATATAAGTGTATACATATATGTTTATATATTTGTTTATATATTTACTTAGTGCACGAGAGAGACAGGAAAAGAGGAAGAGAGACAAAAATGTGGTAAGATGGGAAAAAAGTAACTGACAATATTGAAAATAAATATATGCATTTAAATAAGAAATATAAATCTAATTACTTTAAACCTGAATTCTCCACTGTTGGATTTCCTGAGATATGGATAAGCACTATTGACATGTTAAAAATACAACACCACTTTCATCTGGCTAGGAAAATGTATTAGCCCTTAATCCAATATATTTCTGTGATGCCACATTTAAGCAGTTTTCCTCTGAAGAACAATAAATCAGAATATCTCGAAGAAGGTGTTAAAAAATCTGGTGACAAAAGTGACCCCAATTCCAAATCTCAAAGGAAAATAAGTCACCACCCACAGTCTTATTACCTTATTAGACTTGGGTAGGCTTGTTCAGATATTTTTTGCCCTATACTTGTGTCTACTTGAAGAATTTTGTAAATTTTGGTCAGTGAACAAAATCTGTAAAAGAGATTCCTTTTTGAATTCCAAAATAATTCATTTAATTAATTACAAACAATTTTGAATTAGACTCAGACTCCAGAACTTCCCTATTTCCTCTTTTTTCTGGTGACGGAAGTGTAACTATATGTCATGGTTTTAGATTTTTGTTCTCAGTATTCCACATCATAACATCATGTAGTACATGTTAAAGCATTAATGCTCCTGTTCCATGCATAGTAGATATTTCGGGGTACCTGTTTTAGAAGAGAAGAAGAACTATATCCCCCAGAGGACTGCTCACTGTTCTGTTACCATTTCTGCTCAGTGGGAAAGATAAAAACCATTCGTAGATCTCTTGACTTCCCTTTTTTGATTTTCTGGCTCATCTCTGCTCCCAGCCATATCACCTCAGCTTAATTAGAGTAAGGCTTCTATTTTTCAGACACTCTCACTTTAGTTATTAGCTTCAATTCTAATTACGTTATATTATATTGCATTATAGTATGTTATCTTGCATTCTGATATCTTATTTAGTAAATTAGTTTGTTTCTCCTCAGATCATTGCCACTGTGCTGTTTTTAGACCCATCTCCCTACCTTTTCCCCTTTTCCTTTTCCCAGGGCTTGGATTCGCAGGTTCCCCTGCCTCATTAGTCTATTACCTATGTTAGTGTCTGAAAAGTGCTAGAATAGAAGTAGAATAGTGCATAGAGGTGCTCATTCACAAAAACTCAACAGTGATTTCATAACAGCTAATTTAGCTACTTTGATAAACGTTTCTGCCTTGAATTACTAAAAAATTCCTGCTAAGAGCAGGTGTCAGTGAATTTACATTGGACAGAATAGCAGTGTACTTTCCAGAGAAATGCTTGTGAATATATCTGAAATCAAGCCAACAATATTCATAGGAAATTTACCATTCACACATATTTCAAAATTGCCAATGGCTTCTACACGATCAACTCTGCACACTTCTTACAAAACATTTCACTGGGATTAAAAATATAAAGGTTCTGTACTAATGATTGCTGGCAATCTTAGGTGAAATTTTTCTCACTTTTTCCACTTCCATTAACTCTATTTCATCTGACATACTTTTTAGATTAAAACATTTTTAGAGTGAGGATCTTCACTTTCAGCATTCTTTCCTTAACATATTATGTGAGCCTTATGCTGCTGTATGGGCACTAATGCATATACTAATTCTGTATGACTAAAAAGCATTAACCATGAATCTATCCTTTAAAAGCATCTATCTTTCAAAAACGTAAAATGTATCAAAGAGCCTCTCGCTGGGCTACCATATTCCACACACGTAGAGTATTTTCTTGTTGTTATTAATCACGGGCACCAAAATATCATTATGAAAATTTAAGCACGTAAACAATATATTATCAACATACTGCTCTGATGACCAAGAAGGCCAATGAGTTCATTGAAAAGAGCATGGCCAGAAGGTCCAGGGAGGTGATCTTCCCCCTCTGCTCTGCTCTGGTCAGGCCTCACCTGGAGTACTCTATCCAGGTCTGGGCTTCCCAGTACAAAAAATGCAGAGATCTCCTGGAGATAGTCCAGCAGAGGACCACAAGTGACCTGGAGAGTCTCCCCTATGAGGAAAGGCTAGGTAACCTGAATCTTTTCAGCCTTGAGAAAAGAAGACTGAGAGGGGATCTTATTAATGTCTATAAATATCTTAAGTGTGGGAGTCAAAGGGACATGGCCAACCTCTTTTCAGCAGTCCATGGGGACAGAACAAGGGGAAATGGCCATAAAGTTGAGCATAGGAAGTTCCGAACCAATAAGCGAAAGAACATCTTCACAATGAGGGTTACAGAGTACTGGAACATGTTGCCCAGAGCTTTTCTTCAGAGGAGGGGAGTTACATTCAGCTAGATTGAGTCAAGGTTAGATATCATGGGGAAGACAGAGACCCCCATGCTTTCTGGGAGCGCCTCCTCATGGGGACAGTCTTTTTCTCCCAGCTGGAAGATGTCCATGCTGCAGCATGTGTCTGGTGCCGCTTGTGCTCCTGTCACTGAGCACCTGTGAGAAAAGCCAGGCTTCATGATCTTCCACAATCCCAGTAAGCATCTGTAGGTAACACTCACTTTTTTTAATACTGATTGTAGGCAGTTCCCTCAGCCTTTGCTGCGACTGCTGGGTGCCCTGGACTCTCACCAGCCCTGGCTGAGCTCTTGCTCCATGTGGCAATGTCTTTTTCATACCAGGGACACCAGGTAGGGACTTAAGAATCCACATGCAGATTCTCAAGGTCCAAAAGGGGGGAAAAGATAGAGAGAGAAATATGTGTTGTTTTTGTTGTTTTTGTGAGTTCGTTTTCTTAAGTATTACTCATTTTTTATTTATTGAATCAATTGTTCAATATGCCTCATCTTGAAAAGATGACCTTCATGCTGAACTTCAGGCTGCTTCATGTCAGAACCAAAGTCATCTTCTCCACATGAGTAGCCACTTCTGTAACTTGTTTGACACATTCTCAGGGCCCCAGTCAGCTCAGGTCCTTCTGCTGGATTCCTTCTGTTGTCCTGGCACAGCAGCTCAGAGAATGCTGGTCTCTGCCTTCCCCTATTCCTGAGGACTTGGGGAAGAAGAAATGACAGATTTTGGCAAGGGAAAAGGATGGAGATGCGAAGGATGGTCTCACAGAAGCTTTTGTTGTCAAATGAATTACCAGGAATGGCCATGTGAGCCTGCAAGGTGGTACTGGAGTTGGGACTCCGCCAGCTAGTGGTAAACTTACGGGATGGATAGTTTGGTGCCAAGACAGAGGTGGCCATCTGGGGAGAGGTGGACAGGACCCTGCCTGGCCACCAGAGCACACAGCTAGTTTGAGCTGAAGGGGAAATACTTTGTCCAGTAAAGATCCCAGTAAATCCTGGGAAAGCATCCTTCAGGAATAATATTGCAATATTTTTTGGAATTTGGAATACTTCTTTCTTTCCAGACTTGTCCAAACTTGAAGTTTTTTAATTAGATCTTCTTCCTCTGTCACTGGTGTAAAAAATCAGACTTAAATAACAGTGTGGGTTTCTATTCTGTTTTTGTTTCCAATTATCAGTCTCATTACTTATTATTATCTAGCTGGGATTGTATATTGTACAATAACAGAAAACTTCCTCACAGTCTTTGTACTTCATATAAAATCAGCTGTAACTTAATTCACAATGACATAAACAATGTGATAACACCATAGCTTATGCTTCCATTTAAAATTTATCATTTCTATTTTTGTAAAATAACATCAGTTCGTATAATCTGTGTACAATTCAGTCTGATTGCTTAGAATAACTTGTTACAAATGTTAAATAGCTGTCATGCTAATACATCATAAGACGTGATGAATATGTAGTTTTTAGGAAGAGTGCCACAAGAGCTCTATCCATCTTTGAAGAGCCACATTTTTTATAAGGAACCTATTTCATACTCATACATAAAGCACAGTTGTTTAGCTTTGTTTATCTTTGCAGAAGCTTGCTTATGAATATAAATAACACATTTTATAGAAGAGAGAAAGAAAGGTAGAAAGAAAGTAGCAGTAGCACATCCTTCTTTTCATAAATTCTCTTAGAAAGTTAACTGAGTTTCACTGAAGGGAATGAATCAATGGTCCTTTATAAAGAAAAAATCAATTAGAAAGTCATTACATAAACGTTAGCATTCAAAAAATAAAATTATATATTAAAGCCAATTAGACTGTATGTCAGAACTACGGTGAATTGCACTTGCACTGATGTATGCAAAATCATTAGCAACCTCCATGTCCAAGAAATGTAGAGAGTGAAAAAGAACATGTTTATAGACAACTGAATTTTCTTTTGCAAGCTATCTCAAGCAGCAGATGACTTCTCTGGGCTTTTTAAGAGGTTTACTTTGTCTATCTCAAGTGTTACTGTTGTTACTGAAATTAGAACACTTGAGGCAACACATAAGACAACAGCCACTCCTGTGGCATCCAGGAGGGCTATAGGAAGAACAGGAATCCCAGTAGAGTCTTTCTCCCAATAGCTTGCTGTAGTCCTGGTGTGATTTGTGTTTAATGCCACACTGGAGAGGCAGATGGTGTTAAACATTGAGAAGGAGCACTACTGAGCATCTCACAGAAGAGCTGAAGTCCCCTCCTGTGGATGCAATGGGACAGTCAATCTTATTTATTTCCTTAATGACAGCAAATAGGCTAGCTAACTTTTCGTGTTTGGGTCTGCATCACAGAAGATTAATGTATCTCTCCCTGATGGGTTTGTTCTGAGCAATCAGAAGCAGAAGAAATCTCTCCCTGTAAGTCAGATGCTGTAGCTTGCAAAATTAAACATTCCGATACAGGTTGTCACATCATACAACCACTGCAAGGGATGGGGCATTTCAACTGTATCACAGTTTCAGGATTTTTGTAATTGGTATTTCACATCTTAACATCAAGTAGTGCACTGGGAGTTAAAGAGTTAATGCTCCAGTTCTGTGGATTGTTGATATTTCTAGGTATAGCTGTCTCAGAAGACAACTATATAGCCCAGAGGACTTTACGTTTTTATTTTCTGTTTGGATGGGGAAACAAAACTGTTTGCAAATCATGAGACATCTCCTTTTTCCTTTCCGCTCATCTCTACAGCGTGTGTGCTCCCTAGCCATCTCACCTTCAGCGTTAGAGTAAGGCCTTTGTTTTTTGGACACTCTCATTTTATTTGATTTCTTAGCTTCCATTTCGATTATATTATATTATATTGTGTTATCTTGCATTTCAATATCTCATTTAGTAAATCAACTTTTCTCCTCAGATCATTGTTGTTTCATTTTTAGGCCCATCTCTCTACCCTTTACCCTCTCTACCCCTTTTCCCCTTCCCCCTTTCCCAAGGTGTGGGTCTGTGGGTCCCCCTGACCCATTAGTCATGGAACCAGGCTGAACTGGCCTGTAAACCATTGACATACTGCATCTACCATTAGAGGTTCAATCCTAAACACAGTAGATAGAGAGAAAAGGAGACACAGAAGTCTGAATTCATTACATATGTTTCTGAACACATATTCAACATAATACACATTTTAGTTAGATATAACTGAAATGCAAATGGCATGCATTTCATTTCAGAAACGAGATGCATTTCTGAGCTGAGGTAAAAACTATGTTTAGTTAGAAAAGCTGAATTAGGGTACTTAGTGCCAGAGATGCTTAAGTAACAAAGACATCCCTATAGCTCTGTAGATGTGAAGGAGGTATGAGATGAGACAACAACTGCTGGACAGACAAAATGCCTGAGTGTGCCTCAGCTGGTGAAAGATACCTAAATTCAGAAACATAATTTGTCCTAGGTTCCTAAAACACTTCCGTATGAGATGTATACTGTCCTAACGCTATCCATTTATCTTCTAGCAATATGTACTTAGATTAGACAAGTTTGTATAAAAGTCTAATCAAATGTTCTGATAACGGTTATTTTTATATTTGAATTCAGGCATAATGGACCATAGGGTCATGAAGAGTAGATGGTGCATATACAAATTCATATCCACTTCATAATTTATAACAATTAGTAATTTTGATGACAGAATACTAGTTCTTGGGAACAAACATACCAAAAACTACACCCATTTGGTCTAGAATAGCAAACAATCACCAAAGTCAAATAACACAACTCAAAACACTTAGTACTCCACTAATAATTTCAAAATCTAGCACAAAGGACATTATTTTAAAGACTTAATCTGGATATATGAACAATAAACAGAAAAATAGAAGAAAAAAAAAAAAACATGAAAAAAAAATGAAAGCAAATAATAAAGAAAGATTGTTAAAGAAAAAATGGTTATGACTGCTACTGGAGTACTGTGTTCAGGGAATCCAGAACAACCACATATTATATTCTTATTGTCCCTCATTTAATCGTTGCTAGCAAAACCTATGCTTTAAATAAAATGCTTTTATACTAACTTTTCATACATTAAATTTGATTTCTAAATCAAAATATACCTAAGTCAGGTTTCAGTGTAAGATATTTATAAAGTAGCCAATACTAAATAAATTGTTTGAATATTTATTTTACATCTTGAATGTCTATTTTGCAACTGTAGCTCATTTTCTTTGGCTCTACTACAAAAAAAAAAAACAAAAAAATCCTTTTGTGTCTCACATGTCTTAAATCATCTTAAGATGTCTTAAGACATCTTAAGACATCTTAAGTCACTGCATGTGTTTAGGAGCTGGTTGATCACATCTGAGAAGTGCTTGTAACAGGAAGCAACGTTGTAGTATCTTTTATTCCAACAAGTTAATCAGTAAATCCGCTCTGCTTTCATTGCGCATCATCTGTAAACTGAAAAGCTGGAGGCTGACTTGCATATTTGCTAATGCACTAATGCAGTAAATGATAAGAATATGTAAGTGGTTGATTCTAATCACAGCCTTGTGAAGCTATATTGCAGAAAGCAGAATTAAATCCATAGGGCTACCCTGGACATCTGTTGTGTGGAGCTCTGACTTTGCAATTCCTATTGACAGCTACATCAAACGTCCGAGTGCTTGAAATATTTGAGTGAGTGACCAGAACTCTTTAGGCTCAAATGAGATGCTGCATTACTGCATTAATAATCAGAGGAATGTTCATCAGTTCAGACATCTACAAGTTAGACACTATATTTCTATCTAAACTCTGAATTTTAAATAGACTTGTTTTCTTAGAATGTAAGAATATTTTACCATTGTGTGCATTGACACAGCTAATCATAGCTGCTAATCATAAATGAGCAGATTTGTAGAAAGATTCAAGCATTAAGCGTTATCTGGAGTATTATGTTCAGGTCTGGGGCCCCCAATACAAGAAGGAAAGGGAGTTGTTAAGGTCCAGAGGAGAGCCACAGAGATGATAGAGGGATGGAGCACCTCCCCTACAAAGACAGGCTAAGGCACATGGACTTGTTCAGCCTGGTTAAAAGAAGGCTACGGGGTGACCGCTTGGCAGCATGTGACATGGAGTATGGAGAGATCAACTTTTCACAGTCTCAGCAAAGATATATTATGCTTCAAATTATGATAGATTCAAAGAAAAACAGAGATTATGCATGGAAAAGGGATGACAATCTGTTAAGCTTATTACTAAAATGCTATCAATACTGAAGGCTTTTGTGGGGTTAAGAATGTAAACTGGGAAATAATATGTAAGAGCCATTTAAAGTTCAATAAATATGCAGTAGAACCACATGACTCAGGAAGTTTTTGAGCCAAAACTAATTCAAAAGTAGAAGAACACTGTCTGGAAGCAACATACCTATTTTTATTTTTTTTTATATATACACTTCTTACCAGATCCCAAAGAGATGGCCTTTTCTTACATTTATATATATATAGAAAAAATAAAAATATGGCCTTTTCCCTCTCAAGCATCTGTTTTCTCACCAATACCTGGCATTTTCTCCCAGAAATACCAGCTTTCTCACGGATACATGACCTTCTCCCCCCCACATCAGACATTTTCTCCCAGAAATATGTCATTTGAGCACAGAGATCAAGTCTCCCCGAAAAGGACTTTTCTGAGAAATACCTGACATTTTCTCTCCAAAATACTAATTGACACTCCTCCAGTGGACATTTTCTCCCGTGTTTACCATATTTTCTCCCCGAGACCACTTGGCACACCAAAAATACCGCAGTTGCTCTCCTCTACAAGACAGTCTTTCCCACCGTTTCCCACTTTTCTCCCTCATTTATCTCATTTGCTCCCTGAAGTTCCAGCTTTCTCCTCCTTCGATGACATTTTCTCCCAGAAATTCCCGTTTTTCACCCAGAGGATGGCATCTTCTTCCAAAAAGAACACCTTAGCTCCCAGAAATACCAGCTTTCTCCAATCCAATGAGATTAGCTCCCAGAAATACTGCTTTTTGCCCAAACACATGATCTATTCCACCACAACTATCATGTTTTAATCCTCAAGAATACATTCTCTACCAGACCTATGCCATTTCCTCCCACAAATACCAGCCTTCTCCCAAATACGTGGCATTTCCTCCCACAAGTACTACTCGGCCATCCAAAAGAGGACATTTCCTCCCCAAAGAAGGAGACTTGCTCCCTGAAAAAACAGCCTTCTCCCCAAACAGATGAAGTTTTCTACCAGAAAAACAGCTTTTCTTAGATATGCTTTACGCTTCATCCACAAAATACTATATGACAATGCCAAAGGTGACTTTTTCCAACAAAAATACGATCTTGTCTCCCACAAATATCACCATTCTCCCAAACAGATGACATTTTCTACCACAAGTACTACTTCACACTCCACAGGATGAGACTTACCATCATACTTTTCTAGACTTCATATCACAGTTTCCTCCCAAATTAGATTTCCTTCCAGACATACCAGCATTCCCCGAAACAGAGGACATTTTCCCCCGGAAATACCATCATACCATCTTTTCTCCCAGAAATACCAGCTTTCTTACAAATACTTCACATTTCCTCCCATTTACACTACTTCACACTCCTAACAATCCTACGGCCGTTTCATCTCCCAAATGTGTTTCTGCCAGAAATACCAGTTGTCTCTTAAATATATGAAGCTTTCTTCTTATACAATCCTCAAGATGACATTTTCTCCAAACAGAGGACATTTTCTCTCAGAAATACCAGGACTCGTATGAATATTTCAATTTCCTCCCGAATATACAACATTACACTCCTCAAGAGGACAGTTTCTTCCAGAAATGTGGCATTTTATCACACCTAGACCATTTTTATCCCCAATAGAACTCATTTTCCCCCACAAATACCACTACTCCAAGAAATAGCTCCCATTCTCTACCAAAAATGCTGCTTTACTCTCCTCATGATCACACTTACCCCCATCAAGATGGCAGTGTCACAGAAATACCAGCTTCTGCCCCCCAAAATAGGACATTTTCTCCCCAAAACAAGACATTTTCTCCCAGAAATACCACTTCTCTTAGAAATACCTCCCATTTCATCCCAGGAATACTACTTGACATTCCTCAAGATCACACTTACTCCCATCACAATGGCCTTTTCTCCCACATACACCAGGTTTCTCCGAAATACACCACATTTACTCCTACATAGACCAGTTTTCTCCCAAAGATGGCATACATTCACTCAGAAATTCCTGCCTATTCTTCAAAATACGGCCTTTTCCCAAAAAAAAACAGCTTTCTGACAAACACATGTCATTTTCCAACCAAGTCTGCTACTATCTCCCAGAAACAGCCGGTTTCCGAGAAATACCTGACGTTTGCTCTCCCAAATACTACTTGACACTCCGCCAGAGAACATTGTCTCCCCTATTTACCACGTTTTCTCCCCAAGAGACCACTTGGCACACCAAAAAGACCACCGTTGCTCTCCAATACAAGATATTCTTTCCCACCGGTTCCCACTTTTCTCCCTCAACGATGTCATTTCCTCCCAGAAATGCCACTTTTCCCTTGGAAATTTCACCTTCTCTTCCAAAAAGAGGAGATTTGCTCCCAGAAATACCCCTTCTCTTACAACTGCCACACGCTTTCTCCCCAAAAAGCCTCCAGGACAATGCCAAATGGGACACTTGCAGACAAGAAGAGGACACCTTCTCTCAGAAAGACCACTTTTCTCCCCAAGAGAAGAGATTTTCTCCCAATTGGATGACATTTGCTGTAAGAAAGACCTGTTTTCTTCCCTCAAGAGGACATTGTCTTTCCCACTGAGGACATTTTCTCCCAGAAGTACCGCTACTCTTAGAAACACTTCCATTTCCGCCCAAATCTACTCCATGACACGCCTCAGGATGACACTTACTCCCCGATTTGGGGCATTTTCTCCCAGAAATACCACTTCTCTCCCAAAGGGATGGCCTTTTCCCTCTCTAGCATCTGTTTCCTCACCAATACCTGGCATTTTCTCCAAGAAACACCAGCTTTCTCACACATACGTGACCTTCTCCCCCCCACATCAGATGTTCTCTCCCAGAAATATGGCATTTGATCACAGATATACTCTTTCCAGGGAATACCAGGTTTCATAAAAATACCTCATAATTTCTCCATGAAGTTGGTTAGCAAGATGACACTTTCACCCTAAATAGGAGATTTTTGCTCAGAAATGCATGCTTCCCCCTCACTGAACGGCATCTTCTCCCCAAATTAGGACATTATCTCCCCGAAATACCACATTTCTCCAATCCAATGACATTATCTCTACGGAGAGTTTGCAGTTGCTGCCCGTTAAATCGCTTTTCTCCCCGAATACCACTCTCAGACTTCAACAGCGATCTCGTCTTTCTCTCTCGGATGCCGAGAAAGACAGACATTATCCGGATGCTTTTCTTGGACGAGCGGCTTCTTCTGCGCACATCGCAAAGGAGCGGTTCTGACTTCTCCTTGTGTCCATGCATTCTGCACTACGCTTCTCTCTCATTCTTATGTCTGTCCCTTGATTCCTAGCCACATTTCGTTTCTGTGTGTTTATCCGATGCTACACTTCAGCATTCTGTGACGAACAGAGTAGAAGGGAAAAGCCCCTCTAATAAGGCAGCTAGAAGTTCCAGGAGCGACACACGTTGTGCTTTCAGAGAGGACGTTACTGAAAGTGGAGAGATGTGGATTCTTTCCTCCGGAGAAAAAAAACCTTGTTATTAGGAAATGCAGTATTCTGAAATCGCACGTTGTCGGCATCGCAATTTCGCAAATTCGCTCTCGTGGGTCGACAGCGCCACTCTCTGTTAACCGCTTCGGAGATTTTGCAGTTGCTGGCCGGGAAATCGCGGTTCTCCCCGAATGCCGCTTTCTGCCTTCAGCAGCGGTCTCGTCTCTCTCGGATGCCGAGAAAGGGCGACTTCAGCCGGATGCTTTTCATCAAAAAGCGGCTTCTTCTGCGCACATCACAACGGAGCGGTTCTGACTTCATGTGTCCATGCATTCTTTATGTCTTTCCCTTGATTCCAAGCGACATATAGTTTTTCTCTGTTAATCCGATGCTACACTTCAGCATTCCTTGACGAAACGAGTAGAATTAGTGAAACTGCGATGCCGAGAACGTGCGAATTCAGTATACTGCATTTCCTGAAAACAGGGGTTTTTTTCTCCGGAGGAAAGAATCCACATCTCTCCTCTTTTTGTAACGTCCTCTCTGAAAGCACAACTTGTGTCTCTCCTGGAACTTCTATCTGCCTTATTAGAGGGACTTTTCCCTTCTACTCTGTTCGTCACAGAATGCTGAAGAGTAGCATCGGATAAACAGAGAAAAACGAAATGTCGCTAGAAATCAAGGATTAAGAATGAGAGAGAAGCGTAGTGCAGAATGCATGGACGGAAGAAGTCAGAACAACTCCTATGCCATGTGCGCAGAAGAAGCCGCTCGTCGCAGAAAAGCATCCGGCTGAAGTCGGACCTTTCTCGGCATCCGAGAGACGAGACCGCTGCTGAAGGCAGAAAGCGGCATTCGGGGAGAACCGCGATTTCCCTTCAGCAACTGCAAACTCTCCGTAGTGGTTTAGAGACAGTGCTGCTTTCGACCCACGAGAGCGAAATATCGAAATAGCTATGCAGAGAACGTGCGATTTCAGAATACTGCATTGCCTGAAAACAAGGGTTTTTTTCTCCGGAGGAAAGAATCCACATCTCTCCACTTTCTGCAACGTCCTCCCTGAAAGCACAACGTGTGTCTCTCCTGGAACTTCTAGCTGCCTTATTAGATGGGCTTTTCCCTTCTACTCTGTTCGTCACAGAATGCTGAAGAGTAGCATCTGAAAAAAAGAGAAAAACGAAATGTGGCTAGGAATCAAGGGAAGGACTGAAAGAATGAGAGAGAAGCGTAGTGCAGAATGCATGGACACAAGGAGAAGTCAGAACCGCTCCTTTGCGATGTGCGCAGAAGAAGCCGCTTTTTGATGAAAAGCATCCGGCTGAAGTCGCCCTTTCTCGGCATCCGAGACAGACGAGACCGCTGCTGAAGGCAGAAAGCGGCATTCGGGGAGAACCGCGATTTCCCGGCCAGCAAATGCAAACTCTCCGTAGTGGTTTAGCGACAGTGCTGCTTTCGACCCACGAGAGCGAAATAGCGAATTTGCTATGCAGAGAACTTGCGATTTCAGAGTACTGCATTGCCTGAAAACAGAGGGTTTTTTCTCCGTAGGAAAGAATCCACATCTCTCCACTTTCTGTAACGTCCTCTCTGAAAGCACAACGTGTGTCTCTCCTGGAACTTCTATCTGCCTTATTAGAGGGGCTTTTTCCGTCTACTCTGTTCGTCACAGAATGCTGAAGTGTAGCATCGGATAAACACACAAAAAGGAAATGTCGCTAGGAATAAGAGGAAAGGCATAAGAATGAGAGAGAAGCGTAGTGCAGAATGCATGGACACAAGGAGAAGTCAGAACCGCTCCTTTGCGATGTGCGCAGAAGAAGTCGCTCGTCCAAGAAAAGCATCCGGCTGATGTCTGTCTTTCTCGGCATCCGAGAGAGAAAGACGAGATCGCTGTTGAAGTCTGAAGGTCGTATTCGGGGAGAAAAGCGATTTAACGGGCAGCAACTGCAAACTCTCCGTAGAGATAATGTCATTGGATTGGAGAAATGTGGTATTTCGGGGAGATAATGTCCTAATTTGGGGAGAAGATGCCGTTCAGTGAGGGTGAAGCATGCATTTCTGAGCAAAAATCTCCTATTTAGGGTGAAAGTGTCATCTTGCTAACCAACTTCATGGAGAAATTATGAGGTATTTTTATGAAACCTGGTATTCCCTGGAAAGAGTATATCTGTGATCAAATGCCATATTTTTGGGAGAGAACATCTGATGTGGGGGGGAGAAGGTCACGTATGTGTGAGAAAGCTGGTGTTTCTTGGAGAAAATGCCAGGTATTGGTGAGGAAACAGATGCTAGAGAGGGAAAAGGCCATCCCTTTGGGAGAGAAGTGGTATTTCTGGGAGAAAATGCCCCAAATCGGGGAGTAAGTGTCATCCTGAGGCGTGTCATGGAGTAGATTTGGGAGGAAATGGAGGTGTTTCTAAGAGTAGCGGTACTTCTGGGAGAAAATGTCCTCAGTGGGAAAGACAATGTCCTCTTGAGGGAAGAAAACAGGTCTTTCTTACAGCAAATGTCATCCAATTGGGAGAAAATCTCCTCTCTTGGGGAGAAAAGTGGTCTTTCTGAGAGAAGGTGTCCTCTTCTTGGCTGCAAGTGTCCCATTTGGCATTGTCATGGAGGCTTTTTGGGGAGAAAGCGTGTGGCAGTTGTAAGAGAAGGGGCATTTCTGGGAGCAAATCTCCTCTTTTTGGAAGAGAAGGTGAAATTTCCAAGGGAAAAGTGGCATTTCTGGGAGGAAATGACATCGTTGAGGGAGAAAAGTGGGAACCGGTGGGAAAGAATATCTTGTATTGGAGAGCAACGGTGGTCTTTTTGGTGTGCCAAGTGGTCTCTTGGGGAGAAAACGTGGTAAATAGGGGAGACAATGTTCTCTGGCGGAGTGTCAAGTAGTATTTGGGAGAGCAAACGTCAGGTATTTCTCGGAAACCGGCTGTTTCTGGGAGATAGTAGCAGACTTGGTTGGAAAATGACATGTGTTTGTCAGAAAGCTGTTTTTTTTTGGGAAAAAGGCCGTATTTTGAAGAATAGGCAGGAATTTCTGGGTGAATGTATGCCATCTTTGGGAGAAACTGGTCTATGTAGGAGTAAATGTGGTGTATTTCGGAGAAACCTGGTGTATGTGGGAGAAAAGGCCATTGTGATGGGAGTAAGTGTGATCTTGAGGGTGTCAAGCTGTTTTTCTGGTAGAAAACTTCATCTGTTTGGGGAGAAGGCTGTTTTTTCAGGGAGCAAGTCTCCTTCTTTGGGGAGGAAATGTCCTCTTTTGGATGGCCGAGTAGTACTTGTGGGAGGAAATGCCACGTATTTGGGAGAAGGCTGGTATTTGTGGGAGGAAATGGCATAGGTCTGGTAGAGAATGTATTCTTGAGGATTAAAACATGATAGTTGTGGTGGAATAGATCATGTGTTTGGGCAAAAAGCAGTATTTCTGGGAGCTAATCTCATTGGATTGGAGAAAGCTGGTATTTCTGGGAGCTAAGGTGTTCTTTTTGGAAGAAGATGCCATCCTCTGGGTGAAAAACGGGAATTTCTGGGAGAAAATGTCATCGAAGGAGGAGAAAGCTGGAACTTCAGGGAGCAAATGAGATAAATGAGGGAGAAAAGTGGGAAACGGTGGGAAAGACTGTCTTGTAGAGGAGAGCAACTGCGGTATTTTTGGTGTGCCAAGTGGTCTCGGGGAGAAAATATGGTAAACACGGGAGAAAATGTCCACTGGAGGAGTGTCAATTAGTATTTTGGAGAGAAAATGTCAGGTATTTCTCAGAAAAGTCCTTTTCGGGGAGACTTGATCTCTGTGCTCAAATGACATATTTCTGGGAGAAAATGTCTGATGTGGGGGGGAGAAGGTCATGTATCCGTGAGAAAGCTGGTATTTCTGGGAGAAAATGCCAGGTATTGGTGAGAAAACAGATGCTTGAGAGGGAAAAGGCCATATTTTTATTTTTTCTACATATATATAAATGTAAGAAAAGGCCATCTCTTTGGGATCTGGTAAGAAGTGTATATATAAAAAAAAATAAAAATAGGTATGTTGCTTCCAGACAGTGTTCTTCTACTTTTGAATTAGTTTTGGCTCAAAAACTTCCTGAGTCATGTGGTTCTACTGCATATTTATTGAACTTTAAATGGCTCTTACATATTATTTCCCAGTTTACATTCTTAACCCCACAAAAGCCTTCAGTATTGATAGCATTTTAGTAATAAGCTTAACAGATTGTCATCCCTTTTCCATGCATAATCTCTGTTTTTCTTTGAATCTATCATAATTTGAAGCATAATATATCTTTGCTGAGACTGTGAAAAGTTGATCTCTCCATACTCCATGTCACATGCTGCCAAGCGGTCACCCCGTAGCCTTCTTTTAACCAGGCTGAACAAGTCCATGTGCCTTAGCCTGTCTTTGTAGGGGAGGTGCTCCATCCCTCTATCATCTCTGTGGCTCTCCTCTGGACCTTAACAACTCCCTTTCCTTCTTGTATTGGGGGCCCCAGACCTGAACATAATACTCCAGATAACGCTTAATGCTTGAATCTTTCTACAAATCTGCTCATTTATGATTAGCAGCTATGATTAGCTGTGTCAATGCACACAATGGTAAAATATTCTTACATTCTAAGAAAACAAGTCTATTTAAAATTCAGAGTTTAGATAGAAATATAGTGTCTAACTTGTAGATGTCTGAACTGATGAACATTCCTCTGATTATTAATGCAGTAATGCAGCATCTCATTTGAGCCTAAAGAGTTCTGGTCACTCACTCAAATATTTCAAGCACTCGGACGTTTGATGTAGCTGTCAATAGGAATTGCAAAGTCAGAGCTCCACACAACAGATGTCCAGGGTAGCCCTATGGATTTAATTCTGCTTTCTGCAATATAGCTTCACAAGGCTGTGATTAGAATCAACCACTTACATATTCTTATCATTTACTGCATTAGTGCATTAGCAAATATGCAAGTCAGCCTCCAGCTTTTCAGTTTACAGATGATGCGCAATGAAAGCAGAGCGGATTTACTGATTAACTTGTTGGAATAAAAGATACTACAACGTTGCTTCCTGTTACAAGCACTTCTCAGATGTGATCAACCAGCTCCTAAACACATGCAGTGACTTAAGATGTCTTAAGACATCTTAAGATGATTTAAGACATGTGAGACACAAAAGGATTTTTTTTTTTTTTTTTTGAAGTAGAGCCAAAGAAAATGAGCTACAGTTGCAAAATAGACTTTCAAGTTGTAAAATAAATATTCAAACAATTTATTTAATACTGGCTACTTTATAAATATCTTACATTGAAACCTGACTTAGGTATATTTTGATTTAGAAATCAAATTTAATGTATGAAAAGTTAGTATAAAAGCATTTTATTTAAAGCATAGGTTTTGCTAGCAACAATTAAATGAGGGACAATAAGAATATAATATGTGGTTGTTCTGGATTCCCTGAACACAGTACTCCAGTAGCAGTCATAACCATTTTTTCTTTAACAATCTTTCTTTATTATTTGCTTTCATTTTTTTTTCATGTTTTTTTTTTTTCTTCTATTTTTCTGTTTATTGTTCATATATCCAGATTAAGTCTTTAAAATAATGTCCTTTGTGCTAGATTTTGAAATTATTAGTGGAGTACTAAGTGTTTTGAGTTGTGTTATTTGACTTTGGTGATTGTTTGCTATTCTAGACCAAATGGGTGTAGTTTTTGGTATGTTTGTTCCCAAGAACTAGTATTCTGTCATCAAAATTACTAATTGTTATAAATTATGAAGTGGATATGAATTTGTATATGCACCATCTACTCTTCATGACCCTATGGTCCATTATGCCTGAATTCAAATATAAAAATAACCGTTATCAGAACATTTGATTAGACTTTTATACAAACTTGTCTAATCTAAGTACATATTGCTAGAAGATAAATGGATAGCGTTAGGACAGTATACATCTCATACGGAAGTGTTTTAGGAACCTAGGACAAATTATGTTTCTGAATTTAGGTATCTTTCACCAGCTGAGGCACACTCAGGCATTTTGTCTGTCCAGCAGTTGTTGTCTCATCTCATACCTCCTTCACATCTACAGAGCTATAGGGATGTCTTTGTTACTTAAGCATCTCTGGCACTAAGTACCCTAATTCAGCTTTTCTAACTAAACATAGTTTTTACCTCAGCTCAGAAATGCATCTCATTTCTGAAATGAAATGCATGCCATTTGCATTTCAGTTATATCTAACTAAAATGTGTATTATGTTGAATATGTGTTCAGAAACATATGTAATGAATTCAGACTTCTGTGTCTCCTTTTCTCTCTATCTACTGTGTTTAGGATTGAACCTCTAATGGTAGATGCAGTATGTCAATGGTTTACAGGCCAGTTCAGCCTGGTTCCATGACTAATGGGTCAGGGGGACCCACAGACCCACACCTTGGGAAAGGGGGAAGGGGAAAAGGGGTAGAGAGGGTAAAGGGTAGAGAGATGGGCCTAAAAATGAAACAACAATGATCTGAGGAGAAAAGTTGATTTACTAAATGAGATATTGAAATGCAAGATAACACAATATAATATAATATAATCGAAATGGAAGCTAAGAAATCAAATAAAATGAGAGTGTCCAAAAAACAAAGGCCTTACTCTAACGCTGAAGGTGAGATGGCTAGGGAGCACACACGCTGTAGAGATGAGCGGAAAGGAAAAAGGAGATGTCTCATGATTTGCAAACAGTTTTGTTTTCCCATCCAAACAGAAAATAAAAACGTAAAGTCCTCTGGGCTATATAGTTGTCTTCTGAGACAGCTATACCTAGAAATATCAACAATCCACAGAACTGGAGCATTAACTCTTTAACTCCCAGTGCACTACCTGATGTTAAGATGTGAAATACCAATTACAAAAATCCTGAAACTGTGATACAGTTGAAATGCCCCATCCCTTGCAGTGGTTGTATGATGTGACAACCTGTATCGGAATGTTTAATTTTGCAAGCTACAGCATCTGACTTACAGGGAGAGATTTCTTCTGCTTCTGATTGCTCAGAACAAACCCATCAGGGAGAGATACATTAATCTTCTGTGATGCAGACCCAAACACGAAAAGTTAGCTAGCCTATTTGCTGTCATTAAGGAAATAAATAAGATTGACTGTCCCATTGCATCCACAGGAGGGGACTTCAGCTCTTCTGTGAGATGCTCAGTAGTGCTCCTTCTCAATGTTTAACACCATCTGCCTCTCCAGTGTGGCATTAAACACAAATCACACCAGGACTACAGCAAGCTATTGGGAGAAAGACTCTACTGGGATTCCTGTTCTTCCTATAGCCTTCCTGGATGCCACAGGAGTGGCTGTTGTCTTATGTGTTGCCTCAAGTGTTCTAATTTCAGTAACAACAGTAACACTTGAGATAGACAAAGTAAACCTCTTAAAAAGCCCAGAGAAGTCATCTGCTGCTTGAGATAGCTTGCAAAAGAAAATTCAGTTGTCTATAAACATGTTCTTTTTCACTCTCTACATTTCTTGGACATGGAGGTTGCTAATGATTTTGCATACATCAGTGCAAGTGCAATTCACCGTAGTTCTGACATACAGTCTAATTGGCTTTAATATATAATTTTATTTTTTGAATGCTAACGTTTATGTAATGACTTTCTAATTGATTTTTTCTTTATAAAGGACCATTGATTCATTCCCTTCAGTGAAACTCAGTTAACTTTCTAAGAGAATTTATGAAAAGAAGGATGTGCTACTGCTACTTTCTTTCTACCTTTCTTTCTCTCTTCTATAAAATGTGTTATTTATATTCATAAGCAAGCTTCTGCAAAGATAAACAAAGCTAAACAACTGTGCTTTATGTATGAGTATGAAATAGGTTCCTTATAAAAAATGTGGCTCTTCAAAGATGGATAGAGCTCTTGTGGCACTCTTCCTAAAAACTACATATTCATCACGTCTTATGATGTATTAGCATGACAGCTATTTAACATTTGTAACAAGTTATTCTAAGCAATCAGACTGAATTGTACACAGATTATACGAACTGATGTTATTTTACAAAAATAGAAATGATAAATTTTAAATGGAAGCATAAGCTATGGTGTTATCACATTGTTTATGTCATTGTGAATTAAGTTACAGCTGATTTTATATGAAGTACAAAGACTGTGAGGAAGTTTTCTGTTATTGTACAATATACAATCCCAGCTAGATAATAATAAGTAATGAGACTGATAATTGGAAACAAAAACAGAATAGAAACCCACACTGTTATTTAAGTCTGATTTTTTACACCAGTGACAGAGGAAGAAGATCTAATTAAAAAACTTCAAGTTTGGACAAGTCTGGAAAGAAAGAAGTATTCCAAATTCCAAAAAATATTGCAATATTATTCCTGAAGGATGCTTTCCCAGGATTTACTGGGATCTTTACTGGACAAAGTATTTCCCCTTCAGCTCAAACTAGCTGTGTGCTCTGGTGGCCAGGCAGGGTCCTGTCCACCTCTCCCCAGATGGCCACCTCTGTCTTGGCACCAAACTATCCATCCCATAAGTTTACCACTAGCTGGCGGAGTCCCAACTCCAGTACCACCTTGCAGGCTCACATGGCCATTCCTGGTAATTCATTTGACAACAAAAGCTTCTGTGAGACCATCCTTCGCATCTCCATCCTTTTCCCTTGCCAAAATCTGTCATTTCTTCTTCCCCAAGTCCTCAGGAATAGGGGAAGGCAGAGACCAGCATTCTCTGAGCTGCTGTGCCAGGACAACAGAAGGAATCCAGCAGAAGGACCTGAGCTGACTGGGGCCCTGAGAATGTGTCAAACAAGTTACAGAAGTGGCTACTCATGTGGAGAAGATGACTTTGGTTCTGACATGAAGCAGCCTGAAGTTCAGCATGAAGGTCATCTTTTCAAGATGAGGCATATTGAACAATTGATTCAATAAATAAAAAATGAGTAATACTTAAGAAAACGAACTCACAAAAACAACAAAAACAACACATATTTCTCTCTCTATCTTTTCCCCCCTTTTGGACCTTGAGAATCTGCATGTGGATTCTTAAGTCCCTACCTGGTGTCCCTGGTATGAAAAAGACATTGCCACATGGAGCAAGAGCTCAGCCAGGGCTGGTGAGAGTCCAGGGCACCCAGCAGTCGCAGCAAAGGCTGAGGGAACTGCCTACAATCAGTATTAAAAAAAGTGAGTGTTACCTACAGATGCTTACTGGGATTGTGGAAGATCATGAAGCCTGGCTTTTCTCACAGGTGCTCAGTGACAGGAGCACAAGCGGCACCAGACACATGCTGCAGCATGGACATCTTCCAGCTGGGAGAAAAAGACTGTCCCCATGAGGAGGCGCTCCCAGAAAGCATGGGGGTCTCTGTCTTCCCCATGATATCTAACCTTGACTCAATCTAGCTGAATGTAACTCCCCTCCTCTGAAGAAAAGCTCTGGGCAACATGTTCCAGTACTCTGTAACCCTCATTGTGAAGAAGTTCTTTCGCTTATTGGTTCGGAACTTCCTATGCTCAACTTTATGGCCATTTCCCCTTGTTCTGTCCCCATGGACTGCTGAAAAGAGGTTGGCCATGTCCCTTTGACTCCCACACTTAAGATATTTATAGACATTAATAAGATCCCCTCTCAGTCTTCTTTTCTCAAGGCTGAAAAGATTCAGGTTACCTAGCCTTTCCTCATAGGGGAGACTCTCCAGGTCACTTGTGGTCCTCTGCTGGACTATCTCCAGGAGATCCCTGCATTTTTTGTACTGGGAAGCCCAGACCTGGATAGAGTACTCCAGGTGAGGCCTGACCAGAGCAGAGCAGAGGGGGAAGATCACCTCCCTGGACCTTCTGGCCATGCTCTTTTCAATGAACTCATTGGCCTTCTTGGTCATCAGAGCAGTATGTTGATAATATATTGTTTACGTGCTTAAATTTTCATAATGATATTTTGGTGCCCGTGATTAATAACAACAACAAAATACTCTACGTGTGTGGAATATGGTAGCCCAGCGAGAGGCTCTTTGATACATTTTACGTTTTTGAAAGATAGATGCTTTTAAAGGATAGATTCATGGTTAATGCTTTTTAGTCATACAGAATTAGTATATGCATTAGTGCCCATACAGCAGCATAAGGCTCACATAATATGTTAAGGAAAGAATGCTGAAAGTGAAGATCCTCACTCTAAAAATGTTTTAATCTAAAAAGTATGTCAGATGAAATAGAGTTAATGGAAGTGGAAAAAGTGAGAAAAATTTCACCTAAGATTGCCAGCAATCATTAGTACAGAACCTTTATATTTTTAATCCCAGTGAAATGTTTTGTAAGAAGTGTGCAGAGTTGATCGTGTAGAAGCCATTGGCAATTTTGAAATATGTGTGAATGGTAAATTTCCTATGAATATTGTTGGCTTGATTTCAGATATATTCACAAGCATTTCTCTGGAAAGTACACTGCTATTCTGTCCAATGTAAATTCACTGACACCTGCTCTTAGCAGGAATTTTTTAGTAATTCAAGGCAGAAACGTTTATCAAAGTAGCTAAATTAGCTGTTATGAAATCACTGTTGAGTTTTTGTGAATGAGCACCTCTATGCACTATTCTACTTCTATTCTAGCACTTTTCAGACACTAACATAGGTAATAGACTAATGAGGCAGGGGAACCTGCGAATCCAAGCCCTGGGAAAAGGAAAAGGGGAAAAGGTAGGGAGATGGGTCTAAAAACAGCACAGTGGCAATGATCTGAGGAGAAACAAACTAATTTACTAAATAAGATATCAGAATGCAAGATAACATACTATAATGCAATATAATATAACGTAATTAGAATTGAAGCTAATAACTAAAGTGAGAGTGTCTGAAAAATAGAAGCCTTACTCTAATTAAGCTGAGGTGATATGGCTGGGAGCAGAGATGAGCCAGAAAATCAAAAAAGGGAAGTCAAGAGATCTACGAATGGTTTTTATCTTTCCCACTGAGCAGAAATGGTAACAGAACAGTGAGCAGTCCTCTGGGGGATATAGTTCTTCTTCTCTTCTAAAACAGGTACCCCAAAGTATCTACTATGCATGGAACAGGAGCATTAATGCTTTAACATGTACTACATGATGTTATGATGTGGAATACTGAGAACAAAAATCTAAAACCATGACATATAGTTACACTTCCGTCACCAGAAAAAAGAGGAAATAGGGAAGTTCTGGAGTCTGAGTCTAATTCAAAATTGTTTGTAATTAATTAAATGAATTATTTTGGAATTCAAAAAGGAATCTCTTTTACAGATTTTGTTCACTGACCAAAATTTACAAAATTCTTCAAGTAGACACAAGTATAGGGCAAAAAATATCTGAACAAGCCTACCCAAGTCTAATAAGGTAATAAGACTGTGGGTGGTGACTTATTTTCCTTTGAGATTTGGAATTGGGGTCACTTTTGTCACCAGATTTTTTAACACCTTCTTCGAGATATTCTGATTTATTGTTCTTCAGAGGAAAACTGCTTAAATGTGGCATCACAGAAATATATTGGATTAAGGGCTAATACATTTTCCTAGCCAGATGAAAGTGGTGTTGTATTTTTAACATGTCAATAGTGCTTATCCATATCTCAGGAAATCCAACAGTGGAGAATTCAGGTTTAAAGTAATTAGATTTATATTTCTTATTTAAATGCATATATTTATTTTCAATATTGTCAGTTACTTTTTTCCCATCTTACCACATTTTTGTCTCTCTTCCTCTTTTCCTGTCTCTCTCGTGCACTAAGTAAATATATAAACAAATATATAAACATATATGTATACACTTATATACTGTCTCTTTCCTATTAATGGTAGTTAGTTTAGTGACTAAGGATGAAAAATATTGTATATTTACGCTTCAATTATAGGAACAATATGTTTTACTGTCTAAGTACCATTTCTTGTCATGGTTATTATCGTGATATTAAATAGCTGAGAGTCATTGTAGAAGGAACATAAGTCATTACCATCTTTCTATACATAATGACTCTTAAACATAATTGCTATGTAATCTTTAGGTGAATTATTATATTGAATTATTATATAGGCCAGTGCACATGCTGGTAGCTTAGCTAGGAATAAAAGAAAGCTACTCAATCAAAGATTAGTCCTGTTTCTTTTTTAATTGAATGATTTCAAAGCATAATATTCAGGGCCGTGTTTTAGAAATATGTGATACTTTTACTTGACTCTGTTAAAGTGTGTGATATTAATTTAAGTAAATTGATAATGAAAAGAACATAACTGCATGACTGAAAGACTGATCCAGGTATGAAAAGGATACTTGTATTTCATGAGCTACATATTGAGAACCCACAAACCCACAAAAATCTAGTCAAAGTCTTGATTAGATGTGAGTCACATGCTTGACAGTCAAGGTAACTTATGCTGATGTTACAAAGAGATACCAGCTGATCTTAGGGGAAAGGTGATATGTTCTACATAGGGGACTTTACAAACAGCAGAAAATTAAATTCTTTCCTTTGACCTCCTTCATAGGATGCGAAGTCAATGCTGTGGAAGTCATGATAGGTTGAGGTGATCCATGAAAATATCTACATATTAATATATATCTGTACATATATATATAGGCAATTGGAAAGAGCCTGAAAACCTTCCAGTGATGTGACATGTCTATTTTGGTGATACTAAGCTGCTATTACATCAATTGTGTTCAAAAATAACATGAAATAAAAATGCTCTGTAGGTGCCTTTTACTCCAGTAGAATGTAGAGTAACAATGTCATAGAGAGACATGAGGAAACTTGCACTACAGAATCTATCCCCTCAGTCTTCTTAATCTCTTTTACTTCCACAGGAAGAATTTTGTGGAGCCTATGACTGTTTCAAGTAGAGAAAGAAAGTATTACCTTTTTCTGATCTAACTTGCCACTCCCAGGGCAGTCCATCCCAGTGCTTGACCAATCTTTTGGAAAAAAAGCTTTTCCTAACATCCAACCTGAACTCCTCTGTCACAGCTTGTAGCCATTCCCTCTAGTCCTATTGCTAGTTACAAAGGAGAAGAGGCTGACGCTCACCTTGCCACAACTTTCTTTCAGGTAGTTGTAGAGAGCAATAAGGTCATGCCTGAGCCTCCTCTTCTGCAGACTAAACAATCCCAGTTCCGTCAGCTGCTCCTCATAAGACTTGTGCTCCAGACCCCTCACCAGTTTAATTGCCCTTCTCTGGACAAACTCCAGGCTTTCAATGTCTTTCTTCTAGTCAGGGGCTAAAAACTGAACACAGTACTTGTGATGCAGCCTCTCTATAACTTAGTATAGAGGGATGATCATTTCCCTGCTCCTGCTGGCAGCACTATTTCTGGTACAAGCTAGTATGCCATTGGCCTTCTTGGCTACCTGGGCATACTGCTGGTTCATGTCTAGATAAACCTCTATTATAGTTTGCATGTAACTAAATAGCAAGCATTACTTTCAGAGTGACCTATGAATTAGTGATTGGTGCATGGGTTTCCGTACTTTTGGTTTGCCTGGTATGTTCTGAGAAAAGAGGAATTTTTGTGGGCTACATGTACGTAGGTTACTGCAAGTAATGTCTCCATGGAAACTACAACAGATACAAAGAGCATAATAACACTATTTGATAGAGCAAATTCTCAGCCTCATAATACTATTTTTTCAAGAAAATCACCACCACTAGCTGTGTATTTTCACCAGGGATGAACAAGAAACCACAGGCCATTCTTGTAAAAACCTGCACCAGAGGAGGAGACTAGCTGTCACAATTGCTGAAGTCTACCACCTACCAACTCGTATTCACATCCACTGTTGGTGTTCATCAGTGTTGAGTCATCACCAGTGAATGTCAATGAGAGCCAATTTTCCACCTGGAGGAATTGAATTATCCACCTTTGCTTCTTATGCACTTCTGTGTCAGAGGTTATTTTGTCAGACCACCATCCTGCTTCCATCTGTCACACACAAAATGTGATGGAATATGGTCAGGAAGTTTCAGCCTCTACTACCACACTTTCAACATCTGTCTCTGTCACCATGGGCCAACACAATAAAGCAGGAGGCATTATTTTTGGAGCATCTCTTGTAAAATATATAATATAGTTTATGTATGTAAGTAACAAAACATTTCAATTTTTAATTTTTAAAAAGGGGGCGGGGGGTGGGGAACCATAAAACTAGTAAGATATTTGATTTCATTTCTGTGAAATCAACGCACAACTCTGTTTTTATAGTAGTGGTTGCAATTCCTAGTGAGTTCTCAAGGTGTTAGTGAGAGACTTTTGATGAAATTTCATTCATTCTGTGCTTCATCCTTGATAACTGTTGTTCACAAATTTATGTACAATCAGAGAGCAATGACATGAATAAGATGGGGTGGTGAAGCAAGGAATGTTTGTCTCTGCTAAGAGAGGTCTCACAGAAGTCTGATGAAGAGACAGGATCAATGTTTGAGTTAAATATGTGATTGTAACTCTACACATTACATTTAAAAATTTGCAGGTAATTTATTTATGGGAACTGAAAATAGGGTCATGAGTACACAAAAGAAAAAGAAGAAAAGAAAAGAAGAGAAAAGAAGAGAAAAGAAAAGATAAGAAAAGAAAGAAAAGAAAAGAAAAGAAAAGAAAAGAAAAGAAAAGAAAAGAAAAGAAAAGAAAAGAAAAGAAAAGAAAAGAAAAGAAAAGAAAAGAAAAGAAAAGAAAAGAAAAGAAAAGAAAGAAAAGAAAAGAAAAGAAAAGAAAAGAAAAGAAAAGAAAAGAAAAGAAAAGAAAAGAAAAGAAAAGAAAAGAAAAGAAAAGAAAAGAAAAGAAAAGAAAAGAAAAGAAAAGAAAAGAAAAGAAAAGAAAAGAAAAAAAAGAAAAGAAAAGAAAAAAAAGAAAAGAAAAGAAAAGAAAAGAAAAGAAAAGAAAAGAAAAGAAAAGAAAAGAAAAGAAAAGAAAAGAAAAGAAAAGAAAAGAAAAGAAAAGAAAAGAAAAGAAAAGAAAAGAAAAGAAAAGAAAAGAAAAGAGAAAAGAAAAGAAAAGAAAAGAAAAGAAAAGAAAAGAAAAGAAAAGAAAAGAAAAGAAAAGAAAAGAAAAGAAAAGAAAAGAAAAGAAAAGAAAAGAAAAGAAAAGAAAAGAAAAGAAAAGAAAAGAAAAGAAAAGAAAAGAAAAGAAAAGAAAAGAAAAGAAAAGAAAAGAAAAGAAAAGAAAAAAGATTCTTTTCATCAGTCTTGAAATATAGTCTCAAATTCCTTTATCAAAACAGAAAGCATGGCTGCCTGTTTTTCACTGTTTGCAGTACTGTTTTTGGCTAAAGTATCAAATAGTATAAAATTATTTGCCATAACCTGACTTACCTGTACACTGAGCTCCTGGTTTCAGTCACCATGATGTTAGTGGCAGATCTATGTGTGGTTGTTTCTAGGTGAGCACCTAGGGCCAGACCAGGCAGGTAGGTTAAGAAGACTAATCACCATGGTGGTGAGGGGCAGAGGCTGGGCCTCTTGACAGGCTGCGCCAGATTGCATGTTGTCCACAGTCCATGGGTTGGACATGCCTGGTCTAGCTGGAAAAATCCTGAAGGACAGAAACACAATGTGTTGGTGCGTATATCAGAAAACTCACTTTGCTTAATGGTGAAAGGATGTATGGACAGGCACTTAATAAACATAACTGCGAGCCTTGATCTCAACTGACTGTTGTTTAGTTACTGAATAGAAGATGTGTTGTGGATTTTGTGACTGGACAATGAAATAGAATGAAACATTGGTTCTGTTTGTACATACTTTCAGTAAAGAATAAACATCATGAAGCTTGCTTTTCTCTGACACTCAGATAACTTTTCTATCACTGCAAAAATGTTCCTGGAAATCATAGAATGTGAAAAGAAGCCTACATTGATGCTGTACATAAGCAGCCTCTTGATAGCAGTTGAGGACTCAGAACTCGTAAAAATTGACTCAGCAGATCATTTTGGTATCCCCTAAATTCCCAGACATTTAGGCATGGTTGTAGACATTTCTTTAGGCGCTTCACTGAATCTGGATGAAAAATAATATTTCAAGAATTACTTCAAAGTAAGCATTTTTTAAAATGCATGTCTGACATATGTTGCCAAAAACAAAGGCAACTTTTTTAACATAATAGTGGATAATGTTGACTACCTAAATTTGAACTGAAATATATATAATTTATTAATCATTTATATGTAATATTAATCATGTACAAAATGCTATAATGGAATTTTTTAAGATTCTGCTGCACTAACTGCACAATGGAATGTTTTTGTTTGTGTGTTTTTGAGAAGGTCTGAAAGATTTAAGTTACTTTCCACCATGATAACAAAAACTAGTTAGGATTTTTAGAAAGTTACAAGCAGTCACACAAGAAAATAGGCACACAATAGAAGCAGGCAAAAATAAGGAAGATGTAATTGAAGAATTTATGATAAATTTTATTTTTTATTTAATTCAGAACATGAAATGAATTATACTAATATGTTGTGCCAATAACAGTGGACGCTTCCGTAGAATATAAGTGGGGAAGACTCTTTTCTTTAAAAAGATCAACATTTTAAAGAATTATTTTTAAAGAATTTAAATTATTAGTTGTGAATAGAGAGGAGGAAATACTCATAGAAATAATAGCTAGGGCACTAGTTACTGGTCACAGGTTAAGTGGCTTTTAAAGGGTTTTATTAAACAAATCTATAAAATTTTAAAGATCTATATGTTTGCAGTCTTTTACTGAACTGTTTTTAAAAGAGAAGATTCAAAACTCACTAGAAGTATGCCTGTTCATTGAAATGAAATTCTGTAGCTATTACTTCTGGACCGTGCATCCAAAAAAAGTTGTGAAAAATTCTGTCTCATTCTTAAAAAAATGAAAATAAGAATATATCAAATTTTGTAGTATATTATGCAACTTTTACATGAATATTGGATTAACTTTAAAAGATAATCATTGCATCCCTCAGTTTTCCTCCCTGATTTTGAATAAAACCAAACCTAGATAAAAGCTTGGTCCAAATGATAGAATTTTTTCTTCTCAAGACCAGTTGAAGCTAAATTTTATCAAACATTTCTATATATACAACTGAACAAGGCAAGGAAAAATATTTTAAAACTCCTACACAATTTTTTTACTTTCATGTCTTAGTGATTACAGTCTTCACAGATGCATATATTTGATTTTAGGAGGCATAATATGAGTAATTAATGATAACTCAGAAGTTGTCAACTAGTTAAGAAAATGCATAGGAAAGCAAATACATTTAAGAAAAGTCAGAATAAAATTAGTACTGTGGCAGTATTTGTTTTCCTGATGCTGGTTTTTTACATCCTATGAATTAAATTTATGCCCTTCCTCGTTCCTACTTTTTATAGGAATAATCCTTGGTCAATAGAAAATATATTTGCAATGCATACTGCACTTGCACAGGTTTTTATTCTGTTCAGATACAATCTACATACAACGTATCTGTTTTTTCCAATAGCTACTGGAATATATAATCGCTCATAAACAATGTTATGTTGTTTTTTTTTTTTTTTTTTCTTCATTAGGGGCTGATGTTATCAATTTTGATGGCCACGTAGTGCTACCATACAGATTCAGGAACAAGAAAATGAAAACATTGAAAGATGTCATCTCTCTGAAATTTAAGACCTCTGAAAGTGAAGGTGTAATTTTCCATGGAGAAGGACAACAAGGAGACTATATCACCTTGGAACTCAAGAAAGCCAAACTTTTTCTAAATTTAAATTTAGGTAATTTTTTTTTTTTTTTTTTTTGGTATGCTTTTGTGTCCTTTTTAACACTTGTTCTGGTTTCAGCTGAAATAAAGATGTCCTGGCTTTTGCTTAGTCATGGGAGCATGTCCATGGCCAAGCCAGGACAGGCCACTTAGTGGGAAAAAGAAGTCACCACTATACGCATGACTGCAAGGGGAGGGTGGAGCCAGGACAGGTGGCCAGAATTAGGCCAAGGGTTATTCTATAAAATATGACATGCAGAAGGTCATGACTACTACCCTCTGCTGATCTTCCACAGATGGGGAGGAAACTGCATCCCATAGTCTGAGGGGAATGAAGAAAGTCTTCAAGGCCTTGGGACAGTTGGTGAAAGGGTCTGGGGCACAAGTTATTTTCTCTTCCCTCCCTTCGTTTTCAGGTGATGACATGGGATGGAATAGAAGGATCCAGTCCATAAATGCCTGGCTACAAGACTGATGCTATAGGCAGGGCTTTGAGTTCTTTGATCATGGCTGGTTTTATAAGACACCAGACCTGACAGTAATACATGGAAAAGGTTTATTTCACAGTAGCAAAAGGGTTCTGGAACAGGAATTAGCAGGGCTCATCCAAAGACCTGTAAACTAAGTTTGAAGGGGGATGGGGATGTAGATTGACTTGGACTGGTGGAGAAGTGCTCTAGTATTGATGAAGGCCAGGACATGGGACAGACACCCCTTGAGGGTTGCTGGGCATTGGTTGGTATGGGGTAAGAACTTGCATTGCTGGCAGGCCACAGGTCAGCAGGGAGTTGTATTTATTGCTGTGGATTGGTCAGTAGGTAGAGAGTAATTGCACTGTGGCTGTATAAAGTATGCATTTATATATTTATAGTTGCATTTCTTCCCATTTTCCTCTTCTTTCTTAGTGTATAGTTTTTATCTCAACCTGCAATTCCTGTTTGTTTTTTTTTTTTTTTTCCCAATTCTCTCCCTCATTCCATCTGGGATGGAAAGGGGGAGTCTGGAGAGAGTGAATGGCTGTGTGATGTTTAGCTACGCGACAAGTTAAACCGCAGTTCTCAAAAGAACTTATATCCTTCTTTTTCTTCAGATATGGCAGGCCACATAATTTAATTTTGTGAAAATATTCATCATTCCTTTTATGTTGTTCTTTTTTACTTCCTGTCCTATGTCCCCCCACTTTGTGTGAGATAACATGAAAGTAAAATCAAAATGAAGATCAACAATATATTATTATTAGAAACTTGTTGGAAAGGATTGGTAGGGGATTGGGAGAACTGTATTTGCCTCAGCTATAATTTCATCTTCAGAAACTTGCAAAATTGTTGAGATTGGAAGGACTTCTAGAGGTCATCTCGTCCATCCCCCAGCTCAAGCAGAATCAGCTAGAGCAGGTTGCGCATAAGTACATCCAGAGCTTCAAGTATCCAGAGCTTCAAATATCTTCAAGAGTGGAAATTGTCATTATCTCATTTTAAGAACACAATCAAGTGGCTGTGTGAAAGAAAGATGCTGTTTTTAATGCTAGGGGAATAAGGATCACTCTTAAAAATCTGCAGCAAAAAAAGATTACTGTATGGGAAGCTACAGGCCACATGAGGTTCAGTAACCTTCCTACAAAGAAACAGAGCTTGAAGATAGGCAGGGAGAAGGTCCTGTTTGTTTTTTTTTAAGCTATACTATGAAGCACTGGACCCACTGAAGCTGGTGAAAATTCTCGGAAGGATCAATAACCTTCAGCAAAAAAGCAGTAAAGATCATTTGTAGGAAAATACTGTATTAAGCCATGGCAGTGTGATTTGCTAGAATGTGTTGTCAACTTGCACATCTTTACTGATTTTCAGGCATGCTCCAGGAATGCATTGTCTTCTCATGTATTTAAAACATAGAAGAATACACTGAGTTATTGGGCAGTGCAGCGATTTTTTAAACTTCTTGGTGAATTTGTCATTTGCTGCTTCACTTGAGATATATACTACCTACCTTTCTGGCTTACTTATGTCAGCCAGACTGCAGTGAAATATGACCTCTGATGAGCACAGCTACCCAGGCAAAAGTTTCCAGAAAGCACAGCAGTAAGCTGCAAAACTGTATTTACGTTAACTTTAATTGCCTCCCAGAAAAATTGCAGAATCACAGATGGCCAGGGTTGGAAGGGACCTCAAGGATCATGAGTCTCCAACCCCCCTGCCATGTGCACAGCCACCAACCTCCACATTTAATGCTAGACCAGGCTGCCCAGGGCCCCATCCAATCTGGCCTTGAACACCTCCAGGGATGGGGCATCCACAACCTCTCTTGGCAGCTGTTCCAGCACCTCACCACTCTCTCTGTAAAGAACTTCCCCCTGACATCCAACCTAAATCTTCCCTCTCTCAACTTAAACCCATTTTCCCTTGTCCTGCTGTTGTCTACTCTTTCAAAGAAATGACTCCCCTCCAGTTTGTAGGCTCCCTTTAGGTACTGAAAGGCTGCAGTGAGGTCACCCTGCAGCCTTCTTTTCTCCAGACTGAAGAAGCCCAGCTCCCTCAGACTATCTTGGTAGGGAAGGTGCTCCAGTCCCATGATCATCTCTGTGGTCGTCCTCTGGACCCTCTCCATCAGTTCTGTCTTTCTTGTACTGGAGGCTCCAGATCTGGACACAGTACTCCAGATGGGTCCCCACAAGAGCAGAGTGGAGAGGGACAATCACCTCCCTGTCCCTGCTGACCACCCCTTTTCTGATGGAGCCCTGTATACCATTTGCTTTCTGAGCTGCAAGAGCACTGCTGGCTCATGTTAAGTTTATCATCCATCAGGACGCCCAGGTCCTTCTCTGCAGGACTGCTCTCAAGGACTGCTCCTTTTACCTCATCTAGTGAAATGTGTCCCTACCCAGGGTGACACTTAGTAGAATGAAAAGGCTCTCACTGTGAGGGTGCTCAAACGTGGAACAGGTGACAGAGATACAGAGGATCTTCAATCCTCCCCAGATTAACCAGATATAAGTAAGCTTCACTGAATCTAACCTAAAGAACCAACAACCAATGCTTGCAAGTTGTATTCCGTTCAGAGGCTTTCCTCAGAAAACGAGTCAAAGAAGAGAAGCTATGAAGCAGCGGTGAAGGGACAGCTGTCCCACTTACCCCATTAGTCCAGTGGACAGTTCAATGGTACAATTTTCTGCACCTATACAAGGCATAGAAAAAAATGTAAGAAGTACCCAAGCAAAAGGGGTGCGTTGAGATCCTCTGGTACCATGGCAACACTGATGTCACCAAAAACAACACAACTAACTCAGTTTTCTTTAGTTCAGTAACAGTCTGTATGATTGTTTGCAATTTAGTCTTCATAGGAAACAGAATCACCGCTTTTCTCTCTACCTGAAGAGAATGTACACAGGGGTAAAGTGATGGGGGGACAGACACACTTATACATGCATCACTAAGCAAGAGCATCCGTAAATAAAAGCATGCTACATAAATGCCAGCTGTGGCTAAACAAATAGAATCATAGAATCACTCAGGTTGGAAAAGACATTCAAGATCACTGAGTCCAACGACCTAACCTTACTACCCTAACAAGCCTCTGCTAAATCATCTATCTGAGCAGCACATCCAAATGGTTTTTAAACACATCCAGGGATGCGATCTTTTAGGTAACAAAGAACTTTTTTATAGCTATAGTTTTATAAAGTTATTCTCTCAAGTTGTTCAATATACTTAGAACCAAAAGGGCAACTATGTACCATGAGAAATAAAGAAAACAAGGAGAGAGAAAACGAAGGAAGAAAGGAAGTAAGAACATGTTTATATTGAAAGAATTAAAAATCCACTACTTCAAGTTTCTGAAAAAGAAAAATAGAGATGTTACCATGCAAGGAATTAAGCAATAATTCTTTTTCCAGCAACCAATACAGAAATATGAAGTTCTGTTCGGAAAAATAAATGCTGAAAACAATTAATAATGTAAAAAAAATATTTATTTTCAGAACTTGCTAATTACATACATTCTTCTAAAAGTTTGAGGTTCCTTTATTAAAATAATTTTCTAATCTAGAAGTTATATAAGCACTTATGTGAAAAGGAAAGATTTATAGATTTCTCATGCAAAGGCTGCTCTGAAAGCAATGCCTTCTATTTTATTTTGTTGGCCCATGATATCAGAGGTAGATATCAGTAGTATAACAGTAGAGATTGAACGTTCCCACCAGTATCCCACTAGATTTTGTTGCCATGATGGCAGCATAGTGGCAGTCTGTGAAAATTATATCTGACACAGAAGTGCACATGAAACAAAGATATAACTGAATTCCTCCATGTGGAAAAAACAGCATCCATTGACATTCTTCAATACTTGATGAACATTCACAGAGATTTAACGGTCAGTGTTAGCATAGTGTGTTAGGTGGTGTGTTTCAGCAGTGGTGACAGTAATAGTGGATCAAATCTGCTGCTCCAGGCTTTTTTTTTTTTTTTTTTAAACAATACGCGCAGCATACAAGCCCTTCTTCAATCACCACCAAAAATGCATAGCTAGTCATGGTGACTACATTGAAAAATAATCTTCTGTAGCTTAGAACTTATTCTATTTAAATGGAAACTATATTATATAAGATTATGATGATACAATTTGATAAATGGGAAGCATTACTTTCAGAGCAAAGAAAATTTTTAAGGGAATGTATTTAAATCTTATTTAATTTATTGTGACGTTCTAAAAGATAAACAAAGTCCAAGTGTCCCATAAAAAAAAAATTAGTATTTCTAAATCAATTTTTCTGAAGGAGGGCCACAAAGATGATCAGAGGGATGGAACACGTCCCCTGTGAGGACAGGCTGAGGGAGTTGGGCTTGTCCAGCCTGGAGAAAAGAAGGCTGCAGGGTGACCTCTTAGCAGCATTCCGGTACCTAAAGAGAGTCTACAAAGAGGAGGGGAGTCAACTCTTTGAAAGGGTAGATAATGGCAGGACGAGGGGAAATGGTTTGAAGTTGAGGGAGGGAAGATTTAAGTTGGATGTCAGGGGGAAGTTCTTTACAGAGAGAGTGGTGAGGTGTTGGAACAGCTGCCTAGAGGGGTTGTGGATGCCCCATCTCTGAATGTGTTCAAGGCCAGATTTTATGAGGCCCTGGGTAGCCCGGTCTAGCATTAAATGGGGAGGTTGGTGGCCCTGCATGTGCAGGGAGGTTGGCGATCCACAATCCTTGAGGTCCCTTCCAACCCTGGCAATTCAGTGATTCTGTTATAACATCTGTACATTCATTGATTATACAGTATTCCATCAAAAAACCTTAAAAAATCTTTTAAAAATGAACTAGCAATACATACTCTTCTAAAGGAAATGCTGAATGATTTAAAAAAGTGTTCAAGTGTAATTGAAAAATGTTTGAGTATGCAACTGAACATCTTGGTGGGATATGTATGCATGTAAAATAGATCTTTTTTAAATCTGACTTTGATTATGCATCCACTGATGCATAACAAATGTACTTGTATGGGATACACATTGCTGTTGCAGATCACAAACCTGTGGTGCCTGAGAATATCCACCAGTAACTTCACTACAGCTAGACATTTAAAAATAATGGACTGCTCAATTTGCTGTGGTTTCAAGAAGTTGATACAAAAATAAAACATTTTTTGTATCAGACTAAATATATGTTAAAAGAATGAAAAATATATGTTAAATTTTAATATTTCATTTAAAAATTGTACCATTCTTAGGTGCCGAGTTGATGACAGGGCCTGCTGGGCTGCTGTGTGTGTCTGGGGTGCCCTGTGCTGGACAGCCAGAACCAAAATAGACCCATACCTATTACTGTTAACCACTAGAGATAAGAAATTAGCTGAAGTCTGTTCTCACTTACTTTCATACCAGAATAACAAACACTTGCAAAGAAACAATCACAACTATTTCTTCCTGGGGAGTAGGTAAACAACCCACACTTTAAATACTTATTAAAAAAAAAAAAAAGTTATTTTTGATCCTAAATCTGCAAAACTCTACTGTTTGAGGAGTACCATGGAGCAAACGAGGAAAATCACCACTTTTTATGATCTTCAAGATAAGAAGTCCCCTCTATGTGAAAACAAATAAGAAAAAAAAAAAAAAAAAAAAAAACCATGCTAGAGAGTACATTAGAAAAGAATTAAGCTTTCAAACAGAGCATGTTTTCAAAGAGATCTTCAAATGCTTTCACAGTTCATTTCCCTCACTCTCCATTGTTTTAATACAAGTACTGAGACATGCACCTGTAATATCAGAAAAAGTAAATACCAAGCTATGCTTGCAGATGTTGAACTGTGACTATGCTGGCTGAAGATCAATTACATAGAAATTGTAGAAATATCCAGAATAAAAATATCTAAAGAGAAACAGAGAAAAAGAGGGTTGGATGCTTCGGATAACTCTTAAGTGTTCTATTCACTGTCACAAACAAAGCTACTAAGTTTACAGTGACTGCTGATAATTTTCTCACATCTGTGATTCTTTTTTTCTCCAAAATGAAAAACAATTTTAATTACAATGATTTAATACAGTTGCTACAAATATGAGAACATGATTAGACAAAACATATGCTTCAAAATGTTTCTTCCTATCTATCATTTAATATTTTTATGCAGTTCCATCACTTCTATGGTCATAGAAGTCCATCTTTTCATTAAGACAGTTTAGTGAACATTATTATTATGAGTAATAAAATATTATGAGAGGTTGGCAAAGAACCATTTACATGGATTATGAGACCACATAAGTATCTTCACAATTTAGGTAGAAAAAAAAAGTGTAAAAGAATAAATATGTATTCATATGTTTACATACATATGGACATATAGTTCATTCAGCATAGGGAGTTCCAGTGGCCATCAAGACACTTCATCAGTTTTTTGATCGTGAAGGTTTGTTTGTTTGTGAGCATAGGCTGATGAAACAAAATGTCCAGTATATCTATCTAGTGGCACTGGACAAAAGAAAATTGGTTAGGTTCCACACAAGTTAAATAGTGGCTTTCTTATCTACTTTAAATATTCCCTGTGATATTTTGATGTAATATATAGTTTTGGAGAGAATGGAGTTTCTGTGAAGTACATATGGCAACCGTAGGAGAGAGTGATGGAGATATGAATAGTTGGTAGCAATAGCATGACAATGGCAAAGGAAATTACAAGTATCACAGAAATTTTTCTAATGATGAATACAGCTGATGAATGTGGAATTAATAGTGAAGAGGAACAATGGTTTCACTTAAAGTCACTACAGGCAAATAGGATTAACTTGTCAAAATCTGTTCAAGCTCTAATTTTTAGCACTTCAATATTTTCAAAACAGTTATTGTAAATATTCCTTTCAAATACTTATGGCTTAAGCCTTAACAGCATCTCCAAGTCTAATTTTTTTTTCTCTTGTAAATATTCACATGACCAAGATTTTGTTCACTGTACTATCTAAGGAGTAAATAATCTCCATAAAAAAATGTTCATTTCTTCATAAAATGATAAGGTCTGACTTGTTTATTTTTCTTCTTTTCTCTCCTTCCTTAAAAAGAAATCAGTCATACATCAGAATACTCTAACAGTAACATTTGACATAGCAAGATAGAACTAGTCCATGAGCAAAGGTATCAGTGACTCCATTCCACTCATGCCATAAGATTTCAGCACCCAGAAGTCCTCAGAAGATTATCTTAAAAAGTGCTGTCAAAGACTGTTCAATAGGAATGCTACTGGTTTTTTTGTTGTTGTTTGTTTGTTTGTTTGTTTGTTTGTTTGTTTTGTATGCATTAATCTGCTGCAGTATTGTGATTGAAGGAACTATTCGTATGGCAATGATTCTGCAGGAGCTTATTATGAACTTCAAAAATCAGTGATAAAATACAATATATATTGTAGTTGTCATAGGCTCCAGATGCCTTGAATTTGCTGATTGTCTAAAAAATTCATAAATGGGAACATGACGAGAGACATCTATCTATCATGTCTCTTTACTCTCTGTCTCAAAAAGAGCTTGAATATAAATATTCCATCAGCTTTACATTAATGAATTCAGTGGATACTTTGCCTTCTGTAACATTACTTTCTTTCCTATGACTTGCTTTTTGATAAATTTTTCCTATGGTTTGCTTTCTGATAAATTATGTCACTGCAAATGTAAAGATCCTTTCTCCTCTTTTGAGTGTATTAAATATATTATATGTACCTGAAACTCTACAAAGGGGATGGGGAGCAAAATGCCTCCTATACTGTCAGAAAAGAGCAAGTCTGACACTGCCTTATGACACTAAATATGGACAAGTCTCTGGAGCTGGACAACATGTATCTCAGAGTCCTGAACTAACTGACTGATGTGGTTGCCAAGCTACTCTAAATCATTTCTGAATATTCATGGCTGTCAGGTGAAGGTCCTGGCAAGTGGAAAAAGGAATCATCACTCCCATTTTTAATAAAGGGAGAAAGGAAAATCTGGGAGACTATCGACCAGTGAGCCTTACCTGTGCCAGGGAAGATCACAGAGCAGAACCTCCATGAATCTACTCTAAGGCATGTGCAAGAAAGGGGAGGGGGGTGATTCAAGAATGCCAACACAGCTTCATCAAGGATAGACTATGCCTGACCATAGAAGTGCTCAGGTTGGAAAAGACCTCAGAGACCATCAAGTCCAACCACAACCTAACCAAACTTACCCTAATTCTAACAACCCTCTGCTAAATAATGTCTCTGAGCACAGTAAACAAATGGTTTTTAAACACATTCAGGAAAGGTGACTCAACCCTGCCTCTGGGGAGCCTATTCCAGTGCTTAACAACCCTTTCTGTAAAGAAGCTTTTCCTGATATCCAGCTTAAACTTACTCTGGCACAACTTGAGACCATTTTCCGTCATCCTGTCACCAGTGAGAAGAAACCAACCCTGCACTTGCTGTAAGCACCTGTCAGGTACTGGAAGAGAGTAATAAGGTCTCTCTTCAGACTCCTTTTCCCCAGACTAAACAGCCCAATTCCTTCAGTCGCTCCTCATACGGCATATTTTCCAAGCCCTTCACAAGCCTTGCAGCCCTTCTTTGGACCTGCTCGCACCCCATGTCCTTTCTGTATTGAGGTGCCCAAAACTGAACACAGTACTCGAGGTGAGGCCTCACCAGTGCTGAGTACAGGGGCCAAATTACTTCCCTAGTCCTGCTCACCACACCATTCCTGATCCAAGCCAGGATGCCACTGGCCTTCTTGGCCACCTGGGCACACTGCTGGCTCGTATTCAGCTGACTGTCCATCAATATACCAGGGTCCCTTTCTGACAGGCAACTTTTCAGCCACTTCTTCCCAAGCCTATAGGGTTCCCTGGGGTTGTTGTGACCAAAATGCAGGACCTGACACTTGACACTATTGAATCTCACACGGTTCACCTTGGCCCATCAATCCAGTCTATCCAGGACCTTCTGTAGCACCTTTCTCCCCTCTGGCAGATCAACACTCCCTCTCAATTTGGTGTAGACTGCAAACTTACTGAGGGTGCACTCAATCCCCTCATCAAGATTGTTAATAAAGATGTTAAATAGAAGCGGCCCCTGTACTGAACCCTGGGGGACACTGCTCATGACCAGCCGCCAACTACATTCAACTCCATTGATCACAATTCTTTGGGCTTGGCCATCCAGCCAGTGTTTCACCCAGCAGAGCATACATCTATTCAAGCTATGGGCAGCCACCTTCTCCATGAGAATGTTGTGAGGGACAGTGTCAAAGTCTTTACTGAAGTCCGGGTAGATCACATCGACAGCCTTACCTTCATCCACTAAATGGCTCACCTTGTCATAGAATGAAATCAGGTTTGCCAAACATGATCTACCATTTGTAAACCCATACTTACTAGGCCTGATCCCTTGGTTGACTTTTAATTGGTCCATTATGTCTCCTGAGATTATCTGTTCCATAATCTTCCCTGGTACTGAGGCGAGACTGATAGACCTGGAGCTACCAGGATCATCTTTCCGTCCTTTTTGAAGATGGGTGTCACATTTGCCAGTCTCCAGTCCACTGTGACATCCCCGGTTAGCCAGGACTGCTGAAGGATGATGAAGAGTGGCTTGGAAACCACATCCACTAACTCCTTCAGCACTCTAGATGCAATCCATCTGACTCCATGGACTTTTGAGCATTCAGCTTCTGGAGCAAGTCCAAAACCATCTCATCATGGATTATGCAGGGCCTATTCTGTTCCCCATCCCTATCTACCAGTGCAGGAGGCTGTGTTCCCAGGGAGTAACAAGTCTTACTATTAAAGACTGAGGCAAAGAAAGCACTTAATACCTCAGCTTTATCCTGATCCTTGGTCACCATGTTGCCCTCAGTGTCCAACAAGTCATGGAGGTTCTCTCTAGCCCTCCTCTTGCTGTTGATATATTTATAGAAATATTTATTGTTGTCTTTTATCTTAATGACCAAGCTCAGTTCTAACTGGGCTTTGGTTTTTCTAATTTTCTCTCTGCACAGCTTCACTACATATCTGTAATCGCCTGGAACAGCTTGAAAAGCGGGCTCATGTAAAATCAAATGAGATTCATCAAACCAAAATGTAAGGTGTTGCCACTTGGGTTGGAGCAATCTCAGATATGTGAACAGACTGGGAGAAGTACTCAATGAGAGCAGCTCTGTCAAGTAGAACTTGGGGGTCCTAGTGGATAAAGAGCTGGATGTGAGCCAGCATTGTGCACTTGCAATTTGGAAGGCCAACAGTATACTGGACTGCCTCAAAAGAAGGGCAGCCAACTGGGTAACAGGAAGAAGTTGTCCCCCTCAGTTCTGTTTTTGTGAAGTCACACCTGAAATACTGTGCCCAGGTCTTAGGCCCTGAAGACAATAAAGATGTGGAGCTGTTGGAATCAGTCCAGAGGGCAGCCACAAAGATGATCAGAGGGCTGGAGCACCTCTCCCGTGAGGTTCAGGAAGTTGGGCTTGTTTATACTGGAGAGGAGGATTGTTTTTCTGGGGAGACCTCATTGTGACCTTCCAATACTTCAGAGGAGTTTATGAACTGGCAGAAAACCAACTTTTTTCATGGTCTATTAGTGAGAACGGGCAAGAATGGTTTTAAATTAAAAGAAAGGAGATTTAGGTTAGATGATAGGAGGAAATTTTTTATTCACTGTGGTAAAGGACTGGAAAAGGTTGCCCAGAGAAGATGCAGATGCTTTTTCCCTAGAGGCATTCAGTGCCAGTCTGGATCAGGCCCTGGGCAACCTGATCTAGTGGTTGATAACTATGTTCATGTGAGGGCATTGGAACTACATGATATCTAAAATCCCTTCCAACATAAGTCATTCTATGATTTTAAAATGAAAGCTACAACTCCCGTTGACTACAGTATATTTTTTTTTAATGTTAAATATTTTGTTTGCTTCTCTTCCCACACAGTTAAAATCTTTTCTAAATTTGACATCAGCACTTATTCACAGAGAGAAATGTAAAGAACATTTTCAATCTTACTGTAGAGGGAGCCTTTAATTTATTTATTTATTTATTTATTTTTGTGACTTCCAAGAGATCTATTAGAAAGTAACGTCACAGATCTCATCTGCAGTTTCAAACATAGAAAAATCTCAAAGCAAGAAGGCAAGCAAATAATTAAATGAATAAGAGCACCTTGAAAGGAAATATTTTGTAATTTTACAAACTTCTCTAGGGAATAGATGTCATCTCTAATTCTCTTTTAAAGTTGAACCTTTTTTTTAATTCACATTGCTGTGTAAGGAAGAATGTGGTTTCCATTTCTGACACACAAAAAATAATGTGTATTTTATCAGCATACTCAAGAAAAATAAGAACAAATCAATATGGCAATTAATGACCACGTATTTCAATATGTGGTTTAATGAGAGTTCTTAATACTCTGAGACTAATAACCAGATTGCTGTATTGTGCAATGAAATATTTTTTTAAGCACTAAGTTTATGACTTTCCAATTAAACCTTTACTATGAGAAAATGTGCAAGTTCTACATCTGAAATATGTTCTCAAATATTCTCTAAATAAAAGACTGCATTCAATATAAACCTACAAACTTGAAGAAAAATATATGATTGTAAGGTATTAAGCAACCTTTTGCTTTAGGTAATGTTTCAAAAAATTTTCACAAATTGGATTAGATGCCCATGTTTTAATCAGGCTTAAAAAATTGCTACTTATCTATACAGTCAGTTTCTTCACTGACAGCAGGATTAATCTGCAAATCTCACTGGTTAATGACAATGCTTCAATATACAATACTAATTATAGGGCTAAAAACTTTGCTCCTGCTGAATTCCGTATCTATGGAACAATGTAACTTTACATAAGTTGCTCCAAATAATGCATTTGAAAACAAGTTTGGAACTCTCAAACATTATTCTGTTTTTCCAAGAAGTCATAAGACAGTGAACTTTTCTTCTCAACTGCGCTGCTGCTGTCTACTGGTTTCAGCATACTGACTCAAGGACAGCCTGATTCCTGCTTCTAAAATCTACACAGTATTTTAGGAGAGGTTTTTTTTGTTTCTTTGTTTTGTTTGTTTGGGAGGAGAAAGAAAAAAAAAGTTCCTATAGACATATAAATGTAAAACATTATTATTAATGTCATTAACAAAATACTGAAATAACTTATAATACTAGCAGTTCAATGCTTCTCTTCGAGGAAAACAAAAGGTTAGGTTTCTTACTTCAGTTGTCTGTGAAGACAAATTTTATCAGTATTTTTTTAGTTGATTCATTATTTCCTTGATAGATGTGTTTTATTTTTCTCCAGAAATATGCAGTCTTTCAAGCAGACAACTTTTCATCCAGTGACAGAAATAATTTTGTTAGCCAACTATGCTTTTCCTCACATTTAGTTTCAGACTCCAAATTCATCTTGTAACGTGCTTACAGTGCATAAGATATCAATTTAATTAAAAAAAAAAAAAAAGGAAACAAAACAAAAACCTAAAACCTTTTGCTTGTAAATATTTTTGGCTAAAAAAAAACAAACAAAAAAAACAAACAAAAAAACCTACAACTTAAAAATATTTTCTTTTTTTTGTTGTTGTTTAAAAAAGTGTTGGATTAAAAAAAAAAAAAGTTGGTTTCTGTCTCCATATACTTGAATTTGTATAGTAGATATACTTAAATGTAAAAAAATGTAATCATGATGTGAAATCAACCATGTTATAGTGTTGGCTACACTTAAAACAGCATATAAAATATTTTAGTAGAGTGAAAGCACATAGCCAAGTCAAAGCAACAGAAATCACAAGATATTTTTGCTAGTTAATTAACATAATTGCTAGTTACCATGACAAAGTGTTTCAATAGGTCTTAAATCACTTGATGTCAATGGAAGAGTCTTCAAGATAGGTGCTTCTTAACTTGTTCTAACATTTTTTTTTTTTTTTTTTAAGATAAATCTCAAGTATTTATTTCCCCTAAAACACCTACAAGAATACTGTACTAAATTTGCATAGAAATAGGACATCAGACATTTACAGTTTGCAGGCATGTGGACTTCACGTAAGCACCCACAGGATCAAATTCAAGGAATGGTATTTAGAAACTACACTTGCTTTTCTTAAAACTTGATCTGTTGTGCTCTTAACCACTTGCACCATTGCTCATCTCGTTTTTTTTTTTTTAGAAGAGATTCTAAAGTTATACTCAAATATTAAAGGAAAAATCTCCGAAAAACATGTCATATTTAGACAAGGTGAGCTTCTTCAATTGAATTTTTACTTGTTTTATTTTTATCTTTGTCATCAGGCAATGAATTATGTCTTGTTTCCCTCTCAAGACCCAGCATGAAATGTATCTGAATGCTATCTTTTCCTCAACTGGTCTATTCAAGTCTTCTGCAAAAACAATTTTGAAGATCAAAAGTAGTGATTTCAAAGCACTCTTACTAATTCTAATGCTGTATTTCCTATAGAAGAGCTAACTAGAAACTCAGAATAAAGGATACAGTAAATATTAAATTAAGCTCCAGTTATTACAATTAGTAATCCTGGAATATCTTCATGCATTTTAGCAAAAAGCACTTGAGATTCAGATTTAATCTGAAATTCAAAGACAGTTTCTATTTAGATTTTTTTTTTTTAAAGGAATATAATGGAAAAACTTACAGTAGGAGCAGCCGTAGACCTCAATTCTTAACCCAATTTGGCCTTCTCCATTCCAATCTAAAGGAACTATACGTACATAGCGAGCAATGACTGGGTGTTGCAAATCATGTCGGACCACACTATCAGAGTCTGTGTTTCCAGGAAATGCCTAAGGGAAAGAATAAGAAAATTATTTTATTATTTCTATCTCATACACTGTAAAGATTCTGTTACGAAGGAAAATTTTAGGTAGTGAAGACCTCCGAGTGACTAGTTAGCACTTAAGTTTGGTTAAAATGTTTTCTTTGATACTGAGCAAATGAACAGTGGTTTTAAAAAGTTTTGTAGTGCTCACAACACAAACACTGTAGCACTGGAACCTCGTGCTTTCTCCACAATAGATACAGTAAATTCAGATAAGAGCTGCTGCTAGATAAGAAAGTATTTTGCATCACTGATCCATTGCTCAGTTACTAAAACATTTATAAAGATGTCCAAAAGGGTTGTTCTGTGACAAGATACCCATCCTCTAACAGATTACAAACAGCAGTCACTGTCTTGTAAACAGAAACACTGATATATCCTATTTCCTACAGCAGACCCTCCAATTTCTCAAATTTCCAGGAATACAAAGATCTTTCTTTATTTTTTATGTACTACCTTCTGGAAAATGAGCACACAGTTTCTCTCCTAACCATAGTTACCTCCCACAGCAAAATCAGCTCTTTTTTGACTTTGGAAGTCAAAAAAGTACAAAACACAGTACTCTGTCATGGTTTTATAATTTTGTTATCGGTATTCCACACCAAACATCATGTAAAGCACGGGTAATTAAAGAGTTAATACTCCAGTTCCGTGGACTGACAACTTTCTGGATGCCTGGTTCTCAGAAGAAAGGAAGAACTACACATCCCAGGGGACTTCATGTTCAGAGAGGAGGATAAGCCATGGGAGGGAGTCATGGGATCTTGCTCTCTGGCTCTCTTGCTCACTGCCTAGCAGTGTGTGGGTCTGCTCCCCAACCGTGTGCCTTCAGTTCAAAGTAGGCCTTTTAGTTTCGGACACTCTCTCTCTCTTATTTGATTTATTAGCCTCAATTTCAATTATATTATATTATATTGTGTTATCTTGCATTCCGATATCATGTTTAGTAAAATTAAGTTTTCCTCCTTAGATTGTTGCTGCTGTTCTGGTTTCTGGGCCCAGCTCCCATCTCCCTTCCCTTCCCCCTTTTCCGTCCTGTTTTTGGGACAGGGGGCCTATGGGCTTGCTGCCCCCTGTCGAGGGCACACGTTGATCTAGATAACTCCGTGACAGACTCTCAAGTAAAATTTAAAAATGACTGAAGTAAATTCAGTGCTTCTTTTGTAATTTTGTACCTCTTGGTAAAAGATTTCATAGTACTCTGCTTAAAAGTAAATGATACCTATCTGTTAACATAACAGATTTTATTGTCTTTTCATCTCATGCACAAACCATTTGTTTTCTAATGGTAAATGTTAAAGATTGCCATTTAGTTATTTTCAGCATTTTCAGAGAAACATCATAAGTCTTCATGAGTAATTTTCAATAAAACGAGTATCTTGGAGCAGTAAACAAAGAAAGGTGATCTTTGCCACACAAATAAACCCACATAGAATCCTATAATACATTCAAGTACTGGAAATAAAAAGAAATGAAGAAACAACTAGGCTGTAAATGTATCTACTGCAAAATATAGTCATCAAAATTTTGTAAAGCCAAAAATTTAGGTTGACACTTTGCATATAGATACAGCACTAGATATTTCAGATGAGTATCCATCTTGTATACTGCACAGTAGATCTAGGTGTAGGTAAAGATTCACAGAACCCTTTCCTTGATGAGCTAAAAAAAAATAATGCATGTAATATTTTTTATAAGGTTGGTTGTTTGTACTGCTGCAATTATTGTGCTAAATAATGATGAAGACACTCGTGGCTTCATAGTAAAACTTGTTAGGTACAAAAATTAATGCCTGTGAAGCACTTCCATATTTGAGTGCTAAGCATTTATGAGAAATACAATAGTTCTGTATTCTGAGCTGAATAGCAGACAGACAACAACAAAAAGCACAGGCCGAACAAGAACTAAACAATCTATTGAATAACTGCCTACCATCTCAGATTTAATGCTGTTATGTCCGTGTTAGCAATGCCTCTGTACCATCAAAAACTATGGCAGAAAGTCACAGAGGTTCAAAGGACCGCTTTGCAACAAGCTCCTCGTATACTGCATGAACATTCTTTCATCCCTGCAGCACTCTCAGCTAAATCAGGATCGCCCCACAGAAATAATTCATTTTCACTGCTAACAGCCTTGCGAATTGGCCTACCACAGCTAGTACCATTTTCAAGACCTGCTGCTTTGTGCTGCCAATCAAGTTTCTTAGCTCCTCTCCCCCCTGCCCCAATGGCAGTCACACTTCATGATCTCTGCTTTCCATGCTGGAGCTGCAGCCAGTTGGACTTCGGTTTCTCAAGTCCCTTTCAGTCTCAGGAGGGAATAAAACAGCCAGAATGGAATGGATGCAATGCGGCTCTCTCTAGGACACCTGCTGCCTCAGAAGAGTTCACATCTACTGGACAGCTACAGAGCTCCTACAAAAGCATCACACACAAACAAGGAAGGAAAGAAAAACCCAGGACACTGTGCAGGGGTCCTACCTCTCACTAGGTGATACCTGTTCCGTGTACAGAGGATGGACATAAACTGCACCTCATCTGTTCCCCACTTCTTCTCCCCCGCTTCGTACAGGCACTTCAAGACATTAGGGGTGACAAAGTAAGGCTCATGGAGAAGACTGGGCGTACAGGAGATCTTAAATCCCTTGCAGCTAGAGCACTGCTGGCGCGTACTTGTCTAGATCACGGATATTTTCCAACAAGCACCTACCAGGCACGGCAACCCACAGCCAAAATCTCATTGCCCCTGCCAAGTAGCCAGCCTGTCGAGAGACCTCTCATTAGAGACTTGCAAACAAGGCTAAAAGCATTATTTCCATTTCACAGGCTGGCTTCTCTTCACCATGCATCACCTGCTCAAGAATAGATTGGGAAGCACATTACTACGCACCTGAGCATCTTGCTGAGCATGGGCATCATCCACATACATTCCTTCATCTCTGTTTCCCTGCAAAGACACAAGGATAGAAGACTCAGTTCACCAGAGCATCTACTGGAAGCAACTCCTGAGAATTCCCCACTCATGAAAAGCTGCTGGGGATGGATAATGGAGTCCTTCAAAGGGAACACTAGCTTACAAATGAAATGCAGCTCAGATGTACTTTGGGCTTCCTTCTGAAACGAGCAGCAACCGACTTCACTGGGACATTTAAAGAAGAGCCCACAGCACTCATGCACACCCAGAGTCAGAGTTCCCTCCCCGGAGAGGCTGGGTTTGAGGAGCAGGTCATGGGACACACAGGGTGAGAAAAAGCCAGCCTGGAGCTCCTCACCACTGAGTGCAGAGCTGTGCCCACAGCTCTGAACATTCACCCCCTTCTCCCCTCAGCTTGGCTCACCGTTGCGAGGGACACGAGGACCCTTCGAAACATGGGAGATGTGTCAGATACGATGCCATCCTCAAGGGAGCAGCCATATTCCAGCAAGAACACACACACAGCACCCGTTAGGAGCAGGGCCACCACCTGGGTGCTGCCCACAACATTTGCCAGCTGTAACCTAGCTAAGTACAGAACTGTGCCCAGGGCTCCCAGCAGCACTGCAGCACTCCAGCCATCATCATTAGTGCTACAGCCTCCAATTAAGAAGCGCAGACAGAAGGAAACTGACAAGAGAGCCTTTCGCACTCCTTACGAAGCTTGTAGTTCTCATTAATGCGACAAATCTCTCCATTGGTGCGAGAAGCCAGAATTTCCATTGGGCAACCTTCATCTGCTCCTGCTCCCTAGGGAATCACCAAGGCAAGACTTAAGATACCAGCACCTGCTTGTGAAGTGCAACCAGGTTTCTTTAAGAGAGAGAAGACATGCATAACAAAGCAGTAAGTCCTTGGCCAGAACTTAAGCAATACAAAAGGAAGATTTCCAAACCTTCACAGCCCTCCTTAGTTCGTGCACGTCATACATGGTGGTGGGAGTCATCACCCCAATGATCACCCTCTCAAAATTCCCACTCAGCTCCGACTTCAAGTCATCAATCAAATCCTAGAAGGCAAAGAGGAGAAAGGAGTTGGCAGAAGGGACGGCCTTTGAGGACAGAGGAACTGAGCTGTTCAGCACTCCTCTTCAGGCTCCAACCCTCCTTGCATCAACAACTGCTCTGAACTGAACAAGAACAAAACAACCTTGGTCAGGTGAAGTCTCTGCCGACCTTTCTCTTGTAGAGATTGGGTCGTTTTTCACTTTGCGCCCAAGTGACACAACCACGTTCATGCATCTCTGCAGACCACCCACCCTGCCAGTAGTGCTCTTAGAGGTGATCAGAACTTGCTGACGCTGGGAAACATTTAGTTTGGTCAAGACGTCAGTGATGGCATCTTCATCCATGCCTGCAAGAAACAAATGGAAGCTAGTCAGGATGCTTGCACAAGGATCAGAAGTGCCCTCTGGTCTTGTGCCACCTCCAGTCCCTCACACAGCCGGCTCTCAACAGCTCCAGGACTACATCGATGCACACAAAGCTGCCAGGACCCAGGCCACCAGAGCAGCTGCATTTTGGGACACGAAGGGCAGTTCTGTTTCCACTTTCCAACAATTTTTAGGGCAGTTGTGCAGCAGAGCAGTGCAAGCAGCTATGCTTCCCTCTATCAAACCACCAGAGCAGCCATTCGCAGTGCTGGGGAAAAAATAAAAGTTGACCATGGAGGGAGATCAACTTAGCAAAGCCCTTCATGGCCTTCCTGAGAGCCTGCGCTTCTTGCTCAGCGCTGAAACTTGAGACCCCCTCGATTGTTGCCTAAGGCCACAAGAAAAGGATTTAGCAAAGGCAGACCGACGCACGCAGAGTTGAACTGGAAAAAAAAAAGAAGACAAACATAAAAGATGTGAACACAGAGATAGTAAAACTCCACCCACACAACTGATGCTTCTCTCTCACTTCTGTCTCACACGGCAGCCTGTTCTAGTGGGACTTCCCAAGCATATCAGAAAGAAGCCACGGGGGCACAACTGCATGGAGAACATATCTCCATGCTGCTGCCCACGGAGTACCTGGTTTCCAGTGAAACAAAAGCTGGACCACCCGGCATCTGTGTTCAGGCCCACCAGGCCTTCTTCCTAGCAGTTCTCCACGTCAATCATAAAGCAATGCGCTCCCATCATAGCCCTAGTCCTGACTTCTCTTGTAGCAGGTAAGGACCAGTATTCTGCACCATTCCTTTTGCTCTGCTCGGCACTGGGGAGGCTGCAGCTGGAGAACAGCGTCCAGCTCTGGGCTCCCAGTACAGGAGACAGCTGGACATGCTGGAAAGAGTCCAACGCAGGGCTACCAAGATGGTGAAGGGACTGGAACACCTCTGCCATGACAAGAGGCTGAGAGAGAGGGGGCTGCTCAGCCTGGAGAAGGGGAGCTCAGGGGGATCCCACCCACGGCTGTAGAAGTTCTGCACAGAAGTTTGTCCTGATATCCAACCTAAACTTACCCCATGCCTGTGTGTCCTGCGGAACCCCACAGATGTGACAGTGGGCTGCTTCTCAAAGGAAACCAGTGCTCGGCGTCGGGAGCGGTGGAGGAAGCAGCTGATCCTGCCAATAACGCTGCCATCGCGCGTCCCTCCCCGGGACTCCCACACCTTCCTCTCCCCAGCCCGGCTCGGCTCCTCGCAGGCTGCAGACACTGCTGAGGCACTCGCGCTCCAGGCCGTCATCTTCTTCCCGTGCCGCCGGACCGCTCTCTGCAGGGCTGCGCTGAGCTCCTGCTGCTGCACCAGAACCGCAGCTCCCGTGCTGACGGACGGCGGAGCTTCGTGCCGGCACCCACAGCACGCGGCCCCCGGGCTGCTGGCGGCACGGCAGGATGCTCCCGTCCCCGCCTCCCTCCCACCGCCCCTCGGCTCCGGCATCCTCCCGTTATCCGCCTGAGGAAACGAAGGCCCCGCACAGGGCTCTGGACGGGCTGACCGACGGCTGATGCCAACGGAACGACGTTCAACACCGCCACGCGCCGGTCCCGCACTTCGGTCACGACGACCCGAGGCATCTCTGCAGGCCGGGGGCAGAGCGGCTGGAAGGCCGCGCGGAGGAAAAGGATCCGGGGGCGCGGGCCCCGGGGCCCCGGAAGCGGAGCGGGCGCGCGGAGCGGGGCAGCGCCGCGGGCAGCCGGGCCGGGGCCACGCGGGACGCGCGCGATGATGACGCAATGACGGCGCGACCGCGGGCGCAAACGACCCCGCCGGGAGCGCCCGCCCCGTTCCGCGGGCCGACCAATAGGAGAGCGGGAGAGGCGGGGCCGAGCGCGGGCTCTCCGCCAATGGCGGCCGCGGGATTCCGTGCCGGGAAAGCGGCGCTCCGCCGCCCCGCGTCCCCGCCGCCGCCCGCCCCGCGCCTCGGGGCCCCGTCCGTCCCGCGTCAGAACAGAGCCGTCCTCCGGAGTCGGCGTCGCGGCGGGGCGCCGCCGGCTGAGAACCGGCGGCTGACTGCGAGCGGCGGGACGCCCGGTGTCCGGGAGCGGCTCCTGGCCGAGCCGGGCAGCCCCGAAAGAGAGGGACCGACCCCGCCGATCGAGACGCGTCGGAGCCCGGCAGAGTCGGGCGGCCGCCTTCGGTTCCGGCTCGGCTCGGCTCGAACGGTCAGCAGCGCCGTGCTGAGCCGCTGCCCCGCAGGCGGAGGACTCGACTGCCGTTTTCTGTATTCACGTCTGTCCGAGAAGAAAGCTGGCGGCGCTGGCGCTGACCAGGGAGAGGGAGGCCGGGGGCCGGAAAGCTCTCGGGCTGCGGCTCCAGGGCAGGCAGAGGAAGTCACGGCGCCGGTGACATCAGCCGGGCTGCTGGGACCTGCGTGCTGTCACGCTGCGTTTCCGTGACGACGGCGGGCTCTCCCCGAGGAGCCGAGGGCAGCTTTGCTGCTGAGTTCGTTACCCGACGAAGCCCGACGCGGGGGGGCTGGGCAGACAGTCTTGCCAAAGAGGCCCGTGCTGCAGCAAGATTGACAGCACGACGCCTTTTGTTCCCCTTGAGCCCTGGCCAGGCTTCGGGGCGAAAACCAAGAGGAGAAAGAGGGCAGCGGCTGTTCCCTCGGACTGCTCCGTACATTGGTTTACTGTGTGCTAGAAAGGCTGGAGCTGCTTGCAGCGGCTCTGGACGCCTCACTCGTGGGATGGATGCATTGCTGTGCAACTTCCCCATGGCTGGGAGAGGTTCTTCAGATCCTCCCTGCAAACGGGGCTCCCCAGTGACTGCGGATCTGGCTGATGGTAAAGTGCTGGGGCAATTGGTCGTGGATCTTTCTTCACCACTGTGTTCACGTGGCAATGAGTAGGCCCACTGCCTTGCTTATTCCCTTTACTGCTAAGCTTCTCTTTTGGCTATAGACGCTGCCAATATTACTGTTGGTTTTATTTTGTCATAGGCAGTAAAATAAGCCTATCCCAAAGACGTTGGTGTCTTTGTTGCAGCTGTTGAGCCCACCGATTGGCACAACAGCATTAACACATGATGGGCACGTAACTTGGACATCAGGAACGTGACTTCAAAGGCTTCAAAGCATCGGGAATGTCTCCTTTGGAGAGAGACTGAGAGGTTTGGGCTTGTTGAGCCCGGAGAACAGAAGGCTCATGGGAGACCGTGTGGCTGCCTTTCAGTACACGGGGCCTCACAGATCACCCTTGCTGAGGGTGAGCACTATTCCCTCATTGAGGACATTGATGAAGATGTTGAACAAGACCGGACCCAGCACCGACCCCTGAGGAACACCGCTGGTTACAGGTCTCCAACCGGACTCTGCACCGCCAACGACGACCCTCTGCGCTCTGCCAGTCAGCCAGTTCTCAACCCACCTCACTGTCCACTCATCTGTCCACACTTCCTCAGCTTTGTCATAAGGATGTTGTGGGAGACGGTATCAAACGCCTTGCTGAAAGCAAGGTAGACTACATGCACTACATCCACCCAGCCAGTGACAACATCGTAGAAGGCTACCAGGTTGGTCAAGCATGCCCTCCCCCTGGTGAACCCTTGCTGATTACTCCTGATAACCTCCTTTTCTTCCAGTTGTCTGGAGATGGCATCCAGCACAAGCTGTTCCATCACCTTTCCAGGGACAGAGGTGTGCCCAGGTGGCCAAGAGGGCCAACAGCATCTTGCATTAGAAATAGCGTGGCCAGCAGGAGCAGGGAGGGAATCATCCCCCTGTACTCAGCCCTGGTGAGGCCACGCATTGAGCGCTGTGTTCAGTTTTGGGCCGCTCACTACAAAAAAAGACATTGAGGCCCTGGAACGTGTCCAGAGAAGGGCAACAAAACTGGTATGGGGTCTGGAACACAGGCCTTACGAGGAGCGGCTGAAGGAGTTGGGGTTGTTCAGTCTGGAGAAGAGGAGGCTCAGAGGAGACCTCATTGCAATCTACAACTTCCTGAATGGAGGCTGTGATGAGGAGGGGTTTGGCCTCGTCTCCCAGGCAACAAACAGGACCCGAGGAAATGGCCATAAGTTGTACCAGAGGAGGTTTAGGTTAGACATAAGGAAGAACTTGTTCTCTCAGAGAGCAGCCAGGCACTGGAATGGCTGCCCAGGAAGGTGGTGGAGTCGCCGTCCCTGGCAGTGTTCATGAGGCATCTGGATTAGGAGTTACAGGATATGGTTTAGTGCTTGTGGTAGCAATGGTGATGGAAGGATGGTTTTTTCTCCTTTCCTTTTTCTTCTTTTCTTCCCTTCCTTTCCTTTTTTTCCTTTTTTCATTTTGTTTTCTGTTTTCCATCTTTTCTTTCCCTCTCCCCTTTTCTTTCCCTCTCCCCTTTTCTTTCCCTCTCCCCTTTTCTTTCCCTCTCCCCTTTTCTTTCCCTCTCCCCTTTTCTTTCCCTCTCCCCTTTTCTTTCCCTCTCCCCTTTTCTTTCCCTCTCCCCTTTTCTTTCCCTCTCCCCTTTTCTTTCCCTCTCCCCTTTTCTTTCCCTCTCCCCTTTTCTTTCCCTCTCCCCTTTTCTTTCCCTCTCCCCTTTTCTTTCCCTCTCCCCTTTTCTTTCCCTCTCCCCTTTTCTTTCCGTCTCTTTTCATCTCTTCCCCTTTCTTTCCTTTTTTCATTTCTTTTGATTCATTTTGTTTAGTACTTTCTTACTTTTCATCTTTTAGATTCCTTTCTAAAAGAAAAGATAGAATGGGAGACAATAATTAAAGAAACAAAACCTGCTTTGAAAGCCATGGGGCCGGATGGATTGAACCTTGGGGTGCTGAGGGGGTTGGCAGACGTGGCTGCCAAGCCGCTCTCCATCATCCTTCAGCAGTCCTGGCTAATTGGGGATGTGTCCTGGCTGTCCCTGAACGTGTTTAAAGAGCTCTGGATGTGGTGCTCAGGGACATGATTGAGTGGTGGGTTGTTAGAGTTAGGGGAGTATGGTCAGGTTGCGGTTGGACTCGATGATCTTTCGGGTCTTTTCCAACCTGATCCATTCTATGATTCTACGGATTTAACAGCAGCGTTCTTGTGGGAGCTGCATTGAAACTTGCAGTGTCTCTGGGTCCCCAGAATTACTTTCTCCAAGCTGATTCGTAGGTGCTGGCACTTCTTTAAAGCAAGAGCAGCTGCTGATGGGAGGAAGGTAGTTCAGGCTCATGAGCTCTGCAGCATCTCCCAGGATGGTACCAGAGGAGGCAGGAATGATATTGCAGAAGATGAGAAGCTCCCCAGCAGGAAGCCAGAAACCCTGCGGGAGAGTCGGAGCACGTGTGGATGCCCAGGAGGTAATGCAGCCCCAGTATTTGAGAAGCGCGTGGCCAAGGAGCTGCGGCCCAAGAACAGAGCTATTCCGCCTTTGCAGAATAGCTGGCATCCCAAGAAGGACTCGTCTGTCCTTGTAAAAAGCAGGGGGAGGGCACGTCCAAATGCTTGCTGGTTGCTTGGGAGCTCAAATCCTCCAAGCTGGAGGCAGCCTGGGGGTAACATCTCCTTGGTCCGATTGTGCAGCACCTGAGCAAGAAGTGGCTGCATGAGGGTCATCTTAATTTCTCTGTTCTTTTACTTAAATAAACCCGTTGGGAGACCGTGGTGTTGGTTTCCTAAAATTTGGATCTGGGAGGTGAGCACGCCCTTTGCTTATGATGGAAGCACAGAAGTGATGCGGGCACTCGCTGAGGTCACAGTCATCGCCGAGGTGGGAGCGTTTGTGGCACAGCCGGTGAGCAGAGCTGGTGCTCTGGTGAGTGTGCTGCACGCAGAGACTGAGCTGTGAGCTTTCCTTGAGAGATCACCCTGCGAGAGCCCGTCGGAAGCACCGCTGCGGCGTGTGCGTGAGCTGGGCACAGCTCAGGCTGAGCAGGCCGAGCAGGTGAGCTGGGTTTGGTGCTGGGTGGTTGCCGGGAGGTGTCTCAGCAGGAAAGCTGGGCTGGGGTGGGCACGCTGCATCAGCCCTCGTCCCGGCTGGCAGTGAGACAGAGGGAGTTTTCTTCAGGACAGCAACACCAGCCATGTGCTTCAAGGCGCGTAACTATTGAGGAGATGGAGAACGCTTGCTGTCAGAAATCATGGCAGCTGTACAGGAGCTGGGTGTATTTTGGGGACAGTCCTTGTAACCAGCTGGTTTCGAGACATTGCCCTGCCCGAGAGTCTAAACTGCACAGCAGAAGAATGCTGGGAAAATGCTTCTTCCTCACTGTTTTTCACTTGCAGGTTCTTTCCTTAGGGTTCCTTTTTCCTTTCCAAAAGGAGATTTTGGGGATCGAGGCACTTGAAGAGAGAGTGAAGCCAGCTCTTTCCAACAGTGCGGGCAGTCCCTGTGGAGGGGACCCCGGGAACTTGAGCTTCCCCTGAGACGTTCCCCAGCATGTCTCAGCAGGGAGACGGACGCAGTTGCCATCGCTGCTTTGCGCGTGGAAAGGTATGGCTGGGTTTCTTTCGCTTGGGTTTCTCCTTTCTCTGGTTTTGGAGGGGAAGGGGTGGAGCAGGGGGAGCCCTGCTGGTCCTTTGTTAGCTCAGTAAGCGGCTGGGTTGTGCACTTGCAGCAACAGGACAGCATTGCCAGGCTCCTTAACCTGCTGGGGCAGGGTGGGAGCAGAGAGCGGGCACTGCCCTCCTGCCAGCTGCACCTGGTTATGGTTTGCCAGCTGCCCCGGGTTTCTGCTGAGAAGTTAGTTCTAGCTGCCTGCAGTAGTAAAGGGTGGGGAAGAAATAGTGGTGAAGAGCTAAGGCTGTGTACGGTAATTTTGCATGGGTTGAACTGTGGCACCTGAAGTCACTGTTTCCCTCGGAATAATGCTGGTGTTTGCAGGTGTGTTGGTTTAACCCCCCGAAGTGATGTCTGAGAGCGCCCGTCTTCTCCACCTGAACGATGAGAAAGCTGGATATGCCCAGAAATTGCAGCGCGTGCAGATGTTGTGAATGCGCTCCCAAATGTTTCCGTTAGTGATAACTAACGTCTCAGCACTCTGATACCCACCTCTTGCACCATCTGGAACGCTGCATCTCTTTGCAAACGTTGGGTGGCCGTTTCCATGGCCCTTCCTTTATTTCTGTCCTCAGAAGCAGCGCGGCGCAGTTCCCTGTGCTAGGGAGCAGCACCCAGCAGGCTGCCAGAGATCCAACAGCGCCTTGCAGCGCACAGAGGGACGCGATGGGGACGGACCATCCTTAGCACCACGCAAAAGTGAGTCTCTGCAGTCCTCTGTCATGAAGTATGGAAGAATGCATTTTAAGTATTACTTCTGAGCGGTGCAGCACTGCAGGGGTGTCCGGTAACCATGGTGGAAGCATTAGAGAGGCCGACAGCAACAGATGGCAGCAGTGAGACAGAAGTGTGTGTGTAAGTGGTGGTGCTCAGAGCTGAGTGCATTCCCTGTAGGGACAAAAAATCCGTGCCTCGACTTTTGCAGCTGATAGCGTTTTGTGTGCTGACGCAGCTTTGCTCTGCAGCATGCAGAGCTGTCAGGCAGACTGGGGTTCCTCTGCTGCCACCTGAGCGGGAATGAGAGCAGTAGTGCTTTGTGCAAGCGCACTGCAGTTTAAAGATCAGTTTCTGTTCTGGCTGTAGAAGAGTGTCTTTTGGTTTTTGTGGTGGACGTGGGCTAACAGGACAGTGCTGCTCCTGGTGTCTGTGAAATCAACACACAATCTGTTGTTGTAGGGACGGAGCCTGCGCGTCCATGGAATGGTGCTGGGCTTGGGGGGAAACGGAAAGCCTCCCCAGGTAAGAAGCTCTTGTGAGCTGTGGTGTGGGTACCTGCCTCTAAATAGGGCTGCATGAAGGGCTGTGTGGGATGGAGGAGAAAAGAAGGGGCACTGCAGATCTGTGCTGACTGCAGAAATGGCACAGCGTTGTAGCAGCAGAAAGGCCAATTGAAGAAACTACGCTTGAGGAGCAGAAGTTTGTGGTTGGCTGTGCTAAAATGCTCCTCCAAAGAGATGCTCTTCATGTCTTTCTTGTTTCCTTTCTGACAGAAGCTGATGCAAGCAGGCTTGCAGTGAAGCGCAGCCTTGCAGGAAGCCAGGGGAGGAGCATGGAGTGTGGCACAGCCCCCAAGAGAGGTACAGACACACAGCAGCATCTGGGTTTGGTGCACTGTCTTTCTAGTTAGGCTTTCTGTCTGTCCTTTCCTGGGACTGCTGTCGTTGCGTGTTGCTTGAGATCTTAATCCCTGGGGATTACAGTTGCCTTTCCTGTCCCAATTGGAAATGGCCCACAGTTCAGCCAAGATCCCAAGGTCCATTGCTGTGAACACTCGAGAGTTCCTAGCATTGTGGCCCATTTTGCAGACCGAAGGCAGTGTGTGACTCTCTTTTAATCTTGCTGCTTCCCCTTGCTTGATTTGAACAGGGAGAGGTGCTGAGCCAAACGGCAAGATGTACGCGAAAGCTCCTCTCCAGGCTCCAGGAGGGCTTCCTGGAACAGCAGGTCCCAGCAGAGGGGAAAGACCTTCCCCTGCAGTTGACAACCACTCCCTCTCCAAGACCATGGCTGCAAGAAAGCGCAAGGGAGTGGAGGAAGAGGAGCAAAAAGCAGAGCTGTGGCCTGCCAAGAAACAAGTGAAGGTGGAGCGCGATGGGGAGAAGGCTCAGAGCCCACATCAGAGCAGAGGCGGTGTGCCAGCTCCAGCAACACACCCTGGGCCTGCCCCAGCACCGACTGAGCGGTTCCGGACCTCAAAGCGAAGAGGTAGGAAGGTGCTGCAGCTGCCCTGGTGAGGTGCTTCCCTTATCAGGTGCATGGAGTTTGCTTAGGATTTGCTTTGCTTTCTCCTTCTCTCTGCGGAGAGGGGAAAAGAGTAGAAGGCTGCCGAGTCCAATGGCAAGGAAGTGCCAGAAAGTGTAACCCTCTCTTTTCCCATGAAATCCATGACGGCCTTCTGCTTGTCCCACTGGAAATACCCTTCCCTGAGAGGCTTCCTAGCCTGTTTTCATGTACCCATGTTTCCGCGGTTTTGCTGTTGACAAACTGAATTTCTCTCCTCTTTCTCTATAGCAAGACGACAACGACAAAAAGAGAGGAGAGCAGAAATGAAGAAGGCTGCTCTGAGAGCTGCCGCTGCACGTGCAGAGGTGAGTCCTCGGTGAGCACAGACACGGCTCTTGTTGTTCTCTGTCTGTCAGACGTGAAGGGGATTGTAGAATGCTGGGGGAAGCGGTGTCCTACTTTGACGCTCGCTTTCTTTCTTTCCAGTCCTCCACAATGAACAGCCTTGTGGAGATGATGGAGAAGCTGCAGCTGAAGGACTGAGTGGAGGAGCATCAGAAGGCAGCGGCTTCGTGGCAGCAGCCCAACTTGGCACTCTGGTTGCAGTCCATCAATAAACAATTGGAGCTTTGTATTCACAAAGAGCGCACGGCCTGATTTGTCCAGTGGCACTCAGTGAGCTGCTGCACCACCTCCTCGTTATTCCACTCGCGGCGCTGGGTCAGAACTCCCACATCTCCATCAGGGGATGCTGCAGGTTATAGAAGCAATGGATGCACCAGTCCTTGGCCCTGCCCATAAACGCACTGCCTGCAAAGCACGTGCACAGAACTGCGAGTAGCACGGCCTGAGCACAGGCGCGCTGAGTTAGAGAACAGCTGTCTCGAGCTGTCTGAGTTTCTCGGGGCAGCACTGAGCAGAAGTGAGCGTGTGCCCCTCACCCTGCAGGCGTCTCTGTTGGGGGAAGAGAGGCTCCGCCGGCTGCCTGATCCCGGAAGGCAGAGGTGTTCTCCTGACTTCTCTGCAGTGCTAGCTTGCCTCATTGTCCCCCCTCTCTTCAGCCGTTTTGATGCTACTTTTCATCCTTTGGGCAGAGCTTGAGTCACTCTCATCATCGCACAGCTTTGTACTGAGCGGTGTGGAATTTTCTGGCTTTGCTCTTAAAAGCCTAGGCTGAAAACTGCAGCGTGCATGCTTAGTTTACATGGGGACATGGGGGGGGACATCCTCTAACCCCCATTATCGAAAAATAAACCTTAATTGCAAAAGTGAGGGGTGTCAACCCCCGACCCATGGGAACAAAGTGGTCCGTGGGGGTGACACTGTGGGGGTGTCCCCATCTCCAGTACGTGACACCACCAGGGTGCCATGAAGGTGTCCCCAACTTTGGTGGTGTGACAGCACGATGCTGTGTCCCCACTTCTCCAGGAAGTCCTCCAGCTGGTTACAGTGTCCCCAGCTTCGGCTCAACGTCCCCAGGGGGTCCTTTTGTCCCCTCTGCATGACGGTGACACCCGATGCTGGCTGCCGAACGCGACACCCGATGACGATGACACCGCGTCACGGCTGTGCCACGCTGGTGTCACACAGTCCCCTCTGGTGGTGGCACAGAGTTCACCACCGTGCGTGTCCACATCCTCATGTCAGACGATGGTGACAGCACCAGAGGACTCCAGTGTCACCAGGTCCAGCTCTAGGTGGGCCTGGAGGGGTGACAAAGAACAGTGAGAGGCTCAGTGACAGCATGGTGACAACGCAGAGCTGCCTGTGCCTGGCCCTATGCGGTGGTCAGAGTACAGGGAATGGTGTCACCCGATAGATGGTGGCACACAAGTGATGGTGACACCAGATGACGGTAACAACAGTGACAGCCAGGGATGGGGACACTGCGTCACGGCTGTTCCACATCGAGGTCACCCTGTGTCACGGTGTCACCTGAAGACAGTGACACTCAACGACTCCCAGTGGCATCCAGTGAAGGGAAGAACCAACAATGGTGACACCACCGACCCCATGTCACACCCACAGCAGACCCCACATGTCCCCCGACTGTCCCCAGCTCCCCTCCCTGTACACTCCTCGTCACCTCTTCAATGAGGATGGCACCGCTCTGCAGTTGTGCCAGTCCTCTTCTTGGTTGCAAGTGTCCCATTTGGTTTTGTCATCCAGTATTTTTGGGAGAAAACGTGTGGTAGTTCTAAGAGAAGGGGTATTTCTGGGAGAAAATATCCTCTTTTTGGAAGAGAAGGTGAAATTTACCACTGAAATGTGGTATTTCTGGGAGAAAATGACATACTTGAGGGAGAGAACTCGGAAATGGTGGGAGAGAATGTCTTCTATTCGAGAGCAACTGTGGTATTTTTGGTGTGACGACTGGTCCTTTGGGGAGAAAATACGGTAAATATGGGAGAAAATGTCCTCTTAAGGAGTGTCAAGTAGTACTTTTGAGAGAAAATGTCAGGTATTTCTCAGAAAACTGCTGTTTCTGGGAGATAGTAGCATCCTTGGTTGGAAAATGACAGGTGTTTGTGAGAAAGCTGGTATTTTGGGAAAAAAGGCCGTATTTTTAAGACGAAGCTGGTATTTCTGGGGGAATATGTCCCGTCTTTGGGAGAAAAGTGGTCTATCTTGGAGAAAATGTCATGTATTTGGGAGAAAACTGGTCTATCTGGAAGAAACTGCCATTTTTCTGGGAGTAAGTGTGATCCTGAGGAGCGTCAAGTAGTATTCTTGGGATGAAACGTGAGGTATTTCTAAGCGTAGTGGTATTTCTGGGAGAAAATGTCTTGTTTTGGGGGGAAAAGATCACATGTATGTGAGAAAGCTGGTATTTCTGGGAGTAAACGCCATATTTTTAGGAAAAAATGGGTATTTCCCGGATAATCGGTCACATAGTTAGGAGAAAAGTGGTCTACCTGGGAGAAAATGTCCTTGTTTTTTGGTGGAAGAGATCATGTGTAGGGGACTAAAATAGTGTTCCCGGATGAAAATGTCACGTATCTGTGAGAAAAGTGGTATCTGTGGGTCACAGTGCTGTTCCCCAGGGGTCGGTGCTGGGGCCTGTCCTCCTCAAGATCTTTCTTGATGAGCTGAGGGCACTGAGTGCACCCTTGGGAAGTTTGCGGATGACACCAGGCTGGCTGGAAGTGTGGATCTGCCTGGGGGTAGCGAGGCCCCACAGAGGGATCTGGACAGGCTGGAGAGCTGGGCTGAAGCCAATGGGATGAGTTCCAACAAGGCCAAAGGCCAGGTCCACGTTCTGTGGGAACGTTTGTGGAAAAGTGACTTATGTAGCTTAAATCTCTGCCTTCTGACACAAGAGCAAAATGGAGCCAGGAATGTATTCTTACTTCCATAACAAGAGTGTCAGAAGGAAACACCCTGAGACTTCTTGTAGGGGTGTCCATTTGCTGTCTCCCAAAAACCAGTCAGGGGAAGGGCACAAGAGGGGTGTGCCCTGCCAGCTCCAGGTCTTAAGACCTTAGAAACCCGGTCTCTTTCAAAAGTTGAGGGAGTTTCCATTCTTAGAGCTCAGCCCTGAAGCCTTGCTGGTTCAATTCCTCTCAATGATGCATCTAAAAGATGCGGTGCAGGTGGGCAAAGGTCCAGGTGGGCCAGCGGGTGAGTTTTACCACAGCCCGACACAGATGGATAAGCTGCTTCATTAACAAGTCCAGCTTTTACTGCGGGGCTGGCAGCATCTGTGCTGTTGTTCCATCTGCAGTCAGGAATGTCACACTGCCTTTTTTTCAACCCACATTTACTCTTTCACAAAAGAGCATCAACTTCTGATACTCGTTCTGCAAACTGGGGAAGAGTAACCTGCAGAATGCTGACTGCTGCAGAGGACAGGTTGGAAGACAGCCGCTCCACGCGCCCATCGTGCCACAGCAGCTCCTTGCTGGATGTGCCTGGCATAACTGGTTGGCTCCTGACAGCAATCCCTCACAGTGGGGAGGAAAGCAGCACTTGCACAGCTGGTTTTAAGAGCGCTAACCAAGCTCAGCTAAAACACTCAAGGGAGACTGTCTTCAAGCACGGTCACAGGATGCGTTTGTTATACTGAAGACTAAAGGAGATCACTTCAGATTGACATCAGGGAGGAGACGGGGTAAAACTCCCCGCTGGCCCACACTTCAGGATCTGTGGCATGTTTTTCTGCACAGCTGCCGTTTCTAAATTTGGAAAGAGACAGTAAAACATACCTGGAAAGGGTTGAGAAGTCAGGGTCTCCGTAGCTACAGAGAGATGTTGGATGCTTCTTTCTGTGGGAACGTTTGTGGAAAAGTGACTTTAGGTAGCTTAAATCTCTGCCTTCTGACACAAGAGCAAAATGGAGCCAGGAATGTATTCTTACTTCCATAATAAGAGTGTCAGAAGGAAACACCCTGAGACTTCTTGTAGGGGTGTCCATTTGCTGTCTCCCAAAAACCAGTCAGGGGAAAGGCACAAGAGGGGTGTGCCCTGCCAGCTCCAGGTCTTAAGACCTTAGAAACCCGGTCTCTTCCAAAAGTTGAGGGAGTTTCCATTCTTAGAGCTCAGCCCTGAAGCCTTGCTGGTTCAATTCCTCTCAATGATACATCTAAAAGATGCAGTGCAGGTGGGCAAAGGCTCCACAGCTGTACAGCATCTACGGGACAGCTCTTATTGAGCTGGCAGGTGTAACTGCTTCCCGAGGAGCTGTGCAGCCATAAAGGCATTCCAAAGCACCTCTTGCTCTTACATGAACGCATCATTGGCTTCATCTCACTGCCGTGCTTAATTCCCAGTGCTGACAGGTCTGTCCGGCAGCTCTGCCTAGAGAACCAGCATATGTTTCAGGCACGTGTCCTGAACGAGTCACTCCGTTTCAGCGAGTTTAGCGTCAGTGAGAGCTTCCTGCCCCAGCAAGTCTACCGAGCACCTGTGTTCTCTTACATCCCCGCACCACGCCGTGCTGCTCAGCGAGTCCAGCGCAGCTCTGCAGCACCCGGGGGACTACAGAACACGTGCCAGCGGTGAGCTGAGCTCGTTCTTCAGGTCCTGCTCCGGGCTGTGCCCTTCTCACATCCCACGCACCGAGCCCGGCCGGGCCACCGCTCGGTTCTTCCTTGGAGGAGAAAGTGGCCAGAGATGCCGCCGCAGGAGCCGTGAGAAAACCGGGCAGAGATGCGCGCTCGGCTTTCAAGAAGCGCCAGCAGCTCGGAATCGGCCTGGAGACAGCGATTCTGGGGAAGCCGGAGACGCCGCACGTCTCAGCGCGGCTCCCGCAGGAGCGGTACCGTTCGACGGCGTCGCCACGGCGACGGCGCCTCAGCGCCTCAGCGCCGGTCCGTCGCTACGGCGCCGCGCCGTCCCCGCCGAGTGACGTCATCACGCCGCGGCCCGAGGAGGCGGCCGTGCGGAAGCGGTGCGGGGCGCCTCGGGGCTCCGGGCGCCGCCTCGGCTCCTACAGGTGGGTGTTCGGGGGGCGCCGGGGCGGGGGCCGGGGTGAAGGCGGCGGGGGGGCCGCGTGCCGCTCTGTCTCGGCCCCGCGGGGTCTCCGTGGTGCTCGGGGCTTCCCTCGGCGGGGGCGGCTGCCCTGCGTCTCGCCGCCTCCCCCACCCCGTGTCTTTCGCTGCCCTCCCCCCCTGTCCCCCTGCCGCTGATCGCCCGCACCCCCCAGTCCCTCTGTGTGCCCCCCGGGGTTACACCCTCCCCCCGGTCTCCCTCCCCTCCAGTCCCCCCGTTCTGATCGCCGTAGTCCTCTTCCACCCCTCCCCTCTGTGCCTCCCCCATTCTGATCCCCAGGGTCCCCCCCCGATCCCTCATCCCTCCCCAGTCCCCCGTTCTGATCCCTGGTGTCCCCCACCCCCCCACCGCTCTCCCCATTCTGTCCCCTAGAGTCCCCCCCTTTCCCAGTCTCCTCTATCTGACCCCCGAACTCCCTCTCCTCCCCCCGAGTGCCCCCACTCCAATTCCCCCATTCTGATCCCCAGAGTCTCCTACCACCCCCCATTCCCCTCTATTTGACCCCCAGGGTCCCGTGTCCTCCCTTCTCCTCCCACCTCCTGGCCCCTTTTTTCTGACCCCTAGAGGTCCCTGTAACCCCCTGTGCGCTCCTCCCTGACCCCTGGAGTCAGTTCCTCATTTTGACCTCCAATTTCCCTCAGCCAGACCCCATAGAAGCCTCGCACAACCCCTGGCTCTTCCCTCCCACCCCTCCCTCCACCCCCAGATGCTCTTCCTGCCTTGTAGAAACTCTGTTCACCCCTTTCCCCCACACAAGCCACTAAGTTTCCCCCCAGACTCTTTTTCCACCCCATAGACATCCCACTCTCCTCTTCTCCCCCCCAATACTTCCCTAAGGTGTCCCCCAGACTCCCCTTCCACCCCATAGAAGCCCCCCACAACCCTCCAGATTTCCTCTGCCACCCCTTCTCCATTCCTAGACCCCTTTTCCTCCCAGCAGAGACCCAACTCACCCCTTTTTTCCCCCACACAACCCCCCGTCCACTCCCAGACCCCCCTTTCTGCCCTACAGAAGCCCCCTTTCCACCCCTCAAGTTCCCCTCCACAATGTACCCCTCCATCCCCAGGCCCCCTTTTCACTCACAGAAGCCTCGTTCTGCTCTTTTCCCCCTCACAACCCCCTCTCTCCATCCTCAGAGCCCCTTTCCACGCCACAGAAGCCCTCCACAATCCCTCAGTTTCCCCTTCCAACCTTTCTCCACCTCCAGACCCTCTTTCCACCTCACAGAAGCCCCACTCACACCTTTCCGCCCATAGATTCCCCACGAGCCCCCCCCTATATACCCCTGGAGGCATGCAGAAGAATCTGGAGATGTTGTAGAGGGGTTTGGGGCATCCAGTTGGTCCCCAGGTGGATCCAAGGTGTCCTTGGATTCATACAGAAGGATCTGGAGATGTCCCAGAGGGATCCTGGGGTGTCCAGGGGGTCCCAAGAATGGTCCTGGGGGTCCCTGGAAGGATCTGGAAGCTCCCAGGATGGGTCCAGGAGCTCCGAGGAGCCACTGGGATGATTTGGAGATGTGCCAGTAGAGTCTGGTAGGGTCCAGAGAGTTCTCATGTGGGTCTGAGTGGTCCTGGAGTCATCCCGTCATCAGAGACATCTCTGGGGATGTCCCAGAGAGGACTTGGAGGGTGCAGGGGGTTTTCAAATTGATCCAGGGGGTCCTTGGATTCATCCAGAAGGGTCTGCAGACGTCCCAGAATGATCCTGTGGAATGTGGGGGGGTCCTCAGGTGGGTTCAGAGGGTCCTATTGTCTTCTGGAAGGGTCTGGAGATGTCCCATGGGTGTCTTGGGGTCCCCAGGCGTTCCTGGAGTCCTCCAGAGGTCTCTAGTGGGGATTTTGAGGACAACCTCACATAGTGACACATTCTCGCTCTTCTTTGTCCCCGTGGGATCGCCCCCAATAATGTCTGTTTCCATTAAAATCAATACTATGTCACTTTTCTTGTATATTTTTTGCCACTTCCTTTCAGAAATGGATGGTTCCCACCAATCCCTGTGCAAAGCCCCACGGAAACAATCCCCCCAGGGCCACCGGGTGACACCGGACAACCACTTGTCCCCAAAGTTCTCACTGTCACCGTAACCGTGGAACCTGGGGACGTACCAACGTACCTTGAGAGCCCCATCCGCGTCCTACAGCTCCTGGACGCTGTCACCCTGGCTGTCCATGACTGTCCCATGCTGTCCCCCCTGCCATGGTGGCACAACTTCAGCACAGTGCCATCCTCATTGAAGAGGTGACGAGGAGGGGTACAGGGAGGGGGGCAGGGGACAGTCGGGGGACATGTGGGGTCTGCTGTGGGTGTGACATGGGGTCGGTGGTGTCACCATTGTTGGGTGTCACCTTCACTGGATGCCATTGGGTGTCACTGAATGTCACTGTCTTCAGGTGGCGCCGTGACACAGGGTGACCTCGATGTGGAACAGCCGTGACGCAGCGTCCCCATCCCTGGCTGTCACTGTTGTTACCGTCATCTGGTGTCACCATCACTTGTGTGCCACCATCTATCGGGTGACACCATTCCCTGTACTCTGACCATCACATGGGGGCAGGCACAGGCGGCACCACATTGTCACCATGCTGTCACTGAGCCTCTCACTGTTGTTTGTCACCCCTCCAGACCTGCCTACCGCAGGACCCGGTGACACCGGAAACCTCTGGTGCTGTCACCATCGTCTGTCATGAGGACGGGGACATGCACGGTGGTGAACTCTGTGCCACCACCAGAGGGGACTGTGTGACACCAGCGTGGCACAGCCGTGATGCGGTGTCATCACCGTTGGGCGTCACTCCTGGCAGCTGGCGCCGGGTGTCACCGTCATGCAGAGGGGACAAAAAAAACCCTGGGGACATTGAGCCGAAGCTGGGGACACCGTGACCACCTGGAGGACTTCCCAGGGAAGTGGGAACACCACATGACAATGTCACACCACCAAAATTGGGGACATCCCTGTGTCACACCCCAAAGCTTGGGACACCTTCATGGCACCCTGGTGGTGTCATATCCTAGAGTTGTGAACACCCCCCAGTGTTTGGGACAGCCCTCTGGAGACGCCATCTGTGCCCTCCCCCACAGAAAACATTGTTCCCATGGGGCGGGGTTGACACCCCTCACTTTTCTAATTAAGGTTTATTTTTGATAATGGAGGTTGGGGGATGTCCTCCCCATGTAAGTGATAAAGGGCAGAGGAGCGGCTGTGGGGCTCCATGTGTCACACTGGGGATGAACTCTGGGGACAGAGGTGACTGCAGCATTCTGGCCCCATCGCCCCTATGGCTCTATAACCAGTACAGCTCCATCTCGTAGCCATCCCTCGTCCGTATCCCACAACGTTATCCCATCCCATATCCATCATATCCACCCCACAGCCATCTCAAACCCATCCCATATCCATACCCCCACATCCTATCCCCATCCTTAACCCTATATCCATAGCCATTCCGAATCCTTATCCCCACATGCATCCCATGTCCATTCCATCTACTTATCCCATGCCACTATCATCCCAATCCCATCCCGTGTCCATATTTCATCCCCAATCCATCCCACATTCTTCAGTGTTGGTCCCATGTCCATCCCAAGCCCATCCCATATATATTCCATTTTCCTATCTCCCATTCCATATCCACCCCATATCCATATCCCCACACCCCAACCCTACATTTCACATCCCAGTGCACATCCAACATCCCAAGCCCAGTTCCAAACCTCATATCCCAACCCCACATCCAAGCCCCACCTCCCACCTGTCAATCCCATTCCCATCTCGCACCCCCTATAGCAGTAGGGCGCACCCCGAGGCCCCACCCACGGCCCGCCCCCTGCCGCGCTCCTCCCACCAACAGCGCAGCGTAACGCCGCACCGCCCCCGGGCTCTCATTGGGCAGGTGCCGGACCGTCCCAGCCCCGGGCTCTCATTGGTCAGGTGCCGGTCCGTCCCGCCCCCGGGCTCTCATTGGTCAGGTGCCGGTCCGTCCCGCCCCCGGGCTCTCGTTGGGCACGTGCCGATCCGTTCCGCCCCCGGGCTCTCGTTGGTCAGCGGCAGCGGCGCCGGCTCCGATTGGCTGAGGCGCGGCGCGCGGGAACGGCCGTTGGCAGCCGGCCTAGAGCTCTTCTCCCCTCAGGCGGCGGCGCTCCCGCAGCCCTGGCCGCCCCGCACCGCCGCTGCGCGCCGGAGCTGTCCGGGCAGCACCGAGACGGAACCGCGGCACGACGGGAGCGGTGCTGAGCACAGCAGAGCCGGAGCCGGGAGGGACGGAGAGCGGCGCCGGGACAGGGGAGGAAGCCTGGTGGGGTGAGGGGCTGGGAAGGCGGGGGGGGGATAGGGAGGCAGGCGGGGCTGCAGCGGCTGTGGTATCGGGGTACATGGGGCGATAGGGGTGGGTACAAAGGGATTTAGGGCAGCAGAGGGCTGTGAGGGGGAAACGGGGGGACACGGTGCTATAGGGAGCATTGGGGGCCGGGAGGGGCTGGCGAGAGCTACGGGGAGGGATATAGGGGGCTGGGGGAGGACCTAAGAAACTGTGGCTCTATGAGTGGCTGTAGGGGGAATGGAGGTGGGATAGAAGGGGATGTGGGGCTACAGGGAGCAGCGGGAGGGCTGTAGGCGTGGTATAGAGAAACAGGCATGACAGGGGTCTGTGGGTGGGATTGGGGGGGAAGTAGAGAGGTGTAAGGTTATAAAAGGCTGCAGAGAGACAATAGGGGGTTTGCGTGGGCACAGTGAAATAGAGGGTAATGTGGGGTGACACCGGGCACAAGACGGGAATGTGAGAGAGAAGACCCAGTTGGAGGCACAGATAGAGGCAAGCTGAGGGGGATAAAGAGGGAGAATCTCAACGGGGCGGGGAAAAAAAAAAAAACAAAAGGAAAAATGAGAATGAAAAGTAAGAAAAAAAAAAAGATGGAAAAAGAAAAAAAAAATGGAAGTGCTGAAAACAGAAAAAAAGAGGCACAGAGGAGGAAAAAAAGTAAAAAGCAATCCATGTATATCAAGAGAAAGCAAGTAGGAAAGCTAACTGCAGCAGAGCAAAGGAAAGCAACCTTGCAGGAATGGAGGAGTGTGGGAAGAGCTGAGCCCCGGCCTGGCACAGGAGCTGCACGGCAGGAGAAGAAGCTGAGCCCAAAGGTAAGAGGAGCTCCTTGGGGCTTTTTGTGGGCTTGAAGCAAAGCTGAGAAGCCGTGCCCGGGAGGAGGTGTGGGTAGCTCCAGGCCACCTTGCTGTCTCCCCAGGAGATGCGGGCTGTGGGCTAGGCAGCGGGCAGGAGTGCTGGCCAGAAGCAAGCATCTGTGTGGAGAAAGGCAAAGGGCGGAGGAGGTTGAAGGGGAGCTACCGGGCATGGGCTTGCTCAGCAAGGGGAGCAGAAGCCTGAAGGGCACGAGAAGGGAATAGAGAAGGGCATGCAGAAGGAGAGAAGCTGCGAGCAGAGTTAAGAGGCACTTGTCAGAGCAGCAAGCAGAGCAGGCAAGTGTTGAGATTGGGAGTGAGTAGCAGGAAAAGGCAAGAGCACCAAGAAAAAGGAGGCGAGGGGCAAGCAGCTCAGGTAGGGAAAAGGAAGGGCATGCAGCTCAGGTAGGGAAGGGAGGGGACAGCAGCTCAGGTAGGGAAAAGGAAGGGCATGCAGCTCAGGTAGGGAAGGGAGGGGACAGCAGCTCAGGTAGGGAAAAGGAAGGGCATGCAGCTCAGGTAGGGAAGGGAGGGGACAGCAGCTCAGGTAGGGAAAAGGAAGGGCATGCAGCTCAGGTAGGGAAAAGGAAGGGGACAGCAGCTAAGCTAGGAAAGTGAGTGGATAGCAGGTGAGGTAGGTAAGTGAGGGGACAACCAGTAAGGAAGCCAAGTGAGCAAACATCTGCTCAAGTACGTAGTGAGGGGCAAGGAGCTCAGCTAGGTAAGTTAGGGGGAAGCAGCTCAGGTAGGGAATGAGAGGGGCCAGCAGCTCAGCTGGGAAAGCGAGGGGCAAGCAGGTCAGCTAGGTAATTTTTGGAACAAGCAGCTCAGGTAGGTAAAGGAAGGGACAGCAGCTCAGGTAAGAAGAGCAGGCAAGGGAATGGTAGGATAAGGCAAGGGGGGAGGTGAGGGAGAAAAGAAAGAATGGGGAGGGTAGGGAGGGCTTAAAGGGGGTTTCAGGAGTACCTATGATTATAAAAAAAAAAAAAAGAAAAATGAAAAACAAGAAAAAAAGGTGAAAGAAAAAAGAGAAAGGGAAAAAAAAGAGTAATAAAGGAAAAAAATAAAACAGGAAAAAAGAAAAAAAAATGGAAAACAAAAAGAGAAAACCAAGATGAAAAAGAAAAAATGAAAATAGAAAAAAATGAGAAAAGAGAGAGAAAAATGAAATAAAAAAGAAAAGTGCAATGAAAAAAAAAAGAAAAAAGGAATAAAAAAAAAAAGAAAAAAAGAGTGAAAATGAAAAAAGAAAACCAAGATGAAAATGAGAAAAAATAGATGAAAACAAAAAGAAAAGGAAAAGAGAAAAAAAAAAAAAAGAACAAGTGCAATGAAATGAAAAAAGAAACGAAAGCATAAAAAAAGAAGAAAAAGAAAAAAGCCCAAAAAGGTCAGAAAAAAAAGAAATGAGAAAAGAAGAAAAAAGCCAAGTAAACAGTCAAGAATAACAGCTGAGAAAAGACTGGATGGCCAAAATGTAGAGAAAGCAAAGCAGAGCACAGCAAGGGAAAGCAAGGCGAGAGTAGCAGCAAAAGGCAGGAGAATGAAGAAGGAGGGAGTGAAGAGCAGGAAAGGTGAGTTTGCCATAAGGCAAGGGGGAAGGGGAGGGGAAAGGGAGAAAAGGGGGGGTACGGGAGGGGAGGGGAAGGGAAGGAGGGGGGGAGAGGAGAGAGGGGAGGGGAGGAAGGGAAAAATGGGAGGGCTGAGCCCCCGCCTGGCACAGGAGCTGCGCGGCAGGAGAAGAAGCTGAGCCCAAAGGTAAGAGGAGCTCCTTGGGGCTTTTTGTGGGCTTGAAGCAAAGCTGAGAAGTCGTGCCCGGGAGGAGGTGTGGGTAGCTCCAGGCCACCTTGCTGTCTCCCCAAGAGATGCGGGCTGTGGGCTAGGCAGCGGGCAGGAGTGCTGGCCAGAAGCAAGCATCTGTGTGGAGAAAGGCAAAGGGCGGAGGAGGTTGAAGGGGAGCTACCGGGCATGGGCTTGCTCAGCAAGGGGAGCAGAAGCCTGAAGGGCACGAGAAGGGAATAGAGAAGGGCATGCAGGAGAGAAGCTGCGAGCAGAGTTAAGAGGCACTTGTCAGAGCAGCAAGCAGAGCAGGCAAGTGTTGAGATTGGGAGTGAGTAGCAGGAAAAGGCAAGAGCACCAAGAAAAAGGAGGCGAGGGGCATGCAGCTCAGGTAGGGAAAAGGAAGGGCATGCAGCTCAGGTAGGGAAAAGGAAGGGCATGCAGCTCAGGTAGGGAAAAAGGAGGGCACAGCAGCTAAGCTGTGTGTTATGGGAAGTAATGTCAGTGATCTGAATGGCAGTAACCTGCTGTTCTGCATGGGGCTGTTGTGGAAGTTTACTGTTCAGACTTTCTTAGTGAGCTCTCCCTAGATTGTTTCTGTCCTATTTCTACACTTGCTTTGTTTTTTTCCAGTCCTCTATAATGAACAGCCCTGTGGCAACGATGCGGAATCTGCACCTGAAGGACTGAGAGGAAGAACATCAGAAGGCAGCAGCTGCAGTGTGTGGTGTTACAGGGCAGCGCTGCGAGTGCCGCCCAACTTGGCACTCCATGTCTTATCTGGTTGTACTCAATCAATAAACGATCACAATTACGGACTCAAAAAGAATAAGGCTGTCTTTTTCACCTTAGAGGAAAAAGGGGGCGATGGCAAGGAATGAGAGGCAGGTGAGGTCAGCTGTACAAAATCCCAACACAGATGGATAAGCTGCTTCATTAACAAGTCCAGCTTTTTCTGCGGCGGTGACCAGCATCTGTGCTGTTGTTTATCTGCAGTCAGGAATGTCATATTGCCTCTTTTTTCAACCCCCATTTACTCTTTCACAAAAGAGTATCAACTTTTGATACTGGTTCTGCAAACTGGGGAAGAGTAGCTTACAGAATGCCAACTGCTGCAGGGGACAGGTTGGAAGACAGCTGCTCCACCCGCCCATCTGCCACGGCAGCTCCTTGCTGGATGTGCCTGTGATAACTGCTTAGCTCCTGCCAGCAATCCCCTCACAATGGGGAGGAGAGCAGCACTTGCACAGTTGGTTTTACAAGCACTAAACAAGCACAACTAAAGCGCTCAAGGGAGACTGTCTTCAAGCACAGTCACAGAATGTCTGTTATACTGAAGACTAAAGGATATCACTTCCAATTGGCATCAGGGAGAAGACACAGAATAGGAGAATCACAGAATTGCCAGGGTTGGAAGGGACCTCAAGGATCATGAATCTCCAACCCCCCTGCTACATGCAGGGCCACCAACCTCCACATTTCACACTAGACCAGGCTGCCCAGGTTCCCATCCAATCTGGCCTTGAACACCTCCAGGGATGGATGGGGCATCCACAATCTCTCTGGGCAGCTGTTCCAGCACCTGACCACTCTCTGTAAAGAACTTCCCCCTGACATCCACCCTAAATCTTCCCTCCCTCAACTTCAAACCATTTCCCCTCGTCCTGCAGTTTTCTACCCTTTCCAAGAGTTGACTTCCCTCCTGCTTGTAGGCTCCCTTTAGGTGCTGAAATGCTGCAATGAGGTCACCCTGCAGCCTTCTTTTCTCCAGGCTGAACAAGCCCAGCTCCCTCAGCCTGTCCTCATAAGGGAGGTGCTCCAGTCCCCTGATCATCTTTGTGGCCCTCCTCTGGATCCTCTCCAACAGCTCCCTGTCTTTCTTGTACTGGGGGCTCCAGACGTGGTCGCAGTACTGCAGATGGGGCCTCACAAGAGCGGAGTAGAGGGGGACAATCACCTCCCTGTCCCTGCTGGCCACCCCTCTTCTGATGGAGCCCAGGATTCCATTTGCTTTCCCACCTGCAAGGGCACGCTGCTGGCTCATGCTAAGCTTTTCATCTATCAGGACCCCCAGGTCCTTCTCCACGGGGCTGCTCTCAAGGACCGCTCCTTCCAGTCTGTATGGATGCCTGGGATTCCTCCGGCCCAAGTGCAAAACCTTGCACTGTGCTGTGTAGGACCTGATCAGGTTCACCCGGGTCCGCCTTTCCAACCTGTTGAGGTCCCTCCGAATGGCATCCCTTCCTTCAGCCGTGTCAACCGCACCGCTCAGCTTGGTGTTGTCAGCAAACTTGCTGAGGGTGCACTCGATTCCACCATCCATGTCGTTGATAAAGGTGCTAAAGAGCACCGGTCCCAAGACAGAGCCCTGGGGATGCCGCTCGTTACTGGCCTCACCTGGACATAGGGCCATTAATAACCACTCTTTGTCTGAGGCCTTACAACAAATTCCTTATCCATCGAGTGGTCCACCCATCAAATCCACATCCCTCCGGTTTGGAGATAAGGATGTGGTGGGGGACCGTGTCAAAGGCCGTGCTCAAGTCCGGGGAAATGACGTCGGTCACCCTCCCCTTGTCCACCGATACCGTCACTCCATCACAGAAGGCCACCAGATTGGTTAAGCATGACTTCCCCTGCTGAAGCCGTGCTGGCTGTCTCGGATCACACGCTCACTCCTCATGTGATCAAGCATGTCATCCAGGAGGATCTGTCCCATCATCTTCCCAGGCACAGAGGTGAGACTCACCGGCCTGTAGTTCCTGTGTCCTCCTTGCTCCCTTTCTTGCCAACGGCAGTGACGTGACCCTTCCTCCAGGCATCCGGGACCTCACCTGACAGCCACGACTTCTCAAATATGATGGAGAGCGGCTCGGCAGCCAGCTTCTTCAGAGCCCTGAGATGCACGCCATCCTGCCCATAGACTTGTACACGTTCAGTCTCACATCTCACCATCTATCTGCTCCATAGACTTGCACACGTTCAATCTCATCAGGCAGTCTCTCTGCTCTGCCCTCACAGCAGGGGGTATTTACCACCCCGGTCCCCACCTGGAGGTTTATGGATGCAGGGCTCAGGGACGTGACAAACTCTGGAATCCTGGCTGCCAGTGAAGACCGAGGCACAGAACTCATTCTGTACCTCAGCCTTCTCTCCATCTGTTGCAGGCAGTTCTCCTTTTACATTTACAAAGGAGGCACACTTGCTTTGACCTGTCTCTTCTGGCCAATGCACGTGTAGAAAGTCTTCCTGTTGTTTTTCACGTCCCTCTCCAAGTTCAGTTCTGCGCCTTGTGTTTCCTGATCCCACGTCTGCAGGTCCAGACATCCCTGTATTCTTCCCAGGTGACACGGCCTGTTAGCCCTGTATTGCTCCAGGTGACACGGCCTGTTTGTTAGCCCTGTATTGCTCCAGGTGACACGGCCTGTTAGCAGAGCTTGTTGCTCCTTGCTTTGCCCCCAGCTGCCCAGCAGGTCTGCGCCGAGCCGATGGGCTTCCTGCGTCCTCTGCTTTCTATTCAGAGGGACGGAGAGCTCTTGTGCTCTCAGAAGGGAAGGCAGCCTTGAAGAGCAGCCAGCTTTGCTCACCATCTTTGTTTTTACAGACAGATCCCCAGAGATCTGGGCCATCAGCCCGTGAAAGCTTAAAGCTCGCCGTCCCAAAGCTCAGGTCCTGCCCCACTCCTTGCCATGCCCACATCCCTCGGATCACCAACCCCACAAGCCGTGCTCACTGCAGCCAGGCTGCCCCAACCTGAACGCCTTTCACTCATCATCTCCTCCGCACTGCTGAGCAGCTGATCCAGCCACGCTTCACCTCTGGTCGGTCTGCCCAACGCCCGGAGCACAAAGTGACCATGGCTGCATTCCAGGAGCCTCCTGGAGCTCCTGGAGCTGGCCGTCTGTCCTTCCAGCAGATCTCCAATGGCTGCAGTCCTATTTTTGTAAAGATAACTGGTATTTCTGGGAGGAAATGTCCTATTTTTGGGAGAAAATGTCATACTGAGGACTGTAATGTCATATTGTTTGGAGAAAACATGAGGTATTTCTAAGAAAACTGTGACTCCCTGGAGAAAGTATCACATTATGGGGAAGGGGGGGTATTGTAATGTTGTATTTTTTGGAGGAAACGTGAAGTATTTCTAAGGAAACTGATATTTCTGGGAGGAAATATCATAATTTTGGAAGAAAATTTCATATATCTCTGATAAAGCTGGCATTCTGGGAGAAAATATCATGGATTTTGGAGAATGCTTGTATTTCCGGGAGAAAATATCGCATTTTTGGAACAAATTGTCATATTTAGGATTGAAAAGTGATCTTTCCGGAAGAAAACATCGTGTATTTGGGAGAACACTGATATTTGTGGGTTATAACGTTGTTTTTCGGCACTAGTGACACGAGAGGAGAGGCCGAAGCCCAGCTCACTACAAGCTCCCTTCAGGTAGTTCTAGAGAGCAGTAAGGTCTTCCTGAGCCTCCTCTTCTCCAACTGAACAACCCCAGCTCCTTCAGCCGCTCCTCGTGAGCTCTGTGCTCCAGACCCCTCGCCAGCCTTGGCGCCCTTCTTTGAACCCGCTCCAGGGCCTCGATGTCTTTCTGGCAGTGAGGGGCCCAAAAGTGGACACAGCACTCGAGGTGCGGCCTCACCAGAGCTGAGGACAGGGGGACAATCACTGCCCTGTTCCTGCTGGCCACACCGTTCCCGATGCAGGCCAGGATGCCATTGGCCTTCTTGGCCACCCGGGCACACTGCTGGCTCATTTCAGCCCAGCATCCATCAACACCCCCAGGTCCACTTCCTCTACGCATCTTCCAGCCGCTCCGCCCCCAGCCTGTAGCGTCGCCTGGGGTTGTTGCAGCCAAAGCGCAGGACCTGGCCTTTGGCCTTGTTGGAACTCATCCCATTGGCTTCAGCCCAGCTCTCCAGCCTGTCCAGATCCCTCTGTGGGGCCTCGGTACCCCCAGGCAGATCCACACTTCCAGCCAGCCTGGTGTCATCCGCAAACTTCCCGAGGGTGCACTCAGTGCCCTCAGCTCATCAAGAAAGATCTTGAGGAGGACAGGCCCCAGCACCGACCCCTGGGGAACAGCACTGTGACCCACAGATACCACTTTTCTCACAGATACGTGACATTTTCATCCGGGAACACTATTTTAGTCCCCTACACATGATCTCTTCCACCAAAAAACAAGGACATTTTCTCCCAGGTAGACCACTTTTCTCCTAACTATGTGACCGATTATCCGGGAAATACCCATTTTTTCCTAAAAATATGGCGTTTACTCCCAGAAATACCAGCTTTCTCACATACATGTGATCTTTTCCCCCCAAAACAAGACATTTTCTCCCAGAAATACCACTACGCTTAGAAATACCTCACGTTTCATCCCAAGAATACTACTTGACGCTCCTCAGGATCACACTTACTCCCAGAAAAATGGCAGTTTCTTCCAGATAGACCAGTTTTCTCCCAAATACATGACATTTTCTCCAAGGTAGACCACTTTTCTCCCAAAGACGGGACATATTCCCCCAGAAATACCAGCTTCGTCTTAAAAATACGGCCTTTTTTCCCAAAATACCAGCTTTCTCACAAACACCTGTCATTTTCCAACCAAGGATGCTACTATCTCCCAGAAACAGCAGTTTTCTGAGAAATACCTGACATTTTCTCTCAAAAGTACCACTTGACACTCCTCAAGAGGACATTTTCTCCCATATTTACCGTATTTTCTCCCCAAAGGACCAGTCGTCACACCAAAAATACCACAGTTGCTCTCGAATAGAAGACATTCTCTCCCACCATTTCCGAGTTCTCTCCCTCAAGTATGTCATTTTCTCCCAGAAATACCACATTTCAGTGGTAAATTTCACCTTCTCTTCCAAAAAGAGGATATTTTCTCCCAGAAATACCCCTTCTCTTAGAACTACCACACGTTTTCTCCCAAAAATACTGGATGACAAAACCAAATGGGACACTTGCAACCAAGAAGAGGACTGGCACAACTGCAGAGCGGTGCCATCCTCATTGAAGAGGTGACGAGGAGTGTACAGGGAGGGGAGCTGGGGACAGTCGGGGGACATGTGGGGTCTGCTGTGGGTGTGACATGGGGTCGGTGGTGTCACCATTGTTGGTTCTTCCCTTCACTGGATGCCACTGGGAGTCGTTGAGTGTCACTGTCTTCAGGTGACACCGTGACACAGGGTGACCTCGATGTGGAACAGCCGTGACGCAGTGTCCCCATCCCTGGCTGTCACTGTTGTTACCGTCATCTGGTGTCACCATCACTTGTGTGCCACCATCTATCGGGTGACACCATTCCCTGTACTCTGACCACCGCATAGGGCCAGGCACAGGCAGCTCTGCGTTGTCACCATGCTGTCACTGAGCCTCTCACTGTTCTTTGTCACCCCTCCAGGCCCACCTAGAGCTGGACCTGGTGACACTGGAGTCCTCTGGCGCTGTCACCATCGTCTGACATGAGGATGTGGACACGCACGGTGGTGAACTCTGTGCCACCACCAGAGGGGACTGTGTGACACCAGCGTGGCACAGCCGTGACGCGGTGTCATCGTCATCGGGTGTCGCGTTCGGCAGCCAGCATCGGGTGTCACCGTCATGCAGAGGGGACAAAAGGACCCCCTGGGGACGTTGAGCCGAAGCTGGGGACACTGTAACCAGCTGGAGGACTTCCTGGAGAAGTGGGGACACAGCATCGTGCTGTCACACCACCAAAGTTGGGGACACCTTCATGGCACCCTGGTGGTGTCACGTACTGGAGATGGGGACACCCCCACAGTGTCACCCCCACGGACCACTTTGTTCCCATGGGTCGGGGGTTGACACCCCTCACTTTTGCAATTAAGGTTTATTTTTCGATAATGGGGGTTAGAGGATGTCCCCCCCCATGTCCCCATGTAAACTAAGCATGCACGCTGCAGTTTTCAGCCTAGGCTTTTAAGAGCAAAGCCAGAAAATTCCACACCGCTCAGTACAAAGCTGTGCGATGATGAGAGTGACTCAAGCTCTGCCCAAAGGATGAAAAGTAGCATCAAAACGGCTGAAGAGAGGGGGGACAATGAGGCAAGGTAGCACTGCAGAGAAGTCAGGAGAACACCTCTGCCTTCCGGGATCAGGCAGCCGGCGGAGCCTCTCTTCCCCCAACAGAGACGCCTGCAGGGTGAGGGGCACACGCTCACTTCTGCTCAGTGCTGCCCCGAGAAACTCAGACAGCTCGAGACAGCTGTTCTCTAACTCAGCGCGCCTGTGCTCAGGCCGTGCTACTCGCAGTTCTGTGCACGTGCTTTGCAGGCAGTGCGTTTATGGGCAGGGCCAAGGACTGGTGCATCCATTGCTTCTATAACCTGCAGCATCCCCTGATGGAGATGTGGGAGTTCTGACCCAGCGCCGCGAGTGGAATAACGAGGAGGTGGTGCAGCAGCTCACTGAGTGCCACTGGACAAATCAGGCCGTGCGCTCTTTGTGAATACAAAGCTCCAATTGTTTATTGATGGACTGCAACCAGAGTGCCAAGTTGGGCTGCTGCCACGAAGCCGCTGCCTTCTGATGCTCCTCCACTCAGTCCTTCAGCTGCAGCTTCTCCATCATCTCCACAAGGCTGTTCATTGTGGAGGACTGGAAAGAAAGAAAGCGAGCGTCAAAGTAGGACACCGCTTCCCCCAGCATTCTACAATCCCCTTCACGTCTGACAGACAGAGAACAACAAGAGCCGTGTCTGTGCTCACCGAGGACTCACCTCTGCACGTGCAGCGGCAGCTCTCAGAGCAGCCTTCTTCATTTCTGCTCTCCTCTCTTTTTGTCGTTGTCGTCTTGCTATAGAGAAAGAGGAGAGAAATTCAGTTTGTCAACAGCAAAACCGCGGAAACATGGGTACATGAAAACAGGCTAGGAAGCCTCTCAGGGAAGGGTATTTCCAGTGGGACAAGCAGAAGGCCGTCATGGATTTCATGGGAAAAGAGAGGGTTACACTTTCTGGCACTTCCTTGCCATTGGACTCGGCAGCCTTCTACTCTTTTCCCCTCTCCGCAGAGAGAAGGAGAAAGCAAAGCAAATCCTAAGCAAACTCCATGCACCTGATAAGGGAAGCACCTCACCAGGGCAGCTGCAGCACCTTCCTACCTCTTCGCTTTGAGGTCCGGAACCGCTCAGTCGGCGCTGGGGCAGGCCCAGGGTGTGTTGCTGGAGCTGGCACACCGCCTCTGCTCTGATGTGGGCTCTGAGCCTTCTCCCCATCGCGCTCCACCTTCACTTGTTTCTTGGCAGGCCACAGCTCTGCTTTTTGCTCCTCTTCCTCCACTCCCTTGCGCTTTCTTGCAGCCATGGTCTTGGAGAGGGAGTGGTTGTCAACTGCAGGGGAAGGTCTTTCCCCTCTGCTGGGACCTGCTGTTCCAGGAAGCCCTCCTGGAGCCTGGAGAGGAGCTTTCGCGTACATCTTGCCGTTTGGCTCAGCACCTCTCCCTGTTCAAATCAAGCAAGGGGAAGCAGCAAGATTAAAAGAGAGTCACACACTGCCTTCGGTCTGCAAAATGGGCCACAATGCTAGGAACTCTCGAGTGTTCACAGCAATGGACCTTGGGATCTTGGCTGAACTGTGGGCCATTTCCAATTGGGACAGGAAAGGCAACTGTAATCCCCAGGGATTAAGATCTCAAGCAACACGCAACGACAGCAGTCCCAGGAAAGGACAGACAGAAAGCCTAACTAGAAAGACAGTGCACCAAACCCAGATGCTGCTGTGTGTCTGTACCTCTCTTGGGGGCTGTGCCACACTCCATGCTCCTCCCCTGGCTTCCTGCAAGGCTGCGCTTCACTGCAAGCCTGCTTGCATCAGCTTCTGTCAGAAAGGAAACAAGAAAGACATGAAGAGCATCTCTTTGGAGGAGCATTTTAGCACAGCCAACCACAAACTTCTGCTCCTCAAGCGTAGTTTCTTCAATTGGCCTTTCTGCTGCTACAACGCTGTGCCATTTCTGCAGTCAGCACAGATCTGCAGTGCCCCTTCTTTTCTCCTCCATCCCACACAGCCCTTCATGCAGCCCTATTTAGAGGCAGGTACCCACACCACAGCTCACAAGAGCTTCTTACCTGGGGAGGCTTTCCGTTTCCCCCCAAGCCCAGCACCATTCCATGGACGCGCAGGCTCCGTCCCTACAACAACAGATTGTGTGTTGATTTCACAGACACCAGGAGCAGCACTGTCCTGTTAGCCCACGTCCACCACAAAAACCAAAAGACACTCTTCTACAGCCAGAACAGAAACTGATCTTTAAACTGCAGTGCGCTTGCACAAAGCACTACTGCTCTCATTCCCGCTCAGGTGGCAGCAGAGGAACCCCAGTCTGCCTGACAGCTCTGCATGCTGCAGAGCAAAGCTGCGTCAGCACACAAAACGCTATCAGCTGCAAAAGTCGAGGCACGGATTTTTTGTCCCTACAGGGAATGCACTCAGCTCTGAGCACCACCACTTACACACACACTTCTGTCTCACTGCTGCCATCTGTTGCTGTCGGCCTCTCTAATGCTTCCACCATGGTTACTGGACACCCCTGCAGTGCTGCACCGCTCAGAAGTAATACTTAAAATGCATTCTTCCATACTTCATGACAGAGGACTGCAGAGACTCACTTTTGCGTGGTGCTAAGGATGGTCCGTCCCCATCGCGTCCCTCTGTGCGCTGCAAGGCGCTGTTGGATCTCTGGCAGCCTGCTGGGTGCTGCTCCCTAGCACAGGGAACCGCGCCGCGCTGCTTCTGAGGAGAGAAATAAAGGAAGGGCCATGGAAACGGCCACCCAACGTTTGCAAAGAGATGCAGTGTTCCAGATGGTGCCAGAGGTGGGTATCAGAGTGCTGAGACGTTAGTTATCACTAACGGAAACATTTGGGAGCGCATTCACAACATCTGCACGCGCTGCAATTTCTGGGCATATCCAGCTTTCTCATCGTTCAGGTGGAGAAGACGGGCGCTCTCAGACATCACTTCGGGGGGTTAAACCAACACACCTGCAAACACCAGCATTATTCCGAGGGAAACAGTGACTTCAGGTGCCACAGTTCAACCCATGCAAAATTACCGTACACAGCCTTAGCTCTTCACCACTATTTCTTCCCCACCCTTTACTACTGCAGGCAGCTAGAACTAACTTCTCAGCAGAAACCCGGGGCAGCTGGCAAACCATAACCAGGTGCAGCTGGCAGGAGGGCAGTGCCCGCTCTCTGCTCCCACCCTGCCCCAGCAGGTTAAGGAGCCTGGCAATGCTGTCCTGTTGCTGCAAGTGCACAACCCAGCCGCTTACTGAGCTAACAAAGGACCAGCAGGGCTCCCCCTGCTCCACCCCTTCCCCTCCAAAACCAGAGAAAGGAGAAACCCAAGCGAAAGAAACCCAGCCATACCTTTCCACGCGCAAAGCAGCGATGGCAACTGCGTCCGTCTCCCTGCTGAGACATGCTGGGGAACGTCTCAGGGGAAGCTCAAGTTCCCGGGGTCCTCTCCACAGGGACTGCCCGCACTGTTGGAAAGAGCTGGCTTCACTCTCTCTTCAAGTGCCTCGATCCCCAAAATCTCCTTTTGGAAAGGAAAAAGGAACCCTAAGGAAAGAACCTGCAAGTGAAAAACAGTGAGGAAGAAGCATTTTCCCAGCATTCTTCTGCTGTGCAGTTTAGACTCTCGGGCAGGGCAATGTCTCGAAACCAGCTGGTTACAAGGACTGTCCCCAAAATACACCCAGCTCCTGTACAGCTGCCATGATTTCTGACAGCAAGCGTTCTCCATCTCCTCAATAGTTACGCGCCTTGAAGCACATGGCTGGTGTTGCTGTCCTGAAGAAAACTCCCTCTGTCTCACTGCCAGCCGGGACGAGGGCTGATGCAGCGTGCCCACCCCAGCCCAGCTTTCCTGCTGAGACACCTCCCGGCAACCACCCAGCACCAAACCCAGCTCACCTGCTCGGCCTGCTCAGCCTGAGCTGTGCCCAGCTCACGCACACGCCGCAGCGGTGCTTCCGACGGGCTCTCGCAGGGTGATCTCTCAAGGAAAGCTCACAGCTCAGTCTCTGCGTGCAGCACACTCACCAGAGCACCAGCTCTGCTCACCGGCTGTGCCACAAACGCTCCCACCTCGGCGATGACTGTGACCTCAGCGAGTGCCCGCATCACTTCTGTGCTTCCATCATAAGCAAAGGGCGTGCTCACCTCCCAGATCCAAATTTTAGGAAACCAACACCACGGTCTCCCAACGGGTTTATTTAAGTAAAAGAACAGAGAAATTAAGATGACCCTCATGCAGCCACTTCTTGCTCAGGTGCTGCACAATCGGACCAAGGAGATGTTACCCCCAGGCTGCCTCCAGCTTGGAGGATTTGAGCTCCCAAGCAACCAGCAAGCATTTGGACGTGCCCTCCCCCTGCTTTTTACAAGGACAGACGAGTCCTTCTTGGGATGCCAGCTATTCTGCAAAGGCGGAATAGCTCTGTTCTTGGGCCGCAGCTCCTTGGCCACGCGCTTCTCAAATACTGGGGCTGCATTACCTCCTGGGCATCCACACGTGCTCCGACTCTCCCGCAGGGTTTCTGGCTTCCTGCTGGGGAGCTTCTCATCTTCTGCAATATCATTCCTGCCTCCTCTGGTACCATCCTGGGAGATGCTGCAGAGCTCATGAGCCTGAACTACCTTCCTCCCATCAGCAGCTGCTCTTGCTTTAAAGAAGTGCCAGCACCTACGAATCAGCTTGGAGAAAGTAATTCTGGGGACCCAGAGACACTGCAAGTTTCAATGCAGCTCCCACAAGAACGCTGCTGTTAAATCCGTAGAATCATAGAATGGATCAGGTTGGAAAAGACCCGAAAGATCATCGAGTCCAACCGCAACCTGACCATACTCCCCTAACTCTAACAACCCACCACTCAATCATGTCCCTGAGCACCACATCCAGAGCTCTTTAAACACGTTCAGGGACAGCCAGGACACATCCCCAATTAGCCAGGACTGCTGAAGGATGATGGAGAGCGGCTTGGCAGCCACGTCTGCCAACCCCCTCAGCACCCCAAGGTTCAATCCATCCGGCCCCATGGCTTTCAAAGCAGGTTTTGTTTCTTTAATTATTGTCTCCCATTCTATCTTTTCTTTTAGAAAGGAATCTAAAAGATGAAAAGTAAGAAAGTACTAAACAAAATGAATCAAAAGAAATGAAAAAAGGAAAGAAAGGGGAAGAGATGAAAAGAGACGGAAAGAAAAGGGGAGAGGGAAAGAAAAGGGGAGAGGGAAAGAAAAGGGGAGAGGGAAAGAAAAGGGGAGAGGGAAAGAAAAGGGGAGAGGGAAAGAAAAGGGGAGAGGGAAAGAAAAGGGGAGAGGGAAAGAAAAGGGGAGAGGGAAAGAAAAGGGGAGAGGGAAAGAAAAGGGGAGAGGGAAAGAAAAGGGGAGAGGGAAAGAAAAGGGGAGAGGGAAAGAAAAGGGGAGAGGGAAAGAAAAGGGGAGAGGGAAAGAAAAGGGGAGAGGGAAAGAAAAGGGGAGAGGGAAAGAAAAGGGGAGAGGGAAAGAAAAGGGGAGAGGGAAAGAAAAGGGGAGAGGGAAAGAAAAGGGGAGAGGGAAAGAAAAGGGGAGAGGGAAAGAAAAGGGGAGGGAAAGAAAAGGGGAGAGGGAAAGAAAAGGGGAGAGGGAAAGAAAGGGGGAGAGGGAAAGAAAAGGGGAGAGGGAAAGAAAAGATGGAAAACAGAAAACAAAATGAAAAAAGGAAAAAAAGGAAAGGAAGGGAAGAAAAGAAGAAAAAGGAAAGGAGAAAAAACTCCTTCCATCACCACTGCTACCACAAGCACTAAACCATATCCTGTAACTCCTAATCCAGATGCCTCTTGAACACTGCCAGGGACGGCGACTCCACCACCTTCCTGGGCAGCCATTCCAGTGCCTGGCTGCTCTCTGAGAGAACAAGTTCTTCCTTATGTCTAACCTAAACCTCCTCTGGTACAACTTATGGCCATTTCCTCGGGTCCTGTTTGTTGCCTGGGAGACGAGGCCAAACCCCTCCTCATCACAGCCTCCATTCAGGAAGTTGTAGATTGCAATGAGGTCTCCTCTGAGCCTCCTCTTCTCCAGACTGAACAACCCCAACTCCTTCAGCCGCTCCTCGTAAGGCCTGTGTTCCAGACCCCATACCAGTTTTGTTGCCCTTCTCTGGACACGTTCCAGGGCCTCAATGTCTTTTTTTGTAGTGAGCGGCCCAAAACTGAACACAGTGCTCAATGCGTGGCCTCACCAGGGCTGAGTACAGGGGGATGATTCCCTCCCTGCTCCTGCTGGCCACGCTATTTCTAATGCAAGATGCTGTTGGCCCTCTTGGCCACCTGGGCACACCTCTGTCCCTGGAAAGGTGATGGAACAGCTTGTGCTGGATGCCATCTCCAGACAACTGGAAGAAAAGGAGGTTATCAGGAGTAATCAGCAAGGGTTCACCAGGGGGAGGGCATGCTTGACCAACCTGGTAGCCTTCTACGATGTTGTCACTGGCTGGGTGGATGTAGTGCATGTAGTCTACCTTGCTTTCAGCAAGGCGTTTGATACCGTCTCCCACAACATCCTTATGACAAAGCTGAGGAAGTGTGGACAGATGAGTGGACAGTGAGGTGGGTTGAGAACTGGCTGACTGGCAGAGCGCAGAGGGTCGTCGTTGGCGGTGCAGAGTCCGGTTGGAGACCTGTAACCAGCGGTGTTCCTCAGGGGTCGGTGCTGGGTCCGGTCTTGTTCAACATCTTCATCAATGTCCTCAATGAGGGAATAGTGCTCACCCTCAGCAAGGGTGATCTGTGAGGCCCCGTGTACTGAAAGGCAGCCACACGGTCTCCCATGAGCCTTCTGTTCTCCGGGCTCAACAAGCCCAAACCTCTCAGTCTCTCTCCAAAGGAGACATTCCCGATGCTTTGAAGCCTTTGAAGTCACGTTCCTGATGTCCAAGTTACGTGCCCATCATGTGTTAATGCTGTTGTGCCAATCGGTGGGCTCAACAGCTGCAACAAAGACACCAACGTCTTTGGGATAGGCTTATTTTACTGCCTATGACAAAATAAAACCAACAGTAATATTGGCAGCGTCTATAGCCAAAAGAGAAGCTTAGCAGTAAAGGGAATAAGCAAGGCAGTGGGCCTACTCATTGCCACGTGAACACAGTGGTGAAGAAAGATCCACGACCAATTGCCCCAGCACTTTACCATCAGCCAGATCCGCAGTCACTGGGGAGCCCCGTTTGCAGGGAGGATCTGAAGAACCTCTCCCAGCCATGGGGAAGTTGCACAGCAATGCATCCATCCCACGAGTGAGGCGTCCAGAGCCGCTGCAAGCAGCTCCAGCCTTTCTAGCACACAGTAAACCAATGTACGGAGCAGTCCGAGGGAACAGCCGCTGCCCTCTTTCTCCTCTTGGTTTTCGCCCCGAAGCCTGGCCAGGGCTCAAGGGGAACAAAAGGCGTCGTGCTGTCAATCTTGCTGCAGCACGGGCCTCTTTGGCAAGACTGTCTGCCCAGCCCCCCCGCGTCGGGCTTCGTCGGGTAACGAACTCAGCAGCAAAGCTGCCCTCGGCTCCTCGGGGAGAGCCCGCCGTCGTCACGGAAACGCAGCGTGACAGCACGCAGGTCCCAGCAGCCCGGCTGATGTCACCGGCGCCGTGACTTCCTCTGCCTGCCCTGGAGCCGCAGCCCGAGAGCTTTCCGGCCCCCGGCCTCCCTCTCCCTGGTCAGCGCCAGCGCCGCCAGCTTTCTTCTCGGACAGACGTGAATACAGAAAACGGCAGTCGAGTCCTCCGCCTGCGGGGCAGCGGCTCAGCACGGCGCTGCTGACCGTTCGAGCCGAGCCGAGCCGGAACCGAAGGCGGCCGCCCGACTCTGCCGGGCTCCGACGCGTCTCGATCGGCGGGGTCGGTCCCTCTCTTTCGGGGCTGCCCGGCTCGGCCAGGAGCCGCTCCCGGACACCGGGCGTCCCGCCGCTCGCAGTCAGCCGCCGGTTCTCAGCCGGCGGCGCCCCGCCGCGACGCCGACTCCGGAGGACGGCTCCGTTCTGACGCGGGACGGACGGGGCCCCGAGGCGCGGGGCGGGCGGCGGCGGGGACGCGGGGCGGCGGAGCGCCGCTTTCCCGGCACGGAATCCCGCGGCCGCCATTGGCGGAGAGCCCGCGCTCGGCCCCGCCTCTCCCGCTCTCCTATTGGTCGGCCCGCGGAACGGGGCGGGCGCTCCCGGCGGGGTCGTTTGCGCCCGCGGTCGCGCCGTCATTGCGTCATCATCGCGCGCGTCCCGCGTGGCCCCGGCCCGGCTGCCCGCGGCGCTGCCCCGCTCCGCGCGCCCGCTCCGCTTCCGGGGCCCCGGGGCCCGCGCCCCCGGATCCTTTTCCTCCGCGCGGCCTTCCAGCCGCTCTGCCCCCGGCCTGCAGAGATGCCTCGGGTCGTCGTGACCGAAGTGCGGGACCGGCGCGTGGCGGTGTTGAACGTCGTTCCGTTGGCATCAGCCGTCGGTCAGCCCGTCCAGAGCCCTGTGCGGGGCCTTCGTTTCCTCAGGCGGATAACGGGAGGATGCCGGAGCCGAGGGGCGGTGGGAGGGAGGCGGGGACGGGAGCATCCTGCCGTGCCGCCAGCAGCCCGGGGGCCGCGTGCTGTGGGTGCCGGCACGAAGCTCCGCCGTCCGTCAGCACGGGAGCTGCGGTTCTGGTGCAGCAGCAGGAGCTCAGCGCAGCGCTGCAGAGAGCGGTCCGGCGGCACGGGAAGAAGATGACGGCCTGGAGCGCGAGTGCCTCAGCAGTGTCTGCAGCCTGCGAGGAGCCGAGCCGGGCTGGGGAGAGGAAGGTGTGGGAGTCCCGGGGAGGGACGCGCGATGGCAGCGTTATTGGCAGGATCAGCTGCTTCCTCCACCGCTCCCGACGCCGAGCACTGGTTTCCTTTGAGAAGCAGCCCACTGTCACATCTGTGGGGTTCCGCAGGACACACAGGCATGGGGTAAGTTTAGGTTGGATATCAGGACAAACTTCTGTGCAGAACTTCTACAGCCGTGGGTGGGATCCCCCTGAGCTCCCCTTCTCCAGGCTGAGCAGCCCCCTCTCTCTCAGCCTCTTGTCATGGCAGAGGTGTTCCAGTCCCTTCACCATCTTGGTAGCCCTGCGTTGGACTCTTTCCAGCATGTCCAGCTGTCTCCTGTACTGGGAGCCCAGAGCTGGACGCTGTTCTCCAGCTGCAGCCTCCCCAGTGCCGAGCAGAGCAAAAGGAATGGTGCAGAATACTGGTCCTTACCTGCTACAAGAGAAGTCAGGACTAGGGCTATGATGGGAGCGCATTGCTTTATGATTGACGTGGAGAACTGCTAGGAAGAAGGCCTGGTGGGCCTGAACACAGATGCCGGGTGGTCCAGCTTTTGTTTCACTGGAAACCAGGTACTCCGTGGGCAGCAGCATGGAGATATGTTCTCCATGCAGTTGTGCCCCCGTGGCTTCTTTCTGATATGCTTGGGAAGTCCCACTAGAACAGGCTGCCGTGTGAGACAGAAGTGAGAGAGAAGCATCAGTTGTGTGGGTGGAGTTTTACTATCTCTGTGTTCACATCTTTTATGTTTGTCTTCTTTTTTTTTTCCAGTTCAACTCTGCGTGCGTCGGTCTGCCTTTGCTAAATCCTTTTCTTGTGGCCTTAGGCAACAATCGAGGGGGTCTCAAGTTTCAGCGCTGAGCAAGAAGCGCAGGCTCTCAGGAAGGCCATGAAGGGCTTTGCTAAGTTGATCTCCCTCCATGGTCAACTTTTATTTTTTCCCCAGCACTGCGAATGGCTGCTCTGGTGGTTTGATAGAGGGAAGCATAGCTGCTTGCACTGCTCTGCTGCACAACTGCCCTAAAAATTGTTGGAAAGTGGAAACAGAACTGCCCTTCGTGTCCCAAAATGCAGCTGCTCTGGTGGCCTGGGTCCTGGCAGCTTTGTGTGCATCGATGTAGTCCTGGAGCTGTTGAGAGCCGGCTGTGTGAGGGACTGGAGGTGGCACAAGACCAGAGGGCACTTCTGATCCTTGTGCAAGCATCCTGACTAGCTTCCATTTGTTTCTTGCAGGCATGGATGAAGATGCCATCACTGACGTCTTGACCAAACTAAATGTTTCCCAGCGTCAGCAAGTTCTGATCACCTCTAAGAGCACTACTGGCAGGGTGGGTGGTCTGCAGAGATGCATGAACGTGGTTGTGTCACTTGGGCGCAAAGTGAAAAACGACCCAATCTCTACAAGAGAAAGGTCGGCAGAGACTTCACCTGACCAAGGTTGTTTTGTTCTTGTTCAGTTCAGAGCAGTTGTTGATGCAAGGAGGGTTGGAGCCTGAAGAGGAGTGCTGAACAGCTCAGTTCCTCTGTCCTCAAAGGCCGTCCCTTCTGCCAACTCCTTTCTCCTCTTTGCCTTCTAGGATTTGATTGATGACTTGAAGTCGGAGCTGAGTGGGAATTTTGAGAGGGTGATCATTGGGGTGATGACTCCCACCACCATGTATGACGTGCACGAACTAAGGAGGGCTGTGAAGGTTTGGAAATCTTCCTTTTGTATTGCTTAAGTTCTGGCCAAGGACTTACTGCTTTGTTATGCATGTCTTCTCTCTCTTAAAGAAACCTGGTTGCACTTCACAAGCAGGTGCTGGTATCTTAAGTCTTGCCTTGGTGATTCCCTAGGGAGCAGGAGCAGATGAAGGTTGCCCAATGGAAATTCTGGCTTCTCGCACCAATGGAGAGATTTGTCGCATTAATGAGAACTACAAGCTTCGTAAGGAGTGCGAAAGGCTCTCTTGTCAGTTTCCTTCTGTCTGCGCTTCTTAATTGGAGGCTGTAGCACTAATGATGATGGCTGGAGTGCTGCAGTGCTGCTGGGAGCCCTGGGCACAGTTCTGTACTTAGCTAGGTTACAGCTGGCAAATGTTGTGGGCAGCACCCAGGTGGTGGCCCTGCTCCTAACGGGTGCTGTGTGTGTGTTCTTGCTGGAATATGGCTGCTCCCTTGAGGATGGCATCGTATCTGACACATCTCCCATGTTTCGAAGGGTCCTCGTGTCCCTCGCAACGGTGAGCCAAGCTGAGGGGAGAAGGGGGTGAATGTTCAGAGCTGCGGGCACAGCTCTGCACTCAGTGGTGAGGAGCTCCAGGCTGGCTTTTTCTCACCCTGTGTGTCCCATGACCTGCTCCTCAAACCCAGCCTCTCCGGGGAGGGAACTCTGACTCTGGGTGTGCATGAGTGCTGTGGGCTCTTCTTTAAATGTCCCAGTGAAGTGGGTTGCTGCTCGTTTCAGAAGGAAGCCCAAAGTACATCTGAGCTGCATTTCATTTGTAAGCTAGTGTTCCCTTTGAAGGACTCCATTATCCATCCCCAGCAGCTTTTCATGAGTGGGGAATTCTCAGGAGTTGCTTCCAGTAGATGCTCTGGTGAACTGAGTCTTCTATCCTTGTGTCTTTGCAGGGAAACAGAGATGAAGGAATGTATGTGGATGATGCCCATGCTCAGCAAGATGCTCAGGTGCGTAGTAATGTGCTTCCCAATCTATTCTTGAGCAGGTGATGCATGGTGAAGAGAAGCCAGCCTGTGAAATGGAAATAATGCTTTTAGCCTTGTTTGCAAGTCTCTAACGAGAGGTCTCTCGACAGGCTGGCTACTTGGCAGGGGCAGTGAGATTTTGGCTGTGGGTTGCCGTGCCTGGTAGGTGCTTGTTGGAAAATATCCGTGATCTAGACAAGTACGCGCCAGCAGTGCTCTAGCTGCAAGGGATTTAAGATCTCCTGTACGCCCAGTCTTCTCCATGAGCCTTACTTTGTCACCCCTAATGTCTTGAAGTGCCTGTACGAAGCGGGGGAGAAGAAGTGGGGAACAGATGAGGTGCAGTTTATGTCCATCCTCTGTACACGGAACAGGTATCACCTAGTGAGAGGTAGGACCCCTGCACAGTGTCCTGGGTTTTTCTTTCCTTCCTTGTTTGTGTGTGATGCTTTTGTAGGAGCTCTGTAGCTGTCCAGTAGATGTGAACTCTTCTGAGGCAGCAGGTGTCCTAGAGAGAGCCGCATTGCATCCATTCCATTCTGGCTGTTTTATTCCCTCCTGAGACTGAAAGGGACTTGAGAAACCGAAGTCCAACTGGCTGCAGCTCCAGCATGGAAAGCAGAGATCATGAAGTGTGACTGCCATTGGGGCAGGGGGGAGAGGAGCTAAGAAACTTGATTGGCAGCACAAAGCAGCAGGTCTTGAAAATGGTACTAGCTGTGGTAGGCCAATTCGCAAGGCTGTTAGCAGTGAAAATGAATTATTTCTGTGGGGCGATCCTGATTTAGCTGAGAGTGCTGCAGGGATGAAAGAATGTTCATGCAGTATACGAGGAGCTTGTTGCAAAGCGGTCCTTTGAACCTCTGTGACTTTCTGCCATAGTTTTTGATGGTACAGAGGCATTGCTAACACGGACATAACAGCATTAAATCTGAGATGGTAGGCAGTTATTCAATAGATTGTTTAGTTCTTGTTCGGCCTGTGCTTTTTGTTGTTGTCTGTCTGCTATTCAGCTCAGAATACAGAACTATTGTATTTCTCATAAATGCTTAGCACTCAAATATGGAAGTGCTTCACAGGCATTAATTTTTGTACCTAACAAGTTTTACTATGAAGCCACGAGTGTCTTCATCATTATTTAGCACAATAATTGCAGCAGTACAAACAACCAACCTTATAAAAAATATTACATGCATTATTTTTTTTTAGCTCATCAAGGAAAGGGTTCTGTGAATCTTTACCTACACCTAGATCTACTGTGCAGTATACAAGATGGATACTCATCTGAAATATCTAGTGCTGTATCTATATGCAAAGTGTCAACCTAAATTTTTGGCTTTACAAAATTTTGATGACTATATTTTGCAGTAGATACATTTACAGCCTAGTTGTTTCTTCATTTCTTTTTATTTCCAGTACTTGAATGTATTATAGGATTCTATGTGGGTTTATTTGTGTGGCAAAGATCACCTTTCTTTGTTTACTGCTCCAAGATACTCGTTTTATTGAAAATTACTCATGAAGACTTATGATGTTTCTCTGAAAATGCTGAAAATAACTAAATGGCAATCTTTAACATTTACCATTAGAAAACAAATGGTTTGTGCATGAGATGAAAAGACAATAAAATCTGTTATGTTAACAGATAGGTATCATTTACTTTTAAGCAGAGTACTATGAAATCTTTTACCAAGAGGTACAAAATTACAAAAGAAGCACTGAATTTACTTCAGTCATTTTTAAATTTTACTTGAGAGTCTGTCACGGAGTTATCTAGATCAACGTGTGCCCTCGACAGGGGGCAGCAAGCCCATAGGCCCCCTGTCCCAAAAACAGGACGGAAAAGGGGGAAGGGAAGGGAGATGGGAGCTGGGCCCAGAAACCAGAACAGCAGCAACAATCTAAGGAGGAAAACTTAATTTTACTAAACATGATATCGGAATGCAAGATAACACAATATAATATAATATAATTGAAATTGAGGCTAATAAATCAAATAAGAGAGAGAGAGTGTCCGAAACTAAAAGGCCTACTTTGAACTGAAGGCACACGGTTGGGGAGCAGACCCACACACTGCTAGGCAGTGAGCAAGAGAGCCAGAGAGCAAGATCCCATGACTCCCTCCCATGGCTTATCCTCCTCTCTGAACATGAAGTCCCCTGGGATGTGTAGTTCTTCCTTTCTTCTGAGAACCAGGCATCCAGAAAGTTGTCAGTCCACGGAACTGGAGTATTAACTCTTTAATTACCCGTGCTTTACATGATGTTTGGTGTGGAATACCGATAACAAAATTATAAAACCATGACAGAGTACTGTGTTTTGTACTTTTTTGACTTCCAAAGTCAAAAAAGAGCTGATTTTGCTGTGGGAGGTAACTATGGTTAGGAGAGAAACTGTGTGCTCATTTTCCAGAAGGTAGTACATAAAAAATAAAGAAAGATCTTTGTATTCCTGGAAATTTGAGAAATTGGAGGGTCTGCTGTAGGAAATAGGATATATCAGTGTTTCTGTTTACAAGACAGTGACTGCTGTTTGTAATCTGTTAGAGGATGGGTATCTTGTCACAGAACAACCCTTTTGGACATCTTTATAAATGTTTTAGTAACTGAGCAATGGATCAGTGATGCAAAATACTTTCTTATCTAGCAGCAGCTCTTATCTGAATTTACTGTATCTATTGTGGAGAAAGCACGAGGTTCCAGTGCTACAGTGTTTGTGTTGTGAGCACTACAAAACTTTTTAAAACCACTGTTCATTTGCTCAGTATCAAAGAAAACATTTTAACCAAACTTAAGTGCTAACTAGTCACTCGGAGGTCTTCACTACCTAAAATTTTCCTTCGTAACAGAATCTTTACAGTGTATGAGATAGAAATAATAAAATAATTTTCTTATTCTTTCCCTTAGGCATTTCCTGGAAACACAGACTCTGATAGTGTGGTCCGACATGATTTGCAACACCCAGTCATTGCTCGCTATGTACGTATAGTTCCTTTAGATTGGAATGGAGAAGGCCAAATTGGGTTAAGAATTGAGGTCTACGGCTGCTCCTACTGTAAGTTTTTCCATTATATTCCTTTAAAAAAAAAAAATCTAAATAGAAACTGTCTTTGAATTTCAGATTAAATCTGAATCTCAAGTGCTTTTTGCTAAAATGCATGAAGATATTCCAGGATTACTAATTGTAATAACTGGAGCTTAATTTAATATTTACTGTATCCTTTATTCTGAGTTTCTAGTTAGCTCTTCTATAGGAAATACAGCATTAGAATTAGTAAGAGTGCTTTGAAATCACTACTTTTGATCTTCAAAATTGTTTTTGCAGAAGACTTGAATAGACCAGTTGAGGAAAAGATAGCATTCAGATACATTTCATGCTGGGTCTTGAGAGGGAAACAAGACATAATTCATTGCCTGATGACAAAGATAAAAATAAAACAAGTAAAAATTCAATTGAAGAAGCTCACCTTGTCTAAATATGACATGTTTTTCGGAGATTTTTCCTTTAATATTTGAGTATAACTTTAGAATCTCTTCTAAAAAAAAAAAAACGAGATGAGCAATGGTGCAAGTGGTTAAGAGCACAACAGATCAAGTTTTAAGAAAAGCAAGTGTAGTTTCTAAATACCATTCCTTGAATTTGATCCTGTGGGTGCTTATGTGAAGTCCACATGCCTGCAAACTGTAAATGTCTGATGTCCTATTTCTATGCAAATTTAGTACAGTATTCTTGTAGATGTTTTAGGGGAAATAAATACTTGAGATTTATCTTAAAAAAAAAAAAAATAAAAAATGTTAGAACAAGTTAAGAAGCACCTATCTTGAAGACTCTTCCATTGACATCAAGTGATTTAAGACCTATTGAAACACTTTGTCATGGTAACTAGCAATTATGTTAATTAACTAGCAAAAATATCTTGTGATTTCTGTTGCTTTGACTTGGCTATGTGCTTTCACTCTACTAAAATATTTTATATGCTGTTTTAAGTGTAGCCAACACTATAACATGGTTGATTTCACATCATGATTACATTTTTTTACATTTAAGTATATCTACTATACAAATTCAAGTATATGGAGACAGAAACCAACTTTTTTTTTTTTTTAATCCAACACTTTTTTAAACAACAACAAAAAAAAGAAAATATTTTTAAGTTGTAGGTTTTTTTGTTTTTTGTTTTTTTTTTTTAGCCAAAAATATTTACAAGCAAAAGGTTTTAGGTTTTTGTTTTGTTTCCTTTTTTTTTTTTTAATTAAATTGATATCTTATGCACTGTAAGCACGTTACAAGATGAATTTGGAGTCTGAAACTGAATGTGAGGAAAAGCATAGTTGGCTAACAAAATTATTTCTGTCACTGGATGAAAAGTTGTCTGCTTGAAAGACTGCATATTTCTGGAGAAAAATAAAACACATCTATCAAGGAAATAATGAATCAACTAAAAAAATACTGATAAAATTTGTCTTCACAGACAACTGAAGTAAGAAACCTAACCTTTTGTTTTCCTCGAAGAGAAGCATTGAACTGCTAGTATTATAAGTTATTTCAGTATTTTGTTAATGACATTAATAATAATGTTTTACATTTATATGTCTATAGGAACTTTTTTTTTCTTTCTCCTCCCAAACAAACAAAACAAAGAAACAAAAAAAACCTCTCCTAAAATACTGTGTAGATTTTAGAAGCAGGAATCAGGCTGTCCTTGAGTCAGTATGCTGAAACCAGTAGACAGCAGCAGCGCAGTTGAGAAGAAAAGTTCACTGTCTTATGACTTCTTGGAAAAACAGAATAATGTTTGAGAGTTCCAAACTTGTTTTCAAATGCATTATTTGGAGCAACTTATGTAAAGTTACATTGTTCCATAGATACGGAATTCAGCAGGAGCAAAGTTTTTAGCCCTATAATTAGTATTGTATATTGAAGCATTGTCATTAACCAGTGAGATTTGCAGATTAATCCTGCTGTCAGTGAAGAAACTGACTGTATAGATAAGTAGCAATTTTTTAAGCCTGATTAAAACATGGGCATCTAATCCAATTTGTGAAAATTTTTTGAAACATTACCTAAAGCAAAAGGTTGCTTAATACCTTACAATCATATATTTTTCTTCAAGTTTGTAGGTTTATATTGAATGCAGTCTTTTATTTAGAGAATATTTGAGAACATATTTCAGATGTAGAACTTGCACATTTTCTCATAGTAAAGGTTTAATTGGAAAGTCATAAACTTAGTGCTTAAAAAAATATTTCATTGCACAATACAGCAATCTGGTTATTAGTCTCAGAGTATTAAGAACTCTCATTAAACCACATATTGAAATACGTGGTCATTAATTGCCATATTGATTTGTTCTTATTTTTCTTGAGTATGCTGATAAAATACACATTATTTTTTGTGTGTCAGAAATGGAAACCACATTCTTCCTTACACAGCAATGTGAATTAAAAAAAAGGTTCAACTTTAAAAGAGAATTAGAGATGACATCTATTCCCTAGAGAAGTTTGTAAAATTACAAAATATTTCCTTTCAAGGTGCTCTTATTCATTTAATTATTTGCTTGCCTTCTTGCTTTGAGATTTTTCTATGTTTGAAACTGCAGATGAGATCTGTGACGTTACTTTCTAATAGATCTCTTGGAAGTCACAAAAATAAATAAATAAATAAATAAATTAAAGGCTCCCTCTACAGTAAGATTGAAAATGTTCTTTACATTTCTCTCTGTGAATAAGTGCTGATGTCAAATTTAGAAAAGATTTTAACTGTGTGGGAAGAGAAGCAAACAAAATATTTAACATTAAAAAAAAATATACTGTAGTCAACGGGAGTTGTAGCTTTCATTTTAAAATCATAGAATGACTTATGTTGGAAGGGATTTTAGATATCATGTAGTTCCAATGCCCTCACATGAACATAGTTATCAACCACTAGATCAGGTTGCCCAGGGCCTGATCCAGACTGGCACTGAATGCCTCTAGGGAAAAAGCATCTGCATCTTCTCTGGGCAACCTTTTCCAGTCCTTTACCACAGTGAATAAAAAATTTCCTCCTATCATCTAACCTAAATCTCCTTTCTTTTAATTTAAAACCATTCTTGCCCGTTCTCACTAATAGACCATGAAAAAAGTTGGTTTTCTGCCAGTTCATAAACTCCTCTGAAGTATTGGAAGGTCACAATGAGGTCTCCCCAGAAAAACAATCCTCCTCTCCAGTATAAACAAGCCCAACTTCCTGAACCTCACGGGAGAGGTGCTCCAGCCCTCTGATCATCTTTGTGGCTTCCCTCTGGACTGATTCCAACAGCTCCACATCTTTATTGTCTTCAGGGCCTAAGACCTGGGCACAGTATTTCAGGTGTGACTTCACAAAAACAGAACTGAGGGGGACAACTTCTTCCTGTTACCCAGTTGGCTGCCCTTCTTTTGAGGCAGTCCAGTATACTGTTGGCCTTCCAAATTGCAAGTGCACAATGCTGGCTCACATCCAGCTCTTTATCCACTAGGACCCCCAAGTTCTACTTGACAGAGCTGCTCTCATTGAGTACTTCTCCCAGTCTGTTCACATATCTGAGATTGCTCCAACCCAAGTGGCAACACCTTACATTTTGGTTTGATGAATCTCATTTGATTTTACATGAGCCCGCTTTTCAAGCTGTTCCAGGCGATTACAGATATGTAGTGAAGCTGTGCAGAGAGAAAATTAGAAAAACCAAAGCCCAGTTAGAACTGAGCTTGGTCATTAAGATAAAAGACAACAATAAATATTTCTATAAATATATCAACAGCAAGAGGAGGGCTAGAGAGAACCTCCATGACTTGTTGGACACCGAGGGCAACATGGTGACCAAGGATCAGGATAAAGCTGAGGTATTAAGTGCTTTCTTTGCCTCAGTCTTTAATAGTAAGACTTGTTACTCCCTGGGAACACAGCCTCCTGCACTGGTAGATAGGGATGGGGAACAGAATAGGCCCTGCATAATCCATGATGAGATGGTTTTGGACTTGCTCCAGAAGCTGAATGCTCAAAAGTCCATGGAGTCAGATGGATTGCATCTAGAGTGCTGAAGGAGTTAGTGGATGTGGTTTCCAAGCCACTCTTCATCATCCTTCAGCAGTCCTGGCTAACCGGGGATGTCACAGTGGACTGGAGACTGGCAAATGTGACACCCATCTTCAAAAAGGACGGAAAGATGATCCTGGTAGCTCCAGGTCTATCAGTCTCGCCTCAGTACCAGGGAAGATTATGGAACAGATAATCTCAGGAGACATAATGGACCAATTAAAAGTCAACCAAAGGATCAGGCCTAGTAAGTATGGGTTTACAAATGGTAGATCATGTTTGGCAAACCTGATTTCATTCTATGACAAGGTGAGCCATTTAGTGGATGAAGGTAAGGCTGTCGATGTGATCTACCCGGACTTCAGTAAAGACTTTGACACTGTCCCTCACAACATTCTCATGGAGAAGGTGGCTGCCCATAGCTTGAATAGATGTATGCTCTGCTGGGTGAAACACTGGCTGGATGGCCAAGCCCAAAGAATTGTGATCAATGGAGTTGAATGTAGTTGGCGGCTGGTCATGAGCAGTGTCCCCCAGGGTTCAGTACAGGGGCCGCTTCTATTTAACATCTTTATTAACAATCTTGATGAGGGGATTGAGTGCACCCTCAGTAAGTTTGCAGTCTACACCAAATTGAGAGGGAGTGTTGATCTGCCAGAGGGGAGAAAGGTGCTACAGAAGGTCCTGGATAGACTGGATTGATGGGCCAAGGTGAACCGTGTGAGATTCAATAGTGTCAAGTGTCAGGTCCTGCATTTTGGTCACAACAACCCCAGGGAACCCTATAGGCTTGGGAAGAAGTGGCTGAAAAGTTGCCTGTCAGAAAGGGACCCTGGTATATTGATGGACAGTCAGCTGAATACGAGCCAGCAGTGTGCCCAGGTGGCCAAGAAGGCCAGTGGCATCCTGGCTTGGATCAGGAATGGTGTGGTGAGCAGGACTAGGGAAGTAATTTGGCCCCTGTACTCAGCACTGGTGAGGCCTCACCTCGAGTACTGTGTTCAGTTTTGGGCACCTCAATACAGAAAGGACATGGGGTGCGAGCAGGTCCAAAGAAGGGCTGCAAGGCTTGTGAAGGGCTTGGAAAATATGCCGTATGAGGAGCGACTGAAGGAATTGGGCTGTTTAGTCTGGGGAAAAGGAGTCTGAAGAGAGACCTTATTACTCTCTTCCAGTACCTGACAGGTGCTTACAGCAAGTGCAGGGTTGGTTTCTTCTCACTGGTGACAGGATGACGGAAAATGGTCTCAAGTTGTGCCAGAGTAAGTTTAAGCTGGATATCAGGAAAAGCTTCTTTACAGAAAGGGTTGTTAAGCACTGGAATAGGCTCCCCAGAGGCAGGGTTGAGTCACCTTTCCTGAATGTGTTTAAAAACCATTTGTTTACTGTGCTCAGAGACATTATTTAGCAGAGGGTTGTTAGAATTAGGGTAAGTTTGGTTAGGTTGTGGTTGGACTTGATGGTCTCTGAGGTCTTTTCCAACCTGAGCACTTCTATGGTCAGGCATAGTCTATCCTTGATGAAGCTGTGTTGGCATTCTTGAATCACCCCCCTCCCCTTTCTTGCACATGCCTTAGAGTAGATTCATGGAGGTTCTGCTCTGTGATCTTCCCTGGCACAGGTAAGGCTCACTGGTCGATAGTCTCCCAGATTTTCCTTTCTCCCTTTATTAAAAATGGGAGTGATGATTCCTTTTTCCACTTGCCAGGACCTTCACCTGACAGCCATGAATATTCAGAAATGATTTAGAGTAGCTTGGCAACCACATCAGTCAGTTAGTTCAGGACTCTGAGATACATGTTGTCCAGCTCCAGAGACTTGTCCATATTTAGTGTCATAAGGCAGTGTCAGACTTGCTCTTTTCTGACAGTATAGGAGGCATTTTGCTCCCCATCCCCTTTGTAGAGTTTCAGGTACATATAATATATTTAATACACTCAAAAGAGGAGAAAGGATCTTTACATTTGCAGTGACATAATTTATCAGAAAGCAAACCATAGGAAAAATTTATCAAAAAGCAAGTCATAGGAAAGAAAGTAATGTTACAGAAGGCAAAGTATCCACTGAATTCATTAATGCAAAGCTGATGGAATATTTATATTCAAGCTCTTTTTGAGACAGAGAGTAAAGAGACATGATAGATAGATGTCTCTCGTCATGTTCCCATTTATGAATTTTTTAGACAATCAGCAAATTCAAGGCATCTGGAGCCTATGACAACTACAATATATATTGTATTTTATCACTGATTTTTGAAGTTCATAATAAGCTCCTGCAGAATCATTGCCATACGAATAGTTCCTTCAATCACAATACTGCAGCAGATTAATGCATACAAAACAAACAAACAAACAAACAAACAAACAAACAAACAACAACAAAAAAACCAGTAGCATTCCTATTGAACAGTCTTTGACAGCACTTTTTAAGATAATCTTCTGAGGACTTCTGGGTGCTGAAATCTTATGGCATGAGTGGAATGGAGTCACTGATACCTTTGCTCATGGACTAGTTCTATCTTGCTATGTCAAATGTTACTGTTAGAGTATTCTGATGTATGACTGATTTCTTTTTAAGGAAGGAGAGAAAAGAAGAAAAATAAACAAGTCAGACCTTATCATTTTATGAAGAAATGAACATTTTTTTATGGAGATTATTTACTCCTTAGATAGTACAGTGAACAAAATCTTGGTCATGTGAATATTTACAAGAGAAAAAAAAATTAGACTTGGAGATGCTGTTAAGGCTTAAGCCATAAGTATTTGAAAGGAATATTTACAATAACTGTTTTGAAAATATTGAAGTGCTAAAAATTAGAGCTTGAACAGATTTTGACAAGTTAATCCTATTTGCCTGTAGTGACTTTAAGTGAAACCATTGTTCCTCTTCACTATTAATTCCACATTCATCAGCTGTATTCATCATTAGAAAAATTTCTGTGATACTTGTAATTTCCTTTGCCATTGTCATGCTATTGCTACCAACTATTCATATCTCCATCACTCTCTCCTACGGTTGCCATATGTACTTCACAGAAACTCCATTCTCTCCAAAACTATATATTACATCAAAATATCACAGGGAATATTTAAAGTAGATAAGAAAGCCACTATTTAACTTGTGTGGAACCTAACCAATTTTCTTTTGTCCAGTGCCACTAGATAGATATACTGGACATTTTGTTTCATCAGCCTATGCTCACAAACAAACAAACCTTCACGATCAAAAAACTGATGAAGTGTCTTGATGGCCACTGGAACTCCCTATGCTGAATGAACTATATGTCCATATGTATGTAAACATATGAATACATATTTATTCTTTTACACTTTTTTTTTCCACCTAAATTGTGAAGATACTTATGTGGTCTCATAATCCATGTAAATGGTTCTTTGCCAACCTCTCATAATATTTTATTACTCATAATAATAATGTTCACTAAACTGTCTTAATGAAAAGATGGACTTCTATGACCATAGAAGTGATGGAACTGCATAAAAATATTAAATGATAGATAGGAAGAAACATTTTGAAGCATATGTTTTGTCTAATCATGTTCTCATATTTGTAGCAACTGTATTAAATCATTGTAATTAAAATTGTTTTTCATTTTGGAGAAAAAAAGAATCACAGATGTGAGAAAATTATCAGCAGTCACTGTAAACTTAGTAGCTTTGTTTGTGACAGTGAATAGAACACTTAAGAGTTATCCGAAGCATCCAACCCTCTTTTTCTCTGTTTCTCTTTAGATATTTTTATTCTGGATATTTCTACAATTTCTATGTAATTGATCTTCAGCCAGCATAGTCACAGTTCAACATCTGCAAGCATAGCTTGGTATTTACTTTTTCTGATATTACAGGTGCATGTCTCAGTACTTGTATTAAAACAATGGAGAGTGAGGGAAATGAACTGTGAAAGCATTTGAAGATCTCTTTGAAAACATGCTCTGTTTGAAAGCTTAATTCTTTTCTAATGTACTCTCTAGCATGTTTTTTTTTTTTAATTTTATTTTTCTTATTTGTTTTCACATAGAGGGGACTTCTTATCTTGAAGATCATAAAAAGTGGTGATTTTCCTCATTTGCTCCATGGTACTCCTCAAACAGTAGAGTTTTGCAGATTTAGGATCAAAAATAACTTTTTTTTTTTTTTTTATAAGTATTTAAAGTGTGGGTTGTTTACCTACTCCCCAGGAAGAAATAGTTGTGATTGTTTCTTTGCAAGTGTTTGTTATTCTGGTATGAAAGTAAGTGAGAACAGACTTCAGCTAATTTCTTATCTCTAGTGGTTAACAGTAATAGGTATGGGTCTATTTTGGTTCTGGCTGTCCAGCACAGGGCACCCCAGACACACACAGCAGCCCAGCAGGCCCTGTCATCAACTCGGCACCTAAGAATGGTACAATTTTTAAATGAAATATTAAAATTTAACATATATTTTTCATTCTTTTAACATATATTTAGTCTGATACAAAAAATGTTTTATTTTTGTATCAACTTCTTGAAACCACAGCAAATTGAGCAGTCCATTATTTTTAAATGTCTAGCTGTAGTGAAGTTACTGGTGGATATTCTCAGGCACCACAGGTTTGTGATCTGCAACAGCAATGTGTATCCCACACAAGTACATTTGTTATGCATCAGTGGATGCATAATCAAAGTCAGATTTAAAAAAGATCTATTTTACATGCATACATATCCCACCAAAATGTTCAGTTGCATACTCAAACATTTTTCAATTACACTTGAACACTTTTTTAAATCAGTCAGCATTTCCTTTAGAAGAGTATGTATTGCTAGTTCATTTTTAAAAGATTTTTTAAGGTTTTTTGATGGAATACTGTATAATCAATGAATGTACAGATGTTATAACAGAATCACTGAATGGCCAGGGTTGGAAGGGACCTCAAGGATTGTGGATCGCCAACCTCCCTGCACATGCAGGGCCACCAACCTCCCCATTTAATGCTAGACCGGGCTACCCAGGGCCTCATAAAATCTGGCCTTGAACACATTCAGAGATGGGGCATCCACAACCCCTCTAGGCAGCTGTTCCAACACCTCACCACTCTCTCTGTAAAGAACTTCCCCCTGACATCCAACTTAAATCTTCCCTCCCTCAACTTCAAACCATTTCCCCTCGTCCTGCCATTATCTACCCTTTCAAAGAGTTGACTCCCCTCCTCTTTGTAGACTCTCTTTAGGTACCGGAATGCTGCTAAGAGGTCACCCTGCAGCCTTCTTTTCTCCAGGCTGAACAAGCCCAACTCCCTTAGCCTGTCCTCACAGGGGACGTGTTCCATCCCTCTGATCATCTTTGTGGCCCTCCTTCAGAAAAATTGATTTAGAAATACTAATTTTTTTTTTATGGGACACTTGGACTTTGTTTATCTTTTAGAACGTCACAATAAATTAAATAAGATTTAAATACATTCCCTTAAAAATTTTCTTTGCTCTGAAAGTAATGCTTCCCATTTATCAAATTGTATCATCATAATCTTATATAATATAGTTTCCATTTAAATAGAATAAGTTCTAAGCTACAGAAGATTATTTTTCAATGTAGTCACCATGACTAGCTATGCATTTTTGGTGGTGATTGAAGAAGGGCTTGTATGCTGCGCGTATTGTTTAAAAAAAAAAAAAAAAAAAAGCCTGGAGCAGCAGATTTGATCCACTATTACTGTCACCACTGCTGAAACACACCACCTAACACACTATGCTAACACTGACCGTTAAATCTCTGTGAATGTTCATCAAGTATTGAAGAATGTCAATGGATGCTGTTTTTTCCACATGGAGGAATTCAGTTATATCTTTGTTTCATGTGCACTTCTGTGTCAGATATAATTTTCACAGACTGCCACTATGCTGCCATCATGGCAACAAAATCTAGTGGGATACTGGTGGGAACGTTCAATCTCTACTGTTATACTACTGATATCTACCTCTGATATCATGGGCCAACAAAATAAAATAGAAGGCATTGCTTTCAGAGCAGCCTTTGCATGAGAAATCTATAAATCTTTCCTTTTCACATAAGTGCTTATATAACTTCTAGATTAGAAAATTATTTTAATAAAGGAACCTCAAACTTTTAGAAGAATGTATGTAATTAGCAAGTTCTGAAAATAAATATTTTTTTTACATTATTAATTGTTTTCAGCATTTATTTTTCCGAACAGAACTTCATATTTCTGTATTGGTTGCTGGAAAAAGAATTATTGCTTAATTCCTTGCATGGTAACATCTCTATTTTTCTTTTTCAGAAACTTGAAGTAGTGGATTTTTAATTCTTTCAATATAAACATGTTCTTACTTCCTTTCTTCCTTCGTTTTCTCTCTCCTTGTTTTCTTTATTTCTCATGGTACATAGTTGCCCTTTTGGTTCTAAGTATATTGAACAACTTGAGAGAATAACTTTATAAAACTATAGCTATAAAAAAGTTCTTTGTTACCTAAAAGATCGCATCCCTGGATGTGTTTAAAAACCATTTGGATGTGCTGCTCAGATAGATGATTTAGCAGAGGCTTGTTAGGGTAGTAAGGTTAGGTCGTTGGACTCAGTGATCTTGAATGTCTTTTCCAACCTGAGTGATTCTATGATTCTATTTGTTTAGCCACAGCTGGCATTTATGTAGCATGCTTTTATTTACGGATGCTCTTGCTTAGTGATGCATGTATAAGTGTGTCTGTCCCCCCATCACTTTACCCCTGTGTACATTCTCTTCAGGTAGAGAGAAAAGCGGTGATTCTGTTTCCTATGAAGACTAAATTGCAAACAATCATACAGACTGTTACTGAACTAAAGAAAACTGAGTTAGTTGTGTTGTTTTTGGTGACATCAGTGTTGCCATGGTACCAGAGGATCTCAACGCACCCCTTTTGCTTGGGTACTTCTTACATTTTTTTCTATGCCTTGTATAGGTGCAGAAAATTGTACCATTGAACTGTCCACTGGACTAATGGGGTAAGTGGGACAGCTGTCCCTTCACCGCTGCTTCATAGCTTCTCTTCTTTGACTCGTTTTCTGAGGAAAGCCTCTGAACGGAATACAACTTGCAAGCATTGGTTGTTGGTTCTTTAGGTTAGATTCAGTGAAGCTTACTTATATCTGGTTAATCTGGGGAGGATTGAAGATCCTCTGTATCTCTGTCACCTGTTCCACGTTTGAGCACCCTCACAGTGAGAGCCTTTTCATTCTACTAAGTGTCACCCTGGGTAGGGACACATTTCACTAGATGAGGTAAAAGGAGCAGTCCTTGAGAGCAGTCCTGCAGAGAAGGACCTGGGCGTCCTGATGGATGATAAACTTAACATGAGCCAGCAGTGCTCTTGCAGCTCAGAAAGCAAATGGTATACAGGGCTCCATCAGAAAAGGGGTGGTCAGCAGGGACAGGGAGGTGATTGTCCCTCTCCACTCTGCTCTTGTGGGGACCCATCTGGAGTACTGTGTCCAGATCTGGAGCCTCCAGTACAAGAAAGACAGAACTGATGGAGAGGGTCCAGAGGACGACCACAGAGATGATCATGGGACTGGAGCACCTTCCCTACCAAGATAGTCTGAGGGAGCTGGGCTTCTTCAGTCTGGAGAAAAGAAGGCTGCAGGGTGACCTCACTGCAGCCTTTCAGTACCTAAAGGGAGCCTACAAACTGGAGGGGAGTCATTTCTTTGAAAGAGTAGACAACAGCAGGACAAGGGAAAATGGGTTTAAGTTGAGAGAGGGAAGATTTAGGTTGGATGTCAGGGGGAAGTTCTTTACAGAGAGAGTGGTGAGGTGCTGGAACAGCTGCCAAGAGAGGTTGTGGATGCCCCATCCCTGGAGGTGTTCAAGGCCAGATTGGATGGGGCCCTGGGCAGCCTGGTCTAGCATTAAATGTGGAGGTTGGTGGCTGTGCACATGGCAGGGGGGTTGGAGACTCATGATCCTTGAGGTCCCTTCCAACCCTGGCCATCTGTGATTCTGCAATTTTTCTGGGAGGCAATTAAAGTTAACGTAAATACAGTTTTGCAGCTTACTGCTGTGCTTTCTGGAAACTTTTGCCTGGGTAGCTGTGCTCATCAGAGGTCATATTTCACTGCAGTCTGGCTGACATAAGTAAGCCAGAAAGGTAGGTAGTATATATCTCAAGTGAAGCAGCAAATGACAAATTCACCAAGAAGTTTAAAAAATCGCTGCACTGCCCAATAACTCAGTGTATTCTTCTATGTTTTAAATACATGAGAAGACAATGCATTCCTGGAGCATGCCTGAAAATCAGTAAAGATGTGCAAGTTGACAACACATTCTAGCAAATCACACTGCCATGGCTTAATACAGTATTTTCCTACAAATGATCTTTACTGCTTTTTTGCTGAAGGTTATTGATCCTTCCGAGAATTTTCACCAGCTTCAGTGGGTCCAGTGCTTCATAGTATAGCTTAAAAAAAAACAAACAGGACCTTCTCCCTGCCTATCTTCAAGCTCTGTTTCTTTGTAGGAAGGTTACTGAACCTCATGTGGCCTGTAGCTTCCCATACAGTAATCTTTTTTTGCTGCAGATTTTTAAGAGTGATCCTTATTCCCCTAGCATTAAAAACAGCATCTTTCTTTCACACAGCCACTTGATTGTGTTCTTAAAATGAGATAATGACAATTTCCACTCTTGAAGATATTTGAAGCTCTGGATACTTGAAGCTCTGGATGTACTTATGGGCAACCTGCTCTAGCTGATTCTGCTTGAGCTGGGGGATGGACGAGATGACCTCTAGAAGTCCTTCCAATCTCAACAATTTTGCAAGTTTCTGAAGATGAAATTATAGCTGAGGCAAATACAGTTCTCCCAATCCCCTACCAATCCTTTCCAACAAGTTTCTAATAATAATATATTGTTGATCTTCATTTTGATTTTACTTTCATGTTATCTCACACAAAGTGGGGGGACATAGGACAGGAAGTAAAAAAGAACAACATAAAAGGAATGATGAATATTTTCACAAAATTAAATTATGTGGCCTGCCATATCTGAAGAAAAAGAAGGATATAAGTTCTTTTGAGAACTGCGGTTTAACTTGTCGCGTAGCTAAACATCACACAGCCATTCACTCTCTCCAGACTCCCCCTTTCCATCCCAGATGGAATGAGGGAGAGAATTGGGAAAAAAAAAAAAAAAAAACAAACAGGAATTGCAGGTTGAGATAAAAACTATACACTAAGAAAGAAGAGGAAAATGGGAAGAAATGCAACTATAAATATATAAATGCATACTTTATACAGCCACAGTGCAATTACTCTCTACCTACTGACCAATCCACAGCAATAAATACAACTCCCTGCTGACCTGTGGCCTGCCAGCAATGCAAGTTCTTACCCCATACCAACCAATGCCCAGCAACCCTCAAGGGGTGTCTGTCCCATGTCCTGGCCTTCATCAATACTAGAGCACTTCTCCACCAGTCCAAGTCAATCTACATCCCCATCCCCCTTCAAACTTAGTTTACAGGTCTTTGGATGAGCCCTGCTAATTCCTGTTCCAGAACCCTTTTGCTACTGTGAAATAAACCTTTTCCATGTATTACTGTCAGGTCTGGTGTCTTATAAAACCAGCCATGATCAAAGAACTCAAAGCCCTGCCTATAGCATCAGTCTTGTAGCCAGGCATTTATGGACTGGATCCTTCTATTCCATCCCATGTCATCACCTGAAAACGAAGGGAGGGAAGAGAAAATAACTTGTGCCCCAGACCCTTTCACCAACTGTCCCAAGGCCTTGAAGACTTTCTTCATTCCCCTCAGACTATGGGATGCAGTTTCCTCCCCATCTGTGGAAGATCAGCAGAGGGTAGTAGTCATGACCTTCTGCATGTCATATTTTATAGAATAACCCTTGGCCTAATTCTGGCCACCTGTCCTGGCTCCACCCTCCCCTTGCAGTCATGCGTATAGTGGTGACTTCTTTTTCCCACTAAGTGGCCTGTCCTGGCTTGGCCATGGACATGCTCCCATGACTAAGCAAAAGCCAGGACATCTTTATTTCAGCTGAAACCAGAACAAGTGTTAAAAAGGACACAAAAGCATACCAAAAAAAAAAAAAAAAAAAATTACCTAAATTTAAATTTAGAAAAAGTTTGGCTTTCTTGAGTTCCAAGGTGATACAGTCTCCTTGTTGTCCTTCTCCATGGAAAATTACACCTTCACTTTCAGAGGTCTTAAATTTCAGAGAGATGACATCTTTCAATGTTTTCATTTTCTTGTTCCTGAATCTGTATGGTAGCACTACGTGGCCATCAAAATTGATAACATCAGCCCCTAATGAAGAAAAAAAAAAAAAAAAAACATAACATTGTTTATGAGCGATTATATATTCCAGTAGCTATTGGAAAAAACAGATACGTTGTATGTAGATTGTATCTGAACAGAATAAAAACCTGTGCAAGTGCAGTATGCATTGCAAATATATTTTCTATTGACCAAGGATTATTCCTATAAAAAGTAGGAACGAGGAAGGGCATAAGTTTAATTCATAGGATGTAAAAAACCAGCATCAGGAAAACAAATACTGCCACAGTACTAATTTTATTCTGACTTTTCTTAAATGTATTTGCTTTCCTATGCATTTTCTTAACTAGTTGACAACTTCTGAGTTATCATTAATTACTCATATTATGCCTCCTAAAATCAAATATATGCATCTGTGAAGACTGTAATCACTAAGACATGAAACTAAAAAAATTGTGTAGGAGTTTTAAAATATTTTTCCTTGCCTTGTTCAGTTGTATATATAGAAATGTTTGATAAAATTTAGCTTCAACTGGTCTTGAGAAGAAAAAATTCTATCATTTGGACCAAGCTTTTATCTAGGTTTGGTTTTATTCAAAATCAGGGAGGAAAACTGAGGGATGCAATGATTATCTTTTAAAGTTAATCCAATATTCATGTAAAAGTTGCATAATATACTACAAAATTTGATATATTCTTATTTTCATTTTTTTAAGAATGAGACAGAATTTTTCACAACTTTTTTTGGATGCACGGTCCAGAAGTAATAGCTACAGAATTTCATTTCAATGAACAGGCATACTTCTAGTGAGTTTTGAATCTTCTCTTTTAAAAACAGTTCAGTAAAAGACTGCAAACATATAGATCTTTAAAATTTTATAGATTTGTTTAATAAAACCCTTTAAAAGCCACTTAACCTGTGACCAGTAACTAGTGCCCTAGCTATTATTTCTATGAGTATTTCCTCCTCTCTATTCACAACTAATAATTTAAATTCTTTAAAAATAATTCTTTAAAATGTTGATCTTTTTAAAGAAAAGAGTCTTCCCCACTTATATTCTACGGAAGCGTCCACTGTTATTGGCACAACATATTAGTATAATTCATTTCATGTTCTGAATTAAATAAAAAATAAAATTTATCATAAATTCTTCAATTACATCTTCCTTATTTTTGCCTGCTTCTATTGTGTGCCTATTTTCTTGTGTGACTGCTTGTAACTTTCTAAAAATCCTAACTAGTTTTTGTTATCATGGTGGAAAGTAACTTAAATCTTTCAGACCTTCTCAAAAACACACAAACAAAAACATTCCATTGTGCAGTTAGTGCAGCAGAATCTTAAAAAATTCCATTATAGCATTTTGTACATGATTAATATTACATATAAATGATTAATAAATTATATATATTTCAGTTCAAATTTAGGTAGTCAACATTATCCGCTATTATGTTAAAAAAGTTGCCTTTGTTTTTGGCAACATATGTCAGACATGCATTTTAAAAAATGCTTACTTTGAAGTAATTCTTGAAATATTATTTTTCATCCAGATTCAGTGAAGCGCCTAAAGAAATGTCTACAACCATGCCTAAATGTCTGGGAATTTAGGGGATACCAAAATGATCTGCTGAGTCAATTTTTACGAGTTCTGAGTCCTCAACTGCTATCAAGAGGCTGCTTATGTACAGCATCAATGTAGGCTTCTTTTCACATTCTATGATTTCCAGGAACATTTTTGCAGTGATAGAAAAGTTATCTGAGTGTCAGAGAAAAGCAAGCTTCATGATGTTTATTCTTTACTGAAAGTATGTACAAACAGAACCAATGTTTCATTCTATTTCATTGTCCAGTCACAAAATCCACAACACATCTTCTATTCAGTAACTAAACAACAGTCAGTTGAGATCAAGGCTCGCAGTTATGTTTATTAAGTGCCTCTCCATACATCCTTTCACCATTAAGCAAAGTGAGTTTTCTGATATACGCACCAACACATTATGTTTCTGTCCTTCAGGATTTTTCCAGCTAGACCAGGCATGTCCAACCCATGGACTGTGGGCAACATGCAATCTGGCGCAGCCTGTCAAGAGGCCCAGCCTCTGCCCCTCACCACCATGGTGATTAGTCTTCTTAACCTACCTGCCTGGTCTGGCCCTAGGTGCTCACCTAGAAACAACCACACATAGATCTGCCACTAACATCATGGTGACTGAAACCAGGAGCTCAGTGTACAGGTAAGTCAGGTTATGGCAAATAATTTTATACTATTTGATACTTTAGCCAAAAACAGTACTGCAAACAGTGAAAAACAGGCAGCCATGCTTTCTGTTTTGATAAAGGAATTTGAGACTATATTTCAAGACTGATGAAAAGAATCTTTTTTTCTTTTCTTTTCTTTTCTTTTCTTTTCTTTTCTTTTCTTTTCTTTTCTTTTCTTTTCTTTTCTTTTCTTTTCTTTTCTTTTCTTTTCTTTTCTTTTCTTTTCTTTTCTTTTCTTTTCTTTTCTTTTCTTTTCTTTTCTTTTCTTTTCTTTTCTTTTCTTTTCTTTTCTTTTCTTTTCTCTTCTTTTCTTTTCTTTTCTCTTCTTTTCTTTTCTTCTTTTTCTTTTGTGTACTCATGACCCTATTTTCAGTTCCCATAAATAAATTACCTGCAAATTTTTAAATGTAATGTGTAGAGTTACAATCACATATTTAACTCAAACATTGATCCTGTCTCTTCATCAGACTTCTGTGAGACCTCTCTTAGCAGAGACAAACATTCCTTGCTTCACCACCCCATCTTATTCATGTCATTGCTCTCTGATTGTACATAAATTTGTGAACAACAGTTATCAAGGATGAAGCACAGAATGAATGAAATTTCATCAAAAGTCTCTCACTAACACCTTGAGAACTCACTAGGAATTGCAACCACTACTATAAAAACAGAGTTGTGCGTTGATTTCACAGAAATGAAATCAAATATCTTACTAGTTTTATGGTTCCCCACCCCCCGCCCCCTTTTTAAAAATTAAAAATTGAAATGTTTTGTTACTTACATACATAAACTATATTATATATTTTACAAGAGATGCTCCAAAAATAATGCCTCCTGCTTTATTGTGTTGGCCCATGGTGACAGAGACAGATGTTGAAAGTGTGGTAGTAGAGGCTGAAACTTCCTGACCATATTCCATCACATTTTGTGTGTGACAGATGGAAGCAGGATGGTGGTCTGACAAAATAACCTCTGACACAGAAGTGCATAAGAAGCAAAGGTGGATAATTCAATTCCTCCAGGTGGAAAATTGGCTCTCATTGACATTCACTGGTGATGACTCAACACTGATGAACACCAACAGTGGATGTGAATACGAGTTGGTAGGTGGTAGACTTCAGCAATTGTGACAGCTAGTCTCCTCCTCTGGTGCAGGTTTTTACAAGAATGGCCTGTGGTTTCTTGTTCATCCCTGGTGAAAATACACAGCTAGTGGTGGTGATTTTCTTGAAAAAATAGTATTATGAGGCTGAGAATTTGCTCTATCAAATAGTGTTATTATGCTCTTTGTATCTGTTGTAGTTTCCATGGAGACATTACTTGCAGTAACCTACGTACATGTAGCCCACAAAAATTCCTCTTTTCTCAGAACATACCAGGCAAACCAAAAGTACGGAAACCCATGCACCAATCACTAATTCATAGGTCACTCTGAAAGTAATGCTTGCTATTTAGTTACATGCAAACTATAATAGAGGTTTATCTAGACATGAACCAGCAGTATGCCCAGGTAGCCAAGAAGGCCAATGGCATACTAGCTTGTACCAGAAATAGTGCTGCCAGCAGGAGCAGGGAAATGATCATCCCTCTATACTAAGTTATAGAGAGGCTGCATCACAAGTACTGTGTTCAGTTTTTAGCCCCTGACTAGAAGAAAGACATTGAAAGCCTGGAGTTTGTCCAGAGAAGGGCAATTAAACTGGTGAGGGGTCTGGAGCACAAGTCTTATGAGGAGCAGCTGACGGAACTGGGATTGTTTAGTCTGCAGAAGAGGAGGCTCAGGCATGACCTTATTGCTCTCTACAACTACCTGAAAGAAAGTTGTGGCAAGGTGAGCGTCAGCCTCTTCTCCTTTGTAACTAGCAATAGGACTAGAGGGAATGGCTACAAGCTGTGACAGAGGAGTTCAGGTTGGATGTTAGGAAAAGCTTTTTTTCCAAAAGATTGGTCAAGCACTGGGATGGACTGCCCTGGGAGTGGCAAGTTAGATCAGAAAAAGGTAATACTTTCTTTCTCTACTTGAAACAGTCATAGGCTCCACAAAATTCTTCCTGTGGAAGTAAAAGAGATTAAGAAGACTGAGGGGATAGATTCTGTAGTGCAAGTTTCCTCATGTCTCTCTATGACATTGTTACTCTACATTCTACTGGAGTAAAAGGCACCTACAGAGCATTTTTATTTCATGTTATTTTTGAACACAATTGATGTAATAGCAGCTTAGTATCACCAAAATAGACATGTCACATCACTGGAAGGTTTTCAGGCTCTTTCCAATTGCCTATATATATATGTACAGATATATATTAATATGTAGATATTTTCATGGATCACCTCAACCTATCATGACTTCCACAGCATTGACTTCGCATCCTATGAAGGAGGTCAAAGGAAAGAATTTAATTTTCTGCTGTTTGTAAAGTCCCCTATGTAGAACATATCACCTTTCCCCTAAGATCAGCTGGTATCTCTTTGTAACATCAGCATAAGTTACCTTGACTGTCAAGCATGTGACTCACATCTAATCAAGACTTTGACTAGATTTTTGTGGGTTTGTGGGTTCTCAATATGTAGCTCATGAAATACAAGTATCCTTTTCATACCTGGATCAGTCTTTCAGTCATGCAGTTATGTTCTTTTCATTATCAATTTACTTAAATTAATATCACACACTTTAACAGAGTCAAGTAAAAGTATCACATATTTCTAAAACACGGCCCTGAATATTATGCTTTGAAATCATTCAATTAAAAAAGAAACAGGACTAATCTTTGATTGAGTAGCTTTCTTTTATTCCTAGCTAAGCTACCAGCATGTGCACTGGCCTATATAATAATTCAATATAATAATTCACCTAATGATTACATAGCAATTATGTTTAAGAGTCATTATGTATAGAAAGATGGTAATGACTTATGTTCCTTCTACAATGACTCTCAGCTATTTAATATCACGATAATAACCATGACAAGAAATGGTACTTAGACAGTAAAACATATTGTTCCTATAATTGAAGCGTAAATATACAATATTTTTCATCCTTAGTCACTAAACTAACTACCATTAATAGGAAAGAGACAGTATATAAGTGTATACATATATGTTTATATATTTGTTTATATATTTACTTAGTGCACAAGAGAGACAGGAAAAGAGGAAGAGAGACAAAAATGTGGTAAGATGGGAAAAAAGTAACTGACAATATTGAAAATAAATATATGCATTTAAATAAGAAATATAAATCTAATTACTTTAAACCTGAATTCTCCACTGTTGGATTTCCTGAGATATGGATAAGCACTATTGACATGTTAAAAATACAACACCACTTTCATCTGGCTAGGAAAATGTATTAGCCCTTAATCCAATATATTTCTGTGATGCCACATTTAAGCAGTTTTCCTCTGAAGAACAATAAATCAGAATATCTCGAAGAAGGTGTTAAAAAATCTGGTGACAAAAGTGACCCCAATTCCAAATCTCAAAGGAAAATAAGTCACCACCCACAGTCTTATTACCTTATTAGACTTGGGTAGGCTTGTTCAGATATTTTTTGCCCTATACTTGTGTCTACTTGAAGAATTTTGTAAATTTTGGTCAGTGAACAAAATCTGTAAAAGAGATTCCTTTTTGAATTCCAAAATAATTCATTTAATTAATTACAAACAATTTTGAATTAGACTCAGACTCCAGAACTTCCCTATTTCCTCTTTTTTCTGGTGACGGAAGTGTAACTATATGTCATGGTTTTAGATTTTTGTTCTCAGTATTCCACATCATAACATCATGTAGTACATGTTAAAGCATTAATGCTCCTGTTCCATGCATAGTAGATATTTCGGGGTACCTGTTTTAGAAGAGAAGAAGAACTATATCCCCCAGAGGACTGCTCACTGTTCTGTTACCATTTCTGCTCAGTGGGAAAGATAAAAACCATTCGTAGATCTCTTGACTTCCCTTTTTTGATTTTCTGGCTCATCTCTGCTCCCAGCCATATCACCTCAGCTTAATTAGAGTAAGGCTTCTATTTTTCAGACACTCTCACTTTAGTTATTAGCTTCAATTCTAATTACGTTATATTATATTGCATTATAGTATGTTATCTTGCATTCTGATATCTTATTTAGTAAATTAGTTTGTTTCTCCTCAGATCATTGCCACTGTGCTGTTTTTAGACCCATCTCCCTACCTTTTCCCCTTTTCCTTTTCCCAGGGCTTGGATTCGCAGGTTCCCCTGCCTCATTAGTCTATTACCTATGTTAGTGTCTGAAAAGTGCTAGAATAGAAGTAGAATAGTGCATAGAGGTGCTCATTCACAAAAACTCAACAGTGATTTCATAACAGCTAATTTAGCTACTTTGATAAACGTTTCTGCCTTGAATTACTAAAAAATTCCTGCTAAGAGCAGGTGTCAGTGAATTTACATTGGACAGAATAGCAGTGTACTTTCCAGAGAAATGCTTGTGAATATATCTGAAATCAAGCCAACAATATTCATAGGAAATTTACCATTCACACATATTTCAAAATTGCCAATGGCTTCTACACGATCAACTCTGCACACTTCTTACAAAACATTTCACTGGGATTAAAAATATAAAGGTTCTGTACTAATGATTGCTGGCAATCTTAGGTGAAATTTTTCTCACTTTTTCCACTTCCATTAACTCTATTTCATCTGACATACTTTTTAGATTAAAACATTTTTAGAGTGAGGATCTTCACTTTCAGCATTCTTTTCTTAACATATTATGTGAGCCTTATGCTGCTGTATGGGCACTAATGCATATACTAATTCTGTATGACTAAAAAGCATTAACCGTGAATCTATCCTTTAAAAGCATCTATCTTTCAAAAACGTAAAATGTATCAAAGAGCCTCTCGCTGGGCTACCATATTCCACACACGTAGAGTATTTTGTTGTTGTTATTAATCACGGGCACCAAAATATCATTATGAAAATTTAAGCACGTAAACAATATATTATCAACATACTGCTCTGATGACCAAGAAGGCCAATGAGTTCATTGAAAAGAGCATGGCCAGAAGGTCCAGGGAGGTGATCTTCCCCCTCTGCTCTGCTCTGGTCAGGCCTCACCTGGAGTACTCTATCCAGGTCTGGGCTTCCCAGTACAAAAAATGCAGGGATCTCCTGGAGATAGTCCAGCAGAGGACCACAAGTGACCTGGAGAGTCTCCCCTATGAGGAAAGGCTAGGTAACCTGAATCTTTTCAGCCTTGAGAAAAGAAGACTGAGAGGGGATCTTATTAATGTCTATAAATATCTTAAGTGTGGGAGTCAAAGGGACATGGCCAACCTCTTTTCAGCAGTCCATGGGGACAGAACAAGGGGAAATGGCCATAAAGTTGAGCATAGGAAGTTCCGAACCAATAAGCAAAAGAACTTCTTCACAATGAGGGTTACAGAGTACTGGAACATGTTGCCCAGAGCTTTTCTTCAGAGGAGGGGAGTTACATTCAGCTAGATTGAGTCAAGGTTAGATATCATGGGGAAGACAGAGACCCCCATGCTTTCTGGGAGCGCCTCCTCATGGGGACAGTCTTTTTCTCCCAGCTGGAAGATGTCCATGCTGCAGCATGTGTCTGGTGCCGCTTGTGCTCCTGTCACTGAGCACCTGTGAGAAAAGCCAGGCTTCATGATCTTCCACAATCCCAGTAAGCATCTGTAGGTAACACTCACTTTTTTTAATACTGATTGTAGGCAGTTCCCTCAGCCTTTGCTGCGACTGCTGGGTGCCCTGGACTCTCACCAGCCCTGGCTGAGCTCTTGCTCCATGTGGCAATGTCTTTTTCATACCAGGGACACCAGGTAGGGACTTAAGAATCCACATGCAGATTCTCAAGGTCCAAAAGGGGGGAAAAGATAGAGAGAGAAATATGTGTTGTTTTTGTTGTTTTTGTGAGTTCGTTTTCTTAAGTATTACTCATTTTTTATTTATTGAATCAATTGTTCAATATGCCTCATCTTGAAAAGATGACCTTCATGCTGAACTTCAGGCTGCTTCATGTCAGAACCAAAGTCATCTTCTCCACATGAGTAGCCACTTCTGTAACTTGTTTGACACATTCTCAGGGCCCCAGTCAGCTCAGGTCCTTCTGCTGGATTCCTTCTGTTGTCCTGGCACAGCAGCTCAGAGAATGCTGGTCTCTGCCTTCCCCTATTCCTGAGGACTTGGGGAAGAAGAAATGACAGATTTTGGCAAGGGAAAAGGATGGAGATGCGAAGGATGGTCTCACAGGAGCTTTTGTTGTCAAAAGAATTACCAGGAATGGCCATGTGAGCCTGCAAGGTGGTACTGGAGTTGGGACTCCGCCAGCTAGTGGTAAACTTATGGGATGGATAGTTTGGTGCCAAGACAGAGGTGGCCATCTGGGGAGAGGTGGACAGGACCCTGCCTGGCCACCAGAGCACACAGCTAGTTTGAGCTGAAGGGGAAATACTTTGTCCAGTAAAGATCCCAGTAAATCCTGGGAAAGCATCCTTCAGGAATAATATTGCAATATTTTTTGGAATTTGGAATACTTCTTTCTTTCCAGACTTGTCCAAACTTGAAGTTTTTTAATTAGATCTTCTTCCTCTGTCACTGGTGTAAAAAATCAGACTTAAATAACAGTGTGGGTTTCTATTCTGTTTTTGTTTCCAATTATCAGTCTCATTACTTATTATTATCTAGCTGGGATTGTATATTGTACAATAACAGAAAACTTCCTCACAGTCTTTGTACTTCATATAAAATCAGCTGTAACTTAATTCACAATGACATAAACAATGTGATAACACCATAGCTTATGCTTCCATTTAAAATTTATCATTTCTATTTTTGTAAAATAACATCAGTTCGTATAATCTGTGTACAATTCAGTCTGATTGCTTAGAATAACTTGTTACAAATGTTAAATAGCTGTCATGCTAATACATCATAAGACGTGATGAATATGTAGTTTTTAGGAAGAGTGCCACAAGAGCTCTATCCATCTTTGAAGAGCCACATTTTTTATAAGGAACCTATTTCATACTCATACATAAAGCACAGTTGTTTAGCTTTGTTTATCTTTGCAGAAGCTTGCTTATGAATATAAATAACACATTTTATAGAAGAGAGAAAGAAAGGTAGAAAGAAAGTAGCAGTAGCACATCCTTCTTTTCATAAATTCTCTTAGAAAGTTAACTGAGTTTCACTGAAGGGAATGAATCAATGGTCCTTTATAAAGAAAAAATCAATTAGAAAGTCATTACATAAACGTTAGCATTCAAAAAATAAAATTATATATTAAAGCCAATTAGACTGTATGTCAGAACTACGGTGAATTGCACTTGCACTGATGTATGCAAAATCATTAGCAACCTCCATGTCCAAGAAATGTAGAGAGTGAAAAAGAACATGTTTATAGACAACTGAATTTTCTTTTGCAAGCTATCTCAAGCAGCAGATGACTTCTCTGGGCTTTTTAAGAGGTTTACTTTGTCTATCTCAAGTGTTACTGTTGTTACTGAAATTAGAACACTTGAGGCAACACATAAGACAACAGCCACTCCTGTGGCATCCAGGAGGGCTATAGGAAGAACAGGAATCCCAGTAGAGTCTTTCTCCCAATAGCTTGCTGTAGTCCTGGTGTGATTTGTGTTTAATGCCACACTGGAGAGGCAGATGGTGTTAAACATTGAGAAGGAGCACTACTGAGCATCTCACAGAAGAGCTGAAGTCCCCTCCTGTGGATGCAATGGGACAGTCAATCTTATTTATTTCCTTAATGACAGCAAATAGGCTAGCTAACTTTTCGTGTTTGGGTCTGCATCACAGAAGATTAATGTATCTCTCCCTGATGGGTTTGTTCTGAGCAATCAGAAGCAGAAGAAATCTCTCCCTGTAAGTCAGATGCTGTAGCTTGCAAAATTAAACATTCTGATACAGGTTGTCACATCATACAACCACTGCAAGGGATGGGGCATTTCAACTGTATCACAGTTTCAGGATTTTTGTAATTGGTATTTCACATCTTAACATCAAGTAGTGCACTGGGAGTTAAAGAGTTAATGCTCCAGTTCTGTGGATTGTTGATATTTCTAGGTATAGCTGTCTCAGAAGACAACTATATAGCCCAGAGGACTTTACGTTTTTATTTTCTGTTTGGATGGGGAAACAAAACTGTTTGCAAATCATGAGACATCTCCTTTTTCCTTTCCGCTCATCTCTACAGCGTGTGTGCTCCCTAGCCATCTCACCTTCAGCGTTAGAGTAAGGCCTTTGTTTTTTGGACACTCTCATTTTATTTGATTTCTTAGCTTCCATTTCGATTATATTATATTATATTGTGTTATCTTGCATTTCAATATCTCATTTAGTAAATCAACTTTTCTCCTCAGATCATTGTTGTTTCATTTTTAGGCCCATCTCTCTACCCTTTACCCTCTCTACCCCTTTTCCCCTTCCCCCTTTCCCAAGGTGTGGGTCTGTGGGTCCCCCTGACCCATTAGTCATGGAACCAGGCTGAACTGGCCTGTAAACCATTGACATACTGCATCTACCATTAGAGGTTCAATCCTAAACACAGTAGATAGAGAGAAAAGGAGACACAGAAGTCTGAATTCATTACATATGTTTCTGAACACATATTCAACATAATACACATTTTAGTTAGATATAACTGAAATGCAAATGGCATGCATTTCATTTCAGAAACGAGATGCATTTCTGAGCTGAGGTAAAAACTATGTTTAGTTAGAAAAGCTGAATTAGGGTACTTAGTGCCAGAGATGCTTAAGTAACAAAGACATCCCTATAGCTCTGTAGATGTGAAGGAGGTATGAGATGAGACAACAACTGCTGGACAGACAAAATGCCTGAGTGTGCCTCAGCTGGTGAAAGATACCTAAATTCAGAAACATAATTTGTCCTAGGTTCCTAAAACACTTCCGTATGAGATGTATACTGTCCTAACGCTATCCATTTATCTTCTAGCAATATGTACTTAGATTAGACAAGTTTGTATAAAAGTCTAATCAAATGTTCTGATAACGGTTATTTTTATATTTGAATTCAGGCATAATGGACCATAGGGTCATGAAGAGTAGATGGTGCATATACAAATTCATATCCACTTCATAATTTATAACAATTAGTAATTTTGATGACAGAATACTAGTTCTTGGGAACAAACATACCAAAAACTACACCCATTTGGTCTAGAATAGCAAACAATCACCAAAGTCAAATAACACAACTCAAAACACTTAGTACTCCACTAATAATTTCAAAATCTAGCACAAAGGACATTATTTTAAAGACTTAATCTGGATATATGAACAATAAACAGAAAAATAGAAGAAAAAAAAAAAAACATGAAAAAAAAATGAAAGCAAATAATAAAGAAAGATTGTTAAAGAAAAAATGGTTATGACTGCTACTGGAGTACTGTGTTCAGGGAATCCAGAACAACCACATATTATATTCTTATTGTCCCTCATTTAATCGTTGCTAGCAAAACCTATGCTTTAAATAAAATGCTTTTATACTAACTTTTCATACATTAAATTTGATTTCTAAATCAAAATATACCTAAGTCAGGTTTCAGTGTAAGATATTTATAAAGTAGCCAGTATTAAATAAATTGTTTGAATATTTATTTTACATCTTGAAAGTCTATTTTGCAACTGTAGCTCATTTTCTTTGGCTCTACTTCAAAAAAAAAAAAAAAAATCCTTTTGTGTCTCACATGTCTTAAATCATCTTAAAATGTCTTAAGACATCTTAAGTCACTGCATGTGTTTAGGAGCTGGTTGATCACATCTGAGAAGTGCTTGTAACAGGAAGCAACGTTGTAGTATCTTTTATTCCAACAAGTTAATCAGTAAATCCGCTCTGCTTTCATTGCGCATCATCTGTAAACTGAAAAGCTGGAGGCTGACTTGCATATTTGCTAATGCGCTAATGCAGTAAATGATAAGAATATGTAAGTGGTTGATTCTAATCACAGCCTTGTGAAGCTATATTGCAGAAAGCAGAATTAAATCCATAGGGCTACCCTGGACATCTGTTGTGTGGAGCTCTGACTTTGCAATTCCTATTGACAGCTACATCAAACGTCCGAGTGCTTGAAATATTTGAGTGAGTGACCAGAACTCTTTAGGCTCAAATGAGATGCTGCATTACTGCATTAATAATCAGAGGAATGTTCATCAGTTCAGACATCTACAAGTTAGACACTATATTTCTATCTAAACTCTGAATTTTAAATAGACTTGTTTTCTTAGAATGTAAGAATATTTTACCATTGTGTGCATTGACACAGCTAATCATAGCTGCTAATCATAAATGAGCAGATTTGTAGAAAGATTCAAGCATTAAGCGTTATCTGGAGTATTATGTTCAGGTCTGGGGCCCCCAATACAAGAAGGAAAGGGAGTTGTTAAGGTCCAGAGGAGAGCCACAGAGATGATAGAGGGATGGAGCACCTCCCCTACAAAGACAGGCTAAGGCACATGGACTTGTTCAGCCTGGTTAAAAGAAGGCTACGGGGTGACCTCTTGGCAGCATGTGACATGGAGTATGGAGAGATCAACTTTTCACAGTCTCAGCAAAGATATATTATGCTTCAAATTATGATAGATTCAAAGAAAAACAGAGATTATGCATGGAAAAGGGATGACAATCTGTTAAGCTTATTACTAAAATGCTATCAATACTGAAGGCTTTTGTGGGGTTAAGAATGTAAACTGGGAAATAATATGTAAGAGCCATTTAAAGTTCAATAAATATGCAGTAGAACCACATGACTCAGGAAGTTTTTGAGCCAAAACTAATTCAAAAGTAGAAGAACACTGTCTGGAAGCAACATACCTATTTTTATTTTTTTTATATATACACTTCTTACCAGATCCCAAAGAGATGGCCTTTTCTTACATTTATATATATATAAAGAAATAAAAATATGGCCTTTTCCCTCTCAAGCATCTGTTTTCTCACCAATACCTGGCATTTTCTCCCAGAAATACCAGTTTTCTCACGGATACATGACCTTCTCCCCCCCACATCAGACATTTTCTCCCAGAAATATGTCATTTGAGCACAGAGATCAAGTCTCCCCGAAAAGGACTTTTCTGAGAAATACCTGACATTTTCTCTCCAAAATACTACTTGACACTCCTCCAGTGGACATTTTCTCCCGTGTTTACCATATTTTCTCCCCGAGACCACTTGGCACACCAAAAATACCGCAGTTGCTCTCCTCTACAAGACAGTCTTTCCCACCGTTTCCCACTTTTCTCCCTCATTTATCTCATTTGCTCCCTGAAGTTCCAGCTTTCTCCTCCTTCGATGACATTTTCTCCCAGAAATTCCCATTTTTCACCCAGAGGATGGCATCTTCTTCCAAAAAGAACACCTTAGCTCCCAGAAATACCAGCTTTCTCCAATCCAATGAGATTAGCTCCCAGAAATACTGCTTTTTGCCCAAACACATGATCTATTCCACCACAACTATCATGTTTTAATCCTCAAGAATACATTCTCTACCAGACCTATGCCATTTCCTCCCACAAATACCAGCCTTCTCCCAAATACGTGGCATTTCCTCCCACAAGTACTACTCGGCCATCCAAAAGAGGACATTTCCTCCCCAAAGAAGGAGACTTGCTCCCTGAAAAAACAGCCTTCTCCCCAAACAGATGAAGTTTTCTACCAGAAAAACAGCTTTTCTTAGATATGCTTTACGCTTCATCCACAAAATACTATATGACAATGCCAAAGGTGACTTTTTCCAACAAAAATACGATCTTGTCTCCCACAAATATCACCATTCTCCCAAACAGATGACATTTTCTACCACAAGTACTACTTCACACTCCACAGGATGAGACTTACCATCATACTTTTCTAGACTTCATATCACAGTTTCCTCCCAAATTAGATTTCCTTCCAGACATACCAGCATTCCCCGAAACAGAGGACATTTTCCCCCGGAAATACCATCATACCATCTTTTCTCCCAGAAATACCAGCTTTCTTACAAATACTTCACATTTCCTCCCATTTACACTACTTCACACTCCTAACAATCCTACGGCCGTTTCATCTCCCAAATGTGTTTCTGCCAGAAATACCAGTTGTCTCTTAAATATATGAAGCTTTCTTCTTATACAATCCTCAAGATGACATTTTCTCCAAACAGAGGACATTTTCTCTCAGAAATACCAGGACTCGTATGAATATTTCAATTTGCTCCCGAATATACAACATTACACTCCTCAAGAGGACAGTTTCTTCCAGAAATGTGGCATTTTATCACACCTAGACCATTTTTATCCCCAATAGAACTCATTTTCCCCCACAAATACCACTACTCCAAGAAATAGCTCCCATTCTCTACCAAAAATGCTGCTTTACTCTCCTCAAGATCACACTTACCCCCATCAAGATGGCAGTGTCACAGAAATACCAGCTTCTGCCCCCCAAAATAGGACATTTTCTCCCCAAAACAAGACATTTTCTCCCAGAAATACCACTTCTCTTAGAAATACCTCCCATTTCATCCCAGGAATACTACTTGACACTCCTCAAGATCACACTTACTCCCATCACAATGGCCTTTTCTCCCACATACACCAGGTTTCTCCGAAATACACCACATTTACTCCTACATAGACCAGTTTTCTCCCAAAGATGGCATACATTCACCCAGAAATTCCTGCCTATTCTTCAAAATACGGCCTTTTTCCCAAAAAAAAACAGCTTTCTGACAAACACATGTCATTTTCCAACCAAGTCTGCTACTATCTCCCAGAAACAGCCGGTTTCCGAGAAATACCTGACGTTTGCTCTCCCAAATACTACTTGACACTCCGCCAGAGAACATTGTCTCCCCTATTTACCACGTTTTCTCCCCAAGAGACCACTTGGCACACCAAAAAGACCACCGTTGCTCTCCAATACAAGATATTCTTTCCCACCGGTTCCCACTTTTCTCCCTCAACGATGTCATTTCCTCCCAGAAATGCCACGTTTCCCTTGGAAATTTCACCTTCTCTTCCAAAAAGAGGAGATTTGCTCCCAGAAATACCCCTTCTCTTACAACTGCCACACGCTTTCTCCCCAAAAAGCCTCCATGACAATGCCAAATGGGACACTTGCAGACAAGAAGAGGACACCTTCTCTCAGAAAGACCACTTTTCTCCCCAAGAGAGGAGATTTTCTCCCAATTGGATGACATTTGCTGTAAGAAAGACCTGTTTTCTTCCCTCAAGAGGACATTGTCTTTCCCACTGAGGACATTTTCTCCCAGAAGTACCGCTACTCTTAGAAACACTTCCATTTCCGCCCAAATCTACTCCATGACACGCCTCAGGATGACACTTACTCCCCGATTTGGGGCATTTTCTCCCAGAAATACCACTTCTCTCCCAAAGGGATGGCCTTTTCCCTCTCTAGCATCTGTTTCCTCACCAATACCTGGCATTTTCTCCAAGAAACACCAGCTTTCTCACACATACGTGACCTTCTCCCCCCCACATCAGATGTTCTCTCCCAGAAATATGGCATTTGATCACAGATATACTCTTTCCAGGGAATACCAGGTTTCATAAAAATACCTCATAATTTCTCCATGAAGTTGGTTAGCAAGATGACACTTTCACCCTAAATAGGAGATTTTCGCTCAGAAATGCATGCTTCACCCTCACTGAACGGCATCTTCTCCCCAAATTAGGACATTATCTCCCCGAAATACCACATTTCTCCAATCCAATGACATTATCTCTACGGAGAGTTTGCAGTTGCTGCCCGTTAAATCGCTTTTCTCCCCGAATACGACCTTCAGACTTCAACAGCGATCTCGTCTTTCTCTCTCGGATGCCGAGAAAGACAGACATCAGCCGGATGCTTTTCTTGGACGAGCGACTTCTTCTGCGCACAACGCAAAGGAGCGGTTCTGACTTCTTGTGTCCATGCATTCTGCACTACGCTTCTCTCTCATTCTCTCAGTATTTCCCTTGATTCCTTGCCGCATTTCGTTTTTGTGTGTTTATCCGATGCTACACTTCAGCATTCTGTGACGAACAGAGTAGAAGGGAAAAGCCCCTCTAATAAGGCAGCTAGAAGTTCCAGGACAGACACACGTTGTGCTTTCAGAGAGGACGTTACAGAAAGTGGAGAGATGTGGATTCTTTCCTCCGGAGAAAAAACACTCTGTTTTCAGGCAATGCAGTATGCTGTATTCGCACGTTGTCGGCATGGCAATTTCGCAAATTCGCTCTCGTGGGTCGACAGCGCCACTCTCTGTTAACCGCTTCAGAGATTTTGTAGTTGCTGGCCGGGAAATCGCGGTTCTCCCCGAATGCCGCTTTCAGCCTTCAGCAGCGGTCTCGTCTCTCTCGGATGCCGAGAAAGGGCGAATTCAGCCGGATGCTTTTCTGCGACGAGCGGCTTCTTCTGCGCACATGGCATAGGAGCGGTTCTGACTTCTCCTTGTGTCCATGCATTCTGCACTACGCTTCTCTCTCATTCTTATGCCTTTCCTCTTATTCCTAGAGGCATTTCGTTTTTCACTGTTTTTCCGATGCTACTCTTCAGCATTCTGTGACGAACAGAGTAGAAGGGAAAAGCCCCTCTAATAAGGCAGATAGAAGTTCCAGGAGAGACACACGTTGTGCTTTCAGAGAGGACGTTGCAGAAAGTGGAGAGATGTGGATTCTTTCCTCCGGAGAAAAAAACCCTTGTTTTCAGGCAATGCAGTATTCTGAAATCGCACGTTGTCGGCATCGCAATTTCGATATTTCGCTCTCGTGGGTCGAAAGCAGCACTGTCTCTAAACCACTACGGAGAGTTTGCAGTTGCTGCCGGGAAATCGCGGTTCTCCACGAATGCCGCTTTCTGCCTTCAGCAGCGGTCTCGTCTCTCTCGGATGCCGAGAAAGGTCCGACTTCAGCCGGATGCTTTTCTGCGACGAGCGGCTTCTTCTGCGCACATGGCATAGGAGCGGTTCTGACTTCTCCTTGTGTCCATGCATTCTGCACTACGCTTCTCTCTTATTCTTAATCCTTGATTCCTAGCGGCATTTCGTTTTTCTCTGTTTTTCCGATGCTACTCTTCAGCATTCTGTGACGAACAGAGTAGAAGGGAAAAGCCCCTCTAATAAGGCAGATAGAAGTTCCAGGAGAGACACAAGTTGTGCTTTCAGAGAGGACGTTACAAAAAGAGGAGAGATGTGGATTCTTTCCTCCGGAGAAAAAAACCCCTGTTTTCAGGAAATGCAGTATACTGAATTCGCACGTTCTCGGCATCGCAGTTTCACTAATTCTACTCGTTTCGTCAAGGAATGCTGAAGTGTAGCATCGGATTAACAGAGAAAAACTATATGTCGCTTGGAATCAAGGGAAAGACATAAAGAATGCATGGACACATGAAGTCAGAACCGCTCCGTTGTGATGTGCGCAGAAGAAGCCGCTTTTTGATGAAAAGCATCCGGCTGAAGTCGCCCTTTCTCGGCATCCGAGAGAGACGAGACCGCTGCTGAAGGCAGAAAGCGGCATTCGGGGAGAACCGCGATTTCCCGGCCAGCAACTGCAAAATCTCCGAAGCGGTTAACAGAGAGTGGCGCTGTCGACCCACGAGAGCGAATTTGCGAAATTGCGATGCCGACAACGTGCGATTTCAGAATACTGCGTTTCCTAATAACAAGGTTTTTTTCCTCCGGAGGAAAGAATCCACATCTCTCCACTTTCTGTTACGTCCTCTCTGAAAGCACAACGTGTGTCGCTCCTGGAACTTCTAGCTGCCTTATTAGAGGGGCTTTTCCCTTCTACTCTGTTCGTCACAGAATGCTGAAGTGTAGCATCGGATAAACACACAAAAACGAAATGTGGCTAGGAATCAAGATACAGACATAAGAATGAGAGAGAAGCGTAGTGCAGAATGCATGGACACAAGGAGAAGTCAGAACCGCTCCTTTGCGATGTGCGCAGAAGAAGCCGCTTTTTGATAAAAAGCATCCGGCTGAAGTTGCCCTTTCTCGGCATGCGAGAGAGACGAGACCGCTGCAGAAGGCAGAAAGCGGCATTCGGGGAGTACCGCGATTTCTCGGCCAGCAAATGCAAACTCTCCGTAGAGGTTTAGCGACTATGCTGCTTTCGACCCACGAGAGCGAAATATTGAAATTCCTATGCAGAGAACGTCCGATTTCAGAATACTGCATTGCCTGAAAACAGAGGGTTTTTTCTCCGGAGGAAAGAATCCACATCTCTCCACTTTCTGTAACGTCCTTTCTGAAAGCACAACGTGTGTCTCTCCTGGAACTTCTATCTGCCTTATTAGAGGGGCTTTTCCCTTCTACTCTGTTCGTCACAGAATGCTGAAGAGTAGCATCGGAAAAACAGAGAAAAACGAAATGCCGCTAGGAATCGAGGGTTAAGAATGAGAGAGAAGCGTAGTGCAGAATGCATGGACACATGATGTCAGAACCGCTCCGTTGTGATGTGCGCAGAAGAAGCCGCTTTTTGATGAAAAGCATCCGGCTGAAGTCGCCCTTTCTCGGCATCCGAGAGAGACGAGACCGCTGCTGAAGGCAGAAAGCGGCATTCGGGGAGAACCGCGATTTCCCGGCCAGCAACTGCAAAATCTCCGAAGCGGTTAACAGAGAGTGGCGCTGTCGACCCACGAGAGCGAATTTGCGAAATTGCGATGCCGACAACGTGCGATTTCAGAATACTGCATTTCCTAATAACAAGGTTTTTTTTCTCCGGAGGAAAGAATCCACATCTCTCCACTTTCTGTAACGTCCTCTCTGAAAGCACAACGTGTGTCGCTCCTGGAACTTCTAGCTGCCTTATTAGAGGGGCTTTTCCCTTCTACTCTGTTCGTCACAGAATGCTGAAGTGTAGCATCGGATAAACACACAAAAACGAAATGCGGCAAGGAATCAAGGGAAATACTGAGAGAATGAGAGAGAAGCGTAGTGCAGAATGCATGGACACAAGGAGAAGTCAGAACCGCTCCTTTGCGATGTGCGCAGAAGAAGCCGCTCGTCCAAGAAAAGCATCCGGATAATGTCTGTCTTTCTCGGCATCCGAGAGAGAAAGACGAGATCGCTGTTGAAGTCTGAGAGTGGTATTCGGGGAGAAAAGCGATTTAACGGGCAGCAACTGCAAACTCTCCGTAGAGATAATGTCATTGGATTGGAGAAATGTGGTATTTCGGGGAGATAATGTCCTAATTTGGGGAGAAGATGCCGTTCAGTGAGGGGGAAGCATGCATTTCTGAGCGAAAATCTCCTATTTAGGGTGAAAGTGTCATCTTGCTAACCAACTTCATGGAGAAATTATGAGGTATTTTTATGAAACCTGGTATTCCCTGGAAAGAGTATATCTGTGATCAAATGCCATATTTCTGGGAGAGAACATCTGATGTGGGGGGGAGAAGGTCACGTATGTGTGAGAAAGCTGGTGTTTCTTGGAGAAAATGCCAGGTATTGGTGAGGAAACAGATGCTAGAGAGGGAAAAGGCCATCCCTTTGGGAGAGAAGTGGTATTTCTGGGAGAAAATGCCCCAAATCGGGGAGTAAGTGTCATCCTGAGGCGTGTCATGGAGTAGATTTGGGCGGAAATGGAAGTGTTTCTAAGAGTAGCGGTACTTCTGGGAGAAAATGTCCTCAGTGGGAAAGACAATGTCCTCTTGAGGGAAGAAAACAGGTCTTTCTTACAGCAAATGTCATCCAATTGGGAGAAAATCTCCTCTCTTGGGGAGAAAAGTGGTCTTTCTGAGAGAAGGTGTCCTCTTCTTGTCTGCAAGTGTCCCATTTGGCATTGTCCTGGAGGCTTTTTGGGGAGAAAGCGTGTGGCAGTTGTAAGAGAAGGGGCATTTCTGGGAGCAAATCTCCTCTTTTTGGAAGAGAAGGTGAAATTTCCAAGGGAAAAGTGGCATTTCTGGGAGGAAATGACATCGTTGAGGGAGAAAAGTGGGAACCGGTGGGAAAGAATATCTTGTATTGGAGAGCAACGGTGGTCTTTTTGGTGTGCCAAGTGGTCTCTTGGGGAGAAAACGTGGTAAATAGGGGAGACAATGTTCTCTGGCGGAGTGTCAAGTAGTATTTGGGAGAGCAAACGTCAGGTATTTCTCGGAAACCGGCTGTTTCTGGGAGATAGTAGCAGACTTGGTTGGAAAATGACATGTGTTTGTCAGAAAGCTGTTTTTTTTTGGGAAAAAGGCCGTATTTTGAAGAATAGGCAGGAATTTCTGGGTGAATGTATGCCATCTTTGGGAGAAAACTGGTCTATGTAGGAGTAAATGTGGTGTATTTCGGAGAAACCTGGTGTATGTGGGAGAAAAGGCCATTGTGATGGGAGTAAGTGTGATCTTGAGGAGTGTCAAGTAGTATTCCTGGGATGAAATGGGAGGTATTTCTAAGAGAAGTGGTATTTCTGGGAGAAAATGTCTTGTTTTGGGGAGAAAATGTCCTATTTTGGGGGGCAGAAGCTGGTATTTCTGTGACACTGCCATCTTGATGGGGGTAAGTGTGATCTTGAGGAGAGTAAAGCAGCATTTTTGGTAGAGAATGGGAGCTATTTCTTGGAGTAGTGGTATTTGTGGGGGAAAATGAGTTCTATTGGGGATAAAAATGGTCTAGGTGTGATAAAATGCCACATTTCTGGAAGAAACTGTCCTCTTGAGGAGTGTAATGTTGTATATTCGGGAGCAAATTGAAATATTCATACGAGTCCTGGTATTTCTGAGAGAAAATGTCCTCTGTTTGGAGAAAATGTCATCTTGAGGATTGTATAAGAAGAAAGCTTCATATATTTAAGAGACAACTGGTATTTCTGGCAGAAACACATTTGGGAGATGAAACGGCCGTAGGATTGTTAGGAGTGTGAAGTAGTGTAAATGGGAGGAAATGTGAAGTATTTGTAAGAAAGCTGGTATTTCTGGGAGAAAAGATGGTATGATGGTATTTCCGGGGGAAAATGTCCTCTGTTTCGGGGAATGCTGGTATGTCTGGAAGGAAATCTAATTTGGGAGGAAACTGTGATATGAAGTCTAGAAAAGTATGATGGTAAGTCTCATCCTGTGGAGTGTGAAGTAGTACTTGTGGTAGAAAATGTCATCTGTTTGGGAGAATGGTGATATTTGTGGGAGACAAGATCGTATTTTTGTTGGAAAAAGTCACCTTTGGCATTGTCATATAGTATTTTGTGGATGAAGCGTAAAGCATATCTAAGAAAAGCTGTTTTTCTGGTAGAAAACTTCATCTGTTTGGGGAGAAGGCTGTTTTTTCAGGGAGCAAGTCTCCTTCTTTGGGGAGGAAATGTCCTCTTTTGGATGGCCGAGTAGTACTTGTGGGAGGAAATGCCACGTATTTGGGAGAAGGCTGGTATTTGTGGGAGGAAATGGCATAGGTCTGGTAGAGAATGTATTCTTGAGGATTAAAACATGATAGTTGTGGTGGAATAGATCATGTGTTTGGGCAAAAAGCAGTATTTCTGGGAGCTAATCTCATTGGATTGGAGAAAGCTGGTATTTCTGGGAGCTAAGGTGTTCTTTTTGGAAGAAGATGCCATCCTCTGGGTGAAAAACGGGAATTTCTGGGAGAAAATGTCATCGAAGGAGGAGAAAGCTGGAACTTCAGGGAGCAAATGAGATAAATGAGGGAGAAACGTGGGAAACAGTGGGAAAGACTGTCTTGTAGAGGAGAGCAACTGCGGTATTTTTGGTGTGCCAAGTGGTCTCGGGGAGAAAATATGGTAAACACGGGAGAAAATGTCCACTGGAGGAGTGTCAAGTAGTATTTTGGAGAGAAAATGTCAGGTATTTCTCAGAAAAGTCCTTTTCGGGGAGACTTGATCTCTGTGCTCAAATGACATATTTCTGGGAGAAAATGTCTGATGTGGGGGGGAGAAGGTCATGTATCCGTGAGAAAGCTGGTATTTCTGGGAGAAAATGCCAGGTATTGGTGAGAAAACAGATGCTTGAGAGGGAAAAGGCCATATTTTTATTTTTTCTATATATATATAAATGTAAGAAAAGGCCATCTCTTTGGGATCTGGTAAGAAGTGTATATATAAAAAAAATAAAAATAGGTATGTTGCTTCCAGACAGTGTTCTTCTACTTTTGAATTAGTTTTGGCTCAAAAACTTCCTGAGTCATGTGGTTCTACTGCATATTTATTGAACTTTAAATGGCTCTTACATATTATTTCCCAGTTTACATTCTTAACCCCACAAAAGCCTTCAGTATTGATAGCATTTTAGTAATAAGCTTAACAGATTGTCATCCCTTTTCCATGCATAATCTCTGTTTTTCTTTGAATCTATCATAATTTGAAGCATAATATATCTTTGCTGAGACTGTGAAAAGTTGATCTCTCCATACTCCATGTCACATGCTGCCAAGAGGTCACCCCGTAGCCTTCTTTTAACCAGGCTGAACAAGTCCATGTGCCTTAGCCTGTCTTTGTAGGGGAGGTGCTCCATCCCTCTATCATCTCTGTGGCTCTCCTCTGGACCTTAACAACTCCCTTTCCTTCTTGTATTGGGGGCCCCAGACCTGAACATAATACTCCAGATAACGCTTAATGCTTGAATCTTTCTACAAATCTGCTCATTTATGATTAGCAGCTATGATTAGCTGTGTCAATGCACACAATGGTAAAATATTCTTACATTCTAAGAAAACAAGTCTATTTAAAATTCAGAGTTTAGATAGAAATATAGTGTCTAACTTGTAGATGTCTGAACTGATGAACATTCCTCTGATTATTAATGCAGTAATGCAGCATCTCATTTGAGCCTAAAGAGTTCTGGTCACTCACTCAAATATTTCAAGCACTCGGATGTTTGATGTAGCTGTCAATAGGAATTGCAAAGTCAGAGCTCCACACAACAGATGTCCAGGGTAGCCCTATGGATTTAATTCTGCTTTCTGCAATATAGCTTCACAAGGCTGTGATTAGAATCAACCACTTACATATTCTTATCATTTACTGCATTAGCGCATTAGCAAATATGCAAGTCAGCCTCCAGCTTTTCAGTTTACAGATGATGCGCAATGAAAGCAGAGCGGATTTACTGATTAACTTGTTGGAATAAAAGATACTACAACGTTGCTTCCTGTTACAAGCACTTCTCAGATGTGATCAACCAGCTCCTAAACACATGCAGTGACTTAAGATGTCTTAAGACATTTTAAGATGATTTAAGACATGTGAGACACAAAAGGATTTTTTTTTTTTTTTTTGAAGTAGAGCCAAAGAAAATGAGCTACAGTTGCAAAATAGACTTTCAAGTTGTAAAATAAATATTCAAACAATTTATTTAATACTGGCTACTTTATAAATATCTTACATTGAAACCTGACTTAGGTATATTTTGATTTAGAAATCAAATTTAATGTATGAAAAGTTAGTATAAAAGCATTTTATTTAAAGCATAGGTTTTGCTAGCAACGATTAAATGAGGGACAATAAGAATATAATATGTGGTTGTTCTGGATTCCCTGAACACAGTACTCCAGTAGCAGTCATAACCATTTTTTCTTTAACAATCTTTCTTTATTATTTGCTTTCATTTTTTTTTCATGTTTTTTTTTTTTCTTCTATTTTTCTGTTTATTGTTCATATATCCAGATTAAGTCTTTAAAATAATGTCCTTTGTGCTAGATTTTGAAATTATTAGTGGAGTACTAAGTGTTTTGAGTTGTGTTATTTGACTTTGGTGATTGTTTGCTATTCTAGACCAAATGGGTGTAGTTTTAGGTATGTTTGTTCCCAAAAACTAGTATTCTGTCATCAAAATTACTAATTGTTATAAATTATGAAGTGGATATGAATTTGTATATGCACCATCTACTCTTCATGACCCTATGGTCCATTATGCCTGAATTCAAATATAAAAATAACCGTTATCAGAACATTTGATTAGACTTTTATACAAACTTGTCTAATCTAAGTACATATTGCTAGAAGATAAATGGATAGCGTTAGGACAGTATACATCTCATACGGAAGTGTTTTAGGAACCTAGGACAAATTATGTTTCTGAATTTAGGTATCTTTCACCAGCTGAGGCACACTCAGGCATTTTGTCTGTCCAGCAGTTGTTGTCTCATCTCATACCTCCTTCACATCTACAGAGCTATAGGGATGTCTTTGTTACTTAAGCATCTCTGGCACTAAGTACCCTAATTCAGCTTTTCTAACTAAACATAGTTTTTACCTCAGCTCAGAAATGCATCTCGTTTCTGAAATGAAATGCATGCCATTTGCATTTCAGTTATATCTAACTAAAATGTGTATTATGTTGAATATGTGTTCAGAAACATATGTAATGAATTCAGACTTCTGTGTCTCCTTTTCTCTCTATCTACTGTGTTTAGGATTGAACCTCTAATGGTAGATGCAGTATGTCAATGGTTTACAGGCCAGTTCAGCCTGGTTCCATGACTAATGGGTCAGGGGGACCCACAGACCCACACCTTGGGAAAGGGGGAAGGGGAAAAGGGGTAGAGAGGGTAAAGGGTAGAGAGATGGGCCTAAAAATGAAACAACAATGATCTGAGGAGAAAAGTTGATTTACTAAATGAGATATTGAAATGCAAGATAACACAATATAATATAATATAATCGAAATGGAAGCTAAGAAATCAAATAAAATGAGAGTGTCCAAAAAACAAAGGCCTTACTCTAACGCTGAAGGTGAGATGGCTAGGGAGCACACACGCTGTAGAGATGAGCGGAAAGGAAAAAGGAGATGTCTCATGATTTGCAAACAGTTTTGTTTTCCCATCCAAACAGAAAATAAAAACGTAAAGTCCTCTGGGCTATATAGTTGTCTTCTGAGACAGCTATACCTAGAAATATCAACAATCCACAGAACTGGAGCATTAACTCTTTAACTCCCAGTGCACTACCTGATGTTAAGATGTGAAATACCATTTACAAAAATCCTGAAACTGTGATACAGTTGAAATGCCCCATCCCTTGCAGTGGTTGTATGATGTGACAACCTGTATCGGAATGTTTAATTTTGCAAGCTACAGCATCTGACTTACAGGGAGAGATATCTTCTGCTTCTGATTGCTCAGAACAAACCCATCAGGGAGAGATACCTGCATCTTCTGTGATGCAGACCCAAACACGAAAAGTTAGCTAGCCTATTTGCTGTCATTAAGGAAATAAATAAGATTGACTGTCCCATTGCATCCACAGGAGGGGACTTCAGCTCTTCTGTGAGATGCTCAGTAGTGCTCCTTCTCAATGTTTAACACCATCTGCCTCTCCAGTGTGGCATTAAACACAAATCACACCAGGACTACAGCAAGCTATTGGGAGAAAGACTCTACTGGGATTCCTGTTCTTCCTATAGCCCTCCTGGATGCCACAGGAGTGGCTGTTGTCTTATGTGTTGCCTCAAGTGTTCTAATTTCAGTAACAACAGTAACACTTGAGATAGACAAAGTAAACCTCTTAAAAAGCCCAGAGAAGTCATCTGCTGCTTGAGATAGCTTGCAAAAGAAAATTCAGTTGTCTATAAACATGTTCTTTTTCACTCTCTACATTTCTTGGACATGGAGGTTGCTAATGATTTTGCATACATCAGTGCAAGTGCAATTCACCGTAGTTCTGACATACAGTCTAATTGGCTTTAATATATAATTTTATTTTTTGAATGCTAACGTTTATGTAATGACTTTCTAATTGATTTTTTCTTTATAAAGGACCATTGATTCATTCCCTTCAGTGAAACTCAGTTAACTTTCTAAGAGAATTTATGAAAAGAAGGATGTGCTACTGCTACTTTCTTTCTACCTTTCTTTCTCTCTTCTATAAAATGTGTTATTTATATTCATAAGCAAGCTTCTGCAAAGATAAACAAAGCTAAACAACTGTGCTTTATGTATGAGTATGAAATAGGTTCCTTATAAAAAATGTGGCTCTTCAAAGATGGATAGAGCTCTTGTGGCACTCTTCCTAAAAACTACATATTCATCACGTCTTATGATGTATTAGCATGACAGCTATTTAACATTTGTAACAAGTTATTCTAAGCAATCAGACTGAATTGTACACAGATTATACGAACTGATGTTATTTTACAAAAATAGAAATGATAAATTTTAAATGGAAGCATAAGCTATGGTGTTATCACATTGTTTATGTCATTGTGAATTAAGTTACAGCTGATTTTATATGAAGTACAAAGACTGTGAGGAAGTTTTCTGTTATTGTACAATATACAATCCCAGCTAGATAATAATAAGTAATGAGACTGATAATTGGAAACAAAAACAGAATAGAAACCCACACTGTTATTTAAGTCTGATTTTTTACACCAGTGACAGAGGAAGAAGATCTAATTAAAAAACTTCAAGTTTGGACAAGTCTGGAAAGAAAGAAGTATTCCAAATTCCAAAAAATATTGCAATATTATTCCTGAAGGATGCTTTCCCAGGATTTACTGGGATCTTTACTGGACAAAGTATTTCCCCTTCAGCTCAAACTAGCTGTGTGCTCTGGTGGCCAGGCAGGGTCCTGTCCACCTCTCCCCAGATGGCCACCTCTGTCTTGGCACCAAACTATCCATCCCATAAGTTTACCACTAGCTGGCGGAGTCCCAACTCCAGTACCACCTTGCAGGCTCACATGGCCATTCCTGGTAATTCTTTTGACAACAAAAGCTCCTGTGAGACCATCCTTCGCATCTCCATCCTTTTCCCTTGCCAAAATCTGTCATTTCTTCTTCCCCAAGTCCTCAGGAATAGGGGAAGGCAGAGACCAGCATTCTCTGAGCTGCTGTGCCAGGACAACAGAAGGAATCCAGCAGAAGGACCTGAGCTGACTGGGGCCCTGAGAATGTGTCAAACAAGTTACAGAAGTGGCTACTCATGTGGAGAAGATGACTTTGGTTCTGACATGAAGCAGCCTGAAGTTCAGCATGAAGGTCATCTTTTCAAGATGAGGCATATTGAACAATTGATTCAATAAATAAAAAATGAGTAATACTTAAGAAAACGAACTCACAAAAACAACAAAAACAACACATATTTCTCTCTCTATTTTTTCCCCCCTTTTGGACCTTGAGAATCTGCATGTGGATTCTTAAGTCCCTACCTGGTGTCCCTGGTATGAAAAAGACATTGCCACATGGAGCAAGAGCTCAGCCAGGGCTGGTGAGAGTCCAGGGCACCCAGCAGTCGCAGCAAAGGCTGAGGGAACTGCCTACAATCAGTATTAAAAAAAGTGAGTGTTACCTACAGATGCTTACTGGGATTGTGGAAGATCATGAAGCCTGGCTTTTCTCACAGGTGCTCAGTGACAGGAGCACAAGCGGCACCAGACACATGCTGCAGCATGGACATCTTCCAGCTGGGAGAAAAAGACTGTCCCCATGAGGATGCGCTCCCAGAAAGCATGGGGGTCTCTGTCTTCCCCATGATATCTAACCTTGACTCAATCTAGCTGAATGTAACTCCCCTCCTCTGAAGAAAAGCTCTGGGCAACATGTTCCAGTACTCTGTAACCCTCATTGTGAAGAAGTTCTTTCTCTTATTGGTTCGGAACTTCCTATGCTCAACTTTATGGCCATTTCCCCTTGTTCTGTCCCCATGGACTGCTGAAAAGAGGTTGGCCATGTCCCTTTGACTCCCACACTTAAGATATTTATAGACATTAATAAGATCCCCTCTCAGTCTTCTTTTCTCAAGGCTGAAAAGATTCAGGTTACCTAGCCTTTCCTCATAGGGGAGACTCTCCAGGTCACTTGTGGTCCTCTGCTGGACTATCTCCAGGAGATCCCTGCATTTTTTGTACTGGGAAGCCCAGACCTGGATAGAGTACTCCAGGTGAGGCCTGACCAGAGCAGAGCAGAGGGGGAAGATCACCTCCCTGGACCTTCTGGCCATGCTCTTTTCAATGAACTCATTGGCCTTCTTGGTCATCAGAGCAGTATGTTGATAATATATTGTTTACGTGCTTAAATTTTCATAATGATATTTTGGTGCCCGTGATTAATAACAACAACAAAATACTCTACGTGTGTGGAATATGGTAGCCCAGCGAGAGGCTCTTTGATACATTTTACGTTTTTGAAAGATAGATGCTTTTAAAGGATAGATTCACGGTTAATGCTTTTTAGTCATACAGAATTAGTATATGCATTAGTGCCCATACAGCAGCATAAGGCTCACATAATATGTTAAGAAAAGAATGCTGAAAGTGAAGATCCTCACTCTAAAAATGTTTTAATCTAAAAAGTATGTCAGATGAAATAGAGTTAATGGAAGTGGAAAAAGTGAGAAAAATTTCACCTAAGATTGCCAGCAATCATTAGTACAGAACCTTTATATTTTTAATCCCAGTGAAATGTTTTGTAAGAAGTGTGCAGAGTTGATCGTGTAGAAGCCATTGGCAATTTTGAAATATGTGTGAATGGTAAATTTCCTATGAATATTGTTGGCTTGATTTCAGATATATTCACAAGCATTTCTCTGGAAAGTACACTGCTATTCTGTCCAATGTAAATTCACTGACACCTGCTCTTAGCAGGAATTTTTTAGTAATTCAAGGCAGAAACGTTTATCAAAGTAGCTAAATTAGCTGTTATGAAATCACTGTTGAGTTTTTGTGAATGAGCACCTCTATGCACTATTCTACTTCTATTCTAGCACTTTTCAGACACTAACATAGGTAATAGACTAATGAGGCAGGGGAACCTGCGAATCCAAGCCCTGGGAAAAGGAAAAGGGGAAAAGGTAGGGAGATGGGTCTAAAAACAGCACAGTGGCAATGATCTGAGGAGAAACAAACTAATTTACTAAATAAGATATCAGAATGCAAGATAACATACTATAATGCAATATAATATAACGTAATTAGAATTGAAGCTAATAACTAAAGTGAGAGTGTCTGAAAAATAGAAGCCTTACTCTAATTAAGCTGAGGTGATATGGCTGGGAGCAGAGATGAGCCAGAAAATCAAAAAAGGGAAGTCAAGAGATCTACGAATGGTTTTTATCTTTCCCACTGAGCAGAAATGGTAACAGAACAGTGAGCAGTCCTCTGGGGGATATAGTTCTTCTTCTCTTCTAAAACAGGTACCCCAAAGTATCTACTATGCATGGAACAGGAGCATTAATGCTTTAACATGTACTACATGATGTTATGATGTGGAATACTGAGAACAAAAATCTAAAACCATGACATATAGTTACACTTCCGTCACCAGAAAAAAGAGGAAATAGGGAAGTTCTGGAGTCTGAGTCTAATTCAAAATTGTTTGTAATTAATTAAATGAATTATTTTGGAATTCAAAAAGGAATCTCTTTTACAGATTTTGTTCACTGACCAAAATTTACAAAATTCTTCAAGTAGACACAAGTATAGGGCAAAAAATATCTGAACAAGCCTACCCAAGTCTAATAAGGTAATAAGACTGTGGGTGGTGACTTATTTTCCTTTGAGATTTGGAATTGGGGTCACTTTTGTCACCAGATTTTTTAACACCTTCTTCGAGATATTCTGATTTATTGTTCTTCAGAGGAAAACTGCTTAAATGTGGCATCACAGAAATATATTGGATTAAGGGCTAATACATTTTCCTAGCCAGATGAAAGTGGTGTTGTATTTTTAACATGTCAATAGTGCTTATCCATATCTCAGGAAATCCAACAGTGGAGAATTCAGGTTTAAAGTAATTAGATTTATATTTCTTATTTAAATGCATATATTTATTTTCAATATTGTCAGTTACTTTTTTCCCATCTTACCACATTTTTGTCTCTCTTCCTCTTTTCCTGTCTCTCTCGTGCACTAAGTAAATATATAAACAAATATATAAACATATATGTATACACTTATATACTGTCTCTTTCCTATTAATGGTAGTTAGTTTAGTGACTAAGGATGAAAAATATTGTATATTTACGCTTCAATTATAGGAACAATATGTTTTACTGTCTAAGTACCATTTCTTGTCATGGTTATTATCGTGATATTAAATAGCTGAGAGTCATTGTAGAAGGAACATAAGTCATTACCATCTTTCTATACATAATGACTCTTAAACATAATTGCTATGTAATCTTTAGGTGAATTATTATATTGAATTATTATATAGGCCAGTGCACATGCTGGTAGCTTAGCTAGGAATAAAAGAAAGCTACTCAATCAAAGATTAGTCCTGTTTCTTTTTTAATTGAATGATTTCAAAGCATAATATTCAGGGCCGTGTTTTAGAAATATGTGATACTTTTACTTGACTCTGTTAAAGTGTGTGATATTAATTTAAGTAAATTGATAATGAAAAGAACATAACTGCATGACTGAAAGACTGATCCAGGTATGAAAAGGATACTTGTATTTCATGAGCTACATATTGAGAACCCACAAACCCACAAAAATCTAGTCAAAGTCTTGATTAGATGTGAGTCACATGCTTGACAGTCAAGGTAACTTATGCTGATGTTACAAAGAGATACCAGCTGATCTTAGGGGAAAGGTGATATGTTCTACATAGGGGACTTTACAAACAGCAGAAAATTAAATTCTTTCCTTTGACCTCCTTCATAGGATGCGAAGTCAATGCTGTGGAAGTCATGATAGGTTGAGGTGATCCATGAAAATATCTACATATTAATATATATCTGTACATATATATATAGGCAATTGGAAAGAGCCTGAAAACCTTCCAGTGATGTGACATGTCTATTTTGGTGATACTAAGCTGCTATTACATCAATTGTGTTCAAAAATAACATGAAATAAAAATGCTCTGTAGGTGCCTTTTACTCCAGTAGAATGTAGAGTAACAATGTCATAGAGAGACATGAGGAAACTTGCACTACAGAATCTATCCCCTCAGTCTTCTTAATCTCTTTTACTTCCACAGGAAGAATTTTGTGGAGCCTATGACTGTTTCAAGTAGAGAAAGAAAGTATTACCTTTTTCTGATCTAACTTGCCACTCCCAGGGCAGTCCATCCCAGTGCTTGACCAATCTTTTGGAAAAAAAGCTTTTCCTAACATCCAACCTGAACTCCTCTATCACAGCTTGTAGCCATTCCCTCTAGTCCTATTGCTAGTTACAAAGGAGAAGAGGCTGACGCTCACCTTGCCACAACTTTCTTTCAGGTAGTTGTAGAGAGCAATAAGGTCATGCCTGAGCCTCCTCTTCTGCAGACTAAACAATCCCAGTTCCGTCAGCTGCTCCTCATAAGACTTGTGCTCCAGACCCCTCACCAGTTTAATTGCCCTTCTCTGGACAAACTCCAGGCTTTCAATGTCTTTCTTCTAGTCAGGGGCTAAAAACTGAACACAGTACTTGTGATGCAGCCTCTCTATAACTTAGTATAGAGGGATGATCATTTCCCTGCTCCTGCTGGCAGCACTATTTCTGGTACAAGCTAGTATGCCATTGGCCTTCTTGGCTACCTGGGCATACTGCTGGTTCATGTCTAGATAAACCTCTATTATAGTTTGCATGTAACTAAATAGCAAGCATTACTTTCAGAGTGACCTATGAATTAGTGATTGGTGCATGGGTTTCCGTACTTTTGGTTTGCCTGGTATGTTCTGAGAAAAGAGGAATTTTTGTGGGCTACATGTACGTAGGTTACTGCAAGTAATGTCTCCATGGAAACTACAACAGATACAAAGAGCATAATAACACTATTTGATAGAGCAAATTCTCAGCCTCATAATACTATTTTTTCAAGAAAATCACCACCACTAGCTGTGTATTTTCACCAGGGATGAACAAGAAACCACAGGCCATTCTTGTAAAAACCTGCACCAGAGGAGGAGACTAGCTGTCACAATTGCTGAAGTCTACCACCTACCAACTCGTATTCACATCCACTGTTGGTGTTCATCAGTGTTGAGTCATCACCAGTGAATGTCAATGAGAGCCAATTTTCCACCTGGAGGAATTGAATTATCCACCTTTGCTTCTTATGCACTTCTGTGTCAGAGGTTATTTTGTCAGACCACCATCCTGCTTCCATCTGTCACACACAAAATGTGATGGAATATGGTCAGGAAGTTTCAGCCTCTACTACCACACTTTCAACATCTGTCTCTGTCACCATGGGCCAACACAATAAAGCAGGAGGCATTATTTTTGGAGCATCTCTTGTAAAATATATAATATAGTTTATGTATGTAAGTAACAAAACATTTCAATTTTTAATTTTTAAAAAGGGGGCGGGGGGTGGGGAACCATAAAACTAGTAAGATATTTGATTTCATTTCTGTGAAATCAACGCACAACTCTGTTTTTATAGTAGTGGTTGCAATTCCTAGTGAGTTCTCAAGGTGTTAGTGAGAGACTTTTGATGAAATTTCATTCATTCTGTGCTTCATCCTTGATAACTGTTGTTCACAAATTTATGTACAATCAGAGAGCAATGACATGAATAAGATGGGGTGGTGAAGCAAGGAATGTTTGTCTCTGCTAAGAGAGGTCTCACAGAAGTCTGATGAAGAGACAGGATCAATGTTTGAGTTAAATATGTGATTGTAACTCTACACATTACATTTAAAAATTTGCAGGTAATTTATTTATGGGAACTGAAAATAGGGTCATGAGTACACAAAAGAAAAAGAAGAAAAGAAAAGAAGAGAAAAGAAGAGAAAAGAAAAGATAAGAAAAGAAAGAAAAGAAAAGAAAAGAAAAGAAAAGAAAAGAAAAGAAAAGAAAAGAAAAGAAAAGAAAAGAAAAGAAAAGAAAAGAAAAGAAAAGAAAAGAAAAGAAAAGAAAAGAAAAGAAAAGAAAAGAAAAGAAAAGAAAAGAAAAGAAAAGAAAAGAAAAGAAAAGAAAAGAGAAAAGAAAAGAAAAGAAAAGAAAAGAAAAGAAAAGAAAAGAAAAGAAAAGAAAAGAAAAGAAAAGAAAAGAAAAGAAAAGAAAAGAAAAGAAAAGAAAAGAAAAGAAAAGAAAAGAAAAGAAAAGAAAAGAAAAGAAAAGAAAAGAAAAGAAAAGAAAAGAAGATTCTTTTCATCAGTCTTGAAATATAGTCTCAAATTCCTTTATCAAAAAAAAAAGCATGGCTGCCTGTTTTTCACTGTTTGCAGTACTGTTTTTGGCTAAAGTATCAAATAGTATAAAATTATTTGCCATAACCTGACTTACCTGTACACTGAGCTCCTGGTTTCAGTCACCATGATGTTAGTGGCAGATCTATGTGTGGTTGTTTCTAGGTGAGCACCTAGGGCCAGACCAGGCAGGTAGGTTAAGAAGACTAATCACCATGGTGGTGAGGGGCAGAGGCTGGGCCTCTTGACAGGCTGCGCCAGATTGCATGTTGTCCACAGTCCATGGGTTGGACATGCCTGGTCTAGCTGGAAAAATCCTGAAGGACAGAAACACAATGTGTTGGTGCGTATATCAGAAAACTCACTTTGCTTAATGGTGAAAGGATGTATGGACAGGCACTTAATAAACATAACTGCGAGCCTTGATCTCAACTGACTGTTGTTTAGTTACTGAATAGAAGATGTGTTGTGGATTTTGTGACTGGACAATGAAATAGAATGAAACATTGGTTCTGTTTGTACATACTTTCAGTAAAGAATAAACATCATGAAGCTTGCTTTTCTCTGACACTCAGATAACTTTTCTATCACTGCAAAAATGTTCCTGGAAATCATAGAATGTGAAAAGAAGCCTACATTGATGCTGTACATAAGCAGCCTCTTGATAGCAGTTGAGGACTCAGAACTCGTAAAAATTGACTCAGCAGATCATTTTGGTATCCCCTAAATTCCCAGACATTTAGGCATGGTTGTAGACATTTCTTTAGGCGCTTCACTGAATCTGGATGAAAAATAATATTTCAAGAATTACTTCAAAGTAAGCATTTTTTAAAATGCATGTCTGACATATGTTGCCAAAAACAAAGGCAACTTTTTTAACATAATAGCGGATAATGTTGACTACCTAAATTTGAACTGAAATATATATAATTTATTAATCATTTATATGTAATATTAATCATGTACAAAATGCTATAATGGAATTTTTTAAGATTCTGCTGCACTAACTGCACAATGGAATGTTTTTGTTTGTGTGTTTTTGAGAAGGTCTGAAAGATTTAAGTTACTTTCCACCATGATAACAAAAACTAGTTAGGATTTTTAGAAAGTTACAAGCAGTCACACAAGAAAATAGGCACACAATAGAAGCAGGCAAAAATAAGGAAGATGTAATTGAAGAATTTATGATAAATTTTATTTTTTATTTAATTCAGAACATGAAATGAATTATACTAATATGTTGTGCCAATAACAGTGGACGCTTCCGTAGAATATAAGTGGGGAAGACTCTTTTCTTTAAAAAGATCAACATTTTAAAGAATTATTTTTAAAGAATTTAAATTATTAGTTGTGAATAGAGAGGAGGAAATACTCATAGAAATAATAGCTAGGGCACTAGTTACTGGTCACAGGTTAAGTGGCTTTTAAAGGGTTTTATTAAACAAATCTATAAAATTTTAAAGATCTATATGTTTGCAGTCTTTTACTGAACTGTTTTTAAAAGAGAAGATTCAAAACTCACTAGAAGTATGCCTGTTCATTGAAATGAAATTCTGTAGCTATTACTTCTGGACCGTGCATCCAAAAAAAGTTGTGAAAAATTCTGTCTCATTCTTAAAAAAATGAAAATAAGAATATATCAAATTTTGTAGTATATTATGCAACTTTTACATGAATATTGGATTAACTTTAAAAGATAATCATTGCATCCCTCAGTTTTCCTCCCTGATTTTGAATAAAACCAAACCTAGATAAAAGCTTGGTCCAAATGATAGAATTTTTTCTTCTCAAGACCAGTTGAAGCTAAATTTTATCAAACATTTCTATATATACAACTGAACAAGGCAAGGAAAAATATTTTAAAACTCCTACACAATTTTTTTAGTTTCATGTCTTAGTGATTACAGTCTTCACAGATGCATATATTTGATTTTAGGAGGCATAATATGAGTAATTAATGATAACTCAGAAGTTGTCAACTAGTTAAGAAAATGCATAGGAAAGCAAATACATTTAAGAAAAGTCAGAATAAAATTAGTACTGTGGCAGTATTTGTTTTCCTGATGCTGGTTTTTTACATCCTATGAATTAAACTTATGCCCTTCCTCGTTCCTACTTTTTATAGGAATAATCCTTGGTCAATAGAAAATATATTTGCAATGCATACTGCACTTGCACAGGTTTTTATTCTGTTCAGATACAATCTACATACAACGTATCTGTTTTTTCCAATAGCTACTGGAATATATAATCGCTCATAAACAATGTTATGTTTTTTTTTTTTTTTTTTTTTTCTTCATTAGGGGCTGATGTTATCAATTTTGATGGCCACGTAGTGCTACCATACAGATTCAGGAACAAGAAAATGAAAACATTGAAAGATGTCATCTCTCTGAAATTTAAGACCTCTGAAAGTGAAGGTGTAATTTTCCATGGAGAAGGACAACAAGGAGACTGTATCACCTTGGAACTCAAGAAAGCCAAACTTTTTCTAAATTTAAATTTAGGTAATTTTTTTTTTTTTTTTTTTTGGTATGCTTTTGTGTCCTTTTTAACACTTGTTCTGGTTTCAGCTGAAATAAAGATGTCCTGGCTTTTGCTTAGTCATGGGAGCATGTCCATGGCCAAGCCAGGACAGGCCACTTAGTGGGAAAAAGAAGTCACCACTATACGCATGACTGCAAGGGGAGGGTGGAGCCAGGACAGGTGGCCAGAATTAGGCCAAGGGTTATTCTATAAAATATGACATGCAGAAGGTCATGACTACTACCCTCTGCTGATCTTCCACAGATGGGGAGGAAACTGCATCCCATAGTCTGAGGGGAATGAAGAAAGTCTTCAAGGCCTTGGGACAGTTGGTGAAAGGGTCTGGGGCACAAGTTATTTTCTCTTCCCTCCCTTCGTTTTCAGGTGATGACATGGGATGGAATAGAAGGATCCAGTCCATAAATGCCTGGCTACAAGACTGATGCTATAGGCAGGGCTTTGAGTTCTTTGATCATGGCTGGTTTTATAAGACACCAGACCTGACAGTAATACATGGAAAAGGTTTATTTCACAGTAGCAAAAGGGTTCTGGAACAGGAATTAGCAGGGCTCATCCAAAGACCTGTAAACTAAGTTTGAAGGGGGATGGGGATGTAGATTGACTTGGACTGGTGGAGAAGTGCTCTAGTATTGATGAAGGCCAGGACATGGGACAGACACCCCTTGAGGGTTGCTGGGCATTGGTTGGTATGGGGTAAGAACTTGCATTGCTGGCAGGCCACAGGTCAGCAGGGAGTTGTATTTATTGCTGTGGATTGGTCAGTAGGTAGAGAGTAATTGCACTGTGGCTGTATAAAGTATGCATTTATATATTTATAGTTGCATTTCTTCCCATTTTCCTCTTCTTTCTTAGTGTATAGTTTTTATCTCAACCTGCAATTCCTGTTTGTTTTTTTTTTTTTTTTTTTCCCAATTCTCTCCCTCATTCCATCTGGGATGGAAAGGGGGAGTCTGGAGAGAGTGAATGGCTGTGTGATGTTTAGCTACGCGACAAGTTAAACCGCAGTTCTCAAAAGAACTTATATCCTTCTTTTTCTTCAGATATGGCAGGCCACATAATTTAATTTTGTGAAAATATTCATCATTCCTTTTATGTTGTTCTTTTTTACTTCCTGTCCTATGTCCCCCCACTTTGTGTGAGATAACATGAAAGTAAAATCAAAATGAAGATCAACAATATATTATTATTAGAAACTTGTTGGAAAGGATTGGTAGGGGATTGGGAGAACTGTATTTGCCTCAGCTATAATTTCATCTTCAGAAACTTGCAAAATTGTTGAGATTGGAAGGACTTCTAGAGGTCATCTCGTCCATCCCCCAGCTCAAGCAGAATCAGCTAGAGCAGGTTGCCCATAAGTACATCCAGAGCTTCAAGTATCCAGAGCTTCAAATATCTTCAAGAGTGGAAATTGTCATTATCTCATTTTAAGAACACAATCAAGTGGCTGTGTGAAAGAAAGATGCTGTTTTTAATGCTAGGGGAATAAGGATCACTCTTAAAAATCTGCAGCAAAAAAAGATTACTGTATGGGAAGCTACAGGCCACATGAGGTTCAGTAACCTTCCTACAAAGAAACAGAGCTTGAAGATAGGCAGGGAGAAGGTCCTGTTTGTTTTTTTTTAAGCTATACTATGAAGCACTGGACCCACTGAAGCTGGTGAAAATTCTCGGAAGGATCAATAACCTTCAGCAAAAAAGCAGTAAAGATCATTTGTAGGAAAATACTGTATTAAGCCATGGCAGTGTGATTTGCTAGAATGTGTTGTCAACTTGCACATCTTTACTGATTTTCAGGCATGCTCCAGGAATGCATTGTCTTCTCATGTATTTAAAACATAGAAGAATACACTGAGTTATTGGGCAGTGCAGCGATTTTTTAAACTTCTTGGTGAATTTGTCATTTGCTGCTTCACTTGAGATATATACTACCTACCTTTCTGGCTTACTTATGTCAGCCAGACTGCAGTGAAATATGACCTCTGATGAGCACAGCTACCCAGGCAAAAGTTTCCAGAAAGCACAGCAGTAAGCTGCAAAACTGTATTTACGTTAACTTTAATTGCCTCCCAGAAAAACTGCAGAATCACAGATGGCCAGGGTTGGAAGGGACCTCAAGGATCATGAGTCTCCAACCCCCCTGCCATGTGCACAGCCACCAACCTCCACATTTAATGCTAGACCAGGCTGCCCAGGGCCCCATCCAATCTGGCCTTGAACACCTCCAGGGATGGGGCATCCACAACCTCTCTTGGCAGCTGTTCCAGCACCTCACCACTCTCTCTGTAAAGAACTTCCCCCTGACATCCAACCTAAATCTTCCCTCTCTCAACTTAAACCCATTTTCCCTTGTCCTGCTGTTGTCTACTCTTTCAAAGAAATGACTCCCCTCCAGTTTGTAGGCTCCCTTTAGGTACTGAAAGGCTGCAGTGAGGTCACCCTGCAGCCTTCTTTTCTCCAGACTGAAGAAGCCCAGCTCCCTCAGACTATCTTGGTAGGGAAGGTGCTCCAGTCCCATGATCATCTCTGTGGTCGTCCTCTGGACCCTCTCCATCAGTTCTGTCTTTCTTGTACTGGAGGCTCCAGATCTGGACACAGTACTCCAGATGGGTCCCCACAAGAGCAGAGTGGAGAGGGACAATCACCTCCCTGTCCCTGCTGACCACCCCTTTTCTGATGGAGCCCTGTATACCATTTGCTTTCTGAGCTGCAAGAGCACTGCTGGCTCATGTTAAGTTTATCATCCATCAGGACGCCCAGGTCCTTCTCTGCAGGACTGCTCTCAAGGACTGCTCCTTTTACCTCATCTAGTGAAATGTGTCCCTACCCAGGGTGACACTTAGTAGAATGAAAAGGCTCTCACTGTGAGGGTGCTCAAACGTGGAACAGGTGACAGAGATACAGAGGATCTTCAATCCTCCCCAGATTAACCAGATATAAGTAAGCTTCACTGAATCTAACCTAAAGAACCAACAACCAATGCTTGCAAGTTGTATTCCGTTCAGAGGCTTTCCTCAGAAAACGAGTCAAAGAAGAGAAGCTATGAAGCAGCGGTGAAGGGACAGCTGTCCCACTTACCCCATTAGTCCAGTGGACAGTTCAATGGTACAATTTTCTGCACCTATACAAGGCATAGAAAAAAATGTAAGAAGTACCCAAGCAAAAGGGGTGCGTTGAGATCCTCTGGTACCATGGCAACACTGATGTCACCAAAAACAACACAACTAACTCAGTTTTCTTTAGTTCAGTAACAGTCTGTATGATTGTTTGCAATTTAGTCTTCATAGGAAACAGAATCACCGCTTTTCTCTCTACCTGAAGAGAATGTACACAGGGGTAAAGTGATGGGGGGACAGACACACTTATACATGCATCACTAAGCAAGAGCATCCGTAAATAAAAGCATGCTACATAAATGCCAGCTGTGGCTAAACAAATAGAATCATAGAATCACTCAGGTTGGAAAAGACATTCAAGATCATTGAGTCCAACGACCTAACCTTACTACCCTAACAAGCCTCTGCTAAATCATCTATCTGAGCAGCACATCCAAATGGTTTTTAAACACATCCAGGGATGCGATCTTTTAGGTAACAAAGAACTTTTTTATAGCTATAGTTTTATAAAGTTATTCTCTCAAGTTGTTCAATATACTTAGAACCAAAAGGGCAACTATGTACCATGAGAAATAAAGAAAACAAGGAGAGAGAAAACGAAGGAAGAAAGGAAGTAAGAACATGTTTATATTGAAAGAATTAAAAATCCACTACTTCAAGTTTCTGAAAAAGAAAAATAGAGATGTTACCATGCAAGGAATTAAGCAATAATTCTTTTTCCAGCAACCAATACAGAAATATGAAGTTCTGTTCGGAAAAATAAATGCTGAAAACAATTAATAATGTAAAAAAAATATTTATTTTCAGAACTTGCTAATTACATACATTCTTCTAAAAGTTTGAGGTTCCTTTATTAAAATAATTTTCTAATCTAGAAGTTATATAAGCACTTATGTGAAAAGGAAAGATTTATAGATTTCTCATGCAAAGGCTGCTCTGAAAGCAATGCCTTCTATTTTATTTTGTTGGCCCATGATATCAGAGGTAGATATCAGTAGTATAACAGTAGAGATTGAACGTTCCCACCAGTATCCCACTAGATTTTGTTGCCATGATGGCAGCATAGTGGCAGTCTGTGAAAATTATATCTGACACAGAAGTGCACATGAAACAAAGATATAACTGAATTCCTCCATGTGGAAAAAACAGCATCCATTGACATTCTTCAATACTTGATGAACATTCACAGAGATTTAACGGTCAGTGTTAGCATAGTGTGTTAGGTGGTGTGTTTCAGCAGTGGTGACAGTAATAGTGGATCAAATCTGCTGCTCCAGGCTTTTTTTTTTTTTTTTTTAAACAATACGCGCAGCATACAAGCCCTTCTTCAATCACCACCAAAAATGCATAGCTAGTCATGGTGACTACATTGAAAAATAATCTTCTGTAGCTTAGAACTTATTCTATTTAAATGGAAACTATATTATATAAGATTATGATGATACAATTTGATAAATGGGAAGCATTACTTTCAGAGCAAAGAAAATTTTTAAGGGAATGTATTTAAATCTTATTTAATTTATTGTGACGTTCTAAAAGATAAACAAAGTCCAAGTGTCCCATAAAAAAAAAATTAGTATTTCTAAATCAATTTTTCTGAAGGAGGGCCACAAAGATGATCAGAGGGATGGAACACGTCCCCTGTGAGGACAGGCTAAGGGAGTTGGGCTTGTTCAGCCTGGAGAAAAGAAGGCTGCAGGGTGACCTCTTAGCAGCATTCCGGTACCTAAAGAGAGTCTACAAAGAGGAGGGGAGTCAACTCTTTGAAAGGGTAGATAATGGCAGGACGAGGGGAAATGGTTTGAAGTTGAGGGAGGGAAGATTTAAGTTGGATGTCAGGGGGAAGTTCTTTACAGAGAGAGTGGTGAGGTGTTGGAACAGCTGCCTAGAGGGGTTGTGGATGCCCCATCTCTGAATGTGTTCAAGGCCAGATTTTATGAGGCCCTGGGTAGCCCGGTCTAGCATTAAATGGGGAGGTTGGTGGCCCTGCATGTGCAGGGAGGTTGGCGATCCACAATCCTTGAGGTCCCTTCCAACCCTGGCCATTCAGTGATTCTGTTATAACATCTGTACATTCATTGATTATACAGTATTCCATCAAAAAACCTTAAAAAATCTTTTAAAAATGAACTAGCAATACATACTCTTCTAAAGGAAATGCTGAATGATTTAAAAAAGTGTTCAAGTGTAATTGAAAAATGTTTGAGTATGCAACTGAACATTTTGGTGGGATATGTATGCATGTAAAATAGATCTTTTTTAAATCTGACTTTGATTATGCATCCACTGATGCATAACAAATGTACTTGTATGGGATACACATTGCTGTTGCAGATCACAAACCTGTGGTGCCTGAGAATATCCACCAGTAACTTCACTACAGCTAGACATTTAAAAATAATGGACTGCTCAATTTGCTGTGGTTTCAAGAAGTTGATACAAAAATAAAACATTTTTTGTATCAGACTAAATATATGTTAAAAGAATGAAAAATATATGTTAAATTTTAATATTTCATTTAAAAATTGTACCATTCTTAGGTGCCGAGTTGATGACAGGGCCTGCTGGGCTGCTGTGTGTGTCTGGGGTGCCCTGTGCTGGACAGCCAGAACCAAAATAGACCCATACCTATTACTGTTAACCACTAGAGATAAGAAATTAGCTGAAGTCTGTTCTCACTTACTTTCATACCAGAATAACAAACACTTGCAAAGAAACAATCACAACTATTTCTTCCTGGGGAGTAGGTAAACAACCCACACTTTAAATACTTATAAAAAAAAAAAAAAAAGTTATTTTTGATCCTAAATCTGCAAAACTCTACTGTTTGAGGAGTACCATGGAGCAAATGAGGAAAATCACCACTTTTTATGATCTTCAAGATAAGAAGTCCCCTCTATGTGAAAACAAATAAGAAAAATAAAATTAAAAAAAAAAAAACATGCTAGAGAGTACATTAGAAAAGAATTAAGCTTTCAAACAGAGCATGTTTTCAAAGAGATCTTCAAATGCTTTCACAGTTCATTTCCCTCACTCTCCATTGTTTTAATACAAGTACTGAGACATGCACCTGTAATATCAGAAAAAGTAAATACCAAGCTATGCTTGCAGATGTTGAACTGTGACTATGCTGGCTGAAGATCAATTACATAGAAATTGTAGAAATATCCAGAATAAAAATATCTAAAGAGAAACAGAGAAAAAGAGGGTTGGATGCTTCGGATAACTCTTAAGTGTTCTATTCACTGTCACAAACAAAGCTACTAAGTTTACAGTGACTGCTGATAATTTTCTCACATCTGTGATTCTTTTTTTCTCCAAAATGAAAAACAATTTTAATTACAATGATTTAATACAGTTGCTACAAATATGAGAACATGATTAGACAAAACATATGCTTCAAAATGTTTCTTCCTATCTATCATTTAATATTTTTATGCAGTTCCATCACTTCTATGGTCATAGAAGTCCATCTTTTCATTAAGACAGTTTAGTGAACATTATTATTATGAGTAATAAAATATTATGAGAGGTTGGCAAAGAACCATTTACATGGATTATGAGACCACATAAGTATCTTCACAATTTAGGTGGAAAAAAAAAGTGTAAAAGAATAAATATGTATTCATATGTTTACATACATATGGACATATAGTTCATTCAGCATAGGGAGTTCCAGTGGCCATCAAGACACTTCATCAGTTTTTTGATCGTGAAGGTTTGTTTGTTTGTGAGCATAGGCTGATGAAACAAAATGTCCAGTATATCTATCTAGTGGCACTGGACAAAAGAAAATTGGTTAGGTTCCACACAAGTTAAATAGTGGCTTTCTTATCTACTTTAAATATTCCCTGTGATATTTTGATGTAATATATAGTTTTGGAGAGAATGGAGTTTCTGTGAAGTACATATGGCAACCATAGGAGAGAGTGATGGAGATATGAATAGTTGGTAGCAATAGCATGACAATGGCAAAGGAAATTACAAGTATCACAGAAATTTTTCTAATGATGAATACAGCTGATGAATGTGGAATTAATAGTGAAGAGGAACAATGGTTTCACTTAAAGTCACTACAGGCAAATAGGATTAACTTGTCAAAATCTGTTCAAGCTCTAATTTTTAGCACTTCAATATTTTCAAAACAGTTATTGTAAATATTCCTTTCAAATACTTATGGCTTAAGCCTTAACAGCATCTCCAAGTCTAATTTTTTTTTCTCTTGTAAATATTCACATGACCAAGATTTTGTTCACTGTACTATCTAAGGAGTAAATAATCTCCATAAAAAAATGTTCATTTCTTCATAAAATGATAAGGTCTGACTTGTTTATTTTTCTTCTTTTCTCTCCTTCCTTAAAAAGAAATCAGTCATACATCAGAATACTCTAACAGTAACATTTGACATAGCAAGATAGAACTAGTCCATGAGCAAAGGTATCAGTGACTCCATTCCACTCATGCCATAAGATTTCAGCACCCAGAAGTCCTCAGAAGATTATCTTAAAAAGTGCTGTCAAAGACTGTTCAATAGGAATGCTACTGGTTTTTTTGTTGTTGTTTGTTTGTTTGTTTGTTTGTTTGTTTGTTTGTTTTGTATGCATTAATCTGCTGCAGTATTGTGATTGAAGGAACTATTCGTATGGCAATGATTCTGCAGGAGCTTATTATGAACTTCAAAAATCAGTGATAAAATACAATATATATTGTAGTTGTCATAGGCTCCAGATGCCTTGAATTTGCTGATTGTCTAAAAAATTCATAAATGGGAACATGACGAGAGACATCTATCTATCATGTCTCTTTACTCTCTGTCTCAAAAAGAGCTTGAATATAAATATTCCATCAGCTTTGCATTAATGAATTCAGTGGATACTTTGCCTTCTGTAACATTACTTTCTTTCCTATGACTTGCTTTTTGATAAATTTTTCCTATGGTTTGCTTTCTGATAAATTATGTCACTGCAAATGTAAAGATCCTTTCTCCTCTTTTGAGTGTATTAAATATATTATATGTACCTGAAACTCTACAAAGGGGATGGGGAGCAAAATGCCTCCTATACTGTCAGAAAAGAGCAAGTCTGACACTGCCTTATGACACTAAATATGGACAAGTCTCTGGAGCTGGACAACATGTATCTCAGAGTCCTGAACTAACTGACTGATGTGGTTGCCAAGCTACTCTAAATCATTTCTGAATATTCATGGCTGTCAGGTGAAGGTCCTGGCAAGTGGAAAAAGGAATCATCACTCCCATTTTTAATAAAGGGAGAAAGGAAAATCTGGGAGACTATCGACCAGTGAGCCTTACCTGTGCCAGGGAAGATCACAGAGCAGAACCTCCATGAATCTACTCTAAGGCACGTGCAAGAAAGGGGAGGGGGGTGATTCAAGAATGCCAACACAGCTTCATCAAGGATAGACTATGCCTGACCATAGAAGTGCTCAGGTTGGAAAAGACCTCAGAGACCATCAAGTCCAACCACAACCTAACCAAACTTACCCTAATTCTAACAACCCTCTGCTAAATAATGTCTCTGAGCACAGTAAACAAATGGTTTTTAAACACATTCAGGAAAGGTGACTCAACCCTGCCTCTGGGGAGCCTATTCCAGTGCTTAACAACCCTTTCTGTAAAGAAGCTTTTCCTGATATCCAGCTTAAACTTACTCTGGCACAACTTGAGACCATTTTCCGTCATCCTGTCACCAGTGAGAAGAAACCAACCCTGCACTTGCTGTAAGCACCTGTCAGGTACTGGAAGAGAGTAATAAGGTCTCTCTTCAGACTCCTTTTCCCCAGACTAAACAGCCCAATTCCTTCAGTCGCTCCTCATACGGCATATTTTCCAAGCCCTTCACAAGCCTTGCAGCCCTTCTTTGGACCTGCTCGCACCCCATGTCCTTTCTGTATTGAGGTGCCCAAAACTGAACACAGTACTCGAGGTGAGGCCTCACCAGTGCTGAGTACAGGGGCCAAATTACTTCCCTAGTCCTGCTCACCACACCATTCCTGATCCAAGCCAGGATGCCACTGGCCTTCTTGGCCACCTGGGCACACTGCTGGCTCGTATTCAGCTGACTGTCCATCAATATACCAGGGTCCCTTTCTGACAGGCAACTTTTCAGCCACTTCTTCCCAAGCCTATAGGGTTGCCTGGGGTTGTTGTGACCAAAATGCAGGACCTGACACTTGACACTATTGAATCTCACACGGTTCACCTTGGCCCATCAATCCAGTCTATCCAGGACCTTCTGTAGCACCTTTCTCCCCTCTGGCAGATCAACACTCCCTCTCAATTTGGTGTAGACTGCAAACTTACTGAGGGTGCACTCAATCCCCTCATCAAGATTGTTAATAAAGATGTTAAATAGAAGCGGCCCCTGTACTGAACCCTGGGGGACACTGCTCATGACCAGCCGCCAACTACATTCAACTCCATTGATCACAATTCTTTGGGCTTGGCCATCCAGCCAGTGTTTCACCCAGCAGAGCATACATCTATTCAAGCTATGGGCAGCCACCTTCTCCATGAGAATGTTGTGAGGGACAGTGTCAAAGTCTTTACTGAAGTCCGGGTAGATCACATCGACAGCCTTACCTTCATCCACTAAATGGCTCACCTTGTCATAGAATGAAATCAGGTTTGCCAAACATGATCTACCATTTGTAAACCCATACTTACTAGGCCTGATCCCTTGGTTGACTTTTAATTGGTCCATTATGTCTCCTGAGATTATCTGTTCCATAATCTTCCCTGGTACTGAGGCGAGACTGATAGACCTGGAGCTACCAGGATCATCTTTCCGTCCTTTTTGAAGATGGGTGTCACATTTGCCAGTCTCCAGTCCACTGTGACATCCCCGGTTAGCCAGGACTGCTGAAGGATGATGAAGAGTGGCTTGGAAACCACATCCACTAACTCCTTCAGCACTCTAGATGCAATCCATCTGACTCCATGGACTTTTGAGCATTCAGCTTCTGGAGCAAGTCCAAAACCATCTCATCATGGATTATGCAGGGCCTATTCTGTTCCCCATCCCTATCTACCAGTGCAGGAGGCTGTGTTCCCAGGGAGTAACAAGTCTTACTATTAAAGACTGAGGCAAAGAAAGCACTTAATACCTCAGCTTTATCCTGATCCTTGGTCACCATGTTGCCCTCGGTGTCCAACAAGTCATGGAGGTTCTCTCTAGCCCTCCTCTTGCTGTTGATATATTTATAGAAATATTTATTGTTGTCTTTTATCTTAATGACCAAGCTCAGTTCTAACTGGGCTTTGGTTTTTCTAATTTTCTCTCTGCACAGCTTCTCTACATATCTGTAATCGCCTGGAACAGCTTGAAAAGCGGGCTCATGTAAAATCAAATGAGATTCATCAAACCAAAATGTAAGGTGTTGCCACTTGGGTTGGAGCAATCTCAGATATGTGAACAGACTGGGAGAAGTACTCAATGAGAGCAGCTCTGTCAAGTAGAACTTGGGGGTCCTAGTGGATAAAGAGCTGGATGTGAGCCAGCATTGTGCACTTGCAATTTGGAAGGCCAACAGTATACTGGACTGCCTCAAAAGAAGGGCAGCCAACTGGGTAACAGGAAGAAGTTGTCCCCCTCAGTTCTGTTTTTGTGAAGTCACACCTGAAATACTGTGCCCAGGTCTTAGGCCCTGAAGACAATAAAGATGTGGAGCTGTTGGAATCAGTCCAGAGGGCAGCCACAAAGATGATCAGAGGGCTGGAGCACCTCTCCCGTGAGGTTCAGGAAGTTGGGCTTGTTTATACTGGAGAGGAGGATTGTTTTTCTGGGGAGACCTCATTGTGACCTTCCAATACTTCAGAGGAGTTTATGAACTGGCAGAAAACCAACTTTTTTCATGGTCTATTAGTGAGAACGGGCAAGAATGGTTTTAAATTAAAAGAAAGGAGATTTAGGTTAGATGATAGGAGGAAATTTTTTATTCACTGTGGTAAAGGACTGGAAAAGGTTGCCCAGAGAAGATGCAGATGCTTTTTCCCTAGAGGCATTCAGTGCCAGTCTGGATCAGGCCCTGGGCAACCTGATCTAGTGGTTGATAACTATGTTCATGTGAGGGCATTGGAACTACATGATATCTAAAATCCCTTCCAACATAAGTCATTCTATGATTTTAAAATGAAAGCTACAACTCCCGTTGACTACAGTATATATTTTTTTAATGTTAAATATTTTGTTTGCTTCTCTTCCCACACAGTTAAAATCTTTTCTAAATTTGACATCAGCACTTATTCACAGAGAGAAATGTAAAGAACATTTTCAATCTTACTGTAGAGGGAGCCTTTAATTTATTTATTTATTTATTTATTTATTTTTGTGACTTCCAAGAGATCTATTAGAAAGTAACGTCACAGATCTCATCTGCAGTTTCAAACATAGAAAAATCTCAAAGCAAGAAGGCAAGCAAATAATTAAATGAATAAGAGCACCTTGAAAGGAAATATTTTGTAATTTTACAAACTTCTCTAGGGAATAGATGTCATCTCTAATTCTCTTTTAAAGTTGAACCTTTTTTTTAATTCACATTGCTGTGTAAGGAAGAATGTGGTTTCCATTTCTGACACACAAAAAATAATGTGTATTTTATCAGCATACTCAAGAAAAATAAGAACAAATCAATATGGCAATTAATGACCACGTATTTCAATATGTGGTTTAATGAGAGTTCTTAATACTCTGAGACTAATAACCAGATTGCTGTATTGTGCAATGAAATATTTTTTTAAGCACTAAGTTTATGACTTTCCAATTAAACCTTTACTATGAGAAAATGTGCAAGTTCTACATCTGAAATATGTTCTCAAATATTCTCTAAATAAAAGACTGCATTCAATATAAACCTACAAACTTGAAGAAAAATATATGATTGTAAGGTATTAAGCAACCTTTTGCTTTAGGTAATGTTTCAAAAAATTTTCACAAATTGGATTAGATGCCCATGTTTTAATCAGGCTTAAAAAATTGCTACTTATCTATACAGTCAGTTTCTTCACTGACAGCAGGATTAATCTGCAAATCTCACTGGTTAATGACAATGCTTCAATATATAATACTAATTATAGGGCTAAAAACTTTGCTCCTGCTGAATTCCGTATCTATGGAACAATGTAACTTTACATAAGTTGCTCCAAATAATGCATTTGAAAACAAGTTTGGAACTCTCAAACATTATTCTGTTTTTCCAAGAAGTCATAAGACAGTGAACTTTTCTTCTCAACTGCGCTGCTGCTGTCTACTGGTTTCAGCATACTGACTCAAGGACAGCCTGATTCCTGCTTCTAAAATCTACACAGTATTTTAGGAGAGGTTTTTTTTGTTTCTTTGTTTTGTTTGTTTGGGAGGAGAAAGAAAAAAAAAGTTCCTATAGACATATAAATGTAAAACATTATTATTAATGTCATTAACAAAATACTGAAATAACTTATAATACTAGCAGTTCAATGCTTCTCTTCGAGGAAAACAAAAGGTTAGGTTTCTTACTTCAGTTGTCTGTGAAGACAAATTTTATCAGTATTTTTTTAGTTGATTCATTATTTCCTTGATAGATGTGTTTTATTTTTCTCCAGAAATATGCAGTCTTTCAAGCAGACAACTTTTCATCCAGTGACAGAAATAATTTTGTTAGCCAACTATGCTTTTCCTCACATTTAGTTTCAGACTCCAAATTCATCTTGTAACGTGCTTACAGTGCATAAGATATCAATTTAATTAAAAAAAAAAAAAAGGAAACAAAACAAAAACCTAAAACCTTTTGCTTGTAAATATTTTTGGCTAAAAAAAAACAAACAAAAAAAACAAACAAAAAAACCTACAACTTAAAAATATTTTCTTTTTTTTGTTGTTGTTTAAAAAAGTGTTGGATTAAAAAAAAAAAAAGTTGGTTTCTGTCTCCATATACTTGAATTTGTATAGTAGATATACTTAAATGTAAAAAAATGTAATCATGATGTGAAATCAACCATGTTATAGTGTTGGCTACACTTAAAACAGCATATAAAATATTTTAGTAGAGTGAAAGCACATAGCCAAGTCAAAGCAACAGAAATCACAAGATATTTTTGCTAGTTAATTAACATAATTGCTAGTTACCATGACAAAGTGTTTCAATAGGTCTTAAATCACTTGATGTCAATGGAAGAGTCTTCAAGATAGGTGCTTCTTAACTTGTTCTAACATTTTTTATTTTTTTTTTTAAGATAAATCTCAAGTATTTATTTCCCCTAAAACACCTACAAGAATACTGTACTAAATTTGCATAGAAATAGGACATCAGACATTTACAGTTTGCAGGCATGTGGACTTCACATAAGCACCCACAGGATCAAATTCAAGGAATGGTATTTAGAAACTACACTTGCTTTTCTTAAAACTTGATCTGTTGTGCTCTTAACCACTTGCACCATTGCTCATCTCGTTTTTTTTTTTTAGAAGAGATTCTAAAGTTATACTCAAATATTAAAGGAAAAATCTCCGAAAAACATGTCATATTTAGACAAGGTGAGCTTCTTCAATTGAATTTTTACTTGTTTTATTTTTATCTTTGTCATCAGGCAATGAATTATGTCTTGTTTCCCTCTCAAGACCCAGCATGAAATGTATCTGAATGCTATCTTTTCCTCAACTGGTCTATTCAAGTCTTCTGCAAAAACAATTTTGAAGATCAAAAGTAGTGATTTCAAAGCACTCTTACTAATTCTAATGCTGTATTTCCTATAGAAGAGCTAACTAGAAACTCAGAATAAAGGATACAGTAAATATTAAATTAAGCTCCAGTTATTACAATTAGTAATCCTGGAATATCTTCATGCATTTTAGCAAAAAGCACTTGAGATTCAGATTTAATCTGAAATTCAAAGACAGTTTCTATTTAGATTTTTTTTTTTTAAAGGAATATAATGGAAAAACTTACAGTAGGAGCAGCCGTAGACCTCAATTCTTAACCCAATTTGGCCTTCTCCATTCCAATCTAAAGGAACTATACGTACATAGCGAGCAATGACTGGGTGTTGCAAATCATGTCGGACCACACTATCAGAGTCTGTGTTTCCAGGAAATGCCTAAGGGAAAGAATAAGAAAATTATTTTATTATTTCTATCTCATACACTGTAAAGATTCTGTTATGAAGGAAAATTTTAGGTAGTGAAGACCTCCGAGTGACTAGTTAGCACTTAAGTTTGGTTAAAATGTTTTCTTTGATACTGAGCAAATGAACAGTGGTTTTAAAAAGTTTTGTAGTGCTCACAACACAAACACTGTAGCACTGGAACCTCGTGCTTTCTCCACAATAGATACAGTAAATTCAGATAAGAGCTGCTGCTAGATAAGAAAGTATTTTGCATCACTGATCCATTGCTCAGTTACTAAAACATTTATAAAGATGTCCAAAAGGGTTGTTCTGTGACAAGATACCCATCCTCTAACAGATTACAAACAGCAGTCACTGTCTTGTAAACAGAAACACTGATATATCCTATTTCCTACAGCAGACCCTCCAATTTCTCAAATTTCCAGGAATACAAAGATCTTTCTTTATTTTTTATGTACTACCTTCTGGAAAATGAGCACACAGTTTCTCTCCTAACCATAGTTACCTCCCACAGCAAAATCAGCTCTTTTTTGACTTTGGAAGTCAAAAAAGTACAAAACACAGTACTCTGTCATGGTTTTATAATTTTGTTATCGGTATTCCACACCAAACATCATGTAAAGCACGGGTAATTAAAGAGTTAATACTCCAGTTCCGTGGACTGACAACTTTCTGGATGCCTGGTTCTCAGAAGAAAGGAAGAACTACACATCCCAGGGGACTTCATGTTCAGAGAGGAGGATAAGCCATGGGAGGGAGTCATGGGATCTTGCTCTCTGGCTCTCTTGCTCACTGCCTAGCAGTGTGTGGGTCTGCTCCCCAACCGTGTGCCTTCAGTTCAAAGTAGGCCTTTTAGTTTCGGACACTCTCTCTCTCTTATTTGATTTATTAGCCTCAATTTCAATTATATTATATTATATTGTGTTATCTTGCATTCCGATATCATGTTTAGTAAAATTAAGTTTTCCTCCTTAGATTGTTGCTGCTGTTCTGGTTTCTGGGCCCAGCTCCCATCTCCCTTCCCTTCCCCCTTTTCCGTCCTGTTTTTGGGACAGGGGGCCTATGGGCTTGCTGCCCCCTGTCGAGGGCACACGTTGATCTAGATAACTCCGTGACAGACTCTCAAGTAAAATTTAAAAATGACTGAAGTAAATTCAGTGCTTCTTTTGTAATTTTGTACCTCTTGGTAAAAGATTTCATAGTACTCTGCTTAAAAGTAAATGATACCTATCTGTTAACATAACAGATTTTATTGTCTTTTCATCTCATGCACAAACCATTTGTTTTCTAATGGTAAATGTTAAAGATTGCCATTTAGTTATTTTCAGCATTTTCAGAGAAACATCATAAGTCTTCATGAGTAATTTTCAATAAAACGAGTATCTTGGAGCAGTAAACAAAGAAAGGTGATCTTTGCCACACAAATAAACCCACATAGAATCCTATAATACATTCAAGTACTGGAAATAAAAAGAAATGAAGAAACAACTAGGCTGTAAATGTATCTACTGCAAAATATAGTCATCAAAATTTTGTAAAGCCAAAAATTTAGGTTGACACTTTGCATATAGATACAGCACTAGATATTTCAGATGAGTATCCATCTTGTATACTGCACAGTAGATCTAGGTGTAGGTAAAGATTCACAGAACCCTTTCCTTGATGAGCTAAAAAAAAATAATGCATGTAATATTTTTTATAAGGTTGGTTGTTTGTACTGCTGCAATTATTGTGCTAAATAATGATGAAGACACTCGTGGCTTCATAGTAAAACTTGTTAGGTACAAAAATTAATGCCTGTGAAGCACTTCCATATTTGAGTGCTAAGCATTTATGAGAAATACAATAGTTCTGTATTCTGAGCTGAATAGCAGACAGACAACAACAAAAAGCACAGGCCGAACAAGAACTAAACAATCTATTGAATAACTGCCTACCATCTCAGATTTAATGCTGTTATGTCCTTGTTAGCAATGCCTCTGTACCATCAAAAACTATGGCAGAAAGTCACAGAGGTTCAAAGGACCGCTTTGCAACAAGCTCCTCGTATACTGCATGAACATTCTTTCATCCCTGCAGCACTCTCAGCTAAATCAGGATCGCCCCACAGAAATAATTCATTTTCACTGCTAACAGTCTTGCGAATTGGCCTACCACAGCTAGTACCATTTTCAAGACCTGCTGCTTTGTGCTGCCAATCAAGTTTCTTAGCTCCTCTCCCCCCTGCCCCAATGGCAGTCACACTTCATGATCTCTGCTTTCCATGCTGGAGCTGCAGCCAGTTGGACTTCGGTTTCTCAAGTCCCTTTCAGTCTCAGGAGGGAATAAAACAGCCAGAATGGAATGGATGCAATGCGGCTCTCTCTAGGACACCTGCTGCCTCAGAAGAGTTCACATCTACTGGACAGCTACAGAGCTCCTACAAAAGCATCACACACAAACAAGGAAGGAAAGAAAAACCCAGGACACTGTGCAGGGGTCCTACCTCTCACTAGGTGATACCTGTTCCGTGTACAGAGGATGGACATAAACTGCACCTCATCTGTTCCCCACTTCTTCTCCCCCGCTTCGTACAGGCACTTCAAGACATTAGGGGTGACAAAGTAAGGCTCATGGAGAAGACTGGGCGTACAGGAGATCTTAAATCCCTTGCAGCTAGAGCACTGCTGGCGCGTACTTGTCTAGATCACGGATATTTTCCAACAAGCACCTACCAGGCACGGCAACCCACAGCCAAAATCTCATTGCCCCTGCCAAGTAGCCAGCCTGTCGAGAGACCTCTCGTTAGAGACTTGCAAACAAGGCTAAAAGCATTATTTCCATTTCACAGGCTGGCTTCTCTTCACCATGCATCACCTGCTCAAGAATAGATTGGGAAGCACATTACTACGCACCTGAGCATCTTGCTGAGCATGGGCATCATCCACATACATTCCTTCATCTCTGTTTCCCTGCAAAGACACAAGGATAGAAGACTCAGTTCACCAGAGCATCTACTGGAAGCAACTCCTGAGAATTCCCCACTCATGAAAAGCTGCTGGGGATGGATAATGGAGTCCTTCAAAGGGAACACTAGCTTACAAATGAAATGCAGCTCAGATGTACTTTGGGCTTCCTTCTGAAACGAGCAGCAACCCACTTCACTGGGACATTTAAAGAAGAGCCCACAGCACTCATGCACACCCAGAGTCAGAGTTCCCTCCCCGGAGAGGCTGGGTTTGAGGAGCAGGTCATGGGACACACAGGGTGAGAAAAAGCCAGCCTGGAGCTCCTCACCACTGAGTGCAGAGCTGTGCCCGCAGCTCTGAACATTCACCCCCTTCTCCCCTCAGCTTGGCTCACCGTTGCGAGGGACACGAGGACCCTTCGAAACATGGGAGATGTGTCAGATACGATGCCATCCTCAAGGGAGCAGCCATATTCCAGCAAGAACACACACACAGCACCCGTTAGGAGCAGGGCCACCACCTGGGTGCTGCCCACAACATTTGCCAGCTGTAACCTAGCTAAGTACAGAACTGTGCCCAGGGCTCCCAGCAGCACTGCAGCACTCCAGCCATCATCATTAGTGCTACAGCCTCCAATTAAGAAGCGCAGACAGAAGGAAACTGACAAGAGAGCCTTTCGCACTCCTTACGAAGCTTGTAGTTCTCATTAATGCGACAAATCTCTCCATTGGTGCGAGAAGCCAGAATTTCCATTGGGCAACCTTCATCTGCTCCTGCTCCCTAGGGAATCACCAAGGCAAGACTTAAGATACCAGCACCTGCTTGTGACGTGCAACCAGGTTTCTTTAAGAGAGAGAAGACATGCATAACAAAGCAGTAAGTCCTTGGCCAGAACTTAAGCAATACAAAAGGAAGATTTCCAAACCTTCACAGCCCTCCTTAGTTCGTGCACGTCATACATGGTGGTGGGAGTCATCACCCCAATGATCACCCTCTCAAAATTCCCACTCAGCTCCGACTTCAAGTCATCAATCAAATCCTAGAAGGCAAAGAGGAGAAAGGAGTTGGCAGAAGGGACGGCCTTTGAGGACAGAGGAACTGAGCTGTTCAGCACTCCTCTTCAGGCTCCAACCCTCCTTGCATCAACAACTGCTCTGAACTGAACAAGAACAAAACAACCTTGGTCAGGTGAAGTCTCTGCCGACCTTTCTCTTGTAGAGATTGGGTCGTTTTTCACTTTGCGCCCAAGTGACACAACCACGTTCATGCATCTCTGCAGACCACCCACCCTGCCAGTAGTGCTCTTAGAGGTGATCAGAACTTGCTGACGCTGGGAAATATTTAGTTTGGTCAAGACGTCAGTGATGGCATCTTCATCCATGCCTGCAAGAAACAAATGGAAGCTAGTCAGGATGCTTGCACAAGGATCAGAAGTGCCCTCTGGTCTTGTGCCACCTCCAGTCCCTCACACAGCCGGCTCTCAACAGCTCCAGGACTACATCGATGCACACAAAGCTGCCAGGACCCAGGCCACCAGAGCAGCTGCATTTTGGGACACGAAGGGCAGTTCTGTTTCCACTTTCCAACAATTTTTAGGGCAGTTGTGCAGCAGAGCAGTGCAAGCAGCTATGCTTCCCTCTATCAAACCACCAGAGCAGCCATTCGCAGTGCTGGGGAAAAAATAAAAGTTGACCATGGAGGGAGATCAACTTAGCAAAGCCCTTCATGGCCTTCCTGAGAGCCTGCGCTTCTTGCTCAGCGCTGAAACTTGAGACCCCCTCGATTGTTGCCTAAGGCCACAAGAAAAGGATTTAGCAAAGGCAGACCGACGCACGCAGAGTTGAACTGGAAAAAAAAAAAAGAAGACAAACATAAAAGATGTGAACACAGAGATAGTAAAACTCCACCCACACAACTGATGCTTCTCTCTCACTTCTGTCTCACACGGCAGCCTGTTCTAGTGGGACTTCCCAAGCATATCAGAAAGAAGCCACGGGGGCACAACTGCATGGAGAACATATCTCCATGCTGCTGCCCACGGAGTACCTGGTTTCCAGTGAAACAAAAGCTGGACCACCCAGCATCTGTGTTCAGGCCCACCAGGCCTTCTTCCTAGCAGTTCTCCACGTCAATCATAAAGCAATGCGCTCCCATCATAGCCCTAGTCCTGACTTCTCTTGTAGCAGGTAAGGACCAGTATTCTGCACCATTCCTTTTGCTCTGCTCGGCACTGGGGAGGCTGCAGCTGGAGAACAGCGTCCAGCTCTGGGCTCCCAGTACAGGAGACAGCTGGACATGCTGGAAAGAGTCCAACACAGGGCTACCAAGATGGTGAAGGGACTGGAACACCTCTGCCATGACAAGAGGCTGAGAGAGAGGGGGCTGCTCAGCCTGGAGAAGGGGAGCTCAGGGGGATCCCACCCACGGCTGTAGAAGTTCTGCACAGAAGTTTGTCCTGATATCCAACCTAAACTTACCCCATGCCTGTGTGTCCTGCGGAACCCCACAGATGTGACAGTGGGCTGCTTCTCAAAGGAAACCAGTGCTCGGCGTCGGGAGCAGTGGAGGAAGCAGCTGATCCTGCCAATAACGCTGCCATCGCGCGTCCCTCCCCGGGACTCCCACACCTTCCTCTCCCCAGCCCGGCTCGGCTCCTCGCAGGCTGCAGACACTGCTGAGGCACTCGCGCTCCAGGCCGTCATCTTCTTCCCGTGCCGCCGGACCGCTCTCTGCAGCGCTGCGCTGAGCTCCTGCTGCTGCACCAGAACCGCAGCTCCCGTGCTGACGGACGGCGGAGCTTCGTGCCGGCACCCACAGCACGCGGCCCCCGGGCTGCTGGCGGCACGGCAGGATGCTCCCGTCCCCGCCTCCCTCCCACCGCCCCTCGGCTCCGGCATCCTCCCGTTATCCGCCTGAGGAAACGAAGGCCCCGCACAGGGCTCTGGACGGGCTGACCGACGGCTGATGCCAACGGAACGACGTTCAACACCGCCACGCGCCGGTCCCGCACTTCGGTCACGACGACCCGAGGCATCTCTGCAGGCCGGGGGCAGAGCGGCTGGAAGGCCGCGCGGAGGAAAAGGATCCGGGGGCGCGGGCCCCGGAAGCGGAGCGGGCGCGCGGAGCGGGGCAGCGCCGCGGGCAGCCGGGCCGGGGCCACGCGGGACGCGCGCGATGATGACGCAATGACGGCGCGACCGCGGGCGCAAACGACCCCGCCGGGAGCGCCCGCCCCGTTCCGCGGGCCGACCAATAGGAGAGCGGGAGAGGCGGGGCCGAGCGCGGGCTCTCCGCCAATGGCGGCCGCGGGATTCCGTGCCGGGAAAGCGGCGCTCCGCCGCCCCGCGTCCCCGCCGCCGCCCGCCCCGCGCCTCGGGGCCCCGTCCGTCCCGCGTCAGAACGGAGCCGTCCTCCGGAGTCGGCGTCGCGGCGGGGCGCCGCCGGCTGAGAACCGGCGGCTGACTGCGAGCGGCGGGACGCCCGGTGTCCGGGAGCGGCTCCTGGCCGAGCCGGGCAGCCCCGAAAGAGAGGGACCGACCCCGCCGATCGAGACGCGTCGGAGCCCGGCAGAGTCGGGCGGCCGCCTTCGGTTCCGGCTCGGCTCGGCTCGAACGGTCAGCAGCGCCGTGCTGAGCCGCTGCCCCGCAGGCGGAGGACTCGACTGCCGTTTTCTGTATTCACGTCTGTCCGAGAAGAAAGCTGGCGGCGCTGGCGCTGACCAGGGAGAGGGAGGCCGGGGGCCGGAAAGCTCTCGGGCTGCGGCTCCAGGGCAGGCAGAGGAAGTCACGGCGCCGGTGACATCAGCCGGGCTGCTGGGACCTGCGTGCTGTCACGCTGCGTTTCCGTGACGACGGCGGGCTCTCCCCGAGGAGCCGAGGGCAGCTTTGCTGCTGAGTTCGTTACCCGACGAAGCCCGACGCGGGGGGGCTGGGCAGACAGTCTTGCCAAAGAGGCCCGTGCTGCAGCAAGATTGACAGCACGACGCCTTTTGTTCCCCTTGAGCCCTGGCCAGGCTTCGGGGCGAAAACCAAGAGGAGAAAGAGGGCAGCGGCTGTTCCCTCGGACTGCTCCGTACATTGGTTTACTCTGTGCTAGAAAGGCTGGAGCTGCTTGCAGCGGCTCTGGACGCCTCACTCGTGGGATGGATGCATTGCTGTGCAACTTCCCCATGGCTGGGAGAGGTTCTTCAGATCCTCCCTGCAAACGGGGCTCCCCAGTGACTGCGGATCTGGCTGATGGTAAAGTGCTGGGGCAATTGGTCGTGGATCTTTCTTCACCACTGTGCTCACGTGGCAATGAGTAGGCCCACTGCCTTGCTTATTCCCTTTACTGCTAAGCTTCTCTTTTGGCTATAGACGCTGCCAATATTACTGTTGGTTTTATTTTGTCATAGGCAGTAAAATAAGCCTATCCCAAAGACGTTGGTGTCTTTGTTGCAGCTGTTGAGCCCACCGATTGGCACAACAGCATTAACACATGATGGGCACGTAACTTGGACATCAGGAACGTGACTTCAAAGGCTTCAAAGCATCGGGAATGTCTCCTTTGGAGAGAGACTGAGAGGTTTGGGCTTGTTGAGCCCGGAGAACAGAAGGCTCATGGGAGACCGTGTGGCTGCCTTTCAGTACACGGGGCCTCACAGATCACCCTTGCTGAGGGTGAGCACTATTCCCTCATTGAGGACATTGATGAAGATGTTGAACAAGACCGGACCCAGCACCGACCCCTGAGGAACACCGCTGGTTACAGGTCTCCAACCGGACTCTGCACCGCCAACGACGACCCTCTGCGCTCTGCCAGTCAGCCAGTTCTCAACCCACCTCACTGTCCACTCATCTGTCCACACTTCCTCAGCTTTGTCATAAGGATGTTGTGGGAGACGGTATCAAACGCCTTGCTGAAAGCAAGGTAGACTACATGCACTACATCCACCCAGCCAGTGACAACATCGTAGAAGGCTACCAGGTTGGTCAAGCATGCCCTCCCCCTGGTGAACCCTTGCTGATTACTCCTGATAACCTCCTTTTCTTCCAGTTGTCTGGAGATGGCATCCAGCACAAGCTGTTCCATCACCTTTCCAGGGACAGAGGTGTGCCCAGGTGGCCAAGAGGGCCAACAGCATCTTGCATTAGAAATAGCGTGGCCAGCAGGAGCAGGGAGGGAATCATCCCCCTGTACTCAGCCCTGGTGAGGCCACGCATTGAGCACTGTGTTCAGTTTTGGGCCGCTCACTACAAAAAAAGACATTGAGGCCCTGGAACGTGTCCAGAGAAGGGCAACAAAGCTGGTATGGGGTCTGGAACACAGGCCTTACGAGGAGCGGCTGAAGGAGTTGGGGTTGTTCAGTCTGGAGAAGAGGAGGCTCAGAGGAGACCTCATTGCAATCTACAACTTCCTGAATGGAGGCTGTGATGAGGAGGGGTTTGGCCTCGTCTCCCAGGCAACAAACAGGACCCGAGGAAATGGCCATAAGTTGTACCAGAGGAGGTTTAGGTTAGACATAAGGAAGAACTTGTTCTCTCAGAGAGCAGCCAGGCACTGGAATGGCTGCCCAGGAAGGTGGTGGAGTCGCCGTCCCTGGCAGTGTTCAAGAGGCATCTGGATTAGGAGTTACAGGATATGGTTTAGTGCTTGTGGTAGCAGTGGTGATGGAAGGAGTTTTTTCTCCTTTCCTTTTTCTTCTTTTCTTCCCTTCCTTTCCTTTTTTTCCTTTTTTCATTTTGTTTTCTGTTTTCCATCTTTTCTTTCCCTCTCCCCTTTTCTTTCCCTCTCCCCTTTTCTTTCCCTCTCCCCTTTTCTTTCCCTCTCCCCTTTTCTTTCCCTCTCCCCTTTTCTTTCCCTCTCCCCTTTTCTTTCCCTCTCCCCTTTTCTTTCCCTCTCCCCTTTTCTTTCCCTCTCCCCTTTTCTTTCCCTCTCCCCTTTTCTTTCCCTCTCCCCTTTTCTTTCCCTCTCCCCTTTTCTTTCCCTCTCCCCTTTTCTTTCCCTCTCCCCTTTTCTTTCCCTCTCCCCTTTTCTTTCCCTCTCCCCTTTTCTTTCCCTCTCCCCTTTTCTTTCCGTCTCTTTTCATCTCTTCCCCTTTCTTTCCTTTTTTCATTTCTTTTGATTCATTTTGTTTAGTACTTTCTTACTTTTCATCTTTTAGATTCCTTTCTAAAAGAAAAGATAGAATGGGAGACAATAATTAAAGAAACAAAACCTGCTTTGAAAGCCATGGGGCCGGATGGATTGAACCTTGGGGTGCTGAGGGGGTTGGCAGACGTGGCTGCCAAGCCGCTCTCCATCATCCTTCAGCAGTCCTGGCTAATTGGGGATGTGTCCTGGCTGTCCCTGAACGTGTTTAAAGAGCTCTGGATGTGGTGCTCAGGGACATGATTGAGTGGTGGGTTGTTAGAGTTAGGGGAGTATGGTCAGGTTGTGGTTGGACTCGATGATCTTTCGGGTCTTTTCCAACCTGATCCATTCTATGATTCTACGGATTTAACAGCAGCGTTCTTGTGGGAGCTGCATTGAAACTTGCAGTGTCTCTGGGTCCCCAGAATTACTTTCTCCAAGCTGATTCGTAGGTGCTGGCACTTCTTTAAAGCAAGAGCAGCTGCTGATGGGAGGAAGGTAGTTCAGGCTCATGAGCTCTGCAGCATCTCCCAGGATGGTACCAGAGGAGGCAGGAATGATATTGCAGAAGATGAGAAGCTCCCCAGCAGGAAGCCAGAAACCCTGCGGGAGAGTCGGAGCACGTGTGGATGCCCAGGAGGTAATGCAGCCCCAGTATTTGAGAAGCGCGTGGCCAAGGAGCTGCGGCCCAAGAACAGAGCTATTCCGCCTTTGCAGAATAGCTGGCATCCCAAGAAGGACTCGTCTGTCCTTGTAAAAAGCAGGGGGAGGGCACGTCCAAATGCTTGCTGGTTGCTTGGGAGCTCAAATCCTCCAAGCTGGAGGCAGCCTGGGGGTAACATCTCCTTGGTCCGATTGTGCAGCACCTGAGCAAGAACTGGCTGCATGAGGGTCATCTTAATTTCTCTGTTCTTTTACTTAAATAAACCCGTTGGGAGACCGTGGTGTTGGTTTCCTAAAATTTGGATCTGGGAGGTGAGCACGCCCTTTGCTTATGATGGAAGCACAGAAGTGATGCGGGCACTCGCTGAGGTCACAGTCATCGCCGAGGTGGGAGCGTTTGTGGCACAGCCGGTGAGCAGAGCTGGTGCTCTGGTGAGTGTGCTGCACGCAGAGACTGAGCTGTGAGCTTTCCTTGAGAGATCACCCTGCGAGAGCCCGTCGGAAGCACCGCTGCGGCGTGTGCGTGAGCTGGGCACAGCTCAGGCTGAGCAGGCCGAGCAGGTGAGCTGGGTTTGGTGCTGGGTGGTTGCCGGGAGGTGTCTCAGCAGGAAAGCTGGGCTGGGGTGGGCACGCTGCATCAGCCCTCGTCCCGGCTGGCAGTGAGACAGAGGGAGTTTTCTTCAGGACAGCAACACCAGCCATGTGCTTCAAGGCGCGTAACTATTGAGGAGATGGAGAACGCTTGCTGTCAGAAATCATGGCAGCTGTACAGGAGCTGGGTGTATTTTGGGGACAGTCCTTGTAACCAGCTGGTTTCGAGACATTGCCCTGCCCGAGAGTCTAAACTGCACAGCAGAAGAATGCTGGGAAAATGCTTCTTCCTCACTGTTTTTCACTTGCAGGTTCTTTCCTTAGGGTTCCTTTTTCCTTTCCAAAAGGAGATTTTGGGGATCGAGGCACTTGAAGAGAGAGTGAAGCCAGCTCTTTCCAACAGTGCGGGCAGTCCCTGTGGAGAGGACCCCGGGAACTTGAGCTTCCCCTGAGACGTTCCCCAGCATGTCTCAGCAGGGAGACGGACGCAGTTGCCATCGCTGCTTTGCGCGTGGAAAGGTATGGCTGGGTTTCTTTCGCTTGGGTTTCTCCTTTCTCTGGTTTTGGAGGGGAAGGGGTGGAGCAGGGGGAGCCCTGCTGGTCCTTTGTTAGCTCAGTAAGCGGCTGGGTTGTGCACTTGCAGCAACAGGACAGCATTGCCAGGCTCCTTAACCTGCTGGGGCAGGGTGGGAGCAGAGAGCGGGCACTGCCCTCCTGCCAGCTGCACCTGGTTATGGTTTGCCAGCTGCCCTGGGTTTCTGCTGAGAAGTTAGTTCTAGCTGCCTGCAGTAGTAAAGGGTGGGGAAGAAATAGTGGTGAAGAGCTAAGGCTGTGTACGGTAATTTTGCATGGGTTGAACTGTGGCACCTGAAGTCACTGTTTCCCTCGGAATAATGCTGGTGTTTGCAGGTGTGTTGGTTTAACCCCCCGAAGTGATGTCTGAGAGCGCCCGTCTTCTCCACCTGAACGATGAGAAAGCTGGATATGCCCAGAAATTGCAGCGCGTGCAGATGTTGTGAATGCGCTCCCAAATGTTTCCGTTAGTGATAACTAACGTCTCAGCACTCTGATACCCACCTCTGGCACCATCTGGAACGCTGCATCTCTTTGCAAACGTTGGGTGGCCGTTTCCATGGCCCTTCCTTTATTTCTGTCCTCAGAAGCAGCGCGGCGCAGTTCCCTGTGCTAGGGAGCAGCACCCAGCAGGCTGCCAGAGATCCAACAGTGCCTTGCAGCGCACAGAGGGACGCGATGGGGACGGACCATCCTTAGCACCACGCAAAAGTGAGTCTCTGCAGTCCTCTGTCATGAAGTATGGAAGAATGCATTTTAAGTATTACTTCTGAGCGGTGCAGCACTGCAGGGGTGTCCGGTAACCATGGTGGAAGCATTAGAGAGGCCGACAGCAACAGATGGCAGCAGTGAGACAGAAGTGTGTGTGTAAGTGGTGGTGCTCAGAGCTGAGTGCATTCCCTGTAGGGACAAAAAATCCGTGCCTCGACTTTTGCAGCTGATAGCGTTTTGTGTGCTGACGCAGCTTTGCTCTGCAGCATGCAGAGCTGTCAGGCAGACTGGGGTTCCTCTGCTGCCACCTGAGCGGGAATGAGAGCAGTAGTGCTTTGTGCAAGCGCACTGCAGTTTAAAGATCAGTTTCTGTTCTGGCTGTAGAAGAGTGTCTTTTGGTTTTTGTGGTGGACGTGGGCTAACAGGACAGTGCTGCTCCTGGTGTCTGTGAAATCAACACACAATCTGTTGTTGTAGGGACGGAGCCTGCGCGTCCATGGAATGGTGCTGGGCTTGGGGGGAAACGGAAAGCCTCCCCAGGTAAGAAGCTCTTGTGAGCTGTGGTGTGGGTACCTGCCTCTAAATAGGGCTGCATGAAGGGCTGTGTGGGATGGAGGAGAAAAGAAGGGGCACTGCAGATCTGTGCTGACTGCAGAAATGGCACAGCGTTGTAGCAGCAGAAAGGCCAATTGAAGAAACTACGCTTGAGGAGCAGAAGTTTGTGGTTGGCTGTGCTAAAATGCTCCTCCAAAGAGATGCTCTTCATGTCTTTCTTGTTTCCTTTCTGACAGAAGCTGATGCAAGCAGGCTTGCAGTGAAGCGCAGCCTTGCAGGAAGCCAGGGGAGGAGCATGGAGTGTGGCACAGCCCCCAAGAGAGGTACAGACACACAGCAGCATCTGGGTTTGGTGCACTGTCTTTCTAGTTAGGCTTTCTGTCTGTCCTTTCCTGGGACTGCTGTCGTTGCGTGTTGCTTGAGATCTTAATCCCTGGGGATTACAGTTGCCTTTCCTGTCCCAATTGGAAATGGCCCACAGTTCAGCCAAGATCCCAAGGTCCATTGCTGTGAACACTCGAGAGTTCCTAGCATTGTGGCCCATTTTGCAGACCGAAGGCAGTGTGTGACTCTCTTTTAATCTTGCTGCTTCCCCTTGCTTGATTTGAACAGGGAGAGGTGCTGAGCCAAACGGCAAGATGTACGCGAAAGCTCCTCTCCAGGCTCCAGGAGGGCTTCCTGGAACAGCAGGTCCCAGCAGAGGGGAAAGACCTTCCCCTGCAGTTGACAACCACTCCCTCTCCAAGACCATGGCTGCAAGAAAGCGCAAGGGAGTGGAGGAAGAGGAGCAAAAAGCAGAGCTGTGGCCTGCCAAGAAACAAGTGAAGGTGGAGCGCGATGGGGAGAAGGCTCAGAGCCCACATCAGAGCAGAGGCGGTGTGCCAGCTCCAGCAACACACCCTGGGCCTGCCCCAGCGCCGACTGAGCGGTTCCGGACCTCAAAGCGAAGAGGTAGGAAGGTGCTGCAGCTGCCCTGGTGAGGTGCTTCCCTTATCAGGTGCATGGAGTTTGCTTAGGATTTGCTTTGCTTTCTCCTTCTCTCTGCGGAGAGGGGAAAAGAGTAGAAGGCTGCCGAGTCCAATGGCAAGGAAGTGCCAGAAAGTGTAACCCTCTCTTTTCCCATGAAATCCATGACGGCCTTCTGCTTGTCCCACTGGAAATACCCTTCCCTGAGAGGCTTCCTAGCCTGTTTTCATGTACCCATGTTTCCGCGGTTTTGCTGTTGACAAACTGAATTTCTCTCCTCTTTCTCTATAGCAAGACGACAACGACAAAAAGAGAGGAGAGCAGAAATGAAGAAGGCTGCTCTGAGAGCTGCCGCTGCACGTGCAGAGGTGAGTCCTCGGTGAGCACAGACACGGCTCTTGTTGTTCTCTGTCTGTCATACGTGAAGGGGATTGTAGAATGCTGGGGGAAGCGGTGTCCTACTTTGACGCTCGCTTTCTTTCTTTCCAGTCCTCCACAATGAACAGCCTTGTGGAGATGATGGAGAAGCTGCAGCTGAAGGACTGAGTGGAGGAGCATCAGAAGGCAGCGGCTTCGTGGCAGCAGCCCAACTTGGCACTCTGGTTGCAGTCCATCAATAAACAATTGGAGCTTTGTATTCACAAAGAGCGCACGGCCTGATTTGTCCAGTGGCACTCAGTGAGCTGCTGCACCACCTCCTCGTTATTCCACTCGCGGCGCTGGGTCAGAACTCCCACATCTCCATCAGGGGATGCTGCAGGTTATAGAAGCAATGGATGCACCAGTCCTTGGCCCTGCCCATAAACGCACTGCCTGCAAAGCACGTGCACAGAATGCGAGTAGCACGGCCTGAGCACAGGCGCGCTGAGTTAGAGAACAGCTGTCTCGAGCTGTCTGAGTTTCTCGGGGCAGCACTGAGCAGAAGTGAGCGTGTGCCCCTCACCCTGCAGGCGTCTCTTCCCTGCAGGGGGAAGAGAGGCTCCGCCAGCTGCCTGATCCCGGAAGGCAGAGGTGTTCTCCTGACTTCTCTGCAGTGCTACCTTGCCTCATTGTCCCCCCTCTCTTCAGCCGTTTTGATGCTACTTTTCATCCTTTGGGCAGAGCTTGAGTCACTCTCATCATCGCACAGCTTTGTACTGAGCGGTGTGGAATTTTCTGGCTTTGCTCTTAAAAGCCTAGGCTGAAAACTGCAGCGTGCATGCTTAGTTTACATGGGGACATGGGGGGGGACATCCCCTAACCCCCATTATCGAAAAATAAACCTTAATTGCAAAAGTGAGGGGTGTCAACCCCCGACCCATGGGAACAAAGTGGTCCATGGGGGTGACACTGTGGGGGTGTCCCCATCTCCAGTACGTGACACCACCAGGGTGCCATGAAGGTGTCCCCAACTTTGGTGGTGTGACAGCACGATGCTGTGTCCCCACTTCTCCAGGAAGTCCTCCAGCTGGTTACAGTGTCCCCAGCTTCGGCTCAACGTCCCCAGGGGGTCCTTTTGTCCCCTCTGCATGACGGTGACACCCGATGCTGGCTGCCGAACGCGACACCCGATGACGATGACACCGCGTCACAGCTGTGCCACGCTGGTGTCACACAGTCCCCTCTGGTGGTGGCACAGAGTTCACCACCGTGCGTGTCCACATCCTCATGTCAGACGATGGTGACAGCGCCAGAGGACTCCAGTGTCACCAGGTCCAGCTCTAGGTGGGCCTGGAGGGGTGACAAAGAACAGTGAGAGGCTCAGTGACAGCATGGTGACAACGCAGAGCTGCCTGTGCCTGGCCCTATGCGGTGGTCAGAGTACAGGGAATGGTGTCACCCGATAGATGGTGGCACACAAGTGACGGTGACACCAGATGACGGTAACAACAGTGACAGCCAGGGATGGGGACACTGCGTCACGGCTGTTCCACATCGAGGTCACCCTGTGTCACGGTGTCACCTGAAGACAGTGACACTCAACGACTCCCAGTGGCATCCAGTGAAGGGAAGAACCAACAATGGTGACACCACCGACCCCATGTCACACCCACAGCAGACCCCACATGTCCCCCGACTGTCCCCAGCTCCCCTCCCTGTACACTCCTCGTCACCTCTTCAATGAGGATGGCACCGCTCTGCAGTTGTGCCAGTCCTCTTCTTGGTTGCAAGTGTCCCATTTGGTTTTGTCATCCAGTATTTTTGGGAGAAAACGTGTGGTAGTTCTAAGAGAAGGGGTATTTCTGGGAGAAAATATCCTCTTTTTGGAAGAGAAGGTGAAATTTACCACTGAAATGTGGTATTTCTGGGAGAAAATGACATACTTGAGGGAGAGAACTCGGAAATGGTGGGAGAGAATGTCTTCTATTCGAGAGCAACTGTGGTATTTTTGGTGTGACGACTGGTCCTTTGGGGAGAAAATACGGTAAATATGGGAGAAAATGTCCTCTTGAGGAGTGTCAAGTGGTACTTTTGAGAGAAAATGTCAGGTATTTCTCAGAAAACTGCTGTTTCTGGGAGATAGTAGCATCCTTGGTTGGAAAATGACAGGTGTTTGTGAGAAAGCTGGTATTTTGGGAAAAAAGGCCGTATTTTTAAGACGAAGCTGGTATTTCTGGGGGAATATGTCCCGTCTTTGGGAGAAAAGTGGTCTATCTTGGAGAAAATGTCATGTATTTGGGAGAAAACTGGTCTATCTGGAAGAAACTGCCATTTTTCTGGGAGTAAGTGTGATCCTGAGGAGCGTCAAGTAGTATTCTTGGGATGAAACGTGAGGTATTTCTAAGCGTAGTGGTATTTCTGGGAGAAAATGTCTTGTTTTGGGGGGAAAAGATCACATGTATGTGAGAAAGCTGGTATTTCTGGGAGTAAACGCCATATTTTTAGGAAAAAATGGGTATTTCCCGGATAATCGGTCACATAGTTAGGAGAAAAGTGGTCTACCTGGGAGAAAATGTCCTTGTTTTTTGGTGGAAGAGATCATGTGTAGGGGACTAAAATAGTGTTCCCGGATGAAAATGTCACGTATCTGTGAGAAAAGTGGTATCTGTGGGTCACAGTGCTGTTCCCCAGGGGTCGGTGCTGGGGCCTGTCCTCCTCAAGATCTTTCTTGATGAGCTGAGGGCACTGAGTGCACCCTCGGGAAGTTTGCGGATGACACCAGGCTGGCTGGAAGTGTGGATCTGCCTGGGGGTACCGAGGCCCCACAGAGGGATCTGGACAGGCTGGAGAGCTGGGCTGAAGCCAATGGGATGAGTTCCAACAAGGCCAAAGGCCAGGTCCTGCGCTTTGGCTGCAACAACCCCAGGCGACGCTACAGGCTGGGGGCGGAGCGGCTGGAAGATGCGTAGAGGAAGTGGACCTGGGGGTGTTGATGGATGCTGGGCTGAAATGAGCCAGCAGTGTGCCCGGGTGGCCAAGAAGGCCAATGGCATCCTGGCCTGCATCGGGAACGGTGTGGCCAGCAGGAACAGGGCAGTGATTGTCCCCCTGTCCTCAGCTCTGGTGAGGCCGCACCTCGAGTGCTGTGTCCACTTTTGGGCCCCTCACTGCCAGAAAGACATCGAGGCCCTGGAGCGGGTTCAAAGAAGGGCGCCAAGGCTGGCGAGGGGTCTGGAGCACAGAGCTCACGAGGAGCGGCTGAAGGAGCTGGGGTTGTTCAGTTGGAGAAGAGGAGGCTCAGGAAGACCTTACTGCTCTCTAGAACTACCTGAAGGGAGCTTGTAGTGAGCTGGGCTTCGGCCTCTCCTCTCGTGTCACTAGTGCCGAAAAACAACGTTATAACCCACAAATATCAGTGTTCTCCCAAATACACGATGTTTTCTTCCGGAAAGATCACTTTTCAATCCTAAATATGACAATTTGTTCCAAAAATGCGATATTTTCTCCCGGAAATACAAGCATTCTCCAAAATCCATGATATTTTCTCCCAGAATGCCAGCTTTATCAGAGATATATGAAATTTTCTTCCAAAATTATGATATTTCCTCCCAGAAATATCAGTTTCCTTAGAAATACTTCACGTTTCCTCCAAAAAATACAACATTACAATACCCCCCCTTCCCCATAATGTGATACTTTCTCCAGGGAGTCACAGTTTTCTTAGAAATACCTCATGTTTTCTCCAAACAATATGACATTACAGTCCTCAGTATGACATTTTCTCCCAAAAATAGGACATTTCCTCCCAGAAATACCAGTTATCTTTACAAAAATAGGACTGCAGCCATTGGAGATCTGCTGGAAGGACAGACGGCCAGCTCCAGGAGCTCCAGGAGGCTCCTGGAATGCAGCCATGGTCACTTTGTGCTCCGGGCGTTGGGCAGACCGACCAGAGGTGAAGCGTGGCTGGATCTGCTGCTCAGCAGTGCGGAGGAGATGATGAGTGAAAGGCGTTCAGGTTGGGGCAGCCTGGCTGCAGTGAGCACGGCTTGTGGGGTTGGTGATCCGAGGGATGTGGGCATGGCAAGGAGTGGGGCAGGACCTGAGCTTTGGGACGGCGAGCTTTAAGCTTTCACGGGCTGATGGCCCAGATCTCTGGGGATCTGTCTGTAAAAACAAAGATGGTGAGCAAAGCTGGCTGCTCTTCAAGGCTGCCTTCCCTTCTGAGAGCACAAGAGCTCTCCGTCCCTCTGAATAGAAAGCAGAGGACGCAGGAAGCCCATCGGCTCGCCGCAGACCTGCTGGGCAGCTGGGGGCAAAGCAAGGAGCAACAAGCTCTGCTAACAGGCCGTGTCACCTGGAGCAATACAGGGCTAACAAACAGGCCGTGTCACCTGGAGCAATACAGGGCTAACAGGCCGTGTCACCTGGGAAGAATACAGGGATGTCTGGACCTGCAGACGTGGGATCAGGAAACACAAGGCGCAGAACTGAACTTGGAGAGGGACGTGAAAAACAACAGGAAGACTTTCTACACGTGCATTGGCCAGAAGAGACAGGTCAAAGCAAGTGTGCCTCCTTTGTAAATGTAAAAGGAGAACTGCCTGCAACAGATGGAGAGAAGGCTGAGGTACAGAATGAGTTCTGTGCCTCGGTCTTCACTGGCAGCCAGGATTCCAGTGTTTGTCACGTCCCTGAGCCCTGCATCCATAAACCTCCAGGTGGGGACCGGGGTGGTAAATACCCCCTGCTGTGAGGGCAGAGCAGAGAGACTGCCTGATGAGATTGAACGTGTGCAAGTCTATGGAGCAGATAGATGGTGAGATGTGAGACTGAACGTGTACAAGTCTATGGGCAGGATGGCGTGCATCTCAGGGCTCTGAAGAAGCTGGCTGCCGAGCCGCTCTCCATCATATTTGAGAAGTCGTGGCTGTCAGGTGAGGTCCCGGATGCCTGGAGGAAGGGTCACGTCACCGTTGGCAAGAAAGGGAGCAAGGAGGACACGGGAACTACAGGCCGGTGAGTCTCACCTCTGTGCCTGGGAAGATGATGGGACAGATCCTCCTGGATGACATGCTTGATCACATGAGGAGTGAGCGTGTGATCCGAGACAGCCAGCACGGCTTCAGCAGGGGAAGTCATGCTTAACCAATCTGGTGGCCTTCTGTGATGGAGTGACGGTATCGGTGGACAAGGGGAGGGTGACCGACGTCATTTCCCCGGACTTGAGCACGGCCTTTGACACGGTCCCCCACCACATCCTTATCTCCAAACCGGAGGGATGTGGATTTGATGGGTGGACCACTCGATGGATAAGGAATTTGTTGTAAGGCCTCAGACAAAGAGTGGTTATTAATGGCCCTATGTCCAGGTGAGGCCAGTAACGAGCGGCATCCCCAGGGCTCTGTCTTGGGACCGGTGCTCTTTAGCACCTTTATCAACGACATGGATGGTGGAATCGAGTGCACCCTCAGCAAGTTTGCTGACAACACCAAGCTGAGCGGTGCGGTTGACACGGCTGAAGGAAGGGATGCCATTCGGAGGGACCTCGACAGGTTGGAAAGGCGGACCCGGGTGAACCTGATCAGGTCCTACACAGCACAGTGCAAGGTTTTGCACTTGGGCCGGAGGAATCCCAGGCATCCATACAGACTGGAAGGAGCGGTCCTTGAGAGCAGCCCCGTGGAGAAGGACCTGGGGGTCCTGATAGATGAAAAGCTTAGCATGAGCCAGCAGCGTGCCCTTGCAGGTGGGAAAGCAAATGGAATCCTGGGCTCCATCAGAAGAGGGGTGGCCAGCAGGGACAGGGAGGTGATTGTCCCCCTCTACTCCGCTCTTGTGAGGCCCCATCTGCAGTACTGCGACCACGTCTGGAGCCCCCAGTACAAGAAAGACAGGGAGCTGTTGGAGAGGATCCAGAGGAGGGCCACAAAGATGATCAGGGGACTGGAGCACCTCCCTTATGAGGACAGGCTGAGGGAGCTGGGCTTGTTCAGCCTGGAGAAAAGAAGGCTGCAGGGTGACCTCATTGCAGCATTTCAGCACCTAAAGGGAGCCTACAAGCAGGAGGGAAGTCAACTCTTGGAAAGGGTAGAAAACTGCAGGACGAGGGGAAATGGTTTGAAGTTGAGGGAGGGAAGATTTAGGGTGGATGTCAGGGGGAAGTTCTTTACAGAGAGTGGTCAGGTGCTGGAACAGCTGCCCAGAGAGATTGTGGATGCCCCATCCATCCCTGGAGGTGTTCAAGGCCAGATTGGATGGGAACCTGGGCAGCCTGGTCTAGTGTGAAATGTGGAGGTTGGTGGCCCTGCATGTAGCAGGGGGGTTGGAGATTCATGATCCTTGAGGTCCCTTCCAACCCTGGCAATTCTGTGATTCTCCTATTCTGTGTCTTCTCCCTGATGCCAATTGGAAGTGATATCCTTTAGTCTTCAGTATAACAGACATTCTGTGACTGTGCTTGAAGACAGTCTCCCTTGAGCGCTTTAGTTGTGCTTGTTTAGTGCTTGTAAAACCAACTGTGCAAGTGCTGCTCTCCTCCCCATTGTGAGGGGATTGCTGGCAGGAGCTAAGCAGTTATCACAGGCACATCCAGCAAGGAGCTGCCGTGGCAGATGGGCGGGTGGAGCAGCTGTCTTCCAACCTGTCCCCTGCAGCAGTTGGCATTCTGTAAGCTACTCTTCCCCAGTTTGCAGAACCAGTATCAAAAGTTGATACTCTTTTGTGAAAGAGTAAATGGGGGTTGAAAAAAGAGGCAATATGACATTCCTGACTGCAGATAAACAACAGCACAGATGCTGGTCACCGCCGCAGAAAAAGCTGGACTTGTTAATGAAGCAGCTTATCCATCTGTGTTGGGATTTTGTACAGCTGACCTCACCTGCCTCTCATTCCTTGCCATCGCCCCCTTTTTCCTCTAAGGTGAAAAAGACAGCCTTATTCTTTTTGAGTCCGTAATTGTGATCATTTATTGATTGAGTACAACCAGATAAGACATGGAGTGCCAAGTTGGGCGGCACTCGCAGCACTGCCCTGTAACACCACACACTGCAGCTGCTGCCTTCTGATGTTCTTCCTCTCAGTCCTTCAGGTGCAGATTCCGCATCGTTGCCACAGGACTGTTCATTATAGAGGACTGGAAAAAAACAAAGCAAGTGTAGAAATAGGACAGAAACAATCTAGGGAGAGCTCACTAAGAAAGTCTGAACAGTAAACTTCCACAACAGCCCCATGCAGAACAGCAGGTTACTGCCATTCAGATCACTGACATTACTTCCCATAACACACAGCTTAGCTGCTGTGCCCTCCTTTTTCCCTAGCTGAGCTGCATGCCCTTCCTTTTCCCTACCTGAGCTGCATGCCCTTCCTTTTCCCTACCTGAGCTGCATGCCCCTCGCCTCCTTTTTCTTGGTGCTCTTGCCTTTTCCTGCTACTCACTCCCAATCTCAACACTTGCCTGCTCTGCTTGCTGCTCTGACAAGTGCCTCTTAACTCTGCTCGCAGCTTCTCTCCTGCATGCCCTTCTCTATTCCCTTCTCGTGCCCTTCAGGCTTCTGCTCCCCTTGCTGAGCAAGCCCATGCCCGGTAGCTCCCCTTCAACCTCCTCCGCCCTTTGCCTTTCTCCACACAGATGCTTGCTTCTGGCCAGCACTCCTGCCCGCTGCCTAGCCCACAGCCCGCATCTCTTGGGGAGACAGCAAGGTGGCCTGGACCTACCCACACCTCCTCCCGGGCACGACTTCTCAGCTTTGCTTCAAGCCCACAAAAAGCCCCAAGGAGCTCCTCTTACCTTTGGGCTCAGCTTCTTCTCCTGCCGCGCAGCTCCTGTGCCAGGCGGGGGCTCAGCCCTCCCATTTTTCCCTTCCTCCCCTCCCCTCTCTCCTCTCCCCCCTCCTTCCCTTCCCCTCCCCTCCCGTACCCCCCCTTTTCTCCCTTTCCCCTCCCCTTCCCCCTTGCCTTATGGCAAACTCACCTTTCCTGCTCTTCACTCCCTCCTTCTTCATTCTCCTGCCTTTTGCTGCTACTCTCGCCTTACTTTCCCTTGCTGTGCTCTGCTTTGCTTTCTCTACATTTTGGCCATCCAGTCTTTTCTCAGCTGTTATTCTTGACTGTTTACTTGGCTTTTTTCTTCTTTTCTCATTTCTTTTTTTTCTGACCTTTTTGGGCTTTTTTCTTTTTCTTCTTTTTTTATGCTTTCGTTTCTTTTTTCATTTCATTGCACTTGTTCTTTTTTTTTTTTCTCTTTTCCTTTTCTTTTTGTTTTCATCTATTTTTTCTCATTTTCATCTTGGTTTTCTTTTTTCATTTTCACTCTTTTTTTCTTTTTTTTTTATTCCTTTTTTCTTTTTTTTTTCATTGCACTTTTCTTTTTTATTTCATTTTTCTCTCTCTTTTCTCATTTTTTTCTATTTTCATTTTTTCTTTTTCATCTTGGTTTTCTCTTTTTGTTTTCCATTTTTTTTTCTTTTTTCCTGTTTTATTTTTTTCCTTTATTACTCTTTTTTTTCCCTTTCTCTTTTTTCTTTCACCCTTTTTTCTTGTTTTTCATTTTTCTTTTTTTTTTTTTTATAATCATAGGTACTCCTGAAACCCCCTTTAAGCCCTCCTTACCCTCCCCATTCTTTCTTTTCTCCCTCACCTCCCCCCTTGCCCTATCCTACCATTCCCTTGCCTGCTCTTCTTACCTGAGCTGCTGTCCCTTCCTTTACCTACCTGAGCTGCTTGTTCCAAAAATTACCTAGCTGACCTGCTTGCCCCTCGCTTTCCCAGCTGAGCTGCTGGCCCCTCTCATTCCCTACCTGAGCTGCTTCCCCCTAACTTACCTAGCTGAGCTCCTTGCCCCTCACTACGTACTTGAGCAGATGTTTGCTCACTTGGCTTCCTTACTGGTTGTCCCCTCACTTACCTACCTCACCTGCTATCCACTCACTTTCCTAGCTTAGCTGCTGTCCCCTTCCTTTTCCCTACCTGAGCTGCATGCCCTTCCTTTTCCCTACCTGAGCTGCTTGCCCCTCCCTTCCCTACCTGAGCTGCATGCCCTTCCTTTTCCCTACCTGAGCTGCTTGCCCCTCGCCTCCTTTTTCTTGGTGCTCTTGCCTTTTCCTGCTACTCACTCCCAATCTCAACACTTGCCTGCTCTGCTTGCTGCTCTGACAAGTGCCTCTTAACTCTGCTCGCAGCTTCTCTCCTTCTGCATGCCCTTCTCTATTCCCTTCTCGTGCCCTTCAGGCTTCTGCTCCCCTTGCTGAGCAAGCCCATGCCCGGTAGCTCCCCTTCAACCTCCTCCGCCCTTTGCCTTTCTCCACACAGATGCTTGCTTCTGGCCAGCACTCCTGCCCGCTGCCTAGCCCACAGCCCGCATCTCCTGGGGAGACAGCAAGGTGGCCTGGAGCTACCCACACCTCCTCCCGGGCACGGCTTCTCAGCTTTGCTTCAAGCCCACAAAAAGCCCCAAGGAGCTCCTCTTACCTTTGGGCTCAGCTTCTTCTCCTGCCGTGCAGCTCCTGTGCCAGGCCGGGGCTCAGCTCTTCCCACACTCCTCCATTCCTGCAAGGTTGCTTTCCTTTGCTCTGCTGCAGTTAGCTTTCCTACTTGCTTTCTCTTGATATACATGGATTGCTTTTTACTTTTTTTCCTCCTCTGTGCCTCTTTTTTTCTGTTTTCAGCACTTCCATTTTTTTTTTCTTTTTCCATCTTTTTTTTTTCTTACTTTTCATTCTCATTTTTCCTTTTGTTTTTTTTTTTTTCCCCGCCCCGTTGAGATTCTCCCTCTTTATCCCCCTCAGCTTGCCTCTATCTGTGCCTCCAACTGGGTCTTCTCTCTCACATTCCCGTCTAGTGCCCGGTGTCACCCCACATTACCCTCTATTTCACTGTGCCCACGCAAACCCCCTATTGTCTCTCTGCAGCCTTTTATAACCTTACACCTCTCTACTTCCCCCCCAATCCCACCCACAGACCCCTGTCATGCCTGTTTCTCTATACCACGCCTACAGCCCTCCCGCTGCTCCCTGTAGCCCCACATCCCCTTCTATCCCACCTCCATTCCCCCTACAGCCACTCATAGAGCCACAGTTTCTTAGGTCCTCCCCCAGCCCCCTATATCCCTCCCCGTAGCTCTCGCCAGCCCCTCCCGGCCCCCAATGCTCCCTATAGCACCGTGTCCCCCCGTTTCCCCCTCACAGCCCTCTGCTGCCCTAAATCCCTTTGTACCCACCCCTATCGCCCCATGTACCCCGATACCACAGCCGCTGCAGCCCCGCCTGCCTCCCTATCCCCCCCCCGCCTTCCCAGCCCCTCACCCCACCAGGCTTCCTCCCCTGTCCCGGCGCCGCTCTCCGTCCCTCCCGGCTCCGGCTCTGCTGTGCTCAGCACCGCTCCCGTCGTGCCGCGGTTCCGTCTCGGTGCTGCCCGGACAGCTCCGGCGCGCAGCGGCGGTGCGGGGCGGCCAGGGCTGCGGGAGCGCCGCCGCCTGAGGGGAGAAGAGCTCTAGGCCGGCTGCCAACGGCCGTTCCCGCGCGCCGCGCATCAGCCAATCGGAGCCGGCGCCGCTGCCGCTGACCAACGAGAGCCCGGGGGCGGAACGGATCGGCACGTGCCCAACGAGAGCCCGGGGGCGGGACGGACCGGCACCTGACCAATGAGAGCCCGGGGCTGGGACGGTCCGGCACCTGCCCAATGAGAGCCCGGGGGCGGTGCGGCGTTACGCTGCGCTATTGGTGGGAGGAGCGCGGCAGGGGGCGGGCCGTGGGTGGGGCCTCGGGGTGCGCCCTACTGCTATAGGGGGTGCGAGATGGGAATGGGATTGACAGGTGGGAGGTGGGGCTTGGATGTGGGGTTGGGATATGAGGTTTGGAACTGGGCTTGGGATGTTGGATGTGCACTGGGATGTGAAATGTAGGGTTGGGGTGTGGGGATATGGATATGGGGTGGATATGGAATGGGAGATAGGAAAATGGAATATATATGGGATGGGCTTGGGATGGACATGGGACCAACACTGAAGAATGTGGGATGGATTGGGGATGAAATATGGACACGGGATGGGATTGGGATGATAGTGGCATGGGATAAGTAGATGGAATGGACATGGGATGCATGTGGGGATAAGGATTCGGAATGGCTATGGATATAGGGTTAAGGATGGGGATAGGATGTGGGGGTATGGATATGGGATGGGTTTGAGATGGCTGTGGGGTGGATATGATGGATATGGGATGGGATAACGTTGTGGGATACGGACGAGGGATGGCTACGAGATGGAGCTGTACTGGTTATAGGGCCATAGGGGCGATGGGGCCAGAATGCTGCAGTCACCTCTGTCCCCAGAGTTCATCCCCAGTGTGACACATGGAGCCCCACAGCCGCTCCTCTGCCCTTTATCACTTACATGGGGAGGACATCCCCCAACCTCCATTATCAAAAATAAACCTTAATTAGAAAAGTGAGGGGTGTCAACCCCGCCCCATGGGAACAATGTTTTCTGTGGGGGAGGGCACAGATGGCGTCTCCAGAGGGCTGTCCCAAACTCTGGGGGGTGTTCACAACTCTAGGATATGACACCACCAGGGTGCCATGAAGGTGTCCCAAGCTTTGGGGTGTGACACAGGGATGTCCCCAATTTTGGTGGTGTGACATTGTCATGTGGTGTTCCCACTTCCCTGGGAAGTCCTCCAGGTGGTCACGGTGTCCCCAGCTTCGGCTCAATGTCCCCAGGGTTTTTTTTGTCCCCTCTGCATGACGGTGACACCCGGCGCCAGCTGCCAGGAGTGACGCCCAACGGTGATGACACCGCATCACGGCTGTGCCACGCTGGTGTCACACAGTCCCCTCTGGTGGTGGCACAGAGTTCACCACCGTGCATGTCCCCGTCCTCATGACAGACGATGGTGACAGCACCAGAGGTTTCCGGTGTCACCGGGTCCTGCGGTAGGCAGGTCTGGAGGGGTGACAAACAACAGTGAGAGGCTCAGTGACAGCATGGTGACAACGTGGTGCCGCCTGTGCCTGCCCCCATGTGATGGTCAGAGTACAGGGAATGGTGTCACCCGATAGATGGTGGCACACAAGTGATGGTGACACCAGATGACGGTAACAACAGTGACAGCCAGGGATGGGGACGCTGCGTCACGGCTGTTCCACATCGAGGTCACCCTGTGTCACGGCGCCACCTGAAGACAGTGACATTCAGTGACACCCAATGGCATCCAGTGAAGGTGACACCCAACAATGGTGACACCACCGACCCCATGTCACACCCACAGCAGACCCCACGTGTCCCCCGACTGTCCCCTGCCCCCCTCCCTGTACCCCTCCTCGTCACCTCTTCAATGAGGATGGCACCGTGCTGAAGTTGTGCCACCATGGCAGGGGGGACAGCATGGGACAGTCATGGACAGCCAGGGTGACAGCGTCCAGGAGCTGTAGGACGCAGATGGGGCTCTCAAGGTACGTTGGTACGGCCCCAGGTTCCATGGTTACGGTGACAGTGAGAACTTTGGGGACAAGTGGTTGTCCGGTGTCACCCGGTGGCCCTGGGGGGATTGTTTCCGTGGGGCTTTGCACAGGGATTGGTGGGAACCATCCATTTCTGAAAGGAAGTGGCAAAAAATATACAAGAAAAGTGACATAGTATTGATTTTAATGGAAACAGACATTATTGGGGGCGATCCCACGGGGACAAAGAAGAGCGAGAATGTGTCACTATGTGAGGTTGTCCTCAAAATCCCCACTAGAGACCTCTGGAGGACTCCAGGAACGCCTGGGGACCCCAAGACACCCATGGGACATCTCCAGACCCTTCCAGAAGACAATAGGACCCTCTGAACCCACCTGAGGACCCCCCCACATTCCACAGGATCATTCTGGGACGTCTGCAGACCCTTCTGGATGAATCCAAGGACCCCCTGGATCAATTTGAAAACCCCCTGCACCCTCCAAGTCCTCTCTGGGACATCCCCAGAGATGTCTCTGATGACGGGATGACTCCAGGACCACTCAGACCCACATGAGAACTCTCTGGACCCTACCAGACTCTACTGGCACATCTCCAAATCATCCCAGTGGCTCCTCGGAGCTCCTGGACCCATCCTGGGAGCTTCCAGATCCTTCCAGGGACCCCCAGGACCATTCTTGGGACCCCCTGGACACCCCAGGATCCCTCTGGGACATCTCCAGATCCTTCTGTATGAATCCAAGGACACCTTGGATCCACCTGGGGACCAACTGGATGCCCCAAACCCCTCTACAACATCTCCAGATTCTTCTGCATGCCTCCAGGGGTATATAGGGGGGGGCTCGTGGGGAATCTATGGGCGGAAAGGTGTGAGTGGGGCTTCTGTGAGGTGGAAAGAGGGTCTGGAGGTGGAGAAAGGTTGGAAGGGGAAACTGAGGGATTGTGGAGGGCTTCTGTGGCGTGGAAAGGGGCTCTGAGGATGGAGAGAGGGGGTTGTGAGGGGGAAAAGAGCAGAACGAGGCTTCTGTGAGTGAAAAGGGGGCCTGGGGATGGAGGGGTACATTGTGGAGGGGAACTTGAGGGGTGGAAAGGGGGCTTCTGTAGGGCAGAAAGGGGGGTCTGGGAGTGGACGGGGGGTTGTGTGGGGGAAAAAAGGGGTGAGTTGGGTCTCTGCTGGGAGGAAAAGGGGTCTAGGAATGGAGAAGGGGTGGCAGAGAAAATCTGGAGGGTTGTGGGGGGCTTCTATGGGGTGGAAGGGGAGTCTGGGGGACACCTTAGGGAAGTATTGGGGGGGAGAAGAGGAGAGTGGGATGTCTATGGGGTGGAAAAAGAGTCTGGGGGGAAACTTAGTGGCTTGTGTGGGGGAAAGGGGTGAACAGAGTTTCTACAAGGCAGGAAGAGCATCTGGGGGTGGAGGGAGGGGTGGGAGGGAAGAGCCAGGGGTTGTGCGAGGCTTCTATGGGGTCTGGCTGAGGGAAATTGGAGGTCAAAATGAGGAACTGACTCCAGGGGTCAGGGAGGAGCGCACAGGGGGTTACAGGGACCTCTAGGGGTCAGAAAAAAGGGGCCAGGAGGTGGGAGGAGAAGGGAGGACACGGGACCCTGGGGGTCAAATAGAGGGGAATGGGGGGTGGTAGGAGACTCTGGGGATCAGAATGGGGGAATTGGAGTGGGGGCACTCGGGGGGAGGAGAGGGGGTTCGGGGGTCAGATAGAGGAGACTGGGAAAGGGGGGGACTCTAGGGGACAGAATGGGGAGAGCGGTGGGGGGGTGGGGGGACACCAGGGATCAGAACGGGGGACTGGGGAGGGATGAGGGATCGGGGGGGGACCCTGGGGATCAGAATGGGGGAGGCACAGAGGGGAGGGGTGGAAGAGGACTACGGCGATCAGAACGGGGGGACTGGAGGGGAGGGAGACCGGGGGGAGGGTGTAACCCCGGGGGGCACACAGAGGGACTGGGGGGTGCGGGCGATCAGCGGCAGGGGGACAGGGGGGGAGGGCAGCGAAAGACACGGGGTGGGGGAGGCGGCGAGACGCAGGGCAGCCGCCCCCGCCGAGGGAAGCCCCGAGCACCACGGAGACCCCGCGGGGCCGAGACAGAGCGGCACGCGGCCCCCCCGCCGCCTTCACCCCGGCCCCCGCCCCGGCGCCCCCCGAACACCCACCTGTAGGAGCCGAGGCGGCGCCCGGAGCCCCGAGGCGCCCCGCACCGCTTCCGCACGGCCGCCTCCTCGGGCCGCGGCGTGATGACGTCACTCGGCGGGGACGGCGCGGCGCCGTAGCGACGGACCGGCGCTGAGGCGCTGAGGCGCCGTCGCCGTGGCGACGCCGTCGAACGGTACCGCTCCTGCGGGAGCCGCGCTGAGACGTGCGGCGTCTCCGGCTTCCCCAGAATCGCTGTCTCCAGGCCGATTCCGAGCTGCTGGCGCTTCTTGAAAGCCGAGCGCGCATCTCTGCCCGGTTTTCTCACGGCTCCTGCGGCGGCATCTCTGGCCACTTTCTCCTCCAAGGAAGAACCGAGCGGTGGCCCGGCCGGGCTCGGTGCGTGGGATGTGAGAAGGGCACAGCCCGGAGCAGGACCTGAAGAACGAGCTCAGCTCACCGCTGGCACGTGTTCTGTAGTCCCCCGGGTCCTGCAGAGCTGCGCTGGACTCGCTGAGCAGCACGGCGTGGTGCGGGGATGTAAGAGAACACAGGTGCTCGGTAGACTTGCTGGGGCAGGGAGCTCTCACTGACGCTAAACTCGCTGAAACGGAGTGACTCGTTCAGGACACGTGCCTGAAACATATGCTGGTTCTCTAGGCAGAGCTGCCGGACAGACCTGTCAGCACTGGGAATTAAGCACGGCAGTGAGATGAAGCCAATGATGCGTTCATGTAAGAGCAAGAGGTGCTTTGGAATGCCTTTATGGCTGCACAGCTCCTCGGGAAGCAGTTACACCTGCCGGCTCAATAAGAGCTGTCCCGTAGATGCTGTACAGCTGTGGAGCCTTTGCCCACCTGCACTGCATCTTTTAGATGTATCATTGAGAGGAATTGAACCAGCAAGGCTTCAGGGCTGAGCTCTAAGAATGGAAACTCCCTCAACTTTTGAAAGAGACCGGGTTTCTAAGGTCTTAAGACCTGGAGCTGGCAGGGCACACCCCTCTTGTGCCCTTCCCCTGACTGGTTTTTGGGAGACAGCAAATGGACACCCCTACAAGAAGTCTCAGGGTGTTTCCTTCTGACACTCTTGTTATGGAAGTAAGAATACATTCCTGGCTCCATTTTGCTCTTGTGTCAGAAGGCAGAGATTTAAGCTACATAAGTCACTTTTCCACAAACGTTCCCACAGAACGTGGACCTGGCCTTTGGCCTTGTTGGAACTCATCCCATTGGCTTCAGCCCAGCTCTCCAGCCTGTCCAGATCCCTCTGTGGGGCCTCGCTACCCCCAGGCAGATCCACGCTTCCAGCCAGCCTGGTGTCATCCGCAAACTTCCCGAGGGTGCACTCAGTGCCCTCAACTCATCAAGAAAGATCTTGAGGAGGACAGGCCCCAGCACCGACCCCTGGGGAACAGCACTGTGACCCACAGATACCACTTTTCTCACAGATACGTGACATTTTCATCCGGGAACACTATTTTAGTCCCCTACACATGATCTCTTCCACCAAAAAACAAGGACATTTTCTCCCAGGTAGACCACTTTTCTCCTAACTATGTGACCGATTATCCGGGAAATACCCATTTTTTCCTAAAAATATGGCGTTTACTCCCAGAAATACCAGCTTTCTCACATACATGTGATCTTTTCCCCCCAAAACAAGACATTTTCTCCCAGAAATACCACTACGCTTAGAAATACCTCACGTTTCATCCCAAGAATACTACTTGACGCTCCTCAGGATCACACTTACTCCCAGAAAAATGGCAGTTTCTTCCAGATAGACCAGTTTTCTCCCAAATACATGACATTTTCTCCAAGATAGACCACTTTTCTCCCAAAGATGGGACATATTCCCCCAGAAATACCAGCTTCGTCTTAAAAATACGGCCTTTTTTCCCAAAATACCAGCTTTCTCACAAACACCTGTCATTTTCCAACCAAGGATGCTACTATCTCCCAGAAACAGCAGTTTTCTGAGAAATACCTGACATTTTCTCTCAAAAGTACCACTTGACACTCCTCAAGAGGACATTTTCTCCCATATTTACCGTATTTTCTCCCCAAAGGACCAGTCGTCACACCAAAAATACCACAGTTGCTCTCGAATAGAAGACATTCTCTCCCACCATTTCCGAGTTCTCTCCCTCAAGTATGTCATTTTCTCCCAGAAATACCACATTTCAGTGGTAAATTTCACCTTCTCTTCCAAAAAGAGGATATTTTCTCCCAGAAATACCCCTTCTCTTAGAACTACCACACGTTTTCTCCCAAAAATACTGGATGACAAAACCAAATGGGACACTTGCAACCAAGAAGAGGACTGGCACAACTGCAGAGCGGTGCCATCCTCATTGAAGAGGTGACGAGGAGTGTACAGGGAGGGGAGCTGGGGACAGTCGGGGGACATGTGGGGTCTGCTGTGGGTGTGACATGGGGTCGGTGGTGTCACCATTGTTGGTTCTTCCCTTCACTGGATGCCACTGGGAGTCGTTGAGTGTCACTGTCTTCAGGTGACACCGTGACACAGGGTGACCTCGATGTGGAACAGCCGTGACGCAGTGTCCCCATCCCTGGCTGTCACTGTTGTTACCGTCATCTGGTGTCACCGTCACTTGTGTGCCACCATCTATCGGGTGACACCATTCCCTGTACTCTGACCACCGCATAGGGCCAGGCACAGGCAGCTCTGCGTTGTCACCATGCTGTCACTGAGCCTCTCACTGTTGTTTGTCACCCCTCCAGGCCCACCTAGAGCTGGACCTGGTGACACTGGAGTCCTCTGGCGCTGTCACCATCGTCTGACATGAGGATGTGGACACGCACGGTGGTGAACTCTGTGCCACCACCAGAGGGGACTGTGTGACACCAGCGTGGCACAGCCGTGACGCGGTGTCATCGTCATCGGGTGTCGCGTTCGGCAGCCAGCATCGGGTGTCACCGTCATGCAGAGGGGACAAAAGGACCCCCTGGGGACGTTGAGCCGAAGCTGGGGACACTGTAACCAGCTGGAGGACTTCCTGGAGAAGTGGGGACACAGCATCGTGCTGTCACACCACCAAAGTTGGGGACACCTTCATGGCACCCTGGTGGTGTCACGTACTGGAGATGGGGACACCCCCACAGTGTCACCCCCATGGACCACTTTGTTCCCATGGGTCGGGGGTTGACACCCCTCACTTTTGCAATTAAGGTTTATTTTTCGATAATGGGGGTTAGGGGATGTCCCCCCCCATGTCCCCATGTAAACTAAGCATGCACGCTGCAGTTTTCAGCCTAGGCTTTTAAGAGCAAAGCCAGAAAATTCCACACCGCTCAGTACAAAGCTGTGCGATGATGAGAGTGACTCAAGCTCTGCCCAAAGGATGAAAAGTAGCATCAAAACGGCTGAAGAGAGGGGGGACAATGAGGCAAGGTAGCACTGCAGAGAAGTCAGGAGAACACCTCTGCCTTCCAGGATCAGGCAGCCGGCGGAGCCTCTCTTCCCCCAACAGAGACGCCTGCAGGGTGAGGGGCACACGCTCACTTCTGCTCAGTGCTGCCCCGAGAAACTCAGACAGCTCGAGACAGCTGTTCTCTAACTCAGCGCGCCTGTGCTCAGGCCGTGCTACTCGCAGTTCTGTGCACGTGCTTTGCAGGCAGTGCGTTTATGGGCAGGGCCAAGGACTGGTGCATCCATTGCTTCTATAACCTGCAGCATCCCCTGATGGAGATGTGGGAGTTCTGACCCAGCGCCGCGAGTGGAATAACGAGGAGGTGGTGCAGCAGCTCACTGAGTGCCACTGGACAAATCAGGCCGTGCGCTCTTTGTGAATACAAAGCTCCAATTGTTTATTGATGGACTGCAACCAGAGTGCCAAGTTGGGCTGCTGCCACGAAGCCGCTGCCTTCTGATGCTCCTCCACTCAGTCCTTCAGCTGCAGCTTCTCCATCATCTCCACAAGGCTGTTCATTGTGGAGGACTGGAAAGAAAGAAAGCGAGCGTCAAAGTAGGACACCGCTTCCCCCAGCATTCTACAATCCCCTTCACGTCTGACAGACAGAGAACAACAAGAGCCGTGTCTGTGCTCACCGAGGACTCACCTCTGCACGTGCAGCGGCAGCTCTCAGAGCAGCCTTCTTCATTTCTGCTCTCCTCTCTTTTTGTCGTTGTCGTCTTGCTATAGAGAAAGAGGAGAGAAATTCAGTTTGTCAACAGCAAAACCGCGGAAACATGGGTACATGAAAACAGGCTAGGAAGCCTCTCAGGGAAGGGTATTTCCAGTGGGACAAGCAGAAGGCCGTCATGGATTTCATGGGAAAAGAGAGGGTTACACTTTCTGGCACTTCCTTGCCATTGGACTCGGCAGCCTTCTACTCTTTTCCCCTCTCCGCAGAGAGAAGGAGAAAGCAAAGCAAATCCTAAGCAAACTCCATGCACCTGATAAGGGAAGCACCTCACCAGGGCAGCTGCAGCACCTTCCTACCTCTTCGCTTTGAGGTCCGGAACCGCTCAGTCGGCGCTGGGGCAGGCCCAGGGTGTGTTGCTGGAGCTGGCACACCGCCTCTGCTCTGATGTGGGCTCTGAGCCTTCTCCCCATCGCGCTCCACCTTCACTTGTTTCTTGGCAGGCCACAGCTCTGCTTTTTGCTCCTCTTCCTCCACTCCCTTGCGCTTTCTTGCAGCCATGGTCTTGGAGAGGGAGTGGTTGTCAACTGCAGGGGAAGGTCTTTCCCCTCTGCTGGGACCTGCTGTTCCAGGAAGCCCTCCTGGAGCCTGGAGAGGAGCTTTCGCGTACATCTTGCCGTTTGGCTCAGCACCTCTCCCTGTTCAAATCAAGCAAGGGGAAGCAGCAAGATTAAAAGAGAGTCACACACTGCCTTCGGTCTGCAAAATGGGCCACAATGCTAGGAACTCTCGAGTGTTCACAGCAATGGACCTTGGGATCTTGGCTGAACTGTGGGCCATTTCCAATTGGGACAGGAAAGGCAACTGTAATCCCCAGGGATTAAGATCTCAAGCAACACGCAACGACAGCAGTCCCAGGAAAGGACAGACAGAAAGCCTAACTAGAAAGACAGTGCACCAAACCCAGATGCTGCTGTGTGTCTGTACCTCTCTTGGGGGCTGTGCCACACTCCATGCTCCTCCCCTGGCTTCCTGCAAGGCTGCGCTTCACTGCAAGCCTGCTTGCATCAGCTTCTGTCAGAAAGGAAACAAGAAAGACATGAAGAGCATCTCTTTGGAGGAGCATTTTAGCACAGCCAACCACAAACTTCTGCTCCTCAAGCGTAGTTTCTTCAATTGGCCTTTCTGCTGCTACAACGCTGTGCCATTTCTGCAGTCAGCACAGATCTGCAGTGCCCCTTCTTTTCTCCTCCATCCCACACAGCCCTTCATGCAGCCCTATTTAGAGGCAGGTACCCACACCACAGCTCACAAGAGCTTCTTACCTGGGGAGGCTTTCCGTTTCCCCCCAAGCCCAGCACCATTCCATGGACGCGCAGGCTCCGTCCCTACAACAACAGATTGTGTGTTGATTTCACAGACACCAGGAGCAGCACTGTCCTGTTAGCCCACGTCCACCACAAAAACCAAAAGACACTCTTCTACAGCCAGAACAGAAACTGATCTTTAAACTGCAGTGCGCTTGCACAAAGCACTACTGCTCTCATTCCCGCTCAGGTGGCAGCAGAGGAACCCCAGTCTGCCTGACAGCTCTGCATGCTGCAGAGCAAAGCTGCGTCAGCACACAAAACGCTATCAGCTGCAAAAGTCGAGGCACGGATTTTTTGTCCCTACAGGGAATGCACTCAGCTCTGAGCACCACCACTTACACACACACTTCTGTCTCACTGCTGCCATCTGTTGCTGTCGGCCTCTCTAATGCTTCCACCATGGTTACCGGACACCCCTGCAGTGCTGCACCGCTCAGAAGTAATACTTAAAATGCATTCTTCCATACTTCATGACAGAGGACTGCAGAGACTCACTTTTGCGTGGTGCTAAGGATGGTCCGTCCCCATCGCGTCCCTCTGTGCGCTGCAAGGCGCTGTTGGATCTCTGGCAGCCTGCTGGGTGCTGCTCCCTAGCACAGGGAACTGCGCCGCGCTGCTTCTGAGGACAGAAATAAAGGAAGGGCCATGGAAACGGCCACCCAACGTTTGCAAAGAGATGCAGCGTTCCAGATGGTGCCAGAGGTGGGTATCAGAGTGCTGAGACATTAGTTATCACTAACGGAAACATTTGGGAGCGCATTCACAACATCTGCACGCGCTGCAATTTCTGGGCATATCCAGCTTTCTCATCGTTCAGGTGGAGAAGACGGGCGCTCTCAGACATCACTTCGGGGGGTTAAACCAACACACCTGCAAACACCAGCATTATTCCGAGGGAAACAGTGACTTCAGGTGCCACAGTTCAACCCATGCAAAATTACCGTACACAGCCTTAGCTCTTCACCACTATTTCTTCCCCACCCTTTACTACTGCAGGCAGCTAGAACAAACTTCTCAGCAGAAACCCAGGGCAGCTGGCAAACCATAACCAGGTGCAGCTGGCAGGAGGGCAGTGCCCGCTCTCTGCTCCCACCCTGCCCCAGCAGGTTAAGGAGCCTGGCAATGCTGTCCTGTTGCTGCAAGTGCACAACCCAGCCGCTTACTGAGCTAACAAAGGACCAGCAGGGCTCCCCCTGCTCCACCCCTTCCCCTCCAAAACCAGAGAAAGGAGAAACCCAAGCGAAAGAAACCCAGCCATACCTTTCCACGCGCAAAGCAGCGATGGCAACTGCGTCCGTCTCCCTGCTGAGACATGCTGGGGAACGTCTCAGGGGAAGCTCAAGTTCCCGGGGTCCTCTCCACAGGGACTGCCCGCACTGTTGGAAAGAGCTGGCTTCACTCTCTCTTCAAGTGCCTCGATCCCCAAAATCTCCTTTTGGAAAGGAAAAAGGAACCCTAAGGAAAGAACCTGCAAGTGAAAAACAGTGAGGAAGAAGCATTTTCCCAGCATTCTTCTGCTGTGCAGTTTAGACTCTCGGGCAGGGCAATGTCTCGAAACCAGCTGGTTACAAGGACTGTCCCCAAAATACACCCAGCTCCTGTACAGCTGCCATGATTTCTGACAGCAAGCGTTCTCCATCTCCTCAATAGTTACGCGCCTTGAAGCACATGGCTGGTGTTGCTGTCCTGAAGAAAACTCCCTCTGTCTCACTGCCAGCCGGGACGAGGGCTGATGCAGCGTGCCCACCCCAGCCCAGCTTTCCTGCTGAGACACCTCCCGGCAACCACCCAGCACCAAACCCAGCTCACCTGCTCGGCCTGCTCAGCCTGAGCTGTGCCCAGCTCACGCACACGCCGCAGCGGTGCTTCCGACGGGCTCTCGCAGGGTGATCTCTCAAGGAAAGCTCACAGCTCAGTCTCTGCGTGCAGCACACTCACCAGAGCACCAGCTCTGCTCACCGGCTGTGCCACAAACGCTCCCACCTCGGCGATGACTGTGACCTCAGCGAGTGCCCGCATCACTTCTGTGCTTCCATCATAAGCAAAGGGCGTGCTCACCTCCCAGATCCAAATTTTAGGAAACCAACACCACGGTCTCCCAACGGGTTTATTTAAGTAAAAGAACAGAGAAATTAAGATGAACCTCATGCAGCCAGTTCTTGCTCAGGTGCTGCACAATCGGACCAAGGAGATGTTACCCCCAGGCTGCCTCCAGCTTGGAGGATTTGAGCTCCCAAGCAACCAGCAAGCATTTGGACGTGCCCTCCCCCTGCTTTTTACAAGGACAGACGAGTCCTTCTTGGGATGCCAGCTATTCTGCAAAGGCGGAATAGCTCTGTTCTTGGGCCGCAGCTCCTTGGCCACGCGCTTCTCAAATACTGGGGCTGCATTACCTCCTGGGCATCCACACGTGCTCCGACTCTCCCGCAGGGTTTCTGGCTTCCTGCTGGGGAGCTTCTCATCTTCTGCAATATCATTCCTGCCTCCTCTGGTACCATCCTGGGAGATGCTGCAGAGCTCATGAGCCTGAACTACCTTCCTCCCATCAGCAGCTGCTCTTGCTTTAAAGAAGTGCCAGCACCTACGAATCAGCTTGGAGAAAGTAATTCTGGAGACCCAGAGACACTGCAAGTTTCAATGCAGCTCCCACAAGAACGCTGCTGTTAAATCCGTAGAATCATAGAATGGATCAGGTTGGAAAAGACCCGAAAGATCATGGAGTCCAACCGCAACCTGACCATACTCCCCTAACTCTAACAACCCACCACTCAATCATGTCCCTGAGCACCACATCCAGAGCTCTTTAAACACGTTCAGGGACAGCCAGGACACATCCCCAATTAGCCAGGACTGCTGAAGGATGATGGAGAGCGGCTTGGCAGCCACGTCTGCCAACCCCCTCAGCACCCCAAGGTTCAATCCATCCGGCCCCATGGCTTTCAAAGCAGGTTTTGTTTTTTTAATTATTGTCTCCCATTCTATCTTTTCTTTTAGAAAGGAATCTAAAAGATGAAAAGTAAGAAAGTACTAAACAAAATGAATCAAAAGAAATGAAAGAAGGAAAGAAAGGGGAAGAGATGAAAAGAGACGGAAAGAAAAGGGGAGAGGGAAAGAAAAGGGGAGAGGGAAAGAAAAGGGGAGAGGGGAAGAAAAGGGGAGAGGGGAAGAAAAGGGGAGAGGGGAAGAAAAGGGGAGAGGGGAAGAAAAGGGGAGAGGGGAAGAAAAGGGGAGAGGGGAAGAAAAGGGGAGAGGGGAAGAAAAGGGGAGAGGGGAAGAAAAGGGGAGAGGGGAAGAAAAGGGGAGAGGGGAAGAAAAGGGGAGAGGGGAAGAAAAGGGGAGAGGGGAAGAAAAGGGGAGAGGGGAAGAAAAGGGGAGAGGGGAAGAAAAGGGGAGAGGGGAAGAAAAGGGGAGAGGGGAAGAAAAGGGGAGAGGGGAAGAAAAGGGGAGAGGGGAAGAAAAGGGGAGAGGGGAAGAAAAGGGGAGAGGGGAAGAAAAGGGGAGAGGGGAAGAAAAGGGGAGAGGGGAAGAAAAGGGGAGAGGGGAAGAAAAGGGGAGAGGGGAAGAAAAGGGGAGAGGGGAAGAAAAGGGGAGAGGGGAAGAAAAGGGGAGAGGGAAAGAAAAGGGGAGAGGGAAAGAAAAGGGGAGAGGGAAAGAAAAGATGGAAAACAGAAAACAAAATGAAAAAAGGAAAAAAAGGAAAGGAAGGGAAGAAAAGAAGAAAAAGGAAAGGAGAAAAAACCATCCTTCCATCACCATTGCTACCACAAGCACTAAACCATATCCTGTAACTCCTAATCCAGATGCCTCATGAACACTGCCAGGGACGGCGACTCCACCACCTTCCTGGGCAGCCATTCCAGTGCCTGGCTGCTCTCTGAGAGAACAAGTTCTTCCTTATGTCTAACCTAAACCTCCTCTGGTACAACTTATGGCCATTTCCTCGGGTCCTGTTTGTTGCCTGGGAGACGAGGCCAAACCCCTCCTCATCACAGCCTCCATTCAGGAAGTTGTAGATTGCAATGAGGTCTCCTCTGAGCCTCCTCTTCTCCAGACTGAACAACCCCAACTCCTTCAGCCGCTCCTCGTAAGGCCTGTGTTCCAGACCCCATACCAGCTTTGTTGCCCTTCTCTGGACACGTTCCAGGGCCTCAATGTCTTTTTTTGTAGTGAGCGGCCCAAAACTGAACACAGTGCTCAATGCGTGGCCTCACCAGGGCTGAGTACAGGGGGATGATTCCCTCCCTGCTCCTGCTGGCCATGCTATTTCTAATGCAAGATGCTGTTGGCCCTCTTGGCCACCTGGGCACACCTCTGTCCCTGGAAAGGTGATGGAACAGCTTGTGCTGGATGCCATCTCCAGACAACTGGAAGAAAAGGAGGTTATCAGGAGTAATCAGCAAGGGTTCACCAGGGGGAGGGCATGCTTGACCAACCTGGTAGCCTTCTACGATGTTGTCACTGGCTGGGTGGATGTAGTGCATGTAGTCTACCTTGCTTTCAGCAAGGCGTTTGATACCGTCTCCCACAACATCCTTATGACAAAGCTGAGGAAGTGTGGACAGATGAGTGGACAGTGAGGTGGGTTGAGAACTGGCTGACTGGCAGAGCGCAGAGGGTCGTCGTTGGCGGTGCAGAGTCCGGTTGGAGACCTGTAACCAGCGGTGTTCCTCAGGGGTCGGTGCTGGGTCCGGTCTTGTTCAACATCTTCATCAATGTCCTCAATGAGGGAATAGTGCTCACCCTCAGCAAGGGTGATCTGTGAGGCCCCGTGTACTGAAAGGCAGCCACACGGTCTCCCATGAGCCTTCTGTTCTCCGGGCTCAACAAGCCCAAACCTCTCAGTCTCTCTCCAAAGGAGACATTCCCGATGCTTTGAAGCCTTTGAAGTCACGTTCCTGATGTCCAAGTTACGTGCCCATCATGTGTTAATGCTGTTGTGCCAATCGGTGGACTCAACAGCTGCAACAAAGACACCAACGTCTTTGGGATAGGCTTATTTTACTGCCTATGACAAAATAAAACCAACAGTAATATTGGCAGCGTCTATAGCCAAAAGAGAAGCTTAGCAGTAAAGGGAATAAGCAAGGCAGTGGGCCTACTCATTGCCACGTGAACACAGTGGTGAAGAAAGATCCACGACCAATTGCCCCAGCACTTTACCATCAGCCAGATCCGCAGTCACTGGGGAGCCCCGTTTGCAGGGAGGATCTGAAGAACCTCTCCCAGCCATGGGGAAGTTGCACAGCAATGCATCCATCCCACGAGTGAGGCGTCCAGAGCCGCTGCAAGCAGCTCCAGCCTTTCTAGCACAGAGTAAACCAATGTACGGAGCAGTCCGAGGGAACAGCCGCTGCCCTCTTTCTCCTCTTGGTTTTCGCCCCGAAGCCTGGCCAGGGCTCAAGGGGAACAAAAGGCGTCGTGCTGTCAATCTTGCTGCAGCACGGGCCTCTTTGGCAAGACTGTCTGCCCAGCCCCCCCGCGTCGGGCTTCGTCGGGTAACGAACTCAGCAGCAAAGCTGCCCTCGGCTCCTCGGGGAGAGCCCGCCGTCGTCACGGAAACGCAGCGTGACAGCACGCAGGTCCCAGCAGCCCGGCTGATGTCACCGGCGCCGTGACTTCCTCTGCCTGCCCTGGAGCCGCAGCCCGAGAGCTTTCCGGCCCCCGGCCTCCCTCTCCCTGGTCAGCGCCAGCGCCGCCAGCTTTCTTCTCGGACAGACGTGAATACAGAAAACGGCAGTCGAGTCCTCCGCCTGCGGGGCAGCGGCTCAGCACGGCGCTGCTGACCGTTCGAGCCGAGCCGAGCCGGAACCGAAGGCGGCCGCCCGACTCTGCCGGGCTCCGACGCGTCTCGATCGGCGGGGTCGGTCCCTCTCTTTCGGGGCTGCCCGGCTCGGCCAGGAGCCGCTCCCGGACACCGGGCGTCCCGCCGCTCGCAGTCAGCCGCCGGTTCTCAGCCGGCGGCGCCCCGCCGCGACGCCGACTCCGGAGGACGGCTCCGTTCTGACGCGGGACGGACGGGGCCCCGAGGCGCGGGGCGGGCGGCGGCGGGGACGCGGGGCGGCGGAGCGCCGCTTTCCCGGCACGGAATCCCGCGGCCGCCATTGGCGGAGAGCCCGCGCTCGGCCCCGCCTCTCCCGCTCTCCTATTGGTCGGCCCGCGGAACGGGGCGGGCGCTCCCGGCGGGGTCGTTTGCGCCCGCGGTCGCGCCGTCATTGCGTCATCATCGCGCGCGTCCCGCGTGGCCCCGGCCCGGCTGCCCGCGGCGCTGCCCCGCTCCGCGCGCCCGCTCCGCTTCCGGGGCCCGCGCCCCCGGATCCTTTTCCTCCGCGCGGCCTTCCAGCCGCTCTGCCCCCGGCCTGCAGAGATGCCTCGGGTCGTCGTGACCGAAGTGCGGGACCGGCGCGTGGCGGTGTTGAACGTCGTTCCGTTGGCATCAGCCGTCGGTCAGCCCGTCCAGAGCCCTGTGCGGGGCCTTCGTTTCCTCAGGCGGATAACGGGAGGATGCCGGAGCCGAGGGGCGGTGGGAGGGAGGCGGGGACGGGAGCATCCTGCCGTGCCGCCAGCAGCCCGGGGGCCGCGTGCTGTGGGTGCCGGCACGAAGCTCCGCCGTCCGTCAGCACGGGAGCTGCGGTTCTGGTGCAGCAGCAGGAGCTCAGCGCAGCCCTGCAGAGAGCGGTCCGGCGGCACGGGAAGAAGATGACGGCCTGGAGCGCGAATGCCTCAGCAGTGTCTGCAGCCTGCGAGGAGCCGAGCCGGGCTGGGGAGAGGAAGGTGTGGGAGTCCCGGGGAGGGACGCGCGATGGCAGCGTTATTGGCAGGATCAGCTGCTTCCTCCACCGCTCCCGACGCCGAGCACTGGTTTCCTTTGAGAAGCAGCCCACTGTCACATCTGTGGGGTTCCGCAGGACACACAGGCATGGGGTAAGTTTAGGTTGGATATCAGGACAAACTTCTGTGCAGAACTTCTACAGCCGTGGGTGGGATCCCCCTGAGCTCCCCTTCTCCAGGCTGAGCAGCCCCCTCTCTCAGCCTCTTGTCATGGCAGAGGTGTTCCAGTCCCTTCACCATCTTGGTAGCCCTGCGTTGGACTCTTTCCAGCATGTCCAGCTGTCTCCTGTACTGGGAGCCCAGAGCTGGACGCTGTTCTCCAGCTGCAGCCTCCCCAGTGCCGAGCAGAGCAAAAGGAATGGTGCAGAATACTGGTCCTTACCTGCTACAAGAGAAGTCAGGACTAGGGCTATGATGGGAGCGCATTGCTTTATGATTGACGTGGAGAACTGCTAGGAAGAAGGCCTGGTGGGCCTGAACACAGATGCCGGGTGGTCCAGCTTTTGTTTCACTGGAAACCAGGTACTCCGTGGGCAGCAGCATGGAGATATGTTCTCCATGCAGTTGTGCCCCCGTGGCTTCTTTCTGATATGCTTGGGAAGTCCCACTAGAACAGGCTGCCGTGTGAGACAGAAGTGAGAGAGAAGCATCAGTTGTGTGGGTGGAGTTTTACTATCTCTGTGTTCACATCTTTTATGTTTGTCTTCTTTTTTTTTTCCAGTTCAACTCTGCGTGCGTCGGTCTGCCTTTGCTAAATCCTTTTCTTGTGGCCTTAGGCAACAATCGAGGGGGTCTCAAGTTTCAGCGCTGAGCAAGAAGCGCAGGCTCTCAGGAAGGCCATGAAGGGCTTTGCTAAGTTGATCTCCCTCCATGGTCAACTTTTATTTTTTCCCCAGCACTGTGAATGGCTGCTCTGGTGGTTTGATAGAGGGAAGCATAGCTGCTTGCACTGCTCTGCTGCACAACTGCCCTAAAAATTGTTGGAAAGTGGAAACAGAACTGCCCTTCGTGTCCCAAAATGCAGCTGCTCTGGTGGCCTGGGTCCTGGCAGCTTTGTGTGCATCGATGTAGTCCTGGAGCTGTTGAGAGCCGGCTGTGTGAGGGACTGGAGGTGGCACAAGACCAGAGGGCACTTCTGATCCTTGTGCAAGCATCCTGACTAGCTTCCATTTGTTTCTTGCAGGCATGGATGAAGATGCCATCACTGACGTCTTGACCAAACTAAATATTTCCCAGCGTCAGCAAGTTCTGATCACCTCTAAGAGCACTACTGGCAGGGTGGGTGGTCTGCAGAGATGCATGAACGTGGTTGTGTCACTTGGGCGCAAAGTGAAAAACGACCCAATCTCTACAAGAGAAAGGTCGGCAGAGACTTCACCTGACCAAGGTTGTTTTGTTCTTGTTCAGTTCAGAGCAGTTGTTGATGCAAGGAGGGTTGGAGCCTGAAGAGGAGTGCTGAACAGCTCAGTTCCTCTGTCCTCAAAGGCCGTCCCTTCTGCCAACTCCTTTCTCCTCTTTGCCTTCTAGGATTTGATTGATGACTTGAAGTCGGAGCTGAGTGGGAATTTTGAGAGGGTGATCATTGGGGTGATGACTCCCACCACCATGTATGACGTGCACGAACTAAGGAGGGCTGTGAAGGTTTGGAAATCTTCCTTTTGTATTGCTTAAGTTCTGGCCAAGGACTTACTGCTTTGTTATGCATGTCTTCTCTCTCTTAAAGAAACCTGGTTGCACGTCACAAGCAGGTGCTGGTATCTTAAGTCTTGCCTTGGTGATTCCCTAGGGAGCAGGAGCAGATGAAGGTTGCCCAATGGAAATTCTGGCTTCTCGCACCAATGGAGAGATTTGTCGCATTAATGAGAACTACAAGCTTCGTAAGGAGTGCGAAAGGCTCTCTTGTCAGTTTCCTTCTGTCTGCGCTTCTTAATTGGAGGCTGTAGCACTAATGATGATGGCTGGAGTGCTGCAGTGCTGCTGGGAGCCCTGGGCACAGTTCTGTACTTAGCTAGGTTACAGCTGGCAAATGTTGTGGGCAGCACCCAGGTGGTGGCCCTGCTCCTAACGGGTGCTGTGTGTGTGTTCTTGCTGGAATATGGCTGCTCCCTTGAGGATGGCATCGTATCTGACACATCTCCCATGTTTCGAAGGGTCCTCGTGTCCCTCGCAACGGTGAGCCAAGCTGAGGGGAGAAGGGGGTGAATGTTCAGAGCTGCGGGCACAGCTCTGCACTCAGTGGTGAGGAGCTCCAGGCTGGCTTTTTCTCACCCTGTGTGTCCCATGACCTGCTCCTCAAACCCAGCCTCTCCGGGGAGGGAACTCTGACTCTGGGTGTGCATGAGTGCTGTGGGCTCTTCTTTAAATGTCCCAGTGAAGTGGGTTGCTGCTCGTTTCAGAAGGAAGCCCAAAGTACATCTGAGCTGCATTTCATTTGTAAGCTAGTGTTCCCTTTGAAGGACTCCATTATCCATCCCCAGCAGCTTTTCATGAGTGGGGAATTCTCAGGAGTTGCTTCCAGTAGATGCTCTGGTGAACTGAGTCTTCTATCCTTGTGTCTTTGCAGGGAAACAGAGATGAAGGAATGTATGTGGATGATGCCCATGCTCAGCAAGATGCTCAGGTGCGTAGTAATGTGCTTCCCAATCTATTCTTGAGCAGGTGATGCATGGTGAAGAGAAGCCAGCCTGTGAAATGGAAATAATGCTTTTAGCCTTGTTTGCAAGTCTCTAACGAGAGGTCTCTCGACAGGCTGGCTACTTGGCAGGGGCAATGAGATTTTGGCTGTGGGTTGCCGTGCCTGGTAGGTGCTTGTTGGAAAATATCCATGATCTAGACAAGTACGCGCCAGCAGTGCTCTAGCTGCAAGGGATTTAAGATCTCCTGTACGCCCAGTCTTCTCCATGAGCCTTACTTTGTCACCCCTAATGTCTTGAAGTGCCTGTACGAAGCGGGGGAGAAGAAGTGGGGAACAGATGAGGTGCAGTTTATGTCCATCCTCTGTACACGGAACAGGTATCACCTAGTGAGAGGTAGGACCCCTGCACAGTGTCCTGGGTTTTTCTTTCCTTCCTTGTTTGTGTGTGATGCTTTTGTAGGAGCTCTGTAGCTGTCCAGTAGATGTGAACTCTTCTGAGGCAGCAGGTGTCCTAGAGAGAGCCGCATTGCATCCATTCCATTCTGGCTGTTTTATTCCCTCCTGAGACTGAAAGGGACTTGAGAAACCTAAGTCCAACTGGCTGCAGCTCCAGCATGGAAAGCAGAGATCATGAAGTGTGACTGCCATTGGGGCAGGGGGGAGAGGAGCTAAGAAACTTGATTGGCAGCACAAAGCAGCAGGTCTTGAAAATGGTACTAGCTGTGGTAGGCCAATTCGCAAGACTGTTAGCAGTGAAAATGAATTATTTCTGTGGGGCGATCCTGATTTAGCTGAGAGTGCTGCAGGGATGAAAGAATGTTCATGCAGTATACGAGGAGCTTGTTGCAAAGCGGTCCTTTGAACCTCTGTGACTTTCTGCCATAGTTTTTGATGGTACAGAGGCATTGCTAACAAGGACATAACAGCATTAAATCTGAGATGGCAGGAGATCTGGAAGATGCTTTGCTGCCTGTAGGTGAGCGCTCTGCTTTTAAATGTTGTCTACAAAGAAATGAAGTGATTAGAGGTGCTGTGTCTTCCCTTGAGTGACTGTTACGTACAGGTTTGTCTTTGTTTATGGGCACAGAGCAAGGCTGGGTGGGACTTGGAGTACCCAGGTGTAGAGGGAGGTGTCTCTGCCTATTGCAGGGGGGTTGGAACTCTTCTCCCTCTTTTCTCTGCCCCATTCCTTCCTTTCTTCTTCCATTTGCCCTTCCCTCTTTTGCTGTTCCCTCTGTTCTCCCCGCCCTCTCTTTTTCTCTTGTCCTTTTTAGATCTGCTCTTCTTACCTCTTTCTCCTCCCCTCTTGCTCCTCCCTCTTCTGTTCTTCCCCTTAAAAGCTCCTCTCTTCCCTTTTTCTTTGTTCTGCTCTATCGTTTCTCTCCTCTCCTCTCCTCTTTGTGGCAAGAGGGCTCCGAGCTCCCTTGCTGGTGTGGCGAGAGAGGCGCAGACTCCCTTGCTGGTGCAGAACGAAGGACCTTTATTGTAGGTGCTCACAACCTTTTATACCCGCGCAAAAACAACTGGTTACATGTAGGAGTCAGGCATCTCGTGTGTGTTTGTGTCTGGCTCAACTTACTGCTAAGCTTTCTTACACGTTAGCAAGATAATGACTTTGTTTATCCCACAGGGCTGCAAGTGGGACACTGGGATATGGGGTCGTATAGGGACACAGGGGGAACGTGAGGATGTGGGGAGTGGGTTGAGGTGAAAAGGGGGGGTATGGGGTGGTGGTGGAGTGCTTTTAATTCCTCTGGAGAGGGGACGGGGGGCCCTGTGACCCGAAGGTGTGGCCCTGAGCCATAACCCCACGAGCCATAACCCAAGGTGACCACAAAAGCCCGTATGTGCCACCTTTACCTCACACGTTGCCTTCTCCTGAGCAGCACTCTGCTCCTGCAGCCTGTGGCCCCTATCCCCATATCCTCTGCTGTTACTTCCGGCAACCACCGTGACAAAGGCCGCACTGCCTAGGGGCTAACGATCTGCATTCGCTAGGGCCAGAGCAACATGGACACCAATATAATGTAGAAGCAAATGACAATTTATTAAGGCACAACAACCCCTTACATACACATCCCTATCGCCTAAGCCCCTTAAGCATGCGTCACATGTTACTCACACTTTACTCACAGAGTGGGGAAGGTCCTATCGCGTCACAACCCGATACCCCGTTATCGCCTACCACAACACACTATGAGACACACTAAGACAGCCAGTATAATTTGGAGCAAGCATCGTTAGCTTCCCTAAGTAACACGGGCCACCAAGGGGGTTCTTTGGGATACCCTGCCAGGCTCTATCTCCACATATTGGCCACACTGAAAACACGGCCCTTGTCGCTGCAGAGATTTTTGATGTCGCAGGCTGACATACTGGATAATTTCTCCTGGGGTGTTAAGCGTTCCCGGGGCGGCCCGCAACAATGCCTTAACATTTCTCCCAGAACTAACTTCCCCTTCATCTGCTGAGCTGTTGCTCCAGCTATTGCCCGAGCTATTGCCCTTGGGTGTAATCTGAGACAGCAGGCCTTTTGTCTGCCCCCTCCCTGTGCCGGCAGTAAGCTGCTCCCACCCGTGTGGGTCGTACCCTCCTCCGCTCCCTTGACCCAGGGCGCACTGACACAATTCAGATAAAGGATACAACGTTTCACCCAACCGGTCTGGATATGGTGGCAGGGGGTGAGTCAGCGAACCTCCTCCGCTATCTTGTTGTCTGTCTTCTTTCAGACTGGGCACTGTCAGTTCAGCTCGCGGCTCCGTCTCCTCTCGGTCCCTGTAAACAACCACCGCTCCCGAGCCCCCTCCGGAACCCCCTGGGTCCGGTGTCCCAGCCCCGTCGCTGAGACCCAAAACCAACCGAGCCTCCAACTATACTTTTTTTTCCTCTCTGGCTGCCTTCAACACTCCTAGTATCAGGCCCCAAGTTTTTAGCTCAGATCCACCCTTCTGTGTGCTCATAATATGTTGCGTGAGCACGGAGGTGAGATTGTCCCACCTCCAGTGGTCAAGAATCTCTTAAGGGGCGTTAACCTCCCCCTCCTGCTCTAACCTGGAGATAACTGCAGCGACCTCCTTCTTAGAAGGAATGTTCTTGTCACAGTAATCTTTGCACAGCTGAAGTATTACCTTAATTACCGGTTCCATGATTCGGACCTCAGCGCAGCACCGCTACTCTGCCGTTCCGCTGACTACGAATCGTGGCACAGCGCCCGTACCGTGCTGGTTCTCGCTTGATGATGGCCCAGACCTCAGCGCAGCGACACAACCACGCTGCCTCCCGCTGACTATGAGCCCCGTTACAATTCAATGATAGCCCAGACCTCAGCACAGCGACACTAGCACACTGCCTCCCGCTGACTATGAGCCCCCCTTACAGTTCAATAATAGCCCAGACCTCAGCACAGCGACACTACCACGCTGCCTTCTGCCGAGTATGGGCCCCGGCGTCAGCCTGACACCGCACTGCTAGTTGCTGGAAGGTAAAGGGTGACAGTCCAATCTCCTCACACGGGGCACCATTTGTTAACTCCGGCAACCACCGTGTCAAAGGCCGCACTGCCTAGGGGCTAGCGATCTGCATTCGCTAGGGCCATAGCAACATTGACACCAATATGATGCAGAAGCAAATGGCAATTTATTAAGGCACAACAACCCCTTACATACACATCCCTATTGCCTAAGCCCCCTAAGCATGCGTCACGTGTTACTCACACTTTACTCACAGAGCAGGGAAGGTCCTATCACGTCACAACCCGATACCCTGTTATCGCCTACCACAACACAGCAGGGGGTCCTTTCACATCACAGCCCGATATCTCGTTAGTGCCTACAACAACAGTTGACCATGGAGGGAGATCAACTTAGCAAAGCCCTTCATGGCCTTCCTGAGAGCCTGCGCTTCTTGCTCAGCGCTGAAACTTGAGACCCCCTCGATTGTTGCCTAAGGCCACAAGAAAAGGATTTAGCAAAGGCAGACCGACGCACGCAGAGTTGAACTGGAAAAAAAAAAGAAGACAAACATAAAAGATGTGAACACAGAGATAGTAAAACTCCACCCACACAACTGATGCTTCTCTCTCACTTCTGTCTCACACGGCAGCCTGTTCTAGTGGGACTTCCCAAGCATATCAGAAAGAAGCCACGGGGGCACAACTGCATGGAGAACATATCTCCATGCTGCTGCCCACGGAGTACCTGGTTTCCAGTGAAACAAAAGCTGGACCACCCGGCATCTGTGTTCAGGCCCACCAGGCCTTCTTCCTAGCAGTTCTCCATGTCAATCATAAAGCAATGCGCTCCCATCATAGCCCTAGTCCTGACTTCTCTTGTAGCAGGTAAGGACCAGTATTCTGCACCATTCCTTTTGCTCTGCTCGGCACTGGGGAGGCTGCAGCTGGAGAACAGCGTCCAGCTCTGGGCTCCCAGTACAGGAGACAGCTGGACATGCTGGAAAGAGTCCAACGCAGGGCTACCAAGATGGTGAAGGGACTGGAACACCTCTGCCATGACAAGAGGCTGAGAGAGAGGGGGCTGCTCAGCCTGGAGAAGGGGAGCTCAGGGGGATCCCACCCACGGCTGTAGAAGTTCTGCACAGAAGTTTGTCCTGATATCCAACCTAAACTTACCCCATGCCTGTGTGTCCTGCGGAACCCCACAGATGTGACAGTGGGCTGCTTCTCAAAGGAAACCAGTGCTCGGCGTCGGGAGCGGTGGAGGAAGCAGCTGATCCTGCCAATAACGCTGCCATCGCGCGTCCCTCCCCGGGACTCCCACACCTTCCTCTCCCCAGCCCGGCTCGGCTCCTCGCAGGCTGCAGACACTGCTGAGGCACTCGCGCTCCAGGCCGTCATCTTCTTCCCGTGCCGCCGGACCGCTCTCTGCAGGGCTGCGCTGAGCTCCTGCTGCTGCACCAGAACCGCAGCTCCCGTGCTGACGGACGGCGGAGCTTCGTGCCGGCACCCACAGCACGCGGCCCCCGGGCTGCTGGCGGCACGGCAGGATGCTCCCGTCCCCGCCTCCCTCCCACCGCCCCTCGGCTCCGGCATCCTCCCGTTATCCGCCTGAGGAAACGAAGGCCCCGCACAGGGCTCTGGACGGGCTGACCGACGGCTGATGCCAACGGAACGACGTTCAACACCGCCACGCGCCGGTCCCGCACTTCGGTCACGACGACCCGAGGCATCTCTGCAGGCCGGGGGCAGAGCGGCTGGAAGGCCGCGCGGAGGAAAAGGATCCGGGGGCGCGGGCCCCGGAAGCGGAGCGGGCGCGCGGAGCGGGGCAGCGCCGCGGGCAGCCGGGCCGGGGCCACGCGGGACGCGCGCGATGATGACGCAATGACGGCGCGACCGCGGGCGCAAACGACCCCGCCGGGAGCGCCCGCCCCGTTCCGCGGGCCGACCAATAGGAGAGCGGGAGAGGCGGGGCCGAGCGCGGGCTCTCCGCCAATGGCGGCCGCGGGATTCCGTGCCGGGAAAGCGGCGCTCCGCCGCCCCGCGTCCCCGCCGCCGCCCGCCCCGCGCCTCGGGGCCCCGTCCGTCCCGCGTCAGAACGGAGCCGTCCTCCGGAGTCGGCGTCGCGGCGGGGCGCCGCTGGCTGAGAACCGGCGGCTGACTGCGAGCGGCGGGACGCCCGGTGTCCGGGAGCGGCTCCTGGCCGAGCCGGGCAGCCCCGAAAGAGAGGGACCGACCCCGCCGATCGAGACGCGTCGGAGCCCGGCAGAGTCGGGCGGCCGCCTTCGGTTCCGGCTCGGCTCGGCTCGAACGGTCAGCAGCGCCGTGCTGAGCCGCTGCCCCGCAGGCGGAGGACTCGACTGCCGTTTTCTGTATTCACGTCTGTCCGAGAAGAAAGCTGGCGGCGCTGGCGCTGACCAGGGAGAGGGAGGCCGGGGGCCGGAAAGCTCTCGGGCTGCGGCTCCAGGGCAGGCAGAGGAAGTCACGGCGCCGGTGACATCAGCCGGGCTGCTGGGACCTGCGTGCTGTCACGCTGCGTTTCCGTGACGACGGCGGGCTCTCCCCGAGGAGCCGAGGGCAGCTTTGCTGCTGAGTTCGTTACCCGACGAAGCCCGACGCGGGGGGGCTGGGCAGACAGTCTTGCCAAAGAGGCCCGTGCTGCAGCAAGATTGACAGCACGACGCCTTTTGTTCCCCTTGAGCCCTGGCCAGGCTTCGGGGCGAAAACCAAGAGGAGAAAGAGGGCAGCGGCTGTTCCCTCGGACTGCTCCGTACATTGGTTTACTGTGTGCTAGAAAGGCTGGAGCTGCTTGCAGCGGCTCTGGACGCCTCACTCGTGGGATGGATGCATTGCTGTGCAACTTCCCCATGGCTGGGAGAGGTTCTTCAGATCCTCCCTGCAAACGGGGCTCCCCAGTGACTGCGGATCTGGCTGATGGTAAAGTGCTGGGGCAATTGGTCGTGGATCTTTCTTCACCACTGTGCTCACGTGGCAATGAGTAGGCCCACTGCCTTGCTTATTCCCTTTACTGCTAAGCTTCTCTTTTGGCTATAGACGCTGCCAATATTACTGTTGGTTTTATTTTGTCATAGGCAGTAAAATAAGCCTATCCCAAAGACGTTGGTGTCTTTGTTGCAGCTGTTGAGCCCACCGATTGGCACAACAGCATTAACACATGATGGGCACGTAACTTGGACATCAGGAACGTGACTTCAAAGGCTTCAAAGCATCGGGAATGTCTCCTTTGGAGAGAGACTGAGAGGTTTGGGCTTGTTGAGCCCGGAGAACAGAAGGCTCATGGGAGACCGTGTGGCTGCCTTTCAGTACACGGGGCCTCACAGATCACCCTTGCTGAGGGTGAGCACTATTCCCTCATTGAGGACATTGATGAAGATGTTGAACAAGACCGGACCCAGCACCGACCCCTGAGGAACACCGCTGGTTACAGGTCTCCAACCGGACTCTGCACCGCCAACGACGACCCTCTGCGCTCTGCCAGTCAGCCAGTTCTCAACCCACCTCACTGTCCACTCATCTGTCCACACTTCCTCAGCTTTGTCATAAGGATGTTGTGGGAGACGGTATCAAACGCCTTGCTGAAAGCAAGGTAGACTACATGCACTACATCCACCCAGCCAGTGACAACATCGTAGAAGGCTACCAGGTTGGTCAAGCATGCCCTCCCCCTGGTGAACCCTTGCTGATTACTCCTGATAACCTCCTTTTCTTCCAGTTGTCTGGAGATGGCATCCAGCACAAGCTGTTCCATCACCTTTCCAGGGACAGAGGTGTGCCCAGGTGGCCAAGAGGGCCAACAGCATCTTGCATTAGAAATAGCGTGGCCAGCAGGAGCAGGGAGGGAATCATCCCCCTGTACTCAGCCCTGGTGAGGCCACGCATTGAGCACTGTGTTCAGTTTTGGGCCGCTCACTACAAAAAAAGACATTGAGGCCCTGGAACGTGTCCAGAGAAGGGCAACAAAGCTGGTATGGGGTCTGGAACACAGGCCTTACGAGGAGCGGCTGAAGGAGTTGGGGTTGTTCAGTCTGGAGAAGAGGAGGCTCAGAGGAGACCTCATTGCAATCTACAACTTCCTGAATGGAGGCTGTGATGAGGAGGGGTTTGGCCTCGTCTCCCAGGCAACAAACAGGACCCGAGGAAATGGCCATAAGTTGTACCAGAGGAGGTTTAGGTTAGACATAAGGAAGAACTTGTTCTCTCAGAGAGCAGCCAGGCACTGGAATGGCTGCCCAGGAAGGTGGTGGAGTCGCCGTCCCTGGCAGTGTTCAAGAGGCATCTGGATTAGGAGTTACAGGATATGGTTTAGTGCTTGTGGTAGCAGTGGTGATGGAAGGAGTTTTTTCTCCTTTCCTTTTTCTTCTTTTCTTCCCTTCCTTTCCTTTTTTTCCTTTTTTCATTTTGTTTTCTGTTTTCCATCTTTTCTTTCCCTCTCCCCTTTTCTTTCCCTCTCCCCTTTTCTTTCCCTCTCCCCTTTTCTTTCCCTCTCCCCTTTTCTTTCCCTCCCCTTTTCTTTCCCTCTCCCCTTTTCTTTCCCTCTCCCCTTTTCTTTCCCTCTCCCCTTTTCTTTCCCTCTCCCCTTTTCTTTCCCTCTCCCCTTTTCTTTCCCTCTCCCCTTTTCTTTCCCTCCCCTTTTCTTTCCCTCTCCCCTTTTCTTTCCCTCTCCCCTTTTCTTTCCCTCTCCCCTTTTCTTTCCCTCTCCCCTTTTCTTTCCCTCTCCCCTTTTCTTTCCCTCTCCCCTTTTCTTTCCCTCTCCCCTTTTCTTTCCCTCTCCCCTTTTCTTTCCCTCTCCCCTTTTCTTTCCCTCTCCCCTTTTCTTTCCCTCTCCCCTTTTCTTTCCCTCTCCCCTTTTCTTTCCCTCTCCCCTTTTCTTTCCCTCTCCCCTTTTCTTTCCCTCTCCCCTTTTCTTTCCGTCTCTTTTCATCTCTTCCCCTTTCTTTCCTTTTTTCATTTCTTTTGATTCATTTTGTTTAGTACTTTCTTACTTTTCATCTTTTAGATTCCTTTCTAAAAGAAAAGATAGAATGGGAGACAATAATTAAAGAAACAAAACCTGCTTTGAAAGCCATGGGGCCGGATGGATTGAACCTTGGGGTGCTGAGGGGGTTGGCAGACGTGGCTGCCAAGCCGCTCTCCATCATCCTTCAGCAGTCCTGGCTAATTGGGGATGTGTCCTGGCTGTCCCTGAACGTGTTTAAAGAGCTCTGGATGTGGTGCTCAGGGACATGATTGAGTGGTGGGTTGTTAGAGTTAGGGGAGTATGGTCAGGTTGCGGTTGGACTCCATGATCTTTCGGGTCTTTTCCAACCTGATCCATTCTATGATTCTACGGATTTAACAGCAGCGTTCTTGTGGGAGCTGCATTGAAACTTGCAGTGTCTCTGGGTCCCCAGAATTACTTTCTCCAAGCTGATTCGTAGGTGCTGGCACTTCTTTAAAGCAAGAGCAGCTGCTGATGGGAGGAAGGTAGTTCAGGCTCATGAGCTCTGCAGCATCTCCCAGGATGGTACCAGAGGAGGCAGGAATGATATTGCAGAAGATGAGAAGCTCCCCAGCACGAAGCCAGAAACCCTGCGGGAGAGTCGGAGCACGTGTGGATGCCCAGGAGGTAATGCAGCCCCAGTATTTGAGAAGCGCGTGGCCAAGGAGCTGCGGCCCAAGAACAGAGCTATTCCGCCTTTGCAGAATAGCTGGCATCCCAAGAAGGACTCGTCTGTCCTTGTAAAAAGCAGGGGGAGGGCACGTCCAAATGCTTGCTGGTTGCTTGGGAGCTCAAATCCTCCAAGCTGGAGGCAGCCTGGGGGTAACATCTCCTTGGTCCGATTGTGCAGCACCTGAGCAAGAACTGGCTGCATGAGGGTCATCTTAATTTCTCTGTTCTTTTACTTAAATAAACCCGTTGGGAGACCGTGGTGTTGGTTTCCTAAAATTTGGATCTGGGAGGTGAGCACGCCCTTTGCTTATGATGGAAGCACAGAAGTGATGCGGGCACTCGCTGAGGTCACAGTCATCGCCGAGGTGGGAGCGTTTGTGGCACAGCCGGTGAGCAGAGCTGGTGCTCTGGTGAGTGTGCTGCACGCAGAGACTGAGCTGTGAGCTTTCCTTGAGAGATCACCCTGCGAGAGCCCGTCGGAAGCACCGCTGCGGCGTGTGCGTGAGCTGGGCACAGCTCAGGCTGAGCAGGCCGAGCAGGTGAGCTGGGTTTGGTGCTGGGTGGTTGCCGGGAGGTGTCTCAGCAGGAAAGCTGGGCTGGGGTGGGCACGCTGCATCAGCCCTCGTCCCGGCTGGCAGTGAGACAGAGGGAGTTTTCTTCAGGACAGCAACACCAGCCATGTGCTTCAAGGCGCGTAACTATTGAGGAGATGGAGAACGCTTGCTGTCAGAAATCATGGCAGCTGTACAGGAGCTGGGTGTATTTTGGGGACAGTCCTTGTAACCAGCTGGTTTCGAGACATTGCCCTGCCCGAGAGTCTAAACTGCACAGCAGAAGAATGCTGGGAAAATGCTTCTTCCTCACTGTTTTTCACTTGCAGGTTCTTTCCTTAGGGTTCCTTTTTCCTTTCCAAAAGGAGATTTTGGGGATCGAGGCACTTGAAGAGAGAGTGAAGCCAGCTCTTTCCAACAGTGCGGGCAGTCCCTGTGGAGAGGACCCCGGGAACTTGAGCTTCCCCTGAGACGTTCCCCAGCATGTCTCAGCAGGGAGACGGACGCAGTTGCCATCGCTGCTTTGCGCGTGGAAAGGTATGGCTGGGTTTCTTTCGCTTGGGTTTCTCCTTTCTCTGGTTTTGGAGGGGAAGGGGTGGAGCAGGGGGAGCCCTGCTGGTCCTTTGTTAGCTCAGTAAGCGGCTGGGTTGTGCACTTGCAGCAACAGGACAGCATTGCCAGGCTCCTTAACCTGCTGGGGCAGGGTGGGAGCAGAGAGCGGGCACTGCCCTCCTGCCAGCTGCACCTGGTTATGGTTTGCCAGCTGCCCTGGGTTTCTGCTGAGAAGTTAGTTCTAGCTGCCTGCAGTAGTAAAGGGTGGGGAAGAAATAGTGGTGAAGAGCTAAGGCTGTGTACGGTAATTTTGCATGGGTTGAACTGTGGCACCTGAAGTCACTGTTTCCCTCGGAATAATGCTGGTGTTTGCAGGTGTGTTGGTTTAACCCCCCGAAGTGATGTCTGAGAGCGCCCGTCTTCTCCACCTGAACGATGAGAAAGCTGGATATGCCCAGAAATTGCAGCGCGTGCAGATGTTGTGAATGCGCTCTCAAATGTTTCCGTTAGTGATAACTAACGTCTCAGCACTCTGATACCCACCTCTGGCACCATCTGGAACGCTGCATCTCTTTGCAAACGTTGGGTGGCCGTTTCCATGGCCCTTCCTTTATTTCTCTCCTCAGAAGCAGCGCGGCGCAGTTCCCTGTGCTAGGGAGCAGCACCCAGCAGGCTGCCAGAGATCCAACAGCGCCTTGCAGCGCACAGAGGGACGCGATGGGGACGGACCATCCTTAGCACCACGCAAAAGTGAGTCTCTGCAGTCCTCTGTCATGAAGTATGGAAGAATGCATTTTAAGTATTACTTCTGAGCGGTGCAGCACTGCAGGGGTGTCCGGTAACCATGGTGGAAGCATTAGAGAGGCCGACAGCAACAGATGGCAGCAGTGAGACAGAAGTGTGTGTGTAAGTGGTGGTGCTCAGAGCTGAGTGCATTCCCTGTAGGGACAAAAAATCCGTGCCTCGACTTTTGCAGCTGATAGCGTTTTGTGTGCTGACGCAGCTTTGCTCTGCAGCATGCAGAGCTGTCAGGCAGACTGGGGTTCCTCTGCTGCCACCTGAGCGGGAATGAGAGCAGTAGTGCTTTGTGCAAGCGCACTGCAGTTTAAAGATCAGTTTCTGTTCTGGCTGTAGAAGAGTGTCTTTTGGTTTTTGTGGTGGACGTGGGCTAACAGGACAGTGCTGCTCCTGGTGTCTGTGAAATCAACACACAATCTGTTGTTGTAGGGACGGAGCCTGCGCGTCCATGGAATGGTGCTGGGCTTGGGGGGAAACGGAAAGCCTCCCCAGGTAAGAAGCTCTTGTGAGCTGTGGTGTGGGTACCTGCCTCTAAATAGGGCTGCATGAAGGGCTGTGTGGGATGGAGGAGAAAAGAAGGGGCACTGCAGATCTGTGCTGACTGCAGAAATGGCACAGCGTTGTAGCAGCAGAAAGGCCAATTGAAGAAACTACGCTTGAGGAGCAGAAGTTTGTGGTTGGCTGTGCTAAAATGCTCCTCCAAAGAGATGCTCTTCATGTCTTTCTTGTTTCCTTTCTGACAGAAGCTGATGCAAGCAGGCTTGCAGTGAAGCGCAGCCTTGCAGGAAGCCAGGGGAGGAGCATGGAGTGTGGCACAGCCCCCAAGAGAGGTACAGACACACAGCAGCATCTGGGTTTGGTGCACTGTCTTTCTAGTTAGGCTTTCTGTCTGTCCTTTCCTGGGACTGCTGTCGTTGCGTGTTGCTTGAGATCTTAATCCCTGGGGATTACAGTTGCCTTTCCTGTCCCAATTGGAAATGGCCCACAGTTCAGCCAAGATCCCAAGGTCCATTGCTGTGAACACTCGAGAGTTCCTAGCATTGTGGCCCATTTTGCAGACCGAAGGCAGTGTGTGACTCTCTTTTAATCTTGCTGCTTCCCCTTGCTTGATTTGAACAGGGAGAGGTGCTGAGCCAAACGGCAAGATGTACGCGAAAGCTCCTCTCCAGGCTCCAGGAGGGCTTCCTGGAACAGCAGGTCCCAGCAGAGGGGAAAGACCTTCCCCTGCAGTTGACAACCACTCCCTCTCCAAGACCATGGCTGCAAGAAAGCGCAAGGGAGTGGAGGAAGAGGAGCAAAAAGCAGAGCTGTGGCCTGCCAAGAAACAAGTGAAGGTGGAGCGCGATGGGGAGAAGGCTCAGAGCCCACATCAGAGCAGAGGCGGTGTGCCAGCTCCAGCAACACACCCTGGGCCTGCCCCAGCGCCGACTGAGCGGTTCCGGACCTCAAAGCGAAGAGGTAGGAAGGTGCTGCAGCTGCCCTGGTGAGGTGCTTCCCTTATCAGGTGCATGGAGTTTGCTTAGGATTTGCTTTGCTTTCTCCTTCTCTCTGCGGAGAGGGGAAAAGAGTAGAAGGCTGCCGAGTCCAATGGCAAGGAAGTGCCAGAAAGTGTAACCCTCTCTTTTCCCATGAAATCCATGACGGCCTTCTGCTTGTCCCACTGGAAATACCCTTCCCTGAGAGGCTTCCTAGCCTGTTTTCATGTACCCATGTTTCCGCGGTTTTGCTGTTGACAAACTGAATTTCTCTCCTCTTTCTCTATAGCAAGACGACAACGACAAAAAGAGAGGAGAGCAGAAATGAAGAAGGCTGCTCTGAGAGCTGCCGCTGCACGTGCAGAGGTGAGTCCTCGGTGAGCACAGACACGGCTCTTGTTGTTCTCTGTCTGTCAGACGTGAAGGGGATTGTAGAATGCTGGGGGAAGCGGTGTCCTACTTTGACGCTCGCTTTCTTTCTTTCCAGTCCTCCACAATGAACAGCCTTGTGGAGATGATGGAGAAGCTGCAGCTGAAGGACTGAGTGGAGGAGCATCAGAAGGCAGCGGCTTCGTGGCAGCAGCCCAACTTGGCACTCTGGTTGCAGTCCATCAATAAACAATTGGAGCTTTGTATTCACAAAGAGCGCACGGCCTGATTTGTCCAGTGGCACTCAGTGAGCTGCTGCACCACCTCCTCGTTATTCCACTCGCGGCGCTGGGTCAGAACTCCCACATCTCCATCAGGGGATGCTGCAGGTTATAGAAGCAATGGATGCACCAGTCCTTGGCCCTGCCCATAAACGCACTGCCTGCAAAGCACGTGCACAGAACTGCGAGTAGCACGGCCTGAGCACAGGCGCGCTGAGTTAGAGAACAGCTGTCTCGAGCTGTCTGAGTTTCTCGGGGCAGCACTGAGCAGAAGTGAGCGTGTGCCCCTCACCCTGCAGGCGTCTCTGTTGGGGGAAGAGAGGCTCCGCCGGCTGCCTGATCCTGGAAGGCAGAGGTGTTCTCCTGACTTCTCTGCAGTGCTACCTTGCCTCATTGTCCCCCCTCTCTTCAGCCGTTTTGATGCTACTTTTCATCCTTTGGGCAGAGCTTGAGTCACTCTCATCATCGCACAGCTTTGTACTGAGCGGTGTGGAATTTTCTGGCTTTGCTCTTAAAAGCCTAGGCTGAAAACTGCAGCGTGCATGCTTAGTTTACATGGGGACATGGGCGGGGACATCCTCTAACCCCCATTATCGAAAAATAAACCTTAATTGCAAAAGTGAGGGGTGTCAACCCCCGACCCATGGGAACAAAGTGGTCCGTGGGGGTGACACTGTGGGGGTGTCCCCATCTCCAGTACGTGACACCACCAGGGTGCCATGAAGGTGTCCCCAACTTTGGTGGTGTGACAGCACGATGCTGTGTCCCCACTTCTCCAGGAAGTCCTCCAGCTGGTTACAGTGTCCCCAGCTTCGGCTCAACGTCCCCAGGGGTCCTTTTGTCCCCTCTGCATGACGGTGACACCCGATGCTGGCTGCCGAACGCGACACCCGATGACGATGACACCGCGTCACGGCTGTGCCACGCTGGTGTCACACAGTCCCCTCTGGTGGTGGCACAGAGTTCACCACGGGGACACCGTGACCACCTGGAGGACTTCCCAGGGAAGTGGGAACACCACATGACAATGTCACACCACCAAAATTGGGGACATCCCTGTGTCACACCCCAAAGCTTGGGACACCTTCATGGCACCCTGGTGGTGTCATATCCTAGAGTTGTGAACACCCCCCAGAGTTTGGGACAGCCCTCTGGAGACGCCATCTGTGCCCTCCCCCACAGAAAACATTGTTCCCATGGGGCGGGGTTGACACCCCTCACTTTTCTAATTAAGGTTTATTTTTGATAATGGAGGTTGGGGGATGTCCTCCCCATGTAAGTGATAAAGGGCAGAGGAGCGGCTGTGGGGCTCCATGTGTCACACTGGGGATGAACTCTGGGGACAGAGGTGACTGCAGCATTCTGGCCCCATCGCCCCTATGGCCCTATAACCAGTACAGCTCCATCTCGTAGCCATCCCTCGTCCGTATCCCACAACGTTATCCCATCCCATATCCATCATATCCACCCCACAGCCATCTCAAACCCATCCCATATCCATACCCCCACATCCTATCCCCATCCTTAACCCTATATCCATAGCCATTCCGAATCCTTATCCCCACATGCATCCCATGTCCATTCCATCTACTTATCCCATGCCACTATCATCCCAATCCCATCCCGTGTCCATATTTCATCCCCAATCCATCCCACATTCTTCAGTGTTGGTCCCATGTCCATCCCAAGCCCATCCCATATATATTCCATTTTCCTATCTCCCATTCCATATCCACCCCATATCCATATCCCCACACCCCAACCCTACATTTCACATCCCAGTGCACATCCAACATCCCAAGCCCAGTTCCAAACCTCATATCCCAACCCCACATCCAAGCCCCACCTCCCACCTGTCAATCCCATTCCCATCTCGCACCCCCTATAGCAGTAGGGCGCACCCCGAGGCCCCACCCACGGCCCGCCCCCTGCCGCGCTCCTCCCACCAATAGCGCAGCGTAACGCCGCACCGCCCCCGGGCTCTCATTGGGCAGGTGCCGGACCGTCCCAGCCCCGGGCTCTCATTGGTCAGGTGCCGGTCCGTCCCAGCCCCGGGCTCTCATTGGTCAGGTGCCGGTCCGTCCCGCCCCCGGGCTCTCGTTGGGCACGTGCCGATCCGTTCCGCCCCCGGGCTCTCGTTGGTCAGCGGCAGCGGCGCCGGCTCCGATTGGCTGATGCGCGGCGCGCGGGAACGGCCGTTGGCAGCCGGCCTAGAGCTCTTCTCCCCTCAGGCGGCGGCGCTCCCGCAGCCCTGGCCGCCCCGCACCGCCGCTGCGCGCCGGAGCTGTCCGGGCAGCACCGAGACGGAACCGCGGCACGACGGGAGCGGTGCTGAGCACAGCAGAGCCGGAGCCGGGAGGGACGGAGAGCGGCGCCGGGACAGGGGAGGAAGCCTGGTGGGGTGAGGGGCTGGGAAGGCGGGGGGGGGATAGGGAGGCAGGCGGGGCTGCAGCGGCTGTGGTATCGGGGTACATGGGGCGATAGGGGTGGGTACAAAGGGATTTAGGGCAGCAGAGGGCTGTGAGGGGGAAACGGGGGGACACGGTGCTATAGGGAGCATTGGGGGCCGGGAGGGGCTGGCGAGAGCTACGGGGAGGGATATAGGGGGCTGGGGGAGGACCTAAGAAACTGTGGCTCTATGAGTGGCTGTAGGGGGAATGGAGGTGGGATAGAAGGGGATGTGGGGCTACAGGGAGCAGCGGGAGGGCTGTAGGCGTGGTATAGAGAAACAGGCATGACAGGGGTCTGTGGGTGGGATTGGGGGGGAAGTAGAGAGGTGTAAGGTTATAAAAGGCTGCAGAGAGACAATAGGGGGTTTGCGTGGGCACAGTGAAATAGAGGGTAATGTGGGGTGACACCGGGCACTAGACGGGAATGTGAGAGAGAAGACCCAGTTGGAGGCACAGATAGAGGCAAGCTGAGGGGGATAAAGAGGGAGAATCTCAACGGGGCGGGGAAAAAAAAAAACAAAAGGAAAAATGAGAATGAAAAGTAAGAAAAAAAAAAGATGGAAAAAGAAAAAAAAAATGGAAGTGCTGAAAACAGAAAAAAAGAGGCACAGAGGAGGAAAAAAAGTAAAAAGCAATCCATGTATATCAAGAGAAAGCAAGTAGGAAAGCTAACTGCAGCAGAGCAAAGGAAAGCAACCTTGCAGGAATGGAGGAGTGTGGGAAGAGCTGAGCCCCGGCCTGGCACAGGAGCTGCACGGCAGGAGAAGAAGCTGAGCCCAAAGGTAAGAGGAGCTCCTTGGGGCTTTTTGTGGGCTTGAAGCAAAGCTGAGAAGCCGTGCCCGGGAGGAGGTGTGGGTAGCTCCAGGCCACCTTGCTGTCTCCCCAGGAGATGCGGGCTGTGGGCTAGGCAGCGGGCAGGAGTGCTGGCCAGAAGCAAGCATCTGTGTGGAGAAAGGCAAAGGGCGGAGGAGGTTGAAGGGGAGCTACCGGGCATGGGCTTGCTCAGCAAGGGGAGCAGAAGCCTGAAGGGCACGAGAAGGGAATAGAGAAGGGCATGCAGAAGGAGAGAAGCTGCGAGCAGAGTTAAGAGGCACTTGTCAGAGCAGCAAGCAGAGCAGGCAAGTGTTGAGATTGGGAGTGAGTAGCAGGAAAAGGCAAGAGCACCAAGAAAAAGGAGGCGAGGGGCAAGCAGCTCAGGTAGGGAAAAGGAAGGGCATGCAGCTCAGGTAGGGAAGGGAGGGGCAAGCAGCTCAGGTAGGGAAAAGGAAGGGCATGCAGCTCAGGTAGGGAAAAGGAAGGGGACAGCAGCTAAGCTAGGAAAGTGAGTGGATAGCAGGTGAGGTAGGTAAGTGAGGGGACAACCAGTAAGGAAGCCAAGTGAGCAAACATCTGCTCAAGTACGTAGTGAGGGGCAAGGAGCTCAGCTAGGTAAGTTAGGGGGAAGCAGCTCAGGTAGGGAATGAGAGGGGCCAGCAGCTCAGCTGGGAAAGCGAGGGGCAAGCAGGTCAGCTAGGTAATTTTTGGAACAAGCAGCTCAGGTAGGTAAAGGAAGGGACAGCAGCTCAGGTAAGAAGAGCAGGCAAGGGAATGGTAGGATAGGGCAAGGGGGGAGGTGAGGGAGAAAAGAAAGAATGGGGAGGGTAGGGAGGGCTTAAAGGGGGTTTCAGGAGTACCTATGATTATAAAAAAAAAAAAAAAAGAAAAATGAAAAACAAGAAAAAAGGGTGAAAGAAAAAAGAGAAAGGGGAAAAAAAAGAGTAATAAAGGAAAAAAATAAAACAGGAAAAAAGAAAAAAAAATGGAAAACAAAAAGAGAAAACCAAGATGAAAAAGAAAAAATGAAAATAGAAAAAAATGAGAAAAGAGAGAGAAAAATGAAATAAAAAAGAAAAGTGCAATGAAAAAAAAAAGAAAAAAGGAATAAAAAAAAAAGAAAAAAAGAGTGAAAATGAAAAAAGAAAACCAAGATGAAAATGAGAAAAAATAGATGAAAACAAAAAGAAAAGGAAAAGAGAAAAAAAAAAAAAGAACAAGTGCAATGAAATGAAAAAAGAAACGAAAGCATAAAAAAAGAAGAAAAAGAAAAAAGCCCAAAAAGGTCAGAAAAAAAAGAAATGAGAAAAGAAGAAAAAAGCCAAGTAAACAGTCAAGAATAACAGCTGAGAAAAGACTGGATGGCCAAAATGTAGAGAAAGCAAAGCAGAGCACAGCAAGGGAAAGCAAGGCGAGAGTAGCAGCAAAAGGCAGGAGAATGAAGAAGGAGGGAGTGAAGAGCAGGAAAGGTGAGTTTGCCATAAGGCAAGGGGGAAGGGGAGGGGAAAGGGAGAAAAGGGGGGGTACGGGAGGGGAGGGGAAGGGAAGGAGGGGGGGAGAGGAGAGAGGGGAGGGGAGGAAGGGAAAAATGGGAGGGCTGAGCCCCCGCCTGGCACAGGAGCTGCGCGGCAGGAGAAGAAGCTGAGCCCAAAGGTAAGAGGAGCTCCTTGGGGCTTTTTGTGGGCTTGAAGCAAAGCTGAGAAGTCGTGCCCGGGAGGAGGTGTGGGTAGGTCCAGGCCACCTTGCTGTCTCCCCAAGAGATGCGGGCTGTGGGCTAGGCAGCGGGCAGGAGTGCTGGCCAGAAGCAAGCATCTGTGTGGAGAAAGGCAAAGGGCGGAGGAGGTTGAAGGGGAGCTACCGGGCATGGGCTTGCTCAGCAAGGGGAGCAGAAGCCTGAAGGGCACGAGAAGGGAATAGAGAAGGGCATGCAGGAGAGAAGCTGCGAGCAGAGTTAAGAGGCACTTGTCAGAGCAGCAAGCAGAGCAGGCAAGTGTTGAGATTGGGAGTGAGTAGCAGGAAAAGGCAAGAGCACCAAGAAAAAGGAGGCGAGGGGCATGCAGCTCAGGTAGGGAAAAGGAAGGGCATGCAGCTCAGGTAGGGAAAAGGAAGGGCATGCAGCTCAGCTAGGGAAAAAGGAGGGCACAGCAGCTAAGCTGTGTGTTATGGGAAGTAATGTCAGTGATCTGAATGGCAGTAACCTGCTGTTCTGCATGGGGCTGTTGTGGAAGTTTACTGTTCAGACTTTCTTAGTGAGCTCTCCCTAGATTGTTTCTGTCCTATTTCTACACTTGCTTTGTTTTTTTCCAGTCCTCTATAATGAACAGTCCTGTGGCAACGATGCGGAATCTGCACCTGAAGGACTGAGAGGAAGAACATCAGAAGGCAGCAGCTGCAGTGTGTGGTGTTACAGGGCAGTGCTGCGAGTGCCGCCCAACTTGGCACTCCATGTCTTATCTGGTTGTACTCAATCAATAAATGATCACAATTACGGACTCAAAAAGAATAAGGCTGTCTTTTTCACCTTAGAGGAAAAAGGGGGCGATGGCAAGGAATGAGAGGCAGGTGAGGTCAGCTGTACAAAATCCCAACACAGATGGATAAGCTGCTTCATTAACAAGTCCAGCTTTTTCTGCGGCGGTGACCAGCATCTGTGCTGTTGTTTATCTGCAGTCAGGAATGTCATATTGCCTCTTTTTTCAACCCCCATTTACTCTTTCACAAAAGAGTATCAACTTTTGATACTGGTTCTGCAAACTGGGGAAGAGTAGCTTACAGAATGCCAACTGCTGCAGGGGACAGGTTGGAAGACAGCTGCTCCACCCGCCCATCTGCCACGGCAGCTCCTTGCTGGATGTGCCTGTGATAACTGCTTAGCTCCTGCCAGCAATCCCCTCACAATGGGGAGGAGAGCAGCACTTGCACAGTTGGTTTTACAAGCACTAAACAAGCACAACTAAAGCGCTCAAGGGAGACTGTCTTCAAGCACAGTCACAGAATGTCTGTTATACTGAAGACTAAAGGATATCACTTCCAATTGGCATCAGGGAGAAGACACAGAATAGGAGAATCACAGAATTGCCAGGGTTGGAAGGGACCTCAAGGATCATGAATCTCCAACCCCCCTGCTACATGCAGGGCCACCAACCTCCACATTTCACACTAGACCAGGCTGCCCAGGTTCCCATCCAATCTGGCCTTGAACACCTCCAGGGATGGATGGGGCATCCACAATCTCTCTGGGCAGCTGTTCCAGCACCTGACCACTCTCTGTAAAGAACTTCCCCCTGACATCCACCCTAAATCTTCCCTCCCTCAACTTCAAACCATTTCCCCTCGTCCTGCAGTTTTCTACCCTTTCCAAGAGTTGACTTCCCTCCTGCTTGTAGGCTCCCTTTAGGTGCTGAAATGCTGCAATGAGGTCACCCTGCAGCCTTCTTTTCTCCAGGCTGAACAAGCCCAGCTCCCTCAGCCTGTCCTCATAAGGGAGGTGCTCCAGTCCCCTGATCATCTTTGTGGCCCTCCTCTGGATCCTCTCCAACAGCTCCCTGTCTTTCTTGTACTGGGGGCTCCAGACGTGGTCGCAGTACTGCAGATGGGGCCTCACAAGAGCGGAGTAGAGGGGGACAATCACCTCCCTGTCCCTGCTGGCCACCCCTCTTCTGATGGAGCCCAGGATTCCATTTGCTTTCCCACCTGCAAGGGCACGCTGCTGGCTCATGCTAAGCTTTTCATCTATCAGGACCCCCAGGTCCTTCTCCACGGGGCTGCTCTCAAGGACCGCTCCTTCCAGTCTGTATGGATGCCTGGGATTCCTCCGGCCCAAGTGCAAAACCTTGCACTGTGCTGTGTAGGACCTGATCAGGTTCACCCGGGTCCGCCTTTCCAACCTGTCGAGGTCCCTCCGAATGGCATCCCTTCCTTCAGCCGTGTCAACCGCACCGCTCAGCTTGGTGTTGTCAGCAAACTTGCTGAGGGTGCACTCGATTCCACCATCCATGTCGTTGATAAAGGTGCTAAAGAGCACCGGTCCCAAGACAGAGCCCTGGGGATGCCGCTCGTTACTGGCCTCACCTGGACATAGGGCCATTAATAACCACTCTTTGTCTGAGGCCTTACAACAAATTCCTTATCCATCGAGTGGTCCACCCATCAAATCCACATCCCTCCGGTTTGGAGATAAGGATGTGGTGGGGGACCGTGTCAAAGGCCGTGCTCAAGTCCGGGGAAATGACGTCGGTCACCCTCCCCTTGTCCACCGATACCGTCACTCCATCACAGAAGGCCACCAGATTGGTTAAGCATGACTTCCCCTGCTGAAGCCGTGCTGGCTGTCTCGGATCACACGCTCACTCCTCATGTGATCAAGCATGTCATCCAGGAGGATCTGTCCCATCATCTTCCCAGGCACAGAGGTGAGACTCACCGGCCTGTAGTTCCCGTGTCCTCCTTGCTCCCTTTCTTGCCAACGGTGACGTGACCCTTCCTCCAGGCATCCGGGACCTCACCTGACAGCCACGACTTCTCAAATATGATGGAGAGCGGCTCGGCAGCCAGCTTCTTCAGAGCCCTGAGATGCACGCCATCCTGCCCATAGACTTGTACACGTTCAGTCTCACATCTCACCATCTATCTGCTCCATAGACTTGCACACGTTCAATCTCATCAGGCAGTCTCTCTGCTCTGCCCTCACAGCAGGGGGTATTTACCACCCCGGTCCCCACCTGGAGGTTTATGGATGCAGGGCTCAGGGACGTGACAAACACTGGAATCCTGGCTGCCAGTGAAGACCGAGGCACAGAACTCATTCTGTACCTCAGCCTTCTCTCCATCTGTTGCAGGCAGTTCTCCTTTTACATTTACAAAGGAGGCACACTTGCTTTGACCTGTCTCTTCTGGCCAATGCACGTGTAGAAAGTCTTCCTGTTGTTTTTCACGTCCCTCTCCAAGTTCAGTTCTGCGCCTTGTGTTTCCTGATCCCACGTCTGCAGGTCCAGACATCCCTGTATTCTTCCCAGGTGACACGGCCTGTTAGCCCTGTATTGCTCCAGGTGACACGGCCTGTTTGTTAGCCCTGTATTGCTCCAGGTGACACGGCCTGTTAGCAGAGCTTGTTGCTCCTTGCTTTGCCCCCAGCTGCCCAGCAGGTCTGCGGCGAGCCGATGGGCTTCCTGCGTCCTCTGCTTTCTATTCAGAGGGACGGAGAGCTCTTGTGCTCTCAGAAGGGAAGGCAGCCTTGAAGAGCAGCCAGCTTTGCTCACCATCTTTGTTTTTACAGACAGATCCCCAGAGATCTGGGCCATCAGCCCGTGAAAGCTTAAAGCTCGCCGTCCCAAAGCTCAGGTCCTGCCCCACTCCTTGCCATGCCCACATCCCTCGGATCACCAACCCCACAAGCCGTGCTCACTGCAGCCAGGCTGCCCCAACCTGAACGCCTTTCACTCATCATCTCCTCCGCACTGCTGAGCAGCAGATCCAGCCACGCTTCACCTCTGGTCGGTCTGCCCAACGCCCAGAGCACAAAGTGACCATGGCTGCATTCCAGGAGCCTCCTGGAGCTCCTGGAGCTGGCCGTCTGTCCTTCCAGCAGATCTCCAATGGCTGCAGTCCTATTTTTGTAAAGATAACTGGTATTTCTGGGAGGAAATGTCCTATTTTTGGGAGAAAATGTCATACTGAGGACTGTAATGTCATATTGTTTGGAGAAAACATGAGGTATTTCTAAGAAAACTGTGACTCCCTGGAGAAAGTATCACATTATGGGGAAGGGGGGGTATTGTAATGTTGTATTTTTTGGAGGAAACGTGAAGTATTTCTAAGGAAACTGATATTTCTGGGAGGAAATATCATAATTTTGGAAGAAAATTTCATATATCTCTGATAAAGCTGGCATTCTGGGAGAAAATATCATGGATTTTGGAGAATGCTTGTATTTCCGGGAGAAAATATCGCATTTTTGGAACAAATTGTCATATTTAGGATTGAAAAGTGATCTTTCCGGAAGAAAACATCGTGTATTTGGGAGAACACTGATATTTGTGGGTTATAACGTTGTTTTTCGGCACTAGTGACACGAGAGGAGAGGCCGAAGCCCAGCTCACTACAAGCTCCCTTCAGGTAGTTCTAGAGAGCAGTAAGGTCTTCCTGAGCCTCCTCTTCTCCAACTGAACAACCCCAGCTCCTTCAGCCGCTCCTCGTGAGCTCTGTGCTCCAGACCCCTCGCCAGCCTTGGCGCCCTTCTTTGAACCCGCTCCAGGGCCTCGATGTCTTTCTGGCAGTGAGGGGCCCAAAAGTGGACACAGCACTCGAGGTGCGGCCTCACCAGAGCTGAGGACAGGGGGACAATCACTGCCCTGTTCCTGCTGGCCACACCGTTCCCGATGCAGGCCAGGATGCCATTGGCCTTCTTGGCCACCCGGGCACACTGCTGGCTCATTTCAGCCCAGCATCCATCAACACCCCCAGGTCCACTTCCTCTACGCATCTTCCAGCCGCTCCGCCCCCAGCCTGTAGCGTCGCCTGGGGTTGTTGCAGCCAAAGCGCAGGACCTGGCCTTTGGCCTTGTTGGAACTCATCCCATTGGCTTCAGCCCAGCTCTCCAGCCTGTCCAGATCCCTCTGTGGGGCCTCGGTACCCCCAGGCAGATCCACACTTCCAGCCAGCCTGGTGTCATCCGCAAACTTCCCGAGGGTGCACTCAGTGCCCTCAGCTCATCAAGAAAGATCTTGAGGAGGACAGGCCCCAGCACCGACCCCTGGGGAACAGCACTGTGACCCACAGATACCACTTTTCTCACAGATACGTGACATTTTCATCCGGGAACACTATTTTAGTCCCCTACACATGATCTCTTCCACCAAAAAACAAGGACATTTTCTCCCAGGTAGACCACTTTTCTCCTAACTATGTGACCGATTATCCGGGAAATACCCATTTTTTCCTAAAAATATGGCGTTTACTCCCAGAAATACCAGCTTTCTCACATACATGTGATCTTTTCCCCCCAAAACAAGACATTTTCTCCCAGAAATACCACTACGCTTAGAAATACCTCACGTTTCATCCCAAGAATACTACTTGACGCTCCTCAGGATCACACTTACTCCCAGAAAAATGGCAGTTTCTTCCAGATAGACCAGTTTTCTCCCAAATACATGACATTTTCTCCAAGGTAGACCACTTTTCTCCCAAAGACGGGACATATTCCCCCAGAAATACCAGCTTCGTCTTAAAAATACGGCCTTTTTTCCCAAAATACCAGCTTTCTCACAAACACCTGTCATTTTCCAACCAAGGATGCTACTATCTCCCAGAAACAGCAGTTTTCTGAGAAATACCTGACATTTTCTCTCAAAAGTACCACTTGACACTCCTCAAGAGGACATTTTCTCCCATATTTACCGTATTTTCTCCCCAAAGGACCAGTCGTCACACCAAAAATACCACAGTTGCTCTCGAATAGAAGACATTCTCTCCCACCATTTCCGAGTTCTCTCCCTCAAGTATGTCATTTTCTCCCAGAAATACCACATTTCAGTGGTAAATTTCACCTTCTCTTCCAAAAAGAGGATATTTTCTCCCAGAAATACCCCTTCTCTTAGAACTACCACACGTTTTCTCCCAAAAATACTGGATGACAAAACCAAATGGGACACTTGCAACCAAGAAGAGGACTGGCACAACTGCAGAGCGGTGCCATCCTCATTGAAGAGGTGACGAGGAGTGTACAGGGAGGGGAGCTGGGGACAGTCGGGGGACATGTGGGGTCTGCTGTGGGTGTGACATGGGGTCGGTGGTGTCACCATTGTTGGTTCTTCCCTTCACTGGATGCCACTGGGAGTCGTTGAGTGTCACTGTCTTCAGGTGACACCGTGACACAGGGTGACCTCGATGTGGAACAGCCGTGACGCAGTGTCCCCATCCCTGGCTGTCACTGTTGTTACCGTCATCTGGTGTCACCGTCACTTGTGTGCCACCATCTATCGGGTGACACCATTCCCTGTACTCTGACCACCGCATAGGGCCAGGCACAGGCAGCTCTGCGTTGTCACCATGCTGTCACTGAGCCTCTCACTGTTGTTTGTCACCCCTCCAGGCCCACCTAGAGCTGGACCTGGTGACACTGGAGTCCTCTGGCGCTGTCACCATTGTCTGACATGAGGATGTGGACACGCACGGTGGTGAACTCTGTGCCACCACCAGAGGGGACTGTGTGACACCAGCGTGGCACAGCCGTGACGCGGTGTCATCGTCATCGGGTGTCGCGTTCGGCAGCCAGCATCGGGTGTCACCGTCATGCAGAGGGGACAAAAGGACCCCCTGGGGACGTTGAGCCGAAGCTGGGGACACTGTAACCAGCTGGAGGACTTCCTGGAGAAGTGGGGACACAGCATCGTGCTGTCACACCACCAAAGTTGGGGACACCTTCATGGCACCCTGGTGGTGTCACGTACTGGAGATGGGGACACCCCCACAGTGTCACCCCCACGGACCACTTTGTTCCCATGGGTCGGGGGTTGACACCCCTCACTTTTGCAATTAAGGTTTATTTTTCGATAATGGGGGTTAGAGGATGTCCCCGCCCATGTCCCCATGTAAACTAAGCATGCACGCTGCAGTTTTCAGCCTAGGCTTTTAAGAGCAAAGCCAGAAAATTCCACACCGCTCAGTACAAAGCTGTGCGATGATGAGAGTGACTCAAGCTCTGCCCAAAGGATGAAAAGTAGCATCAAAACGGCTGAAGAGAGGGGGGACAATGAGGCAAGGTAGCACTGCAGAGAAGTCAGGAGAACACCTCTGCCTTCCGGGATCAGGCAGCCGGCGGAGCCTCTCTTCCCCCAACAGAGACGCCTGCAGGGTGAGGGGCACACGCTCACTTCTGCTCAGTGCTGCCCCGAGAAACTCAGACAGCTCGAGACAGCTGTTCTCTAACTCAGCGCGCCTGTGCTCAGGCCGTGCTACTCGCAGTTCTGTGCACGTGCTTTGCAGGCAGTGCGTTTATGGGCAGGGCCAAGGACTGGTGCATCCATTGCTTCTATAACCTGCAGCATCCCCTGATGGAGATGTGGGAGTTCTGACCCAGCGCCGCGAGTGGAATAACGAGGAGGTGGTGCAGCAGCTCACTGAGTGCCACTGGACAAATCAGGCCGTGCGCTCTTTGTGAATACAAAGCTCCAATTGTTTATTGATGGACTGCAACCAGAGTGCCAAGTTGGGCTGCTGCCACAAAGCCGCTGCCTTCTGATGCTCCTCCACTCAGTCCTTCAGCTGCAGCTTCTCCATCATCTCCACAAGGCTGTTCATTGTGGAGGACTGGAAAGAAAGAAAGCGAGCGTCAAAGTAGGACACCGCTTCCCCCAGCATTCTACAATCCCCTTCACGTCTGACAGACAGAGAACAACAAGAGCCGTGTCTGTGCTCACCGAGGACTCACCTCTGCACGTGCAGCGGCAGCTCTCAGAGCAGCCTTCTTCATTTCTGCTCTCCTCTCTTTTTGTCGTTGTCGTCTTGCTATAGAGAAAGAGGAGAGAAATTCAGTTTGTCAACAGCAAAACCGCGGAAACATGGGTACATGAAAACAGGCTAGGAAGCCTCTCAGGGAAGGGTATTTCCAGTGGGACAAGCAGAAGGCCGTCATGGATTTCATGGGAAAAGAGAGGGTTACACTTTCTGGCACTTCCTTGCCATTGGACTCGGCAGCCTTCTACTCTTTTCCCCTCTCCGCAGAGAGAAGGAGAAAGCAAAGCAAATCCTAAGCAAACTCCATGCACCTGATAAGGGAAGCACCTCACCAGGGCAGCTGCAGCACCTTCCTACCTCTTCGCTTTGAGGTCCGGAACTGCTCAGTCGGCGCTGGGGCAGGCCCAGGGTGTGTTGCTGGAGCTGGCACACCGCCTCTGCTCTGATGTGGGCTCTGAGCCTTCTCCCCATCGCGCTCCACCTTCACTTGTTTCTTGGCAGGCCACAGCTCTGCTTTTTGCTCCTCTTCCTCCACTCCCTTGCGCTTTCTTGCAGCCATGGTCTTGGAGAGGGAGTGGTTGTCAACTGCAGGGGAAGGTCTTTCCCCTCTGCTGGGACCTGCTGTTCCAGGAAGCCCTCCTGGAGCCTGGAGAGGAGCTTTCGCGTACATCTTGCCGTTTGGCTCAGCACCTCTCCCTGTTCAAATCAAGCAAGGGGAAGCAGCAAGATTAAAAGAGAGTCACACACTGCCTTCGGTCTGCAAAATGGGCCACAATGCTAGGAACTCTCGAGTGTTCACAGCAATGGACCTTGGGATCTTGGCTGAACTGTGGGCCATTTCCAATTGGGACAGGAAAGGCAACTGTAATCCCCAGGGATTAAGATCTCAAGCAACACGCAACGACAGCAGTCCCAGGAAAGGACAGACAGAAAGCCTAACTAGAAAGACAGTGCACCAAACCCAGATGCTGCTGTGTGTCTGTACCTCTCTTGGGGGCTGTGCCACACTCCATGCTCCTCCCCTGGCTTCCTGCAAGGCTGCGCTTCACTGCAAGCCTGCTTGCATCAGCTTCTGTCAGAAAGGAAACAAGAAAGACATGAAGAGCATCTCTTTGGAGGAGCATTTTAGCACAGCCAACCACAAACTTCTGCTCCTCAAGCGTAGTTTCTTCAATTGGCCTTTCTGCTGCTACAACGCTGTGCCATTTCTGCAGTCAGCACAGATCTGCAGTGCCCCTTCTTTTCTCCTCCATCCCACACAGCCCTTCATGCAGCCCTATTTAGAGGCAGGTACCCACACCACAGCTCACAAGAGCTTCTTACCTGGGGAGGCTTTCCGTTTCCCCCCAAGCCCAGCACCATTCCATGGACGCGCAGGCTCCGTCCCTACAACAACAGATTGTGTGTTGATTTCACAGACACCAGGAGCAGCACTGTCCTGTTAGCCCACGTCCACCACAAAAACCAAAAGACACTCTTCTACAGCCAGAACAGAAACTGATCTTTAAACTGCAGTGCGCTTGCACAAAGCACTACTGCTCTCATTCCCGCTCAGGTGGCAGCAGAGGAACCCCAGTCTGCCTGACAGCTCTGCATGCTGCAGAGCAAAGCTGCGTCAGCACACAAAACGCTATCAGCTGCAAAAGTCGAGGCACGGATTTTTTGTCCCTACAGGGAATGCACTCAGCTCTGAGCACCACCACTTACACACACACTTCTGTCTCACTGCTGCCATCTGTTGCTGTCGGCCTCTCTAATGCTTCCACCATGGTTACCGGACACCCCTGCAGTGCTGCACCGCTCAGAAGTAATACTTAAAATGCATTCTTCCATACTTCATGACAGAGGACTGCAGAGACTCACTTTTGCGTGGTGCTAAGGATGGTCCGTCCCCATCGCGTCCCTCTGTGCGCTGCAAGGCGCTGTTGGATCTCTGGCAGCCTGCTGGGTGCTGCTCCCTAGCACAGGGAACTGCGCCGCGCTGCTTCTGAGGAGAGAAATAAAGGAAGGGCCATGGAAACGGCCACCCAACGTTTGCAAAGAGATGCAGCGTTCCAGATGGTGCCAGAGGTGGGTATCAGAGTGCTGAGACGTTAGTTATCACTAACGGAAACATTTGAGAGCGCATTCACAACATCTGCACGCGCTGCAATTTCTGGGCATATCCAGCTTTCTCATCGTTCAGGTGGAGAAGACGGGCGCTCTCAGACATCACTTCGGGGGGTTAAACCAACACACCTGCAAACACCAGCATTATTCCGAGGGAAACAGTGACTTCAGGTGCCACAGTTCAACCCATGCAAAATTACCGTACACAGCCTTAGCTCTTCACCACTATTTCTTCCCCACCCTTTACTACTGCAGGCAGCTAGAACTAACTTCTCAGCAGAAACCCAGGGCAGCTGGCAAACCATAACCAGGTGCAGCTGGCAGGAGGGCAGTGCCCGCTCTCTGATCCCACCCTGCCCCAGCAGGTTAAGGAGCCTGGCAATGCTGTCCTGTTGCTGCAAGTGCACAACCCAGCCGCTTACTGAGCTAACAAAGGACCAGCAGGGCTCCCCCTGCTCCACCCCTTCCCCTCCAAAACCAGAGAAAGGAGAAACCCAAGCGAAAGAAACCCAGCCATACCTTTCCACGCGCAAAGCAGCGATGGCAACTGCGTCCGTCTCCCTGCTGAGACATGCTGGGGAACGTCTCAGGGGAAGCTCAAGTTCCCGGGGTCCTCTCCACAGGGACTGCCCGCACTGTTGGAAAGAGCTGGCTTCACTCTCTCTTCAAGTGCCTCGATCCCCAAAATCTCCTTTTGGAAAGGAAAAAGGAACCCTAAGGAAAGAACCTGCAAGTGAAAAACAGTGAGGAAGAAGCATTTTCCCAGCATTCTTCTGCTGTGCAGTTTAGACTCTCGGGCAGGGCAATGTCTCGAAACCAGCTGGTTACAAGGACTGTCCCCAAAATACACCCAGCTCCTGTACAGCTGCCATGATTTCTGACAGCAAGCGTTCTCCATCTCCTCAATAGTTACGCGCCTTGAAGCACATGGCTGGTGTTGCTGTCCTGAAGAAAACTCCCTCTGTCTCACTGCCAGCCGGGACGAGGGCTGATGCAGCGTGCCCACCCCAGCCCAGCTTTCCTGCTGAGACACCTCCCGGCAACCACCCAGCACCAAACCCAGCTCACCTGCTCGGCCTGCTCAGCCTGAGCTGTGCCCAGCTCACGCACACGCCGCAGCGGTGCTTCCGACGGGCTCTCGCAGGGTGATCTCTCAAGGAAAGCTCACAGCTCAGTCTCTGCGTGCAGCACACTCACCAGAGCACCAGCTCTGCTCACCGGCTGTGCCACAAACGCTCCCACCTCGGCGATGACTGTGACCTCAGCGAGTGCCCGCATCACTTCTGTGCTTCCATCATAAGCAAAGGGCGTGCTCACCTCCCAGATCCAAATTTTAGGAAACCAACACCACGGTCTCCCAACGGGTTTATTTAAGTAAAAGAACAGAGAAATTAAGATGACCCTCATGCAGCCAGTTCTTGCTCAGGTGCTGCACAATCGGACCAAGGAGATGTTACCCCCAGGCTGCCTCCAGCTTGGAGGATTTGAGCTCCCAAGCAACCAGCAAGCATTTGGACGTGCCCTCCCCCTGCTTTTTACAAGGACAGACGAGTCCTTCTTGGGATGCCAGCTATTCTGCAAAGGCGGAATAGCTCTGTTCTTGGGCCGCAGCTCCTTGGCCACGCGCTTCTCAAATACTGGGGCTGCATTACCTCCTGGGCATCCACACGTGCTCCGACTCTCCCGCAGGGTTTCTGGCTTCCTGCTGGGGAGCTTCTCATCTTCTGCAATATCATTCCTGCCTCCTCTGGTACCATCCTGGGAGATGCTGCAGAGCTCATGAGCCTGAACTACCTTCCTCCCATCAGCAGCTGCTCTTGCTTTAAAGAAGTGCCAGCACCTACGAATCAGCTTGGAGAAAGTAATTCTGGAGACCCAGAGACACTGCAAGTTTCAATGCAGCTCCCACAAGAACGCTGCTGTTAAATCCGTAGAATCATAGAATGGATCAGGTTGGAAAAGACCCGAAAGATCATGGAGTCCAACCGCAACCTGACCATACTCCCCTAACTCTAACAACCCACCACTCAATCATGTCCCTGAGCACCACATCCAGAGCTCTTTAAACACGTTCAGGGACAGCCAGGACACATCCCCAATTAGCCAGGACTGCTGAAGGATGATGGAGAGCGGCTTGGCAGCCACGTCTGCCAACCCCCTCAGCACCCCAAGGTTCAATCCATCCGGCCCCATGGCTTTCAAAGCAGGTTTTGTTTCTTTAATTATTGTCTCCCATTCTATCTTTTCTTTTAGAAAGGAATCTAAAAGATGAAAAGTAAGAAAGTACTAAACAAAATGAATCAAAAGAAATGAAAAAAGGAAAGAAAGGGGAAGAGATGAAAAGAGACGGAAAGAAAAGGGGAGAGGGAAAGAAAAGGGGAGAGGGAAAGAAAAGGGGAGAGGGAAAGAAAAGGGGAGAGGGAAAGAAAAGGGGAGAGGGAAAGAAAAGGGGAGAGGGAAAGAAAAGGGGAGAGGGAAAGAAAAGGGGAGAGGGAAAGAAAAGGGGAGAGGGAAAGAAAAGGGGAGAGGGAAAGAAAAGGGGAGAGGGAAAGAAAAGGGGAGAGGGAAAGAAAAGGGGAGAGGGAAAGAAAAGGGGAGAGGGAAAGAAAAGGGGAGAGGGAAAGAAAAGGGGAGAGGGAAAGAAAAGGGGAGAGGGAAAGAAAAGATGGAAAACAGAAAACAAAATGAAAAAAGGAAAAAAAGGAAAGGAAGGGAAGAAAAGAAGAAAAAGGAAAGGAGAAAAAACTCCTTCCATCACCACTGCTACCACAAGCACTAAACCATATCCTGTAACTCCTAATCCAGATGCCTCTTGAACACTGCCAGGGACGGCGACTCCACCACCTTCCTGGGCAGCCATTCCAGTGCCTGGCTGCTCTCTGAGAGAACAAGTTCTTCCTTATGTCTAACCTAAACCTCCTCTGGTACAACTTATGGCCATTTCCTCGGGTCCTGTTTGTTGCCTGGGAGACGAGGCCAAACCCCTCCTCATCACAGCCTCCATTCAGGAAGTTGTAGATTGCAATGAGGTCTCCTCTGAGCCTCCTCTTCTCCAGACTGAACAACCCCAACTCCTTCAGCCGCTCCTCGTAAGGCCTGTGTTCCAGACCCCATACCAGCTTTGTTGCCCTTCTCTGGACACGTTCCAGGGCCTCAATGTCTTTTTTTGTAGTGAGCGGCCCAAAACTGAACACAGTGCTCAATGCGTGGCCTCACCAGGGCTGAGTACAGGGGGATGATTCCCTCCCTGCTCCTGCTGGCCACGCTATTTCTAATGCAAGATGCTGTTGGCCCTCTTGGCCACCTGGGCACACCTCTGTCCCTGGAAAGGTGATGGAACAGCTTGTGCTGGATGCCATCTCCAGACAACTGGAAGAAAAGGAGGTTATCAGGAGTAATCAGCAAGGGTTCACCAGGGGGAGGGCATGCTTGACCAACCTGGTAGCCTTCTACGATGTTGTCACTGGCTGGGTGGATGTAGTGCATGTAGTCTACCTTGCTTTCAGCAAGGCGTTTGATACCGTCTCCCACAACATCCTTATGACAAAGCTGAGGAAGTGTGGACAGATGAGTGGACAGTGAGGTGGGTTGAGAACTGGCTGACTGGCAGAGCGCAGAGGGTCGTCGTTGGCGGTGCAGAGTCCGGTTGGAGACCTGTAACCAGCGGTGTTCCTCAGGGGTCGGTGCTGGGTCCGGTCTTGTTCAACATCTTCATCAATGTCCTCAATGAGGGAATAGTGCTCACCCTCAGCAAGGGTGATCTGTGAGGCCCCGTGTACTGAAAGGCAGCCACACGGTCTCCCATGAGCCTTCTGTTCTCCGGGCTCAACAAGCCCAAACCTCTCAGTCTCTCTCCAAAGGAGACATTCCCGATGCTTTGAAGCCTTTGAAGTCACGTTCCTGATGTCCAAGTTACGTGCCCATCATGTGTTAATGCTGTTGTGCCAATCGGTGGGCTCAACAGCTGCAACAAAGACACCAACGTCTTTGGGATAGGCTTATTTTACTGCCTATGACAAAATAAAACCAACAGTAATATTGGCAGCGTCTATAGCCAAAAGAGAAGCTTAGCAGTAAAGGGAATAAGCAAGGCAGTGGGCCTACTCATTGCCACGTGAGCACAGTGGTGAAGAAAGATCCACGACCAATTGCCCCAGCACTTTACCATCAGCCAGATCCGCAGTCACTGGGGAGCCCCGTTTGCAGGGAGGATCTGAAGAACCTCTCCCAGCCATGGGGAAGTTGCACAGCAATGCATCCATCCCACGAGTGAGGCGTCCAGAGCCGCTGCAAGCAGCTCCAGCCTTTCTAGCACACAGTAAACCAATGTACGGAGCAGTCCGAGGGAACAGCCGCTGCCCTCTTTCTCCTCTTGGTTTTCGCCCCGAAGCCTGGCCAGGGCTCAAGGGGAACAAAAGGCGTCGTGCTGTCAATCTTGCTGCAGCACGGGCCTCTTTGGCAAGACTGTCTGCCCAGCCCCCCCGCGTCGGGCTTCGTCGGGTAACGAACTCAGCAGCAAAGCTGCCCTCGGCTCCTCGGGGAGAGCCCGCCGTCGTCACGGAAACGCAGCGTGACAGCACGCAGGTCCCAGCAGCCCGGCTGATGTCACCGGCGCCGTGACTTCCTCTGCCTGCCCTGGAGCCGCAGCCCGAGAGCTTTCCGGCCCCCGGCCTCCCTCTCCCTGGTCAGCGCCAGCGCCGCCAGCTTTCTTCTCGGACAGACGTGAATACAGAAAACGGCAGTCGAGTCCTCCGCCTGCGGGGCAGCGGCTCAGCACGGCGCTGCTGACCGTTCGAGCCGAGCCGAGCCGGAACCGAAGGCGGCCGCCCGACTCTGCCGGGCTCCGACGCGTCTCGATCGGCGGGGTCGGTCCCTCTCTTTCGGGGCTGCCCGGCTCGGCCAGGAGCCGCTCCCGGACACCGGGCGTCCCGCCGCTCGCAGTCAGCCGCCGGTTCTCAGCCGGCGGCGCCCCGCCGCGACGCCGACTCCGGAGGACGGCTCCGTTCTGACGCGGGACGGACGGGGCCCCGAGGCGCGGGGCGGGCGGCGGCGGGGACGCGGGGCGGCGGAGCGCCGCTTTCCCGGCACGGAATCCCGCGGCCGCCATTGGCGGAGAGCCCGCGCTCGGCCCCGCCTCTCCCGCTCTCCTATTGGTCGGCCCGCGGAACGGGGCGGGCGCTCCCGGCGGGGTCGTTTGCGCCCGCGGTCGCGCCGTCATTGCGTCATCATCGCGCGCGTCCCGCGTGGCCCCGGCCCGGCTGCCCGCGGCGCTGCCCCGCTCCGCGCGCCCGCTCCGCTTCCGGGGCCCGCGCCCCCGGATCCTTTTCCTCCGCGCGGCCTTCCAGCCGCTCTGCCCCCGGCCTGCAGAGATGCCTCGGGTCGTCGTGACCGAAGTGCGGGACCGGCGCGTGGCGGTGTTGAACGTCGTTCCGTTGGCATCAGCCGTCGGTCAGCCCGTCCAGAGCCCTGTGCGGGGCCTTCGTTTCCTCAGGCGGATAACGGGAGGATGCCGGAGCCGAGGGGCGGTGGGAGGGAGGCGGGGACGGGAGCATCCTGCCGTGCCGCCAGCAGCCCGGGGGCCGCGTGCTGTGGGTGCCGGCACGAAGGTCCGCCGTCCGTCAGCACGGGAGCTGCGGTTCTGGTGCAGCAGCAGGAGCTCAGCGCAGCGCTGCAGAGAGCGGTCCGGCGGCACGGGAAGAAGATGACGGCCTGGAGCGCGAGTGCCTCAGCAGTGTCTGCAGCCTGCGAGGAGCCGAGCCGGGCTGGGGAGAGGAAGGTGTGGGAGTCCCGGGGAGGGACGCGCGATGGCAGCGTTATTGGCAGGATCAGCTGCTTCCTCCACCGCTCCCGACGCCGAGCACTGGTTTCCTTTGAGAAGCAGCCCACTGTCACATCTGTGGGGTTCCGCAGGACACACAGGCATGGGGTAAGTTTAGGTTGGATATCAGGACAAACTTCTGTGCAGAACTTCTACAGCCGTGGGTGGGATCCCCCTGAGCTCCCCTTCTCCAGGCTGAGCAGCCCCCTCTCTCTCAGCCTCTTGTCATGGCAGAGGTGTTCCAGTCCCTTCACCATCTTGGTAGCCCTGTGTTGGACTCTTTCCAGCATGTCCAGCTGTCTCCTGTACTGGGAGCCCAGAGCTGGACGCTGTTCTCCAGCTGCAGCCTCCCCAGTGCCGAGCAGAGCAAAAGGAATGGTGCAGAATACTGGTCCTTACCTGCTACAAGAGAAGTCAGGACTAGGGCTATGATGGGAGCGCATTGCTTTATGATTGACGTGGAGAACTGCTAGGAAGAAGGCCTGGTGGGCCTGAACACAGATGCCGGGTGGTCCAGCTTTTGTTTCACTGGAAACCAGGTACTCCGTGGGCAGCAGCATGGAGATATGTTCTCCATGCAGTTGTGCCCCCGTGGCTTCTTTCTGATATGCTTGGGAAGTCCCACTAGAACAGGCTGCCGTGTGAGACAGAAGTGAGAGAGAAGCATCAGTTGTGTGGGTGGAGTTTTACTATCTCTGTGTTCACATCTTTTATGTTTGTCTTCTTTTTTTTTTTTCCAGTTCAACTCTGCGTGCGTCGGTCTGCCTTTGCTAAATCCTTTTCTTGTGGCCTTAGGCAACAATCGAGGGGGTCTCAAGTTTCAGCGCTGAGCAAGAAGCGCAGGCTCTCAGGAAGGCCATGAAGGGCTTTGCTAAGTTGATCTCCCTCCATGGTCAACTTTTATTTTTTCCCCAGCACTGCGAATGGCTGCTCTGGTGGTTTGATAGAGGGAAGCATAGCTGCTTGCACTGCTCTGCTGCACAACTGCCCTAAAAATTGTTGGAAAGTGGAAACAGAACTGCCCTTCGTGTCCCAAAATGCAGCTGCTCTGGTGGCCTGGGTCCTGGCAGCTTTGTGTGCATCGATGTAGTCCTGGAGCTGTTGAGAGCCGGCTGTGTGAGGGACTGGAGGTGGCACAAGACCAGAGGGCACTTCTGATCCTTGTGCAAGCATCCTGACTAGCTTCCATTTGTTTCTTGCAGGCATGGATGAAGATGCCATCACTGACGTCTTGACCAAACTAAATATTTCCCAGCGTCAGCAAGTTCTGATCACCTCTAAGAGCACTACTGGCAGGGTGGGTGGTCTGCAGAGATGCATGAACGTGGTTGTGTCACTTGGGCGCAAAGTGAAAAACGACCCAATCTCTACAAGAGAAAGGTCGGCAGAGACTTCACCTGACCAAGGTTGTTTTGTTCTTGTTCAGTTCAGAGCAGTTGTTGATGCAAGGAGGGTTGGAGCCTGAAGAGGAGTGCTGAACAGCTCAGTTCCTCTGTCCTCAAAGGCCGTCCCTTCTGCCAACTCCTTTCTCCTCTTTGCCTTCTAGGATTTGATTGATGACTTGAAGTCGGAGCTGAGTGGGAATTTTGAGAGGGTGATCATTGGGGTGATGACTCCCACCACCATGTATGACGTGCACGAACTAAGGAGGGCTGTGAAGGTTTGGAAATCTTCCTTTTGTATTGCTTAAGTTCTGGCCAAGGACTTACTGCTTTGTTATGCATGTCTTCTCTCTCTTAAAGAAACCTGGTTGCACGTCACAAGCAGGTGCTGGTATCTTAAGTCTTGCCTTGGTGATTCCCTAGGGAGCAGGAGCAGATGAAGGTTGCCCAATGGAAATTCTGGCTTCTCGCACCAATGGAGAGATTTGTCGCATTAATGAGAACTACAAGCTTCGTAAGGAGTGCGAAAGGCTCTCTTGTCAGTTTCCTTCTGTCTGCGCTTCTTAATTGGAGGCTGTAGCACTAATGATGATGGCTGGAGTGCTGCAGTGCTGCTGGGAGCCCTGGGCACAGTTCTGTACTTAGCTAGGTTACAGCTGGCAAATGTTGTGGGCAGCACCCAGGTGGTGGCCCTGCTCCTAACGGGTGCTGTGTGTGTGTTCTTGCTGGAATATGGCTGCTCCCTTGAGGATGGCATCGTATCTGACACATCTCCCATGTTTCGAAGGGTCCTCGTGTCCCTCGCAACGGTGAGCCAAGCTGAGGGGAGAAGGGGGTGAATGTTCAGAGCTGCGGGCACAGCTCTGCACTCAGTGGTGAGGAGCTCCAGGCTGGCTTTTTCTCACCCTGTGTGTCCCATGACCTGCTCCTCAAACCCAGCCTCTCCGGGGAGGGAACTCTGACTCTGGGTGTGCATGAGTGCTGTGGGCTCTTCTTTAAATGTCCCAGTGAAGTGGGTTGCTGCTCGTTTCAGAAGGAAGCCCAAAGTACATCTGAGCTGCATTTCATTTGTAAGCTAGTGTTCCCTTTGAAGGACTCCATTATCCATCCCCAGCAGCTTTTCATGAGTGGGGAATTCTCAGGAGTTGCTTCCAGTAGATGCTCTGGTGAACTGAGTCTTCTATCCTTGTGTCTTTGCAGGGAAACAGAGATGAAGGAATGTATGTGGATGATGCCCATGCTCAGCAAGATGCTCAGGTGCGTAGTAATGTGCTTCCCAATCTATTCTTGAGCAGGTGATGCATGGTGAAGAGAAGCCAGCCTGTGAAATGGAAATAATGCTTTTAGCCTTGTTTGCAAGTCTCTAACGAGAGGTCTCTCGACAGGCTGGCTACTTGGCAGGGGCAATGAGATTTTGGCTGTGGGTTGCCGTGCCTGGTAGGTGCTTGTTGGAAAATATCCGTGATCTAGACAAGTACGCGCCAGCAGTGCTCTAGCTGCAAGGGATTTAAGATCTCCTGTACGCCCAGTCTTCTCCATGAGCCTTACTTTGTCACCCCTAATGTCTTGAAGTGCCTGTACGAAGCGGGGGAGAAGAAGTGGGGAACAGATGAGGTGCAGTTTATGTCCATCCTCTGTACACGGAACAGGTATCACCTAGTGAGAGGTAGGACCCCTGCACAGTGTCCTGGGTTTTTCTTTCCTTCCTTGTTTGTGTGTGATGCTTTTGTAGGAGCTCTGTAGCTGTCCAGTAGATGTGAACTCTTCTGAGGCAGCAGGTGTCCTAGAGAGAGCCGCATTGCATCCATTCCATTCTGGCTGTTTTATTCCCTCCTGAGACTGAAAGGGACTTGAGAAACCGAAGTCCAACTGGCTGCAGCTCCAGCATGGAAAGCAGAGATCATGAAGTGTGACTGCCATTGGGGCAGGGGGGAGAGGAGCTAAGAAACTTGATTGGCAGCACAAAGCAGCAGGTCTTGAAAATGGTACTAGCTGTGGTAGGCCAATTCGCAAGACTGTTAGCAGTGAAAATGAATTATTTCTGTGGGGCGATCCTGATTTAGCTGAGAGTGCTGCAGGGATGAAAGAATGTTCATGCAGTATACGAGGAGCTTGTTGCAAAGCGGTCCTTTGAACCTCTGTGACTTTCTGCCATAGTTTTTGATGGTACAGAGGCATTGCTAACACGGACATAACAGCATTAAATCTGAGATGGTAGGCAGTTATTCAATAGATTGTTTAGTTCTTGTTCGGCCTGTGCTTTTTGTTGTTGTCTGTCTGCTATTCAGCTCAGAATACAGAACTATTGTATTTCTCATAAATGCTTAGCACTCAAATATGGAAGTGCTTCACAGGCATTAATTTTTGTACCTAACAAGTTTTACTATGAAGCCACGAGTGTCTTCATCATTATTTAGCACAATAATTGCAGCAGTACAAACAACCAACCTTATAAAAAATATTACATGCATTATTTTTTTTTAGCTCATCAAGGAAAGGGTTCTGTGAATCTTTACCTACACCTAGATCTACTGTGCAGTATACAAGATGGATACTCATCTGAAATATCTAGTGCTGTATCTATATGCAAAGTGTCAACCTAAATTTTTGGCTTTACAAAATTTTGATGACTATATTTTGCAGTAGATACATTTACAGCCTAGTTGTTTCTTCATTTCTTTTTATTTCCAGTACTTGAATGTATTATAGGATTCTATATGGGTTTATTTGTGTGGCAAAGATCACCTTTCTTTGTTTACTGCTCCAAGATACTCGTTTTATTGAAAATTACTCATGAAGACTTATGATGTTTCTCTGAAAATGCTGAAAATAACTAAATGGCAATCTTTAACATTTACCATTAGAAAACAAATGGTTTGTGCATGAGATGAAAAGACAATAAAATCTGTTATGTTAACAGATAGGTATCATTTACTTTTAAGCAGAGTACTATGAAATCTTTTACCAAGAGGTACAAAATTACAAAAGAAGCACTGAATTTACTTCAGTCATTTTTAAATTTTACTTGAGAGTCTGTCACGGAGTTATCTAGATCAACGTGTGCCCTCGACAGGGGGCAGCAAGCCCATAGGCCCCCTGTCCCAAAAACAGGACGGAAAAGGGGGAAGGGAAGGGAGATGGGAGCTGGGCCCAGAAACCAGAACAGCAGCAACAATCTAAGGAGGAAAACTTAATTTTACTAAACATGATATCGGAATGCAAGATAACACAATATAATATAATATAATTGAAATTGAGGCTAATAAATCAAATAAGAGAGAGAGAGTGTCCGAAACTAAAAGGCCTACTTTGAACTGAAGGCACACGGTTGGGGAGCAGACCCACACACTGCTAGGCAGTGAGCAAGAGAGCCAGAGAGCAAGATCCCATGACTCCCTCCCATGGCTTATCCTCCTCTCTGAACATGAAGTCCCCTGGGATGTGTAGTTCTTCCTTTCTTCTGAGAACCAGGCATCCAGAAAGTTGTCAGTCCACGGAACTGGAGTATTAACTCTTTAATTACCCGTGCTTTACATGATGTTTGGTGTGGAATACCGATAACAAAATTATAAAACCATGACAGAGTACTGTGTTTTGTACTTTTTTGACTTCCAAAGTCAAAAAAGAGCTGATTTTGCTGTGGGAGGTAACTATGGTTAGGAGAGAAACTGTGTGCTCATTTTCCAGAAGGTAGTACATAAAAAATAAAGAAAGATCTTTGTATTCCTGGAAATTTGAGAAATTGGAGGGTCTGCTGTAGGAAATAGGATATATCAGTGTTTCTGTTTACAAGACAGTGACTGCTGTTTGTAATCTGTTAGAGGATGGGTATCTTGTCACAGAACAACCCTTTTGGACATCTTTATAAATGTTTTAGTAACTGAGCAATGGATCAGTGATGCAAAATACTTTCTTATCTAGCAGCAGCTCTTATCTGAATTTACTGTATCTATTGTGGAGAAAGCACGAGGTTCCAGTGCTACAGTGTTTGTGTTGTGAGCACTACAAAACTTTTTAAAACCACTGTTCATTTGCTCAGTATCAAAGAAAACATTTTAACCAAACTTAAGTGCTAACTAGTCACTCGGAGGTCTTCACTACCTAAAATTTTCCTTCATAACAGAATCTTTACAGTGTATGAGATAGAAATAATAAAATAATTTTCTTATTCTTTCCCTTAGGCATTTCCTGGAAACACAGACTCTGATAGTGTGGTCCGACATGATTTGCAACACCCAGTCATTGCTCGCTATGTACGTATAGTTCCTTTAGATTGGAATGGAGAAGGCCAAATTGGGTTAAGAATTGAGGTCTACGGCTGCTCCTACTGTAAGTTTTTCCATTATATTCCTTTAAAAAAAAAAAATCTAAATAGAAACTGTCTTTGAATTTCAGATTAAATCTGAATCTCAAGTGCTTTTTGCTAAAATGCATGAAGATATTCCAGGATTACTAATTGTAATAACTGGAGCTTAATTTAATATTTACTGTATCCTTTATTCTGAGTTTCTAGTTAGCTCTTCTATAGGAAATACAGCATTAGAATTAGTAAGAGTGCTTTGAAATCACTACTTTTGATCTTCAAAATTGTTTTTGCAGAAGACTTGAATAGACCAGTTGAGGAAAAGATAGCATTCAGATACATTTCATGCTGGGTCTTGAGAGGGAAACAAGACATAATTCATTGCCTGATGACAAAGATAAAAATAAAACAAGTAAAAATTCAATTGAAGAAGCTCACCTTGTCTAAATATGACATGTTTTTCGGAGATTTTTCCTTTAATATTTGAGTATAACTTTAGAATCTCTTCTAAAAAAAAAAAACGAGATGAGCAATGGTGCAAGTGGTTAAGAGCACAACAGATCAAGTTTTAAGAAAAGCAAGTGTAGTTTCTAAATACCATTCCTTGAATTTGATCCTGTGGGTGCTTATGTGAAGTCCACATGCCTGCAAACTGTAAATGTCTGATGTCCTATTTCTATGCAAATTTAGTACAGTATTCTTGTAGGTGTTTTAGGGGAAATAAATACTTGAGATTTATCTTAAAAAAAAAAATAAAAAATGTTAGAACAAGTTAAGAAGCACCTATCTTGAAGACTCTTCCATTGACATCAAGTGATTTAAGACCTATTGAAACACTTTGTCATGGTAACTAGCAATTATGTTAATTAACTAGCAAAAATATCTTGTGATTTCTGTTGCTTTGACTTGGCTATGTGCTTTCACTCTACTAAAATATTTTATATGCTGTTTTAAGTGTAGCCAACACTATAACATGGTTGATTTCACATCATGATTACATTTTTTTACATTTAAGTATATCTACTATACAAATTCAAGTATATGGAGACAGAAACCAACTTTTTTTTTTTTTAATCCAACACTTTTTTAAACAACAACAAAAAAAAGAAAATATTTTTAAGTTGTAGGTTTTTTTGTTTGTTTTTTTTGTTTGTTTTTTTTTAGCCAAAAATATTTACAAGCAAAAGGTTTTAGGTTTTTGTTTTGTTTCCTTTTTTTTTTTTTTAATTAAATTGATATCTTATGCACTGTAAGCACGTTACAAGATGAATTTGGAGTCTGAAACTAAATGTGAGGAAAAGCATAGTTGGCTAACAAAATTATTTCTGTCACTGGATGAAAAGTTGTCTGCTTGAAAGACTGCATATTTCTGGAGAAAAATAAAACACATCTATCAAGGAAATAATGAATCAACTAAAAAAATACTGATAAAATTTGTCTTCACAGACAACTGAAGTAAGAAACCTAACCTTTTGTTTTCCTCGAAGAGAAGCATTGAACTGCTAGTATTATAAGTTATTTCAGTATTTTGTTAATGACATTAATAATAATGTTTTACATTTATATGTCTATAGGAACTTTTTTTTTCTTTCTCCTCCCAAACAAACAAAACAAAGAAACAAAAAAAACCTCTCCTAAAATACTGTGTAGATTTTAGAAGCAGGAATCAGGCTGTCCTTGAGTCAGTATGCTGAAACCAGTAGACAGCAGCAGCGCAGTTGAGAAGAAAAGTTCACTGTCTTATGACTTCTTGGAAAAACAGAATAATGTTTGAGAGTTCCAAACTTGTTTTCAAATGCATTATTTGGAGCAACTTATGTAAAGTTACATTGTTCCATAGATACGGAATTCAGCAGGAGCAAAGTTTTTAGCCCTATAATTAGTATTATATATTGAAGCATTGTCATTAACCAGTGAGATTTGCAGATTAATCCTGCTGTCAGTGAAGAAACTGACTGTATAGATAAGTAGCAATTTTTTAAGCCTGATTAAAACATGGGCATCTAATCCAATTTGTGAAAATTTTTTGAAACATTACCTAAAGCAAAAGGTTGCTTAATACCTTACAATCATATATTTTTCTTCAAGTTTGTAGGTTTATATTGAATGCAGTCTTTTATTTAGAGAATATTTGAGAACATATTTCAGATGTAGAACTTGCACATTTTCTCATAGTAAAGGTTTAATTGGAAAGTCATAAACTTAGTGCTTAAAAAAATATTTCATTGCACAATACAGCAATCTGGTTATTAGTCTCAGAGTATTAAGAACTCTCATTAAACCACATATTGAAATACGTGGTCATTAATTGCCATATTGATTTGTTCTTATTTTTCTTGAGTATGCTGATAAAATACACATTATTTTTTGTGTGTCAGAAATGGAAACCACATTCTTCCTTACACAGCAATGTGAATTAAAAAAAAGGTTCAACTTTAAAAGAGAATTAGAGATGACATCTATTCCCTAGAGAAGTTTGTAAAATTACAAAATATTTCCTTTCAAGGTGCTCTTATTCATTTAATTATTTGCTTGCCTTCTTGCTTTGAGATTTTTCTATGTTTGAAACTGCAGATGAGATCTGTGACGTTACTTTCTAATAGATCTCTTGGAAGTCACAAAAATAAATAAATAAATAAATAAATAAATTAAAGGCTCCCTCTACAGTAAGATTGAAAATGTTCTTTACATTTCTCTCTGTGAATAAGTGCTGATGTCAAATTTAGAAAAGATTTTAACTGTGTGGGAAGAGAAGCAAACAAAATATTTAACATTAAAAAAATATATACTGTAGTCAACGGGAGTTGTAGCTTTCATTTTAAAATCATAGAATGACTTATGTTGGAAGGGATTTTAGATATCATGTAGTTCCAATGCCCTCACATGAACATAGTTATCAACCACTAGATCAGGTTGCCCAGGGCCTGATCCAGACTGGCACTGAATGCCTCTAGGGAAAAAGCATCTGCATCTTCTCTGGGCAACCTTTTCCAGTCCTTTACCACAGTGAATAAAAAATTTCCTCCTATCATCTAACCTAAATCTCCTTTCTTTTAATTTAAAACCATTCTTGCCCGTTCTCACTAATAGACCATGAAAAAAGTTGGTTTTCTGCCAGTTCATAAACTCCTCTGAAGTATTGGAAGGTCACAATGAGGTCTCCCCAGAAAAACAATCCTCCTCTCCAGTATAAACAAGCCCAACTTCCTGAACCTCACGGGAGAGGTGCTCCAGCCCTCTGATCATCTTTGTGGCTGCCCTCTGGACTGATTCCAACAGCTCCACATCTTTATTGTCTTCAGGGCCTAAGACCTGGGCACAGTATTTCAGGTGTGACTTCACAAAAACAGAACTGAGGGGGACAACTTCTTCCTGTTACCCAGTTGGCTGCCCTTCTTTTGAGGCAGTCCAGTATACTGTTGGCCTTCCAAATTGCAAGTGCACAATGCTGGCTCACATCCAGCTCTTTATCCACTAGGACCCCCAAGTTCTACTTGACAGAGCTGCTCTCATTGAGTACTTCTCCCAGTCTGTTCACATATCTGAGATTGCTCCAACCCAAGTGGCAACACCTTACATTTTGGTTTGATGAATCTCATTTGATTTTACATGAGCCCGCTTTTCAAGCTGTTCCAGGCGATTACAGATATGTAGTGAAGCTGTGCAGAGAGAAAATTAGAAAAACCAAAGCCCAGTTAGAACTGAGCTTGGTCATTAAGATAAAAGACAACAATAAATATTTCTATAAATATATCAACAGCAAGAGGAGGGCTAGAGAGAACCTCCATGACTTGTTGGGCACCGAGGGCAACATGGTGACCAAGGATCAGGATAAAGCTGAGGTATTAAGTGCTTTCTTTGCCTCAGTCTTTAATAGTAAGACTTGTTACTCCCTGGGAACACAGCCTCCTGCACTGGTAGATAGGGATGGGGAACAGAATAGGCCCTGCATAATCCATGATGAGATGGTTTTGGACTTGCTCCAGAAGCTGAATGCTCAAAAGTCCATGGAGTCAGATGGATTGCATCTAGAGTGCTGAAGGAGTTAGTGGATGTGGTTTCCAAGCCACTCTTCATCATCCTTCAGCAGTCCTGGCTAACCGGGGATGTCACAGTGGACTGGAGACTGGCAAATGTGACACCCATCTTCAAAAAGGACGGAAAGATGATCCTGGTAGCTCCAGGTCTATCAGTCTCGCCTCAGTACCAGGGAAGATTATGGAACAGATAATCTCAGGAGACATAATGGACCAATTAAAAGTCAACCAAGGGATCAGGCCTAGTAAGTATGGGTTTACAAATGGTAGATCATGTTTGGCAAACCTGATTTCATTCTATGACAAGGTGAGCCATTTAGTGGATGAAGGTAAGGCTGTCGATGTGATCTACCCGGACTTCAGTAAAGACTTTGACACTGTCCCTCACAACATTCTCATGGAGAAGGTGGCTGCCCATAGCTTGAATAGATGTATGCTCTGCTGGGTGAAACACTGGCTGGATGGCCAAGCCCAAAGAATTGTGATCAATGGAGTTGAATGTAGTTGGCGGCTGGTCATGAGCAGTGTCCCCCAGGGTTCAGTACAGGGGCCGCTTCTATTTAACATCTTTATTAACAATCTTGATGAGGGGATTGAGTGCACCCTCAGTAAGTTTGCAGTCTACACCAAATTGAGAGGGAGTGTTGATCTGCCAGAGGGGAGAAAGGTGCTACAGAAGGTCCTGGATAGACTGGATTGATGGGCCAAGGTGAACCGTGTGAGATTCAATAGTGTCAAGTGTCAGGTCCTGCATTTTGGTCACAACAACCCCAGGCAACCCTATAGGCTTGGGAAGAAGTGGCTGAAAAGTTGCCTGTCAGAAAGGGACCCTGGTATATTGATGGACAGTCAGCTGAATACGAGCCAGCAGTGTGCCCAGGTGGCCAAGAAGGCCAGTGGCATCCTGGCTTGGATCAGGAATGGTGTGGTGAGCAGGACTAGGGAAGTAATTTGGCCCCTGTACTCAGCACTGGTGAGGCCTCACCTCGAGTACTGTGTTCAGTTTTGGGCACCTCAATACAGAAAGGACATGGGGTGCGAGCAGGTCCAAAGAAGGGCTGCAAGGCTTGTGAAGGGCTTGGAAAATATGCCGTATGAGGAGCGACTGAAGGAATTGGGCTGTTTAGTCTGGGGAAAAGGAGTCTGAAGAGAGACCTTATTACTCTCTTCCAGTACCTGACAGGTGCTTACAGCAAGTGCAGGGTTGGTTTCTTCTCACTGGTGACAGGATGACGGAAAATGGTCTCAAGTTGTGCCAGAGTAAGTTTAAGCTGGATATCAGGAAAAGCTTCTTTACAGAAAGGGTTGTTAAGCACTGGAATAGGCTCCCCAGAGGCAGGGTTGAGTCACCTTTCCTGAATGTGTTTAAAAACCATTTGTTTACTGTGCTCAGAGACATTATTTAGCAGAGGGTTGTTAGAATTAGGGTAAGTTTGGTTAGGTTGTGGTTGGACTTGATGGTCTCTGAGGTCTTTTCCAACCTGAGCACTTCTATGGTCAGGCATAGTCTATCCTTGATGAAGCTGTGTTGGCATTCTTGAATCACCCCCCTCCCCTTTCTTGCACATGCCTTAGAGTAGATTCATGGAGGTTCTGCTCTGTGATCTTCCCTGGCACAGGTAAGGCTCACTGGTCGATAGTCTCCCAGATTTTCCTTTCTCCCTTTATTAAAAATGGGAGTGATGATTCCTTTTTCCACTTGCCAGGACCTTCACCTGACAGCCATGAATATTCAGAAATGATTTAGAGTAGCTTGGCAACCACATCAGTCAGTTAGTTCAGGACTCTGAGATACATGTTGTCCAGCTCCAGAGACTTGTCCATATTTAGTGTCATAAGGCAGTGTCAGACTTGCTCTTTTCTGACAGTATAGGAGGCATTTTGCTCCCCATCCCCTTTGTAGAGTTTCAGGTACATATAATATATTTAATACACTCAAAAGAGGAGAAAGGATCTTTACATTTGCAGTGACATAATTTATCAGAAAGCAAACCATAGGAAAAATTTATCAAAAAGCAAGTCATAGGAAAGAAAGTAATGTTACAGAAGGCAAAGTATCCACTGAATTCATTAATGCAAAGCTGATGGAATATTTATATTCAAGCTCTTTTTGAGACAGAGAGTAAAGAGACATGATAGATAGATGTCTCTCGTCATGTTCCCATTTATGAATTTTTTAGACAATCAGCAAATTCAAGGCATCTGGAGCCTATGACAACTACAATATATATTGTATTTTATCACTGATTTTTGAAGTTCATAATAAGCTCCTGCAGAATCATTGCCATACGAATAGTTCCTTCAATCACAATACTGCAGCAGATTAATGCATACAAAACAAACAAACAAACAAACAAACAAACAAACAACAACAAAAAAACCAGTAGCATTCCTATTGAACAGTCTTTGACAGCACTTTTTAAGATAATCTTCTGAGGACTTCTGGGTGCTGAAATCTTATGGCATGAGTGGAATGGAGTCACTGATACCTTTGCTCATGGACTAGTTCTATCTTGCTATGTCAAATGTTACTGTTAGAGTATTCTGATGTATGACTGATTTCTTTTTAAGGAAGGAGAGAAAAGAAGAAAAATAAACAAGTCAGACCTTATCATTTTATGAAGAAATGAACATTTTTTTATGGAGATTATTTACTCCTTAGATAGTACAGTGAACAAAATCTTGGTCATGTGAATATTTACAAGAGAAAAAAAAATTAGACTTGGAGATGCTGTTAAGGCTTAAGCCATAAGTATTTGAAAGGAATATTTACAATAACTGTTTTGAAAATATTGAAGTGCTAAAAATTAGAGCTTGAACAGATTTTGACAAGTTAATCCTATTTGCCTGTAGTGACTTTAAGTGAAACCATTGTTCCTCTTCACTATTAATTCCACATTCATCAGCTGTATTCATCATTAGAAAAATTTCTGTGATACTTGTAATTTCCTTTGCCATTGTCATGCTATTGCTACCAACTATTCATATCTCCATCACTCTCTCCTATGGTTGCCATATGTACTTCACAGAAACTCCATTCTCTCCAAAACTATATATTACATCAAAATATCACAGGGAATATTTAAAGTAGATAAGAAAGCCACTATTTAACTTGTGTGGAACCTAACCAATTTTCTTTTGTCCAGTGCCACTAGATAGATATACTGGACATTTTGTTTCATCAGCCTATGCTCACAAACAAACAAACCTTCACGATCAAAAAACTGATGAAGTGTCTTGATGGCCACTGGAACTCCCTATGCTGAATGAACTATATGTCCATATGTATGTAAACATATGAATACATATTTATTCTTTTACACTTTTTTTTTCCACCTAAATTGTGAAGATACTTATGTGGTCTCATAATCCATGTAAATGGTTCTTTGCCAACCTCTCATAATATTTTATTACTCATAATAATAATGTTCACTAAACTGTCTTAATGAAAAGATGGACTTCTATGACCATAGAAGTGATGGAACTGCATAAAAATATTAAATGATAGATAGGAAGAAACATTTTGAAGCATATGTTTTGTCTAATCATGTTCTCATATTTGTAGCAACTGTATTAAATCATTGTAATTAAAATTGTTTTTCATTTTGGAGAAAAAAAGAATCACAGATGTGAGAAAATTATCAGCAGTCACTGTAAACTTAGTAGCTTTGTTTGTGACAGTGAATAGAACACTTAAGAGTTATCCGAAGCATCCAACCCTCTTTTTCTCTGTTTCTCTTTAGATATTTTTATTCTGGATATTTCTACAATTTCTATGTAATTGATCTTCAGCCAGCATAGTCACAGTTCAACATCTGCAAGCATAGCTTGGTATTTACTTTTTCTGATATTACAGGTGCATGTCTCAGTACTTGTATTAAAACAATGGAGAGTGAGGGAAATGAACTGTGAAAGCATTTGAAGATCTCTTTGAAAACATGCTCTGTTTGAAAGCTTAATTCTTTTCTAATGTACTCTCTAGCATGTTTTTTTTTTTTTAATTTTATTTTTCTTATTTGTTTTCACATAGAGGGGACTTCTTATCTTGAAGATCATAAAAAGTGGTGATTTTCCTCATTTGCTCCATGGTACTCCTCAAACAGTAGAGTTTTGCAGATTTAGGATCAAAAATAACTTTTTTTTTTTTTTTATAAGTATTTAAAGTGTGGGTTGTTTACCTACTCCCCAGGAAGAAATAGTTGTGATTGTTTCTTTGCAAGTGTTTGTTATTCTGGTATGAAAGTAAGTGAGAACAGACTTCAGCTAATTTCTTATCTCTAGTGGTTAACAGTAATAGGTATGGGTCTATTTTGGTTCTGGCTGTCCAGCACAGGGCACCCCAGACACACACAGCAGCCCAGCAGGCCCTGTCATCAACTCGGCACCTAAGAATGGTACAATTTTTAAATGAAATATTAAAATTTAACATATATTTTTCATTCTTTTAACATATATTTAGTCTGATACAAAAAATGTTTTATTTTTGTATCAACTTCTTGAAACCACAGCAAATTGAGCAGTCCATTATTTTTAAATGTCTAGCTGTAGTGAAGTTACTGGTGGATATTCTCAGGCACCACAGGTTTGTGATCTGCAACAGCAATGTGTATCCCATACAAGTACATTTGTTATGCATCAGTGGATGCATAATCAAAGTCAGATTTAAAAAAGATCTATTTTACATGCATACATATCCCACCAAAATGTTCAGTTGCATACTCAAACATTTTTCAATTACACTTGAACACTTTTTTAAATCATTCAGCATTTCCTTTAGAAGAGTATGTATTGCTAGTTCATTTTTAAAAGATTTTTTAAGGTTTTTTGATGGAATACTGTATAATCAATGAATGTACAGATGTTATAACAGAATCACTGAATGGCCAGGGTTGGAAGGGACCTCAAGGATTGTGGATCGCCAACCTCCCTGCACATGCAGGGCCACCAACCTCCCCATTTAATGCTAGACCGGGCTACCCAGGGCCTCATAAAATCTGGCCTTGAACACATTCAGAGATGGGGCATCCACAACCCCTCTAGGCAGCTGTTCCAACACCTCACCACTCTCTCTGTAAAGAACTTCCCCCTGACATCCAACTTAAATCTTCCCTCCCTCAACTTCAAACCATTTCCCCTCGTCCTGCCATTATCTACCCTTTCAAAGAGTTGACTCCCCTCCTCTTTGTAGACTCTCTTTAGGTACCGGAATGCTGCTAAGAGGTCACCCTGCAGCCTTCTTTTCTCCAGGCTGAACAAGCCCAACTCCCTTAGCCTGTCCTCACAGGGGACGTGTTCCATCCCTCTGATCATCTTTGTGGCCCTCCTTCAGAAAAATTGATTTAGAAATACTAATTTTTTTTTTATGGGACACTTGGACTTTGTTTATCTTTTAGAACGTCACAATAAATTAAATAAGATTTAAATACATTCCCTTAAAAATTTTCTTTGCTCTGAAAGTAATGCTTCCCATTTATCAAATTGTATCATCATAATCTTATATAATATAGTTTCCATTTAAATAGAATAAGTTCTAAGCTACAGAAGATTATTTTTCAATGTAGTCACCATGACTAGCTATGCATTTTTGGTGGTGATTGAAGAAGGGCTTGTATGCTGCGCGTATTGTTTAAAAAAAAAAAAAAAAAAGCCTGGAGCAGCAGATTTGATCCACTATTACTGTCACCACTGCTGAAACACACCACCTAACACACTATGCTAACACTGACCGTTAAATCTCTGTGAATGTTCATCAAGTATTGAAGAATGTCAATGGATGCTGTTTTTTCCACATGGAGGAATTCAGTTATATCTTTGTTTCATGTGCACTTCTGTGTCAGATATAATTTTCACAGACTGCCACTATGCTGCCATCATGGCAACAAAATCTAGTGGGATACTGGTGGGAACGTTCAATCTCTACTGTTATACTACTGATATCTACCTCTGATATCATGGGCCAACAAAATAAAATAGAAGGCATTGCTTTCAGAGCAGCCTTTGCATGAGAAATCTATAAATCTTTCCTTTTCACATAAGTGCTTATATAACTTCTAGATTAGAAAATTATTTTAATAAAGGAACCTCAAACTTTTAGAAGAATGTATGTAATTAGCAAGTTCTGAAAATAAATATTTTTTTTACATTATTAATTGTTTTCAGCATTTATTTTTCCGAACAGAACTTCATATTTCTGTATTGGTTGCTGGAAAAAGAATTATTGCTTAATTCCTTGCATGGTAACATCTCTATTTTTCTTTTTCAGAAACTTGAAGTAGTGGATTTTTAATTCTTTCAATATAAACATGTTCTTACTTCCTTTCTTCCTTCGTTTTCTCTCTCCTTGTTTTCTTTATTTCTCATGGTACATAGTTGCCCTTTTGGTTCTAAGTATATTGAACAACTTGAGAGAATAACTTTATAAAACTATAGCTATAAAAAAGTTCTTTGTTACCTAAAAGATCGCATCCCTGGATGTGTTTAAAAACCATTTGGATGTGCTGCTCAGATAGATGATTTAGCAGAGGCTTGTTAGGGTAGTAAGGTTAGGTCGTTGGACTCAGTGATCTTGAATGTCTTTTCCAACCTGAGTGATTCTATGATTCTATTTGTTTAGCCACAGCTGGCATTTATGTAGCATGCTTTTATTTACGGATGCTCTTGCTTAGTGATGCATGTATAAGTGTGTCTGTCCCCCCATCACTTTACCCCTGTGTACATTCTCTTCAGGTAGAGAGAAAAGCGGTGATTCTGTTTCCTATGAAGACTAAATTGCAAACAATCATACAGACTGTTACTGAACTAAAGAAAACTGAGTTAGTTGTGTTGTTTTTGGTGACATCAGTGTTGCCATGGTACCAGAGGATCTCAACGCACCCCTTTTGCTTGGGTACTTCTTACATTTTTTTCTATGCCTTGTATAGGTGCAGAAAATTGTACCATTGAACTGTCCACTGGACTAATGGGGTAAGTGGGACAGCTGTCCCTTCACCGCTGCTTCATAGCTTCTCTTCTTTGACTCGTTTTCTGAGGAAAGCCTCTGAACGGAATACAACTTGCAAGCATTGGTTGTTGGTTCTTTAGGTTAGATTCAGTGAAGCTTACTTATATCTGGTTAATCTGGGGAGGATTGAAGATCCTCTGTATCTCTGTCACCTGTTCCACGTTTGAGCACCCTCACAGTGAGAGCCTTTTCATTCTACTAAGTGTCACCCTGGGTAGGGACACATTTCACTAGATGAGGTAAAAGGAGCAGTCCTTGAGAGCAGTCCTGCAGAGAAGGACCTGGGCGTCCTGATGGATGATAAACTTAACATGAGCCAGCAGTGCTCTTGCAGCTCAGAAAGCAAATGGTATACAGGGCTCCATCAGAAAAGGGGTGGTCAGCAGGGACAGGGAGGTGATTGTCCCTCTCCACTCTGCTCTTGTGGGGACCCATCTGGAGTACTGTGTCCAGATCTGGAGCCTCCAGTACAAGAAAGACAGAACTGATGGAGAGGGTCCAGAGGACGACCACAGAGATGATCATGGGACTGGAGCACCTTCCCTACCAAGATAGTCTGAGGGAGCTGGGCTTCTTCAGTCTGGAGAAAAGAAGGCTGCAGGGTGACCTCACTGCAGCCTTTCAGTACCTAAAGGGAGCCTACAAACTGGAGGGGAGTCATTTCTTTGAAAGAGTAGACAACAGCAGGACAAGGGAAAATGGGTTTAAGTTGAGAGAGGGAAGATTTAGGTTGGATGTCAGGGGGAAGTTCTTTACAGAGAGAGTGGTGAGGTGCTGGAACAGCTGCCAAGAGAGGTTGTGGATGCCCCATCCCTGGAGGTGTTCAAGGCCAGATTGGATGGGGCCCTGGGCAGCCTGGTCTAGCATTAAATGTGGAGGTTGGTGGCTGTGCACATGGCAGGGGGGTTGGAGACTCATGATCCTTGAGGTCCCTTCCAACCCTGGCCATCTGTGATTCTGCAGTTTTTCTGGGAGGCAATTAAAGTTAACGTAAATACAGTTTTGCAGCTTACTGCTGTGCTTTCTGGAAACTTTTGCCTGGGTAGCTGTGCTCATCAGAGGTCATATTTCACTGCAGTCTGGCTGACATAAGTAAGCCAGAAAGGTAGGTAGTATATATCTCAAGTGAAGCAGCAAATGACAAATTCACCAAGAAGTTTAAAAAATCGCTGCACTGCCCAATAACTCAGTGTATTCTTCTATGTTTTAAATACATGAGAAGACAATGCATTCCTGGAGCATGCCTGAAAATCAGTAAAGATGTGCAAGTTGACAACACATTCTAGCAAATCACACTGCCATGGCTTAATACAGTATTTTCCTACAAATGATCTTTACTGCTTTTTTGCTGAAGGTTATTGATCCTTCCGAGAATTTTCACCAGCTTCAGTGGGTCCAGTGCTTCATAGTATAGCTTAAAAAAAAACAAACAGGACCTTCTCCCTGCCTATCTTCAAGCTCTGTTTCTTTGTAGGAAGGTTACTGAACCTCATGTGGCCTGTAGCTTCCCATACAGTAATCTTTTTTTGCTGCAGATTTTTAAGAGTGATCCTTATTCCCCTAGCATTAAAAACAGCATCTTTCTTTCACACAGCCACTTGATTGTGTTCTTAAAATGAGATAATGACAATTTCCACTCTTGAAGATATTTGAAGCTCTGGATACTTGAAGCTCTGGATGTACTTATGGGCAACCTGCTCTAGCTGATTCTGCTTGAGCTGGGGGATGGACGAGATGACCTCTAGAAGTCCTTCCAATCTCAACAATTTTGCAAGTTTCTGAAGATGAAATTATAGCTGAGGCAAATACAGTTCTCCCAATCCCCTACCAATCCTTTCCAACAAGTTTCTAATAATAATATATTGTTGATCTTCATTTTGATTTTACTTTCATGTTATCTCACACAAAGTGGGGGGACATAGGACAGGAAGTAAAAAAGAACAACATAAAAGGAATGATGAATATTTTCACAAAATTAAATTATGTGGCCTGCCATATCTGAAGAAAAAGAAGGATATAAGTTCTTTTGAGAACTGCGGTTTAACTTGTCGCGTAGCTAAACATCACACAGCCATTCACTCTCTCCAGACTCCCCCTTTCCATCCCAGATGGAATGAGGGAGAGAATTGGGAAAAAAAAAAAAAAAAACCAAACAGGAATTGCAGGTTGAGATAAAAACTATACACTAAGAAAGAAGAGGAAAATGGGAAGAAATGCAACTATAAATATATAAATGCATACTTTATACAGCCACAGTGCAATTACTCTCTACCTACTGACCAATCCACAGCAATAAATACAACTCCCTGCTGACCTGTGGCCTGCCAGCAATGCAAGTTCTTACCCCATACCAACCAATGCCCAGCAACCCTCAAGGGGTGTCTGTCCCATGTCCTGGCCTTCATCAATACTAGAGCACTTCTCCACCAGTCCAAGTCAATCTACATCCCCATCCCCCTTCAAACTTAGTTTACAGGTCTTTGGATGAGCCCTGCTAATTCCTGTTCCAGAACCCTTTTGCTACTGTGAAATAAACCTTTTCCATGTATTACTGTCAGGTCTGGTGTCTTATAAAACCAGCCATGATCAAAGAACTCAAAGCCCTGCCTATAGCATCAGTCTTGTAGCCAGGCATTTATGGACTGGATCCTTCTATTCCATCCCATGTCATCACCTGAAAACGAAGGGAGGGAAGAGAAAATAACTTGTGCCCCAGACCCTTTCACCAACTGTCCCAAGGCCTTGAAGACTTTCTTCATTCCCCTCAGACTATGGGATGCAGTTTCCTCCCCATCTGTGGAAGATCAGCAGAGGGTAGTAGTCATGACCTTCTGCATGTCATATTTTATAGAATAACCCTTGGCCTAATTCTGGCCACCTGTCCTGGCTCCACCCTCCCCTTGCAGTCATGCGTATAGTGGTGACTTCTTTTTCCCACTAAGTGGCCTGTCCTGGCTTGGCCATGGACATGCTCCCATGACTAAGCAAAAGCCAGGACATCTTTATTTCAGCTGAAACCAGAACAAGTGTTAAAAAGGACACAAAAGCATACCAAAAAAAAAAAAAAAAAAAATTACCTAAATTTAAATTTAGAAAAAGTTTGGCTTTCTTGAGTTCCAAGGTGATATAGTCTCCTTGTTGTCCTTCTCCATGGAAAATTACACCTTCACTTTCAGAGGTCTTAAATTTCAGAGAGATGACATCTTTCAATGTTTTCATTTTCTTGTTCCTGAATCTGTATGGTAGCACTACGTGGCCATCAAAATTGATAACATCAGCCCCTAATGAAGAAAAAAAAAAAAAAAAAAAACAACATAACATTGTTTATGAGCGATTATATATTCCAGTAGCTATTGGAAAAAACAGATACGTTGTATGTAGATTGTATCTGAACAGAATAAAAACCTGTGCAAGTGCAGTATGCATTGCAAATATATTTTCTATTGACCAAGGATTATTCCTATAAAAAGTAGGAACGAGGAAGGGCATAAGTTTAATTCATAGGATGTAAAAAACCAGCATCAGGAAAACAAATACTGCCACAGTACTAATTTTATTCTGACTTTTCTTAAATGTATTTGCTTTCCTATGCATTTTCTTAACTAGTTGACAACTTCTGAGTTATCATTAATTACTCATATTATGCCTCCTAAAATCAAATATATGCATCTGTGAAGACTGTAATCACTAAGACATGAAACTAAAAAAATTGTGTAGGAGTTTTAAAATATTTTTCCTTGCCTTGTTCAGTTGTATATATAGAAATGTTTGATAAAATTTAGCTTCAACTGGTCTTGAGAAGAAAAAATTCTATCATTTGGACCAAGCTTTTATCTAGGTTTGGTTTTATTCAAAATCAGGGAGGAAAACTGAGGGATGCAATGATTATCTTTTAAAGTTAATCCAATATTCATGTAAAAGTTGCATAATATACTACAAAATTTGATATATTCTTATTTTCATTTTTTTAAGAATGAGACAGAATTTTTCACAACTTTTTTTGGATGCACGGTCCAGAAGTAATAGCTACAGAATTTCATTTCAATGAACAGGCATACTTCTAGTGAGTTTTGAATCTTCTCTTTTAAAAACAGTTCAGTAAAAGACTGCAAACATATAGATCTTTAAAATTTTATAGATTTGTTTAATAAAACCCTTTAAAAGCCACTTAACCTGTGACCAGTAACTAGTGCCCTAGCTATTATTTCTATGAGTATTTCCTCCTCTCTATTCACAACTAATAATTTAAATTCTTTAAAAATAATTCTTTAAAATGTTGATCTTTTTAAAGAAAAGAGTCTTCCCCACTTATATTCTACGGAAGCGTCCACTGTTATTGGCACAACATATTAGTATAATTCATTTCATGTTCTGAATTAAATAAAAAATAAAATTTATCATAAATTCTTCAATTACATCTTCCTTATTTTTGCCTGCTTCTATTGTGTGCCTATTTTCTTGTGTGACTGCTTGTAACTTTCTAAAAATCCTAACTAGTTTTTGTTATCATGGTGGAAAGTAACTTAAATCTTTCAGACCTTCTCAAAAACACACAAACAAAAACATTCCATTGTGCAGTTAGTGCAGCAGAATCTTAAAAAATTCCATTATAGCATTTTGTACATGATTAATATTACATATAAATGATTAATAAATTATATATATTTCAGTTCAAATTTAGGTAGTCAACATTATCCGCTATTATGTTAAAAAAGTTGCCTTTGTTTTTGGCAACATATGTCAGACATGCATTTTAAAAAATGCTTACTTTGAAGTAATTCTTGAAATATTATTTTTCATCCAGATTCAGTGAAGCGCCTAAAGAAATGTCTACAACCATGCCTAAATGTCTGGGAATTTAGGGGATACCAAAATGATCTGCTGAGTCAATTTTTACGAGTTCTGAGTCCTCAACTGCTATCAAGAGGCTGCTTATGTACAGCATCAATGTAGGCTTCTTTTCACATTCTATGATTTCCAGGAACATTTTTGCAGTGATAGAAAAGTTATCTGAGTGTCAGAGAAAAGCAAGCTTCATGATGTTTATTCTTTACTGAAAGTATGTACAAACAGAACCAATGTTTCATTCTATTTCATTGTCCAGTCACAAAATCCACAACACATCTTCTATTCAGTAACTAAACAACAGTCAGTTGAGATCAAGGCTCGCAGTTATGTTTATTAAGTGCCTGTCCATACATCCTTTCACCATTAAGCAAAGTGAGTTTTCTGATATACGCACCAACACATTATGTTTCTGTCCTTCAGGATTTTTCCAGCTAGACCAGGCATGTCCAACCCATGGACTGTGGACAACATGCAATCTGGCGCAGCCTGTCAAGAGGCCCAGCCTCTGCCCCTCACCACCATGGTGATTAGTCTTCTTAACCTACCTGCCTGGTCTGGCCCTAGGTGCTCACCTAGAAACAACCACACATAGATCTGCCACTAACATCATGGTGACTGAAACCAGGAGCTCAGTGTACAGGTAAGTCAGGTTATGGCAAATAATTTTATACTATTTGATACTTTAGCCAAAAACAGTACTGCAAACAGTGAAAAACAGGCAGCCATGCTTTTTTTTTTGATAAAGGAATTTGAGACTATATTTCAAGACTGATGAAAAGAATCTTCTTTTCTTTTCTTTTCTTTTCTTTTCTTTTCTTTTCTTTTCTTTTCTTTTCTTTTCTTTTCTTTTCTTTTCTTTTCTTTTCTTTTCTTTTCTTTTCTTTTCTTTTCTTTTCTTTTCTTTTCTTTTCTTTTCTTTTCTTTTCTTTTTTCTTTTCTTTTCTTTTCTTTTCTTTTCTTTTCTTTTCTTTTCTTTTCTTTTCTTTTCTTTTCTTTTCTTTTCTTTTCTTTTCTTTTCTTTTCTTTTCTTTTCTTTTCTTTTCTTTTCTTTTCTTTTCTTTTCTTTTCTTTTCTTTTCTTTTCTTTTCTTTTCTTTTCTTTCTTTTCTTATCTTTTCTTTTCTCTTCTTTTCTCTTCTTTTCTTTTCTTCTTTTTCTTTTGTGTACTCATGACCCTATTTTCAGTTCCCATAAATAAATTACCTGCAAATTTTTAAATGTAATGTGTAGAGTTACAATCACATATTTAACTCAAACATTGATCCTGTCTCTTCATCAGACTTCTGTGAGACCTCTCTTAGCAGAGACAAACATTCCTTGCTTCACCACCCCATCTTATTCATGTCATTGCTCTCTGATTGTACATAAATTTGTGAACAACAGTTATCAAGGATGAAGCACAGAATGAATGAAATTTCATCAAAAGTCTCTCACTAACACCTTGAGAACTCACTAGGAATTGCAACCACTACTATAAAAACAGAGTTGTGCATTGATTTCACAGAAATGAAATCAAATATCTTACTAGTTTTATGGTTCCCCACCCCCCGCCCCCTTTTTAAAAATTAAAAATTGAAATGTTTTGTTACTTACATACATAAACTATATTATATATTTTACAAGAGATGCTCCAAAAATAATGCCTCCTGCTTTATTGTGTTGGCCCATGGTGACAGAGACAGATGTTGAAAGTGTGGTAGTAGAGGCTGAAACTTCCTGACCATATTCCATCACATTTTGTGTGTGACAGATGGAAGCAGGATGGTGGTCTGACAAAATAACCTCTGACACAGAAGTGCATAAGAAGCAAAGGTGGATAATTCAATTCCTCCAGGTGGAAAATTGGCTCTCATTGACATTCACTGGTGATGACTCAACACTGATGAACACCAACAGTGGATGTGAATACGAGTTGGTAGGTGGTAGACTTCAGCAATTGTGACAGCTAGTCTCCTCCTCTGGTGCAGGTTTTTACAAGAATGGCCTGTGGTTTCTTGTTCATCCCTGGTGAAAATACACAGCTAGTGGTGGTGATTTTCTTGAAAAAATAGTATTATGAGGCTGAGAATTTGCTCTATCAAATAGTGTTATTATGCTCTTTGTATCTGTTGTAGTTTCCATGGAGACATTACTTGCAGTAACCTACGTACATGTAGCCCACAAAAATTCCTCTTTTCTCAGAACATACCAGGCAAACCAAAAGTACGGAAACCCATGCACCAATCACTAATTCATAGGTCACTCTGAAAGTAATGCTTGCTATTTAGTTACATGCAAACTATAATAGAGGTTTATCTAGACATGAACCAGCAGTATGCCCAGGTAGCCAAGAAGGCCAATGGCATACTAGCTTGTACCAGAAATAGTGCTGCCAGCAGGAGCAGGGAAATGATCATCCCTCTGTACTAAGTTATAGAGAGGCTGCATCACAAGTACTGTGTTCAGTTTTTAGCCCCTGACTAGAAGAAAGACATTGAAAGCCTGGAGTTTGTCCAGAGAAGGGCAATTAAACTGGTGAGGGGTCTGGAGCACAAGTCTTATGAGGAGCAGCTGACGGAACTGGGATTGTTTAGTCTGCAGAAGAGGAGGCTCAGGCATGACCTTATTGCTCTCTACAACTACCTGAAAGAAAGTTGTGGCAAGGTGAGCGTCAGCCTCTTCTCCTTTGTAACTAGCAATAGGACTAGAGGGAATGGCTACAAGCTGTGACAGAGGAGTTCAGGTTGGATGTTAGGAAAAGCTTTTTTTCCAAAAGATTGGTCAAGCACTGGGATGGACTGCCCTGGGAGTGGCAAGTTAGATCAGAAAAAGGTAATACTTTCTTTCTCTACTTGAAACAGTCATAGGCTCCACAAAATTCTTCCTGTGGAAGTAAAAGAGATTAAGAAGACTGAGGGGATAGATTCTGTAGTGCAAGTTTCCTCATGTCTCTCTATGACATTGTTACTCTACATTCTACTGGAGTAAAAGGCACCTACAGAGCATTTTTATTTCATGTTATTTTTGAACACAATTGATGTAATAGCAGCTTAGTATCACCAAAATAGACATGTCACATCACTGGAAGGTTTTCAGGCTCTTTCCAATTGCCTATATATATATGTACAGATATATATTAATATGTAGATATTTTCATGGATCACCTCAACCTATCATGACTTCCACAGCATTGACTTCGCATCCTATGAAGGAGGTCAAAGGAAAGAATTTAATTTTCTGCTGTTTGTAAAGTCCCCTATGTAGAACATATCACCTTTCCCCTAAGATCAGCTGGTATCTCTTTGTAACATCAGCATAAGTTACCTTGACTGTCAAGCATGTGACTCACATCTAATCAAGACTTTGACTAGATTTTTGTGGGTTTGTGGGTTCTCAATATGTAGCTCATGAAATACAAGTATCCTTTTCATACCTGGATCAGTCTTTCAGTCATGCAGTTATGTTCTTTTCATTATCAATTTACTTAAATTAATATCACACATTTTAACAGAGTCAAGTAAAAGTATCACATATTTCTAAAACACGGCCCTGAATATTGTGCTTTGAAATCATTCAATTAAAAAAGAAACAGGACTAATCTTTGATTGAGTAGCTTTCTTTTATTCCTAGCTAAGCTACCAGCATGTGCACTGGCCTATATAATAATTCAATATAATAATTCACCTAAAGATTACATAGCAATTATGTTTAAGAGTCATTATGTATAGAAAGATGGTAATGACTTATGTTCCTTCTACAATGACTCTCAGCTATTTAATATCACGATAATAACCATGACAAGAAATGGTACTTAGACAGTAAAACATATTGTTCCTATAATTGAAGCGTAAATATACAATATTTTTCATCCTTAGTCACTAAACTAACTACCATTAATAGGAAAGAGACAGTATATAAGTGTATACATATATGTTTATATATTTGTTTATATATTTACTTAGTGCACGAGAGAGACAGGAAAAGAGGAAGAGAGACAAAAATGTGGTAAGATGGGAAAAAAGTAACTGACAATATTGAAAATAAATATATGCATTTAAATAAGAAATATAAATCTAATTACTTTAAACCTGAATTCTCCACTGTTGGATTTCCTGAGATATGGATAAGCACTATTGACATGTTAAAAATACAACACCACTTTCATCTGGCTAGGAAAATGTATTAGCCCTTAATCCAATATATTTCTGTGATGCCACATTTAAGCAGTTTTCCTCTGAAGAACAATAAATCAGAATATCTCGAAGAAGGTGTTAAAAAATCTGGTGACAAAAGTGACCCCAATTCCAAATCTCAAAGGAAAATAAGTCACCACCCACAGTCTTATTACCTTATTAGACTTGGGTAGGCTTGTTCAGATATTTTTTGCCCTATACTTGTGTCTACTTGAAGAATTTTGTAAATTTTGGTCAGTGAACAAAATCTGTAAAAGAGATTCCTTTTTGAATTCCAAAATAATTCATTTAATTAATTACAAACAATTTTGAATTAGACTCAGACTCCAGAACTTCCCTATTTCCTCTTTTTTCTGGTGACGGAAGTGTAACTATATGTCATGGTTTTAGATTTTTGTTCTCAGTATTCCACATCATAACATCATGTAGTACATGTTAAAGCATTAATGCTCCTGTTCCATGCATAGTAGATACTTTGGGGTACCTGTTTTAGAAGAGAAGAAGAACTATATCCCCCAGAGGACTGCTCACTGTTCTGTTACCATTTCTGCTCAGTGGGAAAGATAAAAACCATTCGTAGATCTCTTGACTTCCCTTTTTTGATTTTCTGGCTCATCTCTGCTCCCAGCCATATCACCTCAGCTTAATTAGAGTAAGGCTTCTATTTTTCAGACACTCTCACTTTAGTTATTAGCTTCAATTCTAATTACGTTATATTATATTGCATTATAGTATGTTATCTTGCATTCTGATATCTTATTTAGTAAATTAGTTTGTTTCTCCTCAGATCATTGCCACTGTGCTGTTTTTAGACCCATCTCCCTACCTTTTCCCCTTTTCCTTTTCCCAGGGCTTGGATTCGCAGGTTCCCCTGCCTCATTAGTCTATTACCTATGTTAGTGTCTGAAAAGTGCTAGAATAGAAGTAGAATAGTGCATAGAGGTGCTCATTCACAAAAACTCAACAGTGATTTCATAACAGCTAATTTAGCTACTTTGATAAACGTTTCTGCCTTGAATTACTAAAAAATTCCTGCTAAGAGCAGGTGTCAGTGAATTTACATTGGACAGAATAGCAGTGTACTTTCCAGAGAAATGCTTGTGAATATATCTGAAATCAAGCCAACAATATTCATAGGAAATTTACCATTCACACATATTTCAAAATTGCCAATGGCTTCTACACGATCAACTCTGCACACTTCTTACAAAACATTTCACTGGGATTAAAAATATAAAGGTTCTGTACTAATGATTGCTGGCAATCTTAGGTGAAATTTTTCTCACTTTTTCCACTTACATTAACTCTATTTCATCTGACATACTTTTTAGATTAAAACATTTTTAGAGTGAGGATCTTCACTTTCAGCATTCTTTCCTTAACATATTATGTGAGCCTTATGCTGCTGTATGGGCACTAATGCATATACTAATTCTGTATGACTAAAAAGCATTAACCATGAATCTATCCTTTAAAAGCATCTATCTTTCAAAAACGTAAAATGTATCAAAGAGCCTCTCGCTGGGCTACCATATTCCACACACGTAGAGTATTTTGTTGTTGTTATTAATCATGGGCACCAAAATATCATTATGAAAATTTAAGCACGTAAACAATATATTATCAACATACTGCTCTGATGACCAAGAAGGCCAATGAGTTCATTGAAAAGAGCATGGCCAGAAGGTCCAGGGAGGTGATCTTCCCCCTCTGCTCTGCTCTGGTCAGGCCTCACCTGGAGTACTCTATCCAGGTCTGGGCTTCCCAGTACAAAAAATGCAGGGATCTCCTGGAGATAGTCCAGCAGAGGACCACAAGTGACCTGGAGAGTCTCCCCTATGAGGAAAGGCTAGGTAACCTGAATCTTTTCAGCCTTGAGAAAAGAAGACTGAGAGGGGATCTTATTAATGTCTATAAATATCTTAAGTGTGGGAGTCAAAGGGACATGGCCAACCTCTTTTCAGCAGTCCATGGGGACAGAACAAGGGGAAATGGCCATAAAGTTGAGCATAGGAAGTTCCAAACCAATAAGCAAAAGAACTTCTTCACAATGAGGGTTACAGAGTACTGGAACATGTTGCCCAGAGCTTTTCTTCAGAGGAGGGGAGTTACATTCAGCTAGATTGAGTCAAGGTTAGATATCATGGGGAAGACAGAGACCCCCATGCTTTCTGGGAACGCATCCTCATGGGGACAGTCTTTTTCTCCCAGCTGGAAGATGTCCATGCTGCAGCATGTGTCTGGTGCCGCTTGTGCTCCTGTCACTGAGCACCTGTGAGAAAAGCCAGGCTTCATGATCTTCCACAATCCCAGTAAGCATCTGTAGGTAACACTCACTTTTTTTAATACTGATTGTAGGCAGTTCCCTCAGCCTTTGCTGCGACTGCTGGGTGCCCTGGACTCTCACCAGCCCTGGCTGAGCTCTTGCTCCATGTGGCAATGTCTTTTTCATACCAGGGACACCAGGTAGGGACTTAAGAATCCACATGCAGATTCTCAAGGTCCAAAAGGGGGGAAAAAATAGAGAGAGAAATATGTGTTGTTTTTGTTGTTTTTGTGAGTTCGTTTTCTTAAGTATTACTCATTTTTTATTTATTGAATCAATTGTTCAATATGCCTCATCTTGAAAAGATGACCTTCATGCTGAACTTCAGGCTGCTTCATGTCAGAACCAAAGTCATCTTCTCCACATGAGTAGCCACTTCTGTAACTTGTTTGACACATTCTCAGGGCCCCAGTCAGCTCAGGTCCTTCTGCTGGATTCCTTCTGTTGTCCTGGCACAGCAGCTCAGAGAATGCTGGTCTCTGCCTTCCCCTATTCCTGAGGACTTGGGGAAGAAGAAATGACAGATTTTGGCAAGGGAAAAGGATGGAGATGCGAAGGATGGTCTCACAGGAGCTTTTGTTGTCAAAAGAATTACCAGGAATGGCCATGTGAGCCTGCAAGGTGGTACTGGAGTTGGGACTCCGCCAGCTAGTGGTAAACTTATGGGATGGATAGTTTGGTGCCAAGACAGAGGTGGCCATCTGGGGAGAGGTGGACAGGACCCTGCCTGGCCACCAGAGCACACAGCTAGTTTGAGCTGAAGGGGAAATACTTTGTCCAGTAAAGATCCCAGTAAATCCTGGGAAAGCATCCTTCAGGAATAATATTGCAATATTTTTTGGAATTTGGAATACTTCTTTCTTTCCAGACTTGTCCAAACTTGAAGTTTTTTAATTAGATCTTCTTCCTCTGTCACTGGTGTAAAAAATCAGACTTAAATAACAGTGTGGGTTTCTATTCTGTTTTTGTTTCCAATTATCAGTCTCATTACTTATTATTATCTAGCTGGGATTGTATATTGTACAATAACAGAAAACTTCCTCACAGTCTTTGTACTTCATATAAAATCAGCTGTAACTTAATTCACAATGACATAAACAATGTGATAACACCATAGCTTATGCTTCCATTTAAAATTTATCATTTCTATTTTTGTAAAATAACATCAGTTCGTATAATCTGTGTACAATTCAGTCTGATTGCTTAGAATAACTTGTTACAAATGTTAAATAGCTGTCATGCTAATACATCATAAGACGTGATGAATATGTAGTTTTTAGGAAGAGTGCCACAAGAGCTCTATCCATCTTTGAAGAGCCACATTTTTTATAAGGAACCTATTTCATACTCATACATAAAGCACAGTTGTTTAGCTTTGTTTATCTTTGCAGAAGCTTGCTTATGAATATAAATAACACATTTTATAGAAGAGAGAAAGAAAGGTAGAAAGAAAGTAGCAGTAGCACATCCTTCTTTTCATAAATTCTCTTAGAAAGTTAACTGAGTTTCACTGAAGGGAATGAATCAATGGTCCTTTATAAAGAAAAAATCAATTAGAAAGTCATTACATAAACGTTAGCATTCAAAAAATAAAATTATATATTAAAGCCAATTAGACTGTATGTCAGAACTACGGTGAATTGCACTTGCACTGATGTATGCAAAATCATTAGCAACCTCCATGTCCAAGAAATGTAGAGAGTGAAAAAGAACATGTTTATAGACAACTGAATTTTCTTTTGCAAGCTATCTCAAGCAGCAGATGACTTCTCTGGGCTTTTTAAGAGGTTTACTTTGTCTATCTCAAGTGTTACTGTTGTTACTGAAATTAGAACACTTGAGGCAACACATAAGACAACAGCCACTCCTGTGGCATCCAGGAGGGCTATAGGAAGAACAGGAATCCCAGTAGAGTCTTTCTCCCAATAGCTTGCTGTAGTCCTGGTGTGATTTGTGTTTAATGCCACACTGGAGAGGCAGATGGTGTTAAACATTGAGAAGGAGCACTACTGAGCATCTCACAGAAGAGCTGAAGTCCCCTCCTGTGGATGCAATGGGACAGTCAATCTTATTTATTTCCTTAATGACAGCAAATAGGCTAGCTAACTTTTCGTGTTTGGGTCTGCATCACAGAAGATGCAGGTATCTCTCCCTGATGGGTTTGTTCTGAGCAATCAGAAGCAGAAGATATCTCTCCCTGTAAGTCAGATGCTGTAGCTTGCAAAATTAAACATTCCGATACAGGTTGTCACATCATACAACCACTGCAAGGGATGGGGCATTTCAACTGTATCACAGTTTCAGGATTTTTGTAAATGGTATTTCACATCTTAACATCAGGTAGTGCACTGGGAGTTAAAGAGTTAATGCTCCAGTTCTGTGGATTGTTGATATTTCTAGGTATAGCTGTCTCAGAAGACAACTATATAGCCCAGAGGACTTTACGTTTTTATTTTCTGTTTGGATGGGAAAACAAAACTGTTTGCAAATCATGAGACATCTCCTTTTTCCTTTCCGCTCATCTCTACAGCGTGTGTGCTCCCTAGCCATCTCACCTTCAGCGTTAGAGTAAGGCCTTTGTTTTTTGGACACTCTCATTTTATTTGATTTCTTAGCTTCCATTTCGATTATATTATATTATATTGTGTTATCTTGCATTTCAATATCTCATTTAGTAAATCAACTTTTCTCCTCAGATCATTGTTGTTTCATTTTTAGGCCCATCTCTCTACCCTTTACCCTCTCTACCCCTTTTCCCCTTCCCCCTTTCCCAAGGTGTGGGTCTGTGGGTCCCCCTGACCCATTAGTCATGGAACCAGGCTGAACTGGCCTGTAAACCATTGACATACTGCATCTACCATTAGAGGTTCAATCCTAAACACAGTAGATAGAGAGAAAAGGAGACACAGAAGTCTGAATTCATTACATATGTTTCTGAACACATATTCAACATAATACACATTTTAGTTAGATATAACTGAAATGCAAATGGCATGCATTTCATTTCAGAAACGAGATGCATTTCTGAGCTGAGGTAAAAACTATGTTTAGTTAGAAAAGCTGAATTAGGGTACTTAGTGCCAGAGATGCTTAAGTAACAAAGACATCCCTATAGCTCTGTAGATGTGAAGGAGGTATGAGATGAGACAACAACTGCTGGACAGACAAAATGCCTGAGTGTGCCTCAGCTGGTGAAAGATACCTAAATTCAGAAACATAATTTGTCCTAGGTTCCTAAAACACTTCCGTATGAGATGTATACTGTCCTAACGCTATCCATTTATCTTCTAGCAATATGTACTTAGATTAGACAAGTTTGTATAAAAGTCTAATCAAATGTTCTGATAACGGTTATTTTTATATTTGAATTCAGGCATAATGGACCATAGGGTCATGAAGAGTAGATGGTGCATATACAAATTCATATCCACTTCATAATTTATAACAATTAGTAATTCTGATGACAGAATACTAGTTTTTGGGAACAAACATACCAAAAACTACACCCATTTGGTCTAGAATAGCAAACAATCACCAAAGTCAAATAACACAACTCAAAACACTTAGTACTCCACTAATAATTTCAAAATCTAGCACAAAGGACATTATTTTAAAGACTTAATCTGGATATATGAACAATAAACAGAAAAATAGAAAAAAAAAAAAAACATGAAAAAAAATGAAAGCAAATAATAAAGAAAGATTGTTAAAGAAAAAATGGTTATGACTGCTACTGGAGTACTGTGTTCAGGGAATCCAGAACAACCACATATTATATTCTTATTGTCCCTCATTTAATCGTTGCTAGCAAAACCTATGCTTTAAATAAAATGCTTTTATACTAACTTTTCATACATTAAATTTGATTTCTAAATCAAAATATACCTAAGTCAGGTTTCAGTGTAAGATATTTATAAAGTAGCCAATATTAAATAAATTGTTTGAATATTTATTTTACAACTTGAAAGTCTATTTTGCAACTGTAGCTCATTTTCTTTGGCTCTACTTCAAAAAAAAAAAAAAATCCTTTTGTGTCTCACATGTCTTAAATCATCTTAAGATGTCTTAAGACATCTTAAGTCACTGCATGTGTTTAGGAGCTGGTTGATCACATCTGAGAAGTGCTTGTAACAGGAAGCAACGTTGTAGTATCTTTTATTCCAACAAGTTAATCAGTAAATCCGCTCTGCTTTCATTGCGCATCATCTGTAAACTGAAAAGCTGGAGGCTGACTTGCATATTTGCTAATGCACTAATGCAGTAAATGATAAGAATATGTAAGTGGTTGATTCTAATCACAGCCTTGTGAAGCTATATTGCAGAAAGCAGAATTAAATCCATAGGGCTACCCTGGACATCTGTTGTGTGGAGCTCTGACTTTGCAATTCCTATTGACAGCTACATCAAACATCCGAGTGCTTGAAATATTTGAGTGAGTGACCAGAACTCTTTAGGCTCAAATGAGATGCTGCATTACTGCATTAATAATCAGAGGAATGTTCATCAGTTCAGACATCTACAAGTTAGACACTATATTTCTATCTAAACTCTGAATTTTAAATAGACTTGTTTTCTTAGAATGTAAGAATATTTTACCATTGTGTGCATTGACACAGCTAATCATAGCTGCTAATCATAAATGAGCAGATTTGTAGAAAGATTCAAGCATTAAGCGTTATCTGGAGTATTATGTTCAGGTCTGGGGCCCCCAATACAAGAAGGAAAGGGAGTTGTTAAGGTCCAGAGGAGAGCCACAGAGATGATAGAGGGATGGAGCACCTCCCCTACAAAGACAGGCTAAGGCACATGGACTTGTTCAGCCTGGTTAAAAGAAGGCTACGGGGTGACCGCTTGGCAGCATGTGACATGGAGTATGGAGAGATCAACTTTTCACAGTCTCAGCAAAGATATATTATGCTTCAAATTATGATAGATTCAAAGAAAAACAGAGATTATGCATGGAAAAGGGATGACAATCTGTTAAGCTTATTACTAAAATGCTATCAATACTGAAGGCTTTTGTGGGGTTAAGAATGTAAACTGGGAAATAATATGTAAGAGCCATTTAAAGTTCAATAAATATGCAGTAGAACCACATGACTCAGGAAGTTTTTGAGCCAAAACTAATTCAAAAGTAGAAGAACACTGTCTGGAAGCAACATACCTATTTTTATTTTTTTTATATATACACTTCTTACCAGATCCCAAAGAGATGGCCTTTTCTTACATTTATATATATATAGAAAAAATAAAAATATGGCCTTTTCCCTCTCAAGCATCTGTTTTCTCACCAATACCTGGCATTTTCTCCCAGAAATACCAGCTTTCTCACGGATACATGACCTTCTCCCCCCCACATCAGACATTTTCTCACAGAAATATGTCATTTGAGCACAGAGATCAAGTCTCCCCGAAAAGGACTTTTCTGAGAAATACCTGACATTTTCTCTCCAAAATACTACTTGACACTCCTCCAGTGGACATTTTCTCCCGTGTTTACCATATTTTCTCCCCGAGACCACTTGGCACACCAAAAATACCGCAGTTGCTCTCCTCTACAAGACAGTCTTTCCCACCGTTTCCCACTTTTCTCCCTCATTTATCTCATTTGCTCCCTGAAGTTCCAGCTTTCTCCTCCTTCGATGACATTTTCTCCCAGAAATTCCCGTTTTTCACCCAGAGGATGGCATCTTCTTCCAAAAAGAACACCTTAGCTCCCAGAAATACCAGCTTTCTCCAATCCAATGAGATTAGCTCCCAGAAATACTGCTTTTTGCCCAAACACATGATCTATTCCACCACAACTATCATGTTTTAATCCTCAAGAATACATTCTCTACCAGACCTATGCCATTTCCTCCCACAAATACCAGCCTTCTCCCAAATACGTGGCATTTCCTCCCACAAGTACTACTCGGCCATCCAAAAGAGGACATTTCCTCCCCAAAGAAGGAGACTTGCTCCCTGAAAAAACAGCCTTCTCCCCAAACAGATGAAGTTTTCTACCAGAAAAACAGCTTTTCTTAGATATGCTTCACGCTTCATCCACAAAATACTATATGACAATGCCAAAGGTGACTTTTTCCAACAAAAATACGATCTTGTCTCCCACAAATATCACCATTCTCCCAAACAGATGACATTTTCTACCACAAGTACTACTTCACACTCCACAGGATGAGACTTACCATCATACTTTTCTAGACTTCATATCACAGTTTCCTCCCAAATTAGATTTCCTTCCAGACATACCAGCATTCCCCGAAACAGAGGACATTTTCCCCCGGAAATACCATCATACCATCTTTTCTCCCAGAAATACCAGCTTTCTTACAAATACTTCACATTTCCTCCCATTTACACTACTTCACACTCCTAACAATCCTACGGCCGTTTCATCTCCCAAATGTGTTTCTGCCAGAAATACCAGTTGTCTCTTAAATATATGAAGCTTTCTTCTTATACAATCCTCAAGATGACATTTTCTCCAAACAGAGGACATTTTCTCTCAGAAATACCAGGACTCGTATGAATATTTCAATTTGCTCCCGAATATACAACATTACACTCCTCAAGAGGACAGTTTCTTCCAGAAATGTGGCATTTTATCACACCTAGACCATTTTTATCCCCAATAGAACTCATTTTCCCCCACAAATACCACTACTCCAAGAAATAGCTCCCATTCTCTACCAAAAATGCTGCTTTACTCTCCTCAAGATCACACTTACCCCCATCAAGATGGCAGTGTCACAGAAATACCAGCTTCTGCCCCCCAAAATAGGACATTTTCTCCCCAAAACCAAAAAGAATATACCACTTCTCTTAGAAATACCTCCCATTTCATCCCAGGAATACTACTTGACACTCCTCAAGATCACACTTCCATCACAATGGCCTTTTCTCCCACATACACCAGGTTTCTCCGAAATACACCACATTTACTCCTACATAGGCCAGGTTTCTCCCAAAGATGGCATACATTCACCCAGAAATTCCTGCCTATTCTTCAAAATACGGCCTTTTTCCCAAAAAAAAACAGCTTTCTGACAAACACATGTCATTTTCCAACCAAGTCTGCTACTATCTCCCAGAAACAGCCGGTTTCCGAGAAATACCTGACGTTTGCTCTCCCAAATACTACTTGACACTCCGCCAGAGAACATTGTCTCCCCTATTTACCACGTTTTCTCCCCAAGAGACCACTTGGCACACCAAAAAGACCACCGTTGCTCTCCAATACAAGATATTCTTTCCCACCGGTTCCCACTTTTCTCCCTCAACGATGTCATTTCCTCCCAGAAATGCCACTTTTCCCTTGGAAATTTCACCTTCTCTTCCAAAAAGAGGAGATTTGCTCCCAGAAATGCCCCTTCTCTTACAACTGCCACACGCTTTCTCCCCAAAAAGCCTCCAGGACAATGCCAAATGGGACACTTGCAGACAAGAAGAGGACACCTTCTCTCAGAAAGACCACTTTTCTCCCCAAGAGAGGAGATTTTCTCCCAATTGGATGACATTTGCTGTAAGAAAGACCTGTTTTCTTCCCTCAAGAGGACATTGTCTTTCCCACTGAGGACATTTTCTCCCAGAAGTACCGCTACTCTTAGAAACACTTCCATTTCCGCCCAAATCTACTCCATGACACGCCTCAGGATGACACTTACTCCCCGATTTGGGGCATTTTCTCCCAGAAATACCACTTCTCTCCCAAAGGGATGGCCTTTTCCCTCTCTAGCATCTGTTTCCTCACCAATACCTGGCATTTTCTCCAAGAAACACCAGCTTTCTCACACATACGTGACCTTCTCCCCCCCACATCAGATGTTCTCTCCCAGAAATATGGCATTTGATCACAGATATACTCTTTCCAGGGAATACCAGGTTTCATAAAAATACCTCATAATTTCTCCATGAAGTTGGTTAGCAAGATGACACTTTCACCCTAAATAGGAGATTTTCGCTCAGAAATGCATGCTTCACCCTCACTGAACGGCATCTTCTCCCCAAATTAGGACATTATCTCCCCGAAATACCACATTTCTCCAATCCAATGACATTATCTCTACGGAGAGTTTGCAGTTGCTGCCCGTTAAATCGCTTTTCTCCCCGAATACCACTCTCAGACTTCAACAGCGATCTCGTCTTTCTCTCTCGGATGCCGAGAAAGACAGACATTATCCGGATGCTTTTCTTGGACGAGCGGCTTCTTCTGCGCACATCGCAAAGGAGCGGTTCTGACTTCTCCTTGTGTCCATGCATTCTGCACTACGCTTCTCTCTCATTCTCTCAGTATTTCCCTTGATTCCTTGCCGCATTTCGTTTTTGTGTGTTTATCCGATGCTACACTTCAGCATTCTGTGACGAACAGAGTAGAAGGGAAAAGCCCCTCTAATAAGGCAGCTAGAAGTTCCAGGAGCGACACACGTTGTGCTTTCAGAGAGGACGTTACAGAAAGTGGAGAGATGTGGATTCTTTCCTCCGGAGAAAAAAAACCTTGTTATTAGGAAATGCAGTATTCTGAAATCGCACGTTGTCGGCATCGCAATTTCGCAAATTCGCTCTCGTGGGTCGACAGCGCCACTCTCTGTTAACCGCTTCGGAGATTTTGCAGTTGCTGGCCGGGAAATCGCGGTTCTCCCCGAATGCCGCTTTCTGCCTTCAGCAGCGGTCTCGTCTCTCTCGGATGCCGAGAAAGGGCGACTTCAGCCGGATGCTTTTCATCAAAAAGCGGCTTCTTCTGCGCACATCACAACGGAGCGGTTCTGACATCATGTGTCCATGCATTCTGCACTACGCTTCTCTCTCATTCTTAACCCTCGATTCCTAGCGGCATTTCGTTTTTCTCTGTTTTTCCGATGCTACTCTTCAGCATTCTGTGACGAACAGAGTAGAAGGGAAAAGCCCCTCTAATAAGGCAGCTAGAAGTTCCAGGAGAGACACACGTTGTGCTTTCAGGGAGGACGTTGCAGAAAGTGGAGAGATGTGGATTCTTTCCTCCGGAGAAAAAACCCTCTGTTTTCAGGCAATGCAGTATTCTGAAATCGGACGTTCTCTGCATAGGAATTTCAATATTTCGCTCTCGTGGGTCGAAAGCAGCATAGTCGCTAAACCTCTACGGAGAGTTTGCATTTGCTGGCCGAGAAATCGCGGTACTCCCCGAATGCCGCTTTCTGCCTTCTGCAGCGGTCTCGTCTCTCTCGCATGCCGAGAAAGGGCAACTTCAGCCGGATGCTTTTTATCAAAAAGCGGCTTCTTCTGCGCACATCGCAAAGGAGCGGTTCTGACTTCTCCTTGTGTCCATGCATTCTGCACTACGCTTCTCTCTCATTCTTATGTCTGTCCCTTGATTCCTAGCCACATTTCGTTTTTGTGTGTTTATCCGATGCTACACTTCAGCATTCTGTGACGAACAGAGTAGAAGGGAAAAGCCCCTCTAATAAGGCAGCTAGAAGTTCCAGGAGCGACACACGTTGTGCTTTCAGAGAGGACGTTACAGAAAGTGGAGAGATGTGGATTCTTTCCTCCGGAGGAAAAAAACCTTGTTATTAGGAAACGCAGTATTCTGAAATCGCACGTTGTCGGCATCGCAATTTCGCAAATTCGCTCTCGTGGGTCGACAGCGCCACTCTCTGTTAACCGCTTCGGAGATTTTGCAGTTGCTGGCCGGGAAATCGCGGTTCTCCCCGAATGCCGCTTTCTGCCTTCAGCAGCGGTCTCGTCTCTCTCGGATGCCGAGAAAGGGCGACTTCAGCCGGATGCTTTTCATCAAAAAGCGGCTTCTTCTGCGCACATCACAACGGAGCGGTTCTGACTTCATGTGTCCATGCATTCTTTATGTCTTTCCCTTGATTCCAAGCGACATATAGTTTTTCTCTGTTAATCCGATGCTACACTTCAACATTCCTTGACGAAACGAGTAGAATTAGTGAAACTGCGATGCCGAGAACGTGCGAATTCAGTATACTGCATTTCCTGAAAACAGGGGTTTTTTTCTCCGGAGGAAAGAATCCACATCTCTCCTCTTTTTGTAACGTCCTCTCTGAAAGCACAACTTGTGTCTCTCCTGGAACTTCTATCTGCCTTATTAGAGGGGCTTTTCCCTTCTACTCTGTTCGTCACAGAATGCTGAAGAGTAGCATCGGATAAACAGAGAAAAACGAAATGTCGCTAGAAATCAAGGATTAAGAATGAGAGAGAAGCGTAGTGCAGAATGCATGGACGCAAGAAGTCAGAACAACTCCTATGCGATGTGCGCAGAAGAAGCCGCTCGTCGCAGAAAAGCATCCGGCTGAAGTCGGACCTTTCTCGGCATCCGAGAGACGAGACCGCTGCTGAAGGCAGAAAGCGGCATTCGGGGAGAACCGCGATTTCCCTTCAGCAACTGCAAACTCTCCGTAGTGGTTTAGAGACAGTGCTGCTTTCGACCCACGAGAGCGAAATATCGAAATTGCTATGCAGAGAACGTGCGATTTCAGAATACTGCATTGCCTGAAAACAAGGGTTTTTTTCTCCGGAGGAAAGAATCCACATCTCTCCACTTTCTGCAACGTCCTCCCTGAAAGCACAACGTGTGTCTCTCCTGGAACTTCTAGCTGCCTTATTAGAGGGGCTTTTCCCTTCTACTCTGTTCGTCACAGAATGCTGAAGAGTAGCATCTGAAAAAAAGAGAAAAACGAAATGTGGCTAGGAATCAAGGGAAGGACTGAAAGAATGAGAGAGAAGCGTAGTGCAGAATGCATGGACACAAGAAGAAGTCAGAACCGCTCCTTTGCGATGTGCGCAGAAGAAGCCGCTTTTTGATGAAAAGCATCCGGCTGAAGTCGCCCTTTCTCGGTATGCCAGAGAGACGAGACCGCTGCTGAAGGCAGAAAGCGGCATTCGGGGAGAACCGCGATTTCCCGGCCAGCAACTGCAAAATCTCCGAAGCGGTTAACAGAGAGTGGCGCTGTCGACCCACGAGAGCGAATTTGCGAAATGGCGATGCCGACAACGTGCGATTTCAGAATACTGCATTTCCTAATAACAAGGTTTTTTTTCTCCGGAGGAAAGAATCCACATCTCTCCACTTTCTGTAACGTCCTCTCTGAAAGCACAACGTGTGTCGCTCCTGGAACTTCTAGCTGCCTTATTAGAGGGGCTTTTCCCTTCTACTCTGTTCGTCACAGAATGCTGAAGTGTAGCATCGGATAAACACACAAAAACGAAATGTGGCTAGGAATCAAGGGACAGACATAAGAATGAGAGAGAAGCGTAGTGCAGAATGCATGGACACAAGGAGAAGTCAGAACCGCTCCTTTGCGATGTGCGCAGAAGAAGCCGCTCGTCCAAGAAAAGCATCCGGCTAATGTCTGTCTTTCTCGGCATCCGAGAGAGAAAGACGAGATCGCTGTTGAAGTCTGAGAGTGGTATTCGGGGAGAAAAGCGATTTAACGGGCAGCAACTGCAAACTCTCCGTAGAGATAATGTCATTGGATTGGAGAAATGTGGTATTTCGGGGAGATAATGTCCTAATTTGGGGAGAAGATGCCGTTCAGTGAGGGTGAAGCATGCATTTCTGAGCGAAAATCTCCTATTTAGGGTGAAAGTGTCATCTTGCTAACCAACTTCATGGAGAAATTATGAGGTATTTTTATGAAACCTGGTATTCCCTGGAAAGAGTATATCTGTGATCAAATGCCATATTTCTGGGAGAGAACATCTGATGTGGGGGGGAGAAGGTCACGTATGTGTGAGAAAGCTGGTGTTTCTTGGAGAAAATGCCAGGTATTGGTGAGGAAACAGATGCTAGAGAGGGAAAAGGCCATCCCTTTGGGAGAGAAGTGGTATTTCTGGGAGAAAATGCCCCAAATCGGGGAGTAAGTGTCATCCTGAGGCGTGTCATGGAGTAGATTTGGGCGGAAATGGAGGTGTTTCTAAGAGTAGCGGTACTTCTGGGAGAAAATGTCCTCAGTGGGAAAGACAATGTCCTCTTGAGGGAAGAAAACAGGTCTTTCTTACAGCAAATGTCATCCAATTGGGAGAAAATCTCCTCTCTTGGGGAGAAAAGTGGTCTTTCTGAGAGAAGGTGTCCTCTTCTTGTCTGCAAGTGTCCCATTTGGCATTGTCCTGGAGGCTTTTTGGGGAGAAAGCGTGTGGCAGTTGTAAGAGAAGGGGCATTTCTGGGAGCAAATCTCCTCTTTTTGGAAGAGAAGGTGAAATTTCCAAGGGAAAAGTGGCATTTCTGGGAGGAAATGACATCGTTGAGGGAGAAAAGTGGGAACCGGTGGGAAAGAATATCTTGTATTGGAGAGCAACGGTGGTCTTTTTGGTGTGCCAAGTGGTCTCTTGGGGAGAAAACGTGGTAAATAGGGGAGACAATGTTCTCTGGCGGAGTGTCAAGTAGTATTTGGGAGAGCAAACGTCAGGTATTTCTCGGAAACCGGCTGTTTCTGGGAGATAGTAGCAGACTTGGTTGGAAAATGACATGTGTTTGTCAGAAAGCTGTTTTTTTTTGGGAAAAAGGCCGTATTTTGAAGAATAGGCAGGAATTTCTGGGTGAATGTATGCCATCTTTGGGAGAAACCTGGCCTATGTAGGAGTAAATGTGGTGTATTTCGGAGAAACCTGGTGTATGTGGGAGAAAAGGCCATTGTGATGGAAGTGTGATCTTGAGGAGTGTCAAGTAGTATTCCTGGGATGAAATGGGAGGTATTTCTAAGAGAAGTGGTATATTCTTTTTGGTTTTGGGGAGAAAATGTCCTATTTTGGGGGGCAGAAGCTGGTATTTCTGTGACACTGCCATCTTGATGGGGGTAAGTGTGATCTTGAGGAGAGTAAAGCAGCATTTTTGGTAGAGAATGGGAGCTATTTCTTGGAGTAGTGGTATTTGTGGGGGAAAATGAGTTCTATTGGGGATAAAAATGGTCTAGGTGTGATAAAATGCCACATTTCTGGAAGAAACTGTCCTCTTGAGGAGTGTAATGTTGTATATTCGGGAGCAAATTGAAATATTCATACGAGTCCTGGTATTTCTGAGAGAAAATGTCCTCTGTTTGGAGAAAATGTCATCTTGAGGATTGTATAAGAAGAAAGCTTCATATATTTAAGAGACAACTGGTATTTCTGGCAGAAACACATTTGGGAGATGAAACGGCCGTAGGATTGTTAGGAGTGTGAAGTAGTGTAAATGGGAGGAAATGTGAAGTATTTGTAAGAAAGCTGGTATTTCTGGGAGAAAAGATGGTATGATGGTATTTCCGGGGGAAAATGTCCTCTGTTTCGGGGAATGCTGGTATGTCTGGAAGGAAATCTAATTTGGGAGGAAACTGTGATATGAAGTCTAGAAAAGTATGATGGTAAGTCTCATCCTGTGGAGTGTGAAGTAGTACTTGTGGTAGAAAATGTCATCTGTTTGGGAGAATGGTGATATTTGTGGGAGACAAGATCGTATTTTTGTTGGAAAAAGTCACCTTTGGCATTGTCATATAGTATTTTGTGGATGAAGCGTGAAGCATATCTAAGAAAAGCTGTTTTTCTGGTAGAAAACTTCATCTGTTTGGGGAGAAGGCTGTTTTTTCAGGGAGCAAGTCTCCTTCTTTGGGGAGGAAATGTCCTCTTTTGGATGGCCGAGTAGTACTTGTGGGAGGAAATGCCACGTATTTGGGAGAAGGCTGGTATTTGCGGGAGGAAATGGCATAGGTCTGGTAGAGAATGTATTCTTGAGGATTAAAACATGATAGTTGTGGTGGAATAGATCATGTGTTTGGGCAAAAAGCAGTATTTCTGGGAGCTAATCTCATTGGATTGGAGAAAGCTGGTATTTCTGGGAGCTAAGGTGTTCTTTTTGGAAGAAGATGCCATCCTCTGGGTGAAAAACGGGAATTTCTGGGAGAAAATGTCATCGAAGGAGGAGAAAGCTGGAACTTCAGGGAGCAAATGAGATAAATGAGGGAGAAAAGTGGGAAACGGTGGGAAAGACTGTCTTGTAGAGGAGAGCAACTGCGGTATTTTTGGTGTGCCAAGTGGTCTCGGGGAGAAAATATGGTAAACACGGGAGAAAATGTCCACTGGAGGAGTGTCAAGTAGTATTTTGGAGAGAAAATGTCAGGTATTTCTCAGAAAAGTCCTTTTCGGGGAGACTTGATCTCTGTGCTCAAATGACATATTTCTGGGAGAAAATGTCTGATGTGGGGGGGAGAAGGTCATGTATCCGTGAGAAAGCTGGTATTTCTGGGAGAAAATGCCAGGTATTGGTGAGAAAACAGATGCTTGAGAGGGAAAAGGCCATATTTTTATTTTTTCTATATATATATAAATGTAAGAAAAGGCCATCTCTTTGGGATCTGGTAAGAAGTGTATATATAAAAAAAATAAAAATAGGTATGTTGCTTCCAGACAGTGTTCTTCTACTTTTGAATTAGTTTTGGCTCAAAAACTTCCTGAGTCATGTGGTTCTACTGCATATTTATTGAACTTTAAATGGCTCTTACATATTATTTCCCAGTTTACATTCTTAACCCCACAAAAGCCTTCAGTATTGATAGCATTTTAGTAATAAGCTTAACAGATTGTCATCCCTTTTCCATGCATAATCTCTGTTTTTCTTTGAATCTATCATAATTTGAAGCATAATATATCTTTGCTGAGACTGTGAAAAGTTGATCTCTCCATACTCCATGTCACATGCTGCCAAGCGGTCACCCCGTAGCCTTCTTTTAACCAGGCTGAACAAGTCCATGTGCCTTAGCCTGTCTTTGTAGGGGAGGTGCTCCATCCCTCTATCATCTCTGTGGCTCTCCTCTGGACCTTAACAACTCCCTTTCCTTCTTGTATTGGGGGCCCCAGACCTGAACATAATACTCCAGATAACGCTTAATGCTTGAATCTTTCTACAAATCTGCTCATTTATGATTAGCAGCTATGATTAGCTGTGTCAATGCACACAATGGTAAAATATTCTTACATTCTAAGAAAACAAGTCTATTTAAAATTCAGAGTTTAGATAGAAATATAGTGTCTAACTTGTAGATGTCTGAACTGATGAACATTCCTCTGATTATTAATGCAGTAATGCAGCATCTCATTTGAGCCTAAAGAGTTCTGGTCACTCACTCAAATATTTCAAGCACTCGGATGTTTGATGTAGCTGTCAATAGGAATTGCAAAGTCAGAGCTCCACACAACAGATGTCCAGGGTAGCCCTATGGATTTAATTCTGCTTTCTGCAATATAGCTTCACAAGGCTGTGATTAGAATCAACCACTTACATATTCTTATCATTTACTGCATTAGCGCATTAGCAAATATGCAAGTCAGCCTCCAGCTTTTCAGTTTACAGATGATGCGCAATGAAAGCAGAGCGGATTTACTGATTAACTTGTTGGAATAAAAGATACTACAACGTTGCTTCCTGTTACAAGCACTTCTCAGATGTGATCAACCAGCTCCTAAACACATGCAGTGACTTAAGATGTCTTAAGACATCTTAAGATGATTTAAGACATGTGAGACACAAAAGGATTTTTTTTTTTTTTTGAAGTAGAGCCAAAGAAAATGAGCTACAGTTGCAAAATAGACTTTCAAGTTGTAAAATAAATATTCAAACAATTTATTTAATATTGGCTACTTTATAAATATCTTACACTGAAACCTGACTTAGGTATATTTTGATTTAGAAATCAAATTTAATGTATGAAAAGTTAGTATAAAAGCATTTTATTTAAAGCATAGGTTTTGCTAGCAACGATTAAATGAGGGACAATAAGAATATAATATGTGGTTGTTCTGGATTCCCTGAACACAGTACTCCAGTAGCAGTCATAACCATTTTTTCTTTAACAATCTTTCTTTATTATTTGCTTTCATTTTTTTTCATGTTTTTTTTTTTTTCTATTTTTCTGTTTATTGTTCATATATCCAGATTAAGTCTTTAAAATAATGTCCTTTGTGCTAGATTTTGAAATTATTAGTGGAGTACTAAGTGTTTTGAGTTGTGTTATTTGACTTTGGTGATTGTTTGCTATTCTAGACCAAATGGGTGTAGTTTTTGGTATGTTTGTTCCCAAAAACTAGTATTCTGTCATCAGAATTACTAATTGTTATAAATTATGAAGTGGATATGAATTTGTATATGCACCATCTACTCTTCATGACCCTATGGTCCATTATGCCTGAATTCAAATATAAAAATAACCGTTATCAGAACATTTGATTAGACTTTTATACAAACTTGTCTAATCTAAGTACATATTGCTAGAAGATAAATGGATAGCGTTAGGACAGTATACATCTCATACGGAAGTGTTTTAGGAACCTAGGACAAATTATGTTTCTGAATTTAGGTATCTTTCACCAGCTGAGGCACACTCAGGCATTTTGTCTGTCCAGCAGTTGTTGTCTCATCTCATACCTCCTTCACATCTACAGAGCTATAGGGATGTCTTTGTTACTTAAGCATCTCTGGCACTAAGTACCCTAATTCAGCTTTTCTAACTAAACATAGTTTTTACCTCAGCTCAGAAATGCATCTCGTTTCTGAAATGAAATGCATGCCATTTGCATTTCAGTTATATCTAACTAAAATGTGTATTATGTTGAATATGTGTTCAGAAACATATGTAATGAATTCAGACTTCTGTGTCTCCTTTTCTCTCTATCTACTGTGTTTAGGATTGAACCTCTAATGGTAGATGCAGTATGTCAATGGTTTACAGGCCAGTTCAGCCTGGTTCCATGACTAATGGGTCAGGGGGACCCACAGACCCACACCTTGGGAAAGGGGGAAGGGGAAAAGGGGTAGAGAGGGTAAAGGGTAGAGAGATGGGCCTAAAAATGAAACAACAATGATCTGAGGAGAAAAGTTGATTTACTAAATGAGATATTGAAATGCAAGATAACACAATATAATATAATATAATCGAAATGGAAGCTAAGAAATCAAATAAAATGAGAGTGTCCAAAAAACAAAGGCCTTACTCTAACGCTGAAGGTGAGATGGCTAGGGAGCACACACGCTGTAGAGATGAGCGGAAAGGAAAAAGGAGATGTCTCATGATTTGCAAACAGTTTTGTTTTCCCATCCAAACAGAAAATAAAAACGTAAAGTCCTCTGGGCTATATAGTTGTCTTCTGAGACAGCTATACCTAGAAATATCAACAATCCACAGAACTGGAGCATTAACTCTTTAACTCCCAGTGCACTACCTGATGTTAAGATGTGAAATACCATTTACAAAAATCCTGAAACTGTGATACAGTTGAAATGCCCCATCCCTTGCAGTGGTTGTATGATGTGACAACCTGTATCGGAATGTTTAATTTTGCAAGCTACAGCATCTGACTTACAGGGAGAGATATCTTCTGCTTCTGATTGCTCAGAACAAACCCATCAGGGAGAGATACCTGCATCTTCTGTGATGCAGACCCAAACACGAAAAGTTAGCTAGCCTATTTGCTGTCATTAAGGAAATAAATAAGATTGACTGTCCCATTGCATCCACAGGAGGGGACTTCAGCTCTTCTGTGAGATGCTCAGTAGTGCTCCTTCTCAATGTTTAACACCATCTGCCTCTCCAGTGTGGCATTAAACACAAATCACACCAGGACTACAGCAAGCTATTGGGAGAAAGACTCTACTGGGATTCCTGTTCTTCCTATAGCCCTCCTGGATGCCACAGGAGTGGCTGTTGTCTTATGTGTTGCCTCAAGTGTTCTAATTTCAGTAACAACAGTAACACTTGAGATAGACAAAGTAAACCTCTTAAAAAGCCCAGAGAAGTCATCTGCTGCTTGAGATAGCTTGCAAAAGAAAATTCAGTTGTCTATAAACATGTTCTTTTTCACTCTCTACATTTCTTGGACATGGAGGTTGCTAATGATTTTGCATACATCAGTGCAAGTGCAATTCACCGTAGTTCTGACATACAGTCTAATTGGCTTTAATATATAATTTTATTTTTTGAATGCTAACGTTTATGTAATGACTTTCTAATTGATTTTTTCTTTATAAAGGACCATTGATTCATTCCCTTCAGTGAAACTCAGTTAACTTTCTAAGAGAATTTATGAAAAGAAGGATGTGCTACTGCTACTTTCTTTCTACCTTTCTTTCTCTCTTCTATAAAATGTGTTATTTATATTCATAAGCAAGCTTCTGCAAAGATAAACAAAGCTAAACAACTGTGCTTTATGTATGAGTATGAAATAGGTTCCTTATAAAAAATGTGGCTCTTCAAAGATGGATAGAGCTCTTGTGGCACTCTTCCTAAAAACTACATATTCATCACGTCTTATGATGTATTAGCATGACAGCTATTTAACATTTGTAACAAGTTATTCTAAGCAATCAGACTGAATTGTACACAGATTATACGAACTGATGTTATTTTTCAAAAATAGAAATGATAAATTTTAAATGGAAGCATAAGCTATGGTGTTATCACATTGTTTATGTCATTGTGAATTAAGTTACAAACAAACAAAATCAGATGAGAATGTAGTATTGAGAACTGCTGCTACTAATTTTTATGGGATGTCATGCAAGGCTGTTGCTCTAGTCAAATACTCTCTACCTCACTACTTTCTTTAGTAAAAGCAACGTTGTTTTTTACCTGTGTGTTACTTTCTGTGACTCTGTAGAGACACCTCCTGAAGTATGTCCCACGCGTCAGAGAAAAATTCTTGGAACTTGTCAAGAAAACAACTGCATCAGAGAAGAATAAGTATGAATAACACTGGAAGAAGCGTCTACTACTGGAAGAAAACTTTGCTTAGCTTGAGAACTATCAAAAAGCACAGAAGTATTCCCGAACCTGCGTATCCTCTCTTCAGACATTTCCATAGTGTGGACATCCAGGTTCTGAGAGAGAGTAAGAGGGGTTGTATGTCACAGGTTTACATATGAATTGTTAGCTGGTTGGTTTGTTTTTTGCTTCAGTTGGCTTTGTGTGCTGATTGGTGGCGGTTGGTTTTTGTTTTCCCATTATCTGACTCAATTCTTTCTGGGGTGCCATGTCGCCAAAGGACTTGTTTCTCAAGACCTAATATGGTGTTTCGGGCGTTAGCATGGGGTACTGCATATGTTTCAAGCCACCCAGTGGTCGCCTCTACCATGGTAAGCACATAACACTTACCACTGCGGGATCGTGGCAAGCTGATATAATCAACCTGCCATGCCTCCCCATATTTATACTTTTGCCATCGCCCTTCCTCCCAGAGTGGTTTCATCTTCTTGGCTTGTTTGATTATAGCACATATTTCACAGTCATGAATAACCTGTGCAATAGCATCCACAGTTAAATCCACCCCTTGGTCTCTAGCCCACTTACATGTTGCATCTCTCCCCTGATGGCCCGAGGTCTCATGAGCCCACCGAGCTAGAAATAATTCACCCTTGTTCTGCCAGTCCAGGTCTATCTGAGCCACCTCAATTCTGGCAGCTTTGTCCACCTGGTGGTTATTTTGCTGTTCTTCAGTAGCCCGTCTCTTGGGCACATGAGCATCTACATGGCGCACCTTCACGACCATATTCTTTATTCGGGCAGCAATATCTTTCCACAGTTCAGCAGCCCAAATAGGTTTACCCCTTCTTTGCCAGTTATTTTGCTCCCACTGCTGTAACCACCCCCACAAAGCATTTGCCACCATCCATGAGTCAGTGTAAAGATAAAGCATTGGCCACCTCTCCCGTTCAGCCACATCCAAGGCCAGTTGGACAGCCTTTACCTCTGCAAATTGGCTTGATTCTCCTTTCCCTTCAGTGGCCTCTGCAACTTGTCGTGTGGGGCTCCACACAGCAGATTTCCATCTGCGATGCTTTCCCACAATACGACACGATCCATCAGTGAACAGGGCATACTTTCTTTCATTTTCTGGTAATTCATTGTATGGTGGGGCCTCTTTAGCTCGTGTTACTTCTTCTGCTGGTATTCCAAACTTTTTACCTTCAGGCCAGTCCATGATGACCTCTAGGATTCCTGGACGGCTGAGGTTCCCCATCCGCTCTCTTTGCGTAATCAACGCAATCCACTTACTCCAAGTGGCATCAGTTGCGTGATGGGTGGGGGGAACCTTTCCTTTAAACATCCAGTTCAGCACTGGTAGTCGAGGTGCCAGAAGGAGCTGTGTTTCAGTACCGACCACTTGAGAAGCAGCCCGAACCCCCTCATACGCGGCTAAGATCTCCTTTTCAGTTGGCGTGTAGCCCTCTTCTGACCCCTTGTAGGCCCGACTCCAGAATCCCAGGGGTCGGCCTCGGGTCTCTCCTGAGGATCTTTACCACAAACTCCAAGTGGGACCTTTCTCTCCAGCAGCAGTGTAGAGGATGTTCTTTATATCCTGCCCTGTCCGTACTGGCCCTAAGGCCACGGCACGGGCTATCTCCTGTTTAGTCTGTTCAGAAGCCTGCTGCTGCTCAGGGCCCCATGTAAACTCATTCTTCATTCGCGTCACATGATAAAGGGGGCTTACAATGAAGCTATAGTTTGGTACATGCATTCTCCAAAAGCCCACTACACCCAAAAAAGATTGTGTCTCTTTCTTACTAGTGGGTGGAGACATAGCGGTGATTTTGTTGATCACATCTGTTGGGATGTGACGACGGCCATCTTGCCACTTTATACCTATGAACTGAATCTCCTGAGCAGGTCCTTTCACTTTGCTCCGCTTAACAGCAAAACCAGCACGCAGAAGAATCTGGATTATTCGCTCTCCTTTTGTGAAGACTTCTTCTGCTGTATCGCCCCACACAACGATATCATCAATGTACTGCAAGTGCTCAGGGGCACTGCCCTGTTCTAGTGCAGTTTGGATCAACACGTGGCAAATTGTTGGGCTGTGTTTCCACCCCTGGGGCAAACGGTTCCAAGTATACTGAACACCCCTCCAGGTGAAAGCGAACTGTGGCCTACATTCTTTGGCCAAAGGAATGGAGAAAAACGCATTAGCAATGTCAATGGTGGCATACCATTTCACTGCTTTTGATTCCAGTTCATACTGGAGTTCTAACATGTCCGGCACAGCAGCACTCAGTGGGGGTGTGACCTCATTCAGGCCACGATAGTCCACCGTCAGCCTCCATTCTCCGCTGGCTTTACGCACTGGCCATATGGGGCTGTTAAAAGGCGAGTGAGTTTTGCTGATCACTCCCTGACTCTCTAGTTGACGAATCAACTTATGAATGGGGAGCAAGGAATCCTTGTTGGTGCGGTACTGCCGTCTGTGCACCGTTTTTGTAGCTCCTTTACTTGTAGCAACCCCACAACAGACGGATCTTCTGACAGGCCAGGCAAAACAGACAGCTGCTTAATGTTGTTTGTGTCTACAGCAGCTATTCCAAAGGCCCATCGATACCCCTTAGGATCCTTGAAATGCCCCCTTCTGAGGTAATCAATACCAAGTATACATGGAGCCCCTGGACCAGTCACAATAGGGTGCTTTTGCCAGTTCCTACCAGTGAGGCTTATCTCGGCCTCCAACAGTCAATTCTTGAGAGCCCCCAGTCACTCCGGAAATATGGATTGATTCTGTCCCTTCATAAGTCGAGGGCATCAGAGTGCACTGTGCACCGGTATCCACCAATGCCTTATATTTCAGTGGTTCTGATGTGCCAGGCCATCGGATCCACACAGTCCAATAAACTCTATTATCCCTTTCCCCCCCCTGACTGAGGGCAGGGCCCCTCTATTCATTACCTGTGGTAACCGGAGCAACTGCGCTGGCGGTTGATCTGCCTTGTAATTCTCTCACCCGTGCTCGTAGTACATGAGTAGCTTGGTCGTGCCACTTCCTCATGTCTTCTCCATGGTCACATAAGTAACGCCACAAGGCAAGTCGCGATGTAGGATTCCTTCCTGGAGCTGGAGAGCGTTTGCCTCTAACAGCTGAGATTTTTGATTTTGCACCTGAGAAGGAGGGTTCATCGTCTTTAGTTAGTTCGATCCGTATTAGTTTCATCAGCTCCTTCAGTAGACTCTTTTGACTATTCTGATCTTCATCAAGCGTTTCTGATACTTCTACAGGTTTGTCACGATTCATCAGTGAAGACATTTGCTCTCGCATTTCATTCAGTTGCTCCGTCATTTGTGAGATGGCGGCGATGGCGGCGCGAGTTGGGGGTAGATGTTGTTCATAGCTTTGGAGCATAAGAATCAATTCATAAACTAAGGGGCTTCTCTGTTGGTCCTGGTATCTGTCCGATGCTGCCAATAGTGCAGAGGCGTATCTGGCTGGTGCTGTTGATGTGAGTTGCTGCCACATTTCACGCGTTGTTCTCACTCTCTCAGGGTCATGGCCTTGTGGGTCGTTAAAAACACAGTTCGGGTCATACAGCATTTCCACCACGGCTATTTCCCTCAAATACTGGATACCCTGTTCAACTGTATCCCATCTTTTCGTCACAGGCTTCAAGCCGCTTTTGAAGGGGTACCTTTCCTTCACGGCTGTTAATACTCGTTCCCAGAGGGAGGCAGCCCCATCCAGACATCGACTAATTCCTCTGTCAATAGCTGGATCTCTGGCAATGGCTCCTAATTGGCGAGCTTCGTTACCATCTAGAGACAAGCTACTGGCCCCGTCGTCCCAACAGCGAACTAACCAGGAAACGATAGCTTCATTTGGGCGCCGTGTAAATTCTTTTCTTGAGCCTTGGATTTCAGTCATCTTCAGAGGCCGACGAGTAGTAATAGAAACTTCCTCTTCATCACTCTCTTCTGTATGTCTCTTAGTTTTTCCTTTTGCCTTTCTTGATGTTGGTGGTTTCGAGGAGGGCCCCTCAGCTGGATCTTCCTCCACCTCCTCCTCCTCCTCTTCTTCTTTTTTCCGTTCTAGACGTGAGGACACTCATTTCCATTTCTTGCCCTCCACAGGGGCAACTGATGTTGTTACTGGTGTCTCCTGTAATTGATCAGATTTGACTTCCCCTTTGGCTTGAACCTCAGCTCGGAAACGCTCTCTCTCCAAAACAGTATTATATAGGGCACGGTAAGCACAAGCCAAACCCCAAATAAGTTGTACCTCCTTAGATTTACCTGAGCCGCACTGCCCCTGTTCCAAATACTGGCTAAGTTTCTGGGGATCCCACAGGTGCTCAAGAGTGAAATCCCATGACATTGCGGGTCCCCATGCTTCTAAGATTTTTCCTAAACCTCTCCATATTCCCTGCCAGTCAGCATTCTCTGGTTCTGGAGGAGACTCCTTCTGCTTACTATTCCTGTATAGGACTACATTCAGGGAGAGTGATATGAACAGGACTGTTATTACGCCCACAAGCATGAGAGTTAAGTCAGCACTGGAAAAACGTCTGATAAACCAAAAGGAAAACCTGGAAACTGGTTTGAACATTGTGTGGTTTGTAAAATTAGCTATTCCATCTGGGATGTAGTTGCTCGTGAAATTAGCCATTCCATCTGGGATGCAAGTGTCAAAATTCATATTAAACATTGCATATAGGTACCAAGATAGGTACCATACAGGCGTCTCCGTCAGTGCCCTTATGTAGTTATATACGTACACCATTCCACAACAAGTAAAGATGACATTGATGATTCGCCAGTAGGCCACAAGAAACACCATAGCTTTTAATCCCTTACTCAGCGTTTCCACGAAAAAGAGTGGGTTCATCGCTGGTTTCTGCTCAAAAAGGGTTAATGAATTGAAACTAACAAGGGGGGGGGGGAAGAGAAAAAAAAGGCACTACCCAGACTAAGCAGTGCTCAAAGTTTACAAATATCCCAGAATACTGGCAGCACGCCTGGTCTTTCAAGGTCAAGTTTCCCAGCACAAAACCTGAACTACTGATAATGCTCCCTAACGAAGCTCTCTAAGAGCAGAGAGCGAGATTCGTTCTAAGAGCCAAAAAGCAAAAACCAAAAACAAAAGGCAGCTATGCCCGCATTCTCCACCAAAATCTGTCACGGAATTAACTAGATCAGTTTATGCCCGTGACAGGGGGCAGTAGGCCCCTGCCCCCCCCACCCCCCACCTGGGCCCACAAAATGGGAAGGAAGGGGGAAAAGGTAAAAAAAAAACAGCGGCAACAATCTATGGAGGTAAACTTATTTTACTAACTATGATATCGGAATACAAAATAACACAATATAATACAATCTAATTGAAATTGAGACTAATAAATCAAATAAGATATGAGAGAGAGTTCCCGAGACCGAGTCAAACCTGAAAAAGCTTGGAACGGCCAGGAAAGCACCCTCCAGCACCCACTGCCAGGCAGTAAGAGACCGCCCCCCCCCCCGGAAGGGTGAGATCCCATGACTTCCGTAATGTATAGGGATAGGTATGTAGAATTAGAGCATTAACACTTCCAGTACATGATGTTTTGATGTGGAATATTGAAAATCAAATAAGCAAAAACCAAAACCATGACAGGCACCTGTCTGTGGCATGGATGGACTTGCACCTCAGCAGCGTAGATACGCTCATCAACAAGCAATCCGCACGCCACCTCTGCGAAACACTTGTGCTACTGTGTTTCCTCAAGACACGTATGGTGCACCTTTGCATTTTGATGCTCCATCTGCTGGAATCATTTCGCCTCGTAGTGGTGATGATCGCTACAACTACAGCCTTCCACAGGCAAGCACAAATCCACCACTGCCTGAACCAGGCTATTTCACAAAACGTGTGGTTTCAAAACCTCTAGAATCCAGTGTTAGTGCCGCACAGGACAAATTGGGATCTGCCTTTGCTTAAAAAGGGGGGGCCAGTGGAACTGTGACATCTGTTTAGTAAGAAATGAACTCACTGCCCCAAAATGTGTTACTTGCCAGAATACAAGCAAAACTAATTCAGAAATATCTCTACAAGAATTTTCCTTGAAATTTGAAGGGAAAACACCAGCATGTACCTCTCAGAATCTTGTAGATGGTGAAGCAAAGCCTGCAGAGGAAGGATGTAATTTTTCAATGTGGATGCCTCTCGGTGGATTTAAATTTGGTATACAGGAGTCCAGTAAAAATACCACTAAGAAAGATGATCCATCCAAAGAGTGTACAACTGACTTGACAAACATGGATGAAAAAGACAAAAACGAACTGCCTTCAAGTAGTGGAGTTACACTCCAGTCTCAAGAAACAGCAGACAGGGACAAGAGTGAGCACACCCGTGAGAAAGGCACGTTGGTAACATCTCATGTTTCTCGTACGAATGCAGCCAAAGCATCTCCTTGTGGTAACAACGCTGTAGCTGTGCTGGAGGAAGCTACCAGGGAGAGAAGCGACCTCGGCCATGGTGGTGATGCTTCTGATGCCACCGTAGAAGCTTTAGAGGTATCAAGCACCTCTGAAACGCCAGCAAAAACGGAGGTTTCTGCTCCAAAGTTTGTATTTAGATCTGAATCTGTCAGGAGCGTTTTCAGTAACAAAGAGACATTCCCGTTTGGGAATACTTCAGCCCCCGGCTCCCTCTTTGGATTCAGCTTGAATCGTCCAAGAAAGAGAGATGAAGGAACTTCAGCATCTCGGAAAGCAGAGCAGGAAAAAGCGGGAGTAGTTGAACCCCCCAAAAGCTGTAGTGCTGCTCAGAAACCTTGGGAGAGCGACGCATCCCAGCCGGCTCCTTCGGCACAGGGTGGGCCCTCCAACTTCTCGTTTAAAATCCTGGAGAAAGGTGAGTGTTAATTGAACCAGTAATTTATTCAAGTGTGCAGCTCATTAGTCAGTCACTTGTTAATGCTGGTCATTGTGTATTACTTCTTCTGTCTTAATAGTATGTCGTTTCTTTCAGTTCTAATGCACGTCTGTGAATCTTCAAATCCTAGACTTTCAACTTGAGTAAATATGAAGTTGTAGTTCTTTGCACGTAAGAACAGAAATGTGCCTTATGCAGGACTCAGTGCAACTCTGTAGTGAGAAAGGGAGTTGCAGGTAGGATTTTGGAATCTGTCCGAGGCGTCAGAGTTGATCTTAGTGTTGCTTTTTTTGTAGGGAAGGAGTTTGGTACTGCTAGAACCAGGAGATGCTAATATTGTTTAAACAACGAGGCGTTGTTTAAAATGTCAGGGTGAAGTGCTGACAGTGCATTTTTTGTGTTGAGCTGGCAGTTATTGTGTTCAAGGCCTCGCTCTGACTGGTAACCTACGAGAACAGCAGTTGAGGCATCCTTCTTGACTGCTTCCATTCCTTTCCAGTAACTTCTGTCGCTTGAGCCTTTGTTTGTCGTGCTTTTTCTTCTTGTACTTCCCAGAAGTGTTGTGAAATAAGCTCTATTCAGTCTCTGGTTAATACCATCTGGAGTTCCAAATGCTCAAAGTTCATCGGTAGCACACGCTGCTGCTGACTGCTTTCCGTTTCTTACTTTCTTTTTCAGTCCTTGGTTTTGCTTTTCCTCTGTAGATGATACCCATATGGCTCTTCTCTGTGGTTGTATTTTGTTTGGCGTATGGCCATCAATAATTCTTGTAACAATATGAAAATGCTGACCTGTTCTTGGTCTGTGACTTGAATTTCAAAAGGAAAGTGTATAGTGCTACTAAAACCAACAGACAACATTTACAATATGTTTACAATATTTAAATTGAGAAAAACTGTCATCTTCCATTTGGCCAGTCACTCTTTCTGAGGCTGTGAGTGTCTGTGTACTAATAAAAGGTGGCACGTATTGAGCTTCCAGAAATATAAGTAAATGTCAAAGGAAGCTAGTATTTGTAGTGGCAGTTGCAAGATTGAAGTCTTCATTATTGCATGGAGGTTCTTTGATAGCAGCAGAAAACCCAAGTATGACGGATTTACAGTTCCTTGGTTATCCTGAATGAGTGTCTTTTTACATAATGATGTTATTTCAATAGCTCTACATTTAAGATGTTCTGAGTATCGTTAGGTTACTTTATAATGTATGTGCCAAAAATGATCACGGTATTTAGCTGTCTTATCAGCTGTTTTCCACTAATTTTTGTGCTTTGCAGCAGGCCCCCCAGTCAAACGTGAATGTGTTACTGCTTGGGAAACTAAATCTTCTGAGCAGAAGGCTAACGGAGAAACTCCACAGGTCCCTTCTACGTCTGTCTGTGGCTTTAGTAGCAGTGCGGAGGATGCCAGTCCAGAAGGCTCTCGGCAATAAATTTGCAGTATTATTCTTAGACTATTTTCACTTAGTGAGAAATAAAGCGTCCGGCAGATTAGAAACTACTTGACTTGTTTGACTGTGTCTCAAGTCTGTTCTGGCACTGGAACTATGGTACAACTAAGAACTTAAGTTTCTCCGGGAGAGAAAGGAAACAGCTTTGCCTCCTAAAGTAGAAACAGCTTTGGCTAGTAGAATTCCTCCTAGCAGGTATGTAAGAGTTAAGTGATTTCAGAGCAGTTTCCAAGGGAAATGGTGCTTGTTTTGGAATCGTACTGCTTCAAAGGTACTTCAGTCTCTTGTTGAGTCAAAGCTGTGTGTGTTTTAAGAGTGATGAAGAATGTCTGAAACCTTCCAACAACAATTCTTGTTTGTTTTTTTGTTTTTCCCCAGTTGTTCACTTCCCTTAATCCCTGTTAGTTAGCTGTTCTGAAACATTAGTAGCACTATAGGAAAGTTGGAGACTGAGAACTTACTATCATGTTTTTACTGTACTACTGTTGTAAATAAATGAAGAAATTTATCAATTTCTGGAAGGGAGGGAGGGGAGAGAGAAAATGTGGCTTTTTTGGAGGGAGTCGTTATTCTTAGTGTCCAGACTTAATGTAGTTTGAAGTTTGTATTTTAGGCTCTTATGTCTTATTTGCTTACTGTTTTATTAATCGTACTGACTTAGTCTCTACAAGTAAGGAAGAATTACATACTCCATCAACCAGTGAAGCAACAGCAACAGTATTTGTGCAGTCAGCTGCCAGCAGCGGAGAAGCAGAATCCACAGAAACTGCTTGCGTGTCAGAGAATTTACCAGGAGGTGATGATACAGCTTTTTAGGAAGTAGAACAACTTGCTTGAAGAAGCCTGATGTAGCTTTGTAAGGCTTAACTCAGTTGTTCATGTCTGGATTTCGTGTTTAACCTTAGTATGCCTAATAAGAGGAGAAGCTTGCAATGACTGTAGTCTTCTAGTTTGGCTTCCTGTAAAGAATAGAACTTAATTGCAGGTTAGTATAATGACTAAGCAAGACTGATAGAGCACAAATAAACAGTATGTAGTGTCCTTTAATTGGAACAGTTAATCTGATGAAGTCTGCAAAATGTTGTCTTCCTCTTTCTGCAATATCTTGTCTGCCTTTCCTCATCTGTTAATCATATTATGACGTCTGTTGTTTTCTTTCTTGCCTTGCCTGCTCTTTTTCTCCTTCAGAAATGCTTGTCTGTCACATGTTTCTCCAGTTCTTTCAAGCTTTTCTTTAACTGTGGAAGATGTGTTAATTGAAGGATGTTAAAAGGCAGTAATGTGCACATATAAAGTGAGGAGGATACGCAGCTGTGAGGCCTCCATTTATTATTTTCAGTTGATTCTTATTCTGATCAAATGCCAGTATTAAGTTACTTAGCAGCCTTCATAAGGGCAACACCTGGAATGCTAACAGTGCTGGGTTATCACTCAGCACATCATTCAGCAGACCTGAAATTTCACTGGGAAATATGCCGGCACACTTGATAGCTTAAAAATGAATTTCAAAGGCTGAAATCTGTTGGGCTCTCTCCTTTTGAGAAGGCAGGGCTGTTCGGTCACTTCAGTGCATGATGAGTATAGAGCTGTGGGTACAAAGCCACTGAAGAAAGGAAAACATCGAATAATTTTGGATTTTGGATTATGATGTCAGAATTGTAACAGTGTTGTTGGTGACAACAACTTCTGGGGGAATCACGCATTACTGTGCTGTGTTTTAGGTGGAGGTAGTCTGGAGAAGAAGATGAAGGAATTCCCTTCAAAGAGAGGGCGAAATTTTACAATTGGGCCAGAGATGCTGCTCAGTGGAAGGAGCGCGGTGTTGGAGAGCTCAGGGTCCTCTTCCATACACAGAAGAAGTGTTACAGGATCCTTATGAGAAGGGACCAAGTTCTTGAGGTGTGTGCAAAGCATGTCATCGCTAAAGAAATGAACTTAGTGCCCTCTGAAACATCAAACAGTGTTTTAATTTGGACAGCTACAGGTGATGCTGGTTAGTCGGTTGAGTGGTTTTTACAGTTCTTTTCAGTATCTTCTGTAGTTTGTTTGGCTTTGTTTTACCCTGGAGATTATACAGAACAAAAGCTGCTGATCTCTGGCTGCAGTGACTAGAGCTAAGGAAATCTCTTCTTGGATTTGTTTTCAGATGTAGAGCAATTTGGGGTCAGAGCTAAAGTTCAAGAACTGGCTAATTCTTTTGAGAGGGGATTTGGAGAATGCCAGCAAAGCTTGTCAGAGCTGCAGAAGGGCCACCTCTCTCTGGCAGCGGAGCTGTCAAAGGACACCAACCCTGTTGTTGTGTATTTTGTTTCTGCCAGTGACGAACCTTTAGGACACACAACCACGGAGCTGCTTTCAAATATTGTCCCTCGAACAGCTGAAAATTTCAGGGCCCTGTGCACAGGGGAGAAAGGCTTGTGGGTTCAAGAATACCACATTTCACAGAATAGTTAGTGACTTCGATGTCAGGTAAGCTTCATGTGAAGGCTTTTCATTGAGAGAAAAACCCATCTGGGCTGCAGCACTCCATGAATCCTGCCTGAAAGTGGGCTTTTCCAGTTCTTGAATGTGGTGAGAGTAGCCGAAATCAGCAGGGCTGCAGTCAGCAGCGATGCCTCAAGCTTTCCCGACACTTCTAGAGACCATCGCATTTTATTCTTGGAAAGCTATGACTTCAGGGGAATGCCACAGACTTGCATGTTAGACTTCGTTTCGTTCATACCTGTTATCTGCCTGATCACTTCTCTTTGGCAGCTGTTTGATCTGTAGGCTCTTCAGAGCCGGGTGTCAGCCTTTGGCAGCAGCAGGAGGCGGAGCTCCCGACGTATTGCAGGCAGCATTTGCGCTGCTCAGGGCCTTGGCTGCAGCGTGCGTGCAGAGAACAGCGTGAGTGTTTGGCATGGCTGTGCAGCAGAGAATATGAAATGGTAGTTTTCTCACTTCCTCAGTGCCTCCCAGCACAGGACTCTGTGGTAGATCAGAAATTGGTGTGCGTGTTGGATTTGCTGTTTAGCAAGTGCATTCTCCTGCTGTATCTCTGTGTGTCTTTGTATTCTGCTGTACTTTGACTGCAGGAGTTTTCTCGCAGGAGGGTCAGGGCCATCCAAACTCAGTTCTGTTGTGCTTTGAGTATGGAGCTCTTTCAAGCCTTGATTCTAGGCCTAGTGGAGTAGAAGCCAACACTGTGTGAACAACAGTTGAAAAGTGTCCTTTTCTAGAAGAGGAGCAAGGCAAAAATGGTGATGTAATTCTAGCAATTCAGTTGCAGGCTTCTTTTAACTTTGTGTAGCATGGCATTTTACATCCTGTTACTATGTTTCCTACAGGTGAGTTCATTATTGGTTGCATTACTAAAGCTGTGAACAACCACTGGAAGTGCTTCTGCTGTGATATCTGCCAACAAATATTGGCAGGAGTTGGATTCGTCAAGAATGACGGCAGGTGGGTCTTCACCCTTCCTTCTATAACTGGTAATGATGAAAATGGAATGACAGTTGGGAGGGATGTAGAGGTTATGGTTCCTAAGGCTTTCCTGCTGAGATGGAGTAACCAAAGTGTCTTTTATGAGAAAAAAGTCTAAGAATGCATCACAAAACAGAGTGGATATCTTAAAATGTGTGCATAAAATATTAACTACTTGTCTACTTCGACACCAGATTTCCTGTCAAGTGTGTTTTGTACCTGGTGATGTTTCAGGATGAGTAGGATACACTGTGGTAGACACTTAAAAACAAATCAGATGCAGAAGTTTTGTCATTTTTAAATAGATTTTTGTTTTCCCAACAGGGGTTCCCCAATCTGAGTCCAGTTTATCACCTTTTTCACTAATAAATGCGCTCATTTCAGTGGGATCCTTCACGGTTTTTTTTTTTTTTTTTTTTTAAGTAAACTGTGTAGCCATTGATTTCATGCTTTTAATGCAGTACATGTGGTTATGTAGAGAGTTAGGGCCCGTTTTGCCATCCAGCTTCCAATGTAAATTTCTGAAGAGTCTGAGGGTAAAGCATGGGAGTGGGGCGGGATGAAAGACTGCAATTTGCAGCACAGGGTGGTACCATAGGAAGTAGGAAATCTGGGTGCAAACTTGCTTATAGCAGCAAAATGATTGACATTATTTTTCTAATACAAAGGGCAGAAAATTGGTTGTCTTCAGCTGCTTCAGTCATTATCTTGCCTATGTTCTTTGCTTTTAGTTGAGTTGCACAAAGTGTGTTTTTTCTTTTCAGATTTCCTTCATCTTGTTTCATCAGCTTCTGCAGCTGCAGAATACATAGCTGCATGTTTTTACATCCCCCAGTGATGCATGGATGAGGGGGCATTGTAGGATACAACACACGTTACTAGTTGTTTGCTTTTTAGTACAAAGGAAGCTATCATTTCATTATCATGGCAGAGGCTGATTTGAAGAACAACCTGTAGTGTTGTGTCAGTGGTATTGTCAGCTTATATCTTTCTTTCTCTGATGTTTGATATCACGGGGAAAGTGCATTTTTCTTTCCTTCAATTACATTTAAGTAAATCTAAAAGAAACCTGTGCTAAGAGAGCCAGAATGTAAGCCAGGCATGACTACAGCTTTCTAACCTGTTTGAGACAAGCTCCGTAGCTATTTTCATAGAGATTTGATGCATCCTACTTAGCAGGCTTTTCTCGGAATCAATCAAGCTTGTTTAAAAAAAATAATCATATTGAATTGTCGTATTTGATGCTGCTAAAGGCATTATTATAGTATAAATCCTGTTACTGAAACAAGTGCTAAAAATTAAATGATCTCTACGGAAGCTCTTGAGTTGAAATTGTTCTATTCGTGCTCTCAATTAATGAATTTTTGAACAGGAAGGAACTCACTGCTGATGCTCACAAACCAAAGAGAGAATAATTACATGGTTTGCCTGCCGTGACAAAATGGGCGTCCCCATCTGTGGAGCACACAGAAGACCAGTTGAAGGACGTGTGGTGAACGCTATGGGCAAACAGTGGCACGTGGAGGTAAGCATCAGCTGACACGTTGTCTTTCACAAGTGTAAAGGTTAACGTACTTACCTGGAATATCGCTGATCAGCTTCCATGAAAGGGTTAGAAAAGTGTGCAGCAGTGATCAGCAAATGCATCTCCTAATCCCATTTTCAACCTTGATGTGCCTGATCTTCCACTGAGAAAAGACCTCTGCCTGCGGAGCTAAAATCAGGAGATGTCCCAGGAAGCATTGCGAGGTCCTTGCAGAAGAAAATGTCACCAAGTGAGAAGCAGGATATATGGAAAGGCAGTAAAGTTCTGTGACAAACGTAGTGCTAGTGGGCATTATAACATTTCTATGGCTTCCAGTTACTTGCCACGTAAGTATCTCTAAAGCAGTTTAGGTGACAGTTCATATTTCAAGTCTCTGTATAAGATTTACTTCTTTATCTTCCATTTAAGTTATAAAGATAAGCAGTCTAGTCCTGTTGTTGTGAAAATATCCTGTAGCATGTACTTTCTTCACAAGATGCAGTGGTGCTGAAAATGTAATCTTTGTCATTAATAATGTATCAGAATCACTTCAGTGCATTTTTTTTGTAACTTTTGGGTTGAAATGTTAAAGACAGTAAAAGGAATGTTATTTTAGTGATCTAAAAGTACAAAACAATAGTTGTAATTCTTATTTTCAGGATAGCTGGGCTAATCAGAATCTAGTTGCTCTTCAAGCTTAGTGTTGCTTATGTTGAGCTGTTTCAAGCTTTTACAGATGTTTAAATGAGAGCAGCTAATGACACCCAGTTTTCCCCAAGAACATAAAGACGACTTGCCACTCAGGAGTAGTGGTTTAACACAAAGCTTTTGAATGGCGTGGTCTTCCTTACAGCTGCAGTTCTAAGATGACCGTGTGTTAAGATGAGCTGCATCAAGCAGCTCTTTCATCTGGTTGCTGAAGACTAACAAAGACTAAATTTGTCAGAGGACAGCACCTAGCATTTAAAGAAGAGGTATATGTAGTTGTACCGTTTCCCTCCAGACTCCCTTGACTGTGCAGTCCAGCACCATAATGGATAGACCTTTATTCTTTGGAAGCCAGGTGCAAGGTGTTGTGTACACATCTCTGCTTGGATAAATAAAGGAGGATTACATTTGGGAGTTCTGCAAATTTGCAGGTGGATCCTAAATTTGTCAGCGATGAAGGGCAGGTGATTGAAATATGCTGGCATCCCTGCAGACAATAAATGCCATGACATGATTAGCAACAGTATTGCAGTCAGGATAGAACAAGAACATACACCAGGCAAGAGTTGTGTGTTGAGTGGATGTACAGATGTTCAGCTGGATGTTTACTAAAAATGTGTATGTGACTCTTCATTGCTGGATTTCAAATGCTCAGATGTTCAGGATTAGGGAAGCAGCAAAACAAAATCATATTTGTAGAGGGTGGAGCAGATGTAGAGAAATATTTTCATTTTTAATATCATGAAGACATTTGTAACTAGATGACGCAAGATTCAATTGGAAACCCAAATCAGACTTGCCATCATTCTCCTTTTATTTCATTTTAAATAAAACAGGAAAGCTATTGAGATGCATTTGAGAAATTACCGTCAATAAAATCATTGCTTGAAAACTTTGTTGTTTCTCCTTCCTCTTCAGGAGTTTGCAAAATTAGAGAAAAACAGATGATACTTATTTACAGATAATCTTAACGTACTGTTTTTTGCAGACTTCTTGCCCAACGTATAATTAAGGCAGGCTGAAGGCCGTGTTTCTCCAGGGCTCACACAGTACTTACTCCGTGCTGTACAAGAAGCTTCAGTTTGGTTGCCGAGTCTGGTCTGAATATCAAAAGAAATATTCCTCAATTAGTATTCCCTCTTTTTCATCTGTTCACACGTCATTTGTTTGATGAACATAACAAGCAGCTTCAGTCCTAAGCTAGCTCTTCTTTACAAATGCACTGTCAGAAATGTAAAGCCCGTTTTTACAAAGTTCTTCAGCATCTCACACCCCTACAGCAAAAAACATTTAACGTTTAAAGGATGTCTGTATGGGAACTGCTGAGTCACGGCCTGAACCTCTGATTAGTCACCTGAGGCGAGCAATGAGTCAGCCCTGGGAGCACAGGTGAAAGCAATTCAGCTGTGCTGCAGGAAGGGGTGGAGCCTGGCTCCACCTCTCCTAGACCCATTTAAGAGCTGACTACCAGTGGGGAAGGATCTCTCTCTCTCTCTTCAAAAGATCCACTCCACTGGAGTTTCCTGAGCGAGCCCATGACACGGGTAAGCCTCCTATTTATTCTCTTTGTCTCACTGTGCCTAACTCTCTTGCTTATTTCATTATTATAACATCTTAATATTATTAAATTATATAATATTCCTTTATATAATTTTCATTGATTATACAATGTCAAACAAAAGGAACTAGTTTTACGCAACCTATGGGAATCAATTCAGAGGCCATCTAGAAGGTTGGTTCCAATATTTCCAAACTGAAGAAGCCTTACGTTGTTTTTTTCTGCATAAGAGCACAAACAGCATCCCACCAGGATCTTTGCTTCTCAGTACAGAACTGTTTGCACAGCAGCAACGGTAAGAACAGAGGTTGATGTGTGCCACGCTGAGTATTAAACTTCTCTTGCAGTTCTAAGTTGCTAGTGAACACCATCCCGAGTAAAAAAACCTGTTTTAGTGAAAATAAACAAACAGAAGGTATTAGGTAGCAAAAAACAGGCATTTAAATGCATTTAAGAACTTAGGAAGCTTGCTTACTTCAAGGTCCAACAGGCAAATGGACTCAGGAGCATCTGTTTCCAGTCTTGATGTCTCTTGGGGCAAGTGAAAGAGTTGTTGTAATGATCTGCGCAGTGGGAATAACAGACATGGAATTCCACTGCAAGCCAAGCCATGCAAGGTGCTGGAGACTACCACTGTGCATCCGAACAGCACCTATGCAAAAACAAGGGTTGTAAGAAGCTAGGATCTGCGTCCTCATTAGGAAAGGTATCATTCTACTCCTGTTACACTCAAATTCAAAGCCAGACTTCATCATCAAGTTAAGCCTAAAAAATGGGAAGATATCATTAGTTCACAATTCATCCTGGAATTATTTCATTTTTATGCCTGTCACCTGTGTTCATAGATTACACATAAATAATGTGGGCCTTCCTATCAGCACTCATCAGCATACAAGCACTTTCCAGCTTCAATTGGAAATGAGTCAGAACAGACCAGAAGACAACAGTGTGGAAGCAGGAAGTATGTGAGAAATTCTTCAGAACCTGGCATGATGATACTGCCCCTCAGCTACAGCTGAAAGTGAAACTTCTTGCAAAGCACCCTCTGATTAGGGCAACCAGGAGCAGCTATTACAGACACTTGTCTTTTGTGGCAAATGAAGCACTTGTAGAAGAACCTCTAATACAGAGTCATGCTTACGTTGAGTTTAAGTAGCATCTCTTATCAATATCGTATTTACTCAGTTCTCCCTGCTCTGGTGCTTGGGGACTGACATCTCCTATATCATCTGTGCTGAGAAAAGACCTCTCTTTAGAAGCTCCACTCCCAAACAGGCTTTCAAACAATGTAAATAAACCACTTCTGTTTGCAAAAGTTTCCACAATCTCTTTCAAGAAGTCTTCCTTGCCGTGGCTTAAGTTCAGCAACATATGACCTAGAAAAACGTAATGTCACATAAGAACACTCAACTTAAACAAGGACAACAATATTTGATGCAGTGGGTTGTTCCTGCTGCTTTAGGCTGGGAATCCAGATTTCCCCTTATGATATTTACAAATTTCTAGCTTACACTCTCCCTATAATTAAGTCACCCTTTTAGCATATGGGCTGACAGCAGTCCCAAGGCGTTTTCAAATCCAGTTCTCCAGAATTACTGTGTATTTTTATTACAATGACACTGCAATTGTCTTCAAAATAAGTAGCTGTCAGTCTCATCTATTCAGGAACAATTCAGCCTGATGCCTGGTGTTTTCTTTGTTTTCATCTAGAGCCCACAAGATAATGAAGACTGAAAACAACTACCTCGGCTTCACCAAAAAAATTAAAAAAAAAAATGCACCAAACCAAACCTGTTGGAACAAAGAAGGGAACAAAAGCGACAGGAAAGGAGCAATATTTTCTTTTATACTTGGGACTAGCAATGCTTACAAATAGTATATTAGTAGGCAGAAACCAGCAGACTCAGAGACACTGAAAGTTAAATTCTATCTTAACGTCCTGGAAATAAAAAGAAAAAGCCCGTTACGTGTCAGGATCAAACCGCTCTTTTGTATTTCATATGTAGCCAAAATACAGAACGTTTGATAGCATGTTCCAAGACGCCAAGTGTGCTCTTTAACAAGCCATTAACTCTGACATTAACTGCTCATAAAATGGAACTATGGAACAATTCTTAGTTTTTATTACCAGACTGGCTTTTTCGGTCACAGGCCAACATTTCCAGCGCATCTTGCCCAGCACGATCTCCTCTTATTAGTTTTGACTTTGGTTTAGGAATCTGGCAAAGAAAGAAAAGAATTGCTACAGCTTCTTCTCAACAAAAAACAACTCACCCTCATTTAGTCTTAAAAGTTAGGAAACAAGCTTGTTTCTTTCCTGAAAAGGACACAAGGTGAGTAACTGAACAATTGCAAATAGCTGTAAGAGCGCACAAGAGAAAGCGATGTTTTGAATGCAAGCACTTGTGCAAAAGGGAAAACTGATTTTATTCCATAAAGCAAAGAATTAAGCTTGATCAAGCTCTGCTGCTTACGCAATTAGTATGCGAGAGCTACTCAGGTCATTCCCCTCCCCCCCATCCCACTAACCTTAATATTAGTTATTTTAGCTGCATTACAGAGAAGGGAATAGCCTACAGGAAACACACTCATTAGCGCTTAGTCATTTTACTTCTGACAAGTGAAACAGATGAGATTTTCTTCACACTGCTTGAAATCTTTTAAACAAGTATGGAAGGGTAAGATTTGGCCAGGAGACAGCCTCAAAAACAGTAGTTAGTTTTTGGAATGCAGGCGTTCAGTGCGCATACAGTGAGAGCATTCAAGAACTGCAACAATTACAGGCACAAACTGAACAGTGACTTACGTGGAAACTTTTCAGATAACACAATGCTGCGAGTTCACATGCATCTCTCCATTGTGCCTCGTTGTTCTGGGCCGTTTTCAGCAGGAAAGTTCCAGCGTGCATGTAGAAGTGTCCTTTCATTTCAAGGAAGGTACGAGACAGCTCATCAGGTCCATCCGCACACGGCTTCACAGAGTGAAGCACACAATCAAAACTGGAACATAGAAAAGATTCATTTTCAACCAAGTCCTGGTCTCCCAGGATTTATACTAGACCCCTATCACTGAGTCTTCTCTGAGGCCTTTAGCTCAGTCACAGCTTGCGGATCAAGCCTAGCAACATTTGCTCTTTGCAGTTAGTACAGAGAAACTCCTCTTCCATCCATAAAGCAGCTACTCACTGAAAATGACGCCTGCTAGAAGTTCGGTGACCCAGAAAAAATATTCAATTTTTTTTTTTTTTTCTTTTTTTAAATAAGCAGAACAGTTAAAAGAGTACCTTTCAAGGGCCCCTCTGCTTTCTCGAACATCTCTAGAAGCAAGCGTCATTTTAACCAAGCTAGAATAGGCCAGCAGATGATCCTTCTTGACAGCTCTCCAATTATTTTTATCAGCCTCCAAGTCTCGTACTGATTGAAGGTATTCCTAAAGAATAAAAGTTCATCACAGAATGAGGAACCGCCATCCTTCTATGAAGGCAAGAGTTTCTCCAGAACATCTTGCTACATAATCCAGTTTCCCAGGTGAGATGTTAACGTATTCTTCAGCAGCAAAATTCCAGGAACTATATGCCTCAGCAATTCACTCCCTGATGGAACTGCTATATCTAACTTAGTACCTCAGCTAGAAACTAAACAACTCTTTAAGGCTTAAGAAAATCCTAAATAAATCACTGTTTCCACAGACATTACATTTAAAGGAGTTAAGCCACTTGAGAATTAGCTGCCATTGTAACGATACTAAGAGAATAACACCGGTTTCAAGGACATGGGAGATTATGACAGGATCAAAACATGATTAAATACCTCAAATGTCTTTACGACGCACAAACACCACTCCAAGCTGGAGTCTACAGGTATTTTCTTCTCTGCCTCCTGACAATGAAGCACAGCATCTCTTAATCTATTATTTGAACGGTAGAGAGCAACCAGTCTGATGTTAAGGTAGGGATCGTCTGGTCTCGCATAGAGCTCGGTTTGAGTCATATCAAAGAGCTGATTCCAGCCATCTTCGCCTTTACGCTCCAGTAACTGCTCCTATCACATACCAAGGCAACACGTTAAAATTTCATTCTCTACGAGAGCCTCTTCAGCAACTATGTTACCTGACTGTTTTCTCATTGCCATTACAGACTACATTACTAAAACTGCTCTGGAAAGCTGGTAGGTGCTACAGAGAGTTTGACAAACATTTTAGAAGTGAGGAAAAAAACAAAAACAAAACCAAAACCCAAAGCTTTAGAGTTTGCATCTTGTAGATGCTAAGTTAGATGCTAAGTTAAGACTGTCAAACCACCTGGTTCAAAGATGCCACACGTCAATACAGAACAGCTTGTCTAAAAAAAATAAAATAAAATAACATAACCACACAAAAAATCCCAAAGCACAAGCCTCTCAAGACTTCGATTTCATTGCAGTTGTGCTCCAGAAAACTAACGCCTGTACAAAAGTGAGATCGTATGACTGAAAGCATTTACACAGTATTAGGGAATAACAGCATCTCCTACACTTGACAGTTTTCAACTCAAATTAAAAAAAACTAGAAAGCTGTGTAGTCATGTAATAAAGACAAAACTTAACCTATCTAATCTTGACCTCTTGGATAATATTACTACCATGGTTTTCCCATCACTTGATGCAACTAAAGTTTCTTCTAGGCACAGAACAGAGATCAGAAGCTGGAATTTACCTTCAATCTGTAAGCAGCAGGATTCCCAGGGAAGAGCCTGGCAGCTTTCTCAACCCAGTACTCTGCTCTTCCATCAGCGATGTCATTACTGCATAGTAACTCTGCAATCTTCAGTACAAGATCTTTCTGCATTGGATTCAGCTCCACAGAACGCTGGTTTTCCCCATGCATACACATAAGAAAAAAGGTTACTAGTAACTTGATCTTGCAGTCAACATAGAACAAGAAAGAAAACATGTCAAACATGTCCCCCATTAAACAGACCCAGCAAGTCAAATTAGAACTATCAATAAATACTTTCTCACTGCTTTAAGAAAAGCCTCCCTTTTGAAAGGCCACCATTGGTTTGTAACACCCAGACAACTGCTGGAATTCAGAACACCGTAAGAGAAACAATGTCAAAAACAGCTCCTCTACCACCCGCTGCTGCTCTACTCAGACAGCCAGACCAGGGGTATCTCTAGCCTAACCTAATACGGAGGCTTCCGGAAAACAGAATTAAGTCACAAAGACTGATGGCACTCAGTCACTGTGCTGGCAACAAGACTTTTGTGTGTATCCTCTCCCTCCCCGGCGCCTGAATAATGGAACACAGACTGTGAAGTTCACATTTATATGCTTACCTAATCGGAACTGTATTTGCCCCATTCCCTCTACCTCTGAGGAAACAAACAAACAAAAAGCCCACCGCTAACAAGAAAACAAACAATGCAACTGAAAAACACTCTCAGTCCAGTCTTTCAGTAGCAGCCGGATTACTGCTGTCACCATAATCCCTACTGCAGAATTCTACAGGGCTCACATATTCTTAGTCCAAAGGGCAGCGGGAAGAAGACTATCAGAGCAGGAAGCACAAAGATCAAGTCCATTTACAAAGGAATAAAGTAGGACATCAGGGAGGTGAGTGAGGTGCTTACCTTGTAACACCCAAAAGCTTTTTCCGTGTTATCCTGAGCCTCGTAGATCTGTCCCAGAAACCTGTGCGCTTTGGGATCTCTCTCTCGGACACTGAGATAAATAGATGTATATCTACAGAGTAAATAAAGAAAGAAAGAAAAACCAGAAGGATCAGTATTCCTCAGTATTACAAGTCCCCCCACACCTTGCAGCTAACGTGGGACTTTAATCTGTCATACAGGACAGTTAGCCGTATTTAGTTCAAGGGGCTTGATCTAGATCTTCAAGTAAGGCACAACATTATTGCTACACGTACAGATGTTGCATATTTGCCTGCAAGCACTGGCCTTCATTAAATAAAGCAGTAGCTCACAGAAACTGTAGGAAGGACGTAACACGATGGCATAAAAGACATTTCTACCGGATGGGTTTTTACAGCACCACGTAACTACCCATGCTTTAAGTTGCTGTTTTAGGAAGATTTAAATGGCACCACATTCTCCCATTTGCTGCTACCTTAAAACAGCATGACAACGGTCTTCATTTCTCCACTCTACTTCATTTAGCTTTCCCATCACACTTTAAAGAACAGAACAACATACGTAACGTTTATTACCTCTTAGCAAGTTCGTATTCTTTTATCTCAAAGTACAGCTTAGCAAAAAAGAATCCTTTTAACGATCTCTGAAGAAAAAAAAACCAAAAGGTACATTTTAAATATACAGTACTTTTGAAGTAATTGAGTAGGGAGACCCTTCTTTCCAGGGGTGCATAATACTTCCGAAAGTGTCTTCACAGTTATCAGTTCCAGTTCACTCCTTGAACTCTGGGCTTTGTTTTTGAAAGACACAGGAGTAAGAAAATAACATTTCTTCCCAGTAACTGGCAAAGGCTACCAAAGCGAAACTGAGGTTAGTAGCAAAGCAAGTCCTCACACTTGTTACTTTTCACAAGCACACTTCCGACTAAAGAGAGGAGAATGGGGTCAGCTACATACAAGCTGTTTCTCTTGCAACCTATCTACGTTGCAGAAGAAAACAAATGCCACAAATCAAGCTCCTCCTGTCCATGCTTCTGTCACCTTCCTCTCTCGCCTGCCCCGCCTCCTCGTAAACGGGGCTGGAAAGGAACTTCAAAAGAAACGCCGGCAGCCTCGCACAACCCTCCTCTCCAAAATCAACGCAACAGGAAGACCAGCAGCTACTTCCATCACCGACCGCGCTCCACAGCCAGTCGTTCCAGAGAGCAGGGGATCACCCGGCTGCCCAGCCACCAACGCAGGCAGCAGAGCTATTTCCCCCCGCCTCTCCCTCTCGTCCTGCCGGCGTTTCACAACGCCGTCGCACCCACGGCAACAGCAGCCGCACAGCGGCCAAACGAGTCCAAAGCCGAACGGCACGCGTTCCCTATTCCGGCTCCTCGAGAGAGGGAAGGCCGGAAGCCCGGGGACCGTGCCCACGGAACGGGAGGGAGCCGAACTCCGCCCCGCCGCCGGGCTCCTTCCGAAGCCGCCGAGGGCTCAGCGGCTTTCCGAGGCGCGCAGCTGCGGCGAACCGCGTTTCCGAGGAGGCGACTCCGCGCCCGCCCGCCGGCAGCCTCCCTCGGCTTCGACTCCCCGCCGGAGGAGCCCGCCCTCGGGCCCGGCACCCGCGGGAGGGGCGGAGGGACGGGGCGGGCGGGGAGCGGCCCCCACCGCGGCCCGGGGAAGGCCGAGGGAGCGCCGCCGGCGGCGCCGGCCGGGCCGCAGCACTCACCGCTCTGGGAGAGGAGGCGGCGGCCTGCACGGAGGCGACGTACCGCTCCACCTCGGGCTTCGTGCGCCGTGCCATAGCCGGGAGAGGGAGCGAGCGAGAGGGAGCGGCGGCAGGCCGGCGCTCGCGCGCCGCTAAGGGAGCTCCCTGCCGACCGCGGCGACGCGCGACGTCACAGCGCGGGGCGGGGCGGCGCATGCGCGGCGCCGAGCGGCCGGTTCGCGCTTCGCGGGGCGGGGCGGCGCATGCGCGGCGCCGAGCGGCCGGTTCGCGCTTCGCGCGGCGGCGCTTTGAGCCGCGGGACGTCGGGCCGCTCGGCGCGGGCTGCCGGGCGCCGCGAGGGGCTGCGCGCGCCGCCGGTCCCGTCCTCGGCCGGCCTGCCCTCGCGCGTCTTACGGAGCTCGGCGCGGTGAGGCGTACCGAGCCGCTCTCCTCACCCGTAGCGACGCGCCGCGGAGAGCGGAAGCGTCGCTTCTGCGTCGGGTATTGGAAAGGGCGGTTGATCTGAAGAAGCGCGCTGTGGCGCATCCTTAGAAACAGCTGATGTGAAAAGTAGAAGTTCCGTGCGCACATTAGTAACGTGTTTTAGAAACGCAGTTACCGAGTTACGTGAGAAATCCTTTCTCACAAAGCTGCGGTAGGCTCTAGATGTCCTAAGCGATGTGGGTGTAGTGTTCTGAGCTGGGAAACCCGCTGTGAGGTGGCTCGTTAGGCCAGCAGAAGTGAAACACATTGAACACGCTTTCAGGGAGCCAGGGCCTTTGCACGAAGCAGAGCTGTCCCACTCTGTGGGAACCTCAGGGTGCCGCAGGCGGGCTCCAAGACACTCCCCTCTGTCCTCCTTCCCAGCTTATCTCTGTGCGAGGACAGAGGGATGACCAGAACAGTGACCAGTGTAAAGGGCACAAATGCTAGGGGTAATTAAACAACTAAGAGCTTATGTTTCTGTGCTATCTTGGCGCCTGCCTGTCACGTCCCAACTCCTCACGGAGTGAGACAGTCCGGCCTTGTGTAGAGGCCCTGGCTTCTCTGATGTTTGCTACATCTGTTTTTCTCTTGCTGGCAGTTTCTTATCTAACAGAACAACTCTACAGTATGTTTTCTAATCCCTAACACACTATACTCACATTGTTTGGACCATTTAACAACTATTCCAGTTTTGCAAGAAAGAATTAATCACATAATTCAGTAATAATGTTTTAAAACATACCGCTAACATATACAGAATTTTACTTCTTAGATCACTATTTCTAAGGATAAGTTACAGAATACAAATGCATGATGTTCTACTTCTTCAAACCAGTTGCTCTTTGTAATGTCAAATGCAGAAACAACATTCCATTCCTACACAAGCGTCAGTTATTTTATGCAAAATCTTGTTCAGGAGCAATAAGGAGATGTTCGAATTGCTTCAACTCCACGAACCGATCCGAGCACAACAGAAGAACACGGACCCGGTTCTTCCATCCGTACGGACGTCACTCGTGCCGCCCTGCAGACGCGGGTCAGTGCAGCACGTGTCAGCGCGACAGCTGCTGTGCATCACTGCCCGAATCGCCGCAGCGCTGCTGGCAGTTACCGGCAGACACAAGCCGTTCCACTCCTCAGTACCAGCACAGGCTTTATCGTAACGTGACCGTGGCACATAACAGACGGCGGTGAGAGCCAATGAGAGGGCCGGATGGGGCACGGCTGGCCAATAGGAGAGCCGGAGGGGTGGGGTGTGCGGGCCGCGATGCCGGGTTGGAGCCGGGGCCCGCCTGGTACCGCGGTGCCGCCCGGTGAGCGCAGCTCCCCGAGGCCCGTGCACTCGCACGCATCCCTGTGTGCGTGTAAATGTGAGCAGTACCACGCGGCCGCATGCAAAGACCTCAGTGCACACGGCCGTGTTCAGGGCTACCCGTGTAAAGCTCACAGAGTGACGTCAGGCTGCAGCTCAGCAGCTGTCACCTACATCAATGCTCTCAGCTCCCTGGGGTCACCCGAGCTGAGAACTGACACTGCCCTGATGGTGCAGCCTCCCAAAACCCTGGATTGCAACCGCTCTTCCTCTCCTAACCCCAGAGCTGTGCAGTCACCACCGTCTGTGACACCAAAATGCATCCTCAGACACACTGTGGATCTTGCCCCTCAGTCCCCAGCCCTCAGAATGCCTTGCATGCTGACCTCTACCTCTGTGTGCTCCAGCACCCAATAGAAGAGACTCCAGGACTAAACACTGCTCACCTCTGCATGTCTCCAGGTCAGGACAACCCTATTGAGCCAGCTTTTCAATTAACTTGGCCCTTCGCACATCCTTCTGCCACCAACCACCCCAAGGCTATCCCTCTCCTTGCCCTTGTTGGAAATATACGAATAATTTATCAGGACAGTATCTCTGATAAAGCAGATTTTATTTGCAATTGCAATGGCGGGCTTCTTGCAAGCAGGAGAGTGCCCAGAAAAACAGCGTTACATCCTTTATGCCCTATTATTCAATGCTTATCTCTTTCTCCCCTGGTTCCTCATTGGCTGAGTACTTCAGGTTCACAATTTTCCTAATGCTCAACTAAACATATGGATACTGGATAAACATAAATTGCTGCTAGCTAAGCATATATCGCTAATTAGTTAACTTCTCACACTTGCTCACTCAACACTTGGTCACTGTTTCTGCACATCTGCTCGTCCTTGCATAGAGATAAGCTTGGAAGGAGGACAGGGGGGAGTATCTTGATGCCTGCCTGTTGCATCCCAACCTACCCACAGAGCAAGGCAAGCCAGTCTTGTGTGGAGGCCCTGCCTGCTTTGATGTTTGTTAAGTTTGTTTTTCTTTTGCTGAGGGTCTCTTATCCAAACAGAACAGCCCTACAATATGCTTTCGAGTCCATAATACTATATCTATACTATTTGGAACATTTAAAAACTATTGCAGTTTTGCAAGCAAAAATTAATCACACAATTCAGCAATTATATTTCCAAAGCATGTTACTAACAATACGGTATTTCTACTTTTTTACATCAGCTATTTCTAAGGACAAGTTGCAAAATACAAATACATTGTGCTCTACTTCTTCAGATCAATTCCCCCTTTTTCACATCTAATGCAGAAACAACATTCCATTCCTACACACCCACAAACACACAGCTACCCCAGCTCTGTACCCTGTTCCTGCAGCAGGACAAGTCTTCAAACCCCGCAGCTGCTCCGAGGCTTCAGGAGCTCGGCATGTGCCCGGTGCCCAGAGACACCGCCCAGCTCCGAGGAGCTGCAGCCCCGCACCCCTGCAGTGAGCCGAGTAACCACAGCTCCGAGAGCTGCTGCCACCTACAGCTGCTGCCACGGCACGGCCACGGTGTCTCGAAGCTGGGCCGCCACCTGCTCCATGCTCCCTGCTCCCTGCCCGGTGGGTGTGCTTCCTTCGTGCGACTGAAGCAAACCGCAGCGAGTCCAATCTGTTTAACTCCAAAAAGAGCAATTCCAATATCCCTCCAAAGCCACACGAGAGCTTTGATCCCGCTGGGGGACAGGGCAAGGGCTTTTGCCCTGGGCCAGCTGCTAAATCATAGGTATTATTTCACATCCTTATTACTGTTTCGCGTTGAGGACCAGCGGAGCTCCCAGCACCAGCATCCATACATGCATCCACCCATCCCTTTATAAAAAGAAAACGAATCACAGCACTCACCGGGCACCTCCGGAGGCTGGGACCAGGACGGGAGCGTCGGTGCCGGGGCCGCTCTCCCGGGACACCCAGGGACAGCCGGAGCCCAGCGTCAGACACGGCCCCTCGCAGGGAGAGAGCAGCGCGGCGGCAGCGAGGACCGGGGCTGCAGCTCCGCGCTTTCCGTGCCTTCGCGGAGGCTCCCAGAGCTCAGCCTAATATTACACAGTGGGCAGACATCGCGGCGGACGGGCCGGAGAAGTGCAAGCGGGGCGCGGCGGGGGGGAGCGCTGCCATCCCCGGCACCGACCGAAGACGAGCGGGGGCACAAAGTCAACCCCGCACACGTCGTGCGGAGCGGGATCCTCGCTATGAGGAGAGGGGAGAAACAAAACGGCACACTGCCAACATACGCGAAGAGCGGATCGGCTGCGGGATGCGAAAGCCCTGGGAAAGGAGAGAAGCGGGAGAAAGGGGAGAACGCAGGGAGCGATGGGGAAAGGGGCGACCGGGGCAGGGGCGCGCAGCACCCCTCCCGCCGGGGCTGCCCCGCTCGGCGCAGTGGGGAAGGGAACCCGGGGGGACGGCGGAGCGGAGCGGCTCTTCGTCTGCCGCTGCCGGGGACGGGAAGAAGCGCGGCGCGCAGCGCGGGACGGGCTGAGCCGCTCCGCCGCTCCCGGCTCCGCCGCCGTTACGTAAAGCCCCGAGAGGCGCCCGGCGACGGGCACGGCGCGCCGTCGCTCTCCCGAACGCCGCCAAATCTCCGCACCGCGGCACCCCGCAACTTCCTCGCGGCTCCCCGCAGCTCCGGAGCCGCCCTCCCCTCGCGCCACCGCGGCTCCCGCTCCAACTTCCCGGCCCGCCCAGCCGCGCACCCACCCGCCGCATCGCGCTGCCGCCGCGCGGCCCAATGGGGCGGCCGCAGGGAGCGGAGCGGAGCGCCGAGCTCCAGCGGCGTCGGCCGGAGGAGCGGCGGGAGGTGGGCCCACCCCCCGTCCTACCTCTGCTGAGAGGGGGAGGGAAAAAGCACAGCAGAAGGGGCCGCGCCGGCTTCGGAAAGTCCGCGTGGGACCGCGCGTGCGTCCGCCGTGCTGGCAGGAAGCGGCTCGTCGGGGGCGGGCGTGTGGGGCGCGCGTGGCTGCGTGCCGAGAGCAAACTTTCCCCGCACGGACGCCTCCGAGTGCTGGAGGGGCGCCTCCTGGGGGTGAGGGCGGCGCAAAGGCACCGACGTCGCCTCACGCGGTGCGAGGCCCCGAAGTCAGAGCGGAAAGCGGCGGAGCGCCGCGGGGCTGCGGCGCGCTGAGAGCCCGGCGCGGCGGGAGGGCCCGCGCAGCGCATCTCGCTGGGAGCGGAGCGCTGCGGGGATCTGCCCGGCACCGCTGCCCTCCCGGCCCCCCAGCGCTCGCGGTGCGATGTGACACTGAGCAACGGTGACAGCCGGCGACTGGTGGGTGCGTGTCGAGCACCGCTCCTGCGCTTTTAGGACCTTGCCGTCCCCCAGACTCGCACGTTCCTGCCTGGAACATCTCTCTCCCCCCGCCTCCCTCCCTAAATACATCCCCCTTATGGCACAGCTGTCGCTTTTACTAATTGTTTGTGGGATTCAATTTTTTCCCGAAGTCTTATTTCCCCTGAGAAGATGAATTAGAAAGAGGCCATAAACGATTTCCAAGACGAATTAATAAAAACAGAAGCGCTAATTGGGCAATACATTTCAATACATGTGCCTGTCCAGCCCCGTATTTCTCTGAGAGCAGCCAGCTTCTCTATTGCCCAGAAAAGCAGCAGGGTGGTAGGCAAAGAACGGGATGGGGAAACTTCAGCACGTGCACAAAGGTGTGGTGGGAGGGCAGAGCTCACTGCTGCCCACGCTGTTCTCAGCTCTGGGGGCAGGCGGGCACCTCGCTCCTTCACGCCCACAGAACACCCTTGAGCCCTAACCCAATTAGTGCCCAGCTAATTGCCTCTGTGTCAGGCAGTTGTTGAGGGACAAAGCACGGCTTTCCCTCGCTCCTGCCCCAGTGCTTTGCCGGTGAGCACTCACGCAGGATGCTGCCTTTAGACAGTATTGTATTTTCTACCTATTATTTTTGAAATTTCACGTGTATAGCCTAATTTTAAGCAGTTATTAAATAACTGTATTAAAGGCCGCAGTATTAAATAAGCAGTTATTGCTTGGGGGGGGAAGAAAAATTCCCCTAGAACATGAAGTGTGTTATGGGAACCTGAATGAGTCCAGCCTCTTAGGCTGTTTTAAAAGTTAGGCTATACACGTGAAATTTCAAAAATAATAGGTAGAAAATACAATAACCGTATAAATTCATAACCGAATAAATTCATAACCGTATTTTCTGGAACTAAGGGCTCAGCTCAGGAAAGCCTTTTAGGCCATGCTTGATTTTCAGTGCGGTTTGTGTCTCACTCATAACAAAAACATTGAAGTGCTCTCACCTTAAGAAGACCCGGCGTGGGGCTGTGAGGTCCTCTCCAATTTAGGCACCTTTAGTGCCCCTGCATTTACTGACCCCTCGGGCACCCTGCCTTTCCAAGGGCCTCACCCACATCCCACAGCTCTCTCCTGGGTCTCCCTGCTCCTCACCTCCATATAAGATGCAGCAATATTTTTCCTTGTCCTAGTACAGAAAGGCAGGTGTGTAGGTGTTTCTTTGCACCAGAGTCTAATGCAGCATCCACACACAATGTCTGCTCAGCCAGACCTCTCACTTATCCTTCTCTCCCTCCTCAACCCTTCCATGTTTGTTATCTTGATGGTGGGTCTCTGTGCTCCTCTCATGCCTGCGAGCTCCTTGCTGCTCAAGCACTTCCTGCCATATTTCATGTCTTCCCCGAGCCTCTTCCCAACTGGCATTGAATAGAGTGCAGCAAAGACAATACAGAGGTCACCTGCTTGACACAGAAGTGTTCCTTCTCCCTCACAAGTTGGACTGTACTTCAGTCTAGTCTCAATATGTCACTTTTCAAGAGATGCATCCCAAACACATCAACATACCAGCACATCGTATTTGATCAAAGGCAGCTGAATTTTGCAAGACAACTGAAGTCAACACAAGCTGTGGTTCAGTGTTTTACAATCCTGCTGCTGTCCATAACAGCTGAGATTTCTCCCCAGGGTCAAAGCACCATTGTTTTCAGTGCATGCAGGGTTCCATCTGGATAACTTTAAGGGGAAAGGACTGAAAGGATATTCACCCATTCCCCAAATTATGTTTGAAGTTCCCAGTTACTATTATTTATGAAGCAGTCTCCAATGCCTTTTTTTTTTTTTTTTTTGTACAAAGTTTTCCTATGAAAAATTCATTTATACAGCACAGAATGTGTCTACAAATAATAGACACTCCAGTTCACCTGCCTCATTTCTACAGACGAGGCAAGCTCTACTTACGGCACCGTGGAGAAAATTAACAACACAGCATTATTGGTGCACATCACCCCTATGGCACAACGTGGTGGATAGCACCACTTGCCCAATCATTCGTCTGTAGCAGTGTCATAGAGGAGAGTTTCCCGTTGTGCTAGAGGACAAAGAGTGCACCTCTGGACCTCAATAGGTGCATTGGCTCAGCGTATCTCCAGATGAATCCTCAGTGTCAAAAAGCAGCTGCCAAAATCACCATTATTTCAAGTTTGGTCATCAAGGTGTCCAGGATGAGATATTGGGCTGCTTCAAGGCAACCAAGGAATTTGCTTAGAGCAAAGCTGAATTTATGTGCAGGAAGGAAATGCTTACTTGACCACCTCCATCCTTTTGGGCTGTTGCTAAGCTGTTCTACTAAGTCTTCATTTTACATAGCATTGAAAAAGTCCTGAAGTTCAGCGTTGGCATTGTTGTCGCTCATCCTCATAAAGGTGGCAAACTCAGAGGCATCAGAGCCAGAGGCAGTGAAAGCCAGATTGCCTTATGCTAAGGCTTATGCTAAGGCAACCTCCATCGAGGACCAAAGGCAGCCTCGAGGTGCTCAGCAGGCGGCTCACACTCAGCTGCTTTGCCATGCAGAGCTCCTCCAGCCTGTGTTCCCAGCCCAGCGGGAAGTGCAGCACAAAGCGGGCAGCATTTGGGCACAGTGCTGCCAAGTCCATGGCAGAGCTTCTGCTGGAAGCCCAGGAGCAGGCCAGCAGGGCTTCTTGTCTGCAGGCAGCCAGGGAAAGCTGCTCCTGAATTTTCCCTTTTTTTCCGCTGGAATCCAGCCACATGAGAGGTGAATGCTCTCTTCTTGCACTGCTTTTTCCTTTCTTTATTTTTTGAATACAATGCAATGTATAATGCAATGCAGGCCAGAAGAGACAGCTGCCTCTTACGTGGCGCTTGGGGTAGCTCAGTGAGGAAGTGCTGATGGAGTCCAGCTGTGAGGTCCTCAGCTTGGAGTCACGTCCTGCCAGGAGGGGCCACGGCACACATGGCTTACTCTCAACAGCTCAGAAATTAAGAGCAGCTCAGTGGCAGCTTCTGGCCCTACATCAAATCTCTAAGAGGAGGAAATACTGCATCCATTGCTGACACTTAGCAGAGGGCTTTTGATTAAGAAGCTTTGGACACAACAAAGAAGTCTCTCCATAGAGGAGCACCCCCAGAAGCACACGGTATGGATGTGCTGGGAGCCCGTCCTCCTGCTCTTGCAGCGGGCAGCTGGGGATTGCACCCGGATGGCTTTTGCTCTGTGGCTTTAACAGCGGCTCAAAGGGTCCCCAGTAGTTCAGGTTTGAAGGAATGGCAATATGAATTGACATTTTGACTTGCTTGTTGTACGGAAGTTGTATGGAAATAAAGTGACCCATCATAAATCAGCTTTAGATTGCAGGACAAAATATCAATTTGCCTTGGTGAAATCTATTCTCCTTAAAAAGTCAAGTCAGCTCACCGAGAGAGAAAAAAGGGCCAGAAGACAAATGCTGCAGGACTTCAACAGTCCACAGGGAGTTTGTTTTCACACTGTGCTGGGAATGCTTGCCAGCACCTTGCCACTGCGTTGTTGCGGCCGCAAATCCCACCAGCGACAAAAACACAAAATCTGAACAAAGCAGCACTGAAAGAAAGCTGTGGCCACGACAGATTTTTTAAAACAAAGCACTCAAGCCTCTGAAATCTTATGAATGAACCATCAGCTGTGCATGTTAATTGTGCAGGCAATGCAGAGTTAATCCGCAGATTGCTTGCTTGACATAAGCTTTTCCTTACAGGCAGATTAACTTGGACTGGATCAAATTGACTGAGAGCCCTTGGCCACCCCATCACTGCATAAAGACGTTGTTCATAGAAACATCTCCCAGTCTGGAGACCACCAAAGCATAGAAGAAACACAAGCTAGTAAGCTCTCTGCATAGGGTAGAAGATGGAAATCAGCATTGCTCTGCGCAATTCTGATTGTTCTGGTGTAAACAGGATCCCCAGGGATCCCCAGGATTCCAATCTCCTCCTTTTTGAGAGATGTTTAAGATTCAATTCAAACCTGTGGCAAATAGAAAGTGTTTGTGCTCATGTCCAGTCCCTGGGAAAACAGTGATGATTGTTAAAAAGTAGGAATGTTTGTCCCGAGCTGTATCTCTCTTCCCCCTGTTTGCCTGCCTTGCTCAGGATGACCTTTGCCCTGTATTGAGTATCAATCAGCCAGCAAGTTAGCAGCCATGCAGGAACAACAATTGTTTCCTCACACAGCAGGAAACTTGCATACCATAAAAGGGAAACCACCAGTCGGGGTTAAGGAGAGGGTATGAGGCCCATACGACCACCAGAAGGCAGGATAAGATAAGACCCCCTAGCAACAGCCAGATCATGCGCAGAGTACGCCACAGTAGGAATGCGGGGGAGGACGCGAATACTGAAGATGAACTGCATAAAAGGACCGCGTACGGGTTAAAACTTTGCGGCAGTTGGTAGAACGCAGAGTCCCCTGTCGCCCAGCGCTGCATTGCCTCTTTGTTCTTTGCTCATTATAATCAATAAATTCAATTATTGGCTCCTTAACCTTTGGTCCATTATTTTATCGATAACAATGATTTTGTCATTGATGTCAATTAGAGAACAATTACTGCAAGACTCAATGGGCTGGGTAAGCAACAGGTTCTTCAATCATTTTGTACATGCCATTAACAGCTGTAATTTCTGCACTTTTGCCTGTGTTTTATGTCTATGTTTTTGCTCATAAGTCTCTCCCCCTCTCTATCAAACTCAACTGCATCTCTATTTCACTACTGCAGGAAAGGGCCGCTTTCCACATAGCCATAACTAATTAGCAGTGGATGAGCAATCAATTTTCCTTCCACACAGTAGTAAAGCAATACATTCTCATGTCATTCTATATTTCTGCTGGAGAAGCCTTACTGACACCACAGGTAGGACCACAGGGGTAGAGGAAGCTGAGTCAGGAGAGATCGATGGGGGCTTAAAGTGGGGTGGGAATTGCAGCACGTAACGTTGAACTAAAAACCAGTGCTCTGAAAACAGCTCAGAAGCACTGATATTCAGTGGCCCTCTGACTTGTTTGCCCTCACCCGCTGTAGTGATTTCAGTGCCTTTGCTTGTTGTTAGTTCTTTGGGACCCTGGGACAAGGGATCTCACATGAAGTCTCCAGCAGAGAAGCCTGAAGAGGACTGCCTCATTTGCATCAGCTCTTGAAGAGTTTCAGTTCCCCAGTTTCAAACCCTCCTTTTGAGGGGTCACTTTTCCATACTTACATACACACCTCCTGGAAGGATACGTATACACTGCTGCCTCCATTGGGATGTGATGCACTTTCCCATTAGTTATCAGACCCCTGCAAATACAGAATCACAGAATCATAGGGGTTGGAAGGGACCTCCAGAGATCATCGAGTCCAACCCCCCTGCCAAAGCAGGTTCCCTACACCAGGTTGCACAAGTAGGCATCCAGGCGGGTCTTGAATATCTCCAGAGAAGGAGACTCCACCACCTCCCTGGGCAGCCTGTTCCAGTGCTCCGTCACCCTCACCGTAAAGAAGTTGGTGCGGAACTTCCTATGCTCCAGTTTTCGGCCGTTTCCCCTTGTCCTGTCTCCGCACACTGCTGAAAAGAGTCCGGCCTCGCCACTCTGCCCCCCACACCTTAGATATTTATAGACCTGGATCAGGTCTCCTCTCAGTCTTCTCTTCTCAAGGCTAAACAGGCCCAGCTCACTCAGCCTTTCCTCATAGGAGAGACGCTCCAGGCCCTTCACCATCTTTGTGGCCCTCTGATGGACTCTTTCGAAGAGATCCCTGTCTTTTTTGTACTGGGGAGCCCAGAACTGGACACAGTACTCCAGATGAGGCCTTACCAGGGCAGAGTAGAGGGGGAGGATCACCTCCCTCGACCTGCTGGCCACGCTCTTTTTAATGCACTCCAGAATGCCATTGGCCTTTTTGGCCACAAGGGCACACTGCTGGCTCATGGCCAACCTGTCGTCCACCAGGACACCCAGGTCCCTCTCCGCAGAGCTCCTCTCCAGCAGCTCATCCCCCAACCTGTACCGGTGCATGCGATTGTTCCTCCCCAGATGCAAGACTCTACACTTGCTTTTGTTAAACCTCATCCGGTTTCTTTCTGCCCAGCTCTCTAGCCTGTCCAGTTCTCGCTGAATGGCAGCACAGCCTTCAGGTGTGTCAGCCAATCCTCCCAACTCCGTATCATCAGCAAACTTGCTGAGGGTGGCCACTACCCCCTCATCAAGGTCATTGATGAAGATGTTGAACAAGACTGGACCCAGCACTGACCCCCGGGGAACACCGCTGGTTACAGGCCTCCAACCAGACTCTGCACCGCCAACGACAACCCTCTGCGCTCTGCCAGTCAGCCAGTTCTCAACCCACCTCACTGTCCACTCATCTATCCACACTTCCTCAGCTTTGTTATAAGGATGTCATGGGAGACAGTATCAAATGCCTTGCTGAAATCAAGGTAGACCACATCCACTGCTCTCCCCCATCCACCCAGCCAGAGACAACATCATAGAAGGCTACCAGGTTGGTCAAGCATGACCTCCCCCTGGTGAACCCGTGCTGACTACTCCTGATAACCTCCTTTTCTTCCAGTTGTCTGGAATGGCATCCAGCACAAGCTGCTCCATCACCTTTCCAGGGACAGAGGTGAGGCTGACTGGCCTATAATTGCCTGGATCTTCCTTCTTGCCCTTTTTGAAGACCGGAGTGACGTTGGCTATCCTCCAGTCCTCAGGCACCTCCCCTGTTCTCCTCTCAAAGATGACAGAGAGCGGTTCAGCAATCACCTCTGCCAGCTCCCTCAGCACCTGTGGATGCATCCCATCGGGTCCCATGGATTTGTGAACATTGGTGTTGCCCAGGCGCTCTCGGACCGCCTCTTCCCTGACTAAAGGGAAGTCTTCCATTACCCAGACCCTTTCACTAACCTCCAGGGTCTCGGATTCCCGAGGGGGAGCTTTTTCACTGAAGACAGAAGCAAAGAAGGCATTCAGTACCTCCGCCTTCTCAGCATCCCCCGTTACCAGAACACCCCCATCACTAATCAGGGGAGCCACATTCTCCCTAGTCTTCCTTTTACTGTTAACGTACTTAAAAAAGCCTTTCTTATTATCCTTTATCACCTTTGCCAGGTTCAGTTCCAGGCGGGCTTTAGCCTTCCTCGTTGCATCCCTGAAGGCCCTGTTTTCTTGCAAATGCATGTGGAGATGTCACTCTGAAAAGCTACTCTTTGTGCATTAAGCAACTCCTTTGTTCTTACTCTGGCAACCACCATACACTGTTACACCACCATACAGCTTATTCTAGAACTGGAGCAAGTATGCTTGCTTGGCTGTTGCTCATTTCACCTATGGTATGGAACTTCTAGGCAATGGCATAATGTACAGACAGTACTTGCAGAGCCCAGAGAGACCTGACTTCGTGCTGGAGCCCAAAGGGAGGCTTTGCAGCACAGATCGCTCTCAGCTGGTTCCATCCTGTACTGCATTCCTAGGGCTGGCAATGGAAAAGTGCAAACCCCAAGGATGCATATTCCAAAATGCAACCAAGTTACCAGTTCACCAAAGTAAGCTTTTCCCCCCTTTTCCCATTTAATTCTCCAGTCTCCTGTATACCTATCACTTTCGCATGTGTGATCTGGGTGTGGAATTATGCTGTGAATGGTTTCTCTGAATACATGTTCACTTCATGTTCAGTTGCAAACTGACTGCACTTGCGCCCAATTTTTGATTTGAACAAATTGATTGCACCTCAAGTTCGCCGGGTCACAAACCCATGCAGGAGGGAGCGAGCTCCTCTTGGCCACCAACCACAGCTCTCCCGTATCATCACCCAGACGGGTTTCTCCTTGCTCCATTCCGACAACTGGGGTGGCACTGGCATCATGATCACGTTCCAACGCTGAGTCGGTCGTGACCAGCCCCATGGACCAGCTCCAGCTGCACTGGATGCACCTGGCCAGGTGACTGCAGCCTTTCCCACTCCTACAGCCTCTTCCTGCAAACCTCACAGCTAAACACCAGCACAGCTCCCTGCCGGCCCAGCTGCTAAAAGGACGTGGGGGCTCACATATATCTTCAAATATCTTCAGCAAGTCCCGACATCATTTCTGCCACTGTTGTGTCCTGTATCAAACAGTGTGCACGTTGAGTGTAAACATGAAAACACATGAAGCTCCCATCTACTCTGTTCCCCTAGGGATTACGTGTGAAATAGCAAATGGTTCGATCGTGTATCACAACAGAACCTGCTTGCGTTACAAAAGCAACAGAACGCCATTAGCACAGGGCCTTATCAACACCAACTGCACAAAGAGACCGAGGAGAGAGGGCCCATGATATGCTGATGTTATTTGAGCTGCCTCTGGTTGCAGAGGAAACCCCGGTTCAATCAGTGCTACCTATGCTGTCCTGTGCAGGTTCCTGAAGTCACGAGCTGCAAGAGCATTCACAGATCTAAACGTGAACATTAAGAACTCCATTCGGGTAAGGCACAGTAATTCAAATTGTCATCGTAATCTGTGCAGAAATATTATTTCAGAATCAAACTTTCCAGTGTGATCATTTAAAACAGCTTCTCCTTGTCAAGAGAAACAACAGGGAGTTCAGAGGGACATTCAGCAGAGAACAAAGCCAAAGTCCCCATGCTGCTTTGCCGCATTTTGTCATCAATTTCAGTCAATCTCGCACAGAAAGTAAACAAAAATGTATTTCCTTTCCTAACGCCCAAGTCTGCTAAGCACATTTATAAAAATGTATTTCCTGAGATGCTTGGACACTATTGCAACAGCAATCACCTGTATGTATGTAAAATATGTATGTAAAATATGTTTTGATACACAGTACAAAAATCAATAAAATGATCTCAAAAAGTTCAGTTTATGAGAAGTGGGTTTTTTTTGCTGTACTTTTCCATTTCTCTGTTACAAATTGATGTTTAGCAAAGACAGCCAGGTTTCTGTCATACATACACCCTGAAAATATCCACTTTCTATGTGTATTAAAAATACCCGAATATCTGCAGAGAATTTACCTTAATATCATTCTCTAGCTGTCTTACACACCAGTATATCAGCCTAATCAGGGGCATGTGTAGTTTAGGATTCACAAACGGCATCCACTGCAGCTGCTCCGCAGCCATAGGCAGCAGCTGTAAAAACACACAAAGGCAAACTTACATGCAGAATGTCAGCTTAGCGTGTGAGCAGGCTACAAGTGACAGCAAGCCTCCAAAAACCAAACCCCAGCAAACCAAACCAAAACCTCAAATTACTCCCGGAGTCTGTCAGATTGCACGTGCAAGCACTCACTGGTCACGGCCTGTAGAGGTAAAGAATTCCCTCCTTAGACAGATTTTAAATTACACAGGTTTGCATGCAAAGCAGAGATATGGCGTGTGAGCTCAACTATCAAGGCCAATACCAGTGCTACAAACCCTTCACAGAACAAAGGAAAGCAGTAAAAGCAGAACTCCAGAATACCACATTGATTTCCAAGCCTTGTTATCCCCAGAGAGATGGAAGGAAGGGCTTTCAGTAGAGCATAGCATCATCTGTTATCAGTCATTAACTGAAACTCTGACATCCAATGTAGACATTAAAATATTTTGAACTAGGTGCGAGCATCTCTGTAGGAAAACATGAATTCTGTACAGTGTTACACACAAAATACAAGATAAATCACCAGCTGGCAAAAGCCAGCCACTGGTAATAAAAGGCAAGTTGAGACTGAACACAACTCTTTTCCCTCAAAATGATGGCTCTGTTTTATAAGTGACAACTCAGCCATTCCATCTGACTGCTGGGATTCATACTGACTTAGTAACTGTCGTTCTGCTTTTGTTACTCTATCCGAGGTCTATACAAAACAGGCTGACCTTTTCTACTCTCACAATAAAATCAGTCGATATATACGTGACTCTGAAAACACATGAACCAGAGCAAACTCAAGTCCCTTTACCTTCAAACACTTCTCCTGGATGTAGGTTCTTTCGCTAGACTGAGGTTTCTGACCGTCCTTTCTTTCTTGTCTCTGGAGTTTGCTAAGGTGCTCATCTGAGATCCAATCCATAAGAACAGTCAGGAGCCCATAAACTTCAGAGTTCGGTGGTAGCTGTAACACATTCACATCATCAGCTAATTTCAGCTTTCAACTTGACGACCTTCTAAACCAAACAGTAGCAGACGGACATGCCTGCCAGAGCACGTTAGTTCTGACAAATTATGCATCATTTAACGGAAAAGGAGACAAAGCTCAGGACAGAAGTTACCGGCAGCCAGTGGAAGACATTATCTCTGAGGAAGCAGTAATCTGGAACAGGCCGTGCCTGCTCTGTTGGGCCTTGTATCTAGGGCTTGAGAAGTCCCCGCTGGCTGCGGGAGAAATACGGGCAGCTCCTTGTTAAAAAGGAGTCTGCAGACAGCTCCCACTTGGTACAGGTGACCATGCCATCACCTGCACGGACTTGTCTTTGTGTCAAGGGCCAGCAGGGAGTTCTCATGTGAACTTGTTTAGTTAGTAGAGATCTTCTCTTGTAAGCAAACTAGACCGCAGCTTGGATGACCACAAAGGAGGAGGATGAGCAGAATCTGATTTTGACAGATGAGAGAGAAGGTGAGAGGAAAACACAGCAAACAAATAAAAAGTAGATACATACACAACATAAAATTCAGAAGACAATTTTAGCAGCAAGCTTTACTCTTTCCATTTACTGCCTGCTTCCCCCAAATAGACTCTATTCTTTCTGTAACCTAATACCTATTAGAATGTAAAAAAGTAGCAGCTACGTTTTCGTATTTCAACAGGTATACAGAGCATGTTCCAATGCCAAAAGGCTTTTGAGTGAATTTTTCACCTTCCCAGTTCTTACCTTATCCCCTTTTGATGCTGCCCTCACTTCTTCCTGCACAAAAGGTGTCGTCTGTTGTGCCACTTCACGGGTATCCTTATACATCTCTGCCATTATAAACTGATGTTTCCACTACAACAAAGAAGAACCATGAATTCTATTTTACTTCTTACCTACGAAGGAAGCACGCACAGATAAGAAAAAACCTTACTTCCAGATAGCTGAAATGAGCTTCTCCTGTCCTTATTTGTTCATTCAAGTACTTCTTCTGAACAATCTCATCATTTAACTGAAAGAATTGAAAAAGACTCAAACATCAGTGAATGGAAAACACTTTTTTTTTTTTGTAAACAACACTCTGAAATCCTTTGACAGAGCTCCTGAGCAGCAAAGTGATTTAATAAACAACAGTTCTATTCTTTCTCTTCTTTTCATAAAGAAGAAACATAAAAGATCACACTCCAAAAAATGCCTAAAGAATTCAGAAACAGAGAGGGTGAGAATAATTTTATGCAATCACACCATTCCTGTCTCGGACAAACCAAATCATCAATTTTGAAAACATCCTGTTCAGACAAGTAGCGGCGCTAACTCAAACTTGGAAAGTTACTGATGGTAGGAAATAATTCCTCTTGCCTGTTTTCTCAAGGATTCATTTGCTTCTCTGAGATCGTCCCGACATTTGGAGATCTCCCTCAGTGACGTTTCTAGTGTTTTCACTCCTGCATCCTTCTGCTGTGGAAATATCACATTTCAAACATGATTAACCAGAGTATTCTAGAAACAACTACAATTTTAGTATTAAAACAATCCAACAAACTTCCATTTCCACATCTCAAGTACTTTAAAGAGAGAAGCATAAAAGCTGGCAAACACATAGTGGCTTCAGATAGCAAACACCAAGCGAAATGGCACGTAAGGCAATAAGCATCCTTAAATTACCGCACCTCTTTTAGTTTATCCAGGCAGGCCTCTCGCTCCCTTAGAACATCTTCTCGTTCTTGGAGCTGGAAAAATCAAGGGAAAAAAGATGAAGTAGCTCCAAAACCTATTCCATTTTCACTTCATCCTGACTTTGCCTGCATATGGGGTTTCGTTTTTATTTATGACTTTACACAACAGCTGACTAGTTGGAAATGTGCTAATGGCCATCTATGCTCAGCTCCCTCTCACACTAACACAAATGACTTTGACTTGTGGCAGCACTGCCTGGCATTCTGAAACACAGGAAGCAACTCCAACTGGCTGTTCATGTAGAAACAAAAGACCTTTAAAAGTCAGCATTTACTTCCAGAACTACTGGTTAATGCAAATACCTGCCAGGAGAAACAGAGTCTGATGCCCTGAACTCTAGATTGCTATTTGGTTTCTTCAGTTAGTGCGAAGAATCCCTGGTAAATATCCATTTCCCTGTCAGCATTTAGGTCAGCTTCAGCAGTCGAGTGAGTGGAAAGTTTTAACTCTGTGTTAATGTGAACTGCTGCCTCAGCTTGACATTAAGAACAGAGACAGTACTGCTTTCATCAGCAGTCCTGAAAACAACTGAAGCTACTGAGTAACCATGGGAGCAGATGCACCCAAAAAAGGGTCTGAAAGTAATTTCATGCATTCATGCAATTCCTGTCTTGGAAAACCATCAATTTTGCAAACATCCTATTCAGACAATTAACACTGTTTACTCAGACTGATACAGTTACTGATGGTAGGAAATAATTCCTCTTGCCTGTTTTCTCAAGGATTCATTTGCTTCTCTGAGATTGTTCCAACATTTGGAGATCTCCCTCAGTGACGTTTCTAGCGCTTGCACTTCTGCATCCTGCTGTGGAAATATCACATTTCAAACATGATTAACCGGAGTATTCTAGAAACAACTACAAGCTAAGTGGCATTTCAGTATTCAAATAACTTCCAATGAATTTCCATTTCCACGTTTCAAGTACTTTAAAGAGAGAAGCATTAAGGCTGTCAAGCTCATCATGGCTTCAGATAGCAAACACCAAGCGAAATGGCACGTAAGGCAATAAGCATCCTTAAACTACCACACCTCTTTTAGTTTATCCAGGCAGGCTTCTCGCTCCCTTAGAGCTGCTTCTCTTTCCAGGAGCTGGAAAAATCAAGGGAAAAAGTTGAAATGGCTCCCAAAGCTGTTTGATTTTCACTTAATCCCGATTTTGTCCTGCAGATGGGGTTTTGCTTTCATTTATGGTGTTACACTATGGGTGACTAAAGTGACTGCTATTCCCTTGAAGTAGTATCATTCCATAAAATAAACCGTTTCTCTTTAAAATCTCTCCCTGAAATCTATTAATCCTTACCTACATGGTAGGAGGAATTTTACTAGCCAAAGCTGTTTCCAGGTTTGGATACAGCTGTAACTCCTTACTCTCCCTGAGAAACCTAAGATCTGTGCCTCACTTCCAGTGTTAGAAAAGACCTGAGGCACAGTGAAAGGAGTCAGATGGTGTTTCCCCCTGCATGTTTTATTTGTTACAAAGTGAAAATAGTCATGTAGTAGAGGTTTGAGAATAATTCTCTGCATTTAGTGACAAAAACTTTTGTAAAGACTTCATTCTTACTTTCATGTTTTGAATTTTAACTTCTGTCTGAGTGCCTTCAGCACTGCTGCCAGTGCCCCGGGGAGATGCAGAAAGATCCTGCAGAAGTTGTCCTGTATTTTTCTCACCAGGAGTTGGTTGAGGTTCCATAGCAGTAGCACTTTCACTTTCCAATTCAGTCCCGCCTGTGACACCTACCGCAAAGAACAAAAATTTGTGGAAAACAGATGATGAGGTAGCTTAATATGGAGACAATTTTTGGCACCTACATTGTAAATTTTCCTAATGATATCCAGAACATCTTAAAGTAAGGCTAGAACTTTTCAAATAGCACCATTATTTAAGAGTGGCATGGGAACTGCAAATCTGTAAGGCTTGGTTTCCCCGCAAAAAAAAGCAACACAAAAATCAACTTGGACTACTGAATAACTTCGAGTGTTTGAAATTCCAGAAGACAGTAATAAACAGCAACTAAAGAGGACTTGTTTCAAATTACTCATGGGAAATCTGTGCTTTTTACTAACTAATCTCAACCTATTACCAGGGTAGCTGCTACTGAAACTTTCACTGTTCAAGAAGTCATCTTTTAGTTCCATGCTCCTGAGACAACCAGAATACTGCTCAGTCTTTGAAATGTAACAGACAGATATATAATATAAATATCATATATATTAATATATTTACAGGGTATATAATAATCCACCTGAACGACGGATAGTAGGCTGACTTTAGGTTGACTTTGCAAGTTAGGATTCTTACTGGAACAAGAGTTTTCATCACTTGCTTTATTTTGGACTAGGCATACAGAACAGCTATAGAAAAAGCAGTTTTCAAGTAATTCTGAGTGGTCTTTGGAGCATCTACTTGTTCAAGTTTAAAGGAAAATTGTTGAAGAGATGCTTTTGTATTAGCTTTGCTTGGATTCTGGCAGGCAACACGCTAGGAGGCAGTGGGTTCGTTTCTCACCATTCCAGTCCCACTGACCTTCCATTGTAGCAAAGCCAGATCCAAAATTCTCTTGTGCAGTATTACGGCTGGCTTTGAAACTTGCAGCACATTCAGTTAATGGGGGGCCACGTGTTTCCCATGGAGCTGGATTTGGGCTTTGGCACAAAACACAGTTCTTTGCAGTTGCTTTCTCTGGAATAACAACTTACCTGTTAAGGGAGCTTCCTGAAGATTTTGTGCTCGCTGAGAACCATCAGAACCATCTGTTCCACGGCTTTTAGCAGGCCATCGATGAGATGACACACTCACACTGGAGTTATTACATTTAATTTCCTGAATTTCATTCTGTTAAAGACAGTGTTTCAATTAAGAGAACATAAAGGTATTCCATAGGTATTTGAAGAAAACCTAAGGAATGATCCCTACGCTCTTGCTTTTAAACCTCAAGTGTCTTTACCACACAGGAGCACCATTCCAAGCTTGTCTCCAGAGGTATTTTCTTCTCTGCCTCCTGAACATGGAGCACAGCATCTTGCAATTTATTGCATGAGCGGTACAGTGCAACAAGTCTGATGTTAAGTTAGACGTCATCAGGTCTTGCACGGAGTTCAGCTTGAGTCACATAAAAGAGCTCATTCCAGCCATCTTCAACTTTATATTCTTGTAACTTCTCCTATTAAACATGAAGGCAACATAATTAATTTTTTTCCTGCATCAGTCTTTTCAACATCCACATTACCTGACAGTTTGCTCACCTCCACTACACAGACTACAGACTTGCTGGAATTACTCCAACATCTTAGAAACGAGATAACAGGGGAAAAAACTTCAGTGTGCCTCTTGTAGATGCTAAGTTAAGACTGTCAGGCTGTTTGAGACAGAGACAGCACACCTTGTTACAGAATAGCTGCTCCAAATAGGACAACAGAAAACCAACAGAAGCCTCTAAGAACCTCCGTGTCCCTGCAGCTGTGCTACATAAAACTAAGTGCCAAAGTGACACTGCATAACTGAAAGCATTTACACAGTCGTTGAGAATGACAGCACTTCCTACATTCTGCATTTTTAAACTCAAAAAACCAAAAAGCAGCTTAGTCGCAACAGACACATCAAGTACTGCCTATCTAAACTCAACTTCTTGGATATTATTGCTGACACAGTTTCCCCACATTTTTGAATGCGTCAACCTTCAAACGCGTGGGAAAGCCCAGAGCTGCAATTTTCATGCAAGCTAAACCAAAACATCAGACAGCAAAGAAATTAACATGTAATAGATTTAAGATTCCTGATGCTAAACTAATTTAGCCAAGGAAATACGCTGAGAGATGACTAGATGACATGCCAGAAGCACCCAGTCAGATACGGAAAGTTTCTTCAAGGCACAGAGCAGAGATGAGAAGCTGGAATTTACCTTCAATCTGAGAGCAGCAGCATTCCCAGGGAGCAGCCTGGCAGCTTTCTCCACCCAGTATTTTGCTCTTCCATCACTGATGTCTTTATTACAGAATAGCTCCGCAATCTTCAGCACCAGATCTTTCTGTATATTGGGTTCAGCTCCAGAGAATGCTAGTTTTCCCCATGCACAAGCAAGACAAAAAAGGTTACTGGGACCTTGATCTTGCAATCCGGATAGAACGAAAATGGGAAAAGAAAATAGGAAAGAAAATGATGGCCATTCTACGGACCCAAATATTCCAACTACAACTCTCAGTAAATACTTTCTGAATTCACTCTGAAAAGGCCACCGCTAGATTATAGCACTCAGATAACTGCTGGAATTCAGAAGAGACTGAGGAAGAATGCCAAAACCAGATCCTCTTCCTCTACAGCTGCTTACTGCTGTATGTAGGCAGCTGGACTATGACTTCTCGTCTAACTCAATATTGTGACTTATGGAAAAAAAGAAGAAGTACATCATCAAGGGCAAGAGCGCTTCACTCTGTTGGCAACAGGACTTTCCAGCACACCCTCCCCCTGCCCAAAGCCTGAACAAAGGAATTTTGATCGAGACGTTCACATGTATGCACTTGCCTAATCAGCACTTTATTTGCCCTGCACCTCTCTACCTCTGAAACAAAACCACCACCAGCAACAAACAAACAGTGCCACTGAAAAACACCCTCGGTCAAGTCTTCCAGTTGCAACTAGATTACCATCATCCCTGCGAGGCAATTCCACCGCAGGCACAGACCCTTAGTCCAAAGGGCAACAGTAAGACTATCACAGCAGCTACCACAAGGATCAAGTCAGGACACAAGAGAAAAAATCAACTGGAAAAAAAAATAAATAAAAAACTGATGCCAATTCTACCAAAAAAAGAATCCTTTCTTAAGTACGTCATAGACAGATGTGGCAATAAAAAATGTACATCATACAATTTAATTTGTCCACAAACAACACATTTTCTCTCTGAGCTTAAGGAATGCACAGCACAGATGCATTTTAAAAGTCCATTTACAAAGGAAGAAAGCTGGACGTGACTGGGGGTCACTGGAGCACTTACCTTGTAACACCCAACAGCTTTTTCTGTCTCGTCCTGATTTGTCCAAGAAACCTGTGTGCTCTGGGATCTCTCTCTTGGACACTGAGATAAGTAGATATATATCTACAGAGCAAGAAAACCCAGAAAGATCAATACTCTCAATAATACAAGTCCCCCCACACCGTGTAGCTAAAGCTAAAGGGAATTTAATCTGTCAAATGGAGAGCAGGGCTACATTTCTTTCTAGATACTTGACCTAGACCCTAATGTGAGAAACATTATTTTTACACGTACCAGTGCTACTTATTTGCCAGCAAGTACTGACGTTCATTAAAAAAGCAGCAGCTCACAGAACGAGATGCATCATATGATGAAATAAAAGCCACTTCAACTCCATGAATTCTTTGGTGCCACATAACTAATGCAGTTGCTCTTTTAGAAGGATTTCGGTGGCACCCAATCCTTCCATTTACTGCTACCTTAAGAAATGGCATGATCGTGATCTTGATTTCTCTACTTCAACTAGCTTTTCTATTACACTTTTGAGAACAGATCAACCACGTACATCAGCACGTATTACCTTTTAGCAAGCTCATATTCTTTTATTTCAAAATACAGCTTAGCACAGATGAATCCTTTCAATGATTTCTGAATGGAAAAAGAAAACAAACATGACAGGCACATTTCAGACGTACACTACTTTTAAAGTAACTGAACAGGGAGAGCACTCTTCTTAGCAACGCATAACACTGCTAACAGTTAATTACCATTACTTCTTGTATTCAAGCCTCTGTTTCTGAAAGAGACGGGATTAAGAAAGGAATCTTGTTTCCAATCACGGGCAGAGGCTACCGAAGGAAAACTGAGGCGACTAGCAAAGCAAGCGACCGATCTTTATACTTGGTACATTTCACAAACACTTCTGACCAAAGAAATTAGGAGAATGGGTCCACTACAGTTGAGCTTTTTGTTATTGCTGCTGTTGCAACGTAACAGTGTTGCAGGAGAAAACAAATCCTACAAACTGAGTGAAGATGTTACCCCAGCTCCTCCTGCTCATGCTTCTGCCATCTTCCCCTCCTGCCGGCTCTGCCATCTGCTTTGCTTTTTGTACTTTCACTTTTGTTTCCTCCTTCTACCCCTCCATAGATACCTTTGGAGACTTACGTTTCACCTTTCACTCACGCAGTGTGTGTTGTGAAGGGGCTGAAAACATCAGAAATAGACTACTGCATCCAAAAAGCAGATTCTACCTGCATGAAGGAGCTAGAGAACTAGTAAGTCACAAGCAAAAACTTCACGTCAGACGTAAACTAAGTAACGTGAAACAAGTCTCTGTAGTCTAGATACGCCTGAATTTCATCTCCAACCCTCTTCCCACCCCGAAATAGGGAGGGGGGGGGGGGGGGGAAGTTATTCACGCAAGTCTCCTGAGCTTCAGTCTGTATTCTGAAGTAAAACAAGGACACGCTGACATACGCCAGAGCATATCATGCTTGATGCGTGACCATGCTTGACATCTCCTTGTAAACAGGGTTAAAAAGAAACTTCATCAGACATGTTGGCAGCCTTGAAAGGCCCTCCCTTCCAAAATCAACACAAGAAAACCAGTAACTATTTCCACCACTGACTGTGCTAGACATGAGTTGTAAGCATCACTGCAAGGATGAAACCAAACTGCAGAACTTGGCCTCGAGCACAACAAGAAGAGAGGCGATGGTTTTTGTTGAGCCCAACAGGAATCTCAGAACGGTTAAAGAGCATCTCTGAATTTGGCAGCGGTACGCTCCACACTGCGTAGTCTAAACAGCACCCAAGTCAGCTCAACAAAGCCACAGGAGAACTTTGTTGCCTTTGGAAAAGCTCAACATGAAGATGCACGCTGCCTCGCACTAAGACCCTGCTGCAGAACGGCAGCCCGCGTGCATTCACGCTCTGCAACACACTGCCAAATCTGCTGCCTCTGCAATAAAACCCACTCACAGCAGCAGGGCAGCACCTTTGGGGATTAAATAGCTCCCACTAACTGCATTGGTTGGCTCTCTACGATCTGTGCACCGTTTCCAGATCGCAGGGAATCATCTGGCTGCCAGGGACAGCAGCAAAACTCTACTGGCCCAGCTCTCCCTCTCTTTTTCCTGACCTTCCACAGCGCTGCCACACAGACAGGAATATCAACCACGCAGCACGTGAAAGAAAACCAGAAGTTAGGAACACCTGTCCCCTATTTGGGCTCTTCAGTTCCACAAAACTGGAGGGATCCGTACAGACTCACAGCGCTGGGCTCCTCGTAAATCTGCCGAGGGCTCACCGGTTTCAAGAGCGCACAGCCCTGGCAAACCATCTTCCCAGCAAGTCAGCTCCGTGCCCTCCCACACAGCTGCTTCCCTCAGCTTCCACTCCCCCTGCCATCCGGCCTCCCACGCACCGGGCCAGGCCACGGCCACCCCTCAGGCCCGGCACCCGCGGGAGGAGCGAGGGGGCGGGACGGGCAGGGAGCAGCCCCCATCGTGACCCGGGGGAGGCCGCAGGAGCTCCACTGGCGGTCCTGGCCGGGCCCACGGCACTCACCTCTCTAGAAGAGGCGGCGGACCGCACAAAGGCAATGTACCGCTCCACCTCGGGCTTCGTGCGCCGTGCCATGGCACCGAACCCGGCCCTCCGGCCAGCACTTGTCGTCGGTAGAGCGCTGGCCTCGCCACGGGAAAGAGGAAGCGGCGGGAAGCCAGCAGTCGCGCGTCGTGCACGTTCCTGCTCAGCACTCGGCCAAACACCTCTGCCGAGTGCTCCGTGGGTTCTGAGCACTGCACCGCGTGACCTCACAGTCAGGTGGGGAGCCTTGCTCACAAGGGAACTCGGCTGCAATGTCTGTCACCCGACTAAGCCTGTTGCCGGGGGTCTGGGCGCTCAGTCTTGCCAAAGAGGCCCGTGCTACACCAAAACAGATGGCACAGCTCTTTCTGCTCCTCCTTGAACCCCGGACAGGGTTTTCAGGGAGAAAACCAGAACGAGAAAGAGGAAACCGGACGTTCCACCTGACTGCTGCCTACCCCAGATTATTCAAGGGCATCAAGGCTGGACGTGCTTGCAGTGGCTCTGCAGACCTCACCTCCGGGGTGGACACATCGCCGTATGAGTTCCCAACTGCTGGGACGGGTTCTCCAGATCCTTCCTGCAACCGGGGCTCCCCAGCAACTGTGAATCTGGATGATGATAAAGGAGCAGGGCAACTGGTGATGCATCTTTCTTAATCACTATCACTGCGCTACATGTCGTTATATTATGACGCGGTAACGATTAGACCCACTGCACTGCTTATTTCCTTTCCTGCTAAGCTTATCTTTTCACTACAGGGCACTGCTTTCTTTTCGTATTGCTTTGAAATAGGCAATAAAATAAGCTTATGCTTTCCTTGGTGTCTACGTCCTTCCTGTTGACCCAGTCAGTAGTAAAAAAAAAGGTAAAAAATAAAACGCAAGTGAAGGTAAGGTCGGGCAAGGGAAGTTAAGGAAACGGGGAAGGGGAGGGAAGAGGGACAGGGAGGGAACAGAGTGAAGGGGAGTGAGGGGAAAAAATAATAAAAATCTCTCTGGAGGAAGACCAACATCTTAAAAGCATGCCCAGAGGGATGCAAGGGAATTTGCAAATGAGATCAAAGTTCTCGAGTCCTTACCCTGGAGTTCTCTAAGGCTCCTATCCACCAATAAAAGTCATCAACACGAAATATCTCCACAAACAAACAAACAACAAAGAAACAAACAAACAAAAAACCCATATCATGTATTTTGGGGTGGTGCCATTCAGAACGGCAGTTTGGGATTTTCCATATTGACTATTTACAAAAAAGGTAAGGTGAACTACATTGGAGTATCTCCCTTACATTTCAGACACTCAATGAGAAAGTCTGCACAACATGAGAAAGAAAAGGGAAAGGGAAAAGGAAAGGGAAAGGGAAAAGGGAAAGGGAAGGGGAAAGGGAAAAGGAAAGGGAAAAGGGAAAGGGAAAGGGAAAGGGAAAGGGAAAGGGAAAGGGAAAGGGAAAGGGAAAGGGAAAGGGAAAGGGAAAGGGAAAGGGAAAGGGAAAGGGAAAGGGAAAGGGAAAGGGAAAGGGAAAGGGAAAGGGAAAGGGAAAAAAAACCTTGCTCTTAGTGCCTAGAGAGGATGTTCCACCATACATCTGCAGACTTTCTGGACAGCAGGTTTTATCTTGAAATGACTAATTTCCCTCTGCTGAACAGAAATGTCAGTTTGTTTCAGAAGTTCTTCAGTTCTACAGAGTTCCCGGAAATCACTGATTGTAGCCCTCCTTTTACTTTGGGCATTTTACCTCAACCTTTATAGACGTCACAGAGACCAAAGCACGGCTGAACAGATTTCACGGTTGGGCTGTGGTTGGATTTGATGATCTTGAAGCTCTTTCCAACCTGAGCAATTCTATGGTTCTGTGATCCCATATCCATTCCAAGTCCATCCCATATCCAGAGCCCATCCCATCCATATCCCATTTCCCAATATCCCATCCCATATCCATCCCATATCCATATCCCCACATCCCAATCCCAAATCTCACATTCCAATCCCACATTCAACATCCTACCCCACGTGCCAATCCCACATCCTATATCCCACATCCCAATTCCAAATCTCATTCCCAGTCCCTCCTCCCAAGCCCATCACCCACCTGTCCATCTCAATCCCTCATCCCAGTCGCAATCCCTCGTCCCCAATCCCAATTCCGATCCCAATCCCACCCCCGATGGCAATAGAGACCACCCCGAGCCCCCCCCAACAGCCGATCCGCCCCGCGCCCGGCCTCTCATTGGTCAGCGGCAGTTCCGGCCCGCCTCTGATCTCTGTCTGATTGGTCGGCGGCAGCGCCGCCAGCTCCGATTGGCTGAGGCGCAGAGCGCGGGAGCGGCCGTTGCTTCCGGCTCGGACCTGACCGCCTTTCCTCTCAGACACCGACGGCCCCGCAGCCGCATCCGCAGCCGCAGCGCGCCGGAGCTGTCCGGGCAGCACCGAGACGGAACCGCGGCACGACGGGAGCGGTGCTGAGGAAAGCGGCGCCGGAGGTGTGCGGGAGAACGGCTCCGGGCCGGGGAGAGGAGAGGAACCGCGCGCGGTCCCAGCCGCCCCGCCCTTCCCTCTGCCGTGGGATGCGGGGATTTGGGACGGCTGAAGGACTCGGGGCCCCAACCGCCTCAGCGCTGCTGCCCGCATCCGGCAGCACGACCCTAATGCCTCCGAGCCCTCCAGCGCTGCTCCCGGTGCCCCCCGGGGCTGAGGTGGGCTGTGGGTACGGGGGCGGTTTGGGAGATACGGGGGGATGTGGGAGTTTAGGGGCTGTGGGGGCTGCAGAGGGGCTGTGGGGTAATATGGGGTATGGGAGGGGGGTATAGGGTAATGTGGGGTGTAGGGGGATGTGGGGAGATATCGGGGGATGTGGGGTGTAGGTAGCTGTGAGGGGAATGTTGGGGAATATGGGGTTGGGGGGGCTATTGGGTGCTATAGGGTGCTTTAGGGGGGCTGGAGAGGGATATAGGGCTGCGTGGGTTATAGGAGGGTATGGGGCTATAGGGCTCTGGGGGGCCTTCGGGGGTGGATATAGGGGTATGTGGGGCTATAGGGTGCTTTATTGTGGCTACAGGGGAAATTTGGGCTATAGAAAGCTGTGGGGACTATAGAAGAGGTATAGGGGATATATGGGAGAAGAGGGGACTATGCGGGGGATATAAGGGGATATGGGGCTATAAGGCACTGGGGGGCTTTAGGGAGCGTTTTGGGGCTCTAGGGGGATATAGGGTGCTATGAGGCTATAGGGAGCTGGGGGGACATGGGGCTGTAGAGGGCTATTTGGGGAGCTACACAGTTCTGCGGGGAGATCATAAGGGGCTCTGGATGGGCTATAAAAGTGTTATAGGGGGATATGGGAGTATAGGGGGCTTTATTGTGGCTATAGGGAGATATGGGGCTATAGGAAAATGGGGGGACTATAGATGGATTATAAGGGGATATGGGGGGATATAGAAGACTGGGGGGCTCTGGAGGGGGGATATAGTTCCGATGTTGGGGGGCTATATGGAGCTATTGGGGAAGTTATACAGTTCTGTGGGGAGCCTATAAGGGGTAGTGGGAAGGCTGTAGGAGAGTTCTAGTGGGATATGGGACTATAAGGGGCAGTGGATGGGCTTTAGGAGGACTATAGGGTGATATGTCACTCTAGGGGGTGCATGGGGGATATGGTTCTATAAGGGGCTGTGTGGGGTCATAGGGTGATAGGGGGCTATAGGGTGGGCTATAAGGGTTGTGGGGCTAGAAGGCTCCCCCCTCCCTTTAAAGGGTTAATGGAACTATAGGGGGTTGTGGTGGGCTGTGGGAGGGTCTGTAGGATAATAGTGGTCTGGGGAGGGTCTATAGTGAGGGTTGTTATACAATAAGGGGTTGTGGGGGGGACGTAGAGGGGCTGAGAGGGGCAATGGGGGAATATAGGGAGATGTGGGCCTATAGGGGGTGAATGGAAGACGTGGTTCCAGAAGTGACTGTGTGGGACCCTAGGGTGATGGAGGGCTATAGGGTGGGCTATAAGGGGATGTTGGGCTAGAAGGCTCCCCTGCCCCCCCTCTCCCTCCCTTCCCCTTGGCTTTAACCTATCCATAACAGGGTGGCTGAAATGCCAGTCATGAAACTTAAATCAGAATTGGAGTTGTATTGGAATAGAGTAGGATTGTTTTGTGGTCTTAAATCTGAAACGTGTTTTCTCCTTGGGCTTCAGGTACAGATATTGTTTAATAATGACTTTGAAGAAGGTTTCACTATCCAGTCTCCTGATCAAGAAGATTTTTGGAGGACTTAATTATGAGTAGAGTTGCTGCTGAACGTCCACTTCCAACAAGCAAGCAGTGAGGTGCATCTCAGCCTTTGCTCACTGCAAGGTACCAGCCATTCAGTCTGTGCTTTGCGGTGATTTTCCATCAGCACTTCTGCTTGTATGTGAGCTATGTTGGGGGTATAGGGGGATATGGGACAGAGGGAGATGTGGTGGGGATATAGGGGACTGTGAGAGGCTATGGAGGGGCTATAGAGCTGATCTTGGGCTGTGTGGGGCCATAAGGTGATAGGGTGGGCTATAAGGGGATGTTGGGCTAGAAGGCTCCCCTGCCCCCCTCCCCCTTCCCCTTGGCTTTAACCTATCCATAACAGGGTGGCTGAAATGCCAGTCATGAAACTTAAATCAGAATTGGAGTTGTATTGGAATAGAGTAGGGTTGTTTTGTGGCCTTAAATCTGAAACATGTTTTCTCCTTGGGCTTCAGGTACGGAAATTGTTTAATAATGACTTTGGAGAAGGTTTCACTATCCAGTCTCCTGATCAGGAAGAAAGAAGAAGGTTTTTGGAGGACTTAATCACAAGAGGAGCTGCTGTTGATCCTCCACTTCCAAGAAGCAAGCAGGTGAGGACATTGTGCATCTCAGCCTTTGCTCACTGCAGGGTACCAGCCACTCCATCTGTGCTTTGCGGTGATTTTCCACCAGCACTTGTGCTTGTATGTGAGCACCAGGCATCCGCTAACGCTGTCTGATAGCTTTAGGCTGGGCAGACACGGGAAGCACTGCCTGCAGCAGCAGCAGCTGAGCTCTGTGTGGCAGAGGAAGGAATGCGGCGTCTGGAGGAGCAGGAGGAGGAGACCCCGCGTGACTCTGCGTGTTCTGCAGGGCCGTTCCTCACAGACTGCCACTGACAGACGTTTGGGGCACTGCAGAGCCTGTTGGTGTGGACGAGGTAAAGCAGTGTTGATCTGTAATGCCATTTGATCTGCGTGCATGCAGGATTTCCCTGTGTTTGTATGTCTCAGTGTCTGTGGCCCTGGTTTTGTTCAAAGATGTCAGACCTCTGTGTTCCCCCTCCAGCTGGTTCTGAAGAGCCCTTCCATTTTTGAGAAGGCTGCGGATTTAGTTCAGCATCTCCTGATGTGTCACACAGATTCAGGGCTTTCAAGAAGTCGCTTCTTTGAAGTGTTTAAGATGGTGAATTCTGCCAGACAGAGTGCTTGTCTAATCAAACCTTTTAACCCCAAGGTTTGTTCTGCAGGTCCCGATGATGGCACAGGCATTAAACAGCCTGGAGCTCGTCGCTGGGGAGAGGCTGCGCATTGTGTTTTGAAGGGAGAGATAGAGGAAGGGTTTGAACAGTGTTGTGCAGGAATGGAAAGCTGGTAAGAGAAGAGGTGTGCGTTCAGAGAGCGAGGGCTGTATGGCTCATCTCTGTGTTCCAGCAGGAAATGCAAGGCAGAACTCTCTGCTCTCTGTTCTTTCTTGCAAGGTTGCTGCCCCTCAAAGTGCACTGTGGATGGGCAGCGCGATGACAGCTCAAGGATGGCAGCAGAAGATGCAGCACAGCCCTCTCCAGCAGCAAGGTGCACTGATTTGTCTAGCTAATTCTTGAAGTAGAGGGTGTGTTTAGCTTCCAAAGTCAGTGGCTTGATAGCCTTAGGATGGCTTTGGGGCTCTTCCTCTGTAACTCACGTCCTAAGGCAGTGAAGGTGTTCCCTTGGTCTGTACAAGTGGTTCCTGTACAAAGCCATGGTTGTCTGCCTGTAACAGATAGTGAAGGTGATGGTTTTGTGACTGCAATTATGGAGTCAGCATTTTAATGGCAGTTGCACCCCACTAACATGCAGCTTTTTCTGACACAGGCAGGAGATGGGCAGCAGGACTGCAGCTCCTCTGGCAGCTTTGCAGCTACGTCAGGAAGCAGAAGACGTGGATTTAACAGAAGAACTCAGTTACTGGGACGTTCCCCTGTTCTTCCCCTACCTGTCCCCTTGCCTCAGCCCGGATTCCTCTTGCATTCTCGTAGGTGTCCCTTCCATCCCCCAGGCTGCTCCTTGCTTCCCCCAAGCTAATCCTTTACCTTCCCGTAACAGACCACCCGCAATTTCCTCAGAGCCCCAATAGCTCCCTCAGTATTTCCCCAGCACGACCCCGTAGGCACCCCACAACCCCCCAGACAGCCCAGAGCCCCTTACTGACCTCCTCAGACCTGGTACTCCTCCCTCATTGCTGGCCAAAAACCTCACAAACCTCCATAGTCCCCAGCAGCACCCCATATCGCCCACTGAACTACCACTGAACCCCCTTATTTCCTCCCTCAGACCTCCCTTAACACCTCCAGGGCTCTTTACCGAACTCACAGAAAACCACACTCCCTGACAGCACCCCTGACACCAATACCAGGCCCCTCCTCTCCCCCTGCACCTGCAGGCTCTGTTGTCATATCCATCCCATGGGCGTATATCCCCCACACCCCGCCACAGAGCCCCATAACTGCTCCAGGAGCTCCTCAGACCTGGTGCACCTCCCCCACAGCCAGCCTGGGACCTCACAGAGCCCCATAGTCCCCAGCAGCACCCCTTATCCCTGCTCTGGGCTCCCCTAGATCCCCCCTATTTCCTCCTTCTGACCTCCCTAACCCCCTCGGGTCATCCCTTGGATCTCACAGACCCCCACAGTCCCTGGCAGGACCTCCATCACAAGTCCAGGACCCCAGTAGCCCACCTGGGGCCACTCCTCACCCCCTTTTCCTTCCAGGTCCCATACAACCGTACGGTGCTGGGGCTGGGGTGACTGCTGCGGAGCTGAAGCAGGTGTAGGGCACAGATGTGGGTGAAAGTGATGTGGGGGGCATTGGGGATATGGAGGCACAGGAACATGGGAGGGACATGAGGGGATGTGGGGATATGGGCCACAGGCTGCAGGAGCGGAATGCTGCGCAGGAGAAGGTAACGCGTGAGGTAAAGGTGGGACTTGTGGCTGTGGGGACGTGGGGTGGCATGGGGACGTAGGGGGTCTGGGGGCACGTGGGGAGGGGTTTGGGGTGAGAATGGGGGATGAGGGGCGGTGTTGGAGTGCATTTCTTGATTTCTTCCTCAGAGGGGGTTGGGGTTCCCTGTGGCCCAAAGGTGGAGCCCTGATCCATAACCCCCCATAACCCCTTATCACTTGGCGTGACCCCAAGGCTCCACATGACCTATAACCCTGTGAGCACCATAACCGCAGATGAGGCTGTGGACAGTGATGGGTCTGTTCTTGGGTTGTTCAGGGGGTACTATAGGGTGGCTCTGGGGCCGCTGTGGATCAGCTGCCTGTAACGTCCCCTGACCCTCACCTTGCCCACGTCTTGCTGGGCAAGATGGGGTTCAAAAGGGCAGTGGGGGGCTCTGGGAGAGGTTTCATGATTGGAGCAGATTCACCGCCAGCTCCGTGTGGGGCTACGTCAGCCCCACTGAGCTGTGGGTGTGTCCCATAGCTGCCCCAGAGCCATCCTAGAGCACCCCAGAACAGCCCCATCGCTGCCCACAGCCCGTGGCCAGCAGCAGTTCCACCACCAGCTGTGTGTTGGGTAAAGGCAGCTCCTTGGTGTGGCTCTGCCCCATAGCTGCCCCAAAGTGCCCCTTTGGGGTCCTCCCATAGGTGTTCTTTAGCCGTCCCACAACTTTGCAGGGCTTCCCCACATCCCAGCAGATCCCCCCGGTGCCTGCGGGGTGTGCGAGAAACGCTCTCATCACTGCCGTTCCGTCAGGCACAGCTCTCGGTGCAGCAGCAAAGCTCGTCCGTTATTGCTATGGCATTACTGCACTCTCCCTCCTCGTGGTGAGGGACAAAAGGCGCAGCTGCTGCGTGAGTTCCTTCTGCTCCTGCAGCTCTCCTCCTGTGGCAGTCCCTGCTTGCCTGTTCCCTCTTGGCTGGGGACTGCAGGCTCACAGTCTACGCCACGCATCTGCTCTGCTGTTTTTCCAGATGAGGTCTACGGCCAACCTGTTCCTTTTGGGTTATTGTGTGCTTTTCTATGCAGACAGGCAGGCAGGATTTCTTACAGCTGTTGCATTTGCTGTGTCTCAGGCTCCGTCCTGCACCCGTGCCTTATCTCGTGTGCAGTCTTCACCTGACCCTGGTCAGAATGTCCTGGCCCTGCTGTGCTCTGCTCAGCATCTGTCTGCTGAGCAACAGCACTCTGTCACTCTGATCCTACCTTGTGCTATCCCTGCAGACGTTAGAATACTTTCTCTGCCACTCTTCAAACCGTAAGAGGTCAGATGATTTCCAGCAGCACACAGCTGCCACACACAGCCATGCTGACCACGGCAGGCTGCAGCTTCTTCTTGCAGAGTCCCGTAGCAGCGGGTGACCGCTACGGAAAAGGGGAATTCCACCGCTGATGTTCTCCATCCTTCTTCTACACCACCATGCAATCCTTCCTCCCTGTGCTGCGCTGCTGTCAGAGTTCTTTGTCCATTTCTCGGGGTCGTTGCAGCAACTGTTCCAAATTTCTTTACCACTGTCCCTACTGCTCCAACTGACCCAATCTGGGACGCCTTTTTGTAAGGAATTCTGTGTTCATTCTGCAGCTGACTTGGACTTCTTCTCCCACGTCCCCATTCAGGAGTTGATCTGCTTCAGTCCATCCCAGCTCCATTCCTGGTTCAAGCATCCCTCCTTGCCATCAGCCTGGCTCCAGTCCCTTCCCCAGTCGCAGTGGGATCGGTTTGTTCTGTTCCCGTCCACTTAGAGAAACAGAAGCTTCCTGCCCACCAAACCTTGCAACAGGCATTTCCCTACAGAAGCATTCACGTCCTTCTTCTGGCCCCTTCGGCCAGTTCCCAGCTCTCCAAACCGAGACGTAGGGCTGCAGCCCAGCCCATGTCTTCTTTGGGGCAGCTCTGGGGCAGCGCCACCCCGAGGCGGAGATGCCTTTTCCCCACACACAGCTGGTTCTATGGCCACATGGGGTGAGGACACGGGGTAGTGGGTCACGTGGGGGTCCTGCAGGGTCACAGAGTTGTGGGGTGACGTTGGGTCAGATGGGGTTCCGGCTCACAGTGATGGGGCCAGATGGGATGGTAGGGTTAGATGGGGTGTCATGGAGTTACGGGTCACATGGAGTTAGATGGTGGGGGTGAGGTGGGGGCAGGGATCCCAGAGTTCTGGGGCCACATGGCAGCGGGTCGCAGCGTGATGGGGGCAGGCAGGGTCAGGGAGTCACAGGGTGGTGTGGGGCTATGGTTCACACAGGGCCGTGGGTCAGGTGCAGCCATGGGGTCACGCACGTACAGGGTTATGTAGTCATTTTGGGTTATGGCTCGTGTGGGGTAATGGCTCATGGCCCCACCTTTGGGCCACAGGGACCCCCAGTCCCCTCTCAGGAAGAAGTAAATCCACTCCAACACTGCCCCACAACCCCCTTTTTACCTCAAACCACTCCTCACATCCCCACCTTCCTTCTGTGTCCCCCTATCCCAGTGTCCCACCTGCAGCGCACATCCTGCCTTCTCCTGGACAGCACTGTGCTCCTGCAGGCTCTGTTGTCATATCCATCCCATGGGCGTATATCCCCCACCCCCCGCCACAGAGCCCCATAACTCCTCCAGGAGCTCCTCAGACCTGGTGCACCTCCCCCACAGCCAGCCTGGGACCTCACAGAGCCCCATAGTCCCCAGCAGCACCCCTTATCCCTGCTCTGGGCTCCCCTAGATCCCCCCTATTTCCTCCTTCGGACCTCCCTAACCCCCTTGGGTCATCCCTTGGATCTCGCAGACCCCCACAGTCCCTGGCAGGACCTCCGTCACAAGTCCAGGACCCCAGTAGACCACCTGGTGCTGCTGAACCCAGTGTCCTCAGTGAGCTGTGCCACAGTGCAGCACCCTGAGCCCTTCTGCATTGCTGCGGAACGGGACACACGCAGATCCCAGGGCAGTGGACACTGCTCTGCATGTCACTGCCTGGCCCAGGAACTCCTCCCCTGTGCTGTCTGTGAAAGTCTTTTCTTTGCTCCTGGCATAACTTCCATCTCCAGAGCACATGAGGAGTGTCCCTCAGACTGTGGCTCCTGGTTAACCCCGCTGCGTCCAAACGAGGAATCCTGTAGCAACCCACATCTCAAGATGAGGCTACAGCTGTGCCCCAGTGCCCTCATTAAAGAGAGGAGATTGAATTAGCATAACAGGACATCTTTCCTTCTGACATTTCCCACCGTCTGCATGTTGGCTGTGCCATGCAATCGGCATTTGGTCATAGAGCTGTGAGTGCAGGTATGTGTGCATACGGGGTGTGCAGAGATGGTGTTGAACATCAGAGTGTGCACAGCACGTGTCTGTGTGCAAGGCTGGAGCTGCGCTCGTGTCTTCATGCATGTGGGTGTGCAGTGGGGTGGGTTTGCACATGTGTGTACATGAACGTGGGTGTGTGCATCAAGGTCTTTGCACGTGGCTGTGTGGTTCTGCTCACATTTGCACGCAAATGGATGGAGTGTGCACACAGGGCTGTGTAAGGATGTGCTTGCAGGTGTGTGAATGCACAGGTATGTGCACGGGGAAGTCTTTGCACGTCGGTGTGTGGTTCTGCACACATATGCGCACACAGAGCAAGGGAGCAGTGGAGGTTCCTTGGAACAGGAGATTCCTGGGAGAGGCGGAACTCACATGAGAGTGCTGGAGAGCACAGAGCTTGGAAGCACAGCTCCACAGCACTGCGCTCTGCACAACAGCCTGCAGGATGGCATGGAGCACTGATAGAACCAGGACAGAATCACAGAATCACACAGAATGACCCAGGTTGAAATGGATCTCAAGGATCATCTCTGTCACCTTCCCACCACAGGCAGGGCATCCACCTCCACATTTAATACCAGCTCAGGCTGCCCAGGGCCCCATCCAGCCTGGCCTTGAACAGCTGCAGGGATGGACAGGGCATCCACAGCCTCTCTGGGCAGCTGTTCCAGCACCTCACCACTCACAGCAAACAACTTCCCCCTGACATCCAACCTCAGTCTTCCCTGCCTCAACTTCAAACCATTTCCCCTTGTGCTGCTGTTATCTACCCTTTCAAAGAGCTGTCTCCCCTCCTGTTTCTAGGCTCCCTTTAGGTCCTGAAAGGCTGCGATGAGCTCATCCCGCAGCCTTCTTTTCTCCAAACTGAACAAACCCAGCTCCCTCAGCCTGTCTTTGTAGGGGAGGTGCTCCAGCCCTCTGATGATCTTTGAGGGTCTCCTCTGGACCCTCTCCAACAGCTCTCTGCCTTCCTTGTACTGAGGGCCCTAGACGTGGAGGCAGTACTCCAGATGGGGAGTATGCGCCGCCTCAGCTTCTACAGGTGGGTGTTTGGGGGGGGCACCGAGGAGGGGACTGGGCTTAAGGGAGCCGGGGGCCGCATGCAGCTCTGCTTTGGCCCCGTGGGGCTTCTGTGTCGCTCAGAACCTCTGCTTGGTGGCAGGAGGTGCTGTGTCCCCCCCCCAGTGGTTCAGACACAACCTCCCCAGTCCCTCTTTGTGACCCCAGGGTCACACCCTCCTCTGTGGTCCCCCTCCCATCTGACTATTGGAGCCCCCTCCTCCCTACAGTTCCCCATTCTGATCCCTGCAGTCCTCCTCCACCCCCCACCTCACTGCCCCCCTCAGTTCCCCCCTCATCCCCATTCTGACCCCCAGGGTCCCTTTCCTCCTCCCCTTCCCCCATCCCACCCCTCCTATTCCGCCATTCTGATCCTCGTCCCCCCCCAACGTCCCCTCTCAATCCCCCATCCAGAATCACAGAATCACACAGTCACTGAGGTTGAAATCACCAATAGCTCTCACTAATCCATGTCCCTCAACACAACGTCTCAATGTTCCTTGAACACCTCCAGGGTCGGTGACTCCACCACTGCCAGAGCAGCCCATTGCAGTGCCCAACCACTCTGTTGGAGCAGTAATATTTCCTAACATCCAGCCTGAATCTCCCATGGTGCAACTTGAGGCCATTCCCTCTCATCCTATCACTGTTACAGGAGAGAAGAGACCAACCCCCAGCTCACCACAGCCTCCCTCAGGAGTTACGGAGGGCAGTGAAGTCTCCCTGAGACCCTTCTTGCAGTGAGGGGCCCAGAACTGAGCACAGCACTCGAGCTGCAGCCTCACCAGAGCTGAGTGCAGAGGGACAATCACTTCCTTGCACTGCTGGCAGCACCGTTTCTGATACAGGCCAGGATGCCGTTGGTCTTCTTGTCCACCTGGGCACACTGCTGGCTCGTGTTCAGCAGAGTGTCAACCAATAACCCCAGGTCCATTTCCTCTACATTGACTTCCAGCTGCTCTGCCCCACACCCATGGCGGTGCCTGGGGTTGTTGTGGCCAAAGTGCATCTCCAGTTGACCAGGAAGGCTGACAGATGATGGAAAGCAGCTTGGCTTTTCACCTCCACCAGCTCTCCGAGCACTCTTGGATGAATCTCATCTGGCCCCACAGACTTGTGGCAGTCCAGGTGGAACAGTAGGACTCTGTTTCCTGCTGAATTGTGGGGGGGTTATTCCGCTCCCCATCCGAGACTTCCAGGTCAGAGAGCAGAGAACCTAAGAGCTTTTTTTTCACCCTTGGCACTTCACATCCCTTGTGCACTGCAGTCTTCCCTTCCCTGAAGCTGCTCTCCCCATAAATTGTTGGCAGGGGTCTAAAGCCACCAGTCCTGCGGTTAGGATTTTGTGAAAGGGGTGCACCATTTGGTGTTGGGGTGCAATTTTCTGTTAAAGGAGTTAAATCTTCGGGCCTTGGGTTCAGGCTTTTGCTAAAGGGGTGCAGCCTTTTGTTCTTGGGGTTATGCTGCTTGGCAGCATTTGGCCTTGGGCTTCTGCTTTTAGTTTTCATTTCTCCTGTTTTGCATCTCTATGCCTCTCCAGGACTCCCTAGCAGAGACACTTTTTCTTTGCTGCAGCCTTCATGGACAAACTCCACTGAGCACAAGAGATCTGTGCAGACGCAGCAGCAGACATCTGTGCGCAGAGGGACACTGCTCATCCCATTTCTCCTCCTAGCTACGTCTCGTCCCACTCAGTGTGTCTTGAGGGGGTGAATCTCTGTCCACCTCCTGAGTCGCGCCTCCCCTGGTCAGCAAAGGGTCACTACTGCAATGGAGTCATCCAAACTCAGAGGAATAATACACATCCATTTATTGAGAGCTTTCTTAACAGCCAGCAACAACCAATTGGAGGTAACACTGGCCAATGGGCTAATTGCAATGAATAAGCGGTAGAGGTAAACAAAGAGTCAAATAAGAGATGGCAAAGAGAAAAGGCAGAAAATGGGGAAAGAGGGACAGACAGCAAAGCACTCGCAGATCCAGCCACGTGCCGGTGTCAGGTGCAGATCTTCAGTCTGATGGGTCGTCGCAGGTGGTGCTGTTCAGCTGGCAACGACGATCCCTGCATTCCAAAAAACAGAGACTTAAAGTGGCAGACAGAAGAGTGCCTAACAAAGATGTAAAGACGATTTCAGCTGTGGTTGGTACTGATGGGTACAACCAACCACACAAGGCTGAGCACGCTCTCCTGTCTCTATTCCAATTCTAGAAATACCCAGCACAGCCCCGTATTCTCTTGCTTTCATTTACTTCCATGAGCCATTTTAAAATGCACGTCGCTGTAGGCTGGCTCAAGCTCTAGGGCCTAAAGTCACAGCCTGAGAGGCTTACACCAGCCCAGGGCCTAAAGCCACAGCCCGAGAGGCCAGCACCAGCCTAGGGCTTAAAGCCACAGCTTGAAAGGCAGAGAGGCTGGCATCATCCCCGAGGCCTAAAGCCACAGCTGGAAAGGCTCAGACCAGCCACAACCCCAGTCCCGAAGCCACAAACCCCAGCCCAAGAGGCTGGCTGACATCAGATCCAGTGTCAAAACATCCCACGCAGTGTTAGCTATGGTGAGGGGAATTGCCCTCTGTGCTAGGAAGCAGACTGAATGCCAAGAGCTGTGTCTGAGGAACAGCCACGATCAGGTCGAGAGCTTGTGGGTCAAATCAAGGATCGGTCTGGTAAAGGGCACCGAGTGGTTGGGGTCTGCTACAGCCCACCTGATCAGGAGGAGGCTGTTGACGAGACTTTCTTGCTTCAGCTGCAGGAGGTGTTGTGCTTACAGGCTCTTGTCCTGATGGGGGATTTCAGCCACCCAGATACCTGCTGGGAGAGCGGCACAGCGGGTGGCAGACAATCCAGGAGATTCCTGGAGTCTGTCAAGGATAACCTCCTGGTCCAGGAAATAGATGGACCAACCCGAGGTGAAGCCTTACCAGACCTGGTGCTCACCAATGCAGAGGAGAGCGTTAGAGAGGCTAAGACTGGAGGCAGCCTGGGCTGTGCTGACATGCCTTGGTGGAGTTTGTGATCTTGAAGAATGCAGGCCTGGCAAAAAGTGGAGCAGGACTCTCAACTTCATGAGAGCAAACTTCTGGCTGCATGGTTTCCTCTTGTGCTTTACTGTCACCTTCCTTTGTGCCCACCACTGATCTGCAATGGTAAGTAAATAAGTAAGGCCTGAGTGGCCAAATGTTGGTCCGTGCAGTCCATGATGGTGCTGCACATGGCCTGGTGAGTATTTTGCAACCTGCCCCTGCATCTTCCTGCCCACTCTGTAGCTGTGGAACTGACAACCTCGATCTTTCTCCCACCTCATTACCTGACCCAACTCTGGTCTCTGATGGAAAAAGAGATCACAGCATTTAACGGGAGCTTCTCTTATCTGTTTGTGATTCTAGATGACTACACCGGTTCTTTTAAGCCAGTGTTCTGGTCAGACACAGCTTTTGTTCCTGAGGTGGAACGCAGAGGTAAATCACTGCCAGGACAGAACCTTTCAGGCTCCCCCTACCGTTCTCTTTTCCTCCCCTCTCCGTCTCCTTTCAGTTCTCTTCCCCTCCCCGTCCCCAGACAGTTCCACACACAGATTGCTGTGTATCAGCACAGTGCCACTGCAGGACCAGCACCTATGGGTGAGACGCTGCTGTGTGGAAGGGAGAGGAGGGTGCCGTGGAGCGATCCCTCGTTGTTCCCATCTGGAGATGGATATGGATGTGTCTGACACGAGCTGCTCTGTCCTGTTTGTTTACAGATGCGAGTGGAGATGAATGGGATGCAGAATCCCAGCCGGCTCCCCGGACGGAAGCTCTAGCAGATGGCATGGGTATGTCATGGCTTTTTACTTCCTTTGCGAGCTTTCACCTCACAGCCCTAATGTCAGCCAGCCACACCTGCAGGAGTGAGAGCACAGAGCTGCACGTGCGTGCCCTGTCCCTGCACCATCCCTGGTACCATCTGTTCCTCAGATGGCACTGTGCCGTCACGCAGTGACACAGACTGTGGTGTATGATGGAAAGCTCTCATGGTTCTTTGCTTGCAGAAGTGCATCCAGAGCAGAGCTGCTTCCCGTGCCGGACTCCCGCTGGTATCCCAGGGGTGGGTAGTCTGTCTGGGTGGACTTCACCAAACAGAGTGCTATGTTCAGTAGCTGGCTCATCCTGCTCAGGTCCTGTGGGACAGAGAGGGAAGTTGGTAAGACAAAGATATTTTCAGAGGTTTTCTCACATTCTACAGACAGTCACGATGGAGAATGCAGCTCCTGGTGGGTATATTTCTGTCTGTTTACCAGAGGGCTTGGAAACCAACATTCTACACATGTGGAAAACACTGATGTCTTCTGAGAAGTAGTGCCCCCTGAAGATAACATCTTCCTGATGAGAGCAGATATTTACAGTCCCACTCTGCTTCCTTCTTTCTAAAGAGATCAACTGAGAGCCTGTGGATGAGCCTGAGTGTGTCAAGAGGACAGCAGCTGCATGCTGCTCTTCTCCCATGAGGACACAGAGGACGTTCAAGTGGCTGGTGCTCCACTTCAAGGTAAAGGCCATGCACAGAGCTCTGTGGCTGGCGGTTAGAGGTTGCTCCCCTCCCACCGGCTTCCCAAGGACTTAGGAACTTTGTCCTTTGGGAACAAAGCCGCCTGAACCACACTCAGCAGACGGCGAGAAGCAGCAGCAATCTTCCTCCCACAGTCCCTGCATCCCAGGGAAGCGTTGTTCCAGGAGGCCACGGAAATGAAACACAACATTTCATGGCAGTGTCAGAGCTCTGATGAGATTGCCAGTCAGGCACGAGGCGCAGCAGTGACCACCATTGTTCCTTCAGGTTGCGGGTGCTGAAGAACACGCAGCTCATGAAGAACATGCAGAAGCGCACAGCGTCCCTGTGGAAGATGTCTCCATGTTCTCCTCCAAAGGCACTCTGCTTTGTTTGCTTTGTTTGTTGCTGTGCTCCTTGTAAGGATTCTGTACTGCATTTGTATCCAGCAGCAGAGGCAGAAACACCAGTGAGCTGCTCCACCACCTCCATCCCACCACGCTCTTTATTCCAGCACCACTCTGTGTGGTGCTGGGAGGAAGGAGAGTGGGAGGCTCTCCCGTGCCCTCAGCAGTTCCTCTCTCTGCAGGCACCTCATGGAATCTGCCAAAGCCCAGTGTGCTGCCCGCAAGGGTTCATGGCATCTGGACAGCGAGCCGGCCCCAGACAAAGCAGAGAACAGGTGGGCTCGGCCCCAGCGGCCTCCACATGTGTTAAGACATCCAGCCTAGGTGCTGTGGAGCCCCAGCACATCCTCCCCCTCAGACCAGAGAGCACCCCAGCTCCGCTGTCCCCAGCGCAGCCCCCGTGGCCCCCCAGCCCAGCCTACATCCCCCTGGCCACGCAGAAGAGATCGAGTCGCCCCAAGCCCCGCTGGGCACTGTGACCATCCCTGCTCCCATCCTCCAGCAGATGGCAGCCGTCCCCCTGGCGCAGGGTGAGGGGACCACATCCTACACCCGGACAACCACTGCTGCCGCCAGCTGAGGCTTTCCAGATTGCTCGTGCAATAGTGAACAAAAGAGCTATTTCTTAACTCTGCTGGCTGTGCCACATTCTGCTTAATTCTCCCAGAATACATTTACACTGGCTTCTCTTCAGAGCAAGAAGTTTCCACGCTACACCTGCGCAGTGCACAAGTCATAGCGACCTCGTAGGTATTTGAGATCATGGAGCAGATCTTCCCAGATGATGTGTTAAGGCAGCTGAGAGATGAAGAAGTGATCCAGGAGAGCCAGCATGGCTGCACCAAGGGCAGATTGTGCCTGATCCACCTGGTGCCTTCTGTGATGCAGTGTCGGCACTGATGGACAACAGGAGGGCAATTGATGTCATCTCCCTGGACTTGTGCAAGGCCCTTGCTGTGGTCCCGCACCACTTCCCTCTCTCTAAGTTGCAGTGCTTAACCACCCCCTCTCTGTATAGACGTTTTTCCTGGTACCCAACCTGGCACAACTTGAGGCCATTCCCCTCGTCCTGTCACTGGTGAGAAGAGACCAGCCCCCAGGACCCGACACTTAGCCCTATTGAAACTCATAGTTTGCCTCAGCCCACTGACCAATCTGTCCAGGTCCCTCTGCAGTGCCTTTCTCCCCTCCGGCAGATCAACACTCCCTCCCAGCTTGGTGTCATCTGCAAACTTACTGAGGATGAACTCAATCCCCTCATCAAGATTATTGATAAAGACGTTAAATACAAGTGGTCCCAGCACTGAGCCATGGGGGACACCACTCGTGACTGGCCGCCAGCTGAGTTCAGCTCCATTGACCACAACTCTTTGGGCCCGGCCATCCAGACAGTGTTTCACCCAGCAGAGCGTACGCCCATCCAAACCATGGGCACCCAGCTTCTCCACGAGGATGTTGTGGGGGACAGTGTCAAAGGATTTACTGAAGTCCAGGTAGACCAAATCAACAGCCTCACCTTCATCGACTAAGCGGGTCACCTTGTCAGAGAATGACATCACGTTTGTCAAGCGGGATTTACCATTTGTATGATCTCAGGAGGCTTTAACCCAACTGCTGAAAGGATATGGAAAGGACACATGAGTATGTCATCCCTGTGTCACGGTACGTCATAAGCCCCGTGCATGTTCTACGTTTCTTATGCCCTCCATCATTCTCACAGCCATACACGGGGCTTTGGGGAGCCGACGTTTCCGTTGTTGTTGGGGGTCCTGCTGCCACCTTGAGGTACTGAGCCGAACTGCCACCGTCTGTGTGAAACGAGGAAAAAATACAATTCTGAACCCACAGCACCTCAAAGTCCCTTCGAGACACCCCGACCACAGCCCCCGCTGCCCCTTACAAACCTCAGGAGTGCCAGCAGCACCTCGTGCCTTAGGATGGGGTGCATTTTCGGTGCCTGGTGCATTTCGCGAGGATGCGCTCATCTCCTGCATCGTGATCATTGGCAAAAATGTCCAACGGCGCTGACCAGAGCTGGGGGCTCAGCGCTGGCACGCAGGAAAACCTGCTGTGCTGCAGCGTGAGCCTCCGGCACTGCTGCTGGGCACCGCCGGGCGCAGCCTGGCTCCGTCCTCTCCACACCTCCCTGCGGGGACTGATGGCCGTGCCCGGGATCCCCCGAGCCTCCTCTTCTGCAGGCTGAGCCGCCCCAGCTCTGCCAGAATCCCACCCCAGCCATTTCCCACGCGGTGCTGAGGAGGGGAGGGGATGCGGGGGAAGGAAAGGCGCTGGTGGGTGCAGTCCTACGACACGGCCATTTGAGCTGCCCTGTCCTCACCCAGCGGTGGGCACAGGGATGGGGGGGTCTTTGGAGCTGCAGATACGACTGCACACAGAAGCGCTGAAAAACGAACGCTAAACATTTAATCGTTGAACACACAGAGCAGTAAACAGAGGAATGACCGCGTTCCCAACCAGCTCCCACCCTGACAATCATCCCCCCTCGCGGCTTCCCTCCTCGGGGCCAACTCGAAGCGGCTCCACGTCGGCTTCACGCAGCTCCGGGAGCTGCGCGCGGGGACAGACAGACGGGCAGATGGAAAACGGCACCTGGGGACTGCAGCTGCGGGGCAGCAGCCGAAGGCTCTCGCTGACTCCGTGCCGGGCTCGAACGCGCCTCGATCCGCGCGATCTCTCCCTCTCTTTCGGGGCTGCCCGGCTCAGCCAGGAGCCGCTCCCGGACGCCGGCGGGTCCCGCCGCTCGCGGTCAGCCGCCGCTTCTCGCAGCCCGGCGGCGCAACGACGGCGGACGGCTCGGTTCCGACGGGGGACGGATGGGGCCGGCGGCGGTGCCCCCGCGCCGCCTTCCCCCGACCGCTCGGCGTCCCCGAGGCACGGGGCAGGCGGCGGCGGGGACCCGGGGCGGCGGGGACCCGGGGCGGCGGAGCGGGCGGTCGGGGGAAGGCGGCGCGGAGGCACCGCCACGTTCCCCGCACGGAGCCCCGCGGCCGCCATTGGCGGAGAGCCAGCGCTCGGCCCCGCCTCCTTCGCTCTCCCATTGGTCGGTCCGCCGGATGGGGCGGGCGCTCCGCTCGGGGTCCTTTCCGTCGCGCCGTCGCGCCGTCGCGCCGTCATTGCGTCATCCTCGCGCGCGTCCCGCCCGGCCCCGGCTCAGCTGCCCGCGGCGCCGCTCCGCTTCCAGGGCTCCGGGGCGGCCGGGCCCCGGCTGCGGCTGCGGGAGGAGGAGGGCGGGGACGTGGGGGACCGCAGCGAGCCCGCGCCCGCGCCGCCACGCCCTGCCCCGCTCCGTGCGGGCCTTGCTGGAGAGCGGCAAGCGCGGGCTGGCGGCTGCCCGGGCGCAGGGGGGGGAGCGGGGCGTCCGGGCGGGCGGCGGGGCCCGGCGATGGCGTGGGGAACCCGCTGGATACGGGCGGCTCCGGGGCACCTTGGCGTCCCGCTGCAGGCGGCGGTCGCGGCAGTTCGGTTAGTTCAGCCCCACGCGGATCGCCTTCTCGGGCTCCTCGCTGGGCGCCGACGGCCGCGCTCCCGCCCGGGGCAAGCGGTGCCGGCCCGAGGCCGGCGCTGTGCGGGGCGGGGCTGAGCGCGGGGCGATCAGCTGCTGCTGCTGCTCGGCCGGCTTCTCGGCCGCCTGCGCAAGGCGCGCTGCTGGCTCGCGTTCAGCCGAGCGTCGGCCCGCAGCTCCGGATCCTTTTCCTCCACGCGGCCTTCCGGCCGCTCTGCCCCAAGCCCGCAGCGATGCCTGGGGTCGTTGTGACCAAAGTGCGGGACCCGGCGTGTGGTGGTGTTGAACCTCGTGCCGTTGGCATCAGCCGTCGATCGGCCTGACCGGAGCCCCCTGCAGGGTCTTTAGGCAGATTATAGGCGGATGCCGTAGCTGAGGGGCGATGGGAGACAGGGAGCATCCTGCCGTGCCACCGGCAGCCCGGGGACCAGTGCTGTGGGTGCCGGCATGAAGCTCCTCCGTCTGTCAGCACGGGAGCTGCGGTTCTGGCTGCAGCGGCAGGAACTCAGCACAGCCCTGCAGAGAGCGGTCTGGCAGCACGAGAAGAAGATGACGGCCGTGGAGTGCGAGAGCCTCAGCAGCGTCTGCAGCCCGTGAGGAGCTGAGCGGGGCTGGGAAGAGGAAGCTGTGGGAGTCCTGGGGAGGGGCGCGCAATGACAGCATCAGTGGCAGAATCATCTGCTTCCTCCTCCGCTCCTGATACCGTGCGCTGGTTTTCTTTGAGAAGCCAGTGCAGAACCAGACTCCACTGTCACATCTGTGGGGTTCCACAGAACACACAGACATGGGGTAAGTTTAGGTTGGATATCAGGACAAACTTCTCTACAGGAAGGTTCTTAAGCACTGGAATGGGCTGCCCAGGGAGGTGGTTGAGTCACCATCCCCAAACGTGTTTAAAAATCATTTGGTTGTGGTGCTCCGGGACATGATTTAGGGGAGGGTTGTTAGAGTTGGGGTACTTCAGGTTGTGGTTGGACTCGATGCTCTTGAAGGTCTTTTCCAACGTGAGCGATTCTGTGATTCTACAGGGACACAGTGTGTTGGATTGCTGTTTGTTGCAGAACACCAGCACAGGGCAGGACTGGGGACTGGGAAGATCACAGAAGATCACAGAAACACCAAGGTTAGAGAAGTCCTACAAGATCATCCAGTCCAACCATCCACCTATCACCAATAGTTCTCACTAAACCATATCCCTCAACACGAAATCCGAACGTTCCTTGAACAACTCTAGGGTTGGTGACTCCACCACCTCCCTGGGCAGCCCATTCCACTGCCTGACCACTCTTTGAGAGAAGTAGTATTTCCTAACGTCCAGCCTAAATCTCCCCTGGTGCAGCTTGAAGCCATTCCCTCTAGTTCTGTCACCAGTTACATGAGAGTAGAGGCCGAAGCCCAGCTCACTACAGCCTCCCTTCAGGTAGTTATAGAGAGCAATATGGTCTGTCCTGAGCCTCCTCTTCTCCACAATGAACACTCCCAGCTCCTTCAGCCCCCCCTCATCAGGCCTGTGCTCCAGACCCCTCACCAGCTGTGTTGCCCTTCTTGGAACACGCTTTGGGGGCATCCTCAGGTGGGTTCAGATGGTCCTGTAGTCTTCTGGAAGGGTCTGGAAATGTTCCTGAAGTGTCTTGGGGTGTCTAGTGGATCCTGGACTCATCCAGAAGGGTCTAGAGATGTCCCAGAGGGTTTGTTGGGGTGACCAGAGGGTGCCCAGGGTTTCCTGGAGTGCTCCAGAGTTCTCGAATGGGGATTTTGAGGACAACCTCACATAGTGACACGTTCTTATGCTGCTTTGTCCCCATGGGATCGTCCCCAAAAATATCTGTTTCCATTAAAATAAATACTATGTCAATTTTGTTGTATTTTTTTCGCCACTTCCTTTCAGAAATGGATGGTTCTCGCCAAATCTCCGTGCAAAGCTCCACAGAAACAACTCCCCACAGGCCACCAGGTGACACCAGGACAACTGTCAGCAGTGTCAGCACCGGGACAACCACCTGTCCCTGAAGTTCTCACTGTCACTGTAACCGTGGAATCTGGGGCCATACCAACCCGTCTTCCTCGAGAGCCCCATCAGCGTCCTACAGCTCCTGGAGCCTGGTGTCGCTGTCACCCTGGCTGTCCATGACTGTCCCAAGCTGTCCCCCCTGCCTTGGTGGCACAACTGCAGCACGGTGACATCCTCATTGAAGAGGTGATGAGGAGGATTACAGGGAGGAAGCTGGGGACAGTGGGGGGACACATGGGGTGTGACATGGGGTTGGTGGTATCATCGTTGGTGGTACTATCATTGGGTGTCACCTTCACTGGATGCCATTGGGTGTCATCGAGTGTCACTGTCTTCAGGTGACACCATGACACAAGGTGACCTCGATGTGGAACAGCCATGACGCAGTGTCCCCATCCCTGGCTGTCACTGTTGTTATCGTCATCCGGTGTCACCATCACTTGTGTGTCACCATCTCTTGGATGACACTATTCCCTGTACACTGAGCACCACACAGAGGGTGGGACTCGACTGTCATCCAGCCCCGCAAGCCCTGCGTTGTCACCATGCTGTCACTGAGCCTCTTGCTGTCCTTTGTCACCCCTCCAGGTCTGCCTACAGTCGGCCTCTTGTGAGGTTCAGATGTGCTATGTGGATCAGGCTTTGTTTTTAGAGTCCTCGGTGGCTGCTTGCTTTGTACTGCTGGCTGCTGTTTGATAGGAGCAAGAGAAGTCTTGTGTGCTAAGAAGAACCTGGTGGTGGAGGGGAAAAAAATCCTCAGGGTTTGGATGCTTCCGTGTGTTACGAGTGATGGTGATACCACTGCTCGATCAGTTTGAGTGCATGAAACAAGTCTGCAATCTTTTATTAATGGAGTAAGGTGAAAGGAGTCCTATGGATTTGAGAGTTGACTTTAAGTCTGTGGGCATTTTCCAGGAGCTGGGGTAAGGGATGAGGCAAGGAAAGGTGTGGTAAGAGGATGAGGTGTAGGAATAAGAACAGCTTCCATTGATATCAACTCCCGCGGTTACTTTTTGACTTGGAATGCATGCTTTTTTTAATAAAGAACAAACTCATTGTGCAGCTTTTGAATGAATTCATTCACACCTGTTACTGTTTGGTGTTCTTCTCTACATGGAACTGCAATTGAAATGGAGACTCCTGGTCTGATTGCCAGCCCCCTCCCGCATGCTCAGATCAGCCAAGTTTGCAAGGCCTGGCTCTTGGTGCCCAGTTGTGCTCAAGGTCAGAGAGTTGGCTCTTCTCGGCTTTGAGATGTGTTTTCCAGTTGCATGTTGTGTTATTTCTGTTGTGTTGACCTCTTGAGCTGCAGCCCCAACTGGGGATCCAAGTAAACTAACACAGCAGGAATGGTTGAGGTATATGTGAACTTGAATTGGAAATGCAATGCCAAGGACTGCACAAATGTGGGACAGTTCTGAGTGTAAGGAAAGGCATCTGCTGGCTGAGTGCTTTGCTGGGTGGGCATCACCCTGCTGAAGAGTAGGCAGCTGTTGTCTTTGCAGACAGCCACATCCATGGGGATTGGAAGCTTTTTCTTCTTGCCTGGAAAGAACCACCAGCAGAAAGGATCCTATGCATGGCTTCTGAGCCCTTTCAGATAAACCAGCTGGATTAACGTGGCCTGTGACCTTGGTTTGGAGTTAACCCAGCAGGCTTTGCCCAAAGCAGAATGACCTGTGGGCACAGCGTCCAGCAGGGGGAAGTGACCAACAGCTGGAGACAGCAGCAGCTTGAGCAGCGCTCTTGAGGGAAATCCTCACTGGGAACAAAGGCCCAGAAGAAGAGAGTAGCTTGTCCCTGTGTTCACATAGTAAGGTTTTCCTTTCTCACCTGACTGTTACCTCTCAGGTGGTGCCTACAGCTGTGTGATGTGCTCTGCAGGAAGCGCTAATGTTTTGCATTTAACCTTGTCTTTCATCTTCTTTTAAAGCTTAGAGGCAACCTTAATTTCTACAGTCCTGAGCTTTGTGCCACAAGAGCTCTCCAGTTTCTACCTGTGATGTGAGACTGTATTGTGTCTACTCTATGTCAGGCTCTTCTTCTCTTTTCATTTTAAGCTAGGAAAATTCATTTCTGGGCCAGGAGAAGAAGAAATGCAACAATCTTCCCTGCACTGCTCAGTTTGCCTGAGTTGCCAAGTGCTCCTCATTTTTCTTGTATCCTTCAATTTCAAGTTCATATTTTCCCAAAAACAAAAGAATTCAAAAGTAACCACCTACAGTTAAGTAAGCGATTTCAGTATTTATTTCTGATTGTGGCAATTACTTCAGTTCAGAAGTCATGCTTAATTTACGGTGCCTGTTTTAATTTTAACAAAGTTTGCAGTTGCAGCTGACTTCCCAAGGCTGCAGCACATGGTGGTGGCACAGCCTTGGGCTTCTGCATTTGTGCTAATCCTCTGTCTTGCAGGTCAGCTGGTGCTAGAAGTGGACGGCATCCCAGTGTGAATGAAGGTTTTTGTAGGAGCAGCTGCTGATGGGAGGAAGGAAGTGCAGGCTAATGGACTCTGAAGCATCTCCCAGTACGGTACCAGGGGAGGCAGTAGTGATGTTGGGGGGCAGTTGCAGAAGAACACGAGGAGCTCCTCAGCAGGAAGCTACAAACCCTGCAGAAAGCTGCAGGAGACTCAGAGCACGTGTGGATGCCCAGGAGGAAATGGAGGCCCAGTATTTGAGCAGCGCCTGGCCATGGAGTGCTTTCCAGTCCAAATGCTTAAAGCCACAGTCCAGTTAGAGAGGCTGACACACGTCCTGGGGCCTAAAGATGCTGCCAGAGAAGCCAGGACTGGCCCTGAGGCCTAAAAACAGAGCCAGAGAGACTGGCAGTGGCCACAGGACCTGAAGCCACAGCCAGAGTGGCCAGCACCAACTCTGGGGCATAAAGCCACAGCCCCAGCCAGAGAGGCTGGCACAAGTCCTGGGGTATAAAGCCACAGCCAGAGAGGTCTGCGCTGGCCCTGAAGTCTGAAGCTCCAGCCAGAGAGCCCAGCACCAGCCCTGGGCCATAATGCCACAGTTATAGCCACAGAGGCCAGCACCAGACCAGATGGGGCTTAAAGCCACATCTACAGCCGAACAGGCTGGCACCAGCTGTGGAGCCTAAAGCCAAATCCTGAAAGGTCGGCACCAGCCCCTGCGCCTGAAGCACAGCCAGAGAAGCCGGAACCAGGCCAAGGGCCTAAAGACAAAGCCACAGCTGGAGAGGCCTGCACTGGCCCCAGGTCCTAAAGCCACAACCACAGCCAGAGAGGCTGGCACCACTGCTGTGGCCTAAAGCCGAAGCTGGAGAAGCCGGCACTGTCCCCAGGACTTCAATCCACAGCCTGAAAGGCTGACACCGGCTCCAGGGCCTAAAGCCAGCACAAGAGGCCAGCACCAGCTTCGGGTCTAAACCACAGCCACAAAGGCCTACGCCGGCCCCGGGGCCTGAAGGTGCAGCCACAGCCCGAGAGGCCGGAACCAGGCCAAGGGCCTAAAGCCACATCTGCAGCCCGAGAGGCCGGCACCAGCCCTGGGGCCCAAAGCCAGAGGCACAGGCCAGCTCCGGCCCCAGGGCACACAGATGTGCCTTCCTATTGGTTTCTACTGATTCCTATAGGACTCCATTGACCACTCTGAGGCCATACTGGTCCTTACTGGTTTTTACTTAGCCATACTGGACTTTTCTGGTCTATACTGGTGTGCACTCCTCCCAGTTCCTACTAGTTCCTCTGGGACTCTACTGACCACAACGAGGCCATACTGAGTTTTTATTGGGCTGCATAAGAGTCATGTTCACTTCTCTGTTGCTTTACTTCAATTAACCCCCATTCAGTTAACCCCATTCACCCCACTGGGTGACCCTGGTGTTAGTTTCCTAAAATTTGGATCTAGGAGGTGACCACTCCCTTTGCTTATGATGAAAGCACAGAAGTGATGCAGGCACTCGCTGAGGTCACAATGGTTGCTGGGGTGGGAGCGTTCGTGCCACAGCTGGTGAGCAGAGCTGGTGCTCTCGTGAGCGTGCTGCACACGGAGACTGAGCTCTGTGCTTTTCTTGAGAGAGATCACCCTGTGAGAGCCCATTGGAAGCACCACTGCGGTGTGTGTGAGCTGGGCACAGCTCAGGCTGAGCAGTGACCAGGTGAGCTGGGTTTGGTGCTGGGTGGTTGCCAGTGGTGTCTCAGCAGAAAAGCTGGGCTGGGGAGGAGTTCTCAGCTCCAGCGCTGCCCTTCTGAATGGCTGTTTCCAGAGGAAACATGTTCTTCTTGAGATTCCATCCCACGTTTCAGTGAGGATGACGAAATGTCATTCCTCCCCTGGAAAATTGCTGCCAGGTCCCCACCTTCATGTCAGACCTAAAAAAGGAAGCAGAGCACAGCCTTAATAGAGTGCAACTTGTGTCTCACTGCTCCATGGATTGCTTGGTGTGCCATACCCAGCAGGTGTTTCAGCAAACCGTGCTGAAGTCACGACAGAGAGCCGGGTGCTCAGCTGGGCACATGGACGGTCAGCACACCTGTGGGGGAAAAGGGGACCTGGGGGCACTTGCTGACAGAAGCCATGGCAGTCAGACACAAGCTGCAGCTAGTGATGGGCAATTCTTGCAGACAGCTGATGTCCAAGCATTGCCCTCCTCAAGAGACTACATTGCATGGCAGAAGAAAGCTGGGAAAATGCTTCTTCCTCATGATTTTTCACTTGTTGATACTTTCTGTAAGGGTTCCTGTCCAAAAGGAGAACTCGGAGATCAAGGCAGTTGAAGAACGAGTGAAGCCAGCTCCTAAGAGCGAAGGAGGTTCCTGTGGAGAGAACCCTCAGACCTTGCAAGTGTTCCTCTGACACTTCAGCCATCATGGCTCAGCAAGGAGATGACCGTGGTTCTAATTCCTGCTCTGTGAGAGGAAAGGTATGGCTGGGTTTCCTTTGCTTGATGTTTCTTTCTTTTTCCCATGTTTAAGGGAAGGGGTGGAGCAGGAGGAGCCCTACTGGTCCTTTGTCACCTCAAAAACCACTTGGATTTTGCGCTCCCTGCTGACAGTCTGGGCTAATGACGTGGACATGGCTTAGGCTGTATTTTCCCTTAGTGATAATTAATCTCTCAGCACTCTGATAATCTATCTCTGGCACAATCTGGAACCTCTCTGCAAACCTTGGCTGCCCGTTCCCACTGACGTTTCTTCCTTTCTTTCCCCAGAAGCAGCGCGGCGCAGTTCCCCGTGTTTGGGAGCAGCAGCCAGCAGGCTGCCGGAGATCCAACCGCATCTTGCAGCGCGCAGAGGGACGCGATGGGAACAGAGCGTCCTTACTGCCACGCAAAAGTGAGTTTCTTGAGGCCTCTGTTATGAAGGATGGAGGAATGAATTTTGAGTATTACTTCTGAGTGGGTGCAGTGCTGCAGGGGATGTCAAATAAGCCACTGTGGAAGTGTTGGAGAGACCGACAGCGGCAGTTGGTGGCAGCAGTGAGGCAGAAGTCTGCATATAAATGCTTAGAGTCGAGTGAATTCCTTTTAGAGCCACAAAATGTGTCTCAACTTTTGCACCTGATAGTGTTTTGTTTGGTGATGCACCTCTGCTCTGTCAAATGTAGAGCTGTCAGGGAGGCTGGGGTTCTTCTGCTGTCATCTGAGCAAGAATGAGACTTTTGTTTTTTTGTTGTTTTGGAGGTGGATTTGGTCTGATAGGACAATACTTCTACAGGCTACTGGTTTCTGTTAAATCAGCAAATTGTATTTTGTTGTAGGGACGGAGCCTGCGCGTCTGTGGAATGGTGCTGGGCAAGGGGGGAAGCGGAAAGCCTCCGCAGGTAAGCAGCTCTTGTGAGCTGTGGTGTGGGTACCTGCCTCTAAATAGGGCTGCATGCAGGGCTGTGTGTGATGGAGAGGAAAGGACACTGCAGATCTGTGTTGACTGCAGAAATGGCACAGTGTTGAATCAGCAGAAAGGCAAATGGAAGAAACTATGCTTGAAGACCAGAAATTTGTGTCTGACTGTGCTAAAGTCTTCCTCCAAAGAGATGCTCTTCATGTCTTTCTTGTTTCCTTTCTGTCAGAAGCTGATGCCAGTGGCCTTCCTCTGAAGCGCAGCCTTGCAGAAAGGCAGGGGGAAGCTACAGACCATGACATGGCACCCAAGAGAGGTACAGACGCACAACAGGCATCTGGGTTTGGTGCACTGTCTTTCTAACTAGGCTTTCTGTCTGTTCTTCCTGGGACTGTTCTCACTGCGTGTTGCTTGGGGTCTTAATCCCCGGGACTTATAGTTACCTTTCCTGTGCCGATTTGAAATACAAATCCACAGTTCATCCATGATCCTAAGATCCGTGACTGTGAACACTGCAGATGAGATGCGCTAGCATTGTGACCCATTTTGCAGACTGAAAGTAATATTGGACTCTTGTTATATCTTCTTGCTTCTTCTTTCTTGCCAGAGATAGGTGCTGAGCCCAATGGAAAGATCTACACGAAAGCGGTGCAGGAAGTCCTTTCTGAGAAAGCTCATCTCCAGGCTGGAGGGCTTCCTACAACAGCAGGTCCCAGCTCAGGGAGAAGACCTTCCCCTGCAGCGTGCCCCCGCTCTGTCTCCAAGTCCCTGGCTGGATGTAAACGCAAGGGCTTGGAAGAAGAGCAGCAAACAGCAGCGCAGTTGCCTGCTACCAAAAGAGCGAGGGGTCAGAGCGGAGACAGCGTGCCGGCTCCAGCAGCACAGCCTGGGCCTGCTGCAGCACGGAGCTCCAAGCTAAGAGGTAAGAAGGTGCTGTGGTACCCACCCTGTAGGGTAGGTGCTGCCCTTATCAAGCACACTGAAGTTGCATAGGGTTTGCTTTGCTTTTTCCTTCTCTGCAGAGGGGGAAAGAGTTGAAGCCTGCAAAGTCCAAAGGCAGTGAGGTGCCACAGTATGTAACCCCGACTCCATTAACTCCATGGTAGTCTTCTGCACCTTTCCACTGGAAATGTCATTCACTGAGAGGCTTCCAATTTCCTTTGTCTTTTTTCTGGGATCTGTTTTTATGGCACCCATATTTCTGCAGTTTTGCTGCTGACAGAATGAATTCAGTTTTATTCTTGCTTTATAGCAAGAAGACAACGAAAAGAGAGAAGAGTGGAATTGAAGAAGGCTTCTCTGAGAGCTGACGCTGCACGTGCAGAGGTCAGTCCTTGGTGAGCACAGACATGGCTCTTGTTGTTCTCAGTGCCTCTGCCTGTCAGACATGAAAGATATTGCAGAATCCCAAGGCAAGCAATGTAATAGAAAAACACCCAGCTGTGTGTTTAAGGAAATCACACTGTCAGTGACAGCTGCCTAGGGGAGCTTGGATGCCTTCCTCTGGCTTGAGAAGGACACTGTTGGTAAGGGCTGGAGGGTTTTTCTGTGATAAAGAGCCTTGCCATGTCAGGCACTGTGACCTTTGGGACCTCGTTCCCCCAGCAGAGCATGAATCTTACCATAGGCAGCGTGTTATGGGAAGGAATGTCAGTGACCTGAATGGCAGGAACGTGCTGTGCTGCATGGGGCCGTTCTGGAAGGTTTACTGATCAGCCTTTCTTAATGAGATCGCCCTAGATTGTTTCTGTCCTATCTCTACACTTGCCTTATTTCTTTCCAGTCATCCGCAATGAACACCCTTGTGGAGATGATGCAGAAGCTGCAGCTGAAGGACTGAGAGGAAGAGCATCAGAAGGCAGCGGCTGCAGCACGCAGAGTTACAGGGCAGCGTTCTGAGTGCCACCCAACTTGGCACTCCATGTTTGGTTGTAGTCAATAAAAAATAGTCACAATTAGAGATTGACAAAGAGCGCATGGCCTGATTTGTCCAGTGGCATTCCATGAGCTGCTGCACTACTGCTGGTCCAGAGTAGAAACTATGCAGCTTCGGACCACCAAGCTGCCATCCTGGCATTGTTCTTCTTGGAGGCAGTGCTCCAAGTTCTCCTGCTGTTGCTGACACCTGACGTTACCTAGGGAGGACTTGGCCACTGCACTCTGCTCCACCCCCTGTGCCACACACACGTGTGCAGCCCGCCACCCTTCCACCTGCTGTGCAAACGCACCATCCCATCTTGCACACTTCAGCCACATGGCTTTCCTCTTCCTCCCCCCACCAGATCCCATTCCTGCTTCCCCTTCCCCACCCTGCCCCCCCATTGCTTTGGCCCCAGTAGCGTGCCACCCCCCGCAGCCCTCCAGTTTGCATGAGGCTTTGCTTCCTTCGTGCACAACCCCCCATCGCTGTGCCCCTTGTTGCAGCCTTCTTTTGCAGCACCATTTAGCAATTTCCCCCCTACTAAAAGTACAGTTAGCTCAGAAATCCATACTGTTTTCAATTAGCATTTTTAATTAAAACACAGCCTTGCAGCCAGTGCTGTGAATCTTTATCACCGGATTGTGAGCTACTCCTGGCAGTGAATTCTCTCTCTGTACCATTGGTTTTGTAGCAGTCATTGTTACCTTTGCCTCAATATCCCTCTGGGTTCTCTGTATGTGTTTATTCCTTTCTGGAATCTTACTTCTCATTGGTAAACCCCCTCACAACTTTTCCGCTTTGCTTTTGTGTATGGAACATCTTATAATCTTACGTGGGTTAGAGTCTGATTCTGCAAATCAGCAGAGAGGATGGAGCCAGGCTGCACCCAGCGCTGCAGGACCAGAGGCTCACGCTGCAGCACAGCAGGTTCCCGTGCAAAGCTGCCACCACCACGCTGCTTCTCTCTGCTTGCACTGGGCATGCTGCAGAGCACGTGCAGACAGTGCATGCCAGAATCCCCCAGTTTCCCTCTTCCACCCTTTCTCCAACTCCAGACCCTCTCTTCACCTCACAGAAGCCCCATTCACACCTTTCCCCCTGTAGATTCCCCACAACCCCCCTACCCACCCCCAGGCTTTCTTTCCACCTCTAGAAGCCTCACTAACCCCTTTCTTCCTCCCACAACCTCTCCTATCCACCCCTGGAAGTAATGCAGAAGAATCTGGAGATGTCCTAGAGTGGTTTGGGGCACGTGGGGGGTCCCCAGGTGGGTCCAGGGGGTCCTTGGATTCATCCAGAAGGGTCTGGAGATGTCCAAGTGGGGTCTTGAGGGTGTCCAGGGGGTCTCCAGGATAGTCCTGGGGATCCCTTGAAGGATCTGGAAGCTCCCAGGATGGGCTCAGGAGCTCCAAGGAGCCACTGGGATGATCTGGAGATGTCCCACCAGTAAAGTCTGGTATGGGCCAGAGAGTCCTCGTGTGGTCCTGGAGTCATCCAGAAGGGTCTGGGGATGTCCCAGTGAGAACTTGGAGGGTCCAGGGGATCCTCATGTTGATCCAGGGAGTCCTTGGACTCATCCTGTGGGGTCTGCAATGTCCCAGAATGATGCTGTGGGGTCCAGGGGGTTTTCAGGTAGGTTCAGAGGGTCCTGTTGTCTTCTGGAAGGCTCTGGAGATGTCTCAGAGATGTCCGGGGGTGTCTAGCAGGGTTCTCGACTCATCTAGAAGGGTGTGGATCTGTCCCAGAGGGGTGTTGGGGTGACCAGAGGGTCTCTAGTGGATCCTGGTGTGCTGTCACTGAGCCTCTTGCTGTCCTTTGTCACTCCTCCAGGCCTGCCTACAGCCAGACTGAGTGACACCGGAGCCCTCTGGTGCCCATCATCGTCTGTCACGAGGACGGGGACACGCATGGTGGTGAACTCTGTGCCACCACCAGAAGAGACTGCATGTGACATCAGCGTGGCACAGCCATGGCACGGTGTCATAGTCATTGTGCATCGTTTTGGCAGCTGGCGTCGGGTGTCACCGTCATGAGGGGGGACAGAAGGACCCCGTGGGGACATTGCGCCAAAGCTGGGGACACCTTCCTGGCACCCTGGTGGTGTCACATCCCGGAGTTGGGGACACCCCCACCGTCTCAGACCCCAGAGTTGGGGACACACCCCTAAGGGGACCCCATCTGTGCCCTCCCCCACAGACCACATTGTTTCCATGGGGCGGGGGTGACCCCCCTTACCTTTGTAATTAAGGTTTATTTTTTGGCACGTCGTAGCGCCGACGCTCCTGAAGACGAATGAGCCGGTTCCTCAGGAGGTGACAATCCAAGAGGACGCTCTCTGGCACGCAGCGCTGCACCACGTGCGGCGGGACAGCGGAGGCTCACGAGAGCCAGGTAGACCTGGATGCAGATTGCAATCCGCCCGGCAGAGACCTCTGGTCGCCTCCGCGGACCGGACGAGCCGCTCGGGGCCGGGTAGACCGTGTGCAATCCGGACTCCGCTGCGGAGCGACCGGGTCGGTTGTCTGTGGTTCGTTCGTTCAATTCGTCCGCACGCCGGGCTCGCCCCGAGCCTCTCTCCCGGCGGGAGGGCAGCTCGCTGGCGGACAGACGGTCGCTCGAAGGCGGGGGGGAGAGAGGAAGGTGAAAGATGGAAAGAAGAGTGAGCGACTACAGGCGTGAGGACGAACGCGTCCATCCTCGCACACCCGCAGCCCCGGTGCGGCCCGGCCCGGCACCTCCAAAGAAAAAAGAAGAAAGAAATGGAAAGAATGAGCGTGGCGGGCTGGGGGTGGGTCCGCGGTCGGCTCGGGGGGTGCGGGGACCGGTCGAGCCATCGGGTCTAGCCCACCGGAGGGAAGCGAGAGAGAAAAACAGGAAGAAAAAACACATGGGGGTGGGGAAAGCAAAACCGAGGACGGGGGGGAGAAGGAGTGGGGATAGAGATGGGGGAGGGGGCGGGGGGGGAGATGAATAGGTTAAGAAAAAAAAATAGGGCGGGAAAGACAAACGAACCGAGGCCGACCGGGCGGGGCGGATCCGGGCGGTGGGGTGGGGGTGCCGCCGACCCTCACGTCTCGCCACCGTTCGGCCGAGCCATCGGTTCCGGGCTCCCGGGAGGCGGGTGGTGGGAGGAGGACGGGTGCGAACTGCGATAAAAGAACGGAAAGTCTCCCCAGAGCCTTCTCTTCTCCAGGCTCAACAAGCCCAAACCTCTCAGTCTCTCTCCAAAGGAGGCGTTCCCGATGCTGGCTTTTCAAGTCAGGTTGCTGATGTCCAAGTTATGCCGTCATGTGCCAATCGATGGGCTCAACAGGAGTCTCTTTTCATTCCTTGCAGTGTATTCCTCCGGTCCCCTTCTGTTCCCTTCCCTTCCATCATCCTTTGTTTTTTCCATCATCTTCTGTTCCCTTTGTCCTTCTTCCCTCCCCTCCCCTCCCCTTCCCTTCCCTTCCCTTCCCTTCCCTTCCCTTCCCTTCCCTTCCCTTCCCTTCCCTTCCCTTCCCTTCCCTTCCCTTCCCTTCCCTTCCCTTCCCTTCCCTTCCCTTCCCTTCCCTTCCCTTCCCTTCCCTTCCCTTCCCTTCCCTTCCCTTCCCTTCCCTTCCCTTCCCTTCCCTTCCCTTCCCTTCCCTTCCCTTCCCCCATCTCCCCCCTGTCCCATTCCCTTCCCTGGCACAAGAACTTGTCACGTATCACACAGGCTGAATTCAGCTCAGCAGAGTCTGGGTGCTGGGCGCAAGAGAATTCTGTCACAGCATTTCTGTTGCAGGGAGGGAGCTATGGGGATATGAGGGGACACATCAATTCTTCTGCACAGGAAATGTGCATGGCCAGCAGAGATGGCTGCCGTCCTGGGAATCCACTCTTGGAGAGCATGGGCCTACCGGGCCTTGGGAGCAGCTCTCGTTGCCACCCAAACTCCTCTCAAAGCACAGCTCCATCTTCCTCACGTTAGTAGATGGCGCCAGACATGACACCAGCAGACTGACTGGAAATAAGGCCAATTTATTTTTATTGGGAGTACTGCGTCCAGGACTGGGGCCCCAGTACAAGAAAGACGCAGAGCTTTGGATCAAGTCCAGAGGAGGGCCACTAAGATGATCAGAGGGCTGGAGCACCTCTCCTATTGAGAAAGGTGGAGGGAACTGGGCTTGTTTAGTTTGGTGAGAAGGCTCCGGGGAGACCTCATTGTGGCCAATTCTTGAAGGGAGGATATAAAGTGGAGGGGGAACGGCCGTTGACGAGGCTGGATAGTGACAGGACAAGGGGGAATGGTTTTAAACTGTGGAAGGGGGGGCAGAATTTGGTTAGATGTTAGCAGTTCTTCCCGCGGAGGGTGGTGACGTGCTGGAACAGCTTGCCGAGAGGTGGGGGATGCCCCATCCCTGGAGGCGTTCTAGGCCAGGCTGGATATGGCTCTGGGCAGCCCGGTCTGGTGGTCGGTGACCCCGCACATAGCAGGTGGGTTGAAACTAGACGACCTTCAATGCCCTTTTCAACCCAGGCTATTCAACGAGTCTTTGATTCTACGATCTTCCATTCACAGGTGGAAATCTGGACAGCTTCCCAGCCCCCTTGCCGAGAGCTCCACCGCGGTCACCACCGTTGGCTGCACCTTCCCCTCTGGAGCGACGCGAGCATCGAGCACTACGGAGGTGAAAAGAACAGCGCACGGAGCGTTACGGGCTGAGCGCAGGCAAGTAGTGCAGGCTGGGCTCCAGGCTCTCAGGATCTGCTGCCTGTGGAGCTCACCAGGGGAGCTGCCGCTTCAGCTCCAGCTTCTGCCGGTTTCTTTCCACTGTGCTGGCAAAAGCCTCTTGCTGATGGAGGCGCAGCTCCAACCTTTGGAGCACCTGAGCCACTCGCGGGGAAAGGAGGCTGCAGCAGGAGGAGAAAGTCATCCCTTGGGCTCTGCTGAGCCCCCCTGCCTCTCCCCTCACCCAGCCCGGCATCCCCATGCTGCCGCGTGTCCCCACCCTTGCACCCCGCCAGAGTTTTTGGCCGGGCCATGCCTGTCCCCAAGCTGCAGGGTCACAGCTGCCCGAGTGCCTCAGGCAGCCAGCAGAGCCCGCACACACTTACTCAGCATGCAGTGCCAGCTTGGTCGCTGTTCCCATTTTACTTCCCGGCAGAGGATCCACATCTTTCCTCCACCTCCTCTCCACTTGCTGTCCTCTGGGCTGGGCTGGAGGATGCGGAGCACGCATGCTCTCCCTGGCCAGCAGCTGCCGAAGAGGAGACGCTGTCAGCAAAGCGGCTGGGAGCACGGGGCTGTTTCCCAGAGGACCTCTGTCAAGGGCCCTGCAGCAGGCCCTGGCAAGCAGGAGACTTGGCCCTGCCAGCCCATGGCTGCCTGCCGCCCTTCCCTGCTCCCTGCAGGGTGCCAAGCTCTCCTCCCAGGGAGGAGCAGGCCAGCCCCTGCCATGCTGCGTGGTGCCCGTCCCGCTCCCACCCCCTCAGTCCTGCTGAGCTCTGGGAAGATCATGGAATAGATCCTCCTGGATGACATGCTTGATCACATGAGGAAAGGGCGTGTGATCCGTGACAGCCAGCACGGCTTCACCAGAGGAAGGTCATGCTTGACCAATCTGGTGGCCTTTTATGATGGAGTGACGGCATCGGTGGACAAGGGAAAGGCGACCGATGTCATTTACCTGGACTTGAGCAAGGCCTTTGACATGGTCCCCCACCACATCCTTCTCTCCAAAATGGAGGGATGTGGATTTGATGGGTGGACCACTCGATGGATAAGAAACTGGTTGAAAGGCCGCAGACAGAGGGTGGTCATCAATGGCTCAATGTCCAGGTGGAGGCCGGTAACGAGCGGCGTCCCCCAGGGGTCTGTCTTGGGACCGGTGCTCTTTAACATCTTTATCAATGACATCAATGACGGAATCGAGTGCACCCTCAGCAATTTGCTGACGACACCAAGCTGAGTGGTGTGGTTGACACAGTTGAAGGACGGGATGCCATTCAGAGGGACCTCGAGAGGCTAGAAAGGTGGGCCCGGGTGAACCTGATGAGGTTCAACACGGCAAAGTGCAGAGTTTTGCACTTGGGCCGGAGGAATCCCAAGCATCCCTACAGACTGGAAGGAGAGGTCCTTCAGAGCAGCCCTGTGGAGAAGGACCTGGGGGTCCTGATAGATGAAAAACTTAACATGAGTTAGCAGTGTGCCCTTGCGGCTCGGAAGGCAAATGGGATCCTGGGCTCCATCAGAAGAGGGGTGGCCAGCAGGGACAGAGAGGTGATTGTTCCCCTCTACTCTGCTCTTGTGAGGCCCCATCTGGAATACTGCGTCCAGGTCTGGAGCCCCCAGTACAAGAAAGACAGGGAGCTGTTGGAGAGGGTCCAGAGAAGGGCCACGAAGATGATCAGGGGACTGGAGCACCTCCCCTATGAGGACAGGCTGAAAGAGCTGGGCTTGTTCAGCCTGGAGAAGGCTGCGGGGTGACCTCATTGCAGCCTTTCAGTACCTAAAGGGAGCCTACAAAGAGGAGGGGAATCAACTCTTTGAAAGGGTGAGTGACAGCAGGACAAGGGGAAATGGTTTTAAGCTGAGGGAAGGGAGATTTAGGTTGGACGTCAGGGGGAAATTCTTTACGGAGAGAGTGGTGAGGTACTGGAACAGGCTGCCCAGGGAGGTTGTGGATGCCCCGTCCCTGGAGGTGTTCAAAGCCAGACTGGATGGGGCCTTGGGCAGTCTGGTCTAGCATTAGGTGGAATGGTTGGTGGCCCTGCGTGTGGCAGGGGGGTTGGAGATTCATGATCCTTGAGGTCCCTTCCAACCCTGGCAATTCTGTGATTCTGTGATTCTGTAAGCTCGCACCCTGGCTCAGAGGATGGCGGCTGTTGCCAGCAGGCTCGATCCCTGACAGTACCTGGGGTGGACGCTGGTCCTTCCCTGTGCTCCAGCCTTCCCATGCCGCCCTTTCTGCCTGTGCTTGCTCTACTTGCTGCTGGTGCACGGGCCACGTGCGGTCTGCTTCTTTCCACAATGCAGACACTTCCCGGAGCTCCTGCAGAGACACAGCAGCATACAGGATCAGCCTCAGCCCCTGGGACTTTCCTTCAGCTCCACGCTCCTGCTCCTCACCTCTGCCAGCCAGTCAGCGCTGTTTTGCCTCCGAAGGACCAGGGGCCCTAAAGGCAGGCCGGGATCCGCAACTTGTGGCAAACGTGGCTCAGAGGTCGTATTCCACTCTCATGGCCCCTGCTCAAAATCAGAGTGCTGTGGCAGGTGGCGGGTGGCAGGCCAGGAGGCAAGAAGAGACAGGGAAGACGTGTAGCACCCTCCATCTATCAAAGAGGAACTGAAGGAGTGGGCAGAAATGTGAAATGATGGCACCCCAAGGGCTGTGCTCCAGATCACTGCACACACAGAGGCTTTTGCTTCCCTCCCTGTGCAAGCACTCAAGGCCAGGCCGGGTCGGGCTTAGAGCAACCTGGTCTAGAGACAGGTGTCCCTGCCTACAGCAGGGGATCGGAACTAGGTGGTCTGAGTGCCCCATTCCAACCCAAACTTCTCTATGATTCTACCATTCTGTCATTTGTGCAGTCTCAAGCAGCACAGTCCCCATAGCAAGGCAGGGCCGGTACCTGCAGCACCCTCTTAGACTCCTCTGTGGCAGGGAGTGCAGTGCTGGTCTGGGCAGGAGTAGATGCTTCCTTCTGTCCCGCTGTCTTCGTCCCGCGGGAGCTGCCTGCACATGGCGGGAGCGCGCTGCAAACAGACACAAGAGGAGTCTGCAGGAGCCCAGGGCACCTCAGTCTCCCCCCGTGCTCCCACAGCTGTAAAGATGGGCTCCGGTGCAGTGCGGAGAGACCCCTGAAGGGAGAAGAATTCTGCCATCAATGGGGATCAGCATTCAGCTCCCCCAGGGATCGGGGGCCAGGGTGGAACATGAAGCTGGTGTGTCTGCGTTGGGGCTGTGCGCTTGCCGTCCCTGGAGAGAACGGCCCCCACTGGGACACGTGTGTCAGGAGCCTTTCTGGGTGCTGAGAGCCAGCAGCTCCAAAGGGGAGCCCACTCCTACACGAGCACACGCATCGCCTTCTTCTTTTCGCCCAAGGCTCTCACCTGGCAGAAGGCTCCTTCGCCACGTCTTTCTGCCTTGAGCTTGGCTTGCGCTGCAGCAGCATGGAGGGGGGAAGTGTCTTCCGCCTCTGCAGCAGCCTGCCGGCAGAGCCCCCTGGAACCAAAAGAGAAAGAAGTTCTTCAGAGCAGCCCCAGGCACAGCACATGAACCTGGATCCAGTCACCCGGCATGGGACAGGGCCCACCTCCCTACAGCTGGGACCCGTTCCCTCACCTCTACTCATCTTCCGCTTTCTTTTCTGCGGCAACCTCTGCTCTGCTCTTTTCCACAGTGAGCTGAAACCTGGAAACAAAGAGTGACAACCCTTGAAGAAGGATGACTTCCTACCCCACACAGCTGGTCGGCAGTATTTATCTATGTGCTATGCAAAGCGTGGCATCCTTTTCCTTCCTGGCCACGCCAAACCAGCACAGGTAGCCCAAATTCCTCTGCACGTGCAGTCCATTCTCTCTGATGAGAATCGGGACAGCTTGGGCACAGGTAACACAATCATGATTCCCAGGAGCCAGACTTCCCAGGATTTCTACCCGACTGGATGCCGAGCACGGAGACCCAGCAGGGCACGTCTCAGAGGAGGAGGTGGGAAATAAGCCTGTCTCCTGGCCAGCTAAGTGCTGCAGAGGAAATGCGCTCACCTCGGGAACACCCGGATCCCATGGGCGGTGGTCTCTGGCCCGAAGTCAGCAGAATCTTCCGTCCAAAATCTCTGCAAAGGGACACAGACCTGCTGGAGGCTTGCCAAGGCCATTTTTTCATGGCTCTTCTTGACAGGAAGCAAGCCTGGCTCCCACGCCAAGAGAAAGCTGCTCTTCACCAAAGCCTCTTCCGTGAACATCAGAGCTTTGTTCTGCTCTGAAGGAGCAGGATGGCCAAATAGAGAGGCTGTGCAAGAGCACTGCCAGGCTTTCTGCAGGGGCAGGGATCCAGGAAATCTCTTTGCCAGTGGAGAAAGCAGTGGGGGCAAGCACAGTGAAAGGCATTGGACTGGCCTGCCACGTCCAGGCTGGCCAGCAGTGATCTGATGGCACACCCTCAAAACCTCCTCAACTTACAGTGCAGAGCAGAGAAAGGACAGTGGCATTGCTTTCCAGCGTTGCAATGCAGCTGCAGAAGAACCTCATGAGGAGGAAGTCGTCTTGGCACGTCATAACGCCGATGTTCTTAAAGACAAATGAGACGGGCTCCCTGTTCCTCAGGAGCTGACAATATAAGAGCACGCTCTCTCGCACGCAGCGCAGCACCACGTTCAGCGGGACGCCGGAGGCTCGCGAGAGCTGCTGGTAGTTGAGCGACTCAATCTTGACATCGTCTGCAAGGAGAAGGCACAGCCTCACTGCCACAGCAAGCCACATTCCCATGCAACGTTCATAACCAAATCCCATAGAAAAGGTCCTTCGGAGAAACAGCTCTTGGGCTGTGGTTCCTTCGGGAGGAACTCCTGCTGTACCCCGAGCTTTGCAGACAATTCTCTGCTGCTCCCAGCCATTTCCAGAGAGCAGGGATAACACACCCAGCCAGACGTGGGACAGGAAGGGGAAGGTGGCTACTGCCTTCTCACCAGGGATGATGTCATTGGGAGACTGGAGGTCCTGCAGCCACAGCACCCCGATGTCCAGCTGGAAGACAGGCCTTAGCACCGAAACTGCCTCTTCTTTGCTGTGGAATTGCTCTCGGACCCCAGCAAAGACCCCGAGCTCCGGTACCAGGACTCCCTGCACAGGGAAAAGACAGAAAGGCTGACGAGTGTGTACTTTAGGGGCGGCAAAAGCCACGAACATCAAGAGCATGGGGTCACTGCTCTCTGTCCTCCCCACTCCTGCTGGACAGCGGGGTGAGATGGGGCTCTCCGGAAAGCTTTGGAAAAATCTGTGATCCCTGCAAGACAGTCACCTCTGCATAGTATTTCCCAACACCAGTGTATTTCCCTTGGCTAGAGAAGAGCCCAGGCATTTACAGCACAGGGCTTAAGCCTGGGACTGATTCCCAAGGACTATCCTTGGCACAGGGCCAGAAACAATCCCCCACCCATTTCTCCCTTGGCTCTCCCCGTTCTGACCACAGGGCAGAGCGAAGCCCCTGCGCGTGCCAAACGTTTGCTCAGGGCAGCTCTGGCCTTGGGTTTCCCTCCCAGTTGGCCAACAAGCTGCTCTGGGCACCCGGCTTAGGCTCAGCGTGCGGCTCAGTGTGGTGCTCAGGGAGAGACTGCTCTGAGGGGCCCCCATTCTCGGCGGGACTGAATCTCTCTCCAGGGCGAGGGCCACCAGCATACCAGCCCACCTTGTTCAGCTTCATCTGTTCCAGGATGTAATCAGACACGGCACCCCAAGGGCTGGGTTGGAACTAGGTGATCTGTGAGGCGCCGTGTACTAAAAGGCAGCCACATGGACTCCCCAGAGCCTTCTCTTCTCCAGGCTCAACAAGCCCAAACCTCTCAGTCTCTCTCCAAAGGAGATGTTCCCAATGCTGGCCTTTCAAGTCACGTTGCTGATGTCCAAGTTATGTGCCACCATGTGCTAATGCTGTTGTGACAATCGATGGGCTCAACAGGAACAACAAAGACACCAGCGTCTTTGGGATAGGCTTATTTTACAGCCTATGACAAAATAACACACAAGCAATAATATTTATTGGCAGCGTCTATAGCCAGAAGGGAAGCTTCACAGAAAAAGGAATAAGCAAGGCAGTGGGCCTATTCATTGCCACGAGAGCTCAGCGATGAAGAGAGGTACATCACCAACTGCCCCAGTACTTTACCATCACCCAGACCCGCAGTCACTGCGGAGCCCCGTTTGCAATGAGGATCTGAAGAACCTCTCCCAGCCATGGGGAAGTTGCACAGCAATGCATCCATCCCACGGTGAGGCGTCCAGAGCCGCTGCAAGCAGCTCCAGCCTTTCTCGCACGGAATAAACCAACGTACGGAGCGGTGCGGGGGGACGGCCGCTGCCCTCTTTCTCCTCGTGGCTTTCTCCCCGCAGCCTGGCCAGGGCTCAAGGGGAACAAAAGGCGTCGTGCTGTCAATCTTGCTGCAGCACGGGCCTCTTTAGCAAGACTGTCTGCCCAGCCCCTCTGCGTCGGGCTTCATCGGGTAACGAACTCAGCAGCAAAGCCGCCCTCGGCTCCTCGGGGAGAGCCCGCCGTCGTCACGGAAACGCAGCGTGACAGCACGCGGGTTCCAGCAGCACCGGCGCCGTGACTTCCTCTGCCCGCCCTGGAGCCGCAGCCCGCGAGCTTTCCCGGCCTCGCACACTGAGCAGCCGAACCTGCCGTGCTGCACGCGGTCCCTCCGGGCAGAGGCCCGCCAGCTCTGAGCCTCGCCCGGCCGCCGCTTCAGCCGTGGGGAACGGCGGCACGCAGGCTGAGCCGGCCGCCATCGGCGCGGGGCGACGGCGAAGGCCCGGCCTCTCATTGGTCAGCGCCGGCACCGCCCCGCCCCCGACCTCCCTCTCATTGGTCGGCGCCGGCACCGCCCCGCCCCCGACCTCCCTCTCATTGGTCGGCGCCGGCACCGCCCCGCCCCCGGCCTCCCTCTCATTGGTCAGCGCCGGCGACGCCGGCTCTCTTCTCGCTCCCCTTCCCTTCAGCTCCCTTGCGGCGTCTCTCCCCTGCCCCGTTCCCGTCCCCTGCCGTTACCTTGCAGCATCTCCCACCAGTTTCCTTCCCTTCCCCTCCCTTGCGGCGTTTCCCCCCAGTCCCCTTCCCTTCCCGTATCTCCCTCTGGTCTCCTTCCCTTCCCTTGCATCATCTCACCCCGGTTTCCTTCCCTTCTCTTCCCTTGCGGCATCTCATACCGGTCCCCTTCCCTTTCGTTCCAGCGTTTCCCCCTGGTCCCCTTCCCTTGTAATGTCTCACCCTGGTTTCCTTCTCTTCCCTTCCCATGTGGCAAATTCTCCCAGTCCCAATCCCATTCCCTTCTCTTCCCTTACACGATTTCCCCTGTCCCCCTCCCTTCCTATACGGCATTTCCCCACAGTTGCCTTCCCATGCCTTCCCTTCCCTTATGTCATCTCTCCCATTTCCATCCTTTCCCTTCCCTTCCCATGAGGTGTCTTCTCCTGGTCTCCTTTCTCTTCCATTACCTTGTGGCATCTCCCACCAGTTTCTTTCTCTTCCCTTCCCTTCCCGTTGCCCCTTGTGCAAGTCATGGAATCGTGCACCATTAAGTTTCATTATTACCATCAGAACACGCTGGATGTGAGAGTCACCTTTTTTGCCCCGTTAGTAGGCCATGACAGAGTTGGATCTCCTCTGAAAGGACTCTGGGTTCCCACTGCTGCTGTGTGTGTGTCCCTGCATGGTCCCTGCTGGATCACAGAACCCACAGGGTAGGAGGAGAAAAGCTTCAGACGAGACAAGGGGCATCGAGGTCAGCTCCTGGACATCAAATCACGTGCCTCAGAGCGTATTCCTCCAGCATCTCTGGATGCTGCCTTCTGACTGAGAGAACCACCAGGGAGTGTGTCATCAGTGACAAAAAATACAAAATGAATGTCTTCTGGTATTGCTGGAATACAAAAAAAAGCCAGAAGGGGCAAGACAAGAAGCGAGACGAGGTAAGGGGAGGCCAGAAGAGGATGGCAAAAGAGGTGAGGTGAGATGAGGGGATGCCAGAAGGAGAATCCAAAAGAGGTGAGACAAAAGGCTAGAGGAGACAAAGGGAGATGAGAAGGGGATGGGAGAAGGGGGTGCCAGAATGGGACACCAGAACGGGGCCAATAAGAAGTGAGATGAGATGACACCAGATAGGGATTCCAGAAGGGGACACCAGATAGGGCAAGATGAAAGGTGAGATGTGATGAGGGGAGGAAAGAAGGGGGCGCCAGAAGGGACGAAACAAAAGGCAAGACAAGACAGGAGGTGAGGCGAGATGAGGGGATTCGAGAAGAGGAGTTGGCAGCAAGGCTAACCACCATGAGCCCAGGTCCTTTTTTCAGCCATAGTTAATTAACTCTTGAATAACTTCCCAAATGCCCCTGGGCTTGGCAGAGTCCCCTGGCACAGGCTGAGCCTGGTTTGCAGCCAGCTCATACTTCGGCCCCAGGGCATGGGAAGGAGCCGTGGATCAGGGGACAGGCACTGAGTGCTGGGAACCCAATGGCACCGAGCCCCAAGCCACCAAATCAAGCATCTGGTACTTGCCTTCTGTCTTCCAGGACCACCTGGAGATGGTCCCTATATCAAGGATTTGTCCAAGTAGGTATGCCAGAATCCTCTTAAGTCCTGTGAGGCACCAAGGTGAGAGACCGATCCCTTGGGGCCCTAGGAACATGACATCTGGGGACACTGAGAAGTGAGAGGCCAATGGGGACATGGACAGTGGGGACATCATGGTGATACGGGGACATCGTGGTGACATGAGGACAGGGGGACACATAGAAGCAGGTGGGTGACAGGGACATCAGAATACAGGGCAACAAAGACACGCGTCCCTGGCAGTGTCCACTCAGCGCCCTTGTTGCCAAGCAGGAGATCGGGAGTGAATAACAATCTGGCAGTGGCAGCTGGGTTTCCTTGTCATTTACTGCTGCAAAACCCAAAGACCATGACTTTTAGATCTTTGAAATCTCAGAATCGTGGGGTCTTAGACTCATAGAATGAACAAATCGTGGAACCACAGAATCACAGTATCGTAGAACTATAAAGTCAAGGAGTCACTTGGGTGTGACAAGACCCCTACAGTCTCATCAGGAGACACGTCATGTATTTTCTGCTCATAACCAACATCAGGAGTCACCACGTTACATCCAGAAATCTGCATCGTGTATCTGAAACGGCAGTAGTGCTGCCTCTGTCCATGAGGACAATTTGTCCTTAGGACGCGCAGTCAGGCAATCAAAAATTTGTGTTGGGGTTTGGAGTCACTGGGCTGTGTGCCTGAGTTTCAGCAGAACAAAAGGTGTCCTACTGGCTTTGTTCCCGTGATGGTCCAGCCTCCTGTCATGGCTTCAAAGAAAGTGACTCTTGTTTTATCCAGATGAAAAGAAATAATAAAACACTGATAAATGGCTCAGAACTGTAAACGGCTCAATGGTTCCTCAAGGAAAAGCAGTGTGCTAATTTTAAGTGTTATGTCTGGCAGAATGGATAGCTGGTCACGGCCTTGTGGGACGTTTCCCATAGATAAGAGAGCTGCTGTGCTCTGAAATGATCACTTGAATGTCTGCTTTGGAAATTGCCCAGAGAGCAGTCAGCTGGAAGAGTTTCCTTTGGGCTGCTTCTGCTGTGCAGCCTTTGTCAGGGAGCTTATCAGTGCTGTGTGTTTTGCTGTATTTAAATACAGACTGACATCACACTTAGGTGAGGTGAAGACTGTTTTTAAGATAAAGGCAAAGCAGGCAGGTGATACTTGGTAGTAACTTCACATTAAAGGTTCGACTCCAGAAAACCCTCTTTGCTGGTTTGATGATACCTAAAAAGGAATCCTAAGTTCTTTGTGACTGTACAATGCTGAAACGTAAAGTGTGATGGGGTCCGAGGTTCTCAGGCTGCTCAGCCAGCAGCTGAGCATGGAATCATGGCTTCTTTTAACTTGGAAAAGACCTCTCAGGTCATCCAACCATTAACTGAGTGCTGCCAATTCCACCGCTAAACCCACAACCTGTGACATGTCACCATATCTGCATCATGTCACCCTGCTGGGCCCCGGGCTTGTGGTGCTGGGGAGTAGGTGCGGGGACAATGGCATGGCACATCCTTGGTTGGGCTTGATGTTCTTAGAGGTCTTCTCCAACTTAGTTCTTCTGGGATTCTAGGACAATAGGACTCTAGGATTCGGGCATGATATTAGGATTCCCCCCTTTGGGGCTCGGTGCCATTGGGTTCCCAGCACTTAGTGCCCTTCCCCTGATCCCTGGCTCCTTCCCATGCCCTGGAGCCAAGGTAGGGGCTGGCTGCATGCCAGGCTCAGCCTGTGCCAGGGGACTCTGCCAAGCCCAGGGGCATTTTGGAACGTGAGGGGGGTCCCAAGAGAATAAATGCAGCCCTGGCTTCTTGCAGCCTCACCCAGCTCCCAGCGTACAGTGGAAGATGAAAGCAGTTGCTGTCATCGTGCTCCTGCTCCTCGCCTCCATGTGCCTCCAGGCACAGGCTAGGGTGTGCAGACGGGTTCTTGGTAACGGGCTGGCTCGCAACCACTTTCTCCTTGGGTTCCCTTGCTTCCTGCTCTTTGCGTCCCCTCTGTCCCCTTGGTTTCCTCGCTTTGGGTTCCTTTGGTTCCTTCTCTTTGGGTCCCCGGGTTCACTTGGTTTCCTCTTTGTGAGTCCTATTGATTCCCTTTCTTTGGGTCTTCTTGGTTTCTTCTCTTTGGGTTTCCTCTTTAGGTCCCCTCTGTCCCCTCTCCTTGGATCCTCTCGGCCCCCCTTCTTGGGTCCCCTTGTTTCCTTCTTTGGATCTCCACCTTCTGGTCTCCACCCCCAGCCGATCCCCACATTCCAGGGACTCCAGATGACATGTGGAAGCAATTGGGTCTGTGGGAACCAGTAGGGATTTTCCCTTTAAGACCAAGGGGAGGCCATATGGGGTTGTTGCGAAGGTTGTTGCCTCTGCCATATGCTTTCCTATTAACTCCAACCCAAACTGTCTCCTCATCCTCAGCTCCTGGATGACTTCGAGGTGGGAGCAAGCGGAGCTTTTGATTTAGGAGTGAGTACTACGGTGCCCTCAGGAGGTGCCTCCCATTTGGGGAGCCCCAGGTCCTCAGTGGTTTTTGAGGAGGTTCTGGTGCCCACTGGGATCTCCTCATTTCTCCCACTGCAGCTTAAGTTGCTACGAGGAAAGCGGAACTCCCATCCCCTTCCCCCTGTTCTGCTGGTGCTCCCAGATCCCGTGGTTGTGGATCTTCCTATCAAAGTGAGTGACACTGGGGGACCCCTGTATCCTGCAGGGTCCTGGGCTGTGGGGGGACCCCAAATCCCTCTGGACTGGGAGGTGTGGAGGAGATCAAAAAGGATCCAAGAAGAACAGTGCTGTCCCTGTAAGGTGCAGGTGATTGTCGTGATACCATAAGGACCCCATAAGGTCACCCAAAGAACACAAAGGGTTCTGGTGCCATACAGACCAAATAAAGTGACCATAAGGTCACTGCCTGCACTTTGACTTTCAGGATGAAACACTGGTGTGAACCCTGTGCTGTCCCCACCATGTTCCATAAGGACTTGATCATCCCTGCATATCTCCACCAGATCTTTGAAAGAACACAGTCTGTTTTCCCATAAAGAAACACCAATAAACACCGCCAGCAAAGCTCCTGTGTCCGTGTGTCCCTCTATTCTTGCATCCATCAGTCCCTTTGTCCTTTTGTCCATATGTACCCGTTATCCCCGCAGTAACTCCATTATTCCACGATTCTGTGATATCCAGTGGGTTGGACACAGTACTGAAGTTGTGGAGATGGCACTGAGTGACGCTGGGGGGGACAGCCCACGAGAGGTAGCACCCAATGTCCTCTGGAGCCCTCAGCACAATTTCTGACTCCTTTTGGTGCCGTTTGGATGCGTTCTGTCCCTCCTGCACTCTCCCTGTGGGGCAGCTGCAGCCCCTGCCCTCTGCTTCCCTCTCCCTCCATCTCTTCTTCCCTCCATCCCTCCCTCCATTCTTCCTCCAATTCCTCCTCACTTGGCCTTGCCTTCTACCCGCCCTCCCAGCTAGTGGCAGGGCACCCAGTCCATTTGAATTGAAGCCATAAGAGGGTGCTGTACTCCTGGTGCTTTATAATCCTAACAAAGCTTTTTCATTTTCCCCTTGATGTAGCCCACCAAAATCTTTCTCCATTGCAATTAATGATCCCTTTAAAGGCTGTGATCTGGGGAGGTCAGCCAAAATTTCCTGGTGTATCCGTTGTTTCATACCTACAGAAAAGAAGCACCTTTTACTAAGTCAAGCTTATACAAAAAATAAAGAAGTGTTTTTGAGGTTGCTTACATTCATTTTCTTCCCGACTAATTCTAATATATTTAGCTTTTTATTCCCTTCAATCCTTTCTACAATATGGCGATCAATGCAGAAGAGAGAAAAAAACACATTTGAAATAAACAGAGAAAGACAAGCTCATTGTCACTGATGTGTCGTTTTGCTGTTGTGGCATGCCTTCTGGTATTCTGCCTTCTCTGTTATCTGTCTATACTATTAGCTTTCTGGATCAAAGCCATTTTCTCTACACATAGAGTTATATGAACGATATTGTAGAGCCTTTTGTTTCTCAGCACTGGCATTTGTGAAGGGATAAATGGCTACTGCCCCGTTGCAAAAAGGAACTACTAATACCAAGATGCATTTGTTGCTCTGAGCTGTCGTGGGCTGGAGTCCTGCAAAGTCAATCTGCAGTCATTCCCATGGGCCTTCGGTACACTGGTGCTAGCCTGAGGCTTTTACTCCAGCATAATCAGCACTGGTCAGGGCACAAGCATGACAGTTCTTACATCAGCAATCTACTGTCTTCCTCATGTTATGCCACAAATCAGTGTCCTTCACTCCGCTTAGACCATCTGTTTTTGCTCATGGGTTAAGTGGATTAGACAGCTTTTAGTAAATTGAGGCACAGTCCAATAATGTTTGCCTTCTGCCACTATAGCACAATACATTTGATTTTCCCTTACTCAGAGGATTGGCCGGATGGATCTTTTCACACTGTTCCACTTAACTTCCCTAGCTGGAAGGAGATGTTCTCCCCAAATAATGGATTCTACCACAGTTACTTGGCGTGACCTGCACTCAACTCTTTCAGTCTGAGTTTGCCACAGATAATCCAGCACGTTTCGTGGATATCTGGATATCTACTAAGAACCAGGAAGAGTTTCTTGGATTCCAGTGGCCACTTCAACTGTGGATCATCCCCAATGATCCACTGTCTTATTGTGGGGGGGAGGATTTAGTGTGCTGGGCTGGGCTGCAGTACAGGGACAAAGATAACTGCTAGCAATCAGATCCCTTGGGGCTCTCCTTCCAGGCTCCATCTGCAGTCCCAAAGGGCTCTGGTCTCCTGCAGGTTCTCTCTGACAACTGTTAGTCCCAGGAGGTACCTCAGGAACACCAGGGCCTCTCGAGATGGCACCGGCTGCTTGTGGTCACACGGTGGAGCTCTGCTTGAAAACCTGAAGTTATCTTCAGTGTTTTTCAAACACTCAGCACCTCCTCATGAGCTGCCCTGGTTCAATCCTGTCAGTGAAACACGCACACAATAAGTGGAATTTCTATCATGAGAAAACGTGACCTTTCAGGATGGATATTCACTGTATGGAAAGAAATACCAATCTTCCACTGCTCTTGCACTGACAACTCTCTCTCATTCTGTGCATGTAACTGCCCTCATTTTACAGGTATTTCCACCTGCCCTGATTAGGCTGACCACGTTGGAAGCCACCTTTCCAGCTGCCTGTCTCAACCTTTGCAGTTTCTATTGTTATCCCAATTTCCTCTCCCCTTAATCTCCGATCATTTATAGCCCTTTTAATGAGTGCAGTTCTTTGAGTTTCAGGGAGCTAATGTTTGTCCCTCCTTAGCAGTTTGTCTCACTGTGTCCTTAGCCAGCTTACTGTTTAATTAATATGCCTTTCATATTAATATTTATCATTTCCTATCTATGTACGTGACATATTTCTTGTACAGTCATCTTTTGGGAAGGAGAACTTCAGTGGAGACATACAGCTGAGGAGTACGTTCTATTTCTTGGTAACCTGTGTTACGCTTTGTTACGCTTACTGTTCTTTGTTTAAACGTAAGAGAAACCCTTCTGCACCCGTGTTCTCTGAGGAGAGCAGGTGGCAGCTGCTACAAAGGGTCTGAAACATTCAGTGCAGACTTTAGAAGAGAAGTCTGATGTAAGGAAAAGCAAGGCAAGTGCCAGGTGGCATTAAGCAGACAGGGCTGGGGAGATGGGCAGTCACGTTGTCCACGCAGTGTCAGATTAAGCAACTGCTCTTCCTGCCTATGCAGGACTCCTTAAGGGACACCCTGGATCCATGTCAATTGGAGAACGACGCTCCAGAGCCAATAAAGGAACATTATGGAACAGACACAGCTCACTGTAACCTTCTGCACTTTAGAAAGATCCACAGTATATTTAGTGCTACTTCTGCGAACGTAAGGTACTGAGAGGAGAATCACGGAATCATTAAGGTTGGAAAGCTCATCCAGTCTAACCATCCACCTGCCAACAACACTGCCCAACAAACCCTGTCCTGAAGTACCACAGCTACCCTTTCCTTACGCACCTCCAGAGACTCCACCGCTTCCCTGGGCAGCCTGTGCCAATGCCTCGCCACCCCTTCTGGGAGAAACTTTTCTTAATATCCAATCTGAACCTCCCATGGTGCAATGTGAGGCCATTCCCCGTAGTCCTATTGCTATTTACCTGGGAGAAGAGGTCCCATCTCGCTGTAACCTCCCTCCAGGTAGCTGGACGGAGCGATAAGGTCTGCCCTGAGCCTCCTCTTCTCCACATGGAACCATCCCAGCTCCCTCTCCCACTCCCCGTTAAGTCTTGCGCTCCAGACCCCTCCCAGCTTTGGTGCCCCTCTGTGGATACACTCCAGGGCCGCCATGTCTTCTTGTAGGGAGCGGCTGGGCTGGGCTGGGCTGCAGTTGATGGGACAAGGACAACCGCTAGCAATTTAGATCCCCTGGGGCCACTGGCAAATCACAGCGACGATCGCATCCCCGCTCCTGACTGCCCCATTTCAGGCTGCCATTGGGCTCCTTGGCCACTGGAGGGCACTGCCGGCTGTCACCAGCACCCCAGACCCTTTTCGTCCGTGCAGCCTTACAGCCGCTCTGCCCCAAGCCTGTAGTGACGGTGCCTGGGATTTCTGTAGCCGAAAAGCAGCACTCAGCTCTTGACGTTCTTAAAGCTCATGCAGTTGCAGTCAGCCCAGTGATTCAGCCTATCTCAGTCCGTCTGTGGGACGCTTCCTCCTAACTTGGTGTCATCTGCAAACTTACTGAGGGTGCACCCAATTCCCTCATCCGACTCGTCAGTGAATACACTGAACAGGACAGGCTGCAGCGCCGACCCCTGAGGAACGCCTCTCAGAACTGGACTCCATCTGGATCTCTCTGGGCCTGGCCCTCCTAGCAGTTTTTTACTCAGCAAAGAGTGTACCCATCCCAGCCATGGACTGCCAGCTTCTCCAGGAGAATGCTACAGGAGGCGGTGTCAGAGGCTTTGCTCCAGTCCAGGTAGCTTCCACCCACAGCATCTCATCCACCAGGTGGGTATGTAGTCATAGGAGGACATCAGGATGATCCTTCTCGTAGATGGGCACCACATTAGCAAGTATTCGGTCACCTGGGAACTCCCTGATTGATTAGGGCTGCTAGGATGCCACGTCCACCAACTCCCTCAGTACCCTCAGGTGGATCCAGTCCAATCCCACGGATGTGTGACAGCCCGGGTGGAGCAGCAGGTCACGTGCTGTTTTATTCTGAATTGTGGAGGGTTTATTCTGCTCCCCACCCTGTCTTCCAGTTCAGGGGGCTGAGTACCCTGAGAATAACGGGCCTGACTATTAAAGACAGATGTAAAAAAGGCGTTGAGAACCTGTCTGCTTTTCCTCATCCTTACTCCTTGCACTGGGGTGGAAGGGGATCCATCCTGTGCCAGCCACGTGCACTTGTGTTAGGCTGTTAGGGTGCCTTGGCATGTTTATACAGATATTTATTTGGGTCCCAGATTGACCAACTGAACCGAGTTAGATTCAGAGAATCATAGACTGGTTTAGGTTGGAGCGATATTAAAGATCATACAGTTCCAACCTCTCTGCCATGGGAAGGGTTGTCATGCAGTAGATCAGGTTGCCCAGAGCCACATCCACCCTGGCCCTGAATGCCTCATAGGATGGGGCAATCCAAAACCTTTCTGGGGGACCTCTTCCTGTGCCTGACAGCCCCCACAGTGAAGAATTTATTTGATCACCCACAAAGATATTAAAAACAGCAGTCCCAAGATGGAACCCTGAGGGATTCCTTAATATAACCACTTATTGTTAGCCTCCACCTGGACACAGAGCTGCTGACCACAACCCTCAGGCTGCAGTCATACAGCCAGCTACTAATCCACTTTTCAAATCCACGTATCTCCAAATTAGAGATAAGGATGTGGACTGAGACCATATCAAAGCCTTGCACAAGTCCAGGTAGATTACTTCAGTCAAGCTCCCCCTTGACTACCAGTGCTTTCATTTAATCATGGAAAGCCACCAGATTGGTCAGGCATGATCTGCACTTGGTAAACCCATGCTGGCTGTCTAGGATCTTCTCCTTGTCTTGCATGTGCCTCACGATAGCTCCCAGGAGGATATTTTCCATGGTATTCCCAAGAACAGAGGTGATCTCAGAGGCCTGTAGTTTCCTGGGTCTTTGTTTACCCTTCTTAAAAATGGGACTCTTTTCTCTCTTTTTCCAGCTACTGAGGACTTCACCTGACAGCCATGACATTTCAGTTATGATGGAGGCTGACTTGACTGCTACATCACTGAGTTCCTGGGATGTACATCAGACCTTATAGTCTTGTACGTGTTCAGCTCAAATCTGTTCTTTGCTTACAGTGGGAGGATTTGGTTCCCTCAACACCCTCACTTAGAAGTTAAGGGACTTGAGAGAGATGGGAAGCCTGACTGCCAGTGGAGGCTGAGGCAAAGAACTTGTGGAGTACCACAACTTCCTCAGTGTCTGCTGTTTCCAGTTCTCCCTTCTCACTTACCAGAGGACATACACTCTACATGGACTTCCTCTTCTGATTAGTATACCTTTAGAACTAGGATAGGCAATGTAAGGATGCAGCACATTAGGAAAGATCTGTTCTTAGAAATTCCGTTCAAATTTCTTTATTGCTAATTGACCTAATAAGTACAATTATGAAAAACAGAAAGAGAGAAACTTAGCTCTGCCAGTGGTACATAGCACTATTTGGAGAGCTGACCAGCCAACAGGCTGCCCTGCACAATGTTGACATCTGCTGTCAAATTCAGCTGGCCATCCCACCATGTGTCTGATGTTTCAGATACTGCCCCCTCCCACAGTATAGCTGTAATACAGCACAGGGGCAGGAGCTTGTTTTTAACACAGACATGAACTGAGGAAAGAGGAACCCCACCTCCTTCTGAGCAGAGTGCATGGGAGAGAGGTGAATCCACTTCCAGCTCCAGGACTACAGAGACAGAAGGAGAGGGCCCAGTTGTGTTGAGACTTCACTGTCCAGATGATAGGACAAGAAAATGATTCCCCGATCTTACTTTGTCTCTGATGGGAGAAAGAACACTGCTGCTGAGCAAAAGCATGTCTTTCGATGAGCTAACTGCAAAACCACTCCCTTGCTCCTCCTGGGGAGAGGAGGAAGAATGGGGATGAGGAGGGTAGATGTTTTCAGATGGCTTTTCATTCTCCCTGCTCTAGTTTGTCAACAGTAAGGCTAAGAGGCAGTAAGTTAACCTTTCCTTTCCTACTAATGGCAACCAGTCCTGTTCTTAACCCAGCCCACAAGCTGTCAGCTTTTCAATGTATTTTCTCCCCTACTGTGTTTAGGAGTGAGTAAGCTGGGTGCTGTGCTGAGCTCCCTGCTGCAGTTAAACCACTGCACCGAAGTTCCCACTGTCCCTGGAATTCAAATACAAGGAGAAATGCAGTGTGCACGTGCACAGAACAGAACTGGAGCCCAGTGCTGGAGCTGGTGCAGGAGCTGAACATGCTCAGGGCCAGCAGCAGCTGTGTGCTAAAGACATCTTCAGCTGAAAGGAAATCCTCAACAGAAACTTTGGGAAGGGTTTGAACAACAAAGAAACCCCAGTCCTGTAGTTCAGGGGGTAGCACAAGCCTCAAAACAAGTGAGCAACCAAGCCAAGCACTAGCTGAACATAAGGTAACCTTAAAAGAGACGCTAGAGGTCCATCTTGCCTGCTGGATTCCCTAAAGGAAAATAGGGGCCTGGTAGGGAGCGGGGAGGGAAATAGAAATTCCCTACTTGGAGGCTTGACAAACTCAAAAGCAGGCAGGAGGTAGGAAGTATTTTAAACATATAGGAATAATCCATGCATGCAGAGGTGCAGAGCAAGGTCATCCTGTGTCTTGCATGGCCTACGGGAAGGAGGAGAAATGCAGCCCCAGCTATGCTGTATTAGAAAGCCAAAAGGTAGCAGAGCACACTGACCTCCACTGCTCGCTTCCTCATTTCCCAGCTCCAACCCCTTCCTGTGTCCCTCGGAGCCCAGCCTGGGCTACACCACGCCTGGGAACTGCTGCTCCCTTCGTTGCATCCCCTCTGCCCAGCAAACCTGTTGTGCTGGGCAGGAGATGGAGCCGGGACCGGGATTCCACCTGGGGTAAAGCAGTGCTGGTTCTGAACCACCCTTTGCTGTTCCCCTCTCCCCTCCTGGTGCTGCAGGCAGGGGCAGAAAAGCATCCTTGAGAATGGAGGCAGTCCCACAAAGCATCTGAGAATGGGTTAAAGCTTCTCTGCATGAGCAATGGAGGACACTTACCTTGGGCATGGATCCCTGTTGCAGGCAGCCCGGCTCCTTGGAGTCACACAGAGCAGAGGATGCAAAGTGTTCTCGACTCAGGCCTGGCTGAGGATGGCCCTGGTGCATCTCCTGCCACCACAATGCTGCCTGGATGGCTTCCAGCCAGGCTCTATTCACAGGGTTCCCCTCCCAGGTCTGCTGCTGGGTGGGGATCAGTGAGCTCCTCCACAGCCTTTTTCCAACCAGAGCTTCCTGGAAGAGCCCAGACTCCCAGTCCATTTCCCTAGCAGGGCACCTCCTTGCCCAGAGCTCCGTTTAAGCCCAGTGCTTAACCGCTCTGTTCCTCAGCAGGGGTCGGATTGTTCCTGATGTGCTGAAGCACAGAAGCAGTCGAGGTCTGCTGCTCAACCTGTATTCCAAGTCTGCACAGATTCAAGTGCCAGGCAGGAATTCACACAGCAAGCTCACCCAGAGCTGGATGCCAGGCATCACATATCACTTAAGAAGCAGGCATAGAACTGTTGATTGGTTGCTTTCTTTTGGTTGTGTAAGTGTTATAGAGCAATAGTGTGCAGAATCCAGGTGCCAGCCCATCAGCCTAAGGTGGCTGCTCATTATCTGGTCAGATCTCCACTCAAACCTTTTCCCACGCTAATTAAGCTAACTAAGGTTTCTCTAGAGCATCTTTGTTTCCTTTTGTGGTGACAACTGCACGTACTCGTGGTCAGACAAAGCAGCGCTCCTCGTCAGAAAAAATAGTGCTGTTTAATACATTCTTGGCCAGACTCCTCCAAACGTTCTCACTTCAGTCCCACTCAAGGCTAGTTAAAGAGCCCCTACAACCACAACTCCACGTTATAATCGACGACATACACCAACCTCTCTGCTTTGGTTCTTTAAAAAAAGAGTTCTGACTGCTGAGTGGGTTCCACTCCACCTCCGACTTTCTGATTTCCACTGGATTACTTGCGCTGCTTTGCTCAGGAGCTGCTTTCACAATGGTTTGATTCCTTTCACTTTTACTGCCGTGTGAGTGTGAAGCAGGACAGCATACAATCCTGATTTGTACATGGTAGAATGGTCAGGATAGATGCACGGGACATACAGCAGAATGGGTAATTGTTCTGTGGACTTTGTTTTGTGAAACTGATGCCTCAGTGTGGCTCCGAGAAAGTGGTATCAATTCTTAGGGAGTTCTCAAGGTGCTCATCGGAGCTCTTGGGTGAAATGTTAGTCTTCATTTTGGTGCTTCACCCCGAAAATATTTGCTCCCAAATGTATTTGCTGCCAGAAAGCAGTGATATACTGCGATAAAAGAAGAAAGGATAAAATGTCCTTGCAAAATAAGATCTGAGAAGAAAAACTGGTTAAACAGAATTATGTTGCAGATATATGGCAGGAGATGCTAGCTGAGCAGCTGCTTGGAAATCCTGTTTGCTGGGCAGAACAAAGAGGGAGGGACTTTATGGGATACAATGGTAGCTCCAGTTGGGCAAAACAACAAACACTGAAACCATATTATCAAGCATGTATGAACAAAAGAAAGAAAGGGGGGTACCTACCAGGGGGTGGCAGATGGGCGCATTGAGATGAGTGTGAACCCCAAGAACCTCAGCCAAAAGGAAATGGGGAAAGTCTGAGTAGCGTTGGGGTACAGGGATAACAGTGGCAGACAGCCCCCAGAGCATTGTGCCCCACAGGACTGTCCCTTTATTCACATAAACACACCAGAAGGCTGTGCTACCATTCAGCAAGACCTGGACAGACTGGAGAGCTGAGCAGCAAGAAACCAGATGAGGTTTAACAAAACCAAGTGTAGAGTCTTGTACCTGGGAAGGAATAACCATACGTATCAGTACAGGTTGGGGAATGACCTGCTGGAGAAGAGCTCTGCAGAGAAGGACCTGGTGTTCTGGTGGACAACACATTGGCCATGAGCCAGGAGTGAGCCCTGGTGGCCAAGAAGGCCAGTGGGATCCGGGGGTGCATTAAAAGGAGCGTGGCCAGCAGGCCGAGGGAGGTGATCCTCCCCCTCTGCTCTGCTCTGCTCAGCCTTTACCTGGAGCACTGCACCCAGTTCTGGGCTCCCCAGTACAAAACAGACAGGGATCTCCTAGAGAGTCCAGCAGAAGGCCACAAAGATGATAAAGGGCCTGGAGCATCTCCCCTGTGAGGAAAGGCTGGGTTACCTGTGCTTTACGGAATCAAACTCTATAACCCAGAGTTGGTTATAAAGCAGGTCTGTTTTTATTCAGCATTTGGCACCAAGCTGGGTGCAAGGAGGATAGCTCCTCCGAACTTGCACACTGGAAGACAAAAGTGTGGTACAGATACAGGCCAAACTAATACATAATCAGTGTTTTTCCTGGAATTTGTATACATATTCATTACATTTCCGAGAACCCATCAGCATATGGTCCCTCCCTCCGGCACATGCACCCTGGGCAGTGGGGGTCTTCTGGTGGTCATGGGATGAAGGCTCATTGTCTTCAACAGAAGTAATCCCATCCTGACCATTCCTTGTGTTTCTTCAAGTTTACAATATCTTTTCTTATCTGGCCTCACATCCTGCTTACCTGCATTCCTATACAACAGTTAACCTTATCTTGTCCTCTTCTAACTCACCTGGGTCTGTTCAGCCTTGAGAAAAGAAGACCGAGAGGTGATCTGATTACTTTTTGTAAGCATCTTAAATGTGGGAGGCAAAGGCACATGGCCAACCTTGTGGTCGGTGGAGACAGGACAGGGGGAAACAGCCACAAACCGGAGCGCAGGAAGTTCTGCACCAATATGCGAAGGAACTTCTTTATGGTGAGGTGACGGAGCTCTGTAGCAGGCTGCCCAGGGCGGCTGTGGATTTTCCTTCTCTGGAGATACTCCAGACCCGCCTGCACGCCCTCTGTGCAGCCTGCTGTAGGGGGCCTGCTTTGCAGGGGGGTCTGGACTCGATGATCTCTGCAGGTCCCTTCCAACCCCTACAGTTCCGTGATAAAGAAAGCTGAAGACTCCCCGCTGCCTCCTTCAGGGATAAAGGTGGCCGAGCGAGCCGACTGGAACAGGAATGTTCCTCACAGCAGTGCACGGCATCTCCTCCCCCACCGCCACCCACGGGAGCGCCCGCGCAACCGCACCGCAGCCGGACAGCTCGACCGGAAGTGCTCTCCCCCGCGTCTGCGCGGCTTCCGGCGGACGGGGCAGCCCTGACCGGAAGTGCTCTCCCTCACGCCTGGGCGGCTTCCGGCGGCGTGGGGCTGGATCTAACCAGTAGCCCCGGGCGTCGGTACCGAGCCGGGAGAACGGCGGCCGGCTCTTCCCAGCAGAGCGGGTGAGGCCGGGCGAGCAAGGGCCCGGCAGAGCGTGCGAGGCCGCGGCTCGGGCCGGGGAGCCGGGCCGCGCACCGGGAGGAGCCGTGCGCGGTGCTGAGCTGCGGTGCTGCGCTCCTTAGCGGAGCTGGCGGGGTTAATTCCGCACCTGGCGTGTTCCATCGCCGGCCGTCTTGAGTGAGGTCACGCGGGATGTGCGGGACAGCCGGGCCCAGCCGGCACGGGCTCCCGAACGGAAAGCCCGGTTTAGCAGCCGGGTGCTCGCGCAGAGCGTTAGAAGGTTGACCTTCCTCGCGGCCCGCCTGGTGGGGTGAGGCGTTGGAACTGGCAGTGAGAACGCTTTGTGTGAGTGGTACAGCAGCACTGAGTGTGGGTTTCCTCAGGCAAGAAAGGACGCTTAATCCGCTGGCTCTGAAATCTCTCGCAGATGGTCATGGCTTCCTGGGTTCAGCCCGGCTTTGACTGCTCCCCTCTGTCAGAGCTATTAAAAGGCAGGAAGGCCTGCCTGGCCACGGAGGGGCAGAGCTGGACAGAAGAGAATTGGCAATCAGCGTTAACCATTGTGGAATGGGTACAAAACCCAGCAAAGCAAAATAAAAACCTGCCAACGAATCTCCAACAGCAGAGTAATTCTTTATTTAAAAAATAGTAATAACTTAAAAAAGAAAAAGGCAAGGGGGGGAGGCATTAACCCTATGCATTCCTAGTAGGGAAGTGTGCTGCCTCCCCAGGGCCCAGGTCACAGACATCAGCAGAAAACTTTCCGGCCTGGTTCATCCTTCCTGCTATTGTCCTTTACTGAAGCTCAGGCTGGTGGTGATGAACTTGCTGACTGAAGCCTTAGGGCTGTCCTAAGGGACTGCTGTGTGTTCGGGTGATTAGTGGATGGAGTGGGAGTACAGATGGTGTTCTCTGTGTCTTCAGTGGCAGTGAAGGATACTGAGAGGACCGGAAAAATGCTTGTGATAAATACATGGCTGAGAGGCTGGTACCACTGCTGCAACTTTGTTGTGTTTTTTTTGACAGTGAGGCAGTTCACTGGTTTAGTCTGCATCTGGTCTGATGGCTGCAGATGGGTCCCATCTGTCTCAAAGGGAGAAAAGGATCGCAGCCCAGGAGCTGGCAGGGCTTGTTGAGAGAGCTTTAAACTAAGTATGAAGGGGGAAGGGAATGGAATGAGGTGTGCTAGAGATGAGTCTGGGGAACAGTGTTAGGGCTGGAGGTGAGGCCAGTGGCTCAGCTGAAATGCGTCTGCACCAGTGCACACAGTGTGGCCAAGAAGCAGGAGCTGGAAGTCATCATGTGGCATGCAGACTATGAGTTAGTTGTCACTACTGAAACATGGTGACATGGTGACTGTTACAACTGGAGTGCTGCAATGGATGGCTGAATAAATTCTTCAAAAGGTGTAGGTAAAAAAGGAGGTGTGGTGGCATGGCGCTCTGTTAGAGAACAGTTTGATATCACAGAGCTCGGGGCTGGGGATGGTAAGGTTGAGTCCCTGTGGGTCAGGATCAGGGTGAAGACCAACAAGGTGGACATCCTGGTGGGGGTCCATTACAGAATGCCAGACCAGGATGAAGAGACAGATGAGGCATTCTATGAGCAGCTGGTGGGAGTTGTGCAATCACTAGCCTTTGTTCTCATGGGGAACTTCAGCTTGCCAATGGTCCCTTGTTTGGAATTCCCCACCAAGATGATTCTGTTTTCTTCTAGGATAACAGACAGAAATGCTTGTTCATGCTGATGTCCCAGTCTCTGATAATGTTGCTACTGCTGTTCCAAAATCCAGGTTCTCTATGTTGGTGTGCACACAAGAGTGAGATATTTATTTCAGGTCTTCATAGAGATGAGTGTGAGTAGTTCACTCACAGGGCTAGCATGCCTTCTGTGTATATAGATTTCTTTTGTGGACAAGAAATGTAGGATCACATTGCCTCTGATTCTACTGATAAGAGTTTACCTACAGGAATGGTTAGCTACCCATTTCCATTTGAAGGGTCAGCCCTGTCCTACTTTCATTTCTCCTGTAATTGATAATCAAAGTCAATGCCATTTGCATTTCATTCAACCCCTCTTTGTACCAGGATACAGTCAATTTTAAAAGTTGGAATGGATTTGGAGCAGGACAGAGTTCATAGGTACTAGATGGAAGCTGAGCTGTAGAATAGAGTTAAATGGAGGAGAAAGTGTTATCCATAATTTATTCAGTCATAATGGAAATATACGCAACCCTCCATCTGTGGACCAAGACTGAAAACTCCAGTGCTGGATCCAAGAGCGGATACTATCCATCTTTCTGTCTTCCTCTCCTTATTCCTCTGTCTCTTACTCTCTTCTCTCTTATTATTATCATCTTTCTGATTTCTGTGCTCTGGAGAAGTACAATTTCTTCATTCCCGTCTACCAGGCCTACTCCCTTCAGTGTCTCTAAAACTATTCAGAAATAGAAAAATAAAAAAAGAGCAACCCTCAAATCTTCCTCTCAGCTATTTGCCACCTTCCTCTTGTGTGTTACCCTACACCTCTTTCCTATGTTGAATGGCAATTGCTCAGTCACGGCCTGAGTCAGCGACTGAGCACCTGGGGAAGGAACACAGACAGCACTGGGAGCACAGGAGGAAGCAATTCACCTAACCTCACTGAAGGGCTAGCTGCCCCAAGGGAGGGATCTCTACCTGGAAATCCCTTCTTTTGGAGCATTTGGCAAGCCCTGATCCTTGGGATGGGCAAGCAGATCTTTCTTTAACTGGATTATGACCATCACCCTTTTTGGGTAATTTAGATGCTGTGAAAGAATAGAGAATCACCTTGGCAGTGGATTCAGAACAGGTTATTCCATGGTGGTAGACAAAGGAAAAGGGAGCTCACTGTGCATAGTACAGCCTTGCTCTGGCCAAAACTCCCCTGTTCAAGGAGAGTTGTTGACTGCAGTCTTCGTAAATTTAACAGGCGTAAAAGGATGTCTGAGAGGAACTAGGGGAGGGACTTTGAGGCTTCTGTTTGTAGCTTCTGGTCAAGTTCTCTTACAGCCCTATTGGCTGCACCAACACTGGAACCCAGACCAGTGCTCTTTTTTCTTTTTTTTTGTCTTTTTCTCTGTCCCATGGTGTCCCCTCTCTCTTTTTCTTTATTTTCCCCTTATAAAGTTGTTAAGTATCACACTCTTTATTTGGATTTCTTATAAAGTTGAATACTTTAGCTGCACAGCTTAGATAAATGTAATTTTAAGACATTACATTACAAAACTGACAATACTTTTAAGGTAATTGTTGTACGGAGAATCTCATTAAAATTGTTGATTGTGTTTGGATTGAGAATGTCGAGTCACCTAGCTCTAATCAAGGGGATTTGCAAATCAGGTCACCCTTATCTTGCTTCTTGGGTGACACCATTAAAAAGAAGATAAATCCATTATACCATCATTTTTATGCTTAGCACCACTGTGAATCAGTAACTAGGCTGCAAAGTGTAGTTAAAATCATAAGTATCAGAATCAGTAGATGCTGATTTGATCATCACAGGCTGGTTCAACTGTTCTGTCATGCAATATTCTCTCTTTTCAGTGGGTGAAACCCTAAGGACCGTGTTGTTGTTGTTGTTGTGCTCTGTGTGCCTGAGTGTGGGGAGGGACGGAAGGGGGTGCGTTCAGATTGCTCTTCCATTATCAACATACTTTCCTGCAAGTCCTGTTAGATGAGCATACCATTTCCTAATGGATTTTCTGCAGCGGATTCTGGGGGAGCAGTCCTCATTAGTCTTGCTCCCAGTAAATTAAAAGATCCTATAGTTGGCACAGGCTGTCCTTTATATATTGTGTCAACTTGCTTAACTGCTCGGGCTGAAGATAGCAGTCCCTTTTCCCATACATAATATAGCACTGTACAGTTTCTTTAAACGTAGCTAAGCTGGACAGTAAGTGGCTGCTGCTGCTTGCCCCACCTGTTTGGTAGAAGTTCCTTTGATTACGGTGCTCAGTGTGTATGGCAGAAAAAGTTGTGGGTGACAGAAAGTTTTTCTTTCCAGCTGTATTGCTGTAACTTCAGCAATTCCACCCCACGCCACAGCAGAAATGTGGTACTGGAGTACTGCAGTAGTTTTTGATTCAAGGTGGGCAGGGACTGTGCAAAGTACACTGCCTTTTTAGCATCAGTGTTTGAAGCTGGCACCAGGTCATGTGTTTAAAACATCAAAACCCCAAATATTTCTGATGAGTATTTATAATTGTGGAACAAGTGGGTGACATGAATTTCTCACCCAGGAGCCAGAAATTTGCTTTGGCAATTTGGGCCACGGTATTTTGTTTCTTTTACATTAGTAATCTTAACTCTTTGCTGCCTGATTTGCATGCTCAGTTTCTGAAGCCCTAGTGGGAGCTCCATCACTGATTTCTCATTTCTGGAATGCTACAGGTAGACTAAAGATAATGCCTGGAGGCTGATTATAAGTCAGGACTCTAGGAATGGGTAAAACTGATGCTTTCCTCATGCTTCATTACTCCACTTTGGGAGGTTTCTTTGCAGATATAGATATCCAGTTTATCAGAAGCTGGCTGTCCATGGTTTGGATGGGCGTATGTTCAGCTGGGTGAAACACTGGCTGGATGCCGGGCCCAAAGAGTTGTGGTCATGGAGTTAAATCCAGTTGGCAGCCAGTCATGAGCAGTGTCCCCCAGGGCTCAGTACTGGAGCTGCTTCTATTTAACATCTTTATTAACGATCTTGATGAGGAGATTGAGTGCACCCTCAGTAAGTTTGTAGATGACACCAAGTGGGAGGGGTTGTTGATTTGCCCGAGAAAGGCACTACAGAGGGACCTGGATAGACTAAATCAATGGGCAAAGGTAAACTGCATGAGTTTCAACAGGGTCGAGTGTCAGGTCCTGCATTTTCGTCACAACAACCCCAGGCAACGCTACGGGCTTGGGGAGGAGTGGCTGGAAAGCTGCCTGATGGAAAGGGACCTTGGTGTACTGGTGGACAGTTGGCTGAATGTGAGCCAGCAGTGTGTCCAGGTGGTCAAGAAGGCCAGTGGTATCCTGTCTTCTATCAGGAATGGTGTGGTGAGCAGGACCAGGAAAGTCATCCTGCCCCTGTACTCTGCACTGGTGAGGCCTCACCTCGAGTGCTGTGTTCAGTTTTGGGCACCTGATTACAGAAAGGACACAGGGGTGCTGGAGCAGATCCAAAGAAGGGCAGCAAGGCTTGTGAAGGGCTTGGAAAATATGGCCTATGAGGAGAGACTGAAGGAACTGGAGCTGTTTAGTCTGGGGAAAAGGAGGTTGAGGGGAGACCTTATTGCTCTCTTTCAATATCTGAGAGGTGATTGCAGCAGAGCAGGGCTGGTCTCTTCTCACTGGTGACAGGATGGGAGGAAATGGCTTTAAGTTGCGCCCGGGTAAGTTTAGGTTGGATATCAGGAAAAACTACTTTACAGAAAGGGTTGCTAAGCACTGGAATGGGTCCCCAGGGAGATGGTTGAGTCACCATCCCTGGATGTGTTTACAGACCATCTGGATGCGGTGCTCAGGGACATGATTTAGCAGAGGGTTAGAGTTTGGGTAATATGGTTAGGTTGTGGTTGGACTTAATGATCTTTAAGGTCTTTTCCAACCTGAGCAATTCTATGATTCTGTGATTGCGTGTTGCCACCAACTCCAGCAACCAGTCGACTCCTAGGTTACTGTTTGTAGCATTTTGTGCCTTTCGGTGTCAATTTCCATAAACCTTTTTGAACCCTAGGGCATTGAGCATTTTGGAAAAAAATAAACAGAATATCCTTAAGAGAATTTTAAAGAAAGTGTCCCTGCATAATTTTCAGAGACGTGAAAGGCGTGCTGGGCTCCAAAGGAAGCTCATATGTGTTGACCAGGTGTCATTCAGGCTCAAAATGTGGTTTCAGAGTTGAGAGGGACACATAATAACGTTGTTGGATGAGCAGCTCTGCCAGAGTCATGAACGTTCTCTCATCTGCTCTGTTTATGTCATTTAAGCGTCACTTCCAGCCCCCAAGCCTGTGGTGATCTCCCTGCTGGAAGGAAGGGATGACCCCTGAATCCCAGATGTGCACACCTTGGAGGACATGGCAGAAGAGCTCAGCACAGGTGAGAGGGGGGTGAAAGGAGGAGGCTGGGAAAAGCTGTCTCTGACTGGGAAATATTTTGGCACCATGTCGTATTTCTGAATTTCTTCTGTCCTCCAGCATGTGATGGTATCACAGCTATGAAGGAAGATCTGCAGAACAGTGGCATGGCCCAGAGGCAGTGTGTTAGTGTCTCTGTTGGAAAAACCAGGAAGGATGTCCAAGGGGGTGTGGAGCAAGGAGAGCATGTCAAGAAGCCACTGGGAAACTGTCCAGGAAAGAAAGTGAAGAAACACCTAGACTGCAGCACAGGTCAGAAGCAACATAAAGACTCAGTGAGCAAGGAAGTGTGCCATAAGAAAAGTCAAAATCCTTGTGATGGGAGTGAGAAAAGCTTTCAAACTTATTCTGACTGTGTTAACCAGCAGCACATCCGTGCAGGAGACAGACCCTTTAAATGCCTCGAGTGTGACAAGAGCTACATAAAAAGTTGCAACTTGCATATCCACCAGTGCATCCACACATCAGAGAAACCTGACAATTGCCCCGAGGGTGAGAAGAACTTCAGCTCAGAACTTCATTCCCACCAGTGCACGCACTCAGAAGACAGACCCTACAAGTGTCAACAGTGTGGGAAGAGCTTCAAAAGCAGTTCTAAACTCCTTTCCCACCAGCACATCCACACAGGAGAGAGACCCTTTAAGTGTCCTGAGTGTGGCAAGAGCTTCAAAAGCCATTCTGACCTCATCTACCACCAGCGCATCCACACAGGGGAGAGAGCTTTAAAGTGTTCTGAGTGTCCAAAGATCTTCAGAAGCAGTTCTGACCTTGCAATCCACCAGCGCATCCATACAGGAGACAAACCTTACAAGTGCCCTGTGTGTGAGAAGAGCTTCCGGCAGTGCTCCCACCTCATGATCCACCAGCGCATCCACACAGGAGACAGACCCTACAAGTGCCCCATTTGTGGGAAAGGCTACAAAAGCAGTTCTCATTTGAAGAGCCACCAGCGCATCCACACGGGAGAAAGACCGTTCAAATGCCCTGTGTGTGGAAAGAGCTTCAAAAGCAGTTCCAACCTCATCCGCCACCAGCACATCCACACGGGAGAGAGACCCTTTAAATGCCCAGAGTGTGAGGAGAGCTTCAAAAGCAGTTCTGACCTCATCTACCACCAGAGCATCCACACAGGAGAGAGACCCTATAAGTGCCCCGAGTGTGGGAAGAGCTTCAGAAGGAGTTCCAACCTGACAATCCACCATCGCATCCACACAGGAGAGAGACCTTTTAAGTGTCCACAGTGTCCAAAGAGCTTTAAAAGCAGTTCCCACCTTATCTACCACCAGCTCATCCACACAGGAGAGAGAGCCTTTAAATGTCCTGAGTGTTCAAAGAACTTCAAAAGCAGTTCCCACCTCATCCGCCACCAGCGCATCCACACAGGGGAGAAAGACCCTACAAGTGCCCTGAGTGTGGGAAGAGCTTCAAAAGCAATTCCAACCTCAGAGGTCAGCAGCACATCCACACAGGATAGAGACACTGCAAGTACTCTGAGTGTGGGGAAGGCTTTAGAAGCAGTCGTGAACTCGACTCTCAGAGGCACATCCACAGAGTAGACAGGTGATAGAAGTGCCCTGAGTTTGTGAGAAGCTTCAGAAGCAGTTCCAGCCTCCTTACCTACCAGCACGTCCACACAAGAGATGGAGGCTGCAAGTGCCACAAATGTGGGAAGGTCTTCAGCTAGAACCCCAACCTGGTTACCTGCTTGTGGATTTGCATGATGATGAACCTTCATAAATTGCTTGAGCTCTGGAGCCAAAGCAAATCACGTTCCTCCTTCCTTCTGGGGGAATTGCCTATATTGCTCTCTTTCTGCTGCAGACAAGGCAAGTGGAATACAAAGCAGAATCCAGTGATTATGACAGGTGGATCAGAAGCACGTTTCTGCCAGGTTTGTGTGCAGGGAATTGTTGTTCTCACCCCAGAGAAACTCATCTGCTGTGGGTCAACAGATGAGGATCCAGATTAAACCTCAACTGGACCAAGAAGTCACTCTGTAGGGAATGCAGGAAGAGCTTCAGCTGGAGCTTAACTTTTAGTAGACCCCAGTAAACCAACACAGGAGAGAGCCCCTATGAGCACCTTGACTGCTGGAAGAAGTACATCCAGAGCTGGGAGCTCATCACACACCAGTGGGTACCAGTTTGGAACACACCCTCTATGAATGTGCTGCCTGCGTTTGCCTGAGCCTGCTGCTGCCAGGGGAGGATAGGAAGGACACCACCTGGGTGAGGTTCGAGCAGGTGGATGAGCTGCTCAGCCTGGTGGTGGAGCTTAGGAAGGAGGTAGAGAGTTAAGAACCATTAGAGAGTGTGAGAGGGAGATAGACTGGTGGTGTGACTCTCTGCGAGAAAGAAGCAGAGATTGCAACCCCCAGCCTGTAGTGGACCCTCTCCCTTGCTGTGGTCAAACTGAGGGAGCCAACTTGAGAAGAGAGGAGGAATGGCAGCAGGTCCCACCTCAGTGAAGCAGGCAGCACCCATCCTGACCTTCCTTGGTTCCTCAGGTGCCTCTAAGTAATAGGTTTGAAGCCCTGAAACTGGAGGGTGAGGTGGCTGAGAATGAGGTGGAGGGACAGCCTCCAAGATTTTCTAAGGAGAGGCAGTCGGCTCCACACTTGAAGACTGCCTCCTCCAGTAAAGAAAGGAGGGTGAGAGTCATAGGTGACTCCCTTCTAAAAGGAACTGAGGGCCCAATTTGCTGGCCTGACCTCACCTGTAGGGAAGTGTGCTGCCTCCCTTAGGGCACGGGTCAGGGATATCTCTAGAAAGATTCCTGGGCTTATTCGCCCATCTGATTACTATCCCTTACTGGTAGTTCAGGCTGGCAGTGATGCTGCTGCTGAGAGAAGCCTGAAGGCTATCAAAAATGACTTCAGGGGACTGGGGAGGATACTTGATGGAGTGGGCGTGCAGGTGGTTTTCTCTTCTATCCCTTCAGTGGCAGGGAAGGACGCTGAGAGGATCAAAAAAACCCTTCTCTTAAATAAATGGCTTAGAGGTTGGTGCAGGCACAAGAATTTTGCTTTTTTTGACCATGGGGCAATTTACTCGGCTCCTGGCATGACGGCTGCAGATGGAACTCACCTGTCTGCAATGGGTAAAAGGATCCTAGCCCAGGAACTGGCGGGACTCATTGAAAGGTGTTTAAACTAGGTAAGAAGGGGGAAGGGGACAAAATGAGGACCACTGGGGTTGAGCGGGTAGTTCGAGGCTCAAAACGGAGATGGGTGATGAGGGTGGAGTTCGAAGGGATGGAGAGTGGCAGGGGGATGCTGCTTCCCTAAAGTGTCTGTACACTAATGCGCGCAATATGGGAAATAAACAGGAAGAGTTGGAGATCTGCATGTGGTTGCACGGCCACAATCTCATTGCAGTCACAGAGACGTGGTGGGACAGTTCGCATGACTGGAATGTTGTCATGGAGGGCTGTGTGCTTTTTAGGAAAGATCGGCTGGCAAGGCGGGGTGGTGGAGATGCTCTTTATGTGAGAGAGCAGCTAGAATGTATTGAACTCCACCTGGGGGAGAGTGGTGTAGCAGTGGGTGAGAATCAAGGGGTGGACTGGTATGGCTGACACTGTTGACACTGATCAGGAAGAGGAGGTTGATGAAGCTTTCCACATGCAACTGGAAGCAGTGTCACAATCCCAGGGGCTGGTGCTTATGGGGGACTTCAATTATCCAGATATTTGCTGGATAAGCAACATGGCCAGGCACGCGCGGTCCAGACAGTTCCTGCAGTGTGCTGAAGACAACTTTCTGATGCAGGGGGTGGAGAAACTAATGAGGGGAGGGGTGTTGCTGGACCTTATTCTCACTAATAAGGAAGGGCTTGTCAAGGAAGTAAAGGTCGAGGGCAGCTTGGGTAGTGACCACGAGATGGTGGAGTTCGAGATCTTGAGTAGAAGAAGCATTGCAAAAAGTAGGATTGCTACCCTGGACTTTAAGAGAGCCAACTTTCTGGAATCTACTTGGAGCTATCCTGTGGGTAGGGTGTTAGAAGGTCAGGGGGCCTGTGAGAGCTGGTCGGCATTTAAACAGCTCTTCTTCCAAGCTCAGGATCAGTGCATCCCTGTGAGCAAGAAATCAGGAAAGGGTGGCAGGAGACCTGTGTGGATGAGCAAGGAGCTCATGCACAAACTCAAAGGAAAGAAGGTCCAGGAAATGTGGAAAAAGGGTCTGACCACTTGGGAAGAATATAGAAATGTTGTTAGGGCCTGCAGGGATGCGACAAAGGCTAAAGCCCGCCTGGAATTGAATCTGTCAGAAGTGATAAAGGATAATTAAAAAGGCTTTTTTAAGTATGTTAACAGTAAAAGGAAGACTAGGGAGAATGTGCCTCCCCTACTAAGTGAGGGGGGTGTTCTGGTAACAGGAGATGCTGAGAAGGCAGAGATGCTGAATGCCTTCTTTGCTTCTGTCTTCAGTGAAAAAGCTCTCCCTTGGGAATCCCAGACCCTGGAGGTTAGTAAGAGGGTCTGGGGAATGGAAGACTTCCCTTTAGTCAGGGAAGAGTTGGTCCGAGAGTGCCTAGGCAACACCAATGTTCATAAATCCATTGGACCTGATGGGATGCATCCACGGGTGCTGAGGGAGCTGGCAGAGGTGATTGCTGAACCGCTCTCTGTCATCTTTGAGAGGTCTTGGAGAATGGGGGAGGTGCCTGAAGACTGGAGGATAGCCAGTGTCACTCTGGTCTTCAAAAAGGGCAAGAAGGAAGATCCAGGTAATTACAGGACAGTCAGCCTCACCTCTGTCCCTGGAAAGGGATGCCATCTCCAGACAACTGGAAGAAAAGGAGGTTATCAGGAGTAGTCCGCATGGACTCACCAGGGGGAGGTCGTGCTTGACCAACCTGGTAGCCTTCTATGATGTTGTCTCTGGCTGGGTGGATGGGGGGAAGAGCAGTGGATGTAGTCTACCTTGATTTCAGCAAGGCATTTGATACTGTCTCCCATGATATCCTTATAACAAAGCTGAGGAAGTGTGAGATAGATGGGTGGACAGTGAGGTGGGTTGAGAACTGGCTGACTGGCAGAGCACAGAGGGTCGTCATTAGCGGTGCAGAGTCTGGTTGGAGGCCTGTAACCAGCGGTGTTCCTCAGTGCTCAGTGTCCGGTCTTGTTCAACATCTTCATCAGTGATCCTGATGAGGGGATAGTGGCCACCCTCAGCAAGTTTGCTGATGATATGAAGTTGGGAGGATTGGCTGACACACCTGAAGGCTGAGCTGCCATTCAGTGAGACCTGGACAGCTGGAGAGCTGGGCAGTAAGTAACCAGATGAGGTTTAACAAAAGCAAGTGCAGAGTCTTGCATCTGGGGAGGAATAATTGCATGCACCGGTACAGGATGGGGGATGAGCTGCTGGAGAGGAGCTCTGCGGAGAGGGACCTGGGTGTCCTGGTGGACGACAGGTCGGCCATGAGCCAGCAATGTGCACTTGTGGCCAAAAAGGCCAATGGCATGCTGGGGTGCATTAAAAAGAGCGTGGCCAGCAGGTCGAGGGAGGTGATCCTCCCGCTCTACTCTGCCCTGGTAAGGCCTCATCTGGAGTACTGTGTCCAGTTCTGGGCTCCTGGGTACAAAAAAGACAGGGATCTCTTGGAAAGAGTCCAGCGGAGAGCCACAAAGATGGTGAAGGACCTGGAGCATCTCCCCTGTGAGGACAGGCTGAGTGATCTGGGTCTGTTTAGCCTTGAGAAGAGAAGACTGAGAGGGGACCTGATCCAGGTCTATAAATATCTAAGGTGTGGGGGGCAAAGTGGCGAGGCCAGACTGTTTTCAGCAGTGTGCGGAGACAGGACAAGGGGAAACGGCCGAAAACTGGAGCATAGGAAGTTCCGCACCAATGTGCGCAAGAACTTCTTTAGGTGAGGTGACGGAGCACTGGAACAGGCTGCCCAGGGAGGTTGTGGAGTCTCCTTCTCTGGAGATATTCACGACCCGCCTGGACGCCTACTTGTGCAACCTGGTGTAGGGAACCTGCTTTGGCAGGGGGGTTGGACTCGATGATCTCTGGAGGTCCCTTCCAACCCCCAAGATTCAGCGATTCTGTGAGAAGAACCTTATGAGAACATTGACACTGAGGAGAAGTCCTATCCATGCCTGTATTGCAGCAAGTGCTTCAACCACAGCTCCAAGCTGACAAAGCTGCATTGAGTCCACATGGCAAGAAGCCTTACAGATACCTCAAGTCTGTAAGAAGGGCTTTGTGCAGGAGCAAGAGTTCCCCACTCACAGGAGATTGCACTCATGGAAGAAATGCTACGTGTGTCCCAAATGCAGGAAGAGGTTCAACAAATTAAAAAAAAAAAAAAAAAATCTCTTTCCATGCCTCATTTTCTCTTCTGCTCTTCCTGCAAGCAGATTTTTGAACTTGTTTCCTAAGGAATAACATGTGTAGGAATGTTCTGTGTGTCTGTGTGCATGTATTCCTTTCAGTAATTTCTGATTCCACTGATTAATCAGATGCAAAGGTCAGGAGAGCAGTAAAGTGGCTCCTACATGTTTACTGAAAATCACTTGCAGTTGAAAGGGAAGGAGGAGAATAAATGAACTGACTTGTCCCAATTTTTTTTTTTTCCTTGGAGTCTGACCCTGTTTTCTTAAAATAAAAAAATGATGCATGGAAGATGGGGAAATGTGGAGTCAAAGAATCAGTTGAGTTGGACTCTTAAAGGTGATGTAGTCTAACTCCCCTGCAATGAACAAGGAAATCTACAGCTAGATCAGGTTGCTCAGAGCCTTCTCCAGCCTGACCTTATATGTATCCAAGGATTGGGCATCTACCACCTCTCTGGGTAACTTGTTCTAGTGCCTCACCACCCTTTTTTGTTATATCCAATCTAAATCTCCCCTCTTTTAGTTTGAAAACATTTCTCCTTGTCCTATCACAACTGACCCAGCTAATTGTCTGTACCCTTCTTTCTTACAACCCCATTAAATACTGAAAGGCCACTCTCAAGTCTCCACAGAGCATTCTCTTCTCTAGGCTGAACATCCCCTGCTCTCTCAGCCTGTCCTCACAGGGGAGGTGTCCCATCCGTTGGATCATTTTGAGGAGGGTATTTTTTCGTTTTTTTTTTTTTTTTTTAGCACTAATTCCAGCCCACTTCTTGCTTCTGGGGGCAGGCATGTTTGGTATATACTGCCATCACCCTTCCTTAATCGTGCTACACATTGGCTATACTCCTTTTTCCAGGTGGTTTGTTCAGGAGCTCAGGGCAGCTGTTAGACACCAAGCTCGGTTGGCACGGATACACATGTGAAAAGCTTAGTTTTTTGTTCCTACATTCAGCATCCCAAGTTTCAGCAGGTGCCGGGAGCAAAATCAGAGCAAACCCACAGCAGAGATTTCGGAGTGCAAGAAGCTCTGCACTGCATGTTTGTTTTGCAAGATATCCTTGCACTGCGGCAGGATTCTTCTCCACTCATGCTCTGCAAGGCTGGCTGGGCAGAAAAGATGCTCATGTGTCTCTCCTCTCTTGTGACCTCAGAAGGTGTTCATTATCGAGCAGTTTCCTCTGGAGTCACCATATCCCCAGAGACATGCAGGAGCACAGGGAAGACTTTCTCTATATTTTCTCTCCCCAGAAAAATTTAATTGCTGAATTCCCCCCCTAGGTTTTAAGGTGCACCATTTGCAAAGGTAAGGTTTTTTTCCCACTCACAGAATCTACCTGTTTTGACTGCTTTGCAGAAGAGGCCTACAGGAGTCCTGAGCCCTTGCATAGCAGGAACAGGAGGATTTTGGGATCCAAGATTGTTTGTTTTCCTTGTGATGGTAGGATTGGATACCTGAAGGAGGAGGACTTCCATTCTTGAAGTTGTTCACGCAGTATGATGTGCAAGGGAGACTTTGTCACTTGGCTAGTTGAAATAGCAGTTGCATCCAGCCTGCAGAAAGCTGTGCAACAAGATGTTCATCATTCATACACAACAGCTTGAAATTTCATCTCCTCTGCTTGATGGGGAGCAGCCCCAGCATGTGTTAAGGGTTCAGGACCTAGGGGGTCAGCAAACTGGAAAAAGCAATAGTGAATGTATCAGCCACAATGGAAAGAATTAAGAACCTGACTTTAGATGCCATCCAGGGTCTGCAGACAGAGATCTTCTTTGAGGTCTTGCAGAATAGAATGTCCCTAGACCTTCACACAGCAAAGGCAGGAGGGGTCTGTATGATAATTAACCAAAGTTGCTGTGCTTGTATGGATCAAAATCAACAGGTAGAAGCTGATTTACAGACAATTTGGAGACAGGTTAAAGTTGTACACGGTCTCCTTAGATGACACTTCATTTGGATTCCTGGATATCTAGCATAAGCTCAATCACTGGCTCCCTAACTTTACCTCGGTAAAGCAACTGTTTGTAGCAGTAGTTGTACTGATTATCCTTATAGGGATAACCTGCATAGGCATGCAGTGTTCTTTCTCGTGTTGTCCCAGGAGAAAAAGACCTAGATGATTATGCCAAGAGACATATGAACCACCAGGTGGAATCTAGAAAGTAATTCAGGAAGGTGTTAATGGACAGTGGTGCATTGTAGGCAAAAGGATTTGCCTAGGATATAAAAAAAAGGGGAGCTGCTTGTATACAGGTAAGCTCAAGAACAGAATGCAGAGTTGCACAAACTCACTGACAAACGATAAGAAAGAAGAGTAGATGCTCTGTTGTTGAGGATAGCACTGTGAAACAGATGCTTCAGCCCAACACAACACCAATATGAGCTGGGTCAGGCTGTCCCCAGCCCACTTAAAAGGTTGGAAGTTCACAGTGAGGTAGACTTCTAGTCTTCATTCAATGACCAGCAGAGATCCCCACCACATTCTATGATGCATGCTCAATCATTTTATGATTTTCCTGGCAGGATTTTGAATGTGAGTGATGCCTAATTCAGCAATTTTTGTTCATCCTTCCAAAGCTTTGAAGCCCACTCCTTCCCAGCCTGAATGCTGCCATAAACTGCAATGTATCACTCTGAATAAGTTTTGTGCTGCACTGCATTGCAAACAAACCGTTGTATTGCAAATAAACAGTGTTGCTCATTAAATCATGGAGCAGTTGAATTCAGTGCTGCTTGTTAACCTCTATGTGTAAACTTATAAATTGAATGTGACCCATGGAACAAATAACACTGGGACAAACAGTATCAGGATTAACACCAAGGACAGAATACCTAAATTTGTATTTAGCAGATACCTTGACTTCCTCCTCCATAGGCAGGATGTGGGGGAAGCCCTCTGCTGTCTGAGCATCAGCAAATCCTCAGCCGTGGAATTCTGGACATTTTCCAGCTGGATCCTTCCAGAACCAGAGCTGGGGATGGAGCAGAACATAGCCCTCCGTGATGCTCCCCCCAGGACGTCCTTGTGCAAGAGCTGTCCTTTGTGAGACGTGCAAAGCCCTGCAGGATGTGGGGGAGGAGCACTGCATGCCCTGCTCTGAGCTCCCATAGGTGGAGTTGGCCTTATCCACCCCTTTTTTGCTGTTTTTGCACCACTGCAACACTTTCGCAGCTCCACAGCGTTGCTCCCAGGACTGAGTGGGGAAGATGCCACTAAAGGAGAAGAAGGAAGAAGAGAAGCCTTACAATGACTACTGTAACCCTGGGCAACAGGGTAAGGGTGTGGAGAGCCTGATGAAGAACATTGATGTGTGCCGTAGTGTGGGCCTGGAGATCATCAACAGGACCAAGACAGTGACACTGAAGGAGTTCAGGTGGGTACCCCTCTGTCCCCTGCTGCTTTCTGCCACCCTGCCTATGAGGGACATCTCCAAAGACAATGGAGAGAGGCTCAGTGCCAAGTGCTGGAGCAATTTCCAGCATGTTCCTCCATCTTGTGGTGTACCTAACTCTGTTTGCACTGCACTGCTGCACACACTTCAAGAAATTCCTTCCTTGTCCCCATCCTTATCCAATTCTTTCCTTGTCTTTATTCTTTCCTTATTCCCTTGGAGGCTTTGCTCAGATTCCCTGCTGTCATCAGAGTGAGTTCTTGTCCCTTCCAGCTTGGGGCAGCCAGTCATGAGCACACATTCAAACCGTGCAAGCATTACGGCTCCTTTCTCTTTTGCTGTTTCCGCCCTCCCCCCCCCATCAGATACCTATACTATTGCTAAGAATCCCTTGAGCCACCTCTTCTTCTGCATCAGCGGTCCCAGCTCTCCCAATGGGGGCAGATTCTCCTATCCCTTCACTATCTCAGTGGACCTCTATAGCTCTCTTTATATTGTCTCCCTTCTACAGGGGGCAAGAACTGGACACAGCACTTCAGGTGTGACCTCAGCTGTGCTAAGCAGAAGGGCAGGATCTCTTACCTCTTTGGGCAGTGCTTTGCCTGATGCAGCCCACAGCACCCTCAGCCCTATTGGCATCAAGGGCACATTGCAGATCATGTCCTTTTCTGCCACTGCTTCCAGCTGGGTGCCCCCAGCATAACCCAGTGCTGGAGTTACTCCTCCCCAGCTGCTGCACCTGCACCTGCACTTCTCCTTGTAGGACTGCATGAGATTCCCATCAGCCAAACTACAAGATGCACAGAGGACACAGCTTGGGTCCAACAAGGCTGGGTAAAGAGGCTTGGCAGGGACAATGAGCTCCCTTTCTGTCATGCCTGCTCTCGTGATGCTGTGCACTAATGATTCTGGGAGTGGTAATTGTGGCTCGGGGATGCTTGGCATTGGCAATGCTTGCACTGGTGAAAGCCTGCTCTCTAGAGAATTCTGAGTCCCACTCAGCACCTCTGCAAATGAGTTCCCCTTGTGTCTCCATCCGCTGGGCTCCAGCTGCCCTTTCTCACCAACCTTCCTTCTACAGGAGCTATTGCTTCAGTGGCCAGAATGTGGATCCCCTGCCCTTTGAAATTGGCCCAGACTCCAAAGGAATATGTGCCTTTGCAAAAACTCCCTACAGCCTGCGAGGGAGCGTGGGGATTGTGGTCTGCAAGGCTGACACTTTCTTTTTGGCCATCACATTCTCCAACCCCTATGACTACATCCTTTACAAAATTGAGTTTGCCTTGGAGATCTTCTCAGAGGAGAACCACCTGGGAATCCTCAGTGATGTCTTCTCCAAAATGATGAAGAGTAAGCCATACTGTGGCTCCTCGCTCTTCCAGCGAGCCACCCTTGAGTCAGAACATGAAACCCTGGAAGTCTCTAAGAGGAACATTCGTGTCCAAGCCAAGATGTCCAACAATGAAAAAGCCATCCTGAAAGTCCAGGTTGAAGAAATAGATCCACCACCCTACCCTACAGACATGTGAAGGGAAGATGGGCACCACTGCTGCCAAAAGGATCCCCTGGGAGATATTCAGCAAGGATGCAGCAAGGCTTCTCCAGTGGTCTTGGAAGGAGGTGGATGGTGATGATGGATCCCATGAGACACCTCGTTGGCTTTGCTATGGAGCTAACAGTGCTCTACAGCTTGCTAACTAACTCATGATTGCATGTGATAAGCAATAAATATATTCTGACCCTCACAGGTTGTGTGTATTCTTTCAGAAAGGCTCAGTGCATGGAGAAAAACTGACAGCAGCTTTATCATGGCAAGACACAGTGACACCACACTATCACTGTGTTCTTCCCTGTTTCTGGTCTCCTGGCTCTGCTTGGATGTCTTAGGTCAGCATAAATGCTAGTGGAGAGCAGCTCCAGGGGAAGTGGAAGTTAAAATTAAGGTTAAGGAAGGGTTAGAGGAAGGAACATAGCTTAGGGCTAGCAGTTAGGGCTAAGGGTTAGAGCACGGTTACTTAAGTCTATTGCTAGGGTCGTGGTAGGGGCAGTTAGGGCCAGGCTCTGTGCTAGCACCATTTCCCCTCTGCCTCTTGCACTGAGAGGGAGCCATTGCCCCCCTCTGTTTGTGATATGTCACTGTTATCAATTTTGTTACTTTTTTTTTTTTAATCACATTACTTACTCCCATTCCCCGCCCCTTTCTCAGAAATCAGACGCTAGAGGAGAAGTGCTCTCTTTTAAAGAAAAAAAAAAACAAAAACAAAAAACCAGCACATCCGGACCAAGGCATAAATCAACAAATGTTGAAAACAAAACGTTGCGTGGGACCTGCTGCTCTGCAGCTCAGGCAAAAGAGAAACCACACCGCTTCCTGGAAAGGAGACATTTCTTGCTCCCACTTCCTCCAGTTCTCCCTCTGCTTTTCCAGGCCAGCCCGTGGGCATCCCAACACCCCACGGAGGTACATAATGTCATCCATCACCCCATAGGGTTGCACAGCCCTACAGAGCACTCTATTGAGGTGAAGAGTCCCAGAGAGTACCCAACGTCCTATTGAGGTGCATAGTGCCCTCCATCATCCCACAGAGGTGCTCAGTCCCACAGTGCAGCTCATGGAGGAGCACAATCCTAGCTGGGATATATGGGGCAGGCACAGTTACAATCCCACCCAAACCCTCCCCAAACTCCCAATGTTCCTGTATCCTGCTAGAGTCCCATTGCATGACCACAGCTCCATTCCAGGTCTAAAGAAGCTGGAGCAATGGGCAGATAGTTTATTGGGGAGTGGACACATGGAGAGTTCCAGCAATGGGGCAGAAGTGACACTGGATATGGGGTGGAGGAATACAATGGATGGAGGGTTATCACATCCTGAAGTCCCCATGCCATAGGGGGACACATGGGTACCCTGGATACAAGGCAAGGGTAAACAAGGGTTGGAAGGTGGCAATGGCCTGGGGACACTGGGCTGTAGGGGGAAACTGGATGTGGGGTGAGGGGACTGAAGGGTTGGAGGGTGACAATGTCCTGAAGTCCCCATGCCACAGGGGAACACATGGGGACATATTATATAGGGCAAGTCCCCAGGCAGCATCACCCATACCCTTGTATGTAGGGTATGTAGGGCGATGTCAATAGAACTCCTCGTCCCCTTTCTCTGCCTGCTGCTGGTTCTGGATCTGCTGCTGCTTCTTGTAGAGCTCGGCCACCTGCAGAGGAAAGAGAAGATGTAGGACCCCCTCCCTCCTTTGTGTCCCATCCCTGCCTCCAACCTGTCACCTGTGTGCTGCTGGTGGCCTCTTCGGGTTTCTTGTCCCCGCGCACACGCAGGAACCGCGGGAAGCGCAGCGAGATGCCCTTGTCCTCATCCACCTTGACAAAACACAGCGTCAAAGTGCCACCAAGGACACATGTCCCTTCCCCATGTCCCACTGTCACACTCACCAGCCCCACAGCTGCCCTGTAGACAGGGGAAATAGACAGGTCCCCACATTTCACCTCCCAGACCTGCACGGCTGCCAGCCAACGGTCAGGGGCCACTGCATTGTCCCAGCGGTAATAGGGACGTGGTTGAGTCAACACGTGTTCCTGGAAGGGACAACATCAACAAATGGCCCAAATTGTCACCAAACAGCCCAAGCTGCCTCCAGGGTGCTACAGCTCCAGCACTTCACCTTGAGGAAGTTGTAGTGTTTCTCCAAACTCTCCTCAGTGAAACCAGTACCTATCTGTAGAGGAACAATGGTTAGGGACAGCCCCCAGCAATGTCCCCAAGCCCATAGGTGCTTTGGGATGATCACCAATGGCGTCTCCAAGCCCACAGGTGGCCCTCGTGGTCACCTTGCAGATGCTTTGGTACTCCTCACTTTCCTCGTCATAGCAGGCTAGGAGGAAGCCCCCATAGATGCCTGCACGCTTGCCCTTGCCCAGGTAGGCACCTATGACAACGAGATCCAGCGTGTCCCCAAGGCCATCGAGGTAGTCCTTCTTCAGCTGTAGAGAGATAGGCAGGGGATTGGAAACAAGGGGAAAGCCACAGAAGGACAGAGAGATAACAAATAGGCCTTCCAGTGCTCACCTTCAGCCACTTGTGTGACCGCTTAGCAATCTCATAGGTGGCCTCCACCTCCAGTGTCTTCACCATGAGGCCCTCACAAGAGGCTGAGGACAACCTGTGGTCACTCAAGGAAGGGAACGTAGGGGTGGCACTCCCTTGGTGGCATTACTCACCCTTGATGGCTTTGTCCAGGAAATCAGAGACCTCATCAGCACTGCGGGTGTCCATCGAGGTGGCAAAGAGGAATTCGCCCTCCACTTCCTTGAATGACTGTCGCAACAACCGACGCCGCGTGGCCAAGGGCTCCCGCACCAGTGGCTGTGGGAGGAACAATGTCATCCCCTTGGGGACGAGGCGTCACCCCCCTGGGGACATACACTCACCTCCCCATTGAGGTATAGCAGATCAAAGGCATAGACGCACACTTGCACCTTAATGGCAGCAGCATCCACATCCTGCAGAGGCATGGAACACAAAGAGGGTGTCACAGCACCATCTTGCTGCTGCCCCTCGTGTTCCCAAGCCTGCCCTCACCTTTCTCTTCCTTGTCATCAGCACCTGGAAGGGCTGCAGCTGCTTAGTGACCTTGTCCCAAGCCACCGCTTCTGCATCCAGGATGCACGAGCACACGCCAGGCTTCAGCATCTTTGAGGCAATCCCAGAGCTCAGCACTGCATCACCACTGTCCCCAAGAACCCCATGTTTTCCTTGGTACCCTCACACTCCCCCCGAAGACCCCAGCTTGCCTTGGGGATGCGCTCAACGAGGTCAGGGTACTTGGCTGTTGTGTTCTCCTGGTTGCGGCTGTAGATGAAGACAGCCCCGCTATCCAGGACATGGATCTAGGGGTGGACACAGAAGTGACAGACGGGTGACAAAGGGTGAAGGGTACCCTGTGACACCCCCAGAACTGTACCTGGGTTCGTTCCCCATCATATTTGTACTCGCAGGTGAATGCAGCCTCCTCAAAGCGCTTCAGCAGCTCACTGACGCAGCGGGCAGGTTGAGCCAGCATGGGCTTCAAGGGAACGCCTGGGGACAAAAAGGGACACAGTGAGGGAACAGGATGGGGTTGGGACCACCCACCTCTGGCCCCCATGGTACCTGGAGTGATGCCACAGTGCTTGGGGAGCTGCTCCAGGCCATGCTCCAGCAGCACTGGGACAATGGCAGCATAGTCTGGCAGCTCGCTGTGGGGACAAGGGGACAGACCTAGCATCCCCCTCTGTTAACATGTTGCCAAGAGAGGAGATGACTTGGCTCTAATGAGCTCATGGGGTGGTGATCAGACCCAGGGGGTTCAATGGGTTGGTAACATCACCCAGTAGCACCCACAAGGAGCAGGGACTCTATAAAATTAAAGGGTACCAATGTGGACACCAAGAGGGCAAACAGAGACACTTAAGAAACAAGGATCAAGGGGAAGCATGTTGAGAAAGAGGGATATAAAGGCAACTGAGATGGACAAAAGGATGTTGGGGGACAAAAGGAGGATCCCAAGGAACAGGGACCTCAAAAGAATCAAAAGGGACTCCAGGTAACACAAGAGGATGAGAATCTCAGGAGAACAGCCTATCCAAAGAGCAGGTACCCCAAATAAACAAAGAGGACCCGGGGGACCCAAGGGGAACCTACAGGAACCCATAGGGGACAGGCCTCACCAGAAAGTCTGCTTGAGGATGCGGCTCTGCTCCTCCAACCAAGTTCTGCGTGCATCAGGTGCCATGCTCTGTCCAGCATCCACCACAGCCAGCGGCCACTCTGCCATGTGACACAGCCCCAGCATCACCACCCCAGTATCCCCACACTGTCCCCAGTGACCTCACAGCTCTCACCTTGCCCTGGTGGGGTGAGAGCAGCGGCATGTGCCAGCGCAGTGAGCACTGACTGCTCGGCCAGCCCAATGCGTAGCTTCCCACTGAGCGATCTGCATTAGGGGACAGCAAGGGACATCAGCGTCACTATGTCAGTATCATGTGATCCCACAGCACCCCAATGGTCCCTTCTTGTCCTCACCGGACGAGATATCGTGCCTCCGAGTGCCGGCAGGCAACAAACAGCCCCTTGATGATGTCAATCTTCTTGCTAGCAGACTGCAAAAAACACAGCAACATCAGCACAACAGGAAGGTGACAAAGTGCCACCCGCATGGTCCCCAAACTCACTGCATTGCCTGACATGGCGGCCATCTCCCGCAGCTTGCCAAGGACACCGCTGGCACTCAGCGGGGCTGGTGGCACCACTGTGCGTTGGGTGCAGCGGCTGCTTTCGGCCACCAACCCCAAATCCCCTTTGTCCTGTGCTTCACTGCGGATCTGAGCCAGCTGGCGGCCTGTGGGGATGTCAGTGCCATCATCAGCACCTACGCCATTGTCAATGCCATGGGGCATCCCAACCCCTGGATCCTACCGGTGGCCTGGGCGAGGGCACGGGTGAGCAGGGTCTCGCCGATGCCCAGCTCCAGCCCCTCAGAGGTGGCTCCAGGACGGTTGAGGCACAAAAGAAGGCAGGGAAGCAGCTCGGAGGGTGACAGGGCCACCACAGAGCGCAGGAAGTTGGTGAGGATCTCAATGATCTTCAGCCTAGAGGGGAAATTGAGGGTAGGGACACCAAAGCTCAAATCACTGGGGTTTGGGGTAAGGGTTAGGGATGGAGGGGAAACGAGGTTGTCTCCATAAATCCCAAGCCCTTTGTAGTTTGTGGTAGAACTGGAGAAGGTGTCATGTCCCCCAGCCTAAACTTACTGGGGTTTGGAGTGGAGGTGAAATGGGGTCATCATCCCCATCTAAAATCATTGGGGTGAGGGAGTCAATGTTAGGATTAGGTGCAGATGAGGTCATTCTCCAACCCAAAATCATTGGGGTTTGGGGTAGTGCAGAGGTAAGATCGTATCTCCCATGTCAAGATTATTGGGGTTTGGGGTAGGGGGGAGCTGGGGTCGCTGCCGCAAACCAAAATTATCAGACTTTGGGATAGAAGGGGGAAATGAGATCATCTCACAAACGCAAAATCATTGGCTTTTTGGGTATAGGGTCAGTGTTGGGGTTTGGGGAAAGATGGGGCTGTGCCTTCCCAGATTAAAAAAAGTGGGGTCTTACCGGGATGAGGCTTCCTCGATGCGCTCAAAGGTACGAGCCACCGCCAGGTAGGGGACACTGAAGGGGAGGGGTTGCGACACCTCTGGAGTCACCCCAACCCCCACACTCTGTCCTCCCATCACCCATCATGATCCCAACGTCCCCACTATGTCCTCCATCACCCCCAATCATGAACCACTCCAATGTCCCCCTTCACCCCCCCCGTAAGCCCACAACCTACTCCAATATCCCCCACGTCACCCATGATCCAATATCCCCCATCACTGCACGTCCCACCCGGCGACCCTATCACCCCAACGTCACCTGAGTCCTTCATGACTCCCTGTGACTTCATGTCCCACTTCAATGTCCCCCCATCAATAACCCCATGACCCCATATCCCATCCCAAGGTCCCCTGTCATCCCATCACCCAAGTCCCATGCGAATGGCCTTCCACGACCCAATGTTCCCCACCACCACACATCACACCCTGTGACCCTAACATCCCCTATGATCCTCCCAAGGCTCCCAGCACCCACAATGACCCCACATCTTCCATCTCCCCCCCTGACCCACCCCACGTTCCCCAATAAGCTCATTTGCTACCCTAGGTCCCACCCTGTTACGAACAACCCTATGTTGCACCCCAGTATCCTCATAATCCCCCATGATCCCACATCTCCCATCATCCCACATCCTGACTTGTTACGAAACCCCTCACCCCCATGACCCACCCATATCCTCCACCATTCCCACTTGGAGTTCCCTTCCAAAGCCCCCACCTGTGCCCATGCCCCCAGCACGCATCCTGCACTGGGTGGTACCCACTCCTGCTGGGGTCATACTGGGACGGCTCCACTGGTATATGGCTGCGGGGACAGTGATGTGGGGACACAGTGGTGGCACCACCAGGGACCCATGTGTCATCCCACCAACACTGTCACCCACCTGTTGGGGGCTGGAGCTTTGTGGGGAGGGGGAAGTCCCTTGTCCTGGTCTCTGGGTGACTGACGGCAGCGCTTGGATGCAGGGGGGGCACTGTCCCTGTCCCCATCACTGTCTCCATCCCTATCCCCCGACTGCTGTGGGGAGGGGGAACAGCAGGGGGCACGAGGGGACATGGGGGGTACAGGGGCAGAGCTGCCACCAGAGGATGTGGGATCCTGTGGGCAAATAGGGAGCATTAAGAAGGGACAGTGATAGGGCTGGGAGGGGACAGGGACCACTGGCATAGTACTGGGAGGTACTGGAATGGGGTTGATGCAGGACTGGGGGGCACTGACGGAGCAGGACCACAACTGGACTGGAAGGCACTGGAAGAGCAATGGGACAGGACTGGGAGACACAGGGCGGGACTGAAAGAGGACTGGGAAGGAGCAGGGGGAGCACTAGGAGATACTGGGGTGACAGAGCAGAACTGGGGCTGGACTGATAGGCACCGGGAGAAACTGGGCAGGCACTGGGGGCTCTCACCGCGCTCCCATCGGGGTCCCGACGTTCCTGGGGGGTCTCTTTGGGGGGGCTCCGCTGCAGCTTCTGAACATGTGCTCTGCGAGGGGAGGAAGCTCAGAGCCGGGGTGTGGGACGAAGGGGGGTGGGAGCAGCACCCGTGATTCCCCCCCCAGTAAAAAAATCTTCCCAATCCCCCCCCGCCCATCCCCGCCCCACTCACGGGACGGCGCCATCTGCAGCCCTGGGGGGGGCGAAGAAAGACCTGTGGGGAGGGAGAGGAGAAGAAAGAGAAGAAGGGCGTCACTACGGGGGGAGATGGGGAGTGGGGGGAGGTGGGGAGTGGGGGGAGGTGGGGGGGGTCCCGGTGCCGCGCTGCTCACGTGATCCGCCGCTGCATCTCTCTGCTGCCGTTTTCGCGGGGAAAAATCCGAGTGGGTGACGTCACTGCCGGCGGCCGGAAGCTGGAGACGGGGCGGGGCGCGGGGGGTGATGGGAAGTGTAGTTCGGCTCAGACCAGCGCCTGCGCGGTGGAGTCCTAAAATACACACGCACACACCTGCATTAACAGCTGCACACACAAACAACTACGCGCACAAATACGGCCACGCACGTTCGCATACATGCATACACGCTTACGTATACACACAGCCCCACGCATACCTGTCATGGCGCCAGCGTCGCGGCGTGATGACGTCACGGCGCGATGGCGTCCCCTTTCTTTCAGACTCCAAGATGGCGGCGGGGCGGACTCTATTTCCCAGGCGGCTCCGCGCGGCGGCCGCGCCCAATGGTTTTGCGCGGAGGGGGCGGGGCCGGGGCCGTGCGCTCGGCGCGGCCGTTGCCGTGCGCGCCGCCGCCGGGGGCGGGCGCGGGCGTCGGGGCCGCCGGGAGGGCCGGAGCGGGGTCGGGCCCGTGCGGGTGGGGCCGGGCCGGATCGGGCCGGGCCGTGGAGGCGCGGGCCCTCCCCGCCCAGGTGAGCGGCGGAGCGCGGCGGGGGGCGGCCGGGGCGGGCCGGGCCGCGGCGGTGGAGCCTGCGCCGGAGGGGGCGGGGCGTTCAAGGGCGCGCGGCCGTGCGTGAGTGGGGAGGGCCGGGGTCTGCGCGGAGCTGTGGCCACGCCCTCTTTAGGCCACGCCCTCTTAGACCACGCCCACGCGGCTGGTCGCGCCCCCTGGGCCCTGGCGCCGTCTTCTGCGCTCCATCCATCGTTCAGGCCCGGGCCCTGACCTCCTCCCCCCGGGCTCTTTCCCCAGCGCCAATCCCTGTGGCCCAGCTGGGCCCTGTCACTGCCCGCTGGGTTCCATCCTTCTGCCGAGGTCAGGCCTTGCCCCATTCCCATCCTCCCTGTGTCGGGGCCAGGTCTCATCCAGCCTCCATGTGTTGGTCCTCATGCCCGTGCTCTGTCTCCATTTCCATTACTTTGGGGTTCTGTCCCCAGTCCCTTATCCATGACCTTGTTCCCATATCCCAGAGGCAGTCCCTGTAGCTCAAACAGATCCTGTCCCCGTCGCTTGGGCTCCATCGTTCTATCAGGACTGACCTTGTCCCCAACCCCCCATTATCTTGGGGTCCTTTCCTGCATCTTGTTCCCATCTCCTCTGTCCTGTTCCCCTCGCCTGGGCTTCGTTCTCTGTTTCCTACCAGGCTCATGGTTATGCCCACTCCACGCTGTCCCCTGGGCTCCTTCCTGTGTCCAGTTGTGCCTCCTGTCCGTATCCCCTGGCCTCCATCTTTCTATTTGGGCCAGGCCTTTATCCCATCCCTTTCCTCCTGGGGAGTCTTTCCTTGAGTTCTGTCACCAGCCCCATTACTTTGGGGTCCTCCCCTGGATTCTTTCCCCACTCCATTGACCTCCATCTCTTGGGGTCAGTCCCCATCTCCTGGGTCTTGTGCCCATCCTCCTGTGTCCTTTCCTGTATCTTGTCTTCATCTGCTGGGCTCTGTCCTTCTATCAGGACCAGTCCTTGTCTGCATCCCCATTACCCTGGGGTTCTTTCCTGGGTTGTGTCCCTGGGGTCAGCCCTTGTCTCATGTATGTGTGTGTCTCCGTTATACCCTGTGTCTCCGCAGGGCAGCAGCTATGGTGGGTGCTCAGCAGCTGGAGCTGGCTGCGGGCCGAGCAGCGCCAAACACCGGGGAACACCCTTACGAGTGCTTGGAGTGTGGCAAAGCCTTCAGATGGTCCTCACGCCTCGTCCACCACCAGCGCACCCACACGGGTGAACGACCCTACAAGTGCTCCGAGTGCCCCAAAGCTTTCAAGGGCTCCTCGGCGCTGCTCTACCACCAGCGCAGCCACACGGGCGAGCGGCCCTACAAATGCTCCGAGTGTCCCAAAGCCTTCAAGCGCTCGTCGCTGCTGCAGATCCACCAGAGCGTGCACACAGGGCTGCGTGCCTTCAAGTGTGCACTGTGCGGGCTGGCCTTCAAGTGGTCCTCGCACTACCAGTACCACCTGCGGCAGCATACGGGTGAGCGGCCCTACAAGTGCACCTCCTGCCCCAAAGCCTTCAAGAACTCCTCCAGCCTCCGCCGCCACCGCCACATCCACACAGGCGAGCGGCCCTACGTCTGTTCCGCCTGCGGCAAGGCCTTCACCCAGTCCACCAACCTCCGTCAACACCAGCGCACCCACACAGGAGAGCGGCCCTACGCCTGTTCCCATTGCTCCAAGACCTTCACTCACTCTTCCAACCTCCTCCTCCATCAGCGAACCCACTCCAGCACCCGGTCCCACAAGTGCCCGACTTGCCCCAAAGCCTTCGTCTCAGATGCCTGCTTGCAGAAGCATCTGCAGAGCCATGCCGCATCCCCGTTGTTGCCATCCCCGTTGTCCCCATCCCAGCTGTCCCCACCGCCACTGCTCCTGGAGGCGGTGGAGATGCTGTGGAAGTGCGCTGAGTGCCACCTGGCTTTCCCCAGCCAGGAGCAGTTGCTGGGCCACCAACGCAGCCACCCACAGCCAGCAACACCAGGGGACATCACCACAACAGCCACCCATCGCTGCCCCACCTGTGGCAAGACCTTCAAGAACAGCTCAGGGTTGGCACGGCACAGGCACAGCCATGGTGCTGAACGGCCCTACAAGTGCTCGCAGTGCCACAGGAGCTTTGGGCAGCTGGCTGGGCTGCTGGGCCACCAGCGGGGTCACTCGGCAGAAACACCGCATCCCCCTCCAGCAGCCCCAACCCCGACCTCGGTACCGTCGGAGCGTCCCTACCAATGCACCGAGTGTGGCAAAGCCTTCAAGGGCTCCTCAGGGTTGCGTTACCACATGCGGGACCACACAGGCGAACGGCCCTACAAGTGCTCCGAGTGCCCCAAGGCCTTCAAGCGCTCCTCACTGCTTGCCATCCACCAGCGGGTGCACACGGGGCTGCGTGCCTTCAAGTGCGCCGAGTGCGGCCTCACCTTCAAGTGGTCCTCGCACTACCAGTACCACCTGCGGCTGCATACTGGCGAGCGGCCCTACGCCTGTCCCGACTGCCCCAAGGCCTTCAAGAACACCTCCTGCCTCCGCCGCCACAGGCAGCTGCACACAGGTGAGCGGCCTCACGCCTGCCCCATCTGCGGCAAGGCCTTCACCCAGACCTCCAACCTCCGCCAACACCAGCGCACCCACACAGGCGAGCGGCCCTATGCCTGTTCCCACTGCGGCAAAACCTTCACCCATTCCTCCAACCTCCAGCTCCACCAACGCACCCACTCCAGCGCCCGGCCCCACCAGTGTCCCCTCTGCCCCAAAGCCTTTGTCATGGCCTCCTACCTCCAGCGGCACCTCCGCACCCATGCAGCTGGCCCCAAAGGGTCCCCTCGCCCTGTCCCGACACTGCAGCACGACGGCCCCATCCTGCAGGCTGCCCTCAGCCTGGAGGTGACGGCTCCTGATGCCCACACCTTCCTGCTGCTGCAGACGCCGCAGGGTCTCCAGCTCATCCCCAGCCCTCCACCGGCCCCACAGAAGCTCATCCTGTTCCCCACAGCTTCCCAGTTACCCCCCAAACACCAAGGGGAGTCCCCAACCCCTGGGCAGAGCCTTCTGCTTGTGCCCAGCACGGGGACCACGCTGCCCACATTGCGGCTACAGGCAGTCACGGCTGTCCCACAGGGGACGGGGACCGGTATCCTCATTCTGCAGGGCCTCCCTGAGCAGCCCCTGCACCCAGCAGGCATCCCGCAGGGACAGGCAGCAGTGGAGGGGGCGGCTGTCAGGCTGCAGGCCAATGAGGTGACAAATGTCCAGTTACAGGCGCTGCCACAATCTACAGATGTCACCAGCATTCCGCTCCAAGCTACTGAGGTGACGAATGTCCAGCTGCAAGCCCTGCCACAACCCACAGATGTCACCAACATCCAGCTCCAAGCCACTGAGGTGACGAATGTCCAGCTGCAAGCCCTGCCACAACCCACAGATGTCACCAACATCCAGATGCAAGCTACTGAGGTAGCAAATGTTCAGATGCAAGCTCTTCCACAGCCCTCAGATGTCACCAACATTGAGCTGCAGGCTGCCGAGGTGACAAATGTCCATCTCCAAGCTCTGTCACAACCCTCTGAGGTCACCAACATCCAGTTGCAAGCTACTGAGGTAGCAAATGTTCAGATGCAAGCTCTTCCACAGCCCTCAGATGTCACCAACATTGAGCTGCAGGCTGCCAAGGTAACAAATGTCCATCTTCAAGCTCTGTCACAACCCTCTGAGGTCACCAACATCCAGCTGCAAGCCAGTGAGGTGACCAATGTCCAGCTCCAAGCCTTGCCGCATCCCTTGGACGTCACAAACGTCCAGCTGCAAGCCCTACCACAGTCCACAGATGTCACCAATGTTGAGCTGCAAGCCACTGAAGTGACAAATGTTCAGCTGCAAACCTTGCCGCAACCGTCAGAGGTGACCAGCATCCAGCTCCAGGCCACTGAGGTGCCCAACATGCAGCTCCAGACCACAGAGGTGACCAGTGTTCAGCTGCAGGCCACTGAGGTGCCCAACATCCAGCTCCAAAACACGGACGTAACAAATGTCCATCTTGAGAACACGGATGTACCTGATGTCCATCTTGAAACTGTGGAGGTGCCCAGTGTCCATCTTGAGACCACGGAGGTGCCCAGCGTCCATCTCCAAGCCACTGAGATGGCCAACATCCAACTCCAAGCCACTGAGATGGCCAGTGTTCATCTCCCAGCCAACGATGTGGCCAACACTCATCTCCAAGACACAGAGGTGACCAATCTCCATGTTGAGTCCACCGAAGTGCCCAACATCAATCTCCAAGCCACGGATGTGGCCGATGTCCATCTCCAAGCCACAGAGGTGGCCAGTGTCCAGCTCCAAACCACAGAGGTGACCAGTGTCCATCTGGAGACCTCAGAGGTGCCCAGCATCCACCTCCAAGCTACTGATATGGCCAATGTCCATCTCCAAGCCACCGAGGTGCCCAGTGTCGACCTTGAGACCATGGAGGTACCTGACGTTCATCTTGAGACTGTGGAGGTGCCTGATGTCCATCTCCAGACCACTGAGGTGACCAGTGTCCAGCTCCGAGCTGTGGAGGTGCCCAACATCCATCTCCAGACCACCGAGGTGCCCAACATCCAGCTCCAGACCCTGGAGGTGCCCCCAGTCCACTTACAGCCCCCATCGGGAGCCCAACCAGCCCCTCTACCCTCCGGGGTGTCGCTTCCAGCGGGCCCAGAGGTGCTGCTGGTGCAGGGATGCCCAGAACCGGCCATAGGGCTGGGTGTGCTGCAGACATCTGAAGGGCTTCGCAGTGTCCTGGTGCTGCGGGGCTCCAGTGACCAGTCCCCAATGCCCACCCCGGCACCCCCAAAAGTCCTGGTCCTACGTGGGGAGCCTCGTCAGGGGGGAGTTGGTGAGGGTCCTGCTGTGGTGCAGCTGCTCCCTGGCTCCCCGACCCCCCACCTGCCAGCTGTGCAGGGGGTGCAGGTGCTGCCAGGGGCGCAGCTTGTACATACCTTCTGAGAGGGAACACAGACCCCACAGCCATGCCACCAGCCCCCATGTCCACCCTGTGGCCCCCACAGTGGCCACATGGCCTCTACAGAGACACAGTGGCTGCCCCAGGGCCATCCAGAGGCCTCCACGTAGCCCCCCACAGCTGCTACAACCACTATAGCTACCCCATGCTCTCCTCTAAGGATCCTACGGATGCCTTAGGGCCATCGCAGCAACCCCACAACATCCCATGGCCCCCTGCCAGCCACCTTGTAGCCACTGCAGACATCTCACAGCATCTCCTGTCCATCCCACAGCTGCCTCTTGGCCATCTTATGGCCACTGCAGCCATCCCACAATGACCATCTGTTGAATGCTGTATGATCACTACAGACATCCCACAGCACCTGCTGGCCACCTTATGGCCACCACAGGCACGCTGCAGGACTCCAGAGCCAACTGTTGGCCACCACAAACATCCCACAGCTCCACATTATCATCTCATGGCCACCACAAACACCCCATAGCTACCTTATGACCACTCTACTGGACTCCGTAGCCACCTCCTGGACATTTTATGGTCATTGCCGCTACCCTACAGCCCCCCAGAGACCATCTCTTTTCTGTCTCATGGCCACCACACCCATCCCATAGCCACCTTATGGCTACCACAGCACCCCATGGCCACCCAGTGGCTGTCACACCAATCTTGTAGCATCTCATGGCCACGCCATATCCACCTCTCGGCCACCTTGTGACCACCACAGCACCTCATGGCCACCATACCCACCCCGTAACCACGTTATGGCCACCAGAACACCCTACAGGACTCCACTGCCACTTATAGGCCACCCCTTAGTCAGTTCATGGCCATAACAGCGTGGGGGCGAGCAGCACTGCGGGCCGGTGAGCAATGGGGTGCGGGAGCTGGGGGGGCGGAACACATGTAGCACGGTTTCCGCCCGGGCCAGATTAATAAACGGAGCGTCCTGGCCCACACTTCCTCCTTCCGGTGAGGGTGGAATGGGCGAACCCCATTGGCCGCCACGGGGGGCGGGGCCTCGGCAGGGGCGGAAGCAGCGGGAGGCGCTTGCGCAGTGGATGATGGGCGGGTTGGGAGGGGGAAGGGAGTGGGTCGGACCGTGGCTGCTCATCGGGAGGGGGGAACGGGAGCGGCTGGTGTCGGCTGTACAACCCCGGTGGGCCCAGTATGTCCCCAGTACGGCCCAGTACGGCACGTGTGACCCTCAGCATGTTCCCAGTATTACCGCTATACCCCAGTATGGCCCCAGCACATCCCAGTATGGTCCCAGTATAGCCCAGTCTGACCCCGCTGTCCCTCAGAATGCCCCCATTAAACACCACTATAGCCCCTAGTGCCCCCAGTGTGCCCCCCATGTCTTCCAGTGTGCCCGCAGCATGCCCTAATATGGCCCTTGGGCCCCCTCCAGTATGTTCCCAGTAAAAATCAATATAATCCAGAATGCCCACAGTATACCTCATGTCCCCCAGTATGGCCCAGTGTCCCCGTGTATTTCCCCAGTATGGTACCAGCGTACCCCAGTATGGCCCCTGTATATCCCATTATAGTTCCAGAATGCCACCAGTCTGATTCCATTTTCCACGCAGTGCCTCCAATGTCCCCCAGTATGGCCCCCAGTATACCCTAGTAGGTCCTCAGTGTCCCCTAGTATGGCCCCTGAATACCCCAGTGTAGTCCCAGTATATCCCCACTGTCCCCCGGAATGCCCCCAGTCTGATCTCACTGTCCCCCCAAAATGCTTCCAGTTTCCCCCATTATGGCCCCCAGTATACCTCGGTGTCCCCTAGAATGCTCCCTGCATCTCCCAGTATGCTCCAGCTGTCTCCAGTACATCTCCCAGTGTCCCCCAGTATGCTCCTAGTGCCCCCTTTTCCCCCCAACACACAGTGGCTGCCCACGTGAGTGTGTGTGCGCGCCCACAGACCTGCAGTGTCTCCCATGCACATGTGCAGCCGCTCACACGCAGCCCTGACCCCATGGCCACGTGCAACCCCATCCCCCCCCCAACCCTCCCCGCTAGTGCCACGCGGGTGCGTGGGCGCCTGCACGTGTTAACCCAACCCCCCCCCCCTCTCAGCATTAACCCTCATCTTCCGAGGACTCCCCTCAGTGCCTTGATTAATGGGGGCAGCACCCAGGAGACCCCACAGCAGGACCCCACACACAGACCAGATGTCCCACCGCAGGGGTATCCCGTGCCCCCCATCTCCAGCCCCCTCCATCCTAGCCAAGGGGGGGAGCGAGCGGCTGCACTGAGTCATCCCTGGCCTCGCCGCCTCCATCCGGGCCTCCTCCATCCTGCACCAGCACACGCCATGGCCCCGACCCTGCTGCTGCTGCTGGGTGAGCACCCGGCGCTGCGCTGCACACGCTGCATGGCACTGCACGGCATTGCATGGCACTGCATGGAGATGGCATGGCTACAGCGTGGGTATACGGTGTGGGAACTGCAAGGGGAGCTGAGTGCTGTGCTGTGCACTGCATGGGCACTGCATGGGCATTGCTCTCAGCACTGCGCTGGCACTGTGTAGGCACTGTGCTTGGCACTGCATGAGAATTGCTCTCAGCACTGCATGGACACTGCATTTGGCACCTCATGGGCACTCTGTGGACCCTACATGGGCACTGTGCTGGACAATATTTGAGCACTGCATGGGCACTGCAGTGTATGGGTGCTGCACTGTGCATTGCATGGGCACTGTTCTGAGCATTGCTTTGGGCACTGTGTTTGACACAGCATGGGCACTGCATTAGACATTGTATGGGCATTCCATCAGCTCTGCGTGGGTGCTTCTCTGAGGACTGTGTTGGCACTGCACTGAGCGTTGCATGATTACTGCAGTTGGCACTACATGGGCACTGCAATTGGAACTGCAGAGGTGTGCATTGGGCAGAGCATGGGCACTGCTCTGAGCACTACACGGGCACTGCTCTCTATGTTTTGTGGGCACTGCACCAGGCACTGCATGGGGCTGCCCACTACAGCAGACACCATGTGGACACTACAGGCAAGCTGGACACTGCACTGGACACTGCACAGGCACTGCATGGGGACTGAGCATGGTGTGGGCATTGTAAGGGACTGGGCACTGCGACAGGCACTGCAGAGGGGAGGACACTGCCCTGGGCAATACAGTGAGGCTGTGCACTGCAGGATTACTGCAAGGACTCTGCACACAGCAGGGAAACTGTACTGTGTTGGGCACAGGGGTGCTGCAAAGATTCTGGGCACACCAGGGGTCTGGGCTCTGCATGAAGCACTGCATGGGGCACCGGGCACTGCATGGGGTGTTGTGGTACTGCTGCAGTGGACACCAGGCAGTGCAGTGGGCACTGCAGCAGAGTGGGCACTGGGAATTGCAGTGGGCACTGCAAGCTGTGCTGGGTGCTAGACACTGGGCTGTGGGTACTGGGAAGGCTGTGGGTGCACTGGGCAGGGCACTGGGTATTCTGTGGTGTGCTGGGCACTGGGAAGGGAACCGAACACTGGGAAGGGAAATGGGCATTGGGCATGGGGCACTGTTTATGGGGCAGATAGCAGTGGTCTGTGATTGCTGAACACTGGAAGGGTACTGGGCATTGAGCACTGGTCATGAGGAACTGAGAATGGGACTGGGAAAGGGGCGCTGATAAATGCTTACTAGGAACTAGTCACGAGTCACTGGGCAGTGGGAATGGGACAGTGGGACACCGGGAATGGCACTGGGAATGACACTGGGATTGGGACACTGGGTATGGCAGTGGGCATGAAGCACTGGGAGTGACGCTGGGACTGGGACACTGGGAAGGGAACTGGTTATGGGGCAGTGGGAATGGGACACTGGTCATGGAGCACAGGTCATGAAGCACTGGGAATGGAACTGGTCTTTGGGAACTGGGAATGGCACTGGGAATGGAACTGGTCATGGGACAGTGGTTGTGGAGCACTGGTAATGGAACTGGTCATGTGGCACTAGGAATGGAACTGGGAATGGGACAGTGGGAATGGAACTGATTATGGGGCACTGGGAATGGCACTGGGGATGGAACAGTGGGAATGGAACTGGTCATGGGGTACTGGGAATGGCACTGAGAGATGGAACTGGTCGTGGGGCACTGGGAATGGAATTGGTCATGAGGCGTGTGGAATGGCGTTGGGAATGGAACTAGTCCTGGTCACTGGGAATGGCACTGAGATGACGGTGGTCATGGGTCACTGGAATGGGGCACTGGTTGCTGGTTGCTGGGCTCTGGGTGCTGGGTCCTGCACCTTGGGTAGGAGCCCTGGCTCCAAGCCCCTTGTGGCCCCATGGCCCCATCCTGGGGGTCTTGGAGGGGCTTGACCAGGTGCAGCCTCCCCTCACTTCCTCTCTCGTCTCCAGTGAGGTTGCTGGCCTTCCCTGGCACAGGTACTGGCACAGGGCTGGGTTGAGGGTCCCTGCCCCATGGCATCCCTGTCACTGCCACTGCATCCCAATGGGTTCTAGTAGGTCCCAGTAGGTCCCAGCAGGTCCCAATAGGCTCCAATGGGTCCCACTAGGTCCCAATAGGCCCTGGTGTATGCACATGATCCCAGTGCATCCCATAGTACACAGCAGTCCCAGCAACTGAGGGTCTTAGTAAATCCCAGTAGATCCCAGCAGTTTCCAATAGATCCCAGCAGGTCCCAGTGGGTCCCTGAGCATGCAGAGGTCTTAGCAGGTCCCAGTGAGTCCCAATAGATCCCAGTGGGTCTCAGAATGCCCCAGAGAACTCAGTGGTCCAAGTAGATTCCAGCAAGTCCCAGTGGTTCCAGTGGTTCTCAATGGGTTTCAGAACATCCCAGTAGGTCCCACCTACAAGTCCCACCAGGTTCCAGTAGGTCCCAATGGGTCCCAGAGCACATAGTGGTCCCAGTGGCTTCCAGTGGTTCCCTGTGGGTCCTGCTAAATCTTGGTGGGTCCCAGAGCATGGGAGAGTACCAGCCATTCCCAATAGGTCCCAGAAGATCCTAGCAGTTCCCAGTGGGTCCCAATGGGTTCCAGCACATCCCAGTAGGTCCCAGGCAGTCTCCACAGATCACAGAGCATGTGGAGGTGTCAGGAGGTCTCAGTAGGTCCCGAGGGGTCCCAGAGCACACACTGGTCCCAGCAGATCCCAGCAGTTCCCAGTGGGTTCCAGCAGGTTCCAGTGGGTCCCAAAGCATGCAGGATTCCCAGCAGTTCCCAGTAGGTCCCAGCTGATCGTAACAGATCCCAGAGTGTGCACAGGTCCCAGGAATTCCCAGAGGGTCCCATCAGTTCCCAGCACATCCCAGTTGATCCCAGAGCATGCAGGATCCCAGCAAGTCCAGTAAGTCCCAATGGGTCCCAGAGCACACAGTGGTCCCAGCAGATCCCAGTGGGTCCCAGCAGGTCCCTGGGTCCCAGAGCATGCAGGGTTGCCAGTGGGACCCAACAGTTCTTAGTAGGTCCCAGCTGGCCAGCTTAACAGATCCCAGAGCATATGGGGGTCCCAGAAATTTCCAGAGGGTCCCAACAGTTCCCAGTGGGTCCCAGTAGGTCCCAGAGCATGTGGGGGTCCCAGAAATTCCCAGAGGGTCCCAACGGTTCCCAATGGGAACCCAGACGGTTCAGCACATCCCAGATGGTCCCAGCAGATTCCCAATGGGTCCCAGTAAGTCCCAGAGCACACGGTGGGTAATGGTGGGTCCTGGTGGTGCTGGTGGCCCCATACCCAATGGCATTCTTCAGTCTCATTCCCACTGCGCCTGGCTGGGGGCCCTGGGCGCTGTGCGGGGCGCGTGGAGCTGCTGCATGCCGGGAGCTGGGGCACGATCTGCGACGACGACTGGGGACTGCCGGACGCGGCGGTGGTCTGCAGGCAGCTGGGCTGCGGGACTGCGTTGGCTGCCCCATCAGGGGCCTGGTTTGGGGAAGGCTCCGGCCCCATTTGGCTCAACCATGTGTGGTGCAGCGGCGATGAGCAGCGCCTTGCCCAGTGCCGGCACCGGGGGTGGCACAGCCATGTCTGTGCCCATGAAGAGGATGCCAGCGTTGTGTGCTCAGGTGGGCAGCGGGCGTGGGGGTGAGGGAGGGGAGAAAAGAGGGAGCCCCTCATCATGGCGTGCATCCCTACAGCTCATCCCCTGCTGTCGCCTGGAACCACGGAGCTCACTGGCACTGCTGGCAGCACCCCAACAGATGGTGAGTGTTGCAGGGTCATGAGCACTGCATAGGGTTCAGGGTGCAGTGTGGGATGCACAGGTGTAGTGTGTCTAGGTATGGTGTGCAGGGCTGCGTATGGTGTGCACCCATATGGCACACATGGTTATAGAGTGCATGGTGCAGCATGCATTAGGATTGGGTGCAGGGTTTCAGGCTTCACAGCATGCACCCACAGAGCATGCACAGGGCTGTAGGGATGCGTTGGAACATGGGTTGCACAGGTGACAGCATGCACAGGTATGGTTGTGGTGGGGATGGAGAGGGAATGGAGTGGGGGTGGAGGGGGATGGGATGGATGGTGATAAAGTAGTTTAATAGGACAGAAAAGGAGAATAGGAGGAGCTGGGATGGGGATGGGATGGGGATGAGATGGATTTGGGAAGAAGCATGAAAGGGGAAGAGATGGATGGGATGAAAAAGGGAAGGGGAAAGAGATGGAGTGGGAAAGGAGCATGGAAAGAGCAGGGATGGAGCCAGGAAGAAATAGGGATGAAGATGGGATACAGCTGAGATGTAGAGCTGAGATGTAGAGGGGATAGAGCTGGAAGCAGAAGGGCTGGAATTAGAAGAGGTGGAGAAAGATAGAGAAGGGAGTGGAGAAAGGAAGGGGGGGGAGGGAAGGAGTGGGGATCAAGCAGGGAGTGAGATGGGATGGACATGGAATCAAAAGAGATGGATGAAGATGGAGAAGGGATGGAGATGGGAAAGACAGGAGCTAGGGTGTATCAGGGAAGGAACTGGGGATGGAGCCAGGTGGGAGCAAGTATGGAGAAGGAATGGAGTGGGGATGGAGAGAGATGAAGAGGGGATGGATTGGAGGTGGATTAGAGATGGATTAGAGATAGATTGGGGATGGAGGTGGGAAGGGAAGGAGAGTGGAAGGATCTGGGATGGAGACATGGAGAGGGGATGGAATAGTGAAGAAATGGGGATGGGAATGGAGTTGGATAGATGCAGATAGGTGGACAGAAGTGCAGAGGGAAGGACTGCAAATGCAGTGGGGATGGAGATGGGACACTGCAGGAAAGAAGCAGGGATGGGGAAGGTTAGAGCAGGGAGACAGCTGGGACACAGGTCTCATCGCCAAACCCAGCAGCAGGGTTGGTGCCAGCAGTGATGTGGGTGCTCTGTTCCCCAGCCCCATACCCACTGCGTCTGGTTGGGGGCCCTGGGCGCTGCGCGGGGCGCGTGGAGCTGCTGCACACTGGGTGCTGGGGCACAGTCTGTGATGATGGCTGGGGGCTGCCGGACGCGGCCGTGGTCTGCAGGCAGCTGGGCTGTGGAGCTGCATTAGTTGCACCTGGTGGGGCGTTTTTTGGTGAGGGCACTGGCCCCATCTGGATGGACAATGTGAGGTGCTGGGGGAACGAGTCTGCGTTGCTGCAGTGCCCAGCTGCACCATTGGGCATCACCGACTGCCACCACCGGGAGGATGCATCTGTCATTTGTGCAGGTACACACCCATGCATTGTGCATGCAGCCTGGTGTGCTCCCTGCAATGCATGCAGCTCTGCAGAGCTGTGCAGTGTGCTTCCAGGGTGCACGCAGTGCATGCATTTCTATAGGGAAGTGCAGTATGCTCCTGGCATGCATGCAATTCTATACAGTCATGCAGGGAGTGCACACACCTCACTGTGCTCTTGTCATGCATACAGCATTGTAGAGAAATGCAGTGTTTATGCAGCCTGTATGAAGTCTCCGTACTCAGGCAGTGCTCCTGAGGCAGTGCATGTGCAGCTAAATTGCAAACAGGGTGGCAGCAGGGTGCGCTGCAAGCAGCAGCATTAAGGTGCAGTGCATATGCTATGTGAACACATGCAGAGAGCAGTGACCACATGCACTGATGGGGTGAGGTGCATGCACAAGGCAGGTGTGCACAGTGCACCACCAGGCTCACACTGTGTCTCTTGCCTCCCCCAGATGAGTTGACTGGGGTAGACCCCATGCAGTCCACTCCTGAACAGCTGCCCACCAGGTCATTGCTGGTGCCCTCCTCTGCTGTGCCATGTGTGAGTGTCCAGCCCCGCAGCACCAGCTCCCCTCAGCCTACGCCAAGCAGCTGGCCCATGGCAGGGACGTCGCAGACAGGTAGGAGGAGAAGGGAAGGAGTGGGAATGGAGTGGGGATGGAGATGGGATGGGGTTGGGGTTGGGGGTAGATTGTGAAAGGAGAGCGGATGGGGAAGGGATGGAAGGGGATGGTGAGAGGTTGGAGTGGGGATGAGGTGTGGTTGAAGAGATGTGATGGAGGGGTTGGAGGCAGATGGATAAGACACGGAGAGGGAATGGAATGGAGATGGAGAAAGGATGGAGTGGGGGTGGAGAGGGGATAGAGGAGGGATGGAGGTGGGCTGGAGGGAAGATGTAAAGAGGATGAAGATACATCAAGGATGCAGCAGGGAAGATGCAGGGATGCAGCCTCCATCTCCAAACACAGTAGTTGTGTTGGTGCTGGCGGTAATGCGGTGCCGGCTGTTCCCCAGCCCCGTTCCTGCTGCGTCTGGCTGGAGGCCCTGGGCGCTGTGCAGGGCGTGTGGAGCTGCTCCATGCTGGGAGCTGGGGCACGGTCTGTGATGATGGCTGGGGCCTGCTGGATGCAGCTGTGGTCTGCAGGCAGCTGGGCTGCGGGGCTGCACGCAAAGCCCTCCGCAGTGCCCACTTTGGCCCTGGCATTGGCTCCATATGGCTGGATGACGTGAAGTGCAGCGGGACAGAGGCTGCATTGTGGCACTGCCCAGCTGAGCCTTGGGGCAAGCACAACTGTGACCACCGAGAAGATGCTGCTGTCATCTGCACAGGTAAGGTGTACCTGGTAAAGGGCAGTGGTCCTGTATCCTATACCCTGTCACCTCTGTGGACATAGACTCCACGGTGCATGCCTCTTTCTGTTGGGGTCTCTTCCAGTGCTCCCAAAAACATGTCCCCAAGGGATGTCCCAGCCTCTTGGGTCCCTCTGGGGCTGGACACTGTCCCCAAGAATCACCCTGGTGAGGGGAAATGGGGGACTCCCACAAGTAGAAGGGTTGTGGGAAGGGAACCTGAATTTCCCCTCACTGCTTTCAGGGCCAGAAGACTTGTCACCTGTGGAGACCTCCCCATCTCCCCCAGGATGGGGTCCAGCCAGCACCATTCCTCGACGTCCTCTAGGACAAATTCTGACCACAGTCATTCCCATGCATCCCCAAAGACAGGATCCAACTATGAGTGTCACTAGAACCACTGCAAGAGCCACAGAACAGAATCCAGACACCAGCACTACCTCACGATCCTCAGGAGAGGATCCTGCCACCAGTATCTCCAGCACCACCACACGATCTGCAGGACAGGGTCGAGTCTCTGCCACCTCAACCAAAGCAGGGCGAGATCCCATCCGTATCATCAGAATCACCCGACTCAAAGCAGAACAGGATCCAGCTGGCATCATCCAGAGCACCAAGCCCAAGGCAGCTGGTGTCACCAGGCTGAAGGCAGGACGGGAGACCGGTGGCCCCACCAGGTCCAAAGTGGGATGGGATCCAGCTGGCACCAACAGGTCCAAGGTGGGACGGGATTCAGTTGGCATCAACAAGACCAAAGTGGGACTGGATCTGGTTGGCACCAACAGGTCAAAGATGGGACGGGATTCTGTTGGCATCAACAAGACCAAAGTGAGATTGGATCCAGCTGGCACCAACAGGTCCAAGGTAGGACAGAATTCTGTTGGCATCAACAAGATCAAAGTGAGATTGGATCCAGGTGGTAACAACAGGTCAAAGGTTTCTGTTGGCATCAACAAAATCAAAGCAGGACAGCATCTGGTGGGCATCAACAAGACCAAAGCAGGACAGGATCCAGCTGGCACCAATAGGTCCAAGACAGGATGGGATCCAGCTGGCACCGTCCGCATCACTCGACCCAAAGTGGGACGGGATCCGCTTGGTACCATGTGGATTGCCCATCCCAAAGCAGAGCGGATTGTTGTGGGAGCCAACCAGAGCACCAGGCGTTGGGTTTTGGTGGGGACCACACCAGGCACCAAGCCTCAAGCAGGACAGGTTCCAGTTAGTTCCACCAGGAGCACCCAGGGGCTGGCAGGATGGGATGCTGTTAGTGCTATCCAAGGCAATATGGGACAGGAGATTGCTGGTGTCACGCAAAGCACCAGGTCTAATGCAGAGCAGGACTCAGCCATTACCACAAGGCTCCAGGCAAGTGCTGCCATATGGAATAACCACAGCCTGGGAGAACCAGGTCCAGGGGATCCCGTGGGGAGCACACTTCCTGTAGTAGCAGATCCAGAAGGTACCACAAAGAGTGCAGCTCCTACAGCAGAACCAAGTCTGGAAGTGACCTCGTGGGTTTCACATCCCTCAGCAGAACTGGGTTCTGAAGGTCTCGTAAGGAGCACTCAACATGCAGCAGAACTAGGTCCTGAAAGCACCATGTGGAGCATATATCCCACAGCAGAGCCAGCTCCAGAACGTACCATGAAGAGCACAGATCCTATAACAGAACTGAGTCCAGAAGGTACTGTGAGCATGCATCCTCTAACAGAACTGGACCCAGATGGTAACATGGGAGGAGCACATACTTCAGTAGAACCAGACCCTAGAGGTGCCATGAATAACACAGGTCCTACAGCAGGACTGAATCCAGATAATATCATGGGAAGCACATATCCCACAGCAGAACTAGGTTCAGATCATACCATGGGGAGCACACATCCTGCAGCAGAATCAGGTCCAGAAGGTACCATGAGGAGCACAAGTCCTACAGCAGGACTGGATCCAGATGGTATCATGGGGAGCACATATCCCACAACAGAAGTAGGTCCAGATCTTACAATGGGGAGCACACATCCTGCAACAGATCCAGGTCCAGAAGGTACCATGAGGAGCAGAAGTCCTGCAGCAGAACTTGATCCAGATGGTACCATGAGGAGCACAAGTCCTGTAGCAGAACTGGGTCCAGATGTTAGCACAAGGAGCACAAGTCCAGCAGCAGAACTGGGTCCAGATGTTACCATGAGGAGCACAAGTCCAGCAGCAGAACTGGGTCCAGATGTTACCATGAGGAGCACACATCCTGAAGCAGAACTGGGTCCAGATGTTACCATGAGGAGCACAAGTCCTGAAGCAGAACTGGGCCCAGATGTTACCATGAGGAGCACAAGTCCAGCAGCAGAACTGGGTCCAGATGTTACCATGAGGAGCACACATCCTGCAGCAGAACTGGGTCCAGAAAGTACTGTGTGGACCACACATCTTCCAGAAGAACTTGATCCAGATGGTACTGTGCAGAGTGCACATTCTTCAGCAGAATTGGGCTTGGGTGTTAGCATATGGGGTGCATATCCCACAGCAGATATTTCTACCTGGAGCACACGTCCTGCACCTGAATCTGATCAAGAAGGTACCGCATGGGACACACATTCTTCAGCCGATTTTGATCTAGATAGTACCATGAGAAGCAAACATCCTTCAGCAGAAACAATTCTCAAAGGCACAATGGAGAGTAAACATATTGCAGCAGAAACAAGTCTAAGAGATCCCATGTGGAGGACTCATCCCACAGAAGAACTAGCATCAGATGGAATCATGAGGAGAACACTTCCCACAGCAGAATCAGGTTCAGACTACTATACAGGGCTGCAAGTTCTTGAAAGTAATGTTAAGGAAAAGAACAAAGTGTTGGAGGGCTGGGGTGGATGGACAGCAAGAATTCTGCGTGGTGGGGCAGAAGGCAGAAGGGAGAAGGGGTGTTTGAAACGACAGAAAAGGGGAAGGAGAAAAGAATAGAAAGTCTGGAGGGTGGTGACTGAGTGGATAGAAAGATATCAGGGAACAATAAATGGGGGAATGGATGGATGGATGGATGGATGGATGGATGGATGGATGGATGGATGGATGGATGGATGGATGGATGGATGAAATGGCAACGATAGATTAGGTGGAGGAGGAAGGGATGGAGGAAAGCCAAAGCAATGGGCTGGCTGTAGGTGGAAGTGTTTGAGAGGGAGAGGAGAAGCAGAAGGTGCAGGAGAGGAATGAGGGGCAATGGATATCTGAGGAATGTTGAAGGGGATTTCATGGGCTGTCTCCTCCCCAGGTGCTGGTCCAACGGGAATCTCTGCTCTGCCCACTAGAGTTTCATCACCCTTTCCATCTCTGGACCCCACCCAGGGGCTGGCTGTCTCTCCTATCCTTGCTGTTCAACTGAGTCCAGGCTCTGGCACCCACTCACAGCACCCCACAGAGGCCCCCAGTACCCAGGGACCCCCAGAACCTACCCAATACCCTGAGATCCCCAACACCCAGGGACCCCCAGCATCCATCCAACACCCTGCAGAGAGCCCCACTGCCTTGACAGAGCTTTTGCTCTCCCAACATCCCCCTGCAGAGCCTTCTGGCTTCTGGACACCCCCAGACCTATTTATCCAGACGCCATCAAGGAACCCGAGCCCTCAGAGTCCCCCAGCACTCACCGTGCTTCCCCTAGATCCCACCAGCCCTTACATGAATGCTGCTCATTTCAAGCACCTCATGGATATCCCCAGACCCCAGAGCCTCCCAGCACACTCTGAGGACCCCGTAGAAACCCTCAGTACCCAGAAACCCCCAGAATCTGCCCAGCACCCCACAGAGAGCCCCCCAGCACTCTCCCAGTATCTAACAGAGTTCTTCAGCACACAGGTCCCCCCAGCACCCACCCAGCACCCCAAGGAGACCTCTGATAGTCAGCCCCCTGTGGCACCCACTGAACAATCCACTGAGATCTTCAGCACTCGGAGGCCCCCAGCATTGCCCCAGCACTCCACAGAGCCCCCCAGCACCCAGAGGCCCCCATCAACCCTACAACACCCTATGAATACCTTTGGCACCCAGAACTCTCCAGCATACCCTAAACATCCCATGAAGTTGCTCAGCACTCAGACCCCCCCCATATCCCACCAACACCCCAAAGAGCCCCGCAGCACCCAGACACACCCAGGATCCCTTAAGCACCTCACAGATCCCCCCAGCACCCAGATTCCCTCAGCACCTGTCCAGCATCCACTGGAGACTTTCAGCACTCAGACTCCCCAAGCACCCCTCCAGCACCCCATGAAATTGTTCAGCACCCAGATTCCCCCAGCACCCACAGAGACCTTCCGCACCCATTCTGCAAGCTCTGTACTGCCTGGATCCCCATGTGCAGGTAGGTCTTGGGGTTGTGGGTGAGGCTTGGGCCCATGAGATGCTGGACTTGCACATGCTGAGACCGCTGGCTTTGGAGAGAGGAGGGATGGGTGCCGGGGTGGGGTCCCTAGCTTTGAGAGGGGTTGTCCTGGAGGGGCAAACATATACACACACAGAGGATTTAGGGGGTCTCTGCTTCTCGCCCCACAGGTCCAGCTCAACCAGCACCACCGATGCCAACATTCTCTGCACTATGGGACCGGGGGGGATCCTGTGTGGCCCCTGCCCTGCGGGCACTGCTGTGGGAGGTGCGGGAGCTGCGGGGGCAACTACGAGCCCTGGCCCGCAACCAGCGGCGGGGAGCTCAGCGCCTGGAGGCTGTCACCCGCCGCCTGGGCAGGCTGGCTGCCGTGGGGCAGCACATCCTGGAGGACCCCCCCAGGCTGTACGGGGGTGTGGGCATCCGGAGAGGGGCCTTGCACAGGAGGCAAGGGAAATAAAGCTGGGCTGGTTCACCAATCTTGAGTGTTGAAGAGGGAGGGGGGGAAGGGGAGAGGGAGAGAGAAGATAGAGGGGGAGGGGGAGAGAGAAGGTGAAGGAGAGGGAGAAGGAGATGGTGAAAGAGAGGGGGTGAGGGAGAGGGAGAGAAGGACTCATCCCATCCTGGCGCCTGCTTGGCTGCTGCAGGGTTCCTGCTCTCAGCTTTCGATTCCTCCCCTCGCCCCCCCCTCTATGGCCACCCTGTTAAAAGGGTGGCCCCAGTGGCTGGGGAGGCCCTGCTGGCAGCATGGGGGGGCTACGTAGCCTCGGACTGTGCCTGGGTGAGGACATGGGGGGTGCAGAGCTGGGGGAAAATGGAAGGCATAGAGATGGGAGGCACATGAGGGGCACAGAGGTGGAGGCATATGGGGAGGCAGAGCTGGGGTGCATGGTGGGCAGAACTGAAGGAAAAGGAGGGGTACAGAGCTGGGAGTACATGGAAGTAGAACTGGAGGAAAATGTTTTGTGCTGTGTGTCAGTGGGCTGGTGCATCCTGAGGGTCTTGGATGGTCTGTGGGTGTCTCTGTCTCTTTCCAACTCCTACTTCTCTCCCCCTCAGCTTTGTGCTGCGGTGCCGTGATTGGATCTGGTATGTTGGGTGTCACTGGGTTCACTGGGTACCACTTGAGTGTTACTTGGGGTCAATGAGTGTCCTGGGCATCATGGGGGGTCACTGGGTGTCCTGGGATGTCCCCACAGATACCATTTGGGTGCCCTGGGGCCAGCAGTTACTGGATGGAGCAGGCACCAGGGCATGGGCAACAGGTGGGATGGCTTGAACTGGGCAGACTGGAGCAGTACTGGGGAGCTTACTGGGCAGACTAGAATTGTACAGGACAGATGGGCTATACTGGGACTATGCTGGGTCCCTGTACTGGGACTGTGCTGGGCAGACTGGGGCTGTGTTGCAGCTGTGATGGGGCTGTTCTGGGCACACTGGGACTGAGCTGGGCACACTGGAGCTGTAGTGGGGCTGTTCTGGTTAGACTGGAGCTGTGCTGGTGCTGTACTTGGCAGACTGAGACCAAATTGCACAGACAGGGAACAAGATAGGAAGACCGGGGCTATGCTGGGGCCAAGCTAGGCAGATTGGGAGTGAGCTTAAACTGGGGCTGGGCTGTGGCTGTGCTGAGCATACTGAGAGTATGGTGGGAATACTGAGACTGAGCAGGGCAAACTAGGACTGAACTAGGCAGTCTTGGACTGAGCTGGGCAGACTGGGGCTGTGCTGGGACCATGCTGAACAGACTGGGGCTGAACTGGGCAGAGTGGGGCTGTGCTTGGGCTTTGCTGTGACTGAGCTGAGCAGACTGGGACTGAACTGGGCAGCGTGGGGCTGAACTGGGCATGCTGGAACTGGGCTGGGGCTTTGCTACGACTGGGTGCTGTACTAAACAAACTGGTGCTGCACTGGGCAGACTGGGGCTGTGCTGGTCAGGCTGGTGCAGCACTGGGAAGGCCATGCAGCTCCCCACGCTTCACTCTCCTGCTCTCCCCAGCAGTGCCTGCCCAGCTCTCCAACGGCCATTCCCAGTGCCAGGGCCGTGTGGAGCTGCTGCAGGCTGGCTCTTGGGCCTCGGTCTGTGCCACAGGCTGGGACCTTGCAGCTGCCCAAGTCCTGTGCCGCCAGCTGGGCTGCGGCCGCCCCCGTGCTGTCCCGGTGCCCTGCAGCCCACCCATGGCTGAGGGGAACGCGGTGGGTCTGCGTCAGGTGCAGTGTGTGGGGCAGGAGCTGGACTTGGAGCACTGCGAGCTGCAGCCAGGTGACGCTGCGTCCTGTCCATCCAACCGTGTGGCTGCTGTCAACTGCGAGGGTGAGCACGGGGCAGGACCGGGCCTTGCAGCCTGGAGGGGACGTGACGGGGCCTGGTGTCATGGCAGGGCATGGTGGGGATGCAGTGAGGCCCTGTGGGGACACAGCGAGGCCTAGGGTCACGGCAGGGCCTGGTGGGGATGTGACAAGGCCTGGTGTCATAGCAGGGCCTGGAGGGGACACATCAAGGCCTGGGGTCTTGATTGGGCCTAACAGGGACACACTGAGGCCTGGTGAGAACACAGTGAGGCCTGGTGTCATGGTGGGGCCGGGAGAGACACATCAAGGCCTGTGAGGACACAGCGAGGCCTGTCATGGCGGGGCCTGGCGTTGACACGGCGAGGCCTGGTGTCATGGTGGGGCCTGGTGGGGATGTGACGAAGCCTGGTGTCACATCAAGACCCGGTGTCACTGCTGTGTTCCCACAGAGCCCTTCAAGCTGCGGCTGGCTGGCGGGCCCAGGCGTTGCGCGGGGCGGCTGGAGGTGCAGCGAGCCGGGCGCTGGGGCACGGTGTGTGATGATGGATGGAGCAGGGCCAACGTGGCTGTGGTGTGCCGGGAGCTGGGCTGCGGCGAGGCGCAGGGCGTGGATGGGGAGCAGCCACGTTTCGGGTCCGGTGTTGGGCACATCTGGCTGGATGACGTCCGATGCCGAGGGCAGGAGAAGAGCCTGCAGGACTGTGCACACCGTGTGTGGGGATATCATGACTGCACCCATCGCGAGGACGTTGGAGTTGTATGCCAGGTGTGGGGCTGCCGCCATGGCTTGGTGACGGCCACGGGACCCTGTGGAGCAGGGTTCAGCCATGCTCAGTCTTCTCTCCCTACAGGATCCCTGAGCATCATGGCGCTGGCCCCAGTAGTGTCAGGAACTGCATCTGGCCTTCCTGCAGCATCTGTGTAAGGAACCCAAACAGGACCCAAACCCAAGCAGGACTGCAAATCAAACAAATCCTGAGTGCAAACAGGATCCAAAGCCAAACAGAACTGAGCCTGAATGGAACTCTCTGTCCAAACAGGACCCAAAATACAAATAGGACTCCCAAAACTAGACAAGATCCACAGTCAAAAAGGACCCAGAGCCCAAACAAGACCCCACATCCAGCCAAGACCCAGAGTCTAAAAATAACCCAAACCCAAACAGAATCCAGAGCCCAAACAGTATCCCCTGCCCCAAAAGGATCCTGACTCCAAACAGAACCCAAAACCAAACAGGTCCCCAAGATTAATCAGGACCCAAAATATAAACAGGACCCCCAAACTTAGGACCCAAAACAGAACAGGTCCTCAAGCCCAAATAAGATCCCACGTCCAGATAAGACCTAGAGCCCAAAAAGAATCCTGAGCTCAAACAGGACCCGAAACCAAACAGGCTCTCATCCCAAACAGAGCACAAAATACAAACCGTCCTCCCAAAATCAAAAAGGACCCAGAGTCCAAACAAGACCCCACATCCAGACAGGATCCAGAGCCAAACAGAACCCCAAACCAAACAGAATCCTGAGCACAATCAGGATTCCCTGTCCAAAGAGAACTCCCAACCCAAAGAGGACCCAAAATGCAAACAAGACCCCCCACATCCAGGCAGGGTCAAAAATCAAAAAGGATCCAGGTCCTCAGCCCCATCTGCTGCCACCCCCCCACCCCAGCCCTATTCCTTTAATGGTGTCATTAAAAGCGAGCAGCATCCATGAGCATGGAACCTGCCTAAGGCTATAGGGATTAGGGCAGTGGGGTGATACTGGGATAGAGCACCACACCAAGTGTTGGGGTCCTGGCAGGCCCAGGTGTGCTGCTGAAGTCCCCCTGTCCTGTTCCCCCCCCCGTGGCCTCTTGACCCCATTATGAAACTACTCGTTAGTGCTAATCCTACCAGCCACCTGTCTGCTGCCGGCACCTGCTGCCAGGGCATGGGGTTGGCACCCAGCCAGCAGCTCTGGGATGTGGGGCTGGGGCCAGTCCCTGCTGGGGGGGCAGCCAGAGGGGAGATGGGGAGCGAGTGGGTGGATATGGGGCAATGGGAGACCATGAGGTGGGTTATGGAGTGCAGAAAGCCATTGGTTTGTGGAAGGGCAAGGAGTGGGGGTATAGGGAGCTGTGGGAAGTGGAAGGGAGTGAGGCAGTGGGGGCTGGGAGGGCACAGAATTGGACAACGGGGGCAATGGGGCCAGGGTTTGGAGATGCCACAGCATGGAGCAGTAGGCAGCAGTGCAGCAACTCAGCAATGGGGGTATTGGGGTTTACGGAGGGGGGAGTTTGCCCCCAGCAGAAAGGGATGTGGGGGTCAAGCCCAGGAGCACTGGGCTGGCCCCAACTACTGAGGCTCGGCATGGGGCCAGGTCCTGGCTGCATCCCCAAGGCTGAGCTCTGCCACCTGGCCCCGGCTATTTCTGTGTCCCAGCAGCTGTCGGTGCCCCCGCCCCTGCCCTTAGCCACCCCCGCAGGGCTGGGTGCCATGGGGTTGGCACTGGGCCTTGTCTCTGCTTTGGGCTCTGTTGATGCTTTTCAATGGGGCAGGATGGCGATGGAGCAATCAGCCCCACACCCGCTGCCCCATAGCAAGTGGACACCCCCACCATCAACGTCTGCTCCCTGTAATAGGGTTGGAGAGAACAGGGTGAGAGGTACAGCTCAGTGACCTTTCCACGTGCCAGCAGGGCCTGCTAATGTGCTGTCAGGTGTTAATTATGTGTCAGGGGTTAATTATGGCCCAGACAGCTGGGGTCAGGGCAAGCAGGAGCAGCTGGGATAGGGGAAAGAGCAGGTGGGGAGGGAGAGGGAACAGCTATGGGGAGAGAGGGAAGGATGGGGCTGTGGGAAATGGGCTGGTATGTGGTCTTGGGAAAAAGAGGGTGTGGGAAAAGGGGAGAGAGGGGCAAAAAGTTGTAGGAAGAGAGGGGAGAAAGAGGAATATGGCCATGGGGACTGGAGAGAGGCAGGAATATGGCCACGGGAAAAACGAGAGGGAGAGATGGCACTGTGGGAAATAGGGAAGAGGGAGGGATAAGAATGTGGGGAAAGGGGGGAAAAGGCGTAGGAAATGAGGAAAGAGAAGGGTATGGTCATGGGAACTGGGGAGAGGAGGGATGAGACTGTGGAAACTGGGGAGGGGGAAAGATAAGGATGTGAGGAATCATAGAATGGCACAGAATGGACTGTTAAGTCCATCTAGTTCCACCTCCCCTACCATGGGGTTAAAAGGAGAGGAATGGATGTGGGCATGGGAAAGGATGAAAGAAAAGGGGTGGGAGAGAGATGTGGATATGGGAAATGGGAAGAGGAAGGCATAAGGATGTAGGAAAAGAGAAGAAGAGGGTTGTGGGAACTGGGGAGAAGGAGGGATACGCATGTGGGATGAGGGGAGAGGAAGAGATGGGACTGTGGAAGATGGGAGAGAGAGGGGTTATGGAAAGTGGGGAGAGGGAAGGCATAAGGATGTGGGGAAAAGGGTAGAGAGAGAGATGGGGCTGTGGGAAATAGGGAAAAGGGAAGGATGTGGGTGCAGGAAAAGGGAGACAAAGAGATATGGGCATGGGAAAAGGGAGGAATGTGGATATGGAAAATGGGGAAAGGGAAGCATAGGGATATGGAAAAAGAGGGAGAGGAAGGTATATGAGTGTTGAAAAAGAAGGAAAAGGGAGATAAAAGGATGTGGGAAAACAGGGAGAGGGAGGAGTATGGATGTAAGAAAAGGGGGCAACTTGGGGCTGTGGGAAATGAGAGATGGAGGATATGGAAGACTGGGAGAAGGAGTTATAGGGATATGGGAAACGAGGAAGAGGAAGGGATATGATAGAGAAAAGGTAGAGGAAGGGATATGGATGTGGAAAAGAAGAAAAAGGGAGGTATAAGGATGTGGGAAAATGGGGAGAGGAGGATGTGGATGAGGGAAGTGAGAAGAAGGAAGGATATAGGGATGGGAAAGGGGGGAGAGAGAGACATGAGGATGTGTAAATTTGGGGAGAGGGATATGGTCGTGGCAACTGGAAAGAGGGAGGGATGTGGTGGTGGGAAATAGGGAGATGAAGGGAGGAAAGCCTAGAAATTCGAGGGGGAGGAGATGGATGTGGGAAAAGGAGGAGAGACAGAAATGGGCTCTGAAGCAGAGGGTCAGCCCCACACCTTTTCGTGGAGCAGGGGCAAGTTTGATTTTGGGGCACCAGGCAGTCCACACTAAGAGCAGAATAAGGGGGGATACCCAGCTGCATCCTCTGAGCTCCCCCCACCCTGTGCCTGACTAAATCACTAAAACTTATAGAACAATGATCAGTATTAATAAAGGTAATCCCATTTTTATTAATATTGAGTTTAATCTAATTAGCCCTTCATTAACCTTTAGAACACTGGGACATACAACCTCCTTATCTAAGGACTTAGGAGAAGCTAAATTTTCACTCCATGCTGTTTCATGCTCCGTGCTGTCTGTCTGTCCTGTGCTGCATGCTCTCTGTCTGTCCCCACACAGTGCCCTCACTCTCTTTGCATCTCACGCTGTTTCTCTGTCCCCATGCAATGCTCTATCTCTTTTTGCATCCTGTCTGTCTGTCCACACACGGTGCCCTGTCTGTCCTGCCCCTTCCTATCTTTGGCTCTCGGCACGCCTTGTGCCTTGCACATGTTCCCAATCCACTGGGACAGATTAACACGGCCCAGCGCTGCCCTGGGTCCGACGGTGTCGGAGTGCGCAGGAAAATCTGAGTCACGGCCGCGGGCGCCGTGGGGCTGGTGTCACAAAGCTGTGCTGCAGGGACACTTCAGGGACTCAGGTGAGGCTACTTGCTTGTCCCTGTGCAACCCCGACCTGTGTTTTGCCTGTGGCTTCCTTACAGCCCTGCAGCAGGGCTATGGGGGAGTACAGGGTTCTTGCTGCTGTCCCGTTTACCTGGCAGTGGCAGTAGGTCAAAGATCCTGCTGCACAGCTGGGGATGGAGGAACGTGGAGGTGACAGAGCTGACCCGCTGCCATGCGGTGATGTGGGGTGAGATGTGGGGCTGATATGGGGCAGTGTCACAACTCTGCTTGTTCCCCTTTGGGATGCTCCCTACATCTCGACAGGGATTGGACTGGGCTGGGGTGCATTGATCTGAGTTAGACTAGGCTGAATTGGACTGAAGCGAGATGAACTGGACAATATTGGGCTGAATGGGCTCAACTGGGCTGGACTGGGCTGTTTTAGACAAGATTGGTCTGAGCTGCACTAGGCTGGGCCAAACTGGTGTGCACTGGGCAGTGCCATCTGGGTACTCCCTCTGCATGATATGGGGCCATTGCAGCATGGTGTTGGTCTCTGCAGGGCCATGGCAGAGCCGGAGGAGGACGAGGAGGACAACGCGGCAGCTTTGGAGCAGCTGATGATGCAGGCGGGCCGGGCACTGCAGTGGCAGGAGCTGGAGGAGCAGTTCTGCGTGCTGGGAGAGCTGGGCAGCGGAACCTATGGCCATGTGGTGCTCACTGAGCCCCGGGATGGTGGTGAGGAGTTGTGGGGTCTTTGCCCCAATGCTACGCCTCATGCTTGTGTAGTGCATGAGGACATCTTTTGCATTGGAGTTGCATGCTCACAGTGTGCATGGGAACACATTTCACAGTGGGGTTGCATGCTTGTGATGTGAATGGGGACACCCTTTGCATTGGAGTTGCATGTTCATGATGTACGTGGACCCGAAACCTTGGTGCTGTCCCTCTCTCTGCATCCCAGGCTCGCCGGTGGTCCTCAAACTGATGCTGAAGGAACGGACAGAGCGACGGGCATTCCTGCGGGAATACTGCATAGCCCGGTGCCTCTCTGGTCATGCTGCCTGCATCCATGCCCTGCCCCTTGCCTTTGAGAACTCCACACATTTTGCCTTTGGGCAGGAGCTGGCTCCCGCTGGGGACTTGTGCAACCTGCTCACACCAGGGGTGTGTGTGCCTCAGGGCTGGGGGGGCACAACAGTGTGCTGGGGAGGAGAAGGGGCTGGGAGGATGTTGCAGTGGGTACAGGGAGGGGGTGGGGAGCAAAACGGACCTTGCAGTGGTGTGAGATCATGGGGAGGATGTGTGTGCATGCTCTTTACTATAGGGAGCATGTTTGTGTGATGCATGGGGAAATCATTTGCAGTGGGATGTGTATCTATGGTGTTCACGGGGAGACCTTCTGCAATGGGGCACATGCTCGTGCAGTGCATGGGGACACCCTTTGCAGCAGTGTGCATGCCTCTGGTATTCCTGAGGAGATCCTTTGCAGTGGGTTGCACAGCCATGTATTTTTCAGTATGGTGCATGGGAACACGCGGTGCATGCAGAGTGTTGCATGGACACCCTTTGCAGTGGAGTGCAAGCTCATGTGGTGCACCAGGAGCCCCTCTGTGGTACAGGGATACCTCTGGGGGCTGCTATGGGGTGTGTCCCATGCTGGTGGCACAAGGCAAGGTGCTGCATCAGCCCCTCCGAGGGAAGTGACATTGCTGCCTTCCCCAGGAGGGCCTGCCCGAGGTGCTGGTAAAGCGCTGTGCCTCTCAGCTGGCCGAGGCACTGGATTTCATGCACAGCCGGGCCCTGGTGCACCGGGATGTCAAGCTGGACAACGTGCTGCTCTTCGACCACGAGTGCCGCCGCGTGAAGCTGGCTGACTTTGGGCTCACCCGCCTGCAAGGTTCAGAAATTGGTGCCATGTCTGGCGCACTGCCCTACGCTCCGCCGGAGCTCTGCTTGCTGCAGGGCTCTGACACACTGGAGCTGGACTCCAGCCTGGATGTTTGGGCTTTTGCTGTGTTGCTCTTCTGCCTCTGCACTGGCTGCTTCCCTTGGGCTGTAGCTGCCAGCCCTGACCCCCAGTTTGAAGCCTTCAGTGCTTGGCAGGGTGACACAGTGAGACGGGAGGCACCAAAGTCTTGGGGTGGCTTTGAGTGTGGGGCACAGGAGATGCTGCAGCGCCTGCTGCGGCTTGACCCTGACCGCCGCAGCCCAGCCATCGAGGTACACAAGTACCTGGCCTTGCCCTGGCTGACAGCACCCAGCAGCAGGGATCAGACCGATGGCCCTGATGGGCCAGGGGCGGTGGATGGTGATGGACATGGAGGGGGGGATGGTGATTCACATGGAGTGGTGGATGGTGGCCCTCAGTCACCCCTTGCTAGGGGTTCAGGGGATGATGGGGTGTGCGGTGACAGCAGTTATGGGGAGGGGAACAGCATGCCCACAACACCCGCCAGCGCCATGGCCCTGTGCCACTAGCTGGCATCTCCAACATGGCACGGAGAGGTCCTTGGGGTGTGGGCTGGTGTCTTCTTCTTCTTGGAATGCAGCACAGAATGGACGTGAAGCTGTTCGAGAGGATCCAAAGGAGGCCACAAAGATGCCCAGAGGGCTGGAGCACCTCTTCTATGGAAAGAGGCTGAGAGAATTGGGTTTGTTCAGTCTGGAGAAGAGAAGGCTCCAGGGAGATCTCATTGCAACATTCCAGTACTTCAAGGGAGCTTATAAACAGGAGAGGGAGTGACTTTTTGCACAGTCTGATTGTGATAGGACAAGGGGGGAATGGTATTTAACTAAAAGAGGGAAGATTTAGGTTAGATGTTAGGAGGATTTTTTTTGCTCAGAGGGTGGTGAGGCACTGGAACAGCTTGCACAAAAAAGCTGTGGTTACTCTATCCCTAGAGGTCCTCAAAGCCTGTTGGATGGAGTCCTGGGCAACCTGGGTGGCAACCAGCTCATGGCAGGGGGTTGGAAATAGATGGACTTTAAGGTCCCTTCCTAGCCAACCCATTCTATGATTCTATGTTTCTTGTGGGCTGGAATGGAAGCCTTGGACTCCACTTGGTCCCCTGGGTGAGAACATCAGGAGCAGAAAGCCAGGCCAGGAGCACAGTGTGGGCAGGGGAAGGAGAAGAAACACCTCAGGCTGTATTTGGAGGAGGTCAGGGACCCTTGACACTTTACACCCTATTAATGAATACAATGGCAAAGCACCTGAGCAACAAATGAGCAAGGGAAAGCCAAGGAAAGAGCAGCCAGCAGGACACAGAGAAATGGGAGGAGAGCAGCCAGTCAAAATTGTTAAGGCTGGTGCAACAGCTTGGTGGAGGTGGGTGGTAAAACTGCTCATCAGTTCTGCAGGGGAACCCAGAAATGGATCTGACATTCACTCCTTTCATACCTGTGTGAGGAGGATGTCAGCCTGCTGTAATCAGTTAAGATGCCAAAGGATTTCCTTGGCATTAATGAGGTGAGGAGACAAATGTAAGCACACCAGGCACACAGATAGGTTGGGAAGAGCTGTGGGGCAAATTCCTAGTGCTTGAGGGAGAGGAGATCAACCTGGAATACAGCTCCCTCTGAACAATTCATGGCTCTGCCAAAGGTGGAAAATTTGCACTGAGAGGATGGGATGTGGATATATAAAAGAGACAGAGGGAGAGCACATTGGGTTGGCTCTGCATGTGGAAGATGCTGGCATGTGAATGGACTTCAGGGTCCTGAAGGAAGAAATTTTTTGGGATGAGGGTGATAAGGCACTGGAACAGGTTGTCCAGAGGAATTGTAAATGCCCCTTCCATGGAATTGCTCAAGGCCAGAATGGATAAGGCTTTGGGAAATCTAGTGGGAAGTGTCCGTGCCCATGAATGGGCTTAGAACTGTGTGGTCTTTAAGGTCTCTTCCAACTCAAACCTTTCCATCATCCCTATGATTCTATGGCTAGAATTCCATGACTATAGCTTTATGATCTCGGACTAAGCAAGAAGAACACCGCTGCACAGTGGAAGGAGAGCTGGAAATCAGCTGAGATGCTGAAGCTTAATAAAACTCTCTGTGTTTTGCCTTTTTTTTTTATAACTGTTTTCCCTCAAGACAGTGGCAGGACAAAAAGGACTGATTTTAAAATAAAAGAGGGAAAATTTAGGCGACATATTAGGAAGTTGTTTTTTTTTTTTTTTTTTTTTTTTAAAGTCAGAGGGTGGTGTGGCACTGGCACAGGTTGCCCAGAGAAGCTGTGGGTGTCCCATTCCTGGAGGTGTTCAAGGCCACATTGGATGGTGCCCTGGACAGCCTCATCTAGTGGGTGGCAACCCTGCCCATGGAAGGGGGGTTGGAATTGAACGGGCTTTTAAGGTCCCTTCCAACCCAAGCTGTTTTATGATTCTATGATCTTTAATGTTCCTTCCATTATAAACCTTTGCATAATTCTATTATCTTTAAGATCCCTTCCGACTCAAGCCATTCTATGATAATTAATGTCCTTTCTAACAAAAGTCATTCCACGATTCTATGAAGGAAGGGGACAGAGGAGGCACAGGGACGCGGAGGCAGAGCCCAGCAGCTGGGCTGCACGCCAGGCGCCTGAGATCGGTAGCCGAAATGCGTGCGGATGCTTTTCATTTACACCTGCCTCTCCTAAATCACAGCCTGAGGGCTCTGGACCTGCAGGCAGTGAGGCCAGGCTACAGGAAAATCTCTCGTCCTGCAGAAAAGCTTATTAATTTGAGGCTTCACAGGCTGAGATTCCACCTCTGCAACTTTCAGTGCCCAAATCCTGGTGAGGTGCCCACAAACCATCTGCAGCCAAAGGGAGGGGGTGGATTCCTGCAATCTGTTTCTGAGTTCATCCCATGCAGCTTGGCTTTGCAGGTGCAGAATCCCTCCTGAGCACCATGGCTTATCATGTTGCAGCCTGCATGGGAAGTGACATTCAGTGGGCAAGGTAATGTTTACAATAAGTATTGCATGGAAGAGTCTGCAGCACAGACACAGACCTACCAAAAGAGATCTATGATTCTGGGTTGAATGGGGCCCTGGCCAGCCTGGCCTAGTATTAGATATGGAGGTTAGTGGCCCTACCTGCAGCAGGGGGGGTTGGAGCTTGATGGTCCTTGAGGTCCCTTCCAACCTGAGCCATTGTATGATCTGCATGAATGTGAGCGCCAAGCAAAATGCACAAGAATGCCAAGCACAAAGATGTGACCTACTGCTCCTCAGTCACTGAGGCAGAACCAGCAGGAGGCTGCTGATGCTACGTGCACACGGAGATGCAGGATGCTGCAGGTAATGATTCCTTCAGCACCTCCTAGCTTGTGCTGATCAGTTCCTTTCATTGGGATTTGCTTCCTTATGTGCAAGAAGGATGCTCATAGAGAAAGAGGGGGGTAATGCAGCCAGGCTGCAGAGCTGCAGGATTAAAGGAGAGCTCCACAAGGGATGAATGTGCCCCATGTGATCCAAAGGAGAGTCCTGAGGACCTTTGGGGGAGTGCAACAACACCTGACATCAGCTGCAAATTGGAATGGTTGTAAATGGTGAAAGCAGCACTGCACCTTATGGGGCCAGGATGGGGGAAGCCTCACAGACCCCCAAACTCAGCTCTAGGGTTCCTGTTTTAGGGTGGGCTGTAATAGCAGAAAGAAGATAGGAATAAAACTGGGATAGAGCAGGTGGAGAGCTGCAGCTGGAAGGCCCACAGCATCACCAAGACAGACACAGCACAACATAAATTTAAACTTTGAAGTGTTCCCAAATCACCCACAAAGAGTTCTGCTCCCTGAATGTCCCCAGTCAAAGACCAGACCTCTGGGCAAAGCCAAAGCACCCACTTTTCTTTGTCTCTCCATGAGGTGAGGCATGCAAGGATACAATCATCCACCCTTTTGGAAAGCTGCTTTTTGGAAAAAATGTGTCTTGAGGAATGAAAGTTATTTACAAGCTTTGCTCAGCTTCCAGATCTTTGTGTTTGGAAGAAATAGCTGATTTCCCTGCCCATTGCCAGGGAAACGAGCAGACACGTTGGATTCCAAGCTCGCTTTCTCAGCAGGAGAAAGTTCTCAGACCTCAGATCTTAATGGTAAAATTAATACTTAATACTTTCATTGTATGAAAATGCCAAAAAGAAATTCTTTCACTGCACGCTTATTGCCATTCAGGCCGCCATTATGGGATGGTGCAGAGTTTCAGAGCCGCTCTTTGTGCCCTCAGAATTTCTTGAATAAAATCACAGATGGGTTACTGGCAAGGCCAGTGATTTAGTGCCATTTTTTCTCAATTACTTTTTATTAATCCGAATTTATTTATAGTGTTTCTCCTCAAAGGATGTGAGTGGTGCAGATAGAAATGTGTAATGCCTCCTGAATGCAGAGACTCTTCTTCAGAATGGTAGTGGGTTACTGCAAAATCCTAATATATTAATAAGTTATATTAAGTTATTATTATTTAGTATTATAATATTCATAATATTATATATATAATATTATTATGTTAAGAGTTATATTAAGGATCTGGTGATTCAGGTCTCTGGGACTGTTTTATGGGATTACATTGAAACCAGCCCTGCTCTGACAGTCTTCTTGGTTCTTTTCAGATTCTTAACAACACCCTTAAACCCAGCTATGAGCCACCTCCTTGTCATCAGTGACAAGTAGGAATGGGTTATTTTTAAAAATCTGATCATTTATTAAAATATCTATCAAAATATTTTATCAAAATATTACTTTTTAATCACCGCAGGGGGAGTTGGATAAAAACAGTGTCCTTTCTGTTTCCCTTGGTGTTACACAGGCTCCTCCAAGAAGCACAATGTCCCAACAAGTTCTAAGAAAAGGAGCTTTGCTGCTCAGCATCTCTGTCTCTTCCAGGCTTGGAGATGGAAAGAAAGCAGTTGTGCACGGTAGGAAGTGCAGCAGTAGGGGAAACACGCTGACTTTTGCAATTTTCATCCTTGTTAAACAAAACTGCGAGGGACAGAGATGTTATGGTTACTGAAAGCCACGAAGGCAATATTCTACACTTTCTTTATATTACTGTCTTCTTCCTAATGTTTTCAAGGCTATGAAAGTGCATGAAAAACAGCTGATGAATTTCCCTCATAGGCCTTCTTCTTTCCCCGAAGGAGGGAAGAAGCCAAAACCATGAACTGACTACTACTAAAAGGTAGTGAAACTGCTGATTTCTTATTTTCATTACTCGTGGGTGCTTAGAGACCAAGTTACAGAGAGACACCTGGAAGAGCAGAGACACCTTCTGTGCCTTTATTTACCTCTCCTGGTGAATTCAAAGGGCTCTTTCTGAATCCAGATCCAAGGAGAGCTCGCCACAACCAACTGCAGTTGACAGTGCTGAGATGCATTTTGCACCTGCATTCCTTTCACTGGAGTATAACTCTTCCATTTTAACAATTTCATTGTGCAGAAAGGAGGAAAAAATTAGGGGTCTATTTAGAGGCCATCAGGACTGTGAATAACAAACTGCTGCAGATTGTAGGAGACTGGGTATTGCATCTACTGGGCTGTGTTGCAATCTGGTGAGAAAAGTGATATAGCAAATGAGTACAAAGGTTGCCAAGCTGTGCTCAAATTTCATTTCTTCTCTTCTTAAAGCTGGGAAGTTCTCTTTCTCATTTCCTCACAAATATCACAGTTATGGAATCACACTTGGATGTGTGATTGTGAGCAGCTTGGATTGGAAGGGACCTAAAATGTGATCCAGTTCCAATCCCCTTCCATTGGCGGGGTTGATATGCACTAGACCAGGCTTCCCGGGCCCCCAATCAACCATGAAGGTCTCAAGGGATGAAGCACCCACAGCTTCTCTGGGCAGCCTGTGCCAGAGCCTTTCCCTTCTGATTAATGCACCGTAGAATTCTTTCTTTTTTTTCACATCCCTCACCAATTTCCACTATTTGTCCTTATCCCTCAGTTTGACCAGCAGATCTTTGCCCAGCCGTGCAGATTTCCTGCCTCCTCTGTTAGTTTTCCTATAGCAGGGGATGGAGAGCTCTTGTGCTCTCAGACAGGCATCCTTAAAGAGTTGCCAGCTTTCCTCTGCTCCTTTGTTTCTAAGGACAGCTTCCCAGGGGAATCTCACTCAGAAATCCATTAAATAGGCTGAAGCTTGCACTCGAGGGTCTTGACTTTGCTTTTTCCCAGGACCATCCTCCTTAAGATCACAAACTCCATCAGAGCATGGTCGCCACAGCCCAGAGGGGCCTCCAGTCTTAACCTCTTTAATGAGCTCCTCTCTGTTGGTGAGTACCAAGTCCAGAAACACTGCTCCTCTCTCCTTAATGCACTCCAGGAGTCTTTGGGATTGCTTAAACACTGCTACACTGCTTTCCCAGCAGCCACTGAAGTGCTTGAAATCCCCATCAGGATGAAGCCTTATTGCTTCAGCTGCATGAAATGTAGGCCCTCATCCACAGGCTCCCCTGGTCAGGCAGCTGTAGTAGACCCTGACCACCAGATGTCCTTAATTGGTCTGGTCCCTGATTTTCACCCACCAGCTCTCAACCTGATCATGGCTGTTTCTCAGAGGCAGCTCTTTGCACTCTATTCCACTCTATCCACTCTGTCCAGTTCTTAACACAGAAGTGGATATGTCCCCTTGTCTGTATAACATGTTTGAATTGAGTACGCTGTAATAACAAAACTGGCATGCAATATTGGTTTGCAAAATTAGCATAGATGTCCAAGAATCTCTTCCTCAAAATGTGGCTACACATGAACTGAGCAAGGGATGGTGATATAAGATTTAAAAAATAACATATATTCAAGGTGATTACATGGAGCCTGGGAGAGCTTGTACAGTGTCCTTTCAGAGCTGGTGAAGATGCACAACATCTTGAGCACCACCATGGTTTGAGCAGGTCAACATTCACTAATTGTGAGGTGCCAGATCTTGTGGATGTAATCCTGAGTCTCCGTGCTGTGGGGTCCACTATTGGACTGCATTTCTTTTTACCAGGTTATAGAGTGGTTGAGCTGTTATATAACATAAAATACGTACCTTCCAAATCTCCAATGTCCTCTGCACAGCACGTAACTCCTATTTAATTCTCACATTTGGGTACCTGCTGGATTTCTTGTAGTACTTCAGCGTCTGTTTTTCTCCCACCTTTCCATCTGATTCCCTCCAAACTTCCTTCCTGAGCAGTTCCCTGTTTCCTTCCCTGGCAGAACCCTGACCCAAAGGACTTCAGATGTGTTATGACCTTGTGCACAGACTGTTTGCAAGTTTTGCACAGAGGTCACCCAGGAGGACATGGTCCACAGGTAGCACCACAGCGACCTCCTCTGCTCATTTAAATGTTCCCACTTACTTAGCCAGTGCTGTATGAGGCCATACAGGAGCATTGTAGCAGGGATGAGAGATACTGTAGGTTTGGATTTCTCCTCAGGATGCTCTCTTTCACACTCTCTGGCTCTCCTGCTTTTACTTTCTTAAGTCACCGAGTGTCACTCCCACTCCCTGATGCAGATCCCACACGACTATAAAGAGATAATGAAGGAACTGTGCATCACTGCTGTACAACAGAAGTTGCCAGCCCATTTCGGTAACTCGGAGACAGGCATGTATGTAAACATTTTCCATCACCTCTTACATTCAGCAGTGACTGACAGTGCTCCCCAATTTCCTCATTTTGCTCTCTCCTTTGCATTCACTTCAGCTGAGACTCTCCCCTGGCTTTCATCTTTTGTGATGTTTATCCACTAGGAGGATAAACAAGGACCTCTTGAACACCAATGCCATGTGAACCCACCTTAATGGCTAAGATTAATTAATAGAACACTGTGCTCCGCAGCCTCTCTGGGCAACCTGTTCTACTGCTCCCTCAACTGCACAGTAAAGAAATACTTCCTGATGTTTTGTTTTGTTCCAGTTTGTGCCCATTGCCTCTTCTTGTGGCCTGTTGCACTAAAAATATCCTGGCTCCATCCCCTTCCCACTATCCACTTAGGTATTTACACACACTGGTAAGATACCCCCTGAGCAGTCCCAGCTCCCCTAGCTTCTCCTCATAGGAGAGGTGCTCCAGTTCTTTCATCATCTTGGAGGCCAGGTCTCTCTTGTACTGGGGGGGCAAGAATTGGACCCAGAATACCAGGTACAGCCTCACCAGTGCTGTGGAGAGGGAAACATTCAACTCTCTTGACCTGCTGGTGACACTTTGCCTAATAAAGCCAATAAGATCATTGGCTTTCTTAGCAGCAAGGGCATGTTGCTAACTCATGACTAACTTGGTGTCCACCAGGACTTCCCTGATTCTTTTCTGCCATCTGCTTCCAGTTGGGTGCCCTTGCATGTCATCATGTGCTGGGATTGTTCCTTCTCAAGTTCAGGACTATGCATTTCTCCTTGATGAACTTCATGAGATTTTTGTCTGCCCACATCTCCAGCCTGTTATAGAGTAACAGAACCACAGAATCACAGAATGGCTTGGGTTGGGAGGGACCTTACGTCCCACTTGGGCTGATTGCTACCCACTAGATCAAGTTGCCCAGGACCCCCTCCAGCCTGGCCTTGAACACCTCCAGGGATGGAGCATCTACAGCTTCTCTGGGTCACCTTGTCTGAAAAGCCAGGTATGCAATACAATCATCACCCTGCATACGTATTTCAGGATTGTGCTAGCCTGGGTGCTCAATGGTTTCCCACAGGTGAAGCACATGCCAGGCTGATCTAATGATTGGCAATCCTGCCCATGGCAGGGGGGTTAGAACTAGATGATTTTTGAGGTCCCTTCCAACCCAAGCTATTCTATGATTTTATGAATGTTCCTTTCAAGGTCTACTGCCACTAGGAAGTCCCTGAGGTACTCTGTTCGTTACTGATCTCCAAGTAGACTTTGCACCACTTACCACTATCCTCTGGGTCTAGTTGTTCAGCCAGCTTTTGGTCCACCTCACTGTTTGCTCATCCTGTCCCTACCAACACCTTCCCTCTTAGGGTCTTATGGGTAAGAGTGTCAAAGGCTTTCCTGAAAGACAATATTCACATAACCCACGTCATCCATTGGAGAAGGCTGGAGATTTCATCATAGAACATGACTTCCCCTTGGTGAATCCAGGCTGATAACTCCTGATGTTTTTTTCTGTTCTGCAATGGTGCAGCATTATTTCGAGCACTGTGTGCAGTTTGGGCCCTACAACATCAAAAGGGCATAAAACTGTTTGAGAACATCCAAAGGAGGGTTATGGAGTTGGGGAAGAGTCTGGAGGGTAAAGTGTGTGAGGAGATGCTGAGGGCACTTGGTTTGTTTGTCCCAGAGAAGAGGAGATGGAGGAGAGGACTCAAGGTAGTCTGTAATTCCTTGACTCTCTGGCTCTGTGACCATTATTTATTGGCTCTGAGACTGTATAGTTTTATGGTTTTCTGAATCTATGATTTTATTATAACTTCATTACTTCACAACACCACCGTAGGGCCACAGCTCTGAGGTACTGAGCTACATCTATCATATTCCCTGTTCCTCCCACCAGGAGCATGCCCCCACCAAATACTAATGCTGAGGGGACATTGGGCCCTGATGGGAGCACAGTGAGAGCCCACAGTGCCTTTCAGCCTAGCCCAGAACATGCTTGCTCACCCCAGTATCTTCCAGTCCTATCCCAGTATCTCCCAGTGTCCCCCTGGTCCTCCCTAGTCCCGTGCCTCTCAAGCCTATCCCTGTACCCCCACAACCCTTCAGTTTTTCCCCACAGGACTCCATACCCCCTGTCAGCAAGGTGTGATGGCAGGAGTAATAGGAGGACAGAGTGAGGGGACTGAGGAGGCTCTAGAGTGTCACAATCCCCACTCTGTACTCCCGCAGTGTCTGCTACTTGGTGGAGGCTTCCATCGTTGTGTGCACTGAAGAAGCCTCAGCCCAGTAAGACCCCACTAGATTTCTTTTTAGGGAGGCACAACCCCACCAATCCCCAAGACCCAACACTGATCCCACTGGGGCTCCCATCCCAAACCCCAATTATTTTGGGTTAGGTGATGCAACCCCAAGCCCCAAATCTCCCCCACAAGTTGAAGATCATTGAGAGCCTCACCAAACTCCTGGACTCCATGATGGCCCCATCACTCTTCAAGCAGCTCCCCTGCCTTCTTCTGTGCCTTACTCACCATGGTGTCACCTCTGAGGAGCTGGAGCAGGGCATCTGTGATATCCTGCTTACCTACACCCTTTCCCAGGACACCAGTAGAACCAAGGGTTTGAAGATGACATGATGATGTTGATGTTGATGATGATGTTGACAATGAGACAGAATCAGAGTTGAAGGGGTCGAAAGGGACCTCTGGAAATCATCTAGTCCAAACTTCTACTAAAGCAGAGTTCCCTTGATTAGTTTGCACTGGAAAGCACCCAAGCAGGTTTTGTTTATCTCCAGAGAAGGAGACTCCACAACCTCTCTGGTTGCTACAGAACTTGCTCCACTGTTCTATCACTCTAACAGTAAATTATTTTTTCCTTATGTTCATACAGAACTTTCTGTGTTCCTGTTTTTGCTCATTGCCCCCAGTTCTGCTTCTGAGGCAGAAAAGAGCCTGGCCCCATTCACTTGGCTCCTGCCCTTTACTTATAAATAAGTACTGACCAGGTCTCCTCTCAAGCCTTCTCTTCTTCATGCTAAACAGTCCCAGGTTTTTCAGCCTCTTCCTGGTTGTTCCAACCCTACTCCTAGTCCTAACGCTACTCCTAACTCTAAATCCTACCCCTAGCTCTACCTCTAGCCGTTATCCTAACACTAATTTTAACTTTCACATCCCACTGGAGCTGCTCTCCACCAGCATTTATGCTGACCTAAGACATCCCAAGCAGTGTCAGGCACCAGAACAGAGGAGGACACAGCGACAGCATGGTGTCACTGTGTCTTGCCATGATGCTGACTGTCAGAGTTTTTCTCCATGCACGGAGCCTTTCTGAAAGAATATATGCAACTTGTGAGGGTCAGAATATATTTATTGCTTATCATATGCAATCATGAGTTAGTTAGCAAGCTGTAGAGCACTGTTAGCTCTGTAGCAAAGCCAACGAGGTGTCTCATGGGATCCATCATCACCATCCACCTCCTTCCAAGACCACTGGAGAAGCCTTGCTGCATCCTTGCTGAATATCTCCCAGGGGATCCTTTTGGCAGCCCATCTTCCCTCACATGACTTTGCTGTAGGGTGGTGGATTCATGTCTTCAACCTGGACTTTCAGGACGGCTTTCTGGTTGTTGGACATCTTGGCTTGGACACGAATGTTCCCCTTGGAGACCTCCAGGGTTTCATGCTCATACCCAAGCGTGGCTCGCTGGAAGAGTGAGGAGCCACAATATGGCTTACTCTTCATCATTTTGGAGAAGACATCACTGAGGATTCCCAGGTGGTTCTCCTCTGAGAAGATCTCCAAGGCAAACTCAATTTTGTAAAGGATGTAGTCAAAGGGGTTGGAGAATGTGATGGCCAAAAAGAAAGTGTCAGCCTTGCAGACCACAATCCCCACGCTCCCTCGCAGGCTGTAGGGAGTTTTTGCAAAGGCACATATTCCTTTGGAGTCTGGGCCAATTTCAAAGGGCAGAGTTGTCAGGATCTTGCCACTGAAGCAATAGCTCCTGTAGGAGGAGGGTTGGTGAGAAAGGGCAGCTGGAGCCCAGCGGATGGAGACACAAGGGGAACTCATTTGCAGAGGTGCTGAGTGGGACTCAGAATTCTCTAGAGAGCAGGCTTTCACCAGTGCAAGTATTGCCAATGCCAAGCATCCTCGAGCCACAATTACCACTCCCAGAATCATTAGTGCACAGCATCACGAGAGCAGGCATGACAGAAAGGGAGCTCATTGTCCCTACCAAGCCTCTTTACCCAGCCTTGTTGGACCCAAGCTGTGTCCTCTGTACATCTTGTAGTTTGGCTGATGGGAATCTCATGCAGTCCTACAAGGAGAAGTGCAGGTGCTGGGGAGGAGTAACTCCAGCACTGGGTTATGCTGGGGGCACCCAGCTGGAAGCAGTGGCAGAAAAGGACATGATCTGCAATGTTCCCTTGATGCCCTGATGGGGGGGGGGGAACAGCAAAAGAGAAAGGAGCCGTAATGCTTGCACGGTTTGAATGTGTGCTCATGACTGGCTGCCCCAAGCTGGAAGGGACAAGAACTCACTCTGATGACAGCAGGGAAAGTGAGCAAAGCCTCCAAGGGAATAAGGAAAGAATAAAGACAAGGAAAGAATTGGATAAGGATGGGGACAAGGAAGGAATTTCTTGAAGTGTGTTCAGCAGTGCAGTGCAAACAGAGGATGGTCCACCACAAGATGGAGGAACGTGCCGGAAATTGCTCCAGCACTTGGCACTGAGCCTCTCCATTGTTGTTCTAATGCCAAAAGCATTTCAGGGATGTCCCTCATAGGCAGGGTGGCAGAAAGCAGCAGGGGACAGAGGGGTACTCACCTGAACTCCTTCAGTGTCACTGTCTTGGTCCTGTTGATGATCTCCAGGCCCACACTACGGCACACATCAATGGTACTCATCAGGCTCTCCACGCTCTCCCCCGGTTGCCTGGGGTTACAGTTGTCATTGCGAGGCTTCTCCTTTTCTTTCTTCTCCTTTAGCGGCATCTTCCCCACTCAGTCCTGGGAGCAACGCTGTGGAGCTGCGAAAGTGTTGCAGTGGTGCAAAAACAGCAAAAAAGGGGTGGCTCCCTATGGGAGCTCAGAGCAGGGCATGCAGTGCTCCTCCCCCACATCCTGCAGGGCTTTGCAGGTCTCACAAAGGACAGCACTTGCACAAGGAAGTCCTGGGTGGAGCAACGCGGAGGGCTGTGTTCTCCTGCTCCATCCCCAGCTCTGGTTCTGGAAGGATCCAGCTGGAAAATGTCCAGAATTCCAAGGCTGAGGGTTTGCTGATGCTCAGAGAACAATAAGTGCTCCTCCCACATCCTGCCCATGAAGGAGGAATTCAGGCTATCTGCTAAATACAAATTTAGGTATTCTGTCCTTGGTTGGTCCTGATAGTATTTGTCCCAGTGTTATTTGTTCCACAGGTCACATTAAGCTTTAGGTTTACATGTAAAAGTGGAAGGGCCACAAGCAGCAGTGAATTCAACTGCTCCATGCTTTATTGCTGAGCAGCACTGTTTATTTGCACTGCAACAATACGTTTGCAATGCAACAGTGTGTTTGCAATGCAGTGCAACTCAAAGCTCATTCAGAGTGATTCAGTGTGATCTCTGTGCACCGTGGGAAGAAGTGGGCTCCAAAGCTTTGCAAGGATGAAGATAAAGTGCTGAATTCGACATCACTTATACAGGAGAAGCCCCAGGCCACTCATCATCTTTGGGCCCAGTTCCTTCTCTGCCTTGAACTGGGGAGCCCAGAATTGGACTCAGCATTCCAGATGTGCCCTCCCCAGGGCAGAGTAGAGAGGAAGGGTCCCCTCCCTTGACCTGCTGACCTTGCTCTTTGTAATGGCCCCCAGAATCCCACTGGCTCATGGTCAACCTGTTGTCCATCATTCAGAGTCAGCCGAGGTTTGTGAAGGGAAAAGTCCTGCCTTGATAATTTGATCTGCTTCAATGTCAAGGTTGAGCCCCTCGTTTAGCAATGATTTGCCTTCTGAAAATAAGTACTAGAAGTGGAATGTTGCAGGAAAGCTTCCAAGACCTGCAAATCTTATATTATCAGCAGCACCAGAAGAGTGTGGTGTGCAGGCTCAAAGAGATACAGCACAGAGGGTGGGGTGGAGTGGAAACACCACGGCCAGGCACTGTGATAACACTGCAGGGATGGACATTTCTTGGTATTACAGGACTGATAAATTTGAGAGTTCTCACCCTATGCTTGGCAGCCTTCCACCTTTCTGTGAAAAACACGTTCAGTGAGTAAACTTTAAAGAAAAAAGAGTATGTGTGTCTAGAGTCACTCAAGCTCCACCCAAAAGTAAGAAAATACTATACAGACAGCTTAGAAGAGAAGGAGTTTTGGGGAAGATATCATTGCAGACCAGTCAGGAGGATGCTGCTGGGACCAGTCAATGAGCTGAACCTCTCTTCCCACACAGGGGCACCTCTTGGCTCAGATTTGCACATTCACTTGTACAAAGTGCTTCCCTGGGAAACTTAGAAATCTCCGTGGAGTTCTTCCATGATTTAACGCGTTTTCAGCTGGCTGTATTAGTCACATTACTGACGCTCACACGTGCTCTGCAGGCTGTATATTTATCACCAGAAATCCAGAAGATTCTGCAATCTTTTGCTTCAGCAAACAGCACTATTCACTAATCCAGCCATGAGAGTTCCCACTGAGTGCGACCAAACTCCCTATGGGTGGCCATGTGAGCCCACCAGAATGTGGCCAGACCTGCAATGCCAAACTGGGGATTGACATTTTAACACAGCAGGAGGCACTGGGTTGTTGAAAGAAGCCACAGACACAGGATGGCACTGCCAGCCCAACAAGGGGACATGGGATGCATGGGATGTGTCCTGCTGCTTTGCTGTAGCTCAGAGTTTGGGGAGATGTGGCCCCATCAACCCCTGGCCAAGGGTTTGGGGGTCTTTGTGGAAGAGTAAAGGGAACAGCTCTGATCTAGGACCAAAATCCTGCCCAGAAAAGGCGTATTGAGAGAAGTGTTTGGTCCTTAATATCTCACTCTGCTTCCTGTCACTCATTTTCCATGCTTTTTTCCCCAAAACTTTTTTTATTATTCCTAATTCAGCCAAACTATGCAGCAGAATCACAGCTTGTAGAGAGGAAAGATCTGACCTTGTGCAGGATCCTAATATGCAGAGTGGCCATGCTGCCCTGCTGTGTGCTAATGCACAACTGACCAGTTGATGGCAGAGCCTTTAACACAAAACAAAGCCTCTTGAAACAAGCATACATCCCCTGAGCAACACCTCAACCTGCACAACTGCACGATTCTTGCACCGATTTTCTGCTCTTCAACCCCTCTGCAGCGTTTTGGGTTCATCTTTTCCTCAAAGCTTCTCCCCTAGCAAATGCAATAGCTGTGCTGTTATCAAGCATTCTCCCTTGCTATCCTGATGTATTTTGGCTCCAGCACTGAGGGCTGTGTTATGCACTGGGAAGGAAACTCATCTGCTAGAGAAGGAGAAATGAGGCCCCTGTGCTTCTAGGGAGGGCAGTTTAGTTGTTATTCCAGCAGCCTCTGCAGTGATTGGTGCAAGAATGGAAACTTCTTTTCATTTTTTTTTTTTTCAAAAATATTTGACTCAGCTCCCTCCCGTTCTGCACTCAACAGAAATGTCCGTGGGGCTTCCTACTGCATGCTGCAAGCACTGAGCTCTGTAATGGGCTCGTGGAAGGGCTGAGATGTTCCCCTGCATGCTGAGCAGCTGTGGGTAATTTTATTTAATTTTGCTTTTATAATTTTCATTATTATTTATAAAAATAAAGATTATATAAAAATTACGTACTTATCTGCCTATTAATTTAATTTAATTTAATTCTAATATGTATTTTTAAAGTTCTGTTACCAAACTGTAGCACTGTTCTTTAGTTTCATTTTTCACCCACCTCTCCCTGGTATTCCATGCAAAGAGTGTGGACTTTCTGGTCCCAACATTAAAAGAGAGTAATCCCAAATTTACAAAAAATGTGCTGAAATCCCCTCCAGCAGCAGCAGCAGAAAACAAGCAGCAAAGGTGCAAGGGATCACTGGAGCTTTTGGAGTCACCTTCTGTGGTTGTGTCCCCACAAGTGCTGCAGCATGATAAGCTGAAGAGTCCTGGCTCTGTGCAAACACTGCTCGGCAACAACAGCATCTGCGTGCCTTCATTGGTTTCCTCATAAATCCACACTTTAGCATGACACCAGCTGCTAGGAAGGAAATTAACTCTGTCCCCACCAGAAGCAGTGCAGGGTGCATCTCCCAGCTTGGGCAACAACTCACGCTTCACGCTGCCTCCCTGCCCTGGGTGTGAACGTGCATTCAGGGTGGAGCAGGGTAGACCCAGGAAACCACAGCTGTAGCCCTGGGGCCTCAGGAGAGAACAGGTTTCTTCTCCTCCTCTAGACAATTTGGGCACACCGGCTTGAGGTTCCTCTTTGTCACTCTGTAGATCTCCCAGGAGAGATCTAACTTTAATTTACTTACTTGCTGTTTCTCTCTCCTGCTGACCTCTGCTTTCAGACTCCACCTCCATGCCGAGCCATCTGATTTGGTAGAAGTTTTTAGTTTTGTCTCCCCTAACCAACCCACACCAGACCCTTTTGTTCTTCTGAGATGCCCTGGGATATACCATCCACCAGCACATCCTATGGGATATAATGTGAGACAGAGGATTCCCCTCTGGAGCAAGCTCCTTGGGTCATCTCCAGTCAGTGGAGGGTTGGGTTGTCTCATCAACTTCTCCCACTGCTCCAGTGAGAAATCAGCAAACTGGGTCTCCTTCTGCTGCCCATCTCAACTTGTCCCATCTGTTGTGATTTTGGAAGACTGATGTGACAGCTGGCTTCAATGGGGCTTGGCTCCAAGCTGCTCTCTGCCCAAATGTCCCCATCATGAAAGCAGGATAAACCTATAAAGGACTGAAAAGCAAAAAGGTTCATGTCCCAAACACTTGGTGAAAGAGCAGAAGGATGCCACCTCAGTCACATAACAAAGCACTGTTGGAGGAAGTGGCCTTGTGAAGGTGAGACAGTACTTTTTGGGACCTATCTCCTTAACTTGTGAGGCCACTCTGCCCAAGCCTGTAGCGTTGCCTGGAGTTGTGGCCAAAGTGCAGGACCCAGCAACTGGTCTTGTTGAACCTCATCCCATTAGCCTCAGCCCAGCTATCCAGCCTGTCCAGATCCCTCTGTAAGGCCTAGCTACCCCCAGGCAGATCAACGCTTCCTGGCAACTTGGTGTCATCTGCAGGCTTATTGAGTGTGCACTCAATGCTTTTGTCCAGATCATCAATAAAGATATTAAACAGAGCCAGCTCCAATACCAACTCCTGGGGAACAACGCTTGTGACCATGTGCCAGCTGGATTTAACTCCATTCATCACCACTTCCTGGGCCCAGCCATCCTGCCAGGTTTTCAGCCAGTGAAAAGTGCTCCAGTTCAAGCCATGGGCTGCCAACTTCTCCAGGAGAGTGCTGTGGGAAATAGCATTGGAGGCTTTGCTGAAGTCTAGGTAGGCCACATTTACAGCCTTTTCCTCCGCTACTAGGTGGGCCACCTGGTCATAGAAGAATTAGGCCAGATGTTAGGAGGAAGTTATTTACTCTGTGGTAGTGAGGCACTGGAACAGGCTGCCGAGATAAACTGTGGATGCTGCATTCCTGGAAGTGTGGCCTCGCCTTGAGCAATGTGTGCTGGTTTGGGTGCCACAATATTAGAGGAACATAAAAGTATTTGAAAGCATCCTGAGGAGAGTTGTAAAGGTGGGGAAGGGTCTGGAGAGCAAGCCATGTGAGAAATGGCTGATATCTCTTGGTTTGTTCAGCCTGTACTCCCTGCAGAATCCTCAACATCTGGCAATATCCATTGCCAGCAGCAGCGCTTACATGGATTGATGGAGTGATGACAGAATTGGAAAAAAGAGCCATGGCTAAAAGGACTCATTTGCCTTACCATTCAGCTGTGTGGCCAGTGAAAGACTAACTAGATAATGGTGTTTCACAGTAGAATATCAACAGTCGGATGCTAAAACTGCACCTTTAACTGCCTCAGTTGCAAACATTGGAGTGGTAGTGACACTGATACAGGGAGCTCATTGTATTGTCCTCATTGTCCTCATTGGCTGCCTTAGAGGTTAATAAGTTTCTCACTATTTCTCTCCTTGAGCAGGATAAGTTTGCTTGTATCTGGAGGAAGACCAAGTATACATTTAAGAGGCTTCAACGGGGATGTAAACATTCTCTAATACTCATAATGCTTTGGCTAAGTTTTTAGCAGAGATTCCTGTTCCACCTGACCATACCATATATCAGTATACTGAATAACATTCTGACAGGGGGAAAGAGCTGAGAAAGTGTAAAAGACACAAAAGAAGACATTCAGAGAATACTAATCAAATTAGATTGGAAATTCCAGACTCAAAATGCCAGGGACCAGCACAGGAGGTTGAATTCCTGGGAGACTGGTGAATTAAAGGGACTGCTGTTGCTTCCCAGGACACCCTAGAGAAAATAGAAAAGGTGAAAGTCCATCTAGTGTAAAAGACTTACAGTTGTTCTGGGGAGCATCAGGCTACTGGTGCAAACATATTCTTGGCTTCACCATTATTTCACATCCCTTGTATAGTTTGCTCAGAAATGGAAAATCATGGGAATGGACTGAACAGCATACAAATGTATTAGAATTGTTAATAAAAGAAAGAAGGCTATTCCATCAGCTTGGCCCTATAAAGCTGACTGACCCTATCCACGTTCGATGGGTGTTTAGTGAACATGCTTCCACTGCAACCTATGGCAAAAGGGGCCAGAAGGGCTGAAAAGACCATCAAATTAGCACTTGGTGGATTTCACCTTGTTTTTAATACAACTGAGCAGGTTTTCTTTCCTTTTGTGTTCAAAGGAGTCCCAAATGACCCACACATAGACGGAGAGACCTAGGTCTAAGGATGACCCACCAGGCTGAATTAATCATACTACGTTTTACCCCAACCCTAATACAATCCCCTTTGATTTGTGGCCAGAAAGACCCTGAATGGCCATGGTCACAAGCTAATGTGAGGGTCATACTCCACCAAGGAAAATTTAAACTTGGCTACTGTGATTAGGCATGGAGTCAAATTGCATTCCAAACATATGTGGGACTGGCATAGAGAGACATGTCTTCTGTAGATTATTCAGTGAATCTACACATGATAAGGTCACACAAAGTGTAACATCCGTGGTATCTGTGGCTTAGGAATGATGAAGTGTTGTGCCACCAGAAGGTGGCATTGTTGGTATAACTTTACTCTGCTGGAACTCACTTTTGTGACTTGCCTTTGGCAACAATGGCAAAGGGAAATAGGGCTTATGTTTAATTTTTAGTTGCATTGGCCAAAGCACAAGACCTTTATGCTGCAGAAATACACTGCAAGTGTTGGAACATCCCAAAGCCTATTTTAGACCTAAATCTGTCTACTTTAGCTTTCCATGGGAATGAAATCTGCTTAAAGGGTTGGAGACACTCTCTTTGGATGTCTAGGCTCCATGTCATCCCAGGGAAGAAAATACAGATTGGCTACTGGGTAATTAACATGTCTGCTTACCAAAGGCCCACCAGAGGTTGAGTGGTATACATTGCTACTTTCAAACCAGAAAACTGCAAAAATTGTTATAAAATTACAGAACAAAATTTAGATTGCTGGGATAATTTCACTTTTACCAAACCTACAACTGCATGTTGTATTTGAGGCCTTCCCCTTCCTCTTCCCATTCCCTTTTCCTTTCCCTTTCCACTTCCCCTCTCCTCCCCATCCTTTTTCCCTTCCCCTTTCCCTTTCCCTTCCTCTTCCTCTTCCTCTTCCTCTTCCTCTTCCTCTTCCTCTTCCTCTTCCTCTTCCTCTTCCTCTTCCTCTTCCTCTTCCTCTTCCTCTTCCTCTTCCTCTTCCTCTTCCTCTTCCTCTTCCTCTTCCTCTTCCTCTTCCTCTTCCTCTTCTTCCTATTCTTCTTCCTATATTCTTCTTCTTATTCTTCCTATATTCTTCTTCCTATTCTTCTTTTTCTTCTTCCTCCTATATTCTTCTTACTATTCTTCTTCCTATTCATCTTCTTGCTTTTCTTCTTCCTATTCTTTTTCCTATTCTTCTTGCTTTTCTTTTTCTTCTTTTTATCAGGGCATGTTTCCTGGTGGCTTTGTTGTTTTCAGTGTGTTAAATGAGCACAAAGCACAGCCCGTCCCCTACCAAAGCAGCATGCAACAAATGCAAAACCAGAGGAAGGGTGCCCATGTTCTGTGATCTCCAAAACTGGAATAACCCAGTATCTCCCCGTGTCCATCCAGCACATCCTCTTTCTTGGCCATCATCTTTCATCCCTTCCATCACCCCACACAACCATTGACCAAATGCCACACTATTACTGGAGAGTAAACAGATGAGAATAACTAGTTTTCAAAGCCTTTATCCCACTACAAGAACTGCATACTGTCATAAAACCTGCATCCCTTTACAAGATCTGCATTTCACTATGCAGCATTCCTCTCCTCTTAAATTATTCCCCATCACTTCCAATGCAATTTCCCCTCAAGCAGATCATTTGCATGTGCATCACTCAAACCCATTTCTTTCCACTTAGAATGATCCCTGCCTCTGGTGGTGGCTGCTGTATTTTACAAGAAGAATGTTATCAAAGGTAGACAACATAGATTCACCAAGGGGAAAACATGCTTTATCAGTCTGGTATCCTTCTCCAGTGCCATCACTGGCTGGGTAGATGAGGGGAGAGCAGTGGATGTTGTGTACCATGACTTCAGCAAGGCTTTTGACACTGCCTCCCACAACATCCTTGTAATGAACCTTAGGAAGTGTGGACTAGATGAGTGGACAGTGAGGTGGGCTGAGAACTGGCTGAGTAGCAGAGCTCAGAGGACTGTGATCAGTGGCACCGAGTCTGGTTGGAGGTCTGAAGCTCGCACTGTTCCCCAGGGGCCAGTTCTGGGTCCGATCTTGTTCAACATCTTAATCAGTGACCTGGATGAAGGGATAGAGCCCACCCTCAGCAAATTTACTGATGACACAAAGCTGGGAGGAGTGGCTGACCCACCTGAAGGCTTCATTAGCTGGGGGTTAGACTACATGATCTCCAGAGGTTTTTTTCAACCTCTACAATTCTCTGATTTTCTGTGACATAGCTCTACAGATTATCTGCATGAAAATGCAAGAGGCCTCAATTTGAGAGTTTGGAATCTTGAGAATTAATAGAACAAGCAGATGAAGCCAAAATATTCTGTAGAACTGGATTGTCTCCCCAGAAATCAAACAGAACTCTAAGCAAGGAAAGAGTTAACTAGCTTGTCTAGCCTGTCTAACAGAAGACAGGTCTTATAAGATGTTTCTCTAATTTAAAGCACATTTTTTTTCCTTGAATAATGAGCGCCCTCTTCAGGAATGCATTGCATGAAATTGTCATGCACAAACAGGAAGCTGCATTAAAAAAAAATAAATAAAGTAATGCACAAGCATGTGAAAGTCTGTGAGCTTCAGAGATTGGTTGGTCTGTTGTTGGCACAAGGAGCCATGGGGCAGGTGCTTGATCCCAAAGAAATAGGGGAAATGCAAAAAGGTACTGAACAAAACCAATGTCCTGTGCATGGGAAACTGAAGTAAAGTAGTTACAGCAAATTTTAATTTAATTTCTTTATACCTTGGTAAGTATGAAGAAATCATATCTTGTTAAGACTGTGGACTCCATTTTTCATAAAACAAAGACCAAAAACTGAATTTGGAGTCTGAGATTTGCTGGCAGGAAGAAACTCAATTTCTATTCCAGAGATTGAATCCTAAAAAGAACCCAAAGCCGGTATCAACCTGAAAATCTACTATTTTCAACCTGTCCCTTATGATACATGGTTGAAGGCCATGGACCATGGAGAGTCCTACACCTGGGGAGGAATAACTGCATGCATTGGTACAGGTGAGGGGTTGAGCTGCTTAAAGGAGCTCTGTGGATAAGGACCCAAGCATCCTGGTGGTCGATGTACTGGACCTGGGTAAGCCAAAGCAGAAGAAGAGTCACTGGGGCTGATGATACCATGGGTTTTTTACATGGTTTTGTGCCCATTGTGTGCTGCATTTCCTTTGTCTATCTCTTAAGAGAGAAAGGAGAACTGGGCAGGATGACGTGCCTTCAAGCCTTGCAACCCCCCTACCCTCTCTCTACTGTCATCTTATAATATTCACCCAGGGGACTGACCCCAAATGCCCACAGTGTTCCCAGAACACACTTGCTCATCACCATGGATAAAGCTGAAAGTGGAAGATTCAGTTCCCCTTCAGAAACTCAGCTTAGTGTTACGCAAACACCAGCAGCAAGCCAGGGAGCAAGTGGAATGCGTCTTCCTGCAGCTGCCTCCATGGAGTTTTGCTGAATGTCCTCTCCATTTGCTGATGGTGGACTTGAGCTCAGTTTTTACAGAACCCGTCTCCTGCATTCCATTAGGCTGGGAGCAGCTTTTCCAAAAGTCTTCTACTGCTGGCTGGGCAACCCATGGGGCAGAGGCTGCTTGCATGTACTTTGCTGGAAACTGGAGGGATCCTCTTTATCCTCACAGGGATGTGTGGTGAGTGCCTTATGTTCCCACATTTTGGGAAAGACATGCTGGAATGATGTCCTCCTCTTCATTTCTCTGCAGCTTAATTACTATTGCTCCAAGTTCGTAAGATGCATGCTCAGAGCAACCTGTGTGGGTTTCTTGGGAACAGTAGGGTGCAGAACTTCCAAATGCAGCTGTAGAAAAGTTGAGTTTTTCTCAGAAGTGCTGGTACCATCTAGAAGGTGAATGTTGCAAAAGGTACAGCAATAAATAAAATTACAAATTAAGAATGAGCAAACAGCTTACAGGGATTGAAGAGGGGTTCAACCCAGTTGTCCAAAACATAGATTTATGGTCAAAAGAATCTAGAGTGAATTACTAAGGGTGGATCGAGGTAGTGAAGCGAAAAGTGTAGAAATCAAGTCTGCTGCCATTTTGATAGACTCAGCTACGTGTTGTAGAGCATGAATGGCTGAAAAAAGAGGAGGAATGGGAGTTACCTGCTCTGTAATGGGTATTGTTATTGGGTTGATGTGCTTGGACCAGGCTGATCTGAGGTAGCAGAGTAGGTGTTTGCAGAAAACAAAGGAGCCCATGTGTTCCTTGTGCTGTGGTCAATGCTGTTCATCCAACAAAGCTAGGTGTGATCGATGAGTGCAGCATGTGAGTACACAGTGTTGCTCAAAATTGCTCCGACAAAGAGCCTGCAAATCATCCATTTAATTGCTACATTATGTTTAGGCATGTAAGTTCATCCCTGAAGCACATGCCCTTAAAGAGCAATTGGCAAGATGTCATAATGTATTTTGACAATTCCTGTTTTGAGGAACTATATTCTGTCTGTTTGTAGGTAGAAAATCTGGGCTTTGCTCAAGGGCCAGCTGGCATGTGTTCTTGTTGAAATTATTATAATAAAATTATAATTGTTTGTGTCTTCCTCTTGCTTATTCCTGTAGGATAGGGACGACAGGTAGACATGTAAAGACTCCTTTCCATCAGCTCCTCAGTTTCTTTTTCTCTATGATTTCTCACTAACTTCTCCTTCCCTTTTTTCTCTTTGTCAGTGTCCGGTCCTGCCCAAATCAGGCTGGTGAATGGCCCTGACCCCTGCACGGGGCGGCTGGAGGTGTTCTACAACAGCACCTGGGGGACGGTGTGTGATGACCACTGGAACCTTGCAGGAGCCCATGTGGTCTGCCGGCAGCTGGGCTGTGGGATGGGGCTGTCTGCCATTGGTGGGGCTCGGTATGGCCGAGGAAAAGATCCCATCTGGTTGGACAATGTGCTGTGCACTGGGATGGAAGCTGCTCTTTCTGAGTGCCGGGCACGGCCCTGGGGAACCCACAACTGTGGGCATGGAGAGGATGTCAGTGTTGTGTGCTCAGGTGAGGCTTGCTTGGATCAGATGTCCTCCAGAGGTCCCTTCCAACCCACAGCATTCATTGATTTTGTCTTGCACCAACTGCTGGGGACAGCCAAAGGCTTAAATGGTGGGCAGAACTGTCCCTCCATAGCGGCTGAGCTTTGGGAATGCACAGAGCATGGGGATGGGAAAAGGTCCTGCTAATGTTGTAGAACCACAGAGTAACAGAATCAGAATCACAGAATCAAAAGATCACAGAAGTCATAGAATCATAGAATCAAATAATGGCTTGTGTTGGCCTTAAAGAACATCTATTTCCAAACCTCTTGTTGACTTTCACTAGATCAGGCTGCCCAGGGCCCCAACTATCTCTTTGACACTTCCAGGGATGGCACATCCACAATCTCTCTGGTCAGACACCACCCTCATAGTAAAGAATTTCTTCCTTATATCTATCTCTATTCACCTCTTTGAATATCCATGTCCACAGTCATTGTCTCCTTTTGAACCAAGTGCAGGACATTGCAAGGTCTAGACAATGTGGCTAAGGGCATTGGAGACATGAGTCATGCCATCCTACAGTAGCCTCTGCTGGAGCATACAGTTCTCCCTTAGCACCTCCTTTAGGATGAGATAAACCATTTGTCACCCAAAGATGTTTCAGATGAATGCCCAGCAAATTTCCTGATCAGTTACTTCTAGGCATTGTATAGAATTGCATGCTCAGCAAAGATTCTGATCATTTATTCCTAAACGTTGATGGGGATGCATGCCCACAAAGTTTCAGTCATTTGTTCCTAATTATTGTATATGAATGCATGCTCAGCGTATTTTCTACCATTTGCTCTTAAGCACTGTAGGTGACTGCATGCCCAGAAAAGTTTGTGACCGTTTGATCCTAAACACTGTAGGTATCTGCATGCCCAGAAAGACTCTGATTCTTTGCCTTCTGGGGTTTTTCAGGGGCACCCACTCCAGGTGAGATCCAGGTCAGGCTGATAAACGGCTCAAGCTCTTGCTCTGGCAGAGTGGAAATCTTCCACAATGGCAGCTGGGGCACCGTGTGTGATGATGGCTGGAACATGATGGCTGCTGAAGTGGTGTGCAGAGAAGTAGGCTGTGGCTCAGCTCTGTCAGCCCCCATTGAGGCTACTTTTGGGCAAGGGGCAGGACAAATCTGGATGGATGATGTGACCTGTGTTGGGACGGAGGCTTCCCTTTCTCTGTGCTGGGTCAGTTCCTGGGGAAGCCACAATTGTGGCCACAGAGAGGATGCTGGTGTTGAATGCTCAGGTAAGTCTAACTTTTTCCCTATCAGGGCTGGCATCTGCACTTTAAAAAAAAAATATTATTTATTTTTTATTTTTTATTTTTTATTTTTTATTTTTTATTTTTTATTTTCTATTTTCTATTTTTGGTTAAGGAATGGGTGGAGATGAGCAGAAGAGCTTTAAAATGGTCCTAGGTGTAGATATCGACAGCCCTGAAAATGGAGGTGGAAGGAACTCCTTGGGCTGTGTGATAGGGAAAGGAAAGGAAAAAGGAGCTTCAGAGGGGACATTCATCCAGGTGTTACACTGGGTGATGAGTTCTGGGAGATGAGTAACCATGGGGAGCCTGCTCATTTCAGTTCACATCTGCAGCATTTCAACCTTCAGCTGTGGGATTCACTAAAGCACTGGACTCCTTGGTCCCAGGGCAGTTGTGGTCCCTTCCTGGGCCATCTGGATTTTTGGCACTTATGTCTTTCCAGAACCAACGCAAGTACGTCTGGTGAACGGCTCCAGCCGCTGCTCTGGGAGAATTGAGGTACACCACAACCAACGCTGGGGGACAGTGTGCGATGATGGCTGGGACTTGGCTGATGCAGAGGTGGTGTGCAGGCAGCTGGGCTGTGGGACAGCAGTGTCAGCTCCTGGCAAAGCTCGGTTTGGGCAGGGACATGGTCCTGTGTGGCTGGATGAGGTGAACTGCATGGGGACAGAAGGGGCCATCACTGAGTGTAGCTTGAAGCGCTGGGGAGACCATAACTGCAAACATGATGAAGATGCTAGTGTTGTGTGTTCAGGTATGTGCCCGGCTCATGGATTCACAGAGAAGTTTTTCTGCAGGTACTCTAGCATCTAATTTTAGTTTACTTCCCTTCCCTCCATACACAGTTTTCCTTTGTCTACTGTTACTGCAAGCAATAATGCTTGAGAGATAACTCTGTTCTTGTAGGCGTTCTATCAACAGATTACATGGGCATGAATTTGTGCTAATCCTCTTTCTGACACCTAAACATAGCAGTTCACAAGTGGCTCACTACATCCATCATGCAAGGCTGCTCTGAATGTTTCAATTTGTGCACTCAGAGGATTCATTTGACCAACAGTGTTGGGTCTATTCCATTTTTATGTCCCAAGTTTCTTCTGGATCTCTAGAGGTGATCCAAAATTGAAAGACATTTCCCCTTTCCTCTAGCTTACAATGGGATGCCATCCTTGTGAACAAGAAGAGAAAATCTGGGTGCCTTCAGGCAGCATTTGCAAGGAGCTTTAGTAGATGAGACCAAATAGCATGAAAGGACACAGTGATGCCATGTTCCCACAAAAACTTCTTTTTGCTTGAGTAAACAAATGCTATTTAAAAAATATCTTTCCTCATTAGATGTGCTTTCAGAGAGAGATGTGGTCACATTAGCAGCACTCTGGAACTTGTTCTGGAGTTTATGATTTGAACATGGATGTTCAGGAGTCTTCCAGGTGTTGCCCATAGGAAACATTCCAAGGCATCCTGTTGTTAACTTCTCAATGTGATCAGTTTCTCCCAAGTGAAGATACTGTGATTCAGATGGGGAAACATAGTTGTCAAAAATCATGTCTGAGTGCTGACAGGACAACACCTAACCAAAGTCCCTCCTCTTATTTTTAAACCATTCCCCCTTGTCCTATCACTATCTGCCCACATAAAAAGTCAGTCTTCTTGTTTTGTAAGCTCCCTTTAAATAGTGAAAGGCTGCAGGGCTCTCTAGAGCCTTCTCATCTCCGGGCTGAATAAGACTAACTCCCTCAGCCTTTCTCCACAGGAGAGGTGTTCCACCACTTGTACATTGTATGGTTGCACCTAGTTGCAAGCCTCAGAAAAACGTCTACTTCAGAAGACTGAATGTCCGTGTTAACTCATTTTTCTTACCCCACCTTTAGATCCCACAGAGTTACGGCTGGTGAATGGCCCAAACCGCTGTGCTGGGCGAGTCGAGGTGCTTCATGAAGAGCAGTGGGGAACTGTTTGTGACAACGACTGGGGTATGGAGCATGCAAAAGTGGTGTGCCAGCAGCTGGGCTGTGGCACTCCAATATATGCTCCAGGCTGGGCTCGGTTTGGTAGAGGCTATGACCCCATCTGGCTGGAGAAAGTGACCTGCTCAGGGATGGAGTCTGCCCTTAGTGAGTGCAGAGTCCAGTCATGGGGACAACACAGCTGCCACCATGGGGAAGATGCCAGTGTGGTGTGCACAGGTAAGGCTATGCCACATTCTTTTTTTCTGTGTATATGGAGAGCCACGTTGCCACTGAGAGTAAGGGCGTTCAGAATGCAAAGGGGTGATGATACCATTCCTCCTGCCAAGAAATGATGTAAGGAGGACATTATCTCTGCTACTTCTCCCATTTTTCCTGGCTCATTTTTAAACTCAAACGAACAGACACATGGCCCAAATAAAAAGTCAGTCTCCTTCCTCTTTATAAGCTCCTTTTAAATACTGGAAGGCTGCAAAGTGGTGTCTCTGGAGTCTTCTAATCTCAAGGCTGAGCACCCCAGCTCCCTCAGTCTTTCATCATAGGAGAGAAGCTCCAGTCCTATATGTGTTTTCACATCCTTCTCTGGACCAGCTCCAACAACTCCACATCATCTCCAGCAGCTCTTCTAGAATTTTCCTTTCCTTTCCTTTCCTTTCCTTTCCTTTCCTTTCCTTTCCTTTCCTTTCCTTTCCTTTCCTTTCCTTTCCTTTCCTTTCCTTTCCTTTCCTTTCCTTTCCTTTCCTTTCCTTTCCTTTCCTTTCCTTTCCTTTCCTTTCCTTTCCTTTCCTTTCCTTTCCTTTCCTTTCCTTTCCTTTCCTTTCCTTTCCTTTCCTTTCCTTTCCTTTCCTTTCCTTTCCTTTCCTTTCCTTTCCTTTCCTTTCCTTTCCTTTCCTTTCCTTTCCTTTCCTTTCCTTTCCTTTCCTTTCCTTTCCTTTCCTTTCCTTTCCTTTCCTTTCCTTTCCTTTCCTTTCCTTTCCTTTCCTTTCCTTTCCTTTCCTTTCCTTTCCTTTCCTTTCCTTTCCTTTCCTTTCCTTTCCTTTCCTTTCCTTTCCTTTCCTTTCCTTTCCTTTCCTTTCCTTTCCTTTCCTTTCCTTTCCTTTCCTTTCCTTTCCTTTCCTTTCCTTTCCTTTCCTTTCCTTTCCTTTCCTTTCCTTTCCTTTCCTTTCCTTTCCTTTCCTTTCCTTTCCTTTCCTTTCCTTTCCTTTCCTTTCCTTTCCTTTCCTTTCCTTTCCTTTCCTTTCCTTTCCTTTCCTTTCCTTTCCTTTCCTTTCCTTTCCTTTCCTTTCCTTTCCTTTCCTTTCCTTTCCTTTCCTTTCCTTTCCTTTCCTTTCCTTTCCTTTCCTTTCCTTTCCTTTCCTTTCCTTTCCTTTCCTTTCCTTTCCTTTCCTTTCCTTTCCTTTCCTCCTTTCCTTCCTTTCCTTTCCTTTCCTTTCCTTTCCTTTCCTTTCCTTTCCTTTCCTTTCCTTTCCTTTCCTTTCCTTTCCTTTCCTTTCCTTTCCTTTCCTTTCCTTTCCTTTCCTTTCCTTTCCTTTCCTTTCCTTTCCTTTCCTTTCCTTTCCTTTCCTTTCCTTTCCTTTCCTTTCCTTTCCTTTCCTTTCCTTTCCTTTCCTTTCCTTTCCTTTCCTTTCCTTTCCTTTCCTTCCTTTCCTTTCCTTCCTTCCTTTCCTTTCCTTTCCTTTCCTTTCCTTTCCTTTCCTTTCCTTTCCTTTCCTTTCCTTTCCTTTCCTTTCCTTTCCTTTCCTTTCCTTTCCTTTCCTTTCCTTTCCTTTCCTTTCCTTTCCTTTCCTTTCCTTTCCTTTCCTTTCCTTTCCTTTCCTTTCCTTTCCTTTCCTTTCCTTTCCTTTCCTTTCCTTTCCTTTCCTTTCCTTTCCTTTCCTTTCCTTTCCTTTCCTTTCCTTTCCTTTCCTTTCCTTTCCTTCTCCTTTCCTTTCCTTCCCTTCCCCTTCCCCTTCCCCTTCCCCTTCCCCTTCCCCTTCCCCTTCCCCTTCCCCTTCCCCTTCCCCTTCCCCTTCCCCTTCCCCTTCCCCTTCCCCTTCCCCTTCCCCTTCCCCTTCCCCTTCCCCTTCCCCTTCCCCTTCCCCTTCCCCTTCCCCTTCCCCTTCCCCTTCCCCTTCCCCTTCCCCTTCCCCTTCCCCTTCCCCTTCCCCTTCCCCTTCCCCTTCCCCTTCCCCTTCCCCTTCCCCTTCCCCTTCCCCTTCCCCTTCCCCTTCCCCTTCCCCTTCCCCTTCCCCTTCCCCTCTTCTCTTCTCTTCTCTTCTCTTCTCTTCTCTTCTCTTCTCTTCTCTTCTCTTCTCTTCTCTTCTCTTCTCTTCTCTTCTCTTCTCTTCTCTTCTCTTCTCTTCTCTTCTCTTCTCTTCTCTTCTCTTCTCTTCTCTTCTCTTCTCTTCTCTTCTCTTCTCTTCTCTTCTCTTCTCTTCTCTTCTCTTCTCTTCTCTTCTCTTCTCTTCTCTTCTCTTCTCTTCTCTTTTCTTTTTTCAGATCCAATGGCAGTCCAGCTAGTGAATGGCCCAAGCCGCTGCGCTGGGAGAGTCGAGGTGCTGGAGCAACGCCAATGGGGGACAGTGTGCGATGACAACTGGGACATGAGAGATGCCAACGTTGTATGCTGGCAACTAGGCTGTGGTGTGGCCGTTGCAGCTCCTGGCTCGGCTCACTTTGGACGGGGAAGTGGTCCCATCTGGCTGTCTGAGGTCAACTGCACAGGGACAGAAGATAGCCTCTCCAAATGCAGGGCCAGGCCTAAAGGAGTCACCGGGTGTCACCATGGAGAAGATGCCAGTGTGGTGTGCTCAGGTAGCTGCTGTTCATAGCTGATGAGCTTATGGGTACTAACAGTGCAGGAGCTCAATGGATTGGTTCTCCTTTCTCACCTATGACAGTGCTTTTCCCATATGTAGGTCTTCGAATCTCTGAGGCAAGATAAATCATAGAATCATAAAATCATGAAGGTTGGAAAAGACCTCTAAGGTCTTCAAGTCCAACCATCCACCTATCACCAATAATGCTCATTAAACAATGTCCCTAAGTACTAGATCTACACATTTTTTGAACACTTCCATCAGAACAGTTTCCCAGAGCAGCTGTGGATACTCCATCCTGGAGGAGTTCAAGGCCAGACAGGATGTGGCCCCGGAGAGAATGATCTACTGGGTTGCAGCACTTTAAGGTCCCTTCCAACCAAGATTATTAGAAGATTCTGATTCACTCTCCATGTCATATCAAGTGCTTGGTCTCTGATCACAAGGTCTACAGCCATGAGTTGATACTCTCTGCCTCCTTCCATTTCAGACCCCACTGAGGTCCGGCTGGTGAACGGCTCAAATCACTGCTCTGGGAGAGTTGAGGTGCTGCATAACCAGCGATGGGGAAGTGTGTGTGATGATGGCTGGGATTTGAATGATGCAGAAGTGGTGTGCCGGCAACTGGGCTGTGGTACAGCCATATGGGCTTCATCTGCAGCTCGATTTGGGCAGGGCTATGAACCCATCTGGCTGGATGATGTGAACTGCACAGGATCAGAGGCTGCCCTCTCTGAGTGTAGGGCCAGACCATGGGGAGTGAGTAATTGCAACCACAAAGAAGATGCTGGCGTGGTGTGTATAGGTAAGAGACTCGCATTCCTTTGTTGTGCAGCTCTGGAAGGAGTGATGCTGGAAGGAATGATGGACTCTATACTTTGCTATTTTCCTTAAGGGAAGCATGCTGGTAGAGTAACGGAGAGACAACTTTATTTTGCTCATGTTAAATCTCTTGCCTCTATGTAGGTACCTATTTCAGGTTGTCTGCTAACTGTGAAGACTTTATCCTAGAAGAATGAGTCACTTTCCAACCATCACTTTGCTATCCTCCATTGCCCACTGACTGCTCTGTTAGGCTCTGAACATCCTTTCCCTTTCCATAATGCATGATGCTGTAGTGATACATGTTTACACTGTACCATAAAGTCCCCTTGCACATTGAACATCCCCTCTACCATGAGTCCATCTAGTCTGCTTGGACTGCCAAGGCATCCTCTCACTTTGTGTTTCCATAGCACAAAATTTATGTGTCTATACTCAGATTCCTCCATGTAAGCCAGGTGGCTGAACCACCTCTATTAAAGTCTTGGGTCAATGCAGCTAATTAATGCCCAACACAGATCAGCCCACTGTAAAGCAGTCATGGATATTTGTCCACATGAACCATGCTTTTTTTGGATGCCTGAGGACACCTTAAATGGGATTAAATGTCTGTGTTTATTCCAGCGGTAGTCTCCATGTCACACTGCATCTGACTGCAGTGTGAGTTTCCCATCTTCCACATTTATATATTGACTCGCACATGTCTTTCTTAACTCCAGGACCAACGCAGCTCCGGCTGGTGAATGGCTCTAACCGCTGCTCTGGGAGGGTTGAGGTCCTTCACAACCAGCAATGGGGAACGGTGTGTGACAATGGCTGGGACCTGAATGATGCAGAGGTGGTGTGCCAGCAGCTGGGCTGTGGGGCAGCCGTGTCAGCTCTGGGCTCAGCCCACTTTGGGCAAGGATCCGACCCTATTTGGCTGGAGGATGTTGAGTGCACAGGGATGGAAGGTGCCCTCTCTGAATGCAGGTCCAGGAAAGGGGAGCTGAGCAAATGCAATCACGGTGAAGATGCTGGTGTTGTGTGCTCAGGTAATATTTTCTTGAAGAGCATTATTCACTATTCTAACTAAAAGAGGGGAGATTTAGATTGGATGTTAGGAGGAAGTTCCTTACTCAGAGGGCTGTGAGGCACTGGCATGAACTGCTTGTAGAAGCAGAGGATGCCTTGTTTCCGGAGGTGCTCAAGGCCAGGCTCAATGGAGCCCTGGGCATCCTGATATAGTGGGTGACAACCAGCCCTTGGGAGGGGGTTAGAACTAGATGGACCTTAAAGTCATTTCCAGCATGAAACTTTTATGATTCAGGAGAGTACTGAGCTGTGCTGGAGGAAGGAAGTGTGTGACAATGCTGGATAGCACAAAACCCATAGAATTCAGGGTCCTCTTCTGCAGGTGGGAGGTGGGAGACGAGCAACCCAAGAGGTGCTGAGCTGGTGATGGGCAGAAGGATCTGAGCAAAGCAATGAGAGACATACAACAAAACGTTTGAATGGGAATAAAGAAGCTTTTCTTAGAGACCTAGAAAGAACTAAAGTGTGATGCAATCAAGAAAACAACTAAGAGCTGCTAAACTGAGAGCAGCATAGAAGGGAAGGACTTGTTGTGAAGGACACAGCAATCAGAAAGAAAGATTTTTACAAAATCCATTGTATTCTTCTCCAGTGAGCATGGACAAATTTTATCAGAAATTTTCATGTTCTGGATGATGATAAAAACCTCACTTTAAATATTCAACATTTCTATGATATTTAAGTATATTCAGTATAAGAACAGAAGCATGCACATCCTTCCCAAAGGTTCAGGTGATTCAAACCCCTGATCATCATGACTGCATAGCACATGGGCACAGAGGCCTACTAGTGTTTTGGTGCTAAAGCTGTCCAGATTGCAAGGTCTTTGGCCATTGCAAAGGCTTTCAAGCATGTCATTTTTAATAGCTTGAAATACATAGAAAAGTTTCTTGGTTATAAGTGTCAGAAAAGGAGAAAAAATCAGTGACAAACTTTAGCTATATGATTAATGCAAGCAGTGCATGTGTGGAAGAAAGCTTCCAAAAAAACCATCCATCTTGTTTCAGATCCCACAGCATTGCGACTGGTGAATGGCTCAAACTCCTGTGCTGGGAGAGTGGAAGTGCTCCACAAGCAGCTGTGGGGATCTGTGTGTGATGATGGCTGGGACACGGAGGATGCTGCAGTTGTGTGCCGGCAGTTGGGCTGTGGGACGGTACTCTCGGCCCCTGGCAGAGCTTGGTTTGGGCAAGGGCATAATGCCATCTGGCTGGATGATGTGAACTGCACAGGGATGGAAAACAACCTCCTGGAGTGTGTGGCCAGGCCATGGGGAGTACACAACTGTAATCATGGTGAAGATGCTGGTGTGGTGTGTTCAGGTAATGTGGCTCCATTCTTTTCTAAAGAAAAGGGGTTGGGCATGGTGGTGTGATCTCTTTGCTCAGAAATGAAAGACTAATGGAGAATGAAGATGGAATTTTCTTCAAGGCAAAGAGTCCTACATTTCCAGACTCCACCTGGCCCACTAGAGTAATTTGCCCATGATTACCATGATCAACTCATGGGAAATTAGTCCTGGGCTCCCCAGAGATCCCCTCCAAACAACACCGTGGTGACCCACAGTTGCCACTCACCTTGGTCAACAGAATCATCCCAGAATGTGAATTCCTGAGTTCCAGACAGGACTCTGGCCAAGTCTATGGCTGTGATGTTATATGGAGAAGTGCTTAAGGTTTGTAGAAGCATTTTTTGGAGTAGTAATACTGTGTTAACCTTATAATTATCATTGCATGAACAGTTAATTGTCCAGTTGATACTGATGTAAGGAATACTTGATTATTGCCTGCCGGGATGGGTGTCCTGACCTCTATTATAGGAGGGAAAAAAGACTTACTCAGGGTAGCTTATTTACACACACCCTGGTTTCTTCACTTTGTTCATCTTCCCACTCTTCACTCCATCTAAAGATCAATGGCATTGACACAAGGAGGTTTGGCAGTGGGTTGTCACTTATCAAAACATATTTCCTAAGTAAGTGCAATATTCGTGGAGTTCCTTCTGCCTCCTGCTTTCTTCCTTTTTTTGTATTCACCTATTTTAACAAATTTCTAACATACTCTTCAGTCTTTCCTTATCTATCTGCAAGCCAATCTTGCAATCAAATGGACTGCATACTGCACTTGCCTCTGCTCTGGGTCCTTGTTCCTTATTGTCTTTGTTCTCTGAACTGCTTTTATCCAGATCCAGGTCTGCATGCTGACAATTGTTGAGTTGCTTGTAGCCTTGAGTTTTCTTATCATCTCTTATCATCCCATGCTGTACATGCTTCTCAAGGCCTCTGCTGGCATACCAAGTGTAGGTCTTACGACTCTGCATCCCACTGGGGAAAGAGAGGTGATGGTGATTCCTGCCTGTCTTCTGCAGCAAGTATCAGAGAAATAAAAAATAGAAGGTAAAGCCTGAACTACAAATTGAAAGAAACTGATGCCCAAGGTTGAACATTGCATCTACTTACACATCATCTTGCTCCTCCATTCCAATCAGTGGTATCTCTCAAATGATACTATATGTGGTTTGGAAGATAATACAGTTTATGAGCTGCTTATGAAGGGTGGGAAAGCCTACAGAAAAGCTGGAACATTCTCCCTTTTTCAATACCCTTAAGACCCAGAGACACTAAAAAGGACATGGTAATGAAGAGATCCCTCTCTAGAACACAGAGAGGATTTGCAGACTTTGCTTTTGTTGTTGTTCTTGTTGCTAAAGCTGTGGTTCTCATTTTGACATGGAGTTATTCTCTAAGCAGGAAGCACAGTTTTCATCTTTTTCCTGTCACGGTTTAGAAGAGCTCAGCTCCAGGGACCCCCAGCATGGCTAGGCATTGACCTTGTGCTTCCAGTCCTTCAGCTGATCTGCAAAAGAGCAATTCAGGAATCTTAGAATCATAGAATCATAGACTCTTTTGAGTTGGAGGGGATCCTTAAAGGTCATCTGGTCCAATTCTCCTGCAATTAACAGGGACATCTACAGCTTGATCAGGTGCTCACAGCCCCAGCAGTCTGACCTTGAATGTCTCCAGGCATCCACCATCTCTCTGGGCAATCTGTGCAAGTGCGTCACCACCCTTATTATAAAAACATCTTCATATCCAATCTAAATCTCACTTCTTTTAGTCTGAAACCATTTCCCCTTGTACTGTCACGACAGAGTCTGGTAAAGAGTCTATTTGTACTAAAAAAATTTCAAGCTATGAACTTCCTCTGTCCCTGTTATTTTAACCACCTCAAATTATCCCTGAGCTCTCTTCTTTACCTTTATTCTAGAGACAGTTTGCAATAGCTTAGCTCATCATTGAAAGGGAGGTTGAGAGATTTCATGTGCTGCAGATTAGGAAAGACATTGAGATGCAAAGACTTCTCTTGTCTTGTCTCCCAGTCTTGAAGAGAACTGTTCTCTCTTGTCAAATGTGTGTTCTTGCAAGTAAATTTGGAGACTGCAGTGTAGCCATAGGATAGTGTTTCTGAAAGTGCTTGTCTTTGAATAATAAAATAATAATACATAATTAATTAAATAATAAAGCAATTTCCTGCCATCTAGCTATGCATCCATGAAATGCAATGAAATAGAATTCATTGTACAATATATATGGGTTTTAATGTTTCATTTTTCTGGTCTATCATAGAATCAGAGAATATCCCAAGTCCGACAGGACCACAAGGACCATCAAGTTCAACTCCTACCCTCTCACCAGGTACAGCTGTTAACAAGTTATCTGAAATTGTTGTCTCTGTGCATTGTAGTAGCCAAGAGAATCCAACAAAAAGTTGTATGCTTTAAGGGAGGTGCTGAGGAGAAATCAGGGGGGTTTAACTTTGTTGTGAAGTAAAACTCTAGATCTTCCATGTCTTTTATAGTGTATATAGTGCTGTTCACCATGCATCAGGAACAAGAGCTGGATCAGAGAGTGCACCAAGGGCTGTGAGCTTCTGGAAGGTGCTACTGAGGGGCATTTGCTCTCATTTTGCTTTGCACCCCCAGCTTCACTATCCTTCTACTGCATTCTTGCTGTAGGGGCTGGCAGAGTTGAGCAGGATCGTGATGAAGAAAATGTCATGACTAAGTCTCTCCTTCCTCCCTTTCCCTTACCTTCTCCCCTCCTGTCTTTTATTTTGTTTTGTTTTCTTCTGTTCTGTTCTGGTCTTCCGAGGCTCCTAATGAGAAATTAACTTTCTCAGGACATAGTTCACCACATCTTAGCATAAAGGACTCAAAGTGAATTTACTCATTCTTCCATCTAGCTCTAAATGGCATCTCAAAGGACAATCTTGAATGGAGTCACAGGTACATGATTCACAATCATTTTAAACAAGCCAAATTGCATGTTTTGCAGGGACTAAGCTGGTTGTTTACGAGAATTTCCAAAGAGCAGGAAGGTTTGGTTTCTCCCAAGTCTATGAACTTCCATAGATGAGAGCTCTAAGTTCTGTTGTAGGGCCAGAGCTGGCTGGAAGTCAGGAGACGAGGACAGCAGGGGGAGCCTCCGAGTTATAGCAGGGAGGCTACCCCAACTCTTTCCAACTGAAGGGATAAGTCCAGGGACATAAGAGAGGCAGAATCAGTGCACGACGAGTCCTGTGCATGAAAGAAAGATTTAGGTCAACAGAAGAAGTCATCTTGTGCTATACCCATGACACAGCAGGACCACGGAGATGCCCTTGGGGCTGGCACGTAGAACACGGGACCAGGGTGCAGAGAGGGTTGTGTTTGCTCTGTACATCCCTGGAACAGCTCTCCATTTCACAACCTGGAGATAGGAGCAGGCTGTGGCATGGAGCAGAGGGTCACCTGCTGGAACAGCTTCACACAAAGCCCAAGTGACCAAGGGGCAGAGGAAGCTGGGCTGGCAAAGCAGGGAAAAGCCCAGAGTAAAGGAGGGAACAGGAAGAGGGCTTGTTGCTGAAATGCCTGTCACTCCCATCTGCCCCAGTTCCTCTCTGTCCCTCCCAGCTGGCCGGTGGGACCCGGCACTCAGCTGCTGGCCCTCAGCAGGGTGTTCTGCTCCAGCTTCCAGCCCATGGATGCGTGAACATGGGGCTGCCTGGTGCACTCCATCCTTCACCCAGGTTCCCCTGGGGCAGAAATCAACCCAGCTGCACTGGAGCCAAGAGTGTGGGGGTCATCCTCCTGATGGTGTGCCTTTGGGGTGAGTGATGCTTTGCTTCCGACCACAGGGATCCCATATGCAACGCATGCTCCTCCAGTGGGAGTGGAGTGGGAGTGGGGATCCAGGGTTTCTTAGAATACAGCACAGGCTGGTCAAGGGTACTGGGATTCATTTCTTGAGGGGCCAGCTCACTGAGTCTTTCCAGTACATAAAGGGAGCTGATAAACATGAAGGAGACCACTTTTTGTCATATTCTGACAGTGATAGAAGAAGAAGGAATGGCTAAAGTAATTGAGGGGAGATTCAGGTGAGGTGTTAGGAGGAAATAGGACAGATAGCATTGGCAAGGGCTGCCCAGAGTACCTGTGACTGTCCCATCCCTGGGGGCGTTGAAGGTTGGATGGGTGTGATATGTGATATGGTGGGGGGGCAACCGGCCCATGGCAGGGCTGTTGGGACTACATGGGCTTTAATGGCTCTTCTAACCCAAGGCATACTGTGACGTTATGACTGCGTGATTGTATGATCCTATGTTTCTATGGTTCTATTATTTGGGGCAAGAAGGAATATCTTGTGATGGTTTTGGAGTCAGGAGAGATGTCTTTATGTGAGGCTAACTCCGCAGACTGAACTCTCAAAGGCGTGTATCATCTCCCTACCTCTTCACACATGATTTTGCCTAAGAATTAGAGACTTGGGACTTAGCGGTGTTATAAGAGCAGACAGAAATATGCCCAGTTTTCATCCTGAATCTGTCCAATAGACACTTGTGGTGGGTCTTTTATCCTGCCAAATCTTCTGAGTGCAGCCAACTGCTGGTATAGCAGAATGGAGGGGGCTCAGGTGAACTCTGCTCCCCTGTGCATGGAGTAGGATGGGCAAGAGCTATTTCACGGTGCAGCCTTTGTTATGGACCTGGTTGAGGAAGGGCCTAGGGCTTTGTTCAAGTTTCCACAACTTGGAGCAGAAGTGGGTTATTTGATCTGGGCACCATTTAAGTGCTTTTTCAGCTCTCCCCTCTTCTTCAGATCATGTTTGGAGGAAATGAAACTAGGAATGTACTTTCTCTGCCAGTACAAGCTTAATTTCCTGACTGATTATTACTAAGCCAGCTTGTATCACTTCCTCATGAAAAAAAATATTATAACATGCTTGGGTTATCTTCCTCTTTGGTGATCAATTCATGAGCAATGAAAACTTCCCTTCTTTCTGGAAATCCTACTGCTGGAAGTTTCGGAATGGTGACTGCCTCTTCCAGAGTCAGTCTCCTGGCTTGCTGGATTTATCTGGGCTGGGACTGCCTAGGGTAGCCATGACATCTCATTCTCTGCCCAAGGCAATGCAAGAAAGATACCAAGCAACACGTTAACTCCGCAAAGTCTCAACTGTAAGATTGATCTGTTATTGCTTATGAAAGGACAATTTTTAGTAAAAATGAGAAAAGAGAGCACAATGCCCATGTGCATGGGGAATGCAGAGCATGCAGTCTGGGAAGTGAGTGCCTGCAGTGCATCCATTTCAGACTCATCATCAAAGTTAATTCTAGCGGTGTTTTTGCAAAGACATTTTCTTACTCCCTGCCCTTATAAGTAAAAGAGCTGAGCTACTCCAGCCTGCACGCAGAAGGACAGTTTGTTCTTTTCAGGCTCCCTATTTCCAGCTCATGTCTGAGAATGATGCAGGGATTTGATTTCTACACTGCTTCTTCCTCCTTCTGGCCTCTGTGACAACAGGTCCCAACACAGCTTATGACTCAGCTCTGGGAACAGCAAAACTGTGCTGGACCTGAGCACAGATTGGTCAAAAATCTCTTTACAGAATGGAATCACATTCCTCTTCAGCATTTATTTTTATGCTGACCGTTAAGCTCTCTGCATTAGTCATTTCCAGTTAGCTTATTGCTCCACTTTGTTACTGCTCGTGCTAAGCGTGCATAAGGAACTAGAGGCAATTTTTTGCTGCAGGTCTTGCAGAGTGAGGAAACCTTCCCATGAATAAGAATTTTTCCACTTCTCCAAACTCCGTGTGTAGCTGCACCACATGCAGTTGTTCTATGGTTATAGAGCGTTTATCTATTGCATGAGCAGGAAGAGAACTCCTGGGGTGTGGGATCCATATTGATGTTAAGAGGAGGAAATTCAGGCAGTTAGATACACAGATGGCACTCAACAGCTTACAAACTCTCAGGGCTGTTATAGCTGCTTGTTCCATGCCCACTTCTCTTTAGTGCAGAACGTTTTCCTAACATCCAGCTTGATCCTCTCCTCCCCTGATGCAGCTCCATGCTGTTCGCTTAGATCTTGTTGATGTCACCAGAAAGCAGAGGTCAGTGTCTGCCCCTGTGCTCCCCTCATGTGTAAGCTGTAGCACAGGGCAAACACAGGGCAGGGCTTTGCAGAGGAGGTAACCAATTATTTAACTTCTGACTTTGGCATCACCCCGCTTAGCTTGCAGCTCTTGCTAGTATGATCACCTGCCGTAGAAGCAGTGGCATGGGGTGTTCAGGACATTTTCTGCCTGTCAAGTGCACCCTGGCTAGTTATGCTTTATCAGGGCTCCTCATCTACGTGGCATGCCTCATTGGTGAGTAGCATTTGCATGGGAGAAGATGCATCCCACTAGAACATGTGTATGGGGAAAGAGGTATCTGTGATCTGCAAGAATGGGGAGACTGGGCTTGCAGACAGGCTGGGAAAAGCATCCTTTTACCTGTCAGCCTTTAAAAAGGAAGGGAAAATGGTGGATGTGGCAGGAGGCCTTACTAGCTGGATAGTTACTTTGGCCTCTGCACAATTTTCCTTGCACAGAGTGGTTGGGAAATGTTTGGAGCCTTACCAGTCTGTTACTGTTAAGATCACAAACTGCATATTTGTGTTGGCCACTTCTTCAGGGCCAGGCTGTTCATTTACAAAGATGGGGCCTAAAGTTCTCTTTCCTCCAACACAAATGAGAGCAAACACTTCTACTGCTCTTCACATCATAGATGACTGATTGCGCTTTAAATCCTCTGATAGCTGACGTGCTGAGGTGTTGTTATTTCCTGTTCATGCCTACTTAATTTTATGTTCTCTTCTTTCCAAATAATATCTCTTCGCTTCTCAGCCCATCAAAATTCATTATTTTTGTGCATAGCTGGAACACCACCCACTGGCTCTTGACTCCCTACAACATCATGCAAATCACTAATTAAAATACAAGGCTGCACACAAACAACTCCCTTCACTGTCTTAGCATAGAACAACAGAATCACAGAATGACAGAATAATTGAGATTGGAAGGGATCTCTGAATCCATCTAGTCCTGTCCCTTACTCAAGCAGAGACATTGCCTAGGACCATGTCCAGACTGCTTTTTAAATTCTCCAAGGAGGAGAATCCACAATCTCCCTGGGCAAACTGTGCCAGTGCTCCATCACTCAAAGAAGTAAATAATTGCTTCCTGATATTTAGACTTCTTTATATTCTAGTCTTGCTCATTGCCTATTGTCCTGTTCCTGGAGACCACAGAAAAGAGCCTGGATCCATCCTCTTTCCACCCTCCTTTTAGATATTTATGTATGTTGATAAGATGCCCCTGAGCCTTCTCCAAGCTGGGCAGTCCCAGCTCTCCCAACTGCTTCTCACAGGAGATGTGCTCCAATTCCTTCATCATCTTTGTAGTCCTCCACAGGGCTTTTCCCAGCATATCCATGTTCTGCTGTGCTGAGGAGTCCAGAACTGAACCCGTAGCTCCAGATGCACCCTCATTAGTGCTGAACAGAGGTGAAGGATCACCTCTCTTGACCCGCTGGTAGTACTTTATGTAATGCAACAGCTGACTGGTAGCTACTCCATACATCCAAAATTTTCCATCCACTCACTGCAGTGTTTTCATTTTGTTCCTGAACATGTTCGGGAAAGAAACATCCAAATCCTCTTTAAAGGCAATTGTCCTTTATTAGGAAAATGCAGAGCATTTTCTTTCCTAGATCTGGATTTTTTTTTATTTGCTTACCAAAGGAGAAGTGCTTCACGTTGCTGGTTGCAGAGGCCATGTAAAGCTAGCACAGGTGGTGTAGGCATTCCCAGCTCTTCTGCACAGGACCCTTTGTGAGTGCTGTGTCCCTTGCAGAGCAGCTCACTTCCCACTGGGTTCCCCTCCACCTGTCAGATGGATCACACTGCTGTGCTGGCCACATCGAGGTGTTCTACAGCAACAGGTTGGGAGCAGTGTGCGATGACCACTGGGACCTGGACGAGGCCAATGTTTTGTGCCAGCAGCTGGGCTGTGGCAATGCACTGCCAGCCACTGGAGACAGGCAATTCAGGGCTGGATCTGGACCCATCTGGTTGGATGGTGTCAATTGCATGGGGACAGAGGTTGCACTTTCTTAGTGCAGATGCAAATGACTGGGGAAAAAACAATTGCCACCATGGTGTGGTTTGCTCAGGTAACACCTGAGGAAATTATAGGGTGGGAGGATACAGTTGGATATTTTGTGGTTCATCCCATATGGAGATCTGTAGGCAAAAGAGCAAATTGGAAATCAGTTTTGGAAACTGGATTATCGGAAAATCAGTGCTCATTCCACCTTGCAAATGTCCTGAGATGCTGAGCCACTTCTGTGGGATGTGCCTTTTGCACATCATGCTTCTCCGTGATTGGAAGGACCCTTCCAATTGGTTGAATTTCTGGGGAAGAAGACAACATTAGAGATGAAGCCACCCATTGTGTTTTTCAGGCACTGTAAGATTCAACTTTAGGCAGGGGAGAGGGACCAAAAGGAGGCATTCAGATACTTCCTCACTGTTTCTAATAGAAGGGACACCAGATTGTTCCTGTGCTTTAACCACTGTCAGTGTGAAATCAGCTTGAGAAATCTTTTGCAACCACAAAATATGTCAGTTGGACATTTGGTGGCTTATCGAGGTACAGGCAATTGGTGGGTATTGTACATCCCTGTGCCAAAATTGTCCCAGTAGATAATCATGATCTGATAGTGATAGGACAAGGGGAGCAGTTTTAAACTATAAGAGAGAGGATTTAGGTTGGATGTTAGGAGACAATTCTTTTTAAGAGAGTGGTGAGGCACTGGAACAGATTGCCCAGAGAAGCTGTGGATGCCTTATCCCTGGAGGAGAGCTCAAGAACAGGTTGGATGGCATCCTGTGCAGCCTGATCTAGTGGATGGCAACCCTGCCTGTGGCAGTGGGTTTGGAACTGGATGCACTTTAAGGTTCCGTCCAATCCAAGCCATTCTATGATTCATAGATCATATGGGGAGCTTTTCAGATGCTGAGAGCATGAATGGCATAAAGATGTGCTTGTAGCAAGTGGGTCTAATGCTACCAACTCAAGCCATTTTATGATTCTATGATTCTATAATTCTACGAAATGAGAGGCAAAGGGTTTTCATGGTGCACCTCTTCTTGTAGGCTCAGACAGCCACCACCTGGATCCTAGCACTGGTTCTGCAGAGCTGCGCCTGGTGAATGGCTCGAACCACTGTTCTGGGAGAGTGGAGATACTGTATTATCATCAGTGGGGAACTGTGTGTGATGACGACTGGAGCTTTATTAATGCCAAAGTGGTGTGCCGGCAGCTGGGCTGTGGGGAAGCAGTATCATCCCATAGCTCGGCATACTTCGGCCAGGGGTCAGGTCCCATTTGGCTAGACAATGTTCAGTGCACTGGGACGGAAACTGCCCTATCTCAATGTCAGGCCAGGCCACTGGGATTCAATAACTGTGACCACGGAGAAGACGCTGGAGTTGTGTGTGCAGGTAACCTCTGATAACATCATGCTGGCATACCAGAAGTTCAGAGGAGGATGCATTTCTCCAGGGCTTAATACCATTTTCAAAGCTCCAACAAAATGATGAGTGGCAGATACCTCGGTAGAAGGGTGACATTGTCCTCTCTCTTCTCTAGTGCAAAGTGTCATGCCGCACTTCTTAGCAGAATTCCTTGGGATGTATACAGAAAGCCTCTTCCTTTGGAGATTGCTGGGATCTCCAAGCCAATACAACAGGTTCCTGGACCTGTTAGAAATAGATTGCAGAAGTTTATGGGAACAGTTCAATGTTCACACATTTAATGTGGATGGGCTCTGAGGCTACACTGCTTTGTGTGCACGCCTACTCAACAGCTCTGAATCTTCCTGTATATTATACTGGTTGCATCATTGTAGAGATGATCAGAGGGATGAAGCACCTCCCCTGAGAAGACAGGCTTTGGTAGAAAGCTTTGGGGAGATCTTACTGACACCTGTCAGTACTTAAAAGGCACTTAGAAGAAAGACAGAGAAAGTCTTTCTACACCATCTAATATTCCCAGAATAAGGGGGAATTGTTTTAAAGTAAAATAGGAGAGATTTAGGTTATATGTTTGGTGGAAACTCTTTACTCAGAGAGTGGTGAGGCCTTGGCACAGGCTGACAGCTGTGGATGCCCCATCCCTGGAGGCATTCAAGGACAGGCTGGATGGGGCCCTGGGCAGCCTGATGTGCTGGGTGACAACCAGCCCACAGCAGGCATTTGGAACTGGATGATCTTTAAGGTGTCTTCCAATATATGCCATTCTATGATTCTATGATCTTTAAGGTCTCTTCCAAACTAAGCCATCCCACGATCTTACAATCACTAAGGTACCTTTTAACCTAAGGCATTCTATGTTTCTCTCTCCCTTTTGCCATCAGAAGGCATAGTCACCAAAACACCATCTCAACTGCGCCTGGTGAATGGCCCCAGCCACTGCGCGGGGCGCGTGGAGGTGCTGCACGACCACCAGTGGGGCACAGTGTGTGATGATGACTGGAGTGTGAGCGAGGCCACGGTGGTATGCCGGCAACTGGGCTGTGGGATGGCTGTCTCAGCCCCAGGCTCAGCTCACTTTGGGCAAGGCTCTGGCCGTGTTTGGCTGGATAACGTGAACTGCACAGGAGCAGAAGCTACGCTCTCTGAGTGCCAGAGGAGGCCATGGGGATCCAACGACTGCACCCACAGGGAGGATGCTGGTGTGGTATGCTCAGGTGAGCCCTATCTATAAATACTAATTGAAACTAGGTGATCTTTAAGGTCCCTTCCAACTCAGGCCGTGCTATGTTACTATGCAGCGTTGGTGCAGCAACAATCAAATCACATCTTTTTATCCGGATAGCTGCCTTTTCCACACATGGTGAAGAATAAAATAGAATCAGAGAATGGTGAGAATGCCACACCAGGTGACGCCCTTCCTTCTACAAGACCTCAGCAAGCTGTTAGGAAGACTATGTGCAGAAAGAACCACCCAAAGAGAATTATTCTCCTGTCTTCTCCCTTTCTGATAACTCTAGCTGCATAAACTCGTCTCCAGTGCTTCCTACCATTTTGCATGATCACTACTGACCCTAGAACCCTTTATCAGGCACTGAGCTCCAAACTCTGGAGCTGTGGCCTCTTTTTATGTGAGTAGATGAGAGGAAAATCCCAAGACATCTTTGACAATGTATTTCCTAGGCATCTTGAAGGATGTAGTATTAGTTTTCCCATGGTTTAATCCCTTGGAGCCGTAGCTGTTGAGCAAGCATGAATGTACATTTTGTTCCCTATACAGAGACAAAGACTTCAGAGCACCGTATGGTGAGGCTGATGAATGGATCAAACAACTGCATTGGGAGAGTTGAGATTTTTCATGACCAGAAGTGGGGGACTGTGTGTGATGACACTTGGGACCTACAGGATGCTACAGTTGTGTGCCGGGAGCTGGGCTGCGGGATGGCAATGTCAGCACCAGGCTCAGCTCATTTTGGGCAAGGTTCAGACCCCATCTGGCAGGACAACGTTCACTGTATAGGAACAGAGTCCACTCTTGAGGAGTGTACACTGAGCAGCTGGGGAGAACACAACTGCGGTCACAGTGAGGATGCTGGCGTGGTGTGCACAGGTAACACTATGGGCACAAGAGTGGGACATCCAGAAGAGTCCCAATCCAATGGGAATTGATGTGGGCTTGGACACAAAGACATTGTTCTGCCTGAGGGTTGTGACAGACTTTCCTTTTTCCTTCTTTCCTCTTTTTCCCAAGCACTTGGCTTGGAGTGCAGAAATACTACCATTCCTTTTATAGCATTCATTTGCTTTGTTGTAGATGCTTCCTACCAGGTGTACCTGACTGAGGCATGAGCATGAGGTGGATTGCACATCCTGAGTCGTGTCTGAGAGCCATATGCATACATCCAAGACAATGTAGGGCAACCTAACCCCATCTTCAGGTCAGGAGACCCTGAGCAATGTCACATTTTCACATCTGACAATGTTTCCTAAATTGGTTAGAGACCAAGGTACTAAGTGTAGGTGTCTATCTACTCATGGGATTAGCTGGCCAGACTTTGGGCACTGTCAGAGGTTATCCAGCCAACTGAGTCAAGAGTGGCTGGAGAGATGCTCAGGCTGGAGACACCGTGAAGCAGATGACATTTGCTTACCTGAGTTGCTAGTCAGGCCCCACTGCCTGCACATGAACAGGACCCCATTCCTCAATTATCAATTCTCCTTTAGATGCCTTAAGGTACCAAAACATGCACACAAGACTGGAAGATGTTGCTTGACAGTTCCTCTGTAGATTTCACGTTATGGAGAGATGAATTCTGCTCCTGAAGTGCCTTGTTGGACTTTTAGGAGCCTGCTCCTGGCTCTCTCCCATGTAGGGAATACTCTGTGCTGAAGACACCAACTGTTGGTTAGATAAACCCACCTCAGAGGTGAATCAGGAGTGGCCTGCACTGTCCCACTTTTCTGTTCCAGCACTAAGGAAAATGTGTATTATTTCTTCGATGGAGAAAAGTAGTGCAGGTGAACATATTTAAGATTGACTGGCTAGAAAGTCTTGTCTTAAGTCATAACTTTGCACATAGGCTGGGATCTTCATGACCCACTTCAGTTTTTGGTAGACTTTTGGGACAGCTATTCAACTTAAGTTTTAAGTCAGATGGTAGGGAATCCATCACGTCTACAGGGAAATTGGCCTGATAAGAAATTAACTTCACTGCCGGTATTTTCTTCAATTTTGTTTGTTTGTTTGTTTGTTTGTTTGTTTAGTTTATCTGAATTGAACTGTTAATTCCATTTCACCTTTGCCTGCAGAATTAAAGTGCCCTGTGCTATCACACACCTTCAACTATAGGTGCACACAGGGCAGAAATGAGCCTCCCCATCCCACTTTTTATTCAGCTCTGTATTTAGGAAGTTCCATGTCTTTTCCTTGGAAAGGAAGATTTCAGTATGTGTGTGTTTGAGAGAAAGGTGCCATAAACACCTTGAGAATGATGCAGTATTGCAATAGGTGACTTCTGAGAAGTTTCTTTGATTGTGAACCATTTATACATGCTTTATAATGCCTTTGCACATTCAGAAGGTGTTTAATAATATGCCTTTGCAAGGAGTTGTGCATCCAACTTATACTGACTTAACCTACAGTCACTCTAGCTCACCAATGACAGCACCTTGTGATGGGCAAAACCTTGTTAAAAATCAAGATGCACATTTCCCAGTGTCTGGATGCCCTAGAATGGTGTGGATCTTCCATGATTCCCATTTTGCATCTACTTGTCCTCTAGTGACGTGGCTTATAGAGGAATCTCATGCAAGGCATTGGAGTAGGGCAGTAAGCCTAACTCTAAGCAATGTGTGCTGCTGAATAGTTGCTTGCCTATAGCAGTGCACTGAAAAAAATGGCCTAGAGCAAGTCAGAAAGCATGTCTCTAGTTGAATATTCTTATGAAGTGTGAGCCAATGTGTGTGTGCATTAGTGTGCTGGCATACGCGTTGTATGTGTATGTGTGCTATTCCTCACAATCCTCTGCTTCCATGCAGCTGTCAATAAAGCACAAACCTCACCTGTCAGCATTTTTTCTGTGCTAGTGCCCATGTCACTCTCCTTCCAAACTCTCCATCTCCATGAGTGTGGAGGGTCCAAGGACATCACTTCCCCCCTCTGCTCTCCACTGCAGGCACCAACCCCTTGCAGCTGCGGGTGCAGGATGGTCCTGGTCCTTGTGCGGGGCGTGTGGAGGTTCTGTACAATGCTACCTGGTATGGCGTCTGTGACAGCAGCTGGACCATGCTGGAAGCCAAGGTGGTCTGTAAGCAGCTGGGCTGTGGACCAGCAGAGTCTGCACCCATTGGAGCCCAGTTCAGCCAAGGGCATGACCTTACCTTGCTAGAGGGGCTGAGCTGCCGTGGCACAGAATCTCTCTTCCTGGAGTGCCAGCAAAGAAATATAGGTCCAGGACTGTGCAGACATGGCATGGCAGCTGGTGTGGTGTGCGCAGAGATGAAAGGTGAGTGCTAGGAACCTCCATCATCGTATTGCAGTTGGCACCATTCTGAACTAGTGTATGAACTAGTGTCGAACTAGGTCTCCAGGACAGGTAGTGGTCCCACTTAGCCATGGTACAGAAGACACGGGGTGATAGCCACTCTCCCTGCTCCTTCCCTAGTCTTATCTCCTTCCCAGACAGGCAAAAGTGCTTCCAGAAACCATTAGATAGGGTAGAGGCACCTGAAGGAAGTAGTTGTAGACATTAATGTGGGATTAATTAGGAGAATGCATTTCAGCAGATGTGGCTGAGACTAGGCAAGACCAGTGGGCTTTGATTTCTGCAAATGTGTAGTCTCCTATTTCTAATAGGGCTCTGTAATGGCTTGCTGTCTCCGATGGGTGTCTGAGAACGCAGAGATCTCCCTTGTTTCCATTAGTCCAAGGTAGGGTTTCATGCACTCAACAAAGATAAACTGACAGGGTGAAGCCTGAGCCCCAGGGAGAGTTGTGATGGAAGATATTGAAATTTCCCAAAAATGTGCAGCAGAAATGAAGGGTAAGAAGAAACTCTAAAGGAGAACATGGGTTCAACCATCTAACCAAACTCCTCCATGCTGAACTCTTTCTGCAGACATTATGCATTCCTGCTCAGTGTTATCAGGTCTTCTTGGCGTGGTGGCGATGTTCTGTGGGATCCTGTTGGTCATGTACTTGGGAGTGAGATGTAGAAGACAGGCTGGACGCATCCTGGGTAAGATTAGGACCACTATGCATGACATACCTGGTCTCCTTGCAGGACTTGTTGTGCTTTTGAATGCATTTCTGAGATTGGTGTTTGTATCCTCTGTGCATCATCCTGCTCCTTTATTTTGCAGACAAGTCACGTGTAAGGAAAATGGAGAATGCTGGGATGTCTTAGTTAGCCACACTTCTGATACCAAAGGCAAGACTCTCAGGACCCCAGAAAGCAGCAGAGACACTGTTCTGTGGAATCAGAGGAGCAGAACCGCCATAAAAGGACAGCAAAGAAGATATCCTCTAGCAATCCCATCACATGTGCCCATAGCCCTGGCTCACAGTACAGAGCCTCTTGGGGTCCCAGTTCCACCCTTGACCACATACAGCACCATAAGTCCCTCAGTCTCCAAGAAAGGTCTCAGAATGATAACTCCTGGATGGTCCTCCAGGTAGGGTCCAGCATCTCAACACCATCTGCCACCCTCATTCCCAGCCCTACAATCCTGCCCGTTCCATCACCCCAACAGGGATAACACCTTTTCCTCTAATCTCCCGTGGAAATCATTTTCTGAACCAGAAAGAAGTGAGCAGGATGCTCTACTGAACTGTACTTAGTTAACGTTGCAAAATGAACAATGCGCTTGAAAAACCTCTCCAGAATGAAGTACCTCACCCACTGTATTTATTCAATCCAATTTTTGAATACTAGTAAAAAATCCTGAAATCTGGAAGAGCAAGAATGCAATGTTATTTATGTATTCTGGGATACATTGAGACTTAACCTGAAGTCTAGGCAAGGTGAATGTGATAGAAAAATGGGTCCTTTGTCTATGGAGGTGTAATAGACAGTCCGATCAGATATAGGAGTCTGAAAATTACTGACGTTGGGTAAGATATTGTGCTGGCCACAAAGAATGGCTTGTGTGTGACCCCATTCGTAATGGATCAACCCATGGAGCCAAGTCTGAGCCGAAAACCATCGACCATAGGGTCCATAGTCGGGAGAGAGGAATATGCCAGTGCAAAAGGGAGAGAAGAAATGACCACAAACTCCACTAGTTTGTGGTGAAGATTTGCCAGGCCAAAGAAAAAGTGATCTTTACGGCCTCTTCCAACCCCAGACATTCTATGTCTGGGGGAGCCTATGTCCTCTGGAAGAAGGGACATGTTACTTGGGGAGATTACAAGGAAGTTGCTAAGGAATGCAGGGAGGAAGTTAGGAAGGCAAAAGCCCAACTTGAACTCAGATTGGCCACTGCAGTAAAAGAGAACAAGAAATCCTTTTACAAACATGTAAATGGTAAGAACAGAACCAAGGATCATTTCCATTTTTTACTTGATGCAGTGGGGAATGTGACCACTGAGGATAAGGAGAATGCTGAGATCCTCAACACCTTTGTTACATCTGCCTTTAACAATCAGATCAGTTATCCTTAGGGCACTTTACGCCCTGATCTGTAAGTCTGGGATGCTACGCAGAATACACCCCCTGTGATTCAGGTGGAGACTGGTAGAGAGAATAAGGTCTCTCCTGAGCCTTTTCTTTTTCAGATTAAACAATCCCAGCTCCCTCGGCCTCTCCCCTTAACATTTGTGCTCAAGACCCCTCACAGCTTCATTGCCCTTCTCTGGACACGCTCCAGGGCCTCCATGTCTTTCTTGTAATGAGGGCCCCAAAACTGAACGCAGCACTCGAGATGCGGCCTCACCAGTACTGAATACAGAAGGATTATCACCTCCTGCTCCTGCTGGCTGCACTACTGCTGATATAAACCAGGATGCCATTGGCCTTTTTGGCCACCTGGGCACACTGCTGGCTCATGTTCAGTCGAGTGTCGACCAAACCCCCCAGGTCTATTTCTTCCACACAGTCTTCCAGCTACTCTGCCTCAAGCCTGTTGTGTTGCCTGGGGTTGTTGTGGCCAAAGTGCAGGGCTTGCAGAATCACAGAATGTCAGGGAAGAGGCCTTGAAATATCATTTAGTCCAATTCCCCCACTGGAGCAGGAACAGCTAGATCAGGACACACAGGAACACATCCAAGCGGGTTTTGAATGTCTCCAGAGAAAGAGACCCCACAACCTCTCTTGGCAGCCTGTTCCAGTGTTCTGTTACCTTTACTGTGAAGAAGTTTTTTTCTAGTATTTATGTGGAACCTCCTATGTTCCAGCTTGCACCCATTGTCCTATCATTGGATGTCACTGAGAAGAGCCTAGCTCCGTCCTCCCAATACTCACCCTTTATATATTTATAAGTATTAATGAGGTCACCTCTCAGTTTCCTCCAAGCTAAAGAGACCCAGCTCCCTCAGCCTTTCCTCGTAAGGGAGATGCTCCACTCCATCATATTTGTGGCTCTGTGCTCTACTCTCTCAAGCAGTTCCCTCCCCTTCTTCAACTGAGGGGTCCAGAACTGGACACAATATTTCAGATGCAGTCTCACCAGAGTAAAGGGGGAAGAGAACCCCTCTTGACCTACTATCCACAGCCCTTCTAATACACCTCAAGATGCCACTGTTCTTGGCCACAAGGGCACAGTGCTGGCTCATGGTCATTCTACTGTACACCAGGACTCCCAGGTCCCTTTCCCCTACACCGCTCTCCAACAGATCAGTCCCCAAACTATACTGGTACCTGGGATTGTTCTTGCCCAGATGCTAGACTCTACACTTGCCCTTGTTCTATTTCATTGAATTTCTCCCAACCCAGCTCTCCAGTCTGTCTAGGTCTTGCTGGATGGCAGCACAGCCTTTGTCAGCACTTGGTCTTGTTGAACTTCATCCCATTGGCCTCAGCTCAGCAATCAGCCTATCCAGGTCCCTCTGTAGGGCCTTCCTACCCCCAGACACTTCTTGCCAACATGGTGTCATCTGCAAACTTACTGAGGGTATATTCGTTGCCCTCATCCAGATCATCAACAAAGATATTAAACAGAGCCCGCTCCAATACCAACCCATTTTTTTTTTTTTCCCTAAATAAATTTCTGCCCCAAAGACTTTTCTTCCTCAAGTTCCTAGCAAGTCTCTGAGGTTCACAGTTTGATGGCAGAAATGTGAACACAAGGTTGAAGAAGAAAAACATCCCCTGCTAACATATAAGCCTTTTATTTTTTTTTCTGTCTGTCTTGGAAGACCCAGTCATCCAGCCTTGCTTGTCCCAAAGTTTAGGGGAAAATGGAGGGCTCAGTCTCAATTACTGCCTGAGAAAAGGACTGGAGCCTGTGTGTAAGGAAAGCATCGACTATCAGCATCATTCTGTGTGTGTATATAACAAAACATGTTCAGAGTTTAGACAATGTCTTTGTAATAGGAACATGCTTGCATTCCTCAAGCAGATGATGTATCAAAGAACCTCTGAGTCATGCCCTGCTATTACTAAGGCAAATTCAGATTAGATAGTTTGGATTACTGAGGGTTCTTCATATCTCCAACGTGTAGGATCAGCACCTCCTAGAGCTGAGCTTGGGCAAGGACTTCAATATCTCAGGAAGGAATTTCAGAATTCCCATAGGATACAGCACACAACTTCAAAAGGGATAGAAGGGGCACAGGAGCAAAACTCACTTTCAGAGCAGCTATTTGCCTAAGCTATGAAAACAGAAGCACTCACGCTCACAGCTGCATTGGCCGTGTCAGGCTAGGACAGTTCATAGCATTTTTGAGACGGTCAGTGTCGGGAATTTCTTTGTTGCTGTCCTGTTTGTTGACAAAGCAGGGGAACAAAGTCCTTGGGCACACTGAGCCTTATTACAACAGAAAACAGTTGCCTTTCTCAACTACTCTTCTTTTTATGAGCTTGGATTCATTTCTAGCTTTTCACCACCCATTCTTGTACTAGTATTTTACTTTTGTTTCATATGCATCTTTTTCCTTTTGCTCTGCAACCCTACCTCTGCATGCTTCTCAGCATGTCCCTGCAGTTCATGTTTCTCTTATTTATTGCTCCTACTATCTTCTCTACAACTCTGTTGGTTTTTGCCAGGCTGAACATTTCAATTCAGCCTGAGACCATCCTGGTCATGCTAGATCCTTCTCCCATAACTGGCTTTGGTTTCATTTCTTATTTCTGTACACACAGGGCAAGAACTCTCCACCCTGTTTCTACAGGAGCCACATCCTTCCTCATCCCTGTCTTCAGTGCACCACTAGCACAGCACCCACCACAATCTTAACATCCCCATTTGGAGCAACAAGAGGCATTAATTTAATGATTTAGCAAGCTCTTTTTTTTTTCTTGTTTTTTTTTTTTTCTTTCTTTCTTTTCTCCCAGCAGCATGCTTCTGACCCCCTCCTTGCAAAATTGCATGCCACCAGGTTGTGCATTTTGCAAGGGATGGGAGACAAAAATCAGCAAATTCCTGCACCGCATCTGCTTCTTTTATTGAGTAAAAGAATAATTTTGTGCATTTTCTCTCAAACTGAACCCGAATGGCAGTGAACCTATACAAATGCCTTAGCCATTGGCCATGTTGATTGTTCTAGTGGGAACCCACAATGGTTAGGGGAAATTTATGGAGCAGAGTACAAGTGTATATGGACATTTATTTCCCCTTTTCCCTCTGGCATGAGAGCTGTTTTCTGGCCAGTGTCATGCTGGCTCCAGACTCCATCTAAAAGGAATTTTCAACATTTCACAGTTCAATTTCTTGCAGTTGATGCTCTCTTATTGCCCCAAATCCAATCAGATACATTTAATGAAGCAAAACAGGCAAAATTTACCCATTCCCGTACATGAAAGCTTGATTTAGGTCATCAGAAGAAGTCATCTTGTGCTATAACCATGACACAGCAGGACCACGGAGATGCCCTTGGGGCTGGCACGTAGAACACGGGACCAGGGTGCAGAGAGGGTTGTGTTTGCTCTGTATGTTCCTGGAACAGCTCTCCATTTCACAACCTGGAGATAGGAGCAGGCTGTGGCATGGAGCAGAGGGTCACCTGCTGGAACAGCTTCACACAAAGCCCAAGTGACCAAGGGGCAGAGGAAGCTGGGCTGGCAAAGCAGGGAAAAGCCCAGAGTAAAGGAGGGAACAGGAAGAGGGCTTGTTGCTGAAATGCCTGTCACTCCCATCTGCCCCAGTTCCTCTCTGTCCCTCCCAGCTGGCCGGTGGGACCCGGCACTCAGCTGCTGGCCCTCAGCAGGGTGTTCTGCTCCAGCTTCCAGCCCATGGATGCGTGAACATGGGGCTGCCTGGTGCACTCCATCCTTCACCCAGGTTCCCCTGGGGCAGAAACCAACCCAGCTGCACTGGAGCCAAGAGTGTGGGGGTCCTCCTCCTGATGGTGTGCCTTTGGGGTGAGTGATGCTTTGCTTCCGACCACAGGGATCCCATATGCAACGCATGCTCCTCCAGTGGGAGTGGAGTGGGAGTGGGGATCCAGGGTTTCTTAGAATACAGCACAGGCTGGTCAAGGGTACTGGGATTCATTTCTTGAGGGGCCAGCTCACTGAGTCTTTCCAGTACATAAAGGGAGCTGATAAACATGAAGGAGACCACTTTTTGTCATATTCTGACAGTGATAGAAGAAGAAGGAATGGCTAAAGTAATTGAGGGGAGATTCAGGTGAGGTGTTAGGAGGAAATAGGACAGATAGCATTGGCAAGGGCTGCCCAGAGTACCTGTGACTGTCCCATCCCTGGGGGCGTTGAAGGTTGGATGGGTGTGATATGTGATATGGTGGGGGGCAACCACCCCATGGGACTACATGGGTTTTCCAACCCAAGCCATACTGTGACATTATGACTGCATGATTGTATGATCCTATGTTTCTATGGTTCTATTATCTGGGGCAAGAAGGAATATCTTGTGATGGTTTTGGAGTCAGGAGAGATGTCTTTATGTGAGGCTAACTCCGCAGACTGAACTCTCAAAGGCATGTATCATCTCCCTGCCTCTTCACACGTGACTTTGTCAGAGAATTAGAGACTTGGGACTTAGCAGTGTTATAAGAGCAGAAGGAAATATGCCCAGTTTTCATCCTGAATCTGTCCAATAGACACTTGTGGTGGGTCTTCTATCCTGCCAAACCTTGGTTTATTCAGGGCTGAATGCAACCAATTGCTGATATAGCAGAATAAAAGGGGCTCAGGTGGACTCAACTCCCATTTGCATGGGGTAGGATGGGCAATTGCAATGTCCCTGTGCAGATTTTGTTATGGGATTGGTTAAGAAGGGGCCTAGGGCTTTGTTTAAGTTGCCACAACTCGGAGCAGAAGTGGGTTATTTGATCTGGGCACCATTTAAGTGCTTTTTCAGCTCTCCCCTCTTCTTCAGATCATGTTTGGAGGAAATGAAACTAGGAATATGCTTTCTCTGTCATTACAGGCAACTAGGCATATAGGAGTCATCTGGGCTGGGCCTGCCTAGGGTAGCCATGATATCTCATTTTCTGCCCAAGGCAAGATACCAAGCAATCCACTAGCTCTGCAAAGTCTTGCCTATGAGGTTGATTTGTTATTGCTTATGAGAGGGTAGTTTCTAGTAAAAATGAGGAAAGAGAGTACAATGCCCATGTGCATGGGGAATGGAGAGCATGCAGTCTGGGAAGTGAGTGCCTGAGGTGCATCCATTTCAGACTCATCATCAAAGCGGTGTCTTTGCAAAGACATTTTCTTACTCCCTGCCCTTATAAATAGAAGAGCTGAGCTACTCCAGACTGCACACAGAAGGACAGTTTGTTCTTTTCAGGAAGCCTATGGCTCCCTACTTCCGGCTCATGTCTAAGAATGATGTAGGGATTTGATTTCTACACTGCTTCTTCCTCCTTCTTGCCTCTGTGACCTCGCATGTGTTATATCTGACTCTCTGCCTACTGATTTGGGGAAATACTTGCACTTTCCCAACTGGAATTGTTCGGTCTTCCCTGTTCTAAGTCAGGCATGTGATAGAAAACCAGCAGATAAAAGCAAACAGCAGAGAGTGACGTGCCCCAGCAGAAGGCAGGTCCCATTTTAGGTAGAAACTGTTACCCTGTGCTGGTAAAAGAAGGATAAAAGGAGGATGAGGTGTTCAGCAGCTCAGATTTTAGCAGTTTTGGAGGATGGGATACCCGGCTGAGGGAATACGCAGACAACAGGTCCCAACACAGCTTATGACTCAGCTCTGGGAACAGCAAAACTGTGCTGGACGTGAGCACAGATTGGTCAAAAATCTCTTTACAGAATGGAATCACATTCCTCTTCAGCATTTATTTTTATGCTGACCGTTAAGCTCTCTGCATTAGTGTCACTTCCAGTTAGCTTATTGCTCCACTTTGTTACTGCTCGTGCTAAGCGTGCATAAGGAACTAGAGGCAATTTTTTGCTGCAGGTCTTGCAGAGTGAGGAAACCTTCCCATGAATAAGAATTTTTCCACTTCTCCAAACTCTGTGTGTAGCTGCACCACATGCAGTTGTTCTATGGTTATAGAACCTTTATCTATTGCATGAGCAGAAAGAGAACTCTTGGCGTGTGGGATCCATATTGACGTTAACAGGAGGAAATTCAGGCAGTTTGATACACAGATAGCACTCAACAGCTTACAAACACTCAGGGCTTCTGGTGTTGCCTCAGGGTGCCCAGGGCATGTGCAGTAATACAATCACCGATTATAGTCATAGATTTTCTTGGGTTGGAAGGAACTCACTCCTCACTCAGTACTGGTCAGTCTAAGAGTTAAACTATATATCGAAGATTGCTATTCAAACACTACTTGTGCTCCCTCAGCTCAGGGCTGTGATCACTATTCCTGGCAGCCAGCTCCAAGCCCTCCTCTCTCTAGTGCAGAACCTTTTCCAAAACACCCAGCCTGATTCTCCCCTGATGTATTTCCATGCCTTCCCTTGGGTTCTGTTGATATCACCAAAATTATCAGCACTTGTCCCTCATGAGAAATCTGCTGGTCACCATGCTTCTCCTCAGTCTTCTCTGGGCTGAACAATTCAAACAGCTTTAGCTGCTCCTCATACATCTTGACCTCTACACCCTTTACCATCTTTGCTGCCTTCCTCTGGACACTCTCTAGTAATGAGAGAAATCATAGAATCATAGAATCACAGAATCACATAATGGTTTGCATTGGAAGGGACCTTTAAGATCATCTAGTTCCAATCCCCCTGATATAGTCAGGGATATCTCTCACTAGTCCAGGTTGCTTACAGCCTCATGCAGTCTGGCCTTGAATGCTTCTAGAAAGAGCGCATCCACAACCTCTCTGGGCAACCTGTTCCAGTGTCTCATCACCCTCACAGTAAATAATTTCTTCCTAATATCTAGTCTAAATCACCTCTCAACACTTCTCTTGATGCAGCCCAGGATATGGTTGGCTTTCTAGGCTGCAAGAGCACATTGATGGTTCATGCTGATACTTTCAACAACTGGAACCACCAAATCCTTCTCCTTAGGGCTACTCTCAAGCCATTCTCCACTCAACCTGTATTGTGCTTGGGATTACCCCAACGCAGGGGTAGGATGGGACTCAGCTGCCTATAAACAGATACACAGGGTCACCTCACATTTTCTTGGCCATGTAGAATCAGAATATTCTGAGTTGGAAAGGACTGGCTAGTGAGAGTTGCAAGAACCTGAATTCTAGCTCTATACAGGACAACCAAAGTTAAATCATATATTTAAGAGTGTTGTCCAAGCTCTTCTTGAATACTGACAAGACTGGAGCCATGACCACTTCCCTCAGGCTACCAAGAGATCTTTCTTCAGACTCCTCCAAGCTGAAGATAAGTGTAGTACGGTCAGCAGTTTCTCTGAAACCTCTCCTCTGACCAACATCAGGGGGCAGAGGCATTTCAAATAAGTGAGCAGCTGGGCCCCATCCACCCTAGGATGACACCTCCAGACCCCTTTTTCCTCTTTGTTCTGCAGGTTCAGTGTACCCAGACTCGGTGGAACTCCGCCTGATCAGTGACCATGGCCGCTGTGCTGGGCGAGTGGAGGTGCTCCACAATGGGATATGGGGGACAGTGTGTGGTGACAACTGGGATGCCCATGATGGCCAGGTTGTGTGCCGGCAGCTAAGCTGTGGAACAGTGCTGTCAGTCTCACAAGGGGCTCGGCACGGAGAAGGAAAAGGACCAATCTGGTTGGATGATGTCAACTGCACAGGGACAGAAGCTGCCCTTTCCGAATGCCAGGCCAGGCCGTGGGGACATCACAATTGCGTCCACATGGAGGATGCCAGCGTGGAGTGCTCAGGTGACACAACCAGCCTGTTGTATGGGACCTCCATGCCTGTTCCCCTTCCTGCTGTACCTCATTGTACACAAGTGGCCCACAACGATTCCTCTTGTTTTGTCTACAGAATCCCACATCTCCAAGATTGGTCGGCTCCAGCTGCTCGATGGCCCCAGCCGCTGTGCAGGAAGAGTGGAGGTGCTCCATGACCAAAGATGGGGCACCATCTGTGATGATGGCTGGGACCTTGCTGATGCTAATGTGGTGTGCCGGCAACTGGGCTGTGGAACAGCAGTGCTGGCCACTAAAGCGGCTCACTATGGGAGAGGCCAAGATACCATCTGGTTGGATGAGGTCAACTGCACTGGTACAGAGGAATCCATCTTTGACTGCAAGGCAAGTGCATGGGGAGTCAACAACTGCTACCATGGAGAGGATGCTGGAGTGCTATGTTCAGGTAACTCTCACTCAGATCTAAAGGTTAAATGGCAGCATACAGAACATTTCAGAGTTTTGTAAGGGATCTTGTAAATGCTCAACAGCACTGAGCTTGTTCTCAGAGTGCTCGTTACAGCGTCCCTTTTTGGTGCTGCATGCAGGCAAGTTACCATGGAATGTCTTCTACCTCTGTTCCCCCTCACTTTTGCTGAGTTGCAAGACAAGTGAGCTGTCTGGGATTCCCCATATTCAAATGGGCATTTGCCAGTCACATACGTGGATTACCAAGCACCTACACATAACTGTCTTGAGGACAATTAACTTATACCATGCAAAGCCTTCTGCAGGTTGTTCATAGAATTTTAGAACAGTTTGAGCTAGAAAGGACCTTCCAACATCATCTAGTCCAACATCTCTGTCATGGGTAGAGAGAATTTTCAGGTTGCTTGAAGTTCTGTCTAACCTAATTTTGAACACTTTCAGTGATGGTGTATCCACATAATCAATGAGCAACCTGTTCCTCTGTCACACCTTCCTCGCAGTGAAGAATTTCTTGCTTACATCTAATCGAAGTCTGCCCTGTTTTGTTTAAAGCTGTTACCCATTTTCCTCTCACAGCACACCCTGGTAAATGGTATTATTTCCTCTTTCTTACAAGCCATCCTTAAATATTGAATGCCCATGTTTATCTCAACCATCTTCTGTATATAAAAGTTTTTAAAGAAGTTTTTGATGCAAGCTCACCAGGCACAGAGGATGCACAACTCCATCAAACAGGAGCAGTCACGTCTCTCTCCTTTCATTTACAGATTCGGGGGTTCCTATTTCAATGGAGCTTCGCCTGGTCAATGGTTCAACTCGCTGCAATGGCAGGGTTGAGGTCTTTCACAACAACACTTGGGCAGCTTTGTGTGACGATGGCTGGGGGATGGCTGAGGCTCAAGTGGTGTGTAGGCAGCTGGGCTGTGGCGAAGCACTGTTGCCTCCTGTTGGGTCTCATTTTGGGCAAGGATCCGGACAGATGTGGCCAGGCAACATAAACTGCACAGGTTCAGAAAGTGCCCTCTTTACATGCAAGACAAGGCAATGGAACAACAGCATATGTCATCCTCAGACATCAGCTGGTGTGGTGTGTTCAGGTAACCAACTTGCGAGTGACATGGGAGGAACAATGCTTGGTTCATCACCGTAATTCTCTGCCTCTGCAGCAAATAATATGCCGTCTGTCACTTTGTTATTGTCGAGGGACATTTGCGGGTTGGAGATACTCTTGCTGTTCTCCTTGGCATGGTTGCAATGGCAAGTTTCAGGTTCCATACTCTTGCCCCTCTGCCAGAAGGTGCTGGAGGCCACTGGTCTCAGGCAGTCCTTTACATGGTTATGAAATGAGCCTAATGCCATAAGCCTGATGTCATTAAATGAAATGATCAGCTCCAGTATCATGATAATCTTGCCATGCTGTGAAACCACTTGTGGATTGCAGGGTGCCAACTCTTCTCCCCTTTTTGCTCTTTCATTTAATGCAGAGGGTGACCAGATCCGGCTGGTGAATTACAGGAGCCGCTGTGCTGGCAGGGTCGAGATCTTACACAACAAGCATTGGGGAACTGTGTGTGACAAGAACTGGGATTTGCTGGATGCCAATGTGGTGTGCAGGCAGCTGGGCTGTGGGAGAGCACTGTCAGCCACTGGACAGGCTCAGTTTGGCCAAGGGTCCGGAATTGTGTGGCTGGATGGGGTGAATTGCACAGGGTTTGAGTACTCACTATCTGCCTGCTTGGCCAAGCCATGGGGAATCACTAACTGTGACCACTGGGCAGATGCTGGCGTGGTATGCTCAGGTGAGTGCTGCTCCTCTTGCATTTCATTTCTGAAGGAAGTCAGGGGGCTTGCTAGAAGGTGTGGGTACAGCTGGTCCATAACTCATGCAAAGCTGAGCTGGGACCTGGCCTCAGCATCAGTAGTCAGCATGGTCACCATAAATTTGTCCTGTAGCTGGTGAATGAAGAGGGTCCCTTCCTCCCACGCCAAAGTATTTATTTACGAAGATGGGAGGAATTCCAGCAGGCAACCTTCCCCGTGAACCTTTGAGGCTGACCATGTCCAACAACAGGAAGAATAACACTGAGGGGGAAAGTCTGATGCAAATAAACTCTCCAGTGAGCTTTTCATGGTGGGAGTGGGGATTGACAACTTGTGTAGTGCAATCTATGGGCGCAGTATTGTGTTGCAGAGAGAAGCCCTCCTACTCTCCCCTCCTCCTTGCCTTTTAGTGACTGGAAGAGGAGCCAGAAGCTTAAGTGTAAGCAGATAAGCATGGAAGGAATTCTGTAGAAGGGATTTATGGAAGGAAATTTCCAGCATTTATAACACTCTTGGATATTTGCAGACTCGATCATTCCAGAGCCTGCTCATGTCCGACTGGTGAACGGCTCACATCACTGTGCTGGCCAAGTTGAAGTGTTTCACGAGGAGATGTGGGGAGCTGTGTGTGACCATGGCTGGGATAAAAAGGATGCCGAGGTTGTGTGCCGGCAGCTGGGCTGTGGGACAGCACTGTCAGCCTCAAGTGAAGCACACTTGGATGCTGGATCTCTGCGCGTGTGGTTGGACAATGTGAGCTGTGAGGGAACAGAACTATCTCTTACGAAATGCAGAGCAAGCCCATGGGGAAAGAGCAGCTGCAGCCGTGGAAAGCATGCTAGCGTTGTGTGCTCAGGTGGGTTTCAGTGCATAGAACTGGGTTGGGATATACTAGCTGCTCCAATATAGTCAGGTCCTCTTCCACCATCTCACTGGATGGAAGATGGCTACTGTTGGAAGTAGGTAATCTTCAAGGTCCCTCTCAACTCAAGCCATTCTCTGATTTTGTGATTTATCCAACTTTCTTCTAGAGCAAATATTCTCAGATCCTTCAACGGGTGTCTCCACAGTGCTGTGGATTCAGAGGCAATGTAACCACAACGCTTTATGAAGCACTGCCAATGAAAAACAGCATTCCTCATCTTTCTCCACAGAAACTGAATGGATGTGCAGTGTTTGACTGAGTTGCTTCTCTGCTTGCAGGCTCGGTTGTTTCCAGTTTTGCCCCAGTTCGACTGGTGGACGGCCCAGGTCGCTGTGCTGGGAGACTGGAAGTGTTTCACAATCAGCAATGGGGAACGGTGTGCGACGACAGCTGGGAGTTCACAGATGCCGCAGTGGTGTGTCGGCAGCTGGACTGTGGGGTGGTGATATCAACTCCACCGAGGGCTTACTTTGGGCAAGGACAGGGACCCATGTGGCTGGATGACGTCAACTGCATGGGGACAGAAGCTGCCCTCTCTGAATGCAAGTTCAAGGGATGGGGTATCCACAACTGTTATCATCATGAAGTTGTCAGTGTGGTGTGCTCAGGTAAACATTGCCCATCACACAGCAGCTTGAATTGGTGGAACTGAGGCTTGAATTGGTGATTCCATGTGGTTGTAAGGGCCTGTGATTCAAGAACAATTTGCAGCCAGTATGGAGACCTTTGAAATTAAGCCCTTATCATTCACCTTTAGATGGAGGACAACACCTATACTCAGATAAACCAAAGAAAATTAAATAGCTATAGCCCATTTGTACTGGCATCTCCACAAAGAGATCTCTGGCATGCTTTTGACTGGTGCTTTGACTATGCTTATTTAGCACAAATCCTGGCAGCTTCTCATCAGTCAAATAGCCTAAACTATACTGAACTTTAGTCCAATCAAGCCCATTCTAAACAAGCCTTGGGCACTGGGCACCAACTCCTCTGTTTTTTTTTTTTTTTGTTTTGTTTTTCCAGCTAATTGGTATCACATCTAAAAGTCTTCCCTGTCTCTCACTGTCAGTGCATCCTTGACCCTCAAAGCTGTTCAGCCTCTTGTGCAAATGCATTTCTGGTAGCTCACGGTTTCACAGAACAGAAGGTGTTCTCTTATATGTTTATTCTTTCTGATGTTGCAGGATCAGGCATTTCTGACCTAGCAGATCTCCGCCTTGTGAATGGCTCTGATAAATGCTCTGGAAGGCTTGAAGTTTTTCATGACCAGCGCTGGGGAACTGTTTGTGCTGATGGCTGGGACCTGGCTGAAGCTTACGTGGTTTGCAGGCAGCTGGGCTGTGGGGCAGCACGCTCTGCATCAAGCTCTTCCAGATTTGGGGAAGGACCTCATCTGACCTGGGTTGATGCCGTGGAGTGCATAGGGATGGAGCGAGCCCTCTTTGAATGCAAAGTCAAGCTCTGGGGAGCCCAGACCTGCAAGTCCAAGGAATATGCAAGTGTTGTGTGCTCTGAGGCTGTAGGTCAGTGTTGGTGAGTCAGGTATCAGCTTTCTCCTTAGGAGATAATGCCGTTTGTCCCTGTAAATTCACCATTCAACTCCTCTTTATCTTGTCTGAACCACTGCTTGTTTCTACAGACCCACCAGGGATCACAAAATGTTTTTCTTTTAGGGGGTTTACAGAAGGCAAATCCCAAACCTGGGATCCCCAGAAATCTAAGACCTGTAAGACGCAGGCTTTCTTCAAGGGACCATCATGAAATCATACAATTGTTTAGGTTGGAAAAGATTCCAAGGCTATCAGGTCCAAGCGTTAGCCTAGCACTTCCAAGTCTACCACTAAACTCTGTTCTTGAGCTTTGCATCTACTCCATCTTCTAAATACCTCCAGGGATGGAGATTCAACTCCTTCCCTGGGCAGCCTGTTACAATGCTTCACAACCCTTTCAGTAGAGAAATTTTTTCTAATATTCAAACTCAATCTTTCTTGGTACAACTTAAAGTTATTTCCTCTTGTCCTATCACTTGTTGCCTGGGAGAAAACACAAGAAGTTCTGATGCTGCAGGGCTGTATGTTCAGGCAGCTACTCTGCTTGTGTTTTTCCAGTCACTGTTCCTCAGCCACGCTACTATACAGTTCCTGGGAAGTCCAATTATTCCTTGCATGTGCAATTACCTTCAGTAATTAATGTCTTCCTCCTCTTCCCCCAATCAGCATGCTCACTCTTGGCAAAAATGAAGCAGGGAAAGGGTGCATGTATTGCGGGCAGGCAGAGGGCTGCTTTTATGCAAAACCTTTATCTGAGTGATTGGTAGCTCTCTGCATTGATCAGCTGTGTTTGCCTTTGCACTACCTGCTGCAGTTTGGGTAAAGATATGGCCCCGTCTAGCCCCGTCTAGCAAACTGGGACAGAAACTGTCCTCTTTGAGCACCATGTCAGGCATGCAGGAAACATCTGTGTTTCTATCACGGTTGTACCCTCAGCCTTTCTCATTGGTAGATTCAGAAACAGGAGAGGGGAAGCATGAAAAAAAAAATGTGCCAGCTTGCACCTTGTACATGGACCCTCCATAAAGGGTGGTGGAGAATTAGCTGGAGCTACCAGTGAAGCAGACACTTCATGTGGCATAAGTAGATTGTTTCACTACAGTCCTCACCTGTCTGCTGTGATTGACAATGACATCTTAGTATGCATGCTGAGGAGAAAATGAACATTCTTTTCATACTGCTAAGACTGTGTGTGCTGCTGGTGCATAAGGTGCTGTAGATGTAGCGCTCCCAAGCATCTCAGCACCTGTGTATCTACAATCTGGAGACTCCAGATTTGATCTTTTCCCATAGAGCATGACTTCAGTTTCAAATACGTGGCAAGGACTTGGCTAGTATGTAGGGCATGGGCAAAACACTCTTTATCCAAAGATTGTTCATGCATGCATGTGTGGCATTAGCAAAAGTACAATGCAAGAGTACTTGCAAGATCGCAGGATGGAGAGATCCACAATGTTACTGGCAACCAGACAGGCAGGAATTTCTGGCCAGGATCTATTCTCACACTGATTATATTTTCAGATGTAGACCTGCGGAGCCCAGAAGCCCTACGGCTGGCAAATGGTCCACACCGCTGCTCTGGACGGGTGGAGGTGTTTCATAGTCAGCAGTGGGGGACGGTGTGCCATGATGACTGGGATCTGAACGATGCCAATGTGGTGTGCCGGCAGCTGGACTGTGGAACGGCGGTGTCAGCTCCGAGGATGTCTTCATTTGGGCGAGGGTCTGGTCCCATCTGGCTAGAAGGGGTGAAATGTCTTGGGACAGAAGCTACCCTCATTGAATGCCCAGTCAAGCCTAAAGGACTCTATAGTTGCAGCCATTTGGAAGATGCTGGTGTTGTGTGCTCAGGTAATCATCACTGAGTGCTTTCTTTGCAGGTGGATCAAGCCCCGCCCTGTAAGCTGAGGGTTGGGAACAGTATGAGGGCAAGCTGGCCTATAGTTCTTGTGTCCAGGACTTCTCAGACTGGTGGAAATTGTGTTAAAAAAGACAGCTACTGGACACATAGACAAATGTGGAGAATGGGACATGGGTAGTAGGAAAAAGCAGCGCCTTAAGACATACCTTAGTGTCTGAAAATGTCCAGGGTTGTTCAATTTTTCCTGGGGAAAAGCACCTGAAGTCTTCCTGGAGTGGTAGCAGGAGAGTAAAACAGTGCTTCTTAGGTTGGCAGCAGATGCACCAGCTCCCTACCCTGGGTTAAGAACACACAGAGTGACTTCCAGTGCTGCTAAATGCCAGGTCATGAGGATAAATATGGAAAGATGCTCTGGAATATGCAAGGGTAATATGATACACGCTTGTAGCTATCTAATACTTGTCTTGGGAGAGAAACCTCAATGGATAGATCAGTGTAGTGGTCAACAGTCAGGAAAGCACAAACAACAAATAGAAAAATGTCCTTTGCCATTTCCTCTAGTCCAAGAAGTAGGTCATCAAGTAAACCTAGATCATGGAGCTTACTGCAGCAACACCACCTAGACAGACTCAGGGATGTTCATCCTTCTCCAGCTCATTAGATTTTATGCTATATGAGCATAACCTTTATAATGCCTATTCTTGTGTGTTTTTCAGGCTCGGGGACTTCCAATATTTCCACACTTCGGCTGGTGGATGGTTTGAGTGAGTGTGCTGGGAGGGTAGAGGTGTTTTACAACAATGAGTGGGGGACAGTCTGCGATGACAACTGGGACATGAATGATGCGGCGGTGGTGTGTCGGCAGCTGGGATGTGGGACTGCACTGTCAGCCCCGGGATCAGCTCGATTTGGGTGGGGACACAGCCATATCTGGCTGGATGAAGTACGCTGCACAGGGGAGGAAAATGATATCTCACAGTGCGCAGCTAAGACTTGGGGTGTCCACAACTGCCATCATGGAGAAGATGCTGGTGTGGTGTGCTCAGGTGAGACTTGGGGTCATCAGGTGGCAGGGCTTATAAGAAAAACTGAGAAAGACATTTTACCAGGGCTTGTAGTGATGGGATGAGGGGCAATGGTTCTAAACTAAAAGAGAGTAGATTTAGGTGGGATAGAAGGAAGAAATTTTGTTATGTTGAGGGTGGTGAGACACTGGAACAAGTTGCCCAGTGAAGTTGTGGATGCCCCATCATTACAAATGTCCAGTTGGGTTGGATTCAGCTTTGAGCAAATTGCTCCAGAGAAAGATGTCCCTGCAGGGGACTAGATAATGTTTACAGGTCTCCTCTAAGCCAGAACAATCTTCTGGCTCTCTCCAGAGGGAATGCGGTACATGGGGCAGGCTTAGGCTTGCTCCTTTTGCAGACCTCTCCTATTTGCATCTCCTGCTCTTGAAACCCTCATGCAGCATCTCTCAGCCAAATTTCACACCTGGCAAAATCTGGGGTTTACTCCTGTGATTAATCAGCAGTGCCTAGCCGTGGAAAATCCTTTTGTCTTTAATGTTCTAATGCAGCTGCTACCCTGCTGTTTATGTGGGATGCATGTGGATGAGATGGGAGGGACTGAAGGAGGTTTTCTGCAATCATGCCTGCATGAATTTCCTTGGGGTGTCTGCAAATGCAGGAAACTTGAGCTCAGCTGATGTACGTCTTGTGAATGGTCCCAGCCGCTGCGCCGGGAGAGTGGAGGTCCTGCACAATGGGCAGTGGGGGACGGTGTGCGATGATGGCTGGGATCTGAACGATGCCAAGGTGGTGTGCAGGCAGTTGGGCTGCGGAACAGCGCTGTCGGCCCCGGGCAGGGCTCAGTTTGGGCAAGGCACTGGGTACATCTGGCTGGATGACGTGAGCTGCACTGGGATTGAGGATGCACTCCCGCATTGCCAAGCACGTTCATGGGGACAGAATAACTGCAACCACAGAGAAGATGCTGGTGTAGTCTGCTTAGGTAAGTCCTGCAACACATGGCACTGCAGGGGCCAGCACTGTGTTCGAGGATCTTGGAGTTCATAGAAGGCTCTGCACTCCTGGAGGCAATGCAAGGGCTCTCTTGCTCCACTGCCAGGATTCACAGGACTGCTCCGTACAGGGGTAAGACCTGCTCTGGATTTGAGCCAGCAGTGTGTGCTTGTAGCTCAGAAAGGCAGTTGTATCCTGGGCTGCATAACAAGAAATGTGGTCAGCAGAGCGAGGGAAGGGATTGTCCCTGGCTACTATGCTCCTGTGAGACTACCTGCAGTGCTGCATCCAGGTCTGGAGTCCCCAGCACAAGAAGTACATGGACCTGATAGAGTCTAGAGAAGATCACAAGGATGCTCAGAGGGCTAGTGCCTAGCCTACAACAAAAGGCTGACAGAATTGAGGTTGTTCAGCCTGGAGAAAGGCTCCATGGCAACCTCACTGCAGCCTATTAATATATAAAGGAGGCTTAGAAGACAAACTTTTTTTTTCCCAGGGCCTGCAGAGGCAAGACAAGTAACAATGGATTTAAACTAAGAGGGGAGATTTAGGTGGGATATAAGGAAGACATTTTTCATGATAGGAGTGGTGAGGTACTGGAACAGGTTGCCCAGAGAAGCTGTGGATGCCCTATCCCTGGAAGTGTTTTAAGTTAGTTTGGATAGGGCTTTGAGCAATTTGGTCTAGTGAGACATGTTCCTGTTTACAGCAAGGATGTTGGATTACATGACATTTGAGGGTCCCTTCCAACCCCCAAAATGCAGTGATTCCACGATTCCATAATTCTGTGACTATGAATCATGATCATTCTTAGGATTCTACAATTCTTATGGTTCTATGATTCTTATGGTTCTACGATTCTATGATTCTTATGGTTCTATGATTCTTATGATTCTATGATTCTTATGGTTCTATGATTCTTGTGGTTTTGTGATTCTATGATTCTTATGACCCCTATCACATTCTCAGTTCTTATGGTTCTATAATTCTATGATTCTTACAGTTCTATGATTCTTGTAGTTTTGTGATTCTATGATTCTTACGGTTCTACAGTTCTTATGGTTCTATGTTTCTATGATTCTTACGGTTCTATGATTCTTGTGTGGGTTTGTGATTCTATGATTCCTATGGTTCTAGAATTCTTACGGTTCTATGATTCTGTGATTCTTATGGTTCTATGATACTATGATCCCACGATTCTACAGTTCTATTATCCAATGATCATTACTATGCCCAACATCACGACAAACTCCAAACCTGGGTTGTAATTAACTCCAAGCCCAACATCTTTGCCCCTAAAGGATGGATTCATCTTAAAGGACGGGACCTATTATTCCAGCTGAGCAGCACAGGATGCAGCCCAGAAATAGCTGCCTGGACTGTCCTACTGCTGTGTACATCCATGGAGTAAACTGTACAGTTCACTCAACGAGTTCACTTTTCCCTACATGAAAAGACAAAGGTGGAAATGGAGGTAGGGACAGGCATGAATTTCTCCAAGAGCTTATCCCAGATTGTGTTTTCAGTGACAGACACCTCAAAAACCAACTCCCTGCGGCTAGTGAGTGGCCCCAGCCGCTGTGCTGGGAGAGTGGAGGTGCTGCATGATGGACAGTGGGGCACGGTGTGCGATGATGGCTGGAACCTCCAGGCTGCCACTGTGGTGTGTCGACAGCTGAACTGCGGCAGGGCTATGTCAGCCCCCAGCGGTGCTCGCTTTGGTCAAGGCTCTGGGCATATCTGGCTGGATGATGTGAACTGTGCTGGGACTGAGGATGCCCTTCACCATTGCCGAGCCCGTCCGTGGGGACAGAATAACTGCAACCACAGAGAAGATGCTGGCGTGGTTTGCTCAGGTCAGTTGAGTTCTGCAAAACAGGGCACCACTGGGGTCAAGTTGGTGATGGGTTCTGTCCTGCATCTTACTGCCTTCATGGTGATGCTGCAGCAGGCCAGTCCTGGATCTGTCTATTTCTGAGGGGTTGAGAGAGGCGTGCAGGATTTTTGTGGAGGGTTTATGACCCCTATCACATTTTCAGACTCCGAGATTACAGCCAAAGTGCGGCTGGTGAATGGTCCACACCGCTGTGCCGGGAGGTTGGAGGTGTTTCAGAACGAGAGATGGGGGACCGTGTGTGACAACGGCTGGGACATGAATGACGCCATAGTGGTGTGCCGGCAGCTGGGCTGTGGCATTGCTCTCTCGGCTCCTGTCCAGGCTTACTTCGGCCAAGGGTCAGATCCCATCTGGATGAACAGAGTATCCTGCATCGGGACAGAAAGTTCCATTTCAGAATGCTTGTCATCTCCATGGGGAATCCAACTGTGCACCCACATGGATGATGCCGGTGTGGAATGCTCAGGTGAGCAATGGATGCCACATTGTTGGAGACAGGTTGATACACAACATGCCTAGGGAGGACGAGAGTAGGATGGTGCAAGAAAAGTACAGTTCTGTGACAGCGAGAACTTTTTTCCACTGTGATAACCATCACAATGTAAATAATGTAAAGAGAGTGCCTTAGAGTGAACTCCCTCTCTAAGTTGTCCTTGCACACCCTACAAGGCAGCAGGATCTCAAAGGGCACTGAATCACAGAATCACACATAACGGTTGAGGTTGGAAGAGACCTCTGGAAGTTATGTGGTCCGACCGGACCACTCAGGTAGGTCCACTAAGAGTAGGTTGTCCATATTCTGGAGGCTTTTCATGGAATCATAGAATCACAGAACTGCTTGAGTTGGAAGGGATGTTGGACCATCCAGTTCCAGCCCTCTACCATGGGTAGGGTTGCCACCCACTAATCAGGTTGCCCAGGACCCTGTACAACCTGGCCTTGAACTCCTCAAGCGATGGAGTATCCACAAACACTCTGGGCAACCTGTTCCAGAGCTCAGCCACCTGAATGATTCCAAAGGATCATCCTTTAAACATGAAGGTGTCTGCATACTACAAACAGGTGGACACCTCACTCCTGCAGATGCTGAGGCAGATGGTGGTCAAGCTCTCCCTTGGATGTTCTTCCCCACCTCACTAGTGTTGATGCACGGTCTCCCCACCACGTTTTGCAGTGTTGTCAGATGACACATCAACTCTTCGCCTGGTGAATGGCCCTCATCGCTGTTCTGGTAGAGTCGAGGTGTTTCACAACCAGCAGTGGGGAACTGTTTGTGATGATGGCTGGGACATGAGTGATGCCATGGTGGTGTGCAAACAGTTGGGCTGTGGGGAAGCGCTGTCAGCCACAACCCAAGCTTCCTTTGGACGAGGGGTGGATCCCATCTGGCTGGACAGAGTTGCTTGCACTGGGAGAGAAAATGCTCTCGTACAGTGCAGGGCCAGACCCTGGGGAGTCCACGTCTGCACACACGAAGAAGATGCTGGTGTTGTGTGCTCAGGTGACGCTTATAGTCACAGATATGGGGCTCCTGAATGGCATGGGTTGGATTTCCCTTACCCAAAAGCCATGTGCTCATGACCCTCTGGTGAAGAACCTTTTCCTAGCACCCAACCTGACTCTCCCCCTGGTGCAGCTCCATGCCATTCCCTCAGATCCTGTCACTGTCACCACAGAGCAGAGATCAGCATCTGCCCCTGCTCTTCTTTCATGAGGAAGCTGCAGGCAGCCATGAGGCCTCTCCTCAGTCTACTCTTGGCTTAACAAACCAAGGGAGCTCATATGTTTTGCCTTCTAGACCTTTCACCTATTTTTTTCCCCAGCTTGGCACACATTTATTAATTTTATATTTGTTCTAACTTCAGTTTTTGTGGCTAAATGTGTAGGAGGTTGATATCCTTTTGTGCTTTGCGCTGCACTGAGACTGTGTGGGAACTGCAGGGCCCCTGGGGAAGAGTAAGGCACCATGAAAGGAATTTATTTCCATCCCTACAGGGTAATGAGTCAAAAAGCTGAAGATAGGCATTGGTGCATGTCACTGCAAACATGCCTTCTGCCAAGGCCAGGCATCTGCCCTAAGTTTACGCTCTGGTTACTATTCACCATGTCCTTGCCCTTGCTACTGCCAGAAAGTTTCCCCGGTAGCTGTTCCTCTAAACACTGCATTACCCACCTCTGCTTGTAGACAAAAATATCACAGTGGAGGCAGCAGAGATCCGCCTCATGAATGGCCCCAGCCGCTGTGCTGGGAGAGTGGAGGTGCTGCATGATGGACAGTGGGGCACGGTGTGCGACGACGGTTGGAACCTCCAGGCTGCCACTGTGGTGTGTCGACAGCTGAACTGCGGCAGGGCTGAGTCAGCCTCCAGGGGGGCTCGCTTTGGTCAAGGCTCTGGGCATATCTGGCTGGATGATGTGAACTGTGCTGGGACTGAGGATGCCCTTCACCAGTGCCGAGCCCGTCCGTGGGGACAGAATAACTGCAACCACAGAGAAGATGCTGGCGTGGTTTGCTCAGGTCAGTTGAATTCTGCAAAACAGGGCAATCTCTTCTTGGCTGGACTCATCTCCATGCCACCATGCAAAGCACGCACTGAGCCCTGTGCCAGGCTGAGGAAGCCAAGATGCTCAGTTCATAACCAACAAATAGAAATTGCACATGGCACCAAGTGCATTTAGCATTGGTCTGGCCCTTCATCTCAACCTGGCTCCCTGGAGGCCTGACTCCCCCTACTAACCAGTCAGGTCCCCACTGGAACTTTTGTCTGCTTCACATAATTGCATAGAGACAATACCAATACTGTAGGGTCTGAAGCTGGAACTGAACCCTACTTCCATAGCCAGGTGAGATAAATTCCTCAGAAAGGGCTGAGAGGTTGAATCTCCTCTTATTTTGAACCGAGACAGAGCTGGTTTTCTTCATAGTGTCTGCTACGGTGTTTTTTGAGGGATTAATACTGATAACACACAGACATTTCTAGTTGTTGCTGAGTAGTTCTGTACAGAGTCAAGAATGTTTTAGTTTTCTCAGCTTCTTGTATTCTTCTGCCGATGAAGAGCTGGGGGGGGCACAAGGAGCTGGGAGTGGGTAGAACCAGGACAGCTGACCTCAACTGGGCAAAGGGATAATTCATACTGTATGGAATCATTCAGAAGGAAAGTCTGAAAAAGGTGGGAGTTCATCAGGCTTCCTTTCACTGCTCTGGGACTAACTGGGCATCAGTTGGTGGGTGGTGGGCAATTGCTTGTGCACTACTTATTACATACAAGTAAAATATATTTATCAAGGCCAATATCCTTTTTTCCTTTTTTTTTCCCCTCTACTTTTTTTCTATCTTTGTAAATAGCTCTTACCTCAACCTACAAGTTCTACTTTGTTTTTTCCCCAGTTCTCTCTCTCATCCCACTGAAAAGGGAGGGGAGTGAGCATGTGTGGTGCATAGCTAAACCAGAACACACCTCCAGTCAGGGGGAGCCTTAGCAACTCTTAGCATTTTTTTTTTTTTTTTATTTTCAGCGATGCAAAGTGACATGCCTCATTTTCTCTTCAACAGAAAACCGCACATCTCCCCTTGCAGAAGACTCCAACACCACGGAAGAAATACAGATCCGGTTGGTGAATGGCCCGAATCGCTGTGCTGGCAGAGTGGAGGTGTTTCACAATGGGCAGTGGGGAACAGTGTGTGATGACAGCTGGAATTTAAGAAGTGCTAAGGCGGTGTGCCGGCAGCTGGGCTGTGGGACAGCAGCATCAGCTCCAGGCAAGGCTCACTTCGGAGGAGGGTCTGATCCCATCTGGCTGGACGACGTGGAGTGCAGTGGCACTGAAGCTAGCCTCTCCCAGTGCAGACTGAATAACTGGGGAAACCATAACTGCAACCACGAGGAAGATGCGGCAGTGGTGTGCTCAGGTGATCACAGGGATGATGCTGGATGCATGCTCAGAAATACAGAAGTTCTGCACAAGTTTTCCTTGCACTGGGATGTAGTCAGCTCTGACTTGATCCCACAGCACCACATTATGTGCAGATATGTAAGATGATGGGGATGTTTTTGCAAGGGGAAATTCATGCATGGTAAAGATGCAATGAGCACATAGGCAGCATATGGTGCCCCTGTCCATACCCGCTGGAGTGCATGGGCATGCATAGCACATGTATCTTGCACATCCCTTAGTCTCTCAGTCCTCCCGCTGCTTAAGGAGCCCACATCACACCCTCTGCTCTTCCCTACAGGCACCAACCCCTTGCAGGTGCGGCTGCGGGACAGCTCAAGCCCCTGTTCAGGGCGTGTGGAGGTTCAGTACAACACCACCTGGTACAGCATCTGCAACAAAAGCTGGAGCTCCTTGGAGGCAGAGGTGGTCTGCAAGCAGCTGGGCTGTGGACCAGCACAGGCTGAAAGCGCAGGAACCCAGGCCAGCCAGGATCACAACTACATCTTTCTAGAGGGGCTGCAATGCCGTGGTGCCGAGTCACTCCTCCTGGAGTGTCAGCAGAACAAGATTGGCCCAGGGCTGTGCCAGCACCGCGTGGCAGCCAGTGTGGTATGCACAGAACCAAGAGGTGAGTGCATAAAGCCCACCAGCAGTGGGGAGAGCAGCCAAAAGGGTGGGTGCAGCCCTTTCACTTCAAAAGGAGAGGTATAAAGATTGTGGCACATGCTTGTCAGAGCAAGCTTTTCCTTGGTGGATATTGTTTTCTACAAGCAATGAAACCAAATATCACTTGTTGGAGTATCAGAGATGCTCTTCTGATCTTAGAAGAAGCTGGTTTGTCCAGTTTCCTCTTGCAGATCAGATTTCTCAGCCTTCAAGGACTCTCTGCTCTTCTGACAGCTTTTCTGAAATAGGTTAGAGAAGGAATGATGGATGGGGGTCAGAAGTATGCCTTTCTATGCATAGTCTTGGATTCCATATAATAAAGAGGACAACACCAGTGAGACGATGGCGGTCTTGTAAAGTTATCAGCACAGCAGGACTGAGGAATGTGAAAGCCTTCTCAAAGCCTACTGCCTATCAGATACCCAGGGAGATGATTTTAGGTGGGGTACAAACCACACAAAGGACATAGTACAGTGCTGCAGGCACCACAGCATCACAGGCAGCACAAACTGGATCTGAAAGGGATTAGTTGTTGGTTAATACAAAATCTAAGGAAAGCCTTTCTTGGTCACTGAAATGCTGAGGTATGAGGCTGTTTGGTGTCAGATTTTCTCCCATCTATGTTGCTGGCTGGAAGTGGGATCCTGACCTGGGTTCTCCCTGCAGGCTCTCCATCGTCCTGCTCTGCGCTGGTAGCACTGCTCATCCTGATGGTGATGGTGAGCGGGGTCCTGCTGTGGCTCTACCTGAAGAGCAGGTGCACTGGAGCAGCCCAAGCTGCAGGTGGGTCCGCTCACCTTAGTTCAAGGTCCCTATCCCTGTACATCAACCCCCTGATGCAGCACAAAGAGATGGGGTTAAGGTTAGGGGATTCAGTGGTTGCCAAACCAACAGCAGCTGTATGTTCTTACCTTTATCTGCCCTGCAGCCCTTAGATGTCCCAGGGAGCAAGGTGCCTCTGCAATGCCCTTCCAGACTGCGGGAGCCATCTACCATCCAGCTGAAGGACAGTTCCACAAGGATGCTGATACAGAGACAACTGAGCTCATCAGAGAAGATGCTTTCTTGTGATGCTGGTATAATCCCTTCTGCAGAAGCAGCACTATCAGTCCATGCTGTGGGGTCATCAGCCAAGCTCGTTCCTATTTTCCTCCTGCATCTCATTCTTCAGAGCAAATGCTTTTTTCCTTATGCTCCTCCAGAACTGCAGGAAGCCCTCACATGCTTTTGAGGAGACTGCAAAGCATAGCTGATGGGCTGGATGTTTATAAAACAGTCTGTACCAATGACTTATACTCAGGAGCCCCAAGACGTTTGGGAAGACCACGGATAGCATCTCAAATACAACAGATAAGTGCTTCCAAGCAATGGTCTATTGACTGTGAGTTATTTAGAGCACTGTCTCAGGTGTTTCAGATAGACAGAACAAACACTCTGAGCTATGGCAGAGAGAGCCTTCTCTGAGATTCTCAGTGTGCCTCATGGATTATTAAAAGGGGTCAAGTTATCAAGGGTGACCGGGTACAGAGAGGGAGACGGCATGGCAACATTCTGCCTCTTTCAGTCTGGCCAGCACAAGGCAAGGTAGGTTATGCCTGAACATGTCCAGTCCTTCTCCGACTTTGGAAGGGCTGGTTTCTTTCTAAGGCTCATCAGTGCTCATCTATGTATCAGCTATTTTCATTATTTACAATAGATTACAAACCATATACAGCAAAATAAATTCCTCTTGCCTTACTGCCTACATTACTTAGCCATATGATGAAGAACAGTGATCTGGAGCTGAACGCAGCCAGCAGCCAGCTACACAGACATGCTATGGGTGCTGCATCTGCAAATATAGTGACACATTAAGGGACTGAGATACATTCATCAACTGCGTCTGGAGGAGGACAGTTCATGGACAAACTCAATGTCCTTTTAAAATCAAAGTCTTGACATTATGAGCAATAATAAAAAAAAACAAACCCCATGCAAATCTTCTGACTCCAGCTTCTCACTCCAGGTAATCTATCCCCTAGATCTCACGTGAAAGCAAACATGAGGTCATCCCTTGAGTGTTCTGCAGGATATCCAGGTGGCAGAAAACCAGAAATAATTTCCTTCAGCAGTGAGGCCATTCATTTCCCTACTAACTACTGAGCTGTTAGTCATATTGTCATCACCAGGTGACACATGAGTGCAGCATATGAGAAAAACTGATTCAGAAACAGGTGTCTGATAATAGCCATTCTGGAGATTAAATCACCAGAAAAAAAATCTGAGCTCCCTTGAGAGCACAGCCCAGTGAGCACCAAATCAGTGACACCTGAGATGCTTTCAGTGACCCCAGACACTGGCATGTGGAATAGTCTGTAAGAAAAAAAGGAGCTGGATACCCCAGCTCATCTTTAATGGCCTTAGCAGTTAATTCAACTCCAGGTCTCCACTGACTGCTAGTAAGGCTTGACGTGCTTGATTCAGCTCCACCTACCCAGGCAGCAAGTGGCAGTGGAGTTATTTTTAGGTATCTGATGCAGAAGGTATCTGGCATATAATGCAGTTACAGATGCCCTGCAGAAACATTACAGGCAGCCCCACAGTATGTGCATCCTGATGCAGGTGATGAACCCGCCATAAGAAGTGGCTGTAATGGGACATCTAGGCTGAATCCTGGGGACAGGGAAATGTGAATACGGCATGAAGATATGGGGTCTGCACTGGCACTTCATGAGCATCTATTCCTAGGAAGATGTGTGCCTACTTTAAAGCAACAACTGGGTGCAGGTTGTTGGAGCAAATCTCATCTTTGTCCTCCGATCTCCACCTTGTTACTAGGAAAATGCACAGGTGACCTGGGTTGTGAATGCAGATGTGTAAAGCACTGAGTATGCTGCATGCAGGCGTAGCAGCAACTGGTGAACTAGCCACCAGGATCACCTCAAAAGCCCAAAAGCAAGCAGGGATTTAGAAGTGGCCTCAAACCAGCAATGATACAAGAGACATCATTAAATAACCATCCTTTAATTAGTGTGCAGAGTGCTGAGGAGTGTACACCTGCTTTCAAACCGTACAAAACGGGGACAGGGTAGGACTGGGATCATGAGAAGTCTGAGGGTTGGTACCTCCAGTCCCACAGACCCAGTGTGCAAGAAGGTGAATGTGACACCAGGTCCCTCTAAAGCGGCTCAGATGTGAGGATGGGACTCTGCTGGTGCCCCAAGGGACTTGGGTCTTGCTTTTGCAAGAAAAGGTCTACATGCCACCCTCTGCCCAGCAGCAGCTATCAGTCAAAGAGAATAAATTCAGATTTCAGCAGCAGCTCAGGTGGCTCTAGATCTGGTGCTGCCACTAGGGATACACTGTATGGAAACAAAGAGGGCCCAAGACTGGTTTTCTGCTCTCCCCTTCCTCATACAGATCTGGCAAACAATTTGTGTATACCCCCTTTTTTGCTTCCTACCAGCCTCACAAGCACCATGGCACAGAAAAGAGGGTGTGTCCAACTTGAGATGCCAGGCTTTTTCCTCCAGAGTGGGAGAGGTGAGGTGGCTCTTGTGTGGCTCAGCACCTCTCTTCCATCACCTCCAAGAGATCTCCACCAGCAGCATAATGAGGACCAGCACCCCCTCTTCCCTGCTTTGGCTCCCCATGGTCACCCAACTCTTCCCTTGTGCCTCGAGGCCAAATCTTAAGAACACACAACTTGCAGCCAGTGGAATGCTGACTCTGCTTTATGCCCACTGGAAGCAGCCTTCTGTACCAGCAAAATGCCAGTGTGGACCCTGCACAGCAGGGGAAAGGGCATTGTTGTCATCAATCTGATAATCAGTAGCAGAGTGAAATATGGACGGGACATTTATGCTCTAAAAGAAATGTGAGGTGCTCAGGCATTGCTGTTCCCAATCATACTTTACACCAATGCACTTATTCTCCTCAAAAATTGACAGCTATGTCTCCTCCTGCTGCAGGACTCAGTGTACCCTACTACAAGAGGATATCCAGGAGCTCCCAGCCCATGTCTTGCACTCAAGGAAAACAGCAATGTGGCTCCAAGCTTAATGCAGACATGCTGATAGAGCCTGTTGCAGGGCAAGGCTGAGTTATGGGAACTTACCGGGATGACTGGGCAGCTCTTCTTGAAACACTGAGGGGAGGAGAAGCATTAGCATAGTATCAGCTAAATACAGGACTTCCTACAGTGCTGTCAGAGCTCTGGATGTCATCTCTCAGCTGCACCGCAGCCTTGGTCAAAGCAGCTTGCCTCTGCAAGCCACTATAGCACAAGACTCACAGTACCACAAGCTTCAGCTTGTACCACCAGCAAGTCTGCAGCCAGCAGTGCTTGAGGACAGCACATTACCTCCCTGCAGGTCGGAGGACAGGAGTCTGCAACAGCCCTAACCTGAGGGCTCAGCGACCATCCCTGTGAGATCATTTCATTGGAAGCAGGAGAGAGCAGTGTATGTCAGGGTTTGGCAGAGAGAAGCCATGCAGCAGAGGCCCCAGTGGGATGGGGGTCAGGAGAAGACCTGCAGCAGCACCCACATTTTGGCCTCCTCTCCAGGTCCCCTGCACATGGCTTACTTGTGTAAGTGGACCAGCCTGGGGCTGCATGCATGCTTGTAGCATGCTCACTTCTTGCTTCAGGCTTCTTGGCCTCAAAACACTCATGCTGTGCACACTGCTCTCGTTCAGCCATCACGGTGCACGCGCTGGTGCTGCAGCAGGTTGGAGGGGTGAGCAAAGCCCTTGTCACAGACACTGCACTTGTAGGGGGTCTCACCTGTGTGCACCTTCTCATGCACTGCCAGGTAGGCCAAGTCCTTGAAGAACTTGTGGCAGAAACTGCATTTGTAGGGCCGCTCCTGGCTGTGCACACGGTGGTGCTGCAGCAGCAAGGAGGGGCGGGCAAAGGCTTTCCCACATGCTTCGCATTTGTAGGGTCGCTCCCCAGTGTGCGCCCGTTCATGGATCACGAGGTAGGACGACTGCTTGAAGGCCTTCCCACAGGTTTTGCAGACAAAGGGCCGCTCACCTGTGTGCACACGTTCATGAGAGGAAAGCGCATTGGACTGCTTGAAACCTTTTCCACAGAGCGGGCAGATGAAGGGGCGGTCACCCGTGTGCACACGCTCGTGAACCTTGAGGCTGTGGCCATAGGTGAACTTCTTACCACAGACACCGCAGACGTGGGGCTTGTCGTCGCAGTGCTGCCTCTGGTGCAGAAGGAGAGCATTGGAAGTGGGGAAATCCTTTCCACAATCTGCGCACTTGAAGGGTTTCTCGGTGCAGTGGGTCAGGGTGTGACGCTGCAGCTCGTAGGGTGTCTTGAAGCTCTTGTCACAGCAGGCGCAGTGGAATGGACGTTCACCTGTATGGATGCGCCGGTGCTCCTGGAGGTTAGAAGAACGTTTGAAACGCTTCCCACAGAGCTCGCATCGGAAGGGACGCTCCTCTGTGTGCACCAAGCGGTGGCTCTTGAAGTCTGAGTGTCGCTTGAAAGAAGCCTCGCAGAGATCACAGCGGAAAGGCCGCTCCTCATTGTGCACAACCTCATGGCTGAAGAGCTCCCAAGCACGTTTGAAGGCTTTCTCGCACACACCACACTGAAAGGGCTTCTCGTCCACAATCACCTCACGGATCTCAAACTCAGCAGCCCCGCTTGCTCCATGCTTCAGGTGTGGGGGCAGCACCACTGCTGCCTCCTCCAGCTCACCTGCTGCGCTGCCCAACACCAGCTTGGCTGTGGAGTAAATGCCATGCTCATCAATCAGTTGCACAAAATCTGGCTTGGGACGAGCATCCCCGTGAAGAGGTGGCTCGGGGGAACAAGACCGAGAAGCTTTTCCCTCCTCTTCCTCCTCTTCACTGCTCTGTGGCAACATGGGAACTTCCTTCAACCCGTTCTCCCCAAGGTTTTTCTTCCGTCGGAAGTCACTGGACTGACCCCAGATCAAGCGCAGCCTCTTTCCCCTTGAGGGCCCTGGCTCTTCAGCTCTTTCTCCTTCTCCTGGAGATGTTGGGACCAAGCTTGTTTTGGGCTTCAGGTTCAGCCGGTGCTTCCTGCATGGCTGAAGCTTTTCAGGTTCTTCTCCCACCCTTTGGCCTGGGCTTTCCATGCCCTGTGGGATGAGAGAACCTCGCCCTTGCCAGCACTGTGCTGAACATCGAGGAGAACCAATTCTGTCTTGCTTCAGGGAGTCTTTTTCCATCTGTACTTGGGTTGTATCCTCCTCTGGAGTCTCCTCCTGCTCTTCATCTTCAGGTTCATCTTCAGAAATGCAGACCCGCTGCAGAGAAAAGGGAGAATCAGAAGCTGGAGAAACTGGCTGCTCTTCCATGGCTCCAGATGCTGGATACCAACCCAGACAGGAATCTCTGCAAAAATAAGGAAAGGGAGATGTAAGCCATCGGGGAGCACAGCTACAAAACAAGGGCTATGAAGACAGTGTAGAGGAAGACATGTCAGAGCTAAGCCCACGTGCAAGGAGTACAGAGAGTCTGCAAAACCTGTCAGCAATTTCAGGTTGGCAGGGAGGTGCTAGTGAATCAAAAATACTTCTTGGAAATCTTATAACTCATTAACCTATTATTGGACACTGAATCAATTCACCCACGTAGACCACTTGCAAGTTTACTTGTGTCTACTTGATTGGAGCAGTGGTTGAAAGCCTCACTACTATACCTAGAAGCTGGGAGTTGTACCAGCTACCAGCAGCTGCCAGGCAGGGTATTCAAAGCTCTTCAGTCTGTGCTTGGTCTCACTGGGTGCACAACCCTGCATGCTGTCTGCCACGAGAAGCCACAGTTCTGGATGCATTCAGAGGATGCCAACATGTGCTGGTGCCCTTAGACAAAGTCAAGCCCGAGTTATCAGCTTCTGTGGATTCAACAACAGCAGCTTGTCTACTTCCACAAGTTTATCAGGCAGTTTTCAGACTGTTATCTTTCTTTGTACATCTCTTTCTGGTCCAAACCCTCCACTATCTCCTGTTAAAGGAACTCAGGCAGAATGGGGTTTGTGACATCAGTGTGTGGCTCATACAGAGAGCTAGTGTCTCCAGTAAGCACAAAATGACCTTCAGCCTCTTCAACAGCCAATGTGGCTGCCAGATTTGGAGCTCAAAGTCATTGTCTCAAAGGCTCTATCAGGAGAAAAGCCGGGGGATGCAGTCACAGACACGCAGGCTGGCTTTGCTGTCCCAACCCAGATACCACACAGAGATCAGTTTAGACCTGACTGATAAGTGAGGGAGGAAAACAAGGATGAAACATGATCGATCCCCTTGTACAGCTGTAACAACACATGAAATCACACCCTGAAAGTGCATGATGAGCAGCTGTCTAAAGTGAGAAGCAATCTGCAAAGAGCCAAATTTGAAAGACCCAGTTTCACCTTTGAAGTCATGAGATATTACAATAAGAGGAAGCAGTGGAGAGGATTTCAGGAGCAATCACAGGGATCGACATCCAGAGACTGTTGGTGGTGTTGAATCTGCAAGAACTGATAAACTTTGGGCACAAAGATGGAACTTCAGGCAGGCTGAGCTGTGAGCAAACACAATGTTATTAATAACAGAGTGGTTCCATTAATAGTAAGAGCTTAAATGAATAAAAAGTGTTCCAGGGAACAGTACTTATTGTCTGCTCCTCCCACCCCTGCTGGAGCTCAAGTTGCAAGAAAAACCAAAATAAAACAATTCACAACAGAACGGAGTTTCGGTGAGAAGATTTGGCTTCACTGCCACAGAGAAGGAATGATCACCGTGAAGCTTTGTCCCTCATACACATCTGTAAACCAAAGTGCCATAAAAAGGGGAACTCGGGAAGAAGTGGGGGATAAATGAGACTGAAAATCCTAAAAGACAAAGTGAAGGAAATCTGGGTTAGTTTATGAAGGTAGCAAGTTGAACAGAGGAAAGAAGGTAACTGTTAATTATATGATGAAGAGAAAACAGGGACAGAGATGAGAGAAAAAGGTATTTGTTAAACATTCTATGAACAGAAAAGGAGATGTGAGTTTGAGTAAATCAGATTAGGAGCAAAGGAAACCAGTGAAGAATAAAATGAGAAGAAATCTGAATCTAGCCAAAGTCACCTGCTGAGATAGCATCTTCCCATCGGGAAGAAGAAACACCTCCAAGGCGTTTTAAATTTCTTCCTCAAAAAAGAAGGGACATGAAGTGTGACATTAATGCGGAATGGAGCTAAGTGAAGTGCTGATTTATTCCAGGCCACCATGAATGCACTGCCACTGTTAGGTTTCAAACGCACAGTTCTGGGACTGTTCACTCTTGGTGATACATGTGGTGGGAAATTTATGGGGCACATCAAGCAAGGGGTCACACACTTTTGTTTTGGTCATGTAGACAGTTAAAGTGGCTGTGGTTTTATTGAAGGGGTAGAACAGAAAGCACTGAGGGCAAAGTGAAAAATAGCAAGGGTTTGTTGAAGCAGAACTACTACGGCAGAGAACCTCTAGGAAGAGTCAGGTGAGCACAGGTGAGGAAAAGCATCAGAATGCAGTTGGAGAGGTGTTCCCAATGCAGGAAGCAAGCAAAACCTTGGTGAAAAGCACTTTGGAGAAGATGGTGCAAAGCTGACTTTCTGTATAAGAGGTAGTGAAGAAACAGAGAGAATCATGAGGGTGGGTCAGTTAACACATGGAACAAGAGCTTGGGCTACTGCAGGCACTACCCATGGGTCAAACGTGTCCCAGAACAGCTCACAGTGCCCCATGACATCATGCTGGTGGCTCTTCCCCACCAAGTGGCCGAACATGCACTCACTCCTTGGCATCAACCTAACTATTAATGTTGTCTGAACTGAAAACACACAGCACAGGGAGTTGTATCTTATATATATAATATAGTGTATATATGAATTATATATACATATATAATATTTGTAGTACCATATTCAGTCAACATACATATATTTCTCAAATGGAATGTACAGATTGCAATCAGATATTCAACTCAAAAATCTGATTGCATCTCTTTACCAGACTGTTATAAGAGAAAAATATTCCCTGCTTCACATTCACATGCTTACTCATGCCATTGCTTTTGGCAGTCCCCACACCTGTGAACAGCCATTATCAAGGATGAAGCACAGGAAGAGTAATATTTCATAAAAAATCTCTGATTAACACCTTGAAAAAGAAGTTTTGTTACTTGTATACATTACATAAATAATTATATTCTATATTTTACGAATGCTGCTCCAAAAGTAAAACCTCCTGTTTTAGTATGTTGGCCCATGAAGTCAAAGATGGATGTAGGTGAGATGGACGTAGAGGTTGAACCTTCCCACCAATATTCCACTACATGCTCTTGCCAGATGGCAGCAGAATGGCATATGTCAAAGAACTGCATAAAAAGCAAAAGTGCATCACTGAATTCCTCCATGTGGAAAAAAATGCACCCACTGACATTCATCAAATCTTGCTGAACATTTATGGAGACCAAATAGTGGATGTGAGGATAGCAAGTCAGTGGGTGGTAATTTTCAGCAATGACAACAGCTACGGTGGATCATCTCTGCTAGTACAGGTTTTAACAAATATGGCATGCAGGCTCTTGTTCACTGTGGTCAAAATGTATCACTAACAGTGGTGACTGTGTTGAAAAATATTGTTCAATAGCTGAGAATTTGCTTTATCAGGTAGTTACTGTGCTCGCTGTATCTGCCATAGTTTCCATGGACATAAGTAGGAGACATTACTTTTGGAGCGACCTACATATAAGCATCTCTAGACAATTCCCCTTCACTCATTTTGGCCCATGCAAGCCAAAAAGTTGGGCTACTAGATGTAATCTGAAGCTGAGAAGGAATGACCACAGTCTATAGATATAATCAAGGATATATATCAGAGAAAGGATATGTAATAGAGAAAGAAAAGAATAATTTAAGTTAAAGGACGTTGCTACGACACATGTCTGAAATGGAGGATAACATGCTAAAGGGCAGTGCTGGAGTAAGTGCAAAGCAAAACAAAGCAGTGATGGACAAAATATTTAAGATGAATTAGCTCCAACTACAACTTGGAAGAAACAGTTGTTTTTGTTGTTGCTGTTGTTTTTTGTTTTCATTTTCCTCCTCAATGCAAATGGATCATTTCAGCCCAAACTCTCCAGTTTGTTCCTGTTTCCTTCAATACCAACAGAGATCTTTCATCACAGTACTCCTAAAGGAACACCATAAGCCAGCATGTCCCAGTCCCACCCCAGCATCAACACAATCTCTCCCTTCATCTCCTCGCTTTACAGCCAATACACCCAATCAATCCCAGTATCACTCAGACCCACCCATCTCACTGCACTTCCCCATCTCATTACAACCAGTCCTTTCCTATATGTCAGAGTCCAGCCCCTGCACAAGAAAGACGTGGAACTCTTGAAGCAGGTCCAGAGGAGGACCACTAAGAAAATCAGAGGGTTGGAAAAAGGTTGAGGGAATTGGGCTGGTTTAGCTTAGAGAAGGTTCTGGGGAAACCTCATTGTGGCCTTCCAATATTTGAAGGGAGAGTATGAACAGGAGGAGGTATGACTGTTTACGAGGGTGGATAGTGATAGGACAAGGGGGAATGGTTTTAAACTAAGACAGGGGAGGTTTAGGTTGGTATTAGGAGAAAGTTTTTCACACAGAGGGTGGTAAAGCACTGGAACAGGTTGCCCAAGGAGGTTGTGGATGCCCCATCCCTGGAGGCATTCAAGGCCAGGCTGCATGTGGCTCTGGGCAGCCTGGGCTGCTGGTTGGTGAGCCTGCACATAGCAGGGGGGTTGAAACTCGATGATCATTGTGGTCCTTTTCAACCCAGGCCATTCTATGATTCTATGATGATTTTTGCTACAAAAAGCAATCTGTCCCAGTATGCCCCTGAGTCACTCAGTACCAAAATGGGCCCTCATCTCATTCCCATCCTCATTACAACCAGACTCTCCCAGTACTTCCAAATCTCTCCTTTGTATTCCCGTGGAAAATCTCTATAAGTATTTAAATGTTCCAACCTTTGGTGCAATGCTTAGCAAGGAGCGGAAATGGTGTGCTTAGTTTGCAGTTTATAAAGGTCTGAAGAAAATCTCCAGAACTGGTTTCAACGTCTCAACTGACACACTGCTTAGCTGCGAAGAAGGAACAGAAATTGTGTGCTGAATTCACAGCCTGAACTGGGGAACCAAAAATGCTTGTCAAAGAGAGAGCAGAATACATCAGAGGATGGACAGCCCTACCCACACGTTTAGGCAAGTTCTCTTGTTGCAAGAGATGCCAAATTGACCAACATGACAAGTTTCTCTGCCTTCATATCCAATGAGAAGGAAGGATACTACCCTTCCCCCTTCCACACAAATTCTGAATCCCACCTACTCCCATCTTACATACCAATTATGGATACACATATGAAACAACCCCTTTTTGCAACAACAAAAAGGATTACAACTCAGTGGTCAAATATGCATCTGCCACCTGAACATGATCAGACCAGAGACTATGCTGGAACCAAAGGTGGTGATCCAAATCTTCCTTCCCTGCCTATCTAGTCCTTCTTTCCCTCTCCTCTTCACTCTCTCTCTTTTCATCTTGCATTACAATGTAACGCAAGACATATCATCACAGCTTATCACCGATAAGCTATAGATATATGAATAAATACACACTCTGTATTGTGTGTCTTGTGCTAAGTATAGCAGGGCAATATAAATAAACATTTAATCAATTATTTAGTGTCACTTCACTTTAATTTAGCCTGAGGGAAGGGAAAAGGGGAAACCATAGTTTGTGCAGCACTTGGAGCAGCATTAGTGGGAGCCCAACAGGAAAAACGTGGTACAACAAGCAGAGGCATTGATGTTTTAAACAGATGACCTTGGCATCAGGTCTTTCAGTTCAAACATCTGATCCCTCAAAATTAATAACGTGCCACAATATCCAATTTCTGCTGTGGCATGAGATGGGATTTCTGAAGTTATAGTGGATTTGGAAAACAATAAATCGTCTCTCTCACCCACAACTGTTTCCTTTGCACACACTCAACTTTTACAGTTTAACTCTCTAAATATGTGAAATTGCACCAATGTAAAACAAGACTCTAATTAAAGCAAATTACCCTAAAAAAAGTGGAGGAACTGTGGCTATCTACTTTTTAACTTAGCAGAATTTAAAGAAACAGACTAATGATATTCTGAAGAGAAAAGTAACTTTTGTCTTTAGTCTGAGCATTTAAGCAAATTGAGAAAATATATGAGGGACAGCTTGTGCCACCTGGAAGATCTTTTAATTTACTAGAAGCAATCCTAAAGAGGACTGACTGCTTTCTCTAAAGGAGTTGCAAAAAAACAAGTAGAAAATCATATGCTTATCTAACAGGAATAAAAATATGTTGTTAGTTGAAGAACACTCTAAATGCCACATACCTCATGTTTGTGGGGAATTTGGTGCTAAATCATTGGCAGATGTCCTGATTATGGGTGAGTGTTTCATATGCAGTAAAGCAGCTCCCTCACTGTGAGCTATTGAGACTCAGCCCTCAGCAGCACCCCCTACATACACACTGAAGGTACTCCAACAGCCCCAGTATAGGCTGAAATGGTGAAGAGATAATTCCGCTAAAGCACATACACGATGAAGGGAAAACTCTACAGTTTACATGGTAAATTGGTTATATTGGACTATGTAAATGATCTGGGAGATTTTTATGCACACTCACAGAAGTAGAAGTAGTCTTTGGCTTGTTTAAGGGACTAAGCATCATAAAACTGGCAGGTGAGGACTATTCTTAGGCCTAACTACTCCTGATTAGCTGAAGTGATAATAGCTCACATTCCTCATACAAGGTAGTGCAAAACTGAGCAAGACAAGAAAGAATTAAATCACTATTTAAAACCCCGTATTACCCCCAGTAAAATGGAGTGGTAGAAATAGAAAATGGTTTATTTCACAAAATGAGTTTAGCTTCACCTACAGAAAATGTCTGACACTACAGTTATACAAAACTGTGCTGGTCAAATTACCATCTCCTTATGCTATGCTTGTGATTTTTAACTAAATCTTGCAGTCATCCTACCTAAACAGTAGTGGTACTAAACATAAAATTAAGGTATAATGAATTAACCCTTCTTTTTAATGGGATAACCTGTTTGGAATTCTTCACCAAAGTGATTCTCTGTTTTCTTTTACAGCATCCTGCAGCATGACAAATAGAAAAGCTGTGTTCATGCTGCCATTCCAGTCACTAATGTCACTAGCATTGTCCCAAAGCCTGAGTTCTGTAGTTTGGTGTGCAAGGAGCTGACATGCACACAAGCACAAGACAATTATTTCATTTCTGCAGAGATGAGTGCTAAGTGGTTCATCTTAGATGAAGAGTTCATCAAGAGATGAGTGTGTCTTTGCTGTAGTACCAATTTCTTTTGTGGACCAGGGACAGAGTCACCTCAACTCTGACTCCACTGATAGCATTTACCTGCTAATTTTCATTTCAATTTCAAGTGGTAGTGCTTTCTACTATCGATTCCATTTAGAATCATAAAAGTTGGAAAAGTGCTCTAAGATATCTACTCCAACTGTCAATCCATCACCACCATGCCCACTAAACCCTTGTCCCTGAGTACCATATCTACCTTACTAATGCAAGCCATTCCATGATTTCATGACTCTGTGATTCTATAATCTTCTAAATGTTCTTTTAAACCAAGCCATTCTGGGACTCAGTGATTCTATAACATGATTATACACATACTGCTAACTTTAAGTGGCCTTGCAGGGTAAAGCAAGCAAATTTCACAGGTTTGCAGGTTTACAGGTCTGGATTGCATGCATTTCTTCCTAGGTGAGATCTAAACATCACAGATGGTCCAGTGAGGAAAAGAGAGGTGACACTGCGAGCCAACATGTGTACGACATCCATTCAGTCCAAACAAAAGTCATCTCTGATGACCAAAGAGCATGCCGTACAGAAGCCCATCACTGACACATAGATCTATCTCACTGAATTGCAAGCACCAAGCTGATGTGCCTAAATCAGAAGCATGATGGTCCTCTTCAGCTAATGAAGAGAAACAGGCAATTACACAGGACAAGTCAGCTTTTGGCTGAATTGCTTCAGAAGTTTCTCTCTGCTGGCTGTAAATCAAGTTACTGTCTGCCTGCCACATGTTAAGTTTCAAGGTATATTCTCTCTGAGATGGATGGAATGTTTGGAGGACATAAGTGGGTATTTGAAGTCAGCTTGAATCTCTGTAACATCTCAAATCAGCCCTCTCTGCCTAAAAGGTCACACAGTTCCCGTGCCACTTCATCCTCTCCTGATGATATTGCCTCTAGTACATGAAAGCTTTCTTGTTCTGATGGTAGGGATATGTTATATATTAAGGTTCTCTTGTGTAGCCACCACCCTCCTCCAGAAGAGGTTTAGCTGCTGTCATGAATTCCTCATGCAACCCTCAGAGCCTCTTGGCCCCTCTGCAACATTCCATCCAAACCTTAAACCATTTCTGTGCTGCTTCTCACCTTAATCCCCCTTGTAGATAAATAAAATTTCTGTCTTGCTCCTGTGAGTCTGTCTGATGTTCTGTGTCATGGTCGTATCACCATGAGCTTCACCTTGTTTCTGCTCTAACGATGAAAAGCCAGTCCCCAAACAGTGGTCACCCCACCAGTCAACTACCCCCTCAGTATAATTGTTAAGTGTGACACCGTATGATGTGAGATATCCCTTTGTCCAATTTGGACCAGTTGTCTGGTTCTGTCCTGTCCTCTCTCCCTGTGCACCCCCAGCCTCTTGTCAAGGAGGTAAAGTACTTGGCATTGTATAAGCACAGTTCAATGACACCTAAAACACTGATGTGTGACCAACATTATTCTCATCCAAAATCCACAGCAGAGCACAATGTAGCCACTATGAAGAAAGTTAACTGTATCCTAGCTGACATTAATACAGGTTGTCATCTTGCCTGCCCACAAAAACAGCTTGACGTGGCTGACCAAGTTGGAGACAGTGTCAATATTGAGATGTAGACTCTAGCGCCCTGCTTTGATGGGATAAAGCACTCATGCTGTGTTAATGGGTACAAAGCACGCAGCAACAAATCACAATAAAAATAATAATAATCTGTGTTAGACCCTAAGCCTTGATTGGACATCCTCCGTATGGAAAATGATGGGTGAAATAGAGATGTGTCTCTCCTCCAACACAGTTCCAGCTGTCCCCCTCCTGTCTTCCACAAATGCTTGTGGTTGCCTCAACCCCAGAAACCGCTTTGCTTTCCCTTTCCGGGAGGGAAAAACTGTGCTGTCATTCAGTGACAATTGGATAGGCTGAAGGGTTGGACAGACAGGAATATTATGAGGTTTGACAAGGACAAGTGCAGAGTCCTACACCTGGGCAGGAATAATGGCATATAGGCAGAGGTTAGGGGCTCACCAGCTGGAAAGAAGCTCAGCAGAGTAAGACAGGTGTCCTGGTGGCCATGAGCCAGCAGTGTACTCTTGCAGCCAAGAAGGCCGATGGCATCCTGGGCTACATTAGACAGAATTTTGCTAGAAGGGCAAGGGAGGTTCTCCTTCCCCTCTACTCTGCCGTGAACTACTGCAGAGAGTCCAGCAGAGATGACTGGGGCCTAGAGCACCTCACAGGGACATCACAAGGGTCAACAGGCACAGACTGAATCCAGAAAGCTCCATATGAACACAAAGGAAAGACTCTTCACTTTGAGGGTGAAAGAGCACTGGAACAAGTTCAACAGAGAGGTGGTGGAGTCTCCTTCTCTGGTGATATTCAAAATCTGCATTACACTTTCATGTTCAGTATACCTCATGGAAGCTGCATTAGCAAGAAGGCTTTAGTGTCCCTCACAATCCCTGTGATTCTGAGTGATGCTGTGGGAGCCTCTTGCTTGCCTTCCTGGCATCTCCAAGATCAGGAAAATTAACTTCTGCATTCACCACCACGAAAAAGGTTTCTCTGTGTGGTGCTGAGGGACCAAATTCCTTTTTCTAGCTACACCTAGGAACTAGTACTCTATTCCAGCCACAAAATCCCTGTGTGTCCCCATTCCCCCACGGACGGTCCAGAATCAGCTGAGCTGAGAGGACTTGTTTGCTTATCAGATTCCCGAAACAGTTCAATTTCACAATCTTACAGCCTACATCACGTAGACTACTGGTAATGGCACAAGATTCCTGGCAGAGGTTTGGCTTCGCCTAGTTGCTGAGCCAGGGAAAATGAAGGGAGGTTTTGGGATGGAGGGGAGGAGCCAGGGCTGTGAGGAATTTCAAATACCCCATTTCTTGGGTACATGTCCTGCTTCCTCTCTGCAATGCTCTCTGTGACCAACATGAGGTTCATCCTCCTGCCATGTCTTTGGGGTAAGTGGAGTTCTTTTCTCTTTGATTTTATCTTTTGCCAGTTGTTCTCCTCTGCCATTACTGCTTTTTTTTCCTATGGCACAAAGCAAATGTGACATTGCAAGGAAGTGAAATGCAGCTGGTGATGTCTGCAGTGAGCTGAATCCTCCTTCTCTAGGTTAGATGCCTGCAATTAGTCATCCATATCTGACAGCTCAGTGTGGATGCTCAGATCCTCTCTCTGCAATCTTGGACATCCACAGCTGGACATTTGGGTGCTGCCCCTATCGGACACCCCAAGTGCCTCATTGAGTCCCAACCCTTATAAGAAAACTGCACACAGCCGGGTTCCCTGCCCTTGCTTCTGTTATGTAGATTCATAGGATCTGTAGGTTTCCACGTGTCAGAGATGGGAGCAGAACTGGAAATCTTAAAAATATCTGAAAGAAAGTGGAAAAATGGTCTATAATGCTAATGCCACTTGTGGTGTCAGCAATGCTGCCCTTGCCTCAGGCTTTTAATCATTGCTTGGGACCTTGCCAGCCTGCCACATTTAGGAGCAGAAATTGCTGTTCGCACTGAGCCCTTCTTTGCTGCTGACCTCCACAGTGCATACAAAGTTCCCTTCTCCTGACTTCCCAGGACAAATAGATCTTGGCAGGCTCTGCTCTCCCTTTCACGGTTTGCTTCAGCATCTATCCAAACCCCAGATGAAGCAGTAACCACTTTGCACAGGTTTCCATCTCAAAAGCACTTCTTTGCAGAACCCCATAATCAGAGCTGTCCATGTTGCAATTCATCATATCTTGGATGGGAGGGATATGCATCATTCCACTGATTATTGCAGAAGCCTAGGTAATCAGCCTGGACAACAACTCGCTGTCATGAGTATGGATGAGGGGAGGAGGGAAATCCCAACTGTGCTGTTATACTTCCTCAATACTTGTCCAAATAATTATATTTTTCCCAGTACAGAATCACAGAAACACAGAATGGCCGGGCTTGAAAGGGACCTCAAGGATCATGAATCTCCAACCCCCCTGCCACATGCAGGGCCACCAACCTCCTCTTTTAATGCTATACCAGGCTGCCCAGGGCCACATCCAATCTGGCCTTGAACACTTCCAGGGACGGGGCATCCACAACCTCTCTGGGCAGCCTGTTCCAGTACCTCACCACTCTCTCTGTAAAGAATTTCCCCCTTACGTCCAACCAAAATCTCCCCTCCCTCAACTTAAAACCATTTCCCCTTGTCCTGCAGTTATCTACCCTTTCAAAGAGTTGATTCCCCTCCTGGAACATATATGTGTGTGTGTGTCTGTGTGTGTGTATATTCACTTTTTCTTCCCTTATGTGATCTCTGGATTCCAGAAACTGCAGGCACTGAGAAAGGGAAAACCCACTGGCAGCAGGGCTTGGGAGGCTGACAACAATGATGAGCTGTAGCAGTGCTCTCAGTGTGTCATCTCTTGTCTGATGTCTTGCCTACATGAATCCCCATACTTAGTGAACCAATTAGACTCACAGTAACATCCTATATTTCTTCTATTCCAGCTTCCCTTGCAAGAGTTCTGCTGGTAGGTCAGTATTTGTATCACTCAGTGGAACTGGAAGCGAGCATTCACTTCTGTCATAAAATGTCACACAAAACCATGCTGTGTATAATCAAAAGATTCAAGTGTGGTACTCAGAACCAAGACACCTTCGTCCAAATCCTGTTACTGTGGCCAAGGGTTTTCATAGAATCATTGAGGTTGTAACAAACTTCTAAGATAATCTAGTACAGCCATCAACCCATCACCAACATATCCACTATACATGTCCTTAAGTGCCATATGTACCCTTTTCTTGAACATCAAGAACAGTGATTCCACTCCTCTCTGAGCAGCCTGTTTCAATGCCTAACCACTCTTTCTGAGAATAAATTTTTCCTAATTTCCAACCTGAACCTCCTTTGGCACAACTCGAGGCTATTACTTCTTTCCCTATCACTACCTCCTGTGACTGGTGCTCAGAGTTGATGTCATTTGCAACTAGTGCATTTCATTCAATTCTTCTGTGCACCAGAAGGGTTGAATTTTTTAAAAATATACAGTTAGTGTTAGTAAGCATCTATTTTTGGAATGTAGAGAGTACATCTTTTAACAGGACAAGGGGAAATGGCCTTAAGTTGCACCAGGATAAGTTTAGGTTGGATATCAGGATAAACTTCTTTACAGAAATGGTTGTTAAGCGCTGGAATGGGCTGCCCAGGGAGGTGGTTGAGTCACCATCATAGGAATCATAGAATCACAAGGTTGGAAATGACCTATAAGATCATCTGGTCCAACCGTCTTCACACTGCCACTGCTACCACCAACACTAAACCAGATCTCGCAGCTCCTTGTCCAGACGCCTCTTGAACAACTCCACCACCTCCCTGTGCAGCCACTGCAGTGCCCGACCACTCTGAGAGAAGATGTTCTTCCTTAAGTCCAACCTAAACCTCCTCTGGTACAACTCGCGGCCACTTCCCCAGGTCCTGTTCCTTGTCTGGGAGAAGAGGCCAAACCCCTTCTCATCACAACCTCCCTTCAGGAAGTTGTATAGTGCAATGAGGTCTCCCCTGAGCCTCCTCTTCTCCAGACTAAACAATCCCAGCTCCCTCAGCATCCCTGGATGCGTTTAAAAACCGTTTGGACATGGTGCTCAGGGACATGATTTAGCAGAGCGTTGTTAGAGTTAGGGTAGTATGGTTAGGTCATGGTTGGACTCGATGATCTTTAAGGTCTCTTCCAACCTGAATGATTCTGTGATTCTAACAGCGATGAGTAAAAACTCATATATGTCCACACAACCTCTGCATCTTGTGCTAAGTATCACACTGGGATACATATAAACATTTAACCGACTGCTTGCCGTCATTTCACCTCCGTTTAGCTAGGAGTGACTTTGAAATCTCACACACCCCGGTCTGACGGAGCCGTGACAACCCCCAGTACCAACGCGGGTCCTCATCCCATCGTTATCCCCACCCCCATCTCATTACAATCATGCCGCCCCTGTATGTCCCACTCCTCCCCCAGTACCACCACGGGCCCTCAGCTCATCGCCATCCCCATCCCATTACAGCCAGACCGTCCCCGTACGCCCCAACCCCGCAGCACCAACATGGACCCTCATCTCACCCCCTCCCCGTTACAACCAGACCCGCCCAGTTTGTACCTAATATCAACGCTGCCCCTCTCACCTCAATGCTCCCACCCCGACGTTACAACCGGACCCTCCCAGTATAAATTTTATAGTTTAAAGCCATTCCCTCAGGACTCACCCCAGCCGGGCCCCACCGCCGCCCCCCCCCTCACATCCGCCCGGCGCCGCTGCACGGCGCCTTCTCCCCCGTGCCAACTTCCGGCCGCGCTGCGCCGAGCGTGACGCCACTTCCGGTAGCGGAGAGCGTAACGTAGCGTGAGCCGATATGGGTAGGGCGCATGCGCACGACTTGTGCGGTACGCGGGGCGGCGCATGCGTAAATAGCGCGCTGACGGGGCGGGAGCAAAGCGGTAAACTTCAGCAGCTGCTGTGTCGTGGCTTCCAGTCCTTTTTTCCCCCCTTCTTTGGCCACGTTGTTCTTATATCATTCCTGATCCAACTTTGCTTGGCATGGCTGAGTGTGTGGTTTTGTGATTTGGGATGCACTCAGACCGCGTGGGACCTGCACAGCCCCCAGAGGAGGAGTCAGGCACCACAAAAGGGATTTCTTCCCATCCCTACGTGGTGCTGAGTCAGCAGGCTGAATGCAGGATCTGGAGGTGGTTAGAAAGCCTCCAAGGACCGTGCTGGAAGTTGTAGGCTGCCATGAGGTCTCTGTTAGTCCCCCCTTCTTTGGGCCCAGCAAACCAAGAGACCTCAATGGCTCCTTGTACTTCTCCCAATCTTTCCCCAACTTCATAGCCCACCTTTGGGCACTCTAACAGTTTTATATCCTTAAATGGTGGAAACCAAAACGGCACAAACAGTGCTTGAGGTGAGGCTGCATCCACAGCTTCTCTGGGTAGCCTGATCTTGTGCCTCATCAATAAAGAATTTCCTCCTAATATCTAACCAAAATTTCCCTTCTTTTATTTAAAATCCATTCCACTTTGCCCTAGACAAAAAGTTCCTTTCAGTCTTAAACCTTCTGTAATTCTGTGATCCCAGACACTACAGCAAAAATTGTGGTGGGAGCTCATGGAGTCTCCTTTTTCTTGTGTAAATAAGCCTTGAAGAACCATGGCATTTGTCCAGCCCTGTTTTTTTTTTTGTTTTTTTTTTCCCCAAGAAGTTCACAACAAGGCTGCGTTGCTTCCCATTGGCACCAGCCCAGGATATGGATTCCCCTACCTCCATTCTGCTTCCCTTGTGCTCACTGCAGCTTTTATGGACCTTCTTCATCTGCCAGCACTCCATGCACACCTTTTTTTTCTGCTCTCAAATTCATGCCCATAGTTCAGGGACCTCCTCAAGATAAGGCCTGGTGGCTACCATATAGACCTGGGATTGTGGATGGTCTCACCTGTCTTCTTGGTGATCTCAATTCCTGCGCTCCAGGATTGGGGTGTGCTAAGGAGGATCTGCTTGAGGTCACTGCACTTCTCTATGAGGACAGGATGCTGGAAGATGGAGTGGAAGGAGAGCTTGGAGACACTGGAAAGCCAGAGAGAGAAATGTAATAGGACCTGGGGATCTTGTTCATCTGGAGTGCAGGTCTCTGGTCATTTGGGAAGAGAGCAGCTTGGAGCCAAGCCTCACTGAAGCCAGTTGTCACATCAGTCTTCCAAAATCACAACAGATGAGACAAGTAGAAGCAAGGAGGTTTGCTGATTTCTTACTGGAGCAGTGAAAGAAGTTGATGAGACAATCCAGCTCTCTATTAACCTTAGATACCCCAAGGAGCTTGGTCCAGAGGGGAATTCTCAAAATCCCACATCATGTCCCATAGGATGTGCTGGTGGTTGGGAAATCCCAGGCCATCTCAGCCTGCTATGGCTGGAATTTCCTGGATCTGCCTTGCTCTGCACTGAACATCCAATCACACTGAGGGCAGGCAGGCAAAGTGAAGCAGGAGGTGTTGCCCAAGCTGTGAGATGCACCCTGCACTGCTTCTGGTGGGGACAGAGTTAATTTCCTTCCCAGCAGCTGCTGTCATGCTAGTGTTTGGATTTATGATGAAAACAATGGAATGAAAGCACACAGATGTCGTCGTTGCAGAGCACTGCTTGCACAGAGCCAAGGACTCTCCAGCCTCTGATACTGCAGGAACTGGGTGGGACAGATGAACCCAAATGGTTCAAGGAGATATTCTATACTATATGATGAGCTCAGCAATGACGGATGAAGAAAAGGAGGAAGGGAGGAACATTTAAAATTACAGTGTTTGTCTTCTCTATTAACCATTGTGCAGGATGGAGTCCTGGAAATAACTGAAAATCTGCCTGCTGGTGAGAAGGAATGAACTAATTCCATATTGTGCTTTGCTTGCACATGCAGCTTTGGCTTTACCTGCTAACCTCTATCTCAACTGACGAGTTTTATTGCCCATTCCTATTCATTTCTCTTCCCCATCCTTGCTAGATAAGGCATTAAGGCAACAGACCTGTACGGGTCCTACGATGAAAAAGCAGGAGAACAAAGCAGTTGCAGCCATCCAAGGCAGGCTGTATTTCCCAGTCCAGTTTCTGACTACTTTCCCGGCAAGAAGTGAATGAGGAAACCAGTCCTTGTGTTTGCTTTCAAACAAAGAGTCAATGTTTGCATAGCTCTGATGAAGCTGCTCAGGTTACCATCAGCTGTCCTTGCAAATCTCCATCTATCACCGCCTCAATATAATCTTTTTTTTTTTTTTTTAATACTTTTATATATTTACAAACATCCACTTATACTCCATTTCTCTTTTTTTAATTTAATTTTTTTTTCACTCGAATATTTTCCTTTTTCCTTCTCTATTCCCCTAAAAATTTAGGTATCAATTTAGCTCTTGCTGGGAGAACTCTGTTTCCCATAGTTTTCCACTGAAGTGGCACACACACAGTTTCAATGGAAGCCTTCCCTTTGGCTATCAGACAATGCAAAGTGAAGGGGAATGGATGGAGCCTGGCTGCCTTGGCCTCTTCTTTAGCACCTTTGCTTCTGGAGGGGATTGAAATGCATTTCCTGCATATTTGGGATGACTTCTTTTTATATTGAGGATAGAAAACCTACATTCCCTGCAAAGAACATCAGGATGAAGTGGGAGAAAAATGTAACAAAACTTAGCAAAGGGTAAGAAAACTTATATATATATATAAATGTATGTAAGTATGCATATATATATGTATAATATATATGTGTATCCATAAAAATCAAAGCAAAATTAAGTATAATTACTCACGACTGCTCAGCATGCATGGGAGCATCTCAGCCATTCCACAAGCCCACTGCACAGCTCACCTCAGTGCTTGCAGCATGCAGCTGGAAGCCCCAGAGTATTTTCTGTTATGTGTAGGATGGGGTGGAGCTATGCCAAGCCTTTAAAAAAAAAATAAAAAAAAAAAAGTAGAAAACAGTTTCCATTCTTGGACCAATCACTGCAGAGACTGCTGGAGTCACAGCTCAATAGCTTGTTCTAATAGCATTGTGTTCCCTAGTAGATGAGTTTTCCTCTCACTATGTAAAACGGCCTTGAATGCTGGAGCCAAAATACATCAAGATAGCAAAGGATAATACTTCATAACAGCACAGCTCTTGCATTTGCTGGGGAGAAACTGCTGAAGCTTTGGGGAAAGGATGCATCCAAGACATTTCAGAGGGGATGAGAAGCAGAAAATCAGTGCAAGAATTTTGCAGTTGTGCAGGTTGAGGTATTGAACAGGTGCTGTGCTTTACATGAAGGTGTCCAACCTTTTAGCTTGCCTGGGCCATGTTGAGCGAAGAGGAATTGTACTGGGCCTCATAAACAAAGGTTGCTTTCAAAGTAATGCTTCCTATATATTTCCATGGAAATGACAACTTAATAACACTGTTTGGTAGGGCAAGTTCTCAGCTAAAAGTCGCTATTTTTCGAGATAGCCACTACCACTAGCTATGCATTTTCACTAATGATCAACAAGAGCCCGCATGCCATGCTTATAAAAATCTGCACAAGTGGATGTGACCACTGTCACTGTCATCACTGCTGAAAGGCACCACCACCACCTCTCTGTGCTCACACCCACCAGTTGGTCTCCATAAACATTCAGCAACATTCAGCAAGTGTTGGTTAATGTCAATGAGTGCCTTTTTTTTTTTTTTTCCAATGGAGAAATTAAATTTCAGCCCTTTGTATGTCAGGTGCCATTCTGTTGGACTCCCCCTCTGCTGCCATCTGTCACACAGCAACAACATTTAGCAGAATATTGGTGGGAAACAACCTCTATTGCCATCCCACCAACATCTGCTTTTAACATTGTGGGCCAACATACTAAAATGGGAGGCATTACTTTTGGAGCAACTCTTATATGGAATACAGTTAAAATATATAAGTAACGGAATTTATTTTAATTTCTATTTTTTTTCATTAAAACAGTAAAAAAAAAAAAAAAAAAAGCAAGACATGAAACTAGTGGGATATTTGACCTTGTGTTTGTGACACTTACATTATCAGTCTGGTTCAATAGAAGTATCCATTCTCAATGAATTCTCATGGTGCTCATCAGAGATTTTTGGTGAAATGTTACTCTTCCTGTCCTTCATCCTTGACAGCAGTTTCTCCCAAGTGTGCATACTGCCAGAAGTGGTGGCATGAATAAGACACTACAGTGAATCAGGGGATATTTCTCTCTTATAACAATCTGGTAAGAAGGTGTGATCATATTTTTGAGTTGAATGCCTGATTTCAGCTCTGCACAATTCATTAGAAAATACTCATGTGATGTATTTATATCAACTGAAAATGGAGTTGCAAATGTACAAAATATTGATGATCTTTTTGGCAATCTTGAAGCCTGTTCTCAGATTCTTTTGTCAGGATCTCCGTGCCCAGGTTTCAGCCTTGACAGCCTTAATAGCACAGCACTGTTCGGTTGGTGCTGAGTGATGGGTACCCGAGGTGGGAAAGATCCACTGCCATGATGGTGTGGGGCTGGGGGTGGCCCCATAGCGAGTTGTGCTGGACTGCAGGTTGGACCTGCCTGGCTATGCCATGAGCAGGTTGGTTGTGCATTAACGCACAGCAGGGCAGCATGGCCACTCCGTGTTTTCTTTGGAATTCTGTGCAATGTTGTTATTTCTCATCTCTGCGAGCTGTGAGTCTGCTGCATGGCTTGGATAATTTAGGAAAGAAAAAAAAAAAAGTATTTGGGACAAAAGCAAGAAAATGAGTTACAAGAATCGGAGGGATTTAGAAGCAAACACTGCTCCTTATACTCCTTTCCTGGAAAGGTCTTTGGTCCTAGATTGTCTGACCCCTTTTTCTCTTCCACAAAGAAACCCAAACCCTTGGTCAGGGGTTGTGGGGCTGGTGCCACAGTTCCCAAATCTCTGAGCTGCAGCAATACAGCAGGACACATCCCGTGCATCCCATGTCCCTTGTTGGGCTGATGGTGCCATCCTGTGGCTACAACTTCTTTCAACATCCCATTTGACTCCTGACAAATCTGAAATAGGATTCTGATTCCTGACAAGTTTGTCTTGAATGCAAACCACTTAAGGTTTGGAGAAAGAACATCTGGCAAACCGACTGGGACAATTCAGCTGCTTAATGCATTACTTTTCTGCAGTAGCAGCTGTTGCAGGAATACATGAGCAGTGGATCTCCATTTTAGATGCATCTCCATGAGAAATGACATTTCAGCAGAGGCTCCTGCTCTGTATGCCCTGGGAAACTGGAAACTTGCTGCAATGCCCTGTTTCCAATTCTTATTTTCAGGTGAAGGCAAAGGTACTGCTAAACAAGGGACTGAGCAGATTGCAAAAAGTTTCTTTTTGTAAGTTTTGAAAGCAGTTTGAGCTGCTTCCTGCATCTAAAACACAGCCAGCAGCATGTACCTGGGTAAGAAAGGATGTATTTGGTTCGTAGTCACTCACATGCCAAAGTGTCAAGATTTAGGATAAACCGATAACATGCATAATCACCAAACTCACGTATGTCTTTGCAAATACAAAATGTCAGTCTCCCCAGCACAAGAATATGTGCAGGGAAGTGTGAGCTTGATTGTTTGCAGGTGATTCGAAGGTTGACCTGGCTCTTTGTGTGGAGTTTGTCAATAGGCAAAGCATAACTCAGGGGTCAGTACTGGAAACTGCCTTGTTCAGTGTCTTTATTGATGCCCTAGATGAGGCCACTAGGTGCACCCTTAGTAAGCTTGCAGATGACACCATGAGTTGCCATGAGTGCACCCTTGGTAATTTTACAGATGACACCCAGGTGGAAGGAAGTGTTGATCTGCCTGAGGATAGGAAGCCCTACAGATGTACCTGGTCAGGTTGCATAGCTGGGCTGTGGCCAGTGGGATGATGTTCAACAAGACCAAGTGCCAGGTCCTGCACTTTGGCCACAACAACCACAGGCAGTGCTACAGGCTTGGGGTAGAGTGGCTGTAAGACTATGTGGAAGAAATGGACATGGGGGGAATTGGTCAACATTGGCTGAACATGAGACAGCAGTGTGCCAGGGTGGCCAAGAAGAACAGTAGCATCCTGGCTTCCATCAGAAATAGTGCTTTCAGCAGGAGCAGGGAAGTGATCATCCCTCTGTACTCAGCCACACTTGAGTGCTGTGTTCAGTTTTGGGCACCTCAATACAAGGACACTGAGGCCTTCCACTGAGGAACTTGATGATCACTGTGGTCCTTTTCAACCCAGGCCATTCTGTGATTCTATGAATATTCTTACAAGCAAACAAATTGCCCAATTTTTTAATGATCATTTAGACTAACATAGTTTCTCTTTGGAGATAAGCAAGCCTACAGTTGTTAATTAGCCACCAATTATAAAAGGACAGCCAGATCTTCAGGTAAAGATGTGGAGTCTCCCTTGGACTGCAAGACAAAAACAATTCTTGGTAATGTTTTGTGGCTTTCCTTGTAGCTTTCAGTTTAGTTGAACTTGTGTCTCAACTGCAAGCAACAAATGGGTTAAGTGAATTTATTGGTCCCACTGTACCTGTGGTTGGTTAACATTCCTCTGTGAAGTGTTTAAACATTTCTTAATCCCATTTTCCCCCGTTTGCTTCGAAAACAAAACTACTCAAACATTTTTGACATGCATTATGTGTTTTATTTACTTTTTGATCTACTTAATCAGCGCATTGTGTTACACACAGTTGTCAAAGTACTTTCATTTTCAAGGAAGAACTTACTGCATCCCTTCCATTTAGAAAATACTTTTAATTTAACATATGTCCACATGGCTGCCATTTTACAAGAAGTATTGCTTGCATTTTGCTTGCTTCTAATTGATGGCATTAAACACTACTGTCTGTTTAATGATCTACAGAGAACATAAAATGCTGCACTGGGGAAGAACTTCTCTTCCTCTCACTTTAATGTCGTTCCAAAGGTTTCTCATTTGACAAAAGAGAAATAATCTTCAGCTCATGAGAATAGGGAGGCTCAAGTGCCTGTGGGCTTTTCAGAGCAGCTGTGCGATGTATAAATGGTAAGAAATGCAGATGCTGCAGGAGGAAGCCATTAATGCTTTTTTTTGTTGTTTTTTTTGTTGTTGTTTTTTTAATATATATTTTTGAAGGAAAATGGAGAGTCCATGGGAAAACATAAGGGCACAGAAGAAAAGTGTGGTTCTTGCAGTGGGTTTGGAGCAGAGAACACACGGGACTAGCACTGCTCACTGATTTACAGGAAAGGGGTGGCTGTTGGACTTTGGATCTCGTTAATCATTGCTCTAGAATGGTGCAACAAAGAAACCATTTCCCTCCACTTTTGATTCTCTCTGAGCTTCTGGAAGAAGAGCTGTATTTTGTGTAGAGAACTGAGAGTTTGGGTTTCCAACTGCCTCCTGTCACCCGGTTGTCCAGGCTCTTCTTAAGATAGCTTCTATGCACCCATCCCAGCTGTGAGGGCAGGTAAACACATGGGGCAATAAGGGAGGAGGAGTTGAAGTTGATCCCTTAACAGAGATTTAGCCTGAGGGCTCCTTAAATGTCCTATGAACAAGTAGTCATTCATGTGGATCCCCATAAGGAAGGATTAGAGAATATCTGAGCGTGTTGTTGTGTAACACAGAGCTCTTCTGATGTTTGGGAGATGGAATTTCTCCTCTTGGGGAATGGTTATGCAGGAAGAAATTTCCTATCTGGAGTTCAGTGCCCTATCCCTCTCTCTCCCTGTTATAGGCCTGCAGAGCTGCAGCACCCAATTGCCATCCAAGCCCGATGCCGATGCACTACGTGACGTACAAAGGCATTAAATTCCCTCCTGCCTACAACTCCGTGCACAGCTTGAGTTTTGCCCACAACGAGTTCCTGGTGCGGGACGATGACGTCTTCAACATCACCTACCCTAAATCTGGTACCACGGGATGCCCAAGGGAGGACAGAGAGGCTGGGAGAGTTGTTCTGGATAGGTTTTGTGGGGAGATCTATGGCAGAAGGTCTGTGGGGTTTTGGGAGCAGTTCAGTTGTTGTTCAGAAGGTGAATCTTCTCTTGTGATGGGAACAGGAATGTTTTGGGTGATAGATATATGTACGTATATATTTATAGCACAGTGGTTGTGCATGGGCAAGGAGGCAGTTTCTTCAGGGGGAACAGACTTGCTGGTGGCATTGCTGCTGAGGTCCAAGCATCCTGAAGCCCCGGGTAAATCCCTTGCTCTATATTTCTGTTGTACCTGGCAGGCACCGTGTGGATGACTGAGATCCTGAGCCTCATTCGCAGCCATGGCCACCCCAGCTGGAACCAAACTGTCCTCAATTCTGACCGCATGCCTTGGTTCTCAACCCGCCTGGGTTTGGAGGCAGCCCTCAGCTACCCCTCACCTCGCCTGCTGACCTGCCACCTACCCAGGCACATCTTCCCCAAGTCTTTCTCCCATTCCACTGCCAAGGTGGGATCATAGAATCCAAGGTATATCCAACATATCTCCTGTATATGCCTTTGTGGGGTGGGTGTTCATGCAGTGTCTGAAGGGGAGCTTGGGAGGATCATTGCCCCCATCTCACATCTGCACCTTTGGATATTCTGGGAATCTCCAGTGGCTCTAGGGAGCCTACGTATTCCTCAACCCTTGCCTGAGATCTACATTATTGAGTCGTGCACTGAATTGATCCTCCTTTGACAGACCCTTCCATTTGCAGATCTACCCCAGTGCCATTGCCTGCAATTTGTCTCCCTCTATTCTGAGCACCTTACTCCTGTATGCACTCTCCCCCAGGTTGACTACACCCTACGGGATCCTCGAGATGTCATTGTCTCCTACTTCTACTTCTGCCAGATGTGCAACAGCTATGAGGACCCCGTGTCCTTTGAGCAGTTCTTGAGAGACTTTCTTAGTGGAGAATGTGATTGTGGTTTGTGCTTGCTTGGAGCATGCTGGGGGTTCCCCATCACCTCTATCTCTACAATCTTTTCCTGTGGTCCACTGATGATGCCTGTGAAACGGAACATCCTCTAAGAGAGAGGTGAAGTGCTCTGCAAGGCACAGAAAAAGCATACAAATTTGATTTTTAAGTTGCCTGCCTTCTACAGATTTCGTTTTTCTCTTGGAAGTCTTGGACAGCAGAGCTTTTAAAGCCATGTCCCAGGACCCTGGCATTCTTCCATCCCCAACCCCTTTTCACCACGGTCTTTGTCTGTTCCTGCTCCTGTGGAAGTAGCAAGGAACCATCAGCAGAAAGGTGGCTGGAGAAGACCCCATTGCTCATCTGCAATAGCAGAACCTCCCAGTCCCAGCTGATTTCAGGATGCTGTTGCTCAGTTTTGCATCTTGTCTATCTTCTCCCTGCCTCTACCCTGCACACCTCATGCCATGCCATGATCACCTCATAGACTTTCTGCCTTCTGTCTCCCATCAGTGCCCCATGGTTCCTGGTTTGAACATGTCCGAGGCTGGATGGAGATGAAGGACAGGGAGAATTTCTTCTTCATCACCTATGAAGAGCTGAAACAGGTAATGATCTTGGCAGAGCCACCTGTTCCAGATGTGCTGATGCATCACCCTAGGTGGTAACAGGCTTATTCTGTGTCCCTAAGGACCTGTGAGATGCCTCTGCCTTTTTCTGGGACAGAATTTGAATGAGGATGCTATCTCCTCAGTAGTCCAAAATGCTTCCTTCACGGCCATGAGGCAAAACCCTATGTGCAGCTCCATCTTGCTCCCTGCAGACATCATGGACCAGACCAAAGGCCAGTTCCTAAGAAAGGGTGAGTGGAGAGGGCCCCATTGAAGTGCTGGGTTTTGGTGTCTCCATGGGCGCACTAGAGAGAACGAGGAGGACAGCAGCACAGGCACTTAGGTTAAAGGAACTCAGTCTGTGGGGATGACTATTCATTTTGGACAGATCTTCAGTGTAGTAATCGCACTCAAAAACTGTGCAGGAAGGAGTATTGTACAGTGGTTTGTGCTCTGAAACAGAAACATTCCTTCCTCAGGCATCTGTGGGGACTGGAAGAACCATTTCACAAAATCTTCTGTAGGTCTTTAGTAAGGTATCTGGACTGGTATCGAATGCCCTTGCCGCGGGTCGCCGCGGGTCTAACAGAGTGAGACCTTCAACAGAATCTACCATGAGAAGATGAGGGGTTTGGACGTGGCCTTTCATTGGGAACAGAGACCAGGATCCAGACCTAACTGAGGCCATCTGAGTAATGAGTATCAGCCATGTATTGGCAACTGGGGTAACTGGTTGCAGGTGGGTACAGGGAGTTGGATCCAGGAGTATAAATGGCTGCAACATGTTGGTGTACAGTTTGCTGCAAAGACAACTGTGTGCTGTATCATGGGGATTTAACAGCTCAGCCTTGTCAGTGAATGGGAAAAATGTGCTGCAGACCAGGAACTACCTAAAGATCATAGCCAAGTGCATCACAGACAGTCAGACTTGTAAAGACTTTTTAATGTCAAACACTAAAGAAGGACTCAGGGATATCAAAGAAAGAGAAGACCTTTTGTGCATTTTGGCTCAGACATGGTTCTGTGATTTGTTTATCTCCAAGCCTCCACAGAGCATACAGGGAAACCCAGCTCTTTATAAGTGCCAAAATACAGCTTGTAGAAATGCACACAGCTTTACTTCCTGGACATCCAGCCAGTGTTGCTTGGGCATGAATCCAACCTTTGACAGACACCACCTGATCTATCCAGCCATAGAAAGTTATCCTACGGACAGTGAGCAGTGCCTTCCATATTGGTAGCACTGGCATGTTCATGTTGTGCAGTGTCATAGCCAGAAGGTGACCTGACCTAAGGGAAGACTACTAACCCTGTTGTTGGTGCAGCCTGACTTGCCTTTATGGTGCACCCATCCAGGCCAGTCACGTTCTGCTTAATGATCATTAGCGTGGGAGCTTAGAAATAAAGGACATGTGACACAGCATTAAGAGGTGCCTACAAAACCATGGTCAAAATTGTTTCCTCTTACATAAATTACAGGTCAGTGACCTAGTTCATGTGCTGATTGCCTGACTTATATCTTTGCATTCTTATATGTTCTTATATCTTTGCAAACTTATATGTTTGCATTGGAGCTATGTGTGATGCATTCTACACTAAGCATGATGTTACTCTCCCGTCAGCCTGCTAATTCTGTGGGTTTGGGCCAGTGCCTTAGCCGGGCTTTGGAGAAGCTGATTATCAAGCAACTTGTGGAGCAATAGGCCATGTTCATATCCCAGTAAAGATGTCTTAAGCACTGTGTGGTGTCTCCAGCATCATTCAGTGCATGTATGGCACCCAAGTTGACTTTGGAGATATTAAAGCATTAGATAGAGGCCAGGTGCGATGAGCTATGGTGCGTACAAAGGTCTACAGTACAAGACCACAAAAATGCTTTGGTGGCTTCAGGAAACAAAATTTTAAGCCTCACCAACCCCTTTTCCAGCAGGAGAAGAGCCTAATAAAAATGCAGCAAATACAGGTGTGCACCTCATGATTGTTCTTTCTCCTCTTAACTCACTTCTAAATGCAGAGCCCAGATGAACACATAAAAAATGAAATATGTGCTCATGGATAGTGTTAGGTGCTTTTACGGTCTGCAGAGGGAGAATGCAAGCAGAGCATGACTCACTTGTGTCGGGTTATATCTCCTCAGATACATGGAGACCCTTGTTGGTATATTCCAATTCCCCCCCAGTTCTGATGGTGAAAGGAAAATGTCTGATTTTTTACATTAGAAATGCTAATGATACTAAATCTGGATCCTCACAACATAGTAATGATGTTATTAGAAAACAACTCGGACACTAATTATCTTTGCAGAAACTGATCACCTGCTTAAAGAAGCAAGAGGTCTTTGTTGTCCCATGTTGATAACAGACTGATAGTGATGATGCTAAAGCAGCCAAAGTCACTGCTTTCCCTGCTGTGAATGCATTGGACAAATCAAATGTATGGCTGTCATAAAATCAAGATATTTAGCTTATTGTCATGGTTTCCTGAGGAGATGCATCAGAGCTGGGGTCTGATCCACCTGCTCCAGCACAGGGTCCTCTGTGGGATGCAGCATGGAGGTCATGAGAGACAGTGGTCACTGTGGTCACTGTAATGTCCCATTGCCCCTTGAGCCCAAGCATAAGGTCAGGCATAGAATAAAATAGAATAGTTCAGTTGGAAGGGACCTAAAAAGATGATTGGGCCCAACAGCCCGATCTCTTCACAATTAACTAAACACTGAAACATACTGTTATGGGCATTATCCAAATGCTTCTTGTCATAGTTTTGGCTGGGAGATATATATATCCATTATATGTACTATTTTTCCATAGACTCTTGTACAGAGCTCTATTTTGCATTTTTGATGAAAATAGTGCTGATTCCTTACTGGTGTTTAAGCTGCTGCTGAGCTTATCCTTTCATCCACCAAACTGGTATTCTAATCATACAAGGAGATCAAGTTAGTGAAGTAGGACTTGCACTTGATGAACCTATGCCTGCTATGACTGACAAAGGAAATCTTCTTCAACAGCAGCCAAAACAATCTTCTCCATTACTTTTCCAAGGACTGAGGTTAGACAGACAGGTCTGTAGTTTCCCAGATCTTCCCTCATGCCACATTCCCACTTTGCCTTTAGTGGACTGTTGAGATAAATCCATTTATAACATCTGCTGATTCCTCTGGAACTCTGGAGTGAATCTCACCAAGCTCCCCGGTCTTATGAACATAAGGACCCTCACAATTTCAGTGGCCACAAAAAGAAAATCACTGCTCCCTTAACCATGGTCCTGAAACTCACAGACCATCACTTGCATTTTATATCCAAGATCTCATTAATACCATAAATAGAGAAAAAAAAAAAAGTATCCTTCAGAACAAGTGAATTAGGCCAAGGTTCTAAGACGTAGTATGACAGAATGGCATATGGGATCAAAATCAGAGAGGCAAGGGTGCAAAATGAGATAGGTAGAGCAAAGGGTACAGCAGGTAACAACATTCTGTTGCAAAACCATATTTACAAGATGGGAACGAGTAGGGAAATAGTTTATTAGGAAAGCAGAAAGGACGGGAAGATAGTGAAAGCGTGTGCAAACTGTAGTGAAGTGTTGACTTATTTCCACTTCCATTTTTGCTGAAATTCTTCTTATTATGACACAGCTAAAATAATGAAAGAGATGTTAGACAGGTTGAAATATAGAATGCACACTTAGGAGAGACAGGTATTTTGATGTGAATTTAAAATCGCAATCCTTTCCAAAATCACCATTAAATATTTGGGGAAATAGCAGTGGTCATCCTTAACAGTGCTTGTGAGATGGGGAGGTGCCAGGTTCTGGTTGGTTTGCCCTAGTGTATGTGCTTATGAATGAATGAATGAATGAATGAATGAATGAATGAATGAATGAGAAATAAAGAGAAAACATGACCAAGAGAGGACAAAAGAAAGGGAAAGAGGGAGAGAAGGAAGGATGGAACTGTAGATAATTTTAGAAGATTCAGTCTAAATTCAATTCCAGGAAAATATTGAGCAGAAAGCTAGTGCTTCTGTTTGTAGTCACCCAAAAGGCAACATGCTACAAGTCATCAGCAAACATCAGTTTGTTGAATTTAACTATCGAGCAAGCAATCAACTCTACAAATACAAAGCAGGAATTACTGGTCAAACTCTCACAGGCAGAGAGAAGCTAAGGATCAGTATCAAAGCACAACTGAATCAATAAAATGTGGGGATTGTGAAAAAAACAAACTTCACCTGAAACTTCTGTAACAAGAAGTCTCATTTATGTGTAAAATGTGTGACCCTCATCTTCTCAGCAGCCCTGAGACCTCTCCTGCACGTCAGTGACTGGATGTAAGCATCAGCCTTCAAGTAAGGTGTTTGCCAGCTGTTGTCCAGCAGTGGGCCTGCTTGAGACCAACCATTATGGAGGCAGAGCCCAGCTGCACTGAACTGGTTGTGACGATACATAGAGTTGCTATGAAATGCAATATGAACATGAATGATGTGTTGTAAACAGCCTCTGGGTTGCACACTCTAAGCAGAAGAGTACATCCCAGTCGAACTAATTCTTCAGCTTTTCCATCTAATGCACACTCTGGGTGAAATACATCTGCAGCAGTATTTTCTTCCTGAACAGACATTTCCTGTGCAGATGTCTGAAGCCATAAAAGGAATTCAGCCAGCTCTAAGGGGTGATAGATGATGTCTGCTGAGCATGCATGGTGTCTAAATGCATTTTCCAGGCACAAAAATTTGGCACGAGGAAGATCCCACACATGACAGTAGCATCAGCATATCCCTCCAGCATCGTGTCTCTACCTGGCCATGGGTGGTCCATCCACATAGGGGACCTGGGAGCGGAACCTATGAGGTTGAGAGAGGATCCTTATGATTTTCAGCATGGGCAAGGATGGAGTCCTCCAACCAAAGGGAGAGGAATAACTGCACACATCAGTACAGCGTAGCAGATGATCTGCTGGAAAGGAGCTCTGCAGAGAAGGACCTGGGCATCCAGGAGGCCCAGCAGTGTGCCCTTGTGGCCAAGAAGGCCAATGGTATTTTGGGGTGCATTAAATAGAGCATGACCAGCAGGGTGAGAGAAGTGATCCTCCCCCTCTATTCTGCCCTGGGGAAGCCCCATTCAGAATGCTGTGCCTGGTTCTGGGCTCCTCAGTTCAAGGCAAACTGGGAACTACTGCAGAGAATCCAGCAAAGAGCCACAACAGTGATCATGACCTGGGGCATCTCCCCTAAGGGGAAAGGCTGAGTGCCCTGGGACTGTTCAGCCTGGAGAAGACTGAGAGGGAATCTTATCAATATTAATTAATAGCTAAAGGGTGTCAAATCACTTGAGTGGATGGGGCAAGACTTTTTTGGTCATACCCAGATACAAGACAAAGACAATGGGTACAAACTGGATCCCAGAAATTTCCATCTGAACATGAGGAAAAGCTTCTTTATTTGAGTACACGGTGCACCAGAACAAGTTTCCCAGATATGTTTTGGAGCCTTCTTCTCCAGAGATATTCAAAACCAACCTCAACACTTTCATAGAATTGAAATGGACCCTTTAAGGTCATCTCGTCCAACTCCCCTGCAATGAACAGGGATATCTACAGCTCAGAGTTGCTCAGAGCCTGGTCCAGCCTGATCTTGATTGTCTTCAGGGATGGGGCATCCACGACTTCCCTGGGCAATCTCTGCCTCATTGCCCTTGTTGTAAAAAAATTATTCTTGTCTTTATATCCAATTTGAATCTCCCCACTTTTAGTTTGAAGCCATTTCTCCCTGTCCTGTCATAGCACACCCTGTTAAACTGTCACGCACCTTTTATGTAACCTACTCTTGGGAGCCCACATTTGCTTGGAGGTTGGACAAGATGATCTCCAGAGTTCCCTTCCAACCTCTATGATTCTTTTATTCTGTAGGAACCTGCTGCTTGTCACCAGCATCCCCAAGACCAGGAGAATGAACTGAACTCTGAACACAGAGAAAAAGTACCACAGAATTTCACAAGCGTTGCCTTCTTCTTGGGACAAATATGAGAGAAAAAGTGGGAAAAAAGAAAAAACTCTTCTTAAAAGTTGCTGATTTTTTACCAGAAAATGGTTCTTTTGTTTTTGAATTAGTGGCAAGACATGAATTTCACTTTCCCAGCTCTGCCTTGGCACTAGTACCATATTGCTGCCTGGAAGGTTATTCAAAAATTCTGTGTGCCTCCATCCCTGCCACTGGTGGTCCAGAATGAGCTGAGCTGAGATGATTGTTTGCTCATCAGATTCCCGAAACAGTCCAATTTCACAATCCTACAGCCTACATGATGCTAATGGCACAAGATTCCTGGCAGAGGTTTGACTTCTGTTAATTGCTGAGACAGCAGGAATGGAGGGAGTTTTTGGGATGGAGGGGAGGAGCCAGGGCTGTGGGGAATTCTCAAATACCCCGTTACTTGGGTACATGTCCTGCTTCCTTCCTGCAGTGTTCACTGTGATCAACATGGGGTTCATTCTCCTGCCATGTCTTTGGGGTAAGTGAAGTTCTTTTCTCTTTGATTTTATCTTGGCATACCTTTGCCAGTTGTTCTCCTCTGCCATTACTGCTTTTTTTTCCTATGGCACAAAGCAAATGTGACATTGCAAGGAAGTGAAATGCAGCTGGTGATGTCTGCAGTGAGCTGAATCCGCCTGCAATTAGTCATCCATATCTGACAGCTCAGTGTGGATGCTCAGATCCTCTCTCTGCAATCTTGGACATCCACAGCTGGACATTTGGGTGCTGCCCCTATCGGATACCCCAAGTGCCTCACTGAGTCCCAACCCTTATAAGAAAACTGCACACAGCCGGGTTCCCTGCCCTTGCTTCTGTTATGTAGATTCATAGGATCTGTAGGTTTCCACGTGTCAGAGATGGGAGCAGAACTGGAAATCTTAAAAATATCTGAAAGAAAGTGGAAAAATGGTCTATAATGCTAATGCCACTTGTGGTGTCAGCAATGCTGCTCTTCCCTGAGGCTGTTAGGGACCTTTCCAGCCTGTCATATTTAGGAGCAGAAATTGCTGTTTGCACTGAGCTCTTCTTTGTTGCTGACCTTCCACAGTGCATACAAAGTTCCCTTCTCCTGACTTCCCAGGAACAAATAGATCTTGGCAAGCTCTGCTCTCCCTTTCAGGGTTTGCTTCAGCATCTATCCAATCCCCAGATGAAGCAGTAACCACTTTGCATAGGTTTCCATCTCAAAAACACTTATTTGCAGAACCATGCCAAAAGCTGTCCATGTTGCAATTCATCCTATCTTGGATGGGAGGGTTATGCATCGTTCCACTGATTTCTGCAGAAGCCTAGATATTTTAATCAGCCTGGAAATATGACTCACTGTCTTTGGACAATCCCATCTGCTCTGTTATTTCCTCATTACTTACCCAAATAATTGTTTTTTTTCCCAGTGCTCACATTTTTTTATGTACACCTACATTCACATTTTCTTTCTTCATCTGATCTCTCAGTTGCAAAAGTCACATGAACTGAGACAGGGAAAATGCATTGGCGACAAGGAGCTGAAAATAATGATGAGCTCTTGCTGTCTCAGATATTGCCTGATGTCTTGCTTTCCTTAATCACCATGCTTTGTGAACCAATTAGATTCACACTAACATCCTGCATTTCTTTTATTTCAGCTTCCCTTGCTGGAGTCCTGTTGGCAGGTCAGTATTTGTATCAGTCAGTGGAATTGTGAGTGAGCATTCAGTTCTGTCATAAAGTGTCTCACAGAATGATGCTGTGCATAATCAAGAGATTCAAGTGTGGTGCTCAGAACAATGAGAAATTGGTCCAAATCCTGTTACTGTGGCTAATAATTTGTGCATATGTGACCTCTTTCCATTTGTATTTTGTCACAGTACTCCTGGTGGACATATTTATTCTCCATAATGACGCTGAAATGAGAAATTCAGTTCTGGGTCATTTGTCTCTGAGCCAGTACTGAACTGGATGTGACAGCATGGTGTTGATAAATGCTGAGCAACAGAAACTGGATGGGGAAGGCTTGATGGCTTTCATCATGATTAACTGGAAAATAAAACATAGTCGAGCAGCCCACAGGTTGCATATGGTTGAGTGGTGATTTGGACATAGATGGGCTGCCCATTGCCCTCTTTCATGACACTGTCCCAAAGACTCTGCTCTATTCAGCAGTGAACAACAAATAATGTTTTCAAATGCACATTTCTCGGTTGGGTCTAAAATTCAGCTTCATATTAAGACCGAGACACACCTGTGGAATTGCCAGTGCTGCTGATTACCTCTGGGCAGTTGAATCAAATCTCAATATTTGGCCAAATGAGATACCATTAGCTAACTACATTGCTAAGTGTGTTACTGTGAGAGTAATGCTCCTATTTCTGTCCATGAAAAAAAACCAAAAAGAGCGCAGTAACACAGATAAATCAAGTTCTCAGCTACAAAACACTATTTTTCAACATAGTCACCACCGTTAGCCATAGATTTTCAGCAGTGAAGAACAAGTGAAGTGGACCTTCATGCCATGCTTGTGAAAATTGTGGAATCATAGAGTCATAGAATCATGGAATGGCTTGGGTTAGAAGGAACCATCAAGTTTCAACTGCCTTATCGCAGGTGGGGTTGCCAACCATGAGATCAAGTACTAGATCAGATTGCCCAGGGCCCCATCTAACCAGGTCTTAAACACCTTCAGAGATGGGGCATCGACAGCCTCTCGGGGCATTCTGTTTCTCCACCTCACCAAACTCTGTGAATAATTTACTCTTGACATCTAATTCTCCCTTTCTTTAGTTTAATACCATTCCCCATGTCTCATCTATATACTCATTTAAAAAGTTGATTTCCCTCATTTTTATAAACTCCTTTTAAATACTGGAAGGCCACAATAGGTCTCTCCGTAGCCTTCTCTTTTCTAGGCTGAACAAGCCCAGCTCCTTTAGCCTGTCTTCATAGGAGGGATCCAGCCCTTACTTAATCTTCTTGGCCCTCCTCTGAACTCTCTTCAACAGCTCATTTCCTGTATTGGGGGACCCAGATCTGGACACAGTACTCCTGCTGGGGCTTTACGAGGGCAGAATAGAGGGCAGAATAGAGGGGGACAATCACCTCCTTTGCCCTGCTGGCCACCCCTCTTCTGATGGAGCCCACAATATGACTGGCCTTCTATTCTGCATGTTAAAATCTGCACCAGTGGAGATGACCCACTGTTTCACAGCTTCTACAAGGCCATCATGGCTGAAACGCACCACCCATCACCTGACTGTGCTAACATCTCCATAAACTTTCAGCAATGATGAATGTCAATGGGTACAATTTTTTCCACATGGAAGAATTCAAACACTCCTCTTTGCTTCATATGCACATTTATGACTGACACCTTTTTGTCAGAAAAACCCTCTGCACTCATAAAGCAACAAAATACAATGTAATATTGGTGAGAAGGTTCAACCTCTACTTCAATACCACGAACATCAGTCACAGAATCACAGAATCACAGAATCACAGAATCGTAGGGGTTGGAAGGGACCTCCAGAGATCATCGAGTCCAACCCCCCTGCCAAAGCAGGTTCCCTACACCAGGTTGCACAAGTAGGCGTCCAGGCGGGTCTTGAATATCTCCAGAGAAGGAGACTCCACCACCTCCCTGGGCAGCCTGTTCCAGTGCTCCGTCACCCTCACCGTAAAGAAGCTATTGCGCACATTGGTGCGGAACTTCCTATGCTCCAGCTTCTGGCCATTTCCCCTTGTCCTGTCTCCGCACACTGCTGAAAACAGTCTGGCTTCGCCACTTTGCCCCCCACACCTTAGATATTTATAGACCTGGATCAGGTCCCCTCTCAGTCTTCTCTTCTCAAGGCTAAACAGACCCAGCTCACTTAGCCTTTCTTCATAGGGGAGATGCTCCAGGCCCTTCACCATCTTTGTGGCCCTCCGCTGGACTCTTTCCAAGAAATCCCTGTCTTTTTTGTACTGAGGAGCCCAGAACTGGACACAGTACTCCAGATGAGGCCTTACCAGGGCAGAGTAGAGCGGGAGGATCACCTCCCTCGACCTGCTGGCCACGCTCTTTTTAATGCACCCCAGCATGCCATTGGCCTTTTTGACCACAAGTGCACACTGCTGGCTCATGGCCAACCTGTCGTCCACCAGGACACCCAGGTCCCTCTCCACAGAGCTCCTCTCCAGCAGGTCATCCCCCAACCTGTACCGGTGCATGCAATTATTCCTCCCTAGGTGCAAGACTCTACACTTGCTTTTGTTAAACCTCATCTGGTTTCTTACTGCCCAGATCTCCAACCTGTCTAGGTCTCGCTGAATGGCAGCACAGCCTTCGGGCGTGTCAGCCAATCCTCCCAACTTCGTATCATCAGCAAACTTGCTGAGGGTGGCCACTACCCCCTCATCAAGGTCATTGATGAAGATGTTGAACAGGACCGGACCCAGCACCGACCCCTGGGGAACACCGCTGGTTACAGGCCTCCAACCAGACTCTGCACCGCCAATGACAACCCTCTGTGCTCTGCCAGTCAGCCAGTTCTCAACCCACCTCACTGTCCACAGTCTCTGCTGTTGTGGGTCAATGTAAGAAAGTAGGAGGTATTACTTTCAGAGCAGATGTCATTGGATTTCAGCACCCACCAACAAGTGTGTAAGACATATGGCTGTCTTGTTCTGCTGTCAATAGCCACGGTTGGTGTAACATTACAGTGTGGATTTTGCTTCTGCTTTATAAAGAATTCCAAATCCAATCTATTAATCTCTCTGATTGGGAATTCTGAAGCCACAGATAAAAATTCAGAGTGTGTTCCTCATCATGATTTCTAGTTCTGGACAATGATAGTGGAGAATTTTTCTTTCCTTCATTCCCTACATGCTCTTTCCTTGTGCAAACCCTGATCCTGTTTTTGGTGGTTGATTGATTTTTTTGTTGTTCTTTCTTACTTTTTAATGCAGGAAATAGTGAAGCTATTCAACTGCGATTAGTAAATGGTAGAAATCACTGCTCTGGGAGAGTGGAGGTGCTTTATGACCAGCAATGGGGAACGGTCTGTGACGATAACTGGGATCTAATTGATGCTGAAGTTGTGTGCCATCAGCTGGGCTGTGGGACAGCCCTATCTGCTGCTTCCTCAGCTTATTTTGGAAGAGGATCTGACCCCATTTGGCTTGATGATGTTAATTGTAAAGGAACTGAAGCTGCCCTGTCTGAATGCACTGCAAAACCTTGGGGGAAACATGACTGTGGGCATGGAGAAGATGCTGGTGTTGTATGCTCAGGTAACTCTCATCCTACATGACACAACTGAGTTTAGGGTGATGCTGTAGATGCTGTAGGGAGCTCTGTTCCCTTTGGAGAAAAGAAAACCCCAGCACTCAGAGAACCACAAGGTAAATGTGGTTTGTACTGCCATGGTCTTCCCTATACTAAAAATTTTCCACTGCGTAAGCCACTGGTAGAGCAGTGTTGGTGCAGGAATTATTTTTAGACTCCCAGGTTCTTGAAGACAAACATAAGCAGCATTTTCTCTACATGATTTATAAAGACAGAATCACAGAATCACCAAGGTTAAAAAAGACTTTCAACATCATCCAGTCCAACCATTCACCTGCCATCAATATTTCCTACTAAACCATATCCCTCAGTACAACATCTAGATGTTTATGAAAGGTCTCCAGGGACGTTGATTCCACCACCTCCCTGGGCAGCCTGTTCTAACAGCTAACCAGTTTTTCAGAGAAGAAATTTTTCCTAATACCTAATCTGAACCTCCGCTAGCACAGGTTGAGACCGTTCCCTTTTTTCCTATCAATGCTTGCATGGGAGAAGAGGCTGATCCGCTCCTCACCACAACCTCCTTTCAGGGAGTTGTAGAGAGCAATAAGGTGTCCCCTGAGCCCCCTCTTCTCCAGACTAAACAATCACAGCTCTCTCAATAGCTCCCCATAAGATTCGTCCTTCAGACCCCTCACAACTTCATTGCCCTTCTCTGAACATGCTCTGGGGCCTCATTGTCTTCCTTGTAGTGAGGGGCCCAACACTGAACAAGTACTCGAGGTATGGCTTCACCAGGGCTGAGTACAGAGGGATGATCACTTCCCTGCTCCTGCTGGCAATGCAATTTCTGATGCAAGCCAGGATGCCATTGGCCTTCTTGGCCACCTGAGCCCATTGGGTTATGTCCAGCCAAGCCTGGACCAACACTCCTAGGTCCATTTCCTCTACACAGCCTTCCAGATGCTCTGCCCCAAGTTTGTAGCATTGCCTAGGGTTGCTGTGGCCGAAGTGCAGGACCTGGCACTTGGTCTTGTTGAACTTCATCCCATTGACCTCAACCCAGATATGCAGCCTGTCCAAATCCCTCAGCAGGGCCTTCATACTCCCTGGTATATTGACACTTCCCCCCAGCTTGGTGTCCTTTGCAAACTTACTGAGAGTGAGCTCAATCCCCTCATCCTGGTCATCAATAAAGATATTAAACAGGGCCAGCCCCATTACCACCCATACTATCTGGGCCTGGTCCCCCAGTTGTCTCACACATGCCATGCGATCTCACTCAAGGTGGTCTGTTCCATAAACTTTCTTGTCATTGAGGTCAGGATTACAGGCCTGTAGTTCCCCAGATCCTCCTTACAACCATTCTTGTAGATGGGACTCATCTTGGCAAGCCTCCTTGGGGACCTCTCTGACTGACCAGGAATACTTGGTAGGTAGTGGAAAGCAGCTTGGCTATCACCTCTGCCAGATCCTTCAGCACTCTTAGGAGGATCCCATCTTGCCCCATCGACTTGTGACAGTCCTGGTGGAGTAGTAGGTCACTAACTCTTCCCACTTGTGATTCCCAATATTCCATCTGTCTGGCCAAGCAGAGGCAGCATATTCCATAACTTGTTAGCAATTTGCAGGTGGGTCAGTGATTACCAATATGATGATTGCTTGGACATCACTGTAGGGAGAGAAGTGTATTGCCCACTGCCTTTCTGGGAACAAGGCACTAATTAGAGTATCAACTCCATAGCCACATACAGAGGCTTTCCTGCCTCTTGTTCACCAGTCTTTGCATATGTCCAAGATTGCCCCATCCTACCTGCACTGTCTGATACTTGTCCTTGTTATGCTTCACGCAGTTGGTGGTTGCTCTCTAATTTTACAGTACCTCTCTGTGGTTTCTGTGAGTCAACATCTCCTCTTAGTTTACTACTGCCTGCAAACTAGGTGTGCATTCGAGTCCTGCATCCTGATCATTAACAAAAGCATTTAAGAGAACTGACCCCACAGTGGAGCCTTCGGGAGCCTGAATAGTGATGCTGCTGAACATTTCATGCTGTGATGATGGAAGAAGTGTTTGTGCTGCTCCCATGTGCAGTATTTTTCCATGTCACAATGTCATAGAATGAAAAACACTATATTCATTGACAAATGGAGAAAAGACGAGCCAGATTCTGCATGAGATTCTTCCCTGGCCTTTATTTTTATTTATTTTTTTCCTTCCTGTAGGTTTTACAAAACCAGCCCCACTCCGATTAGTGGATGGGTCAACCCACTGCTCTGGGAGAATCGAGGTGTTCTATGGCCAGCGCTGGGGAACTGTGTGTGACGACAGCTGGGACTTGGCCGACGCAGAAGTCGTGTGCAGGCAGCTGGGCTGTGGGAAGGCCTTGTCAGCTCCCCATGGGGCTCACTTTGGCCAAGGATCTGACCCAATCTGGCTTGATGATGTCAACTGCATAGGGACTGAAGCTGCCCTCTCTACGTGCAAAGCCAGTCCCTGGGGAAGCCATAACTGTGACCATGGAGAAGATGCTGGTGTGGTGTGTGCAGGTACCCCTAATGCAATGATCATCAAAGAATAAGCTATTTTGGGCCACCCTGGGGCCCAGGTCCTTTGGCACTAATAGGTGCTTGCAAAGAAAGCAGCACAGAGGGCTTCAAATTGATGTGGCTACATCTATAGACAATTACAACCTGTCTTTTCTTATGTAGGTCTTTTTAATGGGGTGCTTCCAGGGGGTAGTTTGCAACCACAGATAGTGGTACACAGTGGGAACACATCTCATTGTGAGGTGTGTTCTCATATCAGTTACTCTACAACCCAATAACAGGCTTTACCTTCTCACTGCATGTGAAGTTTGTGGAGTATTACTGCATAAATCAGCCACAGTACCAACTGACCAAGTTTTCAAGTTCCATCATTCTTCTTTCTCCGGTTTCTCTTCCTTCAAACATTCCCAAAAATGTTTCTGTTAAGGATGGCTGTAGGTCTTCCAGTCACTGCTCTGCCAGTCCTCAGCAGTTCCCGTCAGTGGCTGCTTAGTTTGAGAGGAGGAATTTATCGTTCAAACATCAGACACACAAAAAAAATCATGGAATCATAGAGTGGCTTGGGTTGAAAAGGACCCCCAAAATCATCTAGTTTCAACCGCCCTGTTGAGCAGGGTTGCCAAACAGGCTGCCCAGAGCCACATCCAGCCTTGTCTTAAATGCCTCCAGAGGTGGGGCATCCACCACCTCTCTGGCAGCAAGATGAAGATTTTAAAGTAAAAATGTGTGTTGACTTCACACCTGTGAAGGAAATTAAAACTTCTGGTCAAATTATTCTTTCTTGTGTCACAACTGTCCCAGGAGAGATGCTGCTGAGCATTTAAACGTCTATACTAGGCCACACTGATTCTGTCCTTGAATCTTACTGCTGTTCAAGGAATATTCCTCAACAGCCAATATTAATTGCAGACCTTCACCCAAGCAAGGACCCTGCTCCAAATACTTGATGCTCACCATCAGCGGAGCTTTACAACTTCAATGTATGTTATTGGCAGCCCTCAATCAACTTGTGTCATGCAGAATTGCTGATCCCAACAGCTAAGAGTCCTTACCACAGCCTTAATGGAGGCATGCTTGTGCTCCTGCAGCAATGTTATTTCACTGGTTCCTTCTATGCTCAGCTGACCATTCCACATGACTCCCTCTAGTCTGTTTTACCACAGTTAACAGACTGCAGGCATAACTGTCATCTTCTGAGAAAACAGGGGTTCAAACAGGTGGCTGATTTTCAGGTGAGACTAGCCAGCGAGAGAGGGAACCAGAGACCACTATTCTATGGAACAGAAGCTGCTGCAAAGATCTACTGGTCTGTTATGGAAAAAAATGAGCAATGTCCATGCCACTGCTATCTAGATGTGATCAGCATGGACCAAAATATGAAGGAAAACACAGAAAACTGATGTCTTCACTATATCTCAATTACAGGGTTTGCTGCGCTTCTACCACTCCGGCTGGTGAATGGTTTGAATTTCTGCGCTGGGAGAGTCGAAGTGTATCGTGGGCTGCAATGGGGGACCATCTGTGACGACAGCTGGGATTTAACAGATGCTCAAGTGGTCTGCAGGCAGCTGGGCTGTGGGGAAGCAATCTCAGCCCCTGGCTCTGCTCGCTATGGACAAGGAAATGGAAAAATTTGGTTGGATGATGTGAACTGTGTAGGATCTGAAACTGCCCTCGCTGATTGCCGAGCCAAGCCTTGGGGAGACCACAACTGTAACCATGGAGAGGATGCTGGTGTGGTGTGCTCAGGTACCACTAGTGAATGCCAATGTATGTGGGGTACAATGCAGCCAGTGTGTTTTTGGCAGGGTGCAGGCAGATCAGGAGTCTCCTCAGAATAAGGAGGATGAGTGCTCATCATGCAGTTGTAGGCTGAGATGAAAGGAGAGTGGTATGTTGATGGTAAGGCTGTATTCCACCTGGACACCGTGGCTCAAGATAATACCGAAGGGATGTGAGTCATGGAGAAGGTCTTTGTTATCCCCTTGTGTCCAGGACAGTTATGGAGCCATCCTCGAGGGAGCAGCTTGAGCTCTCACGGGGACTAAAATGCTGTGGATTTGGATATTGAATCCTGAAGGTTGGGTATGTCAAGGCTCGTGAGTTAGGACTCAACACTCCCAACACTCAGGTACCACACATTTCTGTGCCCTGTTGCCGAGGAAGAAATCTGCTATTTGCTATCAAACCCCTGCGAGGATTTTTTGGCTCCTCCACAGCGCTCTGAGACATGTAATGATCCCAAACATTTTGCAATTGTATTTGGTGCAGGTACTGCTGAATCAGCTGCCATCCGTGTCGTGAACGGTCCGAGTCATTGTGCTGGGAGAGTCGAGGTGTTTCATGACCATCAGTGGGGAACCGTGTGTGATGACGGCTGGGATAAAGCAGAAGCCAATGTTGTATGCAGGCAGCTGGGCTGTGGGGCAGCATTATCAGCCCCTGGCGCAGCTCGCTTTGGACAAGGGTCTGACCCCATCTGGCTGGATGATGTCAGTTGTGCAGGGACAGAGGCTGCCCTCTCGCAGTGCCAGTTGCAGGCCTGGGGATCCCATAACTGCAAACATGGAGAAGATGCTGGAGTGGTGTGCTCAGGTAACTCCTTCCTATGCCTCTGTATTACAGGGGAGGATTTCTTTTCCTTGAGGAGTATTGGTGTGCCAGCATAGCTGCAAACTTTGTCTTCATGATGATGCACCTCTGTCACCGTATGGGATATTTCTTTGAAATTTCTCATTTTCTTGAAAACATGTAACTGTTCTTGTACACAGGAGTTGTCCTTGTCTTAGAAAGAGAAGGCATGAAATGGAAGGGAAGGGAAGAGAAGGGAAGGGAAGGAAAGAGAATAGAATAGAATAGAATAGAATAGAATAGAATAGAATAGAATAGAATAGAATAGAATAGAATAGAATAGGAAGGAGGTCACATCTTGGTCTCCTCTTCTACAAACTCTATAACCCAATGTCCCCAGCCACTTCTTGCATGTCTTCCAGAATTTTTAAGAACTTCATTGCCCTGCCTTGCATGCATTCAGTACCCTAACCTTCTTTTTATATTGTAGAGCCCAGAAATGTACACCATATTTAAAGAGGCTGCACCAACACTAAATAGAGCAGGGATGGCACTTCTTTTGTCTGGCTGGCTATGCTAGGGCGCACTGCTGCCTTCCACTGAGCCTGCTTTCACAAGTGCCCCCAGGTCCTTTCCTGCTGGGCTGCTTTCCAGACACTCACTACACAGGCTGTGAATGAATGCGGCATTGCTTCTTCCCAGATACAGCACCCAGCATTTCCCCTTGTCCGTGTTCTGTGTTGCTGACTGCCCAGTGCTCCAATGGATCTAGAACCCTCTGTAAGACCTTACATCCCTCTGGAGAGTAAATAGCACCTCTCACTTTAGTATCAGCAGCAAGCTTGCTGAGGTTACCTTTAATGACTACAAGGAGATCATTGGTAAAAATGTTGACTGGGACTGGCCTGTAGGATTGGGTGGCAGGGAACACTGGTGGTATCTTTCAGATGAAACATCAGTCACTACAACCCTTTGAACAACCCTCTACCACTGAGGCAGTTTATCACCCAGCATGGCAAAAACCTGTTTACCTCACAGCTGGACATTTAGTCCAGAAGGATGCTGCACGGGATGGCAGGGGAGACCTTATTTAAATCCGGAAGGATTACATCTGCTGCATTCCCTTCATCCACCGAGCAGGTGACCTTATCTTAGAAGGGCACCTAATTATTAAGGCAGGACCTTACCCTTCATGAACTCATATGGGCTTGCTCTGTAGCAGCTTTAAAATCCCTTTCAGTAGCACACAGGAATAGCTTTTCCATATGTTTTCCAGGGGCTGAGGTTAGACTGACAGGTCTGTTGTTTCCCAGGTCATCTCTCATCCCCTTCTCCCCTTGATGATGGATGTAACTCTGCCTAGTTTCCAGTCATCAGGGACCTCCCAATACTCCCAGCTCTTTGATTCATTATCCTAACTCATACTGTATTTCCTCTTACTTACATTCAGCAGAATATGGTGCACAGTCTGTTGTGTTCATAGTTTTGAACTGGCAAAGACATCCCAACATCAGGCAACAGAATAATTGCATCCCGGACGGCACTAGACCGTTGCAGGCATTATGCATTTGATCTCACTTTTTAGTCAGGCCAGCGGCGTCTCTGTAACACGTATCCCTGCCCTCTCTGTTTTCTTCAGATATACCAAGAGAAGCTCCACTGCGGTTAACAAATGGGCCAAACCGCTGCAGTGGGAGAGTTGAAGTTTTTTACGGCCATCAGTGGGGAACCGTGTGTGATGACAGCTGGGACATCAGTGATGCTGAAGTTGTTTGCCGGCAGCTGGGCTGTGGGAGGGCTCTATCCACGGCAACTTCGTCTTTTTTTGGAGAAGGGTCTGGCCCTATCTGGCTGGATGATGTGAATTGCACAGGAGCTGAAACTGCCCTTTCCAAATGTGAGGCCAGACTGTGGGGAGCCCATAACTGTGGTCATAGAGAAGATGCTGGTGTTGTGTGCTTGGGTAAGTCTCATTTACACCATTTCCAGATCGAGGCTTAAGGTGTGTGGAGGGATGCCTGAAACGCCACAGGGTTCCCTCTTCCTGTCTTACGACTCTAAAACCAGAGTACTGAAGAAAGAAAGTGCTTCTGGTTGGATGTGCACAACTCCAGTGGTGTTCCCCCTTTTCTCCCTGCTCCCAAACTCACCATAGTATTGTGGTGCTGCAGTCCAGTGCTTGCTGTGCTGCAGAATTCAATTCTGGGACTCTTTCCCATGAATTCAAACTTGAGACTCCTTCCTGTGGGAGCTTCAGATAAATCTGATAGCATTGCAGGACTACTGTGAGTCGCCCTGTTATAGAGAACAGCACACAGCCACTTGGATTTCTCCCTTATATCATTCTCAAAATACCATGACATGCTCTGCGTCTGTTGTTTTTTTCTTCTTCAACACAAAATGTCTTGCGGAAACCTACTGATTCTACTTGCCCTTCCTCTGTCCTTGGTAAAATAATTTTCAGCAGATCTGTTCTCTTTTCCCAGAGTTTTTCCAATATCTTCTCTGAAACCTCTACAGTTCAGACAATTTCCTCAAAATTGTTGCACGGTGCTTCATTGCCACTAGAAGGAAACCCTGACTTAACTATTGATTTAGAATCTACAGTCTCCTGTTTGTCATGCACACTGATACTTATTCTTTGCATCTACCTCTTGATAAGAATGTTATATCCCTTCCTAGCCACTTCATATCTCCTTCTTGAGAAATGTTTTTGAGCCTCTCCTTATCTCCATCCTTCTTCCTGGTTTTCTCCTTGGCTGCTGGGCATATTTTTTCTAATCTTTAATCTTTAAAATGAGGCTTTAGCAGTGCTGATTCACTCTGAAGGTTTGCTTTGGATATCTTGTAGACAGCACTCCCTTTTATACTAAGCTATTTTTTTCTTGGATTAACATGACACTTAAGAGTTTCACTCTCAATCCTTTATATAGCTTTGTGAAGAACTGCCAATTAGTAAACGCTTCTTCGTCCTATGGTCCATCATTTTATCCCCCCCAAATGGTACACTTTTGAACTGTTCTCACTGGAGATATCCTGTTTCTCTACAATTACTTATCCACATCTGGAGAATACCCTGTGGATTTGCTGTCCAAGCACTCATACCTTTCTGAATTCATCACTGTCCTTTTGCAGCCAGTGAAGACTTAGCGCAGCGCGTAGCAGGATTTTCCCCATCCTGATGACATGACCCAAAGCAGATTAAAGGATGTGCAACCCAATAATGCTTCTTTCCTTCCTATGACTACAAAGGGAAATGACTGTCCTCTGTGGAGTTGTAAAAGGGTGGGTTCATTCCCTTGCCAACACAACTTGTTTTGTGTCACCTAAGATGTCCTGTGGTGTCCCATCCTATTTCTAATTGCAGATACCGAAGAATGCCCCCTTCCCAAGGTCCTAAGTCAAGTCTCCAGACTCACTGGATGTCTGGATGCCTGGAATTCACTGGACATGTCAAATACTACTAAGTATAAATGCTCAGGAAAGTAAATAAGCCACTGAAAGATGAAGTCTGGCTGAGGTCAATCATACCCCAGTTTTCTCACCATCTTCCTGGCTAGTGTCTTTTCCCTTGGGCAGTGGAGTTTCCTGGGCACTGCTGTTTTCCTGGTAAAAGGCAGAGAGAAGAAGGCTTCAATCACCTCATATTTGGGAGTGAGAAGCAACAGGACATTTATTTTCCTTAGTTTGGGCCAGCACTACTTCTTGACCTTTGGGTCACGTGTGAGGAAATCCAATAGCATTGAACCTTCTTCTCGATGCTTGTCCCTGGACGTCATACTAAACCAACTAGGGTACACAATGTTTCCTGGTGTGCCTGGAAGGAATGTCTTTGCCAAAATAACTTTCCTTGTTTTTCCTTTGTGTTTCAGGTGTTCCAGAACCAGCCCCAGTCCGGCTGGTCAACGGTTCAAATTTCTGCTCTGGGAGAGTTGAGGTGTTTCATGAGCAGCAATGGGGAACCGTCTGTGATGACAGCTGGGATTTAAGAGATGCTGAAGTGGTCTGCAGGCAGCTGGGCTGTGGGGCAGCCATCTCAGCCCCTGACTATGCTCGGTTTGGACAAGGAACTGGAAAAATTTGGTTGGATGATGTGAACTGTGCAGGATCTGAAACTGCCCTTGCTGAGTGCCGAGTCAGGCCTTGGGGAAATCACAACTGTCACCATGGGGAGGATGCTGGTGTGGTGTGCTCAGGTACTGTTAATTCACGTAATCACAGACCTGCAGAGGTTGGAAGATCCACTTGTTAAAGGAATTTTCCCTCAGTAGATTGCACAGGAAAGCATCCAGGAAGGTTTTGAATATGTCCAGAGACTTCACAACCTTTCTAGGCAGTTTGTTGCAGGGCTCTGTCATGCTCACAGTAAAGGAGTTCTATCTCGTGTTCAGATAGAACTGCCTGGGTTCCAGTTTGTGCACATTGCCCCTTGTCTTTTTGCTGAGCACAAACTCAAAGATTCTGGTCCCAACCATTGAAACCTGCTCATCTATCAACACTCACAAGTGTTGATAGATCCCCACTAAGCATACTCTTCTCTAGGCTGAAGAGTCTAAAATCTCTCAGCCTTTCCTCATAAGGGAAGTTCTCCAGGCCCTGATCATCTTTGTAGCCATGCAATAGACTCTCCCCAGTAGTTCTGTGTCTTTATTGAACTGGGAAGCTCAGAACAGGATACAGCACTCGAAATGTAACCTCCTCAGGACAGAGTAGAGGGAGAGTATCACCTCCCTTGCTTTGCTGGCCACTGTCTTTCTGATGCACCTCAGGATCCCATTGGCCTTCTTGGCTGCTAGGGCACACTGCTGGCTCATGGCCAACCTGTTTTCCACCAAGACTCCCTGATCCTTCTCAGAGACATATAACAAGGAGTGCAGCGATGAGAGGTACATGTGTCACTTGAGGATGTGCTTATTGTAATGTTGGTCTTGCATGAGGAACAAAATGAATGAATCCAGGGGTGAAATAGATGACCTAAGGGATTCAAGACACTGCACAGTGCTGGGGGATATAATAGAAAACTTGTGGAGGTTCCTCTGGAGTGACAGCAGGAAGTCAGGTGAAAGTGACTGGCTCCCAAAACAGGTGTGTGTTTTTTGATAGTTGAATTCACATCTGTAGTATGAGCCAAGTGGGGAGAGGGTAGTCCCCTGTGCTGCAGTATTATGAGCTGGTTATGTGCAGCAGCCTGGCTTTGAGTTATAAGGAAATGGACATTCTGTAAACCATAACTGTACAGCATTATGACAGAGACAGAGGCACTGGGGAATATTCCTGGGAAGACGATATGGTGCAAAAGAACAGGACTGCCTTGGTCATCCTAGACCTCTGCAGAAAAGGCTAGTGATGTGATCCACATTTGTTTTTCACTTCAGCAGAGCTCTGAGCCATACAGTGCTCCTTGACATTTTCATAGAATTATAGCATGGTTTGGGTTGGAAGAGACTGTAAAGCCATTAAGTTCCAATCTCCCTGCCATTGGCTGGTGGCCACCTGTAAGATCAGTTTGCCCAGAGCCCCATGCAGCCTTATCTTTAACACCTCAGGGATGGGGCATACATGACTTCTCTTGGTAACCTGTTCCAATGCCACCAGAACCCCCAAGTCTTTCTGTGCAGCCCTGCTCTCAGTGAGTTTTTGTCCCAGTCTGTCTGCATATCTGTGATTACCCCAACCCAAGTACAAAACCCTGCACTCCGCCATGGTGAACATAATTTGGTTCTTGCAGCTTGTCCATGTCCCTGGGATTTTTTGTGATTTGTTGATTGGTGCTTGTGTTTCTGTGATTGCTGTCTTTTTTTGCCAGGTATTACAGAACCAGCTCCCATTCGGCTTGTGAACGGCCCAAATCTCTGCACTGGGAGAGTCGAGGTGTTTCATGACCATCAGTGGGGAACCGTGTGTGATGACGGCTGGGATAAAGCAGAAGCCAATGTTGTGTGCAGGCAGCTGGGCTGTGGGGCAGCAATATCAGCCCCTGGCGCAGCTCGCTTTGGACAAGGGTCTGACCCCATCTGGCTGGATAATGTCAGTTGTGCAGGGACAGAGGCTGCCCTCTCACAGTGTCAGTTGCAGGCCTGGGGATCCCATAACTGCAAACATGGAGAAGATGCTGGAGTGGTGTGCTCAGGTAACTCCTGCGTATATCTCGGTCTCAAAAGTGTTGAGAAACATGGAAAAATGATTTTCAGACTCAGTAGGAGGTCCTGTCTGAGCTCAGGCTGCTCCTAATGTCTACTATCAGTCACTGTGGTCTATAAATTCATTCTTGTGTAATCTACATGGTCCACAATCACCACCAGAATCTGGTCCAGAATGATTGGGTTACCATGATCAGACCTCCATCTGATAACTGTATCAAGCTGAGTCTCCTGCACATCAGATTCTGAAGGCTCATGGGCTTTTACTAGTGTTGAAAATGGTCCCCAAAACATCCCATCCCTGATGAGGTTATGGGAACCTACCACCTGAACCTGGAGTACAAGATACAGTGCTATATACAACATACAATAATACATACTGGAATGTCCAGCAGAACGAGACACTTAAATCGGATTTCCACTCTTCTGACATGAGAGCTGAAGAATGGCAAAGATTCCCCAAGGCAACTCAGATGGGAAACAACAACTAACTGGAGGTTGCCAAATATATGCATTTGCATAGGTTACATCTGTATTATCCATAGACAACATTAAATTTTTATTCCCAAGCTTGGCAGGGCAGATTGCTCTTCATACAGAGCAAGAATGGTGTTCTATGTCACAAAGTAGTTCAGTAAACTCTTGGAAACATGTCTGCTAGGAAGGGATGAATCAGTATTCCTCCACACTGTGCTGTAAGTCAAGAAGGAATTAATCTTTCTACAAATCTTTATACGGGCTCCCTTAGGTACAGCAAATCCAGGCTTTTGTCTAGGATCAGATGACCACACCTGAAACTGCTGATTAAGTAAAGAAACTCCTGATCGTAGTTTGGCTACTAAGCTTGTACTCAAAGATGGGGACATCATTGAAATGTACAAACTAAAGATGTATTTAATCATTATGACTAGCGCAGTCAGCAGAAAGGAAAATTAGCCCCATCTTCATAATAAACCAACACCTCATCTGTGTGTGTGAGATTGGTTCATTGCACACCACGTAACAAACACATCTTGCAGACAACGAATCGGAAACCTTAAGTCCTAAGTGAGGTATTTCAGCAATGCAGAGCATGATGGAGAGTATGAGGTTGACTATGGGAGAAGCCCTGACCAACCAGGATGTTTTCTTCATCCACTGAGCACCTTGATTGGTACAGAGACACTACTACGTGTCTACTCTCAGCAGGTTTAGGGTCAGGTGCAGCAGGGTATTTATGTGTGCATCTCTCGTTTTATCTTGCTTTCTGTGCAGGCTCTGCAGAAGCAGCTCCTCTCCGGCTGGTGAACGGCCCTAGTCGTTGTGCTGGGAGAGTTGAGGTGCTTCACGGCCAGCAGTGGGGAACAGTGTGCGATGACAGCTGGGACCTGAGCGATGCTGCAGTTGTGTGCCAGCAGCTGGGCTGCGGGACAGCCATGTCAGCCCCAGGATCCGCTTATTTTGGGCAAGGCTTTGGCCGTATCTGGCTGGATGATGTGAAATGCTCCAGCAGGGAATCAGCGCTCTCCGAATGTGCTGCAAGGCCCTGGGGAGTCCATAACTGCAACCATGGAGAAGATGCAGGCGTCGTGTGCTCTGGTAAGCTTCATGCATGCCCCAGCCTGCAAGGCATTTGTAGCAACTAAGCTTCTAATCTGGGTTTTGGGGCTGGTGGCTCTTCGTCCTTTCACAGTCATGGAATCATAGAATCGTTTGAGTTGGAATGGATACTTAATGTTCACCTAGTCCAACGCCCCTGCAACAAACAGGGACATCTACAGGTAGATGAGGTTGCTCAGATTATGGTCCAACCTTCAAGCGTCTCCAAGGACGGGGCATCCACCACCTCTCTGAGGTGTCTGTGACAGTGCTTCTCTGCCTTCATCATAAAAAGCTGTTTTCTAAAATCCAATCTAAATTTCCCCTGCTGTAGTTTGTTCATTCACATCTCTTTCTGAGAGATGTGCCATGGGACGATGATGGAGACGTGAAGTTGGAGCTTGGTGTTTTGAGGGATGATTCCCATCTCTCCATGTGGCTACTTATTTTTCCTTTTTGTGGTTTTGAACTATCACTCTCACTATCACTATCGCTATCGCTATCACTATCACTATCACTTACTTGCTCATATTGCATAAAGAATCTGTGGATGTTCCATCCCTGGACAGAATCTCTGAATCAATATATTGTAGGGGTTGGAAGGGTCCTCTAGTGATCACCAAGTCCAACCTCTCTTCAAAGCAGGATCCCTACTGCAGTCTGCACATGTAGGTGTCCAGGCGGGAGATGTTGAAGGCCGGGTTGGATGGTGCACAGGGCAATCTGATCTGATGGGCAGCAACCCTGTCCATAGAAGAGGAATGGAACTCGATGGGTCCCTTCAAGCACAAGCCATTCTATAATTCTATGATTCTGTGATTCCACTGTCCTATTTCTCTATGATGGATTTGATGATCTTCATAGTCCCATCCAACTCATGCCATCCAACTTTTGGGTGCCTTCCAAGCCAAGCCACTCCGGGATTCTAAGATTTGATGATTCAGTGAATCTTTAACACGATTGTATGCATACAACTAACTTTAAGTGGCTGTGCAGGGTAAAGCAAGCTAGATTTACAGGTCTGGATTGTATGCATTTCTTTCCAGGTGGGATCTAAACATTGCAGATGCTCTAGAGTGGAGAAGAGAGATGGCAGTGCTGGCAAACACGTGTATGACATTTTTTCAACCCAAACAGAAGATATCTTTGAAGGACAGAGTGCACGCAGTACACAAGCCAATCACGACACTCAGATCTATTTCACTGAATTGTAAGCACCAAACTGATGTGCCCAAATCAGGAGCGCGATGGTCCCCTTCAACTAATGAAGAGATACAGGCAGTCACACAGAGCAACTTCAGGCCAACTTCAGAAGTTTCTCTCACTCTACTGACTGTAAATAAGTTATTGCCAGCCACAAATTAAGTTTCAAGACATATTCTCTCTGGGATGGAGGGAATATTTGGAGGTCACAAGTGGGCACTTGCTCTACGACATCTCTTGTCAGATGTCTCTGCCCAAGAGATCACACAGTTCCCATGCCACTTCATCCTCTCCTGATGATATTGCCTCTAGTACATGAAAGCTTTCTTGTTCAGGTGGTACGGATATGTTATATATTAAGGTTCTCTTGTGTAGCCAGAACCCTCCTCCAGAAGAGATTTAGCTGTTGTCACAAATTCCTCATGCAAACTTCCCTCTGAGCCTCTTGGCCTCTCTGCAACATTCCATCCAAGCCTTAAACCATTTCTATGCTGCTTCTCACCTTAATATCCCCAAAATGTATTTGTAGATAAATGAAATTTCTGTCTTGCTCCTGTGAGTCTGTCTGATGCTCTGTGTCATGGTTGTATCACCATGAGCTTCACCTTGTTTCTGCTCTAATGATGTCCAGCCAGTCCTTAAGCAGTGGTCTCCCCACCAGCCAGCCACCCCCCCATTTGAATGTTCAGTGTGACTCTATATGATGTGAGATATCACTTTGGCTAATTTGGATCAGCTGTCTTAGTTCTGCCCCATTCTCACTCCCTGTGCACCCCCAGCTCCTTGCTGAGAAGCTGAAAAGGACTTGGCATTGTATGAGCACCACTTAGTGACACTAAAACACTGCTGGTTGACCAACATTATTCTCATCCTAAGTCCACATCACCATACAGCTACTATGAAGAATAGGAACTCTGTCCAGGATAAAACCAGTACAGGCTGTAATGTCATCTGCCCATAAAAACAGCTTGATTTGACTTGGAGGCACTGGCTGTAAATACTGAGATGAAGACCCTAGCTCTTTGTTTTTCTAGGATAAAACATTAATTCTCTGCTAATGGGCACAAAGCATATTGCATCAAATTACACAAAAAAGATAATAATAACTTGTGTTAGGCATCAAGGCTTGACTGGACATCCCCAAAATGGGAAATTGTCCACCTGTGAAGGGCCAGCTTCAGTCTGTGCAAAGAATGAGAGAGGATAAGGGGTGAATTTTTCCATAAGGGTGCAGTTGATTCTCTATAAGGAAGGGCAAACAAACCTATAAACTAAGCTTGCACTGTGTAATACCCTTCCCAATGATTTTATGGATGGCCTTCTTACAAGACTGAATCTCATTGGAAGGAAATGTTTCTCAGCATAGATACTTCCACGACCTTGGTATTCATGATATTGGAGAAATATTCTTGCCAGATATGTGCTCAGTCACCTGAGGTCCATAAGCAATAAGTGAGGTCATCAGATTTAGGAGAAGTTTATTGAAACTTTGTGATATTTGCTTTTTGTGGGAATGCCGTCTTTTCCATCAATGTAGTTACAACTGAGCTCGCTGATCATTCAAAGGGTGAGGGAATGGTTTTGTCATTCCCTGAGTTCCATTGTGGCAGATGAAAGTTTCTATAATATCTTTGCCATTCTTCTCAGCTGAACTTTGCTGGCCCACCTCATGTGGCAAGATGAGCACAGTCCGATGGGGACAGTGTGGCGCTCACGATGTTTCTGTCTCCTCCAGATTCTTGTTAACTGCAAAGAAAAGGGACAAGGTAAGTGAAATCTCTTCTCAGGAATTCTGCACCAGAATTGCAGGCAAAAGTGATACGGACATTGTTCTACAAGAAGATCTACAGTTTAGATTATATCCATATACGTGTGGATATTGGCAAAGAAACTGGACCCTAGAGCTTTGGACAAGTTCCCATGGGAGCCAGAATGTGGCTGCATGAAGAGCAGATTCTCAGCCCAGTGCACAACACACTGCTTGATCCAGGGCACCATGTGGTTCTGACAGCACAGCGTGGGTCTGAGAAACACCTAAAGCCCAGCAACTAGCTGAAGACCATCAAGGGCTCCTTCTTTCACCCATGTAGGGCCTGTCCAAGATTCTCTCCTAAGAGAAAAAGCATTAGAAGTGAGGAGTTAGGGTCACAGAGGCTTCGGAGCATTCAACTTAAATATTTCTTGAATATGGATGATACAGGGAGGTCTCTCTCCCCAAACAAAGTTCCAGCTGTCTTTCTCCTACTTTCCAGAGATGCTTGTCATTGCCTCCTATCCCAGAAACTGTTCTGCCTTCCCTTGCTGGGAGAAGTGGCTGACGTACCAGGTGACTGTGCTGCCATTCAGTGACACCTGGAAAAGCTGAAGTATTGGATAGAAAGGAATATTACGAGCATTGATAAGGACAAGTGTGGAGTCCTGAACTCTAGGAGGTGGGGTGAAGAATAACAATACGGATTAGGGGATGGCCTGCTGGAAAGGAGCTCCATGGAGAAGGACCTGGTTGTCCTGATGGCCAAAAGGTTGGCCATGAACCAGCAGTGTGCCCTTGCAGCCAAGAAGGCCAATGGTATCCTGGGGTGCATTAGAAAGAGTGTGGCCAGCAGGCAGAGGGAGATGAGTGTCCTCTTCTCTGCTCTGGGGAGGCCACATCTGGAGCACTGTGTCCAGTTCTGGAGTCTCCTCTGACTCTGAGATATTCAAAACCTACCTGACTGTTTTCCTGTGCAACTTGATATAGGGAACCTACGTTAACAGTGGTCTGTGATTCTGTGACCCATCCCATAGTCAGGTTGTCTTTGTGCTCTGCTGTTGCCAGCTGGTCCACTATATCCATCTTAGTCAGATGTTTCCTATTCCTTATGGCTCCCTGCTGTACTCTAAAAGCACAATTCTGAAAAGGAGAGCCTTCCCAGGATTCCCTCGGGATTCTCCTTTTGTCCTCCGCACTCCAGCCTGTTTTGGCTCTGCCAGAACTATTTGTCTCTGTCCTCACATCAGTTCAGGTGTCAGAGGGTTGGATAACTACCTGTGCAGAAAACAGAAGCGTCCTCTCCGTGATAGCAGTCGTGTTCACCCCACGGCCTTGCCTTACAGTCAGAGATGCTTTCTTCTGTCCCTTCGCAATTCACATCATCCAGCCAGATGACATCTGGCCCTCGGCCATAGCGAGCACCTCCCAAGGCTGACAGCGGCGACCCACAGCCCACCTGCTTGCAAACCACCTTGGCATCCTTCATGTCCCAGAAGTCATCACACACACTACCCCAACGATTCTCATGTAAAACCTCAACTCTTCCAGCACATTTGTTTGGGCCATCCACAAGCCGAACTGGTCCAATCTCAGAAATATCTGTCTCTGCAGAAATGCCGAGAAAATAAAGGTTAAGGGAGCATCCCTCACTGCCTGTGGACAGCATGCAGAGGCGTTTGAACACAATAGAGAAATGCCAAGGGATTCCTTCTAAGAGTACCTGGGCTTTTCTGGTGTGGGAATAAAATAGCAGAAAACCCAGAAAAACACTGTGGAGAAAGGGCAGAAGGAGGTTTTTCTGGTATTTATGAATGGCTGCAGGCTCTACTAACTCAAGGAGACTATTGAGCCTTCAGGACAGAGGTGGGACAAGAGACCACAATGGCCTCAGGTAGGAGAAGATTTAATGCCACGTCCATGTGTCACCATTGCATCACAAGGCTGGCTGTCAGTGATGGGATAAGTTCATCAGCCATGTCCCTATTTCCACCAGCAGATATACACAGATCTGCAATGCCCTTTCTAGAGGGGCTCGGGATGAACCCTGTTTCAAGCTGATGTGTGGTGGGATCTGCCTATCCCACTGTTCAGCACATGCAGTGTTGGAGTCAGAGATGGTTACCTGAGCACTCCACACTGGCATCTTCCACATGATTACAGACATTCTCTCCCCATGGCTTTGCTTCACACTCAGTGAGAGATCCTTCTGTCCCTGTGCAGTTCACATCAGTCAGCCAGATTTGGCCTTTTCCTTCTCCATATTTTGACTCTGGCAGGGCTGATAGGGCTGTCCCACAGCCCAGCTGTTTGCACACCACTTTGGCCTCCCGTAAATCCCAGTTGTCATCACACACGGTCCCCCAGACATTGTTGTGAAGCACCTCAACTCTCCCAGAGCAGCGGTTTGGGCCTCCCACCAGGCGAACTGAAGTGGAGATGGTGATCCCTGAATCTGTGGGCAAATCCAGAGAGGGCATGCTCAGGAAGACAGAAGGTTATGCACATGCATGTTTATGCCCCTGCTGCATATCATCTCCCTCCCATGCTTATGGACCTTAACCTCTAGCTTGAGCTGGAGAAAAATGACAGAGCACCACAGTGAGGAGACGGCCTACCAAATTTAAACCTTCTTCTATGGTGCAAGGATCCCAAACCAACAGAACCAGCAGTCGGGGAATAGTAGTAAGGCTACTTTGTAGTAAGCCCTTGTTTCTGTCCAAGATTGTAGCCACATTCATATGAAGGACATCTCAATGCATTGCTAGCAAAAGGAGAATGCAAAGATTACCTGAACAAATTGCACTGGCATCTTCCCCATGGTAACAATTGTGGTCCCCCCATGGCCTTGCCTGGCATTCAGAGAGAGATGCTTCCAACCCTGTGCAGTTCACATCATCCAGCCAGATGGTGTCAGTTCCTCGCCCAAACTTTGCTGCAATTGGGGCCAGTACTGCATCCCCACAACCCAGTTGCTTGCACACAACTTGAGCATCATTGATATCCCATTCATCATGGCACACGCTGCCCCACTGCTCTTCGTGAAGAACCTCAACTCTTCCAGCACATCGGTTTGGGCCTCCCACCAGACGAAGTGGCCCTGGCTCAGGTATTTCTGTTTCTAAAAATGGAATAAATAGGTAAATGAATAAACAAACAACAACAAAAACAAACAAACACAACAATCAAACAAAAAAGCAACAAAACAAGCCAGGGAGAAGTTTTGGAGAAGTCTCTGTGCCCCTGACCACCTGGAGAAAGCAGAATCTCCCACAGTGTACCAAAACTCTCTGCTCATTCCTAACTTGACAAAGGCTCCCCTCCTACCTTCTGGCTAAGAAGAAAGGTTTGTGGAGAAATAAAACCAGGCTGGAGGTTGTCAGAAAAGGGAGAAGACCAAATGTCTCCAATCCCAGCTCTGTAGGGCATGTGATACAGCTTCTCTGGCTCAAGGCGATAGGATGCTAGAGCTCAACAAAGTCACTCTGAATCCCTAACCTCCTAATTGGATGGCTCAGAAGTTGCCCCATAGCTTTTTTAAGACAGAAGAGACACAAAGTAGAAGAGTTCTGGAGGTTACCTGCGCACTCCACACTGGCATCTTCCACATGGTTGCAGGCGTTCTCTCCCCATGCCTTCGACTTGCAGTTGGAGAGGGACCCTTCTGTACCTTTGCAGTCCAAATCACTCAGCCAGATCTGGCCCTTCCCTTCTCCATATTTTGACTTCTTTGGGGATGATAATGCTGTCCCACAGCCCAGCTGCCTGCACACCACCTTGGCTTCCCGTAAATCCCAACCTTCATCACAAACAGTCCCCCAGACATCATTGTGAAGCACCTCGACTCTTCCAGAGCATCTGTTTGGACCATCCACCAGGCGAACATCAAGTGTGCTGTTGTCTACATCTGGAGAGAAAAGATGTCCCAGGATGAAAGTGGGGAATGAGAAAGAAGGCTCTTCCTTCCCATACAGCCTTTATTTAATTCCAAACCAAGATGTTTATTGCCAAGCCTAGCATGTAAAATCTTAGTTTGATTGAAACATGGTTTTGATTTGAGAATGGCCAAATGCTACACATGTTTATATGACCAGAAGTCCATCTTAAAAAACAAATCACAGGGTTCATTTTCATCTGTAATGGGAGAAATGGAGCCACCCCAAAACTCCCCCAGTGTTCTTTTATTGGGTGAGCTTCCCCAGGGCTAAGGCTAGATGCTGATACAAGGCACTGGGCTGCTAACAAGGAAGAGAGAATTGAGAATTTTTCACCCTTTCCCAAAGGGAAGGGTTGAATTTCCTCAATTAGAGGCAGAGTTTGCAGGTACACAGCTATTACTGATCTGAATATGGTCAGTGTCTAGAACTGGTAAGGATCTGCTCGATTACTTGGTGTTGGTCCTGTTATAGAATCACAGAATCACAGAATGGCCTGGGTTGGAAGGGACCTTAAGGATCACGAATCTCCAGCCTCCCTTCCACATGCAAGGCCACCAGCCTCCACATTTAATACCAGACCAGGCTGCCCAGGACCCCATCCAACCTGGCCTTGAACACCTCCAGGGATGGACGGTGCATTCATAACCTCTCTGGGTATCCTGCTTCAGCATCTCACCACTCTCATAGTAAAGAAAACTGAACCCAGGAGGTAACTCAATGCCTATCAAGACTTGCCCCCCAGTTGCTGATCCTCAAATCATGTCTGCCACGATTTCTATCTCTAGATAAAGAGTATCTCTAGATACTATCATCCCTTTGCATGGGTCTGGGAGGGAATAACTTGGACCGACATGAATGGGTGTCTGAAACCTGAAACACCTTCTTCCTCGTTCATGGAGGAGTTGAGAGAATATTCATATGATTGAGATCAGACTTCAATATTGAGGATATTAAAACTTCTGTTTTAACTTTGCTCAAGTAGTCAATGCTTTACCAGTGATTTCACTCTTTACTGTTCCTTTCACCCAGAGATCTGCACCTCATAAGGAGGAGGTAGAGTCAGGTCCTCTCAATTGGCTGATCAGGAGAATGTGCTTAACAGAGACAAAATTATTGTCGACAGTAAAAGGATTTGGACCAAATTCTCTTTGTTTCTGAGTATGAAGCTTGAATCTCTTGATTATGCATAGCATCATTCTGTGTGACATTTTATGACAGAACTGAATGCTCACTCACAATTCCTCTGACTGATACAAATACTGACCTGCCAGCAGGACTCCTGCAAGGGAAGCTGAAATAAAAGAAATGCAGGATGTTAGTGTGAGTCTAATTGGTTCACAAAGCATGGAGATTCAGGAAAGCAAGAGACAAGGCAATAGATGAGCTTCTGAGAGCAATAGAGATCAACATTGTTCTCAGCCACCCAAATCCTGCCCCCAAATGTTTTTCCTGTCTCAGTGCATGTGACTTTTGTGATTGAGAAATCAGATAAAGAAAGAAAACGTGAATGTATGTGTATATAAGTGAATATGTGAGCACTGGGAAAAAATTAAGTATTTGGGCAAATAATGAGGAAATTATATAAAAGAGCAATTGAGATTCTACTGATCCATAGTCCATTGTCCAATGAGAGTGAGTAGTTTTCCAGGCAGCTAAATTATCTAGGCTTCTGCAATAACCAGTGAAATGACACATATCCCCCTCATCCCCATCCTAGGGTGGGTGAAATGCAACATGGACACTAACAATCATAGGGTCAAGCAAAGAAGTGTCTTTGAAATGGAAACCTGTTCAAAGTGACTACTGCTTCATCTGGGGGTTGGATAGATGCTGAAGCAAACCGTGGAAGGGAGAGCAGAGCTTGCCAAGATCTATTTGTCCTGGGAAGTCAGGAGAAGGGAACTTTGTGCGCATTGTGGAAGGTCAGCAGCAAAGAAGAGCTCAGTGCAAACAGCAGTTTCTGCTCCTAAATGTGGCAGGCTGGAAAGGTCCCAAGCAATGATTAAAAGCCTGAGGGAAGGGCAGCATTGCTGACACCACAAGTGGCATTAGCATTATAGTCCATTTTTCCACTTTCTTTCAGATATTTTTAAGATTTCCAGTTCTGCTCCCATCCCTGACATGTGGAAACCTACAGATGCTGTGAATCTACATAAAAAGGGCAGGGAACCCAGCCATATGCAGTTTTCTTATAAGGGTTGGGACTCAGGTTCTGAATGAGGTACTTGGGGTGTCGAATAGGAGCAGCACCCAACTGTCCAGCTATGGATGTTCCGAGAGAGGGGATCTGAGCATCCACACTGAGCTGTCAGATATGGATGGCTAATTGCAGGCATCTAACCTAGAGAAGGAGGATTCAGCTCACTGCAGACACCACCAACTGCATTTCGCTTCCTTGCAATGTCACATTTGCTTTGTGTAATAGAAAAAAAAAAAAAAAAAAAAAAAAAAAAGCAATAATGGCAGAGGAGAACAACTGGCAAAGGTATGCCAAGATAAAATCAAAGAGAAAAGAACTCCACTTACCCCAAAGACATGGCAGGAGGATGAACCCCATGTTGATCACAGTGAACACTACAGGAAGGAAGCAGGACATGTACCCAAGTAACGGGGTATTTGAGAATTCCCCACAGCCCTGGCTCCTCCCCTCCATCCCAAAAACTCCCTCCATTCCTGCTGACTCAGCAACTAGGCGAAGCCAAACCTCTGCCAGGAATCTTGTGCCATTAGCCTCACGTAGGCTGTAGGATTGTGAAATTGGACGGTTTTGGGAATCTGATGAGCAAACAATCCTCTCAGCTCAGCTCAGCTCATTCTGGATCATCAATGGCAGGGATGGAAGCAAACATGGAATTCTGAGTTACCTTCCAGTGCCAAGGCAGAGCTGGGAAAGTGAATTTCATGTCTTGCTACTAATTCAGAAACAAAAGAACCATTTTCTGGTGGAAAAAGCAGCAGCTTTTAAGAAGAGTTTTTTCTTTTCTCCCACTTTTTCTCTCATATTTGTCCCAGAAGTAAGGAAATTTCATGGAATTCTGTGGTACCGTTTCCTTGTGTTCAGTGTTCAGTTCATTCTTGTGGTCTTGGGAATGCCAGGGAGGCAAGTAGCAGGTTCCACAGTCATAGAGATTGGAAGGGACTTCTGGAGACCATCTTGTCCAACCTCCCTGCTAGTGTGGGTTCCCAAAAGTAGGTTGCACAAGAGGGGACAGACAGTTCAGCAGGATGTGCTTTGACAGGACAGGGAGAAATGGTTTCAAACTAAAAGAGAGGAGATTCAGATTGGATACAATTAGGGCGGTGAGGCACTGGAGCAGATTGCCCAGGGAAGTGGTGGATGCCCCATCCCTGAAGACAATCAAGATCAGGCTGGACCAGGCTCTGAGCAACCTGACTGAGCTGTAGATGTCCCTGTTCATTGCAGGGGAGTTGGACGAGATGACCTTAAAGGGTCTCTTTTAGCTCAAATTATACTGTGATTCTATGGAAGCATTGAGGTGCGTTTTGAATATCTCCAGACATATCTCCAGACTCCACAATCCAGACTCCACATATCTGGGGAACTTGTTCCTGTGCACTGTGACCTCAAAGTAAAGAAACTTTTCCTCATATTCAGATGGAAATTTCTGGGATCCAGTTTATACCCATTGTCCTTGTCATGTATCTGAATATGAACAAAAGAGTCTTGCCCCATCCACTTCACTCCCTTTGGATGTTAACAAATGTTGATAAGATTCCCTCTTAGTCTTCTCTTCTTTATGTTGAACAGAGCACTCAGCCTTTCCCCTTAGGGGAGATGCCCCAGGTCATGATCACTGTTGTGGCTCTTTGCTGGATTCTCTGCAGTAGTTCCCAGTTTGCCTTGAACTGAGGAGCCCAGAACCAGGCACAGCATTCTGAATGGGGCTTCCCCAGGGCAGAATAGAGGGGGAGGATCACTTCTCTCACCCTGCTGGTCATGCTCTATTTAATGCACCCCAAAATACCATTGGCCTTCTTGGCCACAAGGGCACACTGCTGGGCCTCCTGGATGCCCAGGTCCTTCTCTGCAGAGCTCCTTTCCAGCAGATCATCTGCTACGCTGTACTGATGTGTGCAGTTATTCCTCTCCCTTTGGTTGGAGGACTCCATCCTTGCCCATGCTGAAAATCATAAGGATCCTCTCTCAACCTCATAGGTTCCGCTCCCAGGTCCCCTATGTGGATGGACCACCCATGGCCAGGTAGAGACACGATGCTGGAGGGATATGCTGATGCTACTGTCATGTGTGGGATCTTCCTCGTGCCAAATTTTTGTGCCTGGAAAATGCATTTAGACACCATGCATGCTCAGCAGACATCATCTATCACCCCTTAGAGCTGGCTGAATTCCTTTTATGGCTTCAGACATCTGCACAGGAAATGTCTGTTCAGGAAGAAAATACTGCTGCAGATGTATTTCACCCAGAGTGTGCATTAGATGGAAAAGCTGAAGAATTAGTTCGACTGGGATGTACTCTTCTGCTTAGAGTGTGCAACCCAGAGGCTGTTTACAACACATCATTCATGTTCATATTGCATTTCATAGCAACTCTATGTATCGTCACAACCAGTTCAGTGCAGCTGGGCTCTGCCTCCATAATGGTTGGTCTCAAGCAGGCCCACTGCTGGACAACAGCTGGCAAACACCTTACTTGAAGGCTGATGCTTACATCCAGTCACTGACGTGCAGGAGAGGTCTCAGGGCTGCTGAGAAGATGAGGGTCACACATTTTACACATAAATGAGACTTCTTGTTACAGAAGTTTCAGGTGAAGTTTGTTTTTTTCACAATCCCCACATTTTATTGATTCAGTTGTGCTTTGATACTGATCCTTAGCTTCTCTCTGCCTGTGAGAGTTTGACCAGTAATTCCTGCTTTGTATTTGTAGAGTTGATTGCTTGCTCGATAGTTAAATTCAACAAACTGATGTTTGCTGATGACTTGTAGCATGTTGCCTTTTGGGTGACTACAAACAGAAGCACTAGCTTTCTGCTCAATATTTTCCTGGAATTGAATTTAGACTGAATCTTCTAAAATTATCTACAGTTCCATCCTTCCTTCTCTCCCTCTTTCCCTTTCTTTTGTCCTCTCTTGGTCATGTTTTCTCTTTATTTCTCATTCATTCATTCATTCATTCATTCATTCATTCATTCATTCATTCATTCATAAGCACATACACTAGGGCAAACCAACCAGAACCTGGCACCTCCCCATCTCACAAGCACTGTTAAGGATGACCACTGCTATTTCCCCAAATATTTAATGGTGATTTTGGAAAGGATTGCGATTTTAAATTCACATCAAAATACCTGTCTCTCCTAAGTGTGCATTCTATATTTCAACCTGTCTAACATCTCTTTCATTATTTTAGCTGTGTCATAATAAGAAGAATTTCAGCAAAAATGGAAGTGGAAATAAGTCAACACTTCACTACAGTTTGCACACGCTTTCACTATCTTCCCGTCCTTTCTGCTTTCCTAATAAACTATTTCCCTACTCGTTCCCATCTTGTAAATATGGTTTTGCAACAGAATGTTGTTACCTGCTGTACCCTTTGCTCTACCTATCTCATTTTGCACCCTTGCCTCTCTGATTTTGATCCCATATGCCATTCTGTCATACTACGTCTTAGAACCTTGGCCTAATTCACTTGTTCTGAAGGATACTTTTTTTTTTTTCTCTATTTATGGTATTAATGAGATCTTGGATATAAAATGCAAGTGATGGTCTGTGAGTTTCAGGACCATGGTTAAGGGAGCAGTGATTTTCTTTTTGTGGCCACTGAAATTGTGAGGGTCCTTATGTTCATAAGACCGGGGAGCTTGGTGAGATTCACTCCAGAGTTCCAGAGGAATCAGCAGATGTTATAAATGGATTTATCTCAACAGTCCACTAAAGGCAAAGTGGGAATGTGGCATGAGGGAAGATCTGGGAAACTACAGACCTGTCTGTCTAACCTCAGTCCTTGGAAAAGTAATGGAGAAGATTGTTTTGGCTGCTGTTGAAGAAGATTTCCTTTGTCAGTCATAGCAGGCATAGGTTCATCAAGTGCAAGTCCTACTTCACTAACTTGATCTCCTTGTATGATTAGAATACCAGTTTGGTGGATGAAAGGATAAGCTCAGCAGCAGCTTAAACACCAGTAAGGAATCAGCACTATTTTCATCAAAAATGCAAAATAGAGCTCTGTACAAGAGTCTATGGAAAAATAGTACATATAATGGATATATATATCTCCCAGCCAAAACTATGACAAGAAGCATTTGGATAATGCCCATAACAGTATGTTTCAGTGTTTAGTTAATTGTGAAGAGATCGGGCTGTTGGGCCCAATCATCTTTTTAGGTCCCTTCCAACTGAACTATTCTATTTTATTCTATGCCTGACCTTATGCTTGGGCTCAAGGGGCAATGGGACATTACAGTGACCACAGTGACCACTGTCTCTCATGACCTCCATGCTGCATCCCACAGAGGACCCTGTGCTGGAGCAGGTGGATCAGACCCCAGCTCTGATGCATCTCCTCAGGAAACCATGACAATAAGCTAAATATCTTGATTTTATGACAGCCATACATTTGATTTGTCCAATGCATTCACAGCAGGGAAAGCAGTGACTTTGGCTGCTTTAGCATCATCACTATCAGTCTGTTATCAACATGGGACAACAAAGACCTCTTGCTTCTTTAAGCAGGTGATCAGTTTCTGCAAAGATAATTAGTGTCCGAGTTGTTTTCTAATAACATCATTACTATGTTGTGAGGATCCAGATTTAGTATCATTAGCATTTCTAATGTAAAAAATCAGACATTTTCCTTTCACCATCAGAACTGGGGGGGAATTGGAATATACCAACAAGGGTCTCCATGTATCTGAGGAGATATAACCCGACACAAGTGAGTCATGCTCTGCTTGCATTCTCCCTCTGCAGACCGTAAAAGCACCTAACACTATCCATGAGCACATATTTCATTTTTTATGTGTTCATCTGGGCTCTGCATTTAGAAGTGAGTTAAGAGGAGAAAGAACAATCATGAGGTGCACACCTGTATTTGCTGCATTTTTATTAGGCTCTTCTCCTGCTGGAAAAGGGGTTGGTGAGGCTTAAAATTTTGTTTCCTGAAGCCACCAAAGCATTTTTGTGGTCTTGTACTGTAGACCTTTGTACGCACCATAGCTCATCGCACCTGGCCTCTATCTAATGCTTTAATATCTCCAAAGTCAACTTGGGTGCCATACATGCACTGAATGATGCTGGAGACACCACACAGTGCTTAAGACATCTTTACTGGGATATGAACATGGCCTATTGCTCCACAAGTTGCTTGATAATCAGCTTCTCCAAAGCCCGGCTAAGGCACTGGCCCAAACCCACAGAATTAGCAGGCTGACGGGAGAGTAACATCATGCTTAGTGTAGAATGCATCACACATAGCTCCAATGCAAACATATAAGTTTGCAAAGATATAAGAACATATAAGAATGCAAAGATATAAGTCAGGCAATCAGCACATGAACTAGGTCACTGACCTGTAATTTATGTAAGAGGAAACAATTTTGACCATGGTTTTGTAGGCACCTCTTAATGCTGTGCCACATGTCCTTTATTTCTAAGCTCCCACGCTAATGATCATTAAGCAGAACGTGACTGGCCTGGATGGGTGCACCATAAAGGCAAGTCAGGCTGCACCAACAACAGGGTTAGTAGTCTTCCCTTAGGTCAGGTCACCTTCTGGCTATGACACTGCACAACATGAACATGCCAGTGCTACCAATATGGAAGGCACTGCTCACTGTCCGTAGGATAACTTTCTATGGCTGGATAGATCAGGTGGTGTCTGTCAAAGGTTGGATTCATGCCCAAGCAACACTGGCTGGATGTCCAGGAAGTAAAGCTGTGTGCATTTCTACAAGCTGTATTTTGGCACTTATAAAGAGCTGGGTTTCCCTGTATGCTCTGTGGAGGCTTGGAGATAAACAAATCACAGAACCATGTCTGAGCCAAAATGCACAAAAGGTCTTCTCTTTCTTTGATATCCCTGAGTCCTTCTTTAGTGTTTGACATTAAAAAGTCTTTACAAGTCTGACTGTCTGTGATGCACTTGGCTATGATCTTTAGGTAGTTCCTGGTCTGCAGCACATTTTTCCCATTCACTGACAAGGCTGAGCTGTTAAATCCCCATGATACAGCACACAGTTGTCTTTGCAGCAAACTGTACACCAACATGTTGCAGCCATTTATACTCCTGGATCCAACTCCCTGTACCCACCTGCAACCAGTTACCCCAGTTGCCAATACATGGCTGATACTCATTACTCAGATGGCCTCAGTTAGGTCTGGATCCTGGTCTCTGTCCCAAGGAAAGGCCATGTCCAAACCACTCATCTTCTCCTGGTAGATTTTGTTGAAGGTCTCACTCTGTGCCACTGTGAAATGGTTCTTCCAGTCCCCACAGATGCCTGAGGAAGGAATGTTTCTGTTTCAGAGCACAAACCACTGTACAATACTCCTTCCTGCGGTTTTTGAGTGCAGTTACCACTCTGAAGAGCTGTCCAAAATGAATAGCCATCCCCACAGACTGAGTTCGTCTCACCTATGTGCACATCCTGCTGACATCCCCAGGCTCCCCATGGGGACACCAATACCCAGCACTTCGATGGGGCCCTCTCCACTCACCCTTCCTCAGGAACTGGCCTTTGGTCTGGTCCATGATGTCTGCAGGGAGCAAGATGGAGCTGCACATAGGGTTTTGCCTCATGGCCGTGAAGGAGGCATTTTGGACTACTGAGGAGATAGCATACTCATCCAAATTCTGTCCCAGAAAATGGCAGAGGCGTCTCACACTGCCTTGCAGGTCCTTAGGGACACAGAATAAGCCTGTTACCACCTAGGGTGATGCATCAGCACATCTGGAACAGGTGGCTCTGCCAAGATCATTACCTGTTTCAGCTCTTCATAGGTGATGAAGAAGAAATTCTCCCTGTCCTTCATCTCCATCCAGCCTCGGACATGTTCAAACCAGGAACCATGGGGCACTGATGGGAGACAGAAGGCACAAAGTCTATGAGGTGATCATGGCATGGCATGAGGCGTGCAGGGTAGAGGAGGGGACTCATTAAGCAGGGAGAAGATAGACAAGATGCAAAACTGAGCAATAGCATCCTGAAATCAGCTGGGACTGGGAGGTTCTGCTATTGCAGATGAGCAACGGGGTCTTCTCCAGCCACCTTTCTGCTGATGGTTCCTTGCTCAAACAGATGTTGTTGAGACAGTGCTGCTTCCACAGGAGCAGGAACAGACAAAGACCGTGGTGAAAAGGGGTTGGAAGGATGCCAGGATTCTGGGACATGGCTTTAAAAGCTCTGCTGTCCAAGACTTCCAAGAGAAAAACGAAATCTGTAGAAGGCAGGCAACTTAAAAATCAAATCTGTATGCTTTTTCTGTGCCTTGCAGAGCACTTCACCTCTCTCTTAGAGGATGTTCCGTTTCACAGGCATCATCAGTGGACCACAGGAAAAGATTGTAGAGATAGAGGTGATGGGGAACTCCCAACATGCCCTGAGCAAGCACAAACCACACTCACATTCTCCACTAAGAAAGTCCCTCAAGAACTGCTCAAAGGACACGGGGTCCTCATAGCTGTTGCACATCTGGCAGAAGTAGAAGTAGGAGACGACGACATCTCGAGGATCCCGTAGGGTGTAGACAACCTGGGGGAGAGTGCATACAGGAGTAAGATGCTCAGAATAGAGGGAGACAAATTGCAGGCAATGGCACTGGGGTAGATCTGCAAATGGAAGGGTCTGTCAAAGGAGGATCAATTCAGTGCACGACTCAATAATGTAGATCTCAGGCAAGGGTTGAGGAATACGTAGGCTCCCTAGAGCCACTGGAGATTCCCAGAATATCCAAAGGTGCAGATGTGAGATGGGGGCAATGATCCTCCCAAGCTCCCCTTCAGACACTGCATGAACACCCACCCCACAAAGGCATATACAGGAGATATGTTGGATATACCTTGGATTCTATGATCCCACCTTGGCAGTGGAATGGGAGAAAGACTTGGGGAAGATGTGCCTGGGTAGGTGGCAGGTCAGCAGGCGAGGTGAGGGGTAGCTGAGGGCTGCCTCCAAACCCAGGCGGGTTGAGAACCAAGGCATGCGGTCAGAATTGAGGACAGTTTGGTTCCAGCTGGGGTGGCCATGGCTGCGAATGAGGCTCAGGATCTCAGTCATCCACACGGTGCCTGCCAGGTACAACAGAAATATAGAGCAAGGGATTTACCCGGGGCTTCAGGATGCTTGGACCTCAGCAGCAATGCCACCAGCAAGTCTGTTCCCCCTGAAGAAACTGCCTCCTTGCCCATGCACAACCACTGTGCTATAAATATATACGTACATATATCTATCACCCAAAACATTCCTGTTCCCATCACAAGAGAAGATTCACCTTCTGAACAACAACTGAACTGCTCCCAAAACCCCACAGACCTTCTGCCATAGATCTCCCCACAAAACCTATCCAGAACAACTCTCCCAGCCTCTCTGTCCTCCCTTGGGCATCCCGTGGTACCAGATTTAGGGTAGGTGATGTTGAAGACGTCATCGTCCCGCACCAGGAACTCGTTGTGGGCAAAACTCAAGCTGTGCACGGAGTTGTAGGCAGGAGGGAATTTAATGCCTTTGTACGTCACGTAGTGCATCGGCATCGGGCTTGGATGGCAATTGGGTGCTGCAGCTCTGCAGGCCTATAACAGGGAGAGAGAGGGATAGGGCACTGAACTCCAGATAGGAAATTTCTTCCTGCATAACCATTCCCCAAGAGGAGAAATTCCATCTCCCAAACATCAGAAGAGCTCTGTGTTACACAACAACACGCTCAGATATTCTCTAATCCTTCCTTATGGGGATCCACATGAATGACTACTTGTTCATAGGACATTTAAGGAGCCCTCAGGCTAAATCTCTGTTAAGGGATCAACTTCAACTCCTCCTCCCTTATTGCCCCATGTGTTTACCTGCCCTCACAGCTGGGATGGGTGCATAGAAGCTATCTTAAGAAGAGCCTGGACAACCGGGTGACAGGAGGCAGTTGGAAACCCAAACTCTCAGTTTTCTACACAAAATACAGCTCTTCTTCCAGAAGCTCAGAGAGAATCAAAAGTGGAGGGAAATGGTTTCCTTGTTGCACCATTCCAGAGCAATGATTAACGAGATCCAAAGTCCAACAGCCACCCCTTTCCTGTAAATCAGTGAGCAGAGCTAGTCCCGTGTGTTCTCTGCCCCAAACCCACTGCAAGAACCACACTTTTCTTCTGTGCCCTTATGTTTTCCCATGGACTCTCCATTTTCCTTCAAAAATATATAAAACCATTAATGGCTTCCTCCTGCAGCATCTGCATTTCTTACCATTTATACATCGCACAGCTGCTCTGAAAAGCCCACAAGCACTTGAGCCTCCCTATTCTCATGAGCTGAAGATCCTTTCTCTATTGTCAAATGAGAAACCTTTGGAACGGCATTAAAGGGAGAGGAAGAGGCTTCTGTAGATCCAAGGACAGTGCTGTTTAATGCCATTAATTAGAAGCAAGCAAAATGCAAGCAATACTTCTTGTAAAAAGGCAGCCATGTGGTCATATGTTAAACTAAAAGCATTTTCTAAATGGAAGGGATGCAGGAAGTTTTTCCTTGGGGGAAAAAAAAAAAAGTAGTTTGACAACTTTGTGTAAACTTTGTGTAACACAGTGTGCTGATTAATTAGACCAAAAAGTAAATAAAATACGTAATAAATGTAAAAAATTTTTGAGAAGTAGTAAATATTTTATTTGAGTGCACAAGAGAGATGGTTTTTAGGACAAACAACTAAAACAGTGATTTCCCTTTTGACCACGTATTGTTTTCAAAGCAAACAGGAGAAAATGGGATTAAGAAATGTTTAAACACTTCACAGAGGAATGTTAACCAACCACAGGCACAGTGGGACCAATAAATTCACTTAACCCCTTTGTTGCTCAGAGTTGAGAAACAAGTTCAACTAAACTAAAAGCCACAAGGAAAGCTTCAAAACATTACAAAGAATTATTTTTCCCTTGCAGCTCAAGGGAGACTCCACATCTTTACCTGAAGATCTGTCTGTCCTTTTATAATTTGTGGCTAATTAACAACTGTAGGCTTGCCTACCTCCACAGAGAAACTATGCTAGTCTAAATGGTCATTAAAAAATTGGGCAATTAGTTTGTTTGTAAACATATTCATTTTGTATATATAGTTATTTTAAAAAATAAAATCAACACGTCTATTCTAGAAATACGTTTCATCACATTTTAAAGACATTGAAATACTCCCAACGTTGTCTGGTGAGTTAAGGGATAGCGAACACTGAAACAGACAACAATAAGTTGTAAATATTTTGAATTTTTCTTATTAATATATCATCCACGCTGCTGGAGCAAAAGAAACAAAAAGTAAAGAAAAGGATATTAAACTGCAGCCAGGTCTTTCTATGTTAAACTTAAAGGCAAAAGCTAAAATTGTCGATGTTTTCAAGTAAAAATATCAGCATTTAATTATTGGAAATTCTGTTTTTTATATCACAGTTAAGAGAAATTTAGGAGCATTTGAGAGCTATGAATGATTTAATGCCTGCTAACCTTTCAGAACAGAACAATGATGTGTGAATTAAAAAGTTTAAGGATTTAGAAAGAAACCACAACTGTGTCCAGTGAAAACCTGAATTCAAAATAATGTAGAGTTCATTTAAATCAATTAAGGGAGTTAATTTAAATTACTTCTTTAATTTAAGGTTAATTAATTAATTTGTTATAGAGAAGTCAAGGCTCACAGAAGAAAAAGTATTCATGCTAGAGGGAAGCAGAATTCACACGTCCAAGGAGCATGTGCGATCACCCCACTGCTTCTTCTCCAAAGAGATCACGTTGAGTGGAAATTAAAAAGTAAATAAAGCACCAAAAAATCAGGTTTGGATCTGAAAATAAAATCAATTTTAATTTTAATTCATTAATTAATTAATTTTCACTGATCTCACCTAAAAGTTGTGCAGTGTGGGGCAATATGAGTATGCTGCTGATTTTGACTGCACAGTTACAGCAATTCTAAAAACTTACTCTAACTGTGGGTATCCTCTGATTAGGGTTAGGGTAAAGGTTATGTTGAGGGTTTGGTTTAGGCTTAGGGTAAGGGTTATGTTTAGGATTGATTAAAGTTAGATTCAATTAAGGTTAGCATTAGGATCAATTAGAGTTAGGGTTAGGGTTATGTCCAATTAGGCTTAGGGTTAGTGTTAGGGTTAGGGTTAAGGTTAGGTTAAGGTTTAGTGTTAGGGGTAGGATGAATTAGAGTTAGGTTAAGGGTTAGCATTAGAGTTAGAATTAGGGATAAGTTTAGGATCAGTTAGGACTAGGGTTAGGTTTTGAGGGTATTGGCAATCTTGTCTGTTTTTGGCGTGGCTTCTCAAAATCCTCCTGCTTGCACTTCCTCCATTCCTCTTTCCTTTCCTTTCTTTTTTCCTCCTGCATTTCTTTTTATTCCCTCCTTGGAGCACATTCATATCTTGGGTCTGCTTTGCCTCTTAGCAAGCTCCACTCAAAGAGCTGAATCATCCTTGAAATCACCTGCAAACAATCAAGATCATTTTCCCTGCCCTGTTCTTGTGCTGAGGAGACTGACATTATGTATTTGCAAAGATGTCTGTGAGTCTGGTGATTATGCATGTTATTGGTTAATCCTAAATCTTGATGCCCACAGCAGTGTGGGCGAAAGGCATGGGAGCACTTCAGAGATTCTCAAAGTGAATGCAGAAGGAGGGGTTTGGAGAATAGTGTCATGACATGGGCAGTCATGTTGGGCACCAACCCAACAGATGCGTGCTGTTAACACCATCTGGGATGAAAACAAGGGCACAGGGAGATTCTAGGTACATTTAAAACTCCATTTCTATTGACATAAATATGTGTATTTTCAAATGGAATATGCTGAGCTGCAATCAGACATTCAATTAAAAAATTGGTCACTTCACTTTACCAGAATGTTGTAAGAGAAAAATATCCCCTGCTTCACAGTCATATCTTATTCATGCCAGCACATTTGTGAGCAACTATTATCAAGAATGAAGGACAGGAAGAGTAGCATTTCATCACAAATCTATGATGAGCATAGTGAGAACTCACCATGTTTTTGTTACTCTCTTTTATATCTGAATAAAAATACTATAAATTAGAATGTTTTGTTACTTATATACATTAACTATATCTCATATTTTATGAGGGCTGCTCCAAAGGTAATGCCTCTTCGTTTAATATTTTGGAGCACGATGCCAAAGGCAGATGTTGATGCTGTAGAGACTGAACTTTCCCACCAATATTCTGTTAAATGTTGTTGCTGTGTGATAGATGGCAGCAGAGAGGCAGTCTGACAAAATGGTGACTGACATGGAAGTGAGTATGAAGCAAAGGGATGATATTCAGTTCCTCCATGTGGAACAAAAAGGCACCCATTGGTATTCGCTAATGCTTGCTGAACATTTATGGAGGCCAATTAGTGGATGTGAGCATAGAGAGGCAGTGGTGGTTTTCACCACAAGGCATTTCAGCAGTGATGGCAGTGACAGCAGTCACATCTGCTTGTGCAGATTTTTATGAGCACGGCATGCAGGCTCTTGTTCACAGCTTGTGAAAATACACAGATAATGGTGGCGACTTATTGAAAAATGGTGATTTGTAGCTGAGAACTTGCCAAATAGTGCTATTATGATTTTTGTACTAGTGGTCATTTCCAGGTAAATATAGGTAAGAAGCATTACTTTCAGAGCAACTCATGTATATGCAGCCCAAGACAATTCCTCTTCACTCAGTGTGTCCCAGGAAACCAAAAGTTGGACACCTATGTGTGTGAAGCAAAGCATCTTGAAAGAAGCACAGCCCCTGTGCAACACCTTACCAGCGCAACTGCAAAATTCTTGCACTGATTTTCTGCTTCTCATCCCCTCTGAATTGTCTTGGATGCATCCTTTCCTCAAAGCTTCAGGAGTTTCTCCCCAGCAAATGCAACAGCAGTGCTGATATGAAGTATTATCCCTTGCTATCTTGATGTATTTTGGCTCCAGCATTCAAGGCTGTGTTACGTACTGAGAGGACAACTCATCTACTAGGAAACACAATGCTTTTAGAGAGAGCTGTTGAGCTGCGACTACAGCAGTCTCTGCAGTGATTGGTCCAAGAATGGAAACTGTTTTCTTTTTTCTTTTTCTTTTTCTTTTTTTTTTTTTTTTTTTTGGCATAGCTTCATCCTATCCTACACACAACGGAAAATACCCTGGGGTTTCTGGCTGCATGCTGCAAGCACTGAGTGTGCAATGGATTCATGGAAGGAGTGCTCCCCTGCATGCTGAGCAGCTGTGAGCAATAATACTTAATTTTGCTTGGATTTTTATGGAAATATATATATATATATATATATAAATATATATATATATATAAAGTTTTCTTACCCTTTATTTTGTTGAATTTTTCACCCACCTCTCCCTGATGTGCATGGACTTTCTGTCCCTGGCATCAGAATAAATCATCCCAAATATACAGGAAATGCATTTCAATCCCCTCCAGCAGCAAAGGTGCCAAAGAAGAGGCCAAGGCAGCCAGGCTCCATCTCTTTCCCCTCCCTTTGCATTGTCTGATAGCCATGGGGAAGGTTTCCATTGAAAGTGTGTTTGTGCCCCATCAGTAGAGAACTGTGGGAGAAATTCTCCTAGCAAGAGCTAAATTGACACCTAAATTTTAAGGAAATAGAGAAGGAAAAAGGAAAATATTCAAGTGATCTCCCCACCCCCCCGAAATAGGAGTGTAAGTAGCTGTTTATAAATATATATATATAAAATGCTAAAATGCTCATACTGAGGCAGTGATAGATGGAGATTTGCAAGGACAGCTGATGGCAACCTGAGCAGCTTCATCAGAGCTGTGCAAACAATGACTCTTTGTTTGAAAGCAAACACAAGGACTGTTTTCCTCATTCATTTCCTGCAGGGAAAGCAGTCAGAAACTGGACTTGGAAATACAGCCCCCCTGCCTTGGACGGCTGTAGCTGCTTTGTTCTCCTGCTTTTTCATCGTAGGACCCATACAGGTCTGTTACCCTAATGCTTTTTCTAGCAAGGATGAGGAAGAGAAATTCAGGAAGTATGTTCATGAATTCAAGAGCAGAAAAACAAAGTGTGCATGGAGTATGGTGGAGAGGGTCCACAAAAACTGCAGTGAGTATAAGGAAGCAGAATGGAGGAAGAGGAATTCATGGCCTGAGCTGGTGCCGACGGAAAGTAATGCAACCTTGTTGTGAACATCTTGCAGAAAAATAGGAAGAAAAACACAGGGCTGGACAAATGCTCTGCCTCCTCAAGGCTTATTTACAGAAGAAAAAGGAGACTCCATAAGCAACCAACACGCTTTTTGCTGCAGTGTTTGAGATTACAGAGTTACAAGAGGTTTAAGACTGGAAGGGACTTGGAGGTCTTTTTGTCTAGGGCAGAGGGGAATGAATTTTAAGTAAAATAAGGGAGATATTGGTCAAATAAAAGGAGGAAATTATATACTCAGAGGGTGATGAAACTGTCCAGAGAAGTTGTGAATGCCCCAATCTTGGAGGTGTAGCCTCACCTTGAATAGAGTTTGGGCTCTACGATACAAGGATATAAAAGTACTAGAGTGTGCGTAAAGGTGGGCTATGAATCTGGGGAAGGATCTGGATGAAAAGAAGGACAGTAAAACGCTCATAGGACATCTGTTCAAAAGCCCATATCTCTTCATTAGCTGAAGGGAACATCATGCTCCTGATTTGGGCACATCAGCTTGGTCCTTACAATTCAGTGAGATAGATCTGAGTGTCGTGATTGGCTTGTGTACTGCGTGCACTCTGTCCTTCAAAGATATCTTCTGTTTGGGTTGAAAAATTGTCATACACGTGTTTGCCAGCACTGTCATCTCTCTTCTCCGCTCTGGAACATCTGCAGTGTTTAGATCCCACCTGGAAAGAAATGCATGCAATCCAGACTTGTAAAATTAGCTTGCTTTACTCTGCAAGGCTACTTAAAGTTAATAGTAAGCATATGATCATGCTATAGAGTGATTTGATGATTCATCAAATCTTAGAATCATCAAATCCTAGAATCCCAGAATAGCTCGGCTTGGAAGGCACCTGAAGGATCATAGAATCATAGGACGACATGAGTTGGAAGGGATTACAAAGATGGTGGAATCAATCATAGAAAAACAGGGTTGTGGAATCGTATAATCAGAATCAAAGAATCATAAAATCATAGAATCATAGAATCGTAGAATGGCTTGTGCTAGAAGGGACCCATGAAGTTCCAGTCCGCTTCCATGGGAATGTTAGCTACCCGTGAGATCAGACCACCCTGTGCACCATCCAACCTGGCCTTCAACATTTCCAGGGATAGGACATTCACAGATTCTTTGGGCAATATGAGCATGTAATATTCTACTGATAGTTCAAAAGCACAAAAAGGAAAAATAAGTAGCCACATGGAGAGATGGGAATCATCCCTCAAAACACGAAACTCCAACTTCACGTCTCCATCATCGTCCCATGGCACATCTCTGAGAAAGAGATGTGAATGAACAAACTACAGCAGGGGAAATTTAGATTGGATTTTAGAAAACAGCTTTTTATGATGAAGGCAGAGAAGCACTGTCACAGACACCTCAGAGAGGTGGTGGATGCCCCATCCTTGGAGACGCTTGAGGGTTGGACCATAATCTGAGCAACCTCATCTACCTGTAGATGTCCCTGTTTGTTGCAGGGGCGTTGGACTAGGTGAACATTAAGTATCCATTCCAACTCAAACGATTCTATGATTCCATGACTGTGAAAGGACGAAGAGCCACCAGCCCCAAAACCCAGATTAGAAGCTTAGTTGCTACAAATGCCTTGCAGGCTGGGGCATGCATGAAGCTTACCAGAGCACACGACGCCTGCATCTTCTCCATGGTTGCAGTTATGGACTCCCCAGGGCCTTGCAGCACATTCGGAGAGCGCTGATTCCCTGCTGGAGCATTTCACATCATCCAGCCAGATACGGCCAAAGCCTTGCCCAAAATAAGCGGATCCTGGGGCTGACATGGCTGTCCCGCAGCCCAGCTGCTGGCACACAACTGCAGCATCGCTCAGGTCCCAGCTGTCATCGCACACTGTTCCCCACTGCTGGCCGTGAAGCACCTCAACTCTCCCAGCACAACGACTAGGGCCGTTCACCAGCCGGAGAGGAGCTGCTTCTGCAGAGCCTGCACAGAAAGCAAGATAAAACGAGAGATGCACACATAAATACCCTGCTGCACCTGACCCTAAACCTGCTGAGAGTAGACACGTAGCAGTGTCTCTGTACCAATCAAGGTGCTCAGTGGATGAAGAAAACATCCTGGTTGGTCAGGGCTTCTCCCATAGTCAACCTCATACTCTCCATCATGCTCTGCATTGCTGAAATACCTCACTTAGGACTTAAGGTTTCCGATTCGTTGTCTGCAAGATGTGTTTGTTACGTGGTGTGCAATGAACCAATCTCACACACACAGATGAGGTGTTGGTTTATTATGAAGATGGGGCTAATTTTCCTTTCTGCTGACTGCGCTAGTCATAATGATTAAATACATCTTTAGTTTGTACATTTCAATGATGTCCCCATCTTTGAGTACAAGCTTAGTAGCCAAACTACGATCAGGAGTTTCTTTACTTAATCAGCAGTTTCAGGTGTGGTCATGTGATCCTAGACAAAAGCCTGGATTTGCTGTACCTAAGGGAGCCCGTATAAAGATTTGTAGAAAGATTAATTCCTTCTTGACTTACAGCACAGTGTGGAGGAATACTGATTCATCCCTTCCTAGCAGACATGTTTCCAAGAGTTTACTGAACCACTTTGTGACACAGAACACCATTCTTGCTCTGTATGAAGAGCAATCTGCCCTGCCAAGCTTGGGAATAAAAATTTAATGTTGTCTATGGATAATACAGATGTAACCTATGCAAATGCATATATTTGGCAACCTCCAGTTAGTTGTTGTTTCCCATCTGAGTTGCCTTGGGGAATCTTTGCCATTCTTCAGCTCTCATGTCAGAAGTGTGGAAATCTGATGTAGGTGTCTGCTTTCTGTTGGGGAGGCCAGTATGTATTACTGTATGTTGTATATAGCACTTTATCCTGTACTATATAATCCAGGTTCAGGTGGTAGGCTCCCATAACCTCATCAGGGATGAGATGTTTTTGGACCATTTCCAACCCTCGTAAAAGTCCAGGAGCCTTCAGAAGCTGAGATATGAGAGACTAAGCTTGATACAGTTATCAGATGCAGATCTGATCATGGTAACCGAGATGCTGTTGGTGACCGTGGACCATGTAGGTTGCACAAGAATGACTTTATAGACCACAGTGACTGATAGTAGACATTAGGAGCAGCCTGAGCTCAGACAGGACCTCCTACTGAGTCTGAAAATCATTTTTCCATGTTTCTCAACACTTTTGAGACCGAGATATACGCAGGAGTTACCTGAGCACACCACTCCAGCATCTTCTCCATGTTTGCAGTTATGGGATCCCCAGGCCTGCAACTGGCACTGCGAGAGGGCAGCCTCGGTCCCTGCACAACTGACATCATCCAGCCAGATGGGGTCAGACCCTTGTCCGAAGTGAGCTGCGCCAGGGGCTGATAATGCTGCCTCACAGCCCAGCTGCCTGCACACAACATTGGCTTCTGCTTTATCCCAGCCATCATCACACACGGTTCCCCACTGATGGTCATGAAACACCTCGACTCTCCCAGCACAATGACTTGGACCGTTCACGAGCCGGATGGGAGCTGGTTCTGTAATACCTGGCAAAACAAACAAACATACAAACAAACAAACAAAACAACAACAACAAGAAAGCAATCACAGAAACACAAGCACAAATCCACAAAACACAACGACACAAGAAATCCCAGGGAAATGGACAAGCTACAAGAACCAAATGATGTTAATCAAAGCCAAACACGGGACGTTGTACTTGGGTTAGGGCAATCCCAGATAAGCATACAGACTGGGAGAAAAACTCATTGAGAGCAGGACTCTAGAGAGGGACTTGGGAGTTCTAGTGGGTGAAAATCGTAAGTGGAATCAACATTGAGCGCTCACAGTCTGGAAGTCGACAGTCCTCTGGGGTGGTTCTAGAGAGGGGTAGTAGTGGAGAGAAAGAGGGGATTGACCCTCTCTGCTCTGCTCTCCTGAGGCCGCATCTATAGTACTGTGTCCAGGCCTGCTACCCCCAGCATAGGAAGGGTGTGGAGGTTTTGGAGCATTTCCTGGATGACATGAAGATGCTCATAGGTCTGGAGTACTTCTCCTAAGGAAACAGGCTGAGGGAGTTGGAATTGTTCAGCTTGAAGAAGAGAAGGCTGAGGAGTGATCTTATCAACACTTGTAAATATCTAATGAGCAGGTTCCAGTTGTTGGGACTAGGCTCTTTTAGGTCATGCCCAGCAACAGGAAAAGGGGCAGTGGGCACAAACTGGAACTCAGGCAGTTCCATCTGAACATGAGATAGAACTCCTTTACTATGAGCATGACAAAGCCCTGAAATAAGCTGCCTAGAAAGGTTGTGAAGTCTCTGGACATATTCAAAACCTTCCTGGATGCTTTCCTGTGCAATCTACTGAGGGAAAATTCCTTTAACAAGTGGATCTTCCAACCTCTGCAGGTCTGTGATTACGTGAATTAACAGTACCTGAGCACACCACACCAGCATCCTCCCCATGGTGACAGTTGTGATTTCCCCAAGGCCTGACTCGGCACTCAGCAAGGGCAGTTTCAGATCCTGCACAGTTCACATCATCCAACCAAATTTTTCCAGTTCCTTGTCCAAACCGAGCATAGTCAGGGGCTGAGATGGCTGCCCCACAGCCCAGCTGCCTGCAGACCACTTCAGCATCTCTTAAATCCCAGCTGTCATCACAGACGGTTCCCCATTGCTGCTCATGAAACACCTCAACTCTCCCAGAGCAGAAATTTGAACCGTTGACCAGCCGGACTGGGGCTGGTTCTGGAACACCTGAAACACAAAGGAAAAACAAGGAAAGTTATTTTGGCAAAGACATTCCTTCCAGGCACACCAGGAAACATTGTGTACCCTAGTTGGTTTAGTATGACGTCCAGGGACAAGCATCGAGAAGAAGGTTCAATGCTATTGGATTTCCTCACACGTGACCCAAAAGTCAAGAAGTAGTGCTGGCCCAAACTAAGGAAAATAAATGTCCTGTTGCTTCTCACTCCCAAATATGAGGTGATTGAAGCCTTCTTCTCTCTGCCTTTTACCAGGAAAACAGCAGTGCCCAGGCAGCAAATGCAGGAAACTCCACTGCCCAAGGGAAAAGACACTAGCCAGGAAGATGGTGAGAAAACTGGGGTATGATTGACCTCAGCCAGACTTCATCTTTCAGTGGCTTATTTACTTTCCTGAGCATTTATACTTAGTAGTATTTGACATGTCCAGTGAATTCCAGGCATCCAGACATCCAGTGAGTCTGGAGACTTGACTTAGGACCTTGGGAAGGGGGCATTCTTCGGTATCTGCAATTAGAAATAGGATGGGACACCACAGGACATCTTAGGTGACACAAAACAAGTTGTGTTGGCAAGGGAATGAACCCACCCTTTTACAACTCCACAGAGGACAGTCATTTCCCTTTGTAGTCATAGGAAGGAAAGAAGCATTATTGGGTTGCACATCCTTTAATCTGCTTTGGGTCATGTCATCAGGATGGGGAAAATCCTGCTACGCGCTGCGCTAAGTCTTCACTGGCTGCAAAAGGACAGTGATGAATTCAGAAAGGTATGAGTGCTTGGACAGCAAATCCACAGGGTATTCTCCAGATGTGGATAAGTAATTGTAGAGAAACAGGATATCTCCAGTGAGAACAGTTCAAAAGTGTACCATTTGGGGGGGATAAAATGATGGACCATAGGACGAAGAAGCGTTTACTAATTGGCAGTTCTTCACAAAGCTATATAAAGGATTGAGAGTGAAACTCTTAAGTGTCATGTTAATCCAAGAAAAAAATAGCTTAGTATAAAAGGGAGTGCTGTCTACAAGATATCCAAAGCAAACCTTCAGAGTGAATCAGCACTGCTAAAGCCTCATTTTAAAGATTAAAGATTAGAAAAAATATGCCCAGCAGCCAAGGAGAAAACCAGGAAGAAGGATGGAGATAAGGAGAGGCTCAAAAACATTTCTCAAGAAGGAGATATGAAGTGGCTAGGAAGGGATATAACATTCTTATCAAGAGGTAGATGCAAAGAATAAGTATCAGTGTGCATGACAAACAGGAGACTGTAGATTCTAAATCAATAGTTAAGTCAGGGTTTCCTTCTAGTGGCAATGAAGCACCGTGCAACAATTTTGAGGAAATTGTCTGAACTGTAGAGGTTTCAGAGAAGATATTGGAAAAACTCTGGGAAAAGAGAACAGATCTGCTGAAAATTATTTTACCAAGGACAGAGGAAGGGCAAGTAGAATCAGTAGGTTTCCGCAAGACATTTTGTGTTGAAGAAGAAAAAAACAACAGACGCAGAGCATGTCATGGTATTTTGAGAATGATATAAGGGAGAAATCCAAGTGGCTGTGTGCTGTTCTCTATAACAGGGCGACTCACAGTAGTCCTGCAATGCTATCAGATTTATCTGAAGCTCCCACAGGAAGGAGTCTCAAGTTTGAATTCATGGGAAAGAGTCCCAGAATTGAATTCTGCAGCACAGCAAGCACTGGACTGCAGCACCACAATACTATGGTGAGTTTGGGAGCAGGGAGAAAAGGGGGAACACCACTGGAGTTGTGCACATCCAACCAGAAGCACTTTCTTTCTTCAGTACTCTGGTTTTAGAGTCGTAAGACAGGAAGAGGGAACCCTGTGGCGTTTCAGGCATCCCTCCACACACCTTAAGCCTCGATCTGGAAATGGTGTAAATGAGACTTACCCAAGCACACAACACCAGCATCTTCTCTATGACCACAGTTATGGGCTCCCCACAGTCTGGCCTCACATTTGGAAAGGGCAGTTTCAGCTCCTGTGCAATTCACATCATCCAGCCAGATAGGGCCAGACCCTTCTCCAAAAAAAGACGAAGTTGCCGTGGATAGAGCCCTCCCACAGCCCAGCTGCCGGCAAACAACTTCAGCATCACTGATGTCCCAGCTGTCATCACACACGGTTCCCCACTGATGGCCGTAAAAAACTTCAACTCTCCCACTGCAGCGGTTTGGCCCATTTGTTAACCGCAGTGGAGCTTCTCTTGGTATATCTGAAGAAAACAGAGGGCAGGGATACGTGTTACGGAGACGCCGCTGGCCTGACTAAAAAGTGAGATCAAATGCATAATGCCTGCAACGGTCTAGTGCCGTCCGGGATGCAATTATTCTGTTGCCTGATGTTGGGATGTCTTTGCCAGTTCAAAACTATGAACACAACAGACTGTGCACCATATTCTGCTGAATGTAAGTAAGAGAAAATACAGTATGAGTTAGGATAATGAATCAGAGCTGGGAGTCTTGGGAGGTCCCTGATGACTGGAAACTAGGCAGAGTTACATCCATCATCAAGGGGAGAAGGGGATGAGAGATGACCTGGGAAACAACAGACCTGTCAGTCTAACCTCAGCCCCTGGAAAACATATGGAAAAGCTATTCCTGTGTGCTACTGAAAGGGATTTTAAAGCTGCTACAGAGCAAGCCCATATGAGTTCATGAAGGGTAAGGTCCTGCCTTAATAATTAGGTGTCCTTCTATGTCACCTGCTCGGTGGATGAAGGGAATGCAGCAGATGTAATCCTCCCGGATTTAAATAAGGCCTCCCCTGCCATCCCGTGCAGCATCCTTCTGGACTAAATGTCCAGCTGTGAGGTAAACAGGTTTTTGCCATGCTGGGTGATAAACTGCCTCAGTGGTAGAGGGTTGTTCAAAGGGTTGTAGTGACTGATGTTTCATCTGAAAGATACCACCAGTGTTCCCTGCCACCCAATCCTACAGGCCAGTCCTAGTCAGCATTTTTACCAATGACCTCATTGTAGTCATTAAAGGTAACCTCAGCAAGCTTGCTGCTGATACTAAAGTGAGAGGTGCTATTTACTCTCCAGAGGGATGTAAGGTCTTACAGAGGGTTCTAGATCCATTGGAGCACTGGGCAGTCAGCAACACAGAACATGGACAAGGGGAAATGCTGGGTGCTGTATCACATTCATTCACAGCCTGTGTAGTGAGTGTCTGGAAAGCAGCCCAGCAGGAAGGGACCTGGGGGCACTTGTGAAAGCAGGCTCAGTGGAAGGCAGCAGTGCGCCCTAGCAACCATGTTTTGGGGTGGAATACACAGAGCATAGCCAGCCAAACAAAAGAAGTGCCATCCCTGCTCTATTTAGTGTTGGTGCAGCCTCTTTAAATATGGTGTACATTTCTGGGCTCTACAATATAAAAAGAAGGTTAGGGTACTGAATGCATGCAAGGCAGGGCAATGAAGTTCTTAAAAATTCTGGAAGACATGCAAGAAGTGGCTGGGGACACTGGGGTATATAGTTTGTAGAAGAGGAGACCAAGATGCGACCTCCTTCCTACTCAAATGTTCTGTTCCATTGCATTCCATTCCCTTCCATTCCCTTCCCTTCCATTCCATTCCATTCCATTCCATTCCATTCCATTCCATTCCATTCCATTCCATTCCATTCCATTCCATTCCATTCCATTCCATGACTTCTCTTTCTAAGACAAGGACAACTCCTGTGTACAAGAACAGTTACATGTTTTCAAGAAAATGAGAAATTTCAAAGAAATATCCCATACGGTGACAGAGGTGCATCATCATGAAGACAGAGTTTGCAGCTATGCTGGCACACCAATACTCCTCAAAGAAAAGAAATCCTCCCCTGTAATACAGAGGCATAGGAAGGAGTTACCTGAGCACACCACTCCAGCATCTTCTCCATGTTTGCAGTTATGGGATCCCCAGGCCTGCAACTGGCACTGCGAGAGGGCAGCCTCTGTCCCTGCACAACTGACATCATCCAGCCAGATGGGGTCAGACCCTTGTCCAAAGCGAGCTGCGCCAGGGGCTGATAATGCTGCCCCACAGCCCAGCTGCCTGCATACAACATTGGCTTCTGCTTTATCCCAGCCGTCATCACACACGGTTCCCCACTGATGGTCATGAAACACCTCGACTCTCCCAGCACAATGACTCGGACCGTTCACGACACGGATGGCAGCTGATTCAGCAGTACCTGCACCAAATACAATTGCAAAATGTTTGGGATCATTACATGTCTCAGAGCGCTGTGGAGGAGCCAAAAAATCCTCGCAGGGGTTTGATAGCAAATAGCAGATTTCTTCCTCGGCAACAGGGCACAGAAATGTGTGGTACCTGAGTGTTGGGAGTGTTGAGTCCTAACTCACGAGCCTTGACATACCCAACCTTCAGGATTCAATATCCAAATCCACAGCATTTTAGTCCCCGTGAGAGCTCAAGCTGCTCCCTCGAGGATGGCTCCATAACTGTCCTGGACACAAGGGGATAACAAAGACCTTCTCCATGACTCACATCCCTTCGGTATTATCTTGAGCCACGGTGTCCAGGTGGAATACAGCCTTACCATCAACATACCACTCTCCTTTCATCTCAGCCTACAACTGCATGATGAGCACTCATCCTCCTTATTCTGAGGAGACTCCTGATCTGCCTGCACCCTGCCAAAAACACACTGGCTGCATTGTACCCCACATACATTGGCATTCACTAGTGGTACCTGAGCACACCACACCAGCATCCTCTCCATGGTTACAGTTGTGGTCTCCCCAAGGCTTGGCTCGGCAATCAGCGAGGGCAGTTTCAGATCCTACACAGTTCACATCATCCAACCAAATTTTTCCATTTCCTTGTCCATAGCGAGCAGAGCCAGGGGCTGAGATTGCTTCCCCACAGCCCAGCTGCCTGCAGACCACTTGAGCATCTGTTAAATCCCAGCTGTCGTCACAGATGGTCCCCCATTGCAGCCCACGATACACTTCGACTCTCCCAGCGCAGAAATTCAAACCATTCACCAGCCGGAGTGGTAGAAGCGCAGCAAACCCTGTAATTGAGATATAGTGAAGACATCAGTTTTCTGTGTTTTCCTTCATATTTTGGTCCATGCTGATCACATCTAGATAGCAGTGGCATGGACATTGCTCATTTTTTTCCATAACAGACCAGTAGATCTTTGCAGCAGCTTCTGTTCCATAGAATAGTGGTCTCTGGTTCCCTCTCTCGCTGGCTAGTCTCACCTGAAAATCAGCCACCTGTTTGAACCTCTGTTTTCTCAGAAGATGACAGTTATGCCTGCAGTCTGTTAACTGTGGTAAAACAGACTAGAGGGAGTCATGTGGAATGGTCAGCTGAGCATAGAAGGAACCAGTGAAATAACATTGCTGCAGGAGCACAAGCATGCCTCCATTAAGGCTGTGGTAAGGACTCTTAGCTGTTGGGATCAGCAATTCTGCATGACACAAGTTGATTGAGGGCTGCCAATAACATACATTGAAGTTGTAAAGCTCCGCTGATGGTGAGCATCAAGTATTTGGAGCAGGGTCCTTGCTTGGGTGAAGGTCTGCAATTAATATTGGCTGTTGAGGAATATTCCTTGAACAGCAGTAAGATTCAAGGACAGAATCAGTGTGGCCTAGTATAGACGTTTAAATGCTCAGCAGCATCTCTCCTGGGACAGTTGTGACACAAGAAAGAATAATTTGACCAGAAGTTTTAATTTCCTTCACAGGTGTGAAGTCAACACACATTTTTACTTTAAAATCTTCATCTTGCTGCCAGAGAGGTGGTGGATGCCCCACCTCTGGAGGCATTTAAGACAAGGCTGGATGTGGCTCTGGGCAGCCTGTTTGGCAACCCTGCTCAACAGGGCGGTTGAAACTAGATGATTTTGGGGGTCCTTTCCAACCCAAGCCACTCTATGATTCCATGATTTTTTTTGTGTGTCTGATGTTTGAACGATAAATTCCTCCTCTCAAACTAAGCAGCCACTGACGGGAACTGCTGAGGACTGGCAGAGCAGTGACTGGAAGACCTACAGCCATCCTTAACAGAAACATTTTTGGGAATGTTTGAAGGAAGAGAAACCGGAGAAAGAAGAATGATGGAACTTGAAAACTTGGTCAGTTGGTACTGTGGCTGATTTATGCAGTAATACTCCACAAACTTCACATGCAGTGAGAAGGTAAAGCCTGTTATTGGGTTGTAGAGTAACTGATATGAGAACACACCTCACAATGAGATGTGTTCCCACTGTGTACCACTATCTGTGGTTGCAAACTACCCCCTGGAAGCACCCCATTAAAAAGACCTACATAAGAAAAGACAGGTTGTAATTGTCTATAGATGTAGCCACATCAATTTGAAGCCCTCTGTGCTGCTTTCTTTGCAAGCACCTATTAGTGCCAAAGGACCTGGGCCCCAGGGTGGCCCAAAATAGCTTATTCTTTGATGATCATTGCATTAGGGGTACCTGCACACACCACACCAGCATCTTCTCCATGGTCACAGTTATGGCTTCCCCAGGGACTGGCTTTGCACGTAGAGAGGGCAGCTTCAGTCCCTATGCAGTTGACATCATCAAGCCAGATTGGGTCAGATCCTTGGCCAAAGTGAGCCCCATGGGGAGCTGACAAGGCCTTCCCACAGCCCAGCTGCCTGCACACGACTTCTGCGTTGGCCAAGTCCCAGCTGTCGTCACACACAGTTCCCCAGCGCTGGCCATAGAACACCTCGATTCTCCCAGAGCAGTGGGTTGACCCATCCACTAATCGGAGTGGGGCTGGTTTTGTAAAACCTACAGGAAGAAAAAAATAAATAAAAATAAAGGCCAGGGAAGAATCTCATGCAGAATCTGGCTCGTCTTTTCTCCATTTGTCAATGAATATAGTGTTTTTCATTCTATGACATTGTGACATGGAAAAATACTGCACATGGGAGCAGCACAAACACTTCTTCCATCATCACAGCATGAAATGTTCAGCAGCATCACTATTCAGGCTCCCGAAGGCTCCACTGTGGGGTCAGTTCTCTTAAATGCTTTTGTTAATGATCAGGATGCAGGACTCGAATGCACACCTAGTTTGCAGGCAGTAGTAAACTAAGAGGAGATGTTGACTCACAGAAACCACAGAGAGGTACTGTAAAATTAGAGAGCAACCACCAACTGCGTGAAGCATAACAAGGACAAGTATCAGACAGTGCAGGTAGGATGGGGCAATCTTGGACATATGCAAAGACTGGTGAACAAGAGGCAGGGAAGCCTCTGTATGTGGCTATGGAGTTGATACTCTAATTAGTGCCTTGTTCCCAGAAAGGCAGTGGGCAATACACTTCTCTCCCTACAGTGATGTCCAAGCAATCATCATATTGGTAATCACTGACCCACCTGCAAATTGCTAACAAGTTATGGAATATGCTGCCTCTGCTTGGCCAGACAGATGGAATATTGGGAATCACAAGTGGGAAGAGTTAGTGACCTACTACTCCACCAGGACTGTCACAAGTCGATGGGGCAAGATGGGATCCTCCTAAGAGTGCTGAAGGATCTGGCAGAGGTGATAGCCAAGCTGCTTTCCACTACCTACCAAGTATTCCTGGTCAGTCAGAGAGGTCTTGGAGGCTTGCCAAGATGAGTCCCATCTACAAGAATGGTTGTAAGGAGGATCTGGGGAACTACAGGCCTGTACTGGTAATAACTGACCATGACCATTAGAAACTGGCAAGTTTCTAATGATAAACACCTCATGGAATATGCTACCTCCATTTGGCCAGACAGCTGGAAAACTGCGATGCAGTGGGTGTCTCTGTGATCATGAAGGTGGGACCTTGGGTTTATGGTTGTCTTCGAGGACTTGATACTAAGGCACTTGTAGAGACAATGTGTGCCATGGTAGCACCTTGTCTAATGCAACAGTTTAGGGGGTACTGAAGGAGGAACTAAATCCACTGATAGAACAGTGAGATGATGGGACTGCTGAAGGTGGTGAAAGAATATTCTCTACTAAAACATCACAGTCCATGTGCTACATTGTGGGAGTGTATAAATAATTCCAGTGGCTAATGCAGTGGAAGGTCATTTTAGTGCAGACCACATTTTACGTTTTAGTTCTCTTGAGCATTGGAGTTTTCTTTGCTCCAAAGGGAACAGTGCTCCCTACAGCATCTCCAGCACAGCTCCAGATCCCACAAAACTCACTTATGTCATGCAGGACGTGATTTACCTGAACATACAACACCAGCATCTTCTCCATGCCCACAGTCATGTTTTCCCCAAGGTTTCGCAGTGCATTCAGACAGGGCAGCTTCAGTTCCTTTACAGTTAACATCATCAAGCCAAATGGGGTCAGATCCTCTTCCAAAATAAGCTGAGGAAGCAGCAGATAGGGCTGTCCCACAGCCCAGCTGACGGCACACAACTTCAGCATCAATTAGATCCCAATTGTCATCACAGATCGTTCCCCATTTCTGGCCATAAAGCACCTCCACTCTCCCAGAGCAGTGATTTCTACCATTCACTAATCGCAGTTGAATAGCTTCATTATTTCCTGCATTAAAAAGTAACAAACAATAAGAAAAAAATCAATCAACTACCACCACCAAAAAGCAGAATCAGGATTTGCACAAGGAAAGAGCATGTAGGGAATGAAGGAAAGAAATTTCTCCACTATCATTGTCCAGAACTAGAAATCATGATGAGGAACACACTCTGAATTTTTATCTGTGGCTTCAGAATTCCCAATCAGATAGATTGGATTTGGAATTCTTTATAAAGCAGGAGCAAAATCCACACTGTAATGTTACACCAACCGTGGCTATTGACAGCAGATCAAGACACCCATATGTCTTACACACTTCTTGGTTTCTCCTTGAGAGATGTGTGCTGATATTTTATGATGCTTGCTCTGAAAGTAACTCTCCTGTTTTATTATGTTGACTTACAGCATCGTTTTGTGGTTGGACATGACAATCTTGAAGTTCTTTTCCAACATGAGCAATTCTATGATTCTATGGTCAGAGGCCAGTGTTGGTAGTACGGAAGCAGAAGTTGAACCTTCCCACCAGTATTGCATTATATTTTGTTGCTTTATGAGTGCAGAGGGTCAGTCTGACAAAATGACATCAGTCATTGAAGTGAGTATGAAGCAAAGGGGAGCATTTGAATTCTTCCATGCGGAAAAAAAATGGCACCCATTGACACTCATCAATGCTGAACATTTGTGAAGACCAAACAGTGAATGTGAGCACAGTGAGGTGGTAAGTGGTGTGTTTCAGCCATGATGCCATTTTAGCAGCTGTGAAACAGTGGGTCATCTACACTGGTGCTCTGTAGGTAGTTGATGGTGTCTCATTTGGTTTGATTAAATTGCCCACACTGGTCATCAGCAGCACTGGCAATTCCACAGGTGTGTCTAATTCTTAATATGGAGTTGAATCCCATTTTAGACCAATCAGGAAATGTGAATTTGGAAACCTGTTTCACTGTTCACTGAATGGAGCAGAGTCCTTGGAACAGTGTCATGAAAGAGGGCAATGGGCAGCCTGTCCACTTTCAAATCACCTGTCAAACTCCTGCAAACTGTGTGCCACTTAATTATGTTTTATTTCCCAATTAACCACAATATTAGCCATCAAACCTTCCCCATCCAGTTTCTATTGCTCAGTGTCATCAACACCTTGATGTCACATGCAGGTCAGACCTATCACAAAGACAAATGGCCCACAACTGAATTTCTCATCTCAGTGCCATTTTGGAGAATAAATGTTTTCACTGGTAGTACTGTCCCAAAATACAAATGGAAAGAGGACACAAATGCTCAATTCTCATGACTTATTTTAGCCATAAAATACATGCATGGAAAACTTGTGCATCCAGATGAAGTTCATTTCAGTTTCCTTCCTCATTTACTCTATGGTTAAGGAATAAGAAGCAGAGCAGAGCACAGCAGGAACAGAACAGCAGCACCACCATCACTCAGTTTAACTGCCAAAAGAACTGAGATGTATAACACTGTTTTTGGCATGGTTTGGGTCAGTTCTAAAACAGACATCTATGTATGATCTGAATCCTAAGGGTGGCACTGAAAAATAAAATTTTGCAAACATGCTTAAAAGCCTCTTTCTACATAGCACTCTGCAGGGAATGGTGGAAAGACAAGTTACCTGAGCACACAACACTTGCATCTTCTCCATGATTGCAGTTATGCTCCCCCCAAGATCTGGTCCTGCATGCAGAAAGGTCAACTTCTGTACCATTGCATTGCATGTCATCCAGCCAGATAGGACCAGTTCCTTGACCAAAATGAGCCGAGCCAGGAGCAGACAGTGGTTTCCCACAGTCCAGCTGCCTGCATACGACCATGGCATCAGATAGGTCCCATCTATCATCACACACTGTTCCCCACTGTTGTTTCCAAAGCACCTCAAGACGCCCTGCACAGTGGTTGGGGCCATCTACGAGTCTGATGGGAGCTGAGTGGGCAACACCTGAATCAGAAAAAAAAGTCAAGGTAGAAAATGAACACAAAACAGCTTTTGGTTGATAGTGGAGAATGTAAATTTTGCTCTTGTAGGAATAATGCCATTTTAGATTTGGCTGGGGAAAGATTGCTGACATGCTATCCATTGGTGCTTCCAGCAGGAACATGGAAAGAAATGTTTGCTGGCTAATTTGTGGTGCAGATATCTTACAGAGATTTTTCTAGGATGTCTAATTAATCTCTGCTTATTTACAAAACGTTGCAAGCTCTTCTTGTCACCTAGGAACATCCTGATCATGGGGTCCCTAGTAACTTGTCCTTCTCAGACAATTTTTCAGCTATGGAAGAGATCCAACACACCATCTGATGTGACAGCTCCACATCACAGAAACCATAGGTTGTATTATTTACCATGAGAGAAAAATCTCTAGATATAGTCCCTAAGGGGATGGAGGTCAGAGTGTGTCCCAGAGCTGTAACCTGAGCTACTGTGGCATCATCCCTGCCCACCATCCGTGCAGCAGGGAACTCCATGCATAAGACCATGAATGCTCCTTTTGAGTTACATCAGTCCTTGCACTGTGCAAGTTATGGAAGGAACTTTTAGTTCACTTATTGGAGCACAAGTTAGGATTTCAACATCAAATGAAAAATATTTAAGATATCTGTCAAAAAACACTTGCCAGAACTGCCCTAAACAGTCTTCGTGAGTGTAACAAAACTCGAGACTACTATGGAAACCCAAGCCTGGCAGAGAATGCCAAAGTTCCCCCTTATTCAGGAAGACATTTTTTTGTGCTTAAATTGTGTCTGCATCTTTGGTATTTGATGCTGCTTCACATGGCATTATATACTTACACTTATACTTAGGATTTATGACAAGGACTGCTATATAAAAAATTGCCAGGCCCACTCTTTTACACTACTGGAAAGCACAGATAGTTTCCTTACAAGCTTTAAATTGCCGAATTATTTTCCTTGGTCGTTTACAATTCTCACCCTACCCTTTCTTCATCCTAGTCTGTGAAGCAGCCTTAACTCGTGCCAGGTTTTGTCAAAAAACAAACAAACAAACAAAAAAACCCCACAGAAACCAACAATGCCACTGTCTCCAGATAATCCTTATCCAATTATTTTACTACTTTTTGTTTAAGGATTTGACTGTGCAGGTTTACAGGATACAAATGCAGCTGCACTAAGCACTGACATTGACAGAGAGGCACGCTCTGCTTATTTGTTCTTTGGTCCTGGCTCAAATCCAGTCTATGAGTGTAGAAGAGAGGCAAAGAAAACAGGATTACATTCTGGATTACAGAAATCTACCAAAGGAAGCTCTGTCCTTATGCTTGCATTGATTTATTCTAAGGGTTTTTATCTGAATATTTGCATTCATAATGCCTCTAAATCTCCAGGTGATCTTTGGAAGCCAAATGATGATGTCTAATGCTGTATTTTCTTGCCTCAGAAAGGTCATACCCTTTTTCTGCACCAGAAATTTAATTTATTATAGAACATCTTGGCTGGGAAAGGACCTTAAAGACCTTCTCATCCCAACCCTCTGCCATTGGACAAGGACACCTCCCACAACACCACATTGCTCAAAACCTCATCCAGCCTGGCCTTGAACACCTCCAGGAATGGAGCACCCTCAAATTCTCTAAGCAGCCTGTTCCAGTGCCTCATGACCCTTACAGTGAAGAGTTTCTTCCATTTATCAAACATAAACCTACTCTATTTTAATTTAAAGCTACCTTTTGTCCTACCACTACATGTCCTTGTGAAAAGTCTCTCTCCATCTTATAAGTCTCCTCTAAGTACTGAAAAGCGACAATAAATTCTCACCAGATCCTTGTCTTCTCCACACTAAAAAACACCAATGAGGATATGAGAGGGGTCAATCCATCATGAGCACCATTTATCAGACCATATCTGAAACTCCATTCTCCAGGAGCAAAATAGGAAACTTACCACAAAGCCATACCAGGAGGAAAAGCACCGTTTCTATTCTGGTTCCAGCAAAGGCAGACAGACTGCTGATATAGGCATGCCTAGATGGGAAAAAATTTTCTGGTGGTCCCATGGCTACAGCAGAGACCTTGCACGATCTGACCCTGCAAGCCTGGGTGAGCAAGGTAGAGCAGAAATGTTGTCCTTGGAGGAGAGATAAAGAGCTTGGAATTGGTGACTGGCTGGGTGGGCAGGAGAAAGTACTGCAGGGACAAAGACAGAGGTAAATGACAAATATTCCTTGCTCTGACTCCTCCCCTTAACTGGTCTCTCCCTTTTCACCTGTCAGAACACTAGTCACCTCTGCTTCCTTACATCTCCTCATACTGCTTCTCTCCTCCCATGCTCTTCTGTTCATCAAAGAGTCAAGGAAAAACAAACCATGCCAGAATGAACCTAATCTTTTGTCTTCTGTCAGTGTTTTAGCAAAAATTAAACTGTTTCTTGCACTTCTCTGAAACCATCACTCCACTTGCAGGACTTGTGACCAGGCAGTGCCCAGGGAAGACTTAGAATCATAGAATGGCTTGGGTTGGAAGGAACCTTAAAACCCACTCAATTCCAACTTCCCTACCATTGAGTGGTTGCCATCTACTACATCAGGCTGTTGAGGGCCCCATCCAGCCTAGTCTTGAATGCCTCCAGGGATGGGGCATCTGCAGCTTCTCCTGTGTCTCACCTCTCTCTGTGTAAAAAAAATTCCTCCTGATATTTAAGCTAAATCTCAATTCTTTTAGTTTACAACCATTCTCCCTTATCACTATCAGACCATATGAAAAACCTTCCTCTTGTTTATAAACTCTCTTCAAGTACTTCTTAGAGAAGACAGGAATGACACTTATGCCTGCCTCTTCGTTCAGCTCTTAAGTGCTATCTAGGAGTCTAGGAATGGGGAGCATATGGAACACAAGAAAACACTTTATTATTATTATTATTTTTTAATTATGAGAGAGTAGACCTCTCTCATAAGCAAGGACGACACAAGAACAGGCTGTTCACAAATATTGTAGAGATAGAGTATCCATCCTTGAAGACAGCCAAAATCCAACTTGACATGGTCTTTAACATCTGCTCTAGGGGATTCTGCTTGAACAGGACGAAGAAGATTTTTGCTCTGTCATCTTTACTGCTGACTTTCAAGTGATTCTATAATGCTTTTCAGCAGCCTTTTCTTTCTCTTCTTCAGAAGAAATAAACCCATGTCTTTCAACCTCATCTTATTGATTATGTACTCCTTGCCCCACTCTGTTCCAAATCCTCCTTCAAGCAGCCAGCTCACGTGTTCAACTTCCTTTATGGCTTGTGGTTTAGTAAGGTCCAACTCTTGACAGTTTTCTCTGCAATATACTTTTTCTTCCATTTAGTAGTTCTCCAAACTCCCGTATGCAGATAGGAGAAAAATATGAAAGACCAATTAAATAGACCCTCCCAAATACCTGTATGATCCAAAGGTTTTCTGTATTCAGTTTTGGTCTGTTTCATTGTTTGTCTCAAAGGTAAAACCTAGAACACTGGAAAGGGACCATACCAAAGAAATCATGAACCAAGATGGAAGATCCCACAAGATATCAAAATAACATTGGACAAACTTTTTCTGCTCTAATGAAATATCAGCAATGCTTTACCTGACTATGAAGAGAGCCACTCAGTCCTCATGCCCAAATTTTTTGTCAGAGGTGCCATTTCAATTCCCTGCTCTACATTATTATTTCACATTTTCAATCAAGATGTCTTTTTGCTCTTTAACATCTTTATCAATGACATTGATGACGGAATTGAGTGCACCCTCAGCAAGTTTGCTGACGACACCAAGCTGAGTGGTGTGGTTGACACAGTTGAAGGACGGGATGCCATTCAGAGGGACCTCGAGAGGCTAGAAAGGTGGGCCCGGGTGAACCTGATGAGGTTCAACATGGCAAAGTGCAGAGTTTTGCACTTGGGCCGGAGGAATCCCAAGCATCCCTACAGACTGGAAGGAGAGGTCCTTGAGAGCAGCCCTGTGGAGAAGGACCTGGGGGTCTTGGTAGACGAAAAACTTAACATGAGCCAGCAGTGTGCCCTTGCGGCTCGGAAGGCAAATGGGATCCTGGGCTCCATCAGAAGAGGGGTGGCCAGCAGGGACAGAGAGGTGATTGTTCCCCTCTACTCTGCTCTTGTGAGGCCCCATCTGGAATACTGCATCCAGGTCTGGAGCCCCCAGTACAAGAAAGACAGGGAGCTGTTGGAGAGGGTCCAGAGAAGGGCCACGAAGATGATCAGGGGACTGGAGCACCTCCCCTATGAGGACAGGCTGAGGGAGCTGGGCTTGTTCAGCCTGGAGAAAAGAAGGCTGCGGGGTGACGTCATTGCAGCCTTTCAGTACCTAAAGGGAGCCTACAAAGAGGAGGGGAATCAACTCTTTGAAAGGGTGAGTGACAGCAGGACAAGGGGAAATGGTTTTAAGCTGAGGGAAGGGAGATATAGGTTGGATGTCAGGGGGAAATTCTTTACGGAGAGAGTGGTGAGGTACTGGAACAGCTGCCCAGGGAGGTTGTGGATGCCCCGTCCCTGGAGGTGTTCAAAGCCAGATTGGATGGGGCCCTGGGCAGTCTGGTCTAGCATTAGGTGGAATGGTGGTGGCCCTGCATGTGGCAGGGGGGTTGGAGATTCATGATCCTTGAGGTCCCTTCCAACCCTGGCAATTCTGTGATTCTGTGATTCTGTCTTTTTCAAGCAGCTATTGTTCCTTCAGCTTGTGTTCTGAGCCTTCTGTTTACTATTTACTTCAACTTCAATTGGCTTTGTAGTTCCTTTGTTTACCCTTCAGTCCTATTCGTTTTGACCTTTAATATAACCCTATATATCTTCTCTGTCCTCACTGAAACCAGTTGGTCATTGGCCAAACAGTGGAGCAGTTCTGCATGCCCTTGCTCCTGTATCTCCCTCTGCCTTTGGAAATGTCCTGATTGGTTTTATCTTCCCTCTGCATATTTGGAGGAGTGGAGATTGTTGCATCCTTTCCTAACCTTGTCTCAGGAATATATGACATAATCTGTTGAAACAAAGTGCTGCAGCACTGAGCTACATTTGCACAATTAACAGATTAGGAAGGAACGGGGCCCTAGGCAGCCTGGTCTAGCATTAAATGGAGAGGTTGGTGGCAGGGAAGTTGGAGATTTATGATCCTTGAGGTCCCTTCCAACCCTGGCCATTCTGTGATTCTGTGAAAGGAGCATCATGCTAGGCGCAATATGAGACACATATGGAGTGCAAGTATTTAATCAAGATATGCAAACATTTGAAGTGTGTGATATGAATAAAGATATCTGATTGTGGTGCATTAGAACAGAGCATTGCTCAAGATCTCAGTGTGGATGGGCTAATTCAATGGACAGCAATGCCCACTGGCACAGCTGAATCATGCTGGCCAGATTAGATGGGGCTTTGAGTAACCTGTTGTGGAAGTTGTTCCAACCCATGGAAGAGCGTTGGAGTGAGGTGGTTTTTAAGATCTCTTCTAATTCAAGCCATGCAGTGTTCAGTTATTTTTAGAAAAACAGAGCCCACACCACACCCACAGACACTTCCTGTCCTGTAACATTTTTCTTTGTGCAAAGACTAGTCTGAACTTCTAAATCGCCATGGTATAACATACAACTGATCTTGCTTCATTAAAATCCATCATCTGGTTTAGTCTGCGTTAAGCTGGACCAGCAGAGGTGCTATGTCTCATCTGCAAATCTCTTCCTAAACTCTTCTATTCACCCTTGCCTTAGGATCTGGCAGTGCATATCATGTATGAAGAAATTCACTGTATTTGAAGAGTTCCCTTTCTTGGTTGGGAAATGAAGTGAGTATTCTATTGGCACATAGTCATACCAGTTCATATTTGTATTTGGTAGGGTAGAGTCACATTGTTTTTTTGTGTAGCTTGTGGTTGAAGGAGTCTTTTCCAACCATGTCTCTCTTCTTTGTACTTTTCATCATACTCAAAGGAGAGAACATCCTTTTCTTATAAAAACCTAGACACTTGACCTTATGGTGATATTACACCCATTTTTTATTGCCTGAGATATTCCATATGAAGCCTTTTCTTTCATGGAATCTGTACATGTGACTTTTCCCCCATACGTGGCTACTTGTTGTGCTGCTCAGTGATATAAGCATTCAGAAATTTGTCTTCCTTCTTCCCATTTTAGCTGCAACTCTTAGCTCCATGGGGATCCCCAGCTTTCAGGGCACGTGTTGCTTTCCCTCAACATTTTTATCTTGAGTCCATAGTCAGTCCATACCTTATCCCTACTCAAAATCCTACAGGCAACTCAAGTAACCCTAACCCTAAACTTTAGGACTGTATTCTTTAGCACTGCTGCTGAAACAGAAATCACTCATTTTGTGGTTTGCTACAGCATGATTTCAGAGAGGAAAACTATACTGGAGATATACGATGTATACACTATACAAATGTTATTGCAGGGTAAATATAATTCCTATGGATATGATACATATCAGCTTGTTTTTGCAGATGTTTCCATTCTCATTGCTGCAGATGCTGAGGCTCTTGCAGAGCCCTCTGGCACTCATGTAAGCCAGCGAGTGGGTATGGTGAAGCCTGACCCTAAAGCTGTGCATTAGATCAGCAAAAGCCACAAAGAGGCTGAATTAATACAAACAAAATGTATTTCAGAGAAAGGTCAGGGTGGCCTCATCATGAGACAGGCAGCATAAGCCAAGCCCCAGCAGCCACCTCATCTGGAATTCCCAGTGATATTTCTTTCTTAGCTCCTCAGAAACTCTGTTACTGAGACACTGTGAGCTTAAGCAGTTTCACTCTGGCAGATTCCATCTCTTTTTTCTTGTACTTTTATCTGTGGAACGTTGCTCACATTTTTCCTAAATTGATTCTTTCTGCAATTCATCCTTTTCTTCATTCTCCTCTTCCATGGAGGGCAAGTGCACGCAGATGATTTCATGCACAGGATCTGACATCAAGGATGTGTGTGCATGTGTATACACATATATACTGTGTATATATTAATACATAGAGACTTATATAAACACACATACAGAGCACATAACCAAGGCTGCAAAACTTGAACTACTTCTGTGTGCACATAAAAAAAAAGAGGAAAGTGCAGTGTGTGTGCCTTTCCATCACAGCGAGGAATGGATTTTCCTTTGCTACGATCATATTCATTTTATGCTACCTTAGAAGAAAAAAAACCTCTGTGCAGCTCCTCTAGAACAATCGGAGTCTGAAAGCTTGGAGAGAAAATGTGGTGTGTGTATGAGTCCAACTCAACTTCAGCAGGTAAAAATGGATAAAGGAATAAATAATCCAACTAATTGCAGAACCATACTACCTTCTGGTGTCCTTACAGATACCAGCAGCACTGTAGATACTGATGTCTTACTCTTCCCTTGTTTCATCCAGTGCCAGATGCTCTGTTCTCCCTTAACTTTGGGGTCAGAGCATTTACTCATGAAGTTCAACTCAGGCGGGCATCCTGTCCCATCTTGTTGGTGTTTTCTCCATTTTGCACATGAAAGCCACTGAATCAACCAACAGTTTTATATGTTTTATAGACTGTGTTTATTTGATTTATCCAGCTGTGATATCTGTACACTGTAGCCTTGTAGGTCCAGGAGGGACAGACTAGTAAACAATCACAGCTTCTGCAATAATGCACCAATGCAGGCTACAAGATTTGCAATATGAGAAATAGCTATAACTGTTATAAATATGACAATGATTTTCTAGAGCTCATGTGACTTTTACCTGGTGGAATTTAAATAGCTAAGTTGTAAGCAAATGGGAAAAGCATAAGAAAACCAATTAATACTGTATTTTCTTTGAGGTTGAGGGATGACTGTGTAGTTTTAAATGTACCAATACTGAACATACATGTGAGACCCTGAGAGATATGAAAAGCTGACATAACCCCAGAGAAAAAAGACAGACTCTAGGAATTCTTTGTATATCACTTCTAAGTTTTTGTTTTTTTTTTTCTTGTAGCAATTGGATAACCATGGTTATAACTGCTTATATTATTGTGATTATGCCAATATTTGTATTTTCAATGAACTATTAAAATCTGTACCAAACCACCAGAGAATTCCTGGCTCCATGTAGAAGGTGTGTTCCCCTTGTTTGCCTTTGATGAAGAAGGCAATTAAATTTAATAAGAGTTTACAGAAATCTTGCAAAGGTTGTGTTCAAAGCTATCTATATAGTAAAGTAACTGAAATTATCATTTTTTTTTTTTAGCCCAAGAATGGTGCATAGGATCAAATCATCCTGAAATAATTGTAGTTTCTTTAACAACTTTCAAGGAATTTGTTTGAAAGTGAGTTATGGAGTTAATGACATACATCACCAAGTCCTCACCTTGCCTGTTGTGCCTTGTTGTGCCTTGTTGTGGACACACACAAGGACATGTTCAGCTTCCCCATCAACAATTCACATCAAAACACTTTTCACCTGTTTGCTTTCACTTCTCTTTTCTGCAACTCTGGCAATATGAGGCACTAATGGAGTGCATGAAGAAGTTAAAGTTCTACACTACAGTTGCAAAAATAACTTTAGATATTAATTTGTTATTAATTAAAATACTTTGCATAGAGAAAGTTGTGTGAATAGTATATGATGCCTGAACATCATGTTCTAATTCATACGCATTTGTGTTTGACATCAGTCATTGTAGAGACTATATCCCTTAGACAATGTACCTGAGTAAAGTATGAACTCTACAAACATCATAAGTTTGGGAAGGTGATGAAAGGCACAGGACATAGTCATACTTTTGTTCACAACTACATTTTGGTGAGACCGTCTGGTGTGTCTGAGATAAGGCACCAACACAACTTTGCCAAGAGTTAACAAAGAACCAATTCTTAGGACTTGTGTAAATTCTGCATCAATGATTACAACTTTCTTCTGTTTCTTTTAAGGGCTATACAGTTCATTTGTCTTTTCAGTTGTAAACATTTGTTGAGTGGCTTTTTCAGTCAGGTTTTGATGACTGACATCTTTCTTCTAAGTTCAGGTGCCATCTTATTCAACAGCTGTTCTTTTGTAATAGATAATATAGAGAAACGACTATGTAGGCAAATAGTATCATCTAAATATTTGATTTTCTCTTCCACTTGAGGAAGTTACCTGTTTAACAAATAGCTCATTTAAAAGAAAAACAGAAGAAAAAAAAAACAAAAAAACTTGTAGAAGTTACTTCAATTGTTTCAAATAATTCTTATTTCAAATGTATGATCTGTGATTTTTTCAACAGTTGGCTTAAATTCCTAAAGTACTAATACATCTTAGTGTGTTCCTCTGTTTGAAACACTTTCGCACTACTTCTGCTACTGAATTTATTTCATATGTATTCACCCCACCTACATTCCCTTTAAAGAAATACACATTTACCCAAAAGCTCATCAATGCTTTCTTTTTGAGCAGCTGGCTCTCTTACTGAGGTTTGACTGAGGTATCTCTCTGCTACCTTAGGCTCTTGAGAATAGAACAGGATCAGATAGGGTACTCAAAGAACACACGATCAGATAGGGTACTCTTTGTCACATTGCATTCTTATCTCTAAATAAGAAAGAGGTGGATTTGAAGGGTGGACTATTCATTGGATGAGGAATAAATTGGATGGTTGCAGCCAAAGTGTTGTAGTCAACAACTCTATGTTTATGTGGGGGTTCATCCTGGGACCAGTGCTCTTTATAGTCTTTATCAATGACCTATACAGTGGGATGTAGGGCTCCCTCAACAAGTTTGCTGATGACACCGATTTAAATGGGGTAGCTAATACATTAAAAGGAAGGGGCAGCATCCAGAGGGACCAGAACAAGCTTGAAAAGTGGGCACAAGATAAAATAATGAGGTTTAACGGGACCAAGTGCAGACCAAGTGCAGGATGTTTTTACAGTGAGAGTGGTGAGGCACAGGAAAAAGTTGCCTAGAGATGTTGTTGCTCCATCCCTGGAGACTTTCAAGGCCTGTATCAGGCCCTGGGCAACCTGATTTAGCTCTGGATGTCCCTATTCATTGCTGGGGAGTCAGACTAGATGACCTTTAAAGAACCCTTCCAACTCTAAAGATTCTATGATTCTATGTTGCACTTGGATAGGGGAAATCCCAGATATGAGTAAAGACTGGTAGAAAAACTCATAGAGAGCAGTGCCACAGAGAAGGACTTCAGGGTTCTGATGGGCAAACAGAGAGACGTAAGCCAGCAGTGTGCACTTTCAGCCTGGAAGGTCAACAGTATCCTGTTGTATCCATCAAGAATTCATTGGTTAACTCTATTTCTTGGGGTTAATTTTCCTCAATATTTTAGAAACCTTTTTTCCTGAAGTTTTTACTTTATACTTCTTTTTGCCTCCCATAGAGGCATTGACTGTTTGACTACAAATAGTGGAAATTCCCTGCCACACCTATTATTTTTATTCCCTTCTTCCTTTTGCTGCATGGCAAAGGTTGATAGGTAACCTTTGGAATTAAAAGTTTTCTTTTTATAATCAAGAAAACTGATCAGTCCAAAGGCCGAAGGTGTCAGAATCCTGAGCGCTGCCGACAGGTTTAAGAGCCTGCATGTGGATTTCAGTAGGGTGCAGCTGCATTTGTGGAAATCTAAAGCAGTACTATTGAAATGCAGGTCTGTATTTCTCTTTTTCACAATCAGTAGTTTATTTAGATGCTTCTGTAGGTAAGAGCTCTGAATAATTCCCCTGACTCCTGCAGTTGTTGTATTGTATTGGCAGTTGTTGTATTGACTCGATCAGCAGATATTTCAGATGTTACCCTGAAAAAATCTCTTGGCATTATACCTGGGAGCTGCTGGGCGATGTTTTGTGTGTGTTTCTATATGGTGAACTGTTGTTTGTTAGGCACAGTAAAAACCTCAAACGTACCTTCTTGACTATCTGTCTTGAAGAGATACTTTCTTTTTGAGTTAGCTCTGGACTCAAGATCAAGTTTAATAGAGGGAAATCCACACTCATCAAGTGAGATGTGGCTGTACAGTCCCTTTGGTAAGACTCAAGTGTGACTGATGGCATGAAATGGGAACGGATCTCTTAATTCTCTCCTCCATTTTGTCATCTTTCGTTGCTGTGAGGCATTACTTTCATTTCTGATGTTCTTCCTTCTCTTTGTCCCTGCTTGTAGCTGGTGCACTCCAGAGTTTTCACTATTGTCCTTTCAATGACAATGCCACAGCAAGGGTAGTCATGAGGGATGACCTGGTAGGCACTTTAATCCCAGTTGTTCATTTTCATTGCTTTTTTTGCTATATGCATTTTTTTTCTTCCCCTCTCCCCCCCCCAAAATATTGCACTGTTTCCTTTCCTGTTTCCTCCCACGCATCTCACCTCTTGTTTTTCTATTAGAGTGATAAATATGAGAGATAGATATATTAAAAATATATACAGTATATATGATACAAAAAAAGAAAAATGAAAAAAAAATCTCTCTAGTTACCTTGACAACAAAGAAAGACCTTTAAATGGTGTGTGAACATCCAAAGGAATGAAAAGACTAATTTAATAAAAGCAGTCAAAAATGTGTCAAACTTTCGCATTCTTTATGGCTTTAGGAATGGACTTACATTTCTCTTCAAAAAGTAGGATTCATACCATATATCACGAGATAACTAAATGTTAGGCTTCTAAGCTTGTTTGGCTTTCTGGTCTCCCTTTACAGTTAGTGAAGAAAAAAGAGTTACCCCTGGTTATATGCAATTCTTTTGTTATAAAAGTGACCTTATGGCATGCTGAAGAAGTGTTGGTTGTCTTAGTTATTATGACCAGGGGAATCCCTAAAAAATCCTCAGGGGAGTTTGGATGGGGCAGAAATAAGGAGAGGTTTCATTTTATTCAAACAAGCAAAGAGAAGTTGAAGAAAATGCCAATAGCAGTATGTCTTTATTTAATATGTTTTTAGATTATCCTTTGTTAGGGATATTTATGGAATTCCATGGCTAGAGTTGGATTCTCAAAACAAGCAAAGTTGCTGGATTTGTAATTTCATTGTCTTGAAATAACATATATACTAGGTTCAAGAAATAAAGATTTAGGAGACTTTTTAGTGTCCATACCATAGCTTTATATTTCTAAATATGGCAGATTTTATGTTCTGCTTTAAATCAGTATCATCTTTGCCATTAGATCCAAAGGGCATCCCAAATCTCTCAGCTGCGTAGACCCTCACATCCTTTATTTTTCTTTTAGACATAGATTTTTTTCTGTCATACAGGTATGGAGCTGACAGCAGCCATCTTCATATTGGTGTTGGCGTCTACACACCAGCCCACTGCAGGTAATTTTGCTCCGTAATGGATTAATTTCCCTGTGTGCTGAATTCTTTTATGGGACTATGAATACATAGGATGACACCCATAACTCTTTTCCTCTCCACAAGGTCCAGTTTTAGATGATTTATTTGAATTTCAGGCAACACAGTTGCATGTTCTGGGATTTGGTGTGCTCAACTGTGGGTATTAAAACTGAGCATCTGAGTGTTCAGTTGTATCTGAGTCTGTGTAGTTGATAGAAGACAGGCATAACATAACTAATTTATCCTATAGTACTCATTCAAAGGAATTAATCCCTCTGTAGGGAGTGCAGTTTCTCCACATTTTCTCTACCAAATGATTGCCTCAGTGAAATACATATATTTTAAATGGCCAAACTTTGATGAGATGAATATACTCAACTAACCTGGGTAGTTGAACCTAACTCTACCGCTAACCCCTAACTTGAGCCCCATCCTAAGCTGTAATTCTAAACCCTAAATCATAACTCTAATACTAACCCTATCTTACCTGCAACTGTGGTTGTGTAGCAGTACTTGATTCTGGTGATTTAAAGAAGAGATAGCTTTTAAAAACTTCTATTTCAAGCTCATTCATTTGTTTAATTCTCAAACTTGTCCTCTACAGTCTGGCTGATCAGAACTGTGGTATTACTTGCTAAAGTTATAGGATAAGGGCTGCAGCTTCAGTGGGTAAACTGTTAGGATTTCATAAATGCAGTACTTCTCAAAGACTCCCCTTTAAAATCACCTGTTTATCAATCTCCTCTATAGGTGTTGGCCATGATCCATTGCTTGTCGTGGATGACTATGAGGATGGTGGCATTCGACTCAAATGTTTATCTGAAAAATTGTTTTCTGAAGCTCAACTGTTGTGGACAGACAGCAGAGGAGACAACATCACAGGAACTCCTCTTTCTGCTGACACCAGCACTGCCAGTGTCAGCAGCTCCATCATTCTTAAAGCAGGATCTGGAAACTCTGCGTCCTGCAAAATTATAGATAAACAACTGAAAACATCAACAGAATCTTCAGTTGCCATTGCAGGTGAGTATGAGCTTCTAGCTTGTACTGAGCTAATGTATGCAGACCAAATTGCCCCAGGAACACATATTTATAGTGGTACAGTGTAAACAGTTTTCTTCCAGAATTTTTTTATTTGTTGGTTGGTTCAGTTTTTTGCTGCTGTTATTTTTTGTTTTTCCTTTCCTCTGAACAGCCATTAGCTTCCTTGTGTGACAAACTAAAACACAAAAATATCCTTCCATAGATGTGATGTTGCATGGGGAAAATCAAGTCCTGTTATCAGATAGTGCCTATTCTTATTTTCAGGGATGGAGAAAGCTACTGTCACACCTCTCTCTCTTTCCCTTTCATTTTCTTCCACTTCCTTTTCTATTTCATTAACACCTGATGTTGTGGTTTAGACAAACTCAGGGACATGAAAGTCCTGGTGAACTACTTCTACAGGTGTCTATGAATGCAAAACTTTGATCCAAATTCATTTTGTTTCACTTTAGACGTATAAAAAAGTTTTGTTTGTTTTTCATTATCCAAAGGAGTTCAACAGACTTCTCCAAAAGTGATTCAAAATGCAGCATCTAAAATAGTGGTAAATCAGCTGTCGTCGACTTTTTTAATTGGAATACGGCTAATCTTATTATGAATCATATTATTATTACTACTAGCAGCAGCAGCAGTGTTATTTATTAATATTTATTATTTTATTCTGTGCTTCCCAGTAAAATTAAATGTGATTACAACATATTGCTACAGACATACAACGTGTGTGCATGTGTAGTACACATACAACACTTTTAGCACAAGCAGTTATCAACTCAGCTGTATCTTTAGCCTTGTTAAAAGCTTTTATAAGAGCCTGACAATACAACTTTGAGATTTCACCAAGTAGAGCCATGATCATATCTTGTTCTGGATCGTGATACACTCAAGGTTGTTTCTAGGCTTATGCTGATGGTTTGCCTCGCTGAAAATGGCCATTAGACTATTGAAACCAGACGTCACGGATGAACAGAGAGAACCAACATCAACAGTTGGTTCTGCAAGAAAAATGATTATTGATCTCCTGAATAATTTGCAGATGCCTTCTTTCCTTCCACCTCCCCTTGGCTGGCGGCTTTAGTTGTGATCCTGCTCCTGAGCATATTCCTGGTCCTCGCTGCATTTTATAAAATCAGAAGTAAGTTCCACTTATAATGCCAAATGCAATCTGGTTGAAAACATTGCCATCTTATTCATAATTATCTGGGGAGTGTACAGGGTAATGGAAAATCACACGTGATTTTTCAGCCTTGATTCTTCACAGTATTTCTACATTTCTGCATTTCTTACATTGTATTTCCTTTTCTAAGCAACTGTTGACTACTCCAACATCTTAGAGTATAAACCTATACAATCACGTCTTAGAAGATAAATCAATGCGTTACTGTAGTGAAATAATTACTTTAACTTAATCTCATTACTGAAATAGTATAATTCTTGCAAATACCTAAAATATGTCACCATACCCAGAGATATCCACTGGTTCCATTTGTTTGCAAGCTATTTTACTGCTTTATATAGTTCCTCAGACAGTTCAACAACACAAATCAGCTGCCAAGGAAGTACACTGGCTGATGCTTTTCTTTTAGCATTGCTTATTTTATTCATTAAATTATGAGTGATTTCTTGTAATTTTAATAGAAAGTATATATAAACCAAGATATTTTGGAAATAACTTTTCTTTACCAAACAACACACATGACCACTATAGAATATCCAAGGTTTCATGTGAAACCCTACAAGTAAACAAGGAAGAAAGTTGGATAACATTTTCTTTCTCCCTCTCCTTTTTCTCTCTCTCAGAGAACAATAAGGAAATCACTCGTGCACGTAAGTAATATTGATACCACTTTTCATCATTGACACTTCAATAGAGACAGCAGTATAAACATAGTTAGCCAGTGGTATAAACAATGGAGTTAATTAAGTTGTATTTCTAAAGCTGCTTAATGAAATCTTTCTGAAGACTGGGATTTAGGTTTGGCCAATCTATCTACTGTCTGTCAATGTGGAAAGACGTAGTTAATTTCTTTTTGTTGCTGATTGCCCTGCATGCATAACCTTGGCTGGCTTTCTTACTTGACCAACCATGTATCTAGAAGTTTTCCACTCCCAGAAAAATGACTTTTTGACCATTTCCCTATCTGTCATGTCCAGGCTCTTTAAAGCAGTAGAATATTTTCAATGAAGAAATGCATTTCATGTGAAAATTGGACACTTATAAGATGTTTGTAATTTTAATGCTTATTAAAAAAATAATAGAAAATTCAGTCAAAAGAAAAGAGAAAATTATACGACTTAGTTTAGACAGTTGCATCTTTCTCACCAGTAGTGATCGATATCTGATTGCAGTTCAGAGCAGGAACCAAACTTATCCTTCTGAGCTGTCATGAGGGAAATCTTTACTATCTAATGACTACAGGAACAGCAAAGATAGATTAAGGTTATTGGCCTAAAGGTAGTCATTAATTCTAAACAATCCAAATATTCATAATGCTGAGCAATTTGTTTTATTGTTGTTCTTTTTGTTTTCTGTTGTAGTGGGTCTTTTTTTTTTTTTTTTAATGTTTGTTTATTTTAAGAACTTGACGGTTTGGATGAATACTTTCATCAATTTCTGAATAGTTTTAATGTTCAGACTTACAGAAGAGATGCAGAATAAATTCAGTGTCTGCTAATGATAAATCTAATGATAAGTCTAAATAAAAGAAATTTTTTCTCTGCTGTACTTGAGGAACTGAACTGCCATCCAGTAAACCAAACACAGAAATTTGCATACAAACATAAATGTTTTGGATATGTAAAATTGGGAGTTAGCCCTCAGAAAGTTTTATTGAAATTTGTATCCAGTCATTGCTGGAAAGCTTTTCATCACTTTTCAAATAATCATAGAGACTGGAAGGACCTCTGAGTTCATGACGAAAGAAAACAATTTGATGTCAAATTGGTTGTGCTTTATATCTATTGCTTTTGTTTCAAATGCTGCACGAGGCAAGCTTAACTTGGGAAAAAAAATTGTTTCAGTCAGTAACAGTACTGCAATTGTTTAAACTGAAACTATGAAAAAAATAATTTATCTTCGAAGTCTACTCCCTAGTAAATCCAACTAATAGTTTATGTACATATGTATATAAATGTAATGCAAATACACTCATACAAATATCCATAGAAGTCGCTGCAGTTTAATCACTCCTGTGTAGTCTTTAAAACTGAATGTGAAGTGTTTGGAGAATTATTTTTTAGGATCTCAGCATATTGCTTTCTGTTCACAGAAAAAGCACGAGAGCAAATTCAACAGGGTAAGTCTGACAGTGTTTTTTCCTAGTGATTTCTCTCTATAAATATATAATTCTTCAGGAACAGCTGAAGGTTGAGCTCAGGAGATATTTGTAGCTGTACTGTTTTTGCATAATAAAATTTAAAAAGTAATCAAGTTCCCTTTTATATTATCCACGTAAAGATAAATTCCTAAGAGCATCTGGTTTGAGAATTATTTTTGGTCAGTATTTGACCTTGCAAATTGCTCTATCAGTGAATTAACATAATTTAATACATTCTTAATTTGGGATTATTGTTCATGATTAGTTCCAACTTATAAGGAAAAGAAGATTTAAGTTCCAGAGCCTGGAAAAGTAAAAGAAAATATAGTTTTCTGAACTCTTTATGAAAAATCTGGGAGCTTTGTTATCAGCTAGGACTACACTGTACAAATATAAAGCCAGCGTATTGTTTTGACTCTGGACAGCAAGTTTGCTGGGCAAACTATGCAAATTATGTCAGAGAGAGAAAAGAATTTGTTTTCTAATATTTAATCAAAATTTTTTTCAGACATAGATGAACTCAAACAGAAACTGGGTAAGAGCATATTTTGACTTCTCTTTGTTATATTGGTTTTGAAGATTGTTAGTTAGAAGAACCCTTTTTTCATTAAAAAGTAAAAAAGGATCATGAGAGGGCCCATAGTGAAAATGTCTTTCTTTTCCAGATTTTCATTTAATCGAAGATAGTAATAGCAGTTAATAACACCTGGTTTTAGCCAATGGATTTTATATATCTAGTCTAAGTTAATCATCTAGACTCCTTCTACAGTAAATAGACAGGTATGGGTCAGCAGACAGTTTACCCTATCAGTTTTGATGACCTACTCATGTGCCTCACATTTTATTCTGAGCTTAATATTAGGCCTCATTTCCCAAAATGAAAACACTCTTCAACTCTTCAGTGCTGAAATTCTCTGTCAGATTTTGTGAATTTTCGTCTTGAGAAATGAATTTCACTGTCATTTCTGCTTTATTTCTTTACTGTTCAGAAGAGCAAAAGAGAAGATTTCATAAAGGTAAATTAACATTTTTTTCCACTTTTCTATTTTTTTATATTTTTTATCTCATTGTTCTAATAAAATAGTGATGTTTCTTGCAATTTTGAATAACAGAATTGGAAAACACTCTTAGAATTTATAACTTGCAAAGATTAACTTCCCTCATCCAACCAAAATATAATTTGAATTTTGTGTTATACATGTACATTGTGTTATACATGTACAAACACCAAACCTCTTTTTATCTATAGGTGTATATATACACCTATGCATCTTTATATAAAAGAGCATCTATCTAACTAACTAACTAACTATAGCTATCTGTATGTAACTATATCTATTTAGATGTTCTACATATACGGATAGATTAGTCCCATACATAAAGTGTTCTATAATTCTAATATTCTATAATTCTATGAGTGCAGCATAATTCACCTGCTATAGTCTTCCTAACTTTTCATAGGCTTTTAATTTTGTTTCTTTGTAGAAAATGAGGATGCAGAGAAAAGAATTGGTAAGGATAATGTTAACTTCGAAAAGTCCTTAAAAATCATCTAAGTTTTGTTTGATCAGAAATACTATTTTAGAATTGACTAGTGAAACATTTTGAGATCTTTAAAAGATTGGAGGTCCGTCACAGCACTTCCCTCTCTCTTTCACACTTTGAGGCTTAGTTGTCCCTAAAAAAAAAAGACATAATCTTGGTCTCTGGAATGTCTATTTCCATAGTAAGGGAGTATCATTTAAGGAGTCCATCAAAAGTTCAATTTTTTCAATTTTTTTTTTTTTTTTTTGTAACTGAGAAAAAATGTCTCTTTCTGCTAACAGGCATATTTAAAAAGAGGAGTAATATTTATAGAGAGAGGCACACACATTTATATGCAGTTTGACTCTTGGCTATGTAGAATTTCTATTTGGTGTGGTGTGAAGCATATCCACAGCCCCTGTAAATCCTTACAAGTGGGACATTAAGGCTAAGGCAATATTCTTGGCTTCCATACTGAGGGATGAAAACATTCAAGAGAGAGATAGTTGAAACAGCAGAGAATAAATTTTCTGGTGTACCCATCTCTTCCTCCTCACAATGGGCCAAGCCAAGTGCAAGGTCTTGCATCTGGGTTGAGGCAACTTCCACAATCAATACAAGCTGGGGATGTAAGGATGGAGTACAGCCCTGTCAAAAAGGACCCGGGGGTAGTGGTGGATGGCAGCTGGATGTGAGCCAGCAGTGTGCTCTTGCAGCCCAGAAAGCCAACTGTATTCTGGGCTGCATGAAAACTGTTTCAAACTAAAAGAGAGGACATTTAGATTGGGCATAAGGAAGAATTCTGTTACTAAAAGGGTGGTGAGACACTGTACAGGTAGCCCAGAAAGGAGGTGGATGCCTACCCCTTGGAGACAACCAAGGTTAGTTGGACCAGGCTCTGAACAACCTGATCTAGGTGTAGATGTCCCTGTTCACTGCAGGAGAGTTAGACTAGATGAACTTTAAGGGTCCCCTCCAACACAAATGATTCTATGATTCTATGATTCTACAGATAGCCCAGGTGACTAGCTTGGATTTAGATAACCTCTATTCTGAAGTTACACCAGCATCCTTTCCTGAGTGCTAGGCCGAGTCACACTTAAATAATGTAGTATTGGAAATACTTATATTAGCTGAGATTCTACAGGAGAACCTTGCCACACATAACTATAATGTAAGTTTATCTGTTTTTCAGAAAACATCCGGAATGAACTGAGTGAGTTGAAAGTAGAAAATGAATTTTGTCACATTTTCAATTATCAAAATATGTAAATCAAAATGGAGCACTGGAACTGGTTATCCATAAAAGTTGTGGAGTTTCCCTCCTTGTAGATGTTCAAAAGTCATCTGTCTCCCACAGTATTCTCCAGGAGAAGCTGCAGCACATGGCTTGGAAAAATACATTCTTTGCTGGGTGAAGAACTGGTTTGGAGGGTCAGGCACAGAAAGTGGTGGTGATTGGAATTAAATCCACCTGGTGACCAATCACAAGTGGTCTTCCCCAGAGGTCAGTACTGGGGCCTGTCCTGCTCCGTATCTTTACTGATGACCTGGATGAGGGCATTGAGTGCACCTTCAGTAAGTTTGCAGATGACACCAAGTTGGCTGGATGTGTCGATCTGCCCGGGGATAGGAAAGCCCAGAGGGATCTGGACAGGCTGATTGCTGGGCTGAGGAGAAAGGGATGAAGTTCAACAAGACTAAGTTCCAGGTCCTGTACTTTGGCCACAGCAACCCCGGGCAGCGCTACAGGACTGGAGCAGGAATGGCTGGAAGGTTGCGTAGAGGAAATGGATCTGGGGGTATTGATCAACATTTGGTTGAACATGAGCCAACCATGTATTCAGGTGACCAAGAAGGCCAGTGGCATCCTAGCTTGTATCAGAAATAGCTTTTCCAGCAGGAGCAGGGAAGTGATCAACCTTCTGTACTCAGTACTGGTGAGGCTGTACCTTGAATATTGTGTTCAGTTTTGGGCCCCTCACTACAAGAAAGACACTGTGGTCCTGGAGCATGTCCAGAGAAGGGCAGTGAAGCTGTGAGTGATCTGGAGCACAAGTCTTATGAAGAGTGGCTGAGGGAACTGGGATTGTTTAGTTTGGAGAATAGAAGTCTTAAGGGTGATCTTATCACTCTCTACAACTCCCTGTAGGGAGGTCGTGGTGAAGTAGAGAAGCTTCTTCTCCCATGTAACTAGCAACAGGACTAGAGGGAATGGTCTCAGGTTGTGCTAGGGGAGATTCAGTCTGAACACAAGGAAATACTTATTCAAGAGAGGGCAGTCAGGCACTGGAATGGACTGCCCAGGGATAAGGGGTGAGGATGAGGACCTGGAGGTGTTCAAGAAACATTTAGATGTTGTACTGAGGGACATGGTTTAGTGAGAAATATTAGTGATATGTGGATGGTTGGACTGGGTGGTCTAAGGGTTTTTTTCCAACCTTGCTGATTCTATGATTCTATGAGTATATTGTTTGGGCAACCTTTTCTGTTTGAGTGCTGGGGTTGTACAGATGGACCCAGTGGTCCGTCCCAACCTCAACCATTCTGTGCTTCTTTGTAACAATATACAGCTCCAAAATCAGGTATGTTAACACTACTAGTAATTTAAATTAACCATTCTTCTTTTTTCTTTTTTTTTATTTTTTCTTGCAGAGTTCAGGAAAGCTCGTAGCAACGCAGGTAAGCCAAGACTCACCTGCCATTAACCTCACGTTCTTCCATGCACATACAAATATCTATTATTTGTGCCACAAAAATTCACAGGATGTAATAATTTGGGGAAAATATTAATCCTGTTTGTTGAAACAGGCACACAGTCTTTTGTAGGCATCTCCCATTTACACTGTTCTCAAAATCATGAGTTGAAATGGATCATTTCTGTTCGTTCCATTTAAGACCTTTTTAAATGTTATGTGGCTTCAAGAGATTCAGCTTTATGTTCTACTCAAAAAGCAAATTGATGAGTTGATATGATGCAGATGGTTTAACTAAGCCACAATAAAACCAGAGAAAAGGCATGTCCCACTGCAGATTGTTATTCCTATTGAGTTTTTGTCCCAGAAAACTACAGTACATTCCTGGTGTATAAATTTACTTATTTATTTGATTATTTTACTATTTGTCTTCTGTATTCTCTTCCTTTGACATCTTTGTTTATTTTCCTGAAAATCAGAAATAATTACTTTTTACTTAATTCTCTTCTTTTTCAAGTTAATATCACTCTGGATCAGAAATGCAAACACCCCAACCTCTGCATTAGTAATGACAACAGGAGGGTAAAGTCCTCAAACAAGACAGAGACAGCCATCAAAGCGATCGTGGTAGCTACTGAAGGTTTTCCAGACAAAAAACATTACTGGGAAGTGGAGGTGGGGAACCAATCACAGTGGGAGCTGGGAGTGGTGAGTGAGAAAATTAGGAATATGATAATGAACAACACGGGGAATTCTCTCCCAGTGAATGATTTATTCAGTCTACAGTATTCTCAGGGAAAATACATACTAACTGGTGGGGAGGATCTAAGTGATTGCAAGCAGTGCAGTGTGGTGGGTGTTCTCCTGGATGTGGAAAACACTGAGCTTTCATTCTACAATGTTGAAGAAATGAGCCCTATTGGGTCTGTCTTCTCTGAGTTTACTGGGAAACAATACCCATTCTTCAGTCCAGACTCAAGTGGCGAGTGGCTGGGGGTACGACCTGTAAAACCACAGACCTATGACTCTTTTTCATAGAGTGAGAAAGAGATTAATAAATGAACGATGTGGTGAATAAGAGAGAATGCAAAAACGTAGAGGAAGAAAAGAATGTATTTTCATCTTTAAAAGCTATGGTTAAGGAAGAAATAGTGGCTGAAGTACTTCAGAGGGAGTCATCTTGCTGTAAGAGCTCATTTTGTAAAAATTGAAACATATCAGACATTGCAATTGTATTTTATTCTGTCTGGATTAAGAGCAAACAAACAAATAAACACAAAAAACCTAAGTGCTACATATTTATTTCAGTATTTGTGGTTTTTATTGTATATTCATTTTCGTCTAACAAACTCAAATATAGTCATTTGTAAACAACAGTTATATTCAACTGACTGAATGTGGAAGCATAATGCATTTTGAACTCACGTATCCACAGCTAGAATTAAATGACCTAATTTGCACTTTCAATTGAAATTGTGGCTAAGCCAACATTAAAACAAAACAAAACAAAATTCTAAGTCCTAATACTTTTGCTCAGTTTAAAACTCTCCTAAATAAAATTTGATTGAATAACTGCAAGAAAATCAGGACATTGAGTTAGTGGCATGGTACATATCCAGGTACAACATGGCCCAACTACTCAAAGCGACCAGTGCCTTGAAAAATTGTCCAACTGGGAAATGAAAGGCATGAAAGTTAAGGGATGGGAACAACTGATGAATGTGGTGTGAGCTGTTTTCCTGAAAATGGCTGAACATAGAATGGCTTGGGTCGGAAAGGATCTTAAAGATTATCTATGTAAGTCACTCTGACAGTAATGCTTCCTATTTATTTCTGTGGAAACTACAACAGCTACAAAGAACACAGTAACACTCTTTGATAGAGCAAATTCTCAGCTACAAAACACTATTTTTCAATATAGTCAGCATCATTAGCTTTGCATTTTGCCAAAGAGTTTTCATGCTGTGATAATACAAATCTGCACCAGTGGAGGTGATCACTGCTTCACAGCTGCTATGGAGGCATTGTTGAAATGCATCATCTACTGCTTCCCTGTGCTCACATTCACCATTTGGTCTCCATTAAACATTCATCAAGTGTTGATAAATGTCAGAGAGTGCAATTTTTTCTGCGTGGAGGAATTACACACCTTCACTTCACGAGCACTTCCATGTCAGACTCCATTTTGTCAGACTGACCCTCTGCTGCCATCTGTCGCATGGCAACAGAATTGAATGGAATATTGGCAGGAATGTTCAGCCTCCACTGACATCCCACCAACATCTGCCTCTGGCACTGTGGGTCAACATAATAAACAGAAGACATTACTTTAGGAGCAGCTACCTTAGTTCCAACGTCCACAGACTGATGGAAAATGGGGAGCTGCTTCTAAAAGGAATGTGGAGACTCAGACAGGAAGCATGAATATCCATGCCACAGTTCAGGTCTCAGGCTGCAGAGAATGCCTGGCCCTGTCACTGCTACAGCAGGGCAGAAGGGATACCACCGGTGTGCGGTGTGAGCAGGTGAATGATCTGCTCAGCCTGGTGGTAGAGCTAAAGGAGGAAATAGAAAGGCTGAACAGCATCTGGGATTGTGGGAAGGGGATTGATTGGTGGAGTCACACTATGCCATCCCTATGGGAAGGGCGTGGGGGAGATGCTCCTCAAGCAATGGGGGATCATCTGCCTGCTCACAGTCAGGTGGGAAGAGGCAACCTCAAAGATGAGGGATGGAAACAAGTCTCTGTTTAGGGCAGCAAGCTGACTGCCCCTCAGCCCCTCCCACCTTCCCAGGTGCCCTTACATAACAGGTATGAAGCTCTGGAGCTGGAGGTACTGGGGGATATGGTTGTTGGTAAAAGCCCATCCATGCAGGAGTGGTAGCCCAAGGCTAGTCAGTCTGCTCCCTGTTTTGCTACAACATCAGTCAGGAAAAAAAAGGAAGGCTGTTGTTGTAGGGGACTCCCTTGTGAGAGGAACCAAGGGACTGATATGCCACTTGGATTCGTCCCAGAGGGAGGTGTGTTGCCTGCCTGGTGCCTGGGTGAGAGAGATCGCCAGGGACATCACTCACCTCATTAAGCCCTCTGATTATTATCCATTATTGGTTTTCCACATCAGAAATGAAGAGGCAGGCAAAAGAAGTTCTCGAGTGATCAAAAGGGACTTCAGGACTCTGGGAAGGCATCTGAAGGGATTGGAAGTGCAAATTGTGTTCACCTCTGTCCTCTCAGTTAGTGACTGGGATCCACACAAAAGGAGGAGGGTGGACATGCTGAATGAATGGCTTTGCGAATGGTGTCGTACTCAGGGCTTTGGGTACAATGGCTTGGGATGCAGCCTTGAGAAAGGGGGAATGCTGACAGCAGATGGGAGCCAACTGACTAGAAGGGCCACAAATATTCTTGGGAACAAGGTGGCTGGCTGGTTAGCAGGGTTTTAAACTAGATATGATGGGGGAAGAGGGTGTACTAGGTGACAGAGAAGCGCATGGGAATGCTGTCATCTTGGGAGGCAGTAAGAGAAAACCCCAGACTTGTCCTGGAGGTAGTAGGGAGGGCTCCTCTGAGAAGGCAACGAGGCCAATAGCTAAGCCTCTTTACCAACGTGCGCAGCATGGGAAATAAACAGGAGGAGTTAGAAAACGTGGCGCAATTGGAAACGTATGACCTAATTGCTATCACGGAAACATGGTGGGATGAATCTCATTATTGGAATACCCTGATTGAGGACTGCGGGCTTTTCAGAAGGGATAGACAGGGTAGGAAGGGTGGCAGAGGGTAATAGGTGAGGTTGAGGGTGGAACAAGGGGTGGTATAAGGGGAGTAGGGATTGGTTCATGGGTTTCCTGGATGGGTTCGTGGGTTTCCTGGGCGGTCACATGTCACGGTATATAAGTGCTTGTTACGCAGCAGTAAATTGGCTTTCGGCATAGGAACACTGGTCGTTCGGTCCGTCCGACTGTCCCCTCGCCGGAGGTCGATGTTGCACAGCAACACCCTCTACGTTAGGAAGTGGATAGATTGCGAAGAGCTGTGTCTGAGGAACAGCCACGATCGGGTCGAGAGCTTGTAGGTAAAAATTAAGGATCAGTCCAGCAAAGGACATGTAGTGGTTGGGGTCTGCTACAGGCCACCGGATCAGGGGGCCTGTTGATGAGGCCTTCTTGCTTCAGCTGCAGGAGGTGTCATGCTCGTGCGTTCTTGTCCTGATGGGGGATTTCAACCACTCAGATATCTGCTGGGACAGCGGCGTGGCAGGTGGCAGACAATCCAGGAGATTCCTGGAGTCTGTTGAGGACAACTTCCTGATCCAGGTAGTAGATGGACCAACCCAAGGTGAAGCCTCACTGGACCTGGTGCTCACTACTGCAGAGGAGAGCATTAGGAAGGTTAAGGTTGGAGGCAGCCTGGATGTAGCGACCATGCCTCAGTGGAGTTTGTGATCTTGAGGAATGTGGGCCTGGCAAAAAGCAGAGCTAGGACCCTGTGCTTTAGGAGACCAAACTTCTGTCTGCTCAAGGAACTGCTGAGTGGGATCCCCTGGGAAACTGTCCTTAAGGGCATGGGCACAGAACAGAGCTGGCAGCTCTTTAAGGACACCCTTCTGAGAGCCCAATGGCTCTCCATCCCCCAGCAGAAGAAGTCGAGCAGGGGAGGCAGGCATCTGTCATGGCTGTGCAAGGACCTGCAGCTTAAACTAAGAGAAAAGAGGGAAATGCACAGAAAGTGGAAGCAGGGTTGTGTATCCTGGGAAGAATACAGGGCTGTTGTCCGTGCGTGTGGAGATAGGATTAGGAAAGCCAAGGCGCAGATGGAGCTGAATCTGGTGAGGGATGTGAAAGATAACAAAAAGGGGTTCTACAGGTCCATAGGCAGGAAGAGACAGGCCGAGGAGAGTGTTCCCCCTCTGATGAAAGGTAACAGGGAGTTGGTTTCCTCAGACATAGAAAAAGCTGAGGTACTCAATGAGTGCTTTGCCTCAGTCTTCAGTCAGTGTCTGTGAGGCTTCCCATGTCTGTGAGGACCATAAGGCTCTAGATGAGGGTGTTGTGAGTGGTTTCTGAACCACTGTAATGGTGGAACAAATCTGAGTCCTCCTCATGAAATTGAACATGTTTAAGTCCATGGGGCCAGATGATGTCCATCCTAGGGTTCTGAAAGACATGGGTGATGTGGTTGCCAAGCTGCTCTCCATGGCTGTCTGGTGAAGTCCTGGGTGAATGGAAAAAGGGAAACATTACTCCCATTTTTAAGAAAAGGAGAAAGGAAGACCCAGAAAACTACAGGCTGATGAGCATCACCTCTGTGCCTGGGAAGATCATGGAGGAGATCCTCCTAGAAGCTATATTAAGGCACATACAAGATAAAGAGGTGATTTGAGACAGCCAGCATGGCTTCACCAAGGGCAGATCCTGCCTGACCAATCTGATGGCCTTCTATGATAGAGTGATGACTTCGGTGGACAGGGGAAGGGTGGTGGATGTCATCTATCTGGACTTCTGCAAGGCCTTTGACATGGTCCCTCACCACATCCTTCTCTCTAAATTGGAGAGGTGTGGATTTTAAGGATGGACTGTTCGATGGATTAGGAATTGGCTGGCTGGATGCAGCCAAAGTGTTGTGATCAGTGGTTCTGTGTCAGGTTGCAGGCTGGTCATAAGCAGTTTCCCTCAGGGGTCGGTCTTGGGACTGGTGCTCTTCAACATCTTCGTCAATGACACAGATGATGGCATTGAGTGCACCCTCAGCAAGTTTGCAGAGGACACAAAGCTGAGAGGTGCAATTGATACACTGGAAGGAAGGGAAGCCATTGAGAGGGACCTGGACAGGCTGGAGAAGTGGGCCCATGAAAACCTAATGAGGTTCAGTAAGGTTAAGTGCAGGATGCTGCATTCTGGTCGGGACAGTCCCAGGTATTTAGACAAGCTGGGGGAAGATCTTCCAGAGAGCAGCCCTATGGATAAGGACTTGGGGTACTGGTGGATAAGAAGCTGGACATGAGCCAGCAGTGTGTGCTTGCAGCCTGGAAGGCCAAATGCATTCTGGATTGCATTAAAAAAGGGATGGCCAGCTGGGAGAGAGAGGTGATTGTCCCCCTCTACTCGGCTCTTGTGAGGCCCCATCTGGATGGAGTACTGCGTCCAGGCCTGGGGCCCCCAGCACAGGAAGGACGTGGAGCTCTTGGAGCAGGTCCAGAGGAGGGCATTAAGTTGATCAGAGGGCTGGAGCACCTCTCCTATGAAAAAAGGTTGAGGGAACTGGGCTGGTTTAGCTTGGAGAAGAGAAGGCTCCGAGGAGACCTCATTGTGGCCTTCCAGTACTTGAAGGGAGCATATAAACAGGAGGGGGAACGGCTGTTTACGAGGGTGGATAGTGATAGGACAAGGGGGAATGGTTTTAAACTAACACAGTGGAGGTTTCAGGTTAGATATTAAGAGGAAGTTTTTCACACTGAGGTGGTGACGCACTGGAACAGGTCGCTCTAGGAGGTTGTGGATGCCCCATCCCTGGAGGCATTCAAAGCCAGGCTGGATGTGGCTCAGGTCTGGTCTGGTGGTTGGCTACACTGCACATAGCAGATGGGTTAAACTCGATGATTATCATGGTGCTTTTCAACCCAGCATATTCTATGATTCTATGATTCTATGAACTGGATGGTCTTGCTCTTCGTATGAAGGAATTAGTTCTGAGAGATGGAAAATCTTGAAACTATATATGAGATGAATTCTTAAGACCTGTTGATGCTGAAATGGGAGAAACAGCAATTCATCCGCAAGGGCAGTTCAAATGTAAATCCCGTCTGGTGGAATATCACTATACAAATGAGATGTTTATCACTGGAGTTGGTAGAGTCAATGGATATGGTAAGAGATCACAAAACAAACAAACAAGCAAACAAGCAAACACAAAAACGATGATATTGCAGATGTCTGGTGAACAGAACCTCATTGGAGAAGTGCAGCCTGGTGAGCTACTCCAAAGCTGTGACCAGACAGCAATCATATTTAACACTGCAGTTGACAAAACAGATTGGGTAAGTTCAGCACACAGATAATCAACGTGAAGGAAGAGAACTCTGTTAAAATGGGCTATATGACCTTAAAAAAAAACAAAAAAAAACCCAAAAAAACAAAAACAAACAAACAAACAAAAAAGATGAAGAAGTCCCTAAAGCTACAGAGCAGAAAGGAAGGAACCCACAAGCTGCCTTGAAACTCTTAGAAATGCATTACTTTGGAAACCTTAGTAAAATGTGCATCACAATTCAAAGAGAAATGAAATATGTCTAAAAAAAGTCCCTGGAAAATTTAGAGTATATCATAGAAACAGCATAAAAGAAACCAAAAATCAGAAGCAAAGTCCATAAAGCTCGTACACGTATAAAGAAGTTCCCAAAAGCAACAATTTTAAGACAGCCTTGCAAACAATACTGAAAATGATAGAAAAAAATTACATCAACTGGGAATGGACTGGGAGAAACAAGACATTAATAAGTAACCAGAATTACGTGGTGTCACAGGCAAGTCCTGAAGGAACTCAAAATGGAATTATAAAATGCTCACTGTCTCCATGTGAGATGGGAACGAATCAGAACAAAAAGGTAAAACTCTTGCATTGAAACATGGACAATTTACTAAGATAGAAAAGAAAGGGAAAATCATAGTAAATGTATGTACATTTACAAAACAATTGAGAAGAGAAGAAAAACACAAAATACCAGCCAACTTTCCTCTACAAAAAAGGTGATGCACAGAGCAATTGCTCACCACCTTGTGAACAACGGCCAGCCGGTCTCTGAGCAGCTCCAACCACCCAGCCAACACCCCCCAGTGTTTTTGATCACCAAGATGTTATATGGTGTGAAATATCCCTTTGGCCAATTTAGCTCAACTGTTCCCATTTTCTACCCTCCCAGCACCTTGTGCTTCCCCAGCTCATTGCTGCAGGACAGTGAGAGAAGTTGAAATGTCTGTGACCCTGCACTGCTCTGCAGCAACAAAAACATTGGTGTTATATCACCGTTATTCACATCATAAATCCAAAACGCAGAACCGTATCAGCTACCATGAGCTCACACCTGAGTCCCATTGGCTACTAGATTCTTGCCAAAAGCACACAATGCACAGAAAGAAAATCTTGTTTATTTGTTTGTTTGTTTTAATTTAACTTGATTTTTTTTTTTTTTTAAATTTTTATTATCTGTCACATTGCAGCCATCTTGATTTTGTTTTGTCAGAGGCATTTCTTTATCGTTTTCTTATTTGCATGGAATTGCTCCACCTACTTCAGCCTGTGACTTGAAACATTTTCTTTCTTCCTGGTATTTTTTTTTTTTAACAACTGAGCCAGAGGGTCGCTGATAGGTAAGAGCATGAGACTTTTTAATGCTAGAAAAGACACATAATGAATACAGCAAGATGATATAACTTAGCTACTGTTTTGGCTAGGTATATTCTATTTACTACTTCACAACAGACGTGTTGGGAGTGCAGTACTGATAATGAATAAAGTAGAGGACATCTTAACAAAATGAAAGAGTAAGTATCTGATAACTAAGCCTCAGAATATTTATATAAGTTAATCAAGTGTTGTCGTGAGACTTCTAATGCAGTTTTATTTCATTGAACAGCTACTCTGGAAATACATGTAAACTTTGCAAAGAATTTGTAAGTGCAAACTTGGAATGTGGATCAGTGTACTTGTCTGTATACAGTTAATCATTTTTAGCATGCAGCTGTGTACAGTTTTGGTGCTTGGTGAAACAATGTGAAAGAATTCATTGGGAATGCATTATTCTGACATGCTTTTTGGTTGATTAGCATCTTAAATGGTGTTGTGGATATCTGCATTGTCTCTTTTTCTCCTCTGTGCATTTAAGTTGAAGTCTGTACTCTTATGAGTAATGGTGTATACCTCTGGTACTTCCTTATAACACTCAACTTTATTGCCCTAACGTACTTTTACTACCCTTTAGCAATTCACTCATACTTCTATTGAAAGCGGACAAGAGTACAAACTCATTGCAGTAAAGACAGATTGCAGGTGAAAGATAACATAACCAGAGATATAGGGAGTGGGGCATGCTGGGAGACGGGGTGACGGGCTTAGTGAGACTATGAGAGGAGCTATAAGAAAGGAGTGGATGGTGGTAATTCACCACTGGCACCTTGCTCTAAGAATCTTGCACCAGAATGTGACCCACCACTGCAGAATCAAGGTAGGTGAGGTAGCATGAAGCACAGCACAGCTTTCTAAATGAAGCCAACACAAACAGGTGATGCACTGCAGCCCATGCATAGCATGAGAGCCTGGCAGTGTAAGAACAGAGCTGGCAGTGAGCTTCAATCTGGGTTCAAGGTCTGCCCAGGACTCAAGCTACCTACAGCACAGGTCCAAGGTCTGTCAAGAAGGGAGAGCTTGGAACAGGGCTGCAGTCCATGGCACAAGCCTGAATTTTCCAAAAGCATGGTTGGAGATGAGGGTGCTCAGGGTTGTTAAGGCTTCTTATTGCACTTAAGACAGTGACAATGACAAAACTGAGAGCACCATGTGACCAACCCAATTCTTAGTGCCAAAAAGAACCCCAGGGATTACAGTATGCAGCCAGACAGAGGGTACTGAGAGTCTGTGCTGCACATCTCACTCGTGGATTTCCTCCTAGGATAGACCAGAGCTGCAAGAATCCCTTCAGCAGAGACAGAACAGTGAGTCTGTAGTTTATCCCAAACTAAAATCATCAGCAGCTACCGTGAGGGAAAAACTCCATGTATTCTAAGGGCTGTATGTTTTGTGTGCACTGTTTTGAAGCAAAAAGGTATTTCCTGTTTGAAATTGCCAAACTTTGGCCTCAGGAGGTGTAGTTGTTCTGTAGAGCAGTTCTGTGGTTGTGAAGTTCATCCTTGACAAAGGAAAAGTCATTTTTAGGTGGCCTAAATGCTTTGTCATTCGTAGGCCAAGAAGGAGAATACAACAATATGTCATCAGAATTTAAATCTTCTTTTCCATCCTGCATAAGTTTCTTTCTTGTGTATTTCTTCTTTATTGTCTGTTGGAAAATGGTGGAACTGAGGAGGTGGGAAAGGCCCAAATGAGTCTTAAGGCATTTTCTTTATTCAAGTTCTCTGTTCAAACCACACATTTTGCACTTTGGATGAATATCATCAGAAGGTGTACCGAATATTTCCACTCTACATACTAAAGAGCAATGAAGACCTGAATGCCTTGCTAAGGAAAGTGCTTCTGTTTTAGGAGGATCCATTTGCTTACGTTTTGTTCCTCTCAGAAATTCTTATTTTTTCTCAGATCAGGTCAACCATTTCCGGGAGGATTATAAACAACTTGCCCAACATGACATTTTTGGAAGTTTTTTTGAGAGTTTGCCCAAGAAATGTCAGACAAGTCCTGTTCTTGATTCTTCCAACATGTTTTCTTATTGCAATGTGGTTTACAGGTAAGACAAAATGTATTCTATCCAGTGATTCAATTTAGCTGTAGAATATAAATAAGTACGATATGTAAAATCAGTAGCATGCAGTGAAGCCAAGAAAGCTGAATCCATGGAGTAGGCTGGAACTGAGTTCTAGTGCCAGTTTCTCTGTTTTTCTCTCACTCAAAAAACAAACAAACAAACAAAAAACAAAAAACAAAAAACAAAAAAAAACACCTTCTATTTTCCTGCATTAGCATATAGGAGACAGTGTCACTAAATATCTCTTCTGTGGACTACCTTAGTTGCTGATCACTAGAGGATTCTTGTCCATGAAGAAAATCCCTTTGGGGCTTAGGGGTAGGATTAGAGACAATAACCGAAATCTTGGTTGTAGGCATATGCTTCCAAAAGGAGATTGCCTTCATCTCTGTGTCACCTTTACGTTATTTATTTTAAATCCATGCCTGTCTCTTTCTGGTCAGGAATTGGCTAGAATTTAAACCATTGATTTGAAACACATTGAAACTTGCTGTGATGAAGTTTCTGAGGTAGGTCTCCAAATGACTCTTTCAAGGGATAAGGAAATATCAAGATAATGACTGCTACTGTTCCATCCCCTGTTTGCTTGCAAACACACAGACTGCTGATGCATCCACCAGGAAATGGCCTAGAGCAACCTCCAATACCAAACCAAAGTTCTGCTCTTTACTTTGACTCAACATCTTAGTGTACAGTTCAGCATCAGTTATCCTGAGATATCACACCTGCACTTCAGATCATATTTCCATTTTCTGATGAAATAAATCTACAGTAGGTCCTGTCTGACACAGTCTAGACCGGGGCTTGGGACAACACTGGCCATGCCAAATGATGGGAGACACTTCAGTCCCACTCTGGGTGCTCAGGGAGTAGAAGCAGGTGTGTTGTCTTATCACAAACATGGAAAATGCATAGTCAGTCTCTCGCATAGCCAGACTGAGTGAAGAACAAAAACCTGTACAGTTTGCTTTCAGGATGTGAAGATTGTTGCACAGATCTTTGCACCTCGTGTTGGTAATTTGCTCGCTGGTCACTGAGCTTTCAATTGTAATCCTCCCAGTAATGTTACCTATTGTCTGCCTGAAAAAAATTCCTGTCCCAAATGCCTCTGTTCTCAGGAGTATCTAACATGACTGACATAAATAAAACCTGGAAAGGTGGAAATTCTAATGTCTATGTGGCTTAAGGAGTTGCTAACATTGACTCAAGACTCTCCTTATCATTGAATGGGACTGAAGAATTAGAGCCTAGAAAGCACAGTTTTGTTTTGGATTAACCTAATGCCGAGACTTTTTGTCTCATTTTTCCATCTGTAGAATAGTTATATTTTCAGAGAGAATCAGTGCTCCCACTTTTTCCTTGCAGGTGAAGTTTCTATCACCATCACCGTTGATCCTTCAGTTGCCCTTGTTGGTGAGGAAGTAACTCTGTCTTGCCAGCTGACGCCCAGAATCCCTTCCAATGCAAGTGTGCTTTGGTACAAAGGGGAAAAGGGAAGAGATGCTCCTCTCTGCTCTTCCTCCAGCCTGAATGGGGAGGTGGAGCAGTGCCAGGATAAAGAACAGTGCAGGATTAAGGGGCGCTGGGAGAGAAGAAGATTTCTCCTGACTATCCAAAAAGTGCAAATAGCTGACAGGGGGGTGTACGTTTGTGTTGTGAGTGGCGACGCTGTCTCCCAGGATGCTGTCACTCACCTTGATGTTATAGGTAAGCAGGAAGATTGCTATGACTGTGCTTAGTTCATTTCCCATCAGGACTCTTTTGCTCTGCCTATACCTTGCTCAGCAGTTGAGATCTTCAGTGAATTAAGGCAAGACATGCTGGAAAATGTTGCTTCAGGTCTGACTGTCTAAGGTCTGGGTACAGAAGGGGCAAGTTGTTGTGGCTTGTCATGTGGGAAAACAGTGCAATGGGGAGCAGCATTATGATGCTGAGTATTCCTGTATCAGTACTGATAGGTTTTTGTGCTCTGGGATTATGAATGTTCAACCTCTGCACTTGGGGCAGTTTGACTTCGTAAACTGAAAAACAATTAATCAGAGCTATTAGAAAGGGTATTAGAAAGGGTACTTACCAATATGCAGTGAACATATTCATCTGCCAAAGGCTCCTTTTCCCTCTTCATGAGAAATACTCCATCATAGAAGACCTATCCCAATTGCAAACCTGGAAATACTTTCCAGAAAACATTTTATTGGGTCAACCTCCTGTTGGGCAAGTCACACTGGAGCTTAGTTTAGACTGCATGTAAACTTCTAGCATTCTAGCATCCACAAATCTTTCACTAGTGTATTCCACATATTTGTAGAATGCGTGAAGGTATTTCCTTTTTCCTTTCTGCTCCTTTTCCTCCTTCCCTCCCTCCCTCCCTCCCTCCCTCCCTCTCTCCCCCCCTCCCTCCCTCCCCCCCTCCCTCCCTCCCCCCTCCCTCCCTCCCTCCCTTCCTTCCTTCCTTCCTTCCTTCCTTCCTTCCTTCCTTCCTTCCTTCCTTCCTTCCTTCCTTCCTTCCTTCCTTCCTTCCTTCCTTCCTTCCTTCCTTCCTATTTATTCATTCATTCATTCATTTACTTTTATTTTATTTATGAACTTGCCATATGCTATCTTGTTACTGGACAAGACAGAACAATTCCTTATTATTCTTTCTCTCCCCACTGTACCTTTTTAATCAGTCTGTATTACATCCCCTCTCAGTAATATGGAGTCTCTCACCTGTTTTCTCAAATTCCCATATAGTTCTTCCTGACTTTTCACCATTCCAACACTATGCTGCTTTTTCTTGTAAGATTCAAAGTAAGCAACCCTTTTGTCCAGCCATGTATGGTAGTTTCTATGTGCCATGGATACTTAGAACAGTGTATTGACACTTTCAAATTGATTTGTTTGTTGTTGTTGTTGTTTTTTTTATTTTTTTTTTTTCTGTTTGTTTTTATAGAACTTACTTAGGAGTTATACAAAGTGTTTTTTCTGACCCTCCTTGCAATAATTCTTTTACAGCAATAGGGAACAAGCCAGCTTTGTTAAAGCATCAGCAAGATGAGAGCTTGTGTCGCTACACATGTAACTCAAAAGGATGGTACCCAAAGCCTCAAGTCATTTGGACAACTTATGGAGGAGGCAAAAAAAATGTGGAGATTAAGACCAGTGTCACCTGGAGTGAGACAGACCTTTTTGTAGTACAAAGCATCATGGCAGTTCCTTGTGATGATGTAGATGTGAAATGTGTCATCACGCTGATCAAAGAAAAGATAAACCGAACTGGTAGGTTTGTAGAATTGTTTGGGTTGGAAGGGACCTTAAAGACTTTGTATTCCTAACAGCTCTGATGTGGGCAGGGATGCCACCCACAAATTAAGGGTTTCACAGATTTCACTCATTTTTAATAATGTGCATTGTTTTGTGAGTGCAGGGTTCCTGCACACAGGAAACTGGAAAAGATGGTGTGATTCCAAAGGAGTCTTCATTTTTTACTGTAAATGCCACCTCAGTCATGGAGAGCAGTGACAAATACTGCTTTCCTAATGTCTAGTCACTAATTTCTACCATCTGTGCTGAATTCACTGAAAAGCTTTTTGTGAAAATCTGTCTTGGTTCAGGCAGGAAGTTACACACTTGCAAGTGAAAAAATGGAAGTTCTTCCTGTTGCTTCTGAAATTTTTAAAATTAAATGCTCAAAAGCCAGATGTGTTTGATGGCAGATGAATCAGCAACAAAGCTGTGGGTGCTCTGTGAAATCTCTTTCATGTTGTACTTGTTATTTCTGTGTTATGCCAATGCAAGGGTGATCAGTTGCCTCTGTTACAGGTTCCTTGAATGAAATAGTTATGCAAAAGCCAAGCACTGTACGTACTTGTATGTATGAGAGCCAAATGAGAGGTGCCTGTGTAAATCCCAAGGCTATTTCGGATGTTTCTCAAAGAGAACAGCTATCTTCATTAATCAAGACAAGCATTCTAGAGGAGAAGTACAATATTTTTGCACTAGAAAGCTCTGATGAGATACACTGTGGACATCCACCACCTTCTGACTTGACAACTAATAGGGAATCCTATCTACGTATTGTGCAACGGTCAGGTATGCAGCAATTAAATTTTATTTCTTGTACTTAGATCTTTTCTCTTGGAGAAAGGTGCCCTCTTTTCATGTTATCCTGCTCTAATAAGAAGGATGGGCCTAATGCTGTGAATTATTTCACCCTATTTCCAACAACATTCAACAGTTGACCCAATTCAGACAACTATTGCTCAATAATCTGAGAAAAACAGTGGCTCCATAGCTATGGTATCGCAAACCAAACTTCTACCAAACTTCTGTTTGAAAAGGGAAGAGCATCTAGGGATGCCAGGAAGGCCAGGAAGACTGCGGCTTCTCAGCTAAGTGCATCTATCCTGTTTCCCACTGTGAATATCTGCTTTTCAATGCTGACAGATCTTTTGTATTAAGCTTTTTAAGAATTATTCTGACTGAAAGATTATATTGAGCAGCAAGGTTAGGGCTGAGCTCCCTCAGAATCATAGAATCATGAAATCATTAATATTGGAAAGGACCGCTCAGGTCATCTTCTGTAAATTCTACTCAGTCATAGCTTTGAAATTCAACTTCAGTGAGAACAATTTTATTATATCACTTGAAGCAATATTACTTGATTCAGAAATTGTCTGCTAAATAAGCAGGCTCTTGAATAATAGTGGGGGCATAATTCCAAAATCAACATTAATTTAAACATTCCCAGATATTTCCTTCCTCGTTTATCTCCAGGGTGTTTAAGAAGTGTTATCATACAAAAACTTCAGTACTATGTCTAAGCTTTCTTTAAAATATTTTGTGGTCCTCATCACTCTCCCAGATGAGTAATTATTTTGAAAAATGTTCTTCTGTCAACCATGTCCAAATGGCACAGATTATATGACTTCCACTGCCACTCTACACCTGTATTATATTGCAAGAAATTATTTGTCATTTTTTAAAAAAATTGCTTTTTCTCCCTTTTTCAGAAAACCATGACTGGCTCTGGATTCTTTATCTCTTTTGCTTCATTACTGCAGTAGGTAAGCTATTCCACCATGCCAAAGCCCCCAATTTACAATTCGTAGCAGAGAACTTCCGATAGCCTTCTCACCCAGAATTTCCAGCCTTTTATTGTCCTCCCAAGTGGCATAGACATCCTATGTTGGAGATAACTCATTCTTTCCAAGAAACTCGCAGCTCTGGATTCCTTCAAGAGAATCTTTTTGTTAACAAATTCACTCAAGAGTGGCTTCAGCCTTCCAAATGTACCTCAAAGCTTTCCATCTTCCAAAATTAACGTCTTCCCTCATCTTCACAGAACAGTATTGCCCTTTGCCTTTCCAGACATTTGTGTTTCTAGCACCCAGACATTCTGAAGTTGGTTTTCTCAAATGAAATACCTTTTTCATTGTCTCATCTTTCCTTTTCATATCATTACTACTAATTTATTCTTTTCTGGCTTAGTAATGAACTACGGAAAGACTTTTTTATTAACTGGGTATCTGTCTGTAAATATGTTATGAATTGGGTGTGTTTTCACACTCATTTTTCCTCCCCAGTGTATAGAATTCACCAAAATCAATTTTCATGTGCAAATATTTTAATTGAAATTGAAATTAAATAGTTGGGCATGCTTAATATTACCTATATAAAAAATAAAAATAGTCTTCTGTGTGCAGCAGAAGAGACAATATGGCTTCTGCATACTGAGAATGCCAATGACGCTGAAGAACAATAAGAAAGCCTCTGGGGCATTTTATGTGAAGCAAGATCTGCATCCTTTTGTATAAATGTGAGAAAATGAATGCAAATCTGACTTCTTTTGGGAATAGTATTCCATGATTTTAGGCTCTGTCATGATGGTAATAATGTAGTTCCATTTTTAGCATTTAACTACAGATTTTCAAAATTATCCTCTGCCATCCATTCACTGACACAAGTGAGTTTTCTTGATTTTTTATTTTATTTTTATTTTTATTTTTATTTTTGTCTTTTAAGTACAGATGTGTATTTCACATTTAGGTGTGGGAGAACTTCATAGCACTTAGTTGAGATATATATTTCACTTTCTGGCAAATTGCAGGATTGATACATATCAAATTTTTAAGGAGTATGCTTTTAAGATGGACCTTTCTGAGAAGAGATCTAGAATAACAATGCAACCATGATGCTGAGAGAGAACTCTGAAAAAAGCTTTTGCTATTTCCCTTCTAACCACTGTCCCAAAAGACCTCATTGAGGGAGGGAGTTCCAAAGTGTTATGAGGAAGGCAGGTATACAGCTGCACACACACTTTTCCTTCTTCTAGAAAATGTCCAGTCCTTTGGTAGGAAAGGTCCTTATGAGTGTCAGATATCATAAACCAAAGAAGGAAGAGTGCAGTAGAGTGAGTTGCTTGGTTTACAATGAGTGTGTAGGACATATGTTTATTTGGTGGACCGAAGTGTGAGCACAGAATGGCTGTCCTCATCTCTGAGGCAAGGCTGTTCTCCTGCCACAGAATGCATTTGTCACGGTCTGTAGGAATTTGTGGCAGGAGACCACAGTTTACAAACTGACCAGAATACACACTAATAAATGCAGATCTAACTGATGAGGTGGAACAACTATGGAGAAAACTCGAGGGAAGTAGAACACCATTCCCCGAGAAGTAAGGAACCACTGAGGTGCTATTTTTCATAAATTGTCATTTTAGCACGCAGAGAAAAATCAGTGTGTGTGTTGATGGTGTTATAATGAAGAATGGTCATGGAGTGAGTTCCATATTAGAATGGTGAATGTGCAAAGGTCTCTTTGTGGCCTCAGCGCTCTTCTGTGACCTACTGTGCATTTGGTGCAGATGTGTCACGGAATTAACTAGATCAGTTTATGCCCGTGACAGGGGGGCAGTAGGACCCTGCCCTCCCCACCCCCCGCCTGGGCCCACAAAATGGGAAGAAAGGGGGAAAAGGAAAAAAACAGCAGCAACAATCTATGGAGGTAAACTTATTTTACTAACTATGATATCGGAATGCAAAATAATACAATATAATACAATCTAATTGAAATTGAGACTAATAAATCAAATAAGATATGAGAGAGAGTTCCCGAGACCGAGTCAAACCTGGAAAAAGCTTGGAACGGCTAGGAAAGCACCCTCCAGCACCCACTGCCAGGCAGTAAGAGACCGCCCCCCCCAGGAAGGGTCAGATCCCATGACTTCCGTAATGTATAGGGATAGGTACATAGAATTAGAGCATTAACACTTTAATTCCAGTACATGATGTTTTGATGTGGAATATTGAAAATCAAATAAAAAAAAACAAAACCATGACAAGATGGGAGGATGTTCTTATGATATTTGAACTCAAATATTGACTGGACCGTTTTCTTAGTGACATTTCTCCTGTGTCAAGATTTTAAGTATTGGACATTGAGAGCAAGCAGCCCAAGGTACAGTGACAGAGCAAATAGGAGACTGTGAGGTTTAAGTCTTGGTCTGCACGGGAAAGAAGGGACAATTAAAATGTGATGTGGGTGCTCCTCAAAACCACTGTGCATGGGAAAGGCCTGACTAAGTGAGGGGTTAGTGGAGGATGAGTGTGACATGCTGAAGGCATCCCATTCCTTTCCTGAAAGTTACAGGGGAATAGTTTGCGAGGAAAGGTGTCCTGATTGCTCTCACCAATATCCATGTCCCTTTTTCAGAGAAGCTCCATGCACAAGAAAGAGCAGGGGAGGATGCACAGAAAGGTGAGTGCATGCAGGGTAGTGCCCCAATGGCACTGTGCATGAGGGTTCTCTTGAATAATGCAGGTCTACACATTCATTGTGAGTGTGCTTTGTCAAAGGATTCCCGTACTTTTTCCCAAGTCTTTATGGAGAATGGGGAGCTCCATAACAACATTTCCTTCCTTTCCTCCTTTCTTCTTGCAGAGACCCTGAAGAAGATTGGTGAGTGGAGCTGTCTCACTGCCGGCCACCCATGCAACTGCTCGGCAGGCTGTTGGGATGGGCGGTTCTGTTGGAGGTTGTAATGAGTTTGGTGGAGACTTTGGAGTAGATAAGAGTGATATTCTTTTTCAGAGGAACTGCTAGCACAAAGAAGAGCAGAGGAAGATGCAGAGAAAGGTATGTACAGGAAGGACGGTGCTGCAATGCCTCTGTGCATGAGGAATTACCAGCATAATGAAATGTTGGTGTAGTTTCGGTGTGCATTGTCAAAGGCTTCCCACTCTTTTTCCCAACTCTTTGTGGAGGATGGGGTGCTAAGAATGGTACTCTTTCATTCCTCCTTTCTTCTTGCAGAGACCCTGAAGAAGAAGATTGGTGAGTGGAGCTGTTTCACAGCTGGCCACCCATGCAACTGCTTGGCAGGCTGTTGAGATGGGCGGTTCTGTTGGAGGTTGTAATGAGTTTGGTGGAGACATTGGAGCAGATGAGGGTGTAAAAAGGGCTGCACAGGGAAGCCAGAGATGGGGTGGCCGGATGGAGAGCCTGGGCCCGGATGAATCGTGTGTGCTGGGGGAAAGTGATGGTTGGAGCAGGTGGCAGTAATCCCATCCAAAATCAGAGGTCTGTGAGGGTGGATGCGATGCGACATGTGCCAAGACCTGCCTTTGCTATACATGGCTGGAGTGGGCAGCTCCAGTGGGCAGCACCCTGGGACCTGCAGGTCTAAAAGTGGAATAGATTCTTCTGAGGAGCCCATGCTGAGTGGGCACAGGACCTCCATGCAAAGAATAGTGAATCCTTCTGCCTGCCCTCCAGCATTTGCTATTGGGACAGGGCCTTGGAAATAGTCAAGAAGGCTATTCCAACAATGCCAAGTGTCCCCAGATAAGTGTATGAGTGAGCCAGCCACCAGCCCGGTCTGAGTGTTCAAGCTGGTGTTCTCCAGCTTTGACGTTGCCAAGGCTGTGTCCTAAGGCCAGTGCTACGACGCATTCGGGCGCTTTGTTTTGACTGTCTGGCTGTGCAGCCCAACTCTGGAGCTCCTAATCATGGTGTCTTTACCTTTCAGCACAATGTCAAGAGCAGATTGGTAAGTGAATGTTAGTAGTGTCATATCCGTGAGTGCTGGCACTGGGACTCTGATTGTTGTGGTGGAAGGTCTTGGCAAAAGCCGTGCTTCACCTCCACGGTTGTCACCCACGTGTTACAAATATCAGAACTGCTGGAAAGTTCTGCTAACGTTTGGGACCTTGTTCAGATGGGGGAGGCAGTTTGTAGTTTGGGTGTCAGTGCTGCTGTGAGAAGTTTGAATGAATTACCTCGTGATTACCTGCATCCCAAAAGAAAGGAAATGCCATCCACGGGGAAGTCTGAGCCCCTTGCCGCTTGCTCAATGGCTTTGAGGACTTCTAAATTGGAGTGCAAGCTCAGCAGTGCAGCTGTGGAGATTCTGCTAATGGTTTGCTTCCCTTTTGGCACAGTTTCCGAAGTAGCTTGGTAGGTGTATCTTCACGGTATTCTGTCACTGTGTGATGATGGGACAAAGACGCTAGGGGAAAGGCGAATTCTGTTGGGATTTGCTACTCTTGGTCTGCTGGGCTGTTCCCTGAGCCATTCCTGAATGAGCAGAAGTACTGGGATGTTCTTTTATGCTTTGGATTACTGATGCTGAGGAGTTGCCAGTGTTACATTTCCAGAGGCATGTAGCAGTGTCAATCCTGAACTCAGCAGCTTGTGGAAACAAGTGGATGCACGGGAGCGGAATTCCAGCCTCCGTGATGCATACTAAGGGCTGGTAGAGGTGCTTGTGTGATGTGGAAAAGCGGGTGCGGGGACATTTTTGTGGGGGTGGCTTATTCCACGTTTGGTCGCGCATGGACCATGTCCCTGAGAGATGGGGAGCAGCATGGAGGGCCGTGGGGCTTTCCCATCACTGCAGCTGGGTGCTGCTGTGGCCAGAGCTCACGGGGACCTTTTCGTGTCATTTGGCATCGCTTCCTTCCTGGGACAGATCGTGATCTCTCTTCCTTCTCCCCGCACGTATTTTTCAGAGGAGCTCCAGAAGCAAGGCAGAGCGCAGGAGGATGCAGAGAAAGGTGAGCTTCTGCAACGTGATGTCCCAGTGCTTGTGTGTGTGAGGAATTTTGAGGAAAACGACTGTGTTTATGTAGCTTGAGGGTGCCTTGCTGAAGGCGTCCCACAGCAGTGTTCCCAAGCATTTGTGAGTGATAGGGTGCTAACCAAGGTGTTTCCCCCCTTCCTCCTTGTCTTTCTGCAGAGACTCTGAAGAAGGAGAATGGTGAGTGGGACTGTCCCCTCTGAAGGCATCCCTCCCACCAGTATTCAGGTTTATTTGTCGTGGTGTGGTGCTGGTGATGGGGATGTGTGTGTTGGAGTGTTTGGAAGAGAAGAGTGTGCAAAAGGGTCTGTGGAGGGAAGACAGAGCTGTGGAGGGTGGAGAGGGAGAGCCTGAGCCCCGGGCAGCCCTGTCTGCTGCCGTTTGAGTTGTGGGTGGTGATGGTGGGGGACGTGAGTGTCAGCTTGTGCGGGTGTGAGCCTAAGTCCCTCTAGAGAAACCTTATGCTAACTGCAAGTGCGGGGCACGATGTAGTTGGGCCTAATTTGTTGTTTTCTTGTGTGGTGGCTGTGGTGACTGTGCAGAGGAGCTTCGTGCCAAGTATGGTGAGTCCTTGTGCTTGCCCGCATGCATTCCCGATGGGGATAAGGCCTTGGAGATGGTGAGGAGGGCTATTCCAGCCATACCGAGTGTCCCCAGACGGGTGCATTTCTTAGCCTGCCTCCACCCTGGTCTCCCTGTTCCAGCTGGTGTTCTCCAGCTTTGGCTTTGCCAAGGCTGTGTCCTAAGGCCAGTGCTGCAATGCATTCGGGCACTTTGTTTTGACTGTCTGGCTGTGCAGCCCAACTCTGGAGCTCCTAATCATGGTGTCTTTACCTTTCAGCACAATGTCAAGAGCAGATTGGTAAGTGAATGTTAGTAGTGTCATATCCGTGAGTGCTGGCACTGGGACTCTGATTGTTGTGGTGGAAGGTCTTGGCAAAAGCCGTGCTTCACCTCCGCGGTTGTCACCCACGTGTTACAAATATCAGAACTGCTGGAAAGTTCTGCTAACGTTTGGGACCTTGTTCAGATGGGGGAGGCAGTTTGTAGTTTGGGTGTCAGTGCTGCTGTGAGAAGTTTGAATGAATTACCTCGTGATGACCTGCATCCCAAAAGAAAGGAAATGCCATCCACGGGGAAGTCTGAGCCCCTTGCCGCTTGCTCAATGGCTTTGAGAACTTCTAAATTGGAGTGCAAGCTCAGCAGTGCAGCTGTGGAGATTCTGCTAATGGTTTGCTTCCCTTTTGGCACAATGTCCGAAGTAGCTTGGTAGGTGTATCTTCACGGTATTCTGTCACTGTGTGATGATGGGACAAAGACGCTAGGGGAAAGGCGAATTCTGTTGGGATTTGCTACTCTTGGTCTGCTGGGCTGTTCCCTGAGCCATTCCTGAATGAGCAGAAGTACTGGGATGTTCTTTTATGCTTTGGATTACTGATGCTGAGGAGTTGCCAGTGTTACATTTCCAGAGGCATGTAGCAGTGTCAATCCTGAACTCAGCAGCTTGTGGAAACAAGTGGATGCACGGGAGCGGAATTCCAGCCTCCGTGATGCATACTAAGGGCTGGTAGAGGTGCTTGTGTGATGTGGAAAAGCGGGTGCGGGGACATTTTTGTGGGGGTGGCTTATTCCACGTTTGGTCGCGCATGGACCATGTCCCTGAGAGATGGGGAGCAGCATGGAGGGCCGTGGGGCTTTCCCATCACTGCAGCTGGGTGCTGCTGTGGCCAGAGCTCACGGGGACCTTTTCGTGTCATTTGGCATCGCTTCCTTCCTGGGACAGATCGTGATCTCTCTTCCTTCTCCCCGCACGTATTTTTCAGAGGAGCTCCAGAAGCAAGGCAGAGCGCAGGAGGATGCAGAGAAAGGTGAGCTTCTGCAACGTGATGTCCCAGTGCTTGTGTGTGTGAGGAATTTTGAGGAAAACGACTGTGTTTATGTAGCTTGAGGGTGCCTTGCTGAAGGCGTCCCACAGCAGTGTTCCCAAGCATTTGTGAGTGATAGGGTGCTAACCAAGGTGTTTCCCCCCTTCCTCCTTGTCTTTCTGCAGAGACTCTGAAGAAGGAGAATGGTGAGTGGGACTGTCCCCTCTGAAGGCATCCCTCCCACCAGTATTCAGGTTTATTTGTCGTGGTGTGGTGCTGGTGATGGGGATGTGTGTGTTGGAGTGTTTGGAAGAGAAGAGTGTGCAAAAGGGTCTGTGGAGGGAAGACAGAGCTGTGGAGGGTGGAGAGGGAGAGCCTGAGCCCCGGGCAGCCCTGTCTGCTGCCGTTTGAGTTGTGGGTGGTGATGGTGGGGGACGTGAGTGTCAGCTTGTGCGGGTGTGAGCCTAAGTCCCTCTAGAGAAACCTTATGCTAACTGCAAGTGCGGGGCACGATGTAGTTGGGCCTAATTTGTTGTTTTCTTGTGTGGTGGCTGTGGTGACTGTGCAGAGGAGCTTCGTGCCAAGTATGGTGAGTCCTTGTGCTTGCCCGCATGCATTCCCGATGGGGATAAGGCCTTGGAGATGGTGAGGAGGGCTATTCCAGCCATACCGAGTGTCCCCAGACGGGTGCATTTCTTAGCCTGCCTCCACCCTGGTCTCCCTGTTCCAGCTGGTGTTCTCCAGCTTTGGCTTTGCCAAGGCTGTGTCCTAAGGCCAGTGCTGCAATGCATTCGGGCACTTTGTTTTGACTGTCTGGCTGTGCAGCCCAACTCTGGAGCTCCTAATCATGGTGTCTTTACCTTTCAGCACAATGTCAAGAGCAGATTGGTAAGTGAATGTTAGTAGTGTCATATCCGTGAGTGCTGGCACTGGGACTCTGATTGTTGTGGTGGAAGGTCTTGGCAAAAGCCGTGCTTCACCTCCGCGGTTGTCACCCACGTGTTACAAATATCAGAACTGCTGGAAAGTTCTGCTAACGTTTGGGACCTTGTTCAGATGGGGGAGGCAGTTTGTAGTTTGGGTGTCAGTGCTGCTGTGAGAAGTTTGAATGAATTACCTCGTGATGACCTGCATCCCAAAAGAAAGGAAATGCCATCCACGGGGAAGTCTGAGCCCCTTGCCGCTTGCTCAATGGCTTTGAGAACTTCTAAATTGGAGTGCAAGCTCAGCAGTGCAGCTGTGGAGATTCTGCTAATGGTTTGCTTCCCTTTTGGCACAATGTCCGAAGTAGCTTGGTAGGTGTATCTTCACGGTATTCTGTCACTGTGTGATGATGGGACAAAGACGCTAGGGGAAAGGCGAATTCTGTTGGGATTTGCTACTCTTGGTCTGCTGGGCTGTTCCCTGAGCCATTCCTGAATGAGCAGAAGTACTGGGATGTTCTTTTATGCTTTGGATTACTGATGCTGAGGAGTTGCCAGTGTTACATTTCCAGAGGCATGTAGCAGTGTCAATCCTGAACTCAGCAGCTTGTGGAAACAAGTGGATGCACGGGAGCGGAATTCCAGCCTCCGTGATGCATACTAAGGGCTGGTAGAGGTGCTTGTGTGATGTGGAAAAGCGGGTGCGGGGACATTTTTGTGGGGGTGGCTTATTCCACGTTTGGTCGCGCATGGACCATGTCCCTGAGAGATGGGGAGCAGCATGGAGGGCCGTGGGGCTTTCCCATCACTGCAGCTGGGTGCTGCTGTGGCCAGAGCTCACGGGGACCTTTTCGTGTCATTTGGCATCGCTTCCTTCCTGGGACAGATCGTGATCTCTCTTCCTTCTCCCCGCACGTATTTTTCAGAGGAGCTCCAGAAGCAAGGCAGAGCGCAGGAGGATGCAGAGAAAGGTGAGCTTCTGCAACGTGATGTCCCAGTGCTTGTGTGTGTGAGGAATTTTGAGGAAAACGACTGTGTTTATGTAGCTTGAGGGTGCCTTGCTGAAGGCGTCCCACAGCAGTGTTCCCAAGCATTTGTGAGTGATAGGGTGCTAACCAAGGTGTTTCCCCCCTTCCTCCTTGTCTTTCTGCAGAGACTCTGAAGAAGGAGAATGGTGAGTGGGACTGTCCCCTCTGAAGGCATCCCTCCCACCAGTATTCAGGTTTATTTGTCGTGGTGTGGTGCTGGTGATGGGGATGTGTGTGTTGGAGTGTTTGGAAGAGAAGAGTGTGCAAAAGGGTCTGTGGAGGGAAGACAGAGCTGTGGAGGGTGGAGAGGGAGAGCCTGAGCCCCGGGCAGCCCTGTCTGCTGCCGTTTGAGTTGTGGGTGGTGATGGTGGGGGACGTGAGTGTCAGCTTGTGCGGGTGTGAGCCTAAGTCCCTCTAGAGAAACCTTATGCTAACTGCAAGTGCGGGGCACGATGTAGTTGGGCCTAATTTGTTGTTTTCTTGTGTGGTGGCTGTGGTGACTGTGCAGAGGAGCTTCGTGCCAAGTATGGTGAGTCCTTGTGCTTGCCCGCATGCATTCCCGATGGGGATAAGGCCTTGGAGATGGTGAGGAGGGCTATTCCAGCCATACCGAGTGTCCCCAGACGGGTGCATTTCTTAGCCTGCCTCCACCCTGGTCTCCCTGTTCCAGCTGGTGTTCTCCAGCTTTGGCTTTGCCAAGGCTGTGTCCTAAGGCCAGTGCTGCAATGCATTCGGGCACTTTGTTTTGACTGTCTGGCTGTGCAGCCCAACTCTGGAGCTCCTAATCATGGTGTCTTTACCTTTCAGCACAATGTCAAGAGCAGATTGGTAAGTGAATGTTAGTAGTGTCATATCCGTGAGTGCTGGCACTGGGACTCTGATTGTTGTGGTGGAAGGTCTTGGCAAAAGCCGTGCTTCACCTCCGCGGTTGTCACCCACGTGTTACAAATATCAGAACTGCTGGAAAGTTCTGCTAACGTTTGGGACCTTGTTCAGATGGGGGAGGCAGTTTGTAGTTTGGGTGTCAGTGCTGCTGTGAGAAGTTTGAATGAATTACCTCGTGATGACCTGCATCCCAAAAGAAAGGAAATGCCATCCACGGGGAAGTCTGAGCCCCTTGCCGCTTGCTCAATGGCTTTGAGAACTTCTAAATTGGAGTGCAAGCTCAGCAGTGCAGCTGTGGAGATTCTGCTAATGGTTTGCTTCCCTTTTGGCACAATGTCCGAAGTAGCTTGGTAGGTGTATCTTCACGGTATTCTGTCACTGTGTGATGATGGGACAAAGACGCTAGGGGAAAGGCGAATTCTGTTGGGATTTGCTACTCTTGGTCTGCTGGGCTGTTCCCTGAGCCATTCCTGAATGAGCAGAAGTACTGGGATGTTCTTTTATGCTTTGGATTACTGATGCTGAGGAGTTGCCAGTGTTACATTTCCAGAGGCATGTAGCAGTGTCAATCCTGAACTCAGCAGCTTGTGGAAACAAGTGGATGCACGGGAGCGGAATTCCAGCCTCCGTGATGCATACTAAGGGCTGGTAGAGGTGCTTGTGTGATGTGGAAAAGCGGGTGCGGGGACATTTTTGTGGGGGTGGCTTATTCCACGTTTGGTCGCGCATGGACCATGTCCCTGAGAGATGGGGAGCAGCATGGAGGGCCGTGGGGCTTTCCCATCACTGCAGCTGGGTGCTGCTGTGGCCAGAGCTCACGGGGACCTTTTCGTGTCATTTGGCATCGCTTCCTTCCTGGGACAGATCGTGATCTCTCTTCCTTCTCCCCGCACGTATTTTTCAGAGGAGCTCCAGAAGCAAGGCAGAGCGCAGGAGGATGCAGAGAAAGGTGAGCTTCTGCAACGTGATGTCCCAGTGCTTGTGTGTGTGAGGAATTTTGAGGAAAACGACTGTGTTTATGTAGCTTGAGGGTGCCTTGCTGAAGGCGTCCCACAGCAGTGTTCCCAAGCATTTGTGAGTGATAGGGTGCTAACCAAGGTGTTTCCCCCCTTCCTCCTTGTCTTTCTGCAGAGACTCTGAAGAAGGAGAATGGTGAGTGGGACTGTCCCCTCTGAAGGCATCCCTCCCACCAGTATTCAGGTTTATTTGTCGTGGTGTGGTGCTGGTGATGGGGATGTGTGTGTTGGAGTGTTTGGAAGAGAAGAGTGTGCAAAAGGGTCTGTGGAGGGAAGACAGAGCTGTGGAGGGTGGAGAGGGAGAGCCTGAGCCCCGGGCAGCCCTGTCTGCTGCCGTTTGAGTTGTGGGTGGTGATGGTGGGGGACGTGAGTGTCAGCTTGTGCGGGTGTGAGCCTAAGTCCCTCTAGAGAAACCTTATGCTAACTGCAAGTGCGGGGCACGATGTAGTTGGGCCTAATTTGTTGTTTTCTTGTGTGGTGGCTGTGGTGACTGTGCAGAGGAGCTTCGTGCCAAGTATGGTGAGTCCTTGTGCTTGCCCGCATGCATTCCCGATGGGGATAAGGCCTTGGAGATGGTGAGGAGGGCTATTCCAGCCATACCGAGTGTCCCCAGACGGGTGCATTTCTTAGCCTGCCTCCACCCTGGTCTCCCTGTTCCAGCTGGTGTTCTCCAGCTTTGGCTTTGCCAAGGCTGTGTCCTAAGGCCAGTGCTGCAATGCATTCGGGCACTTTGTTTTGACTGTCTGGCTGTGCAGCCCAACTCTGGAGCTCCTAATCATGGTGTCTTTACCTTTCAGCACAATGTCAAGAGCAGATTGGTAAGTGAATGTTAGTAGTGTCATATCCGTGAGTGCTGGCACTGGGACTCTGATTGTTGTGGTGGAAGGTCTTGGCAAAAGCCGTGCTTCACCTCCGCGGTTGTCACCCACGTGTTACAAATATCAGAACTGCTGGAAAGTTCTGCTAACGTTTGGGACCTTGTTCAGATGGGGGAGGCAGTTTGTAGTTTGGGTGTCAGTGCTGCTGTGAGAAGTTTGAATGAATTACCTCGTGATGACCTGCATCCCAAAAGAAAGGAAATGCCATCCACGGGGAAGTCTGAGCCCCTTGCCGCTTGCTCAATGGCTTTGAGAACTTCTAAATTGGAGTGCAAGCTCAGCAGTGCAGCTGTGGAGATTCTGCTAATGGTTTGCTTCCCTTTTGGCACAATGTCCGAAGTAGCTTGGTAGGTGTATCTTCACGGTATTCTGTCACTGTGTGATGATGGGACAAAGACGCTAGGGGAAAGGCGAATTCTGTTGGGATTTGCTACTCTTGGTCTGCTGGGCTGTTCCCTGAGCCATTCCTGAATGAGCAGAAGTACTGGGATGTTCTTTTATGCTTTGGATTACTGATGCTGAGGAGTTGCCAGTGTTACATTTCCAGAGGCATGTAGCAGTGTCAATCCTGAACTCAGCAGCTTGTGGAAACAAGTGGATGCACGGGAGCGGAATTCCAGCCTCCGTGATGCATACTAAGGGCTGGTAGAGGTGCTTGTGTGATGTGGAAAAGCGGGTGCGGGGACATTTTTGTGGGGGTGGCTTATTCCACGTTTGGTCGCGCATGGACCATGTCCCTGAGAGATGGGGAGCAGCATGGAGGGCCGTGGGGCTTTCCCATCACTGCAGCTGGGTGCTGCTGTGGCCAGAGCTCACGGGGACCTTTTCGTGTCATTTGGCATCGCTTCCTTCCTGGGACAGATCGTGATCTCTCTTCCTTCTCCCCGCACGTATTTTTCAGAGGAGCTCCAGAAGCAAGGCAGAGCGCAGGAGGATGCAGAGAAAGGTGAGCTTCTGCAACGTGATGTCCCAGTGCTTGTGTGTGTGAGGAATTTTGAGGAAAACGACTGTGTTTATGTAGCTTGAGGGTGCCTTGCTGAAGGCGTCCCACAGCAGTGTTCCCAAGCATTTGTGAGTGATAGGGTGCTAACCAAGGTGTTTCCCCCCTTCCTCCTTGTCTTTCTGCAGAGACTCTGAAGAAGGAGAATGGTGAGTGGGACTGTCCCCTCTGAAGGCATCCCTCCCACCAGTATTCAGGTTTATTTGTCGTGGTGTGGTGCTGGTGATGGGGATGTGTGTGTTGGAGTGTTTGGAAGAGAAGAGTGTGCAAAAGGGTCTGTGGAGGGAAGACAGAGCTGTGGAGGGTGGAGAGGGAGAGCCTGAGCCCCGGGCAGCCCTGTCTGCTGCCGTTTGAGTTGTGGGTGGTGATGGTGGGGGACGTGAGTGTCAGCTTGTGCGGGTGTGAGCCTAAGTCCCTCTAGAGAAACCTTATGCTAACTGCAAGTGCGGGGCACGATGTAGTTGGGCCTAATTTGTTGTTTTCTTGTGTGGTGGCTGTGGTGACTGTGCAGAGGAGCTTCGTGCCAAGTATGGTGAGTCCTTGTGCTTGCCCGCATGCATTCCCGATGGGGATAAGGCCTTGGAGATGGTGAGGAGGGCTATTCCAGCCATACCGAGTGTCCCCAGACGGGTGCATTTCTTAGCCTGCCTCCACCCTGGTCTCCCTGTTCCAGCTGGTGTTCTCCAGCTTTGGCTTTGCCAAGGCTGTGTCCTAAGGCCAGTGCTGCAATGCATTCGGGCACTTTGTTTTGACTGTCTGGCTGTGCAGCCCAACTCTGGAGCTCCTAATCATGGTGTCTTTACCTTTCAGCACAATGTCAAGAGCAGATTGGTAAGTGAATGTTAGTAGTGTCATATCCGTGAGTGCTGGCACTGGGACTCTGATTGTTGTGGTGGAAGGTCTTGGCAAAAGCCGTGCTTCACCTCCGCGGTTGTCACCCACGTGTTACAAATATCAGAACTGCTGGAAAGTTCTGCTAACGTTTGGGACCTTGTTCAGATGGGGGAGGCAGTTTGTAGTTTGGGTGTCAGTGCTGCTGTGAGAAGTTTGAATGAATTACCTCGTGATGACCTGCATCCCAAAAGAAAGGAAATGCCATCCACGGGGAAGTCTGAGCCCCTTGCCGCTTGCTCAATGGCTTTGAGAACTTCTAAATTGGAGTGCAAGCTCAGCAGTGCAGCTGTGGAGATTCTGCTAATGGTTTGCTTCCCTTTTGGCACAATGTCCGAAGTAGCTTGGTAGGTGTATCTTCACGGTATTCTGTCACTGTGTGATGATGGGACAAAGACGCTAGGGGAAAGGCGAATTCTGTTGGGATTTGCTACTCTTGGTCTGCTGGGCTGTTCCCTGAGCCATTCCTGAATGAGCAGAAGTACTGGGATGTTCTTTTATGCTTTGGATTACTGATGCTGAGGAGTTGCCAGTGTTACATTTCCAGAGGCATGTAGCAGTGTCAATCCTGAACTCAGCAGCTTGTGGAAACAAGTGGATGCACGGGAGCGGAATTCCAGCCTCCGTGATGCATACTAAGGGCTGGTAGAGGTGCTTGTGTGATGTGGAAAAGCGGGTGCGGGGACATTTTTGTGGGGGTGGCTTATTCCACGTTTGGTCGCGCATGGACCATGTCCCTGAGAGATGGGGAGCAGCATGGAGGGCCGTGGGGCTTTCCCATCACTGCAGCTGGGTGCTGCTGTGGCCAGAGCTCACGGGGACCTTTTCGTGTCATTTGGCATCGCTTCCTTCCTGGGACAGATCGTGATCTCTCTTCCTTCTCCCCGCACGTATTTTTCAGAGGAGCTCCAGAAGCAAGGCAGAGCGCAGGAGGATGCAGAGAAAGGTGAGCTTCTGCAACGTGATGTCCCAGTGCTTGTGTGTGTGAGGAATTTTGAGGAAAACGACTGTGTTTATGTAGCTTGAGGGTGCCTTGCTGAAGGCGTCCCACAGCAGTGTTCCCAAGCATTTGTGAGTGATAGGGTGCTAACCAAGGTGTTTCCCCCCTTCCTCCTTGTCTTTCTGCAGAGACTCTGAAGAAGGAGAATGGTGAGTGGGACTGTCCCCTCTGAAGGCATCCCTCCCACCAGTATTCAGGTTTATTTGTCGTGGTGTGGTGCTGGTGATGGGGATGTGTGTGTTGGAGTGTTTGGAAGAGAAGAGTGTGCAAAAGGGTCTGTGGAGGGAAGACAGAGCTGTGGAGGGTGGAGAGGGAGAGCCTGAGCCCCGGGCAGCCCTGTCTGCTGCCGTTTGAGTTGTGGGTGGTGATGGTGGGGGACGTGAGTGTCAGCTTGTGCGGGTGTGAGCCTAAGTCCCTCTAGAGAAACCTTATGCTAACTGCAAGTGCGGGGCACGATGTAGTTGGGCCTAATTTGTTGTTTTCTTGTGTGGTGGCTGTGGTGACTGTGCAGAGGAGCTTCGTGCCAAGTATGGTGAGTCCTTGTGCTTGCCCGCATGCATTCCCGATGGGGATAAGGCCTTGGAGATGGTGAGGAGGGCTATTCCAGCCATACCGAGTGTCCCCAGACGGGTGCATTTCTTAGCCTGCCTCCACCCTGGTCTCCCTGTTCCAGCTGGTGTTCTCCAGCTTTGGCTTTGCCAAGGCTGTGTCCTAAGGCCAGTGCTGCAATGCATTCGGGCACTTTGTTTTGACTGTCTGGCTGTGCAGCCCAACTCTGGAGCTCCTAATCATGGTGTCTTTACCTTTCAGCACAATGTCAAGAGCAGATTGGTAAGTGAATGTTAGTAGTGTCATATCCGTGAGTGCTGGCACTGGGACTCTGATTGTTGTGGTGGAAGGTCTTGGCAAAAGCCGTGCTTCACCTCCGCGGTTGTCACCCACGTGTTACAAATATCAGAACTGCTGGAAAGTTCTGCTAACGTTTGGGACCTTGTTCAGATGGGGGAGGCAGTTTGTAGTTTGGGTGTCAGTGCTGCTGTGAGAAGTTTGAATGAATTACCTCGTGATGACCTGCATCCCAAAAGAAAGGAAATGCCATCCACGGGGAAGTCTGAGCCCCTTGCCGCTTGCTCAATGGCTTTGAGAACTTCTAAATTGGAGTGCAAGCTCAGCAGTGCAGCTGTGGAGATTCTGCTAATGGTTTGCTTCCCTTTTGGCACAATGTCCGAAGTAGCTTGGTAGGTGTATCTTCACGGTATTCTGTCACTGTGTGATGATGGGACAAAGACGCTAGGGGAAAGGCGAATTCTGTTGGGATTTGCTACTCTTGGTCTGCTGGGCTGTTCCCTGAGCCATTCCTGAATGAGCAGAAGTACTGGGATGTTCTTTTATGCTTTGGATTACTGATGCTGAGGAGTTGCCAGTGTTACATTTCCAGAGGCATGTAGCAGTGTCAATCCTGAACTCAGCAGCTTGTGGAAACAAGTGGATGCACGGGAGCGGAATTCCAGCCTCCGTGATGCATACTAAGGGCTGGTAGAGGTGCTTGTGTGATGTGGAAAAGCGGGTGCGGGGACATTTTTGTGGGGGTGGCTTATTCCACGTTTGGTCGCGCATGGACCATGTCCCTGAGAGATGGGGAGCAGCATGGAGGGCCGTGGGGCTTTCCCATCACTGCAGCTGGGTGCTGCTGTGGCCAGAGCTCACGGGGACCTTTTCGTGTCATTTGGCATCGCTTCCTTCCTGGGACAGATCGTGATCTCTCTTCCTTCTCCCCGCACGTATTTTTCAGAGGAGCTCCAGAAGCAAGGCAGAGCGCAGGAGGATGCAGAGAAAGGTGAGCTTCTGCAACGTGATGTCCCAGTGCTTGTGTGTGTGAGGAATTTTGAGGAAAACGACTGTGTTTATGTAGCTTGAGGGTGCCTTGCTGAAGGCGTCCCACAGCAGTGTTCCCAAGCATTTGTGAGTGATAGGGTGCTAACCAAGGTGTTTCCCCCCTTCCTCCTTGTCTTTCTGCAGAGACTCTGAAGAAGGAGAATGGTGAGTGGGACTGTCCCCTCTGAAGGCATCCCTCCCACCAGTATTCAGGTTTATTTGTCGTGGTGTGGTGCTGGTGATGGGGATGTGTGTGTTGGAGTGTTTGGAAGAGAAGAGTGTGCAAAAGGGTCTGTGGAGGGAAGACAGAGCTGTGGAGGGTGGAGAGGGAGAGCCTGAGCCCCGGGCAGCCCTGTCTGCTGCCGTTTGAGTTGTGGGTGGTGATGGTGGGGGACGTGAGTGTCAGCTTGTGCGGGTGTGAGCCTAAGTCCCTCTAGAGAAACCTTATGCTAACTGCAAGTGCGGGGCACGATGTAGTTGGGCCTAATTTGTTGTTTTCTTGTGTGGTGGCTGTGGTGACTGTGCAGAGGAGCTTCGTGCCAAGTATGGTGAGTCCTTGTGCTTGCCCGCATGCATTCCCGATGGGGATAAGGCCTTGGAGATGGTGAGGAGGGCTATTCCAGCCATACCGAGTGTCCCCAGACGGGTGCATTTCTTAGCCTGCCTCCACCCTGGTCTCCCTGTTCCAGCTGGTGTTCTCCAGCTTTGGCTTTGCCAAGGCTGTGTCCTAAGGCCAGTGCTGCAATGCATTCGGGCACTTTGTTTTGACTGTCTGGCTGTGCAGCCCAACTCTGGAGCTCCTAATCATGGTGTCTTTACCTTTCAGCACAATGTCAAGAGCAGATTGGTAAGTGAATGTTAGTAGTGTCATATCCGTGAGTGCTGGCACTGGGACTCTGATTGTTGTGGTGGAAGGTCTTGGCAAAAGCCGTGCTTCACCTCCGCGGTTGTCACCCACGTGTTACAAATATCAGAACTGCTGGAAAGTTCTGCTAACGTTTGGGACCTTGTTCAGATGGGGGAGGCAGTTTGTAGTTTGGGTGTCAGTGCTGCTGTGAGAAGTTTGAATGAATTACCTCGTGATGACCTGCATCCCAAAAGAAAGGAAATGCCATCCACGGGGAAGTCTGAGCCCCTTGCCGCTTGCTCAATGGCTTTGAGAACTTCTAAATTGGAGTGCAAGCTCAGCAGTGCAGCTGTGGAGATTCTGCTAATGGTTTGCTTCCCTTTTGGCACAATGTCCGAAGTAGCTTGGTAGGTGTATCTTCACGGTATTCTGTCACTGTGTGATGATGGGACAAAGACGCTAGGGGAAAGGCGAATTCTGTTGGGATTTGCTACTCTTGGTCTGCTGGGCTGTTCCCTGAGCCATTCCTGAATGAGCAGAAGTACTGGGATGTTCTTTTATGCTTTGGATTACTGATGCTGAGGAGTTGCCAGTGTTACATTTCCAGAGGCATGTAGCAGTGTCAATCCTGAACTCAGCAGCTTGTGGAAACAAGTGGATGCACGGGAGCGGAATTCCAGCCTCCGTGATGCATACTAAGGGCTGGTAGAGGTGCTTGTGTGATGTGGAAAAGCGGGTGCGGGGACATTTTTGTGGGGGTGGCTTATTCCACGTTTGGTCGCGCATGGACCATGTCCCTGAGAGATGGGGAGCAGCATGGAGGGCCGTGGGGCTTTCCCATCACTGCAGCTGGGTGCTGCTGTGGCCAGAGCTCACGGGGACCTTTTCGTGTCATTTGGCATCGCTTCCTTCCTGGGACAGATCGTGATCTCTCTTCCTTCTCCCCGCACGTATTTTTCAGAGGAGCTCCAGAAGCAAGGCAGAGCGCAGGAGGATGCAGAGAAAGGTGAGCTTCTGCAACGTGATGTCCCAGTGCTTGTGTGTGTGAGGAATTTTGAGGAAAACGACTGTGTTTATGTAGCTTGAGGGTGCCTTGCTGAAGGCGTCCCACAGCAGTGTTCCCAAGCATTTGTGAGTGATAGGGTGCTAACCAAGGTGTTTCCCCCCTTCCTCCTTGTCTTTCTGCAGAGACTCTGAAGAAGGAGAATGGTGAGTGGGACTGTCCCCTCTGAAGGCATCCCTCCCACCAGTATTCAGGTTTATTTGTCGTGGTGTGGTGCTGGTGATGGGGATGTGTGTGTTGGAGTGTTTGGAAGAGAAGAGTGTGCAAAAGGGTCTGTGGAGGGAAGACAGAGCTGTGGAGGGTGGAGAGGGAGAGCCTGAGCCCCGGGCAGCCCTGTCTGCTGCCGTTTGAGTTGTGGGTGGTGATGGTGGGGGACGTGAGTGTCAGCTTGTGCGGGTGTGAGCCTAAGTCCCTCTAGAGAAACCTTATGCTAACTGCAAGTGCGGGGCACGATGTAGTTGGGCCTAATTTGTTGTTTTCTTGTGTGGTGGCTGTGGTGACTGTGCAGAGGAGCTTCGTGCCAAGTATGGTGAGTCCTTGTGCTTGCCCGCATGCATTCCCGATGGGGATAAGGCCTTGGAGATGGTGAGGAGGGCTATTCCAGCCATACCGAGTGTCCCCAGACGGGTGCATTTCTTAGCCTGCCTCCACCCTGGTCTCCCTGTTCCAGCTGGTGTTCTCCAGCTTTGGCTTTGCCAAGGCTGTGTCCTAAGGCCAGTGCTGCAATGCATTCGGGCACTTTGTTTTGACTGTCTGGCTGTGCAGCCCAACTCTGGAGCTCCTAATCATGGTGTCTTTACCTTTCAGCACAATGTCAAGAGCAGATTGGTAAGTGAATGTTAGTAGTGTCATATCCGTGAGTGCTGGCACTGGGACTCTGATTGTTGTGGTGGAAGGTCTTGGCAAAAGCCGTGCTTCACCTCCGCGGTTGTCACCCACGTGTTACAAATATCAGAACTGCTGGAAAGTTCTGCTAACGTTTGGGACCTTGTTCAGATGGGGGAGGCAGTTTGTAGTTTGGGTGTCAGTGCTGCTGTGAGAAGTTTGAATGAATTACCTCGTGATGACCTGCATCCCAAAAGAAAGGAAATGCCATCCACGGGGAAGTCTGAGCCCCTTGCCGCTTGCTCAATGGCTTTGAGAACTTCTAAATTGGAGTGCAAGCTCAGCAGTGCAGCTGTGGAGATTCTGCTAATGGTTTGCTTCCCTTTTGGCACAATGTCCGAAGTAGCTTGGTAGGTGTATCTTCACGGTATTCTGTCACTGTGTGATGATGGGACAAAGACGCTAGGGGAAAGGCGAATTCTGTTGGGATTTGCTACTCTTGGTCTGCTGGGCTGTTCCCTGAGCCATTCCTGAATGAGCAGAAGTACTGGGATGTTCTTTTATGCTTTGGATTACTGATGCTGAGGAGTTGCCAGTGTTACATTTCCAGAGGCATGTAGCAGTGTCAATCCTGAACTCAGCAGCTTGTGGAAACAAGTGGATGCACGGGAGCGGAATTCCAGCCTCCGTGATGCATACTAAGGGCTGGTAGAGGTGCTTGTGTGATGTGGAAAAGCGGGTGCGGGGACATTTTTGTGGGGGTGGCTTATTCCACGTTTGGTCGCGCATGGACCATGTCCCTGAGAGATGGGGAGCAGCATGGAGGGCCGTGGGGCTTTCCCATCACTGCAGCTGGGTGCTGCTGTGGCCAGAGCTCACGGGGACCTTTTCGTGTCATTTGGCATCGCTTCCTTCCTGGGACAGATCGTGATCTCTCTTCCTTCTCCCCGCACGTATTTTTCAGAGGAGCTCCAGAAGCAAGGCAGAGCGCAGGAGGATGCAGAGAAAGGTGAGCTTCTGCAACGTGATGTCCCAGTGCTTGTGTGTGTGAGGAATTTTGAGGAAAACGACTGTGTTTATGTAGCTTGAGGGTGCCTTGCTGAAGGCGTCCCACAGCAGTGTTCCCAAGCATTTGTGAGTGATAGGGTGCTAACCAAGGTGTTTCCCCCCTTCCTCCTTGTCTTTCTGCAGAGACTCTGAAGAAGGAGAATGGTGAGTGGGACTGTCCCCTCTGAAGGCATCCCTCCCACCAGTATTCAGGTTTATTTGTCGTGGTGTGGTGCTGGTGATGGGGATGTGTGTGTTGGAGTGTTTGGAAGAGAAGAGTGTGCAAAAGGGTCTGTGGAGGGAAGACAGAGCTGTGGAGGGTGGAGAGGGAGAGCCTGAGCCCCGGGCAGCCCTGTCTGCTGCCGTTTGAGTTGTGGGTGGTGATGGTGGGGGACGTGAGTGTCAGCTTGTGCGGGTGTGAGCCTAAGTCCCTCTAGAGAAACCTTATGCTAACTGCAAGTGCGGGGCACGATGTAGTTGGGCCTAATTTGTTGTTTTCTTGTGTGGTGGCTGTGGTGACTGTGCAGAGGAGCTTCGTGCCAAGTATGGTGAGTCCTTGTGCTTGCCCGCATGCATTCCCGATGGGGATAAGGCCTTGGAGATGGTGAGGAGGGCTATTCCAGCCATACCGAGTGTCCCCAGACGGGTGCATTTCTTAGCCTGCCTCCACCCTGGTCTCCCTGTTCCAGCTGGTGTTCTCCAGCTTTGGCTTTGCCAAGGCTGTGTCCTAAGGCCAGTGCTGCAATGCATTCGGGCACTTTGTTTTGACTGTCTGGCTGTGCAGCCCAACTCTGGAGCTCCTAATCATGGTGTCTTTACCTTTCAGCACAATGTCAAGAGCAGATTGGTAAGTGAATGTTAGTAGTGTCATATCCGTGAGTGCTGGCACTGGGACTCTGATTGTTGTGGTGGAAGGTCTTGGCAAAAGCCGTGCTTCACCTCCGCGGTTGTCACCCACGTGTTACAAATATCAGAACTGCTGGAAAGTTCTGCTAACGTTTGGGACCTTGTTCAGATGGGGGAGGCAGTTTGTAGTTTGGGTGTCAGTGCTGCTGTGAGAAGTTTGAATGAATTACCTCGTGATGACCTGCATCCCAAAAGAAAGGAAATGCCATCCACGGGGAAGTCTGAGCCCCTTGCCGCTTGCTCAATGGCTTTGAGAACTTCTAAATTGGAGTGCAAGCTCAGCAGTGCAGCTGTGGAGATTCTGCTAATGGTTTGCTTCCCTTTTGGCACAATGTCCGAAGTAGCTTGGTAGGTGTATCTTCACGGTATTCTGTCACTGTGTGATGATGGGACAAAGACGCTAGGGGAAAGGCGAATTCTGTTGGGATTTGCTACTCTTGGTCTGCTGGGCTGTTCCCTGAGCCATTCCTGAATGAGCAGAAGTACTGGGATGTTCTTTTATGCTTTGGATTACTGATGCTGAGGAGTTGCCAGTGTTACATTTCCAGAGGCATGTAGCAGTGTCAATCCTGAACTCAGCAGCTTGTGGAAACAAGTGGATGCACGGGAGCGGAATTCCAGCCTCCGTGATGCATACTAAGGGCTGGTAGAGGTGCTTGTGTGATGTGGAAAAGCGGGTGCGGGGACATTTTTGTGGGGGTGGCTTATTCCACGTTTGGTCGCGCATGGACCATGTCCCTGAGAGATGGGGAGCAGCATGGAGGGCCGTGGGGCTTTCCCATCACTGCAGCTGGGTGCTGCTGTGGCCAGAGCTCACGGGGACCTTTTCGTGTCATTTGGCATCGCTTCCTTCCTGGGACAGATCGTGATCTCTCTTCCTTCTCCCCGCACGTATTTTTCAGAGGAGCTCCAGAAGCAAGGCAGAGCGCAGGAGGATGCAGAGAAAGGTGAGCTTCTGCAACGTGATGTCCCAGTGCTTGTGTGTGTGAGGAATTTTGAGGAAAACGACTGTGTTTATGTAGCTTGAGGGTGCCTTGCTGAAGGCGTCCCACAGCAGTGTTCCCAAGCATTTGTGAGTGATAGGGTGCTAACCAAGGTGTTTCCCCCCTTCCTCCTTGTCTTTCTGCAGAGACTCTGAAGAAGGAGAATGGTGAGTGGGACTGTCCCCTCTGAAGGCATCCCTCCCACCAGTATTCAGGTTTATTTGTCGTGGTGTGGTGCTGGTGATGGGGATGTGTGTGTTGGAGTGTTTGGAAGAGAAGAGTGTGCAAAAGGGTCTGTGGAGGGAAGACAGAGCTGTGGAGGGTGGAGAGGGAGAGCCTGAGCCCCGGGCAGCCCTGTCTGCTGCCGTTTGAGTTGTGGGTGGTGATGGTGGGGGACGTGAGTGTCAGCTTGTGCGGGTGTGAGCCTAAGTCCCTCTAGAGAAACCTTATGCTAACTGCAAGTGCGGGGCACGATGTAGTTGGGCCTAATTTGTTGTTTTCTTGTGTGGTGGCTGTGGTGACTGTGCAGAGGAGCTTCGTGCCAAGTATGGTGAGTCCTTGTGCTTGCCCGCATGCATTCCCGATGGGGATAAGGCCTTGGAGATGGTGAGGAGGGCTATTCCAGCCATACCGAGTGTCCCCAGACGGGTGCATTTCTTAGCCTGCCTCCACCCTGGTCTCCCTGTTCCAGCTGGTGTTCTCCAGCTTTGGCTTTGCCAAGGCTGTGTCCTAAGGCCAGTGCTGCAATGCATTCGGGCACTTTGTTTTGACTGTCTGGCTGTGCAGCCCAACTCTGGAGCTCCTAATCATGGTGTCTTTACCTTTCAGCACAATGTCAAGAGCAGATTGGTAAGTGAATGTTAGTAGTGTCATATCCGTGAGTGCTGGCACTGGGACTCTGATTGTTGTGGTGGAAGGTCTTGGCAAAAGCCGTGCTTCACCTCCGCGGTTGTCACCCACGTGTTACAAATATCAGAACTGCTGGAAAGTTCTGCTAACGTTTGGGACCTTGTTCAGATGGGGGAGGCAGTTTGTAGTTTGGGTGTCAGTGCTGCTGTGAGAAGTTTGAATGAATTACCTCGTGATGACCTGCATCCCAAAAGAAAGGAAATGCCATCCACGGGGAAGTCTGAGCCCCTTGCCGCTTGCTCAATGGCTTTGAGAACTTCTAAATTGGAGTGCAAGCTCAGCAGTGCAGCTGTGGAGATTCTGCTAATGGTTTGCTTCCCTTTTGGCACAATGTCCGAAGTAGCTTGGTAGGTGTATCTTCACGGTATTCTGTCACTGTGTGATGATGGGACAAAGACGCTAGGGGAAAGGCGAATTCTGTTGGGATTTGCTACTCTTGGTCTGCTGGGCTGTTCCCTGAGCCATTCCTGAATGAGCAGAAGTACTGGGATGTTCTTTTATGCTTTGGATTACTGATGCTGAGGAGTTGCCAGTGTTACATTTCCAGAGGCATGTAGCAGTGTCAATCCTGAACTCAGCAGCTTGTGGAAACAAGTGGATGCACGGGAGCGGAATTCCAGCCTCCGTGATGCATACTAAGGGCTGGTAGAGGTGCTTGTGTGATGTGGAAAAGCGGGTGCGGGGACATTTTTGTGGGGGTGGCTTATTCCACGTTTGGTCGCGCATGGACCATGTCCCTGAGAGATGGGGAGCAGCATGGAGGGCCGTGGGGCTTTCCCATCACTGCAGCTGGGTGCTGCTGTGGCCAGAGCTCACGGGGACCTTTTCGTGTCATTTGGCATCGCTTCCTTCCTGGGACAGATCGTGATCTCTCTTCCTTCTCCCCGCACGTATTTTTCAGAGGAGCTCCAGAAGCAAGGCAGAGCGCAGGAGGATGCAGAGAAAGGTGAGCTTCTGCAACGTGATGTCCCAGTGCTTGTGTGTGTGAGGAATTTTGAGGAAAACGACTGTGTTTATGTAGCTTGAGGGTGCCTTGCTGAAGGCGTCCCACAGCAGTGTTCCCAAGCATTTGTGAGTGATAGGGTGCTAACCAAGGTGTTTCCCCCCTTCCTCCTTGTCTTTCTGCAGAGACTCTGAAGAAGGAGAATGGTGAGTGGGACTGTCCCCTCTGAAGGCATCCCTCCCACCAGTATTCAGGTTTATTTGTCGTGGTGTGGTGCTGGTGATGGGGATGTGTGTGTTGGAGTGTTTGGAAGAGAAGAGTGTGCAAAAGGGTCTGTGGAGGGAAGACAGAGCTGTGGAGGGTGGAGAGGGAGAGCCTGAGCCCCGGGCAGCCCTGTCTGCTGCCGTTTGAGTTGTGGGTGGTGATGGTGGGGGACGTGAGTGTCAGCTTGTGCGGGTGTGAGCCTAAGTCCCTCTAGAGAAACCTTATGCTAACTGCAAGTGCGGGGCACGATGTAGTTGGGCCTAATTTGTTGTTTTCTTGTGTGGTGGCTGTGGTGACTGTGCAGAGGAGCTTCGTGCCAAGTATGGTGAGTCCTTGTGCTTGCCCGCATGCATTCCCGATGGGGATAAGGCCTTGGAGATGGTGAGGAGGGCTATTCCAGCCATACCGAGTGTCCCCAGACGGGTGCATTTCTTAGCCTGCCTCCACCCTGGTCTCCCTGTTCCAGCTGGTGTTCTCCAGCTTTGGCTTTGCCAAGGCTGTGTCCTAAGGCCAGTGCTGCAATGCATTCGGGCACTTTGTTTTGACTGTCTGGCTGTGCAGCCCAACTCTGGAGCTCCTAATCATGGTGTCTTTACCTTTCAGCACAATGTCAAGAGCAGATTGGTAAGTGAATGTTAGTAGTGTCATATCCGTGAGTGCTGGCACTGGGACTCTGATTGTTGTGGTGGAAGGTCTTGGCAAAAGCCGTGCTTCACCTCCGCGGTTGTCACCCACGTGTTACAAATATCAGAACTGCTGGAAAGTTCTGCTAACGTTTGGGACCTTGTTCAGATGGGGGAGGCAGTTTGTAGTTTGGGTGTCAGTGCTGCTGTGAGAAGTTTGAATGAATTACCTCGTGATGACCTGCATCCCAAAAGAAAGGAAATGCCATCCACGGGGAAGTCTGAGCCCCTTGCCGCTTGCTCAATGGCTTTGAGAACTTCTAAATTGGAGTGCAAGCTCAGCAGTGCAGCTGTGGAGATTCTGCTAATGGTTTGCTTCCCTTTTGGCACAATGTCCGAAGTAGCTTGGTAGGTGTATCTTCACGGTATTCTGTCACTGTGTGATGATGGGACAAAGACGCTAGGGGAAAGGCGAATTCTGTTGGGATTTGCTACTCTTGGTCTGCTGGGCTGTTCCCTGAGCCATTCCTGAATGAGCAGAAGTACTGGGATGTTCTTTTATGCTTTGGATTACTGATGCTGAGGAGTTGCCAGTGTTACATTTCCAGAGGCATGTAGCAGTGTCAATCCTGAACTCAGCAGCTTGTGGAAACAAGTGGATGCACGGGAGCGGAATTCCAGCCTCCGTGATGCATACTAAGGGCTGGTAGAGGTGCTTGTGTGATGTGGAAAAGCGGGTGCGGGGACATTTTTGTGGGGGTGGCTTATTCCACGTTTGGTCGCGCATGGACCATGTCCCTGAGAGATGGGGAGCAGCATGGAGGGCCGTGGGGCTTTCCCATCACTGCAGCTGGGTGCTGCTGTGGCCAGAGCTCACGGGGACCTTTTCGTGTCATTTGGCATCGCTTCCTTCCTGGGACAGATCGTGATCTCTCTTCCTTCTCCCCGCACGTATTTTTCAGAGGAGCTCCAGAAGCAAGGCAGAGCGCAGGAGGATGCAGAGAAAGGTGAGCTTCTGCAACGTGATGTCCCAGTGCTTGTGTGTGTGAGGAATTTTGAGGAAAACGACTGTGTTTATGTAGCTTGAGGGTGCCTTGCTGAAGGCGTCCCACAGCAGTGTTCCCAAGCATTTGTGAGTGATAGGGTGCTAACCAAGGTGTTTCCCCCCTTCCTCCTTGTCTTTCTGCAGAGACTCTGAAGAAGGAGAATGGTGAGTGGGACTGTCCCCTCTGAAGGCATCCCTCCCACCAGTATTCAGGTTTATTTGTCGTGGTGTGGTGCTGGTGATGGGGATGTGTGTGTTGGAGTGTTTGGAAGAGAAGAGTGTGCAAAAGGGTCTGTGGAGGGAAGACAGAGCTGTGGAGGGTGGAGAGGGAGAGCCTGAGCCCCGGGCAGCCCTGTCTGCTGCCGTTTGAGTTGTGGGTGGTGATGGTGGGGGACGTGAGTGTCAGCTTGTGCGGGTGTGAGCCTAAGTCCCTCTAGAGAAACCTTATGCTAACTGCAAGTGCGGGGCACGATGTAGTTGGGCCTAATTTGTTGTTTTCTTGTGTGGTGGCTGTGGTGACTGTGCAGAGGAGCTTCGTGCCAAGTATGGTGAGTCCTTGTGCTTGCCCGCATGCATTCCCGATGGGGATAAGGCCTTGGAGATGGTGAGGAGGGCTATTCCAGCCATACCGAGTGTCCCCAGACGGGTGCATTTCTTAGCCTGCCTCCACCCTGGTCTCCCTGTTCCAGCTGGTGTTCTCCAGCTTTGGCTTTGCCAAGGCTGTGTCCTAAGGCCAGTGCTGCAATGCATTCGGGCACTTTGTTTTGACTGTCTGGCTGTGCAGCCCAACTCTGGAGCTCCTAATCATGGTGTCTTTACCTTTCAGCACAATGTCAAGAGCAGATTGGTAAGTGAATGTTAGTAGTGTCATATCCGTGAGTGCTGGCACTGGGACTCTGATTGTTGTGGTGGAAGGTCTTGGCAAAAGCCGTGCTTCACCTCCGCGGTTGTCACCCACGTGTTACAAATATCAGAACTGCTGGAAAGTTCTGCTAACGTTTGGGACCTTGTTCAGATGGGGGAGGCAGTTTGTAGTTTGGGTGTCAGTGCTGCTGTGAGAAGTTTGAATGAATTACCTCGTGATGACCTGCATCCCAAAAGAAAGGAAATGCCATCCACGGGGAAGTCTGAGCCCCTTGCCGCTTGCTCAATGGCTTTGAGAACTTCTAAATTGGAGTGCAAGCTCAGCAGTGCAGCTGTGGAGATTCTGCTAATGGTTTGCTTCCCTTTTGGCACAATGTCCGAAGTAGCTTGGTAGGTGTATCTTCACGGTATTCTGTCACTGTGTGATGATGGGACAAAGACGCTAGGGGAAAGGCGAATTCTGTTGGGATTTGCTACTCTTGGTCTGCTGGGCTGTTCCCTGAGCCATTCCTGAATGAGCAGAAGTACTGGGATGTTCTTTTATGCTTTGGATTACTGATGCTGAGGAGTTGCCAGTGTTACATTTCCAGAGGCATGTAGCAGTGTCAATCCTGAACTCAGCAGCTTGTGGAAACAAGTGGATGCACGGGAGCGGAATTCCAGCCTCCGTGATGCATACTAAGGGCTGGTAGAGGTGCTTGTGTGATGTGGAAAAGCGGGTGCGGGGACATTTTTGTGGGGGTGGCTTATTCCACGTTTGGTCGCGCATGGACCATGTCCCTGAGAGATGGGGAGCAGCATGGAGGGCCGTGGGGCTTTCCCATCACTGCAGCTGGGTGCTGCTGTGGCCAGAGCTCACGGGGACCTTTTCGTGTCATTTGGCATCGCTTCCTTCCTGGGACAGATCGTGATCTCTCTTCCTTCTCCCCGCACGTATTTTTCAGAGGAGCTCCAGAAGCAAGGCAGAGCGCAGGAGGATGCAGAGAAAGGTGAGCTTCTGCAACGTGATGTCCCAGTGCTTGTGTGTGTGAGGAATTTTGAGGAAAACGACTGTGTTTATGTAGCTTGAGGGTGCCTTGCTGAAGGCGTCCCACAGCAGTGTTCCCAAGCATTTGTGAGTGATAGGGTGCTAACCAAGGTGTTTCCCCCCTTCCTCCTTGTCTTTCTGCAGAGACTCTGAAGAAGGAGAATGGTGAGTGGGACTGTCCCCTCTGAAGGCATCCCTCCCACCAGTATTCAGGTTTATTTGTCGTGGTGTGGTGCTGGTGATGGGGATGTGTGTGTTGGAGTGTTTGGAAGAGAAGAGTGTGCAAAAGGGTCTGTGGAGGGAAGACAGAGCTGTGGAGGGTGGAGAGGGAGAGCCTGAGCCCCGGGCAGCCCTGTCTGCTGCCGTTTGAGTTGTGGGTGGTGATGGTGGGGGACGTGAGTGTCAGCTTGTGCGGGTGTGAGCCTAAGTCCCTCTAGAGAAACCTTATGCTAACTGCAAGTGCGGGGCACGATGTAGTTGGGCCTAATTTGTTGTTTTCTTGTGTGGTGGCTGTGGTGACTGTGCAGAGGAGCTTCGTGCCAAGTATGGTGAGTCCTTGTGCTTGCCCGCATGCATTCCCGATGGGGATAAGGCCTTGGAGATGGTGAGGAGGGCTATTCCAGCCATACCGAGTGTCCCCAGACGGGTGCATTTCTTAGCCTGCCTCCACCCTGGTCTCCCTGTTCCAGCTGGTGTTCTCCAGCTTTGGCTTTGCCAAGGCTGTGTCCTAAGGCCAGTGCTGCAATGCATTCGGGCACTTTGTTTTGACTGTCTGGCTGTGCAGCCCAACTCTGGAGCTCCTAATCATGGTGTCTTTACCTTTCAGCACAATGTCAAGAGCAGATTGGTAAGTGAATGTTAGTAGTGTCATATCCGTGAGTGCTGGCACTGGGACTCTGATTGTTGTGGTGGAAGGTCTTGGCAAAAGCCGTGCTTCACCTCCGCGGTTGTCACCCACGTGTTACAAATATCAGAACTGCTGGAAAGTTCTGCTAACGTTTGGGACCTTGTTCAGATGGGGGAGGCAGTTTGTAGTTTGGGTGTCAGTGCTGCTGTGAGAAGTTTGAATGAATTACCTCGTGATGACCTGCATCCCAAAAGAAAGGAAATGCCATCCACGGGGAAGTCTGAGCCCCTTGCCGCTTGCTCAATGGCTTTGAGAACTTCTAAATTGGAGTGCAAGCTCAGCAGTGCAGCTGTGGAGATTCTGCTAATGGTTTGCTTCCCTTTTGGCACAATGTCCGAAGTAGCTTGGTAGGTGTATCTTCACGGTATTCTGTCACTGTGTGATGATGGGACAAAGACGCTAGGGGAAAGGCGAATTCTGTTGGGATTTGCTACTCTTGGTCTGCTGGGCTGTTCCCTGAGCCATTCCTGAATGAGCAGAAGTACTGGGATGTTCTTTTATGCTTTGGATTACTGATGCTGAGGAGTTGCCAGTGTTACATTTCCAGAGGCATGTAGCAGTGTCAATCCTGAACTCAGCAGCTTGTGGAAACAAGTGGATGCACGGGAGCGGAATTCCAGCCTCCGTGATGCATACTAAGGGCTGGTAGAGGTGCTTGTGTGATGTGGAAAAGCGGGTGCGGGGACATTTTTGTGGGGGTGGCTTATTCCACGTTTGGTCGCGCATGGACCATGTCCCTGAGAGATGGGGAGCAGCATGGAGGGCCGTGGGGCTTTCCCATCACTGCAGCTGGGTGCTGCTGTGGCCAGAGCTCACGGGGACCTTTTCGTGTCATTTGGCATCGCTTCCTTCCTGGGACAGATCGTGATCTCTCTTCCTTCTCCCCGCACGTATTTTTCAGAGGAGCTCCAGAAGCAAGGCAGAGCGCAGGAGGATGCAGAGAAAGGTGAGCTTCTGCAACGTGATGTCCCAGTGCTTGTGTGTGTGAGGAATTTTGAGGAAAACGACTGTGTTTATGTAGCTTGAGGGTGCCTTGCTGAAGGCGTCCCACAGCAGTGTTCCCAAGCATTTGTGAGTGATAGGGTGCTAACCAAGGTGTTTCCCCCCTTCCTCCTTGTCTTTCTGCAGAGACTCTGAAGAAGGAGAATGGTGAGTGGGACTGTCCCCTCTGAAGGCATCCCTCCCACCAATATTCAGGTTTATTTGTCGTGGTATTGTGGTGGAGGTTGTGTGATTTTGTGGAGGAGTTTTTGGACCAAATGGAAATGTAGAAGGGACTGTTGAGGCATGGCTCTGACTCAAAGGCTTGTTATGGCTGTCCCCATGGCAACACATTCTACTGTGTTTCACATTATTGCTTTGAGTGGTGAAATTATACTGTCTGTAATCTTTGGGGTACGTGGGCCTGCATGATGTGGCATGAGCCAGGGCACCTCCTGAATCCTGCATCCTTGCTGGGTTGGGGAATCCAAGTAAGCCGTGCTCTGGAACTTTTGCACTTGTGACTGACAATGTGTCTTTTTCTGTACTGGCTGCATTGATTTGGCGGTGGAGCTCATTGTAAATAAGTTTGAGTCCCTCAGCTTGCCCTCAGGCATTTGCTATTGGGATAAGGCCTTGGAAATAGCAGAGAGGGCTATTCCAGCCATGCCAAGTGTCTCCAGTCATGTCTGTGGTTGAGCCTGCCATCTCCCCAGTGTCAGCGTTCCAACTGGTCCTTGTCATCTCCTGGGTTGGTCTCAAGAATATTATCTGAGCCACGTGGATTTTCTCTTATTGTTCAGGACTTCATTGCTTTGTGGTGGCCAGTGTGAATGTTGTATGCTACTTTTGAGGAGTCTGGACCACTTGCATAATGGTTTTTTATCTGCTTGTTTTGGAAGTGGTTCTTCAACCTAACTGTGGAGTAACTGTTTGTGTTGTCTTTGCCTTTCAGCACTCTCAGAATCTGTTCAGTGAATGTTAAGAGTAGAGTTTCCTTGAGTGCTCATGTTGCAACACCAAGTGTGAAGGGAGGACTTCACCAGGGATGTGTTTCTCCTCATCTCCTGGGTAGTTCTCTCCCGCAGCTTCCGATTTTCAAAACTGATCTCAGAATCACAAAATTGTGTGGCTTACAAAGGACACCTCTAGGTCACCCAGTCCTCCTGCTAAATCAGGTTTCCTATTATAGGTTGCACAGAAAAATGTCCTTGTGTGTTTTGAGTATCTCCAGAGAAGTAGACTCACTGGGTTCTGTCACAGACACAATAGCTTTTGCCTCTTCCATTTAGTTGTGTGGGATCTCATGGAAGTTTTGTACTTACTTTGGTATAACACACTTCTGTGTAATCAGCTGATGTTTTCCTGGTTTCAAATATTCTTGTCCTTTGTCATGGAAAATAATCATTATAAAATGGTTTTCTTACCTGCAGAACAGGCAAGCAATAACACTAGTGCTCGATTGTCTGCCAGTAGCGTGGGCTGTTAAGTCACTGGAGACTAGATTTTCAGAAAACACTTTTCTTCCTTTTTTTGTTTTCTGTAGAGTTATTGCGTGCGCAAAGACATAAAGGTAAGAAAAATACCATTCTGAATCCCATCTCTTAAAGCTTTAATATAGCTCTTGAGTAACCATTTGTTCTCAGGCCACTTGTTCTATAAGTAACAGCACAAGAGAAAGAACTTATTTTGAATCCTTTAGTTATCCATTTGCTGGCTTAGAAATGTCTCAGTAATTTCTGTTCTTCTGGGATATATAACAGAATTGTTTCCTCTATAAAATTAGAGGTTTGGTCTGTGTAAGAAAGAGGCATTTGATTCAGGGTGTTCAGCTAGAGCAATACTACTGCTAAGTGTACACAAACCTGCTGAATTTATCATGCAACCTTGGCAAATGGCATTATTCCTCGTTCCCTTGCAAGAAGATTTTGTGATTCTGGTTTTGTTGAAAGAGGAGTTGTGTTCCAAAGCATGGCTCTTATAGTCTGGTCTCTTCCTTAGTGTTGAACAATTCCTTAGTCAAAAGCTCATAATCTCCTTACATTTTTCCTTTGTGTTGCATGCCATAGTTGCATGCTGGTGTCTTTCAGTATGTCACAGATGAGACACAAAGGAGAAGGGAGATGACTTGGGTTGCCAGAAGTTGGCGGTATCCTGGGCAAAGAAATTTCCTAGGATCTATCAGAGTGGAGATCAAGGCGAGGCAGAGGAATAAATATATATTCATAGGATCAAACAGCAGGAAGCCTCAAAGCAATAGACCTCTTGTTATTTAGTACTTAACAAATTGCCTTATTATCGCAGTTGATGTCACCCTCGATGCTGACACAGCTCATCCTAAACTGCAAGTGTCTGAAGATGGGAAGAGTGTAACAGACACTGGTGTGATGAGAAAGGTGCCCAGCAAGGAGGAGAGATTTGATTCCCACACTTTTCTGTTGGCGAAGGAAGGTTACACAGCGGGGAGACATTATTGGGAAGTGGATGTTGGAAAGAAGCGCAACTGGAACTTGGGTGTTGCCCAGGAGACTGTGACCCGGAAAGAGACAGTGGCTCTGTCCCCAGAGAATGGTTTCTGGGTCATAGGGTTAGCAGATGGGCAAGAGTATTGGGCCCACTCAGATCCCTGGACCCGTTTGACAGTGAGTGGTAGACCACAGAAGATTGGGATCTTCCTGGACATCTCATCCAAGAAGTTATCATTCTTCAGTGTTCGTCAGAAAAAATTGGTGTACACTTTTAGCTTTGTTCATCATCACATCCAGAATGTGAAGCTTTTTCCTTTCTTCTCAACAGGTTCAGCTACAACCAGTTCTGACACTGAGCCTCTAAGAATTGCATGGGGGTTTGATGATGATGACAAGTGAATGGTTGAAGTGAAAATGCGCGGTTAATTAATGACTAAAGTCTAGAGTCTGATGTCAGAGTACACTGTATTCAGCCCCATGCTTTGTGCCACCAAGTTGAAACATAAAATTCTTCCACCATTGCTTGCTAAGTCTTCTGTGAACTATTTCTGCAGGAAAACTCTGATGTCAGGCTGCTGGTCAATACGTAGAGAGAGCCTCCAGGTATTTCTATGAACCTACACATGTATTTTCTAAGCACAGGAACTGATCACTATTGTTTTGTGTGTGTATGCCTGTGTAGAGATTATTCCATCAGATGTGAAGAAGAGCATGAATTCTTTTTCTGTGCACTGATCACCACAGGAAACATTCATGACACTTATGTGCAAAAGCTGGCTATTGTGCTAGCATGGGAGAGCTTTCTGATGAGCTGAAACCACACTACTTAAGAATACCTCTGACTTCTGACACTAGATGATCACCAGTCATGGCAGATCCTTGTATATCAGTTGCAAAAACAGTCCTCTCACCTGGAAATGGCATGGAATATGGGCCAGCCTTCCTCATTTTGGTATATGGTCTGAAAAATATTCAGAAGAATTTACAAGGTACAAATATTCTCTCATTTTTAGTGAGTACAGACAGAATTCACACATGAAGATGAAGATATCTAAGCTTACATGTCAGTGAATTTGTTGTTGACCTCTTCTGCCTTTCCTGCTATTTCTATATTCATGGATTTCATCTTTTTCTCCCCTCAGGAGAGAATGGATACATCCTCAAGAACCTATTTTAGAATGCATGCACAAAGTCTCCTTCGCACAGTTTTCAGAATACCCTCTGTCAGAGCAAGAATGACTTTACTTCACTCTTTGTTGGTGTCTATTGCTGTTAGAACACCTAATCCTAATGTGCTAGTGTTGCCTTAAAGAAGTTTGGGAGAATATAAACCCCTTTGTATTCAGCTTGACTTAAACACTGAGTGATCCCAGTTTTGGCACTGAAGTCTTGTTATGTTCAATATATCACAATTAGAAATACACCTTCAGTGTAGTTGCATTCAAGTGAACTAACACAACGACCTTAAGAAATTTGGTTACCTTCAGTGAGAACTCTACCACCTAGATTAATGCATAGTGCTATTTACTGGAGCATCAGATTACAGATTCATTTGGAATGATGGGGATAAATACACTGTCAGCAGAACATGTGAATAATGCAGCCAACTGCATATGATTTAAATTCTGAAATAATTCTACAGAGACTTGTAAGCTTCCCATGGATGTGTTTGGTATAATTGAGTATGTGAATCTTGCTCAAGTGGCAAGGTGGAGAAGATGGGCTCACCCTGTCTGACCCCAGAAGTCAGTCCTCCTAACTTGTCTGTTATCTTCTACAAAATTCATCCTATTTTAAGCCATTTAAAGTGTTTTCTTGCTTTCTCATAGATCTTCAGTGACTCCAGTCATACATACATTTATTGCAATTGGTACAACAGAAAATTAAAAACTTCAGGCTCAGGATGACAACTATGCAGTTTACCATTTCAGTAGTACCACCAAGTTCCCATCCCTGCAGTGTTATCAAGGATCCTGGCTGTGGTGTTCACATTCCCCTCTACTCTCCATGCTGTGACTCTTGGAGTCAGCATACCAAGCTGAGCTTGTGTTACTAACATCTAAGGTAGTAGGTTTTGCTGCTTAGGGAGCTATCATAGAACAGATTCCTTGCATATTCACTGTATTCCACCCTGGAGTTTTCTTCAGCACTGCACCTTCTCTTTATAGATGATCATCAACTCCAGTAATTATTCACCAGCTGGCAAGATTGTAATTACCCAAGGAGGCACTGCAGACACAGTCAGGTATTAGTATGCTGGGTAATCTTTTTGATTACTCAGAGCTCCGGGCAGATAATGATGGCAGAGTGGCCACATATCAGCTACTTCATGAGGCACTAAAAATCCCACAATTATCATTTCCTCTTGCACGTTCACCTGGGCACAAGCTGAGCATGTGTCCTAGACACACAAAAACACACACAGACACACATGGGACACTGATACTTGTGTCCACAAAGACTACCCCAGCCAAGGGCTACTTTCAACAGCACTTACACACAGAATTCACATAAAACAGACACAGACTGCCAAGACTCCTTCTTTCTCTCCAGTTGATAGAGATAGAAGTTCTCTAGAGAAGAATACAGCACTCTATATGTTCACAGACATACAAGTATTTTTGGATACTCTGAGTACCTCTTTCGGTCTCTCTGTTCATCAAGCAGAACCAGTGTGGAACCGTGAGTATGTGTGTATGTGTATGGTGACTGGAAACCCAGCCCAGATCCTAAGTCCTCTCACAAGACTTCATGCATTGCCTGCACACCAGTATGTCTAACTTGAAGTTCTCTGCAGATGCACACACTCACACATATCTCTCAAGCACACCACATTCTCAAGTTCCCCTTGGTGTATCAGCACAGACCCATCAACAACCTGATCACCTTACCCAAATCAAGCCCCCTGCTACTTGCTTTAATTTTGCAAGTGAATATACATGAGCATCCCATGCACACCAGTTTGCAGAAGATACACATACTTGGGAACCTCAGTATTTGACACCAGGCTCATGTATTGTGACCCAGTGCCCTACACCTGTTCACACCAGTTCCACCAGTATCTGGGAAAACATACCAGTCCCAACCCATGACTGGAAATAGAAGACCCCCACTTGCTCCATTACTTCACACTACAGCCCCCCACACTCCAGTAGTTGTGCTACAGCCTGTAGCCTACAGACTGAGCCTGACTCCAGTAGCAGACCCCCAGGCCATCCACTGATCTGCCCAGTGGATGGCAATCTGGGATCATAGGCTGTTGGGCCCTCCCAAGTCCAACCAATAACACCAGGGCCCTCACCCACGCTTATAGCTGATCCCACATCTGCAGGCTACATCCTTGGCTTAACTCCAGTAGCTGCATGCAGTCCACTCACACCAATCCCTGTAGCCAGCACCCCAGGCTAAGATCCCACAAGGCCATCACCTGCTGACAGTAGGACCCTCACTCACTCCACTGGCTGGCACTAGAGTTCATACATCAGTGTATCTTACTATAAATATTCTAATATGCTTAAGAAATAAAATATACTTAAACATACAGTTTTTGTTTTTGTTTTCCATCAAAAAATATTTATTTCTTTTCTTGATAAAAATACAGTGGACTTGGACTTGCCTAATTGGATGGATTTCATCAAACTTAAATGCAAATAGGAAATAAGCATGGATGCAACTCCTCTTGCAACAAAGTGGTGGAAAGAGAGGTCACATAGCACCTCCTGTATTACAGCTGTCTCTTCTGGGAACTGAATATGTTTTGTAAACTGGAGACTTTCTTACCCAAGAACAAGAACTCAATCAGCTAGCCAGGGTTTTTGGAATCTGCTTCCAATTCTATTTACATTAACTGGTTCTTTTTTTCCCTCTAAAATTTTGTGCCTTATTCATCTACATCTTCCTTTGTCATTGAGTATTACTTTATACTGATGTTTATTGGTGATTTTTCCCTTCTATTTTTGACTGAACTGTGTTTCCATAGTCAGTTCTCTGTGCTTTTAATGGAACAGGAAAGTTTGGAGGGCAAACAGGCTTGAATTTTCCTTCCCCTTTTGATAGAAAAGGGTAAAACACTTCTGCAGATTCCTTTCCAGGACCTATAGGTATTCTCAACACTGTGTTCCCCTTCCCTGAACCATAAAAGTAGATTTGTGCTTCCTCCAAGTCCAGAAGCACACCAATCACTGAGTCATTCATCTCTTTCTTCTCAAGACTGTCTTTTCCCGTGATAGAGTAAATCTCACCCCTGGATCTGTGCAGAGCCCAGTAGTTCTCCCTAGCAAGTGTCCCTTGCTCTTCTTGTTTCCTCATGACCCCCAGCAGCCAGTCCTGCTGCTGGCCCACATCCACTTCCCAGTAGTGTTTCCCAGATGCAAACCCTTCCTTTGCCACCAGGACAGGGACTGTGGAGGGGCTGCTCATGCCAGCAGGTTCACATGCGTTGTTCTCAACATCTGGAGCCCCTGGCACTTGGAGCTCGAGGAGTTGGCATTCAGGATTTGCAGTAATGGGAACTGGAGGGGAAAATGACAATGACCCAGTGAGCAAAGTGTTTCAGGGCCATATCTGTGGAGTGGGAAATTGGTTGAAGCATTTCAGGGCTTTAGTAATCTGGGCATGACTTGACAAGGAATTGAAACGTTTTCCCTAAACAGGGCAAGAAACAGACATGTAGGAACCTACAGGTCCCTTGGAGCTGTCATAGCCATGATGTCTCCCTTGTGGACAAATCCTGGTGATTCTCACACACTTTATAATTAATTACTCTCTTTCACTTTTCCATTATGTCAGGGAGGTAGTTGAGTCACCATCCCTGAATGTCTTTAAAAACTGTTTGGATGTGGTGCTCAGGAACATGATTTAGTGGAGTGTTGTTAGAGTTATGGTTAGGTTGTGTATGAACTCGAAGATCTTTAAAGTCTTTTCCAACCTGAACGATTCCATAATCCCATGATTCTATGATCATTATTATTACTGCTATTATTATTATTACTATTATTACTATTATACATTCAGTCCTTACATCAACACAAATCTGCAACTTCTTTTCTCAGTATTTCCAGTGGTCACATCCAAGCCTCATTTTGTTTTAGCCATTTAAAGTGAAGGCTTATTCCTGTAACTCCAGCTCAGCTGCCTGATCTTTAAGATCATGCCATTGTCATTTCTGGAGAACTTGGACAGAGAAATACACCATTTTCCCACCCTTTCTCCTGTCTGCTTACCTGCTTTGTCCCAAGCTTTCCAGAAATCTGCAGAAGAGAAAGAGAGGGAAGAGTTTTGTGAATCTGATGTGTGGTTATGCAATTGTCAGTCTGTCTTCTGTTGCTTTCTGATGTGCAGTTATTGCCACTACTGTGGTTCTGCCCAAGGCCTGACTTCACCTAAAGCAGCAGTACGTATTTCAAGAGAGTAAAAGTTTTAAAACACTTACCCAACTCAGCTTCTACTCTATCTGCAAGAAAAACACATTCTAGTTATTAAAATGTATTTTGTTGAAAGGATGTACTTGTCAATAACATCAATAATCAGTTTAAGAGAGTCTTCTCTGTTGTGGTTCAGTTTTACAAAGTTGGACAAACACAGCCCACAAGACATCAAGCTACACAATACATAAATACTAGCACATTTTGAATTATTGCAAAAGAGGAACTCCATTCTGTGGATCATTATAGTGGCCCATCTCTGGATGTGCTCCAACATGTCTATGTCCCGCCTGTACTGAGGACTCCACATATGGACACAGTACTACAGGTGAATCCTCACCAGTGCAGAGTAGAGGGACAGGATCACATCCCTTGACCTGCTCTTGGTCATGCATCTTTTGATACAGCCCAGGATACAGTTGAGTTTTTGGGCTGTGTGCTCACAGTGCTGGCTCATGTCCAGCTTTCCATTCACCAGTACCCCCAGGTCTTTTTGTAGTGAACAAACATAACACATTATGGTTGCCCGTAGATCTGTCCTAGCTTTAGGTATAGTAGCTTCTGGCAAGAAGAATTATTCACAGTTCAGGAAAATCTTACAGCGTGCCTCTTGACATCTGTATTGAAGGAAGAAAGAAAACTGAACTGTGATGAGGTCTGTGCAGTCTCTTCATGCTCAGGTATGCTTCCTCATGCTGGTCTGAACACTTGCTTTATTTTTTGTAAGGTTCACAAGAGTAAGATTTATAGAAGACGTTCTCTTACCAAAGCGACGTTTTGTTTCCCAGAATCCTGCAAAATAATGGCTTTAATAAGTGAAGAGAAATCTCAAGGAGATGAAGATTCAGAGTTGAGGTATGACGCAGATAATTCACACCAGTGAAATGAAGTTTTCTTTAAAACGTGCCATGCAAATATTGTCAATCATATGTTAAAGCTTTGACCAAGAAGGGAAAAAGCTCAGGAGCCATAAGCTAGAGCTTCAAGGAACTCTTGTAGGGCCAGCAAAACTCAAGGCGGATGGATTACAGAGAAGAAAGAAAGTGTCTCAGGACTTATAGAAGCACAGCCATGCTATGTAATAATCTTATAGGTCATAGCCATTTAATGGATGTAATAGCTGCCTTGATTTTTAATGAAATAGCTGATTTTCTTTCCCATTTACTTCTAAGAATGCATCAAAACTGTCTTGTTTGCAGTATTTCCTCACCTGCATTGAATGTTCCCCTTTCTGCGTCTAAGTTACCAACAGACAGAAAATACCAAAGGAAAAAGAAAAGAAAAAGCAAATATTATTGCCTTGAATGGTTTGTTCCTTTCTAGAAGTTGAAAGGATGATCAGATGTGCTTAAAAATCATGCCATTGCACTCAATAACAAAAGCTCCAAAATATTCATGGAAAATGGATCATAATGATATTTTGAACCTTTAAATTTATAATCAACCATCAGCACAGGTCACAGTAACATTTGATAAAGTGAACAATCACATCCAGAAGAACATCGTATCAAAATATTCTACATCTCATCTGCTCTTTGCGGGATGTAAATAGCTTGCTGAATAGAAGTACTCGAATTATCAAAACCATATTCTTACCTAAGTTTTTCTCCAAATCCTCTTTGTCTGAAAGAGATGACATCTCATTATCATTGCATCTGTTACAGTATCAAATTATAAAAATAATAATACTCATTGTTTTTGAATGCAGTTTCTTCCATAATATGTTTACATAGGACCAACTGTCATTATTCCAATCTATCTAGTGAGCAAAAGAAGGATACGATGCACAATGACAATTAAGAAGCCAAATGACAACTTGGTAATGCAACACAGAACTGAACAACCAGTAAGAGGGTTGAAATGACATTCATACAGCCTCTTTGTGACACCTACCCGTTGAATATCTCAGTCTCATTTAGTTGCCTGCCATGTCCCCTAGATTGCAAGTAGGAAATCCACACCCTCTTCCCCCCACCAGTTTTTCTCCCCAGTAATAGTTTTCTCATAGAGTTGAAATCTGTTCTCTCTCTGACCACATCTAATTATAGATGACAAGGAGTATTTACTGTTTTTGAGCTCGTCCATCGGTGTTTCTAAGAATAAAACAACAGACAACAAAAATTGTAATATTAATTATTCACTTGAAACTTCACCATCTCAAAAAAAAAAAAAAAAAAAAAAACATAAAAACATGACAAGAAGAATCTGTAATGCTCAAAGCAAGTTGAACCCATGAGTTTTGCAGAACAACTATGTTGTTTTAACAGGGAATTATGTCAGTAGCAGAGCATCTTAAAAGTACTAGAAGAAACATGAGCTAATGGAACAGGCATATTGTCAGGCATTTCCCAAAGAAGCCATGCTATTCCCTCCTATCTGGAGAAATACCATGGGTGGAGGGAACTTCCTTACACAAGAAGGCAGGCTGATTAATATTATGTCTTCTTATCGGATTCATTTTTTGGTGCTGACACATCAGTATGCAACTAATTCTTGTTTTGGGGACTAGTAGAATAATCACAGTTTACTTTTGCCTCTGGAACTACAGAAACTTTTGGCTTTATGGTGGCACTAGAGAGAAGAGTTTATCTGTGTTGACGATTAGATCTGCCTGTGAGTGGTGGAAGCAAAACTCCCTGCTGAAGCAGCAGTGGTGGTACTTGTAGCAGATGAAAAAGAAGAAACACTTGACCTTGGTGCATTACAAAACTGAAATGTCTCAGTATTGATAGTTCCTGCATTATGATCAGAACAATAATTTAGGAAAATGCTTTTGAGACTGTTGCTAGCTCAGAAGTTGAAACTATTGTCCCAATGTAGGATTGTGTGAGTTTATTTAGCCCCCTCGTTACTCACCTTCTTTTTGTTTTCTTGTATAACCAACTGGAAATGGAAGAAGAATTTTAATTATTTCCCCAAGAAAAAAACAGTCTGCTTAAATAATCAAAGTATAATTCCAATATGAGTTTTCTTTCAAAAAAAAAAAAAAAAAAAAAAAGAAAGAAAAAAAAAAAGCTGTTCTAAAGATGAGCTGCATATTCAGTGCCTATTTATCATTTGTGATCACTTAAAACTGTATCTCACAAACAACCTCCTTGTTAAGAACGTTTTGTGCATTCACACATGTATCATCCTCACACACCTATCACTTTTTTCCTCTCTCCATCTCATTCCTGTCTGTTTCTTTCTCATACTGATGTTGACATGCCTCTTCATTTTTCATTAACTGCATTTTGCAGTGTGGTTACAACTTCCATTTCAGCTGTTGTTGGTGTAAGTACTTACTCTTCAGCTTATAGCCTATAGCAGCGAGAACAGCCACAGCACAAAATGTAAACACAAGGAAGGCAGTCATCCAAGGGGAAGTGGATGGAAAGAAGACATCTGTAAAATATAAACAGTGTTCTTTTCAATGAATGTTTGTGAAAGAGTCTAGGGCACATCCCATATGTCAAAGACATATGAAATTAATGCTATAATTTTTGCTGCTATGTATCACTTTTGGACTCTTTTTGCCATCTGTGGCAGTTGTAGCTGCCCTCCCATTCTCCATGGTGCATTGCCAGATAGAGAAACTGACAGAGATATGTTGGAGATGCCATCTTTATGTAAGAAGTATGTGTTGAATGATCCATCTGAGGACATTATTTTAATTATTGTCCTCATAGATTTTTTTTGGGGGGGAAAGAAGAATCATCTACAGTGGTATTTCAGATGGAAAAAAAGGATTCCTCTGCTTCACTTTTGAAATTAAGATCCAAATGGAAGGGTGGCACTTGCTGATGTGCAGTCATCATGCTGTTGTCAAGGAGTGAAAGAGGATGAGAGCTGACATTCATCATTACCTACTGGCACCCTTTCCAAATTGTTTCAGTGCTCTCAGGTAATGATAAATGAGAATTGACTAATATTTCTTGATAAGATGAATCCTGAACTTAATGAGTAATATAAAATTTTACTTATCCATTCATGTTATCCATCTCAGCACTTGCCATTTATGTCTTTGCTGGACATCCAGAATCTCTCTGGGAAAAATGGAGAGATGATGGACAGCAGCCTGCAAACTGGTCCTCATCAATGTCAGCCCTGGAGGTCACTTACCTGAAATCAGGACTCGGGATTCACATGCTGTGCTGAGGATATCATTGACTATTCTGCAGGAGAGTTCCATGTCCGATCCTGGTTCTAGGGTCATGGAGCTGATAACATCAAAAAGGCCCGAAGATGCCTGCTGGCTTTGTGTGACCACTTTCTCCTTCCGTATCTGTCCTTTGCTGTCCAGCCAAATTACCTCAGGTTGTGGAAACCATCCCTGTGACTTGCAGGTGAGGCCAATGCCCTGACCCACATGGCTGTCCAGGAAAACTTCAGACTCATCACTCTGAGCTATAGGAAAGGAAACCAAAAACAGGCAATGAGATATTCTCTGACTGAGCCCATGTTGGAAAGATCTTCCTCCTTACCAAAGATACACAACTGCACTAAGAAGTAAAAAACACCTGACATTCCACTCACCTGCCACATTCAGGTCAACCACCACTTCATCATACCAGTTATCCAAAGAGACACTGCAGATGTACTTCCCTTTATCAGAGACCATGACATTTTTCAGGTGAAGGGATAAGTTCCCCTTAGTAACTTCACTCAGAAAAAAATTTGTACGGCCCAGGTATGCCTTATTCTCCATTACTGGATTTTCTGCATTTTTTCCATCATAGGTAGTCACTTCAGTGTTTAGGGAATTTCCGATTAATGTCCACTGAACAAGGACTCCCTCAGAGACTGACTTAGCTTCCAGCTGGCAGGGCAGGGTGACTCCTTTTCCAACAACTCCAAGCACAGGATCATAAGGAGGTATAATTCTTAGCTGACCTGGAAGAAGATGTAGATGTAAATCTTGCCAGCCACATTTTGTATGTTCTCATTAGCATTTTGTATGGGAAGCAGTAATGTCAGTTAGTGAATGTAAGTCTTCTGTTCTGATAAAAATCAGTGCATCGGAAAATGCTGTGGATCAGGATGTTATCTCAAGAGTTATTTCAATAATTTCCTACTTTGAAATCAGGTGCTGATGGAGAGAAATGGAGAAATGGAGACAAATGGAGAGGAAGAAATCCCATCATGGTAAGGACTCGGGGATTCTGGTGGATAAGAAGCTGGCAGTATGCACTTGTAGCCCAAATGATAGTGTTGTGTGCTGCAATGACAGAGGGTAGCAGCAGGGGAAGGGTGGGGATTGTCCCGCTCTACTATTCCCTTGTGAGGCCTCATATGGTGTACTGCATTGAAACCTGGGACCCCCACCATGAGAAAAATGTGGAGCTGTTGGAATAAGTCTAGAAAAGGGCCACAAAGATGCTCAGAGAGCTGGAATACCTCTTCTGAAAAGAGGCTGAGAGAGATGGTCTTGTTAAGTCTGGAAAAGAAAAAGCTCATTGGTGACCTCATTGCAGCATTCCAGCACTTAAAGGGAGCTTATAAACAGAAGGGAGATTGACTTTTTACACAGTCTGATAGTGATAGGACAACAGGGAGTGCCTTTATTCTGAAAGATGCAAGATTTCAATTAGAATCAAGGGGAAATTTTTCACTGTGATTTTGATGAGGATAGTTTGGATAAGTTCACTTAAGGATAGTTTGGAATGGCCATCCTGATCTAGTGCAACAAGTCTGATCTAGGTGACAAGTCCATGGCAGGGCGTTGAAACTGGATGGGCTTTAAGATCCCTTCCATCCCAAGCTATTCTATGATTCTATGTCAGTTTTGTAACTGAAGGACTCTTCTGTCCTCTGCCATTGTTCAACACTATCACTTATCACTCAGAATGCTGTGTGACCTCAGAGAAGGGTTATTGGAAAAATTGTGCGTAGTTTGTAGACAGATTCTGAGGCAGAAATGGCATAGTACCATGCAGAAAGAAAGGCTCGTTTTGTAAAGCTCAAATTAAAATTCAAAAGGCAAGCTTATGCCTACCTAATATCAGAAGTCCATCCCATTTTCAGTTGTGTAGCTTCTTTTAGAGATGAAACACACAACAAGAAGCAGATTTCATGTCAAATACTTGTTGGAATATGGTCATTTATGAAAAATAGACATAGTTAATTTTGATTTTTTTACTGGAAAATATTCTAGCAGGCCTTTGCAGATTCTACTCTCCTACTCCATCACTCAGAAGTGGGCAATACCCAAAGAAATCTAGGTTTCTGAGCCCAGTTAAATGACAGGGCCAGCTGAGCTGAGAAAAAAAGTCAAAACAAAGAAAAAAGAAAGCTCCCTGAAAAAAAACAATCTCAGAGGTAAGTAAATCTATGTATAATGCTATATGAAAACACACAAGTAAATTTCTTCATTTCTTTCCTTTCCTGTTTTTGTTTGTTTGTTTGTTTATTTGTTTGTTTTTAAGTTCGAGAACAACCCAGCAGCGTTGGAAATTATAGTACCAAATTAGAACAAAACCCAGACTTACCTTTGATCAAATGAACTATCTGTAGGAAAAGTATAATGTGAAGAATCATGGTGTGCTGAAATCTGGAAGCCATCACCACGCAGGTTTAGAAGTCTTCAGTGACCAAGGACAACTCTTACCATATTCCCGTAATCTTTCCAAGTAAGGAACAGAAAATGAGAAGGCTGAATTGAGAACTAAAGGCATAAGTTTATACAGATACCAATGCATATGGAGTGACACAAGGATAAGCCCATAAAAGCATTTATGTTCCTTAGCAGCAAATTAAGGAAAATGAATGAATATGTTGTTTAGAATGGAAGTCAATGACTTATGTGAAGATTCTAAGACTTCTACTTGTCCTGCAGAGACTGAGAGAGGAATTCTGAAACACTTAGGACATGAGAATGGATCTGAAGGGTGTTTTACAGGCCTGGCCTGAAGAATCTCACTTTGTGTTTAGGATAGTTCTAGTCAGTTTTTGCAGATGAAGACAGAATAAATAAAAACCCTTATAAACAAAAAAAGGAAAATGAAAAGGAAAAGTTAAGGAAAAAGTTAAGGAAAATGAAAAGTAAAAGCTAAGGAACAAGAAAAAGAAAAAGTTAAGGGACAAGAAAGAGAAAAAGAAAAAGAAAAAAAAAAAAAAGAAAAAGAAAAAGAAAAAGAAAAAGAAAAAGAAAAAGAAAAAGAAAAAGAAAAAGAAAAAGAAAAAGAAAAAGAAAAAGAAAAAGAAAAAGAAAAAGAAAAAGAAAAAGAAAAAGAAAAAGAAAAAGAAAAAGAAAAAGAAAAAGAAAAAGAAAAAGAAAAAGAAAAAAAGAAAAAAAGAAAAAGAGAAAGAGAAAGAGAAAGAAAAAGAAAAAAAGAGAAAAAGAAAAAAGAAAAAGAAAAAGTTAAGGGAAAAGAAAAAGAAAAAGAATAAGAAAAAGAAAAATAGAATAAGAAAAAGAGAGAGAAAGAAAAAGGAAAAAGAAATGAAAATGAAAAAGAATGCATCACTGAATTGTGCCACTCAGCTTCTGGAAGAAGAATCAACCAAGATTTATTAAACTTCATTAACTAAGATGATCTAGGTAATGCTATCTATAATAAATTATATTTGTGTATGCCTACCAGAAATACACCCTGCAAGTGTATACTTCCAACACAAAAAGCATAATAAATTTCTCTCATATGTGGAAATAGATTTCAGAATCAGCGTATTTCAGACCTCAACACAACCCCGATCATAAGAAAAGTTTCAGGAAACACTCTTTCAAGCAACTCAGCAAATAAATGAGCATTTCAGTGACTTTAATAAATAAATAAATAAAGTCTCTGCTAGCTGATAGCTTCTAATGTATAACTATAATCACAGATTAGAGTTATGCTTCATCCATTCTTAAGAAAGAAGATTGTGTTCATTTTTACTTTAAAGTATTAGAAAGAAAGGACCTTAAACAACCATTAGCAAATTGTTTAAAATGCGGAACACAGAAGTCCAAAATGTACTCCCACATATCCAGCCAAGAAAGAAGCCATTTTAATCCAGGGATGAAACCACTCCCTGGAGAATGTAAAGAGCAAACAGCCACCTCGATACTCATGCAAACCTCACGTTTGTGAGTGCACAGCATTGTCTCAGCCACACTTTCATCCCTTACCTGAATGGCAAGAACCAAATGATCCATTTTAAATACAGCTCGTATTGCAGATCTGAGGAATCTTTGTCACTTTGCAGTTGTCTTGTATTCCCTGAACACAAGTACTTCCATTTTCCCTACTTATACAGAGAGTAGACTTCAATGGTTTGCTCACTGAAGTTGACAAATATGAAAGACTGAACTTCACCCCTAGGAAATTATTGACCTTTGGTCCAAAGGATTGCAGGAGATAACCAGAAGGTTTGATTTTCCTACACACCTAGGTCCAACGTGCAGCAACAGATTTGTGTTTCAACCACTTCCATACACTTGCAGAACAATTCATATGCTATTATGGCTTTCTGACAATTACTACATTGAAATGGAAAAACAGCATCAACAGGAGACAGAGAAACCAGAATCAGTAGTTGCCTAAGTCCATTATCCTTTAGAATGATTTGTAATCAGAAATACGAATATAGAAGTCAGAGACCAGGTAGGAAATTGAAGTAAGCTAGAAATGCAGTGATTTAATTACAACAGCTTTATTCAAATCCTGATTGTAGCCCTAGCCTCATTAATTCCCTTGTTATAGCAGAAATCCTTGACCTTCCCTGGGAACAACTCTTTTCACAGACCTTACAGAAATTTTGTTTCTGAAAAAATCTACTGCTAGATCTAATTTGGTTAAAAATGATCAAAGTAGCTTAATAAGCCAGAAAGATGAAGGAAACTGGCACACTTTATGTTCAGAATCCTGATTTCCACAGCCATGCTTTTGCTTAATAAATAAATAAATAAATAAATAAATAACAACAACAACAAAAAACAGGAAAAAAAAAACAGCAAAATCAGAATCACAGAAGTCCACAAATGAGTAAACTTCAAATGTGATTGTTTTCAGATCTTGAATGGAACATAAAAAGTATTACAGGAGAAAACACACTTCCAAGATCTAGGCATGTCAACAAAAAGAGAGCAACGTTCAAGTATGTGAGAGGAAAAACAGAATAAAACATACTAATAACGATATACCTAATAACCTGTTCATTACACACTTGTAAGTTTTATTGCAGTGCTTTCTGGCTAAATGCTGGTTGAAGAGAAAGCTGGTTTCCACAGGGGAATGAGGAGGAATATCTTTACCATGTTTGCCCTAGTGTACGGAAATGGATTGGGAGGCAAGATGTTATTTTTGTCTTTCAGCATGAATTTTGACATTTACATCTTTCCCAATCAGTCTGGTCAAGCCTCTCTATCCTATTGGATGTTAAAAATGCAATCACAAGTTTCCCTAGTAATAAAGATATAAGGACAAAGGTTCAAAACTACCATATCCCTTACTGAAGTCTTAAGGTTCGTTCTATTCAGGTAAGAAATAATTTTTTTTTCTAAAACCATAAAGAAAATCCCCTGCATTTACAATGATACTGGAATTAATTGCTGTAGATTTAATGGAATGCACTGACAGACATGAACCTGCTTGCTGTAGTTGCATTGTTGTTTGGATGGGAATGCCCCCCTCCAACAGCATTTGATTTTTATCAGTTACTGAAAATGTGAGAAAAAGAAAGCCACACAGAAAGGTGGAGGAGAACAGGAAATGTTTTGTCTCCAATTAGTGAGATTTAAAGACATGACACCAGTTAATCTTTACTGTGAGTACATTATGAGAATAGATTAGTTCAGCAATTTGAAAACCAAGTTCTTTGCAAGAAGTTGGAAAGAGTTACCTTTGTTAAACCACAAGTTTCTCCTTAAAACACTCATGGAAGTCAACAGGGAGATTTGTATAGTAACATTTTGCTTAGGAATTTATCCATGAAGGTGATTCCATTTTGTTTTGCTTCTCATTAAGAGAGAAAGAAGAGAAAGAGCTTTTTGCTACAAACAAAAGATAAAATAATATAATGTTAACTCATCACTGAAAGAAAATATTGTCGAGGAAGGTAATAGAGTTTCTGGAAGACAAAGGTAAGCATTGACAACTGAACAGAGCAGACAAAGACCATATTGCTTTTGAATGATTTACAATAGGTAGTTAAATTTGAAGGAGAGATGTGTAAAGGAAGACATATACTCTGCAAATGTCGTTGCCTTTGACTGCATCCAACACAATGTCTTAACCTTTGTTCATACTTTTCCTCATTATATTACATGTGCATTTATGCCTGTTATTTTACACTGAACACATGAAGAGACCAAAGGAGTCCCACAGGAATTTCATCTGAAAGATTTACTTTTGGTCGTGTTGATGATTAAGAAATCTGGATAATGTTGGGTTTCCCATCTTGGAGGTTGACACCTTTTCATGTACTACTGGCTTTTCAACACTTATCATGCTTGATTACAGGTAAAATAGTTCAATTTTAAATATATTTAATTTTAATTATGCCTAAGTTCACATAAAAGTAATAAATAATGAACACACATTTTATTTCTTTTTTACTTGGTTAACTTCAGATGCTAAAAAAACCAAGAATGCCCCTTGTACAATCTGATATCTGCTAAGGTAGTCAAGGCTGGAAGATAACATCAGCCTGTAGGGGACTTACAGACTTTAGATCAGGGAATGGAAACCAGGTGGAATTCAGCTTTAGACTTCTAGATGTAGCCAACCATGTCATGCTTGAGATTATGGGCTCAGCTCAGAGATTTAGCTGTTTATCTTTAGCTCTCTAGAGGCAGATGTCCACATGCAAGCTCAGTGTATGGGATTTCACTCAATTACCCATCCATTGGCTTCTACTGACATTTTGCATACTGTAGGCTTTTCTTCTTGAGCATTGATGCTCCAAAAGAGAACAGATTCAATGTAATGGAATAATGCCAGTGCTTCTGTGTAATGTTTATTGATCCTGAAGAAAGTACACAGGAGAAAGTTGATACTCATCTATTAATTAGAGAGGTACTTATATTGTTGGGGTGAGTCTGCTGGTACAATCGCTACCAAGCCCTTATCACTGGGGATGGATGGCTGGCACAGTGTCCATCCTGGGATGGACTGAAGTGCAGGCTGAGGCACTTTACTTGTGTTCCCAAGCTAATACAAGATCTTTCTCTGGGCTAGTCACCAATTCAGGCTGTTATCTGTGTTTTTACACATACCCAACATGTATCCTGAAGTCACTTCTACCAGTCCTGATGTCTCAGGTCATGAAATGTGTTCAAGAAACTCTACTGCGTTCAGTGAGCAAACTCACTGTTGACTGTAGAACAAATGGAACAATTAGCTAGAGCTCTATTGACAAGGTATTCAATTAAATGACTGACATGGAGGTGGTAGATCAGATACATACCCTATCTCTTTCTAAATGATACTAGGTACCACCATCTGAAAAATCAAATCCCACCTTCATTTTTCTGTTTTATAGATCCTGCATCCTGTGTTGGATCTTTGACAGACTTGTCAATTTTCATCCTTTTTTCATGATTTCACAATTTCCATCACTTAATGGCCATGAACTTTCTTAAGCTCATCTTCAGAAAACTGATGAATGGGAATATAAGCACTCTGCCATGCTGTCTTCTACTTTTGTTCTAGATTTCTCTTCTGTTGATAGTGATATTAGTTCAATTCACTGACTGATGTAGTGCCAAGTAAAATATGATATGGACAAATGAAAACAGCTGCCATTTTTACTCTCACAGGTCAATTTATTAGCTATCCTCCTAGCAGTTCCATCACTGGAGTCATTGGAGAAGAGGTCATTTTGCCTTGCTATGTGGTACCAGAGAACATTCCTGAGATATTCTCTGTCCAGTGGATATTTAATGCAAAGTCTGAAAAAATAACAGTGAGCACATACAATGGAAAAAATAAAAATGAAAAGCAAGATGAGAAATATCAAGGCAGAACAGAACTGTTCCACAGTGAATTTAAAACTGGAAACATGTCTCTGCACTTGAAGAACATCAGAAGTTCTGACAAAGGATTGTATACTTGTGTGGTCTCTTTCAATGATGAGTACCATGATGAGCTGATTGAACTCCAAGTAGGAGGTTAGTGGCCCTTCTCTCACATTATTCAAAGACGAAGATGAACAGAAACATGTATATCGCGACTGACTGAGAGAAATTTAACATAATTTGATTGATAAATTTTCTTCATGAAAGAATGCTTGATTTGTGTTAGCTTTCTCTAAATAAATGCTCTGTCTCCATTACTGAACCTATTGCCCAGTCTCTCTCTATGATTGTATCAACTGAGATAGACACAATCAATTTGTTTCATCCCGATAACTCAATGCTTCCCTTGCCCATATCAGGAAAACAAAGCAGTGGGCAATGCTCCTATTTTTATTTCAGTATATTAATAGATACCACCTTCATAGGTAGCTTTTATTAATGTGGTTGGCTTAGAATTGGGCACATTTTTCCTTTCTTTATCTGCTACACTGGATCCAATTTTCCTTAAATCACAGAATCACAGAATGGCCAGGGTTGGAAGGGACCTCAAGGATCATCAATCTCCAACCCCCCTGCCACATGCAGGGCCACCAACCTCCCCATTTAATACTAGACCAGGCTGCCCAGGGCCTCATCCAATCTGGCCTTGAACACCTCCAGGGATGGGGCATCCACAACCTCTCTGGGCAGCTGTTCCAGTACCTCACCACTCTCTCTGTAAAGAACTTCCCCCTGACATCCAACCTAAATCTTCCCCCCCCCCCCAATTTAAAACCATTTCCCCTTGTCCTGCTGTTGTCTACACTTTCAAAGAGTTGATTCCCCTCCTGTTTGTAGGAGGGGAATGGGCATAGTGGCTTCTAAAAATTACAACCAGATTCTTCTGAAGATATTTTCATAGTTAATTCCAGATGAAGCAAAGGTTTAACATCTATGTAACACTGTAATTTAGTCATCTGAGTCCGCAAATATAAACAATATGATGTTATTTTTATTTTTTCACTATGTCAGTATGAATTTTACTTGAAATACCTAACCTGAGACTCTAATATGTTCTGTTTTCATGGACAGATTGCACTAGTTGTTCACAGGCTTCCTGTAATTGACCAATTTTCTTCATTTTATGAGGTTTTTATAATTTTCACCAAATACTGGGAGATTCCACTGGCAACATTATAAGAATATAAACTTATAATGTTTTCTCCTTAGCTAAAGGTGGTGTGCCTTCCATTTTCCTGAGGAGTCCCAAGAAACAGGGCATTGGCCTCACCTGCCATGCAGATGGGTGGTTTCCTAAACCTGAAGTGATTTGGTTGGATGGCCAAGGACAGATCAGGAAGGAACTATCAACCACAAAAGTGATGATGATGCCTTCAGGCCTATACAGTGTCCTAAGTTCCATGAACCTAATACCAGGATCTGACATGGAAGTCTCCTGCAGGATAGTTAACAGTCTGCTAAAGACAATGAGTGAGTCTCGAGTCCTGATTTCAGGTGAGTGAGCAGAGTCATCTGCTTGTAAGATAAAAAAGATAGGAAAAATGGTGTGGCTCCCATTTTTATGTCATGAGCTGGCCCAAAGATATAGTCCCAGAACCACTGTTGGACAAAAGGTCATGAGAGCTGCAATCTTTTTCAACCTTTATTTCTAGTTTATTACACAGTCTCCGGTGGTATTCAGTGAATCATTTTCTCCTTCAAAAAGAGTCAGATAGTAACAAAACTTCGTGTTCCCTGGTTCACATTTAGAGATGTCAGTGGATGGAGCTGAATTAAAATGAATTAAAAATCCAACTGTATGTACATTTGAAAATGACATATTTCCTTAGTTACTGCTGAACATTCTACAGGATTTTATTATCTAAACCATTACCAAAACATTTGATAAGATTTGCACAGATGGGCTTCACAAAGCATAGCTGAAAACAAAAACAAAAACAAAAAAGAAGGAAGAGTTCAGAAGAGTTAATGTGATAGTTTCAATATCTTGAAAATATTTTTATTCCAGTTTTTTACCTTCACTCTTATTAATACATACCTTACTTTTAAATCATTGTAGGGTGAACCATGTTATGTTTTCCTGTGCTTTGTAGCATTTCACACATCTCTGTTTGTTGGGTAAATAAACAGGCATTATGTAGATTCAAGCAAGACTCACAAGACTGGAACCCAAAATGAAATTCATTACCACAAAGTCAATGGGCAGTCTGGAATGGGAACCAGAGTGAATGGTAGTGCTCTTCAAGAAGTGTGCAAGTAAGCTCCCTTTCAGGATGGCATGAAGAAATCCCAGAAAATTGAATGTGGAGAGACTTTGGAAGAGACAAGAAGAAAGAAAAGAAAAAAGAAAAGAAAAGAAAAGAAAAGAAAAGAAAAGAAAAGAAAAGAAAAGAAAAGAAAAGAAAAGAAAAGAAAAGAAAAGAAAAGAAAAGAAAAGAAAAGAAAAGAAAAGAAAAGAAAAGAAAAGAAAAGAAAAGAAAAGAAAAGAAAAGAAAAGAAAAGAAGAAAAGAAAAGAAAAGAAAAGAAAAGAAAAGAAAAGAAAAGAAAAGAAAAGAAAAGAAAAGAAAAGAAAAGAAAAGAAAAGAAAAGAAAAGAAAAGAAAAGAAAAGAAAAGAAAAGAAAAGAAAAGAAAAGAAAAGAAAAGAAAAGAAAAGAAAAGAAGAAAAGAAAAGAAAAGAAAAGAAAAGAAAAGAAAAGAAAAGAAAAGAAAAGAAAAGAAAAGAAAAGAAAAGAAAAGAAAAGAAAAGAAAAGAAAAGAAAAGAAAAGAAAAGAAAAGAAAAGAAAAGAAAAGAAAAGAAAAGAAAAGAAAAGAAAAGAAAAGAAAAGAAAAGAAAAGAAAAGAAAAGAAAAGAAAAGAAAGGAAAAGAAAGGAAAAGAAAAGAAAGGAAAAGAAAAGAAAAGAGAAGAAAAGAGAAGAGAAGAGAAGAGAAGAGAAGAGAAGAGAAGAGAAGAGAAGAGAAGAGAAGAGAAGAGAAGAGAAGAGAAGAGAAGAGAAGAGAAGAGAAGAGAAGAGAAGAAAGAAAGAAAGAAAGAAAGAAAGAAAGAAAGAAAGAAAGAAAGAGAGAGAGAGAGAGAGAGAGAAAGAGAGAGAGAAAGAAAGAAAGAAGGAAATGTCTGAAATCCTATTGCTATTCTAGGTTTATGCACCATACTCTGCAGCATGAATCAGATATTCCTTTTGTCAAATACATTAGGAGTGAATGTTTCTCTCTTGCTCAGCATTGATGACTTCTTCCTTCTTTGAATCGCCTGCTTTGTGGTCAGTTTAGTATGAGATGCAACACACTTGTGGGGAAAAAAGGAGAGAATACTGCTGCTTTCCTTCAGATTTATGAACTACACAAAGCTTTCTCCATACCTCAAATATCTGTTTTGACCTTACAAATTTGGTACCCACAGAAAGACTCTCCCTGAATTACTACTGATCTTTTCTTCAGCAATATTATTAGAAAAATTAAAGAAAAATATAATCTCACCATCTCCTTGACTACATCCTGAGTTAAAACTGTCTTTCTATTTAACTTATTAATATAATACAACACCTTTTGTTCATTTTTGCAGACATTTTCTTCCCCTCCATTTCAAACTGGCTGGTTGCCTACCTGGTAATTTTATGTGCTATCGCAGTCCTAATCTGTGCTGTATTTTTTAAGCTAAAAAGTAAGTATTTCTTCATATATTCTTTCAATTAATGTATAGAAGTATCATATTGAAATTCACGATTGTAACAAAAGCTTACAATCAAAATGACCAGTGATTATTTCATGACTGAATTCAGGAAATAGAACCACAATAAAAGAATGGGGAAGTACATGGGCTGAACAAGTAGTAAGACACATTGCATGTCCTTACCTCAGACAACATTAGGTCTGACAAGAGTAACTCTATGAGCTAAACTACATGTCTAAGACCCTCTCTGTATTCATTAGGGACATAATTCCAGAGAATTACCCATGACACTAGAGATAAATCAGAGAAATTATCACCCTCAGTATTACTCTTCAGAAGTCATTCTGTTCTTTTTTATTTGTTTTGTTGTTGTTAACCAGGTAACCACAAGAAAACAATTAATTCAGGTAAGAGATCATGAAGATGAAGAATATGACACTTAGTAGAATCTATGGGTTATTTATACTTAAATAAAGGAAATATTCTAGTTATAGATAAATGTCTTAGTTTTTCACTTTAGTTTTGTACCACACAGTGTAACAACATCTTGCATGAGTTTTTTTTCATCTGTATTTTATAAACAGTCTGCTCCTGCTTTCATTAAGCCCTAGCCATTACTATATGCGGACTGACATTTGACTAACATTTTCTATCATTCCTAGTTAAACTTCCTGTCTAATCATGCAAGAGTTAATCAAGGCGTCAGAAATATTCCTCAGATTCTTTAATAACTAGGCATTGATGAGGTCTTCCCTCAGGCTCCTCTTCTCTAGTCCAAACAAACCAAGTGACTTCAGCAGCTCTTCATACATCTTCCCTTTTGAGTCTGTGTGTAACGCAACTAGAAATTATATACCTCTTGGTCTGGAAAAGTAGGGCTAACAAGGAGCCTTAGAAAATATACTAAGTTAAATTAAATTTAACTTTTAACCCCACTTATTTCTATTTACACATAAAATTCACTATGGCAGAATAAGTGGCGTTTACAAGAGTAGCTTACATGATGATCTACTTTTCTCTGTTTTTTAGTAAAATCGAAGAAAAAGATGGAAGAAGGTAAAATCCCTTTGCATTTGTGATGATGTTAAGTTGTTCCAGTGCCTCAAAAAATTTACTATTAAAATCTTCTTCCCTATACCCAGTCTAAATATCTCTCTTCAGGTTTGAAATGATTTTTCCTTGTTCTGTCACAGCAGATCCTGCTAAAGAATCTGTCCAGTTCTTTTTTATAGCCCCCTTTAGATACTGACATGCCACTCTCAGCTCTCCTTGGAGCCTTCTTTTCTCCAGACTGCACAGCTCCAGCTCTCTCAGTCTGTCCTTGTAGGGAGGTGTTCCATGTACCAGCAGTACAAATAAGTTGTCTTTCCATCTTGCTCAAGTTTTATCAGTTACCTACATCTAATACAGTTAAAATATTGTGATCCATTCATGGGTGAATTATTTAATTTCCTCTGGATTTACACCTGCTTAAAGCAGTTGACATACAGTGAAAGTAGCCAAGCTCTAAGGATACATAAGGACACCACGCTATGTGATTTTGCTGTTTGCATGTTTGTGTTTTTGAATCATTCTGTCACAGGATAAATTGGTGTCTCTGTATTGTCTTTTCTAGAAAATGAACAACTGAAGTTGATGTTAGGTAAGATGCTTTTGTTGATCATTAAATATTATGCCTTTGCACTGAAGATGTGACCATTTGGAGAATTTTCTGATTTTTTTTTTTTGTTTGTTTGTCAATTGGTTTTGATGTGATTACTAGTCTTGGTAGCGCTCTTTAATTTGAACAAAGGATTTAAATGAATTGGATTATTTTCATGTGAAAATATCCAAAGACAATAAGGATAGGCTAAGCATTATAGATTTTGTGTGTGTGCATGAGTGCCTAGTTGTAAAGCAGTATAACATTAAGTGTTTTTTCAAAATATTTACACAGGTTTAACGGTGAAGCTTTATGGAAAGGCTATACATAAAAGTGTAATAGTCCACTTTGTAAGTTTATATCCAATAACTACCCCATTTATGTGTTTTTTTTTTTTCTTTCATTCTATCTGCTGAACTGATTAGAACAAGAGAAAGCCACAAATCGAAGAGGTAAATCTCATTTTCTTAAATAATTGATGATGGATGCAGTTTAGACAAAATGGAATAAATTGCTTTATTTAATTAGCTTGGTTTTAGTTTAAATGACTTCTTGGACACGTTAGTAGAGACGATTAGATGGTAGAAAATTAATGATATTTACCTCTCTACCTTCAATTGGAGTGTATGCTCTGCCTGTTATCAAAAGGAAAGAATAGGCATGTAACTATTATGTTATTTTCACAAATGCTTCTTGTTGTTTTTTTCTTTTTTTCTTTTTTTTCCTTGAGTTCCTGTATCACTTATTTATGTTCTTATTTTTCAGAAAAATCCAAACTCAGAGGCCGCTTTGGTAAGAAAAGACATTTTATATATATCTTACAATCCCATCAAGCTTAGAAACAATAATACTATTCTAGGTGAGTTTGTCAATGCCATCCCAGATTGTGAAATTGAACAAATACGGTGAGACATCCACCTACAAGGTTCTGTTTTTTTTCTTAAAAATTCTCACCAGGGTTGCTGTCCTGCTGCTTTATTGTATGACTAGCCTAGACTACCTTTTCTTGGCCACAAGTTTTCCAGACCTAACTTCACAATAAAGATTTAGATACCATTGATTTCTAAAGGATTTTATCCTAGAGGAGAACTGCACTAATAGAGATGATCCTCTCTCATTGTTACTACTGCTGAAACGCACCACCCACCACCTCACTGTGCTCACATACACTGTTTGGTCTCCTTAAACATTCAGGGAGCATCAATGAATGTCAATAGGGTGCAATTATTTTTTCATGGAGGAATTCAATCACATACTTTTGCTTCACATGCATTTCCATGTCAGATACCTATTTGTCAGAGTGCCCCTCTGCTACCATCTGTCACTTGGCAACAAAATGTAATGAACTACTGGCAAGAATGTTCTACTTCTATTGCCATCTAACCAACACATGCCTCTGATATGGTCAGCCAACAGAATAAAACTGTAGACATTACCTTCAGAGCAACCCTCATAAAATATGTATTATATATAAACTTATCTTCATATCTCATGCGCTTGTTTTTCACTTTATTTCATCTTTTTGCACCTGTATTCACAGGCTGAGGGGACAGTAAGTCTTTTATTAAGTCTCTGAACCATTTGCCATGAAAAATATTTAAAGCTGCTTCAGTCAAATTGGTCACATTACAGTTAGAAACTGCAAGGTTTTGGTAGCAGGGAGTGCTGCAAGATAGGCAAGAATTTCTCCCAGTCACCTAGAACAGCCCTCCGACTTGAATGTACTCCAGAAAGCTCATGAAAACAAGTAGGTGGAGCACTCTTCACCACTGTGGCGCTAACACATTTCCTGGAGAGCAAAAAAGGTCAGTTCCAAACTCTTCTGGTGAAGTAGCAGACAAGAAATCTTGCCCAAATCTCTTTTTATGAAAGGCTCCCACCATTAGGCTTTTAGGCAGAATCAGATTTATTCTGATATACTTTAGGCCTTCTCTCTTCTGAAGAATATATTTCAGGATTGTGTGAAAATCCAGAGCCTATTAGGGAGCTTGTTTTGGATTCAACTGCTTCCAGAATGCCCACAGAAATAACCTGGCCACTCAGCACAAAGTAGAAGAACCCTTCTAAGCATGACCCAGACCTGTCTTATCTTTTCAGAAAGTCAGGCATCCTTATCATGAGAGAAGTTAAGATACACAGACACATCCAGATCAGATTTAGAGTACAAGAACATACATTTTTTTTTGCTCTCTTTCTGAGAGCAAAAAGAAGCCCAGAGATAAAACTAATTTTCCTTGAATAATTCCATCTAAGTTGTCCTTCAGATGTCCCTCATCTGCTTTACTAAAGGGTAACGCTGTGTAAATGCAGAGCTGATGGAGTCTGGAGGAAAAGCTTTCTGTCCCTCCCTTTGAAGCACTGATGGTGGTATTTAAATAGCATGAATAAAAATGTTCCTCACTACAGCTTCCAGAATTCTTTCCTATTTCATGCCCTAGGGTTGCTCTGCTTTGTAAAACTGTAATGAAAATATAAAAAGAAGCAAGTGTTATTGACTGAAATATCTTTTCCTTGCAGGTAAGCTGAAAGCTGAGCTGGGTAAGTTATTAAAAATGATAACAAGGAGAAGAATTGTGGAGGTAAGAGGAGCAAAGCCAAAACTGATAGACAATCAGAGGTGACAAGAATTGTATGCGGGTAATTTTTTTGGTATGTTAGTTTCAGAAGTCTGCAACTGCCTAATGGAATAATAAAACCCTATAATCTCTTTTCCTTCTGCAGATTTCTGGGAAGCCCGGAGCCATGCAGGTAAAACTGAAAGGAAGGAGTGTGCAAAAATTCTCTGACCAAGTTACCATGAAATGACAATGCTGTGACCTTAGAAATTGAACAGCTGAGCTGGAGTCATAGGAGTAAGCCTTCACCTGGCTTGGTTAGAAGGGAATGAGGCTTGGATGTGGCTATTGTATTATTTAATTTTAAAGTGTATGGAGAGGGCAGGAATCACCTGGAATTCCCCACAGGAGAGAGTACTATGGCTATGACAACTTCAAGGCCCTGTTAGTTTATTTGTAATTGATTCCTGCCCTGTTAGGGAGAAATGTTTCAATTCCTTGTCAAATCATGCCAGGACTGCTCAGATTCTCAAATGCTTCAACCCATCTCACCCTGAAGATAGAGGTCCCTGAAGCACTTTGCTCACTGGGTCATTGTCATTTTCCCCTCCAGTTCCCATTACTGCAAATCCTGAATGCCAACTCCTCGAGCTCCAAGTGCCAGGGGCTCCAGATGTTGAGGACAACGTATGTGAACCTGCTGGCATGAGCAGCCCCTCCACAGTCCCTGTCCTGGTGGCAAAGGAAGGGTTTGCATCTGGGAAACACTACTGGGAAGTGGATGTGGGCCAGCAGCAGGACTGGCTGCTGGGGGTCATGAGGCACAAAGGGAAACAAGAAGAGCAAGGGACACTTGCTGGGGAGGACTACTGGGCTCTGCACAGATCCAAGGGAGAGATTTTCTCTATCAAGGAAAACATCAGTCTTGAGAAGAAAGAGATGAATGACTCAGTGATTGGTGTGCTTCTGGACTTGGAGGAAGCACGAATAAACTTTTACGAAGCTCATCAGATGACCATCATGTTAAAAATCTCTATAAGTCTTGGAAAGGAACCTACAGAAATGTTTTTCCCATTTTTATCCAAAGGAGGAGAGGCAGACACACCTGTTATCCACCCTGTATTAACCCCTGTTCCTTTGGAGCCACTGTAAAATGAGATTTTGAATAAAGTTTCTTATAGAATCTAAGAGGGTTTTTTACTTGTTTTCTTTTTTTTAACTGCAACGGTTTTTTTGTTTGTTTGTTTGTTTTTCATTTTAAGTGGTCAGGCAGAGGGGAGGAGAGGATGTCATAAAATAAGGAAAATAGGATTCAAGAAAAAAAAAAGGAAAACATGGGGAAAAAAGACAAATGGGGCAAAATTTCAGTGTCGCAAAATAGAAAAAAAAATCAGTTTGAAGTGAAATAGCTTTTATCTTATTTGTTCTCAACTAAGAGAATATGAACAGTTTCTAACTTTGGTTGAGAGTATTCTTGAGATTGGGTGTGAATTCCAAGTCATGTATAAACCATCACAAAAAAAACCCAACCAACCAACCAAAAAACCAACAACAAAAACAAAACAAAAGCAAACAAACAAACAATCAATCAAACAAACAAACAAACAAAAAAAAACAAAGCACCATGGTAACTCTCTCCAGGTGAAGAAAATAGTTCCTTAATTCTGCCTTCTGAATGATCTACGAAGAATGGGTATGAAGAAAACTGAAGATTGAGTTGTAAAAGGAACATCAGAATTGTTTGGTTATTCAACCAATCCATTCAAATGAGATGATTATTAGGGGAAATAAAAGTGAACAGAAGCCATTTCAGTTTCATACCTACAGCTACATGCATGGAACTATTGTTCAGCTGATCTGAAACAGGCACAGGGAAATATAACAGAAGGGAAATCCGTCTTAAGCTCTTCAATTATTTCTTGAACTACACTAACTCACCTTCCCAAGCACTCAGTCAAGTTTAGCCTTAGAAAAAAACAATTCCTGCCCAGATTTCCAATTAACACTGAGGGAACTTCTTGCAGTCTAACATACTTCCACAAAGTTATCATGGGGTATGCAAGGGAAAAAAAATTAAACTCCTGCTTTCTGCAAAATTTGATGGACACTTGAATTAGCACACCAACTTAAATCTCTGTCCTTGCTCTGAGATGGGGAAAGGAAGAAGGAAGAAAGGCTGTTTAGTCAACCCTGCACATATGTTTGAAAGAAAGATAAATCACTCCCTGAAAATAATCAGATTGCAGACTCACTCAGAGCTTACACCAGATCTCGTGCAACTAATTAACCTAGCCTGTCACATTCTGTGAGGGTCAATTTTGATGCACTCTTCCAAAAAAGCATACCTTTCTTTTGTCTTTTGCCTTTTTGTGCACTGTGACATCCCTTATATGTGGTTGACCATTCCAATCTCAGTCCCAATGGCATTTCCAGTATGATATTTTCATTACCTTATGTATATTCAGTATTCTATGTGAACTCTTGTCCATTACAATGGAGAACATGGCTGCTGATGTATTACAAACTGAAATCCCTGCTTGTATAGGCATTCTTGGTCCTAGGTGAACTCCAGGGCCAGCTCAATCTCAACATTAAGTTCTCATAAGATTTCTGTAAATTTTTCAATGATATTTGGTTGACTGGTGTCACATAAATCACTTTGGAATCATTACTTCAAAGGAAGCAAGCTGTTCTGTCCACCAGCTTCCTCATAAGTTACACTGTCATGCTATTTCTTCACCTCCTGAGTGCAGTTAGCTGCCTAATAATTCTTTAAATCAAGCACTCAGACATTAAGATCTGTCAGAAAAACTCATCAGGATGTCCTCATTAATGGAATACAAAGAAAACATGCAGAAGTAAATCTATCCCAGCACTGACAACTGCTAACTTGTTCTTGATTTCAGATTTTACTTCCTGAGGTATGTAGATAACTAAACAACACAGCCTGGAGTGCTGTGGACTTCAGCTTCAAAGCTGTAAATGAGTTTTATAAAGAATTCTCCTGGAGGTTAAGGGACAGCCATTCTAGCACACAGTGCAGGAGACTTCTGAAGTATGTGGAGGAAGATTTCTTTTCTAGTACTTGACCATCAGACCAGAGGAGGTGCTCTGCTGGATTCCCAAATCAAGAGTATATCTGAAACTGCATCTGGAGTACAATGTCCTGTCTGGGACATTACTCAGGGTCAGAATTACCAGTGCTTCTGGAGAAGTCAGGAGAAGGGGATGCACCACAACCAACATCTTCCAGAAGAGTAGGATAGCTGCCATGCACCCTGATGAGGATACTCCACCTATCAAAGCCCTGCAATAACTGTCTCTGTGCTGCAGACACTTGGTTTCAAATCTCCTCTACTGCAGTTTCAAGACTTGGTTAGATTCACCATTTTTACCCAGCTATTTGGAGGTGTAACATAGGCTAGAGCACTAGAAGGTAAGGGGGCCAATGAGAGCTGGTTGACACTTCAACACCACTTCTGCTGAGCTCAAGATTGGTGCATTCCTAAGAATAAAAATCAGGGAAAGGTGACAGGAGGCCTGTGTGGATAAACAAAGAAATGTGTGGATAAATTAAAAGGAAAAAAGAATATCCACGAAACATAGAAAAAAGGGCCTGTTCACTTAGGAAGAATATAAGAATGTTGTAAGGGTCTGTAGGGATGCTGTGAGGAAGGTTAAGGCCCTCTTGGCGTTTAATCTTGCAAAGGAGGTCAAGAATAACAAGAAAGGTTTTTGTAAGTAAGTCAACAATAACAGAAAGACTAGAGAAAATGTGAGTCCCCTGCTAAGTGAGATGAATGCTCTGGTAACAGAAGATACTGAAAAGGCAGAGATAATGAATGACATTTTTGCTTCAGTCTTTACTACAAAGACCATCCCTTGGGAATCCAGACCCTATAGGTAAGAGAGAAAGTCTGGGGAATTGAAGGCTTCCCTAGGGTTGAGGAAGAGATGGTCATCAACACGCACAGATCCAGGGGCCCTAATGGGATGCACACACATGTTCTGAGGGAGCTGGCAGAAGTAATTACTGAACTGCTCTCTATTATCTTCAAAAGATCTTGGCAAAGGGGAGAGATGCCTAAAGACTGGAGGATAGTCACTCTGGTCTTCAGAAAGGCAAGAAAGATTATCTAAGATACTACAGGGCAGCCAGCTTCACCTCCATCCCTGCAAAAGCAATGGAACTTGTTCTGAATGTCATCTCCCAGTAATTGGAAGAGAAGAAGGTTATCAGGAGAAGCCAGCATGGATTCACCAGGAGGAGGTCATGCTTGATCAACCTGGTAGCCTTCTATGATGTTGTCACTGGCTGGGTGGATGGGGGGAGAGCAGTGGATGATGTCTACCTTGATTTCATCAAGGCTTTTGATACTGTCTCTCACGACATCCTTATAACAAAGCTGAGGAAGTGTGGGATAGATGAGTGGAAAGTGAGGTTGGTTGAGAACTGGCTGACTGGCAGAGCACAGAGGGTTGTCGAGCTGGGTCCAGTCTTGTTCAACATCTTCATCAACGACCTTGATGAGGGGATAGTGGCCACCCTCAGCAAGTTTGCTGATGATACGAAGTTGGGAGGATTGGCTGACACACCTGAAGTCTGTGCTGCCATTCAGCGAGACCTGGACAGGCTGGAGATCTGAGCAGTAAGAAACCAGATGAGGTTTAACAAAAGCAAGTGTAGAGTCTTGCATCTAGGGAGGAATAATTGCATGCACCGGTACAGGTTGGGGGATGAGCTGCTGGAGAGGAGCTCTGCGGAGAGGGACCTGGGTGTCCTGGTGGACGACAGGTTGGCCATGAGCCAGCAGTGTGCCCTTGTGGCCAAAAAGGCCAATATAATTCTGAGGTGCATTAAAAAGAGCGTGGCCAGCAGGTCGAGGGAGGTGATCCTCCCCCTCTACTCTGCCCTGGTAAGGCCTCATCTGGAGTACTGTGTCCAGTTGTGGGCTCCCCAGTACAAAAAAGACAGGGATCTCTTGGAAAGAGTCCAGTGGAGGGCCACAAAGATGGTGAAGGGCCTGGAGCATCTCTGCTATGAGGAAAGGCTGAGTGAGCTGGGTCTGTTTAGCCTTGAGAAAAGAAGACTGAGAGGGGACCTGATCCAGGTCTATAAATATCTGAGGTGTGGAGGGCAGAGTGGCGAGGCCAGATTGTTTTCAGCAGTGTGTGGAGATAGAACAAGGGGAAACTGCCAGAAACTGCAGCACAGGAAGTTCTGCACAAATGTGCGCAAGAACTTCTTTAGGTGAGGTGACGGAGCACTGGAACAGGCTGCCCAGGGAGGTGGTGGAGTCTCCTTCTCTGGAGATATTCACGACCCGCCTGGACGCCTACTTATGCGACCTGGTGTAGGGAACCTGCTTTGGCAGGGGGGTTGGACTCGATGATCTCTGGAGGTCCCTTCCAACCCCCATGATTCTGTGATTCTGTGATTCTGTGAGTCTGATGTGATCTGCTTTTGGAGATCTCCTGGATACTGAATTTAGTTCTGTGTGACTGAGGTGGGGAAAAACAGCCAGGGGCAATCAAATTGAAAGGTACATCTTGCACCTCCTGTGCAGCGTCAGACGCATGGCCTCAGATGTGAATGACCCAAATCATTTATTACAAGTTCTCACATCACTTATATACGTTCACAAATTTTCTTTTTCTAGCTTTCCCATCTACCCCTACAACTTTCCCATCCACCTTTACATGTTAACAGAGCATTCTACAAAACATTCTTCAACTGTTCATGCAGGTGCTTATCCAATCAGAGCTGTGAGACGTTCTTTCTTCTTCTAGAGGTGTCCTTGGTTCTCATACTGTTTATCTTGCTCCAAAGCTGCTGCTCTGAACAGTTTTTCTTGTATTCCCACACACTTGCTCTGAAAAGACATTTCAGTTCCTCACATGAGTCTTTAATAAAACTCAAGGAAACTAAGTGTTATATTCCATTTATCAACATGATCTCTAGTGCTTCTTTCTGCTGTTTCAGTGCAGGAATAGCAAGCAGTGCTGAAAAAATCTGGTATCAACTACCTAGCCAGTTTCCACTGAGAAGCATAAAGTCGGGGATTTTTTTACAACATATCAGTCTGATCTCACAATCTATATTTAATCAAACATTCAATCATCATCATCAAACCCTTGCACGATTTTCAGTGGCTCAGTGTCAACCACTGAAACACCAGAACCTGTTGAGAAGAAGGGAACAAATTTCCTTTTCTGCCTGCTATCACCAATACTGGTAAAAACATACAAAGGTGTTTTCTTTTTGGCGTTGTAAAATGAGAGCTTGTTGGCAGAGATGTCCAGGAAGATCCCAATCTTCTGTGGTTTACCACTCACTGTCAAACGAGTCAAAGGATCCGTGTGGGCCCAATACTCTTCCCCGTCTGCTAACGATATCACCCAGAAGCCATTCTTTGGGGACAGGATCACAGTCCCTTTACGAGCCACAGACTCAGAAGCAACACCCAAGATCCAGTTTCTTCTCTTTCCAACATCCACTTCCCAGTACCGTCTCCCAGATGTGTATCCTTCCTTTGCCAACACAAAAATGTGAGAATCAAATCTCTCCTCCTTGCTGGGCACCTTGCTGGTGTGTCCGATCACACCAGTATCATTCACGCTCTTCCCATCTTCAGACACTTCCAATCTGGGATGAGCTGTGTCAGCATTCAGGGTGACATCAACTGCAATGATCAAGTCACGTTGTAAGTAGCAGGAAACACAAGGTCTGATTTACTGAGGCTTTCTTTACTTCATCCTCACACAAATCTTACCGTGTCTTTCAGGGTGCACTCAGTAGCTAATTGCCTCAAGGTACCCTAGTTACTAGAGTCCCAGGTCCCTTCATTCCCATAGTTGAAGTATTTGTTGAACTGCCCAGGGATGGCCAGGCTCCACAGAGGTATCTGTACCAGCTGATTGCTAAGCCGAGGCCAATGGAATGAAGTTCAGCGTGGCCAAGTGCTGGGTCCTGCACCTGGGCCACAACAACACCAGGAAAAGCTACAGGCTTGGGACAAAGTGGCTGTAAGACTGCGTAAACAGAATGGGGGTATTGTTTGATGCTTGGCTGAACATGAGCCAGCAGTGTGCCCACATGGCCAAAAAGGCCTATGGCATCCTGGTCTGTATCAGAAACGGTGTTTCCAGCAAGAGCAAGGAGTGATCATCCCTCTGTAGAGAGAGCTGGTGAGACCAGAGCTTAACTACTGTGTTGAGTTTTGGGCCTCTCACTGCAAGAAAGACATATCCATAGAAAGGCAATGAAGCTGTGAGGGGTCTGGAGCACAAGTCTTAAGAGGAGTGGCTGAGGGAACTGGAATTATTTAGTCTGGAAAGGGAAGACCTTATCTCTTTCTACAACTACCTGAAGGGAAACTGAGCTCTTCAAGAGTCCACAAGACTCTTTAATTTAAGACTCCACAAGAGTGATTTTCACTGGCACAATAACAAGGAAATATTTCTTCCCTCATTTCATCCCGCTAACCTCTACACATGATGATCACTGGACAGGCCTCTAGCAAGGTGTAACATCGTGAAGTAATCCCCTCTCATTCCAAAGAGGGCAAAGAGAGGAGTGCGTTACAGAGGCTGAAGTGGCCAATGCAAGCAGCCACTATTGGCTACACACAGCTAAAATGCCTCCAGCCAATCATACATAAGGTCTTTGGCAGTGCACAAGAAAGAAAAGAGTTATCAAACATTCCTTCCTCTGAGCATGTTGTCTTCCATACAACTCTGCACATGGGCTGGATTTGTATTTCAGAGGTGCAGTCAGGCTCTGAGAATTCATGTCCATCGTCTCCTTTTTGCTTACCTTTGTTGCGCTGCATTTTGAAAAAACCTGTGGGAAAAAATTAAAGCAGACAGTAAGCAGATTTCTCAAGGCATGATGGTCTCAAGAATAATAAGACACAGTCTGCGCTGCTGACCAAAAGTCCAGTGTTCTCCTACATGACATGTTAGTTCTGTAGTTGGGTAAGCAAGTCAAATGCCACTGTGCCATCCACTGTAGAAGGCAAAGTCTCAGGCCTTCTTGGGAGGCTTGGTGTTCCAGCAGCAAAACTGTAACCAAACTTAAAATCAAGGTTGGAATGACTAAAGGTAAGAAAGACAAGGTCATACTTGAGGCATGGAAGGAATGGGTAGAGAACAAGGGACACGGGAATTTGCAGAGTTATCTCAATGTGTCCTGAATACATGATCATATTTAGGAATGTCCAGAGCACAAACACTTCCTAACTGGATTGTACTTGCAGCTGAATCTTCCTCAATGAAACACTTATCCTACCATCCCTTAAAATCTGCTGGTTTTCCGTTGTTGCTTCCGGCTTTTGATTCCTCTCAGAATGTGCCCCCACACAGAAGAAGAAAAGGAATACAAGCCTAAACACCACTTTCTCATTATCTGCCTTATGTGGCACCCAGCCCTACTTCCACTGCCACACGCACATGCTTTTATCAACCCTCAGGTCTCATTGTGACTCATGGGTGAGAAACCTCATTCATATTGAGATCTTATGCTCTTAGACAAAGAGGCCTGAAAGAGAACTGTAGAGACACAGTCAGTGACCACAGACAGGACTGGTAACCAATTCTGGAGAGACAAGGATAAATCCTTATGTGTGCAGTTTTTGCTTCTTGACACTTGGCAGAGTGCTTCCACAAGATTCCTGGGAAGTCTCTGGAGGATAAAAAGCTGCTGTGGGATCAGCTGAGCCTCTCAATTTCTTTTCAGTTGAGAAATACTGGCTGAAGGAATGGTCAGACCATTGATTTAAGCAGACTCCATTTCACAATGGAGAGCCTGCCAGGAATGATGACTTTCCACATCAGATTTTCCAGATTTGTTCAAGATATGCAAGCAACATGGTGACTTGATAGCAACGTGGTCTGAACTCTGACTACACATCATTGACCTTCACTATGTAGACTATATTACTGATCATCATCAAACACCTGCAGTATTTTCAGTGTTTTTTTATGGGAGGAATTTTTGAAGAGAAGAAGGCAAGTAGTTCATGGCAAGGAAGAAAGAATAGGGATGAAGGAGACGAATTTTTTAAAGGGCAGCCTCTCAGGTTTCTCACACAAGAGGAGGGAAGGTGTTCTTGCTGAAATGCTCTTCCTGACACGGACCACAGTTAGGCTGCCTACAGATAGAGATGTTCTTTGGTCATCAGTAGTGAGCACTATTTCCTCTTGGCAAAGGAAATTTTACCAGTGTAACACTTGTCTTACAGTGCCCTGAAATTTCCTGGTTTTCCACGCTCAGTTCCAGCATCTGATTCTTCTAAGGTTAGGTACCATAACAAATAGAGGAAAAGTTATCCAGTTTTTTGACCCAGGCAATGTTCATCACCCCTTCTGCTCCCCATCACATCTCCTAGACACGCAGTTCTCTTAAAGCGTTGTTTCTGTTGGAGGTGACGGGTAGCTGAGACAGGTAGTTTGTAATTGCAATTAATGATTTAGATTGAATATAAAACAGAAGTTATTTTGCAGTAAGGATAATGAAGAACTGGAACAGGCTGCAAAGAGAGGTGGCAGATGCCGGGTGTCTGTGGACATTCAAGATCTGTCTTTTCTGGACACTGAGTAACCTGATAGAGTTGGAGGTGTCCCTCCTCTTTGCAGAGCCTTCCAGCCTCCCTACCTTGTGAGTAACAACTTTCCTCTTAACATCAAACCTAGGTCTTCCCTCCTTTAATTTAAACCAACCCCTTTGTCCCAATCACTACTGGGTCGTGTGAAATGTAGGACACCATTTTGAAAGCTCTCATTCATTATTGAATGAACTTAAGTTCAGAAAGGAGAAATAGATCTCAAAGGAATGAATAACAGAATCACAGGATCACAGGGCTTGGAAGGGACCTCTGGAGGTCATGTAGTCCACCTCCCTGCCAAAGCAGGCACCCCACAGGTTGCAGAGGTAGGTCACCAGAAGGGTCTTGAATATCACCACAGAAGGAGACTCCACAGCCTCTCTAGGCATCCTGTTCCAGTGCTCCATCATCCTAACCATAAGGAAGTTCTTCTGCATGTTAGTATGGAACTTCGTATGTTCAAGTTTTAGGGTATTACTTTTTGTCCTTTCACTACACACCATCAAGAAGAGCCTGGCCTCGTCCATTTGTCTTCCCCATTCCTTTCGATATTTATAAACATTAATCAGATCCCCTCTAAGACTTTTTTTCCCCAGGCTGAACAGACCCAAGTCACTCAGGTGTTCTGCAAAGTGGAGATGCTCCAGGCCCTCTAGCATCTTGGCAAGAGCATGGACAAAAAAGGGACACTCCCCTCACACTGATGAACCTCCCAGGGTAGAAAGGCTTCCTGAGAGAATACTTGTCCTATGACAAAGTTGTCAAGCACTTCACCAGTCACTTCTAGAGTCTCTCACTGAGCTACTGCCAGCAAGGGAATCTCAGAGTCCTAAGCAGAGACTGAAAGGGGTGCTATGTCAACACGTTGGGTTATTGCAAGAGGCCACATAAAATACACAGCACACAGAAAAGCATGATGAAAACTCAGATTGCGCAGTATATTCAGTCCTGCTGAACAATTTTACCATCTGTGGAGATGAAAGCCTGCTTAAGGATGGCCATGCTCATTGGACTGGTACTTCAGAAAGAATAGTGTTTGCCCCGGCCCAGAACTCATAGATGTATACTCACCTTTCATTCTTCTGCCCTCTAGGTAGCATCTGAGGACATTTGAGCACCTGAAGGATAGCAGACCCCAATAGGAAAAAGGGATATTCTAAACCATATGGCATCATGCTTGGCTAAGGTAAAGAAGGAGGAATGGCAGATGATCCTACTTATGATCTTTGCCGGCCTGCATTAAAGTTACACAGAATTCAGGCCTTTTTTGGCTGGAAATGCCTGAAATCTGCCTGCCACTGGGAAGTAGACAATGAAGTCCTGATTTTCATTGTCGTGTGTGCCCACTGTTCTCTTCACCTGTTAAATACCCTTCTCTCAAACATGATGTTTCCTCTCCTTTACCATTCCACTTCTCTCTCCCATCTCTTTAGAGGAGACTGACTGAGTGCTCATGTTCTCTTGAGCTGCCCGTAGGAGATCCAACACAGGCAGATGAAAGCCTGTTTGGGTGTAACCATGCTCACCTGCATGGTTCTCCACCTCCAACAGGCTCTCTTCAGACTCCGACCTTTTGGGTGCATTCTGTGCTTTTGGTTCACTTTCCTCCAGGTCTGCTCTGAGCATCTGAAGGTCTTCCTTTGTGGACACATGCATGTTCTCCAAACGTTTCTGCAGGGCTTGTACATTCTCAGAGATTTTCTGAAGGGTACTCCAGGTGTTGGTCAGTTCCTTTGTGGGTGGGAATACTTGCTGGGTCATTTCCAGCTGTCTCTGCAACGCAGCCAGTTTCTCGCTCAGAATCTTTTCCATTTCCTCCCGCATGGAGTCGAGAGTCACCAAAGTGCTCATCTCCACTGTCCTTCCTGTGAAGAAAGAAATGAATCAGTGGAAACTAACATTGCCTCTCATCACCTGAGGAATCTTCTGTCCAAGCAGGAAGTACTTTTCCTGTAAGAAATGTCAAAGGAAGCAATCTTTTTGTTTTAGTTCCTAAGCGGGCATTCCCTAGAGTGTGTTGAAGCACAAAATATGGCCTTCAGAAGCTCTTTTCAGCAGAATGGGGACACTGTAGAGTGCACGAAAGGGTAGAGAGAGAGGAATTCATTACAGGACTTATTTTCTGTTCTTTATTGTCACGGAATTAACCAGATCAGTTTATGCCCGTGACAGGGGGGCAGTAGGCCCCTGCCCTCCCCACCCCCCGCCTGGGCCCACAAAATGGGAAGGTAGGGAAAAAAGGAAAAAAAACAGCGGCAACAATCTATGGAGGTAAACTTATTTTACTAACTATGATATCGGAATGCAAAATAATACAATATAATACAATCTAATTGAAATTGAGTCTAATAAATCAAATAAGATATGAGAGAGAGTTCCCAAGACCTAGTCAAACCTGAAAAGCTTGGAACGGCTAGGAAAGCACCCTCCAGCACCCACTGCCAGGCAGTAAGAGACCGCCCCCCCCGGAAGGGTCAGATCCCGTGACTTCCGTAATGTATAGGGATAGGTACGTAGAATTAGAGCATTAACACTTTAATTCCAGTACATGATGTTTTGATTTGGAATATTGAAAATTAAAAAAAAAAAAAAAAAAAAAAAACCATAACATTTATCCAGTAGAGGAGAAAGGGGAAACCAAGTGTGTGACTCAGAATTCCTTCCCTCCCTCTCCATCTAGACCCATCTGTCTCTCCTGTGTATTACTCAAGGAAGGAAATCCTTCCACATGGTCCTAGGCACACCGACTCTGCATGGAAGACAACTGAAGTGAGAACAAAATTCCACCTCCACTGCATTGCTTTGGATTGACTGAGTGCCAGAGAGATGGGAAAAGGGATCAGGCCTTGAGATTCTGCCAGAAGGCTTTGCAGAATCTGTCAGGGCAGAACAGGTGGTAGGAATTGCCCTGTGCCACCTCTTCAAGCCAATATCTGTGCACTGTGGGATAGACGGCTCGTTGCTGATTAGTAATGAGAGTTTTGAAAGGGAGAGATTGTAGTCGGTTAAATGGGCTGGGGATGCTAGAGCCTCAGCAGGATCGTTCACCGTGCGTAAGGAGCACTGAGAGCTCCTCAAACACTGTCTGCCTTCCAAGAGGAGGAGAGATGAAGGATTGTTACTACCTATAGTCTTGTCACCTGCATGGTGATTTCTCAGAGAAAAGGCACACAGGAAAGGGGCTGGCAGTCCTCTGCTATCACTGAAGAAATGCTTTGGGCTCACTCACTGTCTCAAACCACTTGAATTTAGGGAGACTGTCCATGTTATGACTGATATATCACTCATTTTCCTCAAAGAATCTGTTATGTTTCTATGTATGAAGTCTGTGATGAAAATAACACTGACAGCAAAGAGATGTTTTTCTGAGCAGTGCTTACACACCTGCAAGGGCCTTTCTGGTGGCATGATGACCCTATGGTGTTTCTCTGCCTGCAGTAAGACTCTACACAATAGCCCTGCTGTCGTGGAAACACCTGAAATCTGCCTGCCACTGGGAAGTAGACAATGAAGTCCTGATTGTCATTGTCGTGTGTGCCCACTGTTCTCTTCACCTGTTAAATACCCTTCTCTCAAACATGATGTTTCCTCTCCTTTACCATTCCACTTCTCTCTCCCATCTCTTTAGAGGAGACTGACTGTGTGCTCATGTTCTCTTGAGCTGCCCGTAGGAGATCCAACACAGGCAGATGAAAGCCTGTTTGGGTGTTGCCATGCTCACCTGCATGGTTCACCACCTCCAACAGACTCTCTTCAGACTCCAACCTTTTGGGTGCATTCCACGCTTTTGATACTCTTTCCTCCAGGTCTGCTCTGAGCATCTGAAGGTCTTCCTTTGTGGACTCATGCATGTTCTCCAAACGTTTCTGCAGGGCTTGCACATTCTCAGAGATTTTCTGAAGGGTGGTCGAGGTATTGGTCAGTTCCTTTGTGGGTGGGATTACTTGCTGGGTCATTTCCAGCTGTCTCTGCAACGCAGCCAGTTTCTCGCTCAGAATCTTTTCCATTTCCTCCCGCATGGAGTCGAGAGTCACCAAAGTGCTCATCTCCACTGTCCTTCCTGTGAAGAAAGAAATGAATCAGTGGAAACTAACATTGCCTCTCGTCACCTGAGGAATCTTCTGTCCAAGCAGGAAGTACTTTTCCTGTAAGAAATGTCAAAGGAAGCAATCTTTTTGTTTTAGTTCCTAAGCGGGCATTACCGAGAGTGTGTTGAAGCACAAAATATGGCCTTCAGAAGCTCTTTTCAGCAGAACGGGGACACTGTAGAGTGCACGAATGGGTAGAGAGAGAGGAATTCATTACAGGACTTATTTTCTGTTCTTTATCCAGTGGAGGAGAGAAGGGAAACCAAGTGTGTGACTCAGAATTCCTTCCCTCCCTCTCCATCTAGACCCATCTGTCTCTCCTGTGTATTACTCAAGGAAATCCTTCCACATGGTCCTAGGCACACCGACTCTGCATGGAAGACAACTGAAGTGAGAACAAAATTCCACCTCCGCTGCATTGCTTTGGATTGATTGAGTGCCAGAGAGATGGGAAAAGGGATCAGGCCTTGAGATTCTGCCAGAAGGCTTTGCAGAATCTGTCAGGGCAGAACAGGTGGTAGGAATTGCCCTGTGCCACCTCTTCAAGCCAATATCTGTGCACTGTGGGATAGACGGCTCATTGCTGATTAGTAATGAGAGTTTTGAAAGGGAGAGATTGTAGTCGGTTAAATGGGCTGGGGATGCTAGATCCTCAGCAGGATCGTTCACCGTGCGTAAGGAGCATTGATAGCTCTTCAAACACTGTCTGCCTTCCAAGAGGAGGAGAGATGAAGAATTGTTACCACCTATAGTCTTGTCTCCTGCATGGAAGTGGGGAAACCTCCTGACCTGGAGCTCCCTCCCTTCATCTCTCCCCCTATGTATTTTATTCTCCCTTGCTAATTTCTCAGCATTGCACTCCCTAGCTTACAACTCCCAACTTCTTGTAATTATTTTTCCACCAGACAACAGTGATAAAGTTGCACTGTTAATAGCATGAAAAGGCTGCTCTTTTTTGCTCTTGTCAGCTGAGGACCTCTATGTCTCCCACGAGCTAGAGGATTTTTAGAAGTAATGATCATGTCTTCCCTGCCTTCTTCTACGAACCAGAATCCATACAGACATAGAGTAGGTTGCGTCTGACACCAGTGAGCTGTGACCCTGGTAAAGGAGTGGGGAGGTGGTGAAAAATCACCCCAGCTGCAGTGTGTATTGTGGGGAGAAGAAAATGGGACCTGCCAGACTCTGGGAGCAGGATACGAGCCAGTGCCTTTGGCTCCCAACAACAAACAATACGCTGCTACAGAACAATGTGTCTGACACCAGAGAGGGTTTCTCCCCACATCTTGCTCATACCCGTCAGGGCTCACTGCGATACAACCCTCCTGAGACATTCCAAGTGATGACCAGAAGCAGGAGAACTGGGATCCAGGATACTAATCCTGGGAACCAGTGGCTAATCCTGGGTTGAGGATCCAACATGGTGGACACATGATTTCTTTCAGTTACCTCCCGCTTACCTCTTTCCAGAATTACTGGATGTGCATTCCCTTTGCTTGGCTTAGAGGAACTTGCTTGGGCTCCCTTCTGTGAATCCACACTGCTTTCCTTCTGGGATGATTTCTCTGACACGTGGCTTAAGGCTGGAAAAGAAAACAACAGCAGCATGGTAACCATTTAACAACAAGCATGCCTGACTTTTCCGACTTGGTCATTCCACTTCTCTCTCCGCGTTCATTCTGTTTGCTGCAGGTCTGAGAGGGAGCAAGCATCTGTGGAGTGCTTCAATTCTAATCTGTGGCTGCGGTTCAAGTACAACAGCAGGCCAGCAGGAAAGAGCAGGGGCAGGAAAAGAGCACGTCCCACATGCCAGGAAGGAAGAGATTCAGCACGGACTCAGCTGCCCGGTCAGCCCTGGCACAGATCACTACTGGCCTGCCTGGCAAACCTCTATGTTATTCTCCTCTCTTCAAGTCATTCACACTCAGATGTTGCCCAGGACAAAGAGCTGAAAGGAAGCCTTTGCAAGACTCAGTGTGGGGGGTGATGGCAGTGTCTGGTTGGAGAACAAATTGATGTCACTATTTGCCATGAGCCACATCTCCTGGAAGTGGAGCTTGTCCTTCCCCTTGGGGTTCCCTATTGCTTAGTGCTCCTTCTCTCAGGATCCCTCAACCACTCATGGATCACCGAGTCACAGAATTGCATGTGTTGGAAGGGACCTCTAGGGATCATGGAGTCCAGCCACCCTGCTAAATCAGGTTCCCTAGAGCAGATCACCCAGGTGGGTGCCCAGATTGGTTCTTGAATATCTCCAAAGAAGACTCCACCTCCTCTCTGGGAAGCTTGTTGCAGTGCTCGCTGGAATACTGAAAAGAAGTTGTCACTGTAAAGAAGTTCTTCCTCCATTGATTTGTGTGGCACTTCCTCTTTGCCATTGCTTAGCCACTGCTCCTCGTCCTCTTGGTACACACCACTGAAGAGTCAGACCTCATCCAATTGCTTCCCACACTGCTGATATTTCTAAACTTAGATATGTCATGGTTTTATGATTTGTGGTTATCAGTATTCCACATCATAACATCATGTAATGCACTGGGGGTTTGACTGTTGATGCTCAAGTTCTGGGTACCTGTCCGGAGGAGAAGAAGAACTTCGTTCCCCAGGGGGCTTTGCGGTCAGCAAAGAGATGTAACTCCTGGCAAGGTCACCGGATGCTTCTTCACCTGCGCTTCTCCGTCTGCTCTTCTCCATCTGCTTTTCTTCATCAGCTCAGCTGGACTGCACTTCTCACATCAGTGTTGTGGTGAGGCCTATCCACCTTTCGCACTCACTCTCTCTCTCACATTATATTTTGCTGGTACTATATTTAGCAAATCAGTTTGTTTCACCTCAGATCGTTGCCGCTGTTTTCAATTATTTTGGGGTCCCTGTTTCCCTTTTTTGGAGGCACAGATCTGCGGGTCCCTCTGCCCCACTAGTCACAGAACCGGGCTGAAGCAGCCCCTAAACCGTTGACATGATCACACCCCGTCTCGGTCTTCTCTAGGCTGAAAGTCCCAGGTCTCTCAGTCTTTCCTTGTACGAGAGATGCTCCAGGTAATTTTATGATCTTGGTGGCCCTCCGCTGGGATTTCTCTTTATAGGAGATCCCTCATTTTTTTGTTTTGTTTTTTGAACTGCAGAGCCAGAATTAGACACAGTACACCAGATGTGGGCTCACCAAGGCAGAGTAGAGGGGGAGGATCACCTTGCTCACTCAGCTGGCCACGCTCTCTTTTTAATGTACGCCAGGATACCACTAGTCTCCTTGGCCACTTGTGCTGGCTCATGGCCAGCTTGTTGTCAACCAGGGCTCCCAGGTCCTTCTATGCAGAGTTCCTCTCCAGCAGGTCATCCCCTAACCTGTACTGAGGCATGAGGTCTGAGGCATTGCTCCCCCGGTGCACAACTAAACATTTGCTTTTGTTGAACCTCATCGTGTTTCTCTCCACCCTGCACTCCCGTCTACCCAAGAGGCCTGCTGAATGGCGGCACAGCCTTCTGCTGTGTCAGCCACTCTTTCCAGCCTTCTCTCATCAGCAAACTTGCTCAGACTTAACCGTCTCTTCATCCAGGTCATTGATGAAGATGCTGAACAAGACTCGCGGACCCAGCACTAATCCCTGGGGAACACTGCTAGTTGCAACCATCACCCAGCATCTGAGCCACTGATCACAGCCCTCTGAACTCTGCCACGCAGTCAGTTCTCAGTCCATCTCACTGTCCACTCATCTATCCTGCACTTCCTAAGTTTCACTACAAGGATGTTGTTAAAGACGGTGTCAGACGCCATGCTGAAGTCACGGCACACAGCATCCTCTTCTCTCCCCTCACCTGCAAAGCCACTGATGACATCACAGAAAGCTCCCCAGTTGGTGGAGCATGATTTCCCCTTGGTGAATCTGTGTTTACTACTCCCAGTAATCTTCTTGTCTTCCAATTACTTGGAGATGGCATCCAGAACAAGTTGTTCCATCACCATTTAGGGACGGATGTGAGGCTGATTGGCTTGTAGTTTCCTGGTTCTTCTCTGTTTTCATGGCCATTCGTGACTGATAGACAGGTGGAGATGACTGCACAGAACTCCAGGATGGGGAAGTAACATGAGCTGTGACCTGCTGATAGGGAACCATCAGCATGGCCTCTTCAAGAACTGTTGCTTCATGGCATTCAAATGAGCCCTTACACATGACCATTGTCCACGGGTTCTGGAGGCTTTGCCAGGCCCTGCTCCAGCTCCCTGTCCTGAGACTGAAGCCAGTGCATAAACACACCCTGGAGAGAACTGCGGATGCCCAAGCTCTTGGTCCCAAAGAGGTGAGAGACTTAGCATAGGGCTGGAGGAGATGTGACCAGAGAGATGGAACCCCTTTGAGTAGCCCTGACTAAGTTGCAAGTAATTTCTGACACTTCCAGAAAAGATGTCCTTGGTAAGTAATGTCTGGATGAGAAGTGTGATCTGTGGGGCTACATGGCTTTAGTAGAATGTGGCTGACAGCAGAGAACAGTGCCTCTCTGATCCAGTGCATCTCTCTTAGAAAGCCATGCTTTCTGCTTGAGACTGGGAGGGGGCCTTACCACGTCTTGCTCCGAGGGACAGATCCCTCAGGGTTTGTTTCCCTGCATTCTCAAAAATCCCACCCAAGATGTTCTGTGGTACGATAACAGGCTACAGAAATGTGATCCAGCATACTAACCTGGAGACTCAAACATCTTCTTCAGATCTTGGATCCCTTGGGGCTGTATCTGGGTTTCTGAATCTTATGTTCAAATGAAAGAGAAAAAAAGAGAAAATGTAAGAAGGTTTTTTTTGCTAAAGACCCCCATGAATATACTAGATAGCCTTTGTGGAATAAGGTGTCATGCAGACACTTCAAGAACTATTTGCTGTTGTGAAACAAAGACCTGATCACCGTACTGTGAGGTTTGAACACTGTATCGTGGATTGGAGCCCCAGTAAAGCTATCCTGTGCTGTCAATCTCCAGGAGCTGCCATGTAGTCCAAGTGCCATGCTGCACGAACCATCCTGGGAAGGGACCACAAGCCTTGCTCTGCCCCTTCCACTCCTCCCAACGCACAAAGTGATTGCTCTGCTCCTGCCCTTCCTCTTCCCTACAAGGCTTCTCTCCCTCTCACTTTGGTGGGATCTGAAGAAGACAGTCGTGTTTTTCAGGCCTTGGCTTGGGCTATGGGCTTTTGCCCTTTCCAGCAAATAGCACAAGTGCTTGGCTTGGGAAGGAGCTTGGTAGGTCTTCAGTGGATTCTCCTGTTGAAAGGAGGATGTATCCTGACTTCTGAGCACCTCGCTTAGGGCTTTCTCCAATGTGTTGCTAAATTCTGCTAAGATTGCTAGTTTGGTGTCACTGCATCAGTGGACAATGGAAGAGCCACTGATGTCATCTGTCTTGAATTCAGTAAAGCCTTTGGCGTGGTACCCCACAATAACTTTCTCTCCAAATTGGAATGATACGGATTTGATGGGTGGACAGTTCGATAGAGAAAGAACTGGCTGCAGGATCACTGAATGGTTGTATATTTAAGATGGGAAAGATTTCTAAGTTCATGTAGTCCAATCCTTAAGACATGATCACCATGCCCACTAAAACACATCCCTCTGGGCTTCATCTACTCTCTTCAGGAACACCTCCATATATGGTGACTCCTCCACTTTCCTGGAACCTCTGTTCCAATTCCTCAGCAGTCTTTCCAAAAAGATTTTTGTAATACCCCACCCACACCTCCCCAGGCACAACTTATGGCCATTAATTCTTGGCCTATTGCTAGCTGCCTGGGAGAAGAGGCCAACCCACACCTCACCACAACTTCCTTCCAGGTATTTATAAAGAGCTTTAAGATCTTCTATTCTCCAGGCTAAACAGTCCTAGCTCACTCTGCCACTCCTCATATGACTTGTAAGTCTTCTGCTCTCCTTCCTTCCCTATCCCTTCTAAAGGACTTACAGTCCTCCATTTCAGCACTGCAGTCATAAGAATGATCCTACTACATTTTCTGTTGCCATCTATGTCATAGTTTTCCTGATGCACCACAGCTCCTGTTTGTTGTCCATGCCGGTGATGTAGATGCACATCATTCCATATTGTTCTCACTCCTGTCCCTAGAATGCTTCTCCTAGACTCATCTATTGTGAGCCCGGCTTTATCCCCTTCGCTCTTCAAACTTAGTTTAATGCCTTCTCAACAAGCCCCACCAACGCCACGATAGAAGCCTTTTCCCCTCATTGAGACATGTGGACCCAAATTGTCACCAGCATGCCTGGTGCTGAATGAACTGCAACATGACAAAAAGAAAGCAAAACTCCTCTGATGGCCCCAACCTCTTAGCCACATGTTGATCCGGTGGGTTTTTCTGTTCTTCTCAGTATCTCTCCCTACTTCCAAAGGGATTGAGGAAAACATCACCTGAGCACCCACACCATCAACTCACTGTTCCAATGACCTGAAGTTCTTCTTGGTAGCAACCTCCCTGAGCTGCTGTGCAACCCAAGGACACACTGCAAGGTCACTCCCACAGTGGTGCCGTGCTCTGCCCCTTCCCCACTGCACAACTCATTCAGTGATTGCTCTGCTCCTGCCCTTTTCCAGCCAAGATGGGCTGATTGCGTGTGTGTGGTGGGACGGAAGCAGGGAGGTGGTGCAACACCACCCCAGCTGCAGTGTGTATTGTGGTGAGAAGAAAATGGGATCTGCCAGACTCTGGGGGCAGGAGGTGAGCCAATAGCCACACTGCAAAGAAGGCCCCACAGAGAGGCGATGCGGCTGTGAGTTGGTGAGAAGGGTTAACCCTGGTATGAGGGTCCAGCACGGTGGGCACAGGTCTTCTCTCAGCAACAGTTACCTCTTTCCAGAATTCCTGGATCTGCATTCCCCTTATTCTGCTTGGAGAATTCTGCTTGCACGCTCTTATGTGAATCCACTCTGCTTTCCTTCAGGGGAGGTTTTTCTGGCTGACGGGTTAAGGCTGAAAAAGAAAACAAGAGCAACAAGGCAACCATTTAACAACAACCATGCCTGAGTTTTCTGACTTGTTCCATTCCATTTTTCTTCCTGCATTCATTTTGCTTTCTGCAGGTCTGAGAGTCAGTGAGCATCTGTGGAGTACTCCAGTTCTACCTTGTGGCTGTAGTTAAACCACAATAGCAGGACACCTGGAAAGAGCAGGGGCCGGAAAAGAGCACGTCTTACATGCCAGGAAGAATGGGATTCATCACAGACTCAGCTCTGCCCTGGCACAGATCACTACTGGCCTGGCCTGACACACCTCTATAGTATTCATCATTCGTCAGGTCACGATGTGCCCTTTGGGACATCTACACTTAATTGTTGTGCAGGACAAAGACCTGAAAGGAGGTCTTTGCAAGAAGAAGTGTAGGGGATAATGACAGAGTCAGGTTGGAGAACAAATCAATGTCATTATTTCCCATTGGCCACATCTCCTGGAAGTGCAGCTTGTCCTTCCCCCTGGGGTTCCTTATTACTTGATGCTCCTTCCCTGAGGATCTCTCAACCACTCATGTATGACAGTCACAGAATTGCAGGGGTTGGAAGGGACCTCTAGAGATCATTGATTCCAACCCCCTGCTAAAGCAGGTTCCCTACAGTAGGTCACACAGGGAGGTGCCCAGATGGATCTTGAAGATCTCCAAAGAAGGAGACTCCACCACCTCTCTGAGCAGCTTGTTCCAGTGCTCACTGGAACACTGTAAAGAAGTTCTCACTTCCTCCGTATATTTGTGTGCAACTTCCTGTACTCCACTTTTTGGCCACTGCTCCTTGTCCTATCAGAACTGGACTCAGTACTCCAGATGTGACCTCAGCAGGAGAAAATAGATGGGGAGGATCATGTTGCAAACTGTACTGGCCATGTGGAGTCAACTGCTCAGAACTCCAGGACGGGGGAGCAAGGTGAGTTGGGACCTGCTGTTAGGGAAGGATCAGCCAGGTCTGTTGCAGATCAGTTGCTTCATGGCACTGAAATGAGCCCTTGTGCATAACTCCTCATCTTACTCAGAGGGACTGAACCCTCAGGACTTGTTTCCCTACATTCTCATACATCCCACACAGGATGATGTTAGGCATGACCACAGGCTACATAAATATAAACCAGCAAACTTACCTCGAGGCTTGAAAGCCTTTCTTATTTTTCGAACATAGGAAGAATTTTGCTGGGATTCTGGATCTTTACATTCAAATGAAAGATAAAAAGAAGAGAAAATGTAAGAAAGCTTTTCCGTAAAGAACCACATAAATGTACTGAACAGTTTTTGTGAAATAATTCGCCATATAGGCAGCCCAGGGGGAAGGTGGTGGCTCTTCACTGCCACTACAGTTTTTCCAAAGGGGAGAGGACAATGGGATATGTGAGACTCTGGGGAGAGGGCGTGATCCACATCTCAAACTGCAGAGAAAGCTCCCCAGAGAGGGGATGTGGCTGTGTGCTGAGGAAATGGGTTAACCCCGGGATAAGTGTCCTGCGTGGTGGGCAGAGGTCCTCTCTTAGCTATGATTACCTCTTTCCTGAGTTTCTGGAATTCCTTTTCCAGTGCTCAGTTCAGAGAATCTTTCCTTGTTTCTGTTATATGAATCCACTCTACTTTTGTGCTGAGTGGGATGCTCTGGCACATTGCTGAAAGCTGGAAAAGGCAGTCAAGGTTTTATCAACAGCCATAGCTATTGGATGAGGGATAGGAACTCTTCCTAAGGCCTCATTTGCTTTCCAGTAGGGAACACAGCACATACGTTCTGTGGAAGTCTGATGTTGGACTGATCTCACCAAACTGAGTGACACTCCCTTGTGTCATTGCTTTTGTATGAAACACACAGCATGTAATTTTAAGGCGTACTGACAGCTCCTGTGACAGAATGGTATGAATGTCTTTTCTAAAGCTTCAGACTTCTTATGCAGTGAAGGAGTTTAGATTGTACAGTGTGATCAAAGTCGCCTTTTTTCTTTACAAGACTCTTATTTATGTGTGTTTATCTTGTACACATCTGGTTCCTGGTGTCCACATTGCAAAGTCAAAAGATTACTTCAAAATGATGCCTGAGCCCTTTGGTCCCACAGAGCTGGGAGAAGTAGCATAGGGTTGGAAGAGATGTGGCAAAAGAGATGGAAACCTTTTGAGTAGCCTTGATAAAGTTGCAAGTCATTGTTGACATTTCTGGAATAGATGCCCTTTCTAAGCAAGGTCTGGATGTGAAGTGTGATCTGTTGGGCTGCATTGCTAGATTATGATGTGCCTGACAGCAGAGAACCATGCCTCTCTAACCAAATGCAACTTTCTCAGTAAGCTATGCCTTCTGCTCAGGATTGGGAGGAGTTCTCATCTTACTCAGAGGGACTGAACCCTCAGGACTTGTTTCCCTACATTCTCATACATCCCACACAAGATGTTGTAAGGCATGACCACAGGCTACATAAATATAAACCAGCAAACTTACCTGGAGGCTCGAAACACTTTCTTTGTTCTCGGACATAGCCAGAATTTTGCTGGGATTCTGGATCTTTACATTCAAATGAAAGATAAAAAGAAGAGAAAATGTAAGAAAGCTTTTCCCAGAAAGAACCACATAAATATACTGCACAGTTTTTGTGAAATAATTCGCCATATAGGCAGCCCAGGGGGAAGGTGGTGGCTCTTCACTGCCACTACAGTTTTTCCAAAGGGGAGAGGACAATGGGATATGTGAGACTCTGGGGAGAGGGCGTGATCCACATCTCAAACTGCAGAGAAAGCTCCACAGAGAGGGGATGTGGCTGTGTGGTGAAGAAATGGGTTAACGCCAGGATAAGTGTCCTGCGTGATGGGCAGAGGTCCTCTCTTAGCTATGATTACCTCTTTCCCGAGTTTCTGGAATTCCTTTTCCAGTGATTAGTTTGGAGAATCTTTCCTCGCTTCTGTTATGTGAATCCACTCCACTTTTGTGCTGAGTGAGATGCTCTGGTACATTGCTGAAAGCTGGAAAAGGCAATCAGAGTTTTAATCAACGGTCATAGGAAAAGCAATTTGTACCCATAGCTATTGGATCAGGGATGCCTCCAAGTGGATCATGAGCCCATCCTAAGGCCTCATTTGCTTTCCAGTAGGGAACACAGCACATACGTTCTGTGGAAGTCTGATGTTGGACTGGTCTCACTGAATTGAGTGTAGACTCCTTTCTGTCATTGCTTTTGTATGAAATACAGAACATGTAATTTCAAGGTATATTGACAGTTCCAATGAAAGAATGAAAGTCTTTTCTAAAGCTTCAGACTTCTTATATAATGAAGGAGTTTAGATTGTACAGTGTGATCTTAGAAGCCTCCTTTCTTAATGAGATTCTTCTTATTTATGCATCTTTAGCTTGTATATGTCTAGTTTGTGGTGTCCACATTACAAAGACAAAAGATTACTTCAAAAATGTGTATTTGTGACATAGACTTCCAAAACTATATTTGGCAACAAGCACCCTGTCCATACTGTCATAATCCATCAGAATTATACCGACTCTCCATGTTGACCTTACCACTCTCACGTATCGTTATAGCAGGCGCAGAGAGAGGAAGTTCTGCAATGCAAAATGAATAAATTAAGAAATATGGAAATATCAATAGAAAGGGCATCTTGCGGACAGCTCGTTGAATATGTCAGAGAATTTCCAGGGACAGTTTTGCCACTCTGTACATTGGATTACCGTCAGTGCCATTGTAGCATCTTTCATTCACTCAATCTGAAACCTATTAATTCCTATGCTAGTTACTGCATTGCAGTTGGATACAATTAAGACATAGCATTGCTAGGACTGGGAGATTCATCCACTACGCTGCCCTTCTATGATCATCTTCATGATTATGATTGGTTGTTACTCTCTGTGTTTCTATCTCTCTCTTGGGACACAGGTATCCTGCTGTAGACCAAAGGGAGAGCAGTCACATTCCCCCATAGCTAAAGGGACTTGGGATGATACTTGTGTGGACAAAAGCAGGGCAAGAGGTAATAGAAGGTTTTTGTTAAACCCCTGAAGTCAGGAACTTTTCAGAGTACTCCCAGGGTTTTAAGATGGTTCACTTTCTCTTAGATTGCCACTTAAACACAAAAAACTCCACTCTTACCTGGTACCCAAGACATCTCCTGCTTTCTGCTTTCTGTTATCCTTTTCTAAAAGGACACTCTGCAAGACAAAGAAAAATATCTTTCACAGCCTTGTGGTTGCCACAGGCCAGGAGAGCAGCAGGCAGAGTCAATGGGATGACCAGATGGTCCCTGGCTGGTCACCACCACACTTTGGGAGCAGTGCAGCTGTCAGATTATCCTTACACTCACACAAATGGACAAAATGCCAAACACTTCCAGCATCTGCAGGATGCAGCAGGAGGTGCTTCACACCTGCCACTCTTCTCCACTGAGGCAGAGAATATGGCCATATTGCGTCTTTCCCTTCAAACTAACTCCAGGGCTGGAAGTGATCCTGACCAAGGTATTTTCAAAGGACTGTGGCTTGTAGGCCTGGACTGGCGTCACCAAGCCAGTCTATCCCATTTCCCCTCCTTTGCTAATTGGGAAGGAAATAAGGACAACAAAGCACCTCGTCGAGACAAAGGGAGGAAAATTAATTTTCAACTGACATCATGGGCAATACAGACTCGGTTTAGAAGAGAGGCCCAAGAGCAGGCAAGAGAGACTTTGGACTACTGGGGCAATTGGTTAGCATATCCGAGGCACAGGTATCTATCCTTTCTTCTATCCTTTACTCATCTTAGTTGTCTCCTCTGGACCCATACCAAGAGTCCATATCTTTCTTGTGCTTGGGGCCCCAGGACAGCTTGCAGTACTCCAGATGGGGCCTCACAAGAGCTGTGTAGAGGGAGAAAATCACCTCCCTCTCCCTGCTGACCACCCCTTTTTTAACGCAGCCCAGAACACAGTTGGCCTTCCGGGCTGCAAGCACTCCCTGCTGGCTCATGTCCAGCTTCTCATCCACCAGGACCTCCAACTCCTTCTCTGCAGGGGTTTAACACAATTAAAGAAAGCTTCATTCCTTTAGAGTACATCCCTTCCCTTTTTTTTTCTTTTTTTTTTTTAACCTCCATAGTCAGAAAGGAACAACAGATCACACAGAACACTCGGCATTTTGAGGGATTTTTTTCCTGGCCACAGAGTGATGCATTCTTAAAGAATGAATTTATATAAAGATACAGTAACTTACCTTGAAAGAATTCTCACCTCAGTGGTGTTTCTTCTCGCCTGAACTGGCTTTTCTTGAAGTGAAACAATGCAGTTACTGGAAGCATATGGTGTCGTTGGACTTTGTGCCGTTACAGGAAACTCATTAAAACTGCTCGGATATCAGCCCTTGCCCTTTCACTGCCTGGCAGAAGAATTTTTATCACCCTGGGCAAGTCTTGTTCTAAATGTAATTCTTATTTGAGTGTTGTGCCTCTTTTTAAGGAATGCCTGCTTGTACTCTGGGGAAGAACATTTGCAGGACATACACGATGTGCAGGTGGAGGTATCTTAGATATGCCTCTGGTATGGATAACGTGTGAATGGCTCCTTCACAGTGCAGGTTGACCCCTAGGAGAAAAACAGCTCTAATTTCAGGAGTAGTTCACTCCACTGATATCACAGTAGAACAGAGATAACTTTCTTGAAAAGTCCTTGAGCCAACACTAAAAAATACACAAAAGAGCTCAGCAGAAGGAGAAAAAAACATCATTTATTCTTTATTCATAGCATAGAATCATTGAACCACCAAAGCTGGTAAGGACCTCCAAGATCATCCACTCCAAACTTCTACCTACCACCAATATTTCCCCAGTGAAACATGTCCCTTAACAGAACATCTAAGCATTTCTTGAATGCTTCCTTGGATGGTGACTACCACCTCTGTGGGCAGCTAGTTCCATTTTAATTGGAATCTCTGCCACAGAAGCTAAGCAGAATTTATTTAAGATTCTACGCATCTACTGATGAAGTGGGACCAGAGAAACACAATTCTCAGGTTTGCTCCAAGATGGATAGAACCGGTCTTAGGAAATCCAAGTCTTTTCCCAGATGCGTTTGAACTGTCAGCAAAAAAACATCTCTATAAATTTTCTTTATCGCTGTGCTCTAACCCAGGATGATGGACAGATATTCATACCTCTAAAAATACAACATTTTTGCATCTATTCTTTTTCTGTTTTCATCTGCAGGAAGAGAGACCCGAATGTCCTGCACTTGAAGCTTGCAAAAAGTTTCACCACACTTGACAAAGTAACATCAGGCAATCAGCACATTCTTTCTGCAAGTGTTTTGACTACAAAATAGAAAAATAAAGAATCAGAAATAATTATTGAATTAAAATCTGAGTAAAGAAATTAAAAACAAGTGAACAACTGTTCTTTGTATGTCTCTGACCAAACATTCTGAGATGTGAACACCCTTTTCCCATACCAGGAATGAGTAGAAGTTTCATAAATTGTAGAAGTTATTTTGTTGGGGCTTACTTTGGTGGATTGTTACCTTTTGTGATTGTACCTTGGTCAAAGCCTGGTTTGGCAATTGCCAAGATGCACATTATCTCACTTGCTGTGTAGGACGAGTTCCCGAAAGTGAAGGTGTAGAATGTCACCGCTCTGCTTCTATCAGTGTCAGCCCTCCTCTGGTTCTACAAGAGTCCAGGCAAGTCACCTTTAGTTCCCTCTCACCCTTTGGCAGCAGAACTAAGATTTCTTTGAGCTTTCAGGATGACCTTCACATCCCACAGTACCTTGAACCCAGGCCAAGTTGTGTTCTTCCTCTTTTTAACCATGCAAGCATGCATAGTTTTTGGTCATTTCCTCTGGCTGCTTGTCCCTGTTTTTACATTCCATGCGTATTATTCCCCATGTGAGCTCAGTCAGGGTTGCCCCATTCTGTCTCCTTCTAGTCCTCCTAATGAATTCCTAGCTCTTCTGTTTCACTTTGCCCTTCCTGCCAGCCTTCCATGTGATCCTACTTACCAATAAAAGACTACCAGTGCCTGGTATTCATGAATATCTTCTACTTTACTCACCGCAGGGAATCACAATAGCTTCTGATCAAACGATTGATGGTTGGGATTAGATTCAGTCCTGAGGACATGAAGAATTTATGGGATCAGAAGTTTGTCAGTATCCAGCATCTCCTTGAATCACAACTCCAAATTCTTTTTCAGAGTCGGAAACACAAATCAGGGCAGTTGTCAACGTCCTGACTTCCCTCACACAAAATCTTGACTATGGATTTGAAAAGCAAGAACTGCTCTAATCTAATCTAATCGAATTTACACGGGCACAAACCCAGAAGAAGCCCTTGATCGCTGAGGATCGCTGCTTCGGAGCTGCTCCAGCCAGAAGCGCAGCGACTGATGGCGAGGTACAGCGGGGTTTCGGTCGGTTCCGTCACTCAGGGATCCCCGAGAGAGCAGAGCAGCCGCGCAGCTCTCGGGCGGGCAGTTCTCGCGAGAGCGGCCATCGCGGCGGGGGCGTTGCCAGGGCAGCGGTTCTGCACCCACCCCCCTTGCCTTAGAAAAGCCTCAGGGAGGGCAGAGACGCGTCGCTGTCCACCAGAGAAGGTGTGTGGGAACCACGTAGGCTTATTTGTCGAGGAGAATCAGTAAGCCACTCCCGCACGGGACTCCCCAGCAAGGACGGTTGTTATTGCCAGGGTGAGTGATAAGTGCGGGGGCTCCTGTTAACGACCCGGCAACGGCGCGGGGGCAGAACCAGCACTACCGGCAGCAGGGCGGGCCTGATCAGGCACTGCCCGTTAAGGCTATCTAATAGCATTAGGGTGCCTGCTGGTTGGCAATGCCTGCACCTGGAGGAAGGCTAACGCCACAAGAATTGTGGAGTCCCAGGCGGGCGTTCCACGCTCACACAGGAAAAAGACTGCAGCCAAAAAGAGTGTGGAGACTCAGACTGAGGCCCCAACACGAGATGCTGGTACGCAGGTCCCTGGCTGTCATGAGTGCCAGAGCCCGGCCTTTGCAGTGCTGGGTGATGGCAGCAGTAGTTGTATAAGATGTGACCAACTGCATGACTTAGCCTTGTTGTCTACCTGAAAGAGGAGGTAGAGAGGCTGAAGACCATAAAAGAGTGTGAGAAGGAGATTGACTGGTGGTGCCAGTCCCTATCAGCCCCAAGATCTGGGTGCATAACTGAGGCAACATGTGGAGCATGTCACCCCCCTTGCCTCGTAAACAGGTGGGAGAGGGGAAGTGGCACGTGGGTGAGGGGAACCGGCAGGCTGACAGTGCTGCAGTGAGCCTCCTGTCCTCTCCTCCTCCTACAAACAATTCGAGAAAGGGGGAGGAGTGGAAACATGTACCTGCTCGACAAAGTGGGCGTCCCCCATCCTGACCATCCTCGGCTCCCCACGTGCCTCTGACTAATAGGTTTCAGGCCCTAGAACTCGAGGGAGAGGTGAGTGGGAGTGAAGGGGGAGGTCAACCCGTGAGGTTGCCTCAGGAAAAGCATTTGGCCCCGCGCCTCAAGACTGCCTCCTCTCGGAAGGACAGAAGGGTGGTTGCTATAGGAGACTCCCTGCTGAGAGCAACGGAAGGTCCTATATGTCAGCCTGACCCTTCCCGTAGGGAGGTGTGCTGCCTCCCTGGGGCACGGGTCAGAGACATTTCTAGGAGACTTCCTGGTCTGATTCGCCCTTCTGATTATTACCCATTATTGATAATCCAGGCTGGCAGTGACAAAGTTGCTGAGAGAAGTCTCAGAGCTATCAAGAAAGACTTCAGGGGACTGGGGCGGGTAGTCGAGGGAGTGAGTGTGCAGGTGGTGTTTTCTTCCATACCTTCAGTGGCAGGGCAGGATACTGAGAGGTACCAAAAAACACACCTCATTAATAAATGGCTCAAAAGTTGGTGCAAATCCAGGAATTTTGGGTTTTTCGACCATGGAGAAACTTACTCAGCACTGGCAGCAAATGAAAGTAGTCTGTCTCTGAGGTGGAGGAGGATCTTAGCTGAGGAACTAGCAGGACTCATTGACAGGTCTTTAAACTAGGTATGAAGGGGGAAGGGAGCAAAATCAGGGGCGTCGAGCTTGAGCGGGTCATTCCAGGGCTCGTACCGAACCTGCTGGGCGATGACGGTGATGTACAAAGGGATGGACTGGGGCAGGGGGGTGTTGGGGATGCTGCTGTTCTAGGGGAACCTAGACCATCTATAAAGGTGGTGAGATGGATAGCTGAGCTGAAGTGCCTTTATACCAATGCACGGAGCCTGGGAAACAAGCAGGATGAGTTGGAAACCGTGATGTGCTTAGAAAATTACGACCTTGTTGCTATCACAGAAACGTGGTGGGATGATTCCCATAACTGGAATACCACCATTGAGGGCTATCGGCTCTTTAGAAGAGATAGGCTAGATAGCGAAGGGTGGGGGAGTAGCCCTCTATGTCAAAGAGTGGATAGACTGTGAGGAGCTTCCTCTGAGAAGCAGTCATGATCAGGTTGAGAGCCTGTGGGTTAGAACTAGGGATGGGTCTAACAAAGGCCAGCTGGTGATAGGAGTATACTATAGGCCACCTGATCAAGGGGAGACTGTTGACGAGGCTTTCTTGCTTCAGATGCGGGAGGCTTCGTGCTCACGGGCTCTTGTCCTTCAACCTTCCGGATATCTCCTGGATAGACCACACGGCAAGTTGCAAGAGGTCCAGGAGGTTCCTAGAATGTGTTGACGATAACTTTCTGGTCCAGGTGTTGGACAGACCGACCAGAGGTGAAGTGTTGCTGGACCTGCTGCTCACCAATGTGGAGGAAATAATTAATGGTGTTAAGGTTGGAGGCAGCTTGGGTTGCAGTGACCACGCTCTGGTTGAGTTTGTGATCTTGAGAGATGTGGGCCTGGTGAAGAGTGGCATCAGGACCCTGAACTTTGGGAGAGCAAACTTTAAGCTCTTCAATGGACTGCTGGCCGAGATCCCCTGGGATGCTTTCTTTAAAAACAAAAATGCTGAGGAGAACTGGTTACTCTTCAAGGATGCCTTCCTAAGAGCGCAAGAACTCTCTGTCCCTCTGAACAAGAAAGCAGACAGAGGAGGGAGGAAGCTGGTGTGCCTCGGTAAGGACCTGCTGAGAGTGCTGAGGGCGAAGAAAGTTGCGTACAAATTCTGGAAACAAGGGCGTGCCACCTGGGAAGAATACAGGGATGTTGTCCAGACTTGGAGATGTGGGATCAGGAAAGCCAAGGTGCAGGTGGAACTGAACTTGGCGAGGGACGTGAAAAACAACAGGAAGACTTTCTATAGGTACATTGGCCAGAAGAGACAGGCCAAAGCAGGGGTACCTCCTAAATGTAAAAGGAGAACTGGCTTCAATGGACAGAGAGAAGGCTGAGGTACTGAATGAGTTCTTTGCCTCGGTCTTCACTGGCAGCCAGGACTCCAGTACTCCTCCCGTCCCTGAGCCCTGCATCCCTACACCTCTGGGTGGGGACTGGGGTGGTAAATCCCCTCCCGCTGTGAGGACAGAGCAGGCCTGAGACCGCCTCATGAGACTGAATGTGTACAAGTCTATGGGGCCGGATGGCATGCATCCCAGGGTTCTGAAGGAGCTGGCTGAGGTGGTTGCTGAGCCGCTCTCCATCATATTTGAGAAGTCGTGGCTGTCAGGTGTGGTCCCGGATGACTGGAGGAAGGGTCACGTCACTCCCATTGACAAGAAAGGGAGCAAGGAGGACCCCGGGAACTACAGGCCGGTGAGTCTCACCTCTGTGCCTGGGAAGATCATGGAACAGATCATCCTGGATGACATGCTTGATCACATGAGGAAAGGGTGTGTGATCCGTGACAGCCAGCACGGCTTCACCAGAGGAAGGTCATGCTTGACGAATCTGGTGGCCTTTTACAATGGAGAGACGGCATTGTTGGACAAGGGAAAGGCGACTGATGTCATTTCCCTGGACTTGAGCAAGGCCTTTGACATGGTCCCCCACCACATCCTTATCTCCAAACTGGAGGGATGTGGATTTGATGGGTGGACCACTCGATGGATAAGAAACTGGTTGAAAGGCCGCAGACAGAGGGTGGTCATCAATGGCTCTATGTCCAGGTGGAGGCCAGTAACGAGCGGCGTCCCCCAGGGGTCTGTCTTAGGACCGGTGCTCTTTAACATCTTTATCAATGACATTGATGATGGAATTGAGTGCACCCTCAGCAAGTTTGCTGATGACACCAAGCTGAGTGGTGTGGTCGACAAGGTTGAAGGACGGGATGCCATTCAGAGGGACCTCGAGAGGCTAGAAAGGTGGGCCTGGATGAACCTGATGAGGTTCGACACGGCAAAGTGCAGAGTTTTGCACTTGGGCCGGAGGAATCCCAAGCATCCCTACAGACTGGGAGGAGCGGTCCTTGAGAGCAGCCCTGTGGAGAAGGACCTGGGGGTCTTGATAGATGAAAAACTTAATATGAGCCAGCAGTGTGCCCTTGCGGCTCGGAAGGCAAATGGTATCCTGGGCTCCATCAAAAGAGGGGTGGAGAGCAGGGACAGGGAGGTGATTGTTCCCCTCTACTCTGCTCTTGTGAGGCCCCATCTGGAATACTGTGTCCAAGTCTGGAGCCCCCAGTACAAGAAGGACAGGGAGCTGTTGGAGAGGGTCCAGAGGAGGGCCACAAGGATAATCAGGGGACTGAAGCACCTCCCCTGTGAGGACAGGTTGAAGGAGCTGGGCTTGTTCAGCCTGGAGTAAAGAAGGCTGCGGGGTGAGCTCATTGCAGCCTTCCAGTACCTAAAGTGGAGCCTACAAAGAGGAGGGGAATCAACTCTTTGAAAGGGTGAGTGACAGCAGGACAAGGGGAAATGGTTTTAAGTTGAGGGAAGGGAGATTTAGGTTGGACGTCAGGGGGAAGTTCTTTTCAGAGAGAGTGGTGAGGTACTGGAACAGGCTGCTCAGAGAGGTTGTGGATGCCCCGTGCATCCCTGGAGGTGTACAAGGCCAGATTGGATGGGGCCCTGGGCAGCCTGGTCTAGCATTAGGGGGGTTGATTGGTGGCCCTGCATGTGGCAGGGGGGTTGGAGATTCATGATCCTTGAGGTCCCTTCCAACCCTGGCCATTCTGTGATTCTGTGATTCTAATCTAATCTACAGCATGCAGAAAGTGAATCGAATGAACTAGATGAACTAAGTGAAATTGGCTGAATCAGCTGAAATATCCTCTGGAAAGGAGATTTTCTGTGTTGGAAATTATCTATCAGTTAAGCTTTTCCGTAGGAAATTGTGCGGCTAGAAAAGTTTGAGAATGTATCTACAGCAGTTTTATCTCCTGACCCTGAGAAGAATTTTTGACAGGAAACAGACTAATTTTGAGTTAAAATGGAGAGCACTGGTTCAATACTACTGAGTGTGAGGTCAAATCAGGTGAAATTGGGATTATACCAATCAGTCGAAAGTGATGCATATCAATTGGCTGTGTAGTGTCCTGGAACTTCTATTGCTAGATCATATTTATCAATATGAAATCACTGTGATCTACTTTCCTGTATATTACAATTATTTTTCTCCACTATAAATTGAGGAAACTGAATTGGGGAGAGATGGGCAATTCTCATGCCCATTTCATGTTGTGATCCATGGGTCACTACCATGATTCTCAGGGTTTGCAGATACAAAGCAAGGAGAGTGATATCAGGCAAATAACTGGAAGGAAAAAAAGGGGGGGGCAAATCCTTGTTGGGATTAAGGCTGTAAGACACAAAGAGTGCAGACAGCAAGCTTTTAACAAGATGTGGGCTTTAGCTTTCTTAACATGATCCTTAGCTACCTGAACAATGTCTCTGTGTTCCTTCCCGGTTACCTGTCCTTTCTTCTGCACTCCGTAGGCTTTCTTTTTCTGTTTGAGTTTGGCCAGGATCTTCTTGTTAACCCGTGCAGGCCTCAAGGCATTTTTGCCAACTCCCCCTATGCTGGGTGTTCCTGACTGAACAGCAGAGAACCTCCCGAGGTTCCTTCTAACCTTAGTTATTCTGTAAACCCTTTGGATGTCTGTGATATTAACAAAGGCAACCAGAAAATAGTAAGATAGTAAGATCTGCAAAAAGGAGATCATTTATTGCTATTTAAACCGTGATTACATAAAGTTATGCAGTAACATTACCGTACTTGCAGTCATTCAAATTCTAATAGGCGTTCACGTGAACTTTCAATATTACAAAAGAATAGATTTGTGTGCTTGGCATAATATCTTTGTCTCCTAACTTTACCATGCCTGCTGCTGGGCTTCTGCCAAAAAATCTGCCATAAATTGCTTCTCACGATCTTCCTTCACACAGTGCTCTACTTGTTATTACAGTTTTACTTGCTTAGAATAATTTGATTAGGAAGGGACCCTTAAAGATCATCTTCTCCAACCTTTGTGCCATGGAAATGGACATCTCCCCCCTAGAGCAGGTTGCTCAAATCCTATCAAACCTCACTTAGAACAATTCTGTCTATAGAGCAGTCACAGCTATTCAAATTAATGTCTTCCACTGTCTCTCTATGATCACTGTGAAGAATTCCTTCTTTATATTCATTCTAAATGTACCCTCTCAGAATTGTTGGAATGCTTTCTAAAGTAAAGGGAAACAGTTACTGAAATACTTGCTTTCAATCTCTTGAAAATAATGGAATTTGTAGACTGTTTCTCTTGGAAAATACAAAATCAGGGGCTTTTTTTGACTGCACTCTGGTCTCACAGCGTGTATTTTAGTCATACAACCAGTCATCATCAAACTCTTGCACGATTTTCAGTGGCTCAGTGTCAACCACTGAAACACCAGAACCTGTTGAGAAGAAGGGAACAAATTTCCTTCTCTGCCTGCTATCACCAATACTGGTAAAAACATACAAAGGTGTTTTCTTTTTGACATTATAAAATGAGAGCTTGTTGGCAGAGATGTCCAGGAAGATCCCAATCTTCTGTGGTTTACCACTCACTGTCAAACGAGTCAAAGGATCCGTGTGGGCCCAATACTCTTCCCCGTCTGCTAACGATATCACCCAGAAGCCATTCTTTGGGGACAGGATCACAGTCCCTTTACGAGCCACAGACTCAGAAGCAACACCCAAGATCCAGTTTCTTCTCTTTCCAACATCCACTTCCCAGTACCGTCTCCCAGATGTGTATCCTTCCTTTGCCAACACAAAAATGTGAGAATCAAATCTCTCCTCCTTGCTGGGCACCTGTCTGATCACACCAGTATCATTCACGCTCTTCCCATCTTCAGACACTTCCAATCTGGGATGAGCTGTGTCAGCATTCAGGGTGACATCAACTGCAATGATCAAGTCATGTTGTAAGTAGCAGGAAACACAAGGTCTGATTTACTGAGGCTTTCTGTTGTGTCATTTCATCCATGTTTTACTTGCTCATTTTCCACCTCCCCTGTCAGCTAGAAGAGCCTCCTGCTCTTCTCCAGACACCTCCAGATTCTTCCTTCCTATTATTCCCATGCCTCTTGTTTCCCATGTTGGGGTGGCTGCTATCTAACAAATAATAAACACCTAGCACTATTTATTTCCAAGCTACAGCTCCAAGGTGGAGCATGAGAGATTTATAAACTTGTCCCTTCATCTCTGAAGGTCAGTAGATATAACATGAGGAAAAATACGTTGCTTCACATTCCCCTGTTGGTAAAGCCAAAAGCTCAAAACAGCCTTTCATTTGATTATGGTTATCAAATTTTCATGGTCAAATATAGGACTACATTACAACAAAACATAGCTTAAACCCAGCTTGAGTTGTTTTCTGATGGTCAGATGTGTGCTAATTAACTGGAAGTCGTAACAGGTTCCATGGAACCGCTCCAACTAAAATCTTCAAAATAAGTCTTTCATTCATGCTAATAGTTAAATAAATAAATAGAGATATATAAACGGCCTCTCTTCCTAAGGGAAAAAATGCCATTTAGCTGTAATCACAGCTTCTGAAAGGGAAGAAGTCATTGTGCCATAGACAGAAATATTCCCTGCACTGCTCTCTAAGAAAAATACATTTTTTCCAAACTACCGTTACGATCAAAGGGCTCAGGACCACGAGTTGTTTTACTCTCACCTTTGTAGTGCTGTCGTTTCACAAGTTCTGTAGGAAAATGAGTAACATAGGTAGTAAGTGTATCTGTCACACTAAAACATAGCCCACACTGTCTACCAACCCACTGTTAGAAATGTTTCTAACCCAACCTGAAACCTAATCAGATTTCTGAACAGAAGGAACCTCGGTGGCAGTGGTGAGAGAATGGGGAACATGAGAATAATTTGCCAGAGTGAGGTATCTCTGGTTTCTATTGGATTGGAGGATGAAGCTTGAGTTTTGGTGCTCTTTCAGCCTTAGAGTATTTGCCAGAGATCATTTTAATATAGGGATAAATCTTCTTCACCAACAGTTAAACCTCTTCCCAAGTATCAGCTACTGGCTTGTAGGTCTTCTCCATTGGAACATTTCTCCTGCAGTGTATTAAATCAAGCCTGTGACCTATCATAGCTTTTGCCTTCTGGTATTTCTCGGAATGCGTCTGAATCTTCCCTGTGGGTTCTGTGACGTTTTCACAAGTAAGAAATTGGCTTCTCTTACCTAATTCAGTCCTCAGTTTGTCATAATCTGAAAGAGAGAAAAAACAATGTTTTCTTTTTCCCCAGGAATGGGGCAGAGGCTCCAATCTCACCTCAGAAACCTCTCAGTGAATCCAATAGGGGATTAATTTTCTGACTTCGGTAGAAAGCCAGAACAGAGTAGAAAAAGGATGGTCAGCTGGTGTCTCAGCTGAATGTATGTGGGCAAATAAGAGTCTCCTCATATTCTAGCCATCTCCAATGCATCTGTATCATACAATGCAAGTACAACACATCAGTAAGAATATCTGGTGGCATGCAGCAAGAATGTCATGACTGTGCTGAGAAACCTCCATGTAGCTCTTCGCTTCCATGACAAGCTCAGTAGACTACACAGTAGCCATGTAAACAAGCATTCAAAAGAGGAAACATGACTTCCTTAGAGAAAGCACAAGCTAATCTTTGTCAGTACCTCCGAGCATTAGAATTTAAAAGTGGCAAGGGATCTTTCTGAGCAATGGTTGTGAGGTATCTACACCAAGCAGTGTTCTAACAGCAGGAGTACATCAGTGGATGATTCTTAAAAGCATTTGCATGTATGAGAATGATGAAATTCAAAGAATATGTAAAAACAGTTTTCTTTGTCAATGACAAAATAACTAGAAATCCTGAAGAATGCTGGAAATATCAAAAGTATTCTGTTTCATTTTCTGTGTGCTAAACATCTGCCATTTAGAACCTGTTCAGCACACAAGATATTAATAATTGTAGAAATATGGCAGATATTTATCAGAAACCTTGTGAGAAATGTGCGTCAAATGAATCTTGTTTGATATCCATTGACTCTCCTGAGAGCCTTTATTCCTGTTTCCCTTTTCACTTAGAGCCTACACAGTGTTTCACTTCTATTGTATCTCACCAGCTGGACATCAGACCATGAGTCTCTGATCAAGCTGATTCTATGGCACACGTTTCACTGTAATACACTCATGCTCACGTACAGGAAACAAGAAGACATGTCGTGCAGGTCACAGGCATACCTGCAGTCACTCACCAGCACCACTCTAACAACAGCTTTTAAGTAGAATCGGAGAATTACAGAATCATAGAATCACCATGGTTAGAAAAGAGCTCTAAGATCATCACCCAGTCCAATTTCTCAACTATCAGCAATAGCTCCCACTAAAATTTGTCCCATAGTAGAGCATCCAAACATTTCTTGAATACTTCCAGGATTGGTGACTCTAATACCTCCGTGGGGAGCCCATTCCAGCACCTGACCATGCTTTCAGAGAAGAAAAATTTCCTAACATCCAACCTAAATTTCCCCTGGCACTAGCTGAAGCCATTCCCTCTTACCCTGTCACTACTTACATGGGAGAAAAGGCCAACCCCACCTCACCATAACCTCCAATCAGGCAATTCTAGAGAGCAGTAAGGTCAGCCCTGAGACTCTTCTTCTTCAGACTGGACAATCCCAGTTCCCTCAGCTGCTGCCCATACGACTTGTCCTCCAGACTGTTCAGGGCTTTGTTGCCCTTCATTGGATACGCTCCAGAGCATCAATGTCTTCTTTGCAATGAGTTACCCAGAACTGAACACAGCACTCAAGGTGTGGCCTCACCAGAGCTGAGTACAGAAGAATGATTACTCCCTGCTCCTGCTGGCAATGCTATTCCTGATACAACCCTGGATGCCATTGGCTTTCTTGGCAACGTGGGCACATTGCTGGCTCATGTTCAGCTAAGCATCGACCAGTACCCCACTTCTGCTTCCTTTAACAGTCTTCCAGACACTCTGCCCCAAGCCTGTAGCACTGCCTGGGGTTGCTAAAAGCTACCTTTGCTTCTTCTTCTTTGGACTCCTTCTGCTTTCCCAGAAAAGATCACTGAAGGTCCTGCAGCTGAAAAGGTCTGTGGAAGAACCGAGGAAAAGTGATTAACAGTAAAACTAGGATTACCTGAAGGGGAAAACTGATGCACAGGTTTGTTCTTCCATGAGTTAAAGAACTCTCGTAACACAGCAATCACTGAAAAGGTAAGCAAAATGGAATGAAAAGTAAGGAAGGAAGTAGAAGTATAATGTGAGTGCAAACTCAGAAGTAGAGCCTCTTTCTGCTTTGTCAGTCACTGAAAGTGGAAGTAGAATTGATCAAAGTGTCAAGGACCATACCACCCCTTTTCCAGGCTTGATCATATCACAGGCAAGGAAAACGAGATTCAAATGTGCTCTCTGGGTGTTCAGCAGAATCTCTCCCTTCTATCGCATTGTATGCAACCCTGGCAACAACTATTCCCTTCACCCTGCCCCTAAACCAGACTTGCATCAAAATTTCTGTCCAAGAAACCAAGACAGAGCACGCACCTCAGCTCTTGGCATAGCACACTGCCATCAGTCAGCCCCCTGCCCTTCTCCCACTCCCAACCTTTTCTCATACACTCATGCTTCTTCCACATCTCCTGGCTCTCTTGCAGCTTGTAGAGTATCAGAAAGGATCCAGTTCTATTCATGCCAATGCCAGATTCCTATGAAGAATTCTTCACTAGTAGCTGATAGTTGTTTCTGTTTGGTCCTTCCAGAGCCTTATAGGCCAGTGAGCACTGAAAATGTTTGTTAATTCCCATGTCAACCTTCAGTTCTTCTCCTCTTTCTTCCCTTGACACTGACTACAAATATGATATAACAGAAAACACATTCCACTGTTGATGAGGTCTCTTTGGCATGCCCACAGAATGTACTTCACCTGTCAAAATTGTCCTCCCAAGTGGGAAATACCATCTTCCCAGAACACAGCTCCATGTGTCAGAAATTGAATGCTGGAGTTTTTCTGCTTGGTCATTCACTGGAAATCATGTAGAAAAGGAGCAAAACTGAAAGACCAACTTCAGGCTTTTCAGGGCCTGATCACATCACAGACAGGAAAAGTCCCAACAATTAAAAGACAGATAGGAGAAAACCAAACCCTCACCACAGTCACACACCCATAAATGATGCTTAGCCAAAGAGAATTAGCTTGGCAATCCAACTACCCTTACCTGACGAGAAGAATTGAGTTGGCAACATGCTGCACAGTCGATCATAAATCAGTGAGAGCTTCAGCTTCACCGTGTCTCTTACTGCAAGAAATAATGGACATGGAGGAAAAGGGTAAAGTCTGTCTTGTAGCTTTCCCTCCTCTGGTCATGTCATGGGCATGGAAAGAAATAGGCAGTCAAAGCAGCTTTCTAGCTAAACCTCCTGACTTCCTCTTAGCACTACTATGTTGGCAGCATTTACTGTTTACGCTGCAAAGCACCCCAAAATCTGAGAAACACTCATGGTAAAGTGCACTATTCTCATGTATTCACTTCACTCTCATAGTCGTGTTTTCCACATTGTTCCTCTTCCTCCTACTCTGACAGTAGCAAGATTCCCCATGCAAGACCAAGAGGAAGAGCTCTCTGCCCAAGTTCGCCAAGGCCTACAGCGAGCCATTTCCACATCCTACAAGCACCCACATGGCTCATCTCCACCACAGCATCTGGACTGTGACAAGAAGGCTTCATACAGTCCTCACACTTCAAACAGAAGTTGTGCATCATGCAATTTCTACACCAGAATCAGCCCTTAGAATGGAGATTCCCACCTGCAGCTCTAGGTAATGCAGAGCACCAAGAAGAAATCCTTCCCTCCCCATCCTCCAGCTAATGCACATGTAATAGAAAGTCCTGAACACTGTACAATCGTTCAGACACACATCCACTCCAACAACATCACCTTGTCTCCAAGTGTCTTCCCTCAGTATTAAAACCCCTCTGATACACCCTTGCAGTACTGGAATTGCCAGTACTTGGCTGGGATTCATCTTGACCCCTCCAAAGCCACCTCAGCACCTCACTGGATTTTCCTCCTCTTAAGAAAACTACCACAGATGGTTACATCTGGTGATCTCTGGTACTTCTCTTGCCATCCCCACTCTGTCTCCACTCCATTCTCCAAACCAGGTCCACAGCCCCATAGCTTTATTGACTACAACAGTTGCCAATCTTGTCTTTTGTATTCCAAAGGGACTTGAATTGGAAATCCAACTGTCCTTACCTGATAGGATATGGGGAGTTGGCAGTAGTCTGCTCAGTGAGGTTTTCATCTTCTCCACCGTGTCACTCACTAAAATTTTAATTAGAAGTGGGTGAAACAAAGGAACTGCATCTGATGATGTACCCATTCTTGAGCATATGATTCAGAAAAATGCTATTATTGCTCTTAAAGAAATGAATGCTATTCAAATGACCCATTGTGGATCAATTGGATAAGAACTGAAAAGCCCCCAAAACTCTCTTCTCAGTCAGGTTTTTTCATGCTGAAGAAGCATGAATGTCCATTACCTGATGGGAGAAACTTTTTTTATTCCATTGCGTGCCATACATTGTAATTTGAACTTGTGATTTTCTGCCATGACTGTCACTGAAAGTGAGAGTTCAAGTCAGCACATTGTTACATTCCTCCTTGTGGTTTCTGACTCCTTGGCCATGTTGTAGGCGTGGAATGTCACAGAGATTCCATGTTTTTGATTATGCTAACTCCTGGAGGCTACCTTCAGTCCAAACAATAATTGCGATCTTCAGTGTATTCTCTTCCATTCATTCACTTCCATTCATTCCATTCATTCCATCCATAAAAATAATGGGATTTTCAATAATGTTCTTCCTCTTATATTTTCATTACATGCCCCTCTTAGAGAAAAAAACTTTGGTACTTCTCTTTAACTCTTCTCTCAAAGTTAGAAATAACCCTCATTACTCTATTTGCTGTTTGAACATTATCTCAGTTAGATGATTTTATTTATTTATTTATTTATTTATTTAGTGATCCACAGAAAGTTGGAATGTTTCACGCAATAATGAATCCTTTCAGTCATTTTCACTGATTTCTCCAAGGCAGAGTAAGAACATGACTCAGCCCAAACGAAATGTTCTCTCTGGTGTTTCCTCACCAGCTCCCCTTTCTGTTTGTTTCAAATTACTCATTATAATTTTGACATTGATACAGATTGCCAGCACACTTGTCACAAGATGAAACAGTGCTTTGCTCTTGTTCTGCTACTCTCCAGGGTAATGTTTTTTTGTATCCCTCTTTGAATTCCTATCACATCCATGCATAACAAATGCAATTCCCTATCTTCTTTTTCACAACACTGATGAATCATGGAATGCTTAAGGTTAGAAGGGACTTCTAGTTGTCGTCTGGTCTAATGAGCAATTGCTTGTTTTTCTTCTGTTTTTATTTTCCCCTTTCTTTCATATTAAACCATTCTTAACTCAAACGTGCTCTTGTACTTTGACCTTTCGTCTCTCATCCCACTGTGAGGGAGCAATTAGCTGTGTGATGCTTATCTGCTTGCCACGTTACACCTCAAGAGTACTAAACATTCATCATGTTCATGTATAATATCACGTTTATCACGAGTACTAAACATTTGAAGGGACAAAGGTTTCAACCTTTCAAGTCTCCCTGCTTTAGAGACCAATAAAGTAAACTCTTTAAGGAAAAGGAAAAATAGGCACTGTTGGAGCATTATTCATAATTAGCAATCAAGCCAGCATTTGGAACATTTCTTCTTGGTGGTACCATAGCCCACATGAAGTGTTCAGGTGCCATAATTTGAAGGAAATGAAAAAAATCATCACCCCAAGTAATACCCTGTTGTGAAATGGTTACGTACTATTTGAAAGTGAGACTGGAGCAGGCAAGGCTCATGGGATTTCTATTTGATATACTCTTCAGGATGATATTTCTACTACTCCAACACTGATCACTTCTGTACATTAGCAGAAGTCAGAGCGCCTAATTCAGATGTGAAAATCTCCACTATAGACTGACATTTCACTGGGTGAATCCTACTTTTGCATTCAATTTAGGTAGGTGTTTTAGGGTAATGTTTGTTTTCTTTTGTGCTGAGCTCCCCATATCTTTTCTGAAAAAATGTCAATCCTGCAACTCTGCCAAAATGAGTATCACAGCACAGCAGTAATCATGGGGAAAATATTTGGCTTTGAATCCTCAACATAATTCTTTTCCTTGATGACTGCAGCAGCTCCTGCTGGGAGAAACAGTTCCCTATTCATTTTACTAGTTCATTTCTGAGTTGAAAATCCTGTAACTATATCATTGATCCTCATATGAAGATAATTCCTTGTTCCATGCTCAGCCTTGTAATCTTTGATTTCTTAATGTTGTTCTCTATTCCTCTGCTTTTGTTTACCACTCCTGAGCTGGAGTTTGATGTAAATAAGATGGGAATAAAGAACAGGTTCCTGGAGTCCCCCAGTCTTTTTTGGTAAGGAGACCTTACAAGAAACTGTATAAAAGCCATTACTTCTTCTGTGGTCTTGTAACTAGGGATTTGTTTGTCCACTACAAATTAAACTTCCAATCTCTCTAGGTACTCATTTACGTCTGACAACATTTCACCGTAGAACCCAGAAACAGAAATATTAGCCAGTTAATAATAAAAAAAAATAATGCAACCTCACTGACGTTATTAGTGGTCACCACAAGGAAATGATCCAGCACTCTGTTTCATAAATACAACCGTGGCAAGTGGGCATTTTAACAATCTTATTTTTTCAAAAATATAGACCGTTTTATAAGCAATTTCCTTTCTTTCTCTTTCAGAGAATTATCTAACATTCTTCATGAAATTACATACACGCCATAGGGATAGTAGTAGCAGACAAATTAACACAGAGAACTTAAATTCTGTGAGTGACTGACATTAAGAGAAAGGAAAATCTGAGAGAGGCAGTGGATCTACTTTCATCATTATTTGCTGCAAGCAAATGACCTGCAGCTAAAAAATAGCCTTCATAGGATGGAAGAAGAAGAGGTTACCCCATTAACTACATCATTACTGTCTTTCGCCATATCTTCACATGAAGTACATATTTTAAAAGAAGAATGGACTTTACGTGCAGATTTGTTTTCTTTTTTTTTTAAATAACAAAATCATAGAATCAATTAGGTTAGAAAAGACCTTCAAATCATCATGCCCTACCATCAACTTGACCTATCAAGTCCCATCACAACCTTGTCCATTAGTGCCATGTTTCTGTTCGTTCTTACCTGTTCTCCTATAAAAAGAAATCTCAGTTTTTGTTCCTTTTAAGTAATAGTCAAGTTCCACTTCAGATGAGACCAGCAAATCCAGAGAAAACTTTCAGCCTTCTTTTCTGCTTTTCTCCAAATGAAAATGCTTTTCTTAATAACCAGTGACTTAAGCACTGTGTCAGCACTGAAGAAACCATGCCCAACAAAGTCCAAAGTCAACGTATTGTCGGGATTAAACCATTGACTGTATGACGGGGTGAGAGAGAATATTTCAGGTGAAAATGGGGAATGTGGGGTATGCTAGTCATGTACAGCTGTAATGGTATTGCAAAATTTGTGGAAATAGAAAGATAATATCTTCTCTTCAGTAAAAAAAAAAAAAAAAGAATTGGATTTTTATTGTAGGAAGAGAGAGATAGGATGTATTATATAGAAGCAGATGGAGACTGTGTTGAAACAGAGTGTTGATTTTAGCTGGATTTCACATCTTGATTCCTTTTAATTAGAATATTGTTTTTAGTGGCTTCCTATTTACTTAGCAGAAGAACACACACCAAAAAGAAAAGATAAAACACTCCTTCCAGACTATCAGTGACTTTAAGTCTGTGAATGGACATTGTGTAGTGAGAGCTGCTTGGATGAGGTGCCCAGGAATATGTTTTTCTTGTTTATTTTTCCACACTTAGCCAAATGGATCCAAGGGTCTATATGTGAGACCAGGTACTTCATAACCTCCTTCCCTGTAATCCAAATGTCATCGTTAGGAACAGGAGTGGGCTTCCTTTTTGAAGTACATATTCATGAGTTTTTTCAAATGTCACCTTTTTGGTTTTGTGAGTTGTTGTTGTTGTTGTTGCTTCCAGGAATACAAAAATCCTTCCAAACCTTACCACAACCACAAATGTTGAACACACAGCCACAGATGTTGCACACACACCAGGAACTCTGCATTACCCAGAATCATAGAAGATCAGGTAATTAGTTTGGAAGGTTTCGTCAGTGATGGGGAAATGGATCCCACAGACCCCATTGCTGCCATGGCACAGAGCTTTCAGCTACCATTGCAGAGGGCAAGGGCAAGCACTAAACCCTTGGAAAACCAAAATGATGCATAGCAGATTTGCCCCCTGTGTGCAACAAATCAGGTGTTTTCTGCTTGAAGTTGACCAACAAGAACAGGGGAAAATGTTCAAAGAATAGAACTAATGAGTAGATAGTCATTAGCAGACAAGGGAAAGAAATGCTTGAAGAAGGAAGGAATTCCATACAAGATGAGCCTGGACCAACACCAAAACTTGGCCCATGTCAGGACAAAGGTGGCCTTTGCCACTGACCATGCAGCTTTTCAAGATCTAGAGATACCAAAGTATTCATGAAGAAGATCTGATCTGCATGCAAGGACAGTGGCTGACATACACTCCTTTGAAAGCTAGAGGTTTCACTTAAAACTGTACAAGGTTAGGTCATAGGAAGAGTGGTGATAGAAGAACAGAGAGATCTACAGAACCCTTTCCCAAAACATTATGCTAAGGGATTTCCTTTTGTTCTTGTGCTAAAAGAACATCCTCTCCAGGAATCCACCACGTTATCCTTACTGGAGATATAGGAATGAAATCACATGAAGAATCTTACTTTTTCTAGAAAAGCTTTCAAATCATGTCTTTGTGCATGATGCACCCCCACTCTGGAACATAAGTCTTTAGATAAGGCCTGCTGTGAGGCTGTGTAGAAAGAAAGCTATGGAAAGAACAAACACCAGTAAATCAGTCTGGGAAAATACCAATTTTATTCTTCACATTAAAAGCAAAAATGAAGATTGTTGTTTGACAGTTTAGTACCTACATGACGATGCTGTTCCAGTGTGTACTGATGAGCCCAAGAGTGTAATGCCACTAAAGATTCATCTTAACAGTTCCTAAAATGATGAGGCACTCTGTAGACAAATGAAGGGACACATAATCTGTTCCAAGGTCTGTGCAAATCAGCAGTGGCATGAAGATACAAGGAGAATGAGGCAAAACAGCAAGACAGTTTTCTCCATGAAGATGCATGTGTTATTGCCTACAGCAGATTTCACTAACTACTCAGCTTAAAAACACAACTTTAGTGGCTCTGGGTCTTTCTTTCCAGCGCTGTTACCCATGGAAAAAAAGGGAAAGAACTTCCCTTTCTTATCACTCTCAGCAATGTTGAAAGTGTACAGAGCCATTTGACTTTGGGGATCATAGAATGATAGCTGTCCAGCTGAGACGTCCAGTAGTATCCCAATTTTTTGTGGTTTTGACCTTACATTCAAACGTGTCCAAGGGTCAGTGCAGGCCCAGTACTCTATCCCATCAGACAGTGCCATGACCCAAAAGCCATTTCTGGGGCAGAGAATTACTGTCCCTTTCCTAGTTACAGCTTCAGAAGCTACTCCCAGTTCCCAGTTATTTTTCTTTCCCACATTCACTTCCCAATAGTGCTTGCCAATGCTGAAACCCTCAGTTGCCAAGATGAAGATGTGGGAGTCGAACCTTTTGCTATTCATGGCCACATCTCTAATAATCCCTGTATCCTTTACACTCTTTCCTTCATCGAAGACTTCCAGTCTAGGGTGAGCTGTGTCAGCATCTAAGATTAGAGATTTTTTTTTTTCTGAAAAAAAAAAAAAAGCAGAAATCATCTTACTAGCTCTTCCTCCTCTGGATAACAGTCAATCAGGCAATCTGAATCGTCACCCCAAAAGCAAAAAATACAACCCAATCAACTATATTCTTATTTCCTTAACTCCTACACAATGAATAAAAACAAGTGCATTGGAGACAACTTTCAGTCCCTCTACACTGTCTGTATCTGACATGCTGATACAGGGAAAAGAGATGTGCACTGCAGCCGGGCAAAGATTTCACTGGTGACAGTAACCACTAGTGTAGTGGCAATGACAAGAAAGTAGGATTGAAGGGAGGAAATGGGTGGAAATATATAGAAACGAAATCAGCAGTCTTTGTCACAAAGATACCACATTTTCTGTTCCATCTATCATTAAGGTAATTATCAGGGTGAACACACTTGTCATTGTTGCACAGGATCTTAACTTCAGAAGGGAATAAATCTGTGGCTTGTACTGCAAATTTGTCACCAACGAAGATACTCAAGTGTGCATGTGTGGCACTCTGGGATGTGCAAAAGATGCATTCACACTGCTATGAATGCACCCTGTGCATTGCTACTGGTACACAAAAGATTTCTTAAGAAACAAAACTTCGAGCAAATGAGACAACTCATTTTTGGGTGTTTTTCCACATGCAACATACAGTTGTCAGGGTGAGAACATTACCCAGGATTCTCCCACTTCCCAACAAGTTCAAGAGTTCTCACCCAAAAAGACAAGTTTCTCCAGGTACTCTGCAGATAAAGACATGAAAATAGTGAGTGAGTCAGATCAGCTCAGAAGGCAATTATTTGCATAATGGAAAATAATGAACTTCCAGATTAGAGTGGGCATCCCCACAGCTGATGGCAGTGCTCATTCCTAAGTTGCTCCATACATTCCATAAGAGCTTAAAACACAGACAAGCCAATTGAGTCTTCAGCATCCTTGTCATCTGCAAGATTATGTGCTTGTCAACCAAAAATTATAGAAAGGACTGGCACAGAACACAGTGCAACTGCTCATATGAACAGAACGCACATCAACCTCATAACTACATGTTCTGCTGCAGTTTTTAAGTTAGATATTTTCCACCATAATCTCACTTCAGATCTCAGATGATAACCTGAAGTGCAATGAGAATAGTATGGGACCTCCTGACTGCAAAAATCTCCCTTTTTCTGTGGTTTACTTGCAAAGAACAAACCAAATCAAGAGTCAGAAAAGCTTACCAGTTCTTCTCCTTATGGATTCTGCAAAAGAATATAAATACTTACATTAAATTAAATCAAAACATTTTTTTTAAATCTCAGCATTTCTATTAAGGAAGAAGAAGATACATAGCTGATGGAGATGCAAGTGGTCTTTTAAAGAGATAAGCTTAGGACAAAAATCTCAGAGTTAAACTGCCATCCAAGAGGCAAAAATAGAAATTAAACGCGACAAGAACATAAGCCAGTCTGGAAAACAGCAAGCAGCAGGGATCAGGAGCAAGTCAGTAGAGTGCATTTTAGGGTCAGAAGGAGTAAGAGTGTGTTGCAATGGAACTGATTGTGTTGCATTCATTTTTGTTTAATTTTTACTACTTATGCAAGCTCCTTTAAGACTAATAGGTGGGAGATAGATTCACTTACCCATCTCCTCATCATTTTTTTCCAAAGTTGAGATAATGGTTTCTTCTGAAGGTGAAACTAAACAAACAAACAAACAACAACAACAAAAAAAGCACATGTAATGTTCAACTTTCAGGGTTAATTATTTGAAAGATAGAATCATGGAATTATTTGTCCATTTAGGCTGGAAAAGACTTTCAAAATCTTTCCAACCATCAATCTGTTTCATCACTAAACTATGTCCCTTAGTGCCTTAGAGCACTTAGGCTGCAAGGAAAACCTGCTTAGCCACAAGACTTTGAAACAAATGTCCTTTGCAGTCCTTTATAACCAAGACTTCATTGTTCAGAAAGGGGGAAAAAAGATTTTCATGGATCCCACAAGAGAGCAAAATTATTCTAGGACTGGGGAGAAGGAGGAGTTGTTTAAAGCTTCTCATGGGAAGCTTGAAAGAGATTTTGGGCAAAATTGAATGCAGGGTACTTTGGGAAAGACCAAAAGATAGAAGGTGGACTTGGGAGGAATACTCAGAAAGAAAGGATAAGTAAGTCTGGCTAATTGATACACTTGTCTGACTAGGTGCTGTACTAGATTCCTTTTTGCCCCTCCAACATCATTCTGAGCTGTGGAGTGTCAATATTAAAAACAGTAACTATACATTATTTTGTTAGCACATACTCTGCACAGAGATTGTACAAACTTACCATCTTTCGCAGGGGTATTTCCTGCAAAAGATCAAAAGCACTGTCAGTCAGTGCATAGCCCCTGGGTTACAAAGTATTTCTGGTAACACAATCTACGAGCTTGAACCCATGTCTTCCTCCAAGGGATCTTGGGCTGCAAAATGATACTTTAAATGGCCAAGCAGAGAACAGATCCAAACAGCTCTTGGTTTTTCTAATAATCTTTCAAGAAAAAAAAGAAAGGAAGAAAGGAAGAAAGGAAAAAAAAAAAGGGGGGGGAGAAAGGGGGGAAGGAAGGAAGGAAGGAAGGAAGGAAGGAAGGAAGGAAGGAAGGAAGGAAGGAAGGAAGGAAGGAAGGAAGGGAAAAAGAAAAAAGAAAAAAGAAAAAAGAAAAAGAAAAAGAAAAAGAAAAAGAAAAAGAAAAAGAAAAAGAAAAAGAAAAAGAAAAAGAAAAAGAAAAAGAAAAAGAAAAAGAAAAAGAAAAAGAAAAAGAAAAAGAAAAAAGAGCTTTTACTAAAATTCCTTTGTGACTGCTTGAAAATAGAGGCAGTTGATAAAAATCACTCTTTAACCACCTTTACAGTGGTGTTGCTCTCGCAGCAGATCCAGTAGATGACAGAGCCATAGAGATTCTTGCCAATATGAACTTAAATGGAAGACACATGCAATCTTACAAACTGACTTCTGAGATCCTGCATTAGAGGTTGAATGTGGCATAGACATTAGTTTTTTACTACTTTGTACACCATAACTCTTACCTTCAGAATTATCAGGAACGAGTAACCCTAAAGAGGAAGTAAAGAAGAACAGAGATTTATGTTCTTATTCCTATGTCCACCCAAACAAAAAAAAAATTAGTTGAAAAATTTAATGTGCTTATTTCAGTTGACCACCCAGGATGGATTCTCAGCTCCAGGAGTAATTAATAGAATCATAGAATGTCCTGAGCTGGAAGAAACCCACAGGGTTCAGCCCTTTTTGACTGCTAAGACAGACCATTCACTCAAATTCAACTTACTACTAACCAAAGCTCCCAGAATCCATCTCTCCTCTTCTCCTTTCTTTTGATCTGACTTTGGAGAGAAGAGCTGTCTCCTTGAGTTGCCCTTTGATGGCAAATGGATGTGTGGGCCTAGATTCACTTTCCCTTACAAAGATATTTAGAGACTTTGTGTGTGCTAGGGATACACAGACAGCTGCACAGATCTGCTTGGAAGACATGCAGTATCTTACGACACCTGAAATGACATTCATGTTTGTATTTCTGCAAATGTGTCCTGGATATTGGTGATGACAGTATCTTATTTCAGTCTGAAATTAGAGCAAGACGCACACCCCAAAACTTGTAAAATCTCTCATGCTCTCAATTTAATTCATTACTTACAGCATCTGGGAATCACATTTGGGTCACATCCCATGATCCCATATAAAACCGACTGCAGCTCTGAAATGCATACTCCAAACAGATACACAAGCAAGCACTAACGAAGACATCTGTAATCATCAACATTTACTCTACTCTAACCTACACTTTACCTTTTTCAGGTTCTCTTTCAGGATCCTTTGAACGACAACCTGAAAAAAAAAAAGAAAAAAAAAAAAAAAAGAGAGAGAGAGCATGAAAACTCCACAGTGGATGTGAAAGCTTAAACGTTAAATTTTCCATAAAATATTGGCGTCTTGAAGTTTTGGGTTTGGACAGCTTGATTCAAACAAATCAAGAAGGAGGTGTTACTGAATGGAAATCAATGTAGTTGTACTCTCTTCTTGTTCCTTTTCCCTCTCATCAGGAAGCTGAAGCCATTAAAAAAAAATAACAAGCACGTTCTGGTGCAGAGGGAGGAGTGCCCTGTAAGCATGTACAATGAGAAATTAGCTTTTCTTTCTTTCTTTTTTTTCTTTCTTTCTTTCTTTTTTTTTTTTTTTTTTTTCTGATTCTCATGGAAACAACAACAAATGAGAACAGTAGAACTGTTGCCTCCTCCAATCCTGCAAAAAAATGTATAATCTTATGGTGAAGGTCAGCACCTCAGAGAAGACCAGTATTGCCAAGATCAGAGACAGGTTTTATGGCATGGACTATGTGGATGAGCTGTACCCAACAGTGATAAGGAAGGACTGGGGAGAATGATTATTGATTCCAGACATCCAAGCATCTTCACACTTTGGCAAGGTATGGTCTAGGTGCTTCACTCTAACCAAGCATTGTCACCTGGATGCCATGTAAATAAGGATGGAATGAGGACAGCAGAACTTCGAGTTATGCTGTAGGACCACATACAAGCTGCAGATATTGGGAGAAAATGCCCGTACCTGAACAGCAGCAATAGTGGATCACAATGATGATGACCATGAGAAGGAGAGTGGAGACTAAAGCAGTGACACCTATGAGGAGGTTCTGGTTAGCTTGAAGCAATGTGGATACATCAAGGATTTCTAGCAGAAAAAAAAAGGAAAAAAGAAAAAAAAGTTAGACTCTTGAATTTAGAAGCCTACAGTGAAGTATTCAGTTGTGATTTTAAAGCAGGATTCAGTCAAAACCCACAGGACTCCCACGTCCTTCTGCAGAAAAGGAGAGGACCTCACATGGCATTAAATGGTTTAGGCAACCAAATTCAGCCTCCCAGTGTGGACAGTGTAGGATGACTCCACATGGAGATAAGAGCAGAGCAAGTAGGTGATTATATTCCCATACTGTTATCTCTTCCAGCACTGAGTGACCCATGGATCTCCCGAGTCACGTTTGTCCGCAGTAACATTTGATAGATTTTGCTTATAGGAACTTACCCAATCCTTTATTTGACTTTGTGTTTTCTTTTGCTCTGCTATACAAAAATAAAACTGCTGTTACCACAGTTATGAGAGGTGGAGCTGGAATGAATTAAGCAGCTAAAGGTGGAGTGAGTAGAAGACAGGGGCTGAACTCTTCATTTCCAGAAGGAAATTACAGCTGAAAGCCATGAACTATTACCAGAACTGGAGAGCATCCCCTAGCGCCTGAATACAGGAATGCAAAAGGCTGCACTGCTTTTTAAAATGTATTTATTTGTTTGTTTGTTTGTTTATAAGAAACTCTCAGAGTTTACAGGGAGGAGGCATTTACCTGCATGAGCGATCTGGAGCAGAAGCATAATGCAGAAGAAACAACTCAGCTCAGGACTGTTCATCTGCCACATTGTTTCCTGCAATGCTTTTAAATCTGACCTGAAAGATAATTTAGAGTGGCAAAACCAAAACCACATGATGAAACACGGAGTCACTGATTCTGTACTATTTCTTGATCTTTCCTGCTGACAGGATTGGTTATGTTTGCACCTGAGTAGCTGACACCTTGCTCGGTTTATGCCTGTTTTTCTGTAACCATCAACTCTTTCACTTTCCTCCTTTCCCTGAGCCTTTATCGCTGAGCACAATGTCCCGTGGTACGTGGCAAACATTTGGTCAGCTCTCTTGGCTTTTTCCTCTTAACATTTTGCCCACCGTAAGCCCTATTACCCTGTGCTGCTTGAGGGGATGAGGTAGAAGTGGGTGGATGAGAGGAAGATGGCTTTAGTTTGCTTTAGTTCACTTTGCTCTAGTCTTCTATCAATTACCAATAAACTACATTAACCTCCCCTACGCTGAGCTGGTACCAGTAGTAACAATAATTAATGCATTCATTTTTTGTCTTCATCTCATCCAATGAGCCTTTTTCCATAGTATTTCCCCCCCCCCCTCCCCAGCTTGTGACTTTTACACAGGGCTGCCAAACATTCATGAGATATTTGCCACATTTTGGAGTGACAGTACAGTTAATTACTAGGTGCCTCTCCTCAGCTGAAGGAATTCAGCACCAGGTCTCAAGATAAAGGCCAAGCATCCCAAATATCAGCTGAACCACAGGTAGAGTCATTTAGATAGATGAATCCCATCTTTAAACCAAATATAACTATTTTAAAAATACGAGTCTAATCCACAGAAGCCAACAAATGGAAATACATATATTTGAAGTTATAGATCAGAAGGAAATAAATTAAAAAAAAAAGATAGAAATGGATATATGAGAATTTACCTGTACAGAAATTGGTGAACTCGTTAATTCAACTGGAACTCTGACTGCACAGTTAAATATTAACAGCACACAGCATAAAAAGAAAGGCAATTATGAATCACATGAAAGAAGGTGGTGCTGTCATCTGTGGCTGTTCTTCCCCATTGGTAGGATTTCGTTCTTTCTCTTTCTGAGCTTTATCAGTTTCCCATTTGCCTTTCCAGGTATATCTAAGTGGCAACAGGACAATTCTGATGTAAAAGACATTCTTTCCAGTTTGCTGTCTTGTTCAGATGCCAGATGCCCACCCAGCTGTTTTCACCCCCCCTCCTCAACAAGACATGGACAATAAGATGAAAAAGATCATGAATTGAGATAAAGGCAAGGAGATCACTTACCAGCTATCACAACAGGTAAAGCAGATTCACTCTGGTGAAAATTCAATTTATCTCAAATTAAAATAGATATGAGTGGTGAGAACCAAAGACAAAATTGAACCAACACTTTTCTTACTTCTGCTGCCCTTTCTGGGCTCAGTTTCACCCTTTTATTCCCAAACCTACTCCTCACTGAGTGGCACAGAACACAGGGAATGAGCCTGTCAATTATTATCTTCTGCTCCTTCTTCCTCACATTTTTCCCTGCTGTGGGACCTTTCCTCACAGTGTGGGTCCTTTCCAGTGGCTGCAGTCCATTAGGATCAACCTACTCCAAACTAAAGTCATCCCCTCCCCTTTATAGTGGCAAGAAAATCCAACACAGCCTGGCTGTTCAACTGATTTCCACTTCATTGAATGTTCTACTCAGTATCTCTACAAGGATATTACATGAGGCAGTATCAAAAACCTATCACCAAGAGCAGGTGAACATCGTCCTCTGCTTTTTCATCTACCAAGTTTGTTACCTCATTGTAGAAGTCTTTCAGATTAATAAAGCATGATTTGCCCTTCACAGAGCCGTGCTGACTGTACTCAATTACATTCTTGTTTTGTTTGGAGGGGTTTCTCCAGCTCCTTCCCAGGGACTGTGATGAAACTTTTTGGCCTGTAGTTGACCTGAGTCTTCCTTCTGCCTTTCTTGAAGTTGGAGTTGATGTTTGCTCTCTACCTTCTCTCCAGACTGATATGAGCTTCCAAAGATGTCAGGCTCCATGGACTTGTGTATGCAATATTACTTTTGAGTACTCTCTAACATGGTTCTCCTCCATCAAGGACAGCGTTTTTTCTCCTCCTTCTTCTCTTCACTTTCTCAAAGAAAATTCAGTTTTGTTTCTAAGGCAGCTAAAAATACTTCATAGAATCATAGAATGGCCTGAGTTGAAAAGAACCACAATGATCATCTAGTTTCAACCTCCCCGTCTTGGGCAGGATTGCCAACCACCAGACCAGGCTGCCCAGAACTACATGCAGCCAGGCCTTGAATGTCTCCAAGGATGGGGCATCCACAGCCTCCTTGGGCAACCTGTTCCAGTGCCTCACCACCCTCTGGGTGAAAAACTTTCTCCTACTATCTAACCTAAATCTCCTCTGTCTTAAAACCATTTAAAACCATTAAAGCCATTCTCCCTTGTCCTGTCACCATCAACCCATGTACACAGTACTTGCTGCATTATATTTCAAGGAAGAAACAGTTGTGAGAGGTAATATTAAGAGGTAAGTCCAATGAAAATCCAAGAACATCTGTATTCAAAGGCATGATCTTCTTCAAAGTCACTCCCATTTCAAACCAAGTTCTCTCAGTGATATCTGCCAAGACTCAAGGACAAAAAGTCTCCATTTACAATGCACCTTGACAAGAAAGTACTGATATTTCAATAAAACAACAGCTGGCCTTCAGGCAGAGCTGCACCGTGAGTTAATCTTTAATGTTTCAGTCTTCATTTCAGTTCCACTGTTCAGAGTTCATTGTTTTTGATCTATAGACTTAAGAGGTGGAGTCCTTTCCTAATTGACAATAGCTGAAATACATTTTTAATTCTGAAATAAGGCTCAGTGTTGATTATAGGCAATGGACATCCAACTCTTCTTCTCTGTAACACCAAAATACCCTTTGCATCTAATTGCAATACAAGGATGCTTCCCTCCTATGGCAGTGAAGACATGGAGGAGACAAGGATGTTAAGTCCAATATTCCAGATCTGATCTTTGTGGTACAAACTAAGTTGGAACATTTAAAGAACACTCAGGGAAACAACGGGGCCAATAATAGAGTGGCAAGATATAGGAAGAAAAAAAAAAAAAAAACACAACAAAACTTTACAGTTTCATAAAGTGTGATGTGGTTTAACTAAATACAAGTTTTCTGCTTCTTCATTCCCAGTATGATGTGTTCACACACTCTACCTTAGGCTATGCAACTTGTTATGATCTGCCCTAAATGAACTGAGGTGTTCTTTCACATGTGGGCACTGAATATTTCCTCTGTGCGTCAATAGTTATTTCATTTGCTTATTTAAGTGTTGAAGCAAAAAAAGAAAGCTTCTAAGAAAAAAAATCCAAGGAAGAAGAGTCTTTAAAAAAGCAAGGTAAGGCAGATGGATGGACTAGATAACTTTGTGGTCTTTTCCAACACTAAAGATTCTGTAGTTCTGTGACCTCCTTCTCTGAGAACCCACTTAAGAGAACCACTCACAACTATCTGTCCTTTATCTGGAGGGAGATTTCCTTCTACTCACAAAGGAAATTATAAAGCACTTATCCTCTCATCTCAACTGAAGAACTTACGATGATGTGAAAAACTGGCAGATCTCTAAGATCGTTCCTGGCTCCAGCACAGGAATATATCAGTTCCTTCCCCTGGCCGTTTCCCCATCAGATGTCTTCAGATCTCTTCTTTTCCAATCTTTCCATCTAGCAAAGGCACCAGGAATGTGACTCTCTGTACAGCTCAGTGCCCTTTTCCCAGGTACCCAATATTTCCACTGCCAAGCCATAACCACCCATGTTCCATCTAGTTCCCTATCAGATTCTGCAAGGAGTCTTACAGATACCAAGCCATTGCTTGCTAGCTAACTCATATTTTATTCTTTCTTATGCAGAAACTGAAAAAAAAAAAAAAGAGAGAATGACTTCAAGTGCAGGTAAAGTAAAATTACTTTCTCCATACTGAGGAAGTCCTATTTCGATTTTCCTAAGCTAATTGAGATGTTCTGTCCCATGTCCCTGGGCAGCTGGAGCGAGACTCTCTGGGACAAAAAGACAATGAATTATGACCTGACTTTTCTCATACTCCTTCAATGGCATGTTCCAGTTCCATGCAGCAGGATACTCCTCCAGTCCTAAAACCATAACAGAAAACTTGCTCCTTTCCTTGTGAGGAACGTGGATACTACATTGGGCATTTTTTTTATCTTTTTTTTTTTTTTTTTTTTTAATCTCAACAGACTACAGAAAAGCTCGAAGATACATGGGTATGTGGACTTGCAATCAGACACCAGGGCTAGACATTAAATCCGGTGTGAAAGCTAGAAATAAGCCTCCTTGTTTCTTTCTGGAACTAACTGGCCAAAACACCACTTTACTGAGCACTTATGGACAAGGGTTGGCACCTCCCCTAAGTCTAGTTACATCAGTGTAAAGTCCCACAGATGAAACTGTATCATCCCTCGCTTGCCAGAAAGCTGGCATCACCCTTGAGCTAGAAGCCTGATATAAGAGTTGGAGTTCCATGTCTATAAAAAACACCAAGTTCTTCTTCTCATAAGGATCCTTATGCCTGGAATTTTCACTCTTTTTTAATTTTTAACTAGAAGCTCCTCCTCTCTCTCCTCGGTTCCCATCACCCCAGATGAAGCATGGAAGAACCCTGAGCTTGCCCTGTCCCCTGACCACAGAACAGTCCATCACAAGCCCCCTGCTAAGGGCCCCATTATTGAGAATCTTCTTCCCATCACGGTGGGCAGGAAGGGCTTTGCTTCTGAGAATCATTACTGGGAGGTGCAGTTGGTGCATGAACAGGACAGGCAGGTGAGAGTGCTGACAGTGAGGGAGAGTCTGAAAGGAGGGGGCTGGGATAATCTTTCTGAAACTGGGATCTGGTCACTGGGGAGGGCAAAAGACTTGTAACGTTCCCAGGAGGGAACTAGGTTTGCTGTTCCTGTGCTTTTGCACTCCATGTTTCTCTCCATTAAACAGAAGACAAAAGGAGAAACAGTGACTTTTCCTGTGGTGCTGAGATGTTTTGCTGACTTCCTGCTAATTTGCTATTCAAGGGAGATCCGAAGCCTTTCCTGCCCAGATTGTGTTAGACTGCCATATATCCATGTTCTTATTCCTGGAAGTCCCTTGCAGTCATTTAGCTGATGTCACTGTTTTTTAAGTGGGAAGGAGTCTTAGTAGAGATTCCAGGTCTCAATTAATGTGGTGCTTGATTTTTGCCTTAAGGTTCTTCCCTTGAGAGAAGCTGCCCTTCCTCTGAGGATACAGTTTAAGTCCAGTACAAAAGAGAAATTTGTTATATGGAGTTTTTCTTGTCTCAGTACACTCAGCTATTATTCCCACCTTCCTAAGCTCCACAAGTGATTAAACCCAGATATCACTATGCTGGAAGTTTGGGAGCATTGGATGTCTGGCTGCTCACACCGTAAATGAATGTCTTGCTCCATTGGTTTTGTTTGTTTGTTTGTTTGTTTGCTTGTTTTTCAGTCAGAAGTCATATCTCATTTTTTCTTTCTGATTTCTGTGCTTCATGCTTTCATTGATATAATACTTCCAAATTTTAAGAGTGGATTCAACACTACTGACACTTCCATCAAGCTGTTGATTTCACTATAAAATCCTCTTATATTTATAAAGCACGACTTACCCTGGGAGAAACCATGCTGACTATTCCTGATATTTTATTCTCCTTTGTGAGCCTCTCCCCTCAGGACTCTGGGATGCATCTCACAAGGACTCATAGACATATGGATATTCAGGTTCCTCAGGTGGCTGCAAATCCAACTTTCACTGAAAGCAGGAGGAGGATCATTCTCCCACTTCCCACCTTCTGAAATGGAAGTTTGAGGATTGTGTCTAGAACAGTCAGTAGTGAAGACTGAGACAAAGAAATTGTTGAGTACCATAGCTTTCTCCTGGTCTGTTGTTACTAACCTGCTTGTATTGCTCACTGATGTGTACGCCCTCCTGGACTTTCCTTTTCAGGTTTACAGCCCTGAAGAAGGCTTTCTTGTTGTTCTTTGCACCCCTCACCAAGTCTAGTTCCAGCTGTGCCTTGGCCTTCCTGCCCCCATACCTACACAACCCAGCACCATCCCTATCCTCCTGCCAGGGCCACTGTTCCTGCATCTTCTTGCTCTCCACTTTGCCCAGCAGGTCCTGCTTCAGCCATGCCACTCTCTTGCTTTCCCTTCCTGACTGCCTGCATTGGGGATGGAGACTCTTATGCACTGAGGAAATTTTTCCAGATCTGCCAGCTCTGCTCTGCTCCCTGTCTGTGAGGGCTGATTGAGGTAGTTTTGTTCACTAACTCCCTGAAGAGCTGCAATTTGTTTTTCCTACAATGAAGTGTCCTGATTTTACATTTTGCTTGTCCAATATCAATCCATTTCCTGGTCTCTACAGCCCAGGCAGCCTCCAATCCTGATGTCTCCGCTCAGTTCACTCATATTGGTGAGCAACATCTCCAGCATTGCACCCCCCTTGGTGGGGCTGTCTATTTAGTGATTCAGGAATTTATTTTCGATACATTTCAGGAGGCTTCTGGGTCACTTACAGCTCGCCATGCTAATTTTCCAGCAGATGTCTGTGTGGCTGAAGTTCCCAAGAGGAGAATTCCCAGTGGAAATAGATCTGAAGAAAGAGACAGGAGATAAATGGGGTGTCAGTTCATCTACGTCCAGGGATTTAACATTTTATGAGAATTGAAAGTGGAAGAATTAAGTAGTTAGCCCAGAATGAAGAGCAGGATTCATTCATCCACAGGGAGGCACCTTACAGGTAAGGTAGGCAAGACTCTGATAAGGCAAAGATCTCAAAGGACACAGCAACACTTGCTAACTGTTAACATTCCTTACGTCTGGACTCAGATTGATAAGGAAATTAGTAATTCATCTTGTCTTCAGATAAAGCACATCAAATATGAAGAGAGTGCTCTAAAGACTCGGTGCAAGCAAGTAACCAAATAAGAGCTCTCTGCACTAGCAGAAGATGCAAAAACTCAAGTGCATTTTTGATAAAAGATCCCCAAACTGCTTTTGGGTTTCATCATAGGTGTTTGGATCACAGTCTGGCCATGACACAATCCAAACCTTTGCCTTTGCTGTCTGTTCATCCGTGCCATACAATAACTGCCCTGAGCTAGTGGACTCAGCGCAGTGGAATTCTGCCTGAAGATTGAGGGCACACTCAATGCTGCTACCAGGCACCTTACAGCACCTTTCATCACAAACCATCTGGAAGATGGACAAACATGAGGGGAATCCTGCCCCACAGATCTCAAGCCCTTCCCAAGCTGAGTGGAAACACTCATCCTGTCTTCATCGTCCAGCCCAGAGCAAAGCAACTGCGGTCATGCCGTGCAAAGAGGTGATGTTTGCAGCTCATCAGCCCTCTGCACTCACACACCTCGATGCTTCTGGTCCCTCAGACTGGAGATGAGCAGCTGCTGCTCTTTCAAATGCTGCTTCAAGCCCAGCTCCACACAAGCAAAGCATCGTCTTTCTGAAGGAGCGGTCGGGTGAATCTTGTGTGGGAGGAAAGTTCTCATTTCTAAACAGATGAGGCATTACTGTGTGCACGAAGCTGTAGTCTGGCCAGACCAGGGAGCACTAAGAAAGGAGATGCAAAAATAGCACAGGCTGATTCTCGTCCTTGAGCACCTCCAGAGATGGGGCATCCACTGCTTCTCTGTGGAGTCTACACCAGTGCCTCACTGCCCCTCATATAGTAGATAACATTTCTCTTTTTCCTATCACTGTCAAACTGTTTAATCAGTTGCTGTCCATCTTGTTTACAAGCTCACATTAAATACAGCCTCCCTGTGTCAGGCAGGATTTCTCTTTTGTACTTTCCCCATCTTGCCTCTGTGCCCTTGCTGCTTTGACTCCATTCTCAGCCCCATCTCACTCTTTAGGGAGCATCTCATCACTGAGAATCCTTGAAGAAACCCAGTGCCTTGAGTGCTGCTACACACTCTTCAGATCTCCAGCAGCCAAAAGCTTCTATGCATTCAGTATTGCTGTTGCTGCTACCAAAAGCAGTTATCACTTCATTTACAATCTGTGCAGGAAAATGAATCTGTGCCTCCGTGAGGAACTCAGCATCTGCCCGTGGAGATGATCAACAGAGGGATAGATGCAATCTGTAGATCCACAAAATGTTGCCATGTGCTGAGAACTTACTCTGTGGTGATCGATGAACCTGTGCTATTTTTGCATCCCCCTTTCTTAGTGCTCTCTGGCCTAGCCAGATTCATCTCAAGACAAGAGGAATTATTAATCTCCTTATCAACCTTGGTCCAGAGGTAAGGAATGTTAATGGGTAGCATGTGTTGCTGTGTCTTTTGAGATCTTCCTTACCAAACCTGCATGACTTATCAACAAGGCTTACAGTTTCACACAATGTCTAGAATTTCAGTTGCTGATTATTTTCAGTCTCCTGGATGGATTCTGCAGATTGGGTCAAATTTTGATTAATCAGCAGAATATAAAATTGTAACATTGACATTACTTAAAAGAATGTAAGTCACTCGCTCAGTGCAAAGAAGAAGATGCTGCTGGAGATGTTGGTGCCTAGGAATAGCACATTGACATAGGATGGATATAGTTGGTTATAATAACTGTCCTGCTACAGAGTAGGAGCAGGGCATCAAAGTCACACCTGGCCCAGTTCGGAGGGTCCTCAGGACACCTTTCATGTTTTCACCTCCAATACCTTCTTGTATGATCGCTGAGCAGCTATCCATTGGTTGGTTATGTATTAGGAAGCAAGAAGGAGAACAAACCCAATCTGTGTGACACAGGCACAGAAGATTTCTTTAGTTTGCCCAGTTGAATCTGGTGTATTCCTTTCTCTCTGAATGCACCCTGAGAGCTCCCATCTGTCCGCAGGGGCTGTGACAGGATCCTTGTGCTTGGGGCTCACAGTGGGTACCAAAACACAGCCAGCCTGGGCATCTTCAGAGCTTCTTCCACCTGAAGCCACAGCAGTAATGCATAACCACAGCTCATCACTTGATGACTTCTTTGATTCAAAACCGTGGTGACATTGATGATGCAGCAAGCAGCACACAGATCTGTGGCTGTGTGCACAGATGTGTGGGTGGAGAGAAGAGCTCATTTGTGGCTGTACCACACCGTTTGTGTATTTGAATGACATATCTTTCTGTTCCAGTTTGGTACATTTCGGACATTTTATTGATATTGTCGGTAGTCCATACATAAGCAAGTCATAAATCTTATTGGCCAGACATAAATTGAGAGCAAACCCCATAAACACAAAGAGCCCCATGTTACACCCCAGGAGCTCTCTGCAAGGAAACACAGTGGCTTTGAGCCAGTCCCAGTGCCCTTGCCACGCTGCAGCCTATAGAGCTCTGCTGTTGGTCATCTGCTTCACAGGAGGCTGGAGGGGAAAGCAAAGCTCTGTTACTGCAGCTGCAGCCTGCAAGCCCTGCACGAGGAGGCTCCAAGTGCACCAGGAGCATCCATGCACACTGGAGAAGCAGGCAGGAGATAGTTAGCAAGAACAAAAGAAAAATAAGAGCAGATTTTGGACAGAACTTGCTTGCTAGATACACTCTTTCTTCTTCATAATTCCCCCTCCACTCTCTTTAAAACACTCAGAAGTATTCTTCCAGCTCTTCAGATGGAACCATTTCTGGAGCTTCTGAGAAGGAAGCACAGAACACAACTTTGGCAGCAGGAACAAGGAGCTGCAGTTCTGCATATCAAGGGGAGGTGTTTGCAGAAGTCAGAGAGGAGAGTGTGATTTGTGGCTAGAAAACCTATCTTATGATTTGCCATTTTTCTGCAAGCAAAGAGAACGTGAGGAAAGGAGATGTGTGAGAAAATGAGATCTCTGGGCAAAGTATCACTTTGGTTCCAATGGGAAAGGGCCCCAACTCACCTTGTCCCTTTTAAAATGAGCAATGGTGGCATCTGTGGGGGAAAAAAAAAAAAGAAAGAAAAGAAACAAAAACCAAAAAAAAAAAAAAAAAAAAGAGTGCTCGGCACTCATTTGGGAAGAGGGAAGACCCACCACTGGTTTGGGCAGCAGATGACAGACTCCGGACTGACTGCCCAACCCCATTTGCCCTGTCTGTGCAAGAAGATTTGGAGGAGCAGAGATGATGGGCTTTGGGGGCAGTTTCCCATCATTTGAGGCATTTTCTGCATTTACGCAGCAAATTTCAGCCTGCTGCTCTGCAATGAAATTGGAGCTGCAAACAGAGCAAGGTGCATGTGTGGTGGGCTTACATCCCCTGTCCCCAACCACAGCATCCTCCCTTGTGGCTGTCCATGCTTGTTGAGCCATCACTGAGATATTTCCCCACCACTGTCTGTGTACGCAGCCACATCCTCCAGTGTGGGGCTGTGCTTTGGGCTGTGCTTGAAACAAACACCATAGTGAGGGGAACTGAAGAAAGGAGAACAGCAGAGTCTGAAGTGTGAGACCTGCCATGCAAGTGGGATTTGTCACTGTGAACGCTGAGACAAAAGCACCGTTGAGATATTGTCCCTTGCCTTTCTGCTCACCTTTGGCATCTCTCCCCGCAGCCACCTGTAAGAAAAACAGTCTCACATCAAAGCTGTGGCAGTCTCATGGATCCCCCACAGTTCCCTCAAGTCCTCACCTTTCCTAATGGTCCAGAAGCTGGCTGCAGACAGGAAGAGGGTGACAGCAACCAATACCACATGAATGACTATGGGGTTCAGAGGAGAGTTGGGGTTTGGGGACACAGAGGGTGATAGGGTCAGATGGGAGTGATGCAGGAGTTGGGGTGAAACAGCGACATAACGATGGGTTGGGAAAAGAGGGGAAGGATAGGGAAAAGGTGCAGGGGTAGGTTCAGCAGGAGCCAAGGAGAGTCCCTCACCTGGGGGTGCAGCTCGTGCTGTGTGATCAGACACAAGACCTGGAGGGACAAACGGATGAGCTGAGTGTTGCCCACATGCTCACCTCTGCATGGACACAGCTCCTGAGTGCACTGGTATGGGACAGGGAGTGCATGCACTGGCAGGTGCCCACTGAGCCAGCTCTGTCCCCTGAGACATGTGGGCTGACATGGGGTCTCCGCCATCCTGAAGATCAATTATCTGAACTATGGTGAATTCAGAAATGCATGGCAGAGATGAAAATGTGCATTTTATGATACTGCAGCACAACTCTATTCTTTCCTTGGCCTTGGGCATAAGAAAGGACTAGCATGATGCTCTGTCTCAATGGGATGGCAGCGTCCCACCTGCAAGACTGCATCCTGCATCTCCCCCTGCCACCATCCAAAGGCACTTTTTGGTGGTTTTGTTGCAGGTGGAGACGCACAAATCCCAGTGCACACCAACTTAGGGCCATCCCCACACAATGGCCACAACATCACCTAGTTGCTGCATAGGAAATGAAACAAAAAAGAACAACCTCACTCCTGGAAATCACCCCAGTTTCTTTTCTGTATTGTCAAAATTTTTTTGGAATAAGCCTTGGAGCATCCTTGCCCAGGAAAGCAACCATGCCCAAACCCTGCACCTCCTTTATGTTCCTGGCCACTGCAGAACACTATTTCTGCAGCGTAAGATTGAGACACAAAACTTTCCAGAGCCATACTCTCTCTATGGCATCTCGCTGCACATGGGACATCCATGTGCTGTTAATTATCCCCATCCCCTGTGTCCCCACCACCCTGGTGTCATGTCCCACCTGTGACATGCAGGTCCCGGGGGGCACTGAGGACAGAGCTCCTCAGCCAGTTTTTCTCGTTCCTCTGCTCGTACAAACACTTGTATGTCCCGCTGCTTCCCTCAGTGATGCTCAGCAGCATGGAGTAGCTGACCGTGTTCTCTTTGGCTTTCCTGCTGCGCACCTTCAACCCATCCTTGCAGAAGACAATTCGGGTAGCAGGAAACTGTTTCTGGAGAACACATTGAGCCAGGACAACGTCCCCTTCCTGAGCTCTTGAACTGTTAAGGAACAGGACTGGAGCCTGGAGAGTACCTGGAGAGATGGCACAGGGATTCCGCCAGCATCAGTAGTTGAAAAACACCTTGTATCCCAAGGCACAGACAAACAGCACTCCAGTGGTGGACACTGGGAATTCATTGGGAAAGATTCCTTTCTCTCTTCCCATCTCCTCCCCCACGATGTCTTCACTTTCGGGACCCATTCTCACACTCACCACCAGCCCTGGAGCTGCAGATCTCTTGCTTGCACACACCAGTACCTGCACCATGGGACGGAGAGGGTTTTATTTAGAGGGACAATGTCCTGCTCACCCACATCTACCTGCCCATGTCCCCACTCTTCAGCAGACACCACTCCACCAATTTATCCCCTTGCTGTATCCACTGACTCCATTTGAACAAGCCCAAATCCATTTTGGATGGGTTTTCTTTTCCAGATGCAGCCTCCTCAACCTTAAAATCACACAGCACTCCTGAATTGTGCTTTTGGTGCCAGTCTCCATCCCACACGTCCTCCATCTCCACCCTCAGCACCATCCCAAGCCTCTTTGTGGTGGGCTTCCTGCTCCAGGTAGGGTTCCCCAATACCCAAAGCATCCCCAACTCACCGAACACTAGCAGCAGGATGGCAGGGACACGAGCACATGGCATGCTCCATGCTAAATGCCCCCACATCTTCTGCAGATCGCTCCTCACAGCACCCGCTTTGCAGTGAGCGGGGTGCAGATGGTCACAGGTCTGTGTTGTGAGCCTAGGACACGTCCTGTGGTGTTTCTGAGCTGACGGAGAGTTACCCACAGCGACAGCCTGTGATGCAGCCCATGATGCATCTGTTGTGTCTGCAAAGCCCCCGCTTCTATTTTGGGACACACAGAGACCTTAGCAGGGGTCGTGCTTCCTGTTTTTTGAGAGGACGAAACTTCTCCCTTCTCCCTCTTTTCCCCACCTCCTCTTGCTGAGCATGACCTCATTCTGTATGTGGCATCCGTTTTGGCTCTTTCTGTCAGCTGTCTTGTCTCTGTCCCAACTTCCAAACTCCTGTTCATCTCCAGCCCACCAAAGAGTCATTAAACAGTTGTGCTTGGCTTGAAAGAGACCTTAAAGGTCGTGGTATCAGTCATGCAATCATAACAACTAACTAACTAACAAAAAAATAGTAGAACACACAGTTAAAGAATCAGACACCATACTGCCAGAATTTAGCAGCTCACTGGTTGGGTTTGAGTTGAGAATGGCCTCAGCTCCTTTTGTCCAGTCCAGAATGGGGAGGGGAGGGATGTGGAGGGAGCGGAGGGGCGGGGTGAATCAGTGCCTAGTGCATGTTTGGTAGCAGGGAGACCCACCCTGACGAGGGTTGGCACTACCTGTGTCTGGAATGAATCCCAGCCCCATTTCTGCTCCCTTTCCTCTCCCCTTTGCAGCAAGATGCCTTGGAGCGGAGACGCTCAACAGGGGAAAGGAGAGAAAGGAAATGCAGTGCCTGGAGTGTGAGATCCTGACCCAACCCCATGGCAATCTCTCATCTTCCAAGCCTTCAGGGGCCATTGGTGATATTCCCATGGAGAAATGCTTCCTTCTCCTACCCCTTGGCAATCCCTTTTTGTCATAGGAAATCCCAGACATAATGCTGCCCTGCACAAGGAGCACCCCAGGGACACATCCCCCAGCTTTTCCACAAGCACTCAGCTTTGCCACTAGTGACACTGCCATGACTGTGGCTTCCACCCAGGTGTGTGGGTCAGGGCATGGGCTGCTGGGATGGGGACACTGGGCAGTGAGGAGGACATTGATGTGTGACGGGGTTCCCTGGAGCACAGGGTTAATCCTTCATCTGTTGATTCTGTGCTTCATACCTACCTGATTTCCACAGTCATAGAATCACAGAATTCTTAGAGTTGGAAGGAACCTCTGGAGGCCATCTAGTTCAACTCTCCTGCAGTGAACATGACATCACAGATCAAGTTGTCCAGGATCTTATCCTGCCTTGCCTTGAAAGTCTCCAGGAACGGGGCATCAACCCGATCTCCAGGTAATCTGCCCAAGACACTGGTCTTTATGCTAAGAAGAATATCAGTTATTTTCAATTAGATCCTGATGGAACCTTGGAGTAAAAACACTTTGTAGAATAATTATGGCTTCAAATTAGACAATTAAGAATTAAGACTGGGAAAACCAGTCTCAGTTGATCTGACGCCCATAGGACAAGTACTTCTCATTCACAAAACACCATTGAGTTTTTATCTGTGAGTATGTACCTGTGCCCACAAATAAGACAATTGTATTCATACTCAGTTGATAATCTGATCCAACTCATCCAACAGGCTACTCTCCCCATAAACAGTGATGGTGAAGTAAGAATGTAGAGCCCCAAAAGCTGGAAGAGAAAACACTGCAACTGGTTTTACTGGACCTTCTGTTCCTAATATGTTTGGCATCAGAGTGAGAGGAGTACTTTATCCTCAGCTAGTGACAGCTAACAGTAGGAGATGCAGTCAGTGAGACACCAAAAGACAGGTGATATGGAATGTCAAACTCTCCATTTGAAAAAATGCATTCTCTTACTTCTGATTTTCATAACGCTGGCTTTAAGATCCTGCTACAGAACACAAGCATAAATGTAGAGAGTAAGCCTGGTACAAGATGTTTGAAGTTCAGATTTTCGGCTTAGAAAGGACATGCTAGCTAGAATCTCATACAAAAGAACAATAATTAAAGAAATGAGAGCTGGTCATGCAAAGTAGGCAACAACACAGGAATTTGTTACCACATCTCCTGTGGATGTTTAAATTCAGCCTCTGATATTTCTTCTACTCCAACCAGAATTAGAGTGCTATGCAGGGTGGAATCGCATCATAATCCTATTTCCAAGGAGTTATCAATTGCCTTCACTTGATGTTCTGTTCAGTGCTCAGTGCTTCACCTGCTCGGAGAACTAAGGAAATCTCCTGTGCCTCTGTGTCACAGAGGTTGTGTTGGTTCTGTCACCACGTCAGCAACTGATTAAACAGCAGAACAAAAGTGAAAATGAAAGCAAAGCCAGCAGTGGGCTGCACACACCCTAGGGTCTGATTCTGTAGACTTTGCAGGCTGTGTTTTTGGTTCTCAAGGACTCTGTATGGTCTGTGGGTTTCCTTATCCCTTGGACAGTCCCATAGCAGCTACATGACTTCTATGTGGGTCCCAATTGTCCCCATCCATCCCTCGTGTGCCCATCACATCAATACCTCCTTATCAAAACCCGATGTTCGTATCACCCCGCTCTGACCCTTTCACACTCCTAAAACCCCAAAACTCCCCTCTGTCCCCATCTCCCCATTCTGTCCCCAGTGCCCCACACTCTGCCTGATTCCACAGTCATTTCAGTGACATCACTGGCTTTCACCTTCCTCCTGTCTGCAGCTGCCTTCTGGACCATCAAGAAAGGTGAAGGCTTTGGGAACTGGGTGGGAAATTCAGGAGGCTGTCACAGCTCTGATGTGGGACTCTGCTCCTTGCAGGTACCTGCGGAGAGAGATGCCATAGGTGAGCAGTAAGAGGCTGGGAGGGGATGTTTGAGTGCAGCTAGGACTCTAGGGGGCTGCTTGTGCAGGGCAGCATTATCTGTGGGATATCATAAGAAGGGATTGCCACTGGATTGGAGAAGGAAGCATTTACTCACAGGATCATTTGCAATAGCACGTGGGTGCATGGAGGATGAGAGATTGATGTGGGGTTGGATCAAGCACAGTGCCCAGTGCAAGGAGGCATCATTCAGTGAATATCAATCCTGGACACTTCCCAGCAAGCACACCCCAAATCCATTTCCCTTTCCTCCCCAGGCAGCAGCACATTCCCAGCCAGCAGATGGAAAACACCGACTACGGAGAAATCCAATGTGAGTGCTGGACAAGCCCAGACTGCAGGGATCCCTTTCCCTTGGACTTGCATTTGCCATCCCACCGGTTCCTTTCCTGATGGGACATACAAAACTAGTCATCAAGGGACAATTTCTCCATGCTGCTTTCATCCCGGTGCTCATGGTGACAAATCCCACACGCACAGCTTGTCTCACACTTCAGACTCTGCTTTCTTCATTTCTCTTCCCTGTGGTGTTTGTTTCAAGCCCAGCCCAAAGCACAGCCCCACACTGGAGGATGTGGCTGCGTACACAGACAGTGGTGGGGAAATATCTCAGTGATGGCTCAACAAGCACGGACAGCCACAAGGGGAGGATGCTGTGGTTGGGGACAGGGGATGTAAGCCCACCACGCATGTGCCTTGCTCTGTTTGCAGCTCCAATTTCATTGCAGAGCAGCAGGCTGAAATTTGCTGCATAAATGTAGAAAATGCCTCAAATGATGGGAAACTGCCCCAAAGCCCATCATCTCTGCTCCTCCAAATCTTCTTGCACAGACAGGGCAGATGGGATTGGGCAGCCAGTCCAAATCTGCTGCCCAAACCAGTGGTGGGTCTCCCCACTTCCCAAATGAATACTGAGCACTCGTGTGTTTTTTCCCCCACAGATGCCACCATCTCCGACTTTTGAAGGGACAAGGTGAGTTGAGTCCCTTTTCCCAGGAACAAAAGTGAAACATTCCACAGACATAATATTTTTTGTCTCACGCATCTCTTAGTCTTACGTTCTCTTTACTTGCAGAAAAATGGCAAATCATGAGATACGTTTTCTAGCCACAAATCACACTCTCTTCTCTGACTTCTGCAAACACCTCCCCTTGATATGCAGTACTGCAGCCCCTTGTTGCTGCTGCCAAAGTTGTGTGCTTCCTTCTCAGAAGCTCCAGAAATTGTTCCATCTGAAGAGCTGGAAGAATACTTCTGAGTGTTTTAAAGAGTGTGGAGGGGGAATAATGAAGAAGAAAGAGTGTATCTAGCAAGCAAGTTCTGTCCGAAATCTGCTCTTATTTTTCTTTTGTTCTTGCTAACTATCTCCTGACTGTTTTTCCAGTGTGCATGGATCCTTCTGGTGCACTTGGAGCCTCCTCGTGCAGGGCTTGCAGGCTGTAGCTGCAGTAACAGAGCTTTGCTTTCCCCTCCAGCCTCCTGTGAAGCAGATGACCAACAGCAGAGCTCTATAGGCTGCAGCGTGGCAAGGGCACTGGGACTGGCTCAAAGCCACTGTGTTTCCCTGCAGAGAGCTCCTGGGGTGTAACATGGGGCTCTTTGTATTTATGGGGTTTGCTCTCAATTTATGTCTGGCCAATAAGATTTATGACTTGCTTATGTATGGACTACTGACAATATCAATAAAATGTCCGAAATGTACCAAACTGGAACAGAAAGATATGTCATTCAAATACACAAACGGTGTGGTACAGCCACAAATGAGCTCTTCTCTTCACCCACACATCTGTGCACACAGCCACAGATCTGTGTGCTGCTTGCTGCATCATCAATCTCACCACGGTTTTGAATCAAAGAAATCATCAAGTGATGAGCTGTGGTTATGCATTACTGCTGTGGCTTCAGGTGGAAAAAGCTCTGAAGATGCCCAGGCTGGCTGTGTTTTGGTACCCACTGTGAGCCCCGAGCACAAGGATCCTGTCACAGCCCCTGCGGACAGATGGGAGCTCTCAGGGTGCATTCAGAGAGAAGAAGGACACCTGATTCATTCAGTTTGTGGGGGAATCTCGTGCTTTTATTGATAAGTGACACTTCTGCTCTGCTTTCGCAGCTGTTCTTGCAGAGAAAGGCATGGATTGCCTCTCACTTTCTGACATTCTGTCTTATGTACAAACTGCAGAGACCTTCAAAACACAAACAAGGAATTACAGTGGTCCCAAAGCCGCTCAGCATCCCCCCGTGGGGTCAGGGCAGGAGGGGAACTGCAGCCAGAGCACCACCACATCTGGGTTTGCATTTCCCCTCCAAAGCCTTGCCTTCTGTGGGCAAAAAAATGCACGCTCAACTGCAGGCCTCTGCAAGAGCACAACTCACCTTCATTTAATCCTCATTTAATCCACGTTGGCATCTGCAGGGAGATCCAGAATGAGTGCCCAGCCATCAGCAGGGGAGAGACCTTCCCCAGCCACCAGCACAACTGCACCCATGGGCTTCCTATGCCAAAATCATCACCCTTACAACTTCCAACAGTGGCTCCTGAGGTCTGCCTTGCAGCCCCGAGATAATGCCCTGTGTTAGGTGCCAGGTTTTGCTTCTGCGTTATACTGGTTGGAGGCTGCTCTGCTGGTGTGAATTGTCCCAGTTCTCACCCCAAAAAAAGTGCTCTGAACTGTTGCATTTCCCCTTAAACATTGTCCACTCAGAGCTGAGATTGACAGTGAAACTGTCCTTATTTCATGGCAGTGTCAGTAAAGGGAATGGAGACTTTGCAGCAGGGTGAAGAAAACCAGGCCATATTTGTCAGGGAGGTTTAGAGAGAATCTACCTGGGTGGGACTGGGAGTATATCCTGAGAAATTAACTTTATCTGCTGGGATTGTCATGTGCATATGGAGACAATATTGACATAAAACAGCGCGTATGTGATCATCTCTGCATTGTCCTTGGTGCCTGGAGGGGAAGGGTGCACAGGGACTGGCACTTACAGTAAGAATCGTGGTCAGCAGAAGATTCCTCAGCTCTACCAGCACTATGGAGAGAGCCAGAGAAAGCAGAGAGAAAAGGCACTGAGGTTCCATACGGGGGCCATTGGAGATATTCCCATGGGAACTGCTTTGTTCTCCAACCCCATCACCATCCCTCATCTACACAGGTGAATCCACGGACAAAACTGACATTGCACAAGGAGCAGCACCCCAGGCTCCCTGATGCCCACAAATCCTGCAGGCCAGCCCCAAACTGCTCACCTTCGGCATATCCTCCTGCAGGCACCTGCAAGAAGAAGCGTCCCACATCAGAGCTGTGATGGCCCCATGGTTCCCCCCTACTTCCCACAAGACTTCACCTTTCTTGATGGTCCAGTATGTGCCTGCAGAAAGGAGGAGGGTGAGAGCCACCAGTGCCACCGTAATGACTGTAGGGTCCGGCAGGATTTTGGGATCTGGGAACAGAGTGGAGGGATGGGGACTAGAGAGAGGAGCTTTGGGATTGTTGGAGGGTGGTGCAGCCAGAGGGGAGTGGTGAGGACATGGGAGTGTGATGAGCATGTAGTGATGGGACTGGAGAAAGAGGGAAGGGGAAGATTGGGATGCATGGGGGCAGCAAGAGTAGAGGTGAAAGCCTCACCAGCAGTTGCTGTCCCCTCTGTGGAACTGGACAAGTTGCCTGTTGGGACAAATGGATGGGCTGAGTATCCCCTGAACTCTCACCTCTGCATGAACACGGCTGCTGAGTGCATTGGTATGGGGCAGAGCATGAAGACATGGGCAGGTGCCCACAGTGTCAGCTCTGTATCCTGGAACACCTGGACTGATGTGGGTTCTTCTGGATATCAATTATTTAAACTATGGTGGATTAAGAAATGCATGGCAGAGCTACTGTGCATTGTATGACACTACAGCACAACCTCTTCCTTCATTGAATTTGGGGATATTAAAGGGCTAGTACATTGCTCTGCCTAGATGGTATGGCAGCATCACATTTACAAGACTGCATCCTGTGTTTCCCATCCTGCCGTCATCTCAAGGCTCTTTTTGGTGGCTTTGTTGCAGGTGGGGGCACCCAGATCCCAAAGCACACCAACATCTGGCCATCCCCACACTGTGACCACACAATCATCATGTTGCTGAGTAGAATCTCACACAGTAAGGAACAATCTCACTCCTGGAAATCACCCCAATTTCCCTTCCTTATGCTTATAAAGATATTGCAGTAATCCTTGAAGCATCCTTACCCAGGCTTTAAAGGCTCCATGACCATCCCCTATCTTTGCTTCCTGTGCCTGTGCACTGCAAAACTCCATTTCTGCAGCGTGGGATGGAGAAGGGAAACCTTCCAGAGCCATCACCTCTCTATAGCATCTCTTGCTGCACATGGAACATCCATGTGGTGTTATGTCTAACCGTACCCTGCATCCCCACCACCCTGGTGTCATTTCCCACCTGTGACATGCAGGTCCCATGGAGGACTGAGGGCAGAACTCAGCCAGCTTTTCCCACTCCTCTGCTGGTACAAACATGCATATGTCCCACTGCTTCTCGCAGAGATGTTCATCTGAATGGAGTAGATGACCATGTCCTCTTGGGCCTTCATGCTGCGCACCTCCAACCCATCCTTGCAGAAGACAAATCGGGTAGCAGGAACCATCTTCTGAAGAGCACATTGAAATAGAACGACTTCCCCTTCCTCAGCTCTGCAAGTGTTAAGGAACAGGACTGGGGCCTGGAGAGTACCTGAAGAAATGGCACAGGCATTCAATCACCAGAGTCAATATTTGAAAAACACATTCTATGCCAAGGCACAGACAATCTGCTCTCGAGGGATGGATATTGGGAATTCATGGGGAAGAATGATGACTTTCTCTCTTCCCATCTCCTCCCCCACGATGTTTTCATTTTCTGGACCCATTCTCACACTCACCACCAGCCCTGGAGCTGCAGATGTCCTGGGTGCTCACACCAGTACCTGCACCATGGGACAGAGAAGGTTTTGTTTGGAGGGACAATGTCCTGCTCACCCACATCTACCTGCCCATGTCCCCACTGCAGAATAGGCACCATCCAACCTGCACGCCCTCGTGCTGTTCCTCTTCTGTGTTTCTGAGCAAGATCAGATCCATTTGTGATGCATGTGCTGCTTCAAGTACAGTTCCCTATCTTTCTAAAGCACACAGCATTCCTAACTTACGTATTTTTGAAACGTCTCCATCCTGCACCCACTCTACCACTGCACTCAGCACCCTCCCAAGCCTCGTCCTGGTGGATTTCCTGCTCTAGGCAGGGTTTCCTGCTCCCCACACCGTCCCCAGCTCACCGACCACCAGCATCAGGAGTGCAGGGACGCGAGGACACGGCGTGGCCCATCCCGCCTGCCCCCACATCGTTTGGAGATCTCTGCTCACGGCGCCTGCTTTGCTGTGAGCAGGATGCAGATGGTCACAGGTCTGCGCACTGACCTTATCACCTGTCCTGTGGTATTTCTGCAGCCGACAGAGAGTTACCCACAGCGAGAGACTGTGATGCAGCCCATGATGCATCTGTTGTTTCTGTAGAGCCTCAGATTTTATTTGGGACGTCAGACACCTCAACATGGTCTGCGTTTCCTGTTTCTTGAAGGGAGAAAACTTCTCCTTCTCCCTCTTTTTTCCACATCTTCTTGCAGATCATGGCCTCATTTTGCATCCAGAGTCTCTTTGGGTCAGCTCACCTCCTTGCTCTGTCTTCTTCCAACCTCCTGACCATCTCCAGTCTATCACAGAGTCATAAAAGAGAATGGTTTGATTTGGAAGGGACTTAAAGATAATACAGTTAACCACAGAATCCTATGGCCCCATCCAACCCATCCTTGAGCACCTCCAGAGATGAGGCATGCACTGCTTCTCTGGGCAGCCTGTGCCAGTGCCTCAACAACCTCTGAATCACTAATATCCTCCTGATAACTAACCTTAATCACTCTGCCTTTAGTGGAAACCTTTCTCTTTATCCTATCACTATCAAGTTGTGCAATCAGTTGCTGTTCATCTGTTTACAAGCTCCCTTTAAATACAGCCTCCCCATGTCAGGCGGGATTTCTCTTTTGTACTTTCCCCATCTTGCCTCTGTGCCCTTGCTCCTTTGACTCCATTCTCAGCCCCAACTTACTCTTTAGGCAGTATCTCAGTAGTGAGAAGCCCAGGAGAAACCCAATGCCTTCAGTGCTGCTACACTCTCCTCAACATCTTCAGAGCTTCACCAGCTGAATGATTGTTTGCACTCAGTATTACAGTTGCTGTCACTACAAGCAGTTATCCCTTCATTTGCAGTCTGTGCAGGAAAATGAATCTGTGCCTCTCCCCACACCTCTGTTGGAAACTCAGCCACTGGGAGCTCTGGCCCTGCATCAGCCCGTGGAGATGATCAACAGAGGGCCAGACACAATCTGTAGACCCACAGAACGTTGCCATGTGCTGAGAACTCACTCTGTGGTGAGCGACGAACCTCCTGCACGCTCAGAATCAGCCTGTGCTATTTTTGTATCCCTCTTTCTTAGTACTCTTATTTAGTGAACCTGCCTACCTAACCTGCAAGACATACAGTTTCACACAGTGCCTAGAATTCTCGGTTTCTGAGTCTTTTCAGTCTCCTGGATGGACTCTGCAGCTTGTGTCAATTTTTGATCAATCAGTAGAACATAAAATTGCAACACAGACTTTACATAAACGGATGTGAGTCACTTGCTCAGTGCAAAGATGCTGCTGGAGATGATGGTGCCCGTGAACAGCACGGTGACATGGGATGGAGATGGTTGGTTATAATAACTGTCCTGCCAGGGGGCAGGAGTATCATATACATATATATCAGAGTCACACCTGCCCCAAATCGTGGGACCTCCGGGCACCTTTCATGGTTTTGTCTCCAATACCTTCTTGTATGATCTCTGAGCAATGATCCAGTGGTTGGGTATGCATTAGGAAACAAGAAGCAATTTATTTCACAGACAGTAGCAAAGATTTTTTTAAACATCTGCCTACTTCTTTACCTTTGTGTACATTGGCTTTTCAACTTATGCATCACGCAGTGGAAACATTCCATCTATCCGAGATACATTCGTGCAATATAGCTTCTTCACTCACCTACCTCAGCTCAGGTCACAGAGGTTACTTATTTTTCCTCATTAGACACAGGAGGGCTTGAGTGTGATAAGCCCTGATGCACACATCTGTGAATATACAGGGCTTCTCTGGCCATGTGTGGACAAATTTCAATGTCATTTTGAGGAATTGGAGATCTGCATAGAAATCGTGCAACTGCCATGAGATTGTCCAAGAGATGAGGAAACCTGAAAACTATATGGGGCCTTTTACAAACAAACACACAGCTTTCAAAGTGTTCCCAAAGAATGGGACCCCTGGGAGGTGTGCAGCCCACTGCTGGGTTTGCTTTCATTTTCACTTCTGTTCCGCTGTTTAATCAGACAATGACGTGGTGACAGAACAAAGCCAGTCTGTGACACAGAGGCACAGAAGATTTCCTTAGTTTTCCCAGTTGAATCCGATGTACTTCTCTCTGAATGCACCCTGAGAGTGACATTCTGTGCACAGGAGCTGTGACAGAATCCTTGTGCTTGAGGCTCACGGTGGGTACCAAAACACAGCCAGCCTGGCATCTTCAGAGCTTCTTCCACCTGAAGCCACAGCAGAAATGCATAACCACAGCTCATCACCTGATGATTTCTTTGATTCAAAACCGTGGTGAGATTGATGATGTAACGAAGTGCAGTTTGTGTATTTGCATGACATATCTTTCTGTTCCAATTTGGTGTCTCTCTGATATTTTATTGATATTGTAGGCGTTATGTACATAAGCAAGTCATAAATCTTATTTTGCTAGACGTAACATGAGAGGAAACCCCATAAACACAAAGAGCCCCACATTACACCCCAGCAGCCCTCTGCAAGGAAACACAGTGGCTGCAACACAGGCCCGGTGCCCTTGCCACACTGCAGCCTGTAGAGCTCTGCTGTTGGTCATCTGCTTCACAGGGGGCTGGAGGGGAAAGGAAAGCCCACTGATTGCAGCTACAGCCTGCAAGCCCTGCACGAGGAGACTTCAGGTGCACCAGAAGGAGCCATGCACACTGGAGAAGCAGGCAGGAGACAGTTTGCAAAAATAAGAGCAGATGTGGGGCAGCACTTGCTTGCTAGATTGCCTCTTTCCTCTTCAGAATTGTTGGCGAGATTTTCTCCTTCCGCTTTCTTTAAAATATTCAGAAATGTTCTTCCAGCTCCTTAAATAGAACCACTTCTGGAGCTTCTGAGAAGGAACCACGCAATTTTGGCAGCAGCAACAAGGGGCTGCAGTTCTGCACATCAAGGGGAGGTGTTTGCAGAAGTCAGAGAGGAGAGTGTGATCTGTGGCTAGAAAATGTATCTCATGATTTCCCATTTTTCTGCAAGCAAAGAGAACGTAAGACAAGGAGATGCATGAGAAGGTGTACAAACAATAACATCACATGTCTGGGGAACATATCACTTCAATTCCAGTGGGAAGGGCCCCAACTCACCTTGTCTCTTTGAAAGTGGACAATGCTGGCATCTGTGCGGGAAAAAAAACACACCATGAATGCTCAGTACCAATGGGAATATGGGAAGGGGGGCAATATGGGAAGGGGGGAGAACCACCACTTGTTTGGGCAGCAGATCCTGGGTTCTGATCTGACTACCCAACCCCATTCTTCCTGTCTGTGCAGGAAGATATGGAGGAGCAGAGATGATGGGCTTTGGGGCATTTTCCTGTTGTTGGAGGCATTTTCTCTCTTTACATGGCACATCTCAGCCTGCTGCTCTGCAGCAAAATTTGAGCTGCAAACAGAGCAAGGCGCATGTGTGGTGGGGTTACATCCCCTGTCCCCAACCACAGCATCCTCCCTTTGCTGCTGCCTGCACTTGCACAGCCATCTCTGAGATATTTCCGCACCACTGTCTGTGTACGCAGCCACATCCTCCAGTGCAGGGCTGAGCTTTGGGCTGGACTTGAAACAAACACCACAGGGAGGAGAAATGAAGAAGGGAGAACAGCAGAGTCTGAAGTGAGAGATCCACCATGCACATGGGATTTGTCACCACAAGCACCGGGACGAAAGCAGCATGGAGAAATTGTCCCTTGATGAATAGTTTTGTATGCCCCATCAGGAAAGGAACCGGTGGGATGGCAAATGAGAGTTCATGGGAAGGGGATGCCCATGGAAAAGGGGTGCCCAGCACTCACACTGGATTTCTCCGTAGTCGGTGTTTTCCATCTGCTGGCTGGGAACATGCTGCTGCCTGGGGAGGACAGGGAAATGGATTTGGGGTGTGTGTTTGCTGGGGAGGGGCCAGAACTGATATTCACTGAATGATGCCTCCTTGCATTGGGCACTGCGTTCGATCCAACCCCATGGCAATCTCTCGTCCACAAGGTGCCCAGGTTCTGTTGGAAATATTCCCATGAGGAAACACTCTCTTCCCCATGAAAACTCCATGAAAATCCCTTATCCTATCTTGGGGAACCCACAGACCATGCTGCCCTGCACAGAGTCTCAGCTGTACCTAAATCCCCCAGTCCTGACCAGACCATTCCTGCTCACCTTCGGCATCTCTCCCTGCAGGCACCTGCAAGAAGAAGTGTCCCACATCAGAGCTGTGACAACCTCATGGATCCCTCTCGCTTCCCACAAGCCCTCACCTTTCTTGATGGTCCAGAAGGTCGCTGCAGAAAGGAGGAGGGTGACAGTCACCAATACCACTGCAGTGACTGTGGAGGCCTGCTGGTTGTTGGGGTCTGGGGACAGAGTGCAGGGATGGGGACAGAGAGCTTGGGGTTGATGGAGTGTGGAGGAGTCCAAGGGGGGTGATGTGGACGTTGGGGTGTGCTGGGGATGTAATGACAGGATGGGGACAAAGGAGAGTGAAGGGGAAGATTGGAATGGATGGGGACAGCAGGAATAGAGGGGAAAGCCTCACCAGCAGTTGCTGTACCTTCCACGGAGCTGGACACATTGCCTGTTGAGACAAATGGATGGGCTGAGTATCCCCTGAACTCTCACCTCTGCATGAACACGGCTCCTGAGTGCACTGGTACGGGGCACGGCTGGCAGCCATGGGCAGGAGTCCACTGAGCCAGCTCTGCCCCTGAGACACGTGGAATGACGTGGGTTCTCTCCTACATGGCCATCGATTACTGAAACTGGTGGACTAAGACATGCGTGGCAGAGACGCAGCTGTGCACTGTATGATACTGCAGCATGACTCTCTTCTTTCCTAGACCTCAGGGATAAGAAAGAACTAGCATGTTTCTGTCTAGACGGGATGACACCATCCCACTTGCAAGACTGCGCCGTGCATTTCCCCTCCTGACACCATCTCAAGGCTCTTTTTGGTGGCTTTGTTGCAGCTGGAGACTCCCCGATCCCAAAGCACACTGACATATGTCCATGCCCACACTGTGGCCACAGCATCATCTTCTTCCTGAGTAGGAACTCACACAGTAAGGAACAATCTCACTCCTGGAAATCACTCCAATTTCCCTTCCATACACTCATGAAGATATTGCAATAATCCTTGAAGCATCCTTACCCAGGCTTTAAAGGCTCCATGGCCACCCCCTATCTTTTCTTTCTCTTCCTGGGCACTGCAGACCCCCACTTCTGTAGCACGGGATGGAGACTGGGTGACCCTTACAGAGCACTCCTTTCTCTATAGCATCTCTTGCTGCACATGGGACATCCATGTGATGTTCACTTCCACCGTACCCTGCATCCCCACCACCCTGGTGTCATGTCCCACCTGTGACATGCAGGTCCCGGGGGGCACTGAGGACAGAGCTCCTCAGCCAGTTTTTCTCATTCCTCTGCTCGTACAAACACTTGTATGTCCCGCTGCTTCCCTCAGTGATGCTCAGCAGCATGGAGTAGATGACCGTGTTCTGTTTGGCTTTCATGCTGCGCACCTTCAACCCATCCTTGCAGAAGACAATTCGGGTAGCAGGAAACTGTTTCTGGAGAACACATTGAGCCAGGACAACGTCCCCTTCCTGAGCTCTTGAACTGTTAAGGAACAGGACTGGAGCCTGGAGAGTACCTGGAGAGATGGCACAGGGATTCCACCAGCATCAGTAGTTGAAAAACACCTTGTATCCCAAGGCACAGACAAACAGCACTCCTTTGCTGGACACTGGGAATTCATTGGGAAAGATTCCTTTCTCTCTTCCCATCTCCTCCCCCACGATGTCTTCATTTTCGGGACCCATTCTCACACTCACCACCAGCCCTGGAGCTGCAGATGTCTTGCTTGCACACACCAGTACCTGCACCATGGGACGGAGAGGGTTTTGTTTAGAGTGACAATTTCCTGCTCACACACATGTTCCTGCCCATGTCCCCATTGTGGAGTAGGAATAATCTCATCTGTGTTTTTGCATACTGCATCTCCTCCATCTCCTTCTCAGCATACCCAAGGCCGGTTCAGATGTGTTTCCAGTTCCAGATGCAGTCTCCTCAAATTCAAATTCAGACAGCCTTCCTAATTCTCAATTTTTTTCGTACATGCCTACCCATGTTCCTACTCATCACACACAGCACCATCCCAAGATTTTTACTGGTGGTTTTCCTGCTCCAGACAGGATTCCCTGCTCCCCACAGCATCCCCAACTCACCAAGCACCACCAGCAGCAGGAGGGCAGGGACACGAGGACACGGCATGGCCCATCCTGCCTGCACCCACATCTTTTGGCGATCTCTTCTCCTAGAGCCTGCTTTGCAGTGAGCTAGGTGCAGATGGTCACAGGTTTGTGTTGTGAGCCTTGGACCCGTCCTGTGGTGCTTCTGCAGCTGATGGAGAGTTATTCACAGTGAGAGGCTGCGATGCAGCCCATGATGCATCTGTTGCGTCAGCAGAGACACCGCTTTTATTTCAGGACGTGTAGAGACCGCAGCATGGTCCGCGTTTCCTGTTTCCTGAAGGGAGGAAACTTCTCCCTTCTCCCTCTTTTTTTCCACATCTCCTTGCAGATCATGGCCTCATTCTGCATCCAGTGTCCCTTTGGTCTCTTTGGGTCAGCTCTGTTCCTTGCTTTGTCTTTTCCCAACCTCCTGACCATCCCCAGTCTACCACAGAGTCATAAAAGAAAACGGTTTGATTTGGAAGGGACCTTAAAGATAATACAGTTATCTATACCATAGAATCATGGAATCCTACGGCCCCATCCAACCCATCCTTGAGCACCTCCTGGGATGGTGCATGCACTGCTTCTCTGGGTAGCCTGTGCCAGTGCCTCAACACCCAATGAATCAAGAATTTCTTCCTAGCATCTGACTTTAAACTCCCTGCTTCTATTTTAAAACCTTTCTCTTTGTCCTGTCACTGTCAAACTCTGTAACTGTCAAACTCTGTAATCAATCACTGTCCATCTTTTTTACAAGGTCCCTTTAAATTCAATCTCTCTGTGCCAGGCAGGGCATCTCTAATGTGCTTTCCACATGTACCCACTGCTCCTTTACTTTTCAGACTGCATTCTCAGCCCAATCTCACACTCCAGGGAGCATCCCAGCAGTGTAAAGCCTGGAAGCAACAAAATGCCTTGAGTGCTACTACACACTCTCCATCACCTGCAGAACTCCAACAGCAGAAAACTTCTTTGCACTCACTGTCACTGCTGTTGTCACCACAAGGAAATGTCATTGCAGTTACATTCCTTGCAGTAAAAGTCAACCAGTGCCTCTCCCCACTCCTCTGTCCCACAAAACATTTTCTCTGGGCTCACAATTGGGAACGTGTCCCTGCTTGGATGTAGGGCTGAGAGTGAAGTCAAGGGGCAGAGCAGGACCATGGCTGCAGTTCTGCTGTCTGCATTGAGAATGGAGGAACTCAGCCACTGGGAGCTCTGGCCCTGCATCAGCCTGTGGAGATCTGGAGACCCACAAAACATTACCATGTGTTGAGAACTCACTCTGTGGTGAGCTATGAACAGCCTGAGTGCTCAAAATCAGCCTGTGCTATTTTTGCATCTCTTTTCTTAGCGCTCTTTGGTCTGGCCAGACTACAGCTTCGTGCACACAGTAACGCCTCGTCTGTTTAGAAATGAGAACTTTCCTCCCACACAAGATTCACCCGACCGCTCCTTCAGAAAGACGATGCTTTGCTTGTGTGGAGCTGGGCTTGAAGCAGCATTTGAAAGAGCAGCAGCTGCACATCTCCAGTCTGAGGGACCAAAAGCATCGAGGTGTGTGAGTGCAGAGGGCTGATGAGCTGCAAACATCACCTCTTTGCACGGCATGACCGCAGTTGCTTTGCTCTGGGCTGGACGATGAAGACAGGATGAGTGTTTCCACTCAGCTTGGGAAGGGCTTGAGATCTGTGGGGCAGGATTCCCCTCATGTTTGTCCATCTTCCAGCTGGTTTGTGATGAAAGGTGCTGTAAGGTGCCTGGTAGCAGCATTGAGTGTGCCCTCAATCTTCAGGCAGAATTCCACTGCACTGAGTCCACTAGCTCAGGGCAGTTATTGCATGGCACGGATGAACAGACAGCAAAGGCAAAGGTTTGGATTGTGTCATGGCCAAACTGTGGTCCAGACACCTGCAATGAAACTCATAAGCAGTTTGGGAGTCAATTATTAAAAATGCTCTTGATGTTTTGTACCTTCTGCTAATGCAGAGAGCTCCTATCTGGTGATTATCTTGCACCGAGTCTTTAGAGCACTCTCTGAAGTGCTGCCATATTTGATGTGCTTTATCTCAAGGCAAGATGAATTATTAATCTCTTTATCAATCTGAGTCCAGAGGTAAGGAATGTTAATGGTTACAAGTGTTAATGTGTCTTTTGAGATCTTCTTTACTAGACTTGCCTACATTATCTAAGAGCCTTACAGTTTCACACAGTGTCTAGAATTCTCTGATGCTGAGGCTCTTCAGCCACCTGGATGGATTCTGCAGTGTGGGTCAAATTTTGATCAATCAGCAGAATACATAATCACAACATAGACTCAGACTTAGCATAAAAATACACGAGTCACTTGCTCAGCCCTTGGAAGAAGATGCTGCTGGAGATGATGCTGCCCAAGAACAGCCCGTGACATGGATGGATATACGAGTTCTTGTTGTTTTATCTTAATTGTTTTGCCAGGGGGCAGGAGCAGGGGATAAATGTCACACCTGCCCCAATTTGCAGGGACCTCAGGGCACCTTTCATGGTTTTGTATCCCTTCTTGAATGACCTCTGAGCAATGATTCACTGGTTGGGTTTGTATTCAGAAATAAGAAGTGATTTATTTCACAGTCAGTAGTAAGGATTTTTTTGACCATATGCTCACTTCTTTCCATTTGTGTCCTTTGTCTTTTGCCCTTGTGCCTCACATGCTGGAAATATTCCATCTTTCCAAGGTCCATCCAGGTAATACAGACACTTAACTGAATAAATACCTGTTTACCACAGAGGTACTCCTTTGTCCCCATTAGATGCAGGAGCGTTTAAGTCTGATAAGACCTGATGCAGACAGCTGTGAATATTTAAGATTTCTACACCCCTGTGTGAACAAATTTCAATGTCATTTTGAGGCATTTAAGATCCACATAGAAATCCTGCAACTGCCATGAGATTGTCCAAGAGATAAGGAAACCCAAAGACCATGCAGAGCCCTTGAGAACCAAAAACACAGCCTGCAAAGTCTACAGAATCAGACCCTAGGGTGTGTGCAGCCCACTGCTGGCTTTGCTTTCAATTTCACTTTTGTTCTGCTGTTTAATCAGTTGCTGACTTCTGGTTCTACTAGAAGAAACATCAGTCTTAATTTAAACATCCACAAGAGTCATGGTTAAAGAATTCCTGTGTTGTTACCTACTTTGCATGACCAGCTCTCATTTTTTAACTATTTCTGGCTTTAATTAATGTACATTGCTATGAGATTCTAGCTAGCATGTCCTTTCTAAGCCAAAAATCTGAACTTCAAATATCTTGCACATTGCTGAGTCACTAAATTTATGCATGTATTCTGCACCTGGATCTTAATGCAAATATTATGAAAATAAGTAAAACAAAAAGCATTTTTTTGAGAGGGAGAAACTGATATTCCTTATCACCTGTCATTTGGTGTCTCACTGACTGCACCTATTACTACTAGCTGTCACTGTGGCAGGAGAAAGGAATGTATTTATAAGGACAGGTGGCTGAATAGTGCTGGGCTTTTAAGAGAGCAAAGTACTCCTCTCGCTCAAATGTCAAACATTTTGAGGAATATAAAATCCAGTAAAACCATTAGTTGTAGTGTTTTCTCATCCATCTTATGGGACTCTTCCTTCTTACATTCACCATAATTGCCTATGACATGAACTGCGTTTGTTCCTAATAACTGCAATATAAATGAAGAATAACACAAGAAAGATGAGCTGGAGAACAAATTAGAGGAACAAACGTGGCAATATGTTGAAGAGATACAAAAGGAAATTACACGAACAGAAAGTGAAACCCCGTATCAAGAATGTTCCTAGTATGTTCTGAGGTGTTTCAGGCTTAAAAGAAATTGGGAAAAAAATAAAGGAGATTGTAGACGGTGTGGTTACAGATAATGGGACACAACAATCAACTGGTCGTTGTGTTCAGCATTTAAAAAGTGCCTCCACCATCACTACTTCTATGCACGTCAATTAAAAGGGCTCCACAAATTAACTCCTCGTTACGAAGAGGTGGGCAGATATTGACAATAAATAAACACCAAATAAACAACCTGTCTCTAAATTCTGGTCCTAGATTTGTTAGACTTGCACCCGAATCTGGTAGTTGTAATACTGTTCCCTAGATGATCCAGTTTTGCTTTTGCATAAAGCAAGGAGGAAGAAAGCAAAGACGGAAGAAACATCTCCAGGTCTCACGGAGCAGAAGGAATGTGAGCTGCTCCATCCTGAACATTGCACTGGTTCAGCAGGTTCCCAGCTGCAAGCAATTAGCTCCTGCCTAACAGACACAAAACTTTCTAAGCATAAATCAAGTCCCAGTGTCCATGTCACCATCAGAATGTGGCCACACACACTGAGATGCCCCGTGTTCACATGGAAGGGACAGTAAGCTGCTTTCTTGGAGGGGAAAAAAAAAAAGAAAAATCATGTTTGAGTTATTGTTCATAAGAAAATAACCGGGGAATAAGCATTAACCAGCAGCATGCAGCCTTGGTTCTCTTGGTTCAGAGTCTGAAACTCAATAAAATTGTGTTGGTCGGTTTCTTTTTCACTCGAGTGTAACACGTATCTCTTCACTGCATGCCAGGAATTTGGAGGGTACTGCCGTCCTTTTTTTCACATCTGATTCATGTTTATGAACTCCTACAGGAGAGTGGAGTGACAGTGAGCTTTCCTCCCTGTTTCTCACATTGTGAGGATCAGTGGGACCCATGGCCAAGCACAGGAATGACTGTAGTGGTGACTGAGACCAATAAACCTGTATTACAGCATAGATTCACGGGCCAAACCTGAGTTTCAGTGGAGCTCCTAGATGCTAACAGGAGCTGCAGAGGCTCAAAAAGTGTTGGTGGGTATGTGGGTGGAGGCTCCAGCCTTGACAATTTGCTCATTCCTCAGTTTCATCAACTGTGCAAGATTTGGGCCCATCCCCACTTGGCTCTCCAGAACATGCAGTATATTTAAGCACTCCCTTGGTACAGGAATTCATACAAAAGGCAAAGAAATAGCAGGCAGGGTTTTCCCGATCTTTAGCTACATTCTGTTAGAGGAGAGGGTAGGATGGGGGCTGTGTGACAAATAGGCTCCACTGCTGCACTGGCATATGTCTTGTTTAGGTGTACACAATAAACCTCAACGTTACAACTCCTTGACCTGGAAAACTCACGAAGATTAGAACACCAGGTGGGTGCTCATTGAGAATAGCACACCAGGTAGGTGCTGATAAAGAGCAGAACACCAGGTGGGTGATGACAACCATGACCACAAATAGAAGGGGCACAGACCAGGGACACTCGATCTGCTGAAATCCTTTGTCACAACCCAAGGAGGAGTTCTGTCACTGGTTGTAAATGAGTCTGGGGTCCAGGTGGTCGTCTTGCCTCCTCCAATATGATTGGGGTATGACTTTCCCCATGTGCAAGACCAGTGGTTTGGAGGGGCTGTAGATGGTCTCACTCTCTCCCTGCCCAAACAACTGCAAGTTAACCGTGTATGCAGACATACTTCAGGAGATTTCTTTCTCCCCCACTAAGCTCCCACTGTTACTCAACAGATCATCATAGTTTTAAAAGATGAGATGCACTGGAGAGATGTTACCTCAACTTCAGTAGGCCTCTCCTCTGACTGCTCCTTGTTTTCTCATCGCGGTGATCTCATTTCACTCTTCTAGGCAGCATTTGGGACATTAGCCTTCTTGCTTCTCAGTCTCTTACAGCACCCCACAACAATTAATACAGTCAGAGTTAACAGGGGTCTTGATTGCTCCTTCTCATGTACCTGTGTACGTAGATACAGAGAATTCAAGGATGAGAAGGATGGGATTTTCCACTGAGTATAAAATTTCAGTGGTGCTTTGAGAATGAGAAGTACTTGTCCTATAGTCAGCAGATCAGCTAAGACTGGTTTTCCCCGTCTTCATGCTTAATTAACTAATTTGAATCCATAAGTCAAACACAGAGAGTTTTTAGTCATTGCTCCTAAAGGTGCACTCCTTTCATCCCAAAGATTTGCATTTACTTAAGCTAAATGTGTGGAATGTGAGAAAACTGAACCTATCCTGGTACAAAGAAGAGCTGAATGGAACGCACAAACTACAAATGGCTTCAATCACAGGAACTAGGACAGATAGGCAGGGTCTCATCCAACCCAGCCTTGAGCACCTCCAGGGATGGGATACCACAACCTCTCTGGGCAGCCTGTACCAGCACCTCACCACCCTCTGAGTAAAGAATTTCCTCCTAACATACAACCTTAACCTCTCCTCTTAGTTTAAAACTGTTCCCTGTTGTCTCCTCAGACCATATAATCAGTCGCTCTTCATCTTGTTTATAGTTTCCCTCTAAATACAGCCTCTTGATGCCAGACAGGGCGTTGTTCTGCATTTTTCCCCCGTGCCCTTGCCCCATTTGACTCCATTCTCAGACTCATCTCATCCTTCGGGGTGCACCCCAGTACTGAGAAGCAATCCAGTGCCACCAGTGCTGGAACACCACTAGCAGAAAGCTTCTTTCCACTTTATATTACTTTTGCCATCACCACAAGGAAGCTTAACTTATTTTAAATTCTGCACAGAAAAAAAATGACAATGGTAAAGCTGTGCCTCTCCACACTCCCCTGTCCCACAGGACAGTTTCTGCAGGAGCACAACATGACCAAAGTTTCAGTAAAAATAAAACAGAAACGAAGAAGCTGTGCGTTTCCATTCCCTTTTTTCTTCATAAAGGTTTTGACTGGGACTGGGATCCAGGCAGAAGGAGGAGAACAGATCTGTTGAATGAATAGCTGTGTGGATGGTATTGAGCTCAGGGCTTTGAGTTCTATGATCTAGAACATCCAACCTTCTACACTGAGTGAAGAGGAATTGTCATGGGCCATAGATCACTCCAAAAGTAATGCCTCCTATTTATTCCCTTGGAAACTACAACAATGAGCACAGTAACTCTGCTTGACAGAGCAAATTCTCAGCTACAAAACAATATTTTTCATCAGTCATCGCGTTCAGCTATGCATTTCCACCAGCAATGAACAAGAGGCTGTATGCCATGGTTGCCAAAACCTGCACCAGCAGAACTGGCAAAATGCACCACTGTGCTCACATCCACTGCTGGGTCTCCAGTAACATTCAGCAAGCGAGGGACATTTCTCTCTGTTAACAGAGGTCTGATAAAATTCTAGCAAAAAGACATGACCAAATATTTGAGTTGAATATCCAATTGCACGTTCCACCTGAAAACTTGCAGGTCATGTATTTATATCAACTGAAAATGCAGTTGCAAATGTAAATCTTTTTTTCAATTTTGAAGACTAATCTCAAATTCCTGTATCAAAACAGAAAGCACGGATGCATATTTTTCCACGCCAGACTGTGTTCAATCAATGCATCAAAATGCATTTGCCATTAACTTGGTTTGGTGCTGCACTGTGCTCTCCCCACGCTGTGGTTTCAGCTCAGACAGTGCCTGTCATCTGTGCACAGATGAGTGGTTGAGACACTGGCCGTGGGTTGGAAGTGCCTGCCTGGTGATGTACACAGAATGCAGAGTAAGCAGGAGGAGGTGGAAATCCTGCTGCAATTAGGAAATGATGACCTAATTGCTAACGCAGAAGCGTGTCGGGATGACTCACGCAACTGGAATACAATGATTGAGGGCTCCAAGCCTTTCAGAAGGGATAGGCCAGGTAGGGGGGGTGGGGAATTGCCCTCCGTGTTAAAAAGTGGATAGACTGAGAATAGCTAGGGATGTGAAAAACAACAAGAAGGGATTCTACAGGCACACTGGTCAGCAGAGACAGGCAAAGGAGAGTGTACCCCTCTGACAGGTGAGAAGGGAGAAGTGACTAAAGCAGACACGGAGAAGGCTGAAGTAGACAGTGAGCTCGTTGCCTCGGTCTTCACCAGGTTCCTACACCTCTCATGTACCTGAAATACTGGGCAGGGGTCATAGGAGTGAAACACCCCCCACTGTAAGCACACAGCAAGTTGGAGACTGCCTCATGAGGCTGGATGATATACATCCCAGGGTTCTGCAGGAGCGGGGTGATGTGGGGGCTGAGCCACTCTCCATCGTATTTGAAAAGCTGTGGCTGTCAGATGAAGTCTCTGGTGACTGGGAGAAGGGAAACATCACTCTCAGTTTTAAGGAAGGGAGAAAGGAAGACGTGGGGAACTACAGGACGATAAGCTGCACCCCTGAGCCTGGGATATCATGGAACAGATCCTCCTGGAAGAGATGTTAAAGCACATGAAGAGATATTAAAGTGAGTGATCCGAGCCAGTCAGGGAAGGCCATGCCTGACCAATCCAATGGCCTTCTATGATGGAGTGACAGCATCAGTGGACAAAGGGAAAGCAACTGATGTCATCTACCTGAACTTGTGCAAGGCCTCCGATGTGGTTCTGCAGCACATCCTCACCTCTGAATTGGAGAGGGACAGATAAGGAATTGGTTGGATGGTTGCCGCCAGAGGGCTGTGGTCAATGGCTCTGTGTCCAGGTGGAGGTCAGCAATAAGTGGTGTTCCCCAGGGGTCCATCTCGGGTCTGGCACTCCTGAGCATGTTTACCAGTGACAGAGATGATGAGATTGAGTACATCCACAGCAGTTTGCTGATGGCAACAAGCTGAGTGGTGCAGGTGACACAATAAAAGGAAGGGTTGCCATCCAAAGGGACCTGGACAGGCTCAGAAAGTGGATCCATGTGAACCTCAGAGAGTTGCTCTTGGGTTGGGGCAATCCCAGATATGTGTACAGAGAAAAACTCCTTGTGACCATCCCACAGGTAAAGAGGAATACATGAGAGGACCTCATGTGGCATTTAATGATTCAGTTTAGGCAATCAAATTCAGCCCACTGATGTAGAAGGAATCAGGTAAAGGTGAGACAGGAAGGAGAGCAGCATTTGCTTCTGGGAGAAGAAATGTGACATTCCATGAGTTATTGCCAGACCTGGAGAGCAACCCCTGGAATCTGAACGTGGGAATGCCTCTGTGCTTCCATCATCACCCAGGACACCATCAGGACCCTGCTGGGACCCTCCCCCAAATAATGGGGAACTCCCTAGGACCCCCTCATTGAAAGGGAATCCCCCATTGGTGGGGAATCCCCCCACTGAAAGGAAATCCCCCATTGAGGGGGAACTCCCCCACACATCTCAGGGATATAGGGTGGGGTCAGAGAGGGGCTGAGCTGCCCCCACTGCTACTTATTGTATTTATTTGTTAACCTCATCAGTAAAAGCCACAGTTTTCACCGCATTTTGTTGCCTGTTCCTTTGGGGAGGGGGGGGGGAGAGGGAAACCCAAACCCTTTGGTTCCCCCTATCGACGAGGAGGGGCAGAGTGTTGGCCACGCCCCCTCCTCCTCATCAGCATACAGGCTCCATCCACATCTTTCCAAAACAACCCCCACTCCTGGGACAGCTCTTTGGTTCCCCGCCCTCTGACACCCCCCCCTCCAGCACCCATTGGGTTTCCACCACCACCCAACCCCAGGGGGCCCCAATCAGGTGTTGCTCCACCCCCCCCCTCCCGCACCGACAGGGCTGTCCTGGGTGAGAGGGGAGTGTTGCGTGACCCCCCCCCCCCCCAGAACTGCTGAAAGCCACCAGGATCCCATTGAACACCATTAGGATCCTACTGGACACCATCTGGAGCAACACCCCAGGATCCAGACAGACACCCCCGCATACCACCACTGGAACACCCCTCCCCCCAAGAAACCATGGAGACTGTGACCCCCCAGGAGCCCTCAGGTACCACCTGTCCCCCCCCGACCCGCTGGGGCATCTGTTCAGCTGGCAAAATCAGCCACGACTTCCTGGTGGCCCTACGCACGCTGCCCGCCGAGGAGCACCTGGTGGGTAGAGGGGGGGAACCTGGGTTTGGGAAGGGGGGGGGGGTCACCCCATTGGACCCCCTCCATCATCCCCTGTCCCTTCTTCCCTCCCCGCCCCCCAGGCTGTGGCTGTAGCAGCACGAGAGTTGTCCCGTGCCCAGCAGTACGCACAGCTGCACAGGGTGGCACGTGCCTATGGGAGCTACGAGGAGCTGGCGAGAGACCCCGAAGTGGGTGAGTGGGGTTGGGGGGGCGGGGGGGGAAACCCTATGGGGACAGAGGGGTCACCGCCTCACGGGACTGTGGGATGCTCCATAAGGAGGCTGGGACGCCCATGGAATCATTGGGATTTGTGGGGACATCGTGCTGTCCCCTCGTGTCCCCCACTGTCACCAGATGTGGTGTGTGTGGGGTGAGGAGGGTCCTCCTGTCCCCACTGGAGTTCCTAGACCCCAGTGGGGTCTCTCTGTCCCCAGTGGTTCTCATTGACCTTACTGGTGTCTCTCTGTTCCCAGTAGTAGGGTTTCACTGTCCCCAGTGGGGTGACATTGTCCCCAGTAGGATCTTACTGTCCCCACTGGTGTCCCTTTGCCCCCACTGGTGCCTCACTGCCCCACTGAGATCATCCTCTCCCCCAAGGTGTCCCCTTGCCCCCAGCGGGGTCCCACTGTCCCCAGTAGGGTCTCCCTCTCCTCACTGGTGTCCCTTCACCCTCTACTGATGTCTCATTGTCCCCAGTAGGGTCTTACTGTCCCCAATAGGGTCTTATTGTCCCCACTGGGGTCTCCCTCTCCTCACTGGTATCCCCTTGCCCATACTGGTGTCTCACTGTCCCCAATAGGGTCTCACTGTCCCCAGTGGGGTTTCCCTCCCCTCACTGCTGTCCCCTTGCCCATACCACTGTCTCCCTGCCCCAATAGGGTCTCGTTGATCCCACTGGGTTCACATTGTCCTCTCTGGTGTCTCCCTGCCCCAGTAGGGTCTCACTGTCCTCACTGGGGTCTCCCTCTCCTCACTGGTGTCCCCTTGCCCATACTGGTGTCTCACTGTCCCCAGTGGGGTCTCATTGTCCCCACTGGGGTCTCACTGTCTCCAGTAGGGTCTCCCTCTCCTCACTGGTGTCCCTTCACCCTCTACTGATGTCTCATTGTCCCCAGTAGGGTCTTACTGTCCCCAATAGGGTCTTATTGTCCCCACTGGGGTCTCCCTCTCCTTACTGGTGTTCCCTTGCCCATACTGGTATCTCACTGTCCCCAGTTGGGTCTCATTGATCCCTCTGGGGTCTCACTGTCCTCACTGGTGTCTCCCTGCCCCAATAGGGTCTCACTGTCCTCATTGGGGTCTTCCTCTCCTCACTGGTGTCCCCTTGCCCCCAGTGGGGTTTCACTGTCCCCAGCAGGGTCTCATTGTCCCCATTGGGGTCTCATTATCCCCACTGGGGTCTCCCTCTCCTCACTGGTGTCCCTTCACCCTCTACTGATGTCTCACTGTCCCCAGTAGGGTCTCATTGTCCCCAGTAGGGTCTCTATCCCCAGTAGCTCCCATTGTCCTCACCGGTGTCCCTTCGCCCCCTACTGGTATCTCCCTGTCTCCACTGGGATCTCCCTGTCTTCACTGGTGTCCCTTTGCCCCCACTGGTGTCTCTCTGTCCCCAGTAGGGTCTCTCTGTCCCCATTGGTATCCCACTGCCCCCACTGTTGTGTCCCTGTCCCCAGTAGGGTCTCATTGTCCCCAGTGGGGTCTCCCTGTCTCCAGTGGGTCCTTCTGTCCCCAGTGGTAACTCACTGTCATCACGGGCATCCCCTCGGCCCCACATTGTCCCCATTGGTGTCTCTTTGTCCCCATTGGGATCTCATTATCCCCATTGGGATCTCACTGCCCCCAGCACTGTCCCCTGTCCAAATGAGGTCTCTTTCCCCACTGCTATCTCATTGCCCCCAACGGGTCCCCTGTCCCCAGTGAGTTCTCCTCATCCCCAGTGGGGTCTCATTCTCCCTAACGGGTTTCTCCTTGTCCCCACTGCTGTCTCCCCACCCCCCTACCCCAGACGTGGTGTACGTGGGCACGGTGAACCCGCAGCACCTGCCAGACACCCTCCTCTTCCTGCGGGCACGCAAGGCTGTGCTGGTGGAGAAGCCAATGGGCATCAGTGCCCGTGAGGCCAAGGAGATGGCAGCAGCTGCACGGGAGGCGGGCGTCTTCCTGATGGAGGTGAGCCCTGTGCTGCCAACAACCCTATTAGTTGTGTTCCCAGTAACCCCAGTGCCCCATAACGCCATTCCCAGTACCCCCCAGTCCCTCCCAGCACCCGTAATCCCATTCCCAGCCCCTCCCAGTGCCCACACCTCTCACCCCAGGGTTTCTGAATACATTTCCAGTCTCTCTTAATCCCTTATAGTGTCATTTCCAGTACTTCCAGTCCCTCCCAGTGCCCATCATCCCATTCCCAGTCTCTCCCAGTCCCTTATTATGCCATTTCCTGTGCTCCCAGTCCCTCCCAGTGCCCATACTTCTCCCCAGGGCTTCTGGACTCATTCCTAGTTCTTCCCAGTGCCCATAGTCCCATTTCCAGTGCTTCATAATCCCACTCCCTCCCAGTGCTCCTAGACCCCATAATCCCCCTCCTAGTCCCTTCCAGTTCTCCCAGTCCCCCTTAGTCCTCCCAGTCCTCCCTAACACCATTCCCACTTCTCCCAGTTCCCCATAACCCTACCCAGTCTCTCATAATCCCATTTCCAGTATTCCCAGTTCCTCCCAAAGATCCCAGACCTCACTAACTGCTCATAACCCCACTCCCAGTCCCCCACAATCCCATTCCCAGTGCTCCCAGGGACTGTGCTCCCAGTCCCTTCCAGTCTCATATAACTCCACTCCCAGTGCTCCCTGTGCCCCATAACCCCATTCTTAATGCTCCCAATCCCTCCCAATGATCCCACTCCCTCCTAACTCATAACTCCAATCCCCCAAAAAACATTCCCAGTGCTCCCAGTCCCATATTACTCCACTCCCAGTGCTCCCAGTGCCCCATAACCCCATTCTTAGCACTCCCAGTCCCTCTCAGTTGCTCCCAGTCCCCCATAACCCCATTCCCAGTGCTTCCAGTCCCTCCCAGCACTCCCAGTCCCTCCTAGAACCCCAATTCTTCCTTCCCAGGGCTTCTGGACCCGCTTCTTCCCAGCCTGGAAGCGGCTGAAGGCACTGGTGGATGAGGGGGCTTTGGGGGAGTGCCGGGTGCTGCAGGGGGCTCTGGCTTTTCCCCTGAGGTCCGTGGAGCGGGTGCGGGAACCCAGCCTGGCTGGGGGGGCCCTCCTGGACCTGGGGGGCTACGCGCTGCAGATGGCCAGTGCCTTGTTGGGGAGGGGGTGCCCACCCCTACGGCTACGGGCAGAGGGCTGCCTGCACCCCTCGGGTAAGGGAAGGGTCCTGTGGGGTTGGGGGGGCTCTCATTGGGGTGAACGGGGTCCTCATGGGGTTGTTGGGGAGGCCTGGAGGGGTCTGGGGGGTTTCTATGGGTGGGTTTGGTTTTTTTTGTGGGGTGGGCAGGGAGACCTATGGGCTGCAATAAGGGTGTATGGGGACATTATGGGATCTGGGGGGTCTTATAGGGGTATATGGGATCCCCATAGTGGTTGGGGGGGGGCCACAACTACATAGAGGTGTATGGATTCCCTATGGAGCTTGGGGGGGGGGGAGGGGGAGGTCCTATGGGGGTGTGAGAGGGGGAATTCGTGTTCCTACGGGGATCCAGGGCTCCCATAAGGTTTTGGGGTTCTAAAGGGGTCTACTTGCCCCCATGTGGGGCTGTGGGTGTCCCAGGGTTTCCTTGAGGGGGGGGGGGGGATCTCAGATAGGTTGACCTAAAACCTCCATGCGGGGAATTTGGATGGGGTCACTTTGAGGGCCCCGTTGTCACAAATGGTGTCATTCTGGGGGGATGCGGGGTCCAACAGGGGTGGATGAGACGGTGACGGTGACGCTGCAGTACGAAGGGGGGAAGCAGGCAGCAATGACCGTGTCCATGGATGCAAAGATGCCAGGGGGGGCCGTGCTGGGGGGAACCCGTGGCTGGGTGGAGGTATGGGGGAGTAATGGAGGGGTAATGGAGGTGTGGAGAGGGGTGGGGGGGGTTGGAGTCTGACGGTATGAGGTGGGGAGGATATTGGGGTCACTTTTAAGGGTGGGATATTGGGATACTCTTTCAATAGGGGAGGAGGGATTTGGGGGTCAGCATCTAAAGAGAGGATATTGGGGTCCGATTTTAAGGTGGAAGAGAAATTGGGGTGCACTGTCATGAGAGGGAGGGTTTGGGGGTCTCCTTTTAAGAGAGGGATACTGGGGCCCGTTTTCACGAGGTGGGCATTTGGGATCCTAAGGAATGGGATTGTGTGGGGATTTGGGGGTGGGTGATCATAAAAATATGGGGGGCTTCGTGGTGGAGCACTTTAGTGGAGAGGAATAAAGGGTGGAATTGGGAACCTGGTGCTGGGGGAGGGGAGGGGCAGTCACACTGCTGTTTCCCTCTCCTGCAGATCCCCAGCCACCTGAACTGCCCCACTGAGCTGATCTGGGAGGGCAAGAGAGAGGTTTTCCCCTTGCCCCCCCCCGTGGAACCCCTGAACTTCCCCAACAGCACAGGGCTGCGTTATGAGGCCCAGCACGTGCGGGAGTGCTTGCTGAAAGGTGAGTGGTGATGGGGGATGGGGGGGTTAACAGCAGGGGGTCCTAAATAATGGGGGGGTGGGGGGTCTTAAATGATGGGAGGTCCCTAAAATAATGGCAGGGGCCCCAAAATAACGTGGTGTCCCTACAAATAACACGGGAGGTCCAAATGGGGTGGGAGGTATCGCTAAAAGATGGAGGGGTCTCTAAATGATGGGGGAGGGGGGTCACAAATAATGGGAAAGTCCCAAAACAACAAGGTGGGGAGGCTCATAACGATGAGGGAGTGTCCTGCTGACCTCCTGTCCCTTCAGGGCTGACTGAGAGCCCCGTGATGCCGCTGGCTGAGAGCGAGCTGATCGCCGAGATGATGGATGAGGCACGGCGCCAGGTGGGGGCTGTAGGGCCGGGGGGCACTGTCCCATAACAGACCCCCATCTCCCTGCCTCAGCCCCCTGCAAAATGTGAGCAGAATAAAGCAATCAACCTGCCTTGATGCATGCTATTTTTGAGGGTGGTTTAAGGGTTCTTTTTCTTTTTGGCTATGGAACAACCTATAGAGTGGTTTATGGGGGTGTTCTCCCTCCCACGGTGTTTTATGGGGGTGCCATGTGACACCCCCAATACAAACCAGCCCCCTGACAGCTCAAAGCCATTTATTCACAACAGCAGCCATGACCACAGTCGTTGTATTGGAGCCACCAGGGCTTTGCTGTTGCTCATCTCCAGGCTGGAGGGGAACAGTGAGCCCTGATACTCACCTTACTCCATTGAAAGTGGGCAATGGAGAGAGGCTGTGTCTGCATTTCTGGGCACTCAGAACTACAGCAGAGGTCGTGTTTTCTTGTTCCTTGGGGTCAGCGTCCTCTCTCTGCAAAGTCCTCTGTCACCTTTCCCCCTGCTTTGCCCTTCCTCAGAGCACTTCACCCCATTTTCACCCAGATTGGGCACAAACGACGTTGGGACGCCACCAAGAATGCACAGACATCATCCAAAGTCTCCAGGGATGGAGCTGAGAAAGCAAAACTCCAATGGAATTGCGTCTGCCCTGATACAGCAAAGCCAACAAGAAGTTCCTCTGGGAGCTCATTTGGGGAAAATAAAAGTAGGTTAGGGAATATTGGATCAAATCCAGCGTGGAGAAGTCTATGGGATCATAGGATCCCATAGGAAACTCGAAGAAGGCAGTGCAATCATAAATCACAGAATGGCCAGGGTTGGGAGGGACCTCAAGGATGATGAATCTCCAACTCCCCTGCCACATGCAGGCCCACCAACCTCCACATTTAATACCAGCCCAGGCTGCCCAGGGCCCCATCCAATCTGCCCTTGAACACCTGCAGAGATGGACAGGGCATCCACAGCCTCTCTGGGCAGCCTGTTCCACCACCTCACCACTCTCTCTGTAAAGAATTTCCCCCCGACATCCAACCTGAATCTTCCCTCCCTCAACTTAAAACCATTTCCCCTTGCCCTGCTGTTATCTACCCTTTCAGAGACTTGATTCCCCTCCTGTTTGTAGGCACCTTTTAGGTACTGAAAGGCTGCGATGAGGTCACCCCACAGCCTTCTTTTCTCCAGGCTGAACAAGATGCCATGGGATGCGCCCCATGGGAACTGTGAGGCTGCATTCAGTCACTCTCGAGTGTGGGAGGGAAAACAGACACCTCCAGAGAGCTCAGGGGTCCCCAAAGCACACTGTGGGGGGCTCTTGGGGGCCTGTGGGGCTCCAGTGTCAAACAGGGCGTGCTGGGCAGCCTCAGGAGCCCTCAAGAGCACACCAGACAGCTTTATGTATGCTCTGCAGAGCGTGCTGGATTTGATTAGGGTGCATTGAGACGGCCTGGAGCACACAGAGGCCTCCTTAGGGCGCCCAACGCGGTGCCAACGCCTTGGGAGGGCCTTCGAAGGCCTTTATGGCAGAACAGAAGGCCTCCAGGGCACTGCAGAACGCAATTATGGGCGTACCTCAGCCTCCAAGGCCTTTGTGGCAGAACGGAAAGCCTTCAGGGCACGGCAGAGCTCAATTAAGGATCTACAGGCGTACCTCACGGCTCCACCGGAGCGCTGAGACCCGCAGCTCGCAGCCAGCTTCCCGCCTTCACCCCGCTGCTGCCGCCTCAGCCGCCCGGAAGTGCCCTTGAACGACTTCCGGAACCCGCGCAATGAACAACCGGAAACCACAATCCGGAAGTCGCAATCCGGAAACCGGAAACCGCAAGCCGCAAGCCGAAAGCCGCAAACTGAAAGCCGTAATCTGGAAATAGCGCCCTTCTCCCTGCCCCCCCCCCCTCCGGAAGTACCGCCTCCCCTCCAATAGGAGTGGGTTTATTGGGTAGCCACGCCCCTCACGCTGCTCGATAACCAATGGAAAGCCGCCTTCGGGGTGAGGCCCCGCCCCGCCCCTGGGAATTCCTCCCTCCCTGAATGACGTCATCGCTGCCCTTATATGGAGAGGCGGCGGCGCTCAGCGTTCAGTTGCGCAGCAGCGATGGGACAAAGAGCAACAATGGAGATGGATGCGGAGCGAGCAGTGCGAGCCTTAGGTGAGGGCTGGGGGTCCCGGAGGATGAGGGGGGGGGGGGGTCTTTAGACTCAGGAAGGTCCCAGACGTTGAAAGGGGTATAAAGAATTGGGGGGATCCCCAAAAAATTGGGGGATCCCCCAAAATATAGGGGGTCCCGTAGCCAGAGGGGTGGGATGGGGGGGGGTTGGGGTCTGCCGGGGAGGTCCTGAGTTAATAGGAGGTTGGATACCCCCCTCATTTTACTGTTTTCCCCTTCAGAATATGCCACCCCCCTGTGCCCTTCCGATGGCGGCTGAGGACCCCCTGCAGCCCCCCATCCTCCACGCCCTTTTCTACCGTCCGGAGCCCGACGAGGACGACGATGATGAGCAGGGGTGGGACGGGGACACCCCCGAGACCCCCCCGGCGGATGGGGACCCTCCCAAAATTGTGGAACCCCTGAACAGCGAAGAACCCGTGAGAGATGAGGATCAACCCCGCAGCACTAAGAGAGTGAGTGCCACGTGGGTGGGGGTTTGGGGTCGGGATTTGGGGGTTGGGTGAGGTGGGAACCCCCCCAGAAGTGTGGGAAATCCGAAGGGAAGAGCCGGCCAGCATCACGGAGAAGCTGAGCCTTGCATGGAATGGGTGGGGGAAGGAGTCATGGGGCTGTCCCGTGACTCTTGCATCACCGATGACGCCAACAGGATGATGTCATCACCCCCTCCCTTGTTTTCTTTTCCCTTCCCTCTTTCCCTAGGTACGGTTCAGCCTTCAGGTCCAGGTTTTCCTACTCCAGCCCCCCCCCGATCCCGATGCCCGTCGGGGTCCTTGGGAGACCCTGGCCCGTGATCGCCTGCGCTTCGCCCACCGCTGTGCTCTGCTCAGCCCCATTCTCCAGCCCATCCTGCAGCCCTCGCACCGGGAGCGTGTTTGGGAAAGGCTACAAGGAGGAGAGAGCCTCCGGGACCCCCCCCAGGAGCCCACCAGTGGAGGATTCCCCCCTCCTGCTCCTCCCCTCCAGGACCACCTGTCAGATGGGAAACCCCAGGACTCCACCTGTGGAATGGGAATGCTCCGATGATGGGGAGCAATCTGCATGGGGGGGGGGGGGGAGTATGACAAGGGCTGACCTCCCCCCCCCCCCCCAACTGTAATTTATTTATTTATTCCTTTTTCTTAATTTACTTAATATTTATTTTATTAAACCTGTAAAATAAACTCTTTTGCTACTACGTTCTGTTGCCTGTTCCTTTTTTATGGGGTGTGGTTGAGGGTCTGGATTGGGGGGGGTGGGGGTCCATGCAGTTGATGTGCAGTGAGAGGTAGCAATGGTGCACCAGGAAACCTCTCTCCCTCCTATAGTGGGATTTCCCCCCCTCCCCAGGAATATCCCTGGCCCTTTTCTTCTCTGTTCCTGGACACCAGGACCCCCCTGGGATCCATTGGAACCCCTCTGGGGCAATGGGGTCACTCTGGGTGTGGTTCAGGACCCACTGAATACCATGGGGACTCCTCAGAAAACACCAGGGCCCCCTCCTTATATTGCTACTGGGACCCCCTAGGAGCCATCTCACATCCATGGGCATGCTATTATATGCTGATGGTGCCACTGCTAGGAAAATATTGCCCCTGCAATCCATCAGCCCAAAGTCAGAAGGCACCAAATCTGCACAGTAAAGTGGATGGATGTGGTGGGACAGCCAAGATTGGCAATTTAGCTCTGTGGTCTTCAAAATGGCATGGGGGGCCTGGTGATATTGTGTTGTAAGAGAGAGGTTGTCCTCTTCTCAAGCCTGACTATGGAACTTTTGAGCATTGGGTTGCTGCGTAAGCATTTGTGGGACCCACCTGGTACAAACATTGTGATGTTCCAGTGTTGCTGCCATTGCTTCCAGTGCACAGAAATACTCAGCTCTGTACACAGCTCCTTGGTATTAATCCACTGTGTGAGCTGACTGAGATGCTACACGTTTTGTTTTGTAAGAGAATATTGGTGGGAAAGTCCAACCTCTACTGCCATACCACCAACATCCACCCCTGAGGTTGTGGATCAATGTCGTAGGATGAGAGGCATCACTTTTGGAGCAGACCCCATGCATGTAAATGTATAACATATAAACCTCAGATCCACACTGAGCTGCTCTACCAGGCCCTGGAGAAACGGCAAAAAGAAAATAAGAAGGAGAAGTTATGAAATTGTGTTTTTCCCCAGCAACGTGGAAGGTGGTTGAGTGCCTACAACGGAAACCACAGCACTGGGGTTTGCAGAGTGATTTTGGGTCACTCTGTCTGAACGCCGTGCTCTGATGAACATCAGGCATGGGGAGGAGCTGGTTGGTTGGGGCTGCAGGAATCTTGCTGCTGTTGGGCTGCCTTGAAGGTTGGTGAAGGCTGAAAGGGACAACGTTTGCGTTGTGGATGGGAGGTAATGGCCAACAGTTGGGCCAGGGGAGGTTGAAGTTGGGTTTTAAGAATGGTGGAGTCATCAACTGTGGAGGTCTTCGAGGCACGTGAAAGTTTGGTGGGCATGGTGGGGTGGGCTGAGGGCTGGACTGGGTGACCTAAGTGGTCTTTTCCAACCTGAATGGTTCTATGGGATGGAATGGGGTGGATTTGATCTTGAGGCAATCTCCCATATTGGGAGACGAGAAGTCTTCCCCAAGGTGTCATCTCCCACCCCAAATAGATGTTTCTCTTTTCTGCCCCCATCCAGCCTTGAAGACCATCTCATACTCATCCCTTCTGCCCCACACAGGTGCTGGTGGGATGGAGCCAGAGACCTGCAGCCCCTTAGGTGAGTGCTCACAGTGCTTGGAAGAGCCTTCCATGTGCAACACCCTCATGTGCACGGCCTTAGAGGTGGCACAAGGGGATGATTCAAGGCTTGAGCCTCCATGGGTGGGACCATGAGACCACGACAAATGGGAGCAAGATGCTTAAGTGAGGCTGGAAAATCCCAGCAGCGTCCCGTCTGCAGACAGAGGAAGGCACTGCTCAGCTTTGTGGTCTGTGGTTTCCTTTTCACAGCCCTGGGGACAGCTGGGTGCTCCAAGGCAGAAAACAATATTCACAACCCCCCGTTGCACACCACCACGCTGGTGGTGCCGTGTCCTTTTTGCTGTTGCAGGTGATTTCCCCCCACCAGCTCTCCTACCAAACATCTCTTCGGCTCAGGAAGGCAATTTGGTTCTGGCCCGTTGCCTGGTTTTCTCCCATCTCCCCGTCACCCACATCTTCTTCTGCAAGAACGGGGTGGTGGTGGAGAACCACCCCGTGGGTCCCCAGCAGTTCACTGCCACGCTCACCATCCAGCTTTCTGCAGAGAGCAGCGGGACCTACTGCTGTGGGTACCGACGGCGGAGCAACGTCGGGCACATCAAGATCTCAAGTTTGAGCATCCCGTGGCTCCTGACCACCAGAGGTAAGCGTGGGCAATAGGACGTGGTCCCTGCCCCATACTGAGCGCAGCTGTTGAGATAAACCAACAGTGGTTGCCCCTGCTTGCATGATTTTAGGGTCTCCTCATGGCCAACCCAGTAGGGTCTTGACCAACGGGACCGATTCCATGAAGGGATTGTAGAATGTCAGAATTAGGTTGGAAGGGACCTCAAGGATCATCAGGTTCCAATCCCAGTGCCAACCTCTAGATCAAGTATTGCTGTGGGCCCCATCCAACCTGGCCTCAAACATCTCCAGGGATGGACACCACTCATCACTACCTGGACACGGAGCCATTGACCACAGCCTCCTGTCTGCAACCATCCAACCAAGTCCTTATCTTCAGAATAGCCCACCCTTCAAACCCACCCCTCTCCAATTTAGAGATAAGAATGTGCTGAAGGACCATGTCAAACAGCCTTGCAGTAGTCCAGGTAGATGACAGCAGTCGCCTTCCCTTTGTCCACCAATGCCATCACTCCATCACAGAGGGCCAACAGATGGGTCAGGCATGACCTTCCCTTGGTGGAGCTATGCTAGGTGTCTCAGATCACTCTCTCATCCCTCATGTGCCTTAACACCTCTTCCAGCAGGGTTCTCTTCCATCATCTTCCCACTATGTCCCTGCTCAACCCTGATTCTCTGCCATGCCAACCCAGTTGGGTCTTGGCCAACTCAAACACCACAGCTTGGCTGCATTTTGGTTGGCATAAGGTGGGTTTTGGTTCAGGACCCTTTTTCTGTGTGTTTGTTGGCCAGGTAGGAAGGGTGAGCTGAGGAACACCACCACCACCACCACAGAGCTGCCAGCTGAAGGTGAGCATCCTTGATTTATCATGGATGAACTTTATCCAAGGCATTTGGGTTTCCAGTCTCTGAGGTGCCTTCAGGCTGGGCTGTCTATGCAAATGGAAATTCCTCATTTTTCTTCCTTGGGAGGAGGGTATGGACCTTCACCATGAAGGACCTGAGAGGCGTTGCAGTTCATTTCACCTTCCCATCACTCCCCATGGCAGTCTGGGGTGAATTGGCTGAGGCAGGGACAATGTCCACAGACCCAGAGGAAGGTCTGGGCTGCAGATTAGGAAAAGCACTTTTCCCTTCCATGTGGTGCAGACCCAGCAACGCTGCAGGGATCCACCACTCCTGCTGGTTTTCCATGCAAAGCCATGTCCAAGGCACTGAATTTGGTGATTGCCCCATTTTTGGTGGCGATCAATCAGTTCCCCTCCCCACTTCCATCTACTTCCCTTCTCCTAGGGCTGGGAATCTCACTCAGCCTGGCCTTTGTGGTCATCTCCCTCCTGGTTCTGGCTTTGAGCATCCACCTCTTCCTGCAGACAGGTAAGAGTGACCCCAACCAACACCACCCTACTGCGTGGTGCCCATTAACCACAGCTTCCAATCCAGGAGCTGTGGGCGGGCGTGCTGGAGCTGAGCACGCCAAGGTTGGGATCAGGAGGCACAAAGTGGGCTTCTCACACCCAAGATGCTGCACTCACCTGGTGTGGATGCTCAGCTATGCAGGTATGGTCCAAAAAAGGACATTCACACACCCATTGCCACATCCTGCTTGCAGGAAAGCGAGTCCAGCTAGCCAGCTTGAAGCATTGCATTCATCCCCCAGTGGAAGATCCCAGCATTTCACAAAGGAAAAGTCCTCCAGGATCTCTTGCATCTGGATGACTTCTTGTTGGACCACAGACATAGCTCCTGGCTACCAAGATTGCAGCCCCCAGTGGACATGGCAGGGGGTATTGGCCCCAGACAGCATCCCTTTGGCCCAACACCACTGCTCTGCATAGGCAAGCACCAACTGCACCTCTCCAGATTTTCCATTGCCATAACGATAGCCCTTGGCCCTGGAAGTCCATTCATTAATTAAAAAGATGCTTTTCTCTCTGAAAATCAACCCTTTTCATTCGTCTCTGAATATTTCCCACCTGCTCAATTTCCCACCAGGTTTGAGCCTCAGTCCTGGATGACTCTCAGCCTCAGAGAGGTATGGTTGATAACCATCCTGGTGGCCACCAAGATATCTTTCTTGCCCAAAGCAGCACCAGGTCCCTTTGCCAACATCACCCAAGTGTTAAGGAGCATAATAAATCCAATGGCTTTTCCCATTCAGGTCTTCCCACTCTGCCCACCAAAGGCTCCATTTCCTGAATGCATCCAATCCAGCAGATGGCACCAAATGGTGCAGTTGTTGCCATTCTGCCCTTTGGACATTTCCTCCTTGGCCATGGAACGTCCTGAGCTGCTGTGATGGCACCTAGGCTCGGATTTGCATTTCAGAGCTACCTTGCACCATTCCACCCCATAAAATCCAGCAGAGCTCAGACCCAACCCCCTCCCCCCATCCACACCAAGACACCACGAGGCTTTCCTGTTATTGTTATCTGCAATGCTTTTTTTATTGTCATGATTTGCTGGCTTGGCTGCCGTTGCCTATTCCAGCCACAAGGAAGAATGAAAAGGGAAGAAGGAAAACAAAACAACAGTGCTGCTCTACTTCAGCATTTTTTTTTTTTTTTTTTTTTGAGGGAAAGCATCTACAGGAAGTGGGGACCATTCACCCCTTCCTTCTTCTGGAATCTTCTCTCTTTCTCACAGTGTATAAAGCGAAGGGGTGGTATTGCCTCTGGATAGGGGGGAGGGCTGTCATTGTTCTCCACAACTACTTTAATGATGGACTTTGCAGCATTGGACATGGTGGCCATGACCTTCATGCCACCAGCAGAGACCATGGTGGTCTCCTGGGTTGCATGGAGCTTGACAATCTGGAGCATGCCACTGTTGCTGGGATTTGCAGGCAAACCTCTGTACATCCTTTGATAGACATCCTCCAGTAAGCCAAGGTGGGCTTTTTCTGGGGAGATCTCCACGGCAAACTCCATGTAGTAAAAGCTGTAGTTGTAAGGGTTGGAGAAGAGGATGGCCAAGGTGAAGGTTTCTGCCTCGTACACCAGGATGCCCACACTGCCCCTAAAATGTTGTGGGGAGTTGGCGAAGGCACAGCATCCTGTGGCTCCTGGTGGGATGATGGGGCCTGGGGGCTCGGAGCTGTAGCCACTGAAGCAGTAGGTCCTGGAGGGAGAGATGAGGATAGGGAGAGAGAGAGGGCAGGGTTGGGGAGGAGGAGGAGGAGGAGGAGGAGGAGAAATGGAGAGGAGAGAAGAAATAGGAGAGGAGAGGAGAGGAGAGGAGAGGAGAGGAGAGGAGAGGAGAGGAGAGGAGAGGAGAGGAGAGGAGAGGAGAGGAGAGGAGAGGAGAGGAGAGGAGAGGAGAGGAGAGGAGAGGAGAGGAGAGGAGAGGAGAGGAGAGGAGAGGAGAGGAGAGGAGAGGAGAGGAGAGGAGAGGAGAGGAGAGGGATGGGCAAGAGGATGGGGATTTGGACAACTCTTGGGTTTATTGTCCTAAAGGAGGTCACAGAACCATCAAATCAGCCCAGTTGTGTTAAGCTTTCTAGATCATTGAGTCCAACCATCAGCCTGACCTGAGTCCCATCACCAAACCTCAGTGCCACATCAGCAACTCCAGGGGTGAGGATTCTACTGTATCCCTGTCATGGAGGCTTCATCTCTTCTCTAGGAGGGAGGCCAAATGATTTCCCTAAGATGGAGGCTTTAGAACTTCTATGGAAAGGAGGTTCTACCATTTCCCAGGCAGGGAGGCTCCACCTCTTCCCTGGGGTGGAGGTTCTACCATTTCCCTGGAACTGGGACTTCAGAACTTTTATGGAATGGAAATCCTGCCATTTCCCTGGGCTCCACCTCTTCCCATTCCAAACAAAACACCACCAACACCCAGACACCAACAACACACTCCACCTTCAACCCTCAGCAACACAGCTCTTGTCCACCAGAGCCAACCTCTGCATGCGTGTCCTTCAATACAGGCCAATCGTGTTTGTATTGAGGTTTTAATGGCACTGCTAACACGATTAATAGGGGAACTCCTAACCACAGTGCAACAACTCCATTTCTTTTGGAAGGCAGGCGTCCCCCACCACCAAAACCCACCCCCAACTCCCCCTGTTACCTGGGGGAATGCAGGGTCACATCCCTTGTGCTGTTGGTGAGTTGGATCTCCACGCTGCGAGAAGCCATCCCTGTGTCTGCAAGAAGCTGTGTCTGCAAGGGGATCTGCAAAATGGGGGGTTGGGGGGGAATGGACAGCAGGAAATAAACTTTACCCAACGCCGCCCACAAAAAGTCCTTGTGTTTGTGTGTGTCAACACGGTGACACAGTGTGGGGTGAGGGGAAGGGCAGTACAAGATTGGCTGTCCCAGCTGGGAAAGGAAAATGAAAGTGAGGAAGAGAGCTGGGGCTGGAAGGGGGGAGGGGGAAAATAAGGTGAAGAGAGACAAATACAGGGAGGGGGGAGGGCAGGAGGCAGCCCCCATACATCTCCCATCACCACTGTGACCCCATCAACCCCGTCCCCATCCCCACTGTGTCCCCATTCCTGTCCCCACTGTGTCCCCATTCCTGCCCCCATTATGTCCCCATCCCCATTGTGTCCCCATCCCTATCCCCACTGTGTCCCCATTCCTGTCCCTATTGTTTCCCCCTCCCAACTGTGTCCTCATCCCTATCCCCATTGTGTCCCCATTCCCATTATGACCCCATTGTGTCCCCATCCCTATCCCCATTTTGTTCCCATCCCTGTTCCCATTCCTGTCCCCACTGTGTCCCCATCCCCACTGTGTCCCCACTCCTGTTCCCATTGTGTCCCCATACTCATCTTCACTGTGCCCCCATCCCCACAGTGTCCCCATCCCCATTATGTTCCCATCCCTATCCCCATTGAGTCCTGTCTCCATTCCTGTCCCCACTGTGTCCCCATCACCACTGTGTCCCCATTCCTGTCCCCATTATGTCCCCATACTCATCTTCACTGTGCTCCCATCCCCATTGTGTTCCCATTCCTGACCTCGTTCTGTCCCCATCCCCATTATGACCCCATCCTCATTGTGTCCCTATCACTATCCCCACTGTGTCCCCATTCCTGTCCCTATTGGGCCCCCATCCCCATTGTGTCCCCATCCCCACTGTGTCCCCGTCCCTATCCCCATTGTGTCCCCATCCCTGTCCCCACTGTGTCCCCATTCCTGGCCCCATTGTGTCCCCATCCCCAATCCCATCCCCATTGTGTCTCAATCCCCATTGTGACCCCATCCCCATTCCCCCCCCCCCCAATCCCCATCCTGTCCCCATTTGTATCCTCCCCATTCCTGTCCCCATTGTGTCCCCATCCCCATTCCCATTTCAAGGGGGGGGGGGCCAATTTGAAGGCGCCCCATTTGGGGGTGCAATGGGGTGCCCAGGGAAGGGGTGCCCAGTTTTGGGGGGAGGGGGGGCCCAATTTAAGAGGATTCCCTGTTTGGATAACCCCTCCCCCCCCCCCCATCCCGAAGCTGCGGGCAGTGCAGGGTTAAGGCTGAGCCCAACGCTGTGACGTGGATGTTGGAGGGGGAGTCCGAGGGAGGGGGGGGGTGTTCCGGGTTGGAGGTTGGGGGGGGAAGAGGCCCTTTGTGTTGGAGATCGGAGAGCAGCGGTGGCAGCAGTGAGGTCTGGGGGGGGCATTGAAATGCCTGGAGGGAGGGAGGGGGGAGATTCCGGGGGAGGGGGGGGGAGGGGGAGGTTGTAAGGCTTGGGGGGGGGGGTGAGAGAAGGGGAGGCAGTGCATGGTGCTGGGGGGGTGCAAAATAGGGGGGAGACTGTTGCAAGGGTCTGGGGTCTTTTGAATAATGGGGGGGGGGTACATTGCATGGCGATGGGGGGTGAGAGTGGATAATGGGGGGGTCTGCAATTTGGCGGGGCACACTGCATGGTGATGGGGGGGGTTGGATAATGGGGGGGGGTCTGCAAAACGAGGGGGGTCACACTGCGTGGTGCTGGGGGGATGGATAACGGGGGGGTTTAAAAATGAGGGGGGGTGCATTGCATATGATGGGGGGTTGGATAATGGGGGGTCTGCAAATGACGGGGGGTACATTGCTTGGTGATGGGGGGAGGGTGGATAATGGGGAGGGTCTGCAATTTGGGGGGGGCACGTTGCATGGTGATGGGATGTTGGACAATGGGGGGGTCTGCAAATTGGGAGGGGGGTGCATTGCTTGGTGCTGGGGGGTTGGATAATGGATGGGGTCTGCAAAACGAGGGGGGGTCACACTGCATGGTGCTGGGGGATGTATAATGGGGGGTCTAAAAATGAGGGGGGGTACATTGCATGTGATGGGGGGGTTAGATAATGGGGGGGTTCTGCAAAATAGGGGGGTGCATTGCTTGGTCCTGGGGGGGGGTGAGGGTGGATAATGGGGAGGGTCTGCAAATGGGGGGGGGCACGTTGCATGGTGTTTGGGAGGTTGGTTAATGGGGGGGGGGTCTGCAAATGAGGGGGGGTCACATTGTGTGGTGATGGGGGGATGGATAATGGGGGTCAGCAAATGGGGGGGCCATACTGCATGGTGATGGGGGGTGAGAGTGGGTAATGGGGAAGGTCTGCAATTTGGGGGGGGCACACTGCATGATGATGGGGGGCTGGATAATGGGGGGGTCTGTAATTTGGGGGGGCACATTGCATGGTGATGGGGTGTTGGACAATGGGGGGTCTGCAAATGGGAAAGGGGGGTGCACTGCTTGGTGCTGGGGGGGTTGGATAATGGGGGGGGGTCTGCAAATGGGGGAGAGGGGAGGAGGGTGCACACCATGTACTGCTGGGAGGAGTCCCCTTTACCCCCCCCTGTCCCCCGCAGATCCATCCCCCCATAAAAAAAGAAGCCCCCCGGGGGTCTCCCACCCCCATGGACCCCCCCCACCCCTCCCCACGATGGACGCCCACCCCCTGGGGGGGTCCCAGCACGGAACAACGACGGTTACGGTTCAGGCAGTTCCGTTATCAGGAAGCTGCCGGACCCAGAGCTGCTTGTTGGAGGTTAAGGGAGCTGTCGAGGAGATGGCTCCGACCCGAAAGAAGGAGCAAAGAACAGATTCTGGAATTGTTGGTGCTCGAACAATTCCTCAGCATCCTTCCCGAAGAGATCCAAAGCTGGGTTTGGGTACGGCATCCCCAGAGCTGCGCCCAGGCCGTGGCTTTGGCTGAAAGCTTCCAGATGGGCTGGGAGAGGCAGGTGAGGAGATTGGGGGGAGGACCCCAAAAATCGAGCCCCCCTCCTCCCCTCCCCCCCCATGCTGGGCTGCTTGGCCCCAAATCCCTTTTCCATAAACCCCAAAAATGAATGCAGCATCCCCTTCCCCACCCCTTGCCCAGTTCCTAAACAAGGACAGAAACCCCTTTGGACCCCCCCAACCTCTTGTGCAGAAACCCCTTTAGACCCCACCCCCAACCTCTTGTCCCCCCCCCCCCCAAATTAGGGTTGTGCCTCCCTTGAAACCCCCTCCCTCCCCCAAACTCCATGCCCCCCACCCCAAAAGAGGGCAGCAACTCCTTTTCATACAACCCGTTGCCCACCCCAAGAATTTGGGTAGCACCTCCTTTGAACCACCCCCACTCCCTCCCTCCCCAGCAACTAATTCCTTCCTCCTCCCCAAAGTGAGGGCAGCACTCCCACTGCATAACCCCTTTCCTTTCCCCTCCCCTATGAAGGCAACACCCCCTCCAAACTCCTTGTCCCCCATAAACAAGGCTGGCAACCCCACACCCCCTGTCCTCCCCCCCACAACCAAAGGCAGGACCCCTTTTAGACCCCCCCCACAATCCTTTATTCACCCTCCCAATGAGGGCAGCACCTTCTTTGCATAACCCCATGCCCCCCTCATAAAATAGGGTAGCACCTCTCTTTGCCCCCCCACCAACACCCCTTCCCACCCCCTGCCCCCCATATGCTCCTGTCCTATAGGTGACGGTGCGTGTGAAGCTGGAGGAGGTGCCCCCAGGGAACACAGAAGATCCCGAGGTGGTGCTGGACCCCCCCAGCCCCCCACTGGAGCCCTCTGGGGACGAGTGGTGGGAGGGCAATGGGAGGTTGGACCCTGAGGAGGAGGAGGAGGAAGAGGAGGAAGAGAGGAGTCTGCAGGAAACAGGTAATGGGGTGGAGGGAAAAAATCCCCATTTTCCTCCCCCAAAATGCACGTGGGCAGCTCGGAGATGGAGGGTCTCCTGCAATGGGTTTGGTCTCAGTCGGGTCTCATTGGGTTTTATGCTGAGATGATGGCTTCCTCTTCATCCCTACCTGGTATGGTTTGGTGGAGCCAGTGGTGATGTTGGGATTTGGGATTTTGCTCAGTGGTGGCGGCCTCTTCCTCATCTCCCAGCAGTACGGACCCACCAGTGGTGTTGGGGTTTGGATTTTGCTCAGTGGTGATGGTTTCATCTTCATCCCCACCCAGAATAGCTTGGTGGACCTAATGATGATGTTAGGATTTGGGGTTTTGCTCAATGGTAGTGGTCTCGTCTTCATCCCCCACTGGTATGGACCAACTGGTGATGCTGGGATTTGGGGTTTTGCTCAGTGGTGGTGGCTTCCTCTTCATCCCGCCCAGAGTGGCATGATGGACCCAATGATGATGTTGGGATTTGGGGTTTTGCTCAATGGTGGTGGCTTCCTCTTCATCCCACCCAAAATGGCATGATGGACCCACCAAGGATGTTAGGATTTGGGGTTTTGCTCAATGGTAGTGGTCATCATCCCCCACCAGTATCAACAAACTGATGATGATGGGATTTGGGGTTTTGCTCAGTGGTGGGAGTTGGACCATCTCCACCATTGGTAGAGAAGACCACAGAGTGATGGGGCTTTGGAGGTGTGGGGTGATGTCCCATGAAGACCAGCTCCCCAATTCCCTCCTCCTTTCCACCAGCAGGTCCCACGGAGCTGGAGGACCCCATCCTGACAACCCAAGACCCCCTGCATCCCCTCAACATCCCCCAAGGTGGCCGCACCACCAGGACTCCCACGCACACCGAGATCCACCACCACCCCAGGGGGACCCCAAAGGATCCCACCGCCTTCCCACCACCCCAAAGACCACCCAGACCAACGGAGGACGCCGGGAACGCTGAGAAACCATGGGTGAAACCAGCAGCACACAGCAAGGAGCGTCCCTACCCATGCGGGGAATGCGGGAAGACCTTCGGCCGCCTGACCCACTTGAAGACCCACCAACGGACCCACACTGGGGTGAAGCCCTACGCCTGCGGCGCGTGCGGCAAAAGCTTTGGCCACCTCTCCACCCTCACCACCCACCAGAGGCTGCACACCGGCGAGCGACCCTACGCCTGCGGGGCGTGTGGGAAGACCTTCACCAACCCATCAGACCTCAACAAGCACCAGAGGTCGCACACAGGCGAGAGACCCTACCCCTGTGCTCAGTGTGGGAAGAGCTTCAGCCAGCAGTCCAACCTCACCATGCACCAACGCAGCCACACCGAGGAGCGGCCGTACCCTTGCGGGGCTTGTGGGAAGAGCTTCAAGTACCTGGCTGATCTGACGGTGCACGAGCGCTCGCACACGGGCGAGAGGCCCTTCCCCTGTGCTCAGTGTGGGAAGAGCTTCAGCAATAAGTCCTCGCTCGCCCGGCACACGCGGATCCACGCGCGGGCGGCCGCCAGGGACAAGTGATAGGGTTGGGTGATGGTGGGATGGGGGGCTGGGAGGGGTGAAGAGAGGATGATCCACCAGGAATCGCCATTGGAGTTGCAACATAACAAGGGATGAAGAAGAGCAGCTGGTTGGTGGCTTCCAAGAGCATCTGAGGTAGCTCTGAAGTTGGTCAGTACTGAGGAAGGGATCCAATTCTATGTGTTTGAGAACTTGGTAGCCCCAGGACACAACTCCTTAGTCCCAGAGGAGATGGAACATGGTTGACTGTGAAGAGGAGCTGATGGTTGGTGGATTCCAAGAGCCTCTGATGATGGTTGGTGGCCTCTAAAGTAGCCCAGGAGGCCCTGAAATTGCCCAGTACTGAGGAAGGAATCCAATTCTACGTGCTTGACAACTTGGTAGCTCCAGGACACAACTCCTTAGTCCCAGAGGAGATAGCACATGGGTGAAGGTGAAGAGGAGCCGATGGTTGGTGGATCCCAAGAGCCTCCGATGATGGTTGGTGGCCTGCAAAGTAGCCCAGGAGGCCCTGAAGTTGTCCAGTACTGAGGAAAGAATCCAATTCTACGTGCTTGACAACTTGGTAGTCCCAGAAGAGATGGAACATGGGTGAGGGTGAAGATGAGCTGATGGTTGATGCCCCTCAAGAGCTTGGTGGCTCCAGAACTTTGTTCCCTGGATCCAGAAGAGATACAGCATGGACGAAGGTGAAGACAACCTGATGTCTCCCATGAGCCTGGTGGCTCCATGATGCAGCTCACTGGTCCCAGATGGGATGTAATGTGGTTGTGGACCATCAGAAGATGATCTGATGGTTGATGTTCTCCATGAACTTTCTATGTGACTCCTTTAATCCCAGAAGAGATGAAAAACAGATGAGGCTGAAGGTGAGCTGATAGTTTATGTCCTCCTAAGCGCTTGGTGGCTTCAAAACTTTGTTCCCTGGATCCAAAGGAGATAGAACATGAATGAAGGTGACAATGAGCTGATGGTTGATGTCTTCCAAGAGCCTGGCAGCCCCAAAACATGTCTCCTTTGTCCCAGAGATGTAATGGTTGAAGGTGAAGATGAACTGATGGTTGATGTCCCTCAAGATGGATGAAGGTGGCAATGAACTGATGATTGATGTTTTTGATGAGCCTGGTGGCTCCAGGACTTGATTCTTTGCTCCCAAAGGAAATTCAATATGGCTGAGGGCGAAGGTGAGCTGATGGTTGACGCCCTTCAAGATCTTGGTGGCTCCAAAATCTGGTTTTCTGGTCCCAGAGGAGATACAGCATGAATGAATGTCTGACGGATGATGTCTGCCATGAGTTCTTTGGTCTCACCTCCACACACCCCACCCTCATCTCCACCACCAGGACACCCCATCCCCTCCAATTGAGCATTTCCAGATGAATCTGTTTTTTGTTTTTTTTTCCCCCCAGTATTTATTCATTGTCACTCCTGCAGCAAGTGACAACCTCCTCCCCGGGCCTTAATGCTCCAGCACCGACCTACCTCATGGACCACTCGACATGCCCAGGGCTCCACACCTCCTCCTGTGGGTTCACCCCGCTTTCTCCCCTCCCCACTGCTGTAACAAAAGTTTGACCCGTTTCTCTGCATCCTCTGGTGTTTCTTTAGTTGTTTTTTGTTTGTTTGTTTGTTTTCTGCAGGGGCAAGAGCAAGAACTTGCTCACAGGAATGCACGGAACTGGGGATGCAGGTGCAAATTTTAGAGGAATTCAGAGGGAATTTCAAAAGAATTAAAGTGGAAGCTGCTGAATATGGCATGGGAGGGGGACAAGGGAAACAGGAGTGCATTAGGTTGCATGGGGAGTGAGAACGAGGGTGTCTTGTACATTGCTGATGTGGCTCGTGACTCCCCAAAGTCACAGTAGTTGGGGGACAGACTTGACACCAATGAAAATCCAATGGGGATCCTATGGAGATGCAGTAAGAACAGAGCAGGGACACAGTGAGTATCCTATGAAAAAACAATGGAGACCCAACAGGGATCCTATGGGAACACAACAGAGACTCAACAGGGATCCTGCGGGGAAGCAATGGGAATACAGTGGGGACACAACAGGGATCCTATGGGAATACAGTGGAGACCCAGTGGGGATCCTATGGGGACCCAATGCACATCCTGCAAGGACAAAGCCTCCATCATCCTCCTCCTGAGATGATGCCAAGACACGTGCACATCATCTCATCCCAACAAACCACATGGGTAGATCTGTTTGATTTGCAAGTATGTTCTTTACAGAACAGGAAAAGAAAAGGAAAACATAACGCAGTGGAAGATTATGTCCATCCAACTCTGGGTGCAGGGAGGTTTCTCAATGTGCAGCTGCTGTGCTGGTTCAGAGAGAGGCGCTCGGATGATGGTTGTTGTGAAATAAAGGAAAAACAGAGATCACGAGAAATGCATTTTCCTGCATTTGGGGTTGCTGCTGTGTTATTCTGAGGGAGATGGAGGTAAATGGGGAAAAAGTAGAAGATGAAGATTGCAAAAACATGCATTTTTCTGCACTCCTCATTGTTGCTGTGGCTTTTTAGGGAGAGATGTAGGTTACTGGGGAAATAAAACAGACATAGCAGTCTGCAAAAATACACTAATTGGAGAAAAAAAACAATGCATTGCATGGCATTCTGCTGCACATGGTGACCCCCATCACCATCTGCTGTGCTCAGCACCGTGTTGAACCAGGAAGGGGCCAGCACCACTCAATGCCAGCCCGGACACCCACCACCTGCTGGCTGCGAGCCACCCCTGTCACTTCCACCTGGTGTGGTTGGCCATCACCAAAATCCCTGGTGAGATCTGCAGTGAATGGGATGCGAGCATCCAGCCGACGTCCCACCATGGCTACCGTGCACGTCGTACGGGGCTGCATCTCCAGCTCAACCTTGCGGGTGTGTTCAATGTACTCACCAGCACTGGCTTTTCCCAGCCAGGTGACATTAATGACATTGGTGGCCTCCCAGCTCATCCCATTGAAGGCCAAGAGGCCGGCTTCCAGCACCCCGCGGACGCTGCTGAAGATCTCCTGGTCCAGCTCCCAGTCCTGCTCCACTTCAGTGGCTTCTTCCAAGGTGACATCTTGCCGTGTCCCTTGGCAGCCTTCGTTTTTCACTGTGGTCTTTGTTATGGTGACGTCCTCACTGTGCTCCACAGCTGCACTCACGTTGTAGAGGACATCTGAGATGGTGATGCCTGCTGGGCCCGTCTTCACCGTCAAGACTTGGTACCACTTGAACCACACCTCCTTGCCATCCACCGTCACAAATAAAGCCCTCTGCTCCTTGGAGACCTTCCCCAGGCCGTACCGGTTCCTCCCCACATAGATGTCAGATGACTCACAACCCTCTACAGCATTCTCAGGTACATCACCAAATGAATCATCCACCCACCGCAGCGCCTCCAACTTTCCTTTGTTGACCAACACCTTGAATTCATAGGAGTTATGTGCCAATCCTCCAAATGCAAAAGTGCAAAATGGACCCCGGCTCGGAACGTAGGAACCAGTGCTGCAGTGCCAAGACTTGGATAAGCAGACATACTCTGTCATGTTGGTGTAGGCGTTCCAATTGGACACGGTGTCGGCTGGCAATTCACCACCAAAAGGCTCCCATGACAGCCAGGAAGGCAACTCCTTGCCTTCCACCCTCTGAAAACCAGTCCAGCTGGAAGCTGTATGGAAAAATAGGCTGTTTTAGCCAAATGGGAAGAGGTATTTGAGATGCCTCCATCCCTCCACAGCTTTTGGAGCAACGGAAATGCAAGATTTCCCACTGGTGGACCGGCCAGCACAGACAACCAAGAAAACAATCACGTGGAATCAAAGGATGATGGAATCGTGGAGTTGTGGAATCAATGAAAGAATCACAGAATCATGGGATCAAAGAATTATAGAAGCATGGAATTAGGGAATCAAAGAATCATGTTATCAATGAAAGTATCGTAGAATCATGGAATCAAAGGATCGCAGGGTCAAGGGATATCCTGAAATGGAAGGGACACAGAAGGACCATCAAGTCCAATTCTTAGCTCTACACCACCCAGAATTCAAACTGTACTTCCAAGAGCACCATCCAAAATGCTAAGTGAGACTTTCAGCAACTCTCTGTATTTTTGGGGAGAAATACAGAAAATGGAGATCTTCACGATGTCAGGATGGATGAGAGCAAGACTCACCAGAGTGTTGGAGAAGCTTCCTTCCCATTGGTGATCCAGGAGCTCCATCAGCCCCACTGTGGGTGAGGAAGAGGAGGGCAGCAGTGAGGAAGAGCTGTGAGGAAGATGAGGGCAGGTGTCACCCAACAAGGACGTTCCCATTGGTGACACCCGCCAGGTCACCATCATATCCCTACACGACCTTTTTCCACCCATTTTGGGGGATAAAATCCTCCCTGCCCATGTTGACACAGCTTTAATTGTTAACCAGCTGGGAGGAAGGCTGGGAAGTGCAACAGAGCACCCGTGTGCAATGACCACGTTTCAAAAAAAAGATTATTATTATTATTATTATTATTATTAATTTTTATAAATGATTATTTTCTGGCAACTAAGAATTTCTTTGAAACAATTAAAAATCCCCCCCCAGAATGACCAAAAATGTGCCCCACAAAGAGTCATACCTTGATAGTGAGCATCCTGCCCGGCCAACTACAGACTGTGATTTAAATACACACATATTTGTACATAAATGCATGGAATACAGAAAACATATAAAAACATTAAAAACAAATATAAAATTCATATACATATATATATATATTTTAATAAAGAAACATTTATTTCAACACACCCATGGACACACTCTCCCATCGCATCACACCAACCCCAATGGCTCAAACAACCCCATTCTCACGCAGCTCCAGCAAGGCTCCATAAAACTCCCCATTTTGGGGCTAAAACCACAACAGTTTTGGGTCTAAAGCCAACTATTTTGGGTTCTGCTGAGTTCTTCACCCACCAGGCTTAGTGCAAACCCCAAAAGGCTCTCATACCTCGTCTCTGTTCCCACCTGCAATCCTCACCACAACGTAAACCCTGTTATTTTCGGGTCTTTTGGGTCCTTTTTGGGTCACTTCTAAAGTAGAACAGTTGGCCGTGCGCAGCCAGCAACCCAGGAAAAGGGCCAAAGTCTGAACAGGGAGAGAAGTGCAAATAAATAAAATACAAGGGGTGGCGATTACTGGGAAATTGGCAAATTCTCTGTTTCTGCACAAAATGAGCACATTTTTCTAATCAAAGTGGGAAAAAATGCATTGCTGGCACCCGAATAACAGCTTCAGGCCAACACAAAACTCCCACTGCCAGGAGGTGCTGGGGTCACCGAAGCAGCTCACCTCACCCCAAAACACCAAAAAGTGGCCATTTCTGGATTAAAAAAAAAAAAAAAGTAAATCGCTATTGTTTCCTTTTTAACCAAAAATCTTCATTTTCTGCTCCACTTGCCGTGTTTGTACATCCACCAGAGGAAAACAGGAATCACACCCAAAATTTCCATCTACTTGGGGTGGGATGAATTTAGAGGGTTTCCCGCTGCAGAGAGAAGCCCTTGCAGCGTGGGGTGCACCAATATGGGGAGTTTTCACCCCAAAACGGGGCTGCAGCCACCATGTCCATCCAGCACCTTTCTTTTTTTGGCTTCAAATCACTGTTTTCTAACATGAAAATGGACCACCTGATGGTGCAGTTTCAGACAGGATGTCATTGTCCCACCGGTGCCCAACCCCACAGCAGCCATTAGAGAACTCCCCCTCCCCACCCAGTGCTCCCAGTCCCTTGTTGGGCTGCACTGGGGGCCCCAGGAAGCAGTGGGGGAGGCAGCAGGTACCAGTGTGCAGCCTTTATTGCCCTAGTTCCACTCAACTGCCCCAGGAGAGGGGGGCAATACCCCTGGGGGGGGGGGAGTGCAAAAACCCCCAGAATGGGGCAAATAACTCAAAGAGGGAAGCAAATAGTCCAAAAGAAAATCAAAAACCCAGAAAAAGGAGGCAAAAAAATTGGAGAAGAAAGCAAATATCCTCAAAGAAGGGGATGAAGAGGGGGGAAAAATACCCCTTAGGTGAGCAAGTAGCCCCAGCAGGGGACAATTCCCCTCCCCCCCCTGGAGGGAGGGAAAAAGCTCTGTAGTGTGTTGTCAGAGATACCCCCACTGGGGGGGTATTTGGGTGGAGTCAAAAGTCAATGCAGTCAGCCCCCCCGGGGTGGGGGACGAGTCACCAAGAGGGGTCAAAGTTTGGAGGTCAGCGCAGGGCATCTCTGGGGGCAGAAGGTTGCTGAGGTCAGGCCTGGGGTCCGGGGAGGGGGGGCACGATGGAATTGAGGTGCAGAAGTGGGGGCTCAGTCCCGGCGGAGGTTCTTGAGCCGCTCCTCCAGGTCAGCGTCGGCGTCAGCCAATGCAGCAGCAGCCTCAGCTGCCCGCCCCTCCCCTGCTGCCAGTGACCCCCCCGGTGGGGGCAGGGCTGGGGGGCAGAGGGCAAAAGTCAGGGCAAATATCTTCCCCCCACTCAGCCCCCCAAAAACACTTCCCCGTCCCCCCAAATGACCCCAGAGACATTTCATAATACTCCTCCAAAAATGCCCCCCCAGGAGCCCTTAAATACCCCCCGCTGAGCCCCCAAAGTGCCACCCCTGACCCTCTCGACCCCACCAAGCCACCCCCCACCCCACTCACTGGCCAGCTCATCGGTGAGGTTCAGTCCCAGCTCATCCAGCACCTGTGACACCACTGCATCGCTGGGAGAGGACAAGAGAATATTGCAGAGGTCATGCCAGGACCCCAAAAATATCCCCATGACCCCAAAAACATCCCCATAACCCCCCCAAACCCCCATGTCCTTTCTCCACCACCTCCTCACCACATCCCCCTCAGTGTCCTCCACCACATCCCCCTCGGGTTTTCAACCTCACTTCACATCCCCCTCAGGTCTTCAACCTCACTTGCCCACATCCCCACCCCATAACCCCATGTTCCTATATGGGGTGTCCCCTATTTCCCCAACACATGTTCCCTTCTCGTGTCCCCATGTTCTCAACCACTGTGTCCTCCACATCTCTGCCTCATGTTTTCCTTCCCATGTTTTTGTGTCCCACCTATCCCTATCCTACACATCTATCTCCCACCATGTCCCTGCCTGAGTGTCCCCCATATCCCCATCCCACCACATTCCACTCACCCGATGACCATGTCCTACATCTCACCATAACCCTATCCCACTCTGTCCCAGGCCCCAAATGTGTCCCATTGCACCATGTTTCTCTTTCTCCATCTCCTTGTGTCCCTATGTCCCCTCAAGTCCCCACGTCTCTGTCACCCCACATCTCCCACCTCTCTTCCTCATCGTCCTCATCCCCCATGGCATCATCAATGGCGTCGTTCATCAGCTCCTCCTTCATGTCCATGATCTCTGCCTGTTTCTCAAAATCCATCATGATCTTCTGGATCTGCGGCAGCTTCAGCTGTAGGGACAGACGGACACAGCACGTGGCACATGGGGACGTTCTCACAGTGGCTACAGCCTTGTACATCCCCATGGATACTCTGAGTGGTTTCTGGTGGCCATGATCTTAGAGACATCCTCATATCTCCAAAGCAACTTGTGGTGGTCACAACCCTTGGGATGTCCTCACGGCCAAGCCAGGACACCTCATGGCAACCAAGTTCTCAAAAACACCCCTACGACCACCATGGGACTGGTCATGATGGCCACGACCTCAGGGACAACCCCATGGAGCACTTTACAGTGGCCCCAGCCTTGGGGCCATCCCCAGGTCAGCTGGCAAATCTGCAAAACATTCTCCATAACGTCATGGTCTCAAAGACATCCCCACTGCCATCCCAGGCCAGCTCTTGGTGATCCCAGCCTTGGGGACAGGTCCACCCACCTGCCGGTTCATGGTGGCCATGGCTTTGGTGACGCCCTTCATGGCCTGGGCCATGGAGTTGTTGGATTTTAGGGTCTGGATTTTGAGGGACACGGCCTGGACGTTGGCCCTCATGGTGATGAACTTTTTCACATAGCGCCGCGTCCTCACCAGATCCTTCGCCATGATCTTCACTGCATCCTGTAGGCCAAAGGGGACATTGGGTGGCTGTGATGACCCCCAGGAAACTCCTGAGAACCCCTCAGTGTCCTCTAGTGTCTATCACCATCCTGATGGCCTCCCGGTCCCCTTATACCAACTGTGGCCATTTGGGATTTTCATGGTCCCCAAAGTTCCCTCTGTGATCTCTGGTCCTTTCCAAGCACCCTGATGTGTCCCCCAGTCCCACCACAGTCTCCTGGGTCTCCTTCACGTCCCCTTGCCTCTGCCATTATCCTCCAGTCAGCCCCACATCCCAGTCTCTCCACATTCCCACCACAGTCTTTTGAGCTCCTCCACGCCCCTAGTTTGTCACTCTGGTCCCTGGGTTCTGCCCAAACACCCAAATCCCTACTGTGTCACCTGGTCCCACCACGTCTCCTCTGCATCCCCTTGTCCCCAACCATATTTCCACGTCCCCACCATGTTTTCCTGGATTCCTCTGTATCCTCTGGATCCCTCCACGTCCTCCATATCCCCCTGTGCACATCTCCTGGCATCCACCACACCTCAATATCCACTCCATGTTCCAAGGTCACCAGTACAATCCCCATGTCCCCTTTACACTCTCCCAACTCCTGCTTATCTGGGAGTCATCCCACCATGTTTCCGTGATAGCAGCAAGGTCATAACTTTCCAAGTGCATCACGGTTTCCAACTCATCCTGCTTATTTCCCAGGCTGTGTGCATTGCTATCAAGGCACTTCAGCCGGGCTTTCTGCCTCACCACCTTATAGAAGATCTAGGATCCCCTAGAATAGAGGATCTAGCATCTCCAGCATCTCCCTGCCCCAGTCCACCCCTTTGTACTCCACCATCTTCACCCATTAAGTTTGATATGAGACCTCCAATGACCTGCTTGTTGGGAAAATGGTTTTAAGTTGGTTTTAATGGTTTTGCTGGTTGGGAAATGGTTTGAAGTTGAGAGAGGGAAGATTTAGGTTGGATGTCAGGGGGAAGTTCTTTACTATGGGAGTGGTGACGTTCTGGAACAGGCTGCCCAAAGAGAATCACAGAATCACCAAGGTTGGAAAAGACCTTCGAGATCATCCAGTCCAACCATCCACCTATCACCAACAGTACTCACTAAACCATGTCACTCAACACAAAATCCAAGAGGTTGTAGATGCCCCATCCCTAGAGATGTTTAAGGCCAGGTTGGACGGGCAGCCTGGTCTAGTATTAAATGTGGAGGTTGGTGGCCCTGCATGTGGCAGGGGGGGGTGGAAATTCATCATCCTTGAGGTCCCTTCCAACCCTGGCCAAAAAAAAAACCAAGCCAACCAAACCAAACCAGACCAAAACCCCCCATTCCCACATCCCCCTACGTGTCCCCTGGTCCACCCAAGAAGCTTCCCCTCACCATCTGTCCCTGCTTGGCCATCTTTTTGATGTCGATGATGATTTTCTTCTCCTGGGCTTCCAGTTTCTGGCGCTCGCGGTCCAGCTCACGCATGGCGCGGGTCAGCGCCCTCTGGTTCTGCCTCAGCAGCTCCTCTGGAGTCTTCCGACGGCCAAACAAAAGGTCCATGGTGACAAAATGCCTGGGAACAAGAATGGAGGGACGTCAGCATCGGGGACACGGATAGGGTTCGGGTTGGGTGGATGTGGAGGAGACGTGGATATGGATAGAGAGGGGATGAAGGAGGTATGGATGCGAGGATATGGATGTTGATGATGTGGATGTGGGGGATGTGGACGTGGGGAGGATGGGGAGATGGAGTAGACACGTATATATGGATAAAGAGGGGAGATGGGAGGCGTGGACAAGTGGAAAGATGGAGATGGGGAAGACATGGATATGGGGGAGGCAAAGGAGAACACGAAGGTGATGGCAGTATGGGCATGGGGAAGGCAGGGATAGAGAGGGGAAGATGGATAAGAGGGACACAGCCACGGCCACGTGAGCATTGGGGAGATGGAAAGGACACAGAAATGTGGATATAGAGGGGAAAAATGGATACAAAGGGCATAGACATTGCCATGTGAGCATTGGGGAGATGGAAAAGACACGGAAATGTGGATATAAAGGGGGAAAACGGATAAAAGGGACACAGCCACGGCCATGTGAGCACTGGGGAGACGGAAAGGACACGGAAATGTGTCTATAAAGGGGGAAAATTGATAAAAGGGACACAGCCATGGCCGTGTGAGCACTGGGGAGATGGAAGGGATGCAGATCTGGGTACAGAGAGGACATGGGGAGGATGTGGAGATGGGGAGGGCGCAGAAGAGCCACAAGAGGACCACAGTCCTGGCACTGTGAGCACTGGAGACTCGGAGCAGGGCGATGCGGGAGGACAGAGCCGTGGTAGGAGGTGGAAATAAGGCAGACATGGTCGAGTGTCCCCCCCCCCCTCCAACATGGCAGCCCCCAGGGACAGCATCACCCCCCCCAGCCCCGCCCCGTCGCCAAGGCAACGGGAAGCTCAGCCAATAGCAGAGCGAGGAGCAAGCCCCGCTTCCTTCCTGCCTATGGCTGCCCCCCTCCCCCCCCGGTCTCTATCCGCCCGACTCTATGATCCCCGAGACTGGGCCGCTCTGCCCCTCCAGCCCCGTTACTCTATGGTTCTTCCCCCTCTGCACCGCGCCGCTCTATCCCCATTCCCGCCGCTCTATCCCCCCTCCTCCCTCCTCGCCCGTCTCTATGATCCCGCGGCCGCGGACCCTCACCCCGCTCCTTCCGCCTCTCCCGCGCACTTCCGCAAACGCTGTGACGTCACACGGGCGTGGCAGTCACGTGATGAGAGGCGGAGCACTCTGAGTGGTAGGCGTGTGACGCCACTTCCTTTCCAGGTCACCGAGAGGTGGGCGGATAGAGCGGCACTTCCGGTCGCACAGCGCTTCTCCGGCGGTGTGTGGGACCGATGATGAGTTGGGGCAAACGGGGAACTGGGATATACTGGGGATAACTGGGATGTACTGGGAAGGACATCATTGGGACACAGTGGGATGCAGCAGGACATAATGGGAAGGTCACTGGGGACGCACTGGGGAGAACTGGGATGTATTATGGAGAGGATATTGGGACATACTGGGAGGAACTGGGATATACTGGGAAGGACATACTGAGGGTAACTGGGATATATACTGGAATATACTGGGAGGAAGGAACATCACTGGGACATACTGGGAGAACTGGGATATGCTGGAGTATATATTGGGGTCTATATTAGGATATATACTGGGATATAATGGAAAGGTCACTGGGATATTCTGGGGGAACTGGGATATACTGGGAGGCACTGGGATAGGATGTGGAGCAGCTGGGGAGCAGAAGAGTCTATGGGAGACACTGGGAGAGAGTGGGAGGGGGACTGGGCATACTGGGAGGCACTGAGATGAGGAGTTGGGTTATACTGGGAAGCACTGGGAGGTACTAGGGGCAAACTGGAGCAGGCTGGAGGGGACTGGGGACAACTGGGATGCTGCGGGTTACAAACACAAGGCATACTGGGAGCCTTCAGATGGGGAACTGGGCATAGTGGGAGCACTGGGATAGGGAACTGGGCATACTGGGAGCTCTCAGATGGGGAACTGGGCATATTGGGAGCACTGGGACAGGGAACTGGGTGTACTGGGAGCCTTCAGTTGGGGAACTGAGCATAGTGGGAGCACTGGGATGGGGAACTGGACATACTGGGAGCCCTCAGATGGGGAACTGGGCATACTGGGAGCACTGGGACTGGAACTGGATATACTGGGAGCGCTCAGATGGGGAACTGTGGGAGCACTGGGACAGGAACTGGGCATACTGGGAGCCCTGAGATGGGGAACTGGGCATAGTGGGAGCTCTGGGACTGGAACTGGGCATACTGGGAGCCTTAGAACACGGACCTGAGAGCACCCACCCCATACCCAATGCCCTCCCAGTACAAACCACTACACCCCCCCCTCCCCCCCCCAAATCAAACCACAGCAGAGGAGGAGGAGGAGGGGGGGCCGCCGCTCGTTACCATCGCCCTTTAATCACCCGCAGGGGGAGGGGGGGGAAATATGGGGGAGGTTTGGGGGGGGTGGGGAGGCAGAAAGGAGGGGGCCCCCCCCGCCCCCAGGGGGGCAATAAATAGGGGGGGGCGGGGAGGAGGTGTAAGGGGGGGGGAATGGGGAATGGGGGGGAGGAGGGGGGGCTACTTGAGGCAGCGCTCAAAGTAGGTGGCACCAACGTAGCCCCCCCTCAGAGAGCGCTGCACGTTCTGCTCAAAGAGACGTCGGTTGCTCTGCAGCACTTCTGCAGCCTCCTTGTTCAGGGGGTCCTCGGGATTCGGCTCCTGGGGGGAGGGGGGGGCAAAAGGGGGGGTTGGGAGGCATAGGAATAAAAGGAGGGGGGTGTAGAAGGAAGGAATATCCCTCCCCAGGGAAAGGTGGTGGGGTGTGGTTGTGTTCTTGCCCCCCCCCATATGGGATTCGTTGCCTCAATAAAGGCAAAATGCCCTCCCAAAAGTCTTACTGCCCCCCCCCCCCCATAAAGGCTAACTGCCCCCACAAAGGTCTAACTGCCCCCCTCGCCCCATAAAGGCTAACTGCCCCCACAAAGGTCTAACTGCCCCCCCAAAAAGGAGAACTGGACTCCAACCCCTCAAAAGGGATAACTGCCCCTGCCCCGCCCCCCACCCCAAAGGGATAACTGGACCCCTAAAAGTCCAACTCCCCCCCCCAAAAGGGCAAACTGCCCCCCCAAAAGGGATAAATGCACCCCTAAAGGTCTAACTGCCCCCTCCCCAAGGGATAATTACCTCCCCCCCACCCTCAAATCCACCCCTACACTATTAATGCACCCCTGAGACCTCCTGCCATACCCTCCCACATCCCCCCCATATTTTACACTACTCCTTAATACCCCTTCCCCCCCCCTCCCTCCTCCCCAAACCTCTTAAGACACATCAATTCCCCCCTCCCCTGCTTTAAGGGACCCCCCCCCTCAATGCCCCCTCTGCCCCTGGGGACCCTCATTGTGTCCCCTCTCCTGATACCCCTTAGCACCCCAAACTATCCCAGCAGCCCCCAACCCCAAATACTCCCAGCGGTCCAACCCATGGCACGTCCCCAAAGCCACCAGGTGTCCCCAAAGCCACCAGATCCACCTGGGGGTGGGCATCCCCAAAAAGCTTCCCAGTGCCACCAGCTGTCCCCAAAGGCCACCCCATTGCCCCCCTAATCCCTTGGTGCCCCCCCAACCCCATAGCTTTACTCACCAGAAAAAGGTACTGCAGGCCGTAGATGATGGAGTTTATCGTCAGGACAGGCTTCCAGTCCTCTCTGGTGACAAAGCTGAGCATCAGAAGTGCCACCAGGGCCACCAAGGAGGTGACCACTGTCACCTCATGCCAACATTTGTGGCACGAAGGGGACAACACACACAAAAAGGGGAAGGGGGGGGTGGTAATTCCACCCCGATGGATAGTCTGGGATCAAATTGGGATCCAGTTCCATCCGTGGCCACAGAAGAGGGGGGACACAGCGGTCCCAGTATGATCTTTGTACTGGTCCCAGCTTCCATGCTGGCCCACCTGAGGATGTTGAGGCAGACGTTGCCCTCCAGGTCGATGTTAGGGTGATAGACCATCGTCTCACACTTCACTTTTGGTGGGTCGTGGGGGTAACCCTGGCCGACCTGGGGGGGCAAAGTCACAGCTCAGACACCCCCCCCCTTACCTCCCAGCCACATTTTGGTGACGATCAGCTGCCTTTTTTCCATCCTACAGCACACAGCTGGTGGCACTTTATGACCAACAACCCCGCCCAAGGGACGGGCAGTTAGTCCAAAAAGTGTTTTGATGACCACAAGTCATGGCCACCACTTTCTGGTTTCAATTGCAACCCATAGAATGGCCACCCATCCCATCCAACTGGCCCCAATCCCCCCTTATCCCATCTCCAACCTATAGGGCCACTGCTCACACCTGGTCCCAAACCCTTGTGGCGGCCACAAGTGAGGTTTCAGTAGTCACCCACCTCCCAGAGACCCAACTGTGGGTGCCAACTTAATGGTCACCAATTCAGGGGACATTTTAGTGGCTGCAGGATGAGAGTTGGCAGCTATGGGGTCAACCCCAAGCGTAGGACTGACCTTAAAACTGAAGACAAATTTCCCTCCTTTGTAGAAACCCTATAACAGAAACAGATGTCATCAGGGATGGGGACAAAGGGGGATGAGAGGGGAGATTCCACGGGATAAGAGGGCAAATGGGGGGAGGGAAGAGAGGGATCCTAAAGGGGGAAATGAAGAGGGGGATCCCAGCTGGAGGTTTTGGGGTGGGGAAGGGGAAACCCACCTCGTCAGGGCAGATGAGGAGACGGAAGTGCAGCAGGTCGTCCTGGTCGGAGAAGTCGATCTCACAAGTCTTGGGCAGGTTGAGCTCGTTGATATCTGTGGGGACACGTGGGGACACGTAGGGATATTTAGGGACACGACTGCGGCCACCCCAAAGGGCAGAGCAGCCCAATCCCAGTGCTCCCAGCATGGTCGTACTGGGAGCAGTACAGCACCACACCGAGGTCATACTGGGACAATGACACGGATCATACTGGGACCAGTTTGTGCACCACAGTTAGGGAGGTAATGGAGACAATACAACCCTACCCAACGCCCATACTGGGACCAGTACATAGGCCATACTGGGACCAGTGTGTGTCCCACAGCAGAGCCAGACTAGGACCAGTATATAGGCCATACTGGAACCAGTGCAGGCCACACAGCAGAGCCATACTGGGACCAGTACAGAGATCATACTGGGACCACTGTAGCACCACAGAAGACTCACACTGGGACCAGCTCATAGGCCATACTGGAACCAGTGCAGGCCCCACACCAGGGCCATATTGGGACCAGTATATAGGCCATATGGGATCACTGTGTGTCTCACACCAGGGCCACACTGGGACCAGTACAGAGATCACACTGGGACCACTGTGTGCACCACAGCAGAGCCATACTGGGACCAGTATAAAGATCATACTGAGACCACTGCGTGTCCCACAAAAGAGCCAGACTAGGACCAGTATATAGGCCATACTGGGACCACTGTGTGCCCCACAGCAGGACCATACTGAGACCAGTACAGAGAACACACTGGGACCAGTTTGTGCTCCAAAGCAGAGCCATACTGGGACCAGTACAGAGATCATACTGGGACCACTGTGTGCCCCACACCAGGGCCATACTGGAACCAGTGCAGGCCCCACAGCAGAGCCATACTGGGACCAGTACATAGGCCATACTGGAATCACTGTGTCCCTCACAGCAGAGCCATACTTGGACCAGTACAGAGATCATACTGGGACAAGTACATAGGCCATACTGGGACCACTGTGCGCCTCACAGCAGAGCCATACTGGGACCAGTACAGAGATCACAGTGGGACCACTGTGTTCCACACCAGGGCCATGCCGGGACCAGTACAAAGACCACACTGGGACCAGTTTGTGCACCACAGCAGAGCCATACTGGGACCAGTTCATAGGCCATACAGGGATCACTGTGTCCCTCACAGCAGAGCCATACTTGGACCAGTACAGAGATCATACTGGGAACACTTTGTGCCCCATACTGGCACCATACTGGGACCAGCACAGAGATCATACTGGGAACACTGCATGTCCCACAGAAGAGCCAGACTAGGACCAGTACATAGGCCATACTGGGACCAGTGTGTGTCCCACTCCAGGGCCATACTGGGACAAATACATAGGCCATACTGGAACCAGTGCAGGCCACACAGCAGAGCCATACTGGCACCAGTATATAGGCCATACTGGAACCACTGCAGGCCACACAGCAGAGCCACACTGGGACCAGTTTGTGCTCCAAAGCAGAGCCATACTGGGATCAGTACAGAGATCATACTGGGACCACTGTGTGTCCCACACCAGGGCCATACTGGAACCAGTGCAGGCCACACAGCAGAGCCACACTGGGACCAGTACATAGGCCATACTGGAATCACTGTGTCCCTCACAGCAGAGCCATACAGGGACCAGTACAGAGATCATAGTGGGACCACTGTGTCCCACAGCAGGGCCAGATTGGGACCATTACATGGACCATAATGGGACCACTGTCTGCCCCACACCAGGGCCATGCTGGGACCAGTACAAAGACCACACTGGGACCAGTTTGTGCACCACAGCAGAGCCATACTGGGACCAGTACATAGGCCATACAGGGATCACTGTGTCCCTCACAGCAGAGCCATACTTGGACCAGTACAGAGATCATACTGGGACCATTGTAGCACCACAGAAGACCCATACTGGGACCAGTATATAGGCCATACTGGAACCAGTGCAGGCCCCACAGCAGGGCCACACTGGGACCAGTACGTAGGCCAAACTGGGACCACTGTGTGTCCCACAGCAGAGCCATACTGGGACCAGTACAGAGAACACACTGGGATCACTGTGTGCCCTACAGCAGAGCCATACTGGGACCAGTACAAAGATCACACTGGGACCACTGTGTGCACCACAGCAGGGCCATACTGGGACCAGTACAGAGATCATACTGGGACCGCTGTAGCACCACAGCAGAGCCATACTGGAACCAGTGCAGGCCCTACACCAGGGCCATACTGGGACCAGTACAGAGAACACACTGGGATCACTGTGTGTGCCACATTGGAGCCATACTGGGACCAGCGTGTGCCTCACAGCAGAGCCAGACTGGGACCAGTACAAAGATCACACTGGGACCAGTGTGTGCCCCACAGCAGAGCCACAGTGGGACCAGTACAGAGATCATACTGGGACCACTGTAGCACCACAGCAGACCCACACTGGAACCACTGCAGGCCCCACAGCAGGGCCACACTGGGACCAGTACGTAGGCCATACTGGGACCATCCCACAAACCATACTGGAGCCATACTGAGACCCCTCCCCCCTCCCCCCCGACGACCCCCTGCCCCTCCCCCCCCCCCACCTTTCTGTATGCGGAGCTGCGCGGCCGAGGCCTTTTTGCTGGTGCCCTTGGTGCCTCCCGCCGATTCCTCCTCCTTCTTCTGCTGCTTCAGCGAGAAGAGCTTGATCATCCTGCCGGGCCGGGCCTCGCCTCACCGGGCCGGGGGCGGCGGACCGGGTTGGCCCCCCCCGGCGGGGAGGAGGCGGCGGAGGAGGCGGCGGTGGAACGGCGCCGGGCGAAACGGCGGAGGCGTTGAGGAGACGGAGGGTGGGCAACGGCCGGCGCCGTTCGGCAACTTCCGGAAAGGCTTCGGGTTTGTCCGGAAGGAACTTCGGTGTTTTCCGGAATGGTTCGGCGACGTTCGGAGAATGTTCGGGTTCTTCCGGATGAAGAGAGAGACTCTTTCCGGTCCTTTCTCGGCTCCTTCCGGTTCTTTCTCGGCCCTTTCCGGAAGTCTCCCCACACGCGCAGCCTCCGGCTTTCTCCGGAAGGCTTCGGTTCGTTTCGTAGCCAATCGCTGATAAGTGCGGCTCCGCCAGGAAAGGGGCGGGGCTTTGAGGGTGAAACGGACGCCATCTTTCTTGTGGGCACTCCTGTCCCCATAATAGGAGCGTTCTCCCCTTCCCAGTCCCAACACGGGGTGGGGGGGGATGGGGAATAGGATTAGAATAAAGAGGAGCTCTAAGAGATTAAGAAATAACTTTATTTATTTTTAATACCATAGAAGGGGGACGCTCCCATAAAAAGAAGAGGGAAAACCTCCATAAAAAGGGGATGGCCCCATATGTAGAGCAGTGTGGGGCACATGATAACCCCATAGGATGAATGGGGAACAATAGAAACGAAATAAAACACCAGGGGGCCAGCCGCAGTGGGTAGCGGGGGCACAAAGAGGCCCCTTCACCTCCCCTCCATCCCTTTTCTGAAGACAACAGCTCTACCCCCAAGAGACACACAGAGGTGGAATGGGGCAGCCCTACAGGAGGGGGGGGGGGGGCAGGGAATATTTATGGATTGCTAGGAGACTCCCACAGAAGGGAAGGGGGGGGAGGCATAGGGATACCCCTCCCCCCTAAGCCCCTCCTCTCCTCCTTGCTGAGCATAACAAGTCTACCCAGCCAGCTCCGCTATCCTCCAGCCCAGAGCAATGGGGGGAGGCTCAGGGGGCCGCAGGAGGGGCAGGGAGAGGAGCAGGGGGGGCCGCTGCGTTGCCTTCAGCCACTTCCATGGGCATGCTGGGTTCAAGGAGGGTGGAGAAGCTGCGGTTGTTGAAGGCAGATCTGAGCTGCTCCTCGAAGAAGCGCTGCACGCCCAGGATGGACTGCACGTCAGCTTTGTCCTGGGGAAAGAGGGGGGAAATTAAAAGGGGTCAGGGGGTGCTGGAGCTCTGCAAAGGGGGGCAATGAGAGGGGAGGTGGGGGGTGGTCTCCTCACCTCTGTCAGGCGGTTGAATTGGCGGATCATGCGAGCGATGTCAGCGGCGAACTCCTCTGGGCTGCTGTAGGTGGGGGAGAGCTTCCCCTGCAGCTTGGCTCGGATGAGGGTCAGGTCGATGGCATCACTGCTCTCCTATAGGGACAGAATAGGATTGAAAAGAAAGGGGGGGAACCCCCCCACAGGAGATCCCAAGGGATCCCAGTGGGTTCAGCACTCACCGTGGAGCTGGAAAGGCGGTGCAGGGGGCGGCAGGGCTCATGGCACAGCAGCTCCAGTAGCACCCGTTCACACCTCTGTAGGTATTAAAAAAAAAAAAAAAAAAATCCCCTTCTCCATCCTCCCTTCTCAACAGTGCATCCCCCAGATTTCCCACCCCATCCTTTGCACCCACCTGCTGGTCCGTGGGGCAGAGTGTGGGGAGCTGACCCTCCTCGGGACCGCCGTTGGTGAGTCCCTCAGTGGGGGGTGGAAGGTCCTGGCACAGCAGGCAGCGCCAGTCGTGGCTATGGGATCAGGTGGGGGATCCACTGAGAGCCCCACAGCACTCCCCCTCCCGGTTTGGGGGTGGTAGAATGGGAGAGGCTTGGAGTTTTAAGGGATTTGGGATCAAAAGGGAGCAACGGACCACGGCACAGGGATCAACAGGGGAAATGCCCTGCGGGTCACAGACCAGCTGGTGGGATGTGTGAAGGACTGGACAGCAGCTCCCTCAGAAGCAAAGATATCTGAGGCCAACACAGCTCTCCGTATGGATCAGGGCAATAGGATCCCAAGGGGACTGAGGCCCCAAATGGATTGGGATCGCTGACGGAAAAGTAGAGCCCCGTGTGGGTCAGACTCATCAGGTTCCCCAAGGATTTGGGATCAACAGGTAGATCTCAACACGGATGAGGGCTAGGAGGTCCTGGAGGATGAGAAGTGGATCTATGGGATTGGCTCCAGCAGCTGCCACAGTCCTCAGGGTTGGAGGAAAGACTAGGTCCAGGGAATTGGGATGGAGCCCCAGAGGATCCCCTCCCAAAGAATCTGGAGAAGTGGCAGCAATTCCACCACCACCTTCGGGCCAAAAAAGCAGTAGATCCCATGAGAGATGAGCAGAGCATAAAGATCTGACAGCACTGGGTGATCTCTGAAGATCTGGGGAGCAGCAAAATCCCTGAGCTTCACCCAGGGGTGGATGCAGAGGGAGATGGGGGAGGTGACAAAGGCCAGCAGCAGGGGATCCCGTGGGGGACCAGATGTACCTGGGGACCACGTGGAGCACAGGGAGGTGGCAGTCGAGGTGGTAGCAGCGCTCACAGAGGTCACACATCACCACAGCACCGGCCTGGCAGCAGACACGGCAGCAGGAGACATTACGGTGGGTCCCTGTGGGGGCCACGGTGGGTGCTGGGGGGATTTCAGGCCCTGTCACCACCCTGCTGGGGAGCTCAGGGGGCAACAGCACAGGTTTGGTGTCCTCAGCGTCCTCGATGGACAATTCTTTCTGCTCCTCCTGGAAAAAGGGACGGCGGGGTGAGATGGGAAAAGATGCGGGAAGTGGGGAGGGGGAGAGAAGGCTGGGGAGGGGCACAGAAGGCTGCTCACCTTGATAGCAGGTGGGGGTGGAGGAGCAGGCTGAGGCTGTGCCCCCCGTTCAATAACGATGAGGCTGAACTCCTCAGCTGAAGTGCCAGGGAAGACACGGAAGACAGGGGGCTGTGCTTCCCCTGACAGGTCCAGGTCCAGGCGTTCCAGGCTGACCCGTGGCACCTTGCGAAGCATGGGACCTCCTGAGGGTTGCCTGCTGGAAAGTGGTGGTGGTAGGAAGGGGTCAGGATGGGTGGGGAGCACCCTTAAGTCCCTCAGGAAGATTTTTATGGGGTTTGAGGCACTGGGAGTCCCATGAGATAGGGGTAAGGGGAGGGCAAGAGGCCTCTGAGGGTTGGCTGCTGGGGAGCGGCAGTGGTGGGGGATTCAGAATGTGGGGGAAGCAAACCTAAGCCCCTCAAGAGGATTTTCATGGGGTTTGGGGGCACTGGGGGTCCTTAGGATAGGGGTAAAGGAAGGGGGGAGGGTCTATCCACCCCCTAGGCATAGGGGGACACGGGACAGGGTCATCCTAATCACAGCATAAGGGAGCCTGAGGGAGAGGAGGGCATGGATAGGGTAGTGGTCCTGTGTCCTTCATCACCCTATCAGCAAGTGATGAAGGACATAGAGATTGTGTCAGCCTTGGGTATGGGGACAAGGGACTGTCCTTGTCATCCCCACAAGGGACAGAAGCCTGGAGAGGCTGCATCTCCCACCCTCCCCTTCCATCTGAAGGAGGTGCCTTGGCCCTTTCCCCTCCTCCAATCCCCAAGCTGTTCTCATTACCGCTTAACGAGCAGCTTCGGAACAAACTTCTCTTCCACCTCCTCATCAGGAGGATTTGCACGTCTTCTCCTGCATAAAGAGATTGTCAGGGCACTGGTCTGGATGCCAGAGCCCCCTTAAAATTGGGTTCCCCCAAGCCAGGAAGGGGTGGGAGAGCTGGGATGGAGCCCCGCCACCCAGGGACATCGTGGCCCTGTGCCTGGACATCAAGTGACAAGGGGTGCAAGGAGGAGTGTGGTCATCTCTGAGAATGAGGTGACGAGGATCAGGGGAAGGCCAAGAATGGGGTGGCAAGGGAAAGGGATGGCACAGTTATCCCCTGGACTCAGGGTTCCCAGCCTTGTGGGGTGACAAAGGGTTTGTGGGGGTCCCAAAAGCAAGAGCCAGCAGGTGACAAGGGACAAAACACACTCACCTCTTTGCTCCCGTGGCAACAGGTTCAGAAGAGGCATTACCTGCTGAGAACAATTAAAAAAAAAAAGTCAAGGACCACCCTCCTCCTCCTCCTCCCAGGAGGACCCCCAGCTCACCCCCACACTCACCCAGCTCCACGTTGGCATCCTTGGGGGTCTCAGACACCTGAGGTTCAAGGCAGGGTGGGGACATGTCAGGACCCTCAGTTCTTAAAGGACCCTGAGGTGTGTCTGATGTCTCCGCCCCCTCCTCGGCAGTTTGGGGGTTGCCAGGGGTCTCCTGGCCTTCTTTGTCCTTGGGTTGGGCTGCTTTGGGGGACTGCAGGAGGGGGCTGGGGGCACACTGCCCTTTGCTCACCACTGTGGCTTTCAGGGAACCCTATAAGAGAATAATGGGGGGGAGGGGGGGCATTGTTAGAAGGGTGGGGCAAAGAAAGAACAATGAGAAAGGAAAAAAAGAAGGGTGAGAAAGAAAGGATGAGTGAAAGAAGGAAGAATCAGAGAGAATAAAAGGGAGGATGGTAATGAGAAATAAAGGAGGGATAATGAGAAAGAGAGAGAAAAAAAATGAAAGAATGGGAAAAAACAGTAAGAACAATGAGTAAGAGAAAACAATAAGACTGAGGGGAAAAAAAAAAAAAGAACTCAAAATAAAAGAACGCCAAAGAGAAACAAAGAAAGAAGAGAGAAAGAAAAGAGGGAGGAAAAGGGCGAGGCAGAAAGGTCGCTCTGAAAGTAATGCCTCCTATTTATCTCCATGGAAACTGCAACAGCTACAAAGAGCACAATGACACTGTTGGATGGAGCAGATTCTCAGCTAGAAAACGCTGCGTTTTCCAACATAGTCACCACCATCAGGCGATCCGTGCAGATGAGCTGATCCAAACACTCCTTTCGTGCTGTGACAGCTGTGCATGGCCGGCCGGATCGTGGTTTGTCTTTCACGTCGCTGTCTCCTCTGCTGAAACGTACCACCCACCTCCTCACAGTGCTCACATCCACTGTCAGGTCTCCATAAACGTTCAGCAAGCGTCGATGAATGTCGATGGGAGCGATTTTTTCCGCATGGAGGAATTCAATTACACACCTTTGCTTCATCCTCACTTCCATGTCAGACGCCATTTTTTTGTGCAGCCTGCCCCTCTGCTGCCATCTGTCGCATGGCAACAACGTGTAAATGGGAAGGGTTGGGAAGGTTCCACCTCTGCTGCCATGCTGCCAACATCCGCCTCCAACGCCGTGGGCCAATGGAAGGAAATTGGAGGCATTACTTTCAGAGCAGCCATTCCTGGATCACACGAGACAGAATTGTTCATTCAGCCCTTGGAAGGTGATGGTGGCATGATGGTGCTCGTTTTCCAGCCCGTGGCAGTGGGCTGTTGTGTGAGCTCTTGTTGGTTAGAGTAAACATCCTCCCAGAGGGCAGCAGGAGGGGGTAAAGTCATCAGTGCCCCAGTTTGCAGGGGAGAAAACCATCAGTGCCCCAACCTGCAGGGCACAAAAGTCATCAGTGTCTCAACCTGCAGGGATCTCTTTCATGGCTTCGTATCCCTTCTTCTGCGATCTCTGAGCTATGATCCCTTGGTTGGAAATGGAAAGAAGCGGTGATTTATTTCACAGTCGGTGGTAATGATTCCTTTTAACCATCTGCTCACCCCTTTCACCTTTGTATCCGTTGGCTTTTGCACTCTTGAGAGTGCAAGCATTCCACCTTTCTTAAATCCATCAATACAAGACACCTGATTAAACCCCTCCCTGCCATGGAGAGGCTCATTGCTCCCCATTAGATGCAGGAAGGCTCAAGCCTGCTGAGCCCTGATGCACACACCTGTGATTATTTAAGGCTTGCCTGCCCCCGTGTGAATAAATTTCTGTGTCATTTTGAGGAATTTGAGGTCCACATAGAAATCCTGCAGCTGCCACGAGATCATCCAAGAGATAAAGAAACCACACAGAGAACTTGAGAACTGAAAGCACAGATTTCAAAGGCACTCCACAAGTGGGTGTGCAGCCCACTGCTGGTTTCATTCTCACTTCTGGTCTGTTTAATTATGGCGACAGTAAGCGTGTAAGGTAATCTGTGTGATACAACCATCCTCAGTCCTCCAAGCTGAAGCACTGGCTGCTGAGCTGGGTGCCAAGCAGAAAAGGAATGGATGATTTCTCACAAAATTTATCATGATGATACACTGTCTGAACCACTTAGAACCACAATTCTGCTGGCAGAAGAAGAAATAATGGAGTCTGAATTTTAATGTCCTCCGCAGACGCTGTTAAGAATGCTCCTCTACTGCCATCTGCTGCATGGCAACAAAACTTCACAGAACATAGACAAGATTCAACTTCTGCTGCCACACCACCACCATTGAAGGCCAAGGGAATAAAATAGGAGGCGCGACTTTCAGAGCAGCCCTTGAAAGTGCAAGATTTTCCCCCAGAAAGCACCCCCTGACCCCCAGATTACCTGTGAGGGACCCACAGCTGACGGCTGAGAGCTGAGGGTTGGTGGGACGATGCCATTCTCCGACACGATGGTGCCTGTGAAGGAGGTGGAGGTGTCAAGGGGGGGGTTGAGGGTAACCCCAGAGTGCCCCCCTCCCCTTTTTCTGGGCTCACCAAAGCTCTCTGCGCTCTTGGTCCAAGCGTTAGGATCCCACTGAAACTTCATGTCACTCTGAGGCTCCACAGGGTCCACGATCATCTTGAGGGCACGCTGGAGCTGAAAGTGGATCTGGGGGGAGGGGGGGTTGGGGAAGGCACAGGGAGGGGGCTTGTCACAACCCAAGGGTATCCATGACACCACAGGGGAACAAAGCATCCCCCCAACTGTCCCAAAAATGGTCCTGCTGAGCACTGGGGCAGGGCAGGCAGCTCACCAGTTTTTTGGAGAGGAGCAGAGCCGTGTTGTTTTCGCTCTCCAAAGCCCAGGAGGTGAAACGAAGGACGTGCTCTTGGTGCCTCTGCAGTTTGGTCATGGCCCAGTGCTGCCTCTCCAGCTTCTCCTGCTGCCCCTCAGTCACCTTCTGCCAGGAGGACACATCACTGTCAGGCTATATAAGATCCCTCAGGTCTCAAAGCTTACCAGAGCACCGGCAGGCATTTCCTTTTTTGACAGGCCCTCAACCTCTGCCTATGCATGGTTGCCAAGGGCAATAAGATAAGAGGAATGTCCTGCAGTTAAGCAACTGGAAGAACGGGTTTTGTGCAGCCAAATCACTCTTGGGAAGGGGGGGATGGGGGAGCTGAAGGGGCCCTTCCTACCCAGAAGTAAGGAAGCCTCCTGCCCATGCTGTTTCCAGCAAAATAAATAAATAAAACAAAACCACCCCAAGAAAAAAAAACAAAGGAGAGTTTAAAAGGACTCCTCAGACAAAGAATTTCAGGATCCTCCCCACCAATGGACTACAGGCTTGTGGGATGCTGGGAATTCACCTTGGTGAATCTCTGCTTTCTACAATGAATCACAGAACCGCCAGGGTTGGAAGGGACCTCGAGGATGATGAATCTCCAACCCCCCTGCCACATGCAGGGCCACCAACCTCCACATTTAATACCAGCCCAGGCTGCCCAGGACTCCATCCAATCTGGCCTTGAGCACCTCCAGGGATGGACGGGGCATCCACAGCCTCTGTGAGCAGCTGCTCCAGCACCTCACCACTCTCTCTGTAAAGAACTTCTCCCTGATATCCAATCTAAATCTTCCCTCCCTCAAATTCTAGCCTGTATAAATACCTTGGATTCCTTATTTCCCGCTTTTTTTTTTTACCATTGCTTTTTTTCCTTTCTCACTCCACCAGCCAGCAGACAGCCAGGAAGGAGGGGAAAAAAAACCCATGAGGATGGTGAGGGGAATTGTGGCTCACCTGGGCGTCGCTCACCAGCACCCTGCCCCTCTTGTTGAGCTCCCTCATGATGTACAGGATGGCTGTCTTCACATCCACCTGCACCTGCTTCTGCACATCTGACACCTGGCGGATCCTGCCAGAGGGAGAGGGAAGGGGTAAAGGTCGGCAGCATCCCCCTTTGGAGGGGAATAACTCCCCCTCATTGCCCCACAACTCCCCAGTGCCTGCCTCCCCCCTCCCATGACCCTCAGCAGCCCCATAACCCCCCTCAGCCCCACACCCCCTGGCTGCCCCATAACCCCCCCAGCTCTGTCATCTCCCCCAGTCCCCTCCTCCCCACAGCCCCATAACCCATCATCACCCCATAAGTCCCCCATCGCCCCACACCCCACCACCACCCCATAACCCCCCAGCCCCACACCCCCCCATTGCTCCACAACCCCCCCCATTGCCCATAATCCTCAGCAGCCCCATAACCTCCCCACTGCCCCATAACCCCCCTCAACCCCACACCCTCTCACTCCTCTAAAACCTCCCTCAGCCCCACAACCCCCCACATCCCCAGACTGCCCTAAACCCCCTACTGCTCCACATCCTCCCCCCCAATGCCACATAACCTTCAGCAGCCCCCTAACTCCCCCACTGCCCCACACCCCCAGACTCCCCCAGCCCCATAACCCCTCATCACCCCACTACTCTCAGCAGTCCCATAACTCCCCCCATTGCCCCATAACCCCTCCCAGCGTCCCACACACCCCCCACTGCCCCATAATTCACAGCAGCCCCATAACCCCCCACTGCCCCACACCCCCAGGCTGCCCTATAACCCCCCCATTCCCCCACACTCCTCCACCACCCCATAACCCCCCCTCAGCCCCACATTCTCCTACTCCCACCTCCCCACCCCCTAACCCCCCACTACCCTACACCCCCTCATCACCCCACAACCCCCCCAAGCAGCTGGGGCACATACAAGCTGCACACTTCCTTGGTGGAGTGCTGCAGGCTGGCATGTTTGTCACCTAGGCGTTTCACCAGCGTGGCCAGCATCTTGCGTTGGTTCTTCACTGCATCCTCTAGGAACTGATACCTATAAGGGGGGAGAAAAAAATCTGAATCGTCCCACCAGGCACCACTGAGCCTTGGGAGGGGCTCAAAGTGGCCCCATGTGGACAATGCAACTCATGGGCCTGCAGCAGAGCAGCAAAACCACTCAATAATTACCTAGCTTCATCGTTAAGCTTATTAGTTTGCCATTAAAACACATCAGAAAAAGACTAAAAAAAAAAAAAAAGATATCCCGACTCTGATATTCTATGATACGGAGTTAACTCAATTAGCTATTTACCTTAACTAAGTTAAACCCTAAACATCAAAAATGATTTTAATATAACTAACCCACGGGTTGATTAGCTGAACTAATGTTATTTGCTCACCTAATAAACCAAGTCAGTCTTAAATCCAGCCAGGCAATTCAACCAGCTGAGTCATTAGCTAACTCAATTAATTACTAAGAAAGTAATTACAATGATTTTTAATCACTCATGCCCCCAACTGCTCAAGACTTAAACTGCATTTAAATCCCCCAAAATCCCAACTTAACAACCTCAAAAAAAACCAACCACCCAGCTAATTAATTATCCAACTAAGCAGCCTGGAAACTAACCTGGTTAATTAGAACAAGAAAACTGAGAGAAAACTGATGCTTGTTAGCTGATTAGTTACTGAAGGGAGTGAGCAAGTAGCAATTAATCAGATCTGTTACCGTAATAGTTACCAAGTGGCAGTAATTAGAGAAAATTAGAGAAGACTGCTATGCTGCTTGGTCAATCCCTTCAAGAGCTCACCAGCTCATGTTTCAACAAGCCGATTCAAAGGGTAATTAAGCAATTTGTGAGCACTGATTAATGCTGATGCCACTCACTGGTGATCCTTGTGTGCGTTGAGCTGGCAGTCCCGACAGGTCAGAGTGTCACAAGTGTCACAGAAGATCATCAGTGGCTCCTGCTTGTGCACGGAGCAGTAGACATTGTGATCCACTTCCTTCAGGCTGTTGTTGGCTGTGGGGTGATGGCAGCATGATGGTATCACATCCCAGCAAAACCAAAGGCTCTGTTTGTGACTCCCCCCCAGGTGCCTAATTATGGTGTCACCACCTCAAGACGGGGACAAAGACAAACCTGCAGCCCTCACTGTGTGATCCTTGGTGTATTTGACCCGCTGGTGAGCCTCCACACAGGTGTCACACAGAGGCTCTGAGCACTCCACGCAAAAGCTGGTAGCAGGAGCATTGTCTTCACAGCTGGTGCAGCACTGTTGGGTGAGAGCTGTGAGTCTCAGGGATGTCCCAGGGTGCTAATTAACCCCTTAATTAGTTACACATTACCTGAGTGGAGGCCGGGTTGGCACCAGCCATCTTGGCTCCTTTGTCTTTGAGAAAGTAATTCTCTACCACATCCTGCAGCTGACATTGGTGCTTGCAGATGGGGCAGTCGACCACTGCAGTGAGGAGAGCAGTACAGGACATTATTTATCCCCTCATTACAGCTCCTCCTCCCACCCCCCCCCCCCAAAAAAAAAAAAAAGTACCACCATTGGATCATTAGCAAAGTGCTAACAGGATCCAGCAGAGCCAGAAGATTCAATGCCTTTGTGGGCACTCCAAAATTGGAGCCCTGGGGCTATGCCTGACCTCACCAAAAAGAGGATAAAGCCTTGGAGTGGGGGCTGTGACCCAAATGGGCCCACCAACTGCACCACAGCCAGGGCTTTGTCCAGGTAAATCCATGACAAAGAAGATGCAGGCAAAGCTGTGCCCTAAAGCAGTGTTCCAACCCTCCCCCCCCCAGCCCTCCCTTCCTTCCTCTGTACTTCAAGAAAGGCAAGAGGCAGCAATCTGAGATCCCACCAGAACCTTTTCTGTGGCACGGGAGAAACAGTGAAGAAACCTCCAAGCCCCAGCACTGCATGGTCCCCTGCTCCTTTCCATTGTGCGGCATGACCCCCAACCCCCCTCCCCATCACCCAACCACCTCCCAGCCCCTCCCCCTGGCACCCAACCACTCCCCCAGTCCCCCTCCCCATCACCCAACAACCCTCCCAGCTCCCCAACCCCCCCCTCCCGTGGCACTGCACCACCTTCTACTCCCTCATGACCCCACACTCTCCTCCATCTCCCCCCACCAGTAAAGAAAAACCCCCAAATCCCTGATTCCTCTGCATGGGGATCCATAGCACCCAGCACTCCTCCATGGCACTGCACAGCCCCCAGTGCAGGAGGGCTCTACCCTTCCCATGGCAATGAACTGCCTCACGTCTCCCTCCATGACACCTCCCAGGGTCCCCTGATCCTCCCATAGATTTGCATGGCCTCTACTCCCCCCCCTAAAGTCACATGCTCCCCTCCATGACTCCCAGCTCCATTCCATAGCAGCCCCCAGGGCCCTCCGCTTCCCTCTCCCATCCTTAAACCCCTGAAACCCTCCATCCTACATCAGAGTCCCCCAGTCCCCTCCATCTCCCCCTAAACCCCACTACCCCTTCTTTCTCTACCTTGCCCCCCACAACAGAAGCCCCTTCATTCACCCTCAGGACCGTTCACTCTCTTCCACAGTTCCCCCCAAAGCTCCTCCTTGATCCACTAACCCCCCCCCAACACCCCTAAGAACCCCCTGCTCCCCTTCACGTCCCACCCCCATAACTGCATCTCCCACAGCTCCCCTCACAGCAACCCACAGCCTCCAGCCCCATCCCATCACACACCACATCCTCCTATAGCATCTCACAACCTCCCTCCCCCTCTAAAACCCTCCATCCCACATCAGGGTTCCCCATTCCCCTCCATTTCCCCCTCAACCCCCCACCCCTCCTTTCTCTACCTTGCCCCTCACCACACAAGCCCCTCCATTCACCCTCAGGACCCCTCGCTCTCCTCCACAGTTCCCCCCAAAGCCCCTCCTTGACCCCCTAACTCCCCCCACAACACCCTTAAGAGCTCTCTGCTCCCCTTCACGTCCCACCCCCATAACTGCATCACCCACAGCTCCGCTCCCCTCCCACCCACCCCTCATAGCAACCCACAGCTTCCAGCCCCCTCCTATCGCTCACCACATCCTCCTATAGCATCCCACGACCTCCCCGCCCCCTCTAAAACCCTCCATCCTACATCAGGGTTCCCCACTCCCTTCTATTTACCCCTCAACCCTCCACCTCTTCTTTCTCTACCCTGCCCCTCACCACACAAGCCCCTCCATTCACCTTCAGGCCTCTCGCTCTCCTCCACAGCACCCCAAAGCCCCTCCATGACCCCCTCAATCCCCTCTACAACACCCCAAGAACCCCCTGTGATGCTGTTCAGCTGACAGACAGTCCTAAAGCTGGAGATAACCACAACGGACCGAACTACTCACACAGAGCAAATAAAGGAAGGCCTCCTCTCCTCACAGCCCCTCAATCTCCCTCAAGCTCAGCCCATCCCCCCCTCAGGCCTCACCTTGCCCTCCAGGCCCTGAATCCGTCGCAGGCCCCGGGCCCGTCCTCAGGCACTGCCGACACACCGAATGCAAGCAAGGCAATAATCGCGGTTCCCTTTCAGCTTGAAGAAGTTTCCGGCAGCTTCCGCAACGTTCTAAGAGATCTACGAGATCCGGGCGCTTCTCGGCCGGGTCCGCAGCTTCCGCAGCCTCTTCTACCGGAGCCGACATGGCGGCCGCTGCTCCCCCTCACCAGGAGGACCCAGGAGCGCGCGCGGCCTGGGGAGCCGCTAGCAGCCAATCAGCGCCCTCGATAGGCTGAGAGGGTGGGGTGAAGGGGGGATTGACAGCGCGGGGAAGCAATGGGAAGAGGAAAGGCGTGACGAGCATGAAGGGGACTGGCCAGTCAGCTCGCGGGATGGGTGGATCTACGAGGTTGAGCCAATTAAAAGACTTGCAGGGGGAGGATTGGCAGGGCGTGAGTCCAATCCTCTTTTTCCATGCTCTCCGCCCCTCGGCTAATGAAGGCCTGGAAACCGAGAAGGCGGGCAGGAATGCTGTATACCAATCAGAAACCGAGCCGCCTCAGAGAAGGCGGGAGCTTGAAGATAGACGTGAAGTTTCACCAATCATCATCCAGTCTCCTCGGAAAGGCGGGATAGAGGCTCTGATTGACAGTTTCCCGAGCCAATCAGCTTTGCAAGTACCTCAGTCTTCTCTCAGCGCTCCGGAGTCACTCCGGTTCGATAGCGGTGGGAGGTGAGGGGGAGGGGGCGAGGGAGCTGGGGGTTATGGGGTCGATCTGCGGGGTGGGGGAGGGCTGGGATTAGGGGAGGGCTTCGGTGGTGGGCTGGGGTTGGGGCCTGAGTGTGGGGTTGGGGCCTGTGTGGGGTTAAGGCCTAAGTGTGAGGTTGGGGCCTGTGTGGTGTTAAGGTCTAAGCGTGGGGTTGGGGCCTGAGTGTGAGGCTGGGGCAAGGAGCTGCCCTTGCTTTGCTCAAGGAATTGCCCCAGAGTTGCGTGTAGGCCTGGCTTGAGGCTCTGGTGAGCAACTGCAAGCCTCAGGTGTCGTCCCCCCCTTCTCCCCCCAAAAAGAACCCCAGCCTGACACACGTCACCTCACTCCCTTCCACCTTACCACCTCATTTTCCCCACTTCTAGCAGCATCCAACCCCTGAGAAGAAAATCTGACAGCATCCAAAGCAGCTTCCAGCTTCCCCAAGTGGTCACCGCGGCGTGGTGGTGAGTAAAGGCACCTTGAAAAGAGCTTAATCTCACTGGCTGAACATCTCAGGGAAGTTTGGTGGCAGGTTGGGATCCTTTCTTGTTGGTGGCAGGGTTTTAGAAGTGGCCCTGGGTTAAGCGTGGGCCATGCTGGAGCAAATGGGACTGAATTAGAGTTCCCCCTCCTCCCCATGAAGGTAAGTGTCCCTAATCTCACCCAAAAGAACCCAAATTTGGGCCTGTTTTGGGGAGAGCCCCAAAACTGAGGCGAATCTGGGCCCATCCTGACACAAAATGAGGTCTTGATCTCTTGTTCCCAGTGTTCTCCCACTCCTCAGTTCCTAGTTTGAGAGGGGGGTCACCTCCATTACCAATTTAGGGGCTCCCTGGCTCTCACCCATTCCCACTTTTTGGGTGAGAGGGTGGATCCCCTTCCATATCACATCATGGGGATCCAGCAGGGCCTCTCAGGTGTCCCTAGGGCGTCTGTCACTAGTGGATGTCCCTGTTCTGCACCTCTGGGGATGTGGCAGCCAGCACTGTGAGTGACTGGGAGCACTGGGAGGGGGAAGTAGAGACACTAGGGATGTCTGAGAGCATTAGGAGGAAACTGGGAGCGTGACTGGAGGGTGAGTGGGAGTACTGGGTAACAGTGATGTCCCCACAGGCACCATGTTCGTTGCCAAAGGGGCTTGGACATTGGTGGCCCCAGGACAACTTCCTGCCCACATCCCTCCTGGTGAGCACCTGTCACCTCTGTGTCTCCCTTATGTCCCCCAGGTCCCTCTGTGTGTCACCCCCATGTCCCCTCAAGTCCCTTGTGAGTTCCAAGTGTGTCTTTATAACTCATAATGTTTCCCTGTGACACTTCATGGCCCCAGCATGTGCGCCCCCACATCCCTGCCTGTCCTCCCTGTGTCCCCAGGTCCCTCTATGACACTCACATCCCCATGCTATCCCTCTGCATCCACCTACCCACATACTCACATCACACTATGTCTCCCCCTCACTTGATGTGTCCCTGTGTCACATTGCACGTCCCTTTCTGTGTCTCCAGCCTCCCTGTCATGCTACCTTGTCCCTCCACATCCCCACAACATACAGCATGTCCCCTCTGCATCCCTGTGCCCCCCAAGCTGTGCTTTGTGTCCATGGTGCTTCCTTACATAGCTGTGTGCTCCTCACATTGCTCTGTGTGCCCCATCAGTCTGCATGTCTGCGTGCCACCCCACGTCACTCCAGTGTCCTCTGTTTCCCTCCTTGTCACGTAGCATGTCATCCTACATCCTCATGTCACTCCAGATGTCCTGTTTTGCTCTGTGTAACCCCTATGTCACTCTACATGTCCCAGTGCCCTCTCACATCACTCCATGTATCCCATGTCACACCAGATGCCCCTCCTTTCACTCCATGCCTTCTCCATGTCACTCTGCATGTCCCTCAGGATGTTCCCATGTCACTCTGCATGTCCAACTGCCCTCTCACATCACTCCACGTGTCCCCACGTCACACCATACACCCCTTCTTTCACTCTGTTCCTCTTCCATGACACTTTGCATGTCCCCTGTGTCATTCCACGTGTCCCCCATGTCACTCTACATGTCCCAGTGCCCTCTCACATCACTCCTTGTATCCTGTGTCACACCAGATGCCCCTCCTTTCACTCTGTGCCTCCTCCTTGTCACTCTGCATCTCACTGCCTCCCCGTCTTACACCAAACATCCTCCATTTCACACTTTCTGCCCCCACGTGCCCCCATTACCCCCACACCCCACCCCTTCTCATCTTTTCCCTCTCCCCACAGCCCCAGGACCATCCCTGGAGCCATCCCTCCCCACCCACCAGCTCAACATCCCCGCTTCCCCACCTCATCCCAGCCCTCACCGCTGCTCCGACTGCGGCAAAACCTTCGCCGCCCGCTCCCGCCTGGCTGTTCACCGACGTGTGCACACAGGTGAGCGACCTTTCTCCTGCCCCCACTGCCCCAAACGTTTCAGCCAGAGCTCAGCACTGGGTTTGCACCTCCGTCTTCACACCGGCGAGCGACCTCACGTCTGCTCCGACTGCGGCAAAGCCTTCGCCGTCTCCTCACACCTGGCTGTTCACCGACGTGTGCACACCGGAGAGCGGCCCTTCGCCTGCCCCCACTGCCCCAAACGTTTCAGCCAGAGCTCAGCGCTGGCTCTGCACCGCCGTGGACACACCGGGGAAAGGCCTCACGCCTGCACTGACTGTGGCAAAGCCTTTGCTGTGGCCTCACACCTCACAGCTCACCGCCGCATCCACACCGGGGAGAAGCCATTTCCATGCCCACGATGTGGGAAGTGCTTCAGGCAGCGCTCCGGACTCGTCACGCATCAGCGGGGACACAAGTAGGATTGGGGATGTCAGGATGGCTGCTTGGTGTCTACCAGAGCTGCCTCCAGGGATGCCAGGATCTCCAAAATCCCCTGTGTAGCTCTGTCCATTCTGTAGGCATCACTTGCGGCAGCCTTCAGGATATCAGAACACGCTCCAGATGTCACCCAAGCTGTCTGCAGGAGCCCCAGCATCTCCAAAATATGGACATGAGGAATCCCTTTACCTCTGCTCATTATGTATCAGCGGGGACACAAAGTAGGCTTGGGGACATGGGACAGCTGCTCAGTGTCACCAGAGCTGCCTTCAGGGATGCCCTGATCTTGACTTGAATCCCCCATAGCTCTGTCCATTCTGTAGGCATCACTTGGGGCAGCAGTAGCCTTGAGGACATCAGAAGAGGCTCCAGATGTCACCCAAGCTGCCTCCAGGAATGCCCAGCATCTCAAAATACGGACATCAGGAATCTCTTTAATTCTGCCCATCACCACAGGGACAAATTGGGGAACCATGCCTGCTCTCTGGTCACACACACACGAGGACACACAGAGCCATTGCGGACTCCAGAAAGGAATCTCTGTGTCACCAAATCTGCCCCAAGAAACTGTCTATTGCCATGGGGACATCAGGGAGCTGCCAGCAGCATTCTGCTCACATACCCATGGGGAAACGTGAACCTGGAGACACCCCACATCCAGCTCTGGACATCCCAATCCAGGTTCAGACTCCCCAGCCTCCCTCCAGAAACCCCAGTTTTGCCCTGTATCCCCCTGCATCGTCTGGGATCACATCCTTTGGGATCCCATCCCCTTATCTCTGCTCCTCCTGGGTAGGGGGGTGACATCACGTCCTTTTTAAAGAGGCAGCAGCACTTCTAAACGGGGCAAAAATTTAAAGAAAGGGGGAAATCGCCTTTGTCAGCACCGCATGCCACATTCCCTTAAAGTGTAGGTGAGGGACGGGTGTCCCTTGCAGAGCTCTGCCCCGGGGGAGAGAGAGGGGAGGGAACGTGAGGATAAAAGGAGACGACAGCAGTGCGGAGGCAGCACGCAAAGTTAACCACCATCGAGTCTCGGTCCGCCGAGCGGTGCAGAGCGGCCCCTGGTGGGGCACGAGAGCTTCCGGGGGCGCGGGTCGAGGGCGGTGGAGGCGGTGCGGCTGCAAAACGGTGAGGGGAGGGCCGGGGGGGCTGCAGGGTTACCCACGTTCCCAGGACTCCGCCGGGTACAGGGAGCCCCGATCTCACCTCCCGTTGCCACCGTGTGTTCCCCATTTCCACGTTCGTTGTCTTTTCAAGGTCCCACCGCCCCCCAGAATCCCATCCATGCCCGTTTTCCCTCGCCCCTCCCCCCCCACCACGTTTGGTGTCCCCTTGTTCTGAGGCCACGTCTTCCCTCAGGCCATGGAACAGCCGGATGAGCCACTCAGAGAGTGGGATGGAGATGGGGACACAGCGCCTGGCGGCCACCAAGGTGAGTCCTGGGATGTTGTGGATCAGTGGGGGCATGGAGGGTTGGGCATCATATGGTGGGCACAGCCAGGAGAGGGTTGAGGACACGTTCCTGTGACTGTTCCCTGCTCTGTCTGTGCTGCGGAGGGAGGTGTGGCAGCTCTGTGGTCCAAACTCAAAGCCCAAACCAGCTGCATTTGGAGCAGGTTCCTCACAGCCTCATCCTGAGGATTTTTTCAAGTGAAGACCCACCACCTGCCAGGTTCTGTCTTTGGTTCTATTCCACCTGAGGAAGTTTTGAGGGTCTCTGGGGGAACCAGGTCCAACCCCATGCTGTGTGGATCTGACATTCACCACTGCAGTCCATCTCAGTCATGTTCCTTCTGATTGTGTCTGTATAAGAGTTGGGTGTCTCCAAGGACAAGGACCCCACGTCCTTAGGCCTGTCCTTGGTGGCACAGGAGGCTCTCCCTGTTCCAGCTCCAAACCAATTCCAACACCAACCAGAGCAGTTCTTTGTGGTCCGTGTTCCTCATGGGCCCTCCCAATGAACTTTGAGGACCTCTAAGAATGGAGACATACCACATCCCCTGTCCATTCCATCACAGCAGGGAATGGGAGCTATTCACGCTCCCTGCACCAAACCCAAATCAGATCCAGCCCCAGTCAACACATCCCATTTAGGGCCATAACTCTCATGGCCACGTCCAGATGAGGAAGAATTCTGAGAGGGCACTCTGTTGGTTGGTAGTTGGATTGGTCAGAAGCGTAATTAAGGGATTCAGAGAGGGTAATTAAGAACCCCCATGGTGACACCCATCTCTGTCCCACCACAGGCACCATGGAGACCCCTGAGGTGGACACCCCTGACAGCCTGATAACATCCCCACTGCCTCCACCATCCCTGGAACTGGACTGGGCCTGGGGGCTTCCCCCCACATCCCCTCCAAGCGCTCGGAAGCCCTACAAGTGCACAGAGTGTGGCAAAGCTTTTGGGCAGAGCTCACACCTGATGCGACACCTGGGCACCCACACGGGTGAGAAGCCCTACAAGTGCAGTGCCTGCACCAAGAGCTTCACCCAGAACTCCAACCTGCTCCAGCACCAACGCACCCACACTGGTGAAAAACCCTATGAGTGCAGTGCCTGCGGCAAACGCTTTGGCTGGAGCTCCAACCTCAGCCAGCACCTCCGCCTTCACAGCGGCCAGAAACCCTTCCAGTGCACCCAGTGTGACAAATGTTTCAGCGAGAGCTCCCGTCTGGTGGAACACCAGCGCACCCACACTGGTGAGAAGCCCTACCTCTGCCCCGATTGCCCCAAAACCTTCAGCCGTAGTTCCCACCTCATCCGTCACCGCCGCCTCCATGCTGCTGAGCAGGGACCCAGCCCTGCCCTGGCTGTGCAGCAGGGGCTTTGAGGGACTCCCTGGGGGGACGGGAGGAGGTCATGATTCATTTGGGTTTGCCCTCTTGGTGCCCATCATCAACAGAAAGATTCATGGCATGACCTAGAGCTGCTGTGGAACGTGGTTTGCCCTTTTGGTGCCCATCATCAAAAGAAAGATCCGTGGCGTGACCTACAGCTGCTGTGGAACATGGTTTGCCATTTTGGTGCCCATCATCAACAGAAAGATCCATGGTGTGACCTACAGGTGCTGCAGCCCTTCTGTGGTGGCCCCTGGGAGCAGGGTTTGGCCCTGCAGGTGTTTGTCATCAAGACATAGATTTCAAGAAGATCTGTGATGTGGTCAGGGGAGTCTTACGGCTTCTCCACGGTGGCTACTGGGGTGCAGTCAGGCCCTTTTGGCACCATTCATCAGCACAAAGACTTGGGGAGGACCTGTGATGTGGCCATGGGCTCCTGTGGCATTTCTGCAGTGGCCCTGGGGACACGTGTGACTCCATCAACATCTGTTGTTAAGGGGAACCAATGTGGGCAAACAGCCACAGGACTGTGGACAGAATGGGCCACAAAGAGTTTGTAATGTGGTCAGTGGCTACGCAGCCTTTCTGAGGTGGCCATGGGATGTGGACAAGACATTTGGTGGCCATCCTCAACACAAAGACTTGGGAAGGCCCAACGGAAAAAAGAATTGGCCCTGGTGTCCCCATTGGCTCTTGCAGAAGACATGTGGGCCACTGGAGGTGACACTGGGGCACAGAGACACAGAGACTTGGGGAGGATCTGTGACATGGCTGATGGCTACTGCAGCCCTTCTGTGGTGGCCGTGTGCCCGTGATCCAGCCCTGCTGACACCCACAATCTGCTGGGTGAGAACCTCACGGGCAGGCAGTGGGGTAGGAGGGATTTTTAAGGAAAATAGTTGCATTAATGGCACTAAATGAGTCCTTAAAACCTGCGTGTTGATTTTCACAACCCGCCAGCACCCCAGAGTGTGTTTAACCACCCCTACAGCTGCAGTTCAGAGCTAAAAGGAAACCCCATTATTGAGAAACACATCCTGGGTGGGAGGGGACGAGTGGGATGGACCTCATCTCTCTCCATCTGTCCATCCAGGGCATCAAATCCACAACAGGGGTCAAAGTCCTCCAGGTTTCACTCCACGGTGCTCAAAGAGTCAGTCTGGGGGTGGCGACAAGCCTCTGGGGCACCCTTATGCCATGTGAGCGTGACTGACACCCACGCCCTTGGTGTCTGGTGGAGATGGCCCTGGAGGTGGCCCTGGAGGTGGCACGGGGTGGGTGGCAGCAGTGTGCCGCTCCAGGAGGGTGCGGTGGGAGAAGCCTTTGGTGCAGAGGCGGCACTGGAAGCGCTCGGCGCGGTGGGTTCGCATGTGGACGTTGAGGGAGCTCTTCTGGGTGAAGCGTTTGCAGCAGATGCTGCACTGGAAGGCACGGACGCCCGTGTGGGTCACCATGTGCTTCAGCAGGTAGTCACGGAGTGAGAAGGAGCGCCAGCAGATGGAACACTGATGGGGCTTCTCACCTGTGGAGAGACAGACAGGTCAATGTGGAGCACCACGGATCAATACAGGAGGCACCACAGATCAGTTACAGGCCAACATGCAGCAGCACAGGTTAATATCACCAACATGGAGCTACGTAGGCTGACGGCAGGTCATTGTGGACCAACTCAGGTCAACGTGATCAACATGGAGCTATGTAGATTGACAGCAGGTCATTGTGTGCCTACACAGGTCAATATGATCAACATGGAGCTATGTAGGTTGATGGCAGGTCATTGTGGGCCAACTCAGGTCAATATCATCAACATGGAGCTACGTAGGTTGAAGGCAGGTCATTGTGGACTTACACAGGTCAATGTGATGAACATGGAGCTACGTAGGTTGACAACAGGTCATTGTGGGCCAACTCAGGTCAACATGAGTCATATGTGGGCCAACGTAAGTCAAAAGAGAGTGATGTCAATATGGATCCACAGAGGTGGCATGTCTGACAGATCAGAAAGCACCAAATGGATCAGCGTAGGTCAACGTATATCAACATCCATCAACACAGGTCTTTGTGTGTCAACACAGAATGAGATGGGTCAGCACAGACCTATGTGGGTCAACAGAAATCAGCACATGTCACCGTAGATCAACATGGGTCAACGTAGCGTGACATATATCCACATGGTCCGAGACAGATCAACCCTGGAGCAATACGGGACAACCCAGAGACACAGAAGTCAATGCAGGTCAATGGATTTCAGTAACACAGCTCAGCTTGGGTCAGCATGTTTCAGCATGGTTCAGCACAGGTTGACAAGAGCAACTGAGCAATGTGGGTCAACACAGCTCTTCCCATGTGGATCAGAGTGGAGCAATGCAGAGAATGCCCAAGTCAGCACACCAACACAGATGAATATGTATCAGTGTGAGTCAGCAGGGATCGATGGGTCAACAGTGACACGGGTAAACACAGGTTGATGCAGATCACCTCAACGCATCAACACGGAGTGACGCGGGTCAACATACATCGGCGTGGATCAACACAGAGCAACGTGGGCACGTGTCCCAAACCTCCTCACTCTGGGTGTCCCCACTACCTCCGTGTCTTCTCCTCACCCTCCTCCCCCAGTGTCACCATCTCAACGTCACCATTTCCATTCCCTCATCGTACCAACCCCGCTGCCCCGTGTGTCTCTGTCCCACCAACACCCTCACCCACCCACATCTTCATCTCCACATATCCCCCTGCCCTCGCTGTCCCCCATCAGAAGGACCCAGCCAGGACTTGCTCTGTCTCTACACCCCCCAAGGAGCCACATGGACCCCACGTCCCCACTTTGTCCCCTTACCAGAGTGGATGAACATGTGCTTGGTGTAGTTCTTGCGGGAGCTGAAGGTCTTCTGGCAATGGCCACACTGGTAGGATGGCTCGGGGCAACGTGACGGGCCGGCCCGTGGCACCTTGGGGACCAGAGGGACACCACCACTCGTCCCTCCCTCCACAAACCCCTCCTCGTAGAGGGGTGGCACAGTGGGGGCAAACCCTAGGCTGCTCCCTCCCAGCTCCACCTCTGTCCCAAAAGCTGGACCCCTCCCCGATGCCTCCAGGCTGCACTCAGGTCCCACTTTGCCCCCATCATCACTCGGCCAAGGTGGCAGGAAGGCATCAGAGAAGACGTCGGGGGGACCAAAAAACGGCGGCTCTTCGGCAGGGAACGGCACGGGGGGTGCTGAGCCTTCCTCATTGCCTCCCCCCACCTCCTCTTCCTCCTCCTCCTTGACTGGCAGCTGGAGCCGCAGCGGTTGCCTCTGCTTACGGCTGTGACAGCTGGACGGTCCGAAGTAGCCATCGTTCTCCTGTGGTGGCATCAAGAGCTCACGGAGCTTGTGGTGAGCATCAGTAGGCACCGGCAGCGGCGGTCGGGCAGGTGGCAGCACTTTGGGACTGCGGCTCTGCGAGATGATCTGCGTGCACTCATCGATCACCGTCTTGATCTGTAGGATGGAGGCAGCGGTGAGGATCTGCAGAGCTTCGGATTGGGCCACCACCAGGCACCCGCTGTACATGAACTCCACCAGCTGTCTCACGGCCCCGCTGGGGACGACGGGCGGCACTTCGATGGCCGAGTGACCCAGCAGCAGTTTGTCGTGGAAAAAAGGGCTGCCGGCCGCCAGGACGCAGCGGTGAGCACGCAGGGTGGCTTCACGGATACGAACTGTCACGTCGCAGAAGTGGCCTCCCAGGCGCTGCCCGTTGAGGGTTTCCAACAGCGAGCGGCTGAAGTTCTGCAAGTGGATGTAATGCACGGCCTCAGCCATGGCAGCGGGGACGGCGCGGAGCGGGGGCCGTTGCTGAGGTCTGGAGGTACCTGGAATCACCAGAATTAATCACCGAGGTTGGAAAAGACCTTCAAGATCATCCAGTCCAACCTATCACCGATAGTTCTCACTAAACCATATCCCTCAGCACAAAATCCAAACATTCCTCGAACACCTCCAGGGTCGGTGACTCCACCACCTCCCTGGGCAGCCCATTCCACTCTGTTGGAGCAGACATATTTCCTAACGTCCAGCCTAAATCTCCCCTGGTGCAGCTTGAAGCCATTCCCTCTACTTCTGTCACCAGTTACATAAGAGAAGAGGCTGACCCCGAGCTCACTGCAACCTCCCTTCAGGTTGTTATAGAGAGCAATAAGGTCTGCCCTGAGCCTCCTCTTCTCCAGACTGAACACTCCCAGCTCCTTTAGCTGCTCCTCATAAGTCCTGTGCTCCAGACCCCTCACCAGCTGCGTTGCCCTTCTTGGAACATGCTCCAGGGCCTCGGTATCTTTCTTGCAGTGAGGAACCCAAAACTGAACACAGTACCGGAGGTGCAGCCTCACCAGAGCTGAGTACGGGGGGACGATCACCTCCCTGCTCCTGCTGGCCACGCTATTTCTAATGCAGTCCAGGATGCCATTGGCCACCTGGGCACACTGCTGGCTCGTGTTCAGCTGAGCACCAACCAACCCCCCCAGGTCCATTTCCTCAAGGCAGTCTTCCGGCCACTCCGCCCCAAGCCTGTAGCGTTGCCTGGGGTTGTGGCCATATTGCAGGACCCGGCGTTTGGCCTTGCTGAACCTCATCCCTAGTGGCACCGCAACGTCTCCGGGGAAAAGGGGGGGGGGGGCGTGTGACGTCATCGGGCGTTGGTGACGTCATTAGCCGGGGATGCCCGCAGAAGGCGAGGCTTGCACTCACCTCGCGGCAGCAGCCGCCGCCGCCTCCCCCCACGCCCCGAAGCACTGCCGCCGCCGCCGCTGCTGCTTCCGGTCGCCGCCTTGCGTCACTTCCGGCTGGTGAACGGAAGTGAGTGAGGAGCATAGAGACTAGGGGAGAGTGCGCGGTCCTCCAGCCTCCGCAACCATAGAGACGGGCTGGGGAGAGGGAGGCACGATGACGACTGCCATAGAGACCCCACAGAGCCCCAAAGGCGCCTTCGCAGGGACTCAGTGACCCCCATGGCGACCCTGTGGTGCCTCAATCCCCTGTGGAGACCCACGAGGAGCTGAAGTCCCCCTGTGAAGACCCCTAAAGGCTCCCATAGGGTGACCAACTGGGATCCCCTATATGACCTGTGCCCTTCATTGATCACTATAGATTCCCATGGGGATCCACGCAGGTTTGGGTTCCCCTGTGGAGCCACACAGGGAAAATCTGGTCCTCCTATAGACCTGCGCAGGGGGCTTTCCCCCCACCAGCATCCCCCTATAGGGTCTGACTCCCCTATGTACCTCCCAGATGGCTCACAGAACCCTATAGGGATCCCCACAGGTCCTGGATCCTCTGTGTTGACCCGTGTTGGTGCAGTGCTGATCCATTTCGACCCATGTTTTGTTGGTCCATCATCCTGACGTGTTGATCTGTGTGGCAGTTGATCCCCATTGCCCCATGATGATCTATGTCGACCCGTGTTGCTCTTCACTGACCCATATTGATCTGTGTTGACCCATATTGATCCGTGCTGACCCACCTTGATCTGTGCTGACCTATCTCAACCCCCATTGGACCCACACTAATTCAAATGGCTGGGTGCACCAAGGAGGTGCCCCGTAGAGATGCCTTCTTCCTCCATGAAGATGCTTGGGTGCTCCAAGGAGATTCTTCAGTGCTCTGAGAGCACCCTTGGGTGATGCTAGGGTACCTCAGAAACATGCTTGGTGATCCAAGGAGGTGCTTATGGAGATGCTTGGTTTCACAAAGACATTCTTGGGTGCCCCAGGGTGGTTCTCGGGTGCCCTTGGTGATCTTTCTGTCCCTGTTCTATGCTTGGATGCCCACTTCTACGCTTGGATGCTCCAGAAAGATGCTTTGGGTGCTTCAGGGAGGTGCCCACGTCCCTGGGGCGAGGGCTGGCCCTGATGCCACCCAGGGCAGAACAGACATCCCTGTCCACCTGTGTCCCCTGGGGGGTGGGCGGGCACTGGGTAAAGCCTGAGGGGGGGCCCAAGAGGAGGTGGGAGGTTCCTTGTGTCCTCCTATGCCCGCGGCGTGGGTGGCACCAGCAGTGCCACACTTGACGCTGCAGGGACGTGACAAAGCGAGGAGATACCAGGGTGGTATTTGTCAACCCCCCCCCCCCTTCCACCTGCCCCCCATTCCTAAGGACTCCTACGGGGGGCAGGGAAGGTGTTATTATTGTAGTGTCTCCTCAGATTTCGTATTGTCGAACCTTTACCAGTTTGGGTCGTGATGGATGAGGGACCCCTCAAGCTGGCACAGGTGAGTGGGGACTGGGATGGGGAGGGGCAATGAAGGGGAGGACTCCCCCACCCCTACCCAGGCACTGATGAGGACTGAGATAGGCTGAAATATGAGGGAAACTCTATGATTGGAGAGGGGGTGAACATAAAAATCTGGGGGAGCTCCCTCCCAGAACACCCAGATGTCCACGGTGGGGGGATGTAGGGATATGTAGGGATGTAGGGAGAGCCCCCACCCAGCAGAACCAATGGTCCAGGAGGGGGACAGTTGTCTGGTGGGAGGAGGGGGGTGGATTTAGGGGACCCAGATTTTGGGGGGTGGGGGGGACACAAAGTCTGAGAGAGGGTGAGTGAAGTTGTGGGGGTCACCCAGGTATGGCATGGGGAACCCTAATGTCCTGGATTAGGGGGTGCAGGGATTTAGAAGACCCCTTTAAATTCCCCACAGGGGAGAGAAGCAGCGACGTGGGGACCCTCAGCACCTGTAAGGGACCCCATTTTCCACCTTTTTCCCTTATCAGGGCCCCAGCCCCCCCTCCCTCCTTCCCCCGGCCCCATTGGCCTGCGGCCAGCCCTAAGGCTGGAATTGGGACACGGGGCGGGGACAGGGGCCACTGCTGTCCCAGAGCCAACGCTGCTCTTATTCCAACCACGGGAAAGCACCCAGGGGTGGGGGGGTGGGGCAGAAAAGATCCCCCCCTGCCCTCACCCACCCCCCACATCCCACCCTATGTGACCCTTTCTCTGTCCCTTCCCCCCTCCAGGCCAAACGCCGGCTGGACCTGGAGGCGGAGCTTCGTGACCTCAGCAACCAGGTGGGCGGGGCCGGCGAGGTGTCACTCAAAGCTAAAAACCCCGCCCCCTTTTTTTTGCATAGGAGGTAACAGAGCTGTCAATCAATGCCTTGTGCCCCGCCCACCTCCCGCAGGTGGCGGCTTTGGGGCGGAGCCTGGGGCACGAAAGGGGGCGGAGCCTGGCGGAGGGCGGGGCTTTGAGAGCCCTCGAGATCGCGGTGGGCGGAGCCAAAGCGAGAGTGGGCGGAGCCTTCCGGGCCCGGGATCGAGCATGGGAGCGGCTGCGCCAACAGCAGGTGGGCGGGGCCAGCGATGGGGGCGTGGCCTGTGAATGGATCGGGGATAAAGGGGCGTGGCCTAACGTAACCCCGCCCACTCAGGAGGCGGGGCGGGGCTTGTGGGCAGAGCTTGAGGCGGCGCGAGCGGCGCGGGAAGGGGCGGAGCTTCGGGCACAGGAGGCGGAGTCACAATGCCGGGAAAAAGAGGCGGAGCTGAAGAGGCTGCGGCAGGTGGGCGGGGCCACGGGGCTGGGGGCGTGGCTACACGGGGAGCGGGCGTGGTTACACAGTGTGGGCGTGGCTACAAGGGAACGGGCGTGGCTACAATGGAGAAGGCGGGGCTAGAAGGGAGTGGGCGTGGCTACAGCGATGTGGGCGTGGCTGCAAGGGAGTGGGCGTGGCCACACCAATAATTGCGTGTCTGCACAGAAGTGGGCGTGGCTGCAAGGGAGTGGGCGTGGCCACACCAATAATTGCGTGTCTGCACAGAAGTGGGCGGGGCTATACGGGAGTGGGCGTGGTCCATTGGCCCGAGGGCGGGGCAAAGCGACCAAGGGGGCGTGGCTAAGTAGACGGGGCGGAGCTAAATGGAAAGGGCGTGGCTTGGTGGCAGAGTGGGTGGGGTTTACTGTGCGTCCATCACGGCCCCGCCCGCAGGCAGTGGCTGCAGCCCACCATGCCCGGCAGAAGGCAGAACAGGACCGGGATGACATCTCCACCCACCTGCCCCCCCCACCCCCACCCACGTGAGTGACCCCCCCTTTGGACGCGCCCCCCCCCCGCCCCTCCCTGGCCACGCCCACAGCCCCCATTGGCTGCCCCTACCTTATGGCCCCTATAGTGCATCCCTTATACCCCCTATAGTGCACCCCACAAGCCCCTGTGCCACATCCCCTATAGACTCCATGCAATATCTCCTATACTCCTCACGGCACACCCCCTACGACCCCATAGTTTCTCCCCTATATACCCTCCCATGCCCCGTGCCCCCCCTGCTGACCCTATAGCCCCTATGGGTGCAGGGGGGACCAGGACCCTGCGGGGCTGCAGGCAGCGCTGGTGGAACTGCGGGAGCACAACTGGGAGCTGCGGCAGCGCCTGCAACAAAGGCATGAGGAGGTGGGGGCTTATAGGGCACCTATGGGGGAACCTATGGGGGACCTATAGGGGCACTTAGGGGGTACCTGTGGGCCACATATGGGGGCACCTATGGGGTGCCTATAGGAGTACTTATAGGGGTACCTGTGGGCCACATATAGGGGTACATATGGGGGCCTATGAGGGACTTATGGGGCACCTATGGAGGTACCTGTGGGCCACATGGGGGGGACCTATGGGGGACCTATAGGGGCACCTATGGGGGTTCCTGTGGGCCACATATGGGGGTATCTATGGGGCAACTGTGGGGATACCTGTGGGGGACTTATAGGGGCACCTATGGGGGTACCTATGGGGCACATATAGGGGTACCTGTGGGCCAACCTATGGGGTACCTATAGGGGCACCTATAGGGATACATGTGAGCCACATATGGGGGTACCTATGAGGGTACCTATGGGGGACCTATAAGGGCACCTATGGGGGCACCTGTGGGCCACATATGGGGGTATCTATGGGGCACCTATGGGGGTACCTATGGGAGATCTATGGGGGACCTATGGGGGTACCTATAGGGGTACCTATGGGGCATCTATGGGGGTATTTGTGGGGCACCTATGGGAGTACCCATTGGGGAATGTATGGGTGTACTTATGGGGGAGGCACCTACCGGAGGTGCCTATAGGGTTATCTTTGGGAGTGTCTGCCAGGGTACCTACAGAAAATGTAGAGAGGGACCAATGGGGGTACCTCTATCATCTCCAACGGGGGACCCTATATGGGAAAAAACACACAGGGGGTGCAGGGCGTGTGTTGGGACCCACGGGTTCCCCCGTGATGCAGGCACAGGAGCTGCAGCGGGCACTGATGGCTGCAAAAGCACGGACCAGGGCAGCAGCAGAGGCAAGGGCACAGCTGGAAAGGGAGCAGAGGGGGCTGCAGGGGAGGCTGCAGCACCCTTGGGTGCCCCCACACCCGACTGAAGCCACCCTGCGTGCCCGCTGCCTTCACCTGCAGGAGATGCTGCAGCAAGAGGCAGGGTGAGACATCCTATGGGGTCTTTGGGGGACTGCTGGGTGGGCTTGGGTGGTTCTATGGTGCCCCTAACGTGGTCTCTTGGTGATCCCAAGGAGGTCCTGGGTGGTCCCAAGGTGCTCCATCATGGGCTTGCGCTGTCCAAGTTGGTCCTGGGTGGTCCAACGTGGTCCCAAGTTGACCAAGGGTGGTCCCACAATGTCGCATGGTGTCCCTATGATGTATTGGGTGACATCAAGGTGGTCCAAGATGGTCCAAGAGGTCCCAAGGAGGGCTTGGGTGGTCCCAGGGTGGTCCAAGGTCCCCCACTGTAGGCTTAGATATCCCCAGTGTTGCACAGATTGGTTCCAGGATGTCCCAAGGTGAACCAAGGAGGGCTTGGGTGGTCCCAAGTTGACCAAGGGTGGTCCCAAAATGTCCCATGGTGTCCCAAAGGACTATTGGGTGGCCTCAGGGTGGTCCAAGAGGTCCCAAGGTGGGCTTGGGCGATACCAGGGTGACCCAAGGTGGTCTCAGGGTGGTCCAAGCTCTCCCAGAGTGGGTTCAGATGTCCCCAGTATTGTCCAAGGTGGACAAAGGTGGGCTTGGGTGATCCCAGGGTGACCCAAGGTGGTCCCAAGGGTGGTCCCACAATGTCACATGGTGTCCCTATGAAGCATTGGGTGACCTCAAGGTGGTCCAGTGGTGGTCCTAAGGTGGCCCAAGGGTCCCAGGGTGGGCTTGGGTGGTCCCAGGGTGGCCCACATTCTCCCAGAGTGGGCTTAGATGGCCCCAGTGTTGCACAAATTGGTTCCAGGATGTCCCAAGGTGAACCAGGGTGGGCTTTGTTGATGCCAGGGTGACTCAAGGTGGTCCCAAGGGTGGTCCCAAAATGTCCCATGGTGTCCCTATGAACTATTGGTGGCCTCATGGCGGTCCAGTGGTGGTCCTAAGGTGGCCCGAGGGTCCCCCGTGGGTGCTGGTGGGTTTCATGGGGCACCCATGGGTGCTGCAGGGCGAGGGCAGCTCTGGGTCGGGCAGCGCGGGCAGCAGGACGGCAGCTGAGGGGGCTGCAGGCAGAGCTGGAGGAGCAGCGGCTGCGGGGGGAGCGGTACCGGCTGCAGGTGGGTGACATCGTGGGGGTGATGTCGTGGGGTGATGTCATGGGGGTGATGTCACACCTGGGGGGACATGACATCATGTCATGCTGTCTCCTCTTTCCCCATGGGTCTCCACATGCCCCCATGGCCCTGGGTGGTCCCCATAATCCCACATGTCCCGATATCCCACCCTATGTTCTCATGTCCCCATATCCCACCCCATGTCCCCACCCTGTGTTCCCAATGTCCCCATGTCCCCATTCCCCACGCCCCCACATGTCCCCATGTTCCCACACGTCCCCGTATCACATCCCATGTCCCCATGTCCCCATATCCCCATGTCCCCATATCCCATCCCATATCCCCATGTGCCCATATGTCCCCATATCCCACCCCATGTCCCTATACATTCCCATATCCCACCCCATGTCCCCACCCTATGTTCCCAATGTCCCCATGTCCCCACACCACATGTCCCCATATCCCACCCCATATCCCACCCCAGGTCCCCATGTTCCACCTCACATCTCCACGTGTCCCTGTGCCCCCACATGTCCCCATATCCCCACAAGTCCTCATGTCCCTATATTCCACCCCATATCCCACCCCATGTGCTCATATCCCCACATGTCCCCATATCCCACCTCATATCCCCATATCCCTACACATCCCCATAACCCACCCCATATCCCCCCACATGTCCCCACAGGCGGAGGCCACCGAGGCAGCACATCGTGCCCTACAGGACCAGCTGGCCGTGGTGACATCGGGGACATCCCGTGCCCACGCTCAGGGTCAGATCCTTCGCCGGGCTCTGGAGGACATCGGGGACGGCACTGCAGCCACTGCCTGTCATGTGGCTGCACTGCGGGTCCGCCTCAGGTGGGACCTATGGGACCTCATTATGGCACCCTATAGCTCCCTAGGGCACCCTAAAGCCCTCCACAGCCCCTATTAGAGCCCCTTATAGCCCCTATAGCACCCTACAGCATCTTAGAGTCTCTATAGCACCCTATAGCCTCCCCACAGCCCCTATAGCCCCTTAAAGCACCCTGTAGCACCTTATAACTCCCCACAGCCCCTATAGCACCCTGTAGCCCCCCACAACCCCTATAACACCCTGTAGCCCCCTATAGCCCCTTATAGCCCCTGTTGCACCCTACAGCCACCCCAACATTCCCTATAGCACCCTATAGCCCCTATTGCACCCTACAGTCCCCCACAGCCCCTACAGCACCTTGTAGTCCCTATAGCACCTACAGCCACCCCAACAGGCCCTATACGGCCCGATAGCCTCCTACAACCCCTATAGCACTCTATAGCCCCCCACAGTCCCTATATCCTCTTATAGCCCCTATAGCGCCCTACAGCCACCCCAACAGTCCCTATAGCACTCAAGGGCCCCTATAGCACCCTGTAGCCCCTCACAGCCCCTATAGCACCCAATGGCCCTTATAGCACCCTATAGAGCCCCACAGCTCCTATAACACCCTGTAGTCCCTATAGCACATGACAGACCTCCCCACAGTCTCCTATGGTGCCCCATAGCACCCCACAGCCCTTATAGTCTCTTATAGCCACTATAGCGCCCTACAGCCACCCCAACAGGCCCTATAAAACCCTATAGCCCCTATAACACCCTATAGCCCCCCATAGCTCCTTACAGCCCCTGTTGCACCCTACAGCCCCTATAGCACCCAAGGGCCCCTATAGCACCCTATAGTACCCCACAGTCCCTATAGTACCCTATAGCCCCTATTGCACCCTACAGTCCCCCACAGCCCTTACAGCACCTTGTAGTCCCTGTAGCACCTACGGCCACCCCAACAGCCCCTATAGCACCCTACAGCCCCCCACAGCCCCTATAACACCCTGTATTCCCTATAGCACACTGCATAGGGCTGTGTAGGGTGAGGGGGATGTGTGTGTATGTGGGGGGCATATGGGGCCAGAAGGATGATGGGGGGGGGGCTTTCTGGACCCCCCTGACCCCATCCCAATGTTCCCCCCAGGTGTGACCCCATGACACTGAGCCGCACCGTGCGCAGGATGCTGAGGGGGGAGGACGAGGAGGACAGCGGGGGGGGGGCGAGCAGCAGCGATGGGGAGCAGCTCTGAATGAATGGGAGCCACAGGGTAGGGGGGGGGGGGAGCGGGACGGCTCCAATGGGGGGCGGAGCTTAAAGGAGGCGGAGTCAAGGGGCGGGGTTTAAAGGGGGCGGGGTTAAGGGGGCGGAGCCAATGATGTGTGGCTTTAAGGGGGCGTGGTTTAAAGGGGGCGGAGCCAATGAGGCGTTGCTTTTCAAAAGGGGGCGTGGCTTAAGGGGGCGTGGCTTAAAGGGAGTGGAGTCACGGGACGGGGCTTAAAGGGGGCGGAGCCAATGGCGGTACGGACCAAGGGGCGATCGAAGCGGGCGTGGCTTTAAAGGGGGCGGGGCAAATGAGCGTGCTTAAATGGAGGGCCTATGATTGGGCGTGGGGTGAAAGTGGGCGGGGCTTAACGGGGGCGGGGCCAAATGGACGTGGCTCAAAGGGGCGGGTTTTTAAGTGGGCATGGCTTACAGAGGGGCGTGGCTTAAGGTCGCACCAGCATGGCGTGGCTCAGCGCTGCAGGGCGGAGGGCTGGGGGGTGGGGGGGGGCTCCTAACACCCCCACCGCGCCGTTGTACAGCCCTTCCAGCACTATGAATGAGATTTGCCTTAAAACGCTCCAAATCTTTTTTTTCTTGGGGGGGGAGGTGCAGTTTTGGGGCTGAAAGCCCCCGCCCCCCCTTACAGCGCGGCCATTCACCCCCCCCCCCCCTCCAACGGGGCATCAATGGCGGTGGGCGGGGCGCGTGTGCCTTATAAGGAGGAGGGCAGGGATTCGCTCGGCCAATAGCAGCGCGGCACGACCCGGAAGTGTGGTGGCGCAGCCAATGAGAAGGGAGAGGCGGGGCGGGACGGCGCTCCCGCGAATCGCGGGCGTTCTCGCGTGAGTTGGAGGGTGGAGGGGCTCTCGCGAAGCGCGGGCGTTCTCGCGTGAGTTGGGGCAGGCGGGCGCTCTCGCGAAGCTCGGGCGTTCTCGCGTGAGTTGGCGGGCAGAGAGTCTCTAGCGAAGCGCGGGCGATCTCGCGTGAGTTGGCAGTCGGGCGCTCTCGCGAGGCGTGGGCGTTCTCGCGAGAGCTGGAGCTGGAGGAGGTGGCGGCGGCGGCGGCGGCGCCGGGATGGGAGCGCGGAGGTGAGGCCGCGGCCCACAGCGGGCAGCTCAGCGCCGCCCGGCCCCTGTCACACCCCCACATCCCAACCGCCACCCCCAGGGGCTGGGTTACACCCCTCACCCCCCTCTCCGAGCCCTTGTGGGGGGTCTTCCCCGTTGGTCCCTTCCGGCGGCCTTCCTTAGCAACCGCGGCCCTTAGCAACGGCTTCTAGGCCCCCTTCCCTCCCTCTCAGGGTGTTTCTGAGGGGTTCCTATGAGGGCTCAGCTCTGAGGAGCACCTGTGGGGTTTTTTGGGGGGGGGGTGGGGTCACCTGTGTATTTTTTTGTGGGGTTGGGGTATATTGGGGTCACCTGTAGGTCTCCGTTGGGGCTCCAAGGGGGTCAGCTGTGGGTCTGGGGGTGCTGTGGAGGGATACAGATGGTTGTGAGGGGTCTGTGTGGGGTGTCAGTGGGTCTGGGATGTCTCAAAGTGTAACTCTGTGGGATGGTGTTGAGTCTTGGAGGGATTGGGGGGTTACCCGTGTGTCTGGGGGGGGTCTTGGGGGGATGCCTGTAAGTTTGGCAAGGTTGTGTGATGTGCAGGGGGCAATAGGGGGCTTGAAGGGGGCTTTATGGGATGCCTGTGGGTCTCAGAGGGGAGCTGTAGGTGTGTGTGTGTGGGGGTGTGCGTTGGTCTGGGGCATCTCAAGAGAGGGAATCCAGCATTGGATCTTGGGGGGACCTAGGGGGCATGTGTACGTCTGGGGGATGGGGATCAAGGGACTCTGGAGGGGCTCTGTGGGACACCATTGGGTCTGGGGGTGCTCTGGAGGGATATGGATGGCTGTCCATCCATCTGGAGGGGTCTGTGTGGGCTCTCAGTGGGTCTGGGACATCTCTAAGTGGGGTCTGGTGTAGCTCTGTGGAATGGTGTTGAGTCTTGGAGGGATTGTGGGGTTGCCTGTGTGTCTAGGAGGGGCCTTGGGGGGCGTCTGTAGGTTTGGCAAGGCTGTGTGGTATGCAGGGGGCAATGGAGGGTCTTTAAGGGGGCTTTGTGGGGTGCCTGTGGGTCTCAGAGGGCTCAGGGAGGGGAGATGTATGTGTGTGTCGGGGGGGGTGTATACATTACTCTGGAGCATCTCAAGAGAGGGGATCAACCATTGGATCTTGGGGGTCCTATGTGTGTGTGGGGGAGGGGGATCAAAGGACTCTGGAGTGTGGGACACCTGTGAGTGTGGGGGCAGGCGAGGGAGACATTTGGGGCTCTCAAGATCTCTAAGGGGGTTCAAAGGGTTTTGGGGGGGCTCTGGGATGGCACAAGAGAGTCTGGAGGGAACTCTAAGGGGTCTCTGTGGCAACTCGGGGCTCTAGAGGGGCATTTGTGGATTTGGGGCATCTACAGGAGGAAGTTCAAGGTAGCTCTAGGGAGCATCATTGGATCTGCAGGGCCTGAAGGAGGGCTGAGGGCATGTTTGGGGTGCTGAGGGGTCTCTGTGGGCTCAGGGAGCTCTTGGGGGCACCTGTAGGTTTACACTGGGGTGCTCTGGAAGGATGTTTGGCGCTGTGCGAGGTCTCTAAGGGGATTTGAGTGTCTTTCATCGGGACCTGTGGGTCTGGGGATGGCACTTTGGGCTCTGAGGCAGTTTCTTGAGGGGGTGTCGGGGTTGTAGGGTTTGGAGAGGGGGCACTGGGGTAGGGGGTCGTTTGTAGTGGGGAAACATTTGGGGCTGTGGGAACTTTGAGTGGGGGTGCTGTGGGTGTGGGAATTGAGAGAGATAATAGGGTAAACGTGGATTTTGGAGAAGCTGTAAAGATTTTGGGGGGACAGCTAGGGTGTAATGAGGGGAAGGGAAGCAGGGACTGTGTATGATATGGGGGGGGGGGTCCCATATCCCTCCAGATGCCCCGGCACTGCTCCGCCGCCGGCTGCTGCACCCGCGACACACGGGAGACCCGCAGCCGAGGGATCTCCTTCCACAGGTGGGTGCCCACTGCTGCCTGGGGAAGTGGTCTGGGAGTGTGGCGGGACCCCCTCATCGCCCCCCAGAACTCTCTGTGCAGTGGTGTTATCTTAGTGTGCTTTTTTTTTATTATTACTTTGCCTTTTTTTGAGGTCAATTTAATCCTCTCCCCCCCTTTTTGCAATGGTTTGGCCCAACTGTCTGTTCTAGTTTCTTTATTAGTGATCTGACCCAACTGTGCCCTTCTCTTTTATCAAGGGTTTGACCCAGATGTATTCCCTTCTTTTATTATGTCCTTGATATGCCTCCCTCCTTTATGATGGGGGTGTTCTCTTTTTCCCCCCCTCCTTTATGATGGGGGTGCTCTCATTTTCCCCCCCTCCCCCCCCATTCGATTTACAAGTAGTTCCTCCCTGGGCTGTTCCATTCACACATACCAGAGGGGTCCACCCCTCCAACTTTTCAGAAAACAACCTTGGGGGCGGGGGAGGGTGGGATTTCAGAGCATAGCTGATGTCACCCCTTCCTCTCCCCCATATTCTGCCCGCCCTAGGCTGCCCAAAAAGGACAACCCCCGTCGGGCTCTGTGGTTGGAGAACAGCCGACGACGGGATGCGAGCGGGGAGGGCCGCTGGGACCCAGCCTCCAAGTACATCTACTTCTGCTCACAGCACTTTGAGAAAAGCTGCTTTGAGATCGTCGGCTTCAGGTGGCTAATGAGGAGCCTAATGAATAGGGTGCCTTATGAGGGACACCCCTCTGCTTTGGGTTCCTGACTTTGGGAGAGGAGGGAGAGGTCGGACGGGTTGGTGCTCTCCCTTGCCTTGAGAAAATGGTTTGTTCTGTGTTTGAGTTTCCCAGTTTGGGATCTTTCCCACCTCTCAGTGGAAATGGTTTGCTCTGACCCCCCTATGCCTCAGTTTCCCAACTTGAGGTCCTGCCCCCAGAGGTGCTGGGGTCTTCCTAAGAACTCCCCCGTGGAATTTTGGGGACCCTGCTATGGTTTTAGATCCCCTAAAGAACCCTGCCCAGAAACCTTTGGTGTTCATGGGTCACCTTGGGAGACCCTCCTCCAGGTTTTGGAGCACCCCAGTGATTTTTTGGGGGCTTTTGGGAACCCACCCAGGCTTCAGGCCCTCCTCCTCTGGGGCTTTTGGGCCCTCCTAGGACTGCAGAGCACCCCAGGGAGCCCTCAGAGTTGTGGTTTTTATATTTTCTGGGACACTCCTAAAATCCTGATGCTCTTAAAAACTAATGTTCCTCCCCATAAATGCACTGACTCATCTCTTTGTGTCCTTCAATGCCCCAACACAGCGGCTACCACCGCCTGAAGGAAGGTGCTGTCCCCACCGTCTTTGAATCCACCTCCCCCAGGCCCCCCCGGACCACAAAGCCCAGACCCCCCCCACCCGATGCTGATACCCCAAAGCCCCCCCGGGGAGTCACCAGGAAGTGGAGGTGAGTGCCATGGGGGTCTCTGGGGTGGCAAAGAAACACAGGGTGTTGCTGTGGTATCCCCCCCAGCCTGTTCCCCCATTTAACCCCTGCCTTCCTGTCCCCCCATCTCATTTAACTCTCTGCCACTTGTGTCTCCATTATTAAACGCCCCACAGCCCATTTAATTTCCAGACATCATGTCCTCCCACCTTATTTAACCCCCTGCCACCACTTCCCCCCACCCCACTCCATTCAACCCTCTGCCATCATGCCCCCCACCCTATTATCAGGTTCCCCCCCAACCCATTTAACCTCTGGCCATTGCCTCCCTCCCCACCACGTTATGCCCCCTCCTGATTTTACCCCCACTTGTCTCCCTACAGACGGGATCCCCCCACATCCTCCCCGGATCCCCCCTTCTCCACCGACGTCTCCTGCTTCCCCCGTGAAGGCGAAGACCCTGCTGGTGTCCCAGCACTCCCTGGTCCCTCGGGCGCCCGCGGTCATCTCCCAGATACTCTTTTGGTGACAACAGAGGACGAAGAAACCATCACCCTCCCTGAAGAGGACCCCCCTGGACCCTCCCGCCCCGTTTCTCCTTCTCTCTACATGCTGCGCTTGCCGCCACCAGCTGGCGCCTACATCCAGAGTGAGCACAGCTACCAGGTGGGCAGTGCCCTGCTCTGGAAACGCCGTGCCGAAGCTGCCCTGGATGCCCTGGATAAAGCCCAGAGGCAGCTCCAGGCCTGCAAACGTCGGGAGCAGAGGCTGAGGCTGAGGGTGGGTGAGCTCCAACGGGAGCGCCGGGCCCTACCCGAGTGCCGCAGGACCCCCAAGGAGCCACAACTGCTCAGTGGTGGACAGTGAGGGTGTAAATAGAGAAAACACTTTTGCCTTTTTTTTTGTTTGTTTTTATGGAAAAAAATCAAGGGGACAGCTCGCATCTGGAGGCAAGGATTAAGGATGGCGTTCCCCGGTTGGATTTGCTCACCAGGAAACTGTTATAGGGAGAAGTCGACCAAATTGGTGAGCTAATTTATGAGTGTGTCAACCTGTGTTTGTGGGGAGCTTGGAGCTGACTGAGGTGCTTGAACTAACAGAAAATTGGGTGGAGGGAAATAAATCAGTTCTGTGCTGTATTTGTTGGAAGAGCAGACTGTCTTGGGGGCATGGTATGTTTGTAGGGCTGGCACTGAGCGCCTTCCTGGCAGTGGGGAGGGTTTGGGGGCACCATTTGCCCCCTCCAGAAGCAGAAAACCATCGGTTGGAGCCCAGAAAATACCTCTCATCATCCAGGCATCCAGTTCGACCCAAATTACTGGAATTAAGCCTTTAATTTCTATATGAAGATGAGTGCTGAAACCAACCTGTCACCCTCATCATGCTCTGGCACTGTCAGAAATGATTCCCCCCCAAACTTGTCTGTGAAATGATCAACCATGGCAGAGCTCCTCCTCCTACAGGTTGAGGCTCCCATCCAGGATGTTGGTGTAGATGTTGGGGTTCATGGGCACGTAGGATTTCTTCTTCTCATCACGGAAGAAGAGCGGGTCTGTAATGATGTTGGGGTCAAAGCCTTCTTTGACAAGGTTGCCCTTGCATTGCTTGAAGGTTCCGGTGATCTCCAGGACATTCTGTGGAGATTAATGGTGTCAGAAATTGGGGATTGATGCCATTACCTGCATGGGGTGGTGTCCACTGTCATCAGAAATGCGGGGGCTTTGGAAAGGACATGGGACCCCAACTCTTGTTATCAGCACAGGGTGATGATGCAGAAGTGGTGACACCATCGTCAGAGGGGGACCCAGGTGACAACGTTGGAAGTGGTGAAACCGTCAGCATGGGATTAGAGACAACAGCATCAGAACTACGGGTACCCAGAAGGTGTCATTGGCATACGGTGACCAACGCTGATTTGGGGAGACTCAGATAAAGGAGGGGGACCGTGGTGCTCTCCAAGATCTCCCAGCATCAGAGTGGTCCTGAAGCTGTCATCAACACCATCACTAGAAGCCTCAACACCACTGCTGGGAAGAGAAGCCCAGACCCACTCCTGGAGCATGCCAAGGCTCACCTGGATCCGCACAAAGCGGGGTGCAGCGTAGATGGGCAGCGTGTCCCTCGTGAAGGCGTAGAGGCTCTCACCATCAAAGCTCTGCCCGGGTTTCAGGCGCACAGCCGCCATGCCACACTTCCCCTCACACCCTGCCAACAGCACCAGGAGTTGTTTAGAGCAAGTTTGGGCAACTTGAGTCTTCTTGATGATGAAGTGCTGCTGGGTGCTTATTTTGGATCGCTTTGTCCCACTTTGCCCACCTCTGGAAATGGAGTGCCCTTGAACCTGGAGGCCACTTGCGGCCATTGTTGGGATGCATCAGTTGCCCAGAATATATCAAATGTTGATTTTTTTTTTTTTATTTCTTTTTTTTTAGTTATCAGATCCCTCTGTTTTGTCTGTGATGTCTGTTTGGACCATTGTGGGGACATTGCATGGCCAAAACAACTCTGGCCACTTGGCTTGGGCAACCAGGTCACCTCTTTAACCTCGGTGGGCACTCAGACCTTCACAGAATGTTCCCAGACACTTATTTTGGGTGAGTAAATTCTGTTTTCACCTTCTTGGTGGCCAGTTGGACCATTATGTGAATATGTTACAATGCTCTGCGATTCTTTTGGGTGAGAGAGCCCTGTTTTACTCTTGTTGGTGGACCACTGTGTTGGTAATTGTGAACCCCAGACAGCAGAGGGCTCCTATTTTGAGTCAACAAGTCCTACTTTAGCCTTCTTGGTGACTTCTCAGACCCACATTGTGTGACTGAAGCACCACTGGGTCCCTGTTTTGATCCCTGCACTGCCTGGTACTCACCTGGCACAGACACCCCATAGACATTAACCTCCTGGATGAAGTCCACCATGGCCAGAGTGGCTTCCACCTCTGTTGTGGCCACGTTCTCACCTTTCCAGCTATGGAAGCAAAGGGATGAAACTGTGAGGAGGAATTTAGGCTGGGAGACGGCATTGCCCACTTGGATGTGGGAATAACCATGCCAGAAGGAATTACCGGAAAGTGTCCCCAACACGGTCCTGGAAATAGAGGAATTTTTCGTGGTCCATCATGAGGAGGTCACCACTGTTGAAGAAGGCATCACCTTTCACAAAGACATTTCTCAAGATCTTCTTTTCTGTCTTCTGGGAATCGCCCGCGTAGCCATGGAAAGGGGTGCTTGAGGTGATTTTGATGACCAGCAGCCCTGTCTCACCTTCAGGGAGGGAAAGGAGGATTTGGGGCCAGGCAGCACTTGCCTTAGGTGCTGGAGAATGTCATATCTGTGCCCCAAAGGGAATGCTGCTCTTCAGTGGTTTTCTGGGGCTCCCCTATCATAAAGGCCATCACAAGGCTCTTCTTACCAGGGCGGACACGGATGCAGAATCCATCTTCATTGCGTACAGGTTCATCCTGCTCCACGTTGTACTTGATCAGCTCAAAGGAAGCAAAAGCCTGGAAGACAGAGGAGGGACAGAGAGAAGTCAGTGAGTGAAAGAGAAATGCAGGATAAAAATGAGCAGGAGAATGTTTCTGCTTCCAGCCCAGGTTCTCTGTCATTTGCTCATTAAAACTCACAGACCCCTCCAGTATCCAGACCCAAAATCTTACGTAGTTTTGTTTAAAATCTGAAATAATGGCCTTTTAAATAAGATTTAATCAAATATATTCAGTTTCACCAAGCTCATCCACTGTACCTTTTGGAATCAAAGATCTGTGGGAGAGTGCTGAGACCTGGAACAATGGGAAAAGATGGAAAAAACCTATTTTTGTAGCTTTTGCTCAGTAGACTGGTGGATAGAGACCTAGAGTTGACACCAGGATGTCCTGTGTTAGGGCTATAGAGGTGTCTGCATTCCCACAAACACTCCAGAAACTTGGAATCAGTGCCGTTGAGTCAACATTGGTTAATCCTAATCCTTTCCTAATTTGGGGAGGAAGTTTTTCACACAGAGGGTGGTGAAGCACTGGAGCAGGCTGCCCAAGGAGGTTGTGGATGCCACATTCCTGGAGGCATTCAAGGTCAGGCTGGATGTGGCTCTGGGCAGCCTGGTTGCCAACGCTGCACATAGCAGGGGGTTGAAACTGGGTGAGCATTGTGGTCCTTTTTAACCCGAGCCATTCTAGGATTAATCAGGAAAAGGGTCTCCTTTTGGATATGAAGAGTGGATCTTGGAGATCCTGCTCTTGTGTCAACCCAACCTGATGGATCATGCTAGTTTTGTCAGGTTGGTCATTATAAGGAGGACCCCTTGGAAACCCAACCTTAGGACAATGTTAGCTTCCCCAGGTTGGCCGCTACAAGAAGGGCACACTGAAGGACCCCACTCTTGGACTAACCCAACTCGAGGGTGTGCATTGGCATCCCCAAGGCAGCCAGCATTTATTCCTGTCATCGTTGGCTCACCTTGAGGAACACGTTGGCCCTTCCCACGGCCCCGATCTTGCCGGTGTAGTTGATGAAGCCAGCGTTGCCTTCAGTGGCCCCATAAAATTCGCTGATGGAGATGGGGCCGAAGCGCTGGAGGAACTCCTTCCACACCACTGCCCGCAAGCCGTTGCCTATTGCCAAACGCACGCCATGCTCCCGGTCATTGGCACGCTGCAAAGGAAGGGAACATCTCAGCATCTGCCCCACGGTCTTGGATTCCCCCTGGGTGACTTTGGGACTGGTTGGGCTTTACCTTGGGTGAGTTGCAGAGGTAGCGCATGAGCTCACCCACATACTGGATGACAGTGACGTTGTAACGGCGGCAGTCATCCCAGAACTGGGAGGCAGAGAACTTGGCTCGCAGGACACAGGTGGCTCCTGTGGGAATACAGGGAGGTGACTTCCCTTTTTCTCTCCTTTTTTTACCTTTTTCTTCATCTGTCCATTTCCATGTCTGGTCTTCTGTCTGCTCACTCACGTGTTGCGGAGGGTTTGGTTAGGTCATGGTTGAACTCAATGCTCTTTAAAGGTCTTTTCCAACCTGAGCGATTCTATGATCCTATGTTCACCCAATATCTAAGGTCTCTCCTCTCCTTTTCTGTTGTCTTTTGCATTCCTCTTTAATTTTTTCATTCTCACTTTTTGTTTTTTTTGGTCATCTGTCTGCCTATCCATCCCTGCAGTAATCCATTTATCTCTATAGATTGCTAGATTTCTTCCCTCCACTCTTGCATGTTTTTCCATCATCCCTCAGCCCATCTCCAGACAGCGCTGATCCATCTCCATTAAAACATCCACCCATCCTTTCCCAGCAAACATCCATCCATCTATAAAAAATACGCAGTACCGTAAAGCAACCATCCATCCATCTCCATATATCTGTCCACAAATCTGTCCATCCGTCCTTCTCCATAAAGCATCAAACCAGCTCCATAAAACATCCACCCATTCCTCACTCTTCTCTTTATGGACACAGCTCCTTTTCCTCTTTCTTTTCATCTCTCTCTCCTTCCTCTTGCCTCTCCCCACATATTTCCCCATCTGTCCATCCCTGTCAGCCCTGTCTAGCTGTCCTAACACCTATGCTGGCCAGCCCCCATGGGATGTGGGGCACATACCGACCTCGAGGCAGCCTCCCACCCCAATGAGCAGCCCAGCTGAGTGGTAGAGCGGCAGTGTTGTGTACATGATGTCGTTTTCTCGTAGGCCACACATCCGTGCCAGGTTGGCCACCATCATCACCTTCATCTCTGTGATCACTGCAGCTTTGGGCAGCCCTAGGGGTGGGAAATGTGCTTGTTGGAGGTGCCCGTATGGGAAGGGAGGTTCTGGGGGCATGGGATGGGATGAGGGTGGTGGGAGGGTTCTTTCCTGGAGGACTTCAGACCTTGCTGAGAGCCATGGGGAAGCTGGTGCAGATGGATTTGTGTAGGTTGGGATGGGATCTTATTTATGGAGTTGGACTGGGGAGATTCTGGCCTATCTGTCCCAGTGGGAACACGGTGGCTCTCTGTTCTTCGTAACACCCAACATATGGGATGTAACCAAGAGGAACCTGGCCCAGGTGGATGCATGATGGCCAAGGTTGGAACAGGGACCACTCAAAACCCCTCTTAATCTCCCCAGAACCACCTGCACCCACAGCACCCAGGGGTTCCAACCCTCCAGCCCTCACCCACAGCACCCAAACCCTCTTATATGCCATGAAGGAGACACCCAGTTGCTGTCCTCCAAGGAGGAGACCCCCATGGGCTCACCAGTGGTGCCGGAGGTGTAGATGTAGATGGCTTTGGAGTTAGTGGTGGTGTTGGTGCGGTAGTGGTCAGGCATTGGCTCATCAGAGGCAGCCTCGATGGCAGGCAGCAGAGCCTCAACCCCAGGTGTGGGTGATGTGGAGTTCAGATAGAAGACACGGACGCCTTCCTGCTTCAGGTCAGGCAGCACTTCTTTCACGACAGCCTGGAGCTCTGTGGGAACAGGGACCAAGGTGAGGAGGTCCCCAAATGGAGAGGTATGCCATGTACCCCAAATGGGAACCTTGGTCACGATGGGCACCCGTCATGGTTTGGATCTCCAGAGATCCCATACAGGCACTCGATGGAACCTAAGTGTGCACCCAGGGCATTGCGGATGGGTTCCTCAAAGATCTAAATGGTCACCTGATGGATCCCAGATGTATATCCTGACTGAATGTGCCCCAGGGCACTGTGGATGGGTTCCCTGGCGATCCCACGTGGGCACTCAATGGATGCCAGATGAATTAGATTGATGGAGTTTAGATGGGGACCCCTAGGATCCCTGCTGGGCTCCAGATGCACCCCTAAAATGGCCCCTGGTGCACTTCAGCTAGGTACCTCAGTCAGATGGGCACCTGAGACCCAAGGATCCCAACTGGGCACCCCAGCAGGACCAGCACCCAGCGTACCCTATGGATCCCAAATGGACACCCTGAGCACCCCAAATGTGTGTCCTGTCCAGGTATGTACATATGGATTTTCTTCTGCTCCCCAAAACGTCCTCCATGTGATGTAAACCAAAGGAACTTTGGCCCCAGTAATGATCTGGCAATAATTAACCCACAGCCTTGGAGGCACCGAGGTACCCTCACTGGGGTCGGGGGGTGCTCACGCGTGTGCAAAGAGCAGCACACACGGCTATGGCCACGCCTGGGTGTGCAAACACGTGGCCCCAGGTGAACAGGCTCTCGCACACTTCCACACCTTGCACAAACAGCTCCCACCCACCTGTGCTGCCTGCAGCAATGTGGATGTTGGCACACGTGCAGCCAGTATCTGCAAATTTGCACGGCCACTGGCGTGCATACAAGTCTGTGCACAGACACTGCTAAGTGTGCAAATACATGCAGGGACACTTGACAGTTGTGCAGACACGTGCACAGAGGTGCTGACATGCAAATCCACGCAGAGACAGTGCAAATATTTGCAGGGACACTGACTCATGCAGTTGCTGATATGCACGGGAATGCATGCAGAGATACAAACATACAAGTCTGTGCATGGACACTGGAATCCATGCAAATCCATGAGTGAGCACCAACATGCGTGCAAACATGCACTGATTGACACACATTGCAAATGCATGTGCAGATGCTGACATCTGCTCACATGCACGGATGATGACATGCATGATAAATGCGTGCATGGACATCAAATCTGCGTGCTGAGACGTGTAACCATGCAGGGACACTAACATGCATGTGAGTCTATGCATGGATGCTGACACACATGGCAAATGTATGCATAGACGTGTGCAAGTCCGTGCATGAAGAACAGCAGTCCATGCACTAACACCTGTGCAAACATGCACAGACACGTGCACATCCATGCATGGGCACTGACACACACAAACATGCACAGACAGCAACATACAGGCAAGCATGCACAGGTATAGATGTGTGCAAGTCCACGCACAGTCATGCAAACACGCAAGGGGCACACACAGACACATGCCTGCACACACACATGTACACTCTTGCAGACACTGATGTGTACAAATCCACACATGGAAAACATGCACCAACAACGAGACCCATCCCAAAGCCAGCCTGCACACACACACATGTGCAGACAGACACCAAGTTGTGCAACCCTCCATCCTGGCACGCACACACACACATCCCTGGGCAGCCCCCAGCTCCCCACTCACCACTGCAGCTGAGTACAATGTCTGCCTGCGCAGCGCTCCGTGCATGCAGCAACGCACGGCCCTTCAAGTTGCAGTTGAGGCAGGCCATGGCACAGCCCAGCTTGGCCAGTGCCAACCACGTCCAGACATAGGAAGGCACGTTGGGGAGGAAAACAGCCACGGTTTGGCCTGGCTGCAAGCCCAAGTGCAGAGCGAAGGCGCGGGCAGCGCGGTTGCTCCTCCGTTCCATGTCACCAAAGGTGTGAACCTCATCCTGGAACAGCAGCAGGGGGTGCTGGGGTCGGCGTCGAGCGTGGCTTTGGAAAACCTGCAGGAGGGTGATGGGAGGCCGGCGGGACAAACGCCAGCGGCACTGCAGGTTTGCGCCCACCAAAGTCACAAAGGCTCCCAGGTCAGCCCAGAGGAAGGGGAACCAGCGGCCGTGAAGCAGCAGCAGCAGCAGCAGCCCGGCCACGGCTGCCACCAGCACACCCAGCATGGTTCTCTGGGAGCAAGGTCCAATCGCATGCACCTTGCCCTGGCAGTGCTGGGATTGGAGTGGTTGTTTTCCTTTTTTTTTTTTTTTTGTACTCTTTGCTTTTTTTTTTTTTTTTTTCCAGCAGTGTGGGGGCGGTTTGCATCACTGCGTTGCTCATCCATACATCCACCCTCCTGCTGGGCCTCCAGGGATTGCACCTCCTGATCCAGTATGGACACACCAGAGGTCTGGCCACCTCCTATCTGCCTGTCCCTCCATCCTCCTACCTGTCCGTCCATCTATCCACCTACCCACCCTATCTATCCATCTGTCTGTCTGTCCTTCCAGCCCCAAATCCTCCACATGGTCCCCAGATCCTTCAGCCAGCTCCTAAATCTCCAATCTGCTCCTAAAAAGGTCCAATCGACCCCCAAACCCTCTGTTCACCCTCTAAACTTTCATTAATCCCAAAGGTGGATTCATCTCCAAAACCTCCAACACCAAATTCTACACCCAGCTCCAGATTTCCCATCCAGCCCCCCAGATCTATCCCTCTAGACCCCAAAACCTCAATTCAGACTCCAAACCTTCATCCAGACCCACAATCTACACCCAGACCCCAAAAAGCCCCAATCAACCGAAAACTCCATTCAACCCCCCCAAAACCTCCATCCATCTCCAAAATCTCTACTGACCCCAAAAAACTCCTCTCAGCCTCAAGACCCCTATCCAACCCAAAAGCTTCCATTCATCTCCAAAATCTCCATTCACCCCTCTAATCTAACATCCATCCCCCCAGACCTCTCCCCATCCCCCAAATCCTTCACACAGCCCCCAAATCTTCACCCAGGCCCCAAATCTCCATCCAACTCTAATCTCTACATCCAGCCCCAATCAACTCCAAAAAAACCTCTGTTTAGCCCCCCAAAAAACTCTGTTTGCATTTTCCCTTCTCACCAAAATGCAAACCCAACCCAAGCTCTGCTGTTTAAGTACACAAACTGGGTGTGAGCATTGGGCAAGCTGTGTCTTGAGGGATAATTAACCTTTGCGCTAATTGAAACAAACACCAAACAGGTTTGGGGTGACCTCAGTGCAGTGTCACTGACCTTCAGTCCTGATTTCAGTGCTGTGTGCTGCGAAATTATCAAAGGATTTGCAATACCATCGTCAGCAAAACCCTGTGCCCGAGGGCTGATTCCGTTGGGATGAGATAAAGGGAAGGTAAAACCTTCCAGCAATGGGAATCCTGCCCTGAAAGGAAGGATAAAACCCTCCAGAATTTGAATTTTCCACATTGAGATGAGGATAAAACTCTCCAGATGCAGCGATCCTGCCTCAAAAAGAGGAGTAAACGCTCCAGAAGCACTGGGGAATGGTTGGAGGAGATCTCCTGGCAAACCATCCCCAGGAATAAAGGAATAGAATAGAGATGGCAGTGCTTTAAGATCATGTGTCTGAGGGTACAAGAGTTCTCCAAACCCCAGCATAAGAAGGCAGGAAACCAGCGTGGCTGAGCAAGGACCTTCTGATCAGACTGAGGGATGAGAAAGAAAAGTCAGGATGGGGTGAAGCTTGGAAAGGGATGTAAAAGGGAAACATCACTCCCATTTTTAGGAAAGGGCAAAAGGATGAGCTGGCGAGCCTGATCCTCCTGGAAGAGATGTTAAAGCACATGAAAGATGAGCAAGTGATCTGAGATGGCCAGCATGGCTTCACCAAGGGAAGGTCGTGCCTGACCTGTCTGGTGATGGAGCGATGGCATCGGTGGATAAAGGAAAGGCAACTGATATCATCTACCTGGATTGCACAAGGCCTTTGACGTGGTCCTGCAGCACATCCTTATCTCTAAATCAGAGTGATATGGGTTTGAAGGGTGGGCTATTCAGTGGACGAGGACTTGGTTGAGTGGTTGCAGCCAGAGGGCTGCCCTGAGCTGCACCAAAATATGGGGGGGCTGAAGGGAGAGGGAGGGGGTTGGCCTCTCTGCTCTGCCTTCATGACATCCCATCTGCAGTGCTACGTCCAGAGCTGGGGCCTCCAGCACAAGAAGGATGTGGGGCCATTGGAGTGGGTCTAAAGGAAGGCATGAGGATGCTCAGAGGGCTGGAGCACATCTGCTGTGGATACAGGCTGTATGAGCTGAGGGTGTTCTGTCTAGAGAAGAGAGATCTCTCTGTGATTCTCCATTACTCAAAAGGAGCTGACAAGCAGGAGGGGGACACGGTCTGATAGTAATAGGACAAGGGAGAATGGATTTAAACTGGATGAGGGGAGGTTTAGGTTAGATGTGAGGAGGAAATAAATCACTCAGGGGGAGTTGAGGCACTGGCAGTTCTGCCCAGAGCAGCAGTGCATGTCCCAGGAGATGCTCAAGGATGGGTTGGATGGGGCCCTACAATTCTATGATTGTATGGTTCATTCTGTGATCTTTAGGGTCCCTTCCAAACCAAACCGTACTCTCTTACGACTCTATGATAGACCTGGGATGGTCAGGAAGTTGAGAAGGAGACAGAGCAAGGAGGGCAGCTGACCAACCTAAATCAATATTTGTGTTTACGATTACTGTTACTTTTCTCTTCCATCTTAATAAACAGATTTTATCTCAACCTACCAGTCCAACAGGTTTTTCTTCATTCTCTTCCCCATCCCACTGAGAGGAGTGACTGAGGAGCTGCTGCCGAATTGTCACATCTTGCCTAGAAGGGGAGGGGAGCAACGACTGGATTCACAATTAACTCTGATTAAGGCGTAACGATATGCAGAGGTCTGCATGCTGTTATCAGTTTTAATGAGAATCCATGTAGTACAGTTATCCCAAAACATTGGTGCACAAATATCCCCCCCAAAAAAGTCATTCTTTACATTCAGAATCTGTATTGAACTGTGCAGCTAAACTATGTGACCTTAAGGAGCTGAAATGGATTTCAAAAATCTGAGATGGGGTCTTGCAGTTACTTAATAATTGTATGAGAGAAAGAGAAAGCTGAATAATAAAGAGAAAGGATGAGATTAAGGGAGTTGGATGGGAAAATGATCGATCACCCCTCTGATTCAGGGGTCTGTTTGAGGAGTTCCAGTGCTGGAAATGGGATGGGGACGAGTGCTCATCCAGCCGTCACCTCAAACAACCAAACAGCAACGATGGCGACTAAGAAGATGAAGAACACAACCCTGTGGCTGTGTACACCTGTGTTCATCTCTTGTGCTCACGTGATGATGCACACTCATAGGGTTACTGACGACGTGGCTTCATCTGCTCTTCCATTCCCTTTGATGGCATCACCGTGCCCTCTGCTGGAGCTCCTTGCAGTGCCCTGCTTTCTCTGTGTTGAGTAACTGCATCAAGTCATCCCATCACTTCTCAACCGCAGCAGATAAGATTTCCTTGAGATGACAGCAATCTCTTCCTTTCCAAATTGCTCCATGGGCACGCATCACTCCAAAGGCACATTTTGAGCCAGTATAAATACGAGCTTCTTTTTTGTTCAATAATCATAGAATCATAGGATCACAGAATCACCACGGATGGAAAAGACCAACAGGATCCCCCAGTCCAACCCAATCATCATATTTGGAGTCAGAACAGTTAGAATGCTTTGTGGGCCAAAGCATTGGCTGTCATGAGTCTTATTTCTATTCCTCCTACCAGAGTTACAACAGAATGTCCAGAGCTTTCAGTTCCCATTTTACTGCAAAGCTCTTCCATCAGTGAACAGCTCCCAGTCAGGATCTGGTGTATATACATGACATTGCACACACACACACACACACACACATACAAAGTGGCAGAGTTCAGCATGTAGCACACATATGTGTACATCTATTGTGCACATGTGACAGTGAACACGTGTGACACATAGGAACACATGCAGTGATACATGCATGCAGTGTGCACGTGACGATAAGCACACACAACACACCTGCACTGTGCACGCTGGCAGTACATGTGAGCACATAACACACACGTGTCTGTGCACACGTATGGAGACATCAGTGATGCCTCCCAACTGCTACCTCGGCGTAGATAACAGAGGGCTGGGGGTCAGCTGGGGGGTTGAGGGGCGGAGTGCTGGGGGTCACAGCTTGCAGCTCCATGTAGGTCAGACCCTCGCTGTCACTGGAAGGCACCTGGGGACACAGTGGGAAGGCAGAGTGTCAACCTGGGGGTCCCCAATGTCCTTTGGGAGGGACACCGCATGAGTGATATTTGGGGTTCTTCCTACACAGTGTGAAAGTGGCCCATGGGGTCTGAGGGGTATTTAAGTTTTGGAGGGGCCAGGGGGATCTGAGGGCTCAGATTTGGGTGTCTCCACAATGCGGATTTGGAGTTCCTCATGGTCTGGGTTTGGGGGCTGTCCTTAACATTGAGGCAAGCCATATGAGGCGGTGGATCCCCTGGGGTCCCCATGGACAAGGTTTGGGGCTGGAAATGGAATCAGGAGGTGTTCCAAGGGTCAGGCTGGGTTTGGGGTTCCCTACCCAGATACTTACTTGGAACTCCATGTCCTCAGGCTTTTCTGCAGGGTTGCCTGCATCAAAACAAGGAGGAGAATGGGATGGGGCTATTGGGGGGACTGTGGAGACTTTGAGAGGATCTACTGAGAAATAAAGATGTTCAAGCCGTTCCCCACCAGGGCACTCATCTCTCCGTATCCGACGTCTGCAGCCAGCAAGGAGGAAGAAGATGACAAGGACGAGTATGAAGACAAAGGCAGCAGTGCAGCCACCAACCACTGCCAACACCAGGTCCCCATGGGAACTGTCTGCAGCACCTGTGGGATCCGGGTGTTTGGGTTATCACAACCTCAACCATAGCCTCTATAGGGACAGGAGGTGACACAGCCACTCATGGGTGGCACCAGGGGTATTCAAATGAGGTTGAGACCCACCTGGGGATGCAGGTGTGGGTGTCACCTCCAGAGTCACGTTATTCCCAAGGGGTGAGGACAGAAAGGGGTGACCCCAGGGGCGGTAGGAGCACCTATAGGTGCCACTGTCAGCTGGGGTAACCCCAAAGATGGTGAAGGTGGCTGTGCCCACCACATCGGGGTCCTGGCGTTGGATGGGGGCTGAGCACCCATCCTTGTGCAGGAGGAAGGCGGCCCCATAGTCCTTGTTCCAGCACTGGATGGTGACATTGGTCCCTGTCTCCACACATTCCTCAGGGCTCAGGGAAATGCTGGGTGGGGGGAATCTGTGATCTGCATGAGGGAAGGGACAGCAGTGGGACACGGTCCTGTTGGGAGCACCCAGTGCCATCTGCTGTCCCCAGTGCCCTCACCTGTCAGCACCAGCTCCACAGGATCACTTCTCTCGGATACCATTCCTGACCAAGGCACCTGGTACTGACACCGATATGTACCTGCGTGCTGCCAATTTGTGCTGAAGAAGCAGAAATCAGTCGTGTCCTGCTCCTTGTTCTTGTACTTGTTGTATGTCCAACCTCCTTCCTGGTACAGCCAGACCCACACACCCAATTGGGTCAGATGGCACCGCAGGGTGACATTGTTCCCCAGGGACACCCCCTGGCTGGGGTGCAGCAACAGGGAGGGTCGGGGCACTAGGACAGGGGACAGCAGTCAGCCTTGTCCCTGCACACCCTCCTCTGCCCCTCTCACGGCCCCCTGACCACGCTCCCCTCCTTCTCTCCCCATTCTCCCCCTGTCCCCATACTCACACTGCTGTGCCCTGCTCACTGCCACCAGCCACCAACCTGCAAGGGACATGGACCTGGTCTCACACAGGGTCACCAACCCCCGTGGCACCACATCCCCATTGTCACTCACCCAGGATGAGGGTCAGCGCCATTGGTTCCATGAGGCAGGAGCAGCTTGGGGACAGAGAAATTGCATTGGGGACAGGGAGTGGTGCTGAGCTGCTGCCAGTTCTCCTTTTGGGACAGGATGGTGTGACGTCACCTCCTGATGTGGCAATATGAGCCCAAATGGGAAGTGGCACTGTGGGGTCCCCAGCAGTGTGGCTCACATGGAGCTGTGCAAGTAGTCCCCACTGGTTTGTCCTCCGCAGTTTGACATTGTTTGGGTGTCACACGCTGTCCCAAAAGTTCTGCTAGCACACTGCCCTGCACTTTGTCCCCCATTGGATGCCAAACACAGCACATGTGGCTCCAGTGTGGTGTCCCACATGGGATGTCACATGCAGTCCCCAAAACATCCATCCAGCTGTCACCACACACTTTGGGTACCACACTGTGTTCCCACTGTGCTTTCTTCTGCCATCCCCACTAGGGACAGCAGCAGGGACCTTGGGGACACAGTGACACCACACAGACATGGGGCACACTATGAGGACACACACGTATATGGGGCACACATGTGGTGCTGACATCGGCCACATGCTATGGACACATGTGTGCAGTGATGGCACGCGTGTAGTGCCAACATGGGAACTGCATGCTGAGGGTTATGGTTGTGGTAGGATTAGGGTAGGAATAGAATTGGTGTTTCCATAAGGGAAGGGTTAGATTTAGGCTTAGGGTTAGTGTTATGGTTATGGCTATGGTTATGGTTATGGTTATGATTAGCGTTAGGGATAGGGGTATAGTTATGCTTCTGGTAGGGTTAGGCTTAGCCCTAGGATTAGTGTTAGGGTAAGGGTTATGATTATGGTTACAGCTAGTGTTAGGTTTAGCGTTAGGATTAGTGTTAGGATTAGTGTTAGGGTTGTGGTAGAGCTATGGTTGTGGTAGGGTTAGGGTTAGGGTTAGGGTTAGGGTTAGGGTTAGGGTTAGGGCTATGGTTATGATTAGGGTTACGGTTAGAGTTATGGGTTAGAGTAATTGTTTCAGTAAGGGTAGGTTTAGGTTTTGGCTTAGGGTTAGTGTTATGGTGTTTTGTTTATGGTTATGGCTATATTTACGATTAGTGTTAGGATTGGGTTTAGGTTTAGACTTAGTGTTTCTGTAAAGGTAGGGTTAGGTTTAGGCTTAGGATTGGTGTTAGGGTAAGGGTTACGGTTAGGCTAAGCGTTAGTATTAGGGTAGGGTTTGAGTTAGAGTAGGGTCATGGTTATGGGTTAGGGTTAGGATTATTAAGGTTATTATTGAAGGCTAGGCTTCATTGTTGGGTTAGTGTTTAGTGTTAGGTTTAGGGTAGGCTTAGAATTAGTGTTAGGGTTAGGGCTAGGTTTTATGTTCATGCAAGGGATAGGGTTAGGTTAATGGTTAGTGTAAGGGTAGGGTTACTGTTAGGATTAGGAAAGGGTTAGCTTTATTTAGGGTTAGGGTTAGAGTTAGGTTTAGGTTTAATGTTAGGTCATCAGTGTTCAGGTTAGGGTTTTTGTTAGATTTAAGGTTACTGTTAACATTAAGATTAGCTTTTGTTTTATGGTTAGGACAAGGTTTAGGTTTAAGTTTAAGCTTAGTGTTATAGTTACATTTAATGTTAATATTAGAGTTAAGCTTTGTGTTAGTTTTAGAATGAAGTTTAGGGTTACTATTATTGGCTAGGGTTAAGGTGTGAGACAATGTTAGGGCTATGATTTAGGATTAGGCCAAAAGGGTTTGAATCCATGTGGTCGATGGGATGTTTAAGGGTTTTAGGGGAGTGCGGTGGCTTAGATTTGGCATTTGTATGGATGTGACCTTGGATGTTGCCATGCCTGGTGTCTGGGAGTGTCACTACTCAGAGTTTGGGACTTTCCCTGGGACAGAGCATTTTGTGTGTGCTGGGGTTTGGGCTTTCCCAGGGGGTATTCAGTGGGCTTTTAGGGTATGGAGGTCTGGGGGGTGTAGTCCGGGTGTTTGTCCGCCAGCAGCCACCTCCCTGGGGATGAGCTGTGGTGACACTGCCACACATTGGTGACATGGGGACACACAGATGGGGAATCAGACCTTCCTGGGTGCACAGGTGTGGGTGTTACCTTTGGTGTCACATTGTCCCTAAGGGGTGAGGACACAAAAGAGGTAACCCCATGGTCAGGAGGAGCACCTATAGGTGCCAGCATCAGCCGGGATCACCCCAAAGAGGATGAAGGTGGCTGTGCTCACACCATTGTGGTCCTGATGCTGGACAGGGGTTCTGCACTACTAATCCCCGTGGCACCACGTCCCCATTGTCACTCACTGAGAATGGGGGCCACCACCATTGGTGCCATGAGGCTGGAGCTGCCTGGGGACAAATAAATTGGAGGCATTACTTTTGGAATGACCCCCATCCCAGCATCCCAAGGCACTGCCATGGCACTCAGTGCAGCCAAGGCACAACCTGGGGTTGGGAGCTCATATGGGGTCATGCTGTGGGTCCTGACAGCTATGGGGTAGGACGAAGGGGGTCTGTAGGTGGTGGTGGGTCCTTCCTGGGGCGACCCATGTGTCAGGGCCTTGGGGACCCATATGTGGTCATTGAGTCTCCAAATCTATGAGTCAAGATGTGGGTCATAGCTTTGTCAGACAAGAGGTGGTTGTGGCGCCTCCAAATCTGTGTGGTGTGCTGTGGGAAGGGGTTTTGGAGGTCCACAGTCATGGTGGACGATGACAATGACAATGACGGTGATAAACAAATCTATGGTGCAAGATATGGGGAAGGTGGTTGTGGTCTCCAAATCTGTGGGGTGAACTATGGGTCAGATGGGTCAGGGTTTTGAAGACCCATTCATGTTCATTGTGTTTCCAAATCTATGAGGTGTTCTATTGGGAAGGGTGCTGGACATCCATAGGAGGTTGAAGGGCCTCCAAAGCAGTAGGGCATCTATGGGGCAGGTGTTCCCCAAGTGTTCCCCCCAAATTTTCTCCTCAGCCTCAAGTAGTAACTCCCCTCCCCCAGGGTGTGTCCCTGCCCCATAACAACGGACAAAGGGCTCCTGGGAGGAGGGAGGGGGTGTCACTCCCCACCTGTGGCCCCACCCCCAGGAGTGTCCCTCAATAGTCTATGGGATGAGACACAGTGCCCCACAGACACTGGGGTGAGCAGTGGAGGTGAGCACTCGGGGAATTTCTAGGGGTTTGTGGGATGTGGGGCATTCATGGCAATGGCAATAGGGGAGGGATGGAGAGTCATGGGGTTATTGGGAGGGATATGGGATCATGGAGGTATGGGGTGGGATGTGGAGTTATGCAGTTATGAGTTTGGGGATATGAGATCATGGTGCAATGGAGCATGGTATGGAGTCATGGGGCACTATGTGGGGCTATGGGGCAGTATATGGGGCAAGAAAGCAGGAGAGCTATGGAGTGGGATGGAGATGAGGGGGCTATGGGGGCAGTTATGGGGTATTGGACGGGAGGCTCAGTGCCCTGCCCCCACCTCTGCCCCCATCACTGAGCAGGAAATGCAGGAATTAACCAAATTAAAAACAAATGAGGGCAGCACTCTCCTATGGGTGTGGAGGAAGCTGTGGGACCTCACTCCATAACCCCATGACTCCACATCGTACCCCATAACCACGTCAACCCCTGTTCCTGCCCCACAGCCCTGCAACTCCATCTTCCACCCCATGGCTCTGTGTCCCACAGTCCTGCTGCCTTCCCTCCCGCCATCCTCATCCTCATCACTTTGGGAGTGATATGAGGCCATAACCTGCCCCGTGATCCCATATCACACCACATAACCCCTAATCTCACCCCATGTCCTGTCCCATAGCCCCGTGTCCTGCTCCAGAGCCTTCCTCCTGCTGTGCTCGTCCTCATGTATTTGGGGGTACTAGGACTACGTATACCTTCCCACAACCCCATATCACACCCCATCAGCCCATATGTCACCCAACTGCCCCCTATCCTGCCCCACATCTCCACATCCAACCCCATAGCCTAATTTCCTGTCCCATCGCCCTATGATCCCATAGCTCTGTAAATCAACATATTGCCCTACACTGCCATTAGTGCCACATATCCCTGCCTCATAGCCTACTGACTCCATAGTCCAACCCATAACTCAGGTATCACCCCTTAGCCCCTCTTATAGACTCAGTTTGATACCATGTCCCATTCCATTGCACCAGTATGACCCCATATCCTGCCCTACAGCTCTGTGTTCCTCAGCCCTGCAGCCTTCCTCTTGCCATGCTGCTCCTCATCATCTACGCGCTGACCTTCGCTGTGGGTTTTCCTGCCAACGTCTTCACCTTCATCATCCTCCTCACCAAAATCCGATGTCACTGTCCTCATCCCCAGCTCACTGCTGCCGACCTCCTCCTCCTCCACCTCAACACCGCCGACCTCCTCGTCCTCTTCTTCCTCGCCTTCAAGATGGCTGAGGTGGCTGCCAACATGCTGTGGCCCTTCCCCAAAGTGCTCTGCCCCATTGCAAACTTCTGCTTCTACTCCAGCATCTACCTCAGCACTCTCTTTATGGCTGCCCTCAGTGTGGAGCGCTACTTTGGGGTCGTGTTCCCACACCACTACAGCCGGCGCCGGAGGTTATGGCGGACGATGGCCGCCAGCGCCGTCCTTTGGGTGATGGCATTGTCCCATTGTTCCATCGTCTTTGTGGCAGAGTATTACAGAGAGTTTGGGGTCAATGGCTCTGAGGCTGATGGGGAACGTGGTCTTGGGTTCAATGAGATCAAGACCTGGGGATCGGTGATGGACAACTCCACTCATGTTGACCCCACTGTGCTGAAGATGGACAACTCCCCTTGTTTTGGGGTCAGTGGATTCCAGCTTGGGGGATTTGAGTTGACCAAAACTAATGGCATTGACACTGATGTCCCCAACACCTCCACTGCTGACATTGCTACTCCCAATGGCACCATGAATTCTAGTCTGAACATCTACAGGATCTCCCGCCCCAAGACAGACCTCAACATCTCCACCCTCCAATTCTCTGCCTCCACAAACACAAACACACCCCACATCCCCACCACCACCCCATGGACCTCCCAGATTGCCTCTGAGACTAAACACCACTGGGGCTACCACTGCTATGATAACTTCTCCCCAACCCAGCTGCGTTTCGTTCTCCCGCTGCGCCTCGAGCTCTTCCTCGTCCTCTTCCTCCTCCCCTTTGCCATCACCGTGTTCTGCTACATCCGCCTCATCCGTGCCCTCCTCACTCGACCCCACATCCCACTGCAGAAGAAGTACCGCACTGTGGGGCTGGCCGTGGCCACCATGGTCATCTTTGGGGTCTGCTTTGGTCCCTACAACCTCTCGCATGTGGTGGGCTTTGTGCAGCAGCGCAGCCCCACGTGGAGGCCCTACACTCTGCTCCTCACCACCCTCAGCGCTACTCTCGACCCCTTCATCTTCTATTTCTCCTCCAGTGCTGTGCGGAGGGCGGTCAGTGGGGTGGTGGGGGCGGTTCGGGGCACAATCCGTGGGTTTGGGGGTTGGTGTGGGCGGAGGGAGTGAGCCCCAACCAGGAGGAGGTTCTGGGGTAAATGAGGTTGTTGTGATTGGAGTGGGTTTAATGGGTGGGAGGTCAGAAATTGGGATGGGCCCGATGTCTGTGTGGTCATCGTCATCCCATGGATGTGTCCAATGTTTGTGGGCCAATCAACTCTTGGTCAGTGTTGGGTTCTCCCATGGGCTTGGGATCATCAAAGACCCATGGATGAGATCAGTGGGTTCAATGAGGTCACATGGATGTGATCAATGTTATCAGTGCAGAACCGTGAGTGTGACTTCTTGCTGTCCCCGATGCCCAGTAGTGTTGGGGTCAGTACAGACCAGTGGATCTGACCCAACATTGCTTTATCCCCAGTGATGCCAATTCCTTCAGTGTCCCCCATGTCTGCAATGCCCTCAATATCCAGCAATGCCTCCAGTGTCCCCAGTATCCCCAATACCCTCAATGCTCCCAGTGCCACCAGTACTCCCACTGTCCTGACAGCTGGCAGTAACTTCAGGGCCATCAGCACTTCATGGAAACCCCTCAGCACACGGACCCTCTCTCCAGGGAAGGTGGCTGTTCCCACATCAGAGGACATCTGGAGCCTCAAAGCAGAGTCCCAACATCCCACAGACTTCAGGAGGTGCCCTGTACCCTTTAGGGCTGATCACAGATGCCATAACAAGGCTGAAATGCTAATTAAAACTACTTCAGCAGCCATGTGTTTGTCTGTTAGCTCCTGACACAGGTCTCAGTCGTGTTGCACTCGGAGGGCTGGCAGCGTGGGAGCAGGACAGTCCTTTGTGGAGGGAATCCAAAAATGTTCTCCTTTTGGGTGTATGTGAAGACCTGGGGAAAAGTGTCAGTGAGGGGAAGAAGGTTGGTTCATTCTGCCATTGTTGCGATGACATCCAATGTAGCTGAGCCCTTTGTGCCACCGCTGGGCTTTGCCATTCAGAAGTGATCACCTCCTGGCTCTGTTCAGCTCAGCAGACTCGGCTCTCTCAGGCTTTTCTGTCTCCCACATCAGAAGAACTCTGATGTCCAGTCTGACAACTCACTGGTTGCAAAAAGGGTTTTACTTCTCACTTTCCAATGGCTTCAACTGCTGGCGCAGAATTCTGACTTCAAAGTCCTTCACAGCAATTTACAACAGAATAAATATATACAGTAACTTCTGAAAACTCCATAACTTCATTCCCTGAGATCCCCCTCTGATTGTTCCTCTTCCTCTTTGCTTTGTGATTTGCACTACAGCTGCTGCCAGGAAGCATGACTGCATTTTACTGCTCTTCTGTTTCTCTTTTTATTTATATTCCTCTTCTGCTTCCTCCCCATTGTTGCACACTTTGCTGGCAATTTCAGTCAACTGTGATAGAGACATGAAACCCCATCAGCTTTCTGCAGCTTCTTTTGGATATCAGAGGCCAACTGTCCAGTGCGCAGCATGTGAAACAGTTTTATTCTCTTCCCGTCCAGCATCCAAACCAGCCCAGTTCAGGTGTGCTGCTGGTCACACGTCTGTGTGGTGTCACTCTGTCAGCAAAGGTGCCTGCTGCTGCCCCCGGTGGGGATGGCAGGGGAAAGCCCAGTGGGAGCACAGTGTGGTACCCAGAGTGTGTGAAAGGTGACAGATGGCTGGTGGTGTTGGGGACTGCATGTGACATCCCATGTGGGACACCGCATTGGAGCCATGTGTGCTGTGTTTGGCATCCCCTTGGAGGACACCACGCACTGGCAGCGCTTTGCAGGCAGCGTGTGACAGCTGAGAGGTGACAGCCTGTGTGGGACACCCCAACAGGGACTGCAATTGCAGCTGCATGCATGGCAGCCTGTGGCGGATCCCCAAAGACACCACGGCCTGGGGAAAATTGCAACATCAGGAGGTGACATTACGTCACTTCTTGACCCAAGTAAATCTGAAAGAAGCTCCCTGACCACTTCCTATCTCTGCTGCAGACTCGCTGTCCCCCAGCTGCTCCTGCCTCATGGCAACAATGGCACCAGCTCTCATCCTTGGTGAGTGACAATGGGGACGTGGTGCCACGGGGGTTGATGGCCCTGTGTGGAACCAGGACCATGTCCCTTGCAGGTTGGTGGCTGGTGGCAGCGAGCAGGGCACGTCATTGTGAGTATGGGGATGGGGGGAGAATGGGGAGAGGGAGGGGAGTGTGGTCAGGAGTCCATCAGAGGGGCACAGGAGGGTGTGCAAGGACAAGGCTGACTGCTGTCCCCTGTCCTAGTGCCCAGACCCTCCCTGTCGCTGCACCCCAGCCAGGGGGTGTCCCTGGGGGACACTGTCACCCTGCGCTGCCACCTGCCCCAGCCGGCTGCACGAGTTGAGCTCTACAAGGAAGGATATTCGGGATTTAAAAAGCAAGCACACATGGACATGGTACAGGACATGGCTGAGTTCCCCTTGATTAGTGTAAAGAAGAAAGATGCAGTGAGATATCAGTGCCAGTACTGGGTGCTGGAGTCACCAGGGACATTGGAGAAGAGTGAACCCGTGGAGCTGGTGGTGACAGGTGAGGGCACTGGGGAAAGCAGATGGCCCTGGGCTGTTCCCACAGAGCTGTGTTCCATCCCTGTCTCCTCTCTGCACTCAGATCCCAGCTATCCCCCACCCAGCATTTCCATGATCCCCAAGGAACGTGTGGAGACGGGGACCAATGTCACCATCCAGTGCAGCAACAAGGAGTATGGGGGCATCATCTTCCTGCACAAGGATGGGCACTCAGCCCCTCTCCAGCAACAAGAACCCAACGGTGAGGGCACAGCCACCTTCACCCTTTTTGCAGTGACCCCAGCTGACTCTGGCACCTATAGGTGCTCCTACCGCGTTGGGGGCTTTTACCGTCTGTCCTCATGCCTCGGTGATAATGTGACCCTGGAAGTGAATAACAGATCTGAACACCCAGGTAGGTCTGAGCATTGGAGCTCTGCTTCTCAGCTGTGGGTGACCCTGTCTCTGCATCCCACCTCCATTGAGAAAGGGGCTGGGTACAGGGACAGCTCAAACACTTTGACACCACAGGTGACAATGGGGGTCCCAGCTTGAACCCGGTGGCAGCGGTGGCAGGGAGTTGTGCTGCTGTGATTGTCATCATCCTCATCCTCATAGTCTCATTCCTCCTTGCTGCCCAGAGAAGACGAATACAGAGAGATGAGAACCCTGGTGGGGAAGGGGTTAAATGGCTTTGATCCCCCATAAATCCACTATAAATCCCCACAGGTGTTGATTGGGGCCCCCATAATACCCCCCCTCTCCCCTTCTATTTATGACTCAGGTGCCACCAGAAGCCCCGAGGCCGTGCAGTTCCAGGTCAGTGTCTGGGTCAGGGGACCCCTAACCCCAATCTGCCCCATTACCCCTGCCCCAGACCTCACCTGGGAAACCCAAACCCTTTCTGTGGGGACTGCAAAGAACCCCCCGCATTTTATGGCTCCCCATGACATTGTGTGCACCCTCCAATCCAGCCCATGGGGGCCTCCAAATCTCCACCATTGGGATGCCCCAAATCCCAAAATGGAGCCCCCTGGGATGCTACAAGCCTTCAACACCCTCAGACTCTATGGGCAACCCCAAAACATAGTGGGACCCCCAAACACCACCCACAAGGAATCCCAGTGTCACACCCACAGCTTCCCAAAGTCTACACCACCCCAGACTCCCAACACCCCCCCTCTCGCACAGCCCCCACACATCACACAACGCCACCATCCCCTCAGGCTTGTTGGGATCCCATGCTCACACTGCTGTCCCTGTGTCCCCAGGTGTCCCCCGCTGACAGCCAGGCTCTGACCTACGCCGAGCTGCAAGTTCTGACCCCCAGCACCCACCCCCTCGGCTCTTCTACAACCCCTGTCTCCCCCATTATCTACGCCGAGGTGGGCACTGGGGGACCCCGCTGATGCCCCCACCTGTGGACACAAAGACGTGGATGCTGTGTGCACACATCAAGTGTGCGCAGTGCTGGTGTGCTCTGTGTGCTCACCATCACCTGTGAATTACATCCATGTACCTGTGCATGTGAACTCGTGGCTGTGGATTAAACGTGTGTGCACCATCCCACGTGCACAACAAGGTGTCCAAACACACGTGTGGAAGACCTCTGTGCCTCTGTGTGTGTCTGTGTGATGCCGTGTGTGTGCACCAACAGCTGGACACAGTGCTGCTCATGTGTGTCCTTAGCATGTGCTCCCTGCGTCTGCACTCCATGTGTGCCTGCACAGCACATGCATGTCATCAACACGTGCCCCCCAGATGTGTCTGCACCACATCTGTCCCACAGCACACACGTGTCCTTATCATGTGCTTCCCATGGTGCATCTCCATCTCTACAACCCAAACCAGCCCCCATCTCCCCAAGGTTTTGGGGCAGGATTTGTGGTGAGGAGAGAAATTGCTTTTTGGTGACCGTTTGGAAGAGGACAGAGGGGTTGTGGGGTTTGGCAGCAAAGGGTGAAAGAGGAAGTTTGTGTGTGGGAGGGCTGTGTGTGGGAGCAGCAGTGAGGGGAAGGGCAGGAGAGCTGACTTCCCCCTTTTGGTAATGAAAGGGGAACTGCTGGAGAGTTTGTGAGCTCGATGGAGATGACTGAGTCCAGATGGTGGATTTTGTGGGGCTGGGTGGAGATATTTGGACCACACAGTGACCCGGCAGCTGTTTGAAGGAATTTCAGATTCTATGGAGGTTTGGGGGCTCTATAGAAATGTTGGGGTGGATGTAGTGATTGTGTCTGGATGTAGAGCTAAGTGTCAGATGGAGATTTTGGGGCTGGATGGAGGTTTCAGGGTGAATGGAAATTTTGGGGGATGGTTAAAATTTGGGAGGTGGTATGGTGTATTTGGGAGCTGAATTGAGTTATTTTGGGGTGGATGATGATTTTGTGGGCTGAAGGTCTTGGGTTTGATTGAGGTTTTGGAGGGCTGTGTATGGAGGGTTGAGTGGGGTGTAGATATTTGGCCTGGATGAATGATTTGGGGAGCTGTATGGAGATTGGGGTGCTAGATGAGGAATTTGGGGTGAGATGGAGGTTTTGGGCATATGTGGAGATCATTGGGATGAATGGAAGTTTTGGGGCTGAACAGAGATTCTGGGGGTTGATTGGAGGTTTTTTTTTGTGTGGATGGGGATTTTGGTGCAGGATGGAGGTTCCGGGTGTGGAAGAACGACAGAGAGTTGGAGAGATAGATAAGGACTTCTGATCTATTTCCTGAGTCTGAAAAGGAAGAGAGAAATACCAGGAATGATAATCAGATAAATTTATATATCTTTCCAAAGCAAGTGATGAACAAAAGAATTGCTGAGCACCCAAAGACCAATGATAAGAGCAGGACAGAATAGGAGGCAGGGGATTATGAGGGGTCTGTAGGGGATCTAGGGCATCTGTAGGAGATGGAAGAAGAAGAAAAGGACATTATGGGGGATCTTCAGAAGAGGGGAAGATTGGCACAGGTGAGGGGGTTTTAGAGGAATGGTTGGTGATATTTTGGAGTGGATTGGAGGGCATTTGGAGGACTGAAGGCGTGTTAAAGGATTTGAGGGGAGAAAGAAGGACTTTGGGGTAAGAGTTGAGCATTTAGAGATTTGGTGTGAGTGGGAAGTGTTTGGGATGCACCAGTGAGAATTTGGGATTGTTAGATTTGGGGAGATCAACTGATCTAAGAAGAGGACATCAGGGAGTCCCAAGCAGGGAATTTGAGGTCTGTCCCCTTCCACACACCCCAAAAATGAGGCACCTGGAGAGGCCATCAGCACGGTAATTCAGTGCTCACTGTGGTGTAGATAACGGGGGGTTGGTTGGCGGTAGGGGAACTGGGAGTCTGGGAGCACGGGATGGCAGCTGGCATCTCGACGTAAGTCACATCCTCGCTGTCCCTGGGGGGCACCTGGAGATACAGCCCTTTCTCACCAGGGCTTTTATCTCTCCTTGTCCAGAGGCTGCGGGCATCGAGGACGAAGAAGAGGCCCAGGCTGAAGACCAAGACAGCAGCACAGCCCCTCACCACCGCCACCACCAGGTTCCCATGGGACCGCCCCTTGGCTCCTGTGGGGTGCAAGTGTTTGGGTGTTAACATCACAGGGCAGGGATGCAGGGACAGTTCCACCCATGGGTGACACTGGGGGCGTGCAAATGGGGTCTCAGACCCGACTGGGGTTGCAGGTGTGGGTGTCACCTCCAACATCATGCTGTCCCCTAGGGGTGAGGACACAAATGTGTGATCCTTGGGGTTGTAGGATTTTGTACTGGTGCTGGCAGAGGCCAGAGTCCCCCCTGAGTGGGTGAAGGTTTCTGTACCCCACCCACAGTATTCCCAGTGGGATCCTGGTTCAGGATAGGGTCCGAGCATTCAGCTGTGTGCAGGAGGAATGTGCCACCATGACCCCCATTCCAGCGGTGGGTGGTGACATCAGTCCCCATTGCCACATGTTCCCTGGGCTCAGGGAAATGCTGAGTTGGGGGAAGCTGCGGTTTGCGTGCAGGGAGGAGAAGACACCAGGGCCAGCTGGTATCCATAGTGCCCTCACCTGTCAGCACCAGCTCCACGGGCTCACTCCTATTTGATGTCCACAGTGGCTCTGACACCTGGTACCGACACTGATACGTCCCTGCATCTTCCAGGTTTGTGACAGCAAAGGAGAACTCAGCTGTATCCTGCTCCTTGTCTTTTTGCTTGTCAGATCTGAGAGTTCCATTCAACCAGAGCTGGACCCAGGCACGCATTCGGGGCAGGTGGCAGCGCAGGGTGACAGTGTCCCCCAGGGACACCCCCTGGCTGGGGTGCAGCGACAGGGAGGGTCGGGGCACTAGGACAGGGGACAGCAGTCAGCCTTGTCCCTGCACACCCTCCTGTGCCCCTCTGATGGCACCCTGAACACACTCCCCTCCCACTCTCACCATTCTTCCTCTGTCCCCATACTCACGTTCCTGTGCTCTGCTCGCTGCCACCAGCCACCAACCTGCAAGGGACACGGTCCTGGTCAGATACCTGGCCACCAACCCCCGTGGCACCACGTCCCCATTGTCACTCACCCAGGATGAGGGCCAGCACCATTGGTTCCATGAGGCAGGAGCAGCTCTGGGACCGAGAGACTGCAGTGGGGTCAGGAAGTGGCCGGAGAGGCAATCTCATTTCCCCTTGGGGACAGGATGCCATGATGTCACCACCTCGTGACAAATTTCCCCCATTTGTGGTGACAATGCTTTGTCCTCAATTGGCTGACACACCCAGGGCATTGCACACAGACCCTGTTTGTGTGTCCCACGCAGGCGATCACCCCTCAAGTGTCACTGACTGTCCCCAAAGTTCTGTCAGCACGTGCCTCGTGTGGTGTCCCCCATGGGATGCGAAACACAGCACACGTGGCTTCAGTGGGGCATCGGGATCTGCACCCTTTGGGTCCCACTTTTGGTACCACAAGGACTGCAGTGCTGTCAGCTGCCAGCAGCTCAGCACCACACAGCCCTTCACTCACTGACCCCACTCTTGGTGCACTGTGTGAGAATCAACCAAGAGAGTGCAAAACTCATGGGTTGCAATAGAAAACAATTTACTAGGGCAGAAAAGGAAGAGAGAAATCATAGTAATGGCAATATGCATGGTACACAGGCCGGTTTGGCCTGGTTCTGTCACTGGTGTTGTGGGGGGAGCCATGAACCCATGCCCTGGGAAAGGGGAAAGGGAATAATGGGGAAAAGGTTGGGAGATGGAACAGTAGCAACAATCTCAGGAGAAGAGGTAATTTACTAACAGAAAAGATAGCAGTATGCAATGTAACACATTTGCAGTACAGTGTAATACAATATAACTGAAATTGAAGCTAATACATCAAATAGAATGGGAGTGTGTCCAAAACCAAAGGCCTTACTCTAATGCTGAAGTCGAGATGACTAGGGAGCACACATGTTGCTGGGAGGAGCAGAAAGGGAAAAGAGAGGGCAGCTCATGAACTGCCAACAGTTCTTTCTTTCTCTGAATGGACAACGGATAACAGAACAGCACAAAGTCCTCTGGGGTGCGTGGTGTGCAGTTCTTCTTCTCTTTGGAGAACCAGGTGTCTGGAACTATCCACGATCCATGGAACTGGAGCATTAGCTCTTTCACTCTCAGTGTGCCACATGAAGTTATGATGCGGAATGCCAGTAACCAAAAATCATAAACCCATGACAGGTGATTATATTTACAGATTTACAAAACAAGCGATGCTCAGCGCAGCTGCTCACCACCCTCCAACCAGTGCTAAAACTTGGGAGAGATTTTGTGTGCCAGTGGGTGAGAAGGGATTTGAGGATGATAAAGAAGGATTTGGGGGTTAGAGTTGATCCTTGAGGGATTTGTTGGGATTGGGAATGATATGGGCCTCACTGGAAAGGATTTGGGGATGTTAGATTTGGGGCATTTGGGATTCTGGTGGGTAAGACTGGGTAACAGGGAGGGTGGGCTTGGGAGTCGAAGGTGTCTCAGTTCTGGGGACATAAGTAGGGTGTTGGAGTGTCTCATTATGGTTTGAGGGTCCCAGTGAGTTCTGAGGGGCATTTGGGGCTTGAGAATCCAGGGAGGCTTAGATCTGAGGATAGGTGGAGATTCGGGGTCTTCATGGAGAGTTTGGAGGTGAAGGGAGATTTTGTGTTTGGGGTCTGGATGGCTATTTGGGGATGCACGAAGTATTAGTGGTCTGGATGGAGGTTGTGGAGCTGGATAGAGAATCTGGGAGTGAATGGAGATTTCTGTGTGGCTGGAAATTTCTGGGGGATGGAGATTTTGGGAAGTGGGTGGAGATTTTGTGGGTGGAGGAGACTTTTGGGGGCTGGATGTAGATACTGGGGTGGTGAGGGTGTTTTGGAGCTGAACAGTGTTTAGGGACTGGATGGAGACTTTTTGAGACGGACTGAAGATTTGACTGCTGACTAGGAGGAGGCTCCTCTGCATTCAGTTCTTGAGCTTGTAATCACGTCCTTCTGCTTATATCTGCTCAAGTGATGAGAAAGGCTGTTCTGAAAATGTAGAAAGGCATTTGTCATCATTCACTGACTGCTCCTAGAGGGATGGGGGAGAAGATGAGAGGACAAATAATCTGGAACTCAGAGGTTGAGAGAAAAACCTGTTTAATAAGACAGTCAAGGAAGAGAGAAAGAACAGAGATGGTAATGGTCTATGAAGGAATCTATAGGAGATGTACGTTGGACAGAATGGGAGTCAGGGGGCTTGAAGGTGATCTGTAGGAGAGGGGTGAATTGGGACAGATGTGGGGATCCCACAGCGCTGATGTTGGATATGGGGTAGATCCAGAAGGATTTGTGTGTATGAAAGAGTGCTAAGGGATTTGAGGGCAAAGAAAGGGTACTGTTGTTAGAGATGAGCATTTGGGGATTTGGTGGGATTGGGAAGCATTTGGGGGCACTGGTGGGGACTTGAAGGTGTTGGGTTTGAAAAGATCTGGGAATCATTGAGAGGGGAAGAGAGCATCAGGGAGCCCAAAATAAGGAATGTGTATCTAACCCACACAGTGCACCCCAAAGATGAGACACCTTGTGGAGAGGCATACATGGGGTCTTCCAGCACCCACGTCAGCACCCGGACTCTCATCTCTCTGAATCCAGAGGCTGTGGGCATCGATGACAAAGAAGATGCCAAGGGCAAAAACGAGGACAGCAGCACAGCCCCTCACCACTGCAATCACCAGGTTCCCATGGGACACCAACTCAGCACCTGAGGGGTGAAGGTATTTGGGTGCCTTCATCCTCAGCATCACCTCGATGGGGAAGGGATGTGATGATACTGCCACCTGTGGGTGACACTGGAGGCACCCAAATGGGGGCTGGGACCTAGCTGGGGGTGCAGGTGTGGGTGCCACCTCCAGTCTCACGCTGTCCCCAAGAGGTGAGGGCACAAAGAGGTAGGCTTTGGGGTGGTAGGAGCACCTGTAGCTGCCATTGTCAGCTGTGGTCACCGCAAGAAGGATGAAGGTGGCTGTGCCTTCATCACTGGGGTCCTGGTTCTGGAGAGGGGCTGAGTGCCCATCCTTGTGCAGGAAGATGATGCCCCCATATCCCTGGTTCCAGCAGCGGATGGTGACATTGGTCCCCACTGCCACGCTTTTGTCAGGGCTCATGGAAATGTTAGGTGGGGAATATTGACTATCTGGATGCAGAGGGAGAACAGAGACAGGACATGGCCCTGTGGAGAATGCCGAGGGCCATCTGCTTTCCCCATAACCCTCACCTGTCACCACCAACTCGATGGGGACACTCTTCTCTGATCTTCCTGGTGGCTCCAAAACCCGGTTTTGGCACCAATCCTTCATTGCATCTTCCAGCTTTATGCAAACCAAGGAGAACTCAGCCATGACCTGATGCTTGTCCACGTCCTTGTAGGATCTCAGAAGTCCATCCTGGTAAAGCTCAACCCTGGCAGATGGCTGTTTCCCATAGGACACCAACTCAGCACCTGAGGGGTGAAGGTATTTGGGTGCCTTCATCCTCAGCATCACCGCGATGGGGAAGGGATGTGATGATACTGCCACCTGTGGGTGACACTGGGGGCACCCAAATGGGGGCTGGTACCTAGCTGGGGGTGAAGGTGTGGGTGCCACCTCCAGTCTCACGCTGTCCCCAAGAGGTGAGGGCACAAAGACGTAGGCCTTGGGGTGGTAGGAGCACCAGCTTGAATCTCCCCTGCTTTAGCTTGACACCATTCCCTCTGGTCCTATCACTAATGACACGAGAGAAGAGGCCGACCTCCAGCTCACTACAACCTCCCTTCGGGAAGTTATAGAGAGCAATGAGGTCTCACCTGAGCCTCCTCTTCTCCAGGCTGAACATTCCCAGCTCCTTCAGCCTTTCCTCATAAGGCCTGTGTTCCACACCCCTCACCAGCTTTGTTGCCCTCCTCTGAACACGTTCCAGGGCCTCGATGTCTGTGTTGCAGTGAGGGGCCCAGAACTGGACACAGTACTCGAGGTGCGGCCTCACCAGAGCTGAGTACAGGGGAACCATCACCTCTCTGCTCCTGCTGGCAACACTTTCTGATGCAAGCCAGGATGCCATTGGCCTTCTTGGCCACCTGGGCACACTGTTGGCTCATGTTCAGCCGAGCATCAATCAACACCCCCAGGTCCATTTCCTCTATGCAGTCCTCCAGCCACTCCGCCCCAAGCCTGTAGCGTTGCCTGGGGTTGTTGTAGCCGAAGTGTAGGACCCGGCATTTGGTCTCGTTGAACCTCATCCCGTTGGCCTCAGCCCAGCCCTCCAGCCTGTCCAGATCCCTCTGTATGGTCTCGCCACCCCCAGGCAGATCCACACTTCCAGCCAATTTGGTGTCATCTGCGAATTTACTGAGGGTGCACTCGATGCCCTCATCCAGGTCATCAATAAAGATCTCGAAGAGGACAGGCCCCAGCACCGACCCCTGGGGAACACCACTCGTGACCGGTCGCCAGCTGGATTTAACTCCTTTCACCACCACTCTCTGGGCCCGGCCAGCTCCTTACCCAGCCAAGAGTGTACCTGTCCAAGCCATGGACTGCCAGCTTCTGCAGGAGAATACTGTGGGAGACAGTGTCATAGGCCTCGCTGAAGTCTAGATAGACCACATCAACAGCTTTTCCCTTATCCACCAGGCGGGTCACTAGATCATAGGAGATCAGGTTGGTCAAGCAGGACCTGCCCTTCATGAACCCATGCTGGCTAGGCCTGGTCCCCCGGTTGTCCCGCACTTGCCGCGTGATCTCCCTCAAGACAATCTCTTCCATAACCTTCCCTGGCACCGAGGTCAGGCTAACAGGCCTGTAGTTCTCCGGATCCTCCTTACGACCTTTCTAGTAAATGGGAGTCACATTGGTAAGCCTCCAGTCTTCTGGGACCTCACCAGTCAAGAAGGAGCGCTGATAGGAGATGGAAAGCGGCTCGGCTCTCACCTCCGCCAGTTCCCTCAGCACTCTGGGGTGGATCTCATCTGGCCCCATGGACTTGTGGCAGTCCAGTTGGAGTAGTAGGTCTCTGACTGTTTCTTCCAGAATCACAGGGGGGTTAGTCTGCTCCCCAGCCCAGACTACCAGGTCTGAGAGAGGAGTACCCTGAGAATATCTGGTCTACCTTTTAAAGGCAGACGTAAAGAAGGCATTCAGAACCTCCGCCTTTTCCTTATCCTCAGCGGTCACATTCCCAGCCTCATCCAGCAAAGAGGGGATATTCTCCTTTGTCCTCCTCTTACTGTTAATGTATTTATAAAAGAGTTTCTTAGTCCTTTTCACCCCAGCGGCCAGGTTAAATTCAAGCTGGGGTTTTGCCTTTCTGATTTCACCTCTACACATCCTAACGACTTCCTTGTATTCATTCTGAGTTGCCTGTCCCTCTTTCCACAGGCAGTACATTCTCTTTTTCTCCCGGAGCCTCAAGAATAGCTCCCGATTCATCCACGCCGGTCTTCTTCCCCGTCAGCTCATTTTGCAGCTCAGGGGGACTGCCTGCTCCTGCGCCCTTAAGACTTCCTTCTTGAAGAGCAACCGGCTCTCTTGGACCCCTTTACTCGCTAAGACTGAATGCCAGGGGACTCCCCCTATTAGGCTCTTGAACACTTCAAAGTCCGCCCTCCGGAAGTCCAAGGTAGCAGTTTTACTATTCCCCCTCCAGCCTCCACCATGAATTTAGAAATCTATCACTTCATGGTCACTCTGTCCAAGACAGCCTCCAACCTCCACATCTCCCACCAGACCTTCCCTGTTTGTGAACAGCAGGTCTAGCGGGGCAGTTCCTCTCGTGGGCTCTCTGACCAGCTGCATCAGGAAGTTATCCTCTCTGCATTCCAGAAACCTCCTAGACTGCTTCTTCTGTGCTGTGCTGTACTCCCAGCATATGTCAGGGAAGTTGAAGTCCCCCATGAGGACAAGGGCTGGCGACCGTGCAGCTCGTGCCAGCTGCTTATAGAATAGCTCGTCTGTCTCTTCATCCTGGTTTGGAGGTTTCTAACAGACGCCCACCAGGATGTCTGCCTTGTCAGCCCTTCCTCTGATCTTTACCCATAGGGATTCAACGTTATCGTCCCCAGTCACAATCTCAGTAGCATAAAAGCAATCCCTAATGCAGAGAGCCACACTGCCACCCCTCCTTCCTTGCCTATCCTTCCTGAAGAGTCTGTAGCCATCCATTGCAGCGCTCCAGTCATGGGAGCAATCCCACCACGTTTCCGTTATGGCAACTAGGTCATAGTTTGCCTGCTGCACAATGGCTTCCAACTCTTCTTGCTTGCTGCCCATGCTGCGTGCATTAGTGTAGACGCACCTCAGCTGAGCCCCTCGCCTCTCACCTAATCCCAATACCACTTCCCCAGGCTGATCTCTAGTAGGCCTGGCTTTATCCCCTGCCCCCTTCCTATCTAGTTTACAGCCCTCTCTACAAGTCTTGTCAGCTCCTGGGCAAGTATCTGTTTTCCTTTGGAGACAGGCAATTCCCATCAGCACACCTCAGTCCAAGTGCCGAGTAGACCGCCCCGTGATCAAAGAATCCAAAATTTTTGCGCTTGCACCTCAGCAAATGCTCTCAGCCATGCATTTATAAGATGGCTTTTCCTGGTCATCTCAGTGTTTGTCCCTGCCACCAAGGGAATACTGGTAAAAACTACTTGTATGCCCGCTCCACCAACTAACTTCCCCAGTCTCCTAAAATCATTTTTTATAATCCTCAGGCGTCTATCAGCGATCCCATCGCTGCCGGCCTGAACTATCAATAAAGGGCAATAATCAGAGGGGCGGATAAGGCTGGGGAGTTTTCTGGAAATATCCCTGAGCCGGGCCGCAGGAAGGCAGCACACCTCCCTGTGGGTAGGGTCAGGCCGACATATTGGACCCTCTGTTCCTCTCAGAAGAGAGTCGCCGACAACTAGCACCCTCCTTTCTTTCTTGGAGGAGGCAGTCTTCAAACGTGGAGCTGACCGCCTCACCTTGGGCAAGCTTGGCGGCAGTGCTCCCACGTCATCATCACTCACCACTCCCTCTGGTTTCAGGGCTTCATACCTGTTACTGAGAGGGACCAGGGAACCGAGGGAGGTCGGGATGGGGGTTGCCTGCGACGCTGGGCTGAGACCTGCTGCCATTCCTCCTCTCCTCTCAAGCTGTCTCTCCCTGTTTGACTATGGAGAGAGAGAGGGTCCATTACTCCCTCAGTCTGGGAAGTGCAATCTCTGCGCCTTTCTCGCACAGAGTCACTCCACCAGTCAATCTCCCGCTCGCACTCTCTGATGGTCCGCAGTCTATCTACCTCCTGCCTGAGCTCCACCACCAGGTTGAGCAGCTCGGCCAGCTGCTCACACTGCACGCAAGTGGCATCCTTCCCATCCTCCCCCGGCAGCAGCAGGCTGAGGCACTCCCGGCAGCCAGAGACCTGAACATTACTGAGCAGACCCTCTGTCTGCGTTGCCACAGTCTTTGCGTGGGAAGCACGTTTCCTGGTGAGCACATGTTTGAAATGGTGGCGTCAGGGCCTGTCAACAGGAGAGCAAGTCAGCTGAAAAAAAGACAGGAGCACTCACCCATGCTGACACAAGACCTCCACTCCCACTGCTGCCTTACTGAACGGGCAGTGCAGGCGGCCCTCACACACTGACTCCCTAGTCCATCCTGGTAAAGCTCAACCCATGCAGCCGGCTTCGGCAGGTGGCACCTCAGGGTGACAGTGTCCCCAAGGGACCCCCCTGGCTGGGGTGCAGAGACAGGGAGGGTCGGGGCACGAGGACAGGGGACAGCAGTCAGCCTTGTCCCTGCACACCCTCCTGTGCCCTCTGATGGCCCCCTGACCACGCTCCCCTCCCTCTCTCACCATAAACCCCCTATCACCACACTCATGTTGCCGGGCCCTGCTCGCTGCCACCAGCCACCAACCTGCAAGGGACACGGTCCTGATCGCACATAAGGCCACCAACCCCCGTGGCACCACGTCCCCATTGTCACTCACCCAGGATGAGGGCCAGCACCATTGGTGCCATGAGACAGGAACAGCTTTGGGACTGCAGTGGGGGCAGGAAGCAGCCTCAGAGCCACTGTCACTTCCTCTTCTGGACGTTTCTCTGTTGCATCACCTCCTGATGTGGGATTTGTGGCCCCCAAGAGTTGGTGGTACTGAGGGCACCCAATGGCTGACACACAGAGCCGTGCACACATGCCCCAGTTGTAGTGTCCCACACAGGCTGTCACCCCTCCATATCTCACGCTGTCCCCAAAGGCCTGCCAGTTTGAAGCCCTCTCAGGGAAACAAGCCAGCTCCTGGTCTGAGATCCGCTTCTCCCTTTCAGACAGGTGGGATCCACCTGCAACCATCAGCACAGCACAGAGTACAGCGCCCTCTGGTCAGAAAAAGAAGAAACAAAACTTCTGCTGTGGCACCAACCATTCAGCCACATATTTATCATATGTGTTTCCCTGACCTCTCAGTATCCTTCACAGCTACTGAGCGGACAGAGGAGAACGCCACATGTGCTCCCACTCCATCCAGTGAGCAACCCAGTGCCTTTGCAGGGCCCTCAAGCTTCTCTTGGTGACTGCATCACTGCCAGCTTGAGCCATCAGTGAGGGAGAACAACCAGGGGGGTGAACCAGAGCAGGGAGTCTCCTGCTGATGTCCTGAGCTGGCAACAAGAAAGGCAGCACACTTTCCCTACAGGTAGGGTCTGGCCACTGAGTCAGAGCCTTTTTTCCCATCAGAAGGAGTCCCCTGTGACAGACACCTTTCTTTCCTTCTGTCTGAAGGCAGTCTGGAGGCGTGCAGCTGATCGCCTTGCCCTTGGCAAGGACCTGAGTGCAGGCTCAGGCACTCCCTCCTGTGGAAGACCTGCATGGATGAGTTTTGGGGTGGGCACTCGCCCGGGAACCTGCATTCTTTTTGGGAAGAACTTTCAGCCTCCTGGAGACCACGGCCAGATGTGTTGTCTGGGAGACAGCTGATGGGTGAACTGATCTCTGGAGTGTAGAGGGATGCTCTTTCCTCCTGCTCAGCCCTGCCCATACGAGGTACTGAGGGCACTGGGGATATTGGAGTCACTGGAGGAACTGGGGACATTGCTGGATATTGAGGGCATTGCAGACATGGGGACACTGAAGCAATTGGGAGCACTGGGCGTAAAGCAACATTGGGTCAGATCCATTAGTCCACATTGACCCCAATCCCAGTGGACATTGGGGAAAACATTACGTCACACTCAGGGTTCTGCATTGACCACACTGATCTATGTGACCTCATTGACCACACTGACCACATCCACGAGTCTTTATTGACTCTAACCCAGTAGGACAACCCAACAGCGACCAAGTGTTGATTGATCCACAAACACCGGACGCATCCACGGAACCACTCTTACCACAAAAACAACACACCTGTCCCCATTTCTGACCTCCCACCCCATTAAACCCACTCCAATCACAACAACCTTATTTACCCCAGAACCTCCTCCTGGTTGGGGCTCACTCTCCCCCACTCCCCCCCTCACTCCCCCACCCACACCAACCCCTAAACTCACGGATTGTGCCACAAACTGCCCCCACCACCCCTCTGACCGCCCTCCGCACAGCACTGGAGGAGAAATAGAAGATGAAGGGGTCGAGCGCGGGGCTGAGGGTGGTGAGGAGCACAGCGTAGGTCCTCCATGTGGGGCTGCGCTGCTGCACAAAGCCCACCACATGCGAGAGGTTGTAGGGACCAAAGCAGATGACAAAGTTGACCGTGGTGGCCACGGCCAGCCCCACAGTGCGGTACTTCTTCTGCAGTGGGATGTGGGGTCGAGTGAGGAGGGCACGGATGATGTGGACATAGCAGAACATGGTGATGGCAAAGGGGAGGAGGAAGAGGACGAGGAAGAGTACAAGGCGCAGCGGGAGAACAAAGCGCAGCTGGGTTGGGGAGAAGTCATCGTAGCAGTGGTAGACCATGTGGGGTTGAGTCTCAGAGGCGTTCTGAGAGTTCCATGAGGTGGTGGTGGGGATGTGGGGAGTTTTTGGGGTTGTGCAGGCAGAGAATTGGAGGGTGGAGATGTTGAGGTTGGTCTTGGGGCTGGAGATGCTGTAGATGTTGAGACTGGGGATCTTGGAGCCTCTGGGAGTGGTGATGTCAGCAGTGGAGGTGTTGGGGACACTGGTGTCAATGACATTAGGTTATGTTTACCAGGTTCCCCAAGGTGGAACCCACTGATCTCAAAACAATGGGATTTATTCATCTCCAGCCCTGTGGGGTCAATGCCATTGCTGTTGTCCATCCTTGATCCCCCGGTCTCAATCCCAGTGCACCCAAATCTACCCCCTAAGATAGGGTACAGTACTTGAGGGCAAGGGGACATTTTGGGGGAGGAAAAACTGGGAGGGTGCTCTTCTGTTCGAGCTCCCCAAGGTTGTGTAATTTGGGGATCAGCAGGGCAATCATCTGGGGGGGGGGAGTCATATGGGGCTGTAGTGACATTGGAGGAAATTCAGCATTTCCTTAATGACCACAGACGTCTGCTGTGCTGTGGGAGGAAGTTTCAAATTCGAAGTAAATGTACTAAAATGGAGGTTCAGAGATGTGGGGCACAAATTGGAGTCCTGCTGCATAGATCACCCATAGATTTGGAGATGCACACCCTCATATGCACTCCAAAACCCCATCTCATTGCTCACCCCACAGATTTGGAGAGCCCACATCCTCCTACAGACATTCTGAACCCTTACCCATGCATTTCCCTATAGATGTGGGGTCGCGCAATCCCACAGCATAACCCCATGGGCCTACAACTCCAGTCCGTGCCTGGGCTGCACTGAATGCCTGGGTGAGCAACACAGATGGGGGTAGCTCCAAAAAAAATACCTCTGATTTATTGTCATGGGAATGAGCACTGCTGCAGTGAGCACAGTGACACAGTCTGACAGAAAGCCTTCTCAGCAACAAAACCCCATTTCTCCGCACAGCTCCACCAGAGGTGGTGCATTTCCATCAGTGATGAACAAGGGCTGCATGTCACTCTTGTACCCACACCCCGCAGGTGGCACGGAGCAGATGGACAGGAACCTGGTGGTGGCAGTGGTGCGGGGCTGTGCTGCTGCCTTTGTCTTCATCCACGTCTTCATTGTGGTCTTCCTCTGCACTGCCCACAGACGCTGGATGTGGAGAGATGAGAGCCATGGTGGGGAATGGATTGCATTTCTTCCATCTCTTTATGGATCCCCCTATTGTCTTCAGCCTCCCCTTTGATCCCCTATACACACCCCAAATGTCCCTCGGTGCCCCCCACAGCACTCACATTTGTCCCCTCCAATGTTTGATGCAGATGCAACCCCAGAAGGCCAGAGGCCGTGTAGCTCCGGGTCAGTGTCTGTGTCAGCCAACCTCAAATTCCAATCCGTCCCTTGAGACCCCACACCCAACTCGGGAACCCCAGTCCCTGCCCATGGGGAACTCGCAAGACCCCCAGCCCCATATGTCTTGTCCCAAAATTAAGTTAATCCCCAAATCCAGTCTATGGAAGCATCCAATCTGAACCAGGGAGCTCCCCAAGATCCACATTTAAATTCCCAGACACCCTGGTGCTTACCAAGCCGCCAGACCCCACGCACACCCTCAAATTGAGTAATGAAGCCCAAAACACTCCCACAGTCTCCAGTGTCTGGCCCCTGGAGACCCCAAATCTCAGCCCCAAACTCACCCTCTTGGACACTCCCCCTGCATACTGACAACACGGATGTTCCCCCCAAGAAAACTGGGGACCCCCATAGTGACATTGCACTGTCCCCCTCTGTCCCCAGGTGCTGTGCAGTGACAGCGACTGTCTGACCTACATTGAGCTGCAAGCTGAGTCCCCCAGCAGTCGGCACCATGGTTCTCCTGCTGCCCCCCAAACCTCCACTATCTACGCTGATGTGCGTATTGGGGACCCCACAGATGTCCCCCATATGTGTGGTCAAGCACATGGATGTTGTGTGCACAGATGCATTAAACTGTGCACACTGCTGGTGTGCTGTGTGTGCTTACAGTCACGTGTACACTACATGCATGTACCACTGCATGTGTTCATGTGAATTACATGTGTGTACAGTGTCACATGTGCTCAATATATCAACAGGGAAGGGAAGGGAAGGGAAGGGAAGGGAAGGGAAGGGAAGGGAAGGGAAGGGAAGGGAAGGGAAGGGAAGGGAAGGGAAGGGAAGGGAAGGGAAGGGAAGGGAAGGGAAGGGAAGGGAAGGGAAGGGAAGGGAAGGGAAGGGAAGGGAAGGGAAGGGAAGGGAAGGGAAGGGAAGGGAAGGGAAGGGAAGGGAGACTTCTGTTCATGACATGGAGGAGCTAGGCCCTTCCCACCTTAACCTTCCTCCTCAGGAAGTCATCAGGCAGGAGAGATGGAGGATTTACTTGATTGAGATAAGGAGAAAACTGTTTTACTCAAAATGGTAAAGGAATGTGATATAACACAGTATAAAAGGAATCAAGAGGAATATATCACACCAAAGGGAAAGGGAAAATATCTCCTAACTGTGTGGTGAGTTTGGGCAGAGCAGAAAGCGAAGGAACGTCCTCCACTCACCATCTCACTGCCTTCCTGGAAACCACGTGGGAAGAAGGCTGGTAATTATTTCTCATTGTGAATTTCTTGCCTTACAAGGGGGGCAGAACGAACCTGTTCCCACTGATGTTACACCGAGTTGAGCAACCTGTTTTGCTGCCTTATCTTCAACAACAGGACATCTATTCAACTTTCTTATCTTCACTTGGCAACAAGTTTTGCAGCCTCCGCATTTCGTTCTTCAGCTTCCCTTGACGCAAACCTGCTGTTCTTCTGCTTGTATCTGCTCCAGGTCTGCAAAGGGTTCTTCTCACAGAGTGGAAAAGCTGATGGATCTGGTTGAAAGGTAATGAGATGGTAATCATGTATTAATTGCAAACGAGTACAAAAACTGTGCACTCTCTGCAAGCATATCGACCCCTCATGCAGATGGTTCTGCCAGCTGTGCGATGCTCTCTCTGCACCCAAGCACACCTTTGCCTCAACTTCCAGTTCAGCTTGCAAACTGCTTATCACCGCTCTCAGTGACTCAGTTCCTCATCCAGTTTGGTGCACAACACATCTATCTTCCTGCACTGCTCTCACTGCAGCACCTCCTACTCCACAAACAATGGCCTCGCCTTTACCAGGTCTCCGTCAGTGTCCTTTTGACATGTCCTGTATCCTCTCTGCACTCTTGATCAGGCTGAGCTCGTGTAGACATGAGCAGCTGCCAGGGAACTCAGACACGGTCCAAACAAGAATCCTTCCTTCTCAACTCAGATGATAGCCCTTCTGGATTCCTCTTGCTCTTTATTCAGGGCATTCTGCCCATGATGCCAAGTAAAATGTCCCGTCCCACTCGGTGAGTTGTGGGAAAGGTGAATCTTTGGAACCTCCCAGATATGGCACTGCTCTGTGAACCCAACTGTCCCTTTCTTCCACCTGGTTGGTGGAACTGCTATTGCCAGAGTTGATCAGCCAATTCCTCCACCACTTGCCCCTCTCCAAATTTCCAGGTTCTTACTGTCTGTGAGTTGCCATACGATGATGGTGAGTTGCCAATCAAACTTCCTCCACATTGGACACTGTCTGGATGTTGGGAGAACTGGTCATTGTTCAGGTCCCCATTCCATACCTCCTCCAGCACAGCTCATTCCCTCCCACACTGGATACCCCTTTCCATGCTGCCCACTTCCCTGGCTGACATGTGGCATCGTCCCTGTCAGGACAACTCTCCTTCACAGCTGACAGCAGTTGTGTCCAGAGAGGGAGAGCACTGTCATGTTTTCCATGACTTTGTCAGTGCCCCCTTCCCCAGAGAGGGATCCCAGCTGCCTGGCTTCCATGCCCACTAAATCCAGGCTGTGGGCCCCGTTATCCCAGCATGGCAGCAGCCAGGTGATGCTGTGCTCGCCTGGACAATGGCTGAAATCACCTAAAGAGGGTCAAGGTGGCCGAGCCCCCAATACTGGGGTTCCTGTGCTGGATTGGAGCTGAGTCCCTGTCCTGATGCAGGAAAGTGGTGCTTCGAAAACCCTGGTTCCAGCACCGGATGGTGATGTTTGTCCCGACCTCCACATGTTCCTCAGGGAAATGCTGCATGGAAGGTATTTGGATCTATGTATAAAGTGACGGCAGTGCTGGGACACGGCCCCACAGCACTATACCTCCTTTTTTGTACATTTACTCCTATTCTGGGACTCCCCGCCACCACACAGCTGACGTTTGCTGTTCAGGAAACACCAAACTTCCTCCAATGTCACCGCTGCCCTATAGGACACCTCCCTGAGGTCACTGCTCCTCTGTGCCCACCCCAAAGATCTATCGGGTGTTCCACAAAATATGCACCTCCCCCCCCCCCTTTTGTTTTTACTCCCCCCCAGAATGTGCCCTCACCCTCAAGTAGTGTCCCTTACCCTAGATGGTGTCCCCACCCCATCACAAAGGACAAAGGGCCTCTGCAGGGGTGGCCCCCAAATGCGGCCCCACCCTTGCCCACATAATCTATGGGGCGGGACCCAGCTCCCCACAGACACTGAGGTGAACAGAGGAGGTGAGCACACGTGGGGGTCCTGGTGGGCTGAGGGATGTGGGCTGTAATGGGGCAATGGGGAAAAATGGAGAGTCACGGGAGGGATATGGGGTCAGGGGACTATATGGCAGGATGTGGGGTTGTGGTTGTATGGGTTGGGCATACAAGATCACGGTGCTATATATCTTGATACAAGGCCACCAGGCTGGATATGGGGCAACCAGACAGGATATAGAGCTGTGGTGAGGGCTGTGGGGTCATAGGTCTATGGGGCAGGACATGGATTTGTGGAGTACAGGGAGGGTTTTGGAGAGGCATCCAGCTGCACGCTTAAAGACTGCCTCCTCCAGAAAAGAAAGGAGGGTAATAGTCATAGGAGACTCCCTTCTAGGAGGAACTGAAGGCCCAATATGTCGGCCTGCCCCCACCCGCAGGGAGGTGTGCTGCCTCCCTGGGGCCCGGGTCAGGGATATTTCTAGGAAACTTCCTAGTTTGATCCGCTCCTCTGATTATTATCCCTTATTGATAGTCCAGGCTGGCAGTGATGAGGTCACTGACGGAAGCCTGAGGACTACGAAAAATGACTTCAGGAGACTGGGGAGGTTAGTTGAAGGAGCAGGCGTACAGGTAGTATTTGCCTGTATTCCTACAGTGGCAGGGAAGGATTCTGAGACGTCCAGAAGAACACACCTTACAAACATGTGGCTGAAAGGCTGGTGCAAAAGCAAGAATTTTGGGTTCTTTGATCATGGGGAGGTCTACTTGGCACCTGGCCTGGGTTCGGCTGATGGGTCTCACCTGTCTCGAAGGGGGAAACGGATCCTTGCCCAAGAGCTGGCAGGACTTGTAGAGAGGGCTTTGAACTAGATAGGAAGCGGGTAGGGGATAAAACCAGGCCTGCTAGAGATGAGCCTGGGGGAGCGGCACTGGGATTAGGGACGAGGCGAGGGGCTCGGCTGAAGTGCTTCTACACCAATGCACGCAGCATGGGCAACAAACAAGAAGAGTTGGAAGCCATGGTGCGGCAGACAAGCTATGACCTAGTTGCCATTACGGAAACATGGTGGGACTGCTCCCATGACTGGAGTGCTGCAATGGATGGCTACAAGCTCTTCAGAAAGGATAGGCAAGGAAGAAGGGGTGGTGGTGTGGCTCTGTATGTTAGAGAGTGCTTTGATGTTACTGAGCTTGTGGCTGGGGATGATAAGGTTGAATCCCTATGGGTAAAGATCAGGGGAAGGGCTGACAAGGCAGACATCCTGGTGGGCGTCTGCTATAGACCTCCAAACCAGGATGAAGAGACAGATGAGGTGTTCTATGAGCAGCTGGCAGAAGCTGTGAGATCGCCAGCCCTTGTGCTCATGGGGGACTTCAACTTCCCTGACATATGCTGGGAATTCAACACAGCGCAGAAGAAGCAGTCTAGGAGGTTTCTGGAATGCAGAGAGGATAACTTCCTTATGCAGCTGGTCAGAGAGCCCACGAGAGGAACTGCCCCTCTAGACCTGCTGTTCACAAACAGGAGAGGTCTGGTGGGAGATGTGGAGGTTGGAGGCCATCTTGGACAGAGTGACCATGAAGTGATAGATTTCTCGATTCTTGGTGGAGCCTGGAGGGGGAACAGTAAAACTGCTACCTTGGACTTCAGGAGGGTGGACTTTGAAGTGTTCAAGGGACTAATAGGGGGAGTCCCCTGGCATTCAGTCTTAGCGAGTAAAGGGGTCCAAGAGAGCCGGTTGCTCTTCAAGAAGGAAGTCTTAAGGGCGCAGGAGCAGGCTGTCCCCCTGAGCTGCAAAATGAGCCGACGGGGAAGAAGACCGGCGTGGATGAATCGGGAGCTATTCTTGAGGCTCCGAGAGAAAAAGAGAATCTACCGCCTGTGGAAAGAGGGACAGGCAACTCAGAATGAATACAAGGAAGTCATTAAGATGTGTAGAGGTGAAATCAGAAAGGCTGTTGATGTGGTCGACCTAGGCTTCAGCAAGGCCTTTGACACTGTCTCCCACAGTATTCTCCTGCAGAAGCTGGCAGTCCATGGCTTGGATGGGTACGCTCTTGGCTGGGTAAGGAGCTGGCTGGAGGGCCGGGCTCAGGGAGTGGTGGTCAATGGAGTTAAATCCAGCTGGCGACCGGTCACGAGTGGTGTTCCCCAGGGGTCGGTGCTGGGGCCTGTCCCAGATCTTTCTTGATGACCTGGATGAGGGCATTGAGTGCACCCTCAGTAACTTTGCAGATGACACCAAATTGGCTGGAAGTGTGGATCTGCCTGGGGGTGGCGAGACCATTCAGAGGGATCTGGACAGGCTGGAGGGCTGGGCTGAGGCCAACGGGATGAGGTTCAACGAGACTAAATGCCAGGTCCTACACTTCGGCACAACAACCCCAGGCAACGCTACAGGCTTGGGGCGGAGTGGCTGGAGGACTGCATAGAGGAAATGGACCTGGGGGTGTTGGTTGATGCTCGGCTGAACATGAGCCAACAGTGTGCCCAGGTGGCCAAGAAGGCCAATGGCATCCTGGCTTGCATCAGAAAGTGTTGCCAGCAGGAGCAGAGAGGTGATGGTTCCCCTGTACTCAGCTCTGGTGAGGCCGCACCTCGAGTACTGTGGCCAGTTTTGGGCCCCTCACTGCAAGAAAGACATCGAGGCCCTGGAACGTGTTCAGAGGAGGGCAACAAAGCTGGTGAGGGGTGTGGAACGCAGGCCATATGAGGAAAGGCTGAAGGAGCTGGGAATGTTCAGCCTGGAGAAGAGGAGGCTCAGGTGAGACCTCATTGCTCTCTATAACTTCCTGAAGGGAGGTTGTAGTGAGCTGGGGATTGGCCTCTTGTCTCGTGTCATTAGTGATAGGACCAGAGGGAATGGTGTCAAGCTAAAGCAGGGGAGATTCAAGCTGGTGCTCCTACCACCCCAAGGCTTGTCTCTTTGTGCCCTCACCTCTTGGGGACAGCGTGAGACTGGAGGTGGCACCCACACCTGCACCCCCAGGTTGGTACCAGCCCCCATTTGGGTGCCCCCAGTGTCACCCACAGGTAGCAGTATCATCACATCCCTTCCCCATCGCGGTGATGCTGAGGATGAAGGCACCCAAATACCTTCACCCCTCAGGTGCTGAGTTGGTGTCCCATGGGAACCTGGTGATTGCAGTGGTGAGGGGCTGTGCTGCTGTCCTCGTTTTTGCCCTTGGCATCTTCTTTGTCATCGATGCCCGCAGCCTCTGGATACGGAGAGATGAGAGTCCGGGTGCTGACGTGGGTGCTGGAAGACCCCTTTAATGACTCCCCACAAGGTGTCTCATCTTTGGGGTGCGCTGTGTGGGTTAGATACACATTCCTTATTTTGGGCTCCCTGATGCTCTCTTCTCCTCTCAATGATTCCCAGATCTTTTCAAACCCAACACCTTCAAGTCCCCACCAGAGCCCCCAAATGCTTCCCAATCCCACCAAATCCCCAAATGCTCATCTCTAACAACAGTACCCTTTCTTTGCCCTCAAATCCCTTAGCACTCTTTCATACACGCAAATCCTTCCTGATCTACCCCATATCCAACATCAGTGCTGTGGGATCCCCACATCTGTCCCAATTCACCCCTCCCCTACAGATCACCTCTAAGCCCCCTGACTCCCATTCTGTCCAATGTACATCTCCTATAGATTCCCTCATAGACTATCACTGTTCTTTCTCTCTTTCTTGACTGTCTTATTAAAATGGTTTTTCTCTCAACCTCTGAGTTCCAGATTATTTGTCCTCTCATCCTCTCCCCCATCCCTCTAGGAGCAGTCAGTGAATGAAAAGCCTTTCTACATTTTCAGAACAGCCTTTCTCATCACTTGAGCAGATATAAGCAGAAGGACGTGATTACAAGCTCAAGAACTGAATGCAGAGGAGCCTCCTCCTAGTCAGCAGTCAAATCTTCAGTCACTCTCAAGAAGTCTTCATGCAGTCCCTAAACACTGTCCAGCTCCAAAATACCCTCACCACCCCAGTATCTACATCCAGCCCCAAAAAGTCTCCTCCACCCACAATATCTCCATCCACTTCCCAAAATCTCTATCCCCCCAGAAATTTCCAGCCACACAGAAATCTCCATTCACTCCAAAATTCTCTATCCAGCTCCACAACCTCCATCCATGCATCCCCAAATATCCATCCAGACCCCAAAGTCACCTTCCAGGCACAAAATCTCCCTTCACCTCCAAAATCTCCATGCACACCCCAAATCTACATCTGGTCCCAAAAACCTCCATCCAGCTTTTAAACACCCCATCGAGCTCACAAAATATCCAACGTTTCCCCTTTCATTACCAAAAGGGGGAAGTCAGCTCCCCTGCCTTTCCCCTCACTGCTGTTCCCACACACCAAATTCCTCTTTTCCCCCATTGGCTGACAAACACCACAACCCCTCTGTCCTTTTCTGAACAAAAATGCATTTTCCCCCATCACCAAAAATAAGCCAACCCAACCCAAACTCTGCTACTTAAACCCACAGACCAGTGTGAGCATCAGTGAAGCTGTGTCCTGACAGATAAATAACCTTGGTGGTCATTAAAAACAAAACAGCAGGCATGTTTGGCCTGACCTCACAGCTGTGTCACTGTCCTTCAGCCCTGATGTCAGTGCTGGGTGCTGTGAAATTATCAAAGGATTTGCAACATCACTGTCAGCAAAACCTTGTGCCCAAGAGCTGCTTCTGCTGGAATTGAATAAAAGAAAGGTAAAACCTTCCAGCAATGGGAATCCTGGCCCCAAAGGACGGACAAAATACTCCACTAATGGGAATTGTACCACAAAAGGCAGGCAAAAATATTCTAGAATGGGTATTTTTAACACCAAATCCAGGATAAAAACCCCCAGAAGCAGGAATTGGCCTTCAAATTGAGAATTAAGCCCTCCAGAAGCATAACTATAAAACTGCAGAAGAAGAAATCCTCCCCAAAAAGTAGCACAGATCTTCGTAGAAATAGGGATCCTGTCCTAAAAGGCTGGATAAAATATTCCAGACTGGGAATCTCCTTCCAGGAGAACAGGAGAAAACCATCCAGAAGTGGGAATCCTCTCTCAAACGCACGATAAAACCTTTCACAAAGGACAATCCACAAGGATAATTCTACCAGAAATGAGGGTAAAAATATTTGGAAACGGTAAATCTTCCACCAAAGGTTGGTTGAAACTCTCCAGAATTGAGAAATATCCCCAAAAGAAGGAATGACGACCTTCAGAGGTAGAGGAAGGGTAAAACCTTCCAGAAATAGGAATCCTCTATCATGAAGCAGAATCTAACACTTCAGAATCAGAATTCTCAACCAGGAAAGTGGAATAAAACCCTCCAGAAATGGGAATTCTGTCCCAACTTCACTGTGGGCGGGGTGCTGGTTTGGGATGTGGAGCTGGAGATGCGCACACGGGAAGGGGACGTGTGTGTGCTGTAGGGACAGACGTGGCGCTGACGTGGGGCACATGGTAAGGACACACGGACACAGGGAGGGCCTGGAGAGTGCAGGCACAGGGAGCACATGTGCACCGTCCCTCTCAGGGGGTTTGGAGGGAGGTGAATCTCTCTCTGTCTCCTGAGTCACACCTCTCCCAGCCAGCAGGGACAGATACCGCAATGGAGTCAGCCAAGGCTCAGAGCAGGAATACACGTCCATTTCCTGAGAGCTTCTCTTCAGAGCACTGCTTTGGAATGAAAAACTGTCCACAAAGTCTTGTTGCTCACCTCATGCATTCTTTACCGGTCTCAGAAAACATGCTAAGGACACCCATGTGCAGCACTGTGCACATCTACTGGTGTACACGCGTGATGCTGCAGACACCAAGGAATGGAGTTAATCACGGAGTGCACATCTGGGTGTAACTGTTGTGCACATGTGACGGTGAACACATGTGACACACAGGAACACATGCAGTGATACATGCATGCAGTGCACACGTGACGGTAAGCACACACAACACACCTGCACTGTGCACGCTGGCAGTACATGTGTGCACGCAACACACACGTGTTTGTGCACACGTATGGAGGCATCAGTGATGCCTCCCAACTGCTACCTCGGCGTAGATAACAGAGGGCTGGGGGTCAGCGGGGGGGTTGAGGGGCGGAGTGCTGGGGGTCACAGCTTGCAGCTCCATGTAGGTCAGACCCTCGCTGTCACTGGAAGGCACCTGGGGACACAGTGGGAAGGCAGAGTGTCAACCTGGGGTTTAGAGTTAATGGGACACTGCCTGAGTGATGTTTGGGTTTTTTCCTACAAGTGTGAAAGTGGCCCATAGGGTCTGAGGGGTATTCATTTCCACGATGCGGATTTGGAGTTCCTCATGGTCTGGGTCTGGGTGGTGTGCTTAACACGAAGGCAATCCATATGAGGCTCCCCTGGATCCCCTGGGGTCCCCATGGTGACAGGGTTTGGGGTTGTAAACGGGATCAGGAGGTGTTCCAAGGGGCAAACTGGGGTTTGGGGTCCCCTGATCCAGACACTTACCTGGAACTCCATGTCCTCATGCTTTTCGGCAGTGGCAGCTGCATCAAAACAAGGAGAGGAATGTGGTGGGGCTATGACCCGGGAAGGGGTGAGGGGGGGGCAGGAGGGGAAGAAGGGAATTGACTGAGGAGCGTTTGAGGGCATCTACTGAGAAATAAAGACGTTTACACCCTTCCCCACCAGGGCACTCATCTCTCTGTATCTGACGTCTGCAGCCAGCAAGGAGGAAGAAGATGGCAAGGACGAGGATGAAGAGAAAGGCAGCTGTGCAGCCCCCAACGACTGCCACCACCAGCTTCCCATGGGAACTGTCTGCAGCACCTGTGGGGTCCGGGTGTTTGGGTTATCACAACCTCAACCACAACCTCCATAGGGACAGGAGGTGACACAGCCACTCATGGGTGGAACCTGGAATACCAAAATGGGGTTGATACTCACCTGGGGTTGAAGGTGTGGGTGTCACCTCCAGAGTCACATTATTCCCAAGGGGTGAGGACAGAAAGGGGTGACCCCAGGGGCGGTAGGAGCACCTATAGGTGCCACTGTCAGCTGGGGTCACCCCAAAGATGGTGAAGGTGGCTGTGCCCACCACATCGGGGTCCTGGCGTTGGGTGGGGGCTGAGCACCCATCCTTGTGCAGAAGGAAGGCGGCCCCATAGTCCTTGTTCCAGCACTGGATGGTGACATTGGTCCCCATCTCCACACATTCCTCAGGGCTCAGGGAAATGCTGGGTGGGGGGAAACTGCGATCTGCATGAGCGAAGGGACAGCAGTGGGACACGGTCCTTTTGTGAGCAAGCAGAACCATCTGCTGTCCCCAGTGCCCTCACCTGTCAGCACCAGCTCCACAGGATCACTCTTCTCTGAATCCACTGCTGACCAAGACTCCTGGTACTGACAAAAATATCTACCTGCGTGCTCCCGATTTGTGTTCAAGAAGGAGAAGTCTGCAGTGTCCTGCTTCTTGTACTTGTAATTGCGGTATGTTTGATGCCCTTCCTGGTACAGCCAGACCCAGGCAGCCAGCTGGGGCAGGTGGCACCTTAGGGTGACATTTTCCCCCAGGGACACCCCCTGGCTGGGGTGCAGTGACAGGGAGGGTCGGGGCACTAGGACAGGGGACAGCAGTCAGCCTTGTCCCTGCACACCCCCCTGTGTACCTCTGCTGGCACCCTGACAATGCTCCCCTCCCTCTCTCCCCATGCTCCCCCCATCTCCATACTCACAATGCTGTGCTCTGCTCGCTGCCACCAGCCACCAACCTGCAAGGGACACGGTTCTGGTTCCATACAGGGCCTCCAACCCCCTTGGCATCACATCCCCATTGTCACACACCGAGAATGAGGGCCAGTGCCATTGGTGTCATGAGGCAGGAGCAGCTTGGAGACAGTGAGACTGCAGTGGGGACAGGGAGTGGCGTTGGGCTGCTGCCAGTTCCTCTTTTGGACAGGATGGTGTGATGTTGCCAACTGATGTGGCAATCATAGCTCAAATGGGAAGTGGCACGTTGGGGTCCCCAGAAATGTTGTACACATGGAGCTGTGCAAATAGTCCCCGCTGGTTTGTCCTTTGCAGTTTGTCCGGGCTTGGGTGTCACACACAGAGTTCTGCCAGCACGTGGTCCTGCACTTTTCCCCCCATGGAATCCCAAACACAGGACATGGCTCCAAAGGGGTGTCCCCCATGGAATGTCACATGTGGTCCCCAACACTTCCAGCTGGCTGTCCCTACGCACTTCAGGTACCACACTCCGTCCCCACTGTGCTTTCCTCCACCATCCCCACTGGGGGCAGTAGCAGGGATCTTTGGGGATGCAGTGGCACCACGCAGGCATAGGATGTGCTATGGGCACACAGGCACAGTGGAGCACACGTGTGGCACAGACATGGATCAATTCTAAGGAAATGTTTTGGCAGTAAGGAGTAAGAGTTTTGGCAGAGAAGGAGCACACGTGTTACACCAATGCGGTGCGTACCTTCTAAGGACACACTTGTGCATTGCTGTGGTCACACACAGGTTTACAGACATGATCTCACACACAGATACACAAAGGCAAGGCGTTACACAAGCAGTACATCTGTGTGTACATCTATGGAGTATATTTGCAAAACACAACTGTTCACCTCTACTCATTGATTCCCAACCCATCCCCGAGCTGCACCCGCTCACCCCATGCAGCTCTCCTCAGAGTTCCATTTCTCACCCGATGCCATATGGTGTGGGAGATGCCTTTGGCACTGCAGGTCAGCTGTCCTGGTTCGGTCCCCTCTCAGCTCCTGGTGCCCCTCAGCCCCTCGCTGGCAGCACAAGGCAAGAAGTTGAGAAACGGAACCACTCTCAGCTCTGTGCAGCACTGCTCAGCATCAGCTGAACCACCTCTGTGCCATCAGCATTGGTTTTCTGAAGCCAAAACTCACAGGACACAAGGAAGCAAATCAGCTTTATCCCAGCTGAAACCAGGACAATACCCCGCCATGTTCCATACAGCTTACATCAGGCTCAGGTCCCACTGTTTCCCATGCAGCCTAATTAACCACCATCTCCTATCCTGTGTTTCAGTACACATACACACACAGCATTTCCGTGGTCCCTTGGTCATCCCTGTGAAGTGTTGGTGGAGTACATTGAGTCCATGGCTTTGGGCTCCATCAGCAGCGCAGGGTGCGCTTGGTGGCTGTGACTCGTGGTGTTCGCCAGGGGTGGGTGCTGGATCTGGTGCTGTTCAACATCTCCATCAGTGACCTGGACAAAGGGATGGAGTCCACCCTCAGCAGGTTTGCAGGTGGCACAAAGCTGGGAGGAGTGGCTGACACACCAGAGCTCCGTGCTGCCATTCTGCACCATTGGGTTGGGCTCTCTTGAGTGGTGTGCAGTGACTGGACGAGGGGCAGTGGGCACAAACTGGAGCTCAGGAAGTTGCATCAAATCATGAGGAAGAACTGCTATACTGTGTGGGAGACAGAGCACTGAAACAGGCTGCACAGAGAGGTGGTGGGTTCTCTTTCTCTGCAGGTAATTAAAACCCACCCAGATGCTTTCCTGTGCAACCAACAGCAGGGAAACAAGTTGAGCAGAGAGGTTGGATTTGGTGAACTCCAGAGGTCACTTCCAACCCCATGCCTGTGGGATTCTGTGCTATGACCTGGCTGAGAATCTGGGCTAACCACAGGGCCTGTGGCAGGGGTTGGATCAGCCAGTGTTTGATGGAGGGATTTAAAAATGTCCATCAACACTTGGCACTCCTGTGGAGCAGAGAGTGCCCGTGTGAGGAGTTCCCGCGGTGAGGGTCCTGCAGTGCCAGAGTGATGGCACTGCTGAGCACAAGGAGCACATGGCATCCATGGCCGCTGTCACACGAGCACACGCTGCAGACAAACGGGCAGAAGCATCCAGAATTGCAGGGCAGCCCTCAGAGGCGAGAAGCAGCGCCAGCGCAGTGAAGGGAACAGCCCTGAGAGCTGTGATGGATGGCACCGAGTGAAGGAACAGCTGAGCGCTGTGAGCAGCAGCTCTGAGGCTGCTGTACCGCTGAGAGCAGTTGTGTTGGAACACGCTCTGCTCACAGCTGTCGGGATCTCCACCCATACTATGAAAGGGTGCTGAAGGATTGGATGGCAAGGAAAGGAGGCTGTGGTTAGAGATGAGCATTTAGTAGGGTTCTGAAGGAGCTGGCTGAGGTGGTTGCCGAGCCGCTCTCCATCATATTTGAGAAGTCGTGGCTGTCTGGTGTGGTCCCGGATGACTGGAGGAAGGGTCACGTCACTCCCATTTACAAGAAAGGGAGCAAGGAGGACCCTGGGAACTACAGGCCGGTGAGTCTCACCTCTGTGCCTGGGAAGATCATGGAACAGATCATCCTGGATGACATGCTTGATCACATGAGGAAAGGGCGTGTGATCCGTGACAGCCAGCACGGCTTCACCAGAGGAAGGTCATGCTTGACCAATCTGGTGGCCTTTTATGATGGAGTGACGGCATCGGTGGACAAGGGAAAGGCGACCGATGTCATTTACCTGGACTTGAGCAAGGCCTTTGACATGGTCCCCCACCACATCCTTCTCTCCAAACTGGAGGGATGTGGATTTGATGGGTGGACCACTCGATGGATAAGAAACTGGTTGAAAGGCCGCAGACAGAGGGTGATCATCAATGGCTCTATGTCCAGGTGGAGGCTGGTAACGAGCGGCGTCCCCCAGGGATCTGTCTTGGGACCGGTGCTCTTTAACATCTTTATCAATGACATTGATGACGGAATTGAGTGCACCCTCAGCAAGTTTGCTGACGACACCAAGCTGAGTGGTGTGGTTGACACAGTTGAAGGACGGGATGCCATTCAGAGGGACCTCGAGAGGCTAGAAAGGTGGGCCCGGGTGAACCTGATGAGGTTCAACACTGCAAAGTGCAGAGTTCTGCACTTGGGCCGGAGGAATCCCAGGCATCCCTACAGACTGGAAGGAGAGGTCCTTGAGAGCAGCCCTGTGGAGAAGGACCTGGGGGTCTTGGTAGACGAAAAACTTAACATGAGCCAGCAGTGTGCCCTTGCGGCTCGGAAGGCAAATGGGATCCTGGGCTCCATCAGAAGAGGGGTGGCCAGCAGGGACAGAGAGGTGATTGTTCCCCTCTACTCTGCTCTTGTGAGGCCCCATCTGGAATACTGCGTCCAGGTCTGGAGCCCCCAGTACAAGAAAGACAGGGAGCTGTTGGAGAGGGTCCAGAGGAGGGCCACAAAGATGATCAGGGGACTGGAGCACCTCCCCTATGAGGACAGGCTGAGGGAGCTGGGCTTGTTCAGCCTGGAGAAAAGAAGGCTGCGGGGTGACCTCATTGCAGCCTTTCAGTACATAAAGGGAGCCTACAAAGAGGAGGGGAATCAACTCTTTGAAAGGGTGAGTGACAGCAGGACAAGGGGAAATGGTTTTAAGCTGAGGGAAGGGAGATATAGGTTGGATGTCAGGGGGAAATTCTTTACGGAGAGAGTGGTGAGGTACTGGAACAGGCTGCCCAGGGAGGTTGTGGATGCCCCGTCCCTGGAGGTGTTCAAAGCCAGATTGGATGGGGCCCTGGGCAGTCTGGTCTAGCATTAGGTGGAATGGTGGTGGCCCTGCATGTGGCAGGGGGGTTGGAGATTCATGATCCTTGAGGTCCCTTCCAACCCTGGCAATTCTGTGATTCTGTGATTTAGGGGTTTGGTGTGATTGGGAAGCACTTGGGGGATCTGGCAAGGACTTGAGGGTGCTAGATGAGGTGAGATCTGGGAATCATTGAGAGGGAGCTCAAAACATTGAATTGGGTTCTCTCCCACACTGTGCATCCCAAAAATGAGACACGCTGGAGGGAGGCCTTGGTACGGTCTGCCAGCACTCACGTTAGCATTGGTAACTGGGGGCTGTGGAGTGGTGGGTCCCCCCATGAGGCGGCATCTCCTGGTTGGCACAGATCAGTCCCTCACTGTCACCAGGGGTCACTTGGAGACAGTGGAGAATGGCTCCTCTGTATGGAAGTGAGGAGGGACAGCTCTGTGCTAAGTGTGAGTGGTGATTGTAGTTGGTGTGTTTGGGACCTTGGGGGGCTTTGATTTGGGGTGTCATTGGTCCAAAACTCTCAAAAAGGGAGATCCTTTGTGAGGGTTTGTGGGGTCCCACTACATGGTTTGGGGCTGCTCACACTGTCAGGGGGTTGATTAGGGCTGGGAGATGCCTAGGGTCTCCAAAAAATAGTCCTCCAAAAAAACTTTGATCTGGGGCCTCGGGAGCTCTCCACAATGCAGATTTGTGCTTCCCCATGGTGAGGATCTGGGGCTGCGCATTAGTGTAGAGTAAGCTGTATGAGGAGGAGGGTGCAATTGGAGGATGGGGTGTCCAAGGGGCAGGTTGGGATTTAGGATCCCTCACCTTTAGGTTTCCCTTACCTGAAAGTGCATGGCCTCGGGGATGTTTGTGTCAGCCCCTGTGTGAATACAGGAGGGGAAGAGGGTTGGGGTTATGGAGGGTGAAAGGGAAGTGATGCTTGTAGGGCATGTGGGGACATAGAGGGAATGGCAGGGGAGTCAGGAGATACTTGAATGAATTTCTAGGGGATCAGTAAGGGATGGACATCCGTGCACAAGATGACTGGGGTAATGTATGAGGGCTGGAAGGGGAAATAGAGGGATATGTGGGGGCATTTATAGGTGATGGAAGGGGAGCAGGGGACACTTGGGAGAATCGATAGGCAACCTGTAGTGGATCGAATGGCACACCTGGTGCATTCTACAGGAGAAGGGAAGAGGAGGAAGGGGACAACTGGGAAGTTCTGTAGGACATCAAAACCATCTAAGACTTTCCCCACCAGGCCTCACATCTCTGTATCCAGTGCCTGCGGGCATTGATGACAAAGAAGATGCCGAGGCCAAAGATGAGGGCAGCAGCGCAGCCCCTCACCACCGCCAGCACCAGGTTCCCATGGGACACCAACTCAGCACTGTGGGATGCAGGTATTTGGGTGTCTTCATCCCCAGCATCACCTGCAGAGGGATGGGATGTGATGACTGCCACCCATGGGTGACACTGGGGGCAACAAAATAAGGAGGCTTGAACCTACCTGGGGGTGTGGGTGTGGGAGTCACCTCCAGCGTCACGCTGCCCCCAAGGGGTGAGGACACAAAGGGAAAGTTCCTGCTGTGAGAGGAGCACCTGTAGGTGCCAGAGTCTGCCAGGGTCACTCCAAAGAGGAGGAAGGAGGCCGTGCCAGCACCATCAGGATCCTGGCGCTGGACAGGGGCTGAGCAACCATCCTTGTGCAGGAGGAGGGAGGTCCCATTATCCTTGTTCCTACATTGGATGGTGACATTGGTCCTTGTCTCCACACACAGGGTGACGTTGGTCCCCATCTCCACGCATCCCTCCCGGCTCAGGGAAATGCTGGCTGGGGGTGAGTTGTAATCTGTGCGCAAAGAAGGGACAGCAATGAGACATAACCTTGTGGGCATCGACCAGGCCCACCCATTGTCCCCAACACTCTCACCTGTCAGCACCAGCTCCACGGGGTCACTCTTCTGCCATGCCCCCCATTCCTCTGACACCTGGTACTGGCACCGATATGTCCCCGCATGTTCCTTACTTGTGCTAACAAAGGAGAACTCTGCCGTGTTCTGTACCTGGTGCTTGTACATGCAGGAGAGGAATCGTTCTTCCTGGCAGAGCCGGACCCGGCAGCAGCTCAGCAACACACAGCCCTTCTGTCACCAAGCCCCCTCTTTATGGGTTGGGGAGGGATTCAAAGAAAGACAAAACTCATAGGCTGAGATAAAAACTATTTACTCAGACCAAAAAGGAAGAGAGAAATAACCGTAGTGGTAAAAGCATTTCTATGCTTACTAAATCAGTGATGCTCAACACAACTGCCCACCGCTCTCTGACCAGTGCTCCAACTTGGGAAGGATTTGCAGTCCCTTCTGCAGTGTGTGTCAAGAGATTTGAGGAGTACAAGTAAGGATCGTGGGGTAAGAATTGAGCATTTAGGTATTTGGTGTCATTGTGAAGTGCATGGGGTCTCTATGCATGGCTACGGGGGTTCCACTATTGCTTGGGATGCCCATGGGATCTGGGGCCTTTCCAGGAAGCTTGGTGATTCCCTGAGACTTTGAGCTTGCTGCAGAGTACTTGGGTGCTATTTGCTCAGATCTGGGGTTGCCTATAGGGTCTGGGTGATTTTAGGGCTGGAAGAGCACCAGTGGGGCTGGAGGATTACATCTGGACTGTAGATTTTGGGTTTCCCATGGGCTGGATTTGGGGATGAACATAAAGACAGAGTAAGATGTATGAGGCTGGGAGTCTCTTGGGGTCCATAGGGACAGGGTTTGGAGTTAACAGTGGTGTTTTGGGGGAGTCTCCAAGGGGGCAGGTTGTGCTTATGGATTCCCTGACTCAGATATTGTCCTGGAAGTGAATGGACTCAGCCTTCCTGGGGGAGGGGCTGTATCTGTATCAAAATGGGGAGGGGAGCGGGATGGGGGTTATTGAAGGCACCAAAGAGCACGAGGGGGTCAGTAGTGCATGGAAGTGAAGGCAGGGGAAAGTAAAGGGGATTGATCCACCTATACAGGATGGAAGATGAGGAAGGACACAGCTGGAGGGAGGTATAGGGATTGAAAGGTATGGGAGGGAGATTGGGGGGGTATATGAACTGTGCAAGAGGAAACAGAGCATACTTGTGTGTGATCTAAAGCTGCTCTATCGAGTGTCGAAGTGATTCAGCTGTCTTCCCAACCAGGGCTGTCATCTCTTTGTATCCAGAGGTGGCGGACATCGAGGACAAAGTAGAGGCCCAGGCCAAAGACGAGGGCAGCAGCGCAGCCCCTCACCACTGCCACCACCAGGTTCCCATGGGACCTCCTCTCATCACCTGTGGGGTCCAGCAGTGTGCATGTCCTCATCCCCGGACATCACCTCCACGAGGATGGGATGCAGAGACTCTGCCAGCAACGGGTGGCATCAGAGACACCGAAATGGGAGGCCCAGAACTACCTGGGGCTGCAGGTGCTGGTGTCACCTCCAGTGACATGTTGGCCCCAGGGGGAGAGGACAGGAGCTAGGAGGTGGTTACAAGATAGGGACACCTATAGTTGCCCATGTCAGCTGGTGTAACTGCAAAAAGAGTGAATGTGGCTGTGCCCCCACGATTCTGGTCCTTGTGCTGGACAGGGGCTGAGCTCATCCTTGTGCAGGAAGATCGTACCCCCATATTCATGGTTGCAGCACTGGATGGTGACATTAGCCCACATTTCCACACACTCCATGGGACTCAGGGAACTGCCAGGTGGGGGATAACTGTGATCTGAGTGCACAGAGGTAACAGCAATAGAACACAGCCCTGTGGGGACAGCCCAGGGCCATCTGCTTTCCCCAGTGCCCTCACCTGTCACCACCAGCTCCACGGCATCGCTCTACTCCGATGCCCCTGGTGGCTCCAACAACCAGTACTGACACAGATGTTTCACTGCATCTTCCTTCTTTACACTAACCAAGGGGAACTCAGCCATGTCCTGTACCATGTCTATGTCCTCCTGCTTTTCAAGTCCCCAACGGCCTTCCTTGTAGAGCTCAACCTGTGCAGCCAGACAGGGCAGATGTCACCACAGGGTGACAGTGTCCCCCAGGGACACCCCCTGGCTGGGGTGCAGCGACAAGGAGGGTCGGGGCACTAGGACAGGGGACAGCAGTCAGCCTTGTCCCTGCACACCCTCCTATGCCCCTCTGATGGCCCCCTGACCACACTCCCCTCCCTCTCTCCCCATTCTCCCCCTGTCCCCATACTCACCCTGCTGTGCCCTGCACGCTGCCACCAGCCACCAACCTGCAAGGAACACGGTTCTGGTTCCACACAGGGCCACCAAACGCCGTGGCACCACGTCCCCATTGTCACTCACCCAGGATGAGGGCCAGTGCCATTGGTGCCATGAGGCAGGAGCAGCTTGGGGACAGCGAGGCTGCAGTGGGGAAAGGAAGTGGCCGGAGAGCTGCTGTCAGTTCTCATTTTGGGATAGAACTGCCATGATGTCACCTCCCCATATGACAATTGTGGCACGCAGATGACAGTGCACACATCTCCTTTACAGCGCCCCACACAGGCTGTCACCTGTCAGCTCTCACAAACTGTCCACAAAGCACTTCCTGAACGTGGCCTGCCACTGTGCCCAACATGGGGTGCCAAACACAGCACACGTGGCTCCAATGGGGTGTCCCACACGGAATATCACATGTGATCCCCAACACATCCAGGTAGCTGTCACCGCATATTTTGGGCACCACACTCTGTCCCCACTGTGCATTCCTCCACCATCCCCACTGGGGACAGCAGCAGGGACCTTTGGGGACACAGTGACACCCACACAGGCATTTGTCAGATGCTAAGGACTAAGATGTACTTCGAGGAACACCCGTGGTCTGTTGTGTTGGATTGGTACAGATTGTGGCATCCCACAGCAGATGTGGTGGGATTATTGACATAAATCAGAAAAATGTGTTGTCCTTCATAAACGGTGGCTGGATTTTGGGGTGGATTGGTTGGCTTTGGGATTCTCAACCGGTTGTAATGAATGTATAGTGGTTAAGGAAGAGATGTTAGAGATGAGCATTTGAGGGTAATTGATGTCATCCAAAGGCAACTGATGTCATCTACCCGGGCTTCCACAGTGTCCTTGACAAGATTTCACACCACACCCTCATCTCAAAATGGGAGAGAGATGGATGTGAGGATTGGGCTGTCCTGGAGAGAAGGAATTGGTTTGGAAGTCGCAGCCAGAGGGCTGTGCTCAACGGCTCCATGTCCAGTGGAGGTAGTGTTAAGTCGTGACCCCCAGAGGTCCCTCCTGGGAGCGCTGCTCTTCACCACCTCTCTCACTGACAGAGATGATGGCATGGAGTGCAGCCTCAGCACTTTGCTGATGGCGCTGAGCTGAGTGCTGCAGTCGATAGGACAGATGGAAGGGATGCTGGAAAGGACTAACAGAAAGCACATTCTTGACTTTCTGTGCTGTGCTTGGTATGCCCAAACTCTGGCAGTGCTTTGCTGACACACCGCTCTATTGTTTTCATGAGAGAGTTTGGCTACACATCCGTTTTTGGCCAAGCTGTTGTTGTGAACTCCCTTGTTTTTGACCTTGGGAAGGTGAACTGCTAACCCAGCAGGCACAAGGGATGTCTGAGGGGAGCCTGGGAGTCATCTTCATCATCTTCATGGTGGTCATCGTTGCTCTTTGCCAATTCAGGACTGCCACCTCCAGATGAGTCTCACCCCCATCCCTTCTCCAGCGCTGAGGGCCAACACTTTCACTCCTCAAAACAGACCTTGGAATCAGAGCAGTGATCAATCTGATTCTTGTCCCTCTCACTGCGTCTTGTTTTTCTCCTCCTCTGTGACGAACCTGAGTCACCGTCACTTTGGAGGATTCCTTCCTTAGCTTCCAATTTCTGCATGATATTGAATGAGAAGAAAGAGATGTAGGAAGAGATGAAGAGTTAAAAGCCCAAAGGGGATATGTGGAATTTCAGTGCAGTTTAGACAGAGCAGTGTAGTATTCATTCCTTTCTGCCTTCCTCTCTTCAGCACTGCCTTCTTTCGGTACTCCTGACTCTTCTTCCCATCTTCATTATCCCCCTGGTAGACCTAAACGGGTGGAAAATATATCTGGGGGGTTCTTGAATTGACAAGTGCATTTTGGGGATTGTTTTCTGAAATTATTTCTGTTTTGGAGCATGGGAAAGAGGAGGGAAGAGAGGGAAGGAGGGTTTGTGCCACACAGTGTGGTCTGTGTGGTGCACAGAATGGAGGAGGAAGCTTAAAAATAGAAAAGGGGAAGTCCTGTGGGCTGAGAAAACGGCCATCTAGGAAAAAAATCCCCAGGAAACAGCAGATGGTCTGAGTAGAGGTTGGGTCAAAAAGACCATTTTATATCTCAAGCTCCAGCGATGGAGTGACTTTAGTCACTGTAGGTGGGATAATGGTTGTCCTGAGGGTAGGCTGTGTCCTCTCCTCAAATTTCAAACCAAAGCCAGGAGATCTCTGCACTAAAGACTGTGGGTGGCTGACTGTACTTTGCAAGCACCAAAGGAGTGCAGGCAACAAAGAACTTTGTATTCTGGGTTGAAGGAAAAGTACTGCGCAGAGTGGCTTGCTGGGAATATCCCAACAGCCTGTGATCTTTCCTCTCTCCTCTTTTCCAGAGCTTCAAAAGAAAAAAGAAAGGCATCTCCCAGCTCGGGGTTGGCCTCTCAAGGGAAAGCAAAGAGCATCCATGGAATTGGGTGAACCACTCTCCCTCCTCTCACCTGTGAGTTGTTCTGCTTGTCCTGGTGGCTGCTGCTCCTCCAGCCCATAAATCTGGGGTACTTCTGGGACTGGGGCCACATCGAGATCTGACTCCAGAGGTAGTTATGAGGTTCTGAGGTCTGGAAAGGCACCGTAGCATTCAGAGCTGTGCTTTGAGATTTGGAAGTTCATTGAGATGCAGAAGTGGTGCACTGGGTGGGAAAACTGTTTGACTCCTACTTGAAAACAGAGACATATTTTGTTTTCTTGGAGATGATCATTGTGATTTTCCCCCATCTGAACCTGTTTGTTCGTCTGCCCTTCCAGATGTGAGGTGCAAGGTGGTGTCTTCTGAGCCTCCATGGGGGACTCTGTTCAGCTCCTCCCGGTGCAGCATGGAGAGGAATTGGGTGGTGGGACCACGTGTTCCCCAGTGCACATGTCAGTATCAGCATGTGTCCATATTGGAGTGGGTGTCACCGTGTCCCCAAAGATGGCAGATGCTGTCCCCAGTGGGGATGGCAGAGGAAAGTGCAGTGGGGACAGTGGGTTAAGTGCAGGCTGCACATGTTGTGGAATGCGTGTAACATCCCATGTGTGACACCCCATTGCAGCCATGTGTCCTGCAGTTGGCATCTCACAGGGGACAGCCAGCAATGTTGTATGAACCAGTCCCCGTGTGCCACCCCATGCTGGGCCCCATGGTGCCACCACATGGGGAAGAGAATTGTCAGATGAGGAGGTGACATCATGCCATTGTGTCTCCAAGGGGAAGTGAGAGTGGATCTCCAGCCACTCCCCGTCCCCACTGCAGTCTCGCTGTCCCCAAGCTGCTCCGGCCTCATGGCACCAATGGCGCTGGCCCTCATCCTGGGTGAGTGACAATGGGGATGTGGTGCCACAGGGGTTGATGGCCCTGTGTGGGACCAGGACCGTGTCCCTTGCAGGTTGGTGGCTGGTGGCAGCGAGCAGGGCCCAGCATCGTGAGTATGGGGACCAGGGGAAAATGTGGAGAGAGGGGGGGGAGCATGGACAGGAGGCCAGCAGAGGGGAAGGTGTGCAGGGACAAGGCTCACTGCTGTTCCTTTTCCAAGTGCCCAGACCCTCCCTGTCGCTGCACCCCAGCCAGGGGATAGAAGTGGGGAGCAATGTCACACTAAGGTGCCACCTGCCCCGTCCAGCTGCCTGGGTCTCGCTGCACCAGGAGGGAGTTTGGACATTGTCCCGGTACATTGACAAGGAGCAGGACATGGCAGAGTTCTCCTTCCCTAGCATAATGAGGAAACACGCAGGTACATATTGGTGCCAGTACGAGGTGTCTGGTTATGAGGACATATCAGCGAGGAGTGACCCCGTGGAGCTGGTGCTGACAGGTGAGGTCACTGGGGACAGCAGATGGCACTGGGCACTCCCAACAGGACCATTTCCTATTGCTGTCCACTCCCCTTATGCAGATCACAGCTTTCCCCCACCCAACATCTCTCTTCACCCCGAGGAACGTGTGGGGACAGGGACCAATGTCACCATCCGCTGCTGGAACAAGGACTATGGGGCCACCTTCCTCCTGCACAAGGATGGGTGCTCCGCCCCGGTGCAACGTCAGGACCCTGGTGATGCTGGCACGGCCTCCTTCACCTTCTTTGGGGTGGCCCTGGCAGACTCTGGCACCTACAGGTGCTCCTTCCACCCCTGGCATTCCCCCTTTCTGTCCTCACCCCTTGGGGACAGTGTGACATTGGAGGTGACACCCACACCTGCACCCCCAGGTAGGTACCAGCCCCCATTTGGGTGCCTCCAGTGTCACCCATGGGTGGCAGTGTCATCACATCCCTTCCCCATGGCGGTGATGCTAGGGATGAAGACATCCAAATAACTCCTGCGCCCCGCAGGTGCTGAGTTGGTGTCCCATGGGAACCTGGTGGTGGCAGAGCTGAGGGGCTGTGCTGCTGCCCTCGTTTTTGCCCTTGGCATCTTCTTTGTCATCATCAGATGCCCGCAGCCTCTGGATACGGAGAGATGAGAGTCTGGGTGGGGAAGGGATTTAATGGTTTTGATCTCCTGCAGATCTCTGTAGATCTCCCCAGTTGTCCTCTTGCTCCCCTTCCATTCTTCTGTAGAGTGCACCAGGTGTACCTTTTGATCCACTATTGGTTTCCTATCGATTCCCCCAAGTGTTCCCTGACCCCATCCCATCTCCTACAAATCCCCCCATGTATCCCCTGCCTCGCCTTCCAGCCCCTATCAATTATCTTATCCACCCCTCCCCTACAGATCACCTCCAGAGCCCCCTGACTCCCATTCAGCCCAACGTACATCTCCTATAGATTCCCTCATAAACCATCACTGTTCTTTCTCTCCTCCTTGACTGTCTTATTAAACCGGTTTTTCTCAGCCTCTGAGTTCCAGATTATTTTTCCTCTGCTTCTCTCCCCTATCCCACTGGAAACAGTCAGTGAATGATGAGAAAGGCTTTTCTACACTCTGAGAAGAGCCTTTCTCATCACTTGACTGCAACTCTCAAGCGTGAGAAGACAAGATCCTCTGGAGAAAGACATTCCCTCACTCTGCATTCTCTGTCTCTGCTTCTGCTCTCTGGTGAAGGCTTTGGGGAAAAGCACTGTGAGTCGGGCAGGGCAGCGCAGGGTGCACGGCAGTAAGAACTGTGCATCAGCCCTGAAGGCACCCAAGGGGGGATTTATTTTGGCACGGGATGGAAACCGTGAGTCTGCCTGAAAGGTGACGGGGGAACGGCCCTGGCACGGTGTGGGTGCTGGGGAGGACATTTACAGTTTGGGGTAACAGGGGTCACTGTCACACTGCACTGCCAGGAGGGGCTGGGCAGGAAAGTGAGGAGTGGGACTTTGTGGAAGGAGGGAATGTCTGAACCGGTTTTCTTTCTCTTGGTGATGGGATCTGTGTGAGTCACTACTGCTGTCTTTGTGATGGTTCAACGTTTGTGTTGTAAAAGTGTTCCTTGAGGAATCCCATTCCCTGTTTGAAATACTCTGTGTTGCTGGGGACGTTGGTTACGACTCTTACCCAGGGAATTTGGTGCCCTGGGGAAGCGGGTGGGCTCCATTACCCAGCATCACACAAGGGATTTTCAACCAGTCCTGAAGAGCAGCCGGGATAAACAGCTGTGATGGGACAAAGGGTGTCAAGAGAAAAACTGAAAAGACCCCTCTGGCTCAGTGGAGAGATGTCATTGGTGAGCCTGGGGGAACACTGACTAAGAATCCAGGAACATAAATGATGTAACAGGACCAGATGTTATAACTGAGTTTTGTAATGGTGAGACCGAGTGCTGGGTGTCTGTGGGAATGTATTGTTTGAGTCGTGGGCTTTGGAGGGAGTGGGATGAACTGGTTTGATGGTGTGTGGGAGTGTAATTGAGGGTACAAATAGTGGAACTGTGAGGGAAAAAAGGCGGAAGGGTTGAGGAAAATCAGTGAGATTGAGATATCAGAGCTTATGTTCTGTGCCGGCATGAGAACAACCCCCTGCATCCCCCGTTCCCGGGGCTCATAAGCAGAACTCTCAGAGAAGCAGAGACAGATCCGCAGCCAGAGAGTTCACTGAGCAGTGCTGCACAGAGCCAAGGATGGCTCCGTTTCTCAGTTTCTTGCTCTGTGCTGCCTGTATGGCATCAGGTGAGCTCTGAGGAGCTTCCTGGGGGGGAGAAGCCACTGCTGGAGGTGATGAGCGGTGAGCTGTTGCATCGTGCATCACTGGTTTCTATCTATTCAGATCTCTATAGTTAAAATCACCGTTATTTCTCACTTCCCTTTTTGTCTTCTCTGTGTGTTTCAGTATTTATTTATGTTGAAGACCCCATTCAGAAACAGCCCTGAGGCAGGATGGCTGTGGGCAGCACGGGGTGTGGGAGGACACGGGCAGTGTCCCTCACCATTGTCCCCAACACGAGCAAGATACGAGCCCTGCCGTGGCCCCAATCAGCCCAGCAGGCACAAAGGGATGCTGGGGAGAAGCTCTGGGACTGCAGCACTGCCAGACTTTGCAGCTTTGGCATGGGCACACTCACAGAATGGGGACACTTACAACCATATGGCTGAACTAATGCTGCTGATCCCTTCCTCTGCCCGTCTCTCTCTTCCTCTTCCCTGCACTCCATCTCCTTCTCTTCCCTTTCCTCTCCTGAAGCTGTTCAGCAGTGCAAGGCTTCTTTCCATTTCTCCTCGTCGCATCGCTCAGCCGCACAGAGAGATGTAACAGTCAGAGTGCCAATGCCTCCATAGCAATCACAGTGCAGAGATTCTCATTCAGATTGCTGATTGCATTTGGACCCTCAGTGCCGGTTTCACCTTCATGAGTTCTCGAGGGAAACTCCAACTCTGCCCTGAGTCACGGTCATTCATCTCAGTGCACCTGTGTCCCAGAGCCCATCGCTGCTGCTGCAGAAAGCAGCAGAGAAGGCACCAGACGTCTCTGCTTCATCTCTGTCCCAGTTTGGAAGGCGCCCATTCTCATCCAGTCACAAACTGATGTTCTCGCTGATCCTACCTTTGTTGTTCATCCATTTCAAAACCCCTCTCTGTTGTCCCACTCAGCATCGTGCAGCTTCACCCCTCACTGAGCTTTGCCCACACAAACTCTGCACGGTGAGCACAGAGTGTGGTACCCAAAGCACGTGGTGACAGCTGGCTGGACGTGTTGGAGAGCACAAGTGACATCCCATGGGAGAACCCCATTTGGAGCTACATGTCCTGTAAGTGGCATCCATGGGCGACACCAAGCAAGGCCATGTGGCGGTGGAAGAATTTTGAGGACCCTGTGTGACATCCCAGGGTTGACTGCTTGTGTGCGACACCCCGGTGGAACCTTCTGTGCTGCTATGTGTGTGCCACCCCATCAGGTTCAAAACATCGCCACTCCCTGGGGACTGAATTTGGCACGTGAGGAGGTGGCAAATCACAACGTCCTGATGCAAAAGGGGAACTGAGAGCTGCTTTCTCTCCCCACTCCGTCCTCACTGCAGTCTTGCTGTCCCAGAGCTGCTCCTGCCTCATGGCATCAATGGTGCTGGCCCTCATCCTGGGTGAGTGACAGTGGGGATGTGGTGCCACGGGGGTTGGTGGCCCTGTGTGGGACCAGGACCGTGTCCCTTGCAGGTTGGTGGCTGGTGGCAAATAGCAGAGCACGGCATTGTGAGTATGGGGACAGAGGAAGAATGGGGAGAGTGGGAGGGGAGTGTGTTCAGGGTGCCATCAGAGGTACACAGGAGGGTGTGCAGGGACAAGGCTGACTGCTGTCCCCTGTCCTAGTGCCCAGACCCTCCCTGTCGCTGCATCCCAGCCAGGGGGTGTCCCTGGGGGGCACTGTCACCCTGCGCTGCCACCTGAGCCGGCTGGCTGCCTGGGTCTGGCTGTACCAGGACGGAGGTAGGACACACAACAAGTACCAGGACAAGGAGCAGGATGCGGTCGAGTTCTCCTTCGTTAGCACGAGTTGGGAGCATGCAGGGGCGTATCGGTGCCAGTACCATGTGTCTGAGCCACTGGGGACATCAGAAAAGAGCGATCCCGTGGAGCTGGTTCTGACAGGTGAGGGCACTGGGAATAATGGTGGGCCTTGGGCTGTACCCACAGGGTGGTGTCCCACCTCTCTGCCCTCCCTGCACACAGATCGCAGGTACCCCCCACCTGGCATTTCTCTGAGCTTTGAGGGACACGTGATGACAGCCATCAATATCAGTATCCACGTGGGGAGGGGGTCCAATGTCACCATCCAGTGCTGGAACTGGGATTATGGATCCTCCTTCCTCCTGCACAAGGGTGGGCACTCAGCCCCTGTCCAGCGCCAGGACCCCAGTGGTGGAGGAATGGCCACCTTCACCCTCTTTGGGGTGTCCCCAGCTGACACCGGCACCTACAGCTGCTCCTACCGCCCCTGGGGTCACCCCTTTGTGTCCTCACCCCTTGGGGACAGCGTGACACTTGAGGTGACATCCCCACCTACACGTCCAGGTAGGTCTGAGTCTCCCATGTCTATGTCCCTCGTATCACCCATGGGTGGCAGTGTCACCTCATCCCATCCCCAGGGAGGCAGTTTCTGGGGATGGCATCACCCAAACACCCGGACTGCACAGGTGCCAATGGGGAATCCCGTGGGAGCCTGGTTGTGGCAGTGGCAGGGGGCTGTGCCACTGTCCTCGCCTTCGGCCTCATCCTCATCATCTTCTTCCTCCTGCCTGCCCGCAGACGCCGGATACAGAGAACAGCCAGCTCTGGTGAGGAAGAGGTTAAATGGTTTCATCTCCCAGAGATGCCGCAAGCACTCACTGCTGCACACTGCAACCCCAGTCCATTCCCTGGAGTTCCCATTTCCCTGTCCATCCTGTATAAATCCCCCTCCATGTCCCTCTGGGATCCCTCTGAGTTCCTCCATAACCACGACCCTCCCCTTTTCCTCTTTTTGATGCAGGTGAACCCCTCAAGATTTCCAAGGCCAAGGAGCTCCAGGTAAGAGTCTGTGTGTGATGACCTTAAATTCCAAACTGCTCCCTAAGCTCTCCCCCTCCCAGCAGACCATAAGAGGAACCCAAAACCCATGGTGAACCCAGATGACCTCCAGTACTGTATGGCTTACCATAACCTTATCTGCACTCCCCAAACCCAACCCATGTACAACCCAAATCCACACTGTGGAGAGTACCCACATCCTTCATCTCAGCCCCCATATTCCCTGAGGACATCTACACCCCAAGCTAAACACAAACTCCATGAACATCACAGAACATGAACCCAAAACACCACTCATCCGGACCCTTAGTGTCTGACCCACGGCGCTGACAATCTCAGCCAACTGTCAGATCTCCAAACCCTAAATGTCCACTGAATACCCCATGGGAGACCACAAACACCTACGTCATACCCGTAGAAACTCCACAACTAAGCTTCTGCACACCCCTAAACCCTTAACCATCCCCCAGATCCCATGGGCACCCTCAAGCCAAGTAGTGGGAAGCCCTAACAACACTTGTAGCATCCCTCAGAGTCTGACCCATGCAGACCCCGAATCTCAGCCAGCCCAGAACCACAAGCGCACTCTCTTGGCTATTACCCTACATACTGAGACCATTGGTCCCCCCACAAGCACTCTGGGGAACCCCGTGGTATCACCCCACCATTTCCCTGTGTCTCCAGGTGCCACCAGAAGACAACGAGGGGCTGACCTACACTGAGCTGCAAGCTGTGACCTCCAGCTTCTGCCGCCCTGGGGCCAGCACGGTCCCCCTGCCCCCTGTTATCTATGCTGAGGTGGGCTCCGAAAGACCCCAATGATGTCCCTCCCACATGGGTTGCCTCCTTTTTGGAGTGCAAGAATGGAAACAGACACCAAGTTCCCGCTTGGGTCTCATTGATGCCCTCTGCTCCCGCAGTTCCAGAAATCTCCCCAAATTTAACGTCCCCCAAATCCCCACCAGTGTGCACCAAATTGTCCCTAATCCCACTACATCCCTGAATGGTCATCGCTACCATCACAATCCATCCTTTTCACCTGGATTCCTTTACACCCCTGGACACCTCCAAAGCCTCCCCATACACACCCAAACTTCATCCAACACTCTTGTAGGACCCCCACAGCTCTGCACCAAACTCCACCAGCAGCCTTGAGGGATCCCTGGCTTGGTCCCAAGTCACCACAAAAGGCCCCATAACACTGCAGTGGTGTGTAACAACAGGCGTGCACGAGCCCACGAGTGCAATTCAAGGAGTGTTCTCACACTGCTGTCACTGTCAGCACTACTGAAACGCACCGCCTCACTGTGCTCACATCCGCCACTTGGTCTCCATCAGAGCTCACAAGCGTCGATGAATGTCAGTGGGGCCATTATTTCTGCATGGGGGAATTCAGCTCTGTCCCATATCCGTGTCAGATGCCGTTGTGCCAATGTGTCCCCTCTGCTGCCGTCTGTCACGTGGCAACAAAAGGGGATGGGACACTGGTGGGAAGGTTCCACCTCTGCTGCTGTCCCACTGACATTCCCATCCGATGTCGTGGGCCAAAGTAATAAACCTGCAGGTTTTACTTTCAGAATAGCCCTCATGAAGTATATGGTGTAGTTCAACTCTTACTAACTGAACTTTTTGATATCGTTCATTCAAACTAAAAAAAGAGAAGCAAACCCATTAAACGAGTTTGAGGTGTTTGCCCTTGTTTTTGTGAAACAAACGCATCAGTCTGGTTCAGTGGAAGCAGCTGCTGTTCTTAGTGAGCTCTCAGGTGTCTGTCAGGGAGTTCTGAGGGCATTTCCCTCCTCCTGTGCTCCGTCCTTGGCAATAGTTTGTCACAGATGTCCGTACCCCAAAGGGCCGTGCCATGGATGAGGCAGAGGTGGAGCCATGGCTGTTTCTCTCTGCTCACAGAGGGCTCATGGAGTCTGGGAGAGACACACGGCCACAGTTCTGAGCTGAATGCCTGGCTGCAGCGCTGTGCATTCCAGCTGAAAATTCACAACTCCTGTGTTTACGGATGATTTTCTCAGCACTTTGGAGCCCTGTTCCCCAATCCCTGCACACAGCTGCTTATTTCCACTGCTCACAGTACTGAGCATCACCCCATAACCAGCCCTGTGGGACTGGAGTTCATCTCCTTGTCCCCAAAGGAACTCCTCATTCCTGAGGGGTCCCTCCAACCTTCCAGTCCTGCCCCAAAATACACCCACCATTCCTCTGGAAACCAAAACTCTTTGCAATCCAAGCCAAAATCGAGCCACCAGTCCTGTGGGACCTCAGATCTGTCCCCAGCCACCCCAAGGCCAGCAGGATCCATGTATCTGACCACACATGTGCACACCCATATGTGAGCCTCCACATGTGTGCCACTGCATCTGGTCATGTATCTGACATGTGTGGCACAGTCACACAGGCACAGCAGCTGTACACGTGTACTCCATGCTCAGTGCTCTGCCTCTGTGTGTGCGTGACATCATGTGTGTACACTGATCCACGTACAAAATAATGCACACCTGTGTGTCCTTAGCATGTGACAGATGTCTGTGTGGGTGTCACTGTGTCCCCAAAGGTCGCTGCTGCTGTCCCCAGTGGGGATCACAGAATCACAGAATCACAGAATCGTAGCGGTTGGAAGGGACCTCCAGAGATCATCGAGTCCAACCCCCCTGCCAAAGCAGGATCCCTACACCAGGTCGCACAGGTAGGCGTCCAGGCTTGTCTTGAATATCTCCAGAGAAGGAGACTCCACCACCTCCCTGGGCAGCCTGTTCCAGTGCTCCGTCACCCTCACCATAAAGAAGTTCTTGCGCACATTGGTGCGGAACTTCCTATGCTCCAGTTTTCGGCCGTTTCCCCTTGTCCTGTCTCCGCACACTGCTGAAAAGAGTCCGGCCTCGCCACTCTGCCCCCCACACCTTAGATATTTATAGACCTGGATCAGGTCCCCTCTCAGTCTTCTCTTCTCAAGGCTGAACAGACCCAGATCACTCAGCCTTTCCTCATAGGGGAGATGCTCCAGGCCCTTCACCATCTTTGTGGCTCTCCGCTGGACTCTTTCCAAGAGGTCCCTGTGTTTTTTGTACTGAGGAGCCCAGAACTGGACACAGTACTCCAGATGAGGCCTTACCAGGGCAGAGGAGAGGGGGAGGATCACCTCCCTCGACCTGCTGGCCACGCTCTTTTTAATGCACCCCAGCATGCCATTGGCCTTTTTGGCCACAAGGGCACACTGCTGGCTCATGGCCAACCTGTCGTCCACCAGGACACCCAGGTCCCTCTCCGCAGAGCTCCTCTCCAGCAGCTCATCCCCCAACCTGTACCGGTGCATGCAATTATTCCTCCCTAGGTGCAAGACTCTACACTTGCTTTTGTTAAACCTCATCTGGTTTCTTACTGCCCAGATCTCCAACCTGTCTAGGTCTCGCTGAATGGCAGCACAGCCTTCGGGCGTGTCAGCCAATCCTCCCAACTTCGTATCATCAGCAAACTTGCTGAGGGTGGCCACTATCCCCTCATCAAGGTCATTGATGAAGATGTTGAACAGGACCGGACCCAGCACCGACCCCTGGGGAACACCGCTGGTTACAGGTCTCCAACCAGACTCTGCACCGCCAACGACAACCCTCTGTGCTCTGCCAGTCAGCCAGTTCTCAACCCACCTCACTGTCCACTCATCTATCCCGCACTTCCTCAGCTTCGTTATAAGGATGTCGTGGGAGACAGTGTCAAATGCCTTGCTGAAATCAAGGTAGACTACATCCACTGCTCTCCCCCCATCCACCCAGCCAGTGACAACATCATAGAAGGCTACCAGGTTGGTCAAGCACGACCTCCCCCTGGTGAACCCGTGCTGACTACTCCTGATAACCTCCTTTTCTTCCAGTTGTCTGGAGATGGCATCCAGCACAATCTGTTCCATCACCTTTCCAGGGACAGAGGTGAGGCTGACTGGCCTGTAATTACCTGGATCTTCCTTCTTGCCCTTTCTGAAGACCGGAGTGACATTGGCTATCCTCCAGTCTTCAGGCACCTCCCCCATTCTCCAAGACCTCTCAAAGATGACAGAGAGCGGTTCAGCAATCACCTCTGCCAGCTCCCTCAGCACCCGTGGATGCACCCCATCGGGTCCCATGGATTTATGAACATTGGTGTTGCCTAGGCGCTCTCGGACCGCCTCTTCCCTGACTAAAGTGAAGTCTTCCATTCCCCAGACCTTCTCACTAACCACCAGGGCCTGGGGTTCCTGAGGGGGAGCTTTTTCACTGAAGACAGAAGCAAAGAAGGCGTTCAGTATCTCCGCCTTCTCAGCATCCCCCCTTACCAGAACACCCCCCTCACTTAGTAGGGGACCTACATTCCCCCTACTCTTCCTTTTCCTGTTAACATACTTAAAAAAGCCTTTTTTATTATCCTTTACCACCTTTGCTAGATTCAATTCCAGGCAGGCTTTAGTCTTCCTCGTTGCATCCCTGCAGGCCCTGACAACATTTCTATATTCTTCCCGAGTGGTCAGACCCTTTTTCCACATTTCATGGACCTTCTTTTTCCCTTTGAGTTTGCGCATGAGCTCCTTGCTCATCCACACAGGTCTCCTGCCACCCTTTCCCAATTTCTTGCTCACAGGGACGCACCGATCCTGGGCTTGGAAGAAGAGCTGTTTAAATGCCAACCAGCTCTCACAGGCCCCCTTACCTTCTAACACCCTAGCCCACGGGATAGCTCCAAGTAGGTCCTGGAAGAGATCAAAGTTGGCTCTCCTAAAGTCCAGGGTAGCAATCCTACTTTTTGCTTTGCTCCTTCCACTCAAGATCTTGAACTCCACCATCTCGTGGTCACTACAGCCCAAGCTACCCCCAACTTTTACTTCCTTAACAAACCCGTCCTTATTTGTGAGAATAAGGTCCAGCAACACCCCTCCCCTCGTTGGTTCCTCCACCACCTGCATCAGAAAGTTGTCTTCGACACATTGCAGGAACCGTCTGGACTGCGCGTGCCTGGCCACGTTGCTTTTCCAGCAAATATCTGGATAATTGAAGTCCCCCATAAGCACCAGCGCCTGGGATTGCGACGCTACTTCCAGTTGCTTGTGGAAGGCCTCGTCAACCTCCTCCTCCTGATCAGGGGGCCTGTAGTACACACCCACAACGGTGTCACTCATACCAGCCTGCCTCTTCATTCTCACCCACAAGCTCTCCACAGCTACATCACCCTCCCCCAGGTGGAGTTCAATACATTCTAGCTGCTCTCTCACATAAAGAGAAACTCCACCACCCCGCCTCGCCAGCCGATCTTTCCTAAAAAGCACATAAATGGAACGGCAGAGGAAAGTAGAGTGGGGACAGAGTGTGGTGCCCAGGGTGCGTGGTGGCAGCTCGCTGGACGTGTTGGGGAACTTGTGTGACATCCCATGTGGAACACACCATTGGATCCACTTGTGCTGTGTTTGGCATCCCAGGGGGACAACGTGCAGGGCCACGTGCTGGCAGAGCACTGAGGATGGTGTGTAACAACCAAGCGATGACAAACTGCAAAGGACAAAAAAAGGAGGACTATTTGCACAGCTCCATGTGAGCCACACTGCTGGGGAACCCACAGTGCCACTTCCGGTTTTGGCAGTGATTTCCACGTCAGGTGGTGACACCAAAACATCCAGTCCTAAAAGAGGAACTGACAGCAGCTCAACGCCAATCCTTGTCCCCACTGCAGTCTGGCCGTCTACAAACTGCTCCTGCCTTATGGCACCAATGGTGCTGGTCCTCATCCTGGGTGAGTGACAATGGGGACGTGGTGCCACAGGGGTTGGTGGCCCAGTGTGGGACCAGGATTGTGTCTCTTGCAGGTTGGTGGCTGGTGGCAGGAAGCAGGGCACAGCTGTGTGAGTATGGGGACAGGGGGAGAATGGGGAGAGAGGGAGGGGAGCGTGGTCAGGGGGCCATCAGAGGTGCAGAGGAGGGTGTGCAGGGACAAGGCTGACTGCTGTCCCCTGTCCTAGTGCCCCGACCCTCCCTGTCACTGTACCCCAGCCTGGGGGTGTCCCTGGGGGACAATGTCACCCTGCGGTGCCACCTGCCCAGGTCAGCTGCACGAGTTGAGCTCTACAAGGAAGGATACTGGGGATTTGAAAAGCAAGCGGATATGGACGTGGTACAGAAAACGGCTGAATTCCACTTGGTTAGTGTAGAGAGGAAAGATGCAGTGAAATATCATTGCCGGTACCGTGTTTTGGAGCCCTGGTGGACATTGGAGAAGAGTGACGCCGTGGAGCTGGTGGTGACAGGTGAGGACACTGGGGACAGTGATTGGCCCTGAGCTGACCCAACAGGGCCATGTCCCATTGCTGTCTCCCCTTTGAACACAGATCCCAAATTGCCCCCACCCAGTATTTCCATGAGCTCTGGGAGTAAAGTGGGAACAGGGACCAATGTCACCATCTGGTGCAGCAACCAGGAGAACAGGGGCACCATCTTCCTGCACAAGGATGGGCACTCAGCCCCTATCCTGCACCAGAACCCCAGTGGTAGAGGCTCGGCCACCTTCACCCTCTTTGGGGTGACACAAGCTGACTCTGGCACCTATAGGTGCTCCTGCCACATTGGTGGCTTCTACCTTCTTTCCTCACCCCTTGGGGACAGCGTGACACTGGAGGCAACAGCCACACCTGCACCCCCAGGTAGGTCTGAGCCCCATGTCGGTGTCCTTGGTGTCATTCCTTTCTGGCAGGGTCTCTGCATCCCATCCCCATGGAGTTGATGTCCGGGGATGGGGAGATGCACACTGCTGGACCCCACAGGTGATGAGAGGAGGTCCCATGGGAACCTGGTGGTGGCAGTGGTGAGGGGCTGCGCTGCTGCCCTCGTCTTTGGCCTGGGCCTCTACTTTGTCCTTGATGCCTGCAGCCTCTGGATATGAAGAGATGACAGCCCTGGTGGGGAAGACTGCTGACTCACCTTGACACCTAATAGAGGACCTTTAGATCCCTCCAAGTATGTTCTGCTTCCTTTTTGGTCGTGTACATACCCTCCAGTCTTCCTCACATACCCTTCAGCGCCATAGGCATCCCTCCTGCTGTCCTTCCTCATCCTCCATTCCCTATTAGTGGAGAAATCCCCTTAACTTTCCCCTACCTCCACTTCCATGCACCATTCATCCCCCTCGTGCTCTTTGTTGCCCTCCATAACCTCCATCTCACTCCCTTTTCCATCTTGAGGGAGGTGCCCTCACCCAGAAAGGCTGAAGCTATCCATTTCCAGGACAGTATCTCTATCAAAGAGTCCCTCAACACAGCTTGCCCCCTGGGGATCCCCCAAACCCATCTATGAACTCCGAAGCCTGTCCTTAGGGACTACATGGAACTCCCAGTTTATATGGCTTACCCCGTCTTTATGTGCATCCTCCAATCCAGCCCATGTGAAAACCAAAATCTACATTCCAGGAAAATCAAATGGAATCTCCACTGCTCCAGTGCTCTTCCAGCCCTACACAAACCCAGAATCTGTAGGCACCCCCAGAATTGAGTATATCAGACCCATGTAGACCACAGTCAGAACAAAGCCCCAGGGAATCCCCAGACCTCCTGCACAGCCCCCAGATCCCATGGGAATTCCCAAGCCATAGTGGAACTCCCAGATGCCATGCATAGGAACTGCCTATATCACCCATCCTCAGATCTAAGCCTCCCCTGATCCTCAAGACCCAAATGCCTCTCAGAACTCACTGGGACCCTCAAACCATAATGAGACACTCCAACACCCTACTTATGTCCCCAAAACTGAGACACCTTCGATTCCCAAGCCCACCCTCCCTGTTACCCAGTCTTACCCACCAGAATCCCAAATGCCCCAAATCTAACATCCCCAAAGCCTTTCCAGTGTGGCCCATATCATTCCCAATCCCAACAAATCCCTCAAGGATCAACTCTAACCCCCAAATCCTTCTTTATCATCCTCAAATCCCTTCTCACCCACTGGCACACAAAATCTCTCCCAAGTTTTAGCACTGGTTGGAGGGTGGTGAGCAGCTGTGCTGAGCATCGCTTGTTTTGTAAATCTATAAATATAATCACCTGTCATGGGTTTATGATTTTTGGTTACTGGCATTCCGCATCATAACTTCATGTGGCACACTGAGAGTGAAAGAGCTAATGCTCCCGTTCCATGGATCGTGGATAGTTCCAGACACCTGGTTCTCCAAAGAGAAGAAGAACTGCACACCACGCACCCCAGAGGACTTTGTGCTGTTCTCTGTTTTCCATTCAGAGGGGAAGATAAAACTGTTGGAAGTTCATGAGCTGTCCTCTCTTTTCCTTCTCTGCTCCTCCCAGCAACGTGTGTGCTCCCTAGTCATCTCAACTTCAGCATTAGAGTAAGGCCTTTGGTTTTGGACACACTTCCATTCTATTTGCTGTATTAGCTTCAATTTCAGTTATATTGTATTACACTGTACTGCAAATGTGTTACATTGCATACTGCTATCTTTTCTGTTAGTAAATTACCTCTTCTCCTGAGGTTGTTGCTACTGTTCCATCTCCCAACCTTTTCCCCATTATTCCCTTTCCCCTTTCCCAGGGCATGGGTCATGGCTCCCCCCACAACACCAGTGACAGAACCAGGCCAAACCGGCCTGTGTACCATGCATATTGCCATTACTATGATTTCTCTCTTCCTTTTCTGCCCTAGTAAATTGTTTTCTATTGCAACCCATGAGTTTTGCATTCTCTTGGTTGATTCTCACACAGTGCACCAAGAGTGGGGTCAGTGAGTGAAGGGCTGTGTGGTGCTGAGCTGCTGGCAGCTGACAGCACTGCAGTCCTTGTGGTACCAAAAGTGGGACCCAAAGGGTGCAGATCCCGACGCACCACTGAAGCCACGTGTGCTGTGTCTGGCATCCCATGGGGGACACCACACGAGGCACGTGCTGACAGAACTTTGGGGACAGTCAGTGACACTTGAGGGGTGATCGCCTGCGTGGGACACACAAACAGGGTCTGTGTGCAATGCCCTGTGTGTGTCAGCCAATTGAGGACAAAGCATTGTCACCACAAATGGGGGAAATTTGTCACGAGGTGGTGACATCATGGCATCCTGTCCCCAAGGGGAAATGAGATTGCCTCTCCGGCCACTTCCTGACCCCACTGCAGTCTCTCTGTCCCAGAGCTGCTTCTGCCTCATGGAACCAATGGCGCTGGCCCTCATCCTGGGTGAGTGACAATGGGGACGTGGTGCCACGGGGGTTGGTGGCCAGGTATCTGACCAGGACCGTGTCCCTTGCAGGTTGGTGGCTGGTGGCAGCAAGCAGAGCACAGCATTGTGAGTATGGGGACAGAGGAAGAATGGGGAGAGTGGGAGGGGAGTGTGTTCAGGGTGCCATGAGAGGGGCACAGGAGGGTGTGCAGGGACAAGGCTGACTGCTGTCCCCTGTCCTAGTGCCCAGACCTTCCCTGTCACTGCACCCCAGCCAGGAGGTGTCCCTGGGGGACACTGTCACCCTGCGCTGCCACCTGCCCCGAATGCGTGCCTGGGTCCAGCTCTGGTTGAATGGAACTCTCAGATCTGACAAGCAAAAAGACAAGGAGCAGGATACAGCTGAGTTCTCCTTTGCTGTCACAAACCTGGAAGATGCAGGGACATATCAGTGTCGGTACCAGGTGTCAGAGCCACTGTGGACATCAAATAGGAGTGAGCCCGTGGAGCTGGTGCTGACAGGTGAGGGCACTATGGACACCAGCTGGCCCTGGTGTCTTCTCCTCCCTGCAAGCAAACCGCAGCTTCCCCCAACTCAGCATTTCCCTGAGCCCAGGGAACATGTGGCAATGAGGACTGATGTCACCACCCACCGCTGGAATGGGGGTCATGGTGGCACATTCCTCCTGCACACAGCTGAATGCTCGGACCCTATCCTGTGCCAGAATCCCACTGGGAATACTGTGGGTGGGGTACAGAAACCTTCACCCACTCAGGAGGGTCTCTGGCCTCTGCCAGCACCAGTACAAAATCCTACAACCCCAAGGATCACACATTTGTGTCCTCACCCCTAGGGGACAGCATGATGTTGGAGGTGACACCCACACCTGCAACCCCAGTTTGGTCAGAGACCCCATTTGCACGCCCCCGGTGTCACCCATGGGTGGAACTGTCCCTGCATCCCTGCCCTGTGATGTTAACACCCAAACACTTGCACCCCACAGGTGCCCAGGGGCGGTCCCATGGGAACCTGGTGGTGGCGGTGGTGAGGGGCTGTGCTGCTGTCTTGGTCTTCAGCCTGGGCCTCTTCTTCGTCCTCGATGCCCGCAGCCTCTGGACAAGGAGAGATAAAAGCCCTGGTGAGAAAGGGCTGTACCTCCAGGTGCCCCCCAGGGACAGCGAGGATGTGACTTACGTCGAGATGCCAGCTGCCATCCCGTGCTCCCAGCCTCCCAGTTCCCCCACCGCCAACCAACCCCCCGTTATCTACACCACAGTGAGCACTGAATTACCGTGCTGATGGGCCTCCCAGGTGCCTCATTTTGGGGTGTGTGGAAGGGGACAGACCTCAAATTCCCTGCTTGGGACTCCCTGATGTCCTCTTCTTATCTCAGATCAGTTGATCTCCCCAAATCTAACAATCCCAAATTCTCACTCACCCCAAACACTTCCCACTCACACCAAATCTCTAAATGCTCAACTCCTACCCCAAAGTCCTTCTTTCTCCCCTCAAATCCTTTAACACACCTTCAGTCCTCCAAATGCCCTCCAATCCACTCCAAAATATCGCCAACCATTCCTCTAAAACCCCCTAATCTGTGCCAATCTTCCCCTCTTCTGAAGATCCCCCATAATGTCCTTTTCTTCTTCTTCCATCTCCTACAGATGCCCTAGATCCCCTACAGACCCCTCATAATCCCCTGCCTCCTATTCTGTCCTGCTCTTATCATTGGTCTTTGGGTGCTCAGCAATTCTTTTGTTCATCACTTGCTTTGGAAAGATATATAAATTTATCTGATTATCATTCCTGGTATTTCTCTTTTCCTTTTCAGACTCAGGAAATAGATCAGAAGTCCTTATCCATCCCTCCAACTCTCTGTCATTCTTCCACACCCGGAACCTCCATCCTGCACCAAAATCCCCATCCACACAAAAAAAAACCTCCAATCAACCCCCAGAATCTCTGTTCAGCCCCAAAACTTCCATTCATCCCAATGATCTCCACATATGCCCAAAACCTCCATCTCACCACAAATTCCTCATCTAGCACCCCAATCTCCATACAGCTCCCCAAATCATTCATCCAGGCCAAATATCTACACCCCACTCAACCCTCCATACACAGCCCTCCAAAACCTCAATCAAACCCAAGACCTTCAGCCCACAGAATCATCATCCACCCCAAAATAACTCAATTCAGCTCCCAAATACATCATACCGCCTCCCAAATTTTAACCATCCCCCAAAATTTCCATTCACCCTGAAACCTCCATCCAGCCCCAAAATCTCCATCTGACACTTAGCTCTACATCCAGACACAATCACTACATCCAGCCCAACATTTCTATAGAGCCCCCAAACCTCCATAGAATCTGAAATTCCTTCAAACAGCTGCCGGGTCACTGTGTGGTCCAAATATCTCCACCCAGCCCCACAGAATCTTCCATCTGGACTCAGTCATCTCCATCGAGCTCACAAACTCTCCGGCATTTCCCCTTTCATTACCAAAAGGGGGAAGTCAGCTCTCCTGCCCTTCCCCTCACTGCTGCTCCCACACACAGCCCTCCCACACACAAACTTCCTCTTTCACCCTTTGCTGCCAAACCCCACAACCCCTCTGTCCTCTTCCAAATGGTCACCAAAAAGCAATTTCTCTCCTCACCACAAATCCTGCCCCAAAACCTTGGGGAGATGGGGGCTGGTTTGGGTTGTAGAGATGGAGATGCACCATGGGAAGCACATGATAAGGACACGTGTGTGCTGTGGGACAGATGTGGTGCAGACACATCTGGGGGGCACGTGTTGATGACATGCATGTGCTGTGCAGGCACACATGGAGTGCAGACGCAGGGAGCACATGCTAAGGACACACATGAGCAGCACTGTGTCCAGCTGTTGGTGCACACACACGGCATCACACAGACACACACAGAGGCACAGAGGTCTTCCACACGTGTGTTTGGACACCTTGTTGTGCACGTGGGATGGTGCACACACGTTTAATCCACAGCCACGAGTTCACACGCACAGGTACATGGATGCAATTCACAGGTGATGGTGAGCACACAGAGCACACCAGCACTGCACACACTTGATGTGTGCACACAGCATCCACGTCTTTGTGTCCACAGGTGGGGGCATCAGCGGGGTCCCCCAGTGCCCACCTCGGCGTAGATAATGGGGGAGTCAGGGGTTGTAGAAGAGCCGGGGGGGTGGGTGCTGGGGGTCAGAACTTGCAGCTCGGCGTTGGTCAGAGCCTGGCTGTCAGCGGGGGACACCTGGGGACACAGGGACAGCAGTGTGAGCATGGGATCCCAACAAGCCTGAGGGGATGGTGGCGTTGTGTGATGTGTGGGGGCTGTGCGAGAGGGGGGGTGTTGGGAGTCTGGGGTGCTGTAGACTTTGGGAAGCTGTGGGTGTGACACTGGGATTTCCTGTGGGTGGTGTTTGGGGGTCCCGCTATGTTTTGGGGTTGCCCATGTAGTTTGAGGGTGTTTAAGGCTTGGAGCATCCCAGGGGGCTTCAGTTTGGGATTTGGGGCATCCCAATGGTGGAGATTTGGAGGCCCTCATGGACTGGATTGGAGGGTGCACACAATGTCATGGGGAGCCATAAAATGCAGGGGGTTCTTTGCAGTCCCCACAGGAAGGGTTGGGTTTCCCAGGTGAGGTCTGGAGGAGGGGTAATGGGGCAGATTGGGGTTAGGGGTCCCCTGACCCAGACACTGACCTGGAACTGCACGGCCTCGGGACTTCTGGTGGCACCTGAGTCATAAATAGAAGGGGAGGGGGGGGCGGGGGTGTTACGGGGGCACCAATCAACACCTGTGGGGATTTATAGTGGATTTATGGGGGATCAAAGCCATTTAACCCCTCCCCACCAGAGCTCTCATCTCTCTGTATTCGTCTTCTCTGGGCAGCAAGGAGGAATGAGACTATGAGGATGAGGATGATGACAATCACAGCAGCACAACTCCTTGCCACCACTGCCACCAGGTTCAAGCTGGGACCCCCATTGTCACCTGTGGTGTCAAAGTGTTTGAGCTGTCCCTGTACCCAGCTCCTTTCTCAATGGAGGTGGGATGCAGAGACAGGGTCACCCACAGCTGAGAAGTGGAGCACCGAATGAGGGCCTCAGACCTACCTGGATGTGCAGATCTGGCAATCACTTCCAGGGTCACATTATCTCCGAGGCATGAGGACAGACGGTAAGAGCCCCCAGCGCGGTAGGAGCACCTATAGGTGCCAGAGTCAGCTACAGTCACCCCAAAGAGGGTGAAGGTGGCTGTGCCCTCACCGTTGGGTTTTTGGTGCTGGAGAGGGGCTGAGTGCCCATCCTTGTGCAGGAAGATGGTGCCCCCATACTCCTTGTTGCTGCACTGGATGGTGACATTGGTCCCCGTCTCCACACGTTCCTTGGGGATCAGGGAAATGTTGGCTGGGGGATACTTAGGATCTGAGTGCAGAGAGGAGACAGGGATGGAACACAGCTCTGAGGGAACAGCCCAAGGCCATCTGCTTTCCCCAGTGCCCTCACCTGTCACCACCAGCTCCATGGGTTCACTCTTCTCCGATGTCTCTGGTGGCTCCAGCACCCAGTACTGGCACTGATATCTCACTCCATCTTCTTTCTTTACACTAATCAAGGGGAACTCAGCCATGTCCTGTACCATGTCCATGTGTGCTTGCTTTTTAAATCCCGAATATCCTTCCTTGTAGAGCTCAACTCGTGCAGCCGGCTGGGGCAGGTGGCACCGCAGGGTGACATTGTCCCCCAGGGACACCCCCTGGCTGGGGTGCAGCGACAGGGAGGGTCTGGGCACTAGGACAGGGGACAGCAGTCAGCCTTGTCCCTGCACACCTTCCTTTGCCCCTCTCATGGTCCTCTGACCACGCTCCCCTCCCTCTGGCCCCGTTCTCCCCCTGTCCCCATATTCACATTCCTGTGCTCTGCTTCCTGCCACCAGCCACCAACCTGCAAGGAACACGGTCCTGGTCCCACACTGGGCCACCAACCCCCGTGGCACCACGTCCCCATTGTCACTCACCCAGGATGAGGACCAGCACCATTGGTGCAATGAGGCAGGAGCAGCTTGGGGACCGTAAGACTGCAGCAGAGACAGGGAGTGGCCAGAGAGTTACTTTCAGTTTCCCCCAGGGCACAGGATGATGTGATGTCACCTCCTGATGTGGCAATGTGAGCCCTTAGCAGTGGTGATGCTGTGGTGTCCTTTTGTAGTGGGACAAGTGGATAAGTGTTCACTGCACACTGTGCCTCTTGAGGTGCCCCACACACACTGTCAACTCTGGGGTGTCACACACTGTCCCCAAAAGGTGTGTGCCCTGTCACGCTGTCTCTCAAGGCATGCCAGACTCTCTGCACAGTTCTCCAAGAGTGCAGTCCGTGCTTTCCTGGGGTCTGCAGGGCAACAGAGTCAGACAGTGACTCAGAGGAGCAACAGAAGAGCATTTATTGAACTTTCCAGCAGCAACCAATCAGCTGCCCTGCAACAAAATTAGGGGACTTCCTAGGAACAATTATTGAGTGATACGGATCAGGGATCCTTGGACATTGGTGTTATTGCTTGATCTGCAACTTCCAGGGAAATGTAGGTTCTGGCTGCTGCAGAAGAAGAGTAAAAGATGACAGGGAGGAAAATGAGCAAGAGAGAGAATAAGAAAGAAAAGAGAGAAAATGGAGAGTAGGACAGAAAGAATGTAAGAGTGGGAGATGGAGGGAGAAAAACAATCATGGTCCATTTTGAGGAGTTGCAGTGCAGGAGCAGAAGGGGGGATGGGAGTGCTCATCCAATGGCTGAAGTCTCCAACTGGCAAAAAGGAGACAGCACAAAATGCAGCTTCTCTGGGCATCCCTTCCTGTCTGTTGGTTGGCAGCTGCTGCATCACAAGGTTGCATAGAAGTGAGTTCACAGTGACAACATTTCTCAGAAATGTGTTTGTGCCAGAAATGTTCTTGCGGAGAAGCAGTGCGATTGGTGGACACACAAAGGCTGTGCGGTTATCTCACAGCATCTGGTGCTTTGCAGCCTCTGTTGTTCTGGCAAGAGCCTTGTTATGGCAAGTGTTGGAGAGGTAGCAAGCACACCGAAAATGTCAGCAAATGTGTTTTGTTGTTTGCTGGTAATTCTGTGGAGCAGAGAGTGCCCGTGTGAGGAGTTCCCGCGGTGAGGGTCCTGCAGTGCCAGAGTGATGGCACTGCTGAGCACAAGGAGCACATGGCATCCATGGCCGCTGTCACACGAGCACACGCTGCAGACAAACGGGCAGAAGCATCCAGAATTGCAGGGCAGCCCTCAGAGGCGAGAAGCAGCGCCAGCGCAGTGAAGGGAACAGCCCTGAGAGCTGTGATGGATGGCACCGAGTGAAGGAACAGCTGAGCGCTGTGAGCAGCAGCTCTGAGGCTGCTGTACCGCTGAGAGCAGTTGTGTTGGAACACGCTCTGCTCACAGCTGTCGGGATCTCCACCCTTCGGGCCCCACGTTGGCCACCAGGAGGATTGTGATGCTGTCGCCTGACAGCTGCTCAGCAACAAACAGCCCTTCCAGCACTGACCTTTCTCTTTGTGGCTTGCCAAGAGATTCAGATAAAGAAAGACAAAATTCGCTGGTTGAGACAAAAACTATTTACTCGGACCAAAAAGGAGAGAGAAATAACAGTAATAGTAATAACATTTTTATGCTTACAGAATTAGTGGTGCTCAACACAGCTGCCCACCACTCTTTGACCAATGCTCCAACTTCGAAAGGATTTGCAGTCCCAGTGTGTGTTCACAGATCTGAGGAGTAGAAGGTAGGCTTTGGGGTTTAGAATTGAGCATTTAGAGTTGAGGATTTGGTGTCATCGTGAGGGGCGTGGAGTACACTGGTAAGGATTTGGGGATGTTAGGCTGGGGGTATTTGGGATTCTGGTGGCTAAGACTGGTTAACAGTGGGGCTGGGCTTGGGAGTCTGGAATCGCTTAGTTTTGGGAATTCAAGCATGTGTTTGGGGTGTCTCACTATGGATTGAGGGTGCCTGATAAGAGTTCTGATAAGTGTTTAGGGCTAAGAGATATGGGGAGGCTTAAATTTGAGGACTCCGTAGGTGAGATACTGGCATTCCTATGCATGGCATTTGGGGGTTTCTCTATGGCTTGGAGTGCCATTGGGATCTGGGGCTGTTCAGTAAGTTTGGTGATTCTCTGGGACTTTTAGCTCACTGCGGACTACATGGGTGGTATTTGCTCAGATCTGGGGGTGCCTATAGTGTCTGGGTTTGTATAGGGCTGGAAGAAGACCGGAGAGGCTGGTGGATTACATCTAGAGTTCCTGCAATATAGAATTTGGTTTCCGATGGGCTGGATTTGGGGAGGCACATGGGACAAAGAAAGCCGTATGAGGCTGAGAGTCTCTCGGGGTCCATAGGGACAGGATTTGGAGTTCAGAGTGGGGTTTGGAGGAGTTCCCAGGGGGCAAGTTCAGTTTATGGATTCGATGTCTCAGACATTGTCCTGGAAGTGAATGGCTTCAGACATCCTGGATGAGGGGGCATCCGTATCAAAATGTGGAGGGGAGAGGGATGGGGGTTATGGAGGGTGCCAAAGAGTACAGGGGGGATCAGTAGTGCATGGAAGTGGAGGTAGGGGAAAGTTAAGGGGATTGATCCACCTATAGGGGATGGAAGATGAGGAAGGACACAGCTGGAGGGAGGTATAGGTATTGAAAGGTATGGGAGGGAGACTGGGGGGTATAAGAACTGTGCAAGAGGAAACAGAGCATACTTGGGTGCGATCTAAAGCTGCTCTATCGAGTATCAAAGTGATTCAGCAGTCTTCCCCACCAGGGCTGTCATCTCTTCGTATCCAGAGGCTGCAGGCATCAAGGACAAAGTAGAGGCCAAGGCCAAAGACAAGGGCAGCAGCACAGCCCCTCACCACTGCCACCACCAGGTTCCCATGGGACCTCCTCTCATCACCTGTGGGGTCCAGCAGTGTGCATGTCCCCATCCCCGGACATCACCTCCATGGGGATAGGATGCAGAGATTCTGCCAGAAAGGAGTGGCACCAGGGACACCGAAATGGGACCTCAAACCTACCTGGGAGTGCAAGTGCGGGTGTCACCTCCAGTGTCACGCTGTCCCCAAGGGGTGAGGAAAGAAGGTAGAAGCCACCAATGCGGCAGGAGCACCTATAGGTGCCAGAGTCAGCTACGGTCACCCCAAAGAGGGTGAAGGTGGCTGTGCCCTGATCATAGGGTTTTTGGTGCTGGAGAGGGGCTGAGTGCCCATCCTTGTGCAGGAAGATGATGCCCCCAAACTCCTGGTTGACGCACTGGATGGTGACATTGGTCCCGTCTCCACACATTCCTTGGGGATCAGGGAAATTTTGGCTGGGGGATAGCTGGGATCTGAGTGCAGAGAGGAGACAGGGATGGAACACAGCTCTGAGGGATCAGCCCAAGGCCATCTGCTTTCCCCAGTGCCCTCACCTGTCACCACCAGCTCCACGGGTTCACTCTTCTCCGATGTCTCTGGTGGCTCCAGCACCCAGTACTGGCACTGATATCCCACTGCATCTTTCTTCTTTACACTAATGAAGGGAAACTCAGCCATGTCCTGTACCATGTCCATGTGTGCTTGCTTTCTAAATCCCGAATATCCTTCCTTGTAGAGCTTAACTCATGCAGCCGGCTGGGGCAGGTGGCACCGCAAGGTGACATTGTCCCCCAGGGACACCCCCAGGCTGGGGTGCAGCGACAGGGAGGGTCTGGGCACTAGGACAGGGGACAGCAGTCAGCCTTGTCCCTGCACACCCTCCTCTGCCCCTCTCATGGCCCCCTGACCACGCTCCCCTCCCTCTCTCCCCATTCTCCTCTTATCCCCATACTCACACAGCTGTGCCCTGCTTCCTGCCACCAGCCACCAACCTGCAAGGGACACGGTCCTGGTCCCACACAGGGCCACCAACCCCCGTGGCACCACGTCCCCATTGTCACTCACCCAGGATGAGGACCAGCACCATTGGTGCCATGAGGCAGGAGCAGCTTGGAGACGGCCAGACTGCTGTGCCTGTGTGACTGTGCCACACATGTCGGATACATGAGCAGAAGCAGTGGCACACATGTGGAGGCTCACATATGGGTGTGCACATGTGTGGTCAGATACGTGGATCCTGCTGGCCTTGGGGTGGCTGGGGACAGATCTGAGGTCCCACGGGACTGGTGGCTCGATTTTGGCTTGGATTGCAAAGAGTTTTGGTTTCCAGAGGAATGGTGGGTGTATTTTGGGCAGGACTGGAAGGTTGGAGGGCCCCCTCAGGAATGAGGAGTTCCTTTGGGGACAAGGAGATGAACTCCAGTCCCACAGGGCTGGTTATGGGTTGGTGCTCAGAACTGTGAGCAGTGGAAATAAGCAGCTGTGTGCAGGGATTGGGGAACAGGGCTCAAAAGTGCTGAGAAAATCATCCGTAAACACAGGAGCTGTGAATTTTCAGCTGGAATGCACAGTGCTGCAGCCAGGCATTCAGCTCAGAACTGTGGCCGTGTGTCTCTCCCAGACTCCATGAGCCCCCTGTGAGCAGAGAGAAACAGCCATGGCTCCACATCTGCCTCATCCATGGCACGGCCCTTTGGGGTACGGACATCTGTGACAAACTATTGCCAAGGACGGAGCACAGGAGGAGGGAAATGCCCTCAGAACTCCCTGACAGACACCTGAGAGCTCACTAAGAACGGCAGCTGCTTCCACTGAACCAGACTGATGCGTTTCTTTCACAAAAACAAGGACAAGCTCTCACACGTTTTATGGATTTGTTTCTCTCTTTTTTAGTTTGAATGAACGATATCAAAAAGTTCAGTTAGTAAGAGTTGAACTACACCATATACTTCATGAGGGCTATTCTGAAAGTAAAACCTGCAGGTTTATTACTTTGGCCCACAACATCGGATGGGAATGTCAGTGGGACAGCAGCAGAGGTGGAACCTTCCCACCAGTGTCCCATCCCCTTTTGTTGCCACGTGACAGACGGCAGCAGAGGGGACACATTGGCACAACGGCATCTGACACGGATATGGGACAGAGCTGAATTCCCCCATGCAGAAATAATGGCCCCACTGACATTCATCGACGCTTGTGAGCTCTGATGGAGACCAGGGGGCGGATGTGAGCACAGTGAGGCGGTGCGTTTCAGCAGTGCTGACAGTGACAGCAGTGTGAGAACACTCCTTGAATTGCACTCGTGGGCTCATGCACGCCTGTTGTTACACACCACTGCAGTGTTATGGGGCCTTTTGTGGTGACTTGGGACCAAGCCAGGGATCCCTCAAGGCTGCTGGTGGAGTTTGGTGCAGAGCTGTGGGGGTCCTACAAGAGTGTTGGATGAAGTTTGGGTGTGTATGGGGAGGCTTTGGAGGTGTCCAGGGGTGTAAAGGAATCCAGGTGATAAGGACGGATTGTGATGGTAGTGATGACTGTTCAGGGATGAAGTGGGATTAGGGACAATTTGGTGCACACTGGTGGGGATTTGGGGGACGTTAAATTTGGGGAGATTTGTGGGACTGCAGGAGCAGAGGGCATCAATGAGACCCAAGCGGGAACTTGGTGTCTGTTTCCATTCTTGCACTCCGAAAAGGAGGCAACCCACGTGGGGGACATCATTGGGGTCTTTCAGAGCCCACCTCAGCATAGATAACAGGGGGCTGGGGCACCGTGCTGGCCCCAGGGCGGCAGAAGCTGGGGATCACAGCTTGCAGCTCAATGTAGGTCAGCCCTTCGTTGTCTTCTGGTGGCACCTGGAGACACAGGGAAATGGTGGGGTGATACCATGGTGTTCCCCAAAGTGCTTGTGGGGGGACCAATGGTCTCAGTATGTAGGGTAATAGCCAAGAGAGTGCGCTTGTGGTTCTGGGCTGCCTGAGATTCGGGGTCTGCATGGGTCAGACTCTGAGGGATGCTACAAGTGTTTTTAGGGCTTCCCACTACTTGGCTTGAGGGTGCCCATGGGATCTGGGGGATGGTTAAGGGTTTAGGGGTGTGCAGAGGCTTAGATGTGGTGTTCCTATGGGTATGACGTAGGTGTTTGTGGTTGCCCATGGGGTATTCAGTGGACATTTAGGGTTTGGAGATTCGACAGTTGGCTGAGATTGTCAGCGCCATGGGTCAGACACTAAGGGTCCAGATGAGTGGTGTTTTGGGTTCATGTTCTGTGATGTTCATGGAGTTTGTGTTGAGCTTGGGGTGTGGATGTCCTCAGGGAACATGGGGGCTGAGATGAAGGATGAGGGGACTGTCCACAGTGTGGATTTGGGTTGTGCATGGGTTGGGTTTGGGGAGTGCAGATAAGGTTATGGTAAGCCATACAGTGCTGGAGGTCCTCTGGGTTCACCATGGGTTTTGGGTTCCTCTTATGGTCTGCTGGGAGGGGGAGAGCTTAGGGAGCAGTTTGGAATTTAAGGTCATCACACACAGACTCTTACCTGGAGCTCCTTGGCCTTGGAACTCTTGAGGGGTTCACCTGCATCAAAAAGAGGAAAGGGGGAGGGTCGCGGTTATGGAGGAACTCAGAGGGATCCCAGAGGGACATGGAGGGGGATTTATACAGGATGGACAGGGAAATGGGAACTCCAGGGCATGGACTGGGGTTGCAGTGTGCAGCAGTGAGTGCTTGCGGCATCTCTGGGAGATGAAACCATTTAACCCCTTCCTCACCAGAGCTGGCAGTTCTCTGTATCTGGCGTCTGCGGGCAGGCAGGAGGAAGAAGGTGATGAGGATGAGGCCGAAGGCGAGGGCAGTGGCACAGCCCCCTGCCACTGCCACAACCAGGCTCCCACGGGATTCCCCATTGGCACCTGTGCAGTCCGGGTGTTTGGGTGATGCCATCCCCAGAAGCCACCACCCTGGGGACGGGATGAGGTGACACTGCCACCCATGGGTGATACGAGGGACATAGACATGGGAGACTCAGACCTACCTGGACGTGTAGGTGGGGATGTCACCTCAAGTGTCACGCTGTCCCCGAGGGGTGAGGACACAAAGGGGTGACCCCAGGGGCGGTAGGAGCAGCTGTAGGTGCCGGTGTCAGCTGGGGACACCCCAAAGAGGGTGAAGGTGGCCATTCCTCCACCACTGGGGTCCTGGCGCTGGACAGGGGCTGAGTGCCCACCCTTGTGCAGGAGGAAGGAGGATCCATAATCCCAGTTCCAGCACTGGATGGTGACATTGGACCCCCTCCCCACGTGGATACTGATATTGATGGCTGTCATCACGTGTCCCTCAAAGCTCAGAGAAATGCCAGGTGGGGGGTACCTGCGATCTGTGTGCAGGGAGGGCAGAGAGGTGGGACACCACCCTGTGGGTACAGCCCAAGGCCCACCATTATTCCCAGTGCCCTCACCTGTCAGCACCAGCTCCACGGGATCGCTCTTTTCTGATGTCCCCAGTGGCTCAGACACATGGTACTGGCACCGATACGCCCCTGCATGCTCCCAACTCGTGCTAACAAAGGAGAACTCGACCGCATCCTGCTCCTTGTCCTGGTACTTGTTGTGTGTCCTACCTCCATCCTGGTACAGCCAGACCCAGGCAGCCAGCCGGCTCAAGTGGCAGCGCAGGGTGACATTGTCCCCCAGGGACACCCCCTGGCTGGGGTGCAGTGACAGGGAGGGTCTGGGCACTAGGACAGGGGACAGGAGTCAGCCTTGGCCCTGCACACCCTCCTGTGTCCCTCTGATGGCACCCTGACCACACGCCCCTCCCACTCTCCCCATTCTTCCTCTGTCCCCATACTCACAATGCCGTGCTCTGCTAATTGCCACCAGCCACCAACCTGCAAGGGACACGGTCCTGGTTCCACACAGGGCCTCCAACCCCCGTGGCACCACATCCCCACTGTCACTCACCCAGGATGAGGGCCAGCACCATTGATGCCATGAGGCAGGAGCAGCTCTGGGACAGCAAGACTGCAGTGAGGACAGGGAGTGGTGAGAGAAAGCAGCTCTCAGTTCCCCTTTTGAATCTGGACGTTGTGATTTGTCACCTCCTCACGTGTCAAATTCAGTCCCCAGGGAGTGGCAATGTTTTGAACCTGATGGGGTGGCACACACATAGCAGCACAGAAGGTTCCACCGGGGTGCCGCACACAAGCAGTCGACCCTGGGATGTCACACAGGGTCCTCAAAGATCTTCCACCACCACATGGCCTTGCTTGGTGTCGCCCATGGATGCCAATTGCAGGACATGTAGCTCCAAATGGGTTTCTCCCATGGGATGTCACTTGTGCTCTCCAACACGTCCAGCCAGCTGTCACCACGTGCTTTGGGTACCACACTCTGTGCTCACCGTGCAGAGTTTGTGTGGGCAAAGCTCAGTGAGGGGTGAAGCTGCACGATGCTGAGTGGGACAACAGAGAGGGGTTTTGAAATGGATGAACAACAAAGGTAGGAGCAGCGAGAACATCAGTTCGTGACTGGATGAGAATGGGCGCCTTCCAAACTGGGACAGAGATGAAGCAGAGACGTCTGGTGCCTTCTCTGCTGCTTTCTGCAGCAGCAGCGATGGGCTCTGGGACCACAGGTGCACTGAGATGAATGACCGTGACTCAGTGCAGAGTTGGAGTTTCCCTCGAGAACTCATGAAGGTGAAACCGGCACTGAGGGTCCAAATGCAATCAGCAATCTGAATGAGAATCTCTGCACTGTGATTGCTATGGAGGCATTGGCACTCTGACTGTTACATCTCTCTGTGCGGCTGAGCGATGCGACGAGGAGAAATGGAAAGAAGCCTTGCACTGCTGAACAGCTTCAGGAGAGGAAAGGGAAGAGAAGGAGATGGAGTGCAGGGAAGAGAAAGAGAGAGACGGGCAGAGGAAGGGATCAGCGCTGTGGATGGCAGCGTAGTTCAGCCAAATGGTTGTAAGTGTCCCCATTCTGTGAGTGTGCCCATGCCAAAGCTGCAAAGTCTGGCAGTGCTGCAGTCCCAGAGCTTCTCCCCAGCATCCCTTTGTGCCCGCTGGGCTGATTGGTGCCACGGCAGGGCTCGTATCTTGCTCGTGTTGGGGACAATGGTGAGGGACACTGCCCGGGTCCTCCCACACCCCGTGCTGCCCACAGCCATCCTGCCTCAGGGCTGTTTCTGAATGGGGTCTTCACCACAAATAAAGCCAGAAACACACCGAGAAGACAAAAAGGGAAGTGAGAAATAACGGTGATTTTAACTATAGAGATCTGAATAGATAGAAACCAGTGATGCACGATGCAACTGCTCACCGCTCATCACCTCCAGCAGTGGCTTCTCCCCCCCAGGAAGCTCCTCAGAGCTCACCTGATGCCATACAGGCAGCACAGAGCAAGAAACTGAGAAACGGAGCCATCCTTGGCTCTGTGCAGCACTGCTCAGTGAACTCTCTGGCTGCGGATCTGTCTCTGCTTCTCTGAGAGTTCTGCTTATGAGCCCCGGGAACGGGGGATGCAGGGGGTTGTTCTCATGCCGGCACAGAACATAAGCTCTGATATCTCAATCTCACTGATTTCCCTCAACCCTTCTGCCTTTTTTTCCCTCACAGTTCCACTATTTGTACCCTCAATTACACTCCCACACACCATCAAACCAGTTCATCCCACTCCCTCCAAAGCCCACGACTCAAACAATACATTCCCACAGACACCCAGCACTCGGTCTCACCATTACAAAACTCAGTTATAACATCTGGTCCTGTTACATCATTTATGTTCCTGGATTCTTAGTCAGTGTTCCCCCAGGCTCACCAATGACATCTCTCCACTGAGCCAGAGGGGTCTTTTCAGTTTTTCTCTTGACACCCTTTGTCCCATCACAGCTGTTTATCCCGGCTGCTCTTCAGGACTGGTTGAAAATCCCTTGTGTGATGCTGAGTAATGGAGCCCACCCGCTTCCCCAGGGCACCAAATTCCCTGGGTAAGAGTCGTAACCAACGTCCCCAGCAACACAGAGTATTTCAAGCAGGGAATGGGATTCCACAAGGAACACTTTTACAACACAAACGTTGAACCATCACAAAGACAGCAGTAGTGACTCACACAGATCCCATCACCAAGAGAAAGAAAACCGGTTCAGATATTCCCTCCTTCCACAAAGTCCCACTCCTCACTTTCCTGCCCAGCCCCTCCTGGCAGTGCAGTGTGACAGTGACCCCTGTTACCCCAAACTGTAAATGTCCTCCCCAGCACCCACACCGTGCCAGGGCCGTTCCCCTGTCACCTTTCAGGCAGACTCATGGTTTCTAATCCTATGCCAAAATAAATCCCCCCTTGGGTGCCTTCAGGGCTGATGCACAGTTCTTACTGCCGTGCACCCTGCGCTGCCCTGCCCGACTCACAGTGCTTTTCCCCAAAGCCTTCACCAGAGAGCAGAAGCAGAGACAGAGAATGCAGAGTGAGGGAATGTCTTTCTCCAGAGGATCTTGTCTTCTCACGCTTGAGAGTTGCAGTCAAGTGATGAGAAAGGCTCTTCTCAAAGTGTAGAAAAGCCTTTCTCATCATTCACTGACTGTTTCCAGTGGGATAGGGGAGAGAAGCAGAGGAAAAATAATCTGGAACTCAGAGGCTGAGAGAAAAAACAGTTTAATAAGACAGTCAAGGAAGAGAGAAAGAACAGTGATGGTTTATGAGGGAATCTATAGGAGATGTACGTTGGGCTGAATGGGAGTCAGGGGGCTCTGGAGGTGATCTGTAGGGGAGGGGTGGATAAGATAATTGATAGGGGCTGGAAGGCGAGGCAGGGGATACATGGGGGGATTTGTAGGAGATGGGATGGGGTCAGGGAACACTTGGGGGAATCGATAGGAAACCAATAGTGGATCAAAAGGTACACCTGGTGCACTCTACAGAAGAATGGAAGGGGAGCAAGAGGACAACTGGGGAGATCTACAGAGATCTGCAGGAGATCAAAACCATTAAATCCCTTCCCCACCCAGACTCTCATCTCTCCGTATCCAGAGGCTGCGGGCATCTGATGATGACAAAGAAGATGCCAAGGGCAAAAACGAGGGCAGCAGCACAGCCCCTCAGCTCTGCCACCACCAGGTTCCCATGGGACACCAACTCAGCACCTGCGGGGCGCAGGAGTTATTTGGATGTCTTCATCCCCAGCATCACCGCCATGGGGAAGGGATGTGATGACACTGCCACCCATGGGTGACACTGGAGGCACCCAAATGGGGGCTGGTACCTACCTGGGGGTGCAGGTGTGGGTGTCACCTCCAATGTCACACTGTCCCCAAGGGGTGAGGACAGAAAGGGGGAATGCCAGGGGTGGAAGGAGCACCTGTAGGTGCCGGAGTCTGCCAGGGCCACCCCAAAGAAGGTGAAGGAGGCCGTGCCAGCATCATCAGGGTCCTGACATTGCACCGCGGCTGAGCACCCATCCTTGTGCAGGAGGAAGGTGGCCCCATAGTCCTTGTTCCAGCAGCGGATGGTGACATTGGTCCCTGTCCCCACACGTTCCTCGGGGTGAAGGGAGATGTTGGGTGGGGGAAAGCTGTGATCTGCATAAGGGGAGTGGACAGCAATAGGAAATGGTCCTGTTGGGAGTGCCCAGTGCCATCTGCTGTCCCCAGTGACCTCACCTGTCAGCACCAGCTCCACAGGGTCACTCCTCGCTGATATGTCCTCATAACCTACACCTCGTACTGGCACCAATATGTACCTGCGTGTTTCCTCATTATGCTAGGGAAGGAGAACTCTGCCATGTCCTGCTCCTTGTCAATGTACCTGGACAACGTCCAAACTCCCTCCTGGTGCAGCGAGACCCAGGCAGCTGGACGGGGCAGGTGGCACCTTAGTGTGACATTGCTCCCCACTTCTATCCCCTGGCTGGGGTGCAGCGACAGGGAGGGTCTGGGCACTTGGAAAAGGAACAGCAGTGAGCCTTGTCCCTGCACACCTTCCCCTCTGCTGGCCTCCTGTCCATGCTCCCCCCCCTCTCTCCACATTTTCCCCTGGTCCCCATACTCACGATGCTGGGCCCTGCTCGCTGCCACCAGCCACCAACCTGCAAGGGACACGGTCCTGGTCCCACACAGGGCCATCAACCCCTGTGGCACCACGTCCCCATTGTCACTCACCCAGGATGAGGGCCAGCGCCATTGGTGCCATGAGGCCGGAGCAGCTTGGGGACAGCGAGACTGCAGTGGGGACGGGGAGTGGCTGGAGATCCACTCTCACTTCCCCTTGGAGACACAATGGCATGATGTCACCTCCTCATCTGACAATTCTCTTCCCCATGTGGTGGCACCATGGGGCCCAGCATGGGGTGGCACACGGGGACTGGTTCATACAACATTGCTGGCTGTCCCCTGTGAGATGCCAACTGCAGGACACATGGCTGCAATGGGGTGTCACACATGGGATGTTACACGCATTCCACAACATGTGCAGCCTGCACTTAACCCACTGTCCCCACTGCACTTTCCTCTGCCATCCCCACTGGGTACAGCATCTGCAATCTCTGGGGACACGGTGACACCCACTCCAATATGGACACATGCTGATACTGACATGTGCACTGGGGAACACGTGGTCCCACCACCCAATTCCTCTCCATGCTGCACCGGGAGGAGCTGAGCACAGAGTCCCCCATGGAGGCTCAGAAGACACCACCTTGCACCTCACATCTGGAAGGGCAGACGAACAAACAGGTTCAGATGGGGAAAAATCACAATGATCATCTCCAAGAAAACAAAATATGTCTCTGTTTTCAAGTAGGAGTCGAACAGTTTTCCCACCCAGTGCACCGCTTCTACCTCTCAATGAACTTCCAAATCTCAAAGCACAGCTCTGAATGCTACGGTGCCTTTCCAGACCTCAGAACCTCATAACTACCTCTGGAGTCACATCTCGATGTGGCCCCAGTCCCAGAAGTACCCCAGATTTATTGGGTTGGAGAAGCAGCAGCCACCAGGACAGGCAGAAGAACTCGCAGGTGAGAGGAGGGAGAGTGGTTCACCCAATTCCATGGATGCTCTTTGCTTTCCCTTGAGAGGCCAACCCCGAGCTGGGAGATGCCTTTCTTTTTTCTTTTGAAGCTCTGGAAAAGAGGAGAGAGGAAAGATCACAGGCTGTTGGGATATTCCCAGCAAGCCACTCTGCGCAGTACTTTTCCTTCAACCCAGAATACAAAGTTCTTTGTTGCCTGCACTCCTTTGGTGCTTGCAAAGTACAGTCAGCCACCCACAGTCTTTAGTGCAGAGATCTCCTGGCTTTGGTGGGAAATTTGAGGAGAGGACACAGCCTGCCCTCAGGACAACCATTATCCCACCTACAGTGACTAAAGTCACTCCATCGCTGGAGCTTGAGATATAAAATGGTCTTTTTGACCCAACCTCTACTCAGACCATCTGCTGTTTCCTGGGGAATTTTTTCCTAGATGGCCGTTTTCTCAGCCCACAGGACTTCCCCTTTTCTTCTATTTTTAAGCTTCCTCCTCCATTCTGTGCACCACACAGACCACACTGTGTGGCACAAACCCTCCTTCCCTCTCTTCCCTCCTCTTTCCCATGCTCCAAAACAGACATAATTTCAGAAAACAATCCCCAAAATGCACGTGTCAATTCAAGAACCCCCCAGATATATTTTCCACCCGTTTAGGTCTACCAGGGGGATAATGAAGATGGGAAGAAGAGTCAGGAGTACCGAAAGAAGGCAGTGCTGAAGAGAGGAAGGCAGAAAGGAATGAATACTACACTGCTCTGTCTAAACTGCACTGAAATTCCACATATTCCCTTTGGGCTTTTAACTCTTCATCTCTTCCTACATCTCTTTCTTCTCATTCAATATCATGCAGAAATTGGGAGCTAAGGAGGGAACCCTCCGAAGTGACGGTGACTCAGGTTCGTCACAGAGGAGGAGAAAAACAAGACGCAGTGAGAGGGACAAGAATCAGATTGATCACTGCTCTGATTCCAAGGTCTGTTTTGAGGAGTGAAAGTGTTGGCCCTCAGCGCTGGAGAAGGGATGGGGGTGAGACTCATCTGGAGGTGGCAGTCCTGAATTGGCAAAGAGCAACGATGACCACCATGAAGATGATGAAGATGACTCCCAGGCTCCCCTCAGACACCCCTTGTGCCTGCTGGGTTAGCAGTTCACCTTCCCAAGGTCAAAAACAAGGGAGTTCACAACAACAGCTTGGCCAAAAACGGATGTGTAGCCAAACTCTCTCATGAAAACGATAGAGCGGTGTGTCAGCAAAGCACTGCCAGAGTTTGGGCATACCAAGCACAGCACAGAAAGTCAAGAATGTGCTTTCTGTTAGTCCTTTCCAGCATCCCTTCCATCTGTCCTATCGACTGCAGCACTCAGCTCAGCGCCATCAGCAAAGTGCTGAGCCTGCACCCCATGCCATCATCTCTGTCAGTGAGAGAGGTGGTGAAGAGCAGCGCTCCCAGGAGGGACCTCTGGGGGTCACGACTTAACACTACCTCCACTGGACATGGAGCTGTTGAGCACAGCCCTCTGGCTGCGACTTCCCAACCAATTCCTTCTCTCCAGGACAGCCCAATTCTCACATCCACCTCTCTCCCATTTTGAGATGAGGGTGTGGTGTGAGATCTTGTCAAGGACACTGTGGAAGCCCGGGTAGATGACATCAGTTGCCTTTGGATGACATCAATTACCCTCAAATGCTCGTCTCTAACATCTCTTCCTTAACCACCATACATTCATTACAACCGGTTGAGAATCCCAAAGCCAACCAATCCACCCCAAAATCCAGCCACCGTTTACGAAGGACAACACATTTTTCTGATTTATGTCAATAATCCCACCACATCTGCTGTGGGATGCCACAATCTGCACCAATCCAACACAACAGACCACGGGTGTTCCTCGATGTACATCTTAGTCCATAGCATCTGACAAATGCCTGTGTGGGTGTCACTGTGTTCCCAAAGGTCCCTGCTGCTGTCCCCAGTGGGGATGGTGGAGGAATGCACAGTGGGGACAGAGTGTGGTGCCCAAAATATGCGGTGACAGCTACCTGGATGTGTTGGGGATCACATGTGATACTCCGTGTGGGACACCCCATTGGAGCCACGTGTGCTGTGTTTGGCATCCCATGTTGGGCACAGTGGCAGGCCACGTTCAGGAAGTGCTTTGTGGACAGTTTGTGAGAGCTGACAGGTGACAGCCTGTGTGGGGCGCTGTAAAGGAGATGTGTGCACTGTCATCTGCGTGCCACAATTGTCATATGGGGAGGTGACATCATGGCAGTTCTATCCCAAAATGAGAACTGACAGCAGCTCTCCGGCCACTTCCTTTCCCCACTGCAGTCTCGCTGTCCCCAAGCTCATGGCACCAATGGCACTGGCCCTCATCCTGGGTGAGGGACAAGGCTGACTGCTGTCCCCTGTCCTAGTGCCCCGACCCTCCTTGTCGCTGCACCCCAGCCAGGGGGTGTCCCTGGGGGACACTGTCACCCTGTGGTGACATCTGCCCTGTCTGGCTGCACAGGTTGAGCTCTACAAGGAAGGCCGTTGGAGACTTGAAAAGCAGGAGGACATAGACATGGTTCAGGACATGGCTGAGTTCCCCTTGGTTAGTGTAAAGAAGGAAGATGCAGTGAAACATCTGTGTCAGTACTGGTTGTTGGAGCCACCAGGGGCATCGGAGAAGAGCGATGCCGTGGAGCTGGTGGTGACAGGTAAGGACACTGGGGACAGCAGATGGCCCTGGGCTGTCCCCACAGGGCTGTGTTCTATTGCTGTTACCTTTGTGCACTCAGATCACAGTTATCCCCCACCTGGCAGTTCCCTGAGTTCCATGGAGTGTGTGGAAATGTGGGCTAATGTCACCATCCAGTGCTGCAACCATGAATATGGGGTACGATCTGCCTGCACAAGGATGAGCTCAGCCCCTGTCCAGCACAAGGACCAGAATCGTGGGGGCACAGCCACATTCACTCTTTTTGCAGTTACACCAGCTGACATGGGCAACTATAGGTGTCCCTATCTTGTAACCACCTCCTAGCTCCTGTCCTCTCCCCCTGGGGCCAACATGTCACTGGAGGTGACACCAGCACCTGCAGCCCCAGGTAGTTCTGAGCCTCCCATTTCGAAGTCTCTGGTGCCACCCGTTGCTGGCAGAGTCTCTGCATCCCATCCTCGTGGAGGTGATGTCCGGGGATGAGGACATGCACACTGCTGGACCCCACAGGTGATGAGAGGAGGTCCCATGGGAACCTGGTGGTGGCAGTGGTGAGGGGCTGCGCTGCTGCCCTCGTCTTTGGCCTGGGCCTCTACTTTGTCCTCGATGTCCGCCACCTCTGGATACAAAGAGATGACAGCCCTGGTGGGGAAGACAGCTGAATCACTTCGACACTCGAAAGAGCAGCTTTAGATCACACCCAAGTATGCTCTGTTTCCTCTTGCATAGTTCACATACACCTCAATCTCCCTCCCATACCTTTCAATCCCTATACCTCCCTCCAGCTGTGTCCTTCCTCATCTTCCATCCCCTATAGGTGGATCAATCCCCTTAACTTTCCCCTGCCTTCACTTCCATGCACTACTGACCCCCTCGTGCTCTTTGGTGACTTCAATAACCCCCATCCCTCTCCCCTCCACATTTTGATACAGATGCCCCTCCCCCAGGAAGGCTGAGTCCATTCACTTCCAGGACAATATCTGATCAGGGAATCCCTAAGCACAACCTGCCCCCTGGAGATCCCCCAACCCCACTCTGAACTCGAAATCCTGTCCCTATGGACCCCAAGAGACTCCCAGCCTCATACATCTTACTCTGTCTTTATGTTCATCCCCAAATCCAGCCCATGGGAAACCCAAAATCTACAGTCCAGATGTAATCCTCCAGCCCCACTGGTGCTCATCCAGCCCTAAAATCTCCCAGACCCTATAGGCAACCCCAGATCTGAGCAAATAGCACCCAAGTAGTCTGCAGCACGCTCTAAGTCTCAGGGAATCACCAAACTTCCTGGAAAGGCCCCCAGATCCCATGGGCATCCCAAGCAATAGTGGAACGCCCAAATGCCATGCATAGAGACCCCATGCACTTCACAATGACACCAAATACCTAAATGCTCAATTCTTACCCCACGATCCTTACTTGTACTCCCCAAATCTCTTGACACACACTGCAGAAGGGACTGCAAATCCTTCCCAAGTTGGAGCACTGGTCAGAGAGCGGTGGGCAGTTGTGTTGAGCATCACTGATTTAGTAAGCATAGAAATGTTTTTACCGCTACGGTTATTTCTCTCTTCCCTTTTGGTCTGAGTAAATAGTTTTTATCTCAGCCTATGAGTTTTGTCTTTCTTTGAATCCCTCCCCAACCCATAAAGAGGGGGCTTGGTGACAGAAGGGCTGTGTGTTGCTGAGCTGCTGCCGGGTGACAGCACCGCAGGCCTTGTGGTGCCCAACGTGGGGCTGAAGGCTGGACACCCCAACAGCTGTGAGCAGAGCGTGTTCCAACACAACTGCTCTCAGCGGTACAGCAGCCTCAGAGCTGCTGCTCACAGTGCTCAGCTGTTCCCTCACTCTGACTCTGTTGCCCTGGAGACCCCAGAAAAGCACGGACTGCCCTATCGGGCACTGTGATCATTCAGTGCCCTCAGTGTGCGCACTCCCCATCTGTGCAGATGTCACTGTGTCCCCGGCTGGTCACTGTTGCTGATCCCTGTGGATATGGCAGAGGAAAGCACATAGGACAGAGTGTGGTACCCAAAGCGCATGGTGACAGCTGGCCGGACGTGTTGGGGACAGCATGTGGCATGCCTTGTGGGATATTCCATTGGAGCCATGGGAGCTGTGTTTGGCATCCCATGGGGGACAGTGCAAGGCCACGCGCTGGCAGCCCTTTGTGGTCTGAGTGTGACACTTGAGAGGTAAGAGCTTGTGTGGAGCACAGCAACAGGGACTGTGTGCAGTGCTCTGTGTCTGTCACTGGGAAACCAAAAGTGCCACCAGACATTATGGATATTTATCACATGAGGTGGAGACTTCATGTCTCCATCCTGTGCCCAAAGAGGAAATAAGTTTGCTTCTCCTGAAACTCCCGGTCTCTGCTGCGGTCTCTCTGTCCCAAAGCTGCTCCTGCCTCATGGCACCAATGGCACTGGCCCTCATCCTGGGTGAGTGACAATGGGGACGTGGTGCCACGGGGGTTGGTGGCCCTGTGTGCGACCAGGACCGTGTCCCTTGCAGGTTGGTGGCTGATGACAGCAAGCAGAGCACAGCATCGTGAGTATGGAGATGGGGGGAGAACAGGGAGAGGGGAGGGGAGCATTGTCTGGGGGCCAGCAGAGGGGCAGAGGAAGGTGTGCATGGACAAGGCTGACTGCTGTCCCCTGTCTTAGTGCCCCGACCCTCCCTGTCACTGCACCCCAGCCAGGGGGTGTCCCTGGGGGACAATGTCACCCTGCGCTGCCACCTGCCCCAGCCAGCTTCCCGGGTCCGGCTCTGCCAGGAAGAACGATTCCTCTCCTGCATGTACAAGCACCAGGTACAGAACACGGCAGAGTTCTCCTTTGTTAGCACAAGTAAGGAACATGCGGGGACATATCGGTGCCAGTACCAGGTGTCAGAGGAATGGGGGGCATGGCAGAAGAGTGACCCCGTGGAGCTGGTGCTGACAGGTGAGAGTGTTGGGGACAATGGGTGGCCCTGGTCGATGCCCACAGGGTTATGTCTCATTGCTGACCCCTCTTTGCACACAGATTACAACTCACCCCCACCCAGCATTTCCCTGAGCCGGGAGGGATGCGTGGAGATGGGGAGCAACGTCACCCTGTGTGTGGAGACAAGGACCAATGTCACCATCCAATGTAGGAACAAGGATAATGGGACCTCCCTCCTCCTGCACAAGGATGGTTGCTCAGCCCCTGTCCAGCGCCAGGATCCTGATGGTGCTGGCACGGCCTCCTTCCTCCTCTTTGGAGTGACCCTGGCAGACTCTGGCACCTACAGGTGCTCCTCTCGCAGCAGGAACTTCCCCTTTGTGTCCTCACCCCTTGGGGACAGCGTGACGCTGGAGGTGACTCCCACACCCACACCCCCAGGTAGGTTCAAGCCTCCTTATTTTGTTGCCCCCAGTGTCACCCATGGGTGGCAGAGTCATCACATCCCATCCCTCTGCAGGTGATGCTGGGGATGAAGACACCCAAATACCTGCATCCCACAGTGCTGAGTTGGTGTCCCATGGGAACCTGGTGCTGGCGGTGGTGAGGGGCTGCGCTGCTGCCCTCATCTTTGGCCTCGGCATCTTCTTTGTCATCGATGCCCGCAGGCACTGGATACAGAGATGTGAGGCCTGGTGGGGAAAGTCTTAGATGGTTTTGATGTCCTACAGAACTCCCCAGTTGTCCCCTTCCTCCTCTTCCCTTCTCCTGTAGAATGCACCAGGTGTGCCATTCGATCCACTACAGGTTGCCTATCGATTCTCCCAAGTGTCCCCTGCTCCCCTTCCATCACCTATAAATGCCCCCACATATCCCTCTATTTCCCCTTCCAGCCCTCATACATTACCCCAGTCATCTTGTGCACGGATGTCCATCCCTTACTGATCCCCTAGAAATTTATTCAAGTATCACCTGACTCCCCTGCCATTCCCTCTATGTCCCCACATGCCCTACAAGCATCACTTCCCTTTCACCCTCCATAACCCCAACCTTCTTCCCCTCCTGTATTCACACAGGGGCTGACACAAACATCCCCGAGGCCATGCACTTTCACGTAAGGGAAACCTAAAGGTGAGGGATCCTAAATCCCAACCTGCCCCGTGGACACCCCATCCTCCAATTGCACCCTCCTCCTCATATGGCTTATTTTACACTTATGTGCAGCCCCAGATCCTCACCATGGGGAAGCGCAAATCTGCATTGTGGAGAGCTCCCCAGGCCCCAGATCAAAGTTTTTGGAGGCCCTAGGCATCTCCCAGCCCTAAACAACCCCCTGACAGTGTGAGCAGCCCCAGACCACGTAGTGGGACCCCACAAACCCTCACAAAGGGGGATGTCCCAGTTTTGGACCAATGGGACTCCAAATCAAAGCCCCCCCAGGTCCCAAACACACCAACTACGATCACCACTCACACTTCCCACAGAGCTGTCCCTCCTCACTTCCATACAGAGGAGCTCCGCAGCCATTCTCCACTGTCTCCAAGTGACCCCTGGTGACAGTGAGGGACTGATCTGTGCCAACCAGGAGATGCCGCCTCATGGGGGGACCCACCACTCCACAGCCCCCAGTTACCAATGCTAACGTGAGCGCTGGCAGACCGTACCAAGGCCTCCCTCCAGCGTGTCTCATTTTTGGGATGCACAGTGTGGAAGAGAACCCAATTCAATGTTTTGAGCTCCCTCTCAATGATTCCCAGATCTCACCTCATCTAGCACCATCAAGTCCTTGCCAGATCCCCCAAGTGCTTCCCAATCACACCAAACCCCTAAATGCTCATCTCTAACCACAGCCTCCTTTCCTTGCCATCCGATCCTTCAGCACCCTTTCATAGTATGGGTGGAGATCCCGACAGCTGTGAGCAGAGCGTGTTCCAACACAACTGCTCTCAGCGGTACAGCAGCCTCAGAGCTGCTGCTCACAGCGCTCAGCTGTTCCTTCACTCGGTGCCATCCATCACAGCTCTCAGGGCTGTTCCCTTCACTGCGCTGGCGCTGCTTCTCGCCTCTGAGGGCTGCCCTGCAATTCTGGATGCTTCTGCCCGTTTGTCTGCAGCGTGTGCTCGTGTGACAGCGGCCATGGATGCCATGTGCTCCTTGTGCTCAGCAGTGCCATCACTCTGGCACTGCAGGACCCTCACCGCGGGAACTCCTCACACGGGCACTCTCTGCTCCACAGGAGTGCCAAGTGTTGATGGACATTTTTAAATCCCTCCACCAAACACTGGCTGATCCAACCCCTGCCACAGGACTTGTGTTTAGCCCAGATTCTCAGCCAGGTCATACCACAGAATTCCAGAAGGTGGGGTTGGAAGTGACCTCTGGAGTTCTCCAAATCCAACCTCTCTGCTCAACTTGTTTCCCTGCCATTGGTTGCACAGGAAAGCTTCCAAGTGGGTTTTAATTATCCGCAGTGAAGGAGAACCCACCACCTCCCTGTGCAGCCTGTTCCAGTGCTCTGTCTCCCGCACAGCATAGCAGTTCTTCCTCATGATTTGATGCAACTTCCTGAGCTCCAGTTTGTGCCCGCTGCCCCTCGTCCAGTCACTGCACACCACTCAAGAGAGCCCAACCCAATGGTGCAGAATGGCAGCACGGAGCTCTGGTGTGTCAGCCACTCCTCCCAGCTTTGTGCCACCTGCAAACCTGCTGAGGGTGGACTCCATCCCTTTGTCCAGGTCACTGATGGAGATGTTGAACAGCACCAGATCCAGCACCCACCCCTGGTGAACACCACGAGTCACAGCCACCAAGCGCACCCTGCACTGCTGATGGAGCCCAAAACCATGGACTCAATGAGCTCCACCAACACTTCACAGGGATGACCAAGGGACCGCGGAAATGCTGTGTGTGTATGTGTACTGAAACACAGGATAGGAGATGGTGGTTAATTAGGCTGCATGGGAAACAGTGGGACCTGAGCCTGATGTAAGCTGTATGGAACATGGCGGGGTATTGTCCTGGTTTCAGCTGGGATAAAGCTGATTTGCTTCCTTGTGTCCTGTGAGTTTTGGCTTCAGAAAACCAATGCTGATGGCACAGAGGTGGTTCAGCTGATGCTGAGCAGTGCTGCACAGAGCTGAGAGTGGTTCCGTTTCTCAGCTTCTTGCCTTGTGCTGCCAGCGAGGGGCTGGGGGGCACCAGGAGCTGAGAGGGGACCGAACCAGGACAGCTGACCTGCAGTGCCAAAGGCATCTCCCACACCATATGGCATCGGGTGAGAAATGGAACTCTGAGGAGAGCTGCATGGGGTGAGCGGGTGCAGCTCAGGGATGGGTTGGGAATCAATGAGTAGAGGTGAACAGTTGTGTTTTGCAAATATACTTCATAGATGTACACACAGATGTACTGCTTGTGTAACGCCATGCTTTTGTGTATCTTTGTGTGAGATCATGTCTGTAAACCTGTGTGTGACCACAGCAATGCACAAGTGTGTCCTTAGCAGGTACGCACCACATTGGTGTAACACGTGTGCTCCTTCTCTGCCAAAACATTTCCTTAGAGTTGATCGATGTCTGTGCCACACGTGTGCTCCACTGTGCCTGTGTGTCCATAGCACATCCTATGCCTGCGTGGTGCCACTGCATCCCCAAAGGTCCCTGCTACTGCCCCCAGTGGGGATGGTGGAGGAAAGCACAGTGGGGACGGAGTGTGGTACCTGAAGTGCGTAGGGACAGCCAGCTGGAAGTGTTGGGGACCACATGTGACATCCCATGGGGGACACCCCTTTGGAGCCATGTCCTGTGTTTGGGATTCCATGGGGGGAAAAGTGCAGGACCATGTGCTGGCAGAACTTTGTGTGTGACACCCAAGCCCAGACAAACTGCAAAGGACATACCAGCGGGGACTATTTGCACAGCTCCATGTGTACAACATTTCTGGGGACCCCAACATGCCACTTCCCATTTGGGCTATGATTGCCACATCAGTTGGCAACATCACACCATCCTGTCCAAAAGAGGAACTGGCAGCAGCACAACGCCACTCCCTGTCCCCACTGCAGTCTCACTGTCTCCAAGCTGCTCCTGCCTCATGACTCCAATGGCACTGGCCCTCGTTCTCAGTGTGTGACAATGGGGATGTGATGCCAAGGGGGTTAGAGGCCCTGTATGGAACCAGAACCGTGTCCATTGCAGGTTGGTGGCTGGTGGCAGCGAGCAGAGCACAGCATTGTGAGTATGGAGATGGGGGGAGAATGGGGAGAGAGGGAGGGGAGCATTGTCAGGGTGCCAGCAGAGGTACACAGGGGGGTGTGCAGGGACAAGGCTGACTGCTGTCCCCTGTCCTAGTGCTCCGACCCTCCCTGTCACTGCACCCCAGCCAGGGGGTGTCCCTGGGGGAAAATGTCACCCTGCGCTGCCACCTGCCCCAGCTGGCTGCCTGGGTCCGGCTGTACAAGGAAGGACGTTGGATACACAGCAATTACAAGTACAAGGAGCAGGACACTGCAGACTTCTCCTTCTTGAACACAAATCGGGAGCACGCAGGTAGATATTTTTGTCAGTACCAGGTGTCTTGGTCAGCAGTGGAATCAGAGAAGAGTGATCCTGTGGAGCTGGTGCTGACAGGTGAGGGCACTGGGGACAGCAGATGGTTCTGCTTGCTCCCAACAGGACCGTGTCCCACTGCTGTCCCTTCGCTCATGCAGATCGCAGTTTCCCCCCACCCAGCATTTCCCTGAGCCCTGAGGAATGTGTGGAGATGGGGACCAATGTCACCATCCAGTGCTGGAACAAGGACTATGGGGCCGCCTTCCTCCTGCACAAGGATGGGTGCTCAGCCCCCATCCAACGCCAGGACCTCGATGTGGTGGGCACAGCCACCTTCACCATCTTTGGGGTGACCCCAACTGACAGCGGCACCTACAGGTGCTCCTACCGCCCCTCGGGTCACCCCTTTCTGTCCTCACCCCTTGGCAATAACGTGACTCTGGAGGTGACACCCACACCTGCACCCCCAGGTAAGTCTGAGCACCCCATTTGCGTGCCCTCCCTGCCACGGATGGTTGAGGCTGTGTTGCTGCATCCGGGCTGAATAGGGCTTGTGGCTGGCAGTAGAGACACCCAAACACCCGGACGCCACAGGTGCTGAGGAGCAGTCCCGTGCCAATCTGGTGCTGGCACTGCTGAGGGGCTTTGTGGCTGCACTCGTCGTTGGCCTTGCAGTTTTCTTCATCATCGATGCCCGCAGCCTCTGGATACAGAGAGATGAGAACTGTGGTGAGGAAGCTTTTAAATGTCTACCATCCCCTCCTGATTCCCCCAGTGTTCCGTGCCTGCACTTCTATCCAATATAGTTCCTCCCAGGTGGCCCTTGCCTGCCCCTATAGATTCCCTTCAGGCTCCTTGAGCATGGTTCATGACCTCCCCATAACTCCCACCTTCTCCAGTTGCTGACACAGAAGCCCCCCTGAATGCAGAGGCCGTGCAGTTCCAGGTCAGTGTCTGGGTCAGGGGACACAAATCCCAGCATTCCCCTTGGGGCCTCACCAAACCCTGCTCATAATTTCCCCAAAGGACCACCAACCCCATATGGCTTACCCTAACTTGATAGGTAATCTCTCAAATCCAGCGAATGGGGGACTCAAATTCTGAATGCTGTGGTAGAGCCAGACTCCAAATCTCAGCCTTCACACTCATTGGAGCTCTCCAGGCTCTAAACGTGTCTCAGGCTCCAAAAAGCTCTCACAAACCGATTAAGGGGAACCCTCAAAAGCTGCACATATGGAACCCCAAAGTATAACCCACAGGGATGACAAATCTAATCCCCTGCGATCCCACAATCCCTAAACACTCTCAGACCATTTGAGCACACCCAAACCACAGCAGGACCCCCAAACATCCCCCTTGGGATCCTCAAATAGAAGGACAGCACAACTCCACACCCACCCTCTTGAACACCACTCCCAAATACCAGAAGCATCAATCCCCCTCCAAAGCCTGTTGGAGACCCCATGGTGGCACCCCGCTGCTCCCCTGTGTCTCCAGGTGCCCCCCAGTGACAGTGAGCGTCTGAGCTACACCGAGATTCATGCTGTGACCCCTGGTCCCCCGGCCACCCAGGGCAGCTGCCACCCTTCAGCTCCCCGTTATCCACACCCATGTGGATACTGGGGGACCCCCGCTGATACCCCCACACCCGCGGTGCCTCATTTTTAAGGAGCTCTGAAAGGGACACACCCCAAATTCCCTGCTTGGAGCTCCATGGCATAGTGATCCCACCCTTTCATCCCCAAATCCCGAGATATCTGACATCCCCAAATCCTCACCTATGCACATTATCTCATTCCCAGACCCACCAAATCCCTGAATTCTCCACTCTAACCGCCAAATCTTTCCTGATCCCCCTTAAACCTCATAATATTTCTCTCCTAAGTCTTAGTAAATAGATTTTATCATCACCTGTGTGTTCTGCATTTATATCTTCAACCACCCCCCTCTCCCCCTGGGCTTCTGGATGCTTCTGCCCGTTTGTCTGCAGCGTGTGCTCGTGTGACAGCGGCCATGGATGCCATGTGCTCCTTGTGCTCAGCAGTGCCATCACTCTGGCACTGCAGGACCCTCACCGCGGGAACTCCTCACACGGGCACTCTCTGCTCCACAGAATTACCAGCAAACAACAAAACACATTTGCTGACATTTTCGGTGTGCTTGCTACCTCTCCAACACTTGCCATAACAAGGCTCTTGCCAGAACAACAGAGGCTGCAAAGCACCAGATGCTGTGAGATAACCGCACAGCCTTTGTGTGTCCACCAGTGGCGCTGCTTCACCGCAAGAACATTTCTGGCACAAACACATTTTGGACAAACCTGTTAGTGTAAACTCTTCACAAGTTTCTTCTAAACATTTCTTCACAACCTTGCAATGCTGCAGCTGCCAACCAGCAGACAGAAAGGGATTCCCAGAGAAGCTGCATTTTGTGCTCTCTCCGTTTTGCCAGTTGGAGACCTCAAACATTGGATGAGCACTCCCATCCCCCCTTCTGCTCCAGCACTGCAGGTCCAGCTCCTCAAAATGGACCACAATTGCTTTCCCCCCCACCCCCATCTTTCTCTCTTATGTTCTTTCTCTGCTTCTCTCCATTTTCTCTCCTTTCTTTCTTCTTCTCTCTCTTCCTCATTATCCTCCCTGTCATCTTTTTCTCTTCTGCTGCAGCCTAAATGTGGATTTCTCTGTAACAAGCAAATCAGGCAATAACACCACTGTCCAATTATCCTTTATCCGTATCGCTCCATAATTTTTACTTGGAAGTCCCCTAATTTTATTGCAGGGCAGCTGATTGGTTGCTGCTGGAAAGTTCAATAAATGGTCTTCTGTTGCTCCTCTGAGTCACTGTCTGACTCTGTTGCCCTGGAGACCCCAGGAAAGCACGGACAGCACTCTTGGAGAACTGTGCAGAGAGCCTGGCATCCCCTGGGGGACAGCATGCCAGGGAACAGACTCACAGCCCTTTGGGGTCAGTGTGTGACACCCCAGTGTTGACAGCGTGTGTGGGGCACCTCAAGAGGCTCAGAGTGCAGTGAACACCTGTCCACTTGTCCTAACACAGATGTGCACCACAGATGTGCCAAATCAGGAGCTTACATCACATCATCCTGCACCCCGGTGGAAACTAAAAGCAGCTCTCCGGCCACTTTCTTTCTCGGCTGCAGTCTTGCTGTCCCCAATCTGCTCCTGCCTCATGGCACCAATGGCGCTGGCCCTCATCCTGGGTCAGTCAGTGGATCCCACATCCCAGTTCACACCTTGGGGTGCACAGAAAACATCACGATGGAGACCCACATCCTTCCCATGAGGCCCATAAATGACCCTAGCCCTGGACTCATACCATGACATTTATGTGCACCACCTGTATCCAGCCCATGCAAATGCAAAATCTACAATTTGTGGACCCCTCAGCCCACAATCCTTAGTCCCAGTCTTTGGCTGGTGAGTGCTGACGCAGGGAGCACATGCTAAGGACACACATGAGCAGCAATGTGTCCAGCTGTTGGTGCACACACACAGCATCGCACAGACACACACAGAGGCACAGACTTCAGTGTGTCCCACACGTGTATCTGGACACCTGTTGTGCACGTGGGATGGTGCACACACGTTTAATCCACAGCCACGAGTTCACCCAGGTGAGGTCTGGGGCAGGGGTAATGGGGCAGATTGGGGTTAGGGGTCCCCTGACCCAGACACTGACCTGGAACTGCACGGCCTCGGGGCTTCTGGTGGCACCTGAGTCATAAATAGAAGGGGAGAGGGGGGAGGTGTTACGGGGGTACCAATCAACACCAGTGGGGATTTATAGTGGATTTATGGGGGATCAAAGCCATTTAACCCCTCCCCACCAGAGCTCTCATCTCTCTGTATTCGTCTTCTCTGGGCAGCAAGGAGGAATGAGACTATGAGGATGAGGATGATGACAATCACAGCAGCACAACTCCCAGCCACCGCTGCCACCGGGTTCAAGCTGGGACCCCTATTGTCCCCTGTGGTGTCAAAGTGTTTGAGCTGTCCCTGTACCCAGCCCCTTTCTCAATGGAAGTGGGATGCAGAGACAGGGTCACCCACAGCTGAGAAGTGGAGCATGGAAAGAGTTGCTCAGACCTACCTGGATATGCAGATCTGGCAATCACTTCCAGGGTCACATTATCACCGAGGCATGAGGACAGATGGTAAGAGCCCCCAACGCGGTAGGAGCACCTATAGGTGCCAGAGTCAGCTGGGGTCACTGCAAAAAGGGTGAAGGTGGCTGTGCCCTGATCATTGGGTTTTTGGTGCTGGAGAGGGTCTGAGTGCCCATCCTTGTGCAGGAAGATGGTGCCCCCATACTCCTTGTTGCTGCACTGGATGGTGACATTGGTCCCCGTCTCCACACGTTCCTTGGGGATCAGGGAAATGTTGGCTGGGGGATACTTAGGATCTGAGTGCAGAGAGGAGACAGGGATGGAACACAGCTCTGAGGGAACAGCCCAAGGCCATCTGCTTTCCCCAGTGCCCTCACCTGTCACCACCAGCTCCATGGGTTCACTCTTCTCCGATGTCTCTGGTGGCTCCAGCACCCAGTACTGGCACTGATATCTCACTCCATCTTCTTTCTTTACACTAACCAAGGGGAACTCAGCCATGTCCTGTACCATGTCCATGTGTGCTTGCTTTTTAAGTCCCGAATTCTCTTCCTTGTAGAGCTCAACTCGTGCAGCCGGCTGGGGCAGGTGGCATTGCAGGGTGACATTGTCCCCCAGGGACACCCCCTGGCTGGGGTGCAGCGATAGGGAGGGTCTGGGCACTAGGACAGGGGACAGCAGTCAGCCTTGTCCCTGCACACCTTCCTCTGCCCCTCTCATGTTCCTCTGACCACGCTCCCCTCCCTCTGGCCCCATTCTCCCCCTGTCCCCATACTCACGTTCCTGTGCTCTGCTTCCTGCCACCAGCCACCAACCTGCAAGGAACACGGTCCTGGTCCCACACAGGGCCACCAACCCCCGTGGCACCACGTCCCCATTGTCACTCACCCAGGATGAGGACCAGCACCATTGGTGCCATGAGGCAGGAGCAGCTTGGGGACCATAAGACTGCAGTGGGGTCAGGGAGTGGCCAGAGAGTTACTTTCAGTTTCCCCCAGGGCACAGGATGATGTGATGTCACCTCCTGATGTGGCAATGTGAGCCCTTAGCAGTGGTGACGCTGTGGTGTCTTTTTGTAGTGGGACAAGTGGAGAAGTGTTCACTGCACACTCTGCCTCTTGAGGTGCCCCAGACGCCTGTCAACACTGGGGAGTCACACACTGACCCCAAAGGGCTGTGAGTGTGTGCCCTGGAATGTTGTCCCCCAAGGGATGCCAGACTCTCTGCACAGTTCTCCAAGAGTGCAGTCTGTGCTTTCCTGCGGTCTCCAGGGCAACAGAGTCAGACAGGGACTCAGAGGAGCAACAGAAGAGCATTTATTGAACTTTCCAGCAGCAACCAATCAGCTGCCCTGCAACAAAATTAGGGGACTTCCTAGGAACAATTATTGAGTGATACGGATCAGGGATCCTTGGACAGTGGTGTTATTGCTTGATCTGCTGCTTCCAGGGAAATGTAGGTTCTGGCTGCTGCAGAAGAAGAGTAAAAGATGACAGGGAGGAAAATGAGCAAGAGAGAGAAAAAGAAAGAAAAGAGAGAAAATGGAGAGTAGGACAGAAAGAATGTAAGAGAGAGAGATGGAGAAAAGCAATCATGGTCCGTTTTGAGGAGTTTAAGTGCCGGAGCAGAAGGGGGGATGGGAGTGCTCATCCAATGGCTGAAGTCTCCAACTGGCAAAAAGGAGACAGCACAAAATGCAGCTTCTCTGGGCATCCCTTCCTGTCTGTTGGTTGGCAGCTGCAGCATCGCAAGGTTGTAAAGAAGTGAGTTCACAATGACAACATTTCTCAGAAATGTGTGTGTGCCAGAAATGTTCTTGCGGTGAAGCAGTGCCATTGGTGGACACACACAGGCTGTGCGGTTATCTCACAGCATCTGGTGCTTTGCAGCCTCTGTTGTTCTGGCAAGAGCCTTGTTATGGCAAGTGTTGGAGAGGTAGCAAGCACACCGAAAATGTCAGCAAATGCGTTTTGTTGTTTGATGGTAATTCTGTGGAGCAGAGAGTGCCCGTGTGAGGAGTTCCCGCGGTGAGGGTCCTGCAGTGCCAGAGTGATGGCACTGCTGAGCACAAGGAGCACATGGCATCCATGGCCGCTGTCACACGAGCACTCGCTGCAGACAAACGGGCAGAAGCATCCAGAATTGCAGGGCAGCCCTCAGAGTAATAACATTTTTATGCTTACAGAATTAGTGGTGCTCAACACAGCTGCCCACCACTCTTTGACCAATGCTCCGACTTCGAAAGGATTTGCAGTCCCAGTGTGTGTTCACAGATCTGAGGAGTAGAAGGTAGGCTTTGGGGTTTAGAATTGAGCATTTAGAGTTGAGGATTTGGTGTCATCGTGAGGGGCGTGGAGTACACTGGTAAGGATTTGGGGATGTTAGGCTGGGGGTATTTGGGATTCTGGTGGCTAAGACTGGTTAACAGTGGGGCTGGGCTTGGGAGTCTGGAATTGCTTAGTTTTGGGAATTTAAGCATGTGTTTGGGGTGTCTCACTATGGATTGAGGGTGCCTGATAAGAGTTCTGATAAGTGTTTAGGGCTAAGAGATATGGGGAGGCTTAAATTTGAGGACTCCGTAGGTGAGATACTGGCATTCCTATGCATGGCATTTGGGGGTTTCTCTATGGCTTGGAGTGCCATTGGGACCTGGGGCTGTTCAGTAAGTTTGGTGATTCTCTGGGACTTTTAGCTCACTGCGGACTACATGGGTGGTATTTGCTCAGATCTGGGGGTGCCTATAGTGTCTGGGTTTGTATAGGGCTGGAAGAAGACCGGAGAGGCTGGTGGATTACATCTAGAGTTCCTGCAATATAGAATTTGGTTTTCCCATGGGCTGGATTTGGGGATGCACATGGGACAAAGAAAGCCGTATGAGGCTGAGAGTCTCTCGGGGTCCATAGGGACAGGATTTGGAGTTCAGAGTGGGGTTTGGAGGAGTTCCCAGGGGGCAAGTTCAGTTTATGGATTCGATGTCTCAGACATTGTCCTGGAAGTGAATGGCTTCAGACATCCTGGATGAGGGGGCATCCGTATCAAAATGGGGAGGGGAGAGGGATGGGGGTTATGGAGGGTGCCAAAGAATACAGGGGGGATCAGTAGTGCATGGAAGTGGAGGGAGGGGAAAGTTAAGGGGATTGATCCACCTATAGGGGATGGAAGATGAGGAAGGACACAGCTGGAGGGAGGTATAGGTATTGAAAGGTATGGGAGGGAGATTGGGGGGTATATGAACTGTGCAAGAGGAAACAGAGCATACTTGGGTGCGATCTAAAGCTGCTCTTTCGAGTGCCAAAGTGATTCAGTTGTCTTCCCCGCCAGGGCTGTCATCTCTTCGTATCCAGAGGCTGCAGGCATCGAGGACAAAGTAGAGGCCAAGGCCAAAGACGAGGGCAGCAGCGCAGCCCCTCGCCACTGCCATCACCAGGTTCCCATGGGACCTCCTCTCATCACCTGTGGGGTCCAGCAGTGTGCATGTCCCCATCCCCGGACATCACCTCCATGGGGATGGGATGCAGAGATTCTGCCAGAAAGGAGTGGCACCAGGGACACCGACATGGGGGCTCAGACCTACCTGGGAGTGCAAGTGCGCGTGTCACCTCCAGTGTCACGCTGTCCCCAAGGGGTGAGGAAAGAAGGTAGAAGCCTCCAAAGCGGTAGGAGCACCTATAGGTGCCAGAGTCAGCTTGTGTCACCCCAAAGAGGGTGAAGGTGGCCGTGCCCCCACCACTGGGGTCCTGGAGCTGGATAGGGGCTGAGTGCCCATCCTTGTGCAGGAAGATGGTGCCCCTGTTCTCCTGGTTGCTGCACCAGATGGTGACATTGGTCCCTGTTCCCACTTTACTCCCAGAGCTCATGGAAATACTGGGTGGGGGCAATTTGGGATCTGTGTTCAAAGGGGAGACAGCAATGGGACGTGGCCCTGTTGGGTCAGCTCAGGGCCAATCACTGTCCCCAGTGTCCTCACCTGTCACCACCAGCTCCACGGCGTCACTCTTCTCCGATGTCCCTGGTGGCTCCAAAACACGGTACCGGCAATGATATTTCACTGCATCTTTCCTCTCTACACTAACCAAGAGGAATTCAGTCGTGTCCTGTACCATGTCCATGTCTGCCTGCTTTACATACCACCAGTATCCTTCCGTGTAGAGCTCAACTTGTGCAGCTGACTGGGGCAGGTGGCAGCGCAGGGTGACATTGTCCCCCAGGGACACCCCCTGGCTGGGGTGCAGTGACAGGGAGGGTTGGGGCACTAGGACAGTGGACAGCAGTCAGCCTTGTCCATGCACACCCTCCTCTGCCCCTCTGATGGCCCCCTGACCACGCTCCCCTCCCTCTCTCCCCATTCTCCTCTTATCCCCATACTCACACAGCTGTGCCCTGCTTCCTGCCACCAGCCACCAACCTGCAAGGGACAAAGTCCTGGTCCCACACTGGGCCACCAACCCCTGTGGCACCACGTCCCCATTGTCACTCACCCAGGATGAGGACCAGCACCATTGGTGCCATGAGGCAGGAGCAGCTTGGAGACGGCAGTGGGGACAGGGGTTGGCGTTGAGCTGCTGTCAGTTCCCCTTTTAGGACAGGATGTTTTGGTGTCACCACCTGACGTGGAAATCACTGCCAAAACGGGAAGTGGCGCTGTGGGGTCCCCAGCAGTGTGGCTCACATGGAGCTGTGCAAATAGTCCTCCTTTTTTTGTCCTTTGCAGTTTGTCATCGCTTGGTTGTTACACACCATCCTCAGTGCTCTGCCAGCACGTGGCCCTGCACGTTGTCCCCCTGGGATGCCAAACACAGCACAAGTGGCTCCAATGGTGTGTCCCACATGGGATGTTACACAAGTTCCCCAACACATCCAGTCAGCTGTCACCACACACCTTGGGCACCACAGTCTGTCCCCACTCTACTTTCCTCTGCCATCCCCACTGGGGACAGCAGCAGCGACCTTTGGGGACACAGTGACACCCACACAGACATTTGTCACATGCTAAGGACACACAGGTGTGCATTATTTTGTACGTGGATCAGTGTACACACATGATGTCACGCACACACAGAGGCAGAGCACTGAGCATGGAGTACACGTGTACAGCTGCTGTGCCTGTGTGACTGTGCCACACATGTCGGATACATGAGCAGAAGCAGAGGCACATATGTGGAGGCTCACATACGGGTGTGCACATGTGTGGTCAGATACGTGGATCCTGCTGGCCTTGGGGTGGCTGGGGACAGATCTGAGGTCCCACAGGACTGGTGGCTCGATTTTGGCTTGGATTGCAAAGAGTTTTGGTTTCCAGAGGAATGGTGGGTGTATTTTGGGGCAGGACTGGAAGGTTGGAGGGACCCCTCAGGAATGAGGAGTTCCTTTGGGGACAAGGAGATGAACTCCAGTCCCACAGGGCTGGTTATGGGTTGGTGCTCAGAACTGTGAGCAGTGGAAATAAGCAGCTGTGTGCAGGGATTGGGGAACAGGGCTCCAAAGTGCTGAGAAAATCATCCGTAAACACAGGAGCTGTGAATTTTCAGCTGGAATGCACAGCGCTGCAGCCAGGCATTCAGCTCAGAACTGTGGCCGTGTGTCTCTCCCAGACTCCATGAGCCCCCTGTGAGCAGAGAGAAACAGCCATGGCTCCACATCTGCCTCATCCATGGCACGGCCCTTTGGGGTACGGACATCTGTGACAAACTATTGCCAAGGACGGAGCACAGGAGGAGGGAAATGCCCTCAGAACTCCCTGACAGACACCTGAGAGCTCACTAAGAACGGCAGCTGCTTTCACTGAACCAGACTGATGCGTTTGTTTCACAAAAACAAGGACAAGCTCTCACACTTTTTATGGATTTGTTTCTCTCTTTTTTAGTTTGAATGAACAATATCAAAAAGTACAGTTAGTAAGAGTTGAACTACACCATATACTTCATGAGGGCTATTCTGAAAGTAAAACCTGCAGGTTTATTACTTTGGCCCATGACATCGGATGGGAATGTCAGTGGGACAGCAGCGGAGGTGGAACCTTCCCACCAGTGTCCCATCCCCTTTTGTTGCCACGTGACAGACGGCAGCAGAGGGGACACATTGGCACAACTGCATCTGACACGGATATGGGACAGAGCTGAATTCCCCCATGCAGAAATAATGGCCCCACTGACATTCATCGACGCTTGTGAGCTCTGATGGAGACCAAGTGGCGGATGTGAGCACAGTGAGGCGGTGCGTTTCAGCAGTGCTGACAGTGACAGCTGTGTGAGAACACTCCTTGAATTGCACTCGTGGGCTCGTGCACGCCTGTTGTTACACACCACTGCAGTGTTATGGGGCCTTTTGTGGTGACTTGGGACCAAGCCAGGGATCCCTCAAGGCTGCTGGTGGAGTTTGGTGCAGAGCTGTGGGGGTCCTACAAGAGTGTTGGATGAAGTTTGGGTGTGTATGGGGAGGCTTTGGAGGTGTCCAGGGGTGTAAAGGAATCCAGGTGATAAGGACGGATTGTGATGGTAGTGATGACTGTTCAGGGATGAAGTGGGATTAGAGACGATTTGGTGCACACTGGTGGGGATTTGGGGGACGTTAAATTTGGGGAGATTTGTGGGACTGCGGGAGCAGAGGGCATCAATGAGACCCAAGTGGGGAACTTGGTGTCTGTTTCCATTCTTGCACTCCAAAAAGGAGGCAACCCACGTGGGGGACATCAGTGGGGTCTCCCAGACCCCACCTCAGCATAGATAACAGGGGGCTGGGGGACCGTGCTGGCCCCAGGGCGGCAGAAGCTGGGGGTCACAGTTTGCAGCTCAATGTAGGTCAGCCCCTCGTTGTCTTCTGGTGGCACCTGCAGACACATGGAAACGGTGGGGTGATACCATGGGGTTCCCCAGAGTGCTTGTGGGGGAACCAATGGTCTCAGTATGTAGGGTAATAGCCAAGAGAGTGCGCTTGTGGTTCTGGGCTGCCTGAGATTCGGGGTCTGCATGGGTCAGACTCTGAGGGATGCTACAAGTGTTTTTAGGGCTTCCCACTACTTGGCTTGAGGGTGCCCATGGGTTCTGGGGGATGGTTAACGTTTTAGGGGTGTGCAGAGGCTTTGTTGTGGAGTTTCTATGGGTATGACGTAGGTGTTTGTGGTTGCCCATGGGGTATTCAGTGGACATTTAGGGTTTGGAGATCTGACAGTTGGCAGAGATTGTCAGCGCCGTGGGTCAGACACTAAGGGTCCGAATGAGTGGTGTTTTGGGTTCATGTTCTGTGATGTTCATGGAGTTTGTGTTGAGCTTGGGGTGTGGATGTCCTCAGGGAATATGGGGGCTGAGATGAAGGATGTGGGGACTCTCCACAGTGTGGATTTGGGTTGTGCATGGGTTGGGTTTGGGGAGTGCAGATAAAGTTATGGTAAGCCATACAGTACTGGAGGTCCTCTGGGTTCACCATGGGTTTTGGGTTCCTCTTATGGTCTGCTGGGAGGGGGAGAGCTTAGGGAGCAGTTTGGAATTTAAGGTCATCACACACAGACTCTTACCTGGAGCTCCTTGGCCTTGGAACTCTTGAGGGGTTCACCTGCATCAAAAAGAGGAAAGGGGGAGGGTCGCGGTTATGGAGGAACTCAGAGGGATCCCAGAAGGACATGTAGGGGGATTTATACAGGATGGTCAGGGAAATGGGAACTCCAGGGTATGGACTGGGGTTGCAGTGTGCAGCAGTGAGTGCTTGCGGCATCTCTGGGAGATGAAACCATTTAACCCCTTCCTCACCAGAGCTGGCAGTTCTCTGTATCCGGCGTCTGCAGGCAAGCAGGAGGAAGAAGGTGATGAGGATGAGGCCGAAGGTGAGGGCAGTGGCACAGCCCCCTGCCACTGCCACAACCAGGCTCCCACGGGATTCCCCATTGGCACCTGTGCAGTCCGGGTGTTTGGGTGATGCCATCCCCAGAAGCCACCACCCTGGGGACAGGATGAGGTGACACTGCCACCCATGGGTGATACGAGGGACATAGACATGGGAGACTCAGACCTACCTGGACGTGTAGGTGGGGATGTCACCTCAAGTGTCACGCTGTCCCCGAGGGGTGAGGACACAAAGGGGTGACCCCAGGGGCGGTAGGAGCAGCTGTAGGTGCCGGTGTCAGCTGGGGACACCCCAAAGAGGGTGAAGGTGGCCATTCCTCCACCACTGGGGTCCTGGCGCTGGACAGGGGCTGAGTGCCCACCCTTGTGCAGGAGGAAGGAGGATCCATAATCCCAGTTCCAGCACTGGATGGTGACATTGGACCCCCTCCCCACGTGGATACTGATATTGATGGCTGTCATCACGTGTCCCTCAAAGCTCAGAGAAATGCCAGGTGGGGGGTACCTGCGATCTGTGTGCAGGGAGGGCAGAGAGGTGGGACACCACCCTGTGGGTACAGCCCAAGGCCCACCATTATTCCCAGTGCCCTCACCTGTCAGAACCAGCTCCACGGGATCGCTCTTTTCTGATGTCCCCAGTGGCTCAGACACATGGTACTGGCACCGATACGCCCCTGCATGCTCCCAACTCGTGCTAACAAAGGAGAACTCGACCGCATCCTGCTCCTTGTCCTGGTACTTGTTGTGTGTCCTACCTCCATCCTGGTACAGCCAGACCCAGGCAGCCAGCCGGCTCAGGTGGCAGCGCAGGGTGACATTGTCCCCCAGGGACACCCCCTGGCTGGGGTGCAGTGACAGGGAGGGTCTGGGCACTAGGACAGGGGACAGCAGTCAGCCTTGTCCCTGCACACCCTCCTGTGTACCTCTGATGGCACCCTGAACACACTCCCCTCCCACTCTCCCCATTCTTCCTCTGTCCCCATACTCACACTGCTGTGCCCTGTTCATTGCCAACAGCCACCAACCTGCAAGGGACACGGTCCTGGTCCCACACAGGGCCACCAACCCCCGTGGCACCACATCCCCATTGTCACTCACCCAGGATGAGGGCCAGTGCCATTGGTGCCATGAGGCAGGAGCAGCTTGGGGACAGCGAGACTGCAGTGGGGACGGGGAGTGGCTGGAGATCCACTCTCACTTCCCCTTGGAGACACAATGGCATGATGTCACCTCCTCATCTGACAATTCTCTTCCCCATGTGGTGGCACCATGGGGCCCAGCATGGGCTGGCACACGTGGACTGGTTCATACAACTGTTTTTGTGGTGCCCCACACAAGCTGCCACCTGTCAGCTGTCACACACTGTGCCCAAAAGGCTGCCAGTGCGTGGCCTTGCTGGCTGTCCCCTGTGAGATGCCAACTGCAGGACACATGGCTGCAATGGGGTGTCACACATGGGATGTTACACGCATTCCACAACATGTGCAGCCTGCACTTAACCCACTGTCCCCACTTCACTTTCCTCTGCCATCCCCACTGGGGACAGCATCTGCCATCTTTGGGGACATGGTGACACCCACTCCAATATGGACGCATGCTGATACTGACATGTGCACTGGGGAACACGTGGTCCCACCACCCAATTCCTCTCCATGCTGCACCGGGAGGAGCTGAGCACAGAGTCCCCCATGGAGGCTCAGAAGCCACCACCTTGCACCTCACATCTGGAAGGGCAGACGAACAAACAGGTTCAGATGGGGGAAAATCACAATGATCATCTCCAAGAAAACAAAATATGTCTCTGTTTTCAAGTAGGAGTCAAACAGTTTTCCCACCCAGTGCACCGCTTCTACCTCTCAATGAACTTCCAAATCTCAAAGCACAGCTCTGAATGCTACAGTGCCTTTCCAGACCTCAGAACCTCATAACTACCTCTGGAGTCACATCTCGATGTGGCCCCAGTCCCAGAAGTACCCCAGATTTATGGGCTGGAGGAGCAGCAGCCACCAGGACAAGCAGAACAACTCACAGGTGAGAGGAGGGAGAGTGGTTCACCCAATTCCATGGATGCTCTTTGCTTTCCCTTGAGAGGCCAACCCCGAGCTGGGAGATGCCTTTCTTTTTTCTTTTGAAGCTCTGGAAAAGAGGAGAGAGGAAAGATCACAGGCTGTTGGGATATTCCCAGCAAGCCACTCTGCGCAGTACTTTTCCTTCAACCCAGAATACAAAGTTCTTTGTTGCCTGCACTCCTTTGGTGCTTGCAAAGTACAGTCAGCCACCCACAGTCTTTAGTGCAGAGATCTCCTGGCTTTGGTTTGAAATTTGAGGAGAGGACACAGCCTACCCTCAGGACAACCATTATCCCACCTACAGTGACTAAAGTCACTCCATCGCTGGAGCTTGAGATATAAAATGGTCTTTTTGACCCAACCTCTACTCAGACCATCTGCTGTTTCCTGGGGATTTTTTTCCTAGATGGCCGTTTTCTCAGCCCACAGGACTTCCCCTTTTCTATTTTTAAGCTTCCTCCTCCATTCTGTGCACCACACAGACCACACTGTGTGGCACAAACCCTCCTTCCCTCTCTTCCCTCCTCTTTCCCATGCTCCAAAACAGAAATAATTTCAGAAAACAATCCCCAAAATGCACTTGTCAATTCAAGAACCCCCCAGATATATTTTCCACCCGTTTAGGTCTACCAGGGGGATAATGAAGATGGGAAGAAGAGTCAGGAGTACCGAAAGAAGGCAGTGCTGAAGAGAGGAAGGCAGAAAGGAATGAATACTACACTGCTCTTTCTAAACTGCACTGAAATTCCACATATCCCCTTTGGGCTTTTAACCCTTCATCTCTTCCAACATCTCTTTCTTCTCATTCAATATCATGCAGAAATTGGGAGCTAAGGAGGGAATCCTCCAAAGTGACGGTGACTCAGGTTCGTCACGGAGGAGGAGAAAAACAAGACGCAGTGAGAGGGACAAGAATCAGATTGATCACTGCTCTGATTCCAAGGTCTGTTTTGAGGAGTGAAAGTGTTGGCCCTCAGCGCTGGAGAAGGGATGGGCGTGAGACTCATCTGGAGGTGGCAGTCCTGAATTGGCAAAGAGCAACGATGACCACCATGAAGATGATGAAGATGACTCCCAGGCTCCCCTCAGACATCCCTTGTGCCTGCTGGGTTAGCAGTTCACCTTCCCAAGGTCAAAAACAAGGGAGTTCACAACAACAGCTTGGCCAAAAACGGATGTGTAGCCAAACTCTCTCATGAAAACGATAGAGCGGTGTGTCAGCAAAGCACTGCCAGAGTTTGGGCATACCAAGCACAGCACAGAAAGTCAAGAATGTGCTTTCTGTTAGTCCTTTCCAGCATCCCTTCCTTCTGTCCTATCGACTGCAGCACTCAGCTCAGCGCCATCAGCAAAGTGCTGAGCCTGCACCCCATGCCATCATCTCTGTCAGTGAGAGAGGTGGTGAAGAGCAGCGCTCCCAGGAGGGACCTCTGGGGGTCACGACTTAACACTACCTCCACTGGACATGGAGCCGTTGAGCACAGCCCTCTGGCTGCGACTTCCCAACAAATTCCTTCTCTCCAGGACAGCCCAATCCTCACATCCATCTCTCTCCCATTTTGAGATGAGGGTGTGGTGTGAGATCTTGTCAAGGACACTGTGGAAGCCCGGGTAGATGACATCAGTTGCCTTTGGATGACATCAATTACCCTCAAATGCTCATCTCTAACATCTCTTCCTTAACCACCATACATTCATTATAACTGGTTGAGAATCCCAAAGCCAACCAATCCACCCCAAAATCCAGCCACCGTTTATGAAGGACAACACATTTTTCTGATTTATGTCAATAACCCCACCACATCTGCTGTGGGATGCCACAATCTGTACCAATCCAACACAACAGACCACGGGTGTTCCTCGATGTACATCTTAGTCCATAGCATCTGACAAATGCCTGTGTGGGTGTCACTGTGTTCCCAAAGGTCCCTGCTGCTGTCCCCAGTGGGGATGGTGGAGGAATGCACAGTGGGGACAGAGTGTGGTGCCCAAAATATGCGGTGACAGCTACCTGGATGTGTTGGGGATCACATGAGATATTCCGTGTGGGACACCCCATTGGAGCCACGTGTGCTGTGTTTGGCACCCCATGTTGGGCACAGTGGCAGGCCATGTTCAGGAAGTGCTTTGTGGACAGTTTGTGAGAGCTGACAGGTGACAGCCTGTGTGGGGCGCTGTAAAGGAGATGTGTGCACTGTCATCTGCGTGCCAGAATTGTCATATAGGGAGGTGACATCATGGCAGTTCTATCCCAAAATGAGAACTGACAGCAGCTCTCCGGCCACTTCCTTTCCCCACTGCAGTCTCGCTGTCCCCAAGCTGCTCCTGCCTCATGGCACCAATGGCACTGGCCCTCATCCTGGGTGAGTGACAATGCGGACGTGGTGCCACGGCGTTTGGTGGCCCTGTGTGGAACCAGAACCGTGTTCCTTGCAGGTTGGTGGCTGGTGGCAGTGAGCAGGGCACAGCAGGTTGAGTATGGGGACAGGGGGAGAATGGGGAGAGAGGGAGGGGAGTGTGGTCAGGGGGCCATCAGAGGGGCATAGGAGGGTGTGCAGGGACAAGGCTGACTGCTGTCCCCTGTCCTAGTGCCCAGACCCTCCTTGTCGCTGCACCCCAGCCAGGGGGGTCCCTGGGGGACACTGTCACCCTGTGGTGACATCTGCCCTGTCTGGCTGCACAGGTTGAGCTCTACAAGGAAGGCCGTTGGGGACTTGAAAAGCAGGAGGACATAGACATGGTACAGGACATGGCTGAGTTCCCCTTGGTTAGTGTAAAGAAGGAAGATGCAGTGAAACATCTGTGTCAGTACTGGTTGTTGGAGCCACCAGGGGCATCGGAGTAGAGCGATGCCGTGGAGCTGGTGGTGACAGGTGAGGACACTAGGGAAAGCAGATGGCCCTGGGCTGTCCCCACGGGGCTGTGTTCTATTGCTGTTACTTCTGTGCACTCAGATCACAGTTATCCCCCACCTGGCATTTCCCTGAGTCCCATGGAGTGTGTGGAAATGTGGGCTAATGTCACCATCCAGTGCTGCAACCATGAATATGGGGTACGATCTGCCTGCACAAGGATGAGCTCAGCCCCTGTCCAGCACAAGGACCAGAATCGTGGGGGCACAGCCACATTCACTCTTTTTGCAGTTACACCAGCTGACATGGGCAACTATAGGTGTCCCTATCTTGTAACCACCTCCTAGCTCCTGTCCTCTCCCCCTGGGGCCAACATGTCACTGGAGGTGACACCAGCACCTGCAGCCCCAGGTAGTTCTGGGCCTCCCATTTCGGTGTCTCTGGTGCCACCCGTTGCTGGCAGAGTCTCTGCATCCCATCCTCGTGGAGGTGATGTCCGGGGATGAGGACATGCACACTGCTGGACCCCACAGGTGATGAGAGGAGGTCCCATGGGAACCTGGTGGTGGCAGTGGTGAGGGGCTGCGCTGCTGCCCTCGTCTTTGGCCTGGGCCTCTACTTTGTCCTCGATGTCCGCCACCTCTGGATACAAAGAGATGACAGCCCTGGTTGGGGAAGACAGCTGAATCACTTCGACACTCGAAAGAGCAGCTTTAGATCACACCCAAGTATGCTCTGTTTCCTCTTGCATAGTTCACATACACCTCAATCTCCCTCCCATACCTTTCAATCCCTATACCTCCCTCCAGCTGTGTCCTTCCTCATCTTCCATCCCCTATAGGTGGATCAATCCCCTTAACTTTCCCCTGCCTTCACTTCCATGCACTACTGACCCCCTCGTGCTCTTTGGTGACTTCAATAACCCCCATCCCTCTCCCCTCCACATTTTGATACAGATGCCCCTCCCCCAGGAAGGCTGAGTCCATTCACTTCCAGGACAATATCTGATCAGGGAATCCCTAAGCACAACCTGCCCCCTGGAGATCCCCCAACCCCACTCTGAACTCGAAATCCTGTCCCTATGGACCCCAAGAGACTCCCAGCCTCATACATCTTACTCTGTCTTTATGTTCATCCCCAAATCCAGCCCATGGGAAACCCAAAATCTACAGTCCAGATGTAATCCTCCAGCCCCACTGGTGCTCATCCAGCCCTAAAATCTCCCAGACCCTATAGGCAACCCCAGATCTGAGCAAATAGCACCCAAGTAGTCTGCAGCACGCTCTAAGTCTCAGGGAATCACCAAACTTCCTGGAAAGGCCCCCAGATCCCATGGGCATCCCAAGCAATAGTGGAACGCCCAAATGCCATGCATAGAGACCCCATGCACTTCACAATGACACCAAATACCTAAATGCTCAATTCTTACCCCACGATCCTTACTTGTACTCCTCAAATCTCTTGACACACACTGCAGAAGGGACTGCAAATCCTTCCCAAGTTGGAGCACTGGTCAGAGAGCGGTGGGCAGTTGTGTTGAGCATCACTGAGTTAGTAAGCATAGAAATGTTTTTACCGCTACGGTTATTTCTCTCTTCCCTTTTGGTCTGAGTAAATAGTTTTTATCTCAGCCTATGAGTTTTGTCTTTCTTTGAATCCCTCCCCAACCCATAAAGAGGGGGCTTGGTGACAGAAGGGCTGTGTGTTGCTGAGCTGCTGCCGGGTGACAGCACCGCAGGCCTTGTGGTGCCCAACGTGGGGCTGAAGGCTGGACACCCCAACAGCTGTGAGCAGAGCGTGTTCCAACACAACTGCTCTCAGCGGTACAGCAGCCTCAGAGCTGCTGCTCACAGTGCTCAGCTGTTCCCTCACTCTGACTCTGTTGCCCTGGAGACCCCAGAAAAGCACGGACTGCCCTATCGGGCACTGTGATCATTCAGTGCCCTCAGTGTGCGCACTCCCCATCTGTGCAGATGTCACTGTGTCCCCAGGTGGTCACTGCTGCTGATCCATGGTGACAGCTGGCCGGACGTGTTGGGGACAGCATGTGGCACGCCTTGTGGGATATTCCATTGGAGCCATGGGAGCTGTGTTTGGCATCCCATGGGGGACAGTGCAAGGCCACGCGCTGGCAGCCCTTTGTGGTCTGAGTGTGACACTTGAGAGGTAAGAGCTTGTGTGGAGCACAGCAACAGGGACTGTGTGCAGTGCTCTGTGTCTGTCACTGGGAAACCAAAAGTGCCACCAGACATTATGGATATTTATCACATGAGGTGGAGACTTCATGTCTCCATCCTGTGCCCAAAGAGGAAATAAGTTTGCTTCTCCTGAAACTCCCGGTCTCTGCTGCAGTCTCTCTGTCCCAAAGCTGCTCCTGCCTCATGGCACCAATGGCACTGGCCGTCATCCTGGGTGAGTGACAATGGGGACGTGGTGCCATGGGGGTTGGTGGCCCTGTGTGCGACCAGGACCGTGTCCCTTGCAGGTTGGTGGCTGATGATGACAGCGAGCAGGGCACAGCATCGTGAGTATGGAGATGGGGGGAGAACAGGGAGAGGGGAGGGGAGCATTGTCTGGGGGCCAGCAGAGGGGCAGAGGAGGGTGTGCATGGACAAGGCTGACTGCTGTCCCCTGTCCTAGTGCCCCGACCCTCCCTGTCGCTGCACCCCAGCCAGGGGGTGTCCCTGGGGGACAATGTCACCCTGCGCTGCCACCTGCCCCAGCCAGCTTCCCGGGTCCGGCTCTGCCAGGAAGAACGATTCCTCTCCTGCATGTACAAGCACCAGGTACAGAACACGGCAGAGTTCTCCTTTGTTAGCACAAGTAAGGAACATGCGGGGACATATCGGTGCCAGTACCAGGTGTCAGAGGAATGGGGGGCATGGCAGAAGAGTGACCCCGTGGAGCTGGTGCTGACAGGTGAGAGTGTTGGGGACAATGGGTGGCCCTGGTCGATGCCCACAGGGTTATGTCTCATTGCTGTCCCTTCTTTGCACACAGATTACAACTCACCCCCACCCAGCATTTCCCTGAGCCGGGAGGGATGCGTGGAGATGGGGAGCAACGTCACCCTGTGTGTGGAGACAAGGACCAATGTCACCATCCAATGTAGGAGCAAGGATAACGGGACCTCCCTCCTCCTGCACAAGGATGGGTGCTCAGCCCCTGTCCAGCGCCAGGATCCTGATGGTGCTGGCACGGCCTCCTTCCTCCTCTTTGGAGTGACCCTGGCAGACTCTGGCACCTACAGGTGCTCCTCTCACAGCAGGAACTTCCCCTTTGTGTCCTCACCCCTTGGGGACAGCGTGACGCTGGAGGTGACTCCCACACCCACACCCCCAGGTAGGTTCAAGCCTCCTTATTTTGTTGCCCCCAGTGTCACCCATGGGTGGCAGAGTCATCACATCCCATCCCTCTGCAGGTGATGCTGGGGATGAAGACACCCAAATACCTGCATCCCACAGTGCTGAGTTGGTGTCCCATGGGAACCTGGTGCTGGCGGTGGTGAGGGGCTGCGCAGCTGCCCTCTTCTTTGGCCTCGGCATCTTCTTTGTCATTGATGCCCGCTGGCACTGGATACAGAGATGTGAGGCCTGGTGGGGAAAGTCTTAGATGGTTTTGATGTCCTACAGAACTCCCCAGTTGTCCCCTTCCTCCTCTTCCCTTCTCCTGTAGAATGGACCAGGTGTGCCATTCGATCCACTATAGGTTGCCTATCGATTCTCCCAAGTGTCCCCTGCTCCCCTTCCATCACCTATAAATCCCCCCACATATCCCTCTATTTCCCCTTCCAGCCCTCATACATTACCCCAGTCATCTTGTGCACAGATGTCCATCCCTTACTGATCCCCTAGAAATTCATTCAAGTATCACCTGACTCCCCTGCCATTCCCTCTATGTCCCCACATTCCCTACAAGCATCACTTCCCTTTCACCCTCCATGACCCCAACCCTCTTCCCCTCCTGTATTCACACAGGGGCTGGCACAAACATCCCCGAGGCCATGCACTTTCACGTAAGGGAAACCTAAAGGTGAGGGATCCTAAATCCCAACCTGCCCCGTGGACACCCCATCCTCCAATTGCACCCTCCTCCTCATACAGCTTACTCTACACTAATGCGCAGCCCCAGATCCTCACCATGGGGAAGCCCAAATCTGCATTGTGGAGAGCTCCCCAGGCCCCAGATCAAAGTTTTTTTGGAGGACTTTTTTTTGGAGACCCTAGGCATCTCCCAGCCCTAATCAACCCCCTGATAATGTGAGCAGCCCCAAACTATGTAGTGGGACCCCAAAAACCCTCACAAAGGATCTCCCTTTTTGAGAGTTTTGGACCAATGACAACCCAAATCAAAGCCCCCCCAGGTCCCAAACACACCAACTACGATCACCACTCACACTTAGCACAGAGCTGTCCCTCCTCACTTCCATACAGAGGAGCTCCGCAGCCATTCTCCACTGTCTCCAAGTGACCCCTGGTGACAGTGAGGGACTGATCTGTGCCAACCAGGAGATGCCGCCTCATGGGGGGACCCACCACTCCACAGCCCCCAGTTACCAATGCTAACGTGAGCGCTGGCAGACCCTACCAAGGCCTCCCTCCAGCGTGTCTCATTTTTGGGATGCACAGTGTGGCAGAGAACCCAATTCAATGTTTTGAGCTCCCTCTCAATGATTCCCAGATCTCACCTCATCTAGCACCCTCAAGTCCTTGCCAGATCCCCCAAGTGCTTCCCAATCACACCAAACCCCTAAATGCTCATCTCTAACCACAGCATCCTTTCCTTGCCATCCAATCCTTCAGCACCCTTTCATAGTATGGGTGGAGATCCCGACAGCTGTGAGCAGAGCGTGTTCCAACACAACTGCTCTCAGCGGTGCAGCAGCCTCAGAGCTGCTGCTCACAGCGCTCAGCTGTTCCTTCACTCGGTGCCATCCATCACAGCTCTCAGGGCTGTTCCCTTCACTGCGCTGGCGCTGCTTCTCGCCTCTGAGGGCTGCCCTGCAATTCTGGATGCTTCTGCCCGTTTGTCTGCAGCGTGTGCTCGTGTGACAGCGGCCATGGATGCCATGTGCTCCTTGTGCTCAGCAGTGCCATCACTCTGGCACTGCAGGACCCTCACCGCGGGAACTCCTCACACGGGCACTCTCTGCTCCACAGGAGTGCCAAGTGTTGATGGACATTTTTAAATCCCTCCATCAAACACTGGCTGATCCAACCCCTGCCACAGGCCCTGTGGTTAGCCCAGATTCTCAGCCAGGTCATAGCACTGAATCCCACAGGCATGGGGTTGGAAGTGACCTCTGGAGTTCACCAAATCCAACCTCTCTGCTCAACTTGTTTCCCTGCTGTTGGTTGCACAGGAAAGCATCCGGGTGGGTTTTAATTATCTGCAGTGAAGGAGAACCCACCACCTCTCTGTGCAGCCTGTTTCAGTGCTCTGTCTCCCGCACAGCATAGCAGTTCTTCCTCATGATTTGATGCAACTTCCTGAGCTCCAGTTTGTGCCCGCTGCCCCTCGTCCAGTCACTGCACACCACTCAAGAGAGCACAACCCAATGGTGCAGAATGGCAGCATGGAGCTCTGGTGTGTCAGCCACTCCTCCCAGCTTTGTGCCACCTGCAAACCTGCTGAGGGTGGACTCCATCCCTTTGTCCAGGTCACTGATGGAGATGTTGAACAGCACCAGATCCAGCACCGACCCCTGGTGAACACCACGAGTCACAGCCACCAAGCGCACCATGCACTGCTGATGGAGCCCAAAGCCATGGACTCAATGAGCTCCACCAACACTTCACAGGGATGACCAAGGGACCGCGGAAATGCTGTGTGTGTATGTGTACTGAAACACAGGATAGGAGATGGTGGTTAATTAGGCTGCATGGGAAACAGTGGGACCTGAGCCTGATGTAAGCTGTATGGAACATGGCGGGGTATTGTCCTGGTTTCAGCTGGGATAAAGCTGATTTGCTTCCTTGTGTCCCGTGAGTTTTGGCTTCAGAAAAGCAGTGCTGATGGCACAGAGGTGGTTCAGCTGATGCTGAGCAGTGCTGCACAGAGCTGAGAGTGGTTCCGTTTCTCAGCTTCTTGCCTTGTGCTGCCAGCGAGGGGCCGGGGGGCACCAGGAGCTGAGAGGGGACCGAACCAGGACAGCTGACCTGCAGTGCCAAAGGCATCTCCCACACCATATGGCATCGGGTGAGAAATGGAACTCTGAGGAGAGCTGCATGGGGTGAGCGGGTGCAGCTCGGGGATGGGTTGGGAATCAATGAGTAGAGGTGAACAATTGTGTTTTGCAAATATACTGCATAGATGTACACACAGATGTACTGCTTGTGTAACGCCATGCCTTTGTGTATCTGTGTGTGAGATCATGTCTGTAAACCTGTGTGTGACCACAGGAATGCACAAGTGTGTCCTTAGCAGGTACGCACCACATTGGTGTAACACGTGTGCTCCTTCTCTGCCAAAACATTTCCTTAGAGTTGATCCATGTCTGTGCCACACGTGTGCTCCACTGTGCCTGTGTGCCCATAGCACATCCTATGCCTGCATGGTGCCACTGCATCCCCAAAGGTCCCTGCTACTGCCCCCAGTGGGGATGGTGGAGGAAAGCACAGTGGGGACGGAGTGTGGTACCTGAAGTGCGTAGGGACAGCCAGCTGGAAGTGTTGGGGACCACATGTGACATCCCATGGGGGACACCCCTTTGGAGCCATGTCCTGTGTTTGGGATTCCATGGGGGGAAAAGTGCAGGACCACGTGCTGGCAGAACTCTGTGTGTGACACCCAAGCCCGGACAAACTGCAAAGGACAAACCAGCGGGGACTATTTGCACAGCTCCATGTGTACAACATTTCTGGGGACCCCAACGTGCCACTTCCCGTTTGGGCTGTGATTGCCACATCAGTTGGCAACATCACACCATCCTGTCCAAAAGAGGAACTGGCAGCAGCCCAACGCCACTCCCTGTCCCCACTGCAGTCTCACTGTCTCCAAGCTGCTCCTGCCTCATGACACCAATGGCACTGGCCCTCATTCTCGGTGTGTGACAATGGGGATGTGATGCCAAGGGGGTTGGAGGCCCTGTGTGGAACCAGAACCGTGTCCATTGCAGGTTGGTGGCTGGTGGCAGCGAGCAGAGCACAGCATCGTGAGTATGGAGATGGGGGGAGCATGGGGAGAGAGGGAGGGGAGCATTGTCAGGGTGCCAGCAGAGGTACACAGGGGGGTGTGCAGGGACAAGGCTGACTGCTGTCCCCTGTCCTAGTGCTCCGACCCTCCCTGTCACTGCACCCCAGCCAGGGGGTGTCCCTGGGGGAAAATGTCACCCTGCGCTGCCACCTGCCCCAGCTGGCTGCCTGGGTCCGGCTGTACCAGGAAGGGCATCAAACATACCGCAATTACAAGTACAAGAAGCAGGACACTGCAGACTTCTTCTTCTTGAACACAAATCGGGAGCACGCAGGTAGATATTTTTGTCAGATATCAGATACCAGTTGTCTTGGTCAGCAGAGGACTCAGAGAAGAGTGATCCCGTGGAGCTGGTGCTGACAGGTGAGGGCACTGGGGACAGCAGATGGCTCTGCTTGCTCCCAACAGGACCGTGTCCCACTGCTGTCCCTTCCCTCATGCAGATCGCAGTTTCCCCCCACCCAGCATTTCCCTGAGCCCTGAGGAATGTGTGGAGATGGGGACCAATGTCACCATCCAGTGCTGGAACAAGGACTATGGGGCCGCCTTCCTCCTGCACAAGGATGGGTGCTCAGCCCCCATCCAACGCCAGGACCTCGATGTGGTGGGCACAGCCACCTTCACCATCTTTGGGGTGACCCCAGCTGACAGCGGCACCTACAGGTGCTCCTACCGCCCCTGGGCTTACCCCTTTCTGTCCTCACCCCTTGGCAATAACGTGACTCTGGAGGTGACACCCACACCTGCACCCCCAGGTAAGTCTGAGCACCCCATTTGTGTGCACCCCCTGCCACAGATGGTTGAGGCTGTGTTGCTGCATCCGGGCTGAATAGGGCTTGTGGCTGGCAGTAGAGACACCCAAACACCCGGACGCCACAGGTGCTGAGGAGCAGTCCCGTGCCAATCTGGTGCTGGCACTGCTGAGGGGCTTTGTGGCTGCACTCGTCGTTGGCCTTGCAGTTTTCTTCATCATCGATGCCCGCAGCCTCTGGATACAGAGAAATTGAACTGTGGTGAGGAAGCTTTTAAATGTCTACCATCCCCTCCTGATTCCCCCAGTCTTCTATGCCTGCACTTCTATCCCATATAGTTCCTCCCAGGTGGCCCTTGCCTGCCCCTATAGATTCCCTTCAGGGCTCCTTGAGCATGGTTCATGACCTCCCCATAACTCCCACCTTCTCCAGTTGCTGACACAGAAGCCCCCCTGAATGCAGAGGCCGTGCAGTTCCAGGTAAGTGTCTGGGTCAGGGGACACAAATCCCAGCATTCCCCTTGGGGCCTCACCAAACCCTGCTCATAATTTCCCCAAAGGACCACCAACCCCATATGGCTTACCATAACTTGATAGCTAATCTCCCAAATCCAGCTCATGGGGGACACGCATTCAGCATGTTGAGCTGAAGCCAGACTCCAAATCTCAGCCTTCACACTCATTAAAGCTGTCCAGACTCTAAACATGTCCCAGACCCCAAAAAGCTCTCACAAACCGATTAAGGGGAACCCTCAAAAGCTGCACATATGGAACCCCAAAGTATAACCCACAGGGATGACAAATCTAATCCCCTGCGATCCCACAATCCCTAAACACTCTCAGACCATTTGAGCACACCCAAACCACAGCAGGACCCCCAAACATCCCCCTTGGGATCCTCAAATAGAAGGACAGCACAACTCCACACCCACCCTCTTGAACACCACTCCCAAATACCAGCAGCATCAATCCCCCTCCAAAGCCTGTTGCAGACCCCATGGTGGCACCCCGCTGCTCCCCTGTGTCTCCAGGTGCCCCCCAGTGACAGTGAGCGTCTGACCTACACCAAGATTCATGCTGTGACCCCTGGTCCCCCGGCCACCCAGGGCAGCTGCCACCACTCAGCTCCCCATTATCCACACCCATGTGGATACTGGGGGACCCCCGCTGATACCCCCACACCCGCGGTGCCTCATTTTTAAGGAGCTCTGAAAGGGACACACCCCAAATTCCCTGCTTGGAGCTCCATGGCATAGTGATCCCACCCTTTCATCCCCAAATCCCGAGATATCTGACATCCCCAAATCCTCACCTATGCACATTATCTCATTCCCAGACCCACCAAATCCCTGAATTCTCCACTCTAACCGCCAAATCTTTCCTGATCCCCCTTAAACCTCATAATATTTCTCTCCTAAGTCTTAGTAAATAGATTTTATCATCACCTGTGTGTTCTGCATTTATATCTTCAACCACCCCCCTCTCCCCCTGGGCTTCTGGATGCTTCTGCCCGTTTGTCTGCAGCGTGTGCTCGTGTGACAGCGGCCATGGATGCCATGTGCTCCTTGTGCTCAGCAGTGCCATCACTCTGGCACTGCAGGACCCTCACCGCGGGAACTCCTCACACGGGCACTCTCTGCTCCACAGAATTACCATCAAACAACAAAACACATTTGCTGACATTTTCGGTGTGCTTGCTACCTCTCCAACACTTGCCATAACAAGGCACTTGCCAGAACAACAGAGGCTGCAAAGCACCAGATGCTGTGAGATAACCGCACAGCCTTTGTGTGTCCACCAGTGGCACTGCTTCACCGCAAGAACATTTCTGGCACAAACACATTTTGGACAAACCTGTTAGTGTAAACTCTTCACAAGTTTCTTCTAAACATTTCTTCACAACCTTGCAATGCTGCAGCTGCCAACCAGCAGACAGAAAGGGATGCCCAGAGAAGCTGCATTTTGTGCTCTCTCCGTTTTGCCAGTTGGAGATTTCATCCATTGGATGAGCACTCCCATCCCCCCTTCTGCTCCAGCACTGCAGGTCCAGCTCCTCAAAATGGACCACAATTGCTTTCCCCCCCCCCCCCATCTTTCTCTCTTATGTTCTTTCTCTGCTTCTCTCCATTTTCTCTCCTTTCTTTCTTCTTCTCTCTCTTCCTCATTATCCTCCCTGTCATCTTTTTCTCTTCTGCTGCAGCCTAAATGTGGATTTCTCTGTAACAAGCAAATCAGGCAATAACACCACTGTCCAATTATCCTTTATCCGTATCGCTCCATAATTTTTACTTGGAAGTCCCCTAATTTTATTGCAGGGCAGCTGATTGGTTGCTGCTGGAAAGTTCAATAAATGGTCTTCTGTTGCTCCTCTGAGTCACTGTCTGACTCTGTTGCCCTGGAGACCCCAGGAAAGCACGGACAGCACTCTTGGAGAACTGTGCAGAGAGCCTGGCATCCCCTGGGGGACAGCATGCCAGGGAACAGACTCACAGCCCTTTGGGGTCAGTGTGTGACACCCCAGTGTTGACAGCGTGTGTGGGGCACCTCAACAGGCTCAGAGTGCAGTGAACACCTGTCCACTTGTCCTAACACAGATGTGCACCACAGATGTGCCAAATCAGGAGCTGACATCACATCATCCTGCACCCCGGTGGAAACTAAAAGCAGCTCTCCGGCCACTTTCTTTCTCGGCTGCAGTCTTGCTGTCCCCAATCTGCTCCTGCCTCATGGCACCAATGGCGCTGGCCCTCATCCTGGGTCAGTCAGTGGATCCCACATCCCAGTTCACACCTTGGGGTGCACAGAAAACATCACGATGGAGACCCACATCCTTCCCATGAGGCCCATAAATGACCCTAGCCCTGGACTCATACCATGACATTTATGTGCACCACCTGTATCCAGCCCATGCAAATGCAAAATCTACAATTTGTGGACCCCTCAGCCCACAATCCTTAGTCCCAGTCTTTGGCTGGTGAGTGCTGACGCAGGGAGCACATGCTAAGGACACACATGAGCAGCACTGTGTCCAGCTGTTGGTGCACACACACAGCATCGCACAGACACACACAGAGGCACAGACTTCAGTGTGTCCCACACGTGTGTTTGGACACCTGTTGTGCACGTGGGATGGTGCACACACGTTTAATCCACAGCCACGAGTTCACATGCACAGGTACATGGATGTAATTCACAGGTGATGGTGAGCACACAGAGCACACCAGCACTGTGCACACTTGATGTGTGCACACAGCATCCACGTCTTTGTGTCCACAGGTGGGGGCATCAGCGGGGTCCCCCAGTGCCCACCTCGGCGTAGATAATGGGGGAGTCAGGGGTTGTAGAAGAGCCGGGGGGGTGGGTGCTGGGGGTCAGAACTTGCAGCTCGGCGTAGGTCAGAGCCTGGCTGTCAGCGGGGGACACCTGGGGACACAGGGACAGCAGTGTGAGCATGGGATCCCAACAAGCCTGAGGGGATGATGGCACTGTGTAACGTGTGGGGGCTGTGCGAGAGGTGGGGTACGAAGTCTGGGGTGCTGTAGATTTTGGGAAGCTGTGGGTGTGACACTGGGATTCCCTGTGGGTGGTGTTTGGGGGTCCCACTATGTTTTGGGGTTGCCCATAGAGTCTGAGGGTGTTTAAGGCTTGGAGCATCCCAGGGGGCTTCAGTTTGGGATTTGGGGCATCCCAATGGTGGAGATTTGGAGGCCCCCATGGGCTGGATTGGAGGGTGCACACAATGTCATGGGGAGCCATAAAATGCAGGGGGTTCTTTGCAGTCCCCACAGGAAGGGTTTGGGTTTCCCAGGTGAGGTCTGGGGCAGGGGTAATGGGGCAGATTGGGGTTAGGGGTCCCCTGACCCAGACACTGACCTGGAACTGCACGGCCTCGGGGCTTCTGGTGGCACCTGAGTCATAAATAGAAGGGGAGAGGGGGTGTGTTACGGGGGCACCAATCAACACCTGTGGGGATTTATAGTGGATTTATGGGGGATCAAAGCCATTTAACCCCTCCCCACCAGAGCTCTCATCTCTCTGTATTCGTCTTCTCTGGGCAGCAAGGAGGAATGAGACTATGAGGATGAGGATGATGACAATCACAGCAGCACAACTCCCAGCCACCGCTGCCACCGGGTTCAAGCTGGGACCCCTATTGTCCCCTGTGGTGTCAAAGTGTTTGAGCTGTCCCTGTACCCAGCCCCTTTCTCAATGGAAGTGGGATGCAGAGACAGGGTCACCCACAGCTGAGAAGTGGAGCATGGAAAGAGTTGCTCAGACCTACCTGGATATGCAGATCTGGCAATCACTTCCAGGGTCACATTATCACCGAGGCATGAGGACAGATGGTAAGAGCCCCCAACGCGGTAGGAGCACCTATAGGTGCCAGAGTCAGCTGGGGTCACTGCAAAGAGGGTGAAGGTGGCTGTGCCCTCACCGTTGGGTTTTTGGTGCTGGAGAGGGGCTGAGTGCCCATCCTTGTGCAGGAAGATGGTGCCCCCATACTCCTTGTTGCTGCACTGGATGGTGACATTGGTCCCCGTCTCCACACGTTCCTTGGGGATCAGGGAAATGTTGGCTGGGGGATACTTAGGATCTGAGTGCAGAGAGGAGACAGGGATGGAACACAGCTCTGAGGGAACAGCCCAAGGCCATCTGCTTTCCCCAGTGCCCTCACCTGTCACCACCAGCTCCATGGGTTCACTCTTCTCCGATGTCTCTGGTGGCTCCAGCACCGAGTACTGGCACTGATATCTCACTGCATCTTCTCCCTTTACACTAATCAAGGGGAACTCAGCCATGTCCTGTACCATGTCCATGTGTGCTTGCTTTTTAAGTCCCGAATTCTCTTCCTTGTAGAGCTCAACTCGTGCAGCCGGCTGGGGCAGGTGGCATTGCAGGGTGACATTGTCCCCCAGGGACACCCCCTGGCTGGGGTGCAGCGATAGGGAGGGTCTGGGCACTAGGACAGGGGACAGCAGTCAGCCTTGTCCCTGCACACCTTCCTCTGCCCCTCTCATGTTCCTCTGACCACGCTCCCCTCCCTCTGGCCCCATTCTCCCCCTGTCCCCATACTCACGTTCCTGTGCTCTGCTTCCTGCCACCAGCCACCAACCTGCAAGGAACACGGTCCTGGTCCCACACAGGGCCACCAACCCCCGTGGCACCACGTCCCCATTGTCACTCACCCAGGATGAGGACCAGCGCCATTGGTGCCATGAGGCAGGAGCAGCTTGGGGACCATAAGACTGCAGTGGGGTCAGGGAGTGGCCAGAGAGTTACTTTCAGTTTCCCCCAGGGCACAGGATGATGTGATGTCAGCTCCTGATGTGGCAATGTGAGCCCTTAGCAGTGGTGACGCTGTGGTGTCTTTTTGTAGTGGGACAAGTGGAGAAGTGTTCACTGCACACTCTGCCTCTTGAGGTGCCCCAGACGCCTGTCAACACTGGGGAGTCACACACTGACCCCAAAGGGCTGTGAGTGTGTGCCCTGGAATGTTGTCCCCCAAGGGATGCCAGACTCTCTGCACAGTTCTCCAAGAGTGCAGTCCGTGCTTTCCTGCGGTCTCCAGGGCAACAGAGTCAGACAGGGACTCAGAGGAGCAACAGAAGAGCATTTATTGAACTTTCCAGCAGCAACCAATCAGCTGCCCTGCAACAAAATTAGGGGACTTCCTAGGAACAATTATTGAGTGATACGGATCAGGGATCCTTGGACAGTGGTGTTATTGCTTGATCTGCTGCTTCCAGGGAAATGTAGGTTCTGGCTGCTGCAGAAGAAGAGTAAAAGATGACAGGGAGGAAAATGAGCAAGAGAGAGAAAAAGAAAGAAAAGAGAGAAAATGGAGAGTAGGACAGAAAGAATGTAAGAGAGAGAGATGGAGAAAAGCAATCATGGTCCGTTTTGAGGAGTTTAAGTGCCGGAGCAGAAGGGGGGATGGGAGTGCTCATCCAATGGCTGAAGTCTCCAACTGGCAAAAAGGAGACAGCACAAAATGCAGCTTCTCTGGGCATCCCTTCCTGTCTGTTGGTTGGCAGCTGCAGCATCGCAAGGTTGTAAAGAAGTGAGTTCACAATGACAACATTTCTCAGAAATGTGTGTGTGCCAGAAATGTTCTTGCGGTGAAGCAGTGCCATTGGTGGACACACACAGGCTGTGCGGTTATCTCACAGCATCTGGTGCTTTGCAGCCTCTGTTGTTCTGGCAAGAGCCTTGTTATGGCAAGTGTTGGAGAGGTAGCAAGCACACCGAAAATGTCAGCAAATGCGTTTTGTTGTTTGATGGTAATTCTGTGGAGCAGAGAGTGCCCGTGTGAGGAGTTCCCGCGGTGAGGGTCCTGCAGTGCCAGAGTGATGGCACTGCTGAGCACAAGGAGCACATGGCATCCATGGCCGCTGTCACACGAGCACTCGCTGCAGACAAACGGGCAGAAGCATCCAGAATTGCAGGGCAGCCCTCAGAGTAATAACATTTTTATGCTTACAGAATTAGTGGTGCTCAACACAGCTGCCCACCACTCTTTGACCAATGCTCCGACTTCGAAAGGATTTGCAGTCCCAGTGTGTGTTCACAGATCTGAGGAGTAGAAGGTAGGGTTTGGGGTTTAGAATTGAGCATTTAGAGTTGAGGATTTGGTGTCATCGTGAGGGGCGTGGAGTACACTGGTAAGGATTTGGGGATGTTAGGCTGGGGGTATTTGGGATTCTGGTGGCTAAGACTGGTTAACAGTGGGGCTGGGCTTGGGAGTCTGGAATTGCTTAGTTTTGGGAATTTAAGCATGTGTTTGGGGTGTCTCACTATGGATTGAGGGTGCCTGATAAGAGTTCTGATAAGTGTTTAGGGCTAAGAGATATGGGGAGGCTTAAATTTGAGGACTCCGTAGGTGAGATACTGGCATTCCTATGCATGGCATTTGGGGGTTTCTCTATGGCTTGGAGTGCCATTGGGACCTGGGGCTGTTCAGTAAGTTTGGTGATTCTCTGGGACTTTTAGCTCACTGCGGACTACATGGGTGGTATTTGCTCAGATCTGGGGGTGCCTATAGTGTCTGGGTTTGTATAGGGCTGGAAGAAGACCGGAGAGGCTGGTGGATTACATCTAGAGTTCCTGCAATATAGAATTTGGTTTTCCCATGGGCTGGATTTGGGGAGGCACATGGGACAAAGAAAGCCGTATGAGGCTGAGAGTCTCTCGGGGTCCATAGGGACAGGATTTGGAGTTCAGAGTGGGGTTTGGAGGAGTTCCCAGGGGGCAAGTTCAGTTTATGGATTCGATGTCTCAGACATTGTCCTGGAAGTGAATGGCTTCAGACATCCTGGATGAGGGGGCATCCGTATCAAAATGGGGAGGGGAGAGGGATGGGGGTTATGGAGGGTGCCAAAGAATACAGGGGGGATCAGTAGTGCATGGAAGTGGAGGGAGGGGAAAGTTAAGGGGATTGATCCACCTATAGGGGATGGAAGATGAGGAAGGACACAGCTGGAGGGAGGTATAGGTATTGAAAGGTATGGGAGGGAGATTGGGGGGTATATGAACTGTGCAAGAGGAAACAGAGCATACTTGGGTGCGATCTAAAGCTGCTCTTTCGAGTGCCAAAGTGATTCAGTTGTCTTCCCCGCCAGGGCTGTCATCTCTTCGTATCCAGAGGCTGCAGGCATCGAGGACAAAGTAGAGGCCAAGGCCAAAGACGAGGGCAGCAGCGCAGCCCCTCGCCACTGCCATCACCAGGTTCCCATGGGACCTCCTCTCATCACCTGTGGGGTCCAGCAGTGTGCATGTCCCCATCCCCGGACATCACCTCCATGGGGATGGGATGCAGAGATTCTGCCAGAAAGGAGTGGCACCAGGGACACCGACATGGGGGCTCAGACCTACCTGGGAGTGCAAGTGCGCGTGTCACCTCCAGTGTCACGCTGTCCCCAAGGGGTGAGGAAAGAAGGTAGAAGCCTCCAAAGCGGTAGGAGCACCTATAGGTGCCAGAGTCAGCTTGTGTCACCCCAAAGAGGGTGAAGGTGGCCGTGCCCCCACCACTGGGGTCCTGGAGCTGGATAGGGGCTGAGTGCCCATCCTTGTGCAGGAAGATGGTGCCCCTGTTCTCCTGGTTGCTGCACCAGATGGTGACATTGGTCCCTGTTCCCACTTTACTCCCAGAGCTCATGGAAATACTGGGTGGGGGCAATTTGGGATCTGTGTTCAAAGGGGAGACAGCAATGGGACGTGGCCCTGTTGGGTCAGCTCAGGGCCAATCACTGTCCCCAGTGTCCTCACCTGTCACCACCAGCTCCACGGCGTCACTCTTCTCCGATGTCCCTGGTGGCTCCAAAACACGGTACCGGCAATGATATTTCACTGCATCTTTCCTCTCTACACTAACCAAGAGGAATTCAGTCGTGTCCTGTACCATGTCCATGTCTGCCTGCTTTACATACCACCAGTATCCTTCCGTGTAGAGCTCAACTTGTGCAGCTGACTGGGGCAGGTGGCAGCGCAGGGTGACATTGTCCCCCAGGGACACCCCCTGGCTGGGGTGCAGTGACAGGGAGGGTTGGGGCACTAGGACAGTGGACAGCAGTCAGCCTTGTCCATGCACACCCTCCTCTGCCCCTCTCATGGCCCCCTGACCACGCTCCCCTCCCTCTCTCCCCATTCTCCTCTTATCCCCATACTCACACAGCTGTGCCCTGCTTCCTGCCACCAGCCACCAACCTGCAAGGGACAAAGTCCTGGTCCCACACTGGGCCACCAACCCCTGTGGCACCACGTCCCCATTGTCACTCACCCAGGATGAGGACCAGCACCATTGGTGCCATGAGGCAGGAGCAGCTTGGAGACGGCAGTGGGGACAGGGGTTGGCGTTGAGCTGCTGTCAGTTCCCCTTTTAGGACAGGATGTTTTGGTGTCACCACCTGACGTGGAAATCACTGCCAAAACGGGAAGTGGCGCTGTGGGGTCCCCAGCAGTGTGGCTCACATGGAGCTGTGCAAATAGTCCTCCTTTTTTTGTCCTTTGCAGTTTGTCATCGCTTGGTTGTTACACACCATCCTCAGTGCTCTGCCAGCACGTGGCCCTGCACGTTGTCCCCCTGGGATGCCAAACACAGCACAAGTGGCTCCAATGGTGTGTCCCACATGGGATGTTACACAAGTTCCCCAACACATCCAGTCAGCTGTCACCACACACCTTGGGCACCACAGTCTGTCCCCACTCTACTTTCCTCTGCCATCCCCACTGGGGACAGCAGCAGCGACCTTTGGGGACACAGTGACACCCACACAGACATTTGTCACATGCTAAGGACACACAGGTGTGCATTATTTTGTACGTGGATCAGTGTACACACATGATGTCACGCACACACAGAGGCAGAGCACTGAGCATGGAGTACACGTGTACAGCTGCTGTGCCTGTGTGACTGTGCCACACATGTCGGATACATGAGCAGAAGCAGAGGCACATATGTGGAGGCTCACATACGGGTGTGCACATGTGTGGTCAGATACGTGGATCCTGCTGGCCTTGGGGTGGCTGGGGACAGATCTGAGGTCCCACAGGACTGGTGGCTCGATTTTGGCTTGGATTGCAAAGAGTTTTGGTTTCCAGAGGAATGGTGGGTGTATTTTGGGGCAGGACTGGAAGGTTGGAGGGACCCCTCAGGAATGAGGAGTTCCTTTGGGGACAAGGAGATGAACTCCAGTCCCACAGGGCTGGTTATGGGGTGATGCTCAGTACTGTGAGCAGTGGAAATAAGCAGCTGTGTGCAGGGATTGGGGAACAGGGCTCCAAAGTGCTGAGAAAATCATCCGTAAACACAGGAGCTGTGAATTTTCAGCTGGAATGCACAGCGCTGCAGCCAGGCATTCAGCTCAGAACTGTGGCCGTGTGTCTCTCCCAGACTCCATGAGCCCCCTGTGAGCAGTGAGAAACAGCCATGGCTCCACATCTGCCTCATCCTTGGCACGGCCCTTTGGGGTACGGACATCTGTGACAAACTATTGCCAAGGACGGAGCACAGGAGGAGGGAAATGCCCTCAGAACTCCCTGACAGACACCTGAGAGCTCACTAAGAACGGCAGCTGCTTTCACTGAACCAGACTGATGCGTTTGTTTCACAAAAACAAGGACAAGCTCTCACACTTTTTATGGATTTGTTTCTCTCTTTTTTAGTTTGAATGAACAATATCAAAAAGTACAGTTAGTAAGAGTTGAACTACACCATATACTTCATGAGGGCTATTCTGAAAGTAAAACCTGCAGGTTTATTACTTTGGCCCATGACATCGGATGGGAATGTCAGTGGGACAGCAGCGGAGGTGGAACCTTCCCACCAGTGTCCCATCCCCTTTTGTTGCCACGTGACAGACGGCAGCAGAGGGGACACATTGGCACAACTGCATCTGACACGGATATGGGACAGAGCTGAATTCCCCCATGCAGAAATAATGGCCCCACTGACATTCATCGACGCTTGTGAGCTCTGATGGAGACCAAGTGGCGGATGTGAGCACAGTGAGGCGGTGCGTTTCAGCAGTGCTGACAGTGACAGCTGTGTGAGAACACTCCTTGAATTGCACTCGTGGGCTCGTGCACGCCTGTTGTTACACACCACTGCAGTGTTATGGGGCCTTTTGTGGTGACTTGGGACCAAGCCAGGGATCCCTCAAGGCTGCTGGTGGAGTTTGGTGCAGGTTTGAGAGTTGTGGATGACCTACAAGAGTGTTGGATGAAGTTTGGGTGTGTATGGGGAGGCTTTGGAGGTGTCCAGGGGTGTAAAGGAATCCAGGTGATAAGGACGGATTGTGATGGTAGTGATGACTGTTCAGGGATGAAGTGGGATTAGAGACGATTTGGTGCACTCTGGTGGGGATTTGGGGGACGTTAAATTTGGGGAGATTTGTGGGACTGCGGGAGCAGAGGGCATCAATGAGACCCAAGTGGGGAACTTGGTGTCTGTTTCCATTCTTGCACTCCAAAAAGGAGGCAACCCACGTGGGGGACATCAGTGGGGTCTCCCAGACCCCACCTCAGCATAGATAACAGGGGGCTGGGGGACCGTGCTGGCCCCAGGGCGGCAGAAGCTGGGGGTCACAGTTTGCAGCTCAATGTAGGTCAGCCCCTCGTTGTCTTCTGGTGGCACCTGCAGACACATGGAAACGGTGGGGTGATACCACGGGGTTCCCCAGAGTGCTTGTGGGGGAACCAATGGTCTCAGTATGTAGGGTAATAGCCAAGAGAGTGCGCTTGTGGTTCTGGGCTGCCTGAGATTCGGGGTCTGCATGGGTCAGACTCTGAGGGATGCTACAAGTGTTTTTAGGGCTTCCCACTACTTGGCTTGAGGGTGCCCATGGGTTCTGGGGGATGGTTAACGTTTTAGGGGTGTGCAGAGGCTTTGTTGTGGAGTTTCTATGGGTATGACGTAGGTGTTTGTGGTTGCCCATGGGGTATTCAGTGGACATTTAGGGTTTGGAGATCTGACAGTTGGCAGAGATTGTCAGCGCCGTGGGTCAGACACTAAGGGTCCGAATGAGTGGTGTTTTGGGTTCATGTTCTGTGATGTTCATGGAGTTTGTGTTGAGCTTGGGGTGTGGATGTCCTCAGGGAATATGGGGGCTGAGATGAAGGATGTGGGGACTCTCCACAGTGTGGATTTGGGTTGTGCATGGGTTGGGTTTGGGGAGTGCAGATAAAGTTATGGTAAGCCATACAGTACTGGAGGTCCTCTGGGTTCACCATGGGTTTTGGGTTCCTCTTATGGTCTGCTGGGAGGGGGAGAGCTTAGGGAGCAGTTTGGAATTTAAGGTCATCACACACAGACTCTTACCTGGAGCTCCTTGGCCTTGGAACTCTTGAGGGGTTCACCTGCATCAAAAAGAGGAAAGGGGGAGGGTCGCGGTTATGGAGGAACTCAGAGGGATCCCAGAAGGACATGTAGGGGGATTTATACAGGATGGTCAGGGAAATGGGAACTCCAGGGTATGGACTGGGGTTGCAGTGTGCAGCAGTGAGTGCTTGCGGCATCTCTGGGAGATGAAACCATTTAACCCCTTCCTCACCAGAGCTGGCAGTTCTCTGTATCCGGCGTCTGCAGGCAGGCAGGAGGAAGAAGGTGATGAGGATGAGGCCGAAGGTGAGGGCAGTGGCACAGCCCCCTGCCACTGCCACAACTAGGCTCCCACGGGATTCCCCATTGGCACCTGTGCAGTCCGGGTGTTTGGGTGATGCCATCCCCAGAAGCCACCACCCTGGGGACAGGATGAGGTGACACTGCCACCCATGGGTGATACGAGGGACATAGACATGGGAGACTCAGACCTACCTGGACGTGTAGGTGGGGATGTCACCTCAAGTGTCACGCTGTCCCCGAGGGGTGAGGACACAAAGGGGTGACCCCAGGGGCGGTAGGAGCAGCTGTAGGTGCCGGTGTCAGCTGGGGACACCCCAAAGAGGGTGAAGGTGGCCATTCCTCCACCACTGGGGTCCTGGCGCTGGACAGGGGCTGAGTGCCCACCCTTGTGCAGGAGGAAGGAGGATCCATAATCCCAGTTCCAGCACTGGATGGTGACATTGGACCCTCTCCCCACGTGGATACTGATATTGATGGCTGTCATCACGTGTCCCTCAAAGCTCAGAGAAATGCCAGGTGGGGGGTACCTGCGATCTGTGTGCAGGGAGGGCAGAGAGGTGGGACACCACCCTGTGGGTACAGCCCAAGGCCCACCATTATTCCCAGTGCCCTCGCCTGTCAGCACCAGCTCCACGGGATCGCTCTTTTCTGATGTCCCCAGTGGCTCAGACACATGGTACTGGCACCGATACGCCCCTGCATGCTCCCAACTCGTGCTAACAAAGGAGAACTCGACCGCATCCTGCTCCTTGTCCTGGTACTTGTTGTGTGTCCTACCTCCATCCTGGTACAGCCAGACCCAGGCAGCCAGCCGGCTCAGGTGGCAGCGCAGGGTGACATTGTCCCCCAGGGACACCCCCTGGCTGGGGTGCAGTGACAGGGAGGGTCTGGGCACTAGGACAGGGGACAGCAGTCAGCCTTGTCCCTGCACACCCTCCTGTGTACCTCTGATGGCACCCTGAACACACTCCCCTCCCACTCTCCCCATTCTTCCTCTGTCCCCATACTCACACTGCTGTGCCCTGTTCATTGCCAACAGCCACCAACCTGCAAGGGACACGGTCCTGGTCCCACACAGGGCCACCAACCCCCGTGGCACCACATCCCCATTGTCACTCACCCAGGATGAGGGCCAGTGCCATTGGTGCCATTTGTCAGGAGCAGCTCTGGGACAGCAAGACTGCAGTGAGGACAGGGAGTGGTGAGAGAAAGCAGCTCTCAGTTCCCCTTTTGCATCAGGACGTTGTGATTTGTCACCTCCTCACATGTCAAATTCAGTCCCCAGGGAGTGGCAATGTTTTGAACCTGATGGGGTGGCACACACATAGCAGCACAGAAGGTTCCACTGGGGTGTCGCACACAAGCAGTCAACCCTGGGATGTCACACAGGGTCCTCAAAGATCTTCCACCACCACATGGCCTTGCTTGGTGTCATGCATGGATGCCATTTGCAGGACATGTAGCTCCAAATGGGTTTCTCCCATGGGATGTCACTTGTGCTCTCCAACACGTCCAGCCAGCTGTCACCACGTGCTTTGGGTACCACACTCTGTGCTCACCGTGCAGAGTTTGTGTGGGCAAAGCTCAGTGAGGGGTGAAGCTGCACGATGCTGAGTGGGACAACAGAGAGGGGTTTTGAAATGGATGAACAACAAAGGTAGGAGCAGCGAGAACATCAGTTCGTGACTGGATGAGAATGGGCGCCTTCCAAACTGGGACAGAGATGAAGCAGAGACGTCTGGTGCCTTCTCTGCTGCTTTCTGCAGCAGCAGCGATGGGCTCTGGGACCACAGGTGCACTGAGATGAATGACCGTGACTCAGTGCAGAGTTGGGGTTTCCCTCGAGAACTCATGAAGGTGAAACCGGCACTGAGGGTCCAAATGCAATCAGCAATCTGAATGAGAATCTCTGCACTGTGATTGCTATGGAGGCATTGGCACTCTGACTGTTACATCTCTCTGTGCGGCTGAGCGACGCGACGAGGAGAAATGGAAAGAAGCCTTGCACTGCTGAACAGCTTCAGGAGAGGAAAGGGAAGAGAAGGAGATGGAGTGCAGGGAAGAGAAAGAGAGAGACGGGCAGAGGAAGGGATCAGCGCTGTGGATGGCAGCGTAGTTCAGCCATATGGTTCTAAGTGTCCCCATTCTGTGAGTGTGCCCATGCCAAAGCTGCAAAGTCTGGCAGTGCTGCAGTCCCAGAGCTTCTCCCCAGCATCCCTTTGTGCCCGCTGGGCTGATTGGGGCCACGGCAGGGCTCGTATCTTGCTTGGGTTGGGGACAATGGTGAGGGACACTGCCCGTGTCCTCCCACACCCCGTGCTGCCCACAGCCATCCTGCCTCAGGGCTGTTTCTGAATGGGGTCTTCACCGCAAATAAAGCCAGAAACACACAGAGAAGACAAAAAGGGAAGTGAGAAATAACAGTGATTTTAATTATAGAGATCTGAATAGATAGAAACCAGTGATGCACGATGCAACTGCTCACCGCTCATCACCTCCTGCAGTGGCTTCTCCCCCCCAGGAAGCTCCTCAGAGCTCACCTGATACCATACAGGCAGCACAGAGCAAGAAACTGAGAAACGGAGCCATCCTTGGCTCTGTGCAGAGTTCACTGCTCAGTGAACTCTCTGGCTGTGGATCTGTCTCTGCTTCTCTGAGAGTTCTGCTTATGAGCCCCGGGAACGGGGGATGCAGGGGGTTGTTCTCATGCTGGCACAGAACATAAGCTCTGATATCTCAATCTCACTGATTTCCCTCAACCCTTCTGCCTTTTTTTCCCTCACAGTTCCACTATTTGTACCCTCAATTACACTCCCACACACCATCAAACCAGTTCATCCCACTCCCTCCAAAGCCCACGACTCAAACAATACATTCCCACAGACACCCAGCACTCGGTCTCACCATTACAAAACTCAGTTATAACATCTGGTCCTGTTACATCATTTATGTTCCTGGATTCTTAGTCAGTGTTCCCCCAGGCTCACCAGTGATGTCTCTCCACTGAGCCAGAGGGGTCTTTTCGGTTTTTCTCTTGACACCCTTTGTCCCATCACAGTTGTTTGTCCTGGCTGCTCTTCAGGACTGGTTGAAAATCCCTTGTGTGATGCTGAGTAATGGAGCCCACCCGCTTCCCCAGGGCACCAAATTCCCTGGGTAAGAGTCGTAACCAACATCCCACAGCAACACAGAGTATTTCAAACAGGGAATGAGGTTCCTCAAGGAACACTTTTACAACACAAACGTTGAACCATCACAAAGACAGCAGTAGTGACTCACACAGATCCCATCACCAAGAGAAAGAAAACCGGTTCAGATATTCCCTCCTTCCACAAAGTCCCACTCCTCACTTTCCTGCCCAGCCCCTCCTGGCAGTGCGGTGTGACAGTGACCCCTGTTACCCCAAACTGTAAATGTCCTCCCCAGCACCCACACCGTGCCAGGGCCGTTCCCCCGTCACCTTTCAGGCAGACTCACGGTTTCCATCCCGTGCCAAAATAAATCCCCCCTTGGGTGCCTTCAGGGCTGATGCACAGTTCTTACTGCCGTGCACCCTGCGCTGCCCTGCCCGACTCACAGTGCTTTTCCCCAAAGCCTTCACCAAAGAGCAGAAGCAGAGACAGAGAATGCAGAGTGAGGGAATGTCTTTCTCCAGAGGATCTTGTCTTCTCACGCTTGAGAGTTGCAGTCAAGTGATGAGAAAGGCTCTCCTCAAAGTGTAGAAAAGCCTTTCTCATCATTCACTGACTGTTTCCAGTGGGATAGGGGAGAGAAGCAGAGGAAAAATAATCTGGAACTCAGAGGCTGAGAGAAAAACCGGTTTAATAAGACAGTCAAGGAAGAGAGAAAGAACAGTGATGGTTTATGAGGGAATCTATAGGAGATGTACGTTGGGCTGAATGGGAGTCAGGGGGCTCTGGAGGTGATCTGTAGGGGAGGGGTGGATAAGATAATTGATAGGGGCTGGAAGGGGAGGCAGGGGATACATGGGGGGATTTGTAGGAGATGGGATGGGGTCAGGGAACAATTGGGGGAATCGATATGAAACCAATAGTGGATCAAAAGGTACACCTGGTGCACTCTACAGAAGAATGGAAGGGGAGCAAGAGGACAACTGGGGAGATCTACAGAGATCTGCAGGAGATCAAAACCATTAAATCCCTTCCCCACCCAGACTCTCATCTCTCTGTATCCAGAGGCTGCGGGCATCTGATGATGACAAAGAAGATGCCAAGGGCAAAAACGAGGGCAGCAGCACAGCCCCTCAGCTCTGCCACCACCAGGTTCCCATGGGACACCAACTCAGCACCTGCGGGGCACAGGAGTTATTTGGATGTCTTCATCCCCAGCATCACCTCCATGGGGAAGGGATGTGATGACACTGCCACCCATGGGTGACACTGGAGGCACCCAAATGGGAGCTGGTACCTACCTGGGGGTGCAGGTGTGGGTGTCACCTCCAATGTCACACTGTCCCCAAGGGGTGAGGACAGAAAGGGGGAATGCCAGGGGTGGAAGGAGCACCTGTAGGTGCCGGAGTCTGCCAGGGCCACCCCAAAGAAGGTGAAGGAGGCCGTGCCAGCATCACCAGGGTCCTGACGTTGCACCAGGGCTGAGCACCCATCCTTGTGCAGGAGGAAGGTGGCCCCATAGTCCTTGTTCCAGCAGCGGATGGTGACATTGGTCCCTGTCCCCACACGTTCCTCGGGGTGAAGGGAGATGTTGGGTGGGGGAAAGCTGTGATCTGCATAAGAGGAGTGGACAGCAATAGGAAATGGTCCTGTTGGGAGTGCCCAGTGCCATCTGCTGTCCCCAGTGACCTCACCTGTCAGCACCAGATCCACGGGGTCACTCCTCGCTGATATGTCCTTATAACCAGACACCTCATACTGGCACCAATATGTACCTGCGTGTTTCCTCATTATGCTAGGGAAGGAGAACTCTGCCATGTCCTGCTCCTTGTCAATGTACCTGGACAATGTCCAAACTCCCTCCTGGTGCAGCGAGACCCAGGCAGCTGGACGGGGCAGGTGGCACCTTAGTGTGACATTGCTCCCCACTTCTATCCCCTGGCTGGGGTGCAGCGACAGGGAGGGTCTGGGCACTTGGAAAAGGAACAGCAGTGAGCCTTGTCCCTGCACACCTTCCGCTCTGCTGGCCTCCTGTCCATGCTCCCCTCCCTTTGTCCACATTTTCTCCTGGTCCCCATACTCACGATGCTGGGCCCTGCTCACTGCCACCAGCCACCAACCTGCAAGGGACACGGTCCTGGTCCCACACAGGGCCATCAACCCCCGTGGCACCACGTCCGCATTGTCACTCACCCAGGATGAGGGCCAGTGCCATTGGTGCCATGAGGCAGGAGCAGCTTGGGGACAGCGAGACTGCAGTGGGGACGGGGAGTGGCTGGAGATCCACTCTCACTTCCCCTTGGAGACACAATGGCATGATGTCACCTCCTCATCTGACAATTCTCTTCCCCATGTGGTGGCACCATGGGGCCCAGCATGGGCTGGCACACGTGGACTGGTTCATACAACTGTTTTTGTGGTGCCCCACACAAGCTGCCACCTGTCAGCTGTCACACACTGTGCCCAAAAGGCTGCCAGTGCGTGGCCTTGCTGGCTGTCCCCTGTGAGATGCCAACTGCAGGACACATGGCTGCAATGGGGTGTCACACATGGGATGTTACACGCATTCCACAACATGTGCAGCCTGCACTTAACCCACTGTCCCCACTTCACTTTCCTCTGCCATCCCCACTGGGGACAGCATCTGCCATCTTTGGGGACATGGTGACACCCACTCCAATATGGACGCATGCTGATACTGACATGTGCACTGGGGAACACGTGGTCCCACCACCCAATTCCTCTCCATGCTGCACCGGGAGGAGCTGAGCACAGAGTCCCCCATGGAGGCTCAGAAGCCACCACCTTGCACCTCACATCTGGAAGGGCAGACGAACAAACAGGTTCAGATGGGGGAAAATCACAATGATCATCTCCAAGAAAACAAAATATGTCTCTGTTTTCAAGTAGGAGTCAAACAGTTTTCCCACCCAGTGCACCGCTTCTACCTCTCAATGAACTTCCAAATCTCAAAGCACAGCTCTGAATGCTACAGTGCCTTTCCAGACCTCAGAACCTCATAACTACCTCTGGAGTCACATCTCGATGTGGCCCCAGTCCCAGAAGTACCCCAGATTTATTGGGCTGGAGAAGCAGCAGCCACCAGGACAAGCAGAACAACTCACAGGTGAGAGGAGGGAGAGTGGTTCACCCAATTCCATGGATGCTCTTTCTTTCCCTTGAGAGGCCAACCCCGAGCTGGGAGATACTTTTCTTTTTTCTTTTGAAGCTCTGGAAAAGAGGAGAGAGGAAAGATCACAGGCTGTTGGGATATTCCCAGCAAGCCACTCTGCGCAGTACTTTTCCTTCGACCAAGAATACAAAGTTCTTTGTTGCCTGCACTCCTTTGGTGCTTGCAAAGTACAGTCAGCCACCCACAGTCTTTAGTGCAGAGATCTCCTGGCTTTGGTGGGAAATTTGAGGAGAGGACACAGCCTACCCTCAGGACAACCATTATCCCACCTACAGTGACTAAAGTCACTCCATCGCTGGAGCTTGAGATATAAAATGGTCTTTTCGATCCAACCTCTACTCAGACCATCTGCTGTTTCCTGGGGATTTTTTTCCTAGATGGCCGTTTTCTCAGCCCACAGGACTTCCCCTTTTCTATTTTTAAGCTTCCTCCTCCATTCTGTGCACCACACAGACCACACTGTGTGGCACAAACCCTCCTTCCCTCTCTTCCCTCCTCTTTCCCATGCTCCAAAACAGAAATAATTTCAGAAAAAAATCCCCAAAATGCACTTGTCAATTCAAGAACCCCCCAGATATATTTTCCACCCATTTAGGTCTACCAGGGGGATAATGAAGATGGGAAGAAGAGTCAGGAGTACCGAAAGAAGGCAGTGCTGAAGAGAGGAAGGCAGAAAGGAATGAATACTACACTGCTCTTTCTAAACTGCACTGAAATTCCACATATCCCCTTTGGGCTTTTAACCCTTCATCTCTTCCAACATCTCTTTCTTCTCATTCAATATCATGCAGAAATTGGGAGCTAAGGAGGGAATCCTCCAAAGTGACGGTGACTCAGGTTCGTCACGGAGGAGGAGAAAAACAAGACGCAGTGAGAGGGACAAGAATCAGATTGATCACTGCTCTGATTCCAAGGTCTGTTTTGAGGAGTGAAAGTGTTGGCCCTCAGCGCTGGAGAAGGGATGGGCGTGAGACTCATCTGGAGGTGGCAGTCCTGAATTGGCAAAGAGCAACGATGACCACCATGAAGATGATGAAGATGACTCCCAGGCTCCCCTCAGACATCCCTTGTGCCTGCTGGGTTAGCAGTTCACCTTCCCAAGGTCAAAAACAAGGGAGTTCACAACAACAGCTTGGCCAAAAACGGATGTGTAGCCAAACTCTCTCATGAAAACGATAGAGCGGTGTGTCAGCAAAGCACTGCCAGAGTTTGGGCATACCAAGCACAGCACAGAAAGTCAAGAATGTGCTTTCTGTTAGTCCTTTCCAGCATCCCTTCCTTCTGTCCTATCGACTGCAGCACTCAGCTCAGCGCCATCAGCAAAGTGCTGAGCCTGCACCCCATGCCATCATCTCTGTCAGTGAGAGAGGTGGTGAAGAGCAGCGCTCCCAGGAGGGACCTCTGGTGGTCACGACTTAACACTACCTCCACTGGACATGGAGCTGTTGAGCACAGCCCTCTGGCTGCGACTTCCCAACAAATTCCTTCTCTCCAGGACAGCCCAATCCTCACATCCATCTCTCTCCCATTTTGAGATGAGGGTGTGGTGTGAGATCTTGTCAAGGACACTGTGGAAGCCCGGGTAGATGACATCAGTTGCCTTTGGATGACATCAATTACCCTCAAATGCTCGTCTCTAACATCTCTTCCTTAACCACCATACATTCATTATAACTGGTTGAGAATCCCAAAGCCAACCAATCCACCCCAAAATCCAGCCACCGTTTATGAAGGACAACACATTTTTCTGATTTATGTCAATAACCCCACCACATCTGCTGTGGGATGCCACAATCTGTACCAATCCAACACAACAGACCACGGGTGTTCCTCGATGTACATCTTAGTCCATAGCATCTGACAAATGCCTGTGTGGGTGTCACTGTGTTCCCAAAGGTCCCTGCTGCTGTCCCCAGTGGGGATGGTGGAGGAATGCACAGTGGGGACAGAGTGTGGTGCCCAAAATATGCGGTGACAGCTACCTGGATGTGTTGGGGATCACATGTGATATTCCGTGTGGGACACCCCATTGGAGCCACGTGTGCTGTGTTTGGCACCCCATGTTGGGCACAGTGGCAGGCCACGTTCAGGAAGTGCTTTGTGGACAGTTTGTGAGAGCTGACAGGTGACAGCCTGTGTGGGGCGCTGTAAAGGAGATGTGTGCACTGTCATCTGCGTGCCAGAATTGTCATATAGGGAGGTGACATCATGGCAGTTCTATCCCAAAATGAGAACTGACAGCAGCTCTCCGGCCACTTCCTTTCCCCACTGCAGTCTCGCTGTCCCCAAGCTGCTCCTGCCTCATGGCACCAATGGCACTGGCCCTCATCCTGGGTGAGTGACAATGCGGACGTGGTGCCACGGCGTTTGGTGGCCCTGTGTGGAACCAGAACCGTGTTCCTTGCAGGTTGGTGGCTGGTGGCAGTGAGCAGGGCACAGCAGGTTGAGTATGGGGACAGGGGGAGAATGGGGAGAGAGGGAGGGGAGTGTGGTCAGGGGGCCATCAGAGGGGCATAGGAGGGTGTGCAGGGACAAGGCTGACTGCTGTCCCCTGTCCTAGTGCCCAGACCCTCCTTGTCGCTGCACCCCAGCCAGGGGGGTCCCTGGGGGACACTGTCACCCTGTGGTGACATCTGCCCTGTCTGGCTGCACAGGTTGAGCTCTACAAGGAAGGCCGTTGGGGACTTGAAAAGCAGGAGGACATAGACATGGTACAGGACATGGCTGAGTTCCCCTTGGTTAGTGTAAAGAAGGAAGATGCAGTGAAACATCTGTGTCAGTACTGGTTGTTGGAGCCACCAGGGGCATCGGAGTAGAGCGATGCCGTGGAGCTGGTGGTGACAGGTGAGGACACTAGGGAAAGCAGATGGCCCTGGGCTGTCCCCACGGGGCTGTGTTCTATTGCTGTTACTTCTGTGCACTCAGATCACAGTTATCCCCCACCTGGCATTTCCCTGAGTCCCATGGAGTGTGTGGAAATGTGGGCTAATGTCACCATCCAGTGCTGCAACCATGAATATGGGGTACGATCTGCCTGCACAAGGATGAGCTCAGCCCCTGTCCAGCACAAGGACCAGAATCGTGGGGGCACAGCCACATTCACTCTTTTTGCAGTTACACCAGCTGACATGGGCAACTATAGGTGTCCCTATCTTGTAACCACCTCCTAGCTCCTGTCCTCTCCCCCTGGGGCCAACATGTCACTGGAGGTGACACCAGCACCTGCAGCCCCAGGTAGTTCTGGGCCTCCCATTTCGGTGTCTCTGGTGCCACCCGTTGCTGGCAGAGTCTCTGCATCCCATCCTCGTGGAGGTGATGTCCGGGGATGAGGACATGCACACTGCTGGACCCCACAGGTGATGAGAGGAGGTCCCATGGGAACCTGGTGGTGGCAGTGGTGAGGGGCTGCGCTGCTGCCCTCGTCTTTGGCCTGGGCCTCTACTTTGTCCTCGATGTCCGCCACCTCTGGATACAAAGAGATGACAGCCCTGGTTGGGGAAGACAGCTGAATCACTTCGACACTCGAAAGAGCAGCTTTAGATCACACCCAAGTATGCTCTGTTTCCTCTTGCATAGTTCACATACACCTCAATCTCCCTCCCATACCTTTCAATCCCTATACCTCCCTCCAGCTGTGTCCTTCCTCATCTTCCATCCTATATAGGTGGATCAATCCCCTTAACTTTCCCCTGCCTTCACTTCCATGCACTACTGACCCCCTCGTGCTCTTTGGTGACTTCAATAACCCCCATCCCTCTCCCCTCCACATTTTGATACAGATGCCCCTCCCCCAGGAAGGCTGAGTCCATTCACTTCCAGGACAATATCTGATCAGGGAATCCCTAAGCACAACCTGCCCCCTGGAGATCCCCCAACCCCACTCTGAACTCGAAATCCTGTCCCTATGGACCCCAAGAGACTCCCAGCCTCATACATCTTACTCTGTCTTTATGTTCATCCCCAAATCCAGCCCATGGGAAACCCAAAATCTACAGTCCAGATGTAATCCTCCAGCCCCACTGGTGCTCTTCCAGCCCTACACACACCCAGACCCTATAGGGAACCCCAGATCTGAGCAAATAGCACCCAAGTACTCTGCAGCAAGCTCAAAGTCTCAGCGAATCACCAAACTTCCTGGAAAGGCCCCCAGATCCCATGGGCATCCCAAGCAATAGTGGAACGCCCAAATGCCATGCATAGAGACCCCATGCACTTCACAATGACACCAAATACCTAAATGCTCAATTCTTACCCCACGATCCTTACTTGTACTCCTCAAATCTCTTGACACACACTGCAGAAGGGACTGCAAATCCTTCCCAAGTTGGAGCACTGGTCAGAGAGCGGTGGGCAGTTGTGTTGAGCATCACTGAGTTAGTAAGCATAGAAATGTTTTTACCGCTACGGTTATTTCTCTCTTCCCTTTTGGTCTGAGTAAATAGTTTTTATCTCAGCCTATGAGTTTTGTCTTTCTTTGAATCCCTCCCCAACCCATAAAGAGGGGGCTTGGTGACAGAAGGGCTGTGTGTTGCTGAGCTGCTGCCGGGTGACAGCACCGCAGGCCTTGTGGTGCCCAACGTGGGGCTGAAGGCTGGACACCCCAACAGCTGTGAGCAGAGCGTGTTCCAACACAACTGCTCTCAGCGGTACAGCAGCCTCAGAGCTGCTGCTCACAGCACTCAGCTGTTCCCTCACTCTGACTCTGTTGCCCTGGAGACCCCAGAAAAGCACGGACTGCCCTATCGGGCACTGTGATCATTCAGTGCCCTCAGTGTGCGCACTCCCCATCTGTGCAGATGTCACTGTGTCCCCAGGTGGTCACTGCTGCTGATCCATGGTGACAGCTGGCCGGACGTGTTGGGGACAGCATGTGGCACGCCTTGTGGGATATTCCATTGGAGCCATGGGAGCTGTGTTTGGCATCCCATGGGGGACAGTGCAAGGCCACGCGCTGGCAGCCCTTTGTGGTCTGAGTGTGACACTTGAGAGGTAACAGCTTGTGTGGAGCACAGCAACAGGGACTGTGTGCAGTGCTCTGTGTCTGTCACTGGGAAACCAAAAGTGCCACCAGACATTATGGATATTTATCACATGAGGTGGAGACTTCATGTCTCCATCCTGTGCCCAAAGAGGAAATAAGTTTGCTTCTCCTGAAACTCCCGGTCTCTGCTGCAGTCTCTCTGTCCCAAAGCTGCTCCTGCCTCATGGCACCAATGGCACTGGCCGTCATCCTGGGTGAGTGACAATGGGGACGTGGTGCCATGGGGGTTGGTGGCCCTGTGTGCGACCAGGACCGTGTCCCTTGCAGGTTGGTGGCTGATGATGACAGCGAGCAGGGCACAGCATCGTGAGTATGGAGATGGGGGGAGAACAGGGAGAGGGGAGGGGAGCATTGTCTGGGGGCCAGCAGAGGGGCAGAGGAGGGTGTGCATGGACAAGGCTGACTGCTGTCCCCTGTCCTAGTGCCCCGACCCTCCCTGTCGCTGCACCCCAGCCAGGGGGTGTCCCTGGGGGACAATGTCACCCTGCGCTGCCACCTGCCCCAGCCAGCTTCCCGGGTCCGGCTCTGCCAGGAAGAACGATTCCTCTCCTGCATGTACAAGCACCAGGTACAGAACACGGCAGAGTTCTCCTTTGTTAGCACAAGTAAGGAACATGCGGGGACATATCGGTGCCAGTACCAGGTGTCAGAGGAATGGGGGGCATGGCAGAAGAGTGACCCCGTGGAGCTGGTGCTGACAGGTGAGAGTGTTGGGGACAATGGGTGGCCCTGGTCGATGCCCACAGGGTTATGTCTCATTGCTGTCCCTTCTTTGCACACAGATTACAACTCACCCCCACCCAGCATTTCCCTGAGCCGGGAGGGATGCGTGGAGATGGGGAGCAACGTCACCCTGTGTGTGGAGACAAGGACCAATGTCACCATCCAATGTAGGAACAAGGATAACGGGACCTCCCTCCTCCTGCACAAGGATGGGTGCTCAGCCCCTGTCCAGCGCCAGGATCCTGATGGTGCTGGCACGGCCTCCTTCCTCCTCTTTGGAGTGACCCTGGCAGACTCTGGCACCTACAGGTGCTCCTCTCACAGCAGGAACTTCCCCTTTGTGTCCTCACCCCTTGGGGACAGCGTGACGCTGGAGGTGACTCCCACACCCACACCCCCAGGTAGGTTCAAGCCTCCTTATTTTGTTGCCCCCAGTGTCACCCATGGGTGGCAGAGTCATCACATCCCATCCCTCTGCAGGTGATGCTGGGGATGAAGACACCCAAATACCTGCATCCCACAGTGCTGAGTTGGTGTCCCATGGGAACCTGGTGCTGGCGGTGGTGAGGGGCTGCGCAGCTGCCCTCTTCTTTGGCCTCGGCATCTTCTTTGTCATTGATGCCCGCTGGCACTGGATACAGAGATGTGAGGCCTGGTGGGGAAAGTCTTAGATGGTTTTGATGTCCTACAGAACTCCCCAGTTGTCCCCTTCCTCCTCTTCCCTTCTCCTGTAGAATGGACCAGGTGTGCCATTCGATCCACTATAGGTTGCCTATCGATTCTCCCAAGTGTCCCCTGCTCCCCTTCCATCACCTATAAATCCCCCCACATATCCCTCTATTTCCCCTTCCAGCCCTCATACATTACCCCAGTCATCTTGTGCACAGATGTCCATCCCTTACTGATCCCCTAGAAATTCATTCAAGTATCACCTGACTCCCCTGCCATTCCCTCTATGTCCCCACATTCCCTACAAGCATCACTTCCCTTTCACCCTCCATGACCCCAACCCTCTTCCCCTCCTGTATTCACACAGGGGCTGGCACAAACATCCCCGAGGCCATGCACTTTCACGTAAGGGAAACCTAAAGGTGAGGGATCCTAAATCCCAACCTGCCCCGTGGACACCCCATCCTCCAATTGCACCCTCCTCCTCATACAGCTTACTCTACACTAATGCGCAGCCCCAGATCCTCACCATGGGGAAGCCCAAATCTGCATTGTGGAGAGCTCCCCAGGCCCCAGATCAAAGTTTTTTTGGAGGACTTTTTTTTGGAGACCCTAGGCATCTCCCAGCCCTAATCAACCCCCTGATAATGTGAGCAGCCCCAAACTATGTAGTGGGACCCCAAAAACCCTCACAAAGGATCTCCCTTTTTGAGAGTTTTGGACCAATGACAACCCAAATCAAAGCCCCCCCAGGTCCCAAACACACCAACTACGATCACCACTCACACTTAGCACAGAGCTGTCCCTCCTCACTTCCATACAGAGGAGCTCCGCAGCCATTCTCCACTGTCTCCAAGTGACCCCTGGTGACAGTGAGGGACTGATCTGTGCCAACCAGGAGATGCCGCCTCATGGGGGGACCCACCACTCCACAGCCCCCAGTTACCAATGCTAACGTGAGCGCTGGCAGACCCTACCAAGGCCTCCCTCCAGCGTGTCTCATTTTTGGGATGCACAGTGTGGCAGAGAACCCAATTCAATGTTTTGAGCTCCCTCTCAATGATTCCCAGATCTCACCTCATCTAGCACCCTCAAGTCCTTGCCAGATCCCCCAAGTGCTTCCCAATCACACCAAACCCCTAAATGCTCATCTCTAACCACAGCATCCTTTCCTTGCCATCCAATCCTTCAGCACCCTTTCATAGTATGGGTGGAGATCCCGACAGCTGTGAGCAGAGCGTGTTCCAACACAACTGCTCTCAGCGGTGCAGCAGCCTCAGAGCTGCTGCTCACAGCGCTCAGCTGTTCCTTCACTCGGTGCCATCCATCACAGCTCTCAGGGCTGTTCCCTTCACTGCGCTGGCGCTGCTTCTCGCCTCTGAGGGCTGCCCTGCAATTCTGGATGCTTCTGCCCGTTTGTCTGCAGCGTGTGCTCGTGTGACAGCGGCCATGGATGCCATGTGCTCCTTGTGCTCAGCAGTGCCATCACTCTGGCACTGCAGGACCCTCACCGCGGGAACTCCTCACACGGGCACTCTCTGCTCCACAGGAGTGCCAAGTGTTGATGGACATTTTTAAATCCCTCCATCAAACACTGGCTGATCCAACCCCTGCCACAGGCCCTGTGGTTAGCCCAGATTCTCAGCCAGGTCATAGCACTGAATCCCACAGGCATGGGGTTGGAAGTGACCTCTGGAGTTCACCAAATCCAACCTCTCTGCTCAACTTGTTTCCCTGCTGTTGGTTGCACAGGAAAGCATCCGGGTGGGTTTTAATTATCTGCAGTGAAGGAGAACCCACCACCTCTCTGTGCAGCCTGTTTCAGTGCTCTGTCTCCCGCACAGCATAGCAGTTCTTCCTCATGATTTGATGCAACTTCCTGAGCTCCAGTTTGTGCCCGCTGCCCCTCGTCCAGTCACTGCACACCACTCAAGAGAGCACAACCCAATGGTGCAGAATGGCAGCATGGAGCTCTGGTGTGTCAGCCACTCCTCCCAGCTTTGTGCCACCTGCAAACCTGCTGAGGGTGGACTCCATCCCTTTGTCCAGGTCACTGATGGAGATGTTGAACAGCACCAGATCCAGCACCGACCCCTGGTGAACACCACGAGTCACAGCCACCAAGCGCACCATGCGCTGCTGATGGAGCCCAAAGCCATGGACTCAATGAGCTCCACCAACACTTCACAGGGATGACCAAGGGACCGCGGAAATGCTGTGTGTGTATGTGTACTGAAACACAGGATAGGAGATGGTGGTTAATTAGGCTGCATGGGAAACAGTGGGACCTGAGCCTGATGTAAGCTGTATGGAACATGGCGGGGTATTGTCCTGGTTTCAGCTGGGATAAAGCTGATTTGCTTCCTTGTGTCCCGTGAGTTTTGGCTTCAGAAAAGCAGTGCTGATGGCACAGAGGTGGTTCAGCTGATGCTGAGCAGTGCTGCACAGAGCTGAGAGTGGTTCCGTTTCTCAGCTTCTTGCCTTGTGCTGCCAGCGAGGGGCCGGGGGGCACCAGGAGCTGAGAGGGGACCGAACCAGGACAGCTGACCTGCAGTGCCAAAGGCATCTCCCACACCATATGGCATCGGGTGAGAAATGGAACTCTGAGGAGAGCTGCATGGGGTGAGCGGGTGCAGCTCGGGGATGGGTTGGGAATCAATGAGTAGAGGTGAACAATTGTGTTTTGCAAATATACTGCATAGATGTACACACAGATGTACTGCTTGTGTAACGCCATGCCTTTGTGTATCTGTGTGTGAGATCATGTCTGTAAACCTGTGTGTGACCACAGGAATGCACAAGTGTGTCCTTAGCAGGTACGCACCACATTGGTGTAACACGTGTGCTCCTTCTCTGCCAAAACATTTCCTTAGAGTTGATCCATGTCTGTGCCACACGTGTGCTCCACTGTGCCTGTGTGCCCATAGCACATCCTATGCCTGCATGGTGCCACTGCATCCCCAAAGGTCCCTGCTACTGCCCCCAGTGGGGATGGTGGAGGAAAGCACAGTGGGGACGGAGTGTGGTACCTGAAGTGCGTAGGGACAGCCAGCTGGAAGTGTTGGGGACCACATGTGACATCCCATGGGGGACACCCCTTTGGAGCCATGTCCTGTGTTTGGGATTCCATGGGGGGAAAAGTGCAGGACCACGTGCTGGCAGAACTCTGTGTGTGACACCCAAGCCCGGACAAACTGCAAAGGACAAACCAGCGGGGACTATTTGCACAGCTCCATGTGTACAACATTTCTGGGGACCCCAACGTGCCACTTCCCGTTTGGGCTGTGATTGCCACATCAGTTGGCAACATCACACCATCCTGTCCAAAAGAGGAACTGGCAGCAGCCCAACGCCACTCCCTGTCCCCACTGCAGTCTCACTGTCTCCAAGCTGCTCCTGCCTCATGACACCAATGGCACTGGCCCTCATTCTCGGTGTGTGACAATGGGGATGTGATGCCAAGGGGGTTGGAGGCCCTGTGTGGAACCAGAACCGTGTCCATTGCAGGTTGGTGGCTGGTGGCAGCGAGCAGAGCACAGCATCGTGAGTATGGAGATGGGGGGAGCATGGGGAGAGAGGGAGGGGAGCATTGTCAGGGTGCCAGCAGAGGTACACAGGGGGGTGTGCAGGGACAAGGCTGACTGCTGTCCCCTGTCCTAGTGCTCCGACCCTCCCTGTCACTGCACCCCAGCCAGGGGGTGTCCCTGGGGGAAAATGTCACCCTGCGCTGCCACCTGCCCCAGCTGGCTGCCTGGGTCCGGCTGTACCAGGAAGGGCATCAAACATACCGCAATTACAAGTACAAGAAGCAGGACACTGCAGACTTCTTCTTCTTGAACACAAATCGGGAGCACGCAGGTAGATATTTTTGTCAGATATCAGATACCAGTTGTCTTGGTCAGCAGAGGACTCAGAGAAGAGTGATCCCGTGGAGCTGGTGCTGACAGGTGAGGGCACTGGGGACAGCAGATGGCTCTGCTTGCTCCCAACAGGACCGTGTCCCACTGCTGTCCCTTCCCTCATGCAGATCGCAGTTTCCCCCCACCCAGCATTTCCCTGAGCCCTGAGGAATGTGTGGAGATGGGGACCAATGTCACCATCCAGTGCTGGAACAAGGACTATGGGGCCGCCTTCCTCCTGCACAAGGATGGGAGCTCAGCCCCCATCCAACGCCAGGACCTCGATGTGGTGGGCACAGCCACCTTCACCATCTTTGGGGTGACCCCAGCTGACAGCGGCACCTACAGGTGCTCCTACCGCCCCTGGGCTTACCCCTTTCTGTCCTCACCCCTTGGCAATAACGTGACTCTGGAGGTGACACCCACACCTGCACCCCCAGGTAAGTCTGAGCACCCCATTTGTGTGCACCCCCTGCCACAGATGGTTGAGGCTGTGTTGCTGCATCCGGGCTGAATAGGGCTTGTGGCTGGCAGTAGAGACACCCAAACACCCGGACGCCACAGGTGCTGAGGAGCAGTCCCGTGCCAATCTGGTGCTGGCACTGCTGAGGGGCTTTGTGGCTGCACTCGTCGTTGGCCTTGCAGTTTTCTTCATCATCGATGCCCGCAGCCTCTGGATACAGAGAAATTGAACTGTGGTGAGGAAGCTTTTAAATGTCTACCATCCCCTCCTGATTCCCCCAGTCTTCTATGCCTGCACTTCTATCCCATATAGTTCCTCCCAGGTGGCCCTTGCCTGCCCCTATAGATTCCCTTCAGGGCTCCTTGAGCATGGTTCATGACCTCCCCATAACTCCCACCTTCTCCAGTTGCTGACACAGAAGCCCCCCTGAATGCAGAGGCCGTGCAGTTCCAGGTAAGTGTCTGGGTCAGGGGACACAAATCCCAGCATTCCCCTTGGGGCCTCACCAAACCCTGCTCATAATTTCCCCAAAGGACCACCAACCCCATATGGCTTACCATAACTTGATAGCTAATCTCCCAAATCCAGCTCATGGGGGACACGCATTCAGCATGTTGAGCTGAAGCCAGACTCCAAATCTCAGCCTTCACACTCATTAAAGCTGTCCAGACTCTAAACATGTCCCAGACCCCAAAAAGCTCTCACAAACCGATTAAGGGGAACCCTCAAAAGCTGCACATATGGAACCCCAAAGTATAACCCACAGGGATGACAAATCTAATCCCCTGCGATCCCACAATCCCTAAACACTCTCAGACCATTTGAGCACACCCAAACCACAGCAGGACCCCCAAACATCCCCCTTGGGATCCTCAAATAGAAGGACAGCACAACTCCACACCCACCCTCTTGAACACCACTCCCAAATACCAGCAGCATCAATCCCCCTCCAAAGCCTGTTGCAGACCCCATGGTGGCACCCCGCTGCTCCCCTGTGTCTCCAGGTGCCCCCCAGTGACAGTGAGCGTCTGACCTACACCAAGATTCATGCTGTGACCCCTATTCTCTGGCCACCCAGGGCAGCTGCCACCACTCAGCCCCCCATTATCTACACCCATGTGGATACTGGGGAACCCCTGCTGATACCCCCTCACCCTCAGTGCCTCATTTTTAAGGAGCTCTGAAAGGGACACACCCCAAATTCCCTGCTTTCAGATCCACGATACCATGATCCCACGCTTTCATCCCCAAGTCCCAAGATATCTGACATCCCCAAATCCTTACCTATGCACCTCATCTCATTCCCAGACCCACCAAATCCCTGAGTTCTCCACACAAACCAGGAAATCCTTCCTGATCCCCCTCAAATCCCATAATATCCCTTGAGTTGACAAGTACTCCTTAAACCACCCCAAAACCCAACACCATTCCTTCCAGGATTTGACCCCCCAAATTCTTCACAATCCTCCCCACAATCCCACTGAGTGCCCACGAACACCACACCACCTGTCATCCACCTCCACTCTGACCCCCTCCAGATCCCACCCAGTGTCTCCCTCCTGCCCTTCTGCCCTGGTCTCAGCATCAGGAGAATTTGGAGCCACTGCACTGTGCATCACTTTGTAAATATATGCCATTGTGATCATGATATCATTCACTGTGATTGTTTCCTGCAGTCTTAGAAAACAGAATTTATCATCACCTGTGAGTTCTGCACTTATATCTTCTACCCCTCCCCTGGGCTTCTGGATGCTTCTGCCCGTTTGTCTGCAGCGTGTGCTCGTGTGACAGCGGCCATGGATGCCATGTGCTCCTTGTGCTCAGCAGTGCCATCACTCTGGCACTGCAGGACCCTCACCGCGGGAACTCCTCACACGGGCACTCTCTGCTCCACAGAATTACCAGCAAACAACAAAACACATTTGCTGACATTTTCGGTGTGCTTGCTACCTCTCCAACACTTGCCATAACAAGGCTCTTGCCGGAACAACAGAGGCTGCAAAGCACCAGATGCTGTGAGATAACCGCACAGCCTTTGTGTGTCCACCAATGGCGCTGCTTCACCGCAAGAACATTTCTGGCACAAACACATTTCTGACAAACGTGTCACTGTGAACTCAGTTCTTCACAACCTTGCGATGCTGCAGCTGCCAACCAGCAGACAGGAAGGGATGCCCAGAGAAGCTGCATTTTGTGCTGTCTCCTTTTTGCCAGTTGGAGATTTCATCCATTGGATGAGCACTCCCATCCCCCCTTCTGCTCCAGCACTGCATCTCCTCTCAATGGACCATGACTGTTTTTCTCCCTCCATCTCCCTCTCTTACATTCTTTCTGTCCTACTCTCCATTTTCTCTCTTTTCTTTCTTTTTCTCTCTCTTCCTCATTATCTTCCCTGTCATCTTTTTCTCTTCTGCTGCAGCCTAAATGTGGATTTCTCTGTAACAAGCAAATCAGGCAATAACACCACTGTCCAATTATCCTTTATCCGTATCGCTCCATAATTTTTACTTGGAATTCCCCTAATTTTGTTGCAGGGCAGCTGATTGGTTGCTGCTGGAAAGTTCAATAAATGGTCTTCTGTTGCTCCTCTGAGTCACTGTCTGACTGTTGCCCTGGAGACCCCAGGAAAGCACGGACTGCACTCTTGGAGAACTGTGCAGAGAGCCTGGCATCCCTTGGGGGACAGCATGCCAGGGAACAGACTCACAGCCCTTTGGGGTCAGTGTGTGACACCCCAGTGTTGACAGCGTGTGTGGGGCACCTCAACAGGCTCAGAGTGCAGTGAACACCTGTCCACTTGTCCTAACACAGATGTGCACCACAGATGTGCCAAATCAGGAGCTTACATCACCCATGCAAATGAAAAATCTACAATGTGTGGACCCCTTAGCCCACAAACCTTAGTCCCCAGACCCACAGAAGACCTCCAAGTCTTAACTGTCCCCCCATACCATGTAGGCACTCACAATTTGAGTAGAGGGGCTCTAAATGCACTCACAGGGAAGCCCGATGTCTTGTGGGGACCCCAAAACAATGCTTCTGTGTTCCCCAAGTCTCCAAACACCTCAGGACCATATGGGGACCCCTAAACCCTAGCTGGACTTACAAATATCCCCCCATGCAGACCTCAAATCTAAGACCCCCAGAACTCCAGTCTCACCCTCATAGTTACATCCCACTCATACCTACACCAGAGGCACAAACTCAGCCCACCCATCTTGGGCACCCCCATGGTAGCATCCCACTCTCCACCTGTTTCTCCAGGTGCCCCCAAGGACAGCGAGGATCTGACATCCAGATGCCAGCTGCCATCCCGTGCTCCCAGACTCCCAGTTCCCCCACAGCCAACCAACCCCCCGTTACCTACACCACAGTGAGCAATGAATTACCGTGTTGATGGGCCTCCCCAGGGGCCTCATTTTTGGGGTGTGTGGAAGGGGACAGACCTCAAATTCCCTGCCTGGGACTCCCTGATGTCCTCTTCTAACCACAGACATAATTGTCTCCCCAAATCTAATGGTTCCCATTTCCCACTGGTGCATCCCAAATGCTTCCCACTCACAACAAATCCCTCAATGCACATCTCTTACCTCAGAGTACTTCTTTATCCCTGCAAATATTTTAACACACTTTGAGACCTCCAGATCCTCTCCAATTCGATCCAAATCACCACCACTATTCCTCTGAGTCATCTTCATCTGTCCTAATCTATTCCTCCTCTGAAGATACCAAAAATGACCACTTCTTCCACTTCCATCTCCTACAGATGTCCGATACATCCCCTAAAGATCCCTCCAAAATCCCCGGCCTCCCATTCTGTCCTGCATTTATCATTGGTCGTTGACTGGTGAGTGCTGACGCAGGGAGCACATGCTAAGGACACACATGAGCAGCACTGTGTCCAGCTGTTGGTGCACACACACAGCATCACACAGACACACACAGAGGCACAGAGTTCAGTGTGTCCCACACGTGTGTTTGGACACCTGTTGTGCACGTGGGATGGTGCACACACGTTTAATCCACAGCCACGAGTTCACACGCACAGGTACATGGATGCAATTCACAGGTGATGGTGAGCACACAGAGCACACCAGCACTGTGCACACTTGATGTGTGCACACAACATCCACGTCTTTGTGTCCACAGGTGGGGGCATCAGCGGGGTCCCCCAGTGCCCACCTCGGCGTAGATAATGGGGGAGTCAGGGGTTGTAGAAGAGCCGGGGGGGTGGGTGCTGGGGGTCAGAACTTGCAGCTCGGCGTAGGTCAGAGCCTGGCTGTCAGCGGGGGACACCTGGGGACACAGGGACAGCAGTGTGAGCATGGGATCCCAACAAGCCTGAGGGGATGGTGGCATTGTGTGATGTGTGGGGGCTGTGCGAGAGGTGGGGTACGAAGTCTGGGGTGGTGTAGATTTTGGGAAGCTGTGGGTGTGACATTGGGGTTCCCTGTGGGTGGTGTTTGGGTGTCCCACTATGTTTTGGGGTTGCCCATGTAGTTTGAGGGTGTTGAAGGCTTGGAGCATCCTAGGGGGCTCCATTTTGGGATTCGGGGCATCCCCTTGGTGGAGATTTGGAGGCCCTCATGGACTGGATTGGAGGGTGCACACAATGTCATGGGGAGCCATAAAATGCAGGGGGTTCTTTGCAGTCCCCACAGGAAGGGTTTGGGTTTCCCAGGTGAGGTCTGGGGCAGGGGTAATGGGGCAGATTGGGGTTAGGGGTCCCCTGACCCAGACACTGACCTGGAACTGCACGGCCTCGGGGCTTCTGGTGGCACCTGAGTCATAAATAGAAGGGGAGGGGGGGGGGGGGGGGGGTTACGGGGGCACCAATCAACACCAGTGGGGATTTATAGTGGATTTATGGGGGATCAAAGCCATTTAACCCCTCCCCACCAGAGCTCTCATCTCTCTGTATTCGTCTTCTCTGGGCAGCAAGGAGGAATGAGACTATGAGGATGAGGATGATGACAATCACAGCAGCACAACTCCTTGCCACCACTGCCACCAGGTTCAAGCTGGGACCCCTATTGTCACCTGTGGGGTCAAAGTGTTTGAGCTGTCCCTGTACCCAGCTCCTTTCTCAATGGAGGTGGGATGCAGAGACAGGGTCACCCAGAGCTGAGAAGCAGAGCTCCCATGCTCAGACCTACCTGGGTGTTCAAATCTGTTATTCACTTCCAGGGTCACATTATCACCGAGGCATGAGGACAGACGGTAAAAGCTCCCAATGCGGTAGGAGCACCTATAGGTGCCAGAGTCAGCTGGGGTCACTGCAAAGAGGGTGAAGGTGGCTGTGCCCTCACCGTTGGGTTTTTGGTGCTGGAGAGGGGCTGAGTGCCCATCCTTGTGCAGGAAGATGGTGCCCCCATACTCCTTGTTGCTGCACTGGATGGTGACATTGGTCCCCGTCTCCACACGTTCCTTGGGGATCATGGAAATGCTGGCTGGGGGATAGTTGGGATCTGAGTGCAGAGAGGAGACAGGGATGGAACACAGCTCTGAGGGAACAGCCCAGGGCCATCTGCTTTCCCCAGTGCCCTCACCTGTCACCACCAGCTCCACGGGTTCACTCTTCTCCAATGTCCCTGGTGACTCCAGCACCCAGTACTGGCACTGATATCTCACTGCATCTTTTCTCTTTACACTAATCAAGGGGAACTCAGCCATGTCCTGTACCATGTCCATGTGTGCTTGCTTTCTAAGTCCCGAAATCCCTTCCTTGTAGAGCTCAACTCGTGCAGCCGGCTGGGGCAGGTGGCAGCGCAGGGTGACATTGTCCCCCAGGGACACCCCCTGGCTGGGGTGCAGTGACAGGGAGGGTCTGGGCACTAGGACAGGGGACAGCAGTCAGCCTTGTCCCTGCACACCCTCCTCTGCCCCTCTCATGGTCCTCTGACCACGCTCCCCTCCCTCTGGCCCCATTCTCCCCCTGTCTCCATACTCACGTTCCTGTGCTCTGCTTCCTGCCACCAGCCACCAACCTGCAAGGAACACTTTCCTGGTCCCACACTGGGCCACCAACCCCCGTGGCACCACATCCCCATTGTCACTCACCCAGGATGAGGGCCAGTACAGTTGGTGCCATGAGGCAGGAGCAGCTTGGGGACCGTAAGACTGCAGCAGAGACAGGGAGTGGCCAGAGAGTTACTTTCAGTTTCCCCCAGGGCACAGGATGATGTGATGTCACCTCCTGATGTGGCAATGTGAGCCCTTAACAGTGGTGATGCTGTGGTGTCTTTTTGTAGTGGGACAAGTGGAGAAGTGTTCACTGCACACTCTGCCTCTTGAGGTGCCCCACACACACTGTCAACTCTGGGGTGTCACACACTGACCCCAAAGGGCTGTGAGTGTGTGCCCTGGAATGTTGTCCCCCAAGGGATGGGGGGACTCTCTGCACAGTTCTCCAAGAGTGCAGTCCGTGCTTTCCTGGGGTCTCCAGGGCAGCAGGGTCAGACAGTGACTCAGAGGAGCAACAGAAGAGCATTTATTGAACTTTCCAGCAGCAACCAATCAGCTGCCCTGCAACAAAATTAGGGGACTTCCTAGGAACAATTATTGAGTGATACGGATCAAGGATCCTTGGACACTGGTGTTACTGCCTGATCTGCTACTTCCAGGGAAATGTAGGTTCTGGCTGCTGCAGAAGAAGAGTAAAAGATGACAGGGAGGAAAATGAGCAAGAGAGAGAAAAAGAAAGAAAAGAGAGAAAATGGAGAGTAGGACAGAAAGAATGTAAGAGAGAGAGATGGAGAAAAGCAATCATGGTCCGTTTTGAGGAGTTTAAGTGCCGGAGCAGAAGGGGGGATGGGAGTGCTCATCCAATGGATGAAGTCTCCAACTGGCAAAAAGGAGACAGCACAAAATGCAGCTTCTCTGGGCATCCCTTAGTCTCTGCTGGCTGGCAGCTGCAGCATCACAAGGTTGTGAAGAACTGAGTTCACAGTGACACGTTTGTCAGAAATGTGTTTGTGCCAGAAATGTTCTTGCGGTGAAGCAGTGCCATTGGTGGACACACAAAGGCTGTGCGGTTATCTCACAGCATCTGGTGCTTTGCAGCCTCTGTTGTTCTGGCAAGAGCCTTGTTATGGCAAGTGTTGGAGAGGTAGCAAGCACACCGAAAATGTCAGCAAATGCATGTTGTTGTTTGATGGTAATTCTGTGGAGCAGAGAGTGCCCGTGTGAGGAGTTCCCGCGGTGAGGGTCCTGCAGTGCCAGAGTGATGGCACTGCTGAGCACAAGGAGCACATGGCATCCATGGCCGCTGTCACACGAGCACACGCTGCAGACAAACGGGCAGAAGCATCCAGAATTGCAGGGCAGCCCTCAGAGGCGAGAAGCAGCGCCAGCGCAGTGAAGGGAACAGCCCTGAGAGCTGTGATGGATGGCACCGAGTGAAGGAACAGCTGAGCGCTGTGAGCAGCAGCTCTGAGGCTGCTGTACCGCTGAGAGCAGTTGTGTTGGAACACGCTCTGCTCACAGCTGTCGGGATCTCCACCCTTCGGGCCCCACGTTGGCCACCAGGAGGATTGTGATGCTGTCGCCCGACAGCTGCTCAGCAACACACAGCCCTTCCAGCATTGACCTTTCTCTTTGTGTTTTGCCAATAGAATCAGACAAAAAAAGACAAAACACAATGGTTGAGACAAAATCTGTTTACTCAAACTGATGAGGAGTAGAGAAATAATTGAGAAATTGAGAATTACCAGTAATGGTAATAACATTTTTATGCTTACTAAATCAGAGATGCTCAACCCAACTGCCCACCACTCTCTGACCAATGCTCCAACTTGGGAAGGACTTGCAGTCCCAGGGGGTGTTAAGAGATTTGAGGAGTACAAGGAAGGATTGTGGGGTTAGAAGTGAGCATTTAGGTATGTGGTGTCATTGGGAAGTGTATGGGGTACAGTGGTGAGGATTTGGGGATTTTAGGCTGGGGGCATTTGGGATTCTGGTGGCTATGATTGGGTAACAGGGGACATGGCTTTGGGAGCCTGGAATTGCTTAGTTTCAGGGATCCGATGATGTTTTTGGGGTGTTTCCTTATGGTTTGAGTGTGCCCATGAGTTCTGTGGGTGTTAAGGACTAGGGGGTGTGCGGAGACGTAGATCTGGGGACTCAATAGGCGAGATACAGGGGGTAACTATGCATGTCATCTGTGGGTTCCACTATGGCTTGGGGATGCCCGTGGGATCCGAGTGCTGTGAAAGAGGTTTGGGGATTCCCTGGGGCTTTGTGCTGGCTGCGGTCTACGCAGGTGCTATATTCTCAATTCCGGGGGATTCTAAAGGATCTGGGTGTGTGTAGGGCTGGAAGAGCACCAGAGTGGCTGGGGGATTACATCTGGAATTCCTGTGATCTATATTTTGAGTATCCCATGGGCTGGATTTGGGGATGCACATAAATACAGAGTAAGCCATAAGAAGCTGGAAGTCCCTTGGGATCCCCATGGACAGGGCTTGGGGTTCCAGGTAGGGTATGGGTGTTCTCCAGGGTCAGGTTGGTTTTAGGGTTTCCCTGACTTAGATATTGTTCTGGAACTCAATGGACTCAGCCCTCTTGGGGGTGGGGCACCTGCATCAAAATTGGGATGGGACTGGAATGGGGGTTATGGAGAACACCAAAGAGCACGAGGGGGATCAATAGTGCATGGAAGTGGAGGCAGGGGAAAGTTAAGGGGATTGATCCATGTGTACAGGATAGAAGATGAGGAAGGACACAGCTGGAGGGAGGTGTAGAGATTGAAAAGAATGGGAGGGAGATTGGAGGGTATATATGCTATCAGAGAGGAAGCGGAAAACAATTGGGTGTGATCTAAAGGTGCTGTATTGAATGTCAAAGTGATTCAGCTGTCTTTCCAACCAGGGCTGTCATCTCTTTGTCTCCAGAGGCTGTGGGCGTCAAGGACAAAGTAGAGGCCCAGGCCAAAGACGAGGGCAGCAGCGCAGCCCCTCACCACTGCCATCACCAGGTTCCCATGGGACCTCCTCACATCACCTGTGGGGTCCAGCAGTGTGCATGTCCCCATCCCCGGACATCACCTCCATGATGACGGGATGCAGAGAAACTGCCAGAAATGAGAAGCACAAGGGACACCTAAATGGGGCCCCAGACCTACCTGGGAGTTCAGGTGCAGGTGCCACCTCCAGTGTCACGCTGTCCCCAAGGGGTGAGGAAAGAAGGTAGAAGCCTCCAATGCGGCAGGAGCACCTATAGGTGCCCGAGTCAGCTTGTGTCACCCCAAAGAGGGTGAAGGTGGCCGTGCCCCCATCATCAGGGTCCTGGAGCTGGATAGGGTCTGAGTGCCCATCCTTGTGCAGGAAGATGGTGCCCCTGTTCTCCTGGTTGCTGCACCAGATGGTGACATTGGTCCCTGTCCCTATGTTTCTCCCAGAGCTCACGGAAATAATTGGTGGGGGGAATTTGGGATCTGTATTGAATGGGGAGACAGCAATGGGACATGGCCCTGTTGGGTCAGCTCAGGGCCAATCACTGTCCCCAGTGGCCTCACCTGTCACCACCAGCTCCACGGCGTCACTCTTCTCCGGTGTCCACAGTGGCTCCAACACCCAGTACTGACACAGATATTTCACTGCATCTTCTTTCTTTACACTGAACAAGGTGAACTCAGCCACATCCTGTACCATGTCCATGTGCTTTACGAATCTCCAAGGTCCTTCCCTATAGAGCTGAACTCGTGTAGCCGGCTGGGGGAGGTGGCACCGCAGGGTGACATTGTCCCCCAGGGACACCCCCTGGCTGGGGTGCAGCAACAGGGAGGGTCGGGGCACTAGGACAGTGGACAGCAGTCAGCCTTGTCCATGCACACCCTCCTCTGCCCCTCTGATGGCCCCCTGACCACGCTCCCCTCCCTCTCTCCCCATTCCCCCCATCCCCATACTCACAATGCTGTGCCCTGCTCACTGCCACCAGCCACCAACCTGCAAGGGACACGGTCTTGGTCTCACACAGAGCCTCCAACCCCCGAGGCACCACGTCCCCATTGTCACTCACCCAGGATGAGTGCCATCATCATTGTTGCCATGAGGCAGGAGCAGCTTGGAGATGGCCAGACTGCAGTGGAGACAGGGAGTGGCTGGAGAGCTGCATTTCAGTTTCTCATGGGGACAAGAAGTGACATGATATCACCTCCTGATGTTGCAATTTTCCCCAGGCCGTGGTGTCTTTGGGGATCCGCCACAGGCTGCCATGCATGCAGCTGCAATTGCAGTCCCTGTTGGGGTGTCCCACACAGGCTGTCACCTCTCAGCTGTCACACGCTGCCTGCAAAGCGCTGCCAGTGCGTGGTGTCCTCCAAGGGGATGCCAAACACAGCACACATGGCTCCAATGCGGTGTCCCACATGGGATGTCACATGCAGTCCCCAACACCACCAGCCATCTGTCACCTTTCACACACTCTGGGTACCACACTGTGCTCCCACTGGGCTTTCCCCTGCCATCCCCACCGGGGGCAGCAGCAGGCACCTTTGGGGACACACTGACATCACACAGACGTGTGACAAAGAGCTCACCTGAACTCAGCTGGTTAGGATGCTGGACAGGAAGAGAAATAAAGTGTTTCACATGCTATTCATTGGACTGTTGGCCTCTGATATCTAAAAGGATCTGCAGAAAGCTGATGGGGTTTCACGCCTCTATGACAACTCACAGAGATTGCCTACAAAGTGTGCAACAATGGGGAGGAAGCAGAAGAGGAATATAAATAAAAAGAGAAACAGAAGAGCAGTAAAATGCAATCAGGCTTCCTGGCAGTGGCTGCAGTGCAAACCACAAAGCAAAGAGGAAGAGGAACAATTGGTGGGGGATCTCAGGGAATGAAGTTATGGACTTTCTATAAGTTATTGGATAGATATATTCTGTTGTAAGGAACCTTGAAGTCAGAATTCTGTTGAAGCCTTTGGAAAGTGAGAAGTAAAACCCTTTTTGTAACCAGTGAGTTGTTAGACTGGAAATCAAAGTTCTTCTGATGTGGGAGACAGAAAAGCCTGAGAGAGCCGAGTCTGCTGAGCTGAACAGAGCCAGGAGGTGATCACTTCTGAATGGCCAAGGCCAGCGGTGACACAAAGGGCTCAGCTACATTGGATGGTCATCAACAATGGCAGAATGAACCAACCTTCTTCCCCTCACTGACACTTTTCCCCAGGTCTTCACATACACCCAAAAGGAGAACATTTTTGGATTCCCTCCACAGAGGACTGTCCTGCTCCCACGCTGCCAGCCCTCCGAGTGCAACACGACTGAGACCTGTGTCAGGAGCTAACAGACAAACACATGGCTGCTGAAGTAGTTTTAATTAGCATTTCAGCCTTGTTATGGCATCTGTGATCAGCCCTAAAGGGTACAGGGCACCTCCTGAAGTCTGAGGGATGTTGGGACTCTGCTTTGAGGCTCCAGATGTCCTCTGATGTGGGAACAGCCACCTTCCCTGGAGAGAGGGTCCGTGTGCTGAAGGATTTCCATGAAGTGCTGGCGGCCCTGAAGTTACTGCCAGCTGTCAGGACAGTGGGAGTACTGGCGGCACTGGGAGCATTGAGGGTACTGGGGATACTGGGGACACTGGAGGCATTGCTGGATATTGAGGGCATTGCAGACATGGGGGACACTGAAGGAATTGGCGTCACTGGGGATAAAGCAATGTTGGGTCAGATCCACTGGTCTGTACTGACCCCAACACTACTGGACTTTGGGGACAACATTAACTCACAGTTCTGCACTGACCACATTGATCACATCCATGTGACCTCACTGACCACATCCATGGGTCTTTAATGATCCCTAACCTGAACACTGATGACCAAACACTAAACCTAAACCTATTTCTAACCCTAACTCTAACCCTAAGTATAGCTAACACCATCCCTAACCCTACGCTAATCCTAACCCTAACCCTTACACTAACCATAAACCTAACCCTAACTCTTACATGAACACCAAACCTAGCCCTAACCCTAACACTAATCCTAAGCCTAAACCTAAACCTACCCTTCCTGTAACACTGAATCTAACCCATAAATCTCACCCTTACACTAATCATAACCATAGCCATAACCCTAACCCTAACACTACCACAACCATAGCCCTACCCCAACCCATAGCCCTAACCCTAACACTAATCCTAAGGCTAAACCTAACACTAACCATAACCATAACCCTAACCTTAACACCAATCCTTAGGCTAAACCTAACCCTAGCTCTACAGTAACAGATTCACAGAATCACAGAATCAGCAGGGTTGGAAAAAACCTTAGAGATTATCCAGTCCAACCATCCACCTGTCACCACTAGTACTCACTAAACCATGTCCCTCAACACGAAATCCAAACGTTCTTTGAACACCTCCAGGGTCGGTGACTCCACCACCTCCCTGGGCAGCCCATTCCACTGCCTGACCCCTCTTTCAGAGAAGCAGTATTTCCTGATGTCCAGCGTAAATCTCCCCTGGTGCAGCTTGAAGCCATTCCCTCTACTTCTGTCACCAGCTACATGAGAGAAGAGGCCGACCCCCACCTCACTACAACCTCCCTTCAGGTAGTTATAGAGAGCAATAAGGACTGCCCTGAGCCTCCTCTTCTCCAGACTGAACGCTCCCAGCTCCTTCAGCCACTCCTCATCAGGCCTGTGCTCCAGACTCCTCACCAGCTTTGTTGCCCCTCTTTGAACCTGCTTCAGGGCCTCAGTGTCTTTCTTGCAGCGAGGGGCCCAAAACTGGACACTGTACTTGAGGTGCGGCCTCACCAGAGCTGAGTACAGGGAGCAATCACTTCCCTGTTCCTGCTGCCAACACGGTTTCTGATGCAAGCCAGGATGCCATTGGCCTTCTTGGCCACCTGGGCACACTGCTGGCTCGTGTTCAGCTGAGCATCAGTCGATACCCCCAGGTCCATTTCCTCAAGGCAGTCCTCCAGCCACTCCGCCCCAAGCCTGTAGCATTGCCTGGGGTTGTTGTGGCCAAAGTGCAGGACCCGGCATTTGGTCTTGTTGAACCTCATCCCCCTGGCTTCAGCCCAGTAATCCAGCCTGTCCAGACACCTCTGTAGGGCCTCGCTACCCTCAGGCAGATCAACTCTATCAGCCAACCTGGTGTCGTAAGCTTAACCCTAACCCTAACCCAAACCTAACCCTAACCCTAACCTAAACCTAACCCTAACCCTAACCCTAGCCCTAACCCTAACCCTAACCCTAACCCTAACCATAACCCTAACCCTAACCCTAACCCTAACCCATGACCAAACCATAACCCTACTCTAACTCAAACCCTACGCTAATACTTATGCTAACCCTAACCATAACCATAACCTTTATTGTAACACTAATCCTAAACCTAATCCTAACCCACCTTTACACTAACACTAACTCTAAACCTAAATCCAACCCTAACACTAAATGTAACCATAACCCTTACCACTTACCTTAACACTAATCCTAAGCCTAAACCTACCTTTACGGTAACACTAACTCTAACCCTAATACTAACCCTAAAACTATCTGTAAACATAACCACAACCATAATAGTAACCTTAACCCTAACCCTACCACAACCATAACCCTACCCCAACCCATAACCCTAACCTTCACACTATCCATAAACATAACCTGAAGCCTAATCCTAAGCCCAACCTAAACTTAACCCTAACCTTACAGTAACCCTAACCCTAACCCTAAACCAAACCCTAACCCTAAGCTAACCATAAACCATAAACCCTAACACTAACCCAAACACTAACTCTAAACCTAAACAGAAATCTAACCCTAACCATAACCATAACCATAACCATAACTCTTATCCTAATTCTAATTCTAAGCCTAAACCTAAACCTACCTTTGCAGTAACACTAACTCTAACCTTAAGACTAAACCTGACTCTAACCCTAACCCTAACCCTAACCCTAAACCTAATCCTAACCCTACCACAACCATAGCCCTACCCCAACCCATAACCCTAACTCTAACCCTAACACTAATCATAACCATAACCATGACCCCAAGCCTAAACCTAACCCTACCATTACTGTAATCCTAAACCTAAACCTAACCTGAAATCTAACACTAACCATAAGCATAACCGTAAACCTAAAACTAATCCTAAGGCTAAACCAACCCCTATGTCTACAGTAACACAAACTCTAACCCTAACCCTAAACCAAACACTGTAATCATAACCGCAACTGTAACCCCAACCATAACCCTAACCCTAAACTTAGCCCTGCCCTTACATTAACACTAAGCCTAAGCCTAAAGTTAACCCTGACCCTACCACAACCCTAACCCTAACATTAACCGTAACCATAACCCTAACACTAAACATAATCCTACCCTGACAGTAACACTAACCCTAACCCTAACACTACCACAATCCTACACGATTCTAACCCTACCCTAACCCTACTCATAACCCTAACCCTTCTCCAACCCTATCCCTACCCTAAAACTAATCCTACCCTAACCCTAACCATAACCCTAATCCTAACCCTACACTCACCCTTCCCTTACCCTGAACCTAACCCTAATTCAGCATGTTCCCTAATCCTAACCCTATCCCTAACCCAAACCCTCACCTGAATACTCACTCTAACCCTAATGATCTAACCTTAATGCTCACCCTAAATGTCACCCTAACTCTAACTCTATCCCTAACCCTCACTCAGACATTAACCCTAACCCTAACCTCTATCTCTAGCCCTAACCCTACTGACCTAACCCTATCTCACAGCCTTAATGTGTGACATTATAAATGTACACCAAAACGTGCACACAACAATGCACATCTGTGCCCTTAGCATGCAGTTCCCATGTTGGCACTACACGCGTGCCATCACTGCACACGTGTCCATAACATGTGACCAATTTCAGCACCACATGTGTGCCCCATACACGTGTGTGTCCTCATAGTGTGCCCCATGTCTGTGTGGTGTCACTGTGTCCCCAAGGTCCCTGCTGCTGTCCCTAGTGGGGATGGCAGAAGAAAGCACAGTGGGAACACAGTGTGGTACCCAAAGTGCGTGGTGACAGCTGGCTGGACGTGTTGGGGACTGCATGTGACATCCGATGTGGGACACCCCATTGGAGCCACATGTGCTGTGTTTGGCATCCAATGGGGGACAAAGTGCAGGGCAGTGTGCTAGCAGAACTTTTGGGACAGTGTGTGACATCCAAGACATGTCAAACTGCAGAGGACAAACCAGTGGGGACTACTTGCACCGCTCCATGTGAGCCACACTGCTGGGGACCCCACAGTGCCACTTCCCGTTTTGGTAGTGATTGCCACATCAGGAGGTGACATCACATCATCCAGTCCCAAAAGGGGAACTGGCAGCAGCTCAACCCCACTCCCTGATCCCACTGCAGTCTCGCTGACCCCAATCTGTTCCTGCCGTGTGGCACCAATGGTGGTGGCCGTCATCCTGGGTGAGTGACAATGGGGACGTGGTGCCAAGGGGGTTGGTGGCTCTGTGTGGAACCAGGACCGTGTCCCTTGCAGGTTGGTGGCTGGTGGCAGCAAGCAGGACACTGCAGCGTAAGTATGGGGAACAGGGGGAGAATGGGGCCAGCAGAGAGGAGAATGGGCAGGGTGCCATGAGAGGGGCAGAGGAAGGTGTGCAGGGACAAGGCTGACTGCTGTCCCCTGTCCTAGTGCCCCAACCCACCCTGTCGCTGCAACCCAGCCAGGGGGTGTCCCTGGGCGACACTGTCTCCCTAAGGTGCCGCCTGCCCCAGCTGGCTGCACGGGTCTGGCTGTACAAGGAAGGACATCAGACATACCGCAATTACAAGTACAAGGTGCAGGACACTGCAGAGTTCACCTTCTTCAGAACAAATCGGGAGCACGCAGGTACATATCGGTGTCAGTACCGAGTGCCTTCGTCAGCAGTGGAATCAGAGAAGAGTGATCCTGTGGAGCTGGTGCTGACAGGTGAGGGCACTGGGGACAGCAGATGGTTCTGCTTGCTCCCAACAGGACCGTGTCCCACTGCAGTCCCTTCCCTCATGCAGATCGCAGTTTCCCCCCACCCAGCATTTCCCTGAGCCCTGAGGAATGTGTGGGGACAGGGACCAATGTCACCATCCAGTGCTGGAACAAGGCCTATGGGGCCGCCTTCCTCCTGCACAAGGATGGCTGCTCAGCCCCCATCCAACAACAGGACCTCGATGTGGTGGGCACAGCCACCTTCACCATCTTTGGGGTGACCCCAGCTGACAGTGGCACCTATAGGTGCTCCTACCGCCCCTGGGCTTACCCCTTTCTGTCCTCACCCCTTGGGAGTAATGTGACTCTGGAGGTGACACCCACATCTGCATCCCCAGGTGGGTCTCAACCCCATTTGAGTACCCCTGGCGCCACCCCATGAGTGGCTGTGTCACCTCTTGTCCCTATAGAGGCTATGGTTGAGGATGTGATAACCCAAACACCCGGATCCCACAGGTGCTGCAGACAGTTCCCATGGGAACCTGGTGGTGGCAGTGGCTGGGGGCTGCACTGCTGCCTTTGTCTTCATCCTCATCCTTGTTGTCTTCTTCCTCCTCGGTGCCTGCAGACGTCGGATACGGAGAGATGAGTGCCCTGGTGGGGAAGGGTTTAAACGTCTTTATTTCTCAGTTGATCCTCTCAAAGTCTCCACTTACCCCCATAGCCCCATCCCATTCTCCTCCTTGTTTTGATGCAGGCACCCCTGCAGAAAGGCCTGAGGACATGGAATTCCAGGTAAGTGTCCAGGTCAGGGAACCCCAAACTCCGGCCTGACCCTTGGAACAAGTCCTGATCCCATTCACAGCCCCAAACCCTGTCCATGGGGATCCCAGGGGATCCACAGCCTCATATGGTTTGCCTTAATGTTAAGGACAGCCGCCAAACCCAGACCATGAGGAACTCCAAATCCGCATTGTGGAGACACCCAAATCTGAGCCCTCAGATCCCCCTGGCCCCTCCAAAACTTAAATACCCCTCAGACCCCATGAGCCACTTTCACGCTGTGTAGGAAGAACCCCAAACTTCACTCACGTGGTGTCCCTCCCAAAGGACATTGGGGACCCCCAGGTTGACACTCTGCCTTCCCACTGTGTCCCCAGGTTCCCTCCAGTGACAGCGAGGGTCTGACCTACATGGAGCTGCAAGCTGTGACCCCCAGCACTCCGCCCCTCAACCCCCCCGCTGACCCCCAGCCCTCTGTTATCTACGCCGAGGTAGCAGTTGGGAGGCATCACTGATGCCTCCATACGTGTGCACAAACACGTGTGTCTAGTGTGCACACATGTACTGCCAGCGTGCACAGTGCAGGTGTGTTGTGTGTGCTTACCGTCACGTGTGCACTGCATGCATGTATCACTGCATGTGTTCCTGTGTGTCACATGTGTTCACCGTCACATGTGCACAACAGTTACACCCAGATGTGCACTCCGTGATTAACTCCATTCCTTGGTGTCCGCAGCATCACGCGTGTACACCAGTAGATGTGCACAGTGCTGCACATGGGTGTCCTTAGCATGTTTTCTGAGACCGGTAAAGAATGCGGGAGGTGAGCAACAAGACTTTGTGGACAGTTTTTCATTCCAAAGCAGTGCTTTGAAGAGAAGCTCTCAGGAAATGGACGTGTATTCCTGCTCTGAGCCTTGGCTGACTCCATCGCAGTATCTGTCCCTGCTGGCTGGGAGAGGTGTGACTCAGGAGACAGAGAGAGATTCACCTCCCTCCAAACCCCCTGAGAGGGACGGTGCACATGTGCTCCCTGTGCCTGCACTCTCCAGGCCCTCCCTGTGTCCGTGTGTCCTTACCACGTGCCCCACGTCAGCGCCACGTCTGTCCCTACAGCACACACACGTCCCCTTCCCGTGTGCGCCCTTGGGGAGGGGAGGGGAGGGGAGGGGAGGGGAGGGGAGGGGAGGGGAGGGGAGGGGAGGGGAGGGGAGGGGAGGGGAGAGGAGAGGAGAGGAGAGGAGAGGAGAGGAGAGGAGAGGAGAGGAGAGGAGAGGAGAGGAGAGGAGAGGAGAGGAGAGGAGAGGAGAGGAGAGGAGAGGAGAGGAGAGGAGAGGAGAGGAGAGGAGAGGAGAGGAGAGGAGAGGAGAGGAGAGGAGAGGAGAGGAGAGGAGAGGAGAGGAGAGGAGAGGAGAGGAGAGGAGAGGAGAGGAGAGGAGAGGAGAGGAGAGGAGAGGAGAGTGGAGGAGACGAGAGTGGAGGAGAGGAGAGTGGAGGAGAGGAGAGGAGAGTGGAGGAGAGGAGAGTGGAGGAGAGGAGAGTGGAGGAGAGGAGAGGAGAGGAGAGGAGAGGAGAGGAGAGGAGAGGAGAGGAGAGGAGAGGAGAGGAGAGGAGAGGAGAGGAGAGGAGAGGAGAGGAGAGGAGAGGAGAGGAGAGGAGTCCACTCCTTCTTCCTGTCATTCTAATTCAGTGCACAGAATGATTTCCTCATCTGCTGGTTCTGACAGCACCACACAGCATCGCCGAGTGGCATTCCGTTCAGCAGTGAATTGGCTCTGCAGGGCTGTCCGTGGTTCCTGCCAGGATGTCAGCCTTCCATCAGCAGGGTGTTGAATGCAGTGCCTCTCCTTCTGGGCTGTCAGCAGTGCTGCTCCCAACACAGCACACACTGGGTGGTTCTGAGCCCAACCAGTTCTCAGGAGGGAAGGGCAGCCACTGCACCTTTTCAGCTCCTCGGGAACAGGGGAGCTGAAACACCGGCATTTCCCAGGCAGCCAGGGCTTGTCCCTGCTCGGACCTCTCTGGCATGGAGCCTTCCTGGGTAGAGCTGGGAGGTCACAACCAGACCTTCCCACACTGAGGGGATCTGACAGCTGCACCAGGTGAGTGTCACGTCCTGTTCATGGAGGGAGGGAGGGACAGCAAGGAGTGCGGTGCTGTCACACAGCAGCAGCTCAGCACCACACAGCTTGTATTCCCACTGACCCCTCCCAGTGGGTCTGGGGAGAGAACCAGAGAAAATGAGGAAGAATTCATCGGTGGAGATAAAATCTATTTACTGAGACCGAAAAGGAAGCGAGAAATAACAGTACTGATAATCAGATAGATGTATATACTTCTGCAAAGCAAGTGATGCACAAAGGAATTGCTCAGCACCCAAAGACCAAGGATACAACCATGGCAGAAAGGGAGGCAAGGGATTTTGGGGGGTCTACATGGAATCTATAGGAAATCTGTAGGAGATGGAAGGAGAGGAAAGGACATTCTGTGGGACTTCCGTAAGAGGGGAAGACTGGCACAGATAAGGGTGTCTCAGGAATGTGTCAGGTGGTGGTGTCTGGGACAGGACAGCAGAGGATTTGGACGTCTCAGGGAGTGTTAAGGTACTTGAGGGGATAAGGAAGTTTTTTAGAGATGAGCATTTGGGATTTGGTGTGAGTGGGAAGTATTTTGGATGCACCAGTGAGAATTTGGGATTGTTAGATTTGGGGAGATCAGCTGGTCTGAGATAAGAAGAGGACATCAGGGAGTCCCAAGCAGGGAACTTGAGGTCTGTCCCCTTCCACACACCCCAAAAATGAGGCACCTGGGAGGCCCATCAGCACGGTAATTCAGTGCTCACTGTGGTGTAGATAACGGGGGGTTGGTTGGCGGTGGGGGAACTGGGAGTCTGGGAGCTCGGGATGGCAGCTGGCATCTCGACGTAAGTCACATCCTCGCTGTCCCTGGGGGGCACCTGGAGATACAGGAGGAGACTGGGGTGCTACCATGGGGGTCCCCAAGATGGGTGGGCTGAGGGTTGGCCTCTGGTGAAGGTATGAGGGGGATGTGACCATGAGGGTGAGTCTGGAGTTCTGTGGGGGTACCGGGGGGGTCTGCAAGGGGGATATGTGGGGTCCAGCTATGGTCTTGGGGTACCTAGGGACTGGGGGAATAGAGGGGCTTTTTTCTTTTTTATATTCCCCATGGGTCATTGGGATTCTGTGTGGGTGCATTTAGGTCCGCTCTTCTCAAGTTGTATGTGCCTGTATGTTCTGGGAGGGAGTAAGGCTTGGAGGGCTTGTGTGGGTCTGGAGACTTAGGATTGTGGGCTGAGGGTTCCCTGCAATGCAGATTTGGATTTCCCATGAGCTGGATACAGGTGGGGCACATAAATGTCAGAGTAAGCCATATGAGGCTGGGGTTCATCTGTGGGCCTCATGGGAAGGGTGTGGGTCTCCATAGTGATGTTCTCTGTGTGCCCCAAGGGGTGAACTGGGACTTGGGGTCCACTGACACAGACACTTACCTTGATTGACATTGACTTAAGCATTTCAGGGGTGACAACTGCATCAAAAAGAGGAAGTTTGTCATGGTTTTGGTTTTTGCTTATTTGACTTTCAGTATTCAACATCAAAACATCGTGTACTGGAAGTGTTAATATTCTAACTCTACGTACCTATCCCTATACATTGCGGAAGTCACGGGATCTGACCCTTCCGGGGGGGGCGGTCTCTTACTGCCTGGCAGTGGGTGCTGGAGGGTGCTTTCCTAGCCGTTCCAAGCTTTTTCAGGTTTGACTCGGTCTCGGGAACTCTCTCTCATATCTTATTTCATTCATTAGTCTCAATTTCAATTAGATTGTATTATATTGTATTATTTTGTATTCCGATATCATAGTTAGTAAAATAAGTTTACCTCCATAGATTGTTGCCGCTGTTTTTTTCCTTTTCCCCCTTCCTTCCCATTTTGTGGGCCCAGGTGGGGGGTGGGGAGGGCAGGGGCATACTGCCCCCTGTCACGGGCATAAACTGATCCAGTTAATTCCGTGACAGATTTTGGTGGAGAATGCGGGCATAGCTGCCTTTTGTTTTTGGTTTTTGCTTTTTGGCTCTTAGAACGAATCTCGCTCTCTGCTCTTAGAGAGCTTCGTTAGGGAGCATTATCAGTAGTTCAGGTTTTGTGCTGGGAAACTTGACCTTGAAAGGCCAGGCGTACTGCCAGTATTCTGGGATATTTGTAAACTTTGAGCACTGCTTAGTCTGGGTAGTGCCTTTTTTTCCTTTCCCCCCCCCCTCTTGTTAGTTTCAATTCATTAACCCTTTTTGAGCAGAAACCAGCGATGAACCCACTCTTTTTCGTGGAAGCGCTGAGTAAGGGATTAAAAGCTATGGTGTTTCTCGCGACCTACTGGCGAATCATCAATGTCATCTTTACTTGTTGTGGAATGGTGTACGTATATAACTACATAAAGGCACTGATGGAGACGCCTGTATGGTACCTATCTTGGTACCTATATGCAATGTTTAATACGAATTTTGACACTTGCATCCCGTATGGAATGGCTAATTTCACAAGCAACTACATCCCAGATGGAATAGCTAATTTTACAAACCACACGATGTTCAAACCAGTTTCCAGGTTTTCCTTTTGGTTTATCAGACGCTTTTCCAATGCTGAGTTAACTCTCATGCTTGTGGTCGTAATATTACTCTCCCTGAATGTATTCCAATACAGGAATAGTAAGCAGAAGGAGTCTCCTCCAGAACCAGAGAATGCTGACTGGCAGGGAATATGGAGAGGTTTAGGAAAAATCTTAGAAGCATGGGGACCCGCAATGTCATGGGATTTCACTCTTGAGCACCTGTGGGATCCCCAGAAACTTAGCCAGTATTTGGAACAGGGGCAGTGCGGCTCAGGTAAATCTAAGGAGGTACAACTTATTTGGGGTTTGGCTTGTGCTTACCGTGCCATATATAATACTGTTTTGGAGAGAGAGAGTTTCCGAGCTGAGGTTCAAGCCAAAGGGAAAGTCAAATCTGATCAATTACAGGAGACACCAGTAACAATATCAGTTGCCCCTGTGGAGGGCAAGAAATGGAAACGAGTGTCCTCGCGTCTAGAACGGAAAAAAGAAGAAGAGGAGGAGGTGGAGGAAGATCCAGGTGAGGGGCCCTCCTCGAAACCACCAACATCAAGAAAGGCAAAAGGAAAAACTAAGAGACATGCAGAAGAGAGTGATGAAGAGGAAGTTTCTATTACTACTCGTCGGCCTCTGAAGATGACTGAAATCCAAGGCTCAAGAAAGGAATTTATACGGCGCCCAAATGAAGCCATCGTTTCCTGGTTAGTTCGCTGTTGGGACGATGGGGCCAGTAGCTTGTCTCTAGATGGTAACGAAGCTCGCCAATTAGGAGCCATTGCCAGAGATCCAGCTATTGACAGAGGAATTAGTCGATGTCTGGATGGGGCTGCCTCCCTCTGGGAACGAGTATTAACAGCCGTGAAGGAAAGGTACCCCTTCAAAAGTGGCTTGAAGCCTGTGACGAAAAGATGGGATACAGTTGAACAGGGTATCCAGTATTTGAGGGAAATAGCCGTGGTGGAAATGTTGTATGATCCTAACTGTGTTTTTAACGACCCACAAGGCCATGACCCTGAGAGAGTGAGAACAACGCGTGAAATGTGGCAGCAACTCACATCAACAGCACCAGCCAGATACGCCTCTGCACTATTGGCAGCATCGGACAGATACCAGGACCAACAGAGAAGCCCCTTAGTTTATGAATTGATTCTTATGCTCCAAAGCTATGAACAACAGCTACCCCAACTCGCGCCGCCATCGCCGCCATCTCACAAATGACGGAGCAACTGAATGAAATGCGAGAGCAAATGTCTTCACTGATGAATCGTGACAAACCTGTAGAAGTATCAGAAACGCTTGATGAAGATCAGAATAGTCAAAAGAGTCTAATGAAGGAGGTGAAGGAGATGGTAGAACAAATGTGGATCCAACTAACTAAAGACGATGAACCCTCCTTCTCAGGTGCAAAATCAAAAATCTCAGCTGTTAGAGGCAAACGCTCTCCAGCTCCAGGAAGGAATCCTACATCGCGACTTGCCTTGTGGCGTTACTTACGTGACCATGGAGAAGACATGAGGAAGTGGCACGACCAAGCTACTCATGTACTACGAGCACGGGTGAGAGAATTACAAAGCAGATCAACCGCCAGTGCAGTTGCTCCGGTTACCACAGGTAATGAATAGAGGGGCCCTGCCCTCAGTCAGGGGGGGGAAAGGGATAATAGAGTTTATTGGACTGTGTGGATCCGATGGCCTGGCACATCAGAACCACTGAAATATAAGGCATTGGTGGATACCGGTGCACAGTGCACTCTGATGCCCTCGACTTATGAAGGGACAGAATCAATCCATATTTCTGGAGTGACTGGGGGCTCTCAAGAATTGACTGTGTTGGAGGCCGAGATAAGCCTCACTGGTAGGAACTGGCAAAAGCACCCTATTGTGACTGGTCCAGGGGCTCCATGTATACTTGGTATTGATTACCTCAGAAGGGGGCATTTCAAGGATCCTAAGGGGTATCGATGGGCCTTTGGAATAGCTGCTATAGACACAAACAACATTAAGCAGCTGTCTGTTTTGCCTGGCCTGTCAGAAGATCCGTCTGTTGTGGGGTTGCTACAAGTAAAAGAGCAACAGGTACCAATTGCTACAAAAACGGTGCACAGACGGCAGTACCGCACCAACAGGGATTCCTTGCTCCCCATTCATAAGTTGATTCGTCAACTAGAGAGTCAGGGAGTGATCAGCAAAACTCACTCGCCTTTTAACAGCCCCATATGGCCAGTGCGTAAAGCCAGCGGAGAATGGAGGCTGACGGTGGACTATCGTGGCCTGAATGAGGTCACACCCCCACTGAGTGCTGCTGTGCCGGACATGTTAGAACTCCAGTATGAACTGGAATCAAAAGCAGCCAAATGGTATGCCACCATTGACATTGCTAATGCCTTTTTCTCCATTCCTTTGGCCAAAGAATGTAGGCCACAGTTTGCTTTCACCTGGAGGGGTGTTCAGTATACTTGGAACCGTTTGCCCCAGGGGTGGAAACACAGCCCAACCATTTGCCACGGGTTGATCCAAACTGCATTAGAACAGGGCAGTGCCCCTGAGCACTTGCAGTACATTGATGATATCGTTGTGTGGGGCGATACAGCAGAAGAAGTCTTCACAAAAGGGGAGCGAATAATCCAGATTCTTCTGCGTGCTGGTTTTGCTGTTAAGCGGAGCAAAGTGAAAGGACCTGCTCAGGAGATTCAGTTCCTAGGTATAAAGTGGCAAGATGGCCGTCGTCACATCCCGACAGATGTGATCAACAAAATCACCGCTATGTCTCCACCCACTAGTAAGAAAGAGACACAATCTTTTTTAGGTGTAGTGGGCTTTTGGAGAATGCATGTTCCAAACTATAGCTTCATTGTAAGCCCCCTTTATCATGTGACGCGAATGAAGAATGAGTTTACATGGGGCCCTGAGCAGCAGCAGGCTTTTGAACAGATTAAACAGGAGATAGCCCGTGCCGTGGCCTTAGGGCCAGTACGGACAGGGCAGGATATAAAGAACATCCTCTACACTGCTGCTGGAGAGAAAGGTCCCACTTGGAGTTTGTGGCAAAGAGCCTCAGGAGAGACCCGAGGCCGACCCCTGGGATTCTGGAGTCGGGCCTACAAGGGGTCGGAAGAGGGCTACACTCCAACTGAAAAGGAGATCTTAGCTGCTTATGAGGGGGTTCGGGCTGCTTCTGAAGTGGTCGGTACTGAAACACAGCTCCTTCTGGCACCTCGACTACCAGTGTTGAACTGGATGTTTAAAGGAAAGGTTCCCCCCACCCATCACGCAACTGATGCCACTTGGAGTAAGTGGATTGCGTTGATTACGCAACGAGCGCGGATGGGGAACCTCAGCCGTCCAGGAATCCTAGAGGTGATCATGGACTGGCCTGAAGGTAAAAAGTTTGGAACATCACCAGCAGAAGAAGTATCACGAGCTAAAGAGGCCCCACCATACAATGAATTACCAGAAAATGAAAGAAAGTATGCCCTGTTCACTGATGGATCATGTCGTATTGTGGGAAAGCATCGCAGATGGAAATCTGCTGTGTGGAGCCCCACACGACAAGTTGCAGAGGCCATTGAAGGGAAAGGAGAATCAAGCCAATTTGCAGAGGTAAAGGCTGTCCAACTGGCCTTGGATGTGGCTGAACGGGAGAGGTGGCCAATGCTTTATCTTTACACTGACTCGTGGATGGTGGCAAATGCTTTGTGGGGGTGGTTACAGCAGTGGGAGCAAAATAACTGGCAAAGAAGGGGTAAACCTATTTGGGCTGCTGAACTGTGGAAAGATATTGCTGCCCGAACAAAGAATATGGTCGTGAAGGTGCGCCATGTAGATGCTCATGTGCCCAAAAGACGGGCTACTGAAGAACAGCAAAATAACCACCAGGTGGACCGAGCTGCCAAAATTGAGGTGGCTCAGATAGACCTGGACTGGCAGAACAAGGGTGAATTATTTCTAGCTCGGTGGGCTCATGAGACCTCGGGCCATCAGGGGAGAGATGCAACATATAAGTGGGCTAGAGACCGAGGGGTGGACTTAACTGTGGATGCTATTGCACAGGTTATTCATGACTGTGAAACATGTGCTATAATCAAACAAGCCAAGAAGATGAAACCACTCTGGGAGGAAGGGCGATGGCAAAAGTATAAATATGGGGAGGCATGGCAGGTTGATTATATCACCTTGCCACGATCCCGCAGTGGTAAGTGTTATGTGCTTACCATGGTAGAGGCGACCACTGGGTGGCTTGAAACATATGCAGTACCCCATGCTACTGCCCGAAACACCATATGAGGTCTTGAGAAACAAGTCCTTTGGCGACATGGCACCCCAGAAAGAATTGAGTCAGATAATGGGACTCATTTCAAAAATTCTCTTGTAAATACTTGGGCCAAAGATCATGGCATTGAGTGGATTTACCATATTCCCTATCATGCACCAGCTTCTGGTAAAATCGAACGATACAATGGGTTGTTAAAAACAATGCTGAAAGCAATGGGTGGCGGAACATTTAAGCACTGGGAGAAGCATTTGGCAGAAGCCACCTGGTTAGTCAATACCAGAGGATCTATCAATCGTGATGGTCCTACCCAATCCAGCTCTCTACATACCGTAGAGGGAGATAAGGTCCCTGTTGTACACGTAAAGAGCATGTTGGGAAAGGCAGTTTGGGTTCTTCCAGCTTCTGGAAAGGGCAGACCTCTCCGCGGTACTGTTTTTGCCCAGGGACCTGGATCCACTTGGTGGGTAATGCAGGAAAATGGGGATGTTCAATGTGTACCACAAGGAAATTTGATGCTGGGGGAGTGCAGACAGTAATTCCATGTATATAGACGTGTGCGTGTGATGCATTTGTAATCATTTTGTTTGTTTGCATATGTGTGTATATATATATATATATATTAAGCGTGATGTAGTGATGTAGAATAAGGGGTGGAATGTCATGGTTTTGGTTTTTGCTTATTTGACTTTCAGTATTCAACATCAAAACATCGTGTACTGGAAGTGTTAATATTCTAACTCTACGTACCTATCCCTATACATTGCGGAAGTCACGGGATCTGACCCTTCCGGGGGGGGCGGTCTCTTACTGCCTGGCAGTGGGTGCTGGAGGGTGCTTTCCTAGCCGTTCCAAGCTTTTTCAGGTTTGACTCGGTCTCGGGAACTCTCTCTCATATCTTATTTCATTCATTAGTCTCAATTTCAATTAGATTGTATTATATTGTATTATTTTGTATTCCGATATCATAGTTAGTAAAATAAGTTTACCTCCATAGATTGTTGCCACTGTTTCTTTCCTTTTCCCCCTTCCTTCCCATTTTGTGGGCCCAGGTGGGGGGTGGGGAGGGCAGGGGCATACTGCCCCCTGTCACGGGCATAAACTGATCCAGTTAATTCCGTGACAAAGTTGAAAGATGAAGGATACGTGGTCTCGATGGAATACTTGGTGGTCCTTAAAGACTGTAGGGGATCAAAGAACAGGTAGGGGACACCTGGGGGGATCTGTAGGGAATAGAAAAGGGCACTTGGGGAATTCAACTGAGGACAGAAAGAGGAGGCAGGGCACTTGAGAGGATCTTTAAGGGATGGAAACCGTTTAACCACTTCCTCACCAGGGCTCTTATCTCTCCTTGTCCAGAGGCTGCGGGCATCGAGGACAAAGTAGAGGCCCAGGCTGAAGACCAAGACAGCAGCACAGCCCCTCACCACCGCCACCACCAGGTTCCCATGGGACCGCCCCTGGGCACCTGTGGGGTGCAAGTGTTTGGGTGTTAACATCACAGGGCAGGGATGCAGGGACAGTTCCACCCATGGGTGACACCGGGGGCGTGCAAATGGGGTCTCAGACCCGACTGGGGTTGCAGGTGTGGGTGTCACCTCCATCATCATGCTGTCCCCTAGGGGTGAGGACACAAATGTGTGATCCTTGGGGTTGTAGGATTTTGTACTGGTGCTGGCAGAGGCCAGAGTCCCCCCTGAGTGGGTGAAGGTTTCTGTACCCCACCCACAGTATTCCCAGTGGGATCCTGGCACAGGATAGGGTCCGAGCATTCAGCTGTGTGCAGGAGGAATGTGCCACCATGACCCCCATTCCAGCGGTGGGTGGTGACATCAATCCCCATTGCCACATGTTCCCTGGGCTCAGGGAAATGCTGAGTTGGGGGAAGCTGCGGTTTGCATGCAGGGAGGAGAAGACACCAGGGCCAGCTGGTGTCCATAGTGCCCTCACCTGTCAGCACCAGCTCCACGGGCTCACTCCTATTTGATGTCCACAGTGGCTCTGACACCTGGTACCGACACTGATACGTCCCTGCATCTTCCAGGTTTGTGACAGCAAAGGAGAACTCAGCTGTATCCTGCTCCTTGTCTTTTTGCTTGTCAGATCTGAGAGTTCCATTCAACCAGAGCTGGACCCAGGCAGGCATTCGGGGCAGGTGGCAGCGCAGGGTGACAGTGTCCCCCAGGGACACCCCCTGGCTGGGGTGCAGCGACAGGGAGGGTCGGGGCACTAGGACAGGGGACAGCAGTCAGCCTTGTCCCTGCACACCCTCCTGTGCCCCTCTCATGGCACCCTGAACACAGTCCCCACCCACTCTCCCCATTCTTCCTCTGTCCCCATACTCACGTTCCTGTGCCCTGCTCGCTGCCACCAGCCACCAACCTGCAAGGGACACGGTCCTGGTCAGATACCTGGCCACCAACCCCCGTGGCACCACGTCCCCATTGTCACTCACCCAGGATGAGGGCCAGCGCCATTGGTTCCATGAGGCAGGAGCAGCTCTGGGACAGAGAGACTGCAGTGGGGTCAGGAAGTGGCCGGAGAGGCAATCTCATTTCCCCTTGGGGACAGGATGCCATGATGTCACCACCTCGTGACAAATTTCCCCCATTTGTGGTGACAATGCTTTGTCCTCAATTGGCTGACACACACAGGGCATTGCACACAGACCCTGTTTGTGTGTCCCACGCAGGCGATCACCCCTCAAGTGTCACTGACTGTCCCCAAAGTTCTGTCAGCACGTGCCTCGTGTGGTGTTCCCCTTGGGATGCCAAACACAGCACACGTGGCTTCAGTGGTGCGTCGGGATCTGCACCCTTTGGGTCCCACTTTTGGTACCACAAGGACTGCAGTGCTGTCAGCTGCCAGCAGCTCAGCACCACACAGCCCTTCACTCACTGACCCCACTCTTGGTGCACTGTGTGAGAATCAACCAAGAGAATGCAAAACTCATGGGTTGCAATAGAAAACAATTTACTAGGGCAGAAAAGGAAGAGGGAAATCATAGTAATGGCAATATGCATGGTACACAGGCCAGTTTGGCCTGGTTCTGTCACTGGTGTTGTGGGGGGAGCCATGAACCCATGCCCTGGGAAAGGGGAAAGGGAATAATGGGGAAAAGGTTGGGAGATGGAACAGTAGCAACAATCTCAGGAGAAGAGGTAATTTACTAACAGAAAAGATAGCAGTATGCAATGTAACACATTTGCAGTACAGTGTAATACAATATAACTGAAATTGAAGCTAATACATCAAATAGAATGGGAGTGTGTCCAAAACCAAAGGCCTTACTCCAATGCTGAAGTTGAGATGACTAGGGAGCACACACGTTGCTGGGAGGAGCAGAAAGGGAAATAGAGGACAGCTCATGAACTGCCAACAGTTCTTTCTTTCTCTGAATGGACAACGGATAACAGAACAGCACAAAGTCCTCTGGGGTGCGTGGTGTGCAGTTCTTCTTCTCTTTGGAGAACCAGGTGTCTGGAACTATCCACGATCCATGGAACTGGAGCATTAGCTCTTTCACTCTCAGTGTGCCACATGAAGTTATGATGCGGAATGCCAGTAACCAAAAATCATAAAACCATGACAGGTGATTATATTTATAGATTTACAAAACAAGCGATGCTCAGCGCAGCTGCTCACCACCTTCCAACCAGTGCTAAAACTTGGGAGAGATTTTGTGTGCCAGTGGGTGAGAAGGGATTTGAGGATGATAAAGAAGGATTTGGGGGTTAGAGTTGATCCTTGAGGGATTTGTTGGGATTGGGAATGATATGGGCCTCACTGGAAAGGATTTGGGGATGTTAGATTTGGGGCATTTGGGATTCTGGTGGGTAAGACTGGGTAACAGGGAGGGTGGGCTTGGGAGTCGAAGGTGTCTCAGATCTGGGGACATAAGTAGGGTGTTGGAGTGTCTCATTATGATTTGAGAGTCCCAGTGAGTTCTGAGGGGCATTTGGGGCTTGAGAATCCAGGGAGGCTTAGATCTGAGGATAGGTGGAGATTCGGGGTCTGCATGGAGAGTTTGGAGGTGAAGGGAGATTTTGTGTATGGGGTCTGGATGGCTATTTGGGGATGCACGAAGTATTAGTGGTATGGATGGAGGTTGTGGAGCTGGATAGAGAATCTGGGAGTGAATGGAGATTTATGTGTGGCTGGAAATTTCTGGGGGATGGAGATTTTGGGAAGTGGGTAGAGATTTTGTGGGTGGAGGAGACTTTTTGGGGCTGGATGTAGATACTGGGGTGGTGAGGGTGTTTTGGAGCTGAACAGTGTTTAGGGACTGGATGGAGACTTTTTGAGACGGACTGAAGATTTGACTGCTGACTAGGAGGAGGCTCCTCTGCATTCAGTTCTTGAGCTTCTAATCACGTCCTTCTGCTTATATCTGCTCAAGTGATGAGAAAGGCTGTTCTGAAAATGTAGAAAGGCTTTTGTCATCATTCACTGACTGCTCCTAGAGGGATGGGGGAGAAGATGAGAGGACAAATAATCTGGAACTCAGAGGTTGAGGGAAAAACCTGTTTAATAAGACAGTCAAGGAAGAGAGAAAGAACAGAGATGGTAATGGTCTATGAAGGAATCTATAGGAGATGTACGTTGGACAGAATGGGAGTCAGGGGGCTTGAAGGTGATCTGTAGGAGAGGGGTGAATTGGGACAGATGTGGGGATCCCACAGCGCTGCTGATGTTGGATATGGGGTGGATCAGGAAGGATTTGCGTGTATGAAAGAGTGCTAAGGGATTTGAGGGCAAAGAAAGGGTACTGTTGTTAGAGATGAGCATTTGGGGATTTGGTGGGATTGGGAAGCATTTGGGGGCACTGGTGGGGACTTGAAGGTGTTGGGTTTGAAAAGATCTCGGAATCATTGAGAGGGGAAGTGAGCATCAGGGAGCCCAAAATAGGGAATGTGGGTCACTCCCACACAGTGCACCCCAAAGAAGAGAGGCTTTGTGGAGAGGCATACATGGGGTCTTACAGCACCCACGTCAGCACCCAGACTCTCATCTCTCCATATCCAGAGGCTGTGGGCATCAATGACAAAGAAAATTCTGAGGGCAAAAACGAGGACAGCAGCACAGCCCCTCACCACTGCAATCACCAGGTTCCCATGGGACACCAACTCAGCACCTGAGGGGTGAAGGTATTTGGGTGCCTTCATCCTCAGCATCACCTCGATGGGGAAGGGATGTGATGATACTGCCACCTGTGGGTGACACTGCAGGCACCCAAATGGGGGCTGGTACCAACCTGGGGGTGAAGGTGTGGGTGCCACCTCCAGTCTCACGCTGTCCCCAAGAGGTGAGGGCACAAAGATGTAGGCCTTGGGGTGGTAGGAGCACCAGCTTGAATCTCCCCTGCTTTAGCTTGACACCATTCCCTCTGGTCCTATCACTAATGACACGAGAGAAGAGGCCGACCTCCAGCTCACTACAACCTCCCTTTGGGAAGTTATAGAGAGCAATGAGGTCTCACCTGAGCCTCCTCTTCTCCAGGCTGAACAATCCCAGCTCCTTCAGCCTTTCCTCATATGGCCTGTGTTCCACACCCCTCACCAGCTTTGTTGCCCTCCTCTGAACACATTCCATTCAATGTCTTTCTTGCAGTGAGGGGCCCTAAACTGGCCACAGTACTCGAGGTGCGGCCTCACCAGAGCTGAGTACAGGGGAACCATCACCTCTCTGCTCCTGCTGGCAGCACTTTCTGATGCAAGCCAGGATGCCATTGGCCTTCTTGGCCACCTGGGCACACTGCTGGCTCATGTTCAGCTGAGCATCAATCAACACCCCCAGGTCCATTTCCTCTATGCAGTCCTCCAGCCACTCCGCCCCAAGCCTGTAGCGTCGCCTGGGGTTGTTGTAGCCGAAGTGTAGGACCTGGCATTTGGTCTCGTTGAACCTCATCCCGTTGGCCTCAGCCCAGCCCTCCAGCCTGTCCAAATCCCTCTGAATGGTCTCGCCACCCCCAGGCAGATCCACACTTCCAGCCAATTTGGTGTCATCTGCGAATTTACTGAGGGTGCACTCAATGCCCTCATCCAGGTCATCAAGAAAGATCTTGAAGAGGACAGGCCCCAGCACCGACCCCTGGGGAACACCGCTCGTGACCGGTCGCCAGCTGGATTTAACTCCATTCACCACCACTCTCTGAGCCCGGCCCTCCAGCCAGCTCCTTACCCAGCCAAGAGCGTCCCCATCCAAGCCATGGACTGCCAGCTTCTGCAGGAGAATACCGTGGGAGACAGTGTCAAAGGCCTTGCTGAAGTCTAGGTTGACCACATCAACAGTTTTTCCCTCATCCACCAGGCGGGTCACTAGATCATAGAAGGAGATCAGGTTGGTCAAGCAGGACCTGCCCTTCATGAACCCATGCTGTCTAGTCCTGGTCCTCAAGTCTTCCCGCACATGCCGCATGATCTCCCTCAAGACAATCTGCTCCATAGCCTTTCCTGGCACCGAGGTCAGGCTAACAGGCCTGTAGTTCCCCGGATCCTCCTTACGACCTGTCTTGTAAATGGGAGTCACGCTGGCAAGCCTCCAGTCTTCTGGGACCTCACCAGTCAACAAGGAGCCCTGATAGGAGATGGAAAGCGGCTCGGCTCTCACCTCCGCCAGTTCCCTCAGCACTCTGGAGTGGATCTCATCTGGCCCCATGGACTTGTGGCAGTCCAGTTGGACTAGAAGGTCTCTGACTGTTTCTTCCAGAATCACAGGGGGGTTAGTCTGCTCCCCAGCCCAGACTACCAGGTCAGAGAGAGGAGTACCCTGAGGATATCTGGTCTACCTTTTAAAGACAGACGTAAAGAAGGCATTCAGAACCTCCGCCTTTTCCTTATCCTCAGCGGTCACATTCCCAGCCTCATCCAGCAAAGAGGGGATATTCTCCTTTGTCCTCCTCTTACTGTTAATGTATTTATAAAAGAGTTTCTTAGTCCTTTTCACCCCAGCGGCCAGGTTAAATTCAAGCTGGGCTTTTGCCTTTCTGATTTCACCTCTACACATCCTAACGACTTCCTTGTATTCATTCTGAGTTGCCTGTCCCTTTTTCCACAGGAGGTAGATTCTCTTTTTCTCCCAGAGCCTCAAGAATAGCTCCCGATTCATCCACGCCGGTCTTCTTCCCCGTCGGCTCATTTTGCAGCTCAGGGGGACTGCCTGCTCCTGCGCCCTTAAGACTTCCTTCTTGAAGAGCAACCGGCTCTCTTGGACCCCTTTACTCGCTAAGACTGAATGCCAGGGGACTCCCCCTATTAGTCTCTTGAACACTTCAAAGTCCGCCCTCCGGAAGTCCAAGGTAGCAGTTTTACTGTTCCCCCTCAAGCTTCCACCATGAATTGAGAAATCTATCACTTCATGGTCACTCTGTCCAAGACAGCCTCCAACCTCCACATCTCCCACCAGACCTTCCCTGTTTGTGAACAGCAGGTCTAGCGGGGCGGTTCCTCTAGTGGGCTCTCTGACCAGCTGCATCAGGAAGTTATCCTCTCTGCATTCCAGAAACCTCCTAGACTGCTTCTTCTGTGCTGTGCTGTACTCCCACCATATGTCAGGGAAGTTGAAGTCCCCCATGAGGACAAGGGCTGGCGACCGTGCAGCTCGTGCCAGCTGCTTATAGAATAGCTTGTCTGTCTCTTCATCCTGGTTTGGACGTTTGTAACAGACGCCCACCAGGATGTCTGCCTTGTCAGCCCTTCCTCTGATCTTTACCCATAGGGATTCAACGTTATCGTCCCCAGTCACAATCTCAGTAGCATAAAAGCAATCCCTAATGCAGAGAGCCACACTGCCACCCCTCCTTCCTTGCCTATCCTTCCTGAAGAGTCTGTAGCTATCCATTGCTGCGCTCCAGTCATGGGAGCAATCCCACCACGTTTCCGTTATGGCAACTAGGTCATCGTTTGCCTGCTGCACAATGGCTTCCAACTCTTCTTGCTTGCTGCCCATGCTGCGTGCATTAGTGTAGACGCAGCTCAGCTGAGCCCCTCGCCTCTCACCTAATCCCAATACCACTTCCCCAGGCTGATCTCTAGTAGGCCTGGCTTTATCCCCTTCCCCCTTCCTATCTAGTTTAAAGCCCTCTCTGCGAGTCCCGCCAGCTCCTGGGCAAGTATCCGTTTTCCTTTGGAGACAGGCAATTCCCATCAGCACACCTCAGTCCAAGTGCCGAGTAGACTGCCCCGTGATCAAAGAATCCAAAAGTTTTGCGCTTGCACCTCAGCAAATGCTCTCAGCCATGCATTTATTACATGGCTTTTCCTGGTCATCTCAGTGTTTGTCCCTGCCACCAAGGGAATACTGGCAAACACTACTTGTATGCCCGCTCCACCAACTAACTTCCCCAGTCTCCTAAAATCATTTTTTATAATCCTCAGGCTTCTATCAGCCATCCCATCGCTGCCGGCCTGAACTATCAATAAAGGGCAATAATCAGAGGGGCGGATAAGGCTGGGGAGTTTTCTAGAAATATCCCTGAGCCGGGCCGCAGGAAGGCAGCACACCTCCCTGTGGGTAGGGTCAGGCCGACATATTGGACCCTCTGTTCCTCTCAGAAGAGAGTCGCCTACAACTAGCACCCTCCTTTCTTTCTTGGAGGAGGCAGTCTTCAAACGTGGAGCTGACCGCCTCACCTTGGGCAAGCTTGGCGGCAGTGCTCCCACGTCATCATCACTCACCACTCCCTCTGGTTGTTACAGGGCTTCATACCTGTTACAGAGAGGGACCAGGGAACCGAGGGAGGTCGGGATGGGGGTTGCCTGCGACGCTGGGCTGAGACCTGCTGCCATTCCTCCTCTCCTCTCAAGCTGTCTCTCCCTGTTTGACTATGGAGAGAGAGAGGGTCCATTACTCCCTCAGTCTGGGAAGTGCAATCTCTGCTCCTTTCTCGCACAGAGTCACTCCACCAGTCAATCTCCCGCTCGCACTCTCTGATGGTCCGCAGTCTATCTACCTCCTCCCTCAGCTCCACCACCAGGTTGAGCAGCTCGGCCAGCTGCTCACACCGCACACAAGTGGCATCCTTCCCATCCTCCCCCGGCAGCAGCAGGCTGAGGCACTGCCGGCAGCCAGCGACCTGAACATTACTGAGCAGCCCCTCCGTCTGGGTTGCCACAGTCTTTGCGTGGGAAGCACGTTTCCTGGTGAGCACCATGTTTGAAATGGTGGCGTCAGGGCCTGTCAACAGGAGAGCAAGTCACCTGAAAAAAAGACAGGAGCACTCACCCATGCTGACACAAGACCTCCACTCCCACTGCTGCCTTATTGAATGGGCAGTGCAGGCGGCCCTCACACACTGACTCCCTAGTCCATCCTGGTAAAGCTCAACCCATGCAGCCGGCTTCGGCAGGTGGCAGCGCAGGGTGACAGTGTCCCCAAGGGACCCCCCTGGCTGGGGTGCAGCGACAGGGAGGGTCGGGGCACGAGGACAGGGGACAGCAGTCAGCCTTGTCCCTGCACACCCTCCTGTGCCCTCTGATGGCCCCCTGACCACGCTCCCCTCCCTCTCTCACCATAAACCCCCTATCACCACACTCATGTTGCCAGGCCCTGCTCGCTGCCACCAGCCACCAACCTGCAAGGGACACGGTCCTGATCGCACATAAGGCCACCAACCCCCGTGGCACCACGTCCCCATTGTCACTCACCCAGGATGAGGGCCAGCACCATTGGTGCCATGAGGCAGGAACAGCTTTGGGACTGCAGTGGGGCAGGAAGCAGCCTCAGAGCCACTGTCTCTTCCTCTTGTGGATGTTTCTCTGTTACATCACCTCCTGATGTGGTATTTGTGGTCCCCAAGGGGTGGTGGTACCGAGGGCACCCAATGGCTGACACACAGAGCCGTGCACACATGCCCCAGTTGTGGTGTCCCACACAGGCTGTCACCCCCTCCATATCTCACGCTGTCCCCAAAGGCCTGCCAGTTTGAAGCCCTCTCAGGCAAACAAGCCAGCTCCTGGTCTGAGATCCGCTTCTCCCTTTCAGACAGGTGGGATCCACCTGCAACCATCAGCACAGCACAGAGTACAGCGCCCTCTGGTCAGAAAAAGAAGAAACAAAACTTCTGCTGTGGCACCAACCATTCAGCCACATATTTATCAGATGTGTTTCCCTGACCTCTCAGTATCCTTCACAGCTACTGAGCGGACAGACGAGAACGCCACATGTGCTCCCACTGCATCCAGTGAGCAACCCAGTGCCTTTGCAGGGCCCTCAAGCTTCTCTCGGTGACTGCATCACTGCCAGCTTGAGCCATCAGTGAGGGAGAACAACCAGGGGGGTGAACCAGAGCAGGGAGTCTCCTGCTGATGTCCTGAGCTGGCAAAAAGGAAGGCAGCACACTTTCCCTACAGGTAGGGTCTGGCCACTGAGTCAGAGCCTTTTTTCCCATCAAAAGGAGTCCCCTGTGACAGACACCTTTCTTTCATTCTGTCTGAAGGCAGTCTGGAGGCGTGCAGCTGACTGCCTTGCCCTTGGCAATGACCTGAGTGTAGGCTCAGGCACTAAACTGATCTCTGGAGTGTAGAGGGATGCTCTTTCCTCCTGCACAGCTGTGCCCATAGGGGGTACTGAGGGGCACTGGGGATATTGGAGTCACTGGAGGAACTGGGGACATTGCTGGATATTGAGGGCATTGCAGACATGGGGACACTGAAGCAATTGGGGGCACTGGGCGTAAAGCAACATTGGGTCAGATCCATTAGTCCACATTGACCCCAATCCCAGTGGACATTGGGGAAAACATTAAGTCACACTCAGGGTTCTGCATTGACCACACTGATCTATGTGACCTCATTGACCACACTGACCACATCCACGGGTCTTTATTGACTCTAACTCAGTAGGACAACCCAACAGCGACCAAGTTTTGATTGATCCACAAACACCGGACGCATCCACGGAACCACTCTTACCACAAAAACAACACACCCGTCCCCATTTCTGACCTCCCACCCCATTAAACCCACTCCAATCACAACAACCTCATTTACCCCAGAACCTCCTCCTGGTTGGGGCTCACTCTCCTCCACTCCCCCCCTCACTCCCCCACCCACACCAACCCAAAAACCCATGGATTGTGCCACAAACCGCCCCCACCACCCCTCTGACCGCCCTCCGCACAGCACTGGAGGAGAAATAGAAGATGAAGGGGTCGAGCGCGGGGCTGAGGGTGGTGAGGAGCAGAGCGTAGGGCCTCCACGTGGGGCTGCGCTGCTGCACAAAGCCCACCACATGCGAGAGGTTGTAGGGACCAAAGCAGATGACAAAGTTGACCATGGTGGCCACGGCCAGCCCCACAGTGCGGTACTTCTTCTGCAGTGGGATGTGGGGTCGAGTGAGGAGGGCACGGATGATGTGGACATAGCAGAACATGGTGATGGCAAAGGGGAGGAGGAAGAGGACGAGGAAGAGTACAAGGCGCAGCGGGAGAACAAAGCGCAGCTGGGTTGGGGAGAAGTCATCGTAGCAGTGGTAGACCATGTGGGGTTGAGTCTCAGAGGCATTCTGAGAGTTCCATGAGGTGGTGGTGGGGATGTGGGGAGTTTTTGGGGTTGTGCAGGCAGAGAATTGGAGGGTGGAGATGTTGCGGTCAGCCTTGGGACTGGAGATGCTGTAGATGTTGAGACTGGGGACCTTGGAGCCACTGGGAGTGATGTCAGCAGTAGAAGTACTGTTGACATCGGTGTCAATGCCGTTAGGTTTGGTTAACTCAAATCCCCCAAGGTCAGACCGACTGGTCCCGGAACAATGGGAGTTGTCCGTCTTCAGCCCAACGTGGTCAACGTGATTGGGGTTGTCCATCACCGATCCCCAGGTCTTTTTCCCATTGAAGCCTAAACCACCTTCCCCATCAGCCTCAGAGCCATTGACCCCAAACTCTCTGTGATGCTCCGCTACAAAGACGAAGGAACAAAGGGACAATGCCATCACCCAAAGGACGGCGCTGGCAGCCATCATCCGCCATAACCTCCGGCGCCGGTTGTAGCGGTGTGGGAACACGACCCCAAAGTAGCGCTCCACACTGAGGGCAGCTATAAAGAGAGTGCTGAGGTAGATGCTGGAGTAGAAGCAGAAGTTTGCAATGGGGCAGAGCACTCTGGGGAAGGGCCACGCCATCATGGCTGCCTCTTCGGCCATCTTGAATGGGAGGAAGAGGAGGACAAGGAGGTCGGCGGTGGTGAGGTGGAGGAGGAGGAGGTCGGCAGCGGAGAGGTGGGGATGAGGACGGTGGCATCGGATTTTGATGAGGAGGGTGAGGAGGGTGAAGATGTTGGCAGGAAAACCCACAGCGAAGGTCAGCACGTGGATGGCTAAGACGAGCATGGTGAGAGGAAGGCTGTGGGACAAAGGGCATAGAGCAGTAGGGCAGGCTATGGGGTCATACTGGAATGGGACAAGATATCAAACTGGGACTATAGGAGGGATACAAGGGATGATACCAGAGCTATGGGTTGGAGTATGGAGTCCGTGGGCTATGAGGCAAGGATATGGGGCACAGATCAGACTGTGGGGTGATTTGTCAATTTCTGGGGATATGGGACTGGAAATGAGGATATGGGGTTGGATGTGGAGCTATGGGGCATGATATGGGGCAAGAGGGAGAGTTATGGGGCTGTGAAATGTGATATGGGGCTGTGGGAAGGTATATGTGTTCCTCATAGTCCCAAAGACATGAGAATGAGCACAGCAGGAGGAAGACTCCAGGGCTGTGGAACATAAAGCTATGGAGCAGGATATGGATCTATGGGGCAGGACATGGGGTAAGATTTCCTGTTATGGGGCAGGATATGGGATTATGGGCAGGATATGGGCTCGTAGCATTCCCAAAGCGATGAGATGAGAATGGAGGAAGGGAAGGCTGTGTGGCTGTGGGGCACAGAGCCATGAGGCTGAATATGGAATCACGGGGCTGTGGGGCAGGAACATGGGCTGATGTGTACCAGTACCAGTCTTCTGGTACTTCACCCGTCAACAAGGAGTGCTGATAGATGATGGAAAGCGGCTCGGCTCTCACCTCTGCCAGTTCCCTCAGCACTCTGGGTTGAATCTCATCCGACCCCATGGACTTGTGGCAGTCCACTTGCAGTAGCAGGTCTCTGACTGTTTCCTTCTGAATCGTGGCTGGTTTAGTCTGCTCCCCAGCCGAGACTACCAGGTCAAAAAGTGGAGTATCCTGAGGATACTCAGGATAACCTTTAAAGACAGACGTAAAGAAGGCATTCGGGACCTCTGCCTTTTCCTTATCGTCAGTAGTCACATTCCCAGCCTCATCCAGTAAGGAATGGAGATTCTCCTTAGTCCTCCTCTTACTGTTGATATATTTGTAAAAGGATTTCTTGTTTCTTTTTATCCCCCGCGGCCAGGTTGAGTTCGAGCTGGGCTTTTGGCTTTCTGATTTTCTCCCTGCACATCTTAACAACTTCTCTGTACTCTTTCTGAGTCGCCCGTCCCTTCTTCCACAGGCGGTAGATTCTCTTTTTCTCCTGGAGCCTCAAGAATAGCTCCCTATTCATCCACGCCGGTCTCCTTCCCCGCCGGCTCATCTTGCAGCTCAGGGGGACAGCCCGCTCCTGCGCCTGTAAGACTACCTTCTTGAAGAGCAACCAGTTGTCTTGGACCCCTTTACCCTCTAAGACTGAATCCCAGAGGACTCCCCCTACTAGTCTTCTAAACAATTCAAAGTCCGCCCTCCGGAAGTCCAAGGTAACAGTTTTGCTGTTCTTCCTCCTGGCTCCACCAAGAATCGAGAACTCTACCATCTCATGGTCACTCTGTCCAAGACAGCCCCCGACCTCCACGTCTTCCACCAGACCTTCACTGTTTGTGAACAGCAGGTCTAGCGGGGCAGCTCCTCTCGTAGGCTCTCTCACCAGCTGCATCAGAAAGTTATCCATACTCCATACACTCCAGAAACCTCCTAGACTGCTTCTTCTGTGCTGCGTTGAATTCCCAGCATATGTCAGGGAAGTTGAAGTCCCCCAAGAGGACAAGGGCTGGAGATCTCACAGCTTCTGCCAGCTGCTCATAGAACACCTCATCTGTCTCTTCATCCTGGTTTGGAGGTCTATAGCAGACGCCCACCAGGATGTCTGCCTTGTCAGCCCTTCTCTTGATCTTTACCCATAGGGATTCAACCTTATCATCCCCAGCCACAAGCTCAGTAACATCAAAGCACTCTCTAACATACAGAGCCACACTGCCACCCCTTCTTCTTTGCCTGTCCTTCCTGAAGAGCTTGTAGCCATCCATTGCAGCACTCCAGTCATGGGAGCAGTCCCACCATGTTTCCGTAATGGCAACTAGGTCATAGCTTGCCTGCCGCACCGTGGCTTCCAACTCTTCTTGTTTGTTGCCCATGCTGCGTGCATTGGTGTAGAAGCACTTCAGCCGAGCCCCTCGCCTCATCCCTAATCCCAGTGCCGCTCCCCCAGGCTCATCTCTAGCAGGCCTGGTTTTATCCCCTACCCCCTTCATATCTAGTTTAAAGCTCTCTCTACAAGTCCTGCCAGCTCTTGGGCAAGGATCCGTTTCCCCCTTCGAGACAGGTGAGACCCATCAGCCGACCCCAGGCCAGGTGCCGAGTAGACCGCCCCATGATCAAAGAACCCAAAATTCTTGCTTTTGCACCAGCCTTTCAGCCACATGTTTGTAAGGTGTGTTCTTCTGGACGTCTCAGAATCCTTCCCTGCCACTGTAGGAATACAGGCAAATACTACCTGTACGCCTGCTCCTTCAACTAACCTCCCCAGTCTCCTGAAGTCATTTTTCGTAGTCCTCAGGCTTCCGTCAGTGACCTCATCACTGCCAGCCTGGACTATCAATAAGGGATAATAATCAGAGGAGCGGATCAAACTAGGAAGTTTCCTAGAAATATCCCTGACCCGGGCCCCAGGGAGGCAGCACACCTCCCTGCGGGTGGGGGCAGGCCGACATATTGGGCCTTCAGTTCCTCCTAGAAGGGAGTCTCCTATGACTATTACCCTCCTTTCTTTTCTGGAGGAGGCAGTCTTTAAGCGTGCAGCTGGATGCCTCTCCAAAACCCTCCCTGTACTCCACAAATCCATGTCCTGCCCCATAGACCTATGACCCCACAGCCCTCACCACAGCTCTATATCCTGTCTGGTTGCCCCATATCCAGCCTGGTGGCCTTGTATCAAGATATATAGCACCGTGATCTTGTATGCCCAACCCATACAACCACAACCCCACATCCTGCCATATAGTCCCCTGACCCCATATCCCTCCCGTGACTCTCCATTTTTCCCCATTGCCCCATTACAGCCCACATCCCTCAGCCCACCAGGACCCCCACGTGTGCTCACCTCCTCTGTTCACCTCAGTGTCTGTGGGGAGCTGGGTCCCGCCCCATAGATTATGTGGGCAGGGGTGGGGCCGCATTTGGGGGCCACCCCTGCAGAGGCCCTTTGTCCTTTGTGATGGGGTGGGGACACCATCTAGGGTAAGGGACACTACTTGAGGGTGAGGGGACATTCTGGGGGGGAGGAAAAACAAAGGGGGGGGGGGGGGAAGGTGCATATTTTGTGGAACACCCGATAGATCTTTGGGGTGGGCACAGAGGAGCAGTGACCTCAGGGAGGTGTCCTATAGGGCAGCGGTGACATTGGAGGAAGTTTGGTGTTTCCTGAACAGCAAACGTCAGCTGTGTGGTGGCGGGGAGTCCCAAAATAGCAGTAAATGTACAAAAAAGGAGGTATAGTGCTGTGGGCTGTGTCCCAGCACTGCCGTCACTTTATACATAGATCCAAATACCCTCCATGCAGCATTTCCCTGAGGAACATGTGGAGGTCGGGACAAACATCACCATCCGGTGCTGGAACCAGGGTTTTCGAAGCACCACTTTCCTGCATCAGGACAGGGACTCAGCTCCAATCCAGCACAGGAACCCCAGTGTTGGGGGCTCGGCCACCTTGACCCTCTTTAGGTGATTTCAGCCATTGTCCAGGCGAGCACAGCATCACCTGGCTGCTGCCATGCTGGGATAACGGGGCCCACAGCCTGGATTTAGTGGGCATGGAAGCCAGGCAGCTGGGATCCCTCTCTGGGGAAGGGGGCACTGACAAAGTCATGGAAAACATGACAGTGCTCTCCCTCTCTGGACACAACTGCTGTCAGCTGTGAAGGAGAGTTGTCCTGACAGGGACGATGCCACGTGTCAGCCAGGGAAGTGGGCAGCATGGAAAGGGGTATCCAGTGTGGGAGGGAATGAGCTGTGCTGGAGGTGGTGTGGAATGGGGACCTGAACAATGACCAGTTCTCCCAACATCCAGACAGTGTCAAATGTGGAGGAAGTTTGATTGGCAACTCACCATCATCGTATGGTAACTCACAGACAGTAAGAACCTGGAAATTTGGAGAGGGGCAAGTGGTGGAGGAATTGGCTGATCAACTCTGGCAATAGCAGTTCCACCAACCGGGTAGAAGAAAGGGACAGTTGGGTTCACAGAGCAGTGCCATATCTGGGAGGTTCCAAAGATTCACCTTTCCCACAACTCACCGAGTGGGACGGGACATTTTACTTGGCATCATGGGCAGAATGCCCTGAATAAAGAGCAAGAGGAATCCAGAAGGGCTATCATCTGAGTTGAGAAGGAAGGATTCTTGTTTGGACCTTGTCTGAGTTTCCTGGCAGCTGCTCATGTCTACACGAGCTCAGCCTGATCAAGAGTGCAGAGCAGATACAGGAGTTGTCAAAAGGACACTGAAGGAGACCTGGTAAAGGCGAGGCCATTGTTTGTGGAGTAGGAGGTGCTGCAGTGAGAGCAGTGCAGGAAGGTAGATGTGTTGTGCACCAAACTGGATGAGGAACTGAGTCACTGAGAGTGGTGACAAGGAGTTCGCAAGCTGAACTGGAAATTGAGCCAAAGCTGTGCTTGGGCACAGCACAGCTGGCAGAACCATCTGCATGAGGCTTCTGTGAGAGAGCATCAATTACAGGTAGCAGCTGCTGACCTGGCGGGGGAGGATGTGGTGAGTGAGTGTGGCAGCCCAGGGATGGAACAGCAGTGTGTTGCTGGAAGTAGCCTGCGACTGCCCATGGCAGGAAATGGGAGATATAAACGCAAGACGTGATGATAAAAATGCCCCTCACATTCACCCTTTCATTAAAACAGAATATCACAACGAGGATGGGCAACCTGCAGCATGCCTGTATTTCTATTCAAAATGGGGAATTAAAAGAAGCAAAGCCCAGATAAGAAGCCCAGCGAGTGCCATTTCCTGATACCGGATGCAGGCACCAGTGGGTTGGTCACAGAGCAAGAAGTTGCCCTGGGATTTGGCATTTTGGGGACAGTCTTGTGAACTTCTGATCTATGGATGGGGAAAATAGTAACGTGGATTCCAGGCATTCTGAGAGTGTTTTTTCTCCTTCTGAGAAGCATGATGGTGAGTGTTGTTTTGGGTGCTGGCTGCTCATGGCAAGCTTGGTTTGGGGTTTCTTGTTTCAGAGTTTTCCCCAAGAAACACCAGCAGTGTTGGTTGTGTTCTGGGCTGGTCGTGGTTTGTAGTGGGGACAGAAGGAAGGAAGGGATGGGGAAGAAGGAAGCCTGCAAATGTCCAGAGGTGGGATGGATTTGCTCCAAACAGTAGCCCTCATCAGGAAACGCTGATGTGAGGAATTGCAAGTTGAATCTGAAATGGTGATAACGCAGCCTGGGTCCTGGTGGGATGAGGTCTACACAGACCCACGTGCTACCAACCCTCATCTGCTCTACCCTGGGATCATTTCACAAGGTCTGGGGTCTGTGGAGCTCCCAGCCCATGCTCTTGAGGCCCTGCAGAGCCTCCACCACCTCCACAAGAACACATGGAGGGGATGTCCTTCTCCCTGTGCCCACCAACGAGGAGCCCAGCCCACATGTGCCTGCTGCCATCACCTCCTTCTACCAGCTCCTTCCTCACTGGGAACCACTGGAGCAACTGGTTAGGATCCAGGAACCTGCAGATATGGGGAGAAAACAGCAGCCATCACCTTCTGAATCACCGCTGCATGGGACCCAGTATGGAAGGTCTGTTTTTCAACAAATGCGGACTCTTCCAGCTCCTGCCGTGTGCCCACGCTGGCACCGGGTCTTCCTGAAAGCCAGTGCTCTGGGGCTGCTGCTTCTGCTGGTGACTGTGCTCGGCGTGCAGGGTGAGTGCCCAGCTTGTAACCACATCCACAGCATCGAAACCACAGCTTCTCTGAGCAGAAATCCGGTCTGCTTATCCCCCAGAGGGATACCTGGGCTTTGTGTTGGGTTGGGGATGACCAGCCAGCAATCCCAATGCATCACCCAACATGGGCAGGAGATGCAAGCAATGTTTCTCTGATTTCAGCTGGCTTCACTAACTGAGTGCAGCCACAACCAGAAGAGATTTGCACGAAAGCTCGAGAGTCCAACCCCATCCCTGCTCGGTTGCCAAGGCTTTGTCCCCAGACAAGCCCATCTCCCCCCACTTTCTGCCTCCGAGTTTCTTGGAAAGCAACACCACATCCAAGCACTCCTCAGCACAGCACTGAGATTTGGGGGAGGAATGGGGTGGAGCCATGTGTGATCTCTTTTCTTCTGCAATATCTTTACTGATCCACCAGGAGAAGCGAGCTGGAAGGACCATGGAGGAGCAGCTTCTGAGGGAGCCTTTAGGGAAGGAGCCTGGGATGGGGGATAGGACTCGAGGTTTTGGGGACATCTGTTGGGGGAATTTTGGATGAGCACATCTTTGGGGGGCACCTGGTAGATGTGTGGGATGGGGAAGAGAAGGGCAGTCTCCCTGGAGGTTCCCATGGGGCTGTGGTGTCACAGATGGAAATTTGGCTTTTCCTGAACCACAGAGGTCTGCTATGAGGAGAGGGGAGAAGGAGGATCTCAAAACTGGGGTAAATGTATTTAAAAAGGAGCTCCATTGCTGTGGAGCACAACGTAGGCCCCTGCCCCACAGATAGCTCTGTACATTTGGTGATCCACACTCAACTGTGGACCCCCCCCAAATCCTGTCCCATTGCTCACCTCACAAAATTGGAGTCGTCTCAACAACCACAACCCATAGATTGGGAGATGCTACAATCACCTGTGGAACTCCAAACCCCACCCTACAGATCACCCCATGGATTTGGAGACCCACCACCAACCCTTGTCCCTAGATCTGGAGGCCTCACAACCTCCTCTGGATCTTCAGCTGCTCAGAGCACAGCAGCACAGTGTGACAGAGCGTTCTCAGCCACAACACCCCATAGGAGACACGTGTGCTGTGTTTGGCATCCCAAGGGGAACACCATGCAAAGCCACACACTGGAAGCCCTTTGGGGACAGCGTGTGGCACCAGAAGGGTGACAGCCCGTGTGGGGCACCCCAGTAAGGGTAGTGTGTACGATTTCAAGTGTGGCATCCTTTCCCAGGCCACACAGGGCCACTATTTGGGGACAACAATTGTCACATGGGAAGGAGATATAATGGAATCCTGTCCCCAAGGGGAACAGACAATGCTTCTCCCGCCAATCCCCATCCCCACTGCAGTCTCTCTGTCCCCAAGCTGCTCCTGCCTCATGGCACCAATGATGCTGGCCCACATCCTCAGTGAGCAACAAAGGGGTCGTGGTGCCTCGGGGGTTGGTGGCCCTGTGTGGGACCAGGACCGTGTCCCTTGAAGGTTGGTGGCTGGTGACAGTGAGCAGAGCACAGCATCTTTAGTATGGGGACAGGGTGAGAATGGGGAGAGAGGCAGGGGAGCGTGGTCAGAGGACCATCAGAGGGGCAGAGGAGGGTGTGCAGGGACAAGGCTGACTGCTTTTTCCTATCCTAGTGCCCCGACCCTCCCTGTCACTACACCCCAGCCAAGGGGTGTCCCTGGGGGACACGGTCACCCTAAGTGCCACCTGCCCCAGTCAGCTGCCTGGGTTGAGCTTTATCTGGATGGACTTCTGAGATCCTACAAGGACGTGGACAAGCATCAGGTCATGGATGAGTTCTCCTTGGTTTGCGTAAAGCTGGAAGATGCAATGAAGGATTGGTGCCAATACTGGGTTTTGGAGCCACCAGGAAGATCAGAGAAAAGTGTCCCCATCGAGTTGGTGGTGACAGGTGAGGGTTATGGGGAAAGCAGATGGCCCACGGCATTCTCCACAGGGCCATGTCCTATCTCTGTTCTCCCTCTGCATCCAGATAGTCAATATTCCCCACCTAACATTTCCATGAGCCCTGACAAAAGCGTGGCAGTGGGGACCAATGTCACCATCCGCTGCTGGAACCAGGGATATGGGGGCATCATCTTCCTGCACAAGGATGGGCACTCAACCCCTCTCCAGAACCAGGACCCCAGTGATGAAGGCACGGCCACCTTCATCCTTCTTGCGGTGACCACAGCTGACAATGGCACCTACAGGTGCTCCTACCACCCCAAGGCTTATCTCTTTGTGCCCTCACCTCTTGGGGACAGCGTGAGACTGGAGGTGGCACCCACACCTTCACCCCTAGGTAGTTCCCAGCCCCCATTTGGGTGCCTCCAGTGTCACCCACAGGTGGCAGTATCATCACATCCCTTCCCCATCGCGGTGATGCTGAGGATGAAGGCACCCAAATACCTTCACACTCAGGTGCTGATTTGGTGTCCCATGGGAACCTGGTGATTGCAGTGGTGAGGGGCTGTGCTGCTGTCCTCGTTTTTGCCCTCAGAATTTTCTTTGTCATTGATGCCCGCAGCCTCTGGATTCAGAGAGATGAGAGTCCGGGTGCTGACGTGGGTGCTGGAAGACCCCATTAATGCCTCCCCACAAGGTGTCTCATCTTTGGGGTGCACTGTGTGGGTTAGATACACATTCCCTATTTTGGGCTCCCTGATGCTCCCTGACAATGTCACCCTGCGCTGCCACCTGCCCCGGGTGCAAGCCTGGGTCCAGCTCTGGTTGAATGGAATTCTGAAATCTAACAAGGAAAAAGACAAGGAGCAGGATACAGCTGAGTTCTCCTTTGCTGTCACAAATCTGGAAGACACCGGGACTTATCAGTGTCGGTACCAGGTGTCAGAGCCACTGTGGACATCAGAGAGGAGTGATCCTGTGAAGCTGGTGCTGACAGGTGAGGGTACTGGGCACAGAGGGTGGCCCTGAGCTTTCCCCCGAGGATCAAGTCCCATCTCTTTTCCTCCCTGCACACAGCTCATAACATCAGCCCCTCACAGTTCCTTGAGCCCATGGCACATGTAAGAATGGGGACCAATTTATCCACCCAGAGCTGGCATGAGCATTCTGGTGCTGCATGCCTCCTGCACAGTGCTGAGCACTCAGCCCCTGTCCAGCTCCAGGATCCCACTGGTGGGGCACAGCCACCTTCATCTACTTAGGGAGGAACCCAGCCTATGCTGGCACCTATAGGTGCTCTACCACCCCATGGACCACATCAGAGAATTAGTCTGAGACCCACATCTGTATGCCCCCAGTGTGCCCTGTGAGTGGCAGTGTCACTGCATCCCTGCCCTGTGCTGAGGACACCCAAACACCCCAATCTCACAGGTGCTGAGGTGTCATCCCGTGGGAACCTGATGGTGGCGGTGGTGAGGGACTGCACTGCTGCCCTCATCTTCAGCCTGAGCCTCTACTTCATCCTGGATGCCTGCAGCCCCTGGACATGGAGAGATGAGAGCCCTGGTGAGGAAGGAGTTCCAAGTTTTCCACCTCCTATAGACCCCACAAGCATCCCCCACCCATCTTTGATCCCCCATAGATCCCATATAGACCCCACAACTGGACCTTGAGGCCCCCACATAACCCCCTACCTTCCCCCTCCCCTTTTCAATGCAGGTTTCCCTGCATGACCCCCAGCCTCATATGGCTTACCCTGACATTCATGTGCACCACCTGTATCCAGGCCCATGGGAATCTCAAATCTGCATTTGGGGGACCTCCAGCCCTCAAATCTATACCGCCAGACACACAGAAGCTCTCCAAGTCTTAATTACTCCCCAAACCTCATAGGTCCTCACAGCTCTAGCAGAGGGACTCTAATGCGCTCACAGAGAAGCCCAGTGTCTAAGGACCATGGGAATCTCAAATCTGCATTGAGGGGACCCCCAGTCTGCAAATCTATTCCCCAAGACACACAGAAGCCCGCCAAGGCTTAATTAGGCCCCAGACACCATATGTCCCCACAGCTCTAGCAGAGGGACCTCAAATGCGCTCACAGAGAAGCCCAGTGTCTAACCCATGGGGACCCCAACACAAAGGCCCTGTGTTCCTCAGTACCAAATGCATCCAGATGCTATGGGCACCCTGAAAACACATCTGGACCCCAAATATCCCCCGTGTAGAATCCAAATTTGAGCCTCTCCCCCAGAAATACAGACCCACCCTCATGGACACCCCTTCCCTCCTTCCTCACATACCTACTCCACAGCCCCACCCCAAACTAAAGCATCCTGGGGACCCCCATGATTGCAACCCAATTTCTGCCTCTATCTCCAGGTGCCCCCCAGGGACAGCGAGGGTCTGACCTACACCGAGATGCCAGCTGTCATCCCGTGCTCCCAGCCTCCCCGTTCCCCCACTGCCCCCCAGTCCCCCATTATTTACACCAAAGTGAGCACAGGGGATCACACTGATGGACCTCCATTGGTGTCTCAGTTTTGATGTGCATGCAAGGGGGCAGGTGCCACATTCCCTGCTTGATGTCCTCTTCTGACCTCGGATCAGATAACCTCCCCTAATCTAACACTCCCAAATTCTCACTGGTGCATCCCAAATGCTTCCCACTCGCTCCAAATCTCTAAATGCTCATCTCTTATACAAAAATCCTTCCTTATCCCCTCAAATGTCTTAGCACACCTTGAGTCCTCCAAATGCCCTCCAATTCACTCCAAAACACCACCACCATTCCTCTGAAACCCCCTGAGCTGTTCCAATCTACCCCTCTACTGCAGATACTCAAAAACATCCATTTCTTCCCCTCCCATCTCCTACAGATGCCCTATAGATCCCCTATTGACTCCACAAAATCCCCTGCCTCCCTTTGTGCCCTGGTTTTATCCTTGGTCTTTGGGTGTTGAGCAATTCCCTTGTGCATCACTTGCTTTGCAGAAGTAAATACATCTATCTGATTATCAGTACTGTTATTTCTCGCTTTCTTTTCGGTCTCAGTAAATAGATTTTTTCTCCACCGATGAATTCTTCCTCATTTTCTCTGCTTCTCTCCCCAGACCCACTGGGAGGGATCAGTGAGAATAAAAGCTGTGTGGTGCTGAGCTGCTGCTGTGTGACAGCACCGCACTCCTTGTAGTCCCTCCCTCCCTCCATGCACAGGACGTGACACTCACCTGGTGCAGCTGTCAGATCCCCTCAGTGTGGGAAGGTCTGGTTGTGACCTCCCAGCTCTACCCAGGAAGGCTCCATGCCAGAGAGGTCCGAGCAGGGACAAGCCCTGGCTGCCTGGGAAATGCCGGTGTTTCAGCTCCCCTGTTCCCGAGGAGCTGAAAAGGTGCAGTGGCTGCCCTTCCCTCCTGAGAACTGGTTGGGCTCAGAACCACCCAGTGTGTGCTGTGTTGGGAGCAGCACTGCTGACAGCCCAGAAGGAGAGGCACTGCATTCATCACCCTGCTGATGGAAGGCTGATATCCTGGCAGGAACCACGGACAGCCCTGCAGAGCCAATTCACTGCTGAACGGAATGCCACTCGGCGATGCTGTGTGGTGCTGTCAGATCCAGCAGATGAGGAAATCATTCTGTGCCCTGAATTAGAATGACAGGAAGAAGGGACGGACTCTTACAGTCCCTAAACACTGTTCAGCTCCAAAATACCCCCACCACCCCAATATCTACATCCAGCCCCAAAAAGTCCCATCCACCCACAAAATCTCCATCCACTTCCCAAAATCTCTATCCCCCCAGAAATTTCCAGCCACACAGAAATCTCCATTCACTCCCAAATTCTCTATCCAGCTCCACAACCTCCATCCAGACTACAAATACTTCGTGCATCCCCAAATATCCATCCAGACCCCAAACACAAAATCTCCCTTCACCTCCAAATTCTCCATGCACACCCCAAATCTCCATCTGGTCCCAAAAACCTCCATCCAGCTTTTAAACACCCCATCGAGCTCACAAAATCTCCAAAGTTTCCCCTTTCATTACCAAAAGGGGGAAGTCAGCTCCCCTGCCCTTCCCCTCACTGCTGTTCCCACACACCAACTTCCTCTTTTCCCCCATTGGCTGACAAACCCCACAACCCCTCTGTCCTTTTCTGAACAAAAATGCATTTTCCCCCACCACCAAAAATAAGCAAACCCAACCCAAACTCTGCTACTTAAACCCACAGACCAGTGTGAGCATCAGTGAAGCTGTGTCCTGACAGATAGATAACCTTGGTGGTCATTAAAACCAAAACAGCAGGCATGTTTGGCCTGACCTCACAGCTGTGTCACTGTCCTTCAGCCCTGATGTCAGTACTGGGTGCTGTGAAATTATCAAAGGATTTGCAACATCACTGTCAGCAAAACCTTGTGCCCAAGAGCTGCTTCTGCTGGAATGGAATAAAAGAAAGGTAAAACCTTCCAGCAATGGGAATCCTGGCACCCAAAGGACGGACAAAATACTCCAGTAATGGGAATCCTACCACAAAAGGCAGGCAAAAATACTCTAGAATGGGTATTTTTAACACCAAATCCAGGATAGAAACCCCCAGAAGCAGGAATTGGCCCTCAAATTGAGAATTAAGCCCTCCAGAAGCACAACTATATAACTGTGCAGAAGAAGAAATCCTCCCCAAACAGTAGCACAGATCTTCGTAGAAATAGGGATCCTGTCCTAAAAGGCAGGATGAAATATTCCAGACTGGGAATCTCCCTTCATGAGAACAGGAGAAAACCATCCAGAAGTGGGAATCCTCTCTCAAATGCAGGATAAAACCTTTCACAAAGGACAATCCACAAGGATAATTCTACCGGAAATGAGGGTAAAAATATTTGGAAATGGTAAATCTTCCACCAAAGGTTGGTTGAAACTCTCCAGAATTGAGAATTATCCCCAAAAGAAGGAATGACAACCTTCAGAGGTAGAGGAAGGGTAAAACCTTCCAGAAATAGGAATCCTCCATCATGGAGCAGAATCTAACACTTCAGAATCAGAACTCTCATCCAGGAAAGTGGGATAAAACGCTCCAGAAATGGGAATTCTGTCCCAACTTCACTGTGGGCGGGGTGCTGGTTTGGGATGTGGAGCTGGAGATGCGCACACGGGAAGGGGACGTGTGTGTGCTGTAGGAACAGACGTGGCGCTGACGTGGGGCACATGGTAAGGACACACGGACACAGGGAGGGCCTGGAGAGTGCAGGCACAGGGAGCACATGTGCACTGTCCCTCTCGGGGGGTTTGGACGGAGGTGAATCTCTCTCTGTCTCCTGAGTCACACCTCTCCCAGCCAGCAGGGACAGATACCGCGATGGAGTCAGCCAAGGCTCAGAGCAGGAATACACGTCCATTTCCTGAGAGCTTCTCTTCAGAGCACTGCTTTGGAATGAAAAACTGTCCACAAAGTCTTGTTGCTCACCTCCCGCATTCTTTACCGGTCTCAGAAAACATGCTAAGGACACCCATGTGCAGCACTGTGCACATCTACTGGTGTACACGCGTGATGCTGCAGACACCAAGGAATGGAGTTAATCACGGAGTGCACATCTGGGTATAACTGTTGTGCACATGTGACAGTGAACACATGTGACACACAGGAACACATGCAGTGATACATGCATGCAGTGCACACGTGACGGTAAGCACACACAACACACCTGCACTGTGCACGCTGGCAGTACATGTGAGCACATAACACACACGTGTCTGTGCACACGTATGGAGGCATCAGTGATGCCTCCCAACTGCTACCTCGGCGTAGATAACAGAGGGCTGGGGGTCAGCGGGGGGGTTGAGGGGCGGAGTGCTGGGGGTCACAGCTTGCAGCTCCATGTAGGTCAGACCCTCGCTGTCACTGGAAGGCACCTGGGACACAGTGGGAAGGCAGAGTGTCAACCTGGGGGTCCCCAGTGTCCTTTGGGAGGGACACCGCGTGAGTGATGTTTGGGGTTCTTCCTACACAGTGTGAAAGTGGCCCATGGGATCTGAGGGGTATTTAAGTTTTGGAGGGGCCAGGGGAATCTGAGGGCTCAGATTTGGGTGTCTCCACAATGCAGATTTGGAGTTCCTCATGGTCTGGGTTTGGGGGCTGTCCTTAACATTAAGGCAAACCATATGAGGCTGTGGATCCCCTGGGATCCCCATGGACAGGGTTTGGGGCTGTGAATGGGATCAGGACATGTTCCAAGGGTCAGGCCGGAGTTTGGGGTTCCCTGACCTGGACACTTACCTGGAATTCCATGTCCTCAGGCCTTTCTGCAGGGGTGCCTGCATCAAAACAAGGAGGAGAATGGGATGGGGCTATGGGGGTAAGTGGAGACTTTGAGAGGATCAACTGAGAAATAAAGACGCTTAAACCCTTCCCCACCAGGGCACTCATCTCTCTGTATCCGACGTCTGCAGGCACCGAGGAGGAAGAAGACAACAAGGACGAGGATGAAGACAAAGGCAGCAGTGCAGCCCCCAGCCACTGCCACCATCAGCATCCCATGGGAACTGTCTGCAGCACCTGTGGGATCCGGGTGTTTGGGTTATCACATCCTCAACCACCACCTCTATAGGGACAGGAGGTGACACAGCCACTCATGGCGTGGCGCCAGGGGTACTCAAATGGGGTAGAGACCCACCCGGGTGTGCAGGTGTGGGTGTCACCTCCAGAGTCACGTTACTCCCAAGGGGTGAGGACAGAAAGGGGTGACCCCAGGGGCGGTAGGAGCACCTATAGGTGCCACTGTCAGCTGGGGTCACCCCAAAGATGGTGAAGGTGGCTGTGCCCACCACATTGGAGTCCTGGCGTTGGATGGGGGCTGAGTACCCATCCTTGTGCAGAAGGAAGGTGGCCCCATAGTCCTTGTTCCAGCACTGGATGGTGACATTGGTCCCCATCTCCACACATTCCTCAGGGCTCAGGGAAATGCTGGGTGGGGGGAAACTGCGATCTGCATGAGGGAAGGGACAGCAGTGGGACACGGTCCTGTTGGGAGCAAGCAGAACCATCTGCTGTCCCCAGTGCCCTCACCTGTCAGCACCAGCTCCACAGGATCACTCTTCTCTGATTCCACTGCTGACCAAGGCAGCCGGTACTGACACCAATATCTACCTGCGTGCTCCCGATTTGTGTTCAAGAAGGAGAAGTCTGCAGTGTCCTGCTTCTTGTAATTGTAATTGCGGTATGTTTGATGCCCTTCCTGGTACAGCCGGACCCAGGCAGCCAGCTGGGGCAGGTGGCAGCGCAGAGTGACATTTTCCCCCAGTCACACACAGAGTTCTGCCAGCACGTGGTCCTGCACTTTTCCCCCCATGGAATCCCAAACACAGGACATGGCTCCAAAGGGGTGTCCCCCATGGAATGTCACATGTGGTCCCCAACACATCCAGCTGGCTGTCCCTACGCACTTCAGGTACCACACTCCGTCCCCACTGTGCTTTCCTCCACCATCCCCACTGGGGGCAGTAGCAGGGACCTTTGGGGATGCAGTGGCACCACGCAGGCATAGGATGTGCTATGGGCACACAGGCACAGTGGAGCACACGTGTGGCACAGACATGGATCAACTCTAAGGAAATGTTTTGGCAGTAAGGAGTAAGAGTTTTGGCAGAGAAGGAGCACACGTGTTACACCAATGCGGTGCGTACCTTCTAAGGACACACTTGTGCATTGCTGTGGTCACACACAGGTTTACAGACATGATCTCACACACAGATACACAAAGGCAAGGCGTTACACAAGCAGTACATCTGTGTGTACATCTATGCAGTATATTTGCAAAACACAATTGTTCACCTCTACTCATTGATTCCCAACCCATCCCCGAGCTGCACCCGCTCACCCCATGCAGCTCTCCTCAGAGTTCCATTTCTCACCCGATGCCATATGGTGTGGGAGATGCCTTTGGCACTGCAGGTCAGCTGTCCTGGTTTGGTCCCCTCTCAGCTCCTGGTGCCCCCCAGCCCCTTGCTGGCAGCACAAGGCAAGAAGCTGAGAAACGGAACCACTCTCAGCTCTGTGCAGCACTGCTCAGCATCAGCTGAACCACCTCTGTGCCATCAGCATTGGTTTTCTGAAGCCAAAACTCACGGGACACAAGGAAGCAAATCAGCTTTATCCCAGCTGAAACCAGGACAATACCCCGCCATGTTCCATACAGCTTACATCAGGCTCAGGTCCCACTGTTTCCCATGCAGCCTAATTAACCACCATCTCCTATCCTGTGTTTCAGTACACATACACACACAGCATTTCCGCGGTCCCTTGGTCATCCCTGTGAAGTGTTGGTGGAGCTCATTGAGTCCATGGCTTTGGGCACCATCAGCAGCGCAGGGTGCGCTTGGTGGCTGTGACTCGTGGTGTTCGCCAGGGGTCGGTGCTGGATCTGGTGCTGTTCAACATCTCCATCAGAGACCTGAACAAAGGGATGGAGTCCACCCTCAGCAGGTTTGCAGGTGGCACAAAGCTGGGAGGAGTGGCTAACACACCAGAGCTCCGTGCTGCCATTCTGCACCATTGGGTTGGGCTCTCTTGAGTGGTGTGCAGTGACTGGACGAGGGGCAGCGGGCACAAACTGGAGCTCAGGAAGTTGCATCAAATCATGAGGAAGAACTGCTATACTGTGTGGGAGACCGAGCACTGAAACAGGCTGCACAGGGAGGTGGTGGGTTCTCTTTCTCTGCAGGTAATTAAAAGCCACCCGGATGCTTTCCTGTGCAACCAACAGCAGGGAAACAAGTTGAGCAGAGAGGTTGGATTTGGTGAACTCCAGAGGTCACTTCCAACCCCACGCCTGTGGGACTCTGTGCTATGACCCGACTAAGAATCTGGGCTAACCACAAGGCCTGTGGCAGGGGTTGGATCAGCCAGTGTTTGATGGAGGGATTTAAAAATGTCCATCAACACTTGGCACTCCTGTGGAGCAGAGAGTGCCCGTGTGAGGAGTTCCCGCGGTGAGGGTCCTGCAGTGCCAGAGTGATGGCACTGCTGAGCACAAGGAGCACATGGCATCCATGGCCGCTGTCACACGAGCACACGCTGCAGACAAACGGGCAGAAGCATCCAGAATTGCAGGGCAGCCCTCAGAGGCGAGAAGCAGCGCCAGCGCAGTGAAGGGAACAGCCCTGAGAGCTGTGATGGATGGCACCGAGTGAAGGAACAGCTGAGCGCTGTGAGCAGCAGCTCTGAGGCTGCTGTACCGCTGAGAGCAGTTGTGTTGGAACACGCTCTGCTCACAGCTGTCGGGATCTCCACCCTTCGGGCCCCACATTGGCCACCAAAAGGATTGCGGTGCTGTCACCCAACAGCTACTCAGCAACACACAGCCCTTCCAGCACTGACCTTTCTCTTTGTGGTTTGCCAAGAGAATCAGACAAAAAAAAAAAAACAAAACACAATGGTTGAGACAAAATCTGTTTACTCAAACTGAAGAGGAGTAGAGAAATAATTGAGAAATTGAGAATTACCAGTAATGGTAATAACATTTTAATGCTTGCTTAATCAGAGATGCTCAACCCAACTGCCCACCACTCTCTGACCAATGCTCCAACTTGGGAAGGACTTGCAGTCCCAGTGGGTGTTAAGAGAATCTGAATGTTCCACCGCCCATTGCTTTCAGCATGGTTCCCAGCAGTCCATTGCATCACCCGATTTTCCCATAAGCTGGTGCATGACAGGGATGTGACATACCCACTCAGTGTCACGGTCTTTGGCCCACGTGTTTAGGAGGGTGTTTTTAAAATGAGTTCCATTGTGTGACTCAGTTCTGTCTGGGGTTCCATGTCACTGTGCACACATGCTGGATGCAGGCGTGCAGCCCCTCCCATCCTGCCCAACGTAAGCAGGTAAGCTTCTATATTTATTAAATGATTACACGCATATTCATAATATTTCTAAGAAAAGGGGTGGTTATTACAATTACTTCAAGGTATTCATGACAATAGCCCACACCCATTCTACGCCCCGAACTCCACCCCTAATTCATGCTTCTACACATGCATGGTGCCTCCTGGTGGTCATCCTGGTGCTCATGGGGATGAAGGCAGTCTATCTTCCTTGCAGTGTGCTTCTGACCCTGGTGTAGTTTGAGGAAGTATTCTGGCTTCAACTAACTCAGTTTCTAGGATGTGGCTCCTTGCACCAATCAGCAGGCTCTTTGGGTTACGGTTGAGGTCCCCCACATCTTTCCCATTCTTTGTGCTCAACTACTTTCACAACATAACAAATAAGCCCTTTCTTCACCCTTGCTCCTCATCCTCACTAAGCCCAACCCCTTCTCTACCTGTTCAGGGCACTCTCCACACACACTCACTCTCAGCTTCTCTCACACCCTGCCAGATTCTCCCTGCAGCTTGGCCGGCTCGGTGCTGCTGTACGGGGTCTCTTTGTGATCCTCCCGGTGGGTTCTTCATCCTCATGCTGATGTTCAGATGGAATGAGACGGAGAAGGCCAGGGGCAGATTTATCCTCATCTCTTGATGCTGATTGCTCACAACTCCCTCTCGTTCCCTCCCTGGGCTGTCGCACTCCTTCACCACATCCACCCCTCCAAGTCTGCAGCTGCAGTCTGCATTTGACGCTCTGTCACAGAAGCATCATGCAGATGGTTCTGCAAACTGCGCTGAGCTATCTCTGCTGCAACCACTGCTTTCCCTTGAATTATAGCTCAGATTGCAAACTCCTTATCACTCCTCTTAGTGACTCAGTTCCTCCCTCCCTTTGGCCCTTAACACATCAACCTTCCTGCGTTGCTATCAGAGCAGCATTTAAAGCTCCACAAAAAACACGCTCTGCTTTACAAGCTCTACATCTATGCTCCATTGCCAAGTCCTGGATCCGTGGATCTAGAAAGTGGATCTCCTGACACTCCGTGTCTCCACTGCAGACTCGCTGTGCCTAAGGTGATCCTGCCTCATGGCACCAATGGTGCTGGCCCTCATCCTGGGTGAGTGACAGTGGGGACGTGGTGCCATGGGGGTTGGTGGCCCAGTGTGGGACCAGGACCGTGTCCCTTGCAGGTTGGTGGCTGGTGGCAGTGAGCAGGACACAGCAACGTGAGTATGGAGACAGGGGGAGAATGGGGAGAGAGGGAGGGGAGCGTGGTCAGGGGGCCGTCAGAGGGGCACAGGAGGGTGTGCGGGGAGAAGGCTGACTGCTGTCCCCTGTCCTAGTGCTCCGACCCTCCCTGTCGCTGCACCCCAGCCAGGGGATAGAAGTGGGGGACAATGTCACCCTGCGGTGCCACCTGCCCCAGCCAGCTGCCTGGGTCCAGCTCTGCCAGGAAGGAGGTTTCACCCCCTGCATGAAGAAGTACAACGTTCAGGACATGGCCGTGTTCTCCTTTGCTGTCACAAAGTGGGTGCACACAGGGACATACCGGTGCCAGTACCGGGTGTCAGAGCCAGCAGAGACATCAGAGAGGAGTGACCCCGTGGAGCTGGTGCTGACAGGTGAGGGCACTGGGGTCCGTGGGAGGCCGTGAGCTGTCCTCACAGGCCCAAGTCCTATCCATTTTCTCTCCCATCGTGCAGATCACTGCTTCCCGCCACCTGGCATTTCCATGAGCCCCAAGGAACGTGTGGGCATGGGGACCAACATCACCATCCGATGCAGCAACATGTACCAAGGGGCCACCTTCCTGCACAAGGACGGGCACTCAGTCCCTATCCAGCAGCAGGACCCTGATGGTGGGGGCACGGCCACCTTCACCCTCGTTGGGGTGACTCCAGCTGACAACGGCACCTATAGGTGCTCCTACCACCCCAAGGGCTTCCCCTTTCTGTCCTCTCCCCTTGGGGACAGCGTGGCACTGGAGGTGACACCCACACCTCCAATGGCAGAGTCCCATGGGAACCTGGTGGTGGCAGTGCTGAGGGTCTGTGCTGCTGCCCTCATCTTCTGCCTTGGCGTCTTCTTTGTCCTCAATGCCCGTAACCTCTGGATACGGAGAGATGGGAGCCCTGCTGGGGAAAAGGTTAAATAGATTTCATCTCTGATTCGGATTCCATATGTTTTCTACCTGTGCTTTGCTCCCGTATACACACCCTCAACTCTCCTCCACCTCCTCTTCTAACCTCTATAAACCCACATTGCTCTCCCCTGCTGCCAGTTCCATCTCCTATTAATCCCCACTCCACCTACCTCGGGACATCCCAGTAACTCCCACCCAGCTCCACTCTCCATTTGGATGCAGATGCCCACTCCCAAATGCCTGAGGCCATGCAGTTCCAGGTCAGTGTCTGGGTCGAGGGACCCTCCATCCCAACCTGCCCCCTCAGATCCCATACCAGAACCTTAATACCTGCTGATGTGGACCCTAACGGACCCTCAGTTCATATGGTTACCCTATTAAGTGCACCTTCCAATAAGAACTGAGATTTATGGAACTGAAAATCTACATCTTGGGGACCCCACAAATGCTAATCTTCACTAAAAAAGTCCCAAGGAGACATCAAACCTTGCAATGGGACTCCAAAACTACATCTGTAGAGAACCCCAATTTCTGATCCATGAGAAACCAAATCTGTGCTACCCAAAGACCTCCAAATCCTGCACCCTGAATACCTCCAAACAGATTAAAGGGACTGCCAAAAAACCACCCTTGGGGATCCCCATTTGATGAATCCCAAATACACATACAACAACCCCCCCGGAACTCATCTTTTAGGACACCCACCCAAACTTTTTACACCTTGTGTGTCTCCCTCTCAACCAGATTGAGGACCCCCATGGTGGCTCCCCACTCTTCCTTTTGTAGCTCAGGTGCCCCTCAGAGACAGGAAGGGTCTGACATATATCGAGCTGTGACCCCCAAACCCCATTATCTGCATCGAGGTGGCTGCTGGGGAACTCTGCTGATGCCTCCCACAGTGCTTCATTGTTACGGTGCACTGAGGGGAACAGATGCCACATCTCCTGCTTGGGGCTCTATGGAGCTCTGTTCTCCCTGCAGACTCCACAAATCCCCTAATTCTATCACTCTCCGATTCTCACTGGTGCACCACAAATACTTCCCAATCACTCAAAATCCCCTTTTGCTCATCTCTTGCCTCAACCCCCTCCTGATCTCCCCCAGATATTCTAACACACACACGCACCCTACATTCTCACTGGTGAATCCCAAATTCCTTCCCAATCCCACCAAGTCCTTAAGTGCTCATCCCTAACCCCATAATCTTTCATTATCCCCCCTCCAATAACTTAACATTTTATGAGATCCCCAAATCCACCTCAAAACCCCACCACCATTCCTTTAGAAACCCAAATTCTTCCCACTCCACACCACAACCCCACCACCTGCCTTGTGAGACCTTCACAACTGTGCCAATCCAGCCCTCCCCTATACACCCCCCAAAGTTTCCCCTGCCCCACATTCCATCCCCTACACATCACCAGTAGCCCCCCCAAGTGCCCCCTGCCTCCCCTGCTGTCCTGGTTTGAGAGTAGGATGGTGGGTGGTGAGCAATTGTCTCGTGTAACATTTCCATGCTTAATATTATCATTGCTGTTATTTCTGTCTTGCTTTTTGGTCTTAGTAAATGATTTTGATCTCAATCCAGGAGTTCTTCATTTGTTCTTCCTATTTCCAATCTCCCCTTCCCTATTAGCAGTGTGAGCCCCATGAGGCTCCAGCCCTCTGCTCATCTTGGTGGCCATCCTCTGGATGTGCTCCTGCAGTGCAATGTCCTTCTTGTGCTGGGGAGCCCAGATTGGAGGCAGTATTGCAGGTGGGGTCTGACGAGAGCAGAGCAGAGGGGCAGAATCACCTCAGCTGGTCACGCTGTTCTTGATGCAGCCCAATGTGCCGCCCTCTGAGTTAGAGACCACAGAGAGCTTTGCTCTCCTTCCATAGTCAGGAGGACTCCCAGTCCTCAGTAGGCCTAGTGCTAGTACCACTCGTTCAGGAGATTCTCCACACACATTTGGACTCAGTTTCTCTAGCAAGATTCCTTCCTGCTTGATGGCAAGGGGGTCTGTTTTGTGGTCATCCCCAGAGGTTGCCCATCCTCATAGTGATATTCTGTTTTAATGGAAGGGTGAATGTGAGGGGCGGCTTTATCATCACGTCTTGCTTTTATATCTCCCATTTCCTGCCATGGGCAGTCACAGGCTACTTCCAGCAACACACTGCTGTTCCATCCCTGGGCTGCCACACTCACTCACCACATCCTCCCCCTCCAGGTCAGCAGCTGCTATCTGTAACTGATGCTCTCTCACAGAAGCCTCATGCAGATGGTTCTGCCAGCTGTGCAGTGCTATCTCTGCACCCAAGCACACCTTTGGCTCAACTTCCAGTTCAGCTGGCAAACTCCTTATCAGCTCTCTTAGTGACACAGCAATGGTCTGACAGATGTTGAGCTGCAAGCTGCAAACCTTCTGCCCCAGACACACAGTGCCTCCAGTGCCCCCCAGCACCTCTTTTTCGACTCCAGGGTGAGTTCTTGAGGAGCCCCGCTGATGGCCCCTTCCCCCACCTGTGCCTCATTAGTATGGTACAGAGTTAAATGACCCCAGATCACTTTCTTGGGACTCCCTGGTGTTCTGTTCCAACACCCATTCCCCATATTCTCTCAAATCCAACACCCCTAAATCCCCACTGCTGTACTCCTAACACTTCCCAGCCCAACCAATTCACGGAACACTCCTCCCCAACATCACAATCCTTCCTTATGTCACTAGAGCACCTAAACATCCTCTGTGAACACCAAATCCCAAAGTCCTTCCCTTAATTTATTACAACCCCATTAGATACCCACTGGCTGTTTGGCATCCCATGGGGGACACCATGCAAGGACACACACTGGCAGTCTTTTTGAAAAGCATGAGACACAGGAGGAGTGACAGCATGTGTGGGGCATCCCACTGGTTTCCGTGTGTGCCACCACAACATGGGAACCACAAAAAACACACCAGGAGGTGACGTCATGGCTTCCTGTCCCAGAAGGGGAAAAGAGAGTGAATCTCCAGGCACAGCCTGTCCCCACTGCAGTCTCGCTGTCCCCAAGCTGCTCCTGCTTCATGGCACCAATGGTGCTGGCCCTCATCCTGGGTGAGTGACAGTGGGGACATGGTGCCATGGGGGTTGGTGGCCAGATTCTCACAGCTCCTCGTCCCGATGCCTCTTGAACACTGCCAGAGGTGGCGACTCCACCACCTCCCTTGGCAGCCGTTCCAGTGCCTGACCACTCTCTGAGAGAAGAAGTTCTTCCTTAAGTCTAAACTAAACCTCTACTGATACAACTTGCAGCCATTTCCCCGCGTCCTGTTCATTGCCTGGGAGAAGAGGCAAAACCCTCCTCACCACAACCTCCCTTCAGGAAGTATAGAGTGCAGTGAGGTCTCCCGTGAGCCTCCTCTTCTCCAAACTGAACAATCCCAGCTCCCTCAGCCGCTCCTCATAAGACTTGTGCTCCAGACCCCTCACCAGTTTCGTTGCCCTTCTCTGGACACGCTCCAGGGTCTCAATGTCTTTTTTGTAGTGAGGGGCCCAAAACTGAACACAGCACTCAAGGTGTGGCCTCACCAGAGCTGAGTACAGGGCGATGATCACCTCCCTGCTCCTGCTGGCCACACTATTTCTAATGCAGGCCAGGATGGTGCTGGCCCTCTTGGCCACCTGGGCACACTGTTGGCTCATGTTCAGCCCAGCATCAACCAACACCCCCAGGTCCCTTTCCTCTTCACAGCCATCCAGCCACTCGTCCCCAAGCCTATAGCGCTGCATGGGGTTGTTGTGGCCAAAGTGCAGGACCCGGCACTTGGCCTTGTTGAATCTCATTCCATTCACCTTGGCCCAGCGATGCAGCCTATCTAAGTCCCTGTGGAGGGCCTCCCTACCCTCAGGCAGATCAACACCACCTCTCAACTTGGTGTCATCTGCAAACTTACTGAGGGTACACTCAATCCCCTCATCCAGGTCATCAATAAAGATATTAAACAAGACAGGCCCCAGGACCGACCCCTGGGGGACACCACTTGAAACAGGTCGCCAGCTGGACTTCACTCCATTAACCACCACCCGCTGAGCACGGCCCTCCAGCCAGTTTCTTACCCAAAGGAGTGTGTACCTGTCCAGGCCACGGGCAGCCAGTTTCCCCAGGAGAAGCCTGTGAGAGACCGTGTCAAAGGCTTTGCTGAAGTCCAGGTAGACTACATCGACAGCCTTTCCCTCATCTACCAGTCTGGTCACCCAGTCGTAGGAGGAGATGAGGTTGGTCAAGCACGACCTGCCTTTCATGAACCCGTGCTGGCTGTGCCTGATCCCCTGGGCACCACGCACATGCTGTGCGATCTCACCCAGTATGATTTGCTCCATTACTTTCCCTGGTACCGAGGTCAGGCTGACAGGCCTATAGTTCCCCAGATCCTCCTTACGGCCCTTCATGAAGATGGGAGTCACATCAGCAAGCCTCCAATCCTCTGGGACCTCTCCAGTTAAGCAGGAGCGCTGATAGATGGCCGAGAGCGGCTCAGCAATCACCCCGCCAGCTCCCTCAGCACCCGAGGGTGCAGCCATCCGGTCCCATGGACTTGTGACAGTCCAGATGGAGGAGGAGCTCTCTGACTGTCTCCACCTGAATGGCTGGGGGTGCTTTCTGAGTAGCGTCCCAGACATCCTGATAAGGGCATAAAATGCCCAGAGGATAACTGGTCTGGCTATTAAAGGCAGATGTAAAGAAGGCATTGGGGACCTCAGCCTTCTTGTCCTCTGTGGCCACATTCCCTGCTGCATCAAGTAAGGGATGAGAATTATCCTTGGTTCTTCTGTTGCCATTGATATATTTATAAAAGGATTTTTTATTGTCTTTTACTGCAGTGGCCAATCTGAGTTCAAGTTGGGCTTTTGCCCTCCTGACTTCCTCCCTGCACACCTTAGCTACTCCCTTGTAATCTCCCCAGGTAGGCTGTCTACCCCTGCGGCTCGCTTTACGGCACTCAGGACAGCCTGTTCTTGCACCTTTAAGATTTCCGTCTTGAGGAGCATCCAGGCTTCCTGGACCCCTTTACCCTTCAGAAGCGACTCCCAAGGGACCCGTGCTACAAGCGCCCTGAACAGATCAAAGTCCGCCCTCTGGAAGTTCAAGAAAGTAGTTTTGCTCTTTTGACACCCCCAAGAATAGAGAACTGGACAGTTCCATGGTCGCTCTGCCCAAGACGGTCCCCAACCTTCACTTCTCCCACCAGTCCTTCTCTGTTAGCAAAGACCAGATCAAGCAGGGCACCACCCCTGGTAGGCTCTCCTACCAGTTGCACAAGGAAGCTATCCTCCACGCAGTCTAGAAACCTCCTGGACTGCTTCCTCTGTGCTGTATTATACTTCCACCCCATGTCAGGGAAGTTGAAATCTCCCATGAGATCAAGTGCTGGCGATCGCGTGACTTCCGCGAGCTGCTCATAGAAAGCTTCGTCCAACTCTTCATCCTGGTTAGGCGGTCTATAGCAGACCCCCACCAAGATGTTGCCACGACAGTCCTTCCCCCTGATCCTTACCCATAGACACTCAACTCTGTCATTACGAACCCCAAGCTCTTCAACAGCAAAACATGTGACATCCCATGGGGGACACCCCATTGGAGCCATGTCCTGTGTTTGCCATCCCATGGGGGAAAAGTGCAGGACCACGTGCTGGCAGAACTTTGTGTGTGACACCCAAGCCCGGACAAACTGCAAAGGACAAACCAGCGGGGACTATTTGCACAGCTCCATGTGTACAACATTTCTGGGGACCCCAACGTGCCACTTCCCGTTTGGGCTGTGATTGCCACATCAGTTGGCAACATCACACCATCCTGTCCAAAAGAGGAACTGGCAGAAAACAACACCACTCCCTGTCCCCACTGCAGTCTCACTGTCTCCAAGCTGCTCCTGCCTCATGACACCAATGGCACTGGCCCTCATTCTCGGTCTGTGACAGTGGGGATGTGATGCCAAGGGGGTTGGAGGCCCTGTGTGGAACCAGAACCGTGTCCCTTGCAGGTTGGTGGCTGGTGGCAGCGAGCAGAGCACAGCATTGTGAGTATGGAGATGGGGGGAGCACGGGGAGAGAGGGAGGGAAGCATTGTCAGGGTGCCAGCAGAGGTACACTGGAGTGTGTGCAGGGACAAGGCTGACTGCTGTCCCCTATCCTAGTGTCCCGACCCTCCCTGTCACTGCACCCCAGCCAGGGGGTGTCCCTGGGTGACACTGTCACCCTAAGGTGCCACCTGCCCCAGCTGGCTGCCTGGGTCCGGCTGTACAAGGAAGGACGTTGGATACACAGCAATTACAAGTACAAGGAGCAGGACACTGCAGACTTCTCCTTCTTGAGCACGTATCGGGAGCACGCAGGTACATATTGGTGTCAGTACCGGCTGCCTTGGTCAGCAGTGGAATCAGAGAAGAGTGATCCTGTGGAGCTGGTGCTGACAGGTGAGAGCACTGGGGACAGCAGATGGCTCAGCTTGCTCCCAACAGGACCGTGTCCCACTGCTGTCCCTTCCCTCATGCAGATCGCAGATTCCCCCCACCCAGCATTTCCCTGAGCCCTGAGGAATGTGTGGAGATGGGGACCAATGTCACCATCCAGTGCTGGAACAAGGACTATGGGGCCGCCTTCCTCCTGCACAAGGATGGGTGCTCAGCCCCCATCCAACGCCAGGACCTCGATGTGGTGGGCACAGCCACCTTCACCATCTTTGGGGTGACCCCAGCTGACAGCGGCACCTATAGGTGCTCCTACCGCCCCTGGGCTTACCCCTTTCTGTCCTCACCCCTTGGGAGTAATGTGACTCTGGAGGTGACACCCACACCTGCACACCCGGGTGGGTCTCAACCCCATTTGAGTACCCCTGGCGCCACGCCATGAGTGGCTGTGTCACCTCCTGTCCCTGTAGAGGTGGTGGTTGAGGATGTGATAACCCAAACACCCGGATCCCACAGGTGCTGCAGACAGTTCCCATGGGATGCTGGTGGTGGCAGTGGCTGGGGGCTGCACTGCTGCCTTTGTCTTCATCCTCATCCTTGTTGTCTTCTTCCTCCTCGGTGCCTGCAGACGTCGGATACAGAGAGATGAGTGCCCTGGTGGGGAAGGGTTTAAGCGTCTTTATTTCTCAGTTGATCCTCTCAAAGTCTCCACAGCCCCCCCAATAGCCCCATCCCATTCTCCTCCTTGTTTTGATGCAGGCACCCCTGCAGAAAGGCCTGAGGACATGGAATTCCAGGTAAGTGTCCTGGTCAGGGAACCCCAAACTCCGGCCTGACCCTTGGAACAACTCCTCATCCCATTTACAGTCCCAAACCCTGTCCATGGGGACCCCAGGGGATCCACAGCCTCATATGGTTTGCCTTAATGTTAAGCACAGCCCCCAAACCCAGACCATGAGGAACTCCAAATCTGCATTGTGGAGACACCCAAATCTGAGCCCTCAGATCCCCCTGGCCCCTCCAAAACTAAAATACCCCTCAGATCCCATGGGCCACTTTCACACTGTGTAGGAAGAACCCCAAACATCACTCACGCGGTGTCCCTCCCAAAGGACATTGGGGACCCCCAGGTTGACACTCTGCCTTCCCACTGTGTCCCCAGGTGCCTTCCAGTGACAGCGAGGGTCTGACCTACGTGGAGCTGCAAGCTGTGACCCCCAGCACTCCGCCCCTCAACCCCCCCGCTGACCCCCAGCCCTCTGTTATCTACGCCGAGGTAGCAGTTGGGAGGCATCACTGATGCCTCCATACGTGTGCACAAACACGTGTGTCTAGTGTGCACACATGTACTGCCAGCGTGCACAGTGCAGGTGTGTTGTGTGTGCTTACCGTCACGTGTGCACTGCATGCATGTATCACTGCATGTGTTCCTATGTGTCACACGTGTTCACCGTCACATGTGCACAACAGTTATACCCAGATGTGCACTCCGTGATTAACTCCATTCCTTGGTGTCTGCAGCATCACGCGTGTACACCAGTAGATGTGCACAGTGCTGCACATGGGTGTCCTTAGCATGTTTTCTGAGACCGGTAAAGAATGCGGGAGGTGAGCAACAAGACTTTGTGGACAGTTTTTCATTCCAAAGCAGTGCTCTGAAGAGAAGCTCTCAGGAAATGGACGTGTATTCCTGCTCTGAGCCTTGGCTGACTCCATCGCGGTATCTGTCCCTGCTGGCTGGGAGAGGTGTGACTCAGGAGACAGAGAGAGATTCACCTCCCTCCAAACCCCCTGAGAGGGACGGTGCACATGTGCTCCCTGTGCCTGCACTCTCCAGGCCCTCCGTGTGTCCGTGTGTCCTTACCATGTGCCCCACGTCAGCGCCACGTCTGTCCCTACAGCACACACACGTCCCCTTCCCGTGTGCGCATCTCCGGCTCCACATCCCAAACCAGCACCCGGCCCACAGATTTTGTGTTTGGGGTCCGGATGGCTATTTGGGGATGCACGAAGTTTTTGTGGTCTGGATGGAGTTTGTGGAGCTGGATTGAGAATTTTGGAGTGAATGGAGATTTCTGTGTGGTTTGGAAATTTCTGGGGGGATAGAGATTGTGGGAAGTGGATGGAGATTTTGTGGGTGGATGGGACATTTGGGGCTGGATGTAGATATTGGGGTGGTGAGGGTATTTTGGAGCTGAACAGTGTTTAGGGACTGGATGGAGACTTGTTGAGAGTGACTGAAGATTTGACTGCTGACTAGAGAATGTGAGAGGATGGGAAGAGTTTTGGGGGTTGCATGTTTGGGGGTTGAGTGTAAGTTTTTTGGGTGCTGGGTGTAGATTTTAGTGCTGGATGGAGAGGAGAGGAGAGGAGAGGAGAGGAGAGGAGAGGAGAGGAGAGGAGAGGAGAGGAGAGGAGAGGAGAGGAGAGGAGAGGAGAGGAGAGGAGAGGAGAGAAAACGAGGAAGAATTCATTGGTGGAGATAAAATCTATTTACTGAGACTGAAAAGGAAGTGAGAAATAACAGTACTGATAATCAGATAGATGTATTTACTTCTGCAAAGCAAGTGATGCACAAAGGAATTGCTCAGCACCCAAAGACCAAGGGTACAACAAGGACAGAAAGGGTGGCAGGGGATTTTGTGGGGTCTATAGAGGATCTATGGGGCATCTGTAGGAGATGGGAGGGGAAGAAACGGACATTTTAGATTATATGCAGTAGAGGGGTAGATTGGAACAGCTCAGGGGGTTTCAGAGGAATGGTGGTGGTGTTTTGGAGTGAATTGGAGGGCATTTGGAGGACTCAAGGTGTGCTAAGACATTTGAGGGGATAAGGAAGGATTTTTGTATAAGAGATGAGCATTTAGAGATTTGGAGCGAGTGGGAAGCATTTGGGATGCACCAGTGAGAATTTGGGAGTGTTTGATTAGGGGAGGTTATCTGATCCGAGGTCAGAAGAGGACATCAGGGAGACCCAAGCAGGGAATGTGGCACCTGCCCCCTTGCATGCGCATCAAAACTGAGACACCAATGGAGGTCCATCAGTGTGATCCCCTGTGCTCACTTTGGTGTAAATAATGGGGGACTGGGGGGCAGTGGGGGAACGGGGAGGCTGGGAGCACGGGATGACAGCTGGCATCTCGGTGTAGGTCAGACCCTCGCTGTCCCTGGGGGGCACCTGGAGATAGAGGCAGAAATTGGGTTGCAATCATGGGGTCCCCAGGATGCTTTAGTTTGGGGTGGGGCTCTGGAGTAGGTATGCGAGGAAGGAGGGAAGGGGTTGTCATGAGGGTGGAGCTGTATTTCTGGGGGAGAGGCTCAAATTTGGGTTCTACACGGGGGATATTTGGGGTCCAGCTGTGTTTCCAGGGTGCCCATTGGGTCTGGATATATTTAGGGACTGGGGGAACACAGGGCCTTTGTGTTGGGGTCCCCGTGGCTTATATACTGGGCTTCTCTGTGAGCTCATTAGAGGTCCCTCTGGTAGACCTGTGGGGACTTATGGGGTCTGGGGCATGAGAGCTTCTGTGGGTCTGAGGGCTAAGATTAGTGGGCTGGGGGTCCCCAAAATGCAGATTTGAGATTCCCATGGGCCTGGATACAGGTGGTGCACATCAATGTCAGGGTAAGCCGTAAGAGACTGGGGGTCATTTCGGGTTCCCATGGGGAAGGTTTGGGTTTCCACGGTGATGTCTGGCGTGGGTCCGAAGAGGGATGTTGGGATTTGGGATTCACTGACTCAGGCACTTACCTGGAAGTGTATGGGATCGATCATTCTGGGGGTGAAACCTGCATTGAAAAGGGGAGAGGGAAGGTAGGGGGTTATGTGGGGGCCTCAAGGTCCAGTTGTGGGGTCTATACGGGATCTATGGGGGATCAAAGGATGGGTAGGGGATGCTTGTGGGGTCTATAGGAGGTGGAAAACTTTGAACTCCTTCCTCACCAGGGCTCTCATCTCTCCATGTCCAGGGGCTGCAGGCATCCAGGATGAAGTAGAGGCTCAGGCTGAAGATGAGGGCAGCAGTGCAGTCCCTCACCACCACCACCATCAGGTTCCCACGGGATGACACCTCAGCACCTGTGAGATTGGGGTGTTTGGGTGTCCTCAGCACAGGGCAGGGATGCAGTGACACTGCCACTCACAGGGCACACTGGGGGCATAGAGATGTGGGTCTCAGACTAATTCTCTGATGTGGTCCGTGGGGTGGTAGAGCACCTATAGGTGCCAGCATAGGCTGGGTTCCTCCCTAAGTAGATGAAGGTGGCTGTGCCCCACCAGTGGGATCCTGGAGCTGGACAGGGGCTGAGTGCTCAGCACTGTGCAGGAGGCATGCAGCACCAGAATCATCATGCCAGCTCTGGGTGGATAAATTGGTCCCCATTCTTACATGTGCCATGGGCTCAAGGAACTGTGAGGGGCTGATGTTATGAGATGTGTGCAGGGAGGAAAAGAGATGGGACTTGATCCTCGGGGGAAAGCTCAGGGCCACCCACTGTGCCCAGTACCCTCACCTGTCAGCACCAGCTTCACAGGATCACTCCTCTCTGATGTCCACAGTGGCTCTGACACCTGGTACCGACACTGATACGTCCCGGTGTCTTCCAGGTTTGTGACAGCAAAGGAGAACTCAGCCGTATCCTGCTCCTTGTCTTTTTCCTTGTTAGATTTCAGAATTCCATTCAACCAGAGCTGGACCCAGGCTTGCACCCGGGGCAGGTGGCAGCGCAGGGTGACATTGTCCCCCAGGGACACCCCCTGGCTGGGGTGCAGCGACAGGGAGGGTCGGGGCACTAGGACAGGGGACAGCAGTCAGCCTTGTCCCTGCACACCTTCCTCTGCCCCTCTCATGGTCCTCTGACCACACTCCCCTCCCTCTCTTTCCAGTCTCCCCCTGCCCCCATACTCACGTTCCTGTGCACTGCTCGCTGCCACCAGCCACCAACCTTCAAGGGACACGGTTCTGGTCCCACACTGGGCCACCAACCCCCGAGGCACCACGTCCCCATTGTCACTCACCCAGGATGAGGGCCAGCGCCATTGGTGCCATGAGGCAGGAGCAGCTTGGGGACAGCGAGGCTGCAGTGCAGACTGGGAGTGGCCGGAAAGGCAATCTCATTTCCCCTTGGGGACAGGATGCCATGATGTCACCTCCCCGTCTGACAGTTTCTCCAGTGAGTGGTGTGGGGCACCACGTGCAAGTTGTCACTCCTTGGCTATAACACAGTGTCCCCAAAGTTCTGCCAGCACATGGTCATGAATGGTGTCCTCCATGGGATGACAAATACTCAACTGTGGCTCCATGCCAGGTGCGGCCTCTTGTGCCTTCTCTTTTGTCAGAAGGGGAACACTCACCTTTGTCTGTCTCTGCTGACCACTGTATCTAAAGAATCCCTTCTTGTTCTCCATCACGCTGCACAGTACTGGGCTCTGGCTGTGCCTATCAAGCACAATTCAGAGCCCTCAGGAAGCTGAGAAAACCAGCAAAGTAACCTCAGACACCAAAGTGTGATGTCAAGCAGGTGTTGCCTTTATCACAGCACTGGGTGCGTGGGGGATCGCTCCACCAACACGCACACCAAAGGGAGAAACAGCCATGTGCCTGAAGGCACAGCATGAACATATTCACTGCATTCCAAGGACACGGGCAGAGATTCCAGGAAATAACTCCCATCTCTGGTGGTGGTGGGATGCATTATGGCTGTAAATTTCCAACCATTCAGGGGGTGGGAGGGTAGCCCAAACCTGTTCCCACTGACGTTACACTGAGCCCAGGCATCTGTTTTGCCATCTAATCCTCAACAACAGGACGTCTATTCTACTTTCTTATCTTCACTGGACAACAAGCTCTGTGGCTCTTCTGCATTAAGTTCTTGAGCTTCTATTCACGTCCTTCAGCTCACATCTGCTCAAGTGATGAGAAAGGCTGCTCTCAAAGTGTAGAAAGACTGTTCTCATCATTCACTGACTGCTCCGAGAGGGATGGGGGAGAGAATGAGAGGACAAATAATCTGGAACTCAGAGGTTGAGAGAAAAACCTGTTTTAATAAGACAGTCAAGGAAGAGAGAAAGAACAGTGATGGTCTATGAGGGAATCTATAGGAGATGTACGTTGGACAGAATGGGAGTCAGGGGGCTTGAAGGTGATCTGTAGGGGAGGGGTGAATTGGGACAGATGTGGGGATCCCACAGCGCTGATGTTGGATATGGGGTAGATCCGGAAGGATTTGTGTGTATGAAAGAGTGCTAAGGGATTTGAACGCAAAGAAAGGGTACTGTTGTTAGAGATGAGCATTTGGGGATTTGGTGGGATTGGGAAGCATTTGGGGGCTCTGGTGGGGACTTGAAGGTGTTGGGTTTGAAAAGATCTGGGAATCATTGAGAGGGGAAGAGAGCATCAGGGAGCCCAAAATAAGGAATGTGTATCTAACCCACACAGTGCACCCCAAAGATGAGATGCCTTCTGGGGAGGCATTATTGGGGGCTTCCAGCACCCACGTCAGCACCCAGACTCTCATCTCTCCGTATCCAGAGGCTGTGGGCATCGATGACAAAGAAAATTCTGAGGGCAAAAACGAGGACAGCAGCACAGCCCCTCACCACTGCAATCACCAGGTTCCCATGGGACACCAACTCAGCACCTGAGGGGTGAAGGTATTTGGGTGCCTTCATCCTCAGCATCACCTCGATGGGGAAGGGATGTGATGATACTGCCACCTGTGGGTGACACTGGAGGCACCCAAATGGGGGGCTGGGAACTACCTGGGGGTGCAGGTGTCGGTGCCACCTCCAGTTTCACGCTGTCCCCAAGAGGCGAGGACACAAAGAGATAAGCCTTGGGGTGGTAGGAGCACCTGTAGGTGCCATTGTCAGCTGTGGTCACCGCAACAAGGATGAAGGTGGCCATGCCTTCATCACTGGGGTCCTGGTGCTGGAGAGGGGCTGAGTGCCCATCCTTGTGCAGGAAGATGATGCCCCCATATCCCTGGTTCCAGCAGCGGATGGTGACATTGGTCCCCACTGCCACGCTTTTGTCAGGGCTCATGGAAATGTTAGGTGGGGAATATTGACTATCTGGATGCAGAGGGAGAACAGAGATAGGACATGGCCCTGTGGAGAATGCCGAGGGCCATCTGCTTTCCCCATAACCCTCACCTGTCACCACCAACTCGATGGGGACACTCTTCTCTGATCTTCCTGGTGGCTCCAAAACCCGGTATTGGCACCAATCCTTCATTACATCTTCCAGCTTTACGCAAACCAAGGAGAACTCAGCCATGACCTGATGCTTGTCCACGTCCTTGTAGGATCTCAGAAGTCCATCCTGGTAAAGCTCAACCCTGGCAGATGGCTGGTTCCCATGGGACACCAACTCAGCATCTGAGGGGTGAAGGGATTTGGGTGCCTTCATCCTCAGCATCACCGCGATGGGGAAGGGATGTGATGATACTGCCACCTGTGGGTGACACTGCAGGCACCCAAATGGGGGCTGGTACCAACCTGGGGGTGAAGGTGTGGGTGCCACCTCCAGTCTCACACTGTCCCCAAGAGGTGAGGGCACAAAGAGATAGCCCTTGGGGTGGTAGGAGCACCAGCTTGAATCTCCCCTGCTTTAGCTTGACACCATTCCCTCTGGTCCTATCACTAATGACACGAGAGAAGAGGCCAACCCCCAGCTCACTACAACCTCCCTTCGGGAAGTTATAGAGAGCAATGAGGTCTCACCTGAGCCTCCTCTTCTCCAGGCTGAACATTCCCAGCTCCTTCAGCCTTTCCTTATATGGCCTGTGTTCCACACCCCTCACCAGCTTTGTTGCCCTCCTCTGAACACGTTCCAGGGCCTCGATGTCTTTCTTCCAGTGAGGGGCCCAGAACTGGCCACAGTACTCGAGGTGCGGCCTCACCAGAGCTGAGTACAGGGGAACCATCACCTCTCTGCTCCTGCTGGCAACACTTTCTGATGCAAACCAGGATGCCATTGGCCTTCTTGGCCACCTGGGCACACTGTTGGCTCATGTTCAGCCGAGCATCAACCAACACCCCCAGGTCCATTTCCTCTATGCAGTCCTCCAGCCACTCCGCCCCAAGCCTGTAGCGTTGCCTGGGGTTGTTGTGCCGAAGTGTAGGACCTGGCATTTGGTCTCGTTGAACCTCATCCCTTTGGCCTCAGCCCAGCCCTCCAGCCTGTCCAGATCCCTCTGTATGGTCTCGCCACCCCCAGGCAGATCCACACTTCCAGCCAATTTGGTGTCATCTGCGAATTTACTGAGGGTGCACTCGATGCCCTCATCCAGGTCATCAATAAAGATCTCGAAGAGGACAGGCCCCAGCACCGACCCCTGGGGAACACCACTCGTGACCGGTCGCCAGCTGGATTTAACTCCTTTCACCACCACTCTCTGGGCCCGGCCAGCTCCTTACCCAGCCAAGAGTGTACCTGTCCAAGCCATGGACTGCCAGCTTCTGCAGGAGAATACTGTGGGAGACAGTGTCATAGGCCTCGCTGAAGTCTAGATAGACCACATCAACAGCTTTTCCCTTATCCACCAGGCGGGTGACTAGATCATAGGAGATCAGGTTGGTCAAGCAGGACCTGCCCTTCATGAACCCATGCTGGCTAGGCCTGGTCCCCCGGTTGTCCCGCACTTGCCGCGTGATCTCCCTCAAGACAATCTCTTCCATAACCTTCCCTGGCACCGAGGTCAGGCTAACAGGCCTGTAGTTCTCCGGATCCTCCTTACGACCTTTCTAGTAAATGGGAGTCACATTGGTAAGCCTCCAGTCTTCTGGGACCTCACCAGTCAAGAAGGAGCGCTGATAGGAGATGGAAAGCGGCTCGGCTCTCACCTCCGCCAGTTCCCTCAGCACTCTGGGGTGGATCTCATCTGGCCCCATGGACTTGTGGCAGTCCAGTTGGAGTAGTAGGTCTCTGACTGTTTCTTCCAGAATCACAGGGGGGTTAGTCTGCTCCCCAGCCCAGACTACCAGGTCTGAGAGAGGAGTACCCTGAGAATATCTGGTCTACCTTTTAAAGGCAGACGTAAAGAAGGCATTCAGAACCTCCGCCTTTTCCTTATCCTCAGCGGTCACATTCCCAGCCTCATCCAGCAAAGAGGGGATATTCTCCTTTGTCCTCCTCTTACTGTTAATGTATTTATAAAAGAGTTTCTTAGTCCTTTTCACCCCAGCGGCCAGGTTAAATTCAAGCTGGGGTTTTGCCTTTCTGATTTCACCTCTACACATCCTAACGACTTCCTTGTATTCATTCTGAGTTGCCTGTCCCTCTTTCCACAGGCAGTACATTCTCTTTTTCTCCCGGAGCCTCAAGAATAGCTCCCGATTCATCCACGCCGGTCTTCTTCCCCGTCAGCTCATTTTGCAGCTCAGGGGGACTGCCTGCTCCTGCGCCCTTAAGACTTCCTTCTTGAAGAGCAACCGGCTCTCTTGGACCCCTTTACTCGCTAAGACTGAATGCCAGGGGACTCCCCCTATTAGGCTCTTGAACACTTCAAAGTCCGCCCTCCGGAAGTCCAAGGTAGCAGTTTTACTATTCCCCCTCCAGCCTCCACCATGAATTTAGAAATCTATCACTTCATGGTCACTCTGTCCAAGACAGCCTCCAACCTCCACATCTCCCACCAGACCTTCCCTGTTTGTGAACAGCAGGTCTAGCGGGGCAGTTCCTCTCGTGGGCTCTCTGACCAGCTGCATCAGGAAGTTATCCTCTCTGCATTCCAGAAACCTCCTAGACTGCTTCTTCTGTGCTGTGCTGTACTCCCAGCATATGTCAGGGAAGTTGAAGTCCCCCATGAGGACAAGGGCTGGCGACCGTGCAGCTCGTGCCAGCTGCTTATAGAATAGCTCGTCTGTCTCTTCATCCTGGTTTGGAGGTTTCTAACAGACGCCCACCAGGATGTCTGCCTTGTCAGCCCTTCCTCTGATCTTTACCCATAGGGATTCAACGTTATCGTCCCCAGTCACAATCTCAGTAGCATAAAAGCAATCCCTAATGCAGAGAGCCACACTGCCACCCCTCCTTCCTTGCCTATCCTTCCTGAAGAGTCTGTAGCCATCCATTGCAGCGCTCCAGTCATGGGAGCAATCCCACCACGTTTCCGTTATGGCAACTAGGTCATAGTTTGCCTGCTGCACAATGGCTTCCAACTCTTCTTGCTTGCTGCCCATGCTGCGTGCATTAGTGTAGACGCACCTCAGCTGAGCCCCTCGCCTCTCACCTAATCCCAATACCACTTCCCCAGGCTGATCTCTAGTAGGCCTGGCTTTATCCCCTGCCCCCTTCCTATCTAGTTTACAGCCCTCTCTACAAGTCTTGTCAGCTCCTGGGCAAGTATCTGTTTTCCTTTGGAGACAGGCAATTCCCATCAGCACACCTCAGTCCAAGTGCCGAGTAGACCGCCCCGTGATCAAAGAATCCAAAATTTTTGCGCTTGCACCTCAGCAAATGCTCTCAGCCATGCATTTATAAGATGGCTTTTCCTGGTCATCTCAGTGTTTGTCCCTGCCACCAAGGGAATACTGGTAAAAACTACTTGTATGCCCGCTCCACCAACTAACTTCCCCAGTCTCCTAAAATCATTTTTTATAATCCTCAGGCGTCTATCAGCGATCCCATCGCTGCCGGCCTGAACTATCAATAAAGGGCAATAATCAGAGGGGCGGATAAGGCTGGGGAGTTTTCTGGAAATATCCCTGAGCCGGGCCGCAGGAAGGCAGCACACCTCCCTGTGGGTAGGGTCAGGCCGACATATTGGACCCTCTGTTCCTCTCAGAAGAGAGTCGCCGACAACTAGCACCCTCCTTTCTTTCTTGGAGGAGGCAGTCTTCAAACGTGGAGCTGACCGCCTCACCTTGGGCAAGCTTGGCGGCAGTGCTCCCACGTCATCATCACTCACCACTCCCTCTGGTTTCAGGGCTTCATACCTGTTACTGAGAGGGACCAGGGAACCGAGGGAGGTCGGGATGGGGGTTGCCTGCGACGCTGGGCTGAGACCTGCTGCCATTCCTCCTCTCCTCTCAAGCTGTCTCTCCCTGTTTGACTATGGAGAGAGAGAGGGTCCATTACTCCCTCAGTCTGGGAAGTGCAATCTCTGCGCCTTTCTCGCACAGAGTCACTCCACCAGTCAATCTCCCGCTCGCACTCTCTGATGGTCCGCAGTCTATCTACCTCCTGCCTGAGCTCCACCACCAGGTTGAGCAGCTCGGCCAGCTGCTCACACTGCACGCAAGTGGCATCCTTCCCATCCTCCCCCGGCAGCAGCAGGCTGAGGCACTCCCGGCAGCCAGAGACCTGAACATTACTGAGCAGACCCTCTGTCTGCGTTGCCACAGTCTTTGCGTGGGAAGCACGTTTCCTGGTGAGCACATGTTTGAAATGGTGGCGTCAGGGCCTGTCAACAGGAGAGCAAGTCAGCTGAAAAAAAGACAGGAGCACTCACCCATGCTGACACAAGACCTCCACTCCCACTGCTGCCTTACTGAACGGGCAGTGCAGGCGGCCCTCACACACTGACTCCCTAGTCCATCCTGGTAAAGCTCAACCCATGCAGCCGGCTTCGGCAGGTGGCACCTCAGGGTGACAGTGTCCCCAAGGGACCCCCCTGGCTGGGGTGCAGAGACAGGGAGGGTCGGGGCACGAGGACAGGGGACAGCAGTCAGCCTTGTCCCTGCACACCCTCCTGTGCCCTCTGATGGCCCCCTGACCACGCTCCCCTCCCTCTCTCACCATAAACCCCCTATCACCACACTCATGTTGCCGGGCCCTGCTCGCTGCCACCAGCCACCAACCTGCAAGGGACACGGTCCTGATCGCACATAAGGCCACCAACCCCCGTGGCACCACGTCCCCATTGTCACTCACCCAGGATGAGGGCCAGCACCATTGGTGCCATGAGACAGGAACAGCTTTGGGACTGCAGTGGGGGCAGGAAGCAGCCTCAGAGCCACTGTCACTTCCTCTTCTGGACGTTTCTCTGTTGCATCACCTCCTGATGTGGGATTTGTGGCCCCCAAGAGTTGGTGGTACTGAGGGCACCCAATGGCTGACACACAGAGCCGTGCACACATGCCCCAGTTGTAGTGTCCCACACAGGCTGTCACCCCTCCATATCTCACGCTGTCCCCAAAGGCCTGCCAGTTTGAAGCCCTCTCAGGGAAACAAGCCAGCTCCTGGTCTGAGATCCGCTTCTCCCTTTCAGACAGGTGGGATCCACCTGCAACCATCAGCACAGCACAGAGTACAGCGCCCTCTGGTCAGAAAAAGAAGAAACAAAACTTCTGCTGTGGCACCAACCATTCAGCCACATATTTATCATATGTGTTTCCCTGACCTCTCAGTATCCTTCACAGCTACTGAGCGGACAGAGGAGAACGCCACATGTGCTCCCACTCCATCCAGTGAGCAACCCAGTGCCTTTGCAGGGCCCTCAAGCTTCTCTTGGTGACTGCATCACTGCCAGCTTGAGCCATCAGTGAGGGAGAACAACCAGGGGGGTGAACCAGAGCAGGGAGTCTCCTGCTGATGTCCTGAGCTGGCAACAAGAAAGGCAGCACACTTTCCCTACAGGTAGGGTCTGGCCACTGAGTCAGAGCCTTTTTTCCCATCAGAAGGAGTCCCCTGTGACAGACACCTTTCTTTCCTTCTGTCTGAAGGCAGTCTGGAGGCGTGCAGCTGATCGCCTTGCCCTTGGCAAGGACCTGAGTGCAGGCTCAGGCACTCCCTCCTGTGGAAGACCTGCATGGATGAGTTTTGGGGTGGGCACTCGCCCGGGAACCTGCATTCTTTTTGGGAAGAACTTTCAGCCTCCTGGAGACCACGGCCAGATGTGTTGTCTGGGAGACAGCTGATGGGTGAACTGATCTCTGGAGTGTAGAGGGATGCTCTTTCCTCCTGCTCAGCCCTGCCCATACGAGGTACTGAGGGCACTGGGGATATTGGAGTCACTGGAGGAACTGGGGACATTGCTGGATATTGAGGGCATTGCAGACATGGGGACACTGAAGCAATTGGGAGCACTGGGCGTAAAGCAACATTGGGTCAGATCCATTAGTCCACATTGACCCCAATCCCAGTGGACATTGGGGAAAACATTACGTCACACTCAGGGTTCTGCATTGACCACACTGATCTATGTGACCTCATTGACCACACTGACCACATCCACGAGTCTTTATTGACTCTAACCCAGTAGGACAACCCAACAGCGACCAAGTGTTGATTGATCCACAAACACCGGACGCATCCACGGAACCACTCTTACCACAAAAACAACACACCTGTCCCCATTTCTGACCTCCCACCCCATTAAACCCACTCCAATCACAACAACCTTATTTACCCCAGAACCTCCTCCTGGTTGGGGCTCACTCTCCCCCACTCCCCCCCTCACTCCCCCACCCACACCAACCCCTAAACTCACGGATTGTGCCACAAACTGCCCCCACCACCCCTCTGACCGCCCTCCGCACAGCACTGGAGGAGAAATAGAAGATGAAGGGGTCGAGCGCGGGGCTGAGGGTGGTGAGGAGCACAGCGTAGGTCCTCCATGTGGGGCTGCGCTGCTGCACAAAGCCCACCACATGCGAGAGGTTGTAGGGACCAAAGCAGATGACAAAGTTGACCGTGGTGGCCACGGCCAGCCCCACAGTGCGGTACTTCTTCTGCAGTGGGATGTGGGGTCGAGTGAGGAGGGCACGGATGATGTGGACATAGCAGAACATGGTGATGGCAAAGGGGAGGAGGAAGAGGACGAGGAAGAGTACAAGGCGCAGCGGGAGAACAAAGCGCAGCTGGGTTGGGGAGAAGTCATCGTAGCAGTGGTAGACCATGTGGGGTTGAGTCTCAGAGGCGTTCTGAGAGTTCCATGAGGTGGTGGTGGGGATGTGGGGAGTTTTTGGGGTTGTGCAGGCAGAGAATTGGAGGGTGGAGATGTTGAGGTTGGTCTTGGGGCTGGAGATGCTGTAGATGTTGAGACTGGGGATCTTGGAGCCTCTGGGAGTGGTGATGTCAGCAGTGGAGGTGTTGGGGACACTGGTGTCAATGACATTAGGTTATGTTTACCAGGTTCCCCAAGGTGGAACCCACTGATCTCAAAACAATGGGATTTATTCATCTCCAGCCCTGTGGGGTCAATGCCATTGCTGTTGTCCATCCTTGATCCCCCGGTCTCAATCCCAGTGCACCCAAATCTACCCCCTAAGATAGGGTACAGTACTTGAGGGCAAGGGGACATTTTGGGGGAGGAAAAACTGGGAGGGTGCTCTTCTGTTCGAGCTCCCCAAGGTTGTGTAATTTGGGGATCAGCAGGGCAATCATCTGGGGGGGGGGAGTCATATGGGGCTGTAGTGACATTGGAGGAAATTCAGCATTTCCTTAATGACCACAGACGTCTGCTGTGCTGTGGGAGGAAGTTTCAAATTCGAAGTAAATGTACTAAAATGGAGGTTCAGAGATGTGGGGCACAAATTGGAGTCCTGCTGCATAGATCACCCATAGATTTGGAGATGCACACCCTCATATGCACTCCAAAACCCCATCTCATTGCTCACCCCACAGATTTGGAGAGCCCACATCCTCCTACAGACATTCTGAACCCTTACCCATGCATTTCCCTATAGATGTGGGGTCGCGCAATCCCACAGCATAACCCCATGGGCCTACAACTCCAGTCCGTGCCTGGGCTGCACTGAATGCCTGGGTGAGCAACACAGATGGGGGTAGCTCCAAAAAAAAAACCTCTGATTTATTGTCATGGGAATGAGCACTGCTGCAGTGAGCACAGTGACACAGTCTGACAGAAAGCCTTCTCAGCAACAAAACCCCATTTCTCCGCACAGCTCCACCAGAGGTGGTGCATTTCCATCAGTGATGAACAAGGGCTGCATGTCACTCTTGTACCCACACCCCGCAGGTGGCACGGAGCAGATGGACAGGAACCTGGTGGTGGCAGTGGTGCGGGGCTGTGCTGCTGCCTTTGTCTTCATCCACGTCTTCATTGTGGTCTTCCTCCGCACTGCCCACAGACGCTGGATGTGGAGAGATGAGAGCCATGGTGGGGAATGGATTGCATTTCTTCCATCTCTTTATGGATCCCCCTATTGTCTTCAGCCTCCCCTTTGATCCCCTATACACACCCCAAATGTCCCTCGGTGCCCCCCACAGCACTCACATTTGTCCCCTCCAATGTTTGATGCAGATGCAACCCCAGAAGGCCAGAGGCCGTGTAGCTCCGGGTCAGTGTCTGTGTCAGCCAACCTCAAATTCCAATCCGTCCCTTGAGACCCCACACCCAACTCGGGAACCCCAGTCCCTGCCCATGGGGAACTCGCAAGACCCCCAGCCCCATATGTCTTGTCCCAAAATTAAGTTAATCCCCAAATCCAGTCTATGGAAGCATCCAATCTGAACCAGGGAGCTCCCCAAGATCCACATTTAAATTCCCAGACACCCTGGTGCTTACCAAGCCGCCAGACCCCACGCACACCCTCAAATTGAGTAATGAAGCCCAAAACACTCCCACAGTCTCCAGTGTCTGGCCCCTGGAGACCCCAAATCTCAGCCCCAAACTCACCCTCTTGGACACTCCCCCTGCATACTGACAACACGGATGTTCCCCCCAAGAAAACTGGGGACCCCCATAGTGACATTGCACTGTCCCCCTCTGTCCCCAGGTGCTGTGCAGTGACAGCGACTGTCTGACCTACATTGAGCTGCAAGCTGAGTCCCCCAGCAGTCGGCACCATGGTTCTCCTGCTGCCCCCCAAACCTCCACTATCTACGCTGATGTGCGTATTGGGGACCCCACAGATGTCCCCCATATGTGTGGTCAAGCACATGGATGTTGTGTGCACAGATGCATTAAACTGTGCACACTGCTGGTGTGCTGTGTGTGCTTACAGTCACGTGTACACTACATGCATGTACCACTGCATGTGTTCATGTGAATTACATGTGTGTACAGTGTCACATGTGCTCAATATATCAACAGGGAAGGGAAGGGAAGGGAAGGGAAGGGAAGGGAAGGGAAGGGAAGGGAAGGGAAGGGAAGGGAAGGGAAGGGAAGGGAAGGGAAGGGAAGGGAAGGGAAGGGAAGGGAAGGGAAGGGAAGGGAAGGGAAGGGAAGGGAAGGGAAGGGAAGGGAAGGGAAGGGAAGGGAAGGGAAGGGAAGGGAAGGGAAGGGAAGGGAAGGGAGACTTCTGTTCATGACATGGAGGAGCTAGGCCCTTCCCACCTTAACCTTCCTCCTCAGGAAGTCATCAGGCAGGAGAGATGGAGGATTTACTTGATTGAGATAAGGAGAAAACTGTTTTACTCAAAATGGTAAAGGAATGTGATATAACACAGTATAAAAGGAATCAAGAGGAATATATCACACCAAAGGGAAAGGGAAAATATCTCCTAACTGTGTGGTGAGTTTGGGCAGAGCAGAAAGCGAAGGAACGTCCTCCACTCACCATCTCACTGCCTTCCTGGAAACCACGTGGGAAGAAGGCTGGTAATTATTTCTCATTGTGAATTTCTTGCCTTACAAGGGGGGCAGAACGAACCTGTTCCCACTGATGTTACACCGAGTTGAGCAACCTGTTTTGCTGCCTTATCTTCAACAACAGGACATCTATTCAACTTTCTTATCTTCACTTGGCAACAAGTTTTGCAGCCTCCGCATTTCGTTCTTCAGCTTCCCTTGACGCAAACCTGCTGTTCTTCTGCTTGTATCTGCTCCAGGTCTGCAAAGGGTTCTTCTCACAGAGTGGAAAAGCTGATGGATCTGGTTGAAAGGTAATGAGATGGTAATCATGTATTAATTGCAAACGAGTACAAAAACTGTGCACTCTCTGCAAGCATATCGACCCCTCATGCAGATGGTTCTGCCAGCTGTGCGATGCTCTCTCTGCACCCAAGCACACCTTTGCCTCAACTTCCAGTTCAGCTTGCAAACTGCTTATCACCGCTCTCAGTGACTCAGTTCCTCATCCAGTTTGGTGCACAACACATCTATCTTCCTGCACTGCTCTCACTGCAGCACCTCCTACTCCACAAACAATGGCCTCGCCTTTACCAGGTCTCCGTCAGTGTCCTTTTGACATGTCCTGTATCCTCTCTGCACTCTTGATCAGGCTGAGCTCGTGTAGACATGAGCAGCTGCCAGGGAACTCAGACACGGTCCAAACAAGAATCCTTCCTTCTCAACTCAGATGATAGCCCTTCTGGATTCCTCTTGCTCTTTATTCAGGGCATTCTGCCCATGATGCCAAGTAAAATGTCCCGTCCCACTCGGTGAGTTGTGGGAAAGGTGAATCTTTGGAACCTCCCAGATATGGCACTGCTCTGTGAACCCAACTGTCCCTTTCTTCCACCTGGTTGGTGGAACTGCTATTGCCAGAGTTGATCAGCCAATTCCTCCACCACTTGCCCCTCTCCAAATTTCCAGGTTCTTACTGTCTGTGAGTTGCCATACGATGATGGTGAGTTGCCAATCAAACTTCCTCCACATTGGACACTGTCTGGATGTTGGGAGAACTGGTCATTGTTCAGGTCCCCATTCCATACCTCCTCCAGCACAGCTCATTCCCTCCCACACTGGATACCCCTTTCCATGCTGCCCACTTCCCTGGCTGACATGTGGCATCGTCCCTGTCAGGACAACTCTCCTTCACAGCTGACAGCAGTTGTGTCCAGAGAGGGAGAGCACTGTCATGTTTTCCATGACTTTGTCAGTGCCCCCTTCCCCAGAGAGGGATCCCAGCTGCCTGGCTTCCATGCCCACTAAATCCAGGCTGTGGGCCCCGTTATCCCAGCATGGCAGCAGCCAGGTGATGCTGTGCTCGCCTGGACAATGGCTGAAATCACCTAAAGAGGGTCAAGGTGGCCGAGCCCCCAATACTGGGGTTCCTGTGCTGGATTGGAGCTGAGTCCCTGTCCTGATGCAGGAAAGTGGTGCTTCGAAAACCCTGGTTCCAGCACCGGATGGTGATGTTTGTCCCGACCTCCACATGTTCCTCAGGGAAATGCTGCATGGAAGGTATTTGGATCTATGTATAAAGTGACGGCAGTGCTGGGACACGGCCCCACAGCACTATACCTCCTTTTTTGTACATTTACTCCTATTCTGGGACTCCCCGCCACCACACAGCTGACGTTTGCTGTTCAGGAAACACCAAACTTCCTCCAATGTCACCGCTGCCCTATAGGACACCTCCCTGAGGTCACTGCTCCTCTGTGCCTACCCCAAAGATCTATCGGGTGTTCCACAAAATATGCACCTCCCCCCCCCCCTTTTGTTTTTACTCCCCCCCAGAATGTGCCCTCACCCTCAAGTAGTGTCCCTTACCCTAGATGGTGTCCCCACCCCATCACAAAGGACAAAGGGCCTCTGCAGGGGTGGCCCCCAAATGCGGCCCCACCCTTGCCCACATAATCTATGGGGCGGGACCCAGCTCCCCACAGACACTGAGGTGAACAGAGGAGGTGAGCACACGTGGGGGTCCTGGTGGGCTGAGGGATGTGGGCTGTAATGGGGCAATGGGGAAAAATGGAGAGTCACGGGAGGGATATGGGGTCAGGGGACTATATGGCAGGATGTGGGGTTGTGGTTGTATGGGTTGGGCATACAAGATCACGGTGCTATATATCTTGATACAAGGCCACCAGGCTGGATATGGGGCAACCAGACAGGATATAGAGCTGTGGTGAGGGCTGTGGGGTCATAGGTCTATGGGGCAGGACATGGATTTGTGGAGTACAGGGAGGGTTTTGGAGAGGCATCCAGCTGCACGCTTAAAGACTGCCTCCTCCAGAAAAGAAAGGAGGGTAATAGTCATAGGAGACTCCCTTCTAGGAGGAACTGAAGGCCCAATATGTCGGCCTGCCCCCACCCGCAGGGAGGTGTGCTGCCTCCCTGGGGCCCGGGTCAGGGATATTTCTAGGAAACTTCCTAGTTTGATCCGCTCCTCTGATTATTATCCCTTATTGATAGTCCAGGCTGGCAGTGATGAGGTCACTGACGGAAGCCTGAGGACTACGAAAAATGACTTCAGGAGACTGGGGAGGTTAGTTGAAGGAGCAGGCGTACAGGTAGTATTTGCCTGTATTCCTACAGTGGCAGGGAAGGATTCTGAGACGTCCAGAAGAACACACCTTACAAACATGTGGCTGAAAGGCTGGTGCAAAAGCAAGAATTTTGGGTTCTTTGATCATGGGGAGGTCTACTTGGCACCTGGCCTGGGTTCGGCTGATGGGTCTCACCTGTCTCGAAGGGGGAAACGGATCCTTGCCCAAGAGCTGGCAGGACTTGTAGAGAGGGCTTTGAACTAGATAGGAAGCGGGTAGGGGATAAAACCAGGCCTGCTAGAGATGAGCCTGGGGGAGCGGCACTGGGATTAGGGACGAGGCGAGGGGCTCGGCTGAAGTGCTTCTACACCAATGCACGCAGCATGGGCAACAAACAAGAAGAGTTGGAAGCCATGGTGCGGCAGACAAGCTATGACCTAGTTGCCATTACGGAAACATGGTGGGACTGCTCCCATGACTGGAGTGCTGCAATGGATGGCTACAAGCTCTTCAGAAAGGATAGGCAAGGAAGAAGGGGTGGTGGTGTGGCTCTGTATGTTAGAGAGTGCTTTGATGTTACTGAGCTTGTGGCTGGGGATGATAAGGTTGAATCCCTATGGGTAAAGATCAGGGGAAGGGCTGACAAGGCAGACATCCTGGTGGGCGTCTGCTATAGACCTCCAAACCAGGATGAAGAGACAGATGAGGTGTTCTATGAGCAGCTGGCAGAAGCTGTGAGATCGCCAGCCCTTGTGCTCATGGGGGACTTCAACTTCCCTGACATATGCTGGGAATTCAACACAGCGCAGAAGAAGCAGTCTAGGAGGTTTCTGGAATGCAGAGAGGATAACTTCCTTATGCAGCTGGTCAGAGAGCCCACGAGAGGAACTGCCCCTCTAGACCTGCTGTTCACAAACAGGAGAGGTCTGGTGGGAGATGTGGAGGTTGGAGGCCATCTTGGACAGAGTGACCATGAAGTGATAGATTTCTCGATTCTTGGTGGAGCCTGGAGGGGGAACAGTAAAACTGCTACCTTGGACTTCAGGAGGGTGGACTTTGAAGTGTTCAAGGGACTAATAGGGGGAGTCCCCTGGCATTCAGTCTTAGCGAGTAAAGGGGTCCAAGAGAGCCGGTTGCTCTTCAAGAAGGAAGTCTTAAGGGCGCAGGAGCAGGCAGTCCCCCTGAGCTGCAAAATGAGCCGACGGGGAAGAAGACCGGCGTGGATGAATCGGGAGCTATTCTTGAGGCTCTGGGAGAAAAAGAGAATCTACCGCCTGTGGAAAGAGGGACAGGCAACTCAGAATGAATACAAGGAAGTCATTAAGATGTGTAGAGGTGAAATCAGAAAGGCTGTTGATGTGGTCGACCTAGGCTTCAGCAAGGCCTTTGACACTGTCTCCCACAGCATTCTCCTGCAGAAGCTGGCAGTCCATGGCTTGGATGGGTACGCTCTTGGCTGGGTAAGGAGCTGGCTGGAGGGCCGGGCTCAGGGAGTGGTGGTCAATGGAGTTAAATCCAGCTGGCGACCGGTCACGAGTGGTGTTCCCCAGGGGTCGGTGCTGGGGCCTGTCCCAGATCTTTCTTGATGACCTGGATGAGGGCATTGAGTGCACCCTCAGTAACTTTGCAGATGACACCAAATTGGCTGGAAGTGTGGATCTGCCTGGGGGTGGCGAGACCATTCAGAGGGATCTGGACAGGCTGGAGGGCTGGGCTGAGGCCAACGGGATGAGGTTCAACGAGACTAAATGCCAGGTCCTACACTTCGGCACAACAACCCCAGGCAACGCTACAGGCTTGGGGCGGAGTGGCTGGAGGACTGCATAGAGGAAATGGACCTGGGGGTGTTGGTTGATGCTCGGCTGAACATGAGCCAACAGTGTGCCCAGGTGGCCAAGAAGGCCAATGGCATCCTGGCTTGCATCAGAAAGTGTTGCCAGCAGGAGCAGAGAGGTGATGGTTCCCCTGTACTCAGCTCTGGTGAGGCCGCACCTCGAGTACTGTGGCCAGTTCTGGGCCCCTCACTGCAAGAAAGACATCGAGGCCCTGGAACGTGTTCAGAGGAGGGCAACAAAGCTGGTGAGGGGTGTGGAACGCAGGCCATATGAGGAAAGGCTGAAGGAGCTGGGAATGTTCAGCCTGGAGAAGAGGAGGCTCAGGTGAGACCTCATTGCTCTCTATAACTTCCTGAAGGGAGGTTGTAGTGAGCTGGGGATTGGCCTCTTGTCTCGTGTCATTAGTGATAGGACCAGAGGGAATGGTGTCAAGCTAAAGCAGGGGAGATTCAAGCTGGTGCTCCTACCACCCCCAAGGCTTATCTCTTTGTGCCCTCACCTCTTGGGGACAGCGTGAGACTGGAGGTGGCACCCACACCTTCACCCCCAGCTAGGTACCAGCCCCCATTTGGGTGCCTGCAGTGTCACCCACAGGTGGCAGTATCATCACATCCCTTCCCCATCGCGGTGATGCTGAGGATGAAGGCACCCAAATCCCTTCACCCCTCAGGTGCTGAGCTGGTGTCCCATGGGAACCTGGTGATTGCAGTGGTGAGGGGCTGTGCTGCTGTCCTCGTTTTTGCCCTTGGCATCTTCTTTGTCATCGATGCCTGCAGCCTCTGGATACAGAGAGATGAGAGTCCGGGTGCTGACGTGGGTGCTGGAAGACCCCATGTATGCCTCTCCACAAGGCATCTCATCTTTGGGGTGCACTGTGTGGGTTAGATACACATTCCCTATTTTGGGCTCCCTGATGCTCTCTTCCCCTCTCAATGATTCCCAGATCTTTTCAAACCCAACACCTTCAAGTCCCCACCAGAGCCCCCAAATGCTTCCCAATCCCACCAAATCCCCAAATGCTCATCTCTAACAACAGTACCCTTTCTTTGCCCTCAAATCCCTTAGCACTCTTTCATACATGCAAATCCTTCCTGATCCACCCCATATCCAACATCAGCGCTGTGGGATCCCCACATCTGTCCCAATTCACCCCTCTCCTACAGATCACCTTCAAGCCCCCTGACTCCCATTCTGTCCAACGTACATCTCCTATAGATTCCTTCATAGACCATTACCATCTCTGTTCTTTCTCTCTTCCTTGACTGTCTTATTAAACAGGTTTTTCTCTCAACCTCTGAGTTCCAGATTATTTGTCCTCTCATCTTCTCCCCCATCCCTCTAGGAGCAGTCAGTGAATGATGACAAATGCCTTTCTACATTTTCAGAACAGCCTTTCTCATCACTTGAGCAGATATAAGCAGAAGGACGTGATTACAAGCTCAAGAACTGAATGCAGAGGAGCCTCCTCCTAGTCAGCAGTCAAATCTTCAGTCCGTCTCAAAAAATCTCCATCCAGTCCCTAAACACTGTTCAGCTCCAAAACACCCTCACCACCCCAGTATCTACATCCAGCCCCAAAAAGTCTCCTCCACCCACAAAATCTCCACCCACTTCCCAAAATCTCCATCCCCCAGAAATTTCCAGCCACACAGAAATCTCCATTCACTCCCAAATTCTCTATCCAGCTCCACAACCTCCATCCAGACCACTAATACTTCGTGCATCCCCAAATAGCCATCCAGACCCCAAACACAAAATCTCCCTTCACCTCCAAACTCTCCATGCAGACCCCGAATCTCCACCTATCCTCAGATCTAAGCCTCCCTGGATTCTCAAGCCCCAAATGCCCCTCAGAACTCACTGGGACTCTCAAATCATAATGAGACACTCCAACACCCTACTTATGTCCCCAAAACTGAGACACCTTCGACTCCCAAGCCCACCCTCCCTGTTACCCAGTCTTACCCACAAGAATCCCAAATGCCCCAAATCTAACATCCCCAAATCCTTACCAGTGAGGCCCATATCATTCCCAATCTCACCAAATCCCTCAAGGATCAACTCTAACCCCCAAATCCTTCTTTATCATCCTCAAATCCCTTCTCACCCACTGGCACACAAAATCTCTCCCAAGTTTTAGCACTGGTTGGAAGGTGGTGAGCAGCTGCGCTGAGCATCGCTTGTTTTGTAAATCTATAAATATAATCACCTGTCATGGTTTTATGATTTTTGGTTACTGGCATTCCGCATCATAACTTCATGTGGCACACTGAGAGTGAAAGAGCTAATGCTCCAGTTCCATGGATCGTGGATAGTTCCAGACACCTGGTTCTCCAAAGAGAAGAAGAACTGCACACCACGCACCCCAGAGGACTTTGTGCTGTTCTGTTATCCGTTGTCCATTCAGAGAAAGAAAGAACTGTTGGCAGTTCATGAGCTGTCCTCTATTTCCCTTTCTGCTCCTCCCAGCAACGTGTGTGCTCCCTAGTCATCTCAACTTCAGCATTGGAGTAAGGCCTTTGGTTTTGGACACACTCCCATTCTATTTGATGTATTAGCTTCAATTTCAGTTATATTGTATTACACTGTACTGCAAATGTGTTACATTGCATACTGCTATCTTTTCTGTTAGTAAATTACCTCTTCTCCTGAGATTGTTGCTACTGTTCCATCTCCCAACCTTTTCCCCATTATTCCCTTTCCCCTTTCCCAGGGCATGGGTTCATGGCTCCCCCCACAACACCAGTGACAGAACCAGGCCAAACTGGCCTGTGTACCATGCATATTGCCATTACTATGATTTCTCTCTTCCTTTTCTGCCCTAGTAAATTGTTTTCTATTGCAACCCATGAGTTTTGCATTCTCTTGGTTGATTCTCACACAGTGCACCAAGAGTGGGGTCAGTGAGTGAAGGGCTGTGTGGTGCTGAGCTGCTGGCAGCTGACAGCACTGCAGTCCTTGTGGTACCAAAAGTGGGACCCAAAGGGTGCAGATCCCGACGCACCACTGAAGCCACGTGTGCTGTGTTTGGCATCCCAAGGGGAACACCACACGAGGCACGTGCTGACAGAACTTTGGGGACAGTCAGTGACACTTGAGGGGTGATCGCCTGCGTGGGACACACAAACAGGGTCTGTGTGCAATGCCCTGTGTGTGTCAGCCAATTGAGGACAAAGCATTGTCACCACAAATGGGGGAAATTTGTCACGAGGTGGTGACATCATGGCATCCTGTCCCCAAGGGGAAATGAGATTGCCTCTCCGGCCACTTCCTGACCCCACTGCAGTCTCTCTGTCCCAGAGCTGCTCCTGCCTCATGGCAACAATGGCGCTGGCCCTCATCCTGGGTGAGTGACAATGGGGACGTGGTGCCACGGGGGTTGGTGGCCAGGTATCTGACCAGGACCGTGTCCCTTGCAGGTTGGTGGCTGGTGGCAATGAGCAGAGCACGGCATTGTGAGTATGGGGACAGAGGAAGAATGGGGAGAGTGGGAGGGGAGTGTGTTCAGGGTGCCATCAGAGTTGCAGGGGAGGGTGTGCAGGGACAAGGCTGACTGCTGTCCCCTGTCCTAGTGCCCAGACCCTCCCTGTCGCTGCACCCCAGCCAGGAGGTGTCCCTGGGGGACACTGTCACCCTGCGCTGCCACCTGCCCCGAATGCGTGCCTGGGTCCAGCTCTGGTTGAATGGAACTCTCAGATCTGACAAGCAAAAAGACAAGGAGCAGGATACAGCTGAGTTCTCCTTTGCTGTCACAAACCTGGAAGATGCAGGGACATATCAGTGTCGGTACCAGGTGTCAGAGCCACTGTGGACATCAAATAGGAGTGAGCCCGTGGAGCTGGTGCTGACAGGTGAGGGCACTATGGACACCAGCTGGCCCTGGTGTCTTCTCCTCCCTGCATGCAAACCGCAGCTTCCCCCAACTCGGCATTTCCCTGAGCCCAGGGAACATGTGGCAATGGGGACTGATGTCACCACCCACCGCTGGAATGGGGGTCATGGTGGCACATTCCTCCTGCACACAGCTGAATGCTCGGACCCTATCCTGTGCCAGGATCCCACTGGGAATACTGTGGGTGGGGTACAGAAACCTTCACCCATTCAGGGGGGACTCTGGCCTCTGCCAGCACCAGTACAAAATCCTACAACCCCAAGGATCACACATTTGTGTCCTCACCCCTAGGGGGCAGCATGATGATGGAGGTGACACCCACACCTGCAACCCCAGTCGGGTCTGAGACCCCATTTGCACGCCCCCAGTGTCACCCATGGGTGGAACTGTCCCTGCATCCCTGCCCTGTGATGTTAACACCCAAACACTTGCACCCCACAGGTGCCCAGGGGCGGTCCCATGGGAACCTGGTGGTGGCGGTGGTGAGGGGCTGTGCTGCTGTCTTGGTCTTCAGCCTGGGCCTCTACTTTGTCCTCGATGCCCGCAGCCTCTGGACAAGGAGAGATAAGAGCCCTGGTGAGGAAGTGGTTAAACGGTTTCCATCCCTTAAAGATCCTCTCAAGTGCCCTGCCTCCTCTTTCTGTCCTCAGTTGAATTCCCCAAGTGCCCTTTTCCATTCCCTACAGATCCCCCCAGGTGTCCCCTACCTGTTCTTTGATCCCCTACAGATCTTTAAGGACCACCAAGTATTCCATCGAGACCACGTATCCTTCATCTTTCAACTTCCTCTTTTTGATGCAGTTGTCACCCCTGAAATGCTTAAGTCAATGTCAATCAAGGTAAGTGTCTGTGTCAGTGGACCCCAAGTCCCAGTTCACCCCTTGGGGCACACAGAGAACATCACTATGGAGACCCACACCCTTCCCATGAGGCCCACAGATGAACCCCAGCCTCATATGGCTTACTCTGACATTTATGTGCCCCACATCTATCCAGCTCATGGGAAATCCAAATCTGCATTGAGGAGAACCCTCAGCCCACAATCCTAAGTCTCCAGACCCACACAAGCCCTCCAAGCCTTAATCCCTCCCAGAACATACAGGCACATACAACTTGAGAAGAGCGGACCTAAATGCACCCACACAGAATCCCAATGACCCATGGGGAATATAAAAAAAAAAAAAGCCCCTCTATTCCCCCGGTCCGTAGGTACCCCAAGACCATAGCTGGACCCCAAATATCCCCCTTGCAGACCCCCCCGGTACCCCCGCAGAACTCCAGACTCACCCTCATGGTCACATCCCCCTCATACCTTCACCAGAGGCCAACCCTCAGCCCACCCATCTTGGGGAACCCCATGGTAGCACCCCACTCTCCTCCTGTATCTCCAGGTGCCCCCCAGGGACAGCGAGGATGTGACTTACGTCGAGATGCCAGCTGCCATCCCGTGCTCCCAGACTCCCAGTTCCCCCACCGCCAACCAACCCCCCGTTATCTACACCACAGTGAGCACTGAATTACCGTGCTGATGGGCCTCCCAGGTGCCTCATTTTTGGGGTGTGTGGAAGGGGACAGACCTCAAGTTCCCTGCTTGGGACTCCCTGATGTCCTCTTCTTATCTCAGACCAGCTGATCTCCCCAAATCTAACACTCCCAAATTCTCACTGGTGCATCCAAAATACTTCCCACTCACACCAAATCCCAAATGCTCATCTCTTACCCTAAAATCCTTCCTTATCCCCTCAAGTACCTTAACACTCCCTGAGACGTCCAAATCCTCTGCTGTCCTGTCCCAGACACCACCACCTGACACATTCCTGAGACACCCTTATCTGTGCCAGTCTTCCCTTCTTACGGAAGTCCCACAGAATGTCCTTTCCTCTCCTTCCATCTCCTACAGATTTCCTATAGATTCCATGTAGACCCCCCAAAATCCCTTGCCTCCCTTTCTGCCCTGGTTGTATCCTTGGTCTTTGGGTGTTGAGCAACTCCTTTGTGCATCACTTGCTTTGCAGAAGTATATACATCTATCTGATTAGCAGTACTGTTATTTCTCGCTTCCTTTTCTGTCTCAGTAAATAGATTTTATCTCCACCGATGAATTCTTCCTCATTTTCTCTGGTTCTCTCCCCAGACCCACTGGGAGGGGTCAGTGGGAATAAAAGCTGTGTGGTGCTGAGCTGCTGCTGTGTGACAGCACTGCACTCCTTGCAGTCCCTCCCTCCCTCCATGCACAGGACGTGACACTCACCTGGTGCAGCTGTCAGATCCCCTCAGTGTGGGAAGGTCTGGTTGTGACCTCCCAGCTCTACCCCAGGAAGGCTCCATGCCAGAGAGGTCCGAGCAGGGACAAGCCCTGGCTGCCTGGGAAATGCCGGTGTTTCAGCTCCCCTGTTCCCGAGGAGCTGAAAAGGTGCAGTGGCTGCCCTTCCCTCCTGAGAATTGGTTGGGCTCAGAACCACCCAGTGTGTGCTGTGTTGGGAGCAGCACTGCTGACAGCCCAGAAGGAGAGGCTCTGCATTCAACACCCTGCTGATGGAAGGCTGACATCCTGGCAGGAACCACGGACAGCCCTGCAGAGCCAATTCACTGCTGAACGGAATGCCACTCGGCGATGCTGTGTGGTGCTGTCAGAACCAGCAGATGAGGAAATCATTCTGTGGACTGAATTAGAATGACAGGAAGAAGGAGTGGACTCCTCTCCTCTCCTCTCCTCTCCTCTCCTCTCCTCTCCTCTCCTCTCCTCTCCTCTCCTCTCCTCTCCTCTCCTCTCCTCTCCTCTCCTCTCCTCTCCTCTCCTCTCCTCTCCTCTCCTCTCCTCTCCTCTCCTCTCCTCTCCTCTCCTCTCCTCTCCTCTCCTCTCCTCTCCTCTCCTCTCCTCTCCTCTCCTCCCCTCCCCTCCCCTCCCCTCCCCTCCCCTCCCCTCCCCTCCCCTCCCCTCCCCTCCCCTCCCCTCCCCTCCCCTCCCCACCCCTTCCCTCCCCTCCCCACAAAAAAATAATAATAAGCAAACACAACCCAAACTCTGCTTCTTAAACCCGCAGACCAGTGTGAGCATCAGTCAAGCTGTGTCCTGACAGATAAATAACCTTGGTGGTCATTAAAAACAAAACAGCAGGCATGTTTGGCCTGACCTCACAGCTGTGTCACTGTCCTTCAGCCCTGATGTCAGTGCTGGGTGCTGTGAAATTATCAAAGGATTTGCAACATCACTGTCAGCAAAACCTTGTGCCCAAGAGCTGCTTCTGCTGGAATGGAATAAAAGAAAGGTAAAACCTTCCAGCAATGGGAATCCTGGCACCCAAAGGACGGACAAAATACCCCAGAATTGCGAATCCTACCAAAAAAGGCAGGCAAAAATACTCTAGAATGGGTATTTTTAACACCAAATCCAGGATAAAACACCCCAGAAGCAGGAATTGGCCTTCGAATTGAGAATTAAGCCCTCCAGAAGCATAACTATAAAACTGTGCAGAAGAAGAAATCCTCCCCAAAAAGTAGCACAGACCTTTGTAGAAATAGGGATCCTGCCCCAAAAGGCAGGATGAAATATTCCAGACTGGGAATCTCCTTCCAGGAGAACAGGAGAAAACCATCCAGAAGTGGGAATCCTCTCTCAAACGCAGATAAAACCTGTCACAAATGACAATTTTCCCCAACAGTTGGGATAAATACATCCACAAGCGATAATTCTACCAGAAATTAGGGTAAAAATGTTTGGAAATGGCAAATCTTCCACCAAAGGTTGGTTGAAACTCTCCAGAATTGAGAATTATCCCCAAAAAAAGGAATAACAATTTTCAGAGGTAGAGGAAGGGAAAAACCTTCCAGAAATAGGAATCCTCCCTCATGAAGCAGAATCTAACACTTCAGAATCAGAACTCTCATCCAGGAAAGTGGGATAAAACGCTCCAGAAATGGGAATTATGTCCCAACTTCACTGTGGGCCGGGTGCTGGTTTGGGATGTGGAGCTGGAGATGCGCACATGGGAAGGGGACGTGTGTGTGCTGTAGGGACAGACGTGGCGCTGACGTGGGGCACATGGTAAGGACACACGGACACACGGAGGGCCTGGAGAGTGCAGGCACGGGGAGCACATGTGCACCGTCCCTCTCAGGGGGTTTGGAGGCAGGTGAATCTCTCTCTGTCTCCTGAGTCACACCTCTCCCAGCCAGCAGGGACAGATACTGCGATGGAGTCAGCCAAGGCTCAGAGCAGGAATACACGTCCATTTCCTGAGAGCTTCTCTTCAGAGCACTGCTTTGGAATGAAAAACTGTCCACAAAGTCTTGTTGCTCACCTCCCGCATTCTTTACCGGTCTCAGAAAACATGCTAAGGACACCCATGTGCAGCACTGTGCACATCTACTGGTGTACACGCGTGATGCTGCAGACACCAAGGAATGGAGTTAATCACGGAGTGCACATCTGGGTGTAACTGTTGTGCACATGTGACGGTGAACACATGTGACACACAGGAACACATGCAGTGATACATGCATGCAGTGCACACGTGACGGTAAGCACACACAACACACCTGCACTGTGCACGCTGGCAATACATGTGAGCACATAACACACACGTGTCTGTGCACACGTATGGAGGCATCAGTGATGCCTCCCAACTGCTACCTCGGCGTAGATAACAGAGGGCTGGGGGTCAGCGGGGGGGTTGAGGGGCGGAGTGCTGGGGGTCACAGCTTGCAGCTCCATGTAGGTCAGACCCTCGCTGTCACTGGAAGGCACCTGGGACACAGTGGGAAGGCAGAGTGTCAACCTGGGGGTCCCCAGTGTCCTTTGGGAGGGACACCGCGTGAGTGATGTTTGGGGTTCTTCCTACACAGTGTGAAAGTGGCCCATGGGATCTGAGGGGTATTTAAGTTTTGGAGGGGCCAGGGGAATCTGAGGGCTCAGATTTGGGTGTCTCCACAATGCGGATTTGGAGTTCCTCATGGTCTGGGTTTGGGGGCTGTCCTTAACATTAAGGCAAACCATATGAGGCTGTGGATCCCCTGGGATCCCCATGGACAGGGTTTGGGGCTGTGAATGGGATCAGGACATGTTCCAAGGGTCAGGCCGGAGTTTGGGGTTCCCTGACCTGGACACTTACCTGGAATTCCATGTCCTCAGGCCTTTCTGCAGGGGTGCCTGCATCAAAACAAGGAGGAGAATGGGATGGGGCTATGGGGGTAAGTGGAGACTTTGAGAGGATCAACTGAGAAATAAAGACGCTTAAACCCTTCCCCACCAGGGCACTCATCTCTCTGTATCCGACGTCTGCAGGCACCGAGGAGGAAGAAGACAACAAGGACGAGGATGAAGACAAAGGCAGCAGTGCAGCCCCCAGCCACTGCCACCATCAGCATCCCATGGGAACTGTCTGCAGCACCTGTGGGATCCGGGTGTTTGGGTTATCACATCCTCAACCACCACCTCTATAGGGACAGGAGGTGACACAGCCACTCATGGGTGGCACCAAGGGTACTCAAATGGGGTAGAGACCCACCCGGGTGTGCAGGTGTGGGTGTCACCTCCAGAGTCACGTTACTCCCAAGGGGTGAGGACAGAAAGGGGTGACCCCAGGGGCGGTAGGAGCACCTATAGGTGCCACTGTCAGCTGGGGTCACCCCAAAGATGGTGAAGGTGGCTGTGCCCACCACATTGGAGTCCTGGCGTTGGATGGGGGCTGAGTACCCATCCTTGTGCAGAAGGAAGGTGGCCCCATAGTCCTTGTTCCAGCACTGGATGGTGACATTGGTCCCCATCTCCACACATTCCTCAGGGCTCAGGGAAATGCTGGGTGGGGGGAAACTGCGATCTGCATGAGGGAAGGGACAGCAGTGGGACACGGTCCTGTTGGGAGCAAGCAGAGCCATCTGCTGTCCCCAGTGCCCTCACCTGTCAGCACCAGCTCCACAGGATCACTCTTCTCTGAATCCACTGCTGACCAAGGCAGCCGGTACTGACACCAATATCTACCTGCGTGCTCCCGATTTGTGTTCAAGAAGGAGAAGTCTGCAGTGTCCTGCTTCTTGTAATTGTAATTGCGGTATGTTTGATGCCCTTCCTGGTACAGCCGGACCCAGGCAGCCAGCTGGGGCAGGTGGCAACGCAGGGTGACATTTTCCCCCAGTGACACCCCCTGGCTGGGGTGCAGTGACAGGGAGGGTCGGAGCACTAGGACAGGGGACAGCAGTCAGCCTTGTCCCTGCACACCCCCCTGTGTACCTCTGCTGGCACCCTGACAATGCTCCCCTCCCTCTCTCCCCATGCTCCCCCCATCTCCATACTCACGATGCTGTGCTCTGCTCGCTGCCACCAGCCACCAACCTGCAATGGACACGGTTCTGGTTCCACACAGGGCCTCCAACCCCCTTGGCATCACATCCCCATTGTCACACACCGAGAATGAGGGCCAGTGCCATTGGTGTCATGAGGCAGGAGCAGCTTGGAGACAGTGAGACTGCAGTGGGGACAGGGAGTGGCGTTGGGCTGCTGCCAGTTCCTCTTTTGGACAGGATGGTGTGATGTTGCCAACTGATGTGGCAATCACAGCCCAAACGGGAAGTGGCACGTTGGGGTCCCCAGAAATGTTGTACACATGGAGCTGTGCAAATAGTCCCCGCTGGTTTGTCCTTTGCAGTTTGTCCGGGCTTGGGTGTCACACACAAAGTTCTGCCAGCACGTGGTCCTGCACTTTTCCCCCCATGGAATCCCAAACACAGGACATGGCTCCAAAGGGGTGTCCCCCATGGAATGTCACATGTGGTCCCCAACACATCCAGCTGGCTGTCCCTACGCACTTCAGGTACCACACTCCGTCCCCACTGTGCTTTCCTCCACCATCCCCACTGGGGGCAGTAGCAGGGACCTTTGGGGATGCAGTGGCACCACGCAGGCATAGGATGTGCTATGGGCACACAGGCACAGTGGAGCACACGTGTGGCACAGACATGGATCAACTCTAAGGAAATGTTTTGGCAGTAAGGAGTAAGAGTTTTGGCAGAGAAGGAGCACACGTGTTACACCAATGCGGTGCGTACCTTCTAAGGACACACTTGTGCATTGCTGTGGTCACACACAGGTTTACAGACATGATCTCACACACAGATACACAAAGGCAAGGCGTTACACAAGCAGTACATCTGTGTGTACATCTATGCAGTATATTTGCAAAACACAATTGTTCACCTCTACTCATTGATTCCCAACCCATCCCCGAGCTGCACCCGCTCACCCCATGCAGCTCTCCTCAGAGTTCCATTTCTCACCCGATGCCATATGGTGTGGGAGATGCCTTTGGCACTGCAGGTCAGCTGTCCTGGTTTGGTCCCCTCTCAGCTCCTGGTGCCCCCCAGCCCCTTGCTGGCAGCACAAGGCAAGAAGCTGAGAAACGGAACCACTCTCAGCTCTGTGCAGCACTGCTCAGCATCAGCTGAACCACCTCTGTGCCATCAGCATTGGTTTTCTGAAGCCAAAACTCACGGGACACAAGGAAGCAAATCAGCTTTATCCCAGCTGAAACCAGGACAATACCCCGCCATGTTCCATACAGCTTACATCAGGCTCAGGTCCCACTGTTTCCCATGCAGCCTAATTAACCACCATCTCCTATCCTGTGTTTCAGTACACATACACACACAGCATTTCCGCGGTCCCTTGGTCATCCCTGTGAAGTGTTGGTGGAGCTCATTGAGTCCATGGCTTTGGGCACCATCAGCAGCGCAGGGTGCGCTTGGTGGCTGTGACTCGTGGTGTTCACCAGGGGTCGGTGCTGGATCTGGTGCTGTTCAACATCTCCATCAGAGACCTGAACAAAGGGATGGAGTCCACCCTCAGCAGGTTTGCAGGTGGCACAAAGCTGGGAGGAGTGGCTGACACACCAGAGCTCCGTGCTGCCATTCTGCACCATTGGGTTGGGCTCTCTTGAGTGGTGTGCAGTGACTGGACGAGGGGCAGTGGGCACAAACTGGAGCTCAGGAAGTTGCATCAAATCATGAGGAAGAACTGCTATACTGTGTGGGAGACCGAGCACTGAAACAGGCTGCACAGGGAGGTGGTGGGTTCTCTTTCTCTGCAGGTAATTAAAAGCCACCCGGATGCTTTCCTGTGCAACCAACAGCAGGGAAACAAGTTGAGCAGAGAGGTTGGATTTGGTGAACTCCAGAGGTCACTTCCAACCCCACGCCTGTGGGACTCTGTGCTATGACCCGACTAAGAATCTGGGCTAACCACAAGGCCTGTGGCAGGGGTTGGATCAGCCAGTGTTTGATGGAGGGATTTAAAAATGTCCATCAACACTTGGCACTCCTGTGGAGCAGAGAGTGCCCGTGTGAGGAGTTCCCGCGGTGAGGGTCCTGCAGTGCCAGAGTGATGGCACTGCTGAGCACAAGGAGCACATGGCATCCATGGCCGCTGTCACACGAGCACACGCTGCAGACAAACGGGCAGAAGCATCCAGAATTGCAGGGCAGCCCTCAGAGGCGAGAAGCAGCGCCAGCGCAGTGAAGGGAACAGCCCTGAGAGCTGTGATGGATGGCACCGAGTGAAGGAACAGCTGAGCGCTGTGAGCAGCAGCTCTGAGGCTGCTGTACCGCTGAGAGCAGTTGTGTTGGAACACGCTCTGCTCACAGCTGTCGGGATCTCCACCCTTCGGGCCCCACATTGGCCACCAAAAGGATTGCGGTGCTGTCACCCAACAGCTACTCAGCAACACACAGCCCTTCCAGCACTGACCTTTCTCTTTGTGGTTTGCCAAGAGAATCAGACAAAAAAAAAAAAACAAAACACAATGGTTGAGACAAAATCTGTTTACTCAAACTGAAGAGGAGTAGAGAAATAATTGAGAAATTGAGAATTACCAGTAATGGTAATAACATTTTAATGCTTGCTTAATCAGAGATGCTCAACCCAACTGCCCACCACTCTCTGACCAATGCTCCAACTTGGGAAGGACTTGCAGTCCCAGTGGGTGTTAAGAGATTCGAGGAGTACAAGGAAGGATTGTGGGGTTAGAAGTGAGCATTTAGGTATGTGGTGTCATTGGGAAGTGTATGGGGTACAGTGGTGAAAATTTGGGGATTTTAGGCTGGGGGCATTTGGGATTCTGGTGGCTATGATTGGGAAACAGGGGACATGGGTTTGGGAGCCTGGAATTGCTTAGTTTCAGGGATCCGATGATGTTTTTGGGGTGTTTCCTTATGGTTTGAGTGTGCCCATGAGTTCTGTGGGTGTTAAGGACTAGGGGGTGTGGGGAGACCTAGATCTGGGGACTCAATAGGTGTGGTACTGGGGGTGCATTTTGTTTGTGGGTTTCACTATGGCCCATTGGACCGGGGGGCTGTGCAGGAGATCTGGGGATTCCCTGGTGCTTTGTTCTGGCTGCAGTCTATATAGGTGCTATATTCTCAAGGCTGGGGGTTCCTAAATGATCTGGGTGTGTGTAGGGCTGGAAGAGCACCAGAGGGGCTGGAGGATTACATCTGGAATTCCTCTCATATATCCCATGGGCTGGATTTGGGGATGCACATAAAGACTGAGTCAGCCATATGAAGCTGGAAATCCCTTGGGATCCACATGGACAGGGTTTGGGGTTCCAGGTAGGGTATGGGTGTTCTCCAGGGTCAGGTTGGGGTTAGGGTTTCCCTGACTCAAATACTGTCCTGGAAATGAATGGACTCAGCCTTCCCAGTGGAGGGGCACCTACATCAAAATGGGGAGGGAAATGGAATGGGGGTTATGGAGAACACCAAAGAGCACGAAGGGCATCAACAGCGCATGGAAGTGGAGGCAGGGGAAAGTTAAAGGGATTGACCCATGTGTACGGGATGGAAGATGAGGAAGGACACACCTGGAGGGAGGTGTAGAGATTGAAAAGAATGGAGGGAGATTGGAGGGTATATACGCTATCAGAGAGGAAGCGGAAAACAATTGGGTGTGATCTAAAGGTGCTTTATTGAGTGCCAAAGTGATCCAGCTGTCTTCCCAACCAGGGCTGTCATCTCTTCGTATCCAGAGGCTGCGGGTATCGAGGACAAAGTAGAGGCCAAGGCAAAGACGAGGGCAGCAGCACAGCCTCTCACCACTGCCACCACCAGGTTCCCATGGGACCTCCTCTCATCACCTGTGGGGTCCAGCAGTGTTCATGTCCCCATCCCCGGACATCACCTCCATGATGACGGGATGCAGAGACACTGCCAGAAATGAGAGACACAAGGGACACCGACATGGGGCCTCAGACCTACCTGGGGGTGCAGGTGCAGGTGTCACCTCCAGTGTCACGTTGTCCACAAGGGGAGAGAAAAGAAGGTAGAAGCCTCCAATGCAGTAGGAGCACCTATAGGTGCCAGAGTCGGATGGGGTCACCCCAAAGAAGGTGAAGGTGACTGTACCCCCAGCATCAGGGTTCTGGTGCAGGATGGGGGTCGAGTGCCCGTCCTTGTGCAGGAAGATGATACCCCCATACTCCTGGGCTTGTTTAGCTTGGAGAAGAGAAGGCTCTGGGGGGACCTCATTGTAGCCTTACAGCACTTGAAGGGAGCATATATACAGGAGGGTAAGAGCTGTTTAGGAGGATGGATAGTGATAGAACAAGGGGGAATGGTTATAAACTGAGACAGAGACCCTGCACATAGCTGGGGATTTAAACTCGATGTTCATTGTGGTCCTTTTCAGCCTAGCCCATTCTATGATTCTATGATTCTACGATAAGCAGACCCATGGCTTCTGCTAGATGTTTATCCCAGTGTCTGAATGTTCCACCGCCCATTGCTTTCAGCATGGTTCCCAGCAGTCCATTGCATCACCCGATTTTCCCATAAGCTGGTGCATGACAGGGATGTGACATACCCACTCAGTGTCACGGTCTTTGGCCCACGTGTTTAGGAGGGTGTTTTTAAAATGAGTTCCATTGTGTGACTCAGTTCTGTCTGGGGTTCCATGTCACTGTGCACACATGCTGGATGCAGGCGTGCAGCCCCTCCCATCCTGCCCAACGTAAGCAGGTAAGCTTCTATATTTATTAAATGATTACACGCATATTCATAATATTTCTAAGAAAAGGGGTGGTTATTACAATTACTTCAAGGTATTCATGACAATAGCCCACACCCATTCTACGCCCCGAACTCCACCCCTAATTCATGCTTCTACACATGCGTGGTGCCTCCTGGTGGTCATCCTGGTGCTCATGGGGATGAAGGCAGTCTATCTTCCTTGCAGTGTGCTTCTGACCCTGGTGTAGTTTGAGGAAGTATTCTGGCTTCAACTAACTCAGTTTCTAGGATGTGGCTCCTTGCACCAATCAGCAGGCTCTTTGGGTTACGGTTGAGGTCCCCCACATCTTTCCCATTCTTTGCGCTCAACTACTTTCACAACATAACAAATAAGCCCTTTCTTCACCCTTGCTCCTCATCCTCACTAAGCCCAACCCCTTCTCTACCTGTTCAGGGCACTCTCCACACACACTCACTCTCAGCTTCTCTCACACCCTGCCAGATTCTCCCTGCAGCTTGGCCGGCTCGGTGCTGCTGTACGGGGTCTCTTTGTGATCCTCCCGGTGGGTTCTTCATCCTCATGCTGATGTTCAGATGGAATGAGACGGAGAAGGCCAGGGGCAGATTTATCCTCATCTCTTGATGCTGATTGCTCACAACTCCCTCTCGTTCCCTCCCTGGGCTGTCGCACTCCTTCACCACATCCACCCCTCCAAGTCTGCAGCTGCAGTCTGCATTTGACGCTCTGTCACAGAAGCATCATGCAGATGGTTCTGCAAACTGCGCTGAGCTATCTCTGCTGCAACCACTGCTTTCCCTTGAATTATAGCTCAGATTGCAAACTCCTTATCACTCCTCTTAGTGACTCAGTTCCTCCCTCCCTTTGGCCCTTAACACATCAACCTTCCTGCGTTGCTATCAGAGCAGCATTTAAAGCTCCACAAAAAACACGCTCTGCTTTACAAGCTCTACATCTATGCTCCATTGCCAAGTCCTGGATCCGTGGATCTAGAAAGTGGATCTCCTGACACTCCGTGTCTCCACTGCAGACTCACTGTGCCTAAGGTGATCCTGCCTCATGGCACCAATGGTGCTGGCCCTCATCCTGGGTGAGTGACAGTGGGGACGTGGTGCCATGGGGGTTGGTGGCCCAGTGTGGGACCAGGACCGTGTCCCTTGCAGGTTGGTGGCTGGTGGCAGTGAGCAGGACACAGCAACGTGAGTATGGAGACAGGGGGAGAATGGGGAGAGAGGGAGGGGAGCGTGGTCAGGGGGCCGTCAGAGGGGCACAGGAGGGTGTGCGGGGAGAAGGCTGACTGCTGTCCCCTGTCCTAGTGCTCCGACCCTCCCTGTCGCTGCACCCCAGCCAGGGGATAGAAGTGGGGGACAATGTCACCCTGCGGTGCCACCTGCCCCAGCCAGCTGCCTGGGTCCAGCTCTGCCAGGAAGGAGGTTTCACCCCCTGCATGAAGAAGTACAACGTTCAGGACATGGCCGTGTTCTCCTTTGCTGTCACAAAGTGGGTGCACACAGGGACATACCGGTGCCAGTACCGGGTGTCAGAGCCAGCAGAGACATCAGAGAGGAGTGACCCCGTGGAGCTGGTGCTGACAGGTGAGGGCACTGGGGTCCGTGGGAGGCCGTGAGCTGTCCTCACAGGCCCAAGTCCTATCCATTTTCTCTCCCATCGTGCAGATCACTGCTTCCCGCCACCTGGCATTTCCATGAGCCCCAAGGAACGTGTGGGCATGGGGACCAACATCACCATCCGATGCAGCAACATGTACCAAGGGGCCACCTTCCTGCACAAGGACGGGCACTCAGTCCCTATCCAGCAGCAGGACCCTGATGGTGGGGGCACGGCCACCTTCACCCTCGTTGGGGTGACTCCAGCTGACAACGGCACCTATAGGTGCTCCTACCACCCCAAGGGCTTCCCCTTTCTGTCCTCTCCCCTTGGGGACAGCGTGGCACTGGAGGTGACACCCACACCTCCAATGGCAGAGTCCCATGGGAACCTGGTGGTGGCAGTGCTGAGGGTCTGTGCTGCTGCCCTCATCTTCTGCCTTGGCGTCTTCTTTGTCCTCAATGCCCGTAACCTCTGGATACGGAGAGATGGGAGCCCTGCTGGGGAAAAGGTTAAATAGATTTCATCTCTGATTCGGATTCCATATGTTTTCTACCTGTGCTTTGCTCCCGTATACACACCCTCAACTCTCCTCCACCTCCTCTTCTAACCTCTATAAACCCACATTGCTCTCCCCTGCTGCCAGTTCCATCTCCTATTAATCCCCACTCCACCTACCTCGGGACATCCCAGTAACTCCCACCCAGCTCCACTCTCCATTTGGATGCAGATGCCCACTCCCAAATGCCTGAGGCCATGCAGTTCCAGGTCAGTGTCTGGGTCGAGGGACCCTCCATCCCAACCTGCCCCCTCAGATCCCATACCAGAACCTTAATACCTGCTGATGTGGACCCTAACGGACCCTCAGTTCATATGGTTACCCTATTAAGTGCACCTTCCAATAAGAACTGAGATTTATGGAACTGAAAATCTACATCTTGGGGACCCCACAAATGCTAATCTTCACTAAAAAAGTCCCAAGGAGACATCAAACCTTGCAATGGGACTCCAAAACTACATCTGTAGAGAACCCCAATTTCTGATCCATGAGAAACCAAATCTGTGCTACCCAAAGACCTCCAAATCCTGCACCCTGAATACCTCCAAACAGATTAAAGGGACTGCCAAAAAACCACCCTTGGGGATCCCCATTTGATGAATCCCAAATACACATACAACAACCCCCCCGGAACTCATCTTTTAGGACACCCACCCAAACTTTTTACACCTTGTGTGTCTCCCTCTCAACCAGATTGAGGACCCCCATGGTGGCTCCCCACTCTTCCTTTTGTAGCTCAGGTGCCCCTCAGAGACAGGAAGGGTCTGACATATATCGAGCTGTGACCCCCAAACCCCATTATCTGCATCGAGGTGGCTGCTGGGGAACTCTGCTGATGCCTCCCACAGTGCTTCATTGTTACGGTGCACTGAGGGGAACAGATGCCACATCTCCTGCTTGGGGCTCTATGGAGCTCTGTTCTCCCTGCAGACTCCACAAATCCCCTAATTCTATCACTCTCCGATTCTCACTGGTGCACCACAAATACTTCCCAATCACTCAAAATCCCCTTTTGCTCATCTCTTGCCTCAACCCCCTCCTGATCTCCCCCAGATATTCTAACACACACACGCACCCTACATTCTCACTGGTGAATCCCAAATTCCTTCCCAATCCCACCAAGTCCTTAAGTGCTCATCCCTAACCCCATAATCTTTCATTATCCCCCCTCCAATAACTTAACATTTTATGAGATCCCCAAATCCACCTCAAAACCCCACCACCATTCCTTTAGAAACCCAAATTCTTCCCACTCCACACCACAACCCCACCACCTGCCTTGTGAGACCTTCACAACTGTGCCAATCCAGCCCTCCCCTATACACCCCCCAAAGTTTCCCCTGCCCCACATTCCATCCCCTACACATCACCAGTAGCCCCCCCAAGTGCCCCCTGCCTCCCCTGCTGTCCTGGTTTGAGAGTAGGATGGTGGGTGGTGAGCAATTGTCTCGTGTAACATTTCCATGCTTAATATTATCATTGCTGTTATTTCTGTCTTGCTTTTTGGTCTTAGTAAATGATTTTGATCTCAATCCAGGAGTTCTTCATTTGTTCTTCCTATTTCCAATCTCCCCTTCCCTATTAGCAGTGTGAGCCCCATGAGGCTCCAGCCCTCTGCTCATCTTGGTGGCCATCCTCTGGATGTGCTCCTGCAGTGCAATGTCCTTCTTGTGCTGGGGAGCCCAGATTGGAGGCAGTATTGCAGGTGGGGTCTGACGAGAGCAGAGCAGAGGGGCAGAATCACCTCAGCTGGTCACGCTGTTCTTGATGCAGCCCAATGTGCCGCCCTCTGAGTTAGAGACCACAGAGAGCTTTGCTCTCCTTCCATAGTCAGGAGGACTCCCAGTCCTCAGTAGGCCTAGTGCTAGTACCACTCGTTCAGGAGATTCTCCACACACATTTGGACTCAGTTTCTCTAGCAAGATTCCTTCCTGCTTGATGGCAAGGGGGTCTGTTTTGTGGTCATCCCCAGAGGTTGCCCATCCTCATAGTGATATTCTGTTTTAATGGAAGGGTGAATGTGAGGGGCGGCTTTATCATCACGTCTTGCTTTTATATCTCCCATTTCCTGCCATGGGCAGTCACAGGCTACTTCCAGCAACACACTCCTGTTCCATCCCTGGGCTGCCACACTCACTCACCACATCCTCCCCCTCCAGGTCAGCAGCTGCTATCTGTAACTGATGCTCTCTCACAGAAGCCTCATGCAGATGGTTCTGCCAGCTGTGCAGTGCTATCTCTGCACCCAAGCACACCTTTGGCTCAACTTCCAGTTCAGCTGGCAAACTCCTTATCAGCTCTCTTAGTGACACAGCAATGGTCTGACAGATGTTGAGCTGCAAGCTGCAAACCTTCTGCCCCAGACACACAGTGCCTCCAGTGCCCCCCAGCACCTCTTTTTCGACTCCAGGGTGAGTTCTTGAGGAGCCCCGCTGATGGCCCCTTCCCCCACCTGTGCCTCATTAGTATGGTACAGAGTTAAATGACCCCAGATCACTTTCTTGGGACTCCCTGGTGTTCTGTTCCAACACCCATTCCCCATATTCTCTCAAATCCAACACCCCTAAATCCCCACTGCTGTACTCCTAACACTTCCCAGCCCAACCAATTCACGGAACACTCCTCCCCAACATCACAATCCTTCCTTATGTCACTAGAGCACCTAAACATCCTCTGTGAACACCAAATCCCAAAGTCCTTCCCTTAATTTATTACAACCCCATTAGATACCCACTGGCTGTTTGGCATCCCATGGAGGACACCATGCAAGGACACACACTGGCAGTCTTTTTGAAAAGCATGAGACACAGGAGGAGTGACAGCATGTGTGGGGCATCCCACTGGTTTCCGTGTGTGCCACCACAACATGGGAACCACAAAAAACACACCAGGAGGTGACGTCATGGCTTCCTGTCCCAGAAGGGGAAAAGAGAGTGAATCTCCAGGCACAGCCTGTCCCCACTGCAGTCTCGCTGTCCCCAAGCTGCTCCTGCTTCATGGCACCAATGGTGCTGGCCCTCATCCTGGGTGAGTGACAGTGGGGACATGGTGCCATGGGGGTTGGTGGCCAGATTCTCACAGCTCCTCGTCCCGATGCCTCTTGAACACTGCCAGAGGTGGCGACTCCACCACCTCCCTTGGCAGCCGTTCCAGTGCCTGACCACTCTCTGAGAGAAGAAGTTCTTCCTTAAGTCTAAACTAAACCTCTACTGATACAACTTGCAGCCATTTCCCCGCGTCCTGTTCATTGCCTGGGAGAAGAGGCAAAACCCTCCTCACCACAACCTCCCTTCAGGAAGTATAGAGTGCAGTGAGGTCTCCCGTGAGCCTCCTCTTCTCCAAACTGAACAATCCCAGCTCCCTCAGCCGCTCCTCATAAGACTTGTGCTCCAGACCCCTCACCAGTTTCGTTGCCCTTCTCTGGACACGCTCCAGGGTCTCAATGTCTTTTTTGTAGTGAGGGGCCCAAAACTGAACACAGCACTCAAGGTGTGGCCTCACCAGAGCTGAGTACAGGGCGATGATCACCTCCCTGCTCCTGCTGGCCACACTATTTCTAATGCAGGCCAGGATGGTGCTGGCCCTCTTGGCCACCTGGGCACACTGTTGGCTCATGTTCAGCCCAGCATCAACCAACACCCCCAGGTCCCTTTCCTCTTCACAGCCATCCAGCCACTCGTCCCCAAGCCTATAGCGCTGCATGGGGTTGTTGTGGCCAAAGTGCAGGACCCGGCACTTGGCCTTGTTGAATCTCATTCCATTCACCTTGGCCCAGCGATGCAGCCTATCTAAGTCCCTGTGGAGGGCCTCCCTACCCTCAGGCAGATCAACACCACCTCTCAACTTGGTGTCATCTGCAAACTTACTGAGGGTACACTCAATCCCCTCATCCAGGTCATCAATAAAGATATTAAACAAGACAGGCCCCAGGACCGACCCCTGGGGGACACCACTTGAAACAGGTCGCCAGCTGGACTTCACTCCATTAACCACCACCCGCTGAGCACGGCCCTCCAGCCAGTTTCTTACCCAAAGGAGTGTGTACCTGTCCAGGCCACGGGCAGCCAGTTTCCCCAGGAGAAGCCTGTGAGAGACCGTGTCAAAGGCTTTGCTGAAGTCCAGGTAGACTACATCAACAGCCTTTCCCTCATCTACCAGTCTGGTCACCCAGTCGTAGGAGGAGATGAGGTTGGTCAAGCACGACCTGCCTTTCATGAACCCGTGCTGGCTGTGCCTGATCCCCTGGGCACCACGCACATGCTGTGCGATCTCACCCAGTATGATTTGCTCCATTACTTTCCCTGGTACCGAGGTCAGGCTGACAGGCCTATAGTTCCCCAGATCCTCCTTACGGCCCTTCATGAAGATGGGAGTCACATCAGCAAGCCTCCAATCCTCTGGGACCTCTCCAGTTAAGCAGGAGCGCTGATAGATGGCCGAGAGCGGCTCAGCAATCACCCCGCCAGCTCCCTCAGCACCCGAGGGTGCAGCCATCCGGTCCCATGGACTTGTGACAGTCCAGATGGAGGAGGAGCTCTCTGACTGTCTCCACCTGAATGGCTGGGGGTGCTTTCTGAGTAGCGTCCCAGACATCCTGATAAGGGCATAAAATGCCCAGAGGATAACTGGTCTGGCTATTAAAGGCAGATGTAAAGAAGGCATTGGGGACCTCAGCCTTCTTGTCCTCTGTGGCCACATTCCCTGCTGCATCAAGTAAGGGATGAGAATTATCCTTGGTTCTTCTGTTGCCATTGATATATTTATAAAAGGATTTTTTATTGTCTTTTACTGCAGTGGCCAATCTGAGTTCAAGTTGGGCTTTTGCCCTCCTGACTTCCTCCCTGCACACCTTAGCTACTCCCTTGTAATCTCCCCAGGTAGGCTGTCTACCCCTGCGGCTCGCTTTACGGCACTCAGGACAGCCTGTTCTTGCACCTTTAAGATTTCCGTCTTGAGGAGCATCCAGGCTTCCTGGACCCCTTTACCCTTCAGAAGCGACTCCCAAGGGACCCGTGCTACAAGCGCCCTGAACAGATCAAAGTCCGCCCTCTGGAAGTTCAAGAAAGTAGTTTTGCTCTTTTGACACCCCCAAGAATAGAGAACTGGACAGTTCCATGGTCGCTCTGCCCAAGACGGTCCCCAACCTTCACTTCTCCCACCAGTCCTTCTCTGTTAGCAAAGACCAGATCAAGCAGGGCACCACCCCTGGTAGGCTCTCCTACCAGTTGCACAAGGAAGCTATCCTCCACGCAGTCTAGAAACCTCCTGGACTGCTTCCTCTGTGCTGTATTATACTTCCACCCCATGTCAGGGAAGTTGAAATCTCCCATGAGATCAAGTGCTGGCGATCGCGTGACTTCCGCGAGCTGCTCATAGAAAGCTTCGTCCAACTCTTCATCCTGGTTAGGCGGTCTATAGCAGACCCCCACCAAGATGTTGCCACGACAGTCCTTCCCCCTGATCCTTACCCATAGACACTCAACTCTGTCATTACGAACCCCAAGCTCTTCAACAGCAAAACATGTGACATCCCATGGGGGACACCCCATTGGAGCCATGTCCTGTGTTTGCCATCCCATGGGGGAAAAGTGCAGGACCACGTGCTGGCAGAACTTTGTGTGTGACACCCAAGCCCGGACAAACTGCAAAGGACAAACCAGCGGGGACTATTTGCACAGCTCCATGTGTACAACATTTCTGGGGACCCCAACGTGCCACTTCCCGTTTGGGCTGTGATTGCCACATCAGTTGGCAACATCACACCATCCTGTCCAAAAGAGGAACTGGCAGAAAACAACACCACTCCCTGTCCCCACTGCAGTCTCACTGTCTCCAAGCTGCTCCTGCCTCATGACACCAATGGCACTGGCCCTCATTCTCGGTCTGTGACAGTGGGGATGTGATGCCAAGGGGGTTGGAGGCCCTGTGTGGAACCAGAACCGTGTCCCTTGCAGGTTGGTGGCTGGTGGCAGCGAGCAGAGCACAGCATTGTGAGTATGGAGATGGGGGGAGCACGGGGAGAGAGGGAGGGAAGCATTGTCAGGGTGCCAGCAGAGGTACACTGGAGTGTGTGCAGGGACAAGGCTGACTGCTGTCCCCTATCCTAGTGTCCCGACCCTCCCTGTCACTGCACCCCAGCCAGGGGGTGTCCCTGGGTGACACTGTCACCCTAAGGTGCCACCTGCCCCAGCTGGCTGCCTGGGTCCGGCTGTACAAGGAAGGACGTTGGATACACAGCAATTACAAGTACAAGGAGCAGGACACTGCAGACTTCTCCTTCTTGAGCACGTATCGGGAGCACGCAGGTACATATTGGTGTCAGTACCGGCTGCCTTGGTCAGCAGTGGAATCAGAGAAGAGTGATCCTGTGGAGCTGGTGCTGACAGGTGAGAGCACTGGGGACAGCAGATGGCTCTGCTTGCTCCCAACAGGACCGTGTCCCACTGCTGTCCCTTCCCTCATGCAGATCGCAGATTCCCCCCACCCAGCATTTCCCTGAGCCCTGAGGAATGTGTGGAGATGGGGACCAATGTCACCATCCAGTGCTGGAACAAGGACTATGGGGCCGCCTTCCTCCTGCACAAGGATGGGTGCTCAGCCCCCATCCAACGCCAGGACCTCGATGTGGTGGGCACAGCCACCTTCACCATCTTTGGGGTGACCCCAGCTGACAGCGGCACCTATAGGTGCTCCTACCGCCCCTGGGCTTACCCCTTTCTGTCCTCACCCCTTGGGAGTAATGTGACTCTGGAGGTGACACCCACACCTGCACACCCGGGTGGGTCTCAACCCCATTTGAGTACCCCTGGCGCCACGCCATGAGTGGCTGTGTCACCTCCTGTCCCTGTAGAGGTGGTGGTTGAGGATGTGATAACCCAAACACCCGGATCCCACAGGTGCTGCAGACAGTTCCCATGGGATGCTGGTGGTGGCAGTGGCTGGGGGCTGCACTGCTGCCTTTGTCTTCATCCTCATCCTTGTTGTCTTCTTCCTCCTCGGTGCCTGCAGACGTCGGATACAGAGAGATGAGTGCCCTGGTGGGGAAGGGTTTAAGCGTCTTTATTTCTCAGTTGATCCTCTCAAAGTCTCCACAGCCCCCCCAATAGCCCCATCCCATTCTCCTCCTTGTTTTGATGCAGGCACCCCTGCAGAAAGGCCTGAGGACATGGAATTCCAGGTAAGTGTCCTGGTCAGGGAACCCCAAACTCCGGCCTGACCCTTGGAACAACTCCTCATCCCATTTACAGTCCCAAACCCTGTCCATGGGGACCCCAGGGGATCCACAGCCTCATATGGTTTGCCTTAATGTTAAGCACAGCCCCCAAACCCAGACCATGAGGAACTCCAAATCTGCATTGTGGAGACACCCAAATCTGAGCCCTCAGATCCCCCTGGCCCCTCCAAAACTAAAATACCCCTCAGATCCCATGGGCCACTTTCACACTGTGTAGGAAGAACCCCAAACATCACTCACGCGGTGTCCCTCCCAAAGGACATTGGGGACCCCCAGGTTGACACTCTGCCTTCCCACTGTGTCCCCAGGTGCCTTCCAGTGACAGCGAGGGTCTGACCTACGTGGAGCTGCAAGCTGTGACCCCCAGCACTCCGCCCCTCAACCCCCCCGCTGACCCCCAGCCCTCTGTTATCTACGCCGAGGTAGCAGTTGGGAGGCATCACTGATGCCTCCATACGTGTGCACAGACACGTGTGTGTTATGTGCTCACATGTACTGCCAGCGTGCACAGTGCAGGTGTGTTGTGTGTGCTTATCGTCACGTGTGCACTGCATGCATGTATCACTGCATGTGTTCCTATGTGTCACACGTGTTCACCGTCACATGTGCACAACAGTTATACCCAGATGTGCACTCCGTGATTAACTCCATTCCTTGGTGTCTGCAGCATCACGCGTGTACACCAGTAGATGTGCACAGTGCTGCACATGGGTGTCCTTAGCATGTTTTCTGAGACCGGTAAAGAATGCGGGAGGTGAGCAACAAGACTTTGTGGACAGTTTTTCATTCCAAAGCAGTGCTCTGAAGAGAAGCTCTCAGGAAATGGACGTGTATTCCTGCTCTGAGCCTTGGCTGACTCCATCGCGGTATCTGTCCCTGCTGGCTGGGAGAGGTGTGACTCAGGAGACAGAGAGAGATTCACCTCCCTCCAAACCCCCTGAGAGGGACGGTGCACATGTGCTCCCTGTGCCTGCACTCTCCAGGCCCTCCGTGTGTCCGTGTGTCCTTACCATGTGCCCCACGTCAGCGCCACGTCTGTCCCTACAGCACACACACGTCCCCTTCCCGTGTGCGCATCTCCGGCTCCACATCCCAAACCAGCACCCGGCCCACAGATTTTGTGTTTGGGGTCCGGATGGCTATTTGGGGATGCACGAAGTTTTTGTGGTCTGGATGGAGTTTGTGGAGCTGGATTGAGAATTTTGGAGTGAATGGAGATTTCTGTGTGGTTTGGAAATTTCTGGGGGGATAGAGATTGTGGGAAGTGGATGGAGATTTTGTGGGTGGATGGGACATTTGGGGCTGGATGTAGATATTGGGGTGGTGAGGGTATTTTGGAGCTGAACAGTGTTTAGGGACTGGATGGAGACTTGTTGAGAGTGACTGAAGATTTGACTGCTGACTAGAGAATGTGAGAGGATGGGAAGAGTTTTGGGGGTTGCATGTTTGGGGGTTGAGTGTAAGTTTTTTGGGTGCTGGGTGTAGATTTTAGTGCTGGATGGAGAGGAGAGGAGAGGAGAGGAGAGGAGAGGAGAGGAGAGGAGAGGAGAGGAGAGGAGAGGAGAGGAGAGGAGAGGAGAGGAGAGGAGAGGAGAGGAGAGGAGAGGAGAGGAGAGGAGAGGAGAGAAAACGAGGAAGAATTCATTGGTGGAGATAAAATCTATTTACTGAGACTGAAAAGGAAGTGAGAAATAACAGTACTGATAATCAGATAGATGTATTTACTTCTGCAAAGCAAGTGATGCACAAAGGAATTGCTCAGCACCCAAAGACCAAGGGTACAACAAGGACAGAAAGGGTGGCAGGGGATTTTGTGGGGTCTATAGAGGATCTATGGGGCATCTGTAGGAGATGGGAGGGGAAGAAACGGACATTTTAGATTATATGCAGTAGAGGGGTAGATTGGAACAGCTCAGGGGGTTTCAGAGGAATGGTGGTGGTGTTTTGGAGTGAATTGGAGGGCATTTGGAGGACTCAAGGTGTGCTAAGACATTTGAGGGGATAAGGAAGGATTTTTGTATAAGAGATGAGCATTTAGAGATTTGGAGCGAGTGGGAAGCATTTGGGATGCACCAGTGAGAATTTGGGAGTGTTAGATTAGGGGAGGTTATCTGATCCGAGGTCAGAAGAGGACATCAGGGAGACCCAAGCAGGGAATGTGGCACCTGCCCCCTTGCATGCGCATCAAAACTGAGACACCAATGGAGGTCCATCAGTGTGATCCCCTGTGCTCACTTTGGTGTAAATAATGGGGGACTGGGGGGCAGTGGGGGAACGGGGAGGCTGGGAGCACGGGATGACAGCTGGCATCTCGGTGTAGGTCAGACCCTCGCTGTCCCTGGGGGGCACCTGGAGATAGAGGCAGAAATTGGGTTGCAATCATGGGGTCCCCAGGATGCTTTAGTTTGGGGTGGGGCTCTGGAGTAGGTATGCGAGGAAGGAGGGAAGGGGTTGTCATGAGGGTGGAGCTGTATTTCTGGGGGAGAGGCTCAAATTTGGGTTCTACACGGGGGATATTTGGGGTCCAGCTGTGTTTCCAGGGTGCCCATTGGGTCTGGATATATTTAGGGACTGGGGGAACACAGGGCCTTTGTGTTGGGGTCCCCGTGGCTTATATACTGGGCTTCTCTGTGAGCTCATTAGAGGTCCCTCTGGTAGACCTGTGGGGACTTATGGGGTCTGGGGCATGAGAGCTTCTGTGGGTCTGAGGGCTAAGATTAGTGGGCTGGGGGTCCCCAAAATGCAGATTTGAGATTCCCATGGGCCTGGATACAGGTGGTGCACATCAATGTCAGGGTAAGCCGTAAGAGACTGGGGGTCATTTCGGGTTCCCATGGGGAAGGTTTGGGTTTCCACGGTGATGTCTGGCGTGGGTCCGAAGAGGGATGTTGGGATTTGGGATTCACTGACTCAGGCACTTACCTGGAAGTGTATGGGATCGATCATTCTGGGGGTGAAACCTGCATTGAAAAGGGGAGAGGGAAGGTAGGGGGTTATGTGGGGGCCTCAAGGTCCAGTTGTGGGGTCTATACGGGATCTATGGGGGATCAAAGGATGGGTAGGGGATGCTTGTGGGGTCTATAGGAGGTGGAAAACTTTGAACTCCTTCCTCACCAGGGCTCTCATCTCTCCATGTCCAGGGGCTGCAGGCATCCAGGATGAAGTAGAGGCTCAGGCTGAAGATGAGGGCAGCAGTGCAGTCCCTCACCACCACCACCATCAGGTTCCCACGGGATGACACCTCAGCACCTGTGAAATTGGGGTGTTTGGGTGTCCTCAGCACAGGGCAGGGATGCAGTGACACTGCCACTCACAGGGCACACTGGGGGCATAGAGATGTGGGTCTCAGACTAATTCTCTGATGTGGTCCGTGGGGTGGTAGAGCACCTATAGGTGCCAGCATAGGCTGGGTTCCTCCCTAAGTAGATGAAGGTGGCTGTGCCCCACCAGTGGGATCCTGGAGCTGGACAGGGGCTGAGTGCTCAGCACTGTGCAGGAGGCATGCAGCACCAGAATCATCATGCCAGCTCTGGGTGGATAAATTGGTCCCCATTCTTACATGTGCCATGGGCTCAAGGAACTGTGAGGGGCTGATGTTATGAGATGTGTGCAGGGAGGAAAAGAGATGGGACTTGATCCTCGGGGGAAAGCTCAGGGCCACCCACTGTGCCCAGTACCCTCACCTGTCAGCACCAGCTTCACAGGATCACTCCTCTCTGATGTCCACAGTGGCTCTGACACCTGGTACCGACACTGATACGTCCCGGTGTCTTCCAGGTTTGTGACAGCAAAGGAGAACTCAGCCGTATCCTGCTCCTTGTCTTTTTCCTTGTTAGATTTCAGAATTCCATTCAACCAGAGCTGGACCCAGGCTTGCACCCGGGGCAGGTGGCAGCGCAGGGTGACATTGTCCCCCAGGGACACCCCCTGGCTGGGGTGCAGCGACAGGGAGGGTCGGGGCACTAGGACAGGGGACAGCAGTCAGCCTTGTCCCTGCACACCTTCCTCTGCCCCTCTCATGGTCCTCTGACCACACTCCCCTCCCTCTCTTTCCAGTCTCCCCCTGCCCCCATACTCACGTTCCTGTGCACTGCTCGCTGCCACCAGCCACCAACCTTCAAGGGACACGGTTCTGGTCCCACACTGGGCCACCAACCCCCGAGGCACCACGTCCCCATTGTCACTCACCCAGGATGAGGGCCAGCGCCATTGGTGCCATGAGGCAGGAGCAGCTTGGGGACAGCGAGGCTGCAGTGCAGACTGGGAGTGGCCGGAAAGGCAATCTCATTTCCCCTTGGGGACAGGATGCCATGATGTCACCTCCCCGTCTGACAGTTTCTCCAGTGAGTGGTGTGGGGCACCACGTGCAAGTTGTCACTCCTTGGCTATAACACAGTGTCCCCAAAGTTCTGCCAGCACATGGTCATGAATGGTGTCCTCCATGGGATGACAAATACTCAACTGTGGCTCCATGCCAGGTGCGGCCTCTTGTGCCTTCTCTTTTGTCAGAAGGGGAACACTCACCTTTGTCTGTCTCTGCTGACCACTGTATCTAAAGAATCCCTTCTTGTTCTCCATCACGCTGCACAGTACTGGGCTCTGGCTGTGCCTATCAAGCACAATTCAGAGCCCTCAGGAAGCTGAGAAAACCAGCAAAGTAACCTCAGACACCAAAGTGTGATGTCAAGCAGGTGTTGCCTTTATCACAGCACTGGGTGCGTGGGGGATCGCTCCACCAACACGCACACCAAAGGGAGAAACAGCCATGTGCCTGAAGGCACAGCATGAACATATTCACTGCATTCCAAGGACACGGGCAGAGATTCCAGGAAATAACTCCCATCTCTGGTGGTGGTGGGATGCATTATGGCTGTAAATTTCCAACCATTCAGGGGGTGGGAGGGTAGCCCAAACCTGTTCCCACTGACGTTACACTGAGCCCAGGCATCTGTTTTGCCATCTAATCCTCAACAACAGGACGTCTATTCTACTTTCTTATCTTCACTGGACAACAAGCTCTGTGGCTCTTCTGCATTAAGTTCTTGAGCTTCTATTCACGTCCTTCAGCTCACATCTGCTCAAGTGATGAGAAAGGCTGCTCTCAAAGTGTAGAAAGACTGTTCTCATCATTCACTGACTGCTCCGAGAGGGATGGGGGAGAGAATGAGAGGACAAATAATCTGGAACTCAGAGGTTGAGAGAAAAACCTGTTTTAATAAGACAGTCAAGGAAGAGAGAAAGAACAGTGATGGTCTATGAGGGAATCTATAGGAGATGTACGTTGGACAGAATGGGAGTCAGGGGGCTTGAAGGTGATCTGTAGGGGAGGGGTGAATTGGGACAGATGTGGGGATCCCACAGCGCTGATGTTGGATATGGGGTAGATCCGGAAGGATCTGTGTGTATGAAAGAGTGCTAAGGGATTTGAACGCAAAGAAAGGGTACTGTTGTTAGAGATGAGCATTTGGGGATTTGGTGGGATTGGGAAGCATTTGGGGGCTCTGGTGGGGACTTGAAGGTGTTGGGTTTGAAAAGATCTGGGAATCATTGAGAGGGGAAGAGAGCATCAGGGAGCCCAAAATAAGGAATGTGTATCTAACCCACACAGTGCACCCCAAAGATGAGATGCCTTCTGGGGAGGCATTATTGGGGGCTTCCAGCACCCACGTCAGCACCCAGACTCTCATCTCTCCGTATCCAGAGGCTGTGGGCATCGATGACAAAGAAAATTCTGAGGGCAAAAACGAGGACAGCAGCACAGCCCCTCACCACTGCCACCACCAGGTTCCCATGGGACACCAACTCAGCACCTGAGGGGTGAAGGTATTTGGGTGCCTTCATCCTCAGCATCACCTCGATGGGGAAGGGATGTGATGATACTGCCACCTGTGGGTGACACTGGAGGCACCCAAATGGGGGGCTGGGAACTACCTGGGGGTGCAGGTGTCGGTGCCACCTCCAGTTTCACGCTGTCCCCAAGAGGCGAGGACACAAAGAGATAAGCCTTGGGGTGGTAGGAGCACCTGTAGGTGCCATTGTCAGCTGTGGTCACCGCAACAAGGATGAAGGTGGCCATGCCTTCATCACTGGGGTCCTGGTGCTGGAGAGGGGCTGAGTGCCCATCCTTGTGCAGGAAGATGATGCCCCCATATCCCTGGTTCCAGCAGCGGATGGTGACATTGGTCCCCACTGCCACGCTTTTGTCAGGGCTCATGGAAATGTTAGGTGGGGAATATTGACTATCTGGATGCAGAGGGAGAACAGAGATAGGACATGGCCCTGTGGAGAATGCCGAGGGCCATCTGCTTTCCCCATAACCCTCACCTGTCACCACCAACTCGATGGGGACACTCTTCTCTGATCTTCCTGGTGGCTCCAAAACCCGGTATTGGCACCAATCCTTCATTACATCTTCCAGCTTTACGCAAACCAAGGAGAACTCAGCCATGACCTGATGCTTGTCCACGTCCTTGTAGGATCTCAGAAGTCCATCCTGGTAAAGCTCAACCCTGGCAGATGGCTGGTTCCCATGGGACACCAACTCAGCATCTGAGGGGTGAAGGGATTTGGGTGCCTTCATCCTCAGCATCACCGCGATGGGGAAGGGATGTGATGATACTGCCACCTGTGGGTGACACTGCAGGCACCCAAATGGGGGCTGGTACCAACCTGGGGGTGAAGGTGTGGGTGCCACCTCCAGTCTCACACTGTCCCCAAGAGGTGAGGGCACAAAGAGATAGCCCTTGGGGTGGTAGGAGCACCAGCTTGAATCTCCCCTGCTTTAGCTTGACACCATTCCCTCTGGTCCTATCACTAATGACACGAGACAAGAGGCCAACCCCCAGCTCACTACAACCTCCCTTCGGGAAGTTATAGAGAGCAATGAGGTCTCACCTGAGCCTCCTCTTCTCCAGGCTGAACATTCCCAGCTCCTTCAGCCTTTCCTTATATGGCCTGTGTTCCACACCCCTCACCAGCTTTGTTGCCCTCCTCTGAACACGTTCCAGGGCCTCGATGTCTTTCTTCCAGTGAGGGGCCCAGAACTGGCCACAGTACTCGAGGTGCGGCCTCACCAGAGCTGAGTACAGGGGAACCATCACCTCTCTGCTCCTGCTGGCAACACTTTCTGATGCAAACCAGGATGCCATTGGCCTTCTTGGCCACCTGGGCACACTGTTGGCTCATGTTCAGCCGAGCATCAACCAACACCCCCAGGTCCATTTCCTCTATGCAGTCCTCCAGCCACTCCGCCCCAAGCCTGTAGCGTTGCCTGGGGTTGTTGTGCCGAAGTGTAGGACCTGGCATTTGGTCTCGTTGAACCTCATCCCTTTGGCCTCAGCCCAGCCCTCCAGCCTGTCCCGTTTCCTCTGAATGGTCTCGCCACCCCCAGGCAGATCGACACTTCCAGCCAATTTGGTGTCATCTGCAAATTTACTGAGGGTGCACTCAATGCCCTCATCCAGGTCATCAATAAAGATCTCGAAGAGGACAGGCCCCAGCACCGACCCCTGGGGAACACCACTCGTGACCGGTCGCCAGCTGGATTTAGCTCCATTCACCACCACTCTCTGGGCCCGGCGCTCCAGCCAGCTCCTTACCCAGCCAAGAGCGTACCCATCCAAGCCATGGACTGCCAGCTTCTGCAGGAGAATGCTGTGGGAGACAGTGTCAAAGGCCTTGCTGAAGTCTAGATAGACCACATCAACAGCCTTTCTGATTTCACCTCTACACATCCTAACGACTTCCTTGTATTCATTCTGAGTTGCCTGTCCCTCTTTCCACAGGAGGTAGATTCTCTTTTTCTCCCAGAGCCTCAAGAATAGCTCCCGATTCATCCACGCCGGTCTTCTTCCCCGTCAGTTCATTTTGCAGCTCAGGGGGACTGCCTGCTCCTGCGCCCTTAAGACTTCCTTCTTGAAGAGCAACCGGCTCTCTTGGACCCCTTTACTCACTAAGACTGAATGCCAGGGGACTCCCCCTATTAGTCTCTTGAACACTTCAAAGTCTGCCCTCCTGAAGTCCAAGGTAGCAGTTTTACTGTTCCCCCTCCAGGCTCCACCATGAATCGAGAAATCTATCACTTCATGGTCACTCTGTCCAAGACAGCCTCCAACCTCCACATCTCCCACCAGACCTTCCCTGTTTGTGAACAGCAGGTCTAGCGGGGCAGTTCCTCTCGTGGGCTCTCTGACCAGCTGCATCAGGAAGTTATCCTCTCTGCATTCCAGAAACCTCCTAGACTGCTTCTTCTGTGCTGTGCTGTACTCCCAGCATATGTCAGGGAAGTTGAAGTCCCCCATGAGCACAAGGGCTGGCGACCGTGCAGCTCGTGCCAGCTGCTTATAGAATAGCTTGTCTGTCTCTTCATCCTGGTTTGGACGTTTGTAACAGACGCCCACCAGGATGTCTGCCTTGTCAGCCCTTCCTCTGATCTTTACCCATAGGGATTCAACGTTATCGTCCCCAGTCACAATCTCAGTAGCATAAAAGCAATCCCTAATGCAGAGAGCCACACTGCCACCCCTCCTTCCTTGCCTATCCTTCCTGAAGAGTCTGTAGCCATCCATTGCTGCGCTCCAGTCATGGGAGCAATCCCACCACGTTTCCGTTATGGCAACTAGGTCATCGTTTGCCTGCTGCACAATGGCTTCCAACTCTTCTTGCTTGCTGCCCATGCTGCGTGCATTAGTGTAGACGCAGCTCAGCTGAGCCCCTCGCCTCTCACCTAATCCCAATACCACTTCCCCAGGCTGATCTCTAGTAGGCCTGGCTTTATCCCCTGCCCCCTTCCTATCTAGTTTAAAGCCCTCTCTACAAGTCTTGTCAGCTCCTGGGCAAGTATCCGTTTTCCTTTGGAGACAGGCAATTCCCATCAGCACACCTCAGTCCAAGTGCCGAGTAGACTGCCCCGTGATCAAAGAATCCAAAATTTTTGCACTTGCACCTCAGCAAATGCTCTCAGCCATGCATTTATTACATGGCTTTTCCTGGTCATCTCAGTGTTTGTCCCTGCCACCAAGGGAATACTGGCAAACACTACTTGTATGCCCGCTCCACCAACTAACTTCCCCAGTCTCCTAAAATCATTTTTTATAATCCTCAGGCTTCTATCAGCCATCCCATCGCTGCCGGCCTGAACTATCAATAAAGGGCAATAATCAGAGGGGCGGATAAGGCTGGGGAGTTTTCTAGAAATATCCCTGAGCCGGGCCGCAGGAAGGCAGCACACCTCCCTGTGGGTAGGGTCAGGCCGACATATTGGACCCTCTGTTCCTCTCAGAAGAGAGTCGCCTACAACTAGCACCCTCCTTTCTTTCTTGGAGGAGGCAGTCTTCAAACGTGGAGCTGACCGCCTCACCTTGGGCAAGCTTGGCGGCAGTGCTCCCACGTCATCACTCACCACTCCCTCTGGTTGTTACAGGGCTTCATACCTGTTACTGAGAGGGACCAGGGAACCGAGGGAGGTCGGGATGGGGGTTGCCTGCGACGCTGGGCTGAGACCTGCTGCCATTCCTCCTCTCCTCTCAAGCTGTCTCTCCCTGTTTGACTATGGAGAGAGAGAGGGTCCATTACTCCCTCAGTCTGGGAAGTGCAATCTCTGCGCCTTTCTCGCACAGAGTCACTCCACCAGTCAATCTCCCACTCGCACTCTCTGATGGTCCGCAGTCTACCTACCTCCTCCCTCAGCTCCACCACCACGTTGAGCAGCTCGGCCAGCTGCTCACACCGCACACAAGTGGCATCCTTCCCATCCTCCCCTGGCAGCAGCAGGCTGAGGCACTCCCAGCAGCCAGCGACCTGAACATTACTGAGCAGACCCTCTGTCTGCGTTGCCACAGTCTTTGCGTGGGAAGCACGTTTCCTGGTGAGCACCATGTTTGAAATGGTGGCGTCAGGGCCTGTCAACAGGAGAGCAAGTCAGCTGAAAAAAAGACAGGAGCACTCACCCATGCTGACACAAGACCTCCACTCCCACTGCTGCCTCATTGAATGGGCAGTGCAGGCGGCCCTCACACACTGACTCCCTAGTCCATCCTGGTAAAGCTCAACCCATGCAGCCGGCTTCGGCAGGTGGCACCTCAGGGTGACAGTGTCCCCAAGGGACCCCCCTGGCTGGGGTGCAGAGACAGGGAGGGTCGGGGCACGAGGACGGGGGACAGCAGTCAGCCTTGTCCCTGCACACCCTCCTGTGCCCTCTGATGGCCCCCTGACCACGCTCCCCTCCCTCTCTCACCATAAACCCCCTATCACCACACTCATGTTGCCGGGCCCTGCTCGCTGCCACCAGCCACCAACCTGCAAGGGACACAGTTCTGATCGCACATAGGGCCACCAACCCCCGTGGCACCACGTCCCCATTGTCACTCACCCAGGATGAGGGCCAGCACCATTGGTGCCATGAGGCAGGAACAGCTTTGGGACTGCAGTGGGGCAGGAAAGAGCCTCAGAGCCACTGTCACTTCCTCTTGTGGACGTTTCTCTGTTGCATCACCTCCTGATGTGGGATTTGTGGTCCCCAAGACGTGGTGGTACTGAGGGCACCCAATGGCTGACACACAGAGCCGTGCACACATGCCCCAGTTGTGGTGTCCCACACAGGCTGTCACCGCTCCATATCTCACGCTGTCCCCAAAGGCCTGCCAGTTTGAAGCCCTCTCAGGGAAACAAGCCAGCTCCTGGTCTGAGATCTGCTTCTCCCTTTCAGACAGGTGGGATCCACCTGCAGCCATCAGCACAGCACAGAGTACAGCGCCCTCTGGTCAGAAAAAGAAGAAACAAAACTTCTGCTGTGGCACCAACCATTCTGCCACATATTTATCATATGTGTTTCCCTGACCTCTCAGTATCCTTCACAGCTACTGAGCGGACAGAGGAGAACGCCACATGCACTCCCACTGCACCCAGTGAGCAACCCAGTGCCTTTGCAGGGCCCTCAAGCTTCTCTCAGTGACTTCATCACTGCCAGCTTGAGCCATCAGTGAGGGAGAACAACCAGAGGGGTGAACCAGAGCAGGGAGTGTCCTGCTGATGTCCTGAGCTGGGAACAAGGAAAGCAGCACACTTTCCCTACAGGTATGGGATTTATTCATCTCCAGCCCTGTGGGGTCAATGCCATTGCTGTTGTGCATCCTTGATCCCCTGGTCTCAATCCCAATGAACCCAAATCTACCCCGTAAGATAGGGTACAGTACTTGAGGGCAAGGGGACATTTTGGGTGAGGAAAAAGTGGGAGGGTGCTCTTCTTGTCGAGCTCCCCAAGGTTGTGTAATTTGGGGATCAGCAGGGCAATCATGTGGGGGGGGAGAATCATATGGGGCTGTAGTGACATTGGAGGAAATTCAGCATTTCCTTAATGACCACAGATGTCTGCTGTGCTGTGGGAGGAAGTTTCAAATTCGAAGTAAATGTACTAAAAAAGGAGGTTTAGAGATGTGGGGCACAAATTGGAGTCCTGCTGCATAGATCACCCATAGATTTGGAGATGCATACCCTCATACGCACTCCAAAACCCCATCTCATTGCTCACCCCACAGATTTGGAGAGCCCACATCCTCCTACGGACATTCTGAACCCTTACCCATGCATTTCCCTATAGATGTGGGGTCGCGCAATCCCACAGCATAACCCCATGGGCTGCACTGAATGCCTGGGTGAGCAACACAGATGGGGGTAGCTCCAAAAAAAATACCTCTGATTTATTGTCATGGGAATGAGCACTGCTGCAGTGAGCACAGTGACACAGTCTGACAGAAAGCCTTCTCAGCAACAAAACCCCATTTCTCCGCACAGCTCCACCAGAGGTGGTGCATTTCCATCAGTGATGAACAAGGGCTGCATGTCACTCTTGTACCCACACCCCGCAGGTGGCACGGAGCAGATGGACAGGAACCTGGTGGTGGCAGTGGTGCGGGGCTGTGCTGCTGCCTTTGTCTTCATCCACGTCTTCATTGTGGTCTTCCTCCGCACTGCCCACAGACGCTGGATGTGGAGAGATGAGAGCCATGGTGGGGAATGGATTGCATTTCTTCCATCTCTTTATGGATCCCCCTATTGTCTTCAGCCTCCCCTTTGATCCCCTATACACACCCCAAATGTCCCTCGGTGCCCCCCACAGCACTCACATTTGTCCCCTCCAATGTTTGATGCAGATGCAACCCCAGAAGGCCAGAGGCCGTGCAGCTCCGGGTCAGTGTCTGTGTCAGCCAACCTCAAATTCCAATCCGTCCCTTGAGACCCCACACCCAACTCGGGAACCCCAGTCCCTGCCCATGGGGAACTCGCAAGACCCCCAGCCCCATATGTCTTGTCCCAAAATTAAGTTCATCCCCAAATCCAGTCTATGGAAGCATCCAATCTGAACCAGGGAGCTCCCCAAGATCCACATTTAAATTCCCAGACACCCTGGTGCTTACCAAGCCGCCAGACCCCACGCACACCCTCAAATTGAGTAATGAAGCCCAAAACACTCCCACAGTCTCCAGTGTCTGGCCCCTGGAGACCCCAAATCTCAGCCCCAAACTCACCCTCTTGGACACTCCCCCTGCATACTGACAACACGGATGTTCCCCCCAAGAAAACTGGGGACCCCCATAGTGACATTGCACTGTCCCCCTCTGTCCCCAGATGCTGTGCAGTGACAGCGACTGTCTGACCTACATTGAGCTGCAAGCTGAGACCCCAGCAGTCTGCACCGTGGTTCTCCTGCTGCCCCCCAAACCTCCACTATCTACGCTGATGTGCGTATTGGGGACCCCACTGATGTCCCCCATATGTGTGGTCAAGCACATGGATGTTGTGTGCACAGATGCATTAAACTGTGCACACTGCTGGTGTGCTGTGTGTGCTTACAGTCACGTGTACACTACATGCATGTACCACTGCATGTGTTCATGTGAATTACATGTGTGTACAGTGTCACATGTGTTCAATATATCAACAGGGAAGGGAAGGGAAGGGAAGGGAAGGGAAGGGAAGGGAAGGGAAGGGAAGGGAAGGGAAGGGAAGGGAAGGGAAGGGAAGGGAAGGGAAGGGAAGGGAAGGGAAGGGAAGGGAAGGGAAGGGAAGGGAAGGGAAGGGAAGGGAAGGGAAGGGAAGGGAAGGGAAGGGAAGGGAAGGGAAGGGAAGGGAAGGGAAGGGAAGGGAAGGGAAGGGAAGGGAAGGGAAGGGAAGGGAAGGGAAGGGAAGGGAAGGGAAGGGAAGGGGAGGGGAGGGAAGGGGAGGGAAGGGAAGGGGAGGGAAGGGGAGGGGAGGGGAGGGGAGGGGAGGGGAGGGGAGGGGAGGGGAGGGGAGGGGAGGGGAGGGGAGGGGAGGGGAGGGGAGGGGAGGGGAGGGAAGGGAAGGGAAGGGAAGGGAAGGGAAGGGAAGGGAAGGGAAGGGAAGGGAAGGGAAGGGAAGGGAAGGGAAGGGAAGGGAAGGGAAGGGAAGGGAAGGGAAGGGAAGGGAAGGGAAGGGAAGGGAAGGGAAGGGAAGGGAAGGGAAGGGAAGGGAAGGGAAGGGAAGGGAAGGGAAGGGAAGGGAAGGGAAGGGAAGGGAAGGGAAGGGAAGGGAAGGGAAGGGAAGGGAAGGGAAGGGAAGGGAAGGGAAGGGAAGGGGAGGGGAGGGGAGGGAAGGGAAGGGAAGGGGAGGGAAAGCAAGGGAAGGGGAGGGGAGGGGAGGGGAGGGGAGGGGAGGGAAGGGAAGGGAAGGGAAGGGAAGGGAAGGGAAGGGGAGGGGAGGGGAGGGGAGGGGAGGGGAGGGGAGGGGAGGGGAGGGGAGGGGAGGGGAGGGGAGGGGAGGGGAGGGGAGGGGAGGGGAGGGGAGGGGAGGGGAGGGGAGGGGAGGGGAGGGGAGGGGAGGGGAGGGGAGGGGAGGGGAGGGGAGGGGAGGGGAGGGGAGGGGAGGGGAGGGGAGGGGAGGGGAGGGGAGGGGAGGGGAGACTTCTGTTCATGACATGGAGGAGCTAGGCCCTTCCCACCTTAACCTTCCTCCTCAGGAAGTCATCAGGCAGGAGAGATGGAGGATTTACTTGATTGAGATAAGGAGAAAACTGTTTTACTCAAAATGGTAAAGGAATGTGATATAACACATTATAAAAGGAATCAAGAGGAATATATCACACCAAAGGGAGAGGGGAAATATCTCCTAACTGTGTGGCAGGTTAGGGCAGAGCAGAAAGCGAAGGAACGTCCTCCACTCACCATCTCACTGCCTTCCTGGAAACCACGTGGGAAGAAGGCTGGTAATTATTTCTCATTGTGAATTTCTTGCCTTACAAGGGGGGCAGAACGAACCTGTTCCCACTGATGTTACACCGAGTTGAGCAACCTGTTTTGCTGCCTTATCTTCAACAACAGGACATCTATTCAACTTTCTTATCTTCACTTGGCAACAAGTTTTGCAGCCTCCGCATTTCGTTCTTCAGCTTCCCTTGACGCAAACCTGCTGTTCTTCTGCTTGTATCTGCTCCAGGTCTGCAAAGGGTTCTTCTCACAGAGTGGAAAAGCTGATGGATCTGGTTGAAAGGTAATGAGATGGTAATCATGTATTAATTGCAAACGAGTACAAAAACTGTGCACTCTCTGCAAGCATATCGACCCCTCATGCAGATGGTTCTGCCAGCTGTGCGATGCTCTCTCTGCACCCAAGCACACCTTTGCCTCAACTTCCAGTTCAGCTTGCAAACTGCTTATCACCGCTCTCGCTGACTCAGTTCCTCATCCAGTTTGGTGCACAACACATCCATCTTCCTGCACTGCTCTCACTGCAGCACCTCCTACTCCACAAACAATGGCCTCACCTTTACCAGGTCTTCTTCAGTGTCCTTTTGACATGTCCTGTATCCTCTCTGCACTCTTGATCAGGCTGAGCTCGTGTAGACATGAGCAGCTGCCAGGGAACTCAGACACGGTCCAAACAAGAATCCTTCCTTCTCAACTCGGATTATATCTCTTCTGGATTCCTCTTGCTCTTTATTCAGGGCATTCTGCCCATGATGCCAAGTAAAATGTCCCGTCCCACTTGGTGAGTTGTGGGAAAGGTGAATCTTTGGAACCTCCCAGATATGGCACTGCTCTATGAACCCAACTGTCCCTTTCTTCCACCCGGTTGGTGGAACTGCTATTGCCAGAGTTGATCAGCCAATTCCTCCACCACTTGCCCCTCTCCAAATTTCCAGGTTCCTACTGTCTGTGAGTTGCCATACGATGATGGTGAGTTGCCAATCAAACTTCCTCCACATTTGACACTGTCTGGATGTTGGGAGAACTGGTCATTGTTCAGGTCCCCATTCCATACCTCCTCCAGCACAGCTCATTCCCTCCCACACTGGATACCCCTTTCCATGCTGCCCACTTCCCTGGCTGACACGTGGCATCGTCCCTGTCAGGACAACTCTCCTTCACAGCTGACAGCAGTTGTGTCCAGAGAGGGAGAGCACTGTCATGTTTTCCATGACTTTGTCAGTGCCCCCTTCCCCAGAGAGGGATCCCAGCTGCCTGGCTTCCATGCCCACTAAATCCAGGCTGTGGGCCCCATTATCCCAGCATGGCAGCAGCCAGGTGATGCTGTGCTCGCCTGGACAATGGCTGAAATCACCTAAAGAGGGTCAAGGTGGCCGAGCCCCCAACACTGGGGTTCCTGTGCTGGATTGGAGCTGAGTCCCTGTCCTGATGCAGGAAAGTGGTGCTTCGAAAACCCTGGTTCCAGCACCGGATGGTGATGTTTGTCCCGACCTCCACATGTTCCTCAGGGAAATGCTGCATGGAGGGTATTTGGATCTATGTATAAAGTGACGGCAGTGCTGGGACACGGCCCCACAGAACTATACCTCCTTTTTTGTACATTTACTGCTATTTTGGGACTCCCTGCCACCACACAGCTGACGTTTGCTGTTCAGGAAACACCAAACTTCCTCCAATGTCACCGCTGCCCTATAGGACACCTCCCTGAGGTCACTGCTCCTCTGTGCCCACCCCAAAGATCTATCGGGTGTTCCACAAAATATGCACCTTCCCCCCCCCCCCCCTTTGTTTTTCCTCCCCCCCAGAATGTCCCCTCACCCTCAAGTAGTGTCCCTTACCCTAGATGGTGTCCCCACCCCATCACAAAGGACAAATGGCCTCTGCAGGGGTGGCCCCCAAATGCGGCCCCACCCCTGCCCACATAATCTATGGGGCGGGACCCAGCTCCCCACAGACACTGAGGTGAACAGAGGAGGTGAGCACACGTGGGGGTCCTGGTGGGCTGAGGGATGTGGGCTGTAATGGGGCAATGGGGAAAAATGGAGAGTCACGGGAGGGATATGGGGTCAGGGGACTATATGGCAGGATGTGGGGTTGTGGTTGTATGGGTTGGGGATACAAGATCACGGTGCTATATATCTTGATACAAGGCCACCAGGCTGGAGATGGGGCAACCAGACAGGATATAGAGCTGTGGTGAGGGCTGTGGGGTCATAGGTCTATGGGGCAGGACATGGATTTGTGGAGTACAGGGAGGGTTTTGGAGAGGCGTCCAGCTGCACGCTTAAAGACTGCCTCCTCCAGAAAAGAAAGGAGGGTAATAGTCATAGGAGACTCCCTTCTAGGAGGAACTGCCCCGCTAGACCTGCTGTTCACAAACAGAGAAGGTCTGGTGGAAGACGTGGAGGTCGGGGGCTGTCTTGGACAGAGTGACCATGAGATGGTAGAGTTCTTGATTCTTGGTGGAGCCAGGAGGAAGAACAGCAAAACTGCTACCTTGGACTTCCGGAGGGCGGACTTTGAATTGTTTAGAAGACTAGTAGGGGGAGTCCTCTGGGATTCAGTCTTAGAGGGTAAAGGGGTCCAAGACAACTGGTTGCTCTTCAGGAAGGTAGTCTTACAGGCGCAGGAGCGGGCTGTCCCCCTGAGCTGCAAGATGAGCCAGTGGAGAAGGAGACCGGTGTGGATGAATAGGGAACTATTCTTGAGGCTCCGGGAGAAAAAGAGAATCTACCGCCTGTGGAAGAAGGGACGGGCGACTCAGAAAGAGTACAGAGAAGTTGTTAAGATGTGCAGGGAGAAAATCAGAAAGCCAAAAGCCCAGCTCAAACTCAACCTGGCCGCTGGGATAAAAAGAAACAAGAAATCCTTTTACAAATATATCAACAGTAAGAGGAGGACTAAGGAGAATCTCCATTCCTTACTGGATGAGGCTGGGAATGTGACTACTGACGATAAGGAAAAGGCAGAGGTCCCGAATGCCTTCTTTACGTCTGTCTTTAAAGGTTATCCTGAGTATCCTCAGGATACTCCACTTTTTAACCTGGTAGTCTCAGCTGGGGAGCAGACTAAACCAGCCACGATTCAGAAGGAAACAGTCAGAGACCTGCTACTGCAACTGGACTGTCACAAGTCCATGGGGCCGGATGAGATTCACCCGAGAGTGCTGAGGGAACTGGCGGAGGTGAGAGCCGAGCCGCTTTCCATCATCTATCAGCGCTCCTTGTTGACGGGTGAAGTACCAGAAGACTGGAGGCTTGCCAATGTGACTCCCATCTACAAGAAGGGCTGTAAGGAGGACCCGGGGAACTACAGGCCTGTTAGCCTGACCTCGGTGCCAGGGAAGGTTATGGAACAGATTGTCTTGAGGGAGATCACGCGGCAAGTGCGGGATAACCGGGGGATCAGGCCTAGCCAGCATGGGTTCATGAAGGGCAGGTCCTGCTTGACCAACCTGATCTCCTTCTATGATCTAGTGACCCGCCTGGTGGATGAGGGACAGGCTGTTGATGTGGTCTACCTAGACTTCAGCGAGGCCTTTGACACTGTCTCCCACAGTATTCTCCTGCAGAAGCTGGCAGCCCGAGGCTTGGATGGGTACACTCTTGGCTGGGTAAGGAGCTGGCTGGAGCGCCGGGCTCAGAGAGTGGTGGTCAATGGAGCTAAATCCAGCTGGCGACCGGTCACGAGCGGTGTTCCCCAGGGGTTGGTGCTGGGGCCTGTCCTCTTCGAGATCTTTGTTGATGACCTGGATGAGGGCATTGAGTGCACCCTCAGTAAGTTTGCAGATGACACCAAGTTGGCTGGAAGTGTGGATCTGCCTGGGGGTAGTGAGGCCCTACAGAGGGATCTGAACAGGCTGGAGGGCTGGGCTGAAGCCAACGGGATGAGGTTTAATAAGACCAAATGCCGGGTCCTGCACTTTGGCCACAGCAACCCCAAGCAACGCTACATGCTTGGGGCGGAGTGGCTAGAAGACTGTGTAGAGGAAATGGACCTGGGGGTGTTGGTTGACGCTCGGCTAAACATGAGCCAGCAGTGTGCCCAGATGGCCAAGAAGGCCAATGGCATCCTGGCTTGTATGAGAAGTAATGTGACCAGCAGGAGTAGGGAAGTAATTGTTCCCCTGTACTCAGCTCTGGTGAGGCCACACCCTGAGTACTGTGTCCAGTTCTGGGCCCCTCACTGCAAGAAAGACATTGAGGCCCTGGAGCGTGTTCAAAGAAGGGCAACAAAACTGGTGAGGGGTCTGGAGCACAGGCCTGATGAGGAGCGGCTGAGGGAGCTGGGAGCGTTCAGTCTGGAGATGAGGAGGCTCAGCAGAGACCTTATTGCTCTCTATAACTACCTGAAGGGAGGTTGTAGTGAGCTGGGGGTCGGCCTCTTCTCCCGTATAACCAGTGATAGGACTAGAGGGAATGGTTTCAAGCTGCGCCAGGGAAGATTCAGGCTGGATATTAGGAAATACTACTTCTCTGAAAGGGTGGTCAGGCACTGGAATGGGCTGCCCAGGGAGGTGGTGGAATCCCCTTCCCTGGAGGTGTTCAAGGAACGTTTGGATGTTGTGTTGAGGGATATGGTTTAGCGAGAACCATTGGTGATAGGTGGATGGTTGGACTGGATGATCTGTAGGTCTTTTCCAACCTTAGTAATTCTGTGATTCTGTGATTCTGTGAGATGTGGTTTTGGTGAGTTATGAGGTGTGGGGAGTTCTGGGAGAGCTGTGGGATTTGGGGTCAGTTGTGGGTTTTCAGATGGGAAGGCTCAGTGCCCTGCCCCTCCTCTTCTCCTCACCCTGAGCAGGAAATGCATTAATCAACCATATGAAATCCATATGGGGGCAGCACTCTCCCATGGGTATGGAGGAAGCTGTGGGGCCTCACCTTATAACCCCATGACACCACATCGTACCCCATAACCACATCAGGCCATGTTCCTGCCCCACAGCCCCGTGATTCCATATTCAGCCTCATGGCTCTGTGCCCCACAGCCACACAGCCTTCCCTTCCTTTATCCTCATCCTCATCACTTTGGGAATGCTACGAGCCCATATGCTGCCCATAATCCCATATCCTGACCCATAACAGGAAATCTTACCCCATGTCCTGCCCCATAGATCCATATCCTGCTCCATAGCTTTATGTCCCACAGCCCTGGAGTCTTCCTCCTGCTGCACTCATTCTCATGTCTTTGGGACTACTAGGAACACATATACCTTCCCACAGACCCATATCACATTTCACAGCCCCATACCTCTCCCTCTTGCCCCATATCATGCCCCATAGCTCCACATCCAACCCCATATCCTCATTTCCAGTCCCATATCCCCAGAAATTGACAAATCACCCCACGGTCTGATCTGTGCCCCATATCCTTGCCTCATAGCCCACGGACTCCATACTCCAACCCATAGCTCTGGTATCATCCCTTGTATCCCTCCTATAGTCCCAGTTTGATATCTTGTCCCATTCCAGTATGACCCCATAGCCTGCCCTACAGCTCTGTGCCCTTTGTCCCACAGCCTTCCTCTCGCCATGCTCGTCTTAGCCATCCACGTGCTGACCTTCGCTGTGGGTTTTCCTGCCAACATCTTCACCCTCCTCACCCTCCTCATCAAAATCCGATGCCACCGTCCTCATCCCCACCTCACCGCTGCCGACCTCCTCCTCCTCCACCTCACCACCGCCGACCTCCTTGTCCTCCTCTTCCTCCCATTCAAGATGGCCGAAGAGGCAGCCATGATGGCGTGGCCCTTCCCCAGAGTGCTCTGCCCCATTGCAAACTTCTGCTTCTACTCCAGCATCTACCTCAGCACTCTCTTTATAGCTGCCCTCAGTGTGGAGCGCTACTTTGGGGTCGTGTTCCCACACCGCTACAACCGGCGCCGGAGGTTATGGCGGATGATGGCCGCCAGCGCCGTCCTTTGGGTGATGGCATTGTCCCTTTGTTCCTTCGTCTTTGTAGCGGAGCATCACAGAGAGTTTGGGGTCAATGGCTCTGAGGCTGATGGGGAAGGTGGTTTAGGCTTCAATGGGAAAAAGACCTGGGGATCGGTGATGGACAACCCCAATCACGTTGACCACGTTGGGCTGAAGACGGACAACTCCCATTGTTCCGGGACCAGTCGGTCTGACCCTGGGGGATTTGAGTTAACCAAACCTAACGGCATTGACACCGACGTCCCCAGTACTTCTACTGCTGACATCACCACTCCCAGTGGCTCCAAGGTCCCCAGTCTCAACATCTACAGGATCTCCAGCCCCAAGGCCGACCGCAACATCTCCACCCTCCAATTCTCTGCCTGCACAACCCCAAAAACTCCCCACATCCCCACCACAACCTCATGGAACTCTCAGAATGCCTCTGAGACTCAACCCCACAAGGTCTACCACTGCTACGATGACTTCTCCCCAACCCAGCTGCGCTTTGTTCTCCCGCTGCGCCTTGTGCTCTTCCTCGTCCTCTTCCTCCTCCCCTTTGCCATCACCATGTTCTGCTATGTCCACATCATCCGTGCCCTCCTCACTCGACCCCACATCCCACTGCAGAAGAAGTACCGCACTGTGGGGCTGGCCGTGGCCACCATGGTCAACTTTGTCATCTGCTTTGGTCCCTACAACCTCTCGCATGTGGTGGGCTTTGTGCAGCAGCGCAGCCCCACATGGAGGACCTACGCTGTGCTCCTCACCACCCTCAGCCCCGCGCTCGACCCCTTCATCTTCTATTTCTCCTCCAGTGCTGTGCGGAGGGCGGTCAGTGGGGTGGTGGGGGCGGTTTGTGGCACAATCCATGGGTTTTCGGGTTGGTGTGGGTGGGGGAGTGAGGGGGGGAGTGGAGGAGAGTGAGCCCCAACCAGGAGGAGGTTCTGGGGTAAATGAGGTTGTTGTGATTGGAGTGGGTTTAATGGGGTAGGAGGTCAGAAATGGGGATGGGTGTGTTGTTTTTGTGGTAAGAGTGGTTCCGTGGATGTGTCCAATGTTTGTGGGTCAACCAACACTTGGTCGCTGTTGGGTTGTCCTACTGGGTTAGAGTCAATAAAGACCCGTGGATGTGGTCAGTGTGGTCAATGAGGTCACATAGATCAGTGTGGTCAATGCAGAACCCTGAGTGTGACGTAATGTTTTCCCCAATGTCCACTGGTGTTGGGGTCAATGTGGACTATTGACCCAACTTTGCTTTACGCCCAGTGCCCCCAATTCCTTCAGTGTCCCCCATGTCTGCAATGCCCTCAATATCCAGCAATGTCCCCAGTTCCTCCAGTGACTCCAATATCCCCAGTGCCCCCTATGTGCACGGCTGAGCAGGAGGAAAGAGCATCCCTCTACACTCCAGAGATCAGTTCACCCATCAGCTGCCTCCCAGACAACACATCTGGCCGTGGTCTCCAGGAGGCTGAAAGTTCTTCCCAAAAAGAATGCAGCTTCCCGGGCGAGTGCCCACCCCAAAACTCATCCATGCAGGTCTTCCCCAGGAGGGAGTGCCTGAGCCTGCACTCAGGTCCTTGCCAAGGGCAAGGCAGTCAGTTGCACGCCTCCAGACTGCCTTCAGACAGAAGAAAAGAAAGGTGTCTGTCGCAGGGGACTCCTTCTGATGGGAAAAAAGGCTCTGACTCATCGGCCAGTCCCTACCTGTAGGGAAAGTGTGCTGCCTTCCTTGTTGCCAGCTCAGGACATCAGCAGGAGACTCCCTGCTCTGGTTCACCCCTCTGGTTGTTCTCCCTCACTGATGGCTCAAGCTGGCAGTGATGAAGTCACTGAGAGAAGCTTGAGGGCCCTGCAAAGGCACTGGGTTGCTCACTGGGTGCAGTGGGAGTGCATGTGGCGTTCTCCTCTGTCCGCTCAGTAGCTGTGAAGGATACTGAGAGGTCAGGGAAACACATCTGATAAATATGTGGCTGAATGGTTGGTGCCACAGCAGAAGTTTTGCTTCTTCTTTTTCTGACCAGAGGGCACTGTACTCTGTGCTGTGCTGATGGTTGCAGGTGGATCCCACCTGTCTGAAAGGGAGAAGAGGACCTCAGACCAGGAGCTGGCTTGTTTCCCTGAGAGGGCTTCAAACTGGCAGGCCTTTGGGGACAGCGTGAGATATGCAGGGGTGACAGCCTGTATGGGGCACCACAACTGGGGCATGTGTGCACGGCTCTGGGTGTCAGCCATTGGGTGCCCTCAGTACCACCATCTCTTGGGGACCACAAATTCCACATCAGGAGGTGATGTAACAGAGTAACGTCCACAAGAGGAAGTGACAGTGGCTCTGAGGCTGCTTCCTGCCCCCACTGCAGTCCCAAAGCTGTTCCTGCCTCACGGCACCAATGGTGCTGGCCCTCATCCTGGGTGATTGCCAATGGGGACGTGGTGCCACGGGGATTGGTGGCCCTATGTGCGATCAGAACCGTGTCCCTTGCAGGTTGGTGGCTGGTGGCAGCGAGCAGGGCCTGGCAGCATGAGTGTGGTGATAGGGGGTTTATGGTGAGAGAGGGAGGGGAGCGTGGTCAGGGGGCCATCAGAGGGCACAGGAGGGTGTGCAGGGACAAGGCTGACTGCTGTCCCCTGTCCTCGTGCCCCGACCCTCCCTGTCGCTGCACCCCAGCCAGGGGGGTCCCTTGGGGACACTGTCACCCTGAGGTGCCACCTGCCGAAGCCGGCTGCATGGGTTGAGCTTTACCAGGATGGACTAGGGAGTCAGTGTGTGAGGGCCGCCTGCACTGCCCGTTCAGTAAGGCAGCAGTGGGAGTGGAGGTCTTGTGTCAGCATGGGTGAGTGCTCCTGTCTTTTTTTCAGGTGACTTGCTCTCCTGTTGACAGGCCCTGACGCCACCATTTCAAACATGGTGCTCACCAGGAAACGTGCTTCCCACGCAAAGACTGTGGCAACCCAGATAGAGGGTCTGCTCAGTAATGTTCAGGTCGCTGGCTGCTGGGAGTGCCTCAGCCTGCTGCTGCCAGGGGAGGATGGGAAGGATGCCACTTGCGTGCGGTGTGAGCAGCTGGCCGAGCTGCTCAACCTGGTGGTGGAGCTGAGGGAGGAGGTAGGTAGACTGCGGACCATCAGAGAGTGCGAGCGGGAGATTGACTGGTGGAGTGACTCTGTGCGAGAAAGGCGCAGAGATTGCACTTCCCAGACTGAGGGAGTAATGGACCCTCTCTCTCTCCATAGTCAAACAGGGAGAGACAGCTAGAGAGGAGAGGAGGAATGGCAGCAGGTCTCAGCCCAGCGTCGCAGGCAACCCCCATCCCGACCTCCCTCGGTTCCCTGGTCCCTCTCAGTAACAGGTATGAAGCCCTGAATCAACCAGAGGGAGTGGTGAGTGATGACGTGGGAGCACTGCCGCCAAGCTTGCCCAAGGTGAGGCGGTCAGCTCCACGTTTGAAGACTGCCTCCTCCAAGAAAGAAAGGAGGGTGCTAGTTGTAGGCGACTCTCTTCTGAGAGGAACAGAGGGTCCAATATGTCGGCCTGACCCTACCCACAGGGAGGTGTGCTGCCTTCCTGCGGCCCGGCTCAGGGATATTTCTAGAAAACTCCCCAGCCTTATCCGCCCCTCTGATTATTGCCCTTTATTGATAGTTCAGGCCGGCAGCGATGGGATGGCTGATAGAAGCCTGAGGATTATAAAAAATGATTTTAGGAGACTGGGGAAGTTAGTTGGTGGAGCGGGCATACAAGTAGTGTTTGCCAGTATTCCCTTGGTGGCAGGGACAAACACTGAGATGACCAGGAAAAGCCATCTTATAAATGCATGGCTGAGAGCATTTGCTGAGGTGCAAGTGCAAAAATTTTGGATTCTTTGATCACGGGGCGGTCTACTCGGCACTTGGACTGAGGTGTGCTGATGGGAATTGCCTGTCTCCAAAGGAAAACGGATACTTGCCCAGGAGCTGACAAGACTTGTAGAGAGGGCTTTAAACTAGATAGGAAGGGGGCAGGGGATAAAGCCAGGCCTACTAGAGATCAGCCTGGGGAAGTGGTATTGGGATTAGGTGAGAGGCGAGGGGCTCAGCTGAGCTGCGTCTACACTAATGCACGCAGCATGGGCAGCAAGCAAGAAGAGTTGGAAGCCATTGTGCAGCAGGCAAACGATGACCTAGTTGCCATAACGGAAACGTGGTGGGATTGCTCCCATGACTGGAGCGCTGCAATGGATGGCTACAGACTCTTCAGGAAGGATAGGCAAGGAAGGAGGGGTGGCAGTGTGGCTCTCTGCATTAGGGATTGCTTTTATGCTACTGAGATTGTGACTGGGGACGATAACGTTGAATCCCTATGGGTAAAGATCAGGGGAAGGGCTGACAAGGCAGACATCCTGGTGGGCGTCTGCTATAGACCTCCAAACCAGGATGAGAGACAGGCGAGCTATTCTATAAGCAGCTGGCACGAGCTGCACAGTCGCCAGCCCTTGTCCTCATGGGGGACTTCAACTTCCCTGACATATGCTGGGAGCACAGCACAGCACAGAAGAAGCAGTCTAGGAGGTTTCTGGAATGCAGAGAGGATAACTTCCTGATGCAGCTGGTCAGAGAGCCCACGAGAGGAACTGCCCCGCTAGACCTGCTGTTCACAAACAGAGAAGGTCTGGTGGGAGACGTGGAGGTCGGGGGCTGTCTTGGACAGAGTGACCATGAGATGGTAGAGTTCTCAATTCTTGGTGGAGCCAGGAGGAAGAACAGCAAAACTGCTACCTTGGACTTCCGGAGGGCGGACTTTGAATTGTTTAGAAGACTAGTAGGGGGAGTCCTCTGGGATTCAGTCTTAGAGGGTAAAGGGGTCCAAGACAACTGGTTGCTCTTCAAGAAGGTAGTCTTACAGGCGCAGGAGCGGGCTGTCCCCCTGAGCTGCAAGATGAGCCGGCGGGGAAGGAGACCGGCGTGGATGAATAGGGAGCTATTCTTGAGGCTCCAGGAGAAAAAGAGAATCTACCGCCTGTGGAAGAAGGGACGGGCGACTCAGAAAGAGTACAGAGAAGTTGTTAAGATGTGCAGGGAGAAAATCAGAAAGGCAAAAGCCCAGCTCGAACTCAACCTGGCCGCTGGGATAAAAAGAAACAAGAAATCCTTTTACAAATATATCAACAGTAAGAGGAGGACTAAGGAGAATCTCCATTCCTTACTGGATGAGGCTGGGAATGTGACTACTGACAATAAGGAAAAGGCAGAGGTCCTGAATGCCTTCTTTACGTCTGTCTTTAAAGGTTATCCTGAGTATCCTCAGGATACTCCACTTTTTGACCTGGTAGTCTCGGCTGGGGAGCAGACTAAACCACCCACGATTCAGAAGGAAACAGTCAGAGACCTGCTACTGCAACTGGACTGTCACAGATTCTCTTGAGGGAGATCACGCGGCAAGTGCGGGATGAACGGGGGATCAGGCCTAGCCAGCATGGGTTCCCGAAGGGCAGGTCCTGCTTGACCAACCTGATCTCCTTCTATGATCTAGTGACCCGCCTGGTGGATGAGGGACAGGCTGTTGATGTGGTCTACCTAGACTTCAGCGAGGCCTTTGACACTGTCTCCCACAGTATTCTCCTGCAGAAGCTGGCAGCCCGAGGCTTGGATGGGTACGCTCTTGGCTGGGTAAGGAGCTGGCTGGAGCGCCGGGCCCAGAGAGTGGTGGTCAATGGAACTAAATCCCGCTGGCGACCGGTCACGAGCTGTGTTCCCCAGGGGTCGGTGCTGGAGCCTGTCCTCTTCGAGATCTTTCTTGATGACCTGGATGAAGGCATCGAGTGCACCCTCAGTAAATTCGCAGATGACACCAAGTTGGCTGGAAGTGTGGATCTGCCTGGGGGTGGCGAGACCATTCAGATGGATCTGGACAGGCTGGAGGGCTGGGCTGAGGCCAACGGGATGAGGTTCAACGAGACCAAATGCCAGGTCCTACACTTCGGCTACAACAACCCCAGGCAACGCTACATGCTTGGGGCGGAGTGGCTGGAGGACTGCATAGAGGAAATGGACCTGGGGGTGTTGGTTGACGCTCGGCTAAACATGAGCCAGCAGTGTGCCCAGGTGGCCAAGAAGGCCAATGGGATCCTGGCTTGCATCAGAAGTAATGTGACCAGCAGGAGTAGGGAAGTAATTGTTCCCCTGTACTCAGCTCTGGTGAGGCCGCACCTCGAGTACTGTGGCCAGTTTTGGGCCCCTCACTGCAAGAAAGACATTGAGGCCCTGGAGCGTGTTCAAAGAAGGGCAACAAAACTGGTGAGGGGTCTGGAGCACAGGCCTGATGAGGAGCGGCTGAGGGAGCTGGGATTGTTCAGTCTGGAGAAGAGGAGGCTCAGGTGAAAAGTTATTGCTCTCTATAGCTACCTGAAGGGAGGTGGTAGGAGCTGGGGGTCGGCCTCTTCTCCCGTATAACCGGTGATAGGACTAGAGGGAATGGTTTCAAGCTGCGCCAGGGAAGATTCAGGCTGGATATTAGGAAATACTACTTCTCTGAAAGGGTGGTCAGGCGCTCGAATGGGCTGCCCAGGGAGGTGGTGGAATCCCCTTCCCTGGAGGTGTTCAAGGAACGTTTGGATGTTGCGTTGAGGGATATGGTTTAGCGAGAACCATTGGTGATAGGTGGATGGTTGGACTGGATGATCTGTAGGTCTTTTCCAACCTTAGTGTTTCTGTGATTCTGTGATTCTGTGAGATGTGGTTTTGGTGAGTTATGAGGTGTGGGGAGTTCTGGGAGAGCTGTGGGATTTGGGGTCATTTGTGGGTTTTCAAATGGAGAGGCTCAGGGTCCTGCCCCACCTCTTCTCCTCACCCTGAGCAGGAAATGCATTAATCAACCATATGAAATCCATATGGGGGCAGCACTCTCCCATGGGTATGGAGGAAGCTGTGGGGCCTCACCTCATAACCCCATGACACCACATCGTACCCCATAACCACATCAGGCCATGTTCCTGCCCCACAGCCCCGTGATTCCATATTCAGCTTCGTGGCTCTGTGCCCCACAGCCACACAGCCTTCCCTTCCTCCATCCTCATCCTCATCGCTTTGGGAATGCTACGAGCCCATATCCTGCCCATAATCCCATATCCTGACCCATAACAGGAAATCTTACCCCATGTCCTGCCCCATGGATCCATATCCTGCTCCATAGCTTTATGTCCCACAGCCCTGGAACCTTCCTCCTGCTGCACTCATACTCATGTCTTTGGGACTACGAGGACCATATATACCTTCCCGCAGCCCCATATCACATTTCACAGCCCCATAACTCTCCCTCTTGCCCCATATCATGCCCCATAGCTCCACATCCAACCCCATATCCTCATTTCCAGTCCCATATCCCCAGAAATTGACACACCATCCCACAGTCTGATCTGTGCCCCCTATCCTTGCCTCATAGCCCACGGACTCCATACTCCAACCCATAGCTCTGGTATCATCCCTTACCCCTCCTATAGCCCCGGTTTGATATCTTGTCCCATTCCAGTATGACCCCATAGCCTGCCCTACAGCTCTGTGCCCTTTGTCCCACAGCCTTCCTCTCGCCATGCTCGTCTTAGCCATCCACGTGCTGACCTTCGCTGTGGGTTTTCCTGCCAACATCTTCACCCTCCTCACCCTCCTCATCAAAATCCGATGCCACCGTCCTCATCCCCACCTCACCGCTGCCGACCTCCTCCTCCTCCACCTCACCACCGCCGACCTCCTTGTCCTCCTCTTCCTCCCATTCAAGATGGCCGAAGAGGCAGCCATGATGGCGTGGCCCTTCCCCAGAGTGCTCTGCCCCATTGCAAACTTCTGCTTCTACTCCAGCATCTACCTCAGCACTCTCTTTATAGCTGCCCTCAGTGTGGAGCGCTACTTTGGGGTCGTGTTCCCACACCGCTACAACCGGCGCCGGAGGTTATGGCGGATGATGGCCGCCAGCGCCGTCCTTTGGGTGATGGCATTGTCCCTTTGTTCCTTCGTCTTTGTAGCGGAGCATCACAGAGAGTTTGGGGTCAATGGCTCTGAGGCTGATGGGGAAGGTGGTTTAGGCTTCAATGGGAAAAAGACCTGGGGATCGGTGATGGACAACCCCAATCACGTTGACCACGTTGGGCTGAAGACGGACAACTCCCATTGTTCCGGGACCAGTCGGTCTGACCTTGGGGGATTTGAGTTAACCAAACCTAACGGCATTGACACCGACGTCCCCAGTACTTCTACTGCTGACATCACCACTCCCAGTGGCTCCAAGGTCCCCAGTCTCAACATCTACAGGATCTCCAGCCCCAAGGCTGACCGCAACATCTCCACCCTCCAATTCTCTGCCTGCACAACCCCAAAAACTCCCCACATCCCCACCACAACCTCATGGAACTCTCAGAATGCCTCTGAGACTCAACCCCACAAGGTCTACCACTGCTACGATGACTTCTCCCCAGCCCAGCTGCGCTTTGTTCTCCCGCTGCGCCTTGTGCTCTTCCTCGTCCTCTTCCTCCTCCCCTTTGCCATCACCATGTTCTGCTATGTCCACATCATCCGTGCCCTCCTCACTCGACCCCACATCCCACTGCAGAAGAAGTACCGCACTGTGGGGCTGGCCGTGGCCACCATGGTCAACTTTGTCATCTGCTTTGGTCCCTACAACCTCTCGCATGTGGTGGGCTTTGTGCAGCAGCGCAGCCCCACATGGAGGACCTACGCTGTGCTCCTCACCACCCTCAGCCCCACGCTCGACCCCCTCATCTTCTATTTCTCCTCCAGTGCTGTGCGGAGGGCGGTCAGTGGGGTGGTGGGGGCGGTTTGTGGCATAATCCATGGGTTTTCGGGTTGGTGTGGGTGGGGGAGTGAGGGGGGGAGTGGAGGAGAGTGAGCCCCAACCAGGAGGAGGTTCTGGGGTAAATGAGGTTGTTGTGATTGGAGTGGGTTTAATGGGGTAGGAGGTCAGAAATGGGGATGGGTGTGTTGTTTTTGTGGTAAGAGTGGTTCCGTGGATGTGTCCAATGTTTGTGGGTCAACCAACACTTGGTCGCTGTTGGGTTGTCCTACTGGGTTAGAGTCAATAAAGACCCGTGGATGTGGTCAGTGTGGTCAATGAGGTCACATAGATCAGTGTGGTCAATGCAGAACCCTGAGTGTGACGTAATGTTTTCCCCAATGTCCACTGGTGTTGGGGTCAATGTGGACTATTGACCCAACTTTGCTTTACGCCCAGTGCCCCCAATTCCTTCAGTGTCCCCCATGTCTGCAATGCCCTCAATATCCAGCAATGTCCCCAGTTCCTCCAGTGACTCCAATATCCCCAGTGCCCCCTATGTGCACGGCTGAGCAGGAGGAAAGAGCATCCCTCTACACTCCAGAGATCAGTTCACCCATCAGCTGCCTCCCAGACAACACATCTGGCCGTGGTCTCCAGGAGGCTGAAAGTTCTTCCCAAAAAGAATGCAGCTTCCCGGGCGAGTGCCCACCCCAAAACTCATCCATGCAGGTCTTCCCCAGGAGGGAGTGCCTGAGCCTGCACTCAGGTCCTTGCCAAGGGCAAGGCAGTCAGTTGCACGCCTCCAGACTGCCTTCAGACAGAAGAAAAGAAAGGTGTCTGTCGCAGGGGACTCCTTCTGATGGGAAAAAAGGCTCTGACTCATCGGCCAGTCCCTACCTGTAGGGAAAGTGTGCTGCCTTCCTTGTTGCCAGCTCAGGACATCAGCAGGAGACTCCCTGCTCTGGTTCACCCCTCTGGTTGTTCTCCCTCACTGATGGCTCAAGCTGGCAGTGATGAAGTCACTGAGAGAAGCTTGAGGGCCCTGCAAAGGCACTGGGTTGCTCACTGGGTGCAGTGGGAGTGCATGTGGCGTTCTCCTCTGTCCGCTCAGTAGCTGTGAAGGATACTGAGAGGTCAGGGAAACACATCTGATAAATATGTGGCTGAATGGTTGGTGCCACAGCAGAAGTTTTGCTTCTTCTTTTTCTGACCAGAGGGCACTGTACTCTGTGCTGTGCTGATGGTTGCAGGTGGATCCCACCTGTCTGAAAGGGAGAAGAGGACCTCAGACCAGGAGCTGGCTTGTTTCCCTGAGAGGGCTTCAAACTGGCAGGCCTTTGGGGACAGCGTGAGATATGCAGGGGTGACAGCCTGTATGGGGCACCACAACTGGGGCATGTGTGCACGGCTCTGGGTGTCAGCCATTGGGTGCCCTCAGTACCACCATCTCTTGGGGACCACAAATTCCACATCAGGAGGTGATGTAACAGAGTAACGTCCACAAGAGGAAGTGACAGTGGCTCTGAGGCTGCTTCCTGCCCCCACTGCAGTCCCAAAGCTGTTCCTGCCTCACGGCACCAATGGTGCTGGCCCTCATCCTGGGTGATTGCCAATGGGGACGTGGTGCCACGGGGATTGGTGGCCCTATGTGCGATCAGAACCGTGTCCCTTGCAGGTTGGTGGCTGGTGGCAGCGAGCAGGGCCTGGCAGCATGAGTGTGGTGATAGGGGGTTTATGGTGAGAGAGGGAGGGGAGCGTGGTCAGGGGGCCATCAGAGGGCACAGGAGGGTGTGCAGGGACAAGGCTGACTGCTGTCCCCTGTCCTCGTGCCCCGACCCTCCCTGTCGCTGCACCCCAGCCAGGGGGGTCCCTTGGGGACACTGTCACCCTGAGGTGCCACCTGCCGAAGCCGGCTGCATGGGTTGAGCTTTACCAGGATGGACTAGGGAGTCAGTGTGTGAGGGCCGCCTGCACTGCCCGTTCAGTAAGGCAGCAGTGGGAGTGGAGGTCTTGTGTCAGCATGGGTGAGTGCTCCTGTCTTTTTTTCAGGTGACTTGCTCTCCTGTTGACAGGCCCTGACGCCACCATTTCAAACATGGTGCTCACCAGGAAACGTGCTTCCCACGCAAAGACTGTGGCAACCCAGATAGAGGGTCTGCTCAGTAATGTTCAGGTCGCTGGCTGCTGGGAGTGCCTCAGCCTGCTGCTGCCAGGGGAGGATGGGAAGGATGCCACTTGTGTGCGGTGTGAGCAGCTGGCCGAGCTGCTCAACCTGGTGGTGGAGCTGAGGGAGGAGGTAGGTAGACTGCGGACCATCAGAGAGTGCGAGCGGGAGATTGACTGGTGGAGTGACTCTGTGCGAGAAAGGCGCAGAGATTGCACTTCCCAGACTGAGGGAGTAATGGACCCTCTCTCTCTCCATAGTCAAACAGGGAGAGACAGCTAGAGAGGAGAGGAGGAATGGCAGCAGGTCTCAGCCCAGCGTCGCAGGCAACCCCCATCCCGACCTCCCTCGGTTCCCTGGTCCCTCTCAGTAACAGGTATGAAGCCCTGTAACAACCAGAGGGAGTGGTGAGTGATGACGTGGGAGCACTGCCGCCAAGCTTGCCCAAGGTGAGGCGGTCAGCTCCACGTTTGAAGACTGCCTCCTCCAAGAAAGAAAGGAGGGTGCTAGTTGTAGGCGACTCTCTTCTGAGAGGAACAGAGGGTCCAATATGTCGGCCTGACCCTACCCACAGGGAGGTGTGCTGCCTTCCTGCGGCCCGGCTCAGGGATATTTCTAGAAAACTCCCCAGCCTTATCCGCCCCTCTGATTATTGCCCTTTATTGATAGTTCAGGCCGGCAGCGATGGGATGGCTGATAGAAGCCTGAGGATTATAAAAAATGATTTTAGGAGACTGGGGAAGTTAGTTGGTGGAGCGGGCATACAAGTAGTGTTTGCCAGTATTCCCTTGGTGGCAGGGACAAACACTGAGATGACCAGGAAAAGCCATCTTATAAATGCATGGCTGAGAGCATTTGCTGAGGTGCAAGTGCAAAAATTTTGGATTCTTTGATCACGGGGCAGTCTACTCGGCACTTGGACTGAGGTGTGCTGATGGGAATTGCCTGTCTCCAAAGGAAAACGGATACTTGCCCAGGAGCTGACAAGACTTGTAGAGAGGGCTTTAAACTAGATAGGAAGGGGGCAGGGGATAAAGCCAGGCCTACTAGAGATCAGCCTGGGGAAGTGGTATTGGGATTAGGTGAGAGGCGAGGGGCTCAGCTGAGGTGCGTCTACACTAATGCACGCAGCATGGGCAGCAAGCAAGAAGAGTTGGAAGCCATTGTGCAGCAGGCAAACGATGACCTAGTTGCCATAACGGAAACGTGGTGGGATTGCTCCCATGACTGGAGCGCTGCAATGGATGGCTACAGACTCTTCAGGAAGGATAGGCAAGGAAGGAGGGGTGGCAGTGTGGCTCTCTGCATTAGGGATTGCTTTTATGCTACTGAGATTGTGACTGGGGACGATAACGTTGAATCCCTATGGGTAAAGATCAGGGGAAGGGCTGACAAGGCAGACATCCTGGTGGGCGTCTGCTATAGACCTCCAAACCAGGATGAGAGACAGGCGAGCTATTCTATAAGCAGCTGGCACGAGCTGCACAGTCGCCAGCCCTTGTCCTCATGGGGGACTTCAACTTCCCTGACATATGCTGGGAGCACAGCACAGCACAGAAGAAGCAGTCTAGGAGGTTTCTGGAATGCAGAGAGGATAACTTCCTGATGCAGCTGGTCAGAGAGCCCACGAGAGGAACTGCCCCGCTAGACCTGCTGTTCACAAACAGAGAAGGTCTGGTGGGAGACGTGGAGGTCGGGGGCTGTCTTGGACAGAGTGACCATGAGATGGTAGAGTTCTCAATTCTTGGTGGAGCCAGGAGGAAGAACAGCAAAACTGCTACCTTGGACTTCCGGAGGGCGGACTTTGAATTGTTTAGAAGACTAGTAGGGGGAGTCCTCTGGGATTCAGTCTTAGAGGGTAAAGGGGTCCAAGACAACTGGTTGCTCTTCAAGAAGGTAGTCTTACAGGCGCAGGAGCGGGCTGTCCCCCTGAGCTGCAAGATGAGCCGGCGGGGAAGGAGACCGGCGTGGATGAATAGGGAGCTATTCTTGAGGCTCCAGGAGAAAAAGAGAATCTACCGCCTGTGGAAGAAGGGACGGGCGACTCAGAAAGAGTACAGAGAAGTTGTTAAGATGTGCAGGGAGAAAATCAGAAAGGCAAAAGCCCAGCTCGAACTCAACCTGGCCGCTGGGATAAAAAGAAACAAGAAATCCTTTTACAAATATATCAACAGTAAGAGGAGGACTAAGGAGAATCTCCATTCCTTACTGGATGAGGCTGGGAATGTGACTACTGACAATAAGGAAAAGGCAGAGGTCCTGAATGCCTTCTTTACGTCTGTCTTTAAAGGTTATCCTGAGTATCCTCAGGATACTCCACTTTTTGACCTGGTAGTCTCGGCTGGGGAGCAGACTAAACCACCCACGATTCAGAAGGAAACAGTCAGAGACCTGCTACTGCAACTGGACTGTCACAGATTCTCTTGAGGGAGATCACGCGGCAAGTGCGGGATGAACGGGGGATCAGGCCTAGCCAGCATGGGTTCCCGAAGGGCAGGTCCTGCTTGACCAACCTGATCTCCTTCTATGATCTAGTGACCCGCCTGGTGGATGAGGGACAGGCTGTTGATGTGGTCTACCTAGACTTCAGCGAGGCCTTTGACACTGTCTCCCACAGCATTCTCCTGCAGAAGCTGGCAGCCCGAGGCTTGGATGGGTACGCTCTTGGCTGGGTAAGGAGCTGGCTGGAGCGCCGGGCCCAGAGAGTGGTGGTCAATGGAACTAAATCCCGCTGGCGACCGGTCACGAGCTGTGTTCCCCAGGGGTCGGTGCTGGAGCCTGTCCTCTTCGAGATCTTTCTTGATGACCTGGATGAAGGCATCGAGTGCACCCTCAGTAAATTCGCAGATGACACCAAGTTGGCTGGAAGTGTGGATCTGCCTGGGGGTGGCGAGACCATTCAGATGGATCTGGACAGGCTGGAGGGCTGGGCTGAGGCCAACGGGATGAGGTTCAACGAGACCAAATGCCAGGTCCTACACTTCGGCTACAACAACCCCAGGCAACGCTACATGCTTGGGGCGGAGTGGCTGGAGGACTGCATAGAGGAAATGGACCTGGGGGTGTTGGTTGACGCTCGGCTAAACATGAGCCAGCAGTGTGCCCAGGTGGCCAAGAAGGCCAATGGGATCCTGGCTTGCATCAGAAGTAATGTGACCAGCAGGAGTAGGGAAGTAATTGTTCCCCTGTACTCAGCTCTGGTGAGGCCGCACCTCGAGTACTGTGGCCAGTTTTGGGCCCCTCACTGCAAGAAAGACATTGAGGCCCTGGAGCGTGTTCAAAGAAGGGCAACAAAACTGGTGAGGGGTCTGGAGCACAGGCCTGATGAGGAGCGGCTGAGGGAGCTGGGATTGTTCAGTCTGGAGAAGAGGAGGCTCAGGTGAAAAGTTATTGCTCTCTATAGCTACCTGAAGGGAGGTGGTAGGAGCTGGGGGTCGGCCTCTTCTCCCGTATAACCGGTGATAGGACTAGAGGGAATGGTTTCAAGCTGCGCCAGGGAAGATTCAGGCTGGATATTAGGAAATACTACTTCTCTGAAAGGGTGGTCAGGCGCTCGAATGGGCTGCCCAGGGAGGTGGTGGAATCCCCTTCCCTGGAGGTGTTCAAGGAACGTTTGGATGTTGCGTTGAGGGATATGGTTTAGCGAGAACCATTGGTGATAGGTGGATGGTTGGACTGGATGATCTGTAGGTCTTTTCCAACCTTAGTGTTTCTGTGATTCTGTGATTCTGTGAGATGTGGTTTTGGTGAGTTATGAGGTGTGGGGAGTTCTGGGAGAGCTGTGGGATTTGGGGTCATTTGTGGGTTTTCAAATGGAGAGGCTCAGGGTCCTGCCCCACCTCTTCTCCTCACCCTGAGCAGGAAATGCATTAATCAACCATATGAAATCCATATGGGGGCAGCACTCTCCCATGGGTATGGAGGAAGCTGTGGGGCCTCACCTCATAACCCCATGACACCACATCGTACCCCATAACCACATCAGGCCATGTTCCTGCCCCACAGCCCCGTGATTCCATATTCAGCTTCGTGGCTCTGTGCCCCACAGCCACACAGCCTTCCCTTCCTCCATCCTCATCCTCATCGCTTTGGGAATGCTACGAGCCCATATCCTGCCCATAATCCCATATCCTGACCCATAACAGGAAATCTTACCCCATGTCCTGCCCCATGGATCCATATCCTGCTCCATAGCTTTATGTCCCACAGCCCTGGAACCTTCCTCCTGCTGCACTCATACTCATGTCTTTGGGACTACGAGGACCATATATACCTTCCCGCAGCCCCATATCACATTTCACAGCCCCATAACTCTCCCTCTTGCCCCATATCATGCCCCATAGCTCCACATCCAACCCCATATCCTCATTTCCAGTCCCATATCCCCAGAAATTGACACACCATCCCACAGTCTGATCTGTGCCCCCTATCCTTGCCTCATAGCCCACGGACTCCATACTCCAACCCATAGCTCTGGTATCATCCCTTACCCCTCCTATAGCCCCGGTTTGATATCTTGTCCCATTCCAGTATGACCCCATAGCCTGCCCTACAGCTCTGTGCCCTTTGTCCCACAGCCTTCCTCTCGCCATGCTCGTCTTAGCCATCCACGTGCTGACCTTCGCTGTGGGTTTTCCTGCCAACATCTTCACCCTCCTCACCCTCCTCATCAAAATCCGATGCCACCGTCCTCATCCCCACCTCACCGCTGCCGACCTCCTCCTCCTCCACCTCACCACCGCCGACCTCCTTGTCCTCCTCTTCCTCCCATTCAAGATGGCCGAAGAGGCAGCCATGATGGCGTGGCCCTTCCCCAGAGTGCTCTGCCCCATTGCAAACTTCTGCTTCTACTCCAGCATCTACCTCAGCACTCTCTTTATAGCTGCCCTCAGTGTGGAGCGCTACTTTGGGGTCGTGTTCCCACACCGCTACAACCGGCGCCGGAGGTTATGGCGGATGATGGCCGCCAGCGCCGTCCTTTGGGTGATGGCATTGTCCCTTTGTTCCTTCGTCTTTGTAGCGGAGCATCACAGAGAGTTTGGGGTCAATGGCTCTGAGGCTGATGGGGAAGGTGGTTTAGGCTTCAATGGGAAAAAGACCTGGGGATCGGTGATGGACAACCCCAATCACGTTGACCACGTTGGGCTGAAGACGGACAACTCCCATTGTTCCGGGACCAGTCGGTCTGACCTTGGGGGATTTGAGTTAACCAAACCTAACGGCATTGACACCGACGTCCCCAGTACTTCTACTGCTGACATCACCACTCCCAGTGGCTCCAAGGTCCCCAGTCTCAACATCTACAGGATCTCCAGCCCCAAGGCTGACCGCAACATCTCCACCCTCCAATTCTCTGCCTGCACAACCCCAAAAACTCCCCACATCCCCACCACAACCTCATGGAACTCTCAGAATGCCTCTGAGACTCAACCCCACAAGGTCTACCACTGCTACGATGACTTCTCCCCAACCCAGCTGCGCTTTGTTCTCCCGCTGCGCCTTGTGCTCTTCCTCGTCCTCTTCCTCCTCCCCTTTGCCATCACCATGTTCTGCTATGTCCACATCATCCGTGCCCTCCTCACTCGACCCCACATCCCACTGCAGAAGAAGTACCGCACTGTGGGGCTGGCCGTGGCCACCATGGTCAACTTTGTCATCTGCTTTGGTCCCTACAACCTCTCGCATGTGGTGGGCTTTGTGCAGCAGCGCAGCCCCACATGGAGGACCTACGCTGTGCTCCTCACCACCCTCAGCCCCACGCTCGACCCCCTCATCTTCTATTTCTCCTCCAGTGCTGTGCGGAGGGCGGTCAGTGGGGTGGTGGGGGCGGTTTGTGGCACAATCCATGGGTTTTCGGGTTGGTGTGGGTGGGGGAGTGAGGGGGGGAGTGGAGGAGAGTGAGCCCCAACCAGGAGGAGGTTCTGGGGTAAATGAGGTTGTTGTGATTGGAGTGGGTTTAATGGGGTAGGAGGTCAGAAATGGGGATGGGTGTGTTGTTTTTGTGGTAAGAGTGGTTCCGTGGATGTGTCCAATGTTTGTGGGTCAACCAACACTTGGTCGCTGTTGGGTTGTCCTACTGAGTTAGAGTCAATAAAGACCCGTGGATGTGGTCAGTGTGGTCAATGAGGTCACATAGATCAGTGTGGTCAATGCAGAACCCTGAGTGTGACGTAATGTTTTCCCCAATGTCCACTGGTGTTGGGGTCAATGTGGACTATTGACCCAACTTTGCTTTACGCCCAGTGCCCCCAATTCCTTCAGTGTCCCCCATGTCTGCAATGCCCTCAATATCCAGCAATGTCCCCAGTTCCTCCAGTGACTCCAATATCCCCAGTGCCCCCTATGTGCACGGCTGAGCAGGAGGAAAGAGCATCCCTCTACACTCCAGAGATCAGTTCACCCATCAGCTGCCTCCCAGACAACACATCTGGCCGTGGTCTCCAGGAGGCTGAAAGTTCTTCCCAAAAAGAATGCAGCTTCCCGGGCGAGTGCCCACCCCAAAACTCATCCATGCAGGTCTTCCCCAGGAGGGAGTGCCTGAGCCTGCACTCAGGTCCTTGCCAAGGGCAAGGCAGTCAGTTGCACGCCTCCAGACTGCCTTCAGACAGAAGAAAAGAAAGGTGTCTGTCGCAGGGGACTCCTTCTGATGGGAAAAAAGGCTCTGACTCATCGGCCAGTCCCTACCTGTAGGGAAAGTGTGCTGCCTTCCTTGTTGCCAGCTCAGGACATCAGCAGGAGACTCCCTGCTCTGGTTCACCCCTCTGGTTGTTCTCCCTCACTGATGGCTCAAGCTGGCAGTGATGAAGTCACTGAGAGAAGCTTGAGGGCCCTGCAAAGGCACTGGGTTGCTCACTGGGTGCAGTGGGAGTGCATGTGGCGTTCTCCTCTGTCCGCTCAGTAGCTGTGAAGGATACTGAGAGGTCAGGGAAACACATCTGATAAATATGTGGCTGAATGGTTGGTGCCACAGCAGAAGTTTTGCTTCTTCTTTTTCTGACCAGAGGGCACTGTACTCTGTGCTGTGCTGATGGTTGCAGGTGGATCCCACCTGTCTGAAAGGGAGAAGAGGACCTCAGACCAGGAGCTGGCTTGTTTCCCTGAGAGGGCTTCAAACTGGCAGGCCTTTGGGGACAGCGTGAGATATGCAGGGGTGACAGCCTGTATGGGGCACCACAACTGGGGCATGTGTGCACGGCTCTGGGTGTCAGCCATTGGGTGCCCTCAGTACCACCATCTCTTGGGGACCACAAATTCCACATCAGGAGGTGATGTAACAGAGTAACGTCCACAAGAGGAAGTGACAGTGGCTCTGAGGCTGCTTCCTGCCCCCACTGCAGTCCCAAAGCTGTTCCTGCCTCACGGCACCAATGGTGCTGGCCCTCATCCTGGGTGATTGCCAATGGGGACGTGGTGCCACGGGGGTTGGTGGCCCTATGTGCGATCAGAACCGTGTCCCTTGCAGGTTGGTGGCTGGTGGCAGCGAGCAGGGCCTGGCAGCATGAGTGTGGTGATAGGGGGTTTATGGTGAGAGAGGGAGGGGAGCGTGGTCAGGGGGCCATCAGAGGGCACAGGAGGGTGTGCAGGGACAAGGCTGACTGCTGTCCCCTGTCCTCGTGCCCCGACCCTCCCTGTCGCTGCACCCCAGCCAGGGGGGTCCCTTGGGGACACTGTCACCCTGCGCTGCCACCTGCCGAAGCCGGCTGCATGGGTTGAGCTTTACCAGGATGGACTAGGGAGTCAGTGTGTGAGGGCCGCCTGCACTGCCCGTTCAGTAAGGCAGCAGTGGGAGTGGAGGTCTTGTGTCAGCATGGGTGAGTGCTCCTGTCTTTTTTTCAGGTGACTTGCTCTCCTGTTGACAGGCCCTGACGCCACCATTTCAAACATGGTGCTCACCAGGAAACGTGCTTCCCACGCAAAGACTGTGGCAACCCAGATAGAGGGTCTGCTCAGTAATGTTCAGGTCGCTGGCTGCTGGGAGTGCCTCAGCCTGCTGCTGCCAGGGGAGGATGGGAAGGATGCCACTTGCGTGCGGTGTGAGCAGCTGGCCGAGCTGCTCAACCTGGTGGTGGAGCTGAGGGAGGAGGTAGGTAGACTGCGGACCATCAGAGAGTGCGAGCGGGAGATTGACTGGTGGAGTGACTCTGTGCGAGAAAGGCGCAGAGATTGCACTTCCCAGACTGAGGGAGTAATGGACCCTCTCTCTCTCCATAGTCAAACAGGGAGAGACAGCTTGAGAGGAGAGGAGGAATGGCAGCAGGTCTCAGCCCAGCGTCGCAGGCAACCCCCATCCCGACCTCCCTCGGTTCCCTGGTCCCTCTCAGTAACAGGTATGAAGCCCTGTAACAACCAGAGGGAGTGGTGAGTGATGATGACGTGGGAGCACTGCCGCCAAGCTTGCCCAAGGTGAGGCGGTCAGCTCCACGTTTGAAGACTGCCTCCTCCAAGAAAGAAAGGAGGGTGCTAGTTGTAGGCGACTCTCTTCTGAGAGGAACAGAGGGTCCAATATGTCGGCCTGACCCTACCCACAGGGAGGTGTGCTGCCTTCCTGCGGCCCGGCTCAGGGATATTTCTAGAAAACTCCCCAGCCTTATCCGCCCCTCTGATTATTGCCCTTTATTGATAGTTCAGGCCGGCAGCGATGGGATGGCTGATAGAAGCCTGAGGATTATAAAAAATGATTTTAGGAGACTGGGGAAGTTAGTTGGTGGAGCGGGCATACAAGTAGTGTTTGCCAGTATTCCCTTGGTGGCAGGGACAAACACTGAGATGACCAGGAAAAGCCATGTAATAAATGCATGGCTGAGAGCATTTGCTGAGGTGCAAGTGCAAAAATTTTGGATTCTTTGATCACGGGGCAGTCTACTCGGCACTTGGACTGAGGTGTGCTGATGGGAATTGCCTGTCTCCAAAGGAAAACAGATACTTGCCCAGGAGCTGACAAGACTTGTAGAGAGGGCTTTAAACTAGATAGGAAGGGGGCAGGGGATAAAGCCAGGCCTACTAGAGATCAGCCTGGGGAAGTGGTATTGGGATTAGGTGAGAGGCGAGGGGCTCAGCTGAGCTGCGTCTACACTAATGCACGCAGCATGGGCAGCAAGCAAGAAGAGTTGGAAGCCATTGTGCAGCAGGCAAACGATGACCTAGTTGCCATAACGGAAACGTGGTGGGATTGCTCCCATGACTGGAGCGCTGCAATGGATGGCTACAGACTCTTCAGGAAGGATAGGCAAGGAAGGAGGGGTGGCAGTGTGGCTCTCTGCATTAGGGATTGCTTTTATGCTACTGAGATTGTGACTGGGGACGATAACGTTGAATCCCTATGGGTAAAGATCAGGGGAAGGGCTGACAAGGCAGACATCCTGGTGGGCGTCTGCTATAGACCTCCAAACCAGGATGAGAGACAGGCGAGCTATTCTATAAGCAGCTGGCACGAGCTGCACAGTCGCCAGCCCTTGTCCTCATGGGGGACTTCAACTTCCCTGACATATGCTGGGAGCACAGCACAGCACAGAAGAAGCAGTCTAGGAGGTTTCTGGAATGCAGAGAGGATAACTTCCTGATGCAGCTGGTCAGAGAGCCTACGAGAGGAGCTGCCCCGCTAGACCTGCTGTTCACAAACAGAGAAGGTCTGGTGGGAGACGTGGAGGTCGGGGGCTGTCTTGGACAGAGTGACCATGAGATGGTAGAGTTCTCAATTCTTGGTGGAGCCAGGAGGAAGAACAGCAAAACTGCTACCTTGGACTTCCGGAGGGCGGACTTTGAATTGTTTAGAAGACTAGTAGGGGGAGTCCTCTGGGATTCAGTCTTAGAGGGTAAAGGGGTCCAAGAGAGCCGGTTGCTCTTCAAGAAGGTAGTCTTACAGGCGCAGGAGCGGGCTGTCCCCCTGAGCTGCAAGATGAGCCGGCGGGGAAGGAGACCGGCGTGGATGAATAGGGAGCTATTCTTGAGGCTCCAGGAGAAAAAGAGAATCTACCGCCTGTGGAAGAAGGGACGGGCGACTCAGAAAGAGTACAGAGAAGTTGTTAAGATGTGCAGGGAGAAAATCAGAAAGGCAAAAGCCCAGCTCGAACTCAACCTGGCCGCTGGGATAAAAAGAAACAAGAAATCCTTTTACAAATATATCAACAGTAAGAGGAGGACTAAGGAGAATCTCCATTCCTTACTGGATGAGGCTGGGAATGTGACTACTGACAATAAGGAAAAGGCAGAGGTCCTGAATGCCTTCTTTACGTCTGTCTTTAAAGGTTATCCTGAGTATCCTCAGGATACTCCACTTTTTGACCTGGTAGTCTCGGCTGGGGAGCAGACTAAACCACCCACGATTCAGAAGGAAACAGTCAGAGACCTGCTACTGCAACTGGACTGTCACAGATTCTCTTGAGGGAGATCACGCGGCAAGTGCGGGATGAACGGGGGATCAGGCCTAGCCAGCATGGGTTCCCGAAGGGCAGGTCCTGCTTGACCAACCTGATCTCCTTCTATGATCTAGTGACCCGCCTGGTGGATGAGGGACAGGCTGTTGATGTGGTCTACCTAGACTTCAGCGAGGCCTTTGACACTGTCTCCCACAGTATTCTCCTGCAGAAGCTGGCAGCCCGAGGCTTGGATGGGTACGCTCTTGGCTGGGTAAGGAGCTGGCTGGAGCGCCGGGCCCAGAGAGTGGTGGTCAATGGAACTAAATCCCGCTGGCGACCGGTCACGAGCTGTGTTCCCCAGGGGTCGGTGCTGGAGCCTGTCCTCTTCGAGATCTTTCTTGATGACCTGGATGAAGGCATCGAGTGCACCCTCAGTAAATTCGCAGATGACACCAAGTTGGCTGGAAGTGTGGATCTGCCTGGGGGTGGCGAGACCATTCAGATGGATCTGGACAGGCTGGAGGGCTGGGCTGAGGCCAACGGGATGAGGTTCAACGAGACCAAATGCCAGGTCCTACACTTCGGCTACAACAACCCCAGGCAACGCTACATGCTTGGGGCGGAGTGGCTGGAGGACTGCATAGAGGAAATGGACCTGGGGGTGTTGGTTGACGCTCGGCTAAACATGAGCCAGCAGTGTGCCCAGGTGGCCAAGAAGGCCAATGGGATCCTGGCTTGCATCAGAAGTAATGTGACCAGCAGGAGTAGGGAAGTAATTGTTCCCCTGTACTCAGCTCTGGTGAGGCCGCACCTCGAGTACTGTGGCCAGTTTTGGGCCCCTCACTGCAAGAAAGACATTGAGGCCCTGGAGCGTGTTCAAAGAAGGGCAACAAAACTGGTGAGGGGTCTGGAGCACAGGCCTGATGAGGAGCGGCTGAGGGAGCTGGGATTGTTCAGTCTGGAGAAGAGGAGGCTCAGGTGAAAAGTTATTGCTCTCTATAGCTACCTGAAGGGAGGTGGTAGGAGCTGGGGGTCGGCCTCTTCTCCCGTATAACCGGTGATAGGACTAGAGGGAATGGTTTCAAGCTGCGCCAGGGAAGATTCAGGCTGGATATTAGGAAATACTACTTCTCTGAAAGGGTGGTCAGGCGCTCGAATGGGCTGCCCAGGGAGGTGGTGGAATCCCCTTCCCTGGAGGTGTTCAAGGAACGTTTGGATGTTGCGTTGAGGGATATGGTTTAGCGAGAACCATTGGTGATAGGTGGATGGTTGGACTGGATGATCTGTAGGTCTTTTCCAACCTTAGTGTTTCTGTGATTCTGTGATTCTGTGAGATGTGGTTTTGGTGAGTTATGAGGTGTGGGGAGTTCTGGGAGAGCTGTGGGATTTGGGGTCATTTGTGGGTTTTCAAATGGAGAGGCTCAGGGTCCTGCCCCACCTCTTCTCCTCACCCTGAGCAGGAAATGCATTAATCAACCATATGAAATCCATATGGGGGCAGCACTCTCCCATGGGTATGGAGGAAGCTGTGGGGCCTCACCTCATAACCCCATGACACCACATCGTACCCCATAACCACATCAGGCCATGTTCCTGCCCCACAGCCCCGTGATTCCATATTCAGCTTCGTGGCTCTGTGCCCCACAGCCACACAGCCTTCCCTTCCTCCATCCTCATCCTCATCGCTTTGGGAATGCTACGAGCCCATATCCTGCCCATAATCCCATATCCTGACCCATAACAGGAAATCTTACCCCATGTCCTGCCCCATGGATCCATATCCTGCTCCATAGCTTTATGTCCCACAGCCCTGGAACCTTCCTCCTGCTGCACTCATACTCATGTCTTTGGGACTACGAGGACCATATATACCTTCCCGCAGCCCCATATCACATTTCACAGCCCCATAACTCTCCCTCTTGCCCCATATCATGCCCCATAGCTCCACATCCAACCCCATATCCTCATTTCCAGTCCCATATCCCCAGAAATTGACACACCATCCCACAGTCTGATCTGTGCCCCCTATCCTTGCCTCATAGCCCACGGACTCCATACTCCAACCCATAGCTCTGGTATCATCCCTTACCCCTCCTATAGCCCCGGTTTGATATCTTGTCCCATTCCAGTATGACCCCATAGCCTGCCCTACAGCTCTGTGCCCTTTGTCCCACAGCCTTCCTCTCGCCATGCTCGTCTTAGCCATCCACGTGCTGACCTTCGCTGTGGGTTTTCCTGCCAACATCTTCACCCTCCTCACCCTCCTCATCAAAATCCGATGCCACCGTCCTCATCCCCACCTCACCGCTGCCGACCTCCTCCTCCTCCACCTCACCACCGCCGACCTCCTTGTCCTCCTCTTCCTCCCATTCAAGATGGCCGAAGAGGCAGCCATGATGGCGTGGCCCTTCCCCAGAGTGCTCTGCCCCATTGCAAACTTCTGCTTCTACTCCAGCATCTACCTCAGCACTCTCTTTATAGCTGCCCTCAGTGTGGAGCGCTACTTTGGGGTCGTGTTCCCACACCGCTACAACCGGCGCCGGAGGTTATGGCGGATGATGGCCGCCAGCGCCGTCCTTTGGGTGATGGCATTGTCCCTTTGTTCCTTCGTCTTTGTAGCGGAGCATCACAGAGAGTTTGGGGTCAATGGCTCTGAGGCTGATGGGGAAGGTGGTTTAGGCTTCAATGGGAAAAAGACCTGGGGATCGGTGATGGACAACCCCAATCACGTTGACCACGTTGGGCTGAAGACGGACAACTCCCATTGTTCCGGGACCAGTCGGTCTGACCTTGGGGGATTTGAGTTAACCAAACCTAACGGCATTGACACCGACGTCCCCAGTACTTCTACTGCTGACATCACCACTCCCAGTGGCTCCAAGGTCCCCAGTCTCAACATCTACAGGATCTCCAGCCCCAAGGCTGACCGCAACATCTCCACCCTCCAATTCTCTGCCTGCACAACCCCAAAAACTCCCCACATCCCCACCACCACCTCATGGAACTCTCAGAATGCCTCTGAGACTCAACCCCACAAGGTCTACCACTGCTACGATGACTTCTCCCCAGCCCAGCTGCGCTTTGTTCTCCCGCTGCGCCTTGTGCTCTTCCTCGTCCTCTTCCTCCTCCCCTTTGCCATCACCATGTTCTGCTATGTCCACATCATCCGTGCCCTCCTCACTCGACCCCACATCCCACTGCAGAAGAAGTACCGCACTGTGGGGCTGGCCGTGGCCACCATGGTCAACTTTGTCATCTGCTTTGGTCCCTACAACCTCTCGCATGTGGTGGGCTTTGTGCAGCAGCGCAGCCCCACATGGAGGACCTACGCTGTGCTCCTCACCACCCTCAGCCCCACGCTCGACCCCCTCATCTTCTATTTCTCCTCCAGTGCTGTGCGGAGGGCGGTCAGTGGGGTGGTGGGGGCGGTTTGTGGCATAATCCATGGGTTTTCGGGTTGGTGTGGGTGGGGGAGTGAGGGGGGGAGTGGAGGAGAGTGAGCCCCAACCAGGAGGAGGTTCTGGGGTAAATGAGGTTGTTGTGATTGGAGTGGGTTTAATGGGGTAGGAGGTCAGAAATGGGGATGGGTGTGTTGTTTTTGTGGTAAGAGTGGTTCCGTGGATGTGTCCAATGTTTGTGGGTCAACCAACACTTGGTCGCTGTTGGGTTGTCCTACTGGGTTAGAGTCAATAAAGACCCGTGGATGTGGTCAGTGTGGTCAATGAGGTCACATAGATCAGTGTGGTCAATGCAGAACCCTGAGTGTGACGTAATGTTTTCCCCAATGTCCACTGGTGTTGGGGTCAATGTGGACTATTGACCCAACTTTGCTTTACGCCCAGTGCCCCCAATTCCTTCAGTGTCCCCCATGTCTGCAATGCCCTCAATATCCAGCAATGTCCCCAGTTCCTCCAGTGACTCCAATATCCCCAGTGCCCCCTATGTGCACGGCTGAGCAGGAGGAAAGAGCATCCCTCTACACTCCAGAGATCAGTTCACCCATCAGCTGCCTCCCAGACAACACATCTGGCCGTGGTCTCCAGGAGGCTGAAAGTTCTTCCCAAAAAGAATGCAGCTTCCCGGGCGAGTGCCCACCCCAAAACTCATCCATGCAGGTCTTCCCCAGGAGGGAGTGCCTGAGCCTGCACTCAGGTCCTTGCCAAGGGCAAGGCAGTCAGTTGCACGCCTCCAGACTGCCTTCAGACAGAAGAAAAGAAAGGTGTCTGTCGCAGGGGACTCCTTCTGATGGGAAAAAAGGCTCTGACTCATCGGCCAGTCCCTACCTGTAGGGAAAGTGTGCTGCCTTCCTTGTTGCCAGCTCAGGACATCAGCAGGAGACTCCCTGCTCTGGTTCACCCCTCTGGTTGTTCTCCCTCACTGATGGCTCAAGCTGGCAGTGATGAAGTCACTGAGAGAAGCTTGAGGGCCCTGCAAAGGCACTGGGTTGCTCACTGGGTGCAGTGGGAGTGCATGTGGCGTTCTCCTCTGTCCGCTCAGTAGCTGTGAAGGATACTGAGAGGTCAGGGAAACACATCTGATAAATATGTGGCTGAATGGTTGGTGCCACAGCAGAAGTTTTGCTTCTTCTTTTTCTGACCAGAGGGCACTGTACTCTGTGCTGTGCTGATGGTTGCAGGTGGATCCCACCTGTCTGAAAGGGAGAAGAGGACCTCAGACCAGGAGCTGGCTTGTTTCCCTGAGAGGGCTTCAAACTGGCAGGCCTTTGGGGACAGCGTGAGATATGCAGGGGTGACAGCCTGTATGGGGCACCACAACTGGGGCATGTGTGCACGGCTCTGGGTGTCAGCCATTGGGTGCCCTCAGTACCACCATCTCTTGGGGACCACAAATTCCACATCAGGAGGTGATGTAACAGAGTAACGTCCACAAGAGGAAGTGACAGTGGCTCTGAGGCTGCTTCCTGCCCCCACTGCAGTCCCAAAGCTGTTCCTGCCTCACGGCACCAATGGTGCTGGCCCTCATCCTGGGTGATTGCCAATGGGGACGTGGTGCCACGGGGATTGGTGGCCCTATGTGCGATCAGAACCGTGTCCCTTGCAGGTTGGTGGCTGGTGGCAGCGAGCAGGGCCTGGCAGCATGAGTGTGGTGATAGGGGGTTTATGGTGAGAGAGGGAGGGGAGCGTGGTCAGGGGGCCATCAGAGGGCACAGGAGGGTGTGCAGGGACAAGGCTGACTGCTGTCCCCTGTCCTCGTGCCCCGACCCTCCCTGTCGCTGCACCCCAGCCAGGGGGGTCCCTTGGGGACACTGTCACCCTGAGGTGCCACCTGCCGAAGCCGGCTGCATGGGTTGAGCTTTACCAGGATGGACTAGGGAGTCAGTGTGTGAGGGCCGCCTGCACTGCCCGTTCAGTAAGGCAGCAGTGGGAGTGGAGGTCTTGTGTCAGCATGGGTGAGTGCTCCTGTCTTTTTTTCAGGTGACTTGCTCTCCTGTTGACAGGCCCTGACGCCACCATTTCAAACATGGTGCTCACCAGGAAACGTGCTTCCCACGCAAAGACTGTGGCAACCCAGATAGAGGGTCTGCTCAGTAATGTTCAGGTCGCTGGCTGCTGGGAGTGCCTCAGCCTGCTGCTGCCAGGGGAGGATGGGAAGGATGCCACTTGTGTGCGGTGTGAGCAGCTGGCCGAGCTGCTCAACCTGGTGGTGGAGCTGAGGGAGGAGGTAGGTAGACTGCGGACCATCAGAGAGTGCGAGCGGGAGATTGACTGGTGGAGTGACTCTGTGCGAGAAAGGCGCAGAGATTGCACTTCCCAGACTGAGGGAGTAATGGACCCTCTCTCTCTCCATAGTCAAACAGGGAGAGACAGCTAGAGAGGAGAGGAGGAATGGCAGCAGGTCTCAGCCCAGCGTCGCAGGCAACCCCCATCCCGACCTCCCTCGGTTCCCTGGTCCCTCTCAGTAACAGGTATGAAGCCCTGTAACAACCAGAGGGAGTGGTGAGTGATGACGTGGGAGCACTGCCGCCAAGCTTGCCCAAGGTGAGGCGGTCAGCTCCACGTTTGAAGACTGCCTCCTCCAAGAAAGAAAGGAGGGTGCTAGTTGTAGGCGACTCTCTTCTGAGAGGAACAGAGGGTCCAATATGTCGGCCTGACCCTACCCACAGGGAGGTGTGCTGCCTTCCTGCGGCCCGGCTCAGGGATATTTCTAGAAAACTCCCCAGCCTTATCCGCCCCTCTGATTATTGCCCTTTATTGATAGTTCAGGCCGGCAGCGATGGGATGGCTGATAGAAGCCTGAGGATTATAAAAAATGATTTTAGGAGACTGGGGAAGTTAGTTGGTGGAGCGGGCATACAAGTAGTGTTTGCCAGTATTCCCTTGGTGGCAGGGACAAACACTGAGATGACCAGGAAAAGCCATCTTATAAATGCATGGCTGAGAGCATTTGCTGAGGTGCAAGTGCAAAAATTTTGGATTCTTTGATCACGGGGCAGTCTACTCGGCACTTGGACTGAGGTGTGCTGATGGGAATTGCCTGTCTCCAAAGGAAAACGGATACTTGCCCAGGAGCTGACAAGACTTGTAGAGAGGGCTTTAAACTAGATAGGAAGGGGGCAGGGGATAAAGCCAGGCCTACTAGAGATCAGCCTGGGGAAGTGGTATTGGGATTAGGTGAGAGGCGAGGGGCTCAGCTGAGGTGCGTCTACACTAATGCACGCAGCATGGGCAGCAAGCAAGAAGAGTTGGAAGCCATTGTGCAGCAGGCAAACGATGACCTAGTTGCCATAACGGAAACGTGGTGGGATTGCTCCCATGACTGGAGCGCTGCAATGGATGGCTACAGACTCTTCAGGAAGGATAGGCAAGGAAGGAGGGGTGGCAGTGTGGCTCTCTGCATTAGGGATTGCTTTTATGCTACTGAGATTGTGACTGGGGACGATAACGTTGAATCCCTATGGGTAAAGATCAGGGGAAGGGCTGACAAGGCAGACATCCTGGTGGGCGTCTGCTATAGACCTCCAAACCAGGATGAGAGACAGGCGAGCTATTCTATAAGCAGCTGGCACGAGCTGCACAGTCGCCAGCCCTTGTCCTCATGGGGGACTTCAACTTCCCTGACATATGCTGGGAGCACAGCACAGCACAGAAGAAGCAGTCTAGGAGGTTTCTGGAATGCAGAGAGGATAACTTCCTGATGCAGCTGGTCAGAGAGCCCACGAGAGGAACTGCCCCGCTAGACCTGCTGTTCACAAACAGAGAAGGTCTGGTGGGAGACGTGGAGGTCGGGGGCTGTCTTGGACAGAGTGACCATGAGATGGTAGAGTTCTCAATTCTTGGTGGAGCCAGGAGGAAGAACAGCAAAACTGCTACCTTGGACTTCCGGAGGGCGGACTTTGAATTGTTTAGAAGACTAGTAGGGGGAGTCCTCTGGGATTCAGTCTTAGAGGGTAAAGGGGTCCAAGACAACTGGTTGCTCTTCAAGAAGGTAGTCTTACAGGCGCAGGAGCGGGCTGTCCCCCTGAGCTGCAAGATGAGCCGGCGGGGAAGGAGACCGGCGTGGATGAATAGGGAGCTATTCTTGAGGCTCCAGGAGAAAAAGAGAATCTACCGCCTGTGGAAGAAGGGACGGGCGACTCAGAAAGAGTACAGAGAAGTTGTTAAGATGTGCAGGGAGAAAATCAGAAAGGCAAAAGCCCAGCTCGAACTCAACCTGGCCGCTGGGATAAAAAGAAACAAGAAATCCTTTTACAAATATATCAACAGTAAGAGGAGGACTAAGGAGAATCTCCATTCCTTACTGGATGAGGCTGGGAATGTGACTACTGACAATAAGGAAAAGGCAGAGGTCCTGAATGCCTTCTTTACGTCTGTCTTTAAAGGTTATCCTGAGTATCCTCAGGATACTCCACTTTTTGACCTGGTAGTCTCGGCTGGGGAGCAGACTAAACCACCCACGATTCAGAAGGAAACAGTCAGAGACCTGCTACTGCAACTGGACTGTCACAGATTCTCTTGAGGGAGATCACGCGGCAAGTGCGGGATGAACGGGGGATCAGGCCTAGCCAGCATGGGTTCCCGAAGGGCAGGTCCTGCTTGACCAACCTGATCTCCTTCTATGATCTAGTGACCCGCCTGGTGGATGAGGGACAGGCTGTTGATGTGGTCTACCTAGACTTCAGCGAGGCCTTTGACACTGTCTCCCACAGCATTCTCCTGCAGAAGCTGGCAGCCCGAGGCTTGGATGGGTACGCTCTTGGCTGGGTAAGGAGCTGGCTGGAGCGCCGGGCCCAGAGAGTGGTGGTCAATGGAACTAAATCCCGCTGGCGACCGGTCACGAGCTGTGTTCCCCAGGGGTCGGTGCTGGAGCCTGTCCTCTTCGAGATCTTTCTTGATGACCTGGATGAAGGCATCGAGTGCACCCTCAGTAAATTCGCAGATGACACCAAGTTGGCTGGAAGTGTGGATCTGCCTGGGGGTGGCGAGACCATTCAGATGGATCTGGACAGGCTGGAGGGCTGGGCTGAGGCCAACGGGATGAGGTTCAACGAGACCAAATGCCAGGTCCTACACTTCGGCTACAACAACCCCAGGCAACGCTACATGCTTGGGGCGGAGTGGCTGGAGGACTGCATAGAGGAAATGGACCTGGGGGTGTTGGTTGACGCTCGGCTAAACATGAGCCAGCAGTGTGCCCAGGTGGCCAAGAAGGCCAATGGGATCCTGGCTTGCATCAGAAGTAATGTGACCAGCAGGAGTAGGGAAGTAATTGTTCCCCTGTACTCAGCTCTGGTGAGGCCGCACCTCGAGTACTGTGGCCAGTTTTGGGCCCCTCACTGCAAGAAAGACATTGAGGCCCTGGAGCGTGTTCAAAGAAGGGCAACAAAACTGGTGAGGGGTCTGGAGCACAGGCCTGATGAGGAGCGGCTGAGGGAGCTGGGATTGTTCAGTCTGGAGAAGAGGAGGCTCAGGTGAAAAGTTATTGCTCTCTATAGCTACCTGAAGGGAGGTGGTAGGAGCTGGGGGTCGGCCTCTTCTCCCGTATAACCAGTGATAGGACTAGAGGGAATGGTTTCAAGCTGCGCCAGGGAAGATTCAGGCTGGATATTAGGAAATACTACTTCTCTGAAAGGGTGGTCAGGCGCTCGAATGGGCTGCCCAGGGAGGTGGTGGAATCCCCTTCCCTGGAGGTGTTCAAGGAACGTTTGGATGTTGCGTTGAGGGATATGGTTTAGCGAGAACCATTGGTGATAGGTGGATGGTTGGACTGGATGATCTGTAGGTCTTTTCCAACCTTAGTGTTTCTGTGATTCTGTGATTCTGTGAGATGTGGTTTTGGTGAGTTATGAGGTGTGGGGAGTTCTGGGAGAGCTGTGGGATTTGGGGTCATTTGTGGGTTTTCAAATGGAGAGGCTCAGGGTCCTGCCCCACCTCTTCTCCTCACCCTGAGCAGGAAATGCATTAATCAACCATATGAAATCCATATGGGGGCAGCACTCTCCCATGGGTATGGAGGAAGCTGTGGGGCCTCACCTCATAACCCCATGACACCACATCGTACCCCATAACCACATCAGGCCATGTTCCTGCCCCACAGCCCCGTGATTCCATATTCAGCTTCGTGGCTCTGTGCCCCACAGCCACACAGCCTTCCCTTCCTCCATCCTCATCCTCATCGCTTTGGGAATGCTACGAGCCCATATCCTGCCCATAATCCCATATCCTGACCCATAACAGGAAATCTTACCCCATGTCCTGCCCCATGGATCCATATCCTGCTCCATAGCTTTATGTCCCACAGCCCTGGAACCTTCCTCCTGCTGCACTCATACTCATGTCTTTGGGACTACGAGGACCATATATACCTTCCCGCAGCCCCATATCACATTTCACAGCCCCATAACTCTCCCTCTTGCCCCATATCATGCCCCATAGCTCCACATCCAACCCCATATCCTCATTTCCAGTCCCATATCCCCAGAAATTGACACACCATCCCACAGTCTGATCTGTGCCCCCTATCCTTGCCTCATAGCCCACGGACTCCATACTCCAACCCATAGCTCTGGTATCATCCCTTACCCCTCCTATAGCCCCGGTTTGATATCTTGTCCCATTCCAGTATGACCCCATAGCCTGCCCTACAGCTCTGTGCCCTTTGTCCCACAGCCTTCCTCTCGCCATGCTCGTCTTAGCCATCCACGTGCTGACCTTCGCTGTGGGTTTTCCTGCCAACATCTTCACCCTCCTCACCCTCCTCATCAAAATCCGATGCCACCGTCCTCATCCCCACCTCACCGCTGCCGACCTCCTCCTCCTCCACCTCACCACCGCCGACCTCCTTGTCCTCCTCTTCCTCCCATTCAAGATGGCCGAAGAGGCAGCCATGATGGCGTGGCCCTTCCCCAGAGTGCTCTGCCCCATTGCAAACTTCTGCTTCTACTCCAGCATCTACCTCAGCACTCTCTTTATAGCTGCCCTCAGTGTGGAGCGCTACTTTGGGGTCGTGTTCCCACACCGCTACAACCGGCGCCGGAGGTTATGGCGGATGATGGCCGCCAGCGCCGTCCTTTGGGTGATGGCATTGTCCCTTTGTTCCTTCGTCTTTGTAGCGGAGCATCACAGAGAGTTTGGGGTCAATGGCTCTGAGGCTGATGGGGAAGGTGGTTTAGGCTTCAATGGGAAAAAGACCTGGGGATCGGTGATGGACAACCCCAATCACGTTGACCACGTTGGGCTGAAGACGGACAACTCCCATTGTTCCGGGACCAGTCGGTCTGACCTTGGGGGATTTGAGTTAACCAAACCTAACGGCATTGACACCGACGTCCCCAGTACTTCTACTGCTGACATCACCACTCCCAGTGGCTCCAAGGTCCCCAGTCTCAACATCTACAGGATCTCCAGCCCCAAGGCTGACCGCAACATCTCCACCCTCCAATTCTCTGCCTGCACAACCCCAAAAACTCCCCACATCCCCACCACAACCTCATGGAACTCTCAGAATGCCTCTGAGACTCAACCCCACAAGGTCTACCACTGCTACGATGACTTCTCCCCAACCCAGCTGCGCTTTGTTCTCCCGCTGCGCCTTGTGCTCTTCCTCGTCCTCTTCCTCCTCCCCTTTGCCATCACCATGTTCTGCTATGTCCACATCATCCGTGCCCTCCTCACTCGACCCCACATCCCACTGCAGAAGAAGTACCGCACTGTGGGGCTGGCCGTGGCCACCATGGTCAACTTTGTCATCTGCTTTGGTCCCTACAACCTCTCGCATGTGGTGGGCTTTGTGCAGCAGCGCAGCCCCACATGGAGGACCTACGCTGTGCTCCTCACCACCCTCAGCCCCACGCTCGACCCCCTCATCTTCTATTTCTCCTCCAGTGCTGTGCGGAGGGCGGTCAGTGGGGTGGTGGGGGCGGTTTGTGGCACAATCCATGGGTTTTCGGGTTGGTGTGGGTGGGGGAGTGAGGGGGGGAGTGGAGGAGAGTGAGCCCCAACCAGGAGGAGGTTCTGGGGTAAATGAGGTTGTTGTGATTGGAGTGGGTTTAATGGGGTAGGAGGTCAGAAATGGGGATGGGTGTGTTGTTTTTGTGGTAAGAGTGGTTCCGTGGATGTGTCCAATGTTTGTGGGTCAACCAACACTTGGTCGCTGTTGGGTTGTCCTACTGAGTTAGAGTCAATAAAGACCCGTGGATGTGGTCAGTGTGGTCAATGAGGTCACATAGATCAGTGTGGTCAATGCAGAACCCTGAGTGTGACGTAATGTTTTCCCCAATGTCCACTGGTGTTGGGGTCAATGTGGACTATTGACCCAACTTTGCTTTACGCCCAGTGCCCCCAATTCCTTCAGTGTCCCCCATGTCTGCAATGCCCTCAATATCCAGCAATGTCCCCAGTTCCTCCAGTGACTCCAATATCCCCAGTGCCCCCTATGTGCACGGCTGAGCAGGAGGAAAGAGCATCCCTCTACACTCCAGAGATCAGTTCACCCATCAGCTGCCTCCCAGACAACACATCTGGCCGTGGTCTCCAGGAGGCTGAAAGTTCTTCCCAAAAAGAATGCAGCTTCCCGGGCGAGTGCCCACCCCAAAACTCATCCATGCAGGTCTTCCCCAGGAGGGAGTGCCTGAGCCTGCACTCAGGTCCTTGCCAAGGGCAAGGCAGTCAGTTGCACGCCTCCAGACTGCCTTCAGACAGAAGAAAAGAAAGGTGTCTGTCGCAGGGGACTCCTTCTGATGGGAAAAAAGGCTCTGACTCATCGGCCAGTCCCTACCTGTAGGGAAAGTGTGCTGCCTTCCTTGTTGCCAGCTCAGGACATCAGCAGGAGACTCCCTGCTCTGGTTCACCCCTCTGGTTGTTCTCCCTCACTGATGGCTCAAGCTGGCAGTGATGAAGTCACTGAGAGAAGCTTGAGGGCCCTGCAAAGGCACTGGGTTGCTCACTGGGTGCAGTGGGAGTGCATGTGGCGTTCTCCTCTGTCCGCTCAGTAGCTGTGAAGGATACTGAGAGGTCAGGGAAACACATCTGATAAATATGTGGCTGAATGGTTGGTGCCACAGCAGAAGTTTTGCTTCTTCTTTTTCTGACCAGAGGGCACTGTACTCTGTGCTGTGCTGATGGTTGCAGGTGGATCCCACCTGTCTGAAAGGGAGAAGAGGACCTCAGACCAGGAGCTGGCTTGTTTCCCTGAGAGGGCTTCAAACTGGCAGGCCTTTGGGGACAGCGTGAGATATGCAGGGGTGACAGCCTGTATGGGGCACCACAACTGGGGCATGTGTGCACGGCTCTGGGTGTCAGCCATTGGGTGCCCTCAGTACCACCATCTCTTGGGGACCACAAATTCCACATCAGGAGGTGATGTAACAGAGTAACGTCCACAAGAGGAAGTGACAGTGGCTCTGAGGCTGCTTCCTGCCCCCACTGCAGTCCCAAAGCTGTTCCTGCCTCACGGCACCAATGGTGCTGGCCCTCATCCTGGGTGATTGCCAATGGGGACGTGGTGCCACGGGGGTTGGTGGCCCTATGTGCGATCAGAACCGTGTCCCTTGCAGGTTGGTGGCTGGTGGCAGCGAGCAGGGCCTGGCAGCATGAGTGTGGTGATAGGGGGTTTATGGTGAGAGAGGGAGGGGAGCGTGGTCAGGGGGCCATCAGAGGGCACAGGAGGGTGTGCAGGGACAAGGCTGACTGCTGTCCCCTGTCCTCGTGCCCCGACCCTCCCTGTCGCTGCACCCCAGCCAGGGGGGTCCCTTGGGGACACTGTCACCCTGCGCTGCCACCTGCCGAAGCCGGCTGCATGGGTTGAGCTTTACCAGGATGGACTAGGGAGTCAGTGTGTGAGGGCCGCCTGCACTGCCCGTTCAGTAAGGCAGCAGTGGGAGTGGAGGTCTTGTGTCAGCATGGGTGAGTGCTCCTGTCTTTTTTTCAGGTGACTTGCTCTCCTGTTGACAGGCCCTGACGCCACCATTTCAAACATGGTGCTCACCAGGAAACGTGCTTCCCACGCAAAGACTGTGGCAACCCAGATAGAGGGTCTGCTCAGTAATGTTCAGGTCGCTGGCTGCTGGGAGTGCCTCAGCCTGCTGCTGCCAGGGGAGGATGGGAAGGATGCCACTTGCGTGCGGTGTGAGCAGCTGGCCGAGCTGCTCAACCTGGTGGTGGAGCTGAGGGAGGAGGTAGGTAGACTGCGGACCATCAGAGAGTGCGAGCGGGAGATTGACTGGTGGAGTGACTCTGTGCGAGAAAGGCGCAGAGATTGCACTTCCCAGACTGAGGGAGTAATGGACCCTCTCTCTCTCCATAGTCAAACAGGGAGAGACAGCTAGAGAGGAGAGGAGGAATGGCAGCAGGTCTCAGCCCAGCGTCGCAGGCAACCCCCATCCCGACCTCCCTCGGTTCCCTGGTCCCTCTCAGTAACAGGTATGAAGCCCTGTAACAACCAGAGGGAGTGGTGAGTGATGATGACGTGGGAGCACTGCCGCCAAGCTTGCCCAAGGTGAGGCGGTCAGCTCCACGTTTGAAGACTGCCTCCTCCAAGAAAGAAAGGAGGGTGCTAGTTGTAGGCGACTCTCTTCTGAGAGGAACAGAGGGTCCAATATGTCGGCCTGACCCTACCCACAGGGAGGTGTGCTGCCTTCCTGCGGCCCGGCTCAGGGATATTTCTAGAAAACTCCCCAGCCTTATCCGCCCCTCTGATTATTGCCCTTTATTGATAGTTCAGGCCGGCAGCGATGGGATGGCTGATAGAAGCCTGAGGATTATAAAAAATGATTTTAGGAGACTGGGGAAGTTAGTTGGTGGAGCGGGCATACAAGTAGTGTTTGCCAGTATTCCCTTGGTGGCAGGGACAAACACTGAGATGACCAGGAAAAGCCATGTAATAAATGCATGGCTGAGAGCATTTGCTGAGGTGCAAGTGCAAAAATTTTGGATTCTTTGATCACGGGGCAGTCTACTCGGCACTTGGACTGAGGTGTGCTGATGGGAATTGCCTGTCTCCAAAGGAAAACAGATACTTGCCCAGGAGCTGACAAGACTTGTAGAGAGGGCTTTAAACTAGATAGGAAGGGGGCAGGGGATAAAGCCAGGCCTACTAGAGATCAGCCTGGGGAAGTGGTATTGGGATTAGGTGAGAGGCGAGGGGCTCAGCTGAGCTGCGTCTACACTAATGCACGCAGCATGGGCAGCAAGCAAGAAGAGTTGGAAGCCATTGTGCAGCAGGCAAACGATGACCTAGTTGCCATAACGGAAACGTGGTGGGATTGCTCCCATGACTGGAGCGCTGCAATGGATGGCTACAGACTCTTCAGGAAGGATAGGCAAGGAAGGAGGGGTGGCAGTGTGGCTCTCTGCATTAGGGATTGCTTTTATGCTACTGAGATTGTGACTGGGGACGATAACGTTGAATCCCTATGGGTAAAGATCAGGGGAAGGGCTGACAAGGCAGACATCCTGGTGGGCGTCTGCTATAGACCTCCAAACCAGGATGAGAGACAGGCGAGCTATTCTATAAGCAGCTGGCACGAGCTGCACAGTCGCCAGCCCTTGTCCTCATGGGGGACTTCAACTTCCCTGACATATGCTGGGAGCACAGCACAGCACAGAAGAAGCAGTCTAGGAGGTTTCTGGAATGCAGAGAGGATAACTTCCTGATGCAGCTGGTCAGAGAGCCTACGAGAGGAGCTGCCCCGCTAGACCTGCTGTTCACAAACAGAGAAGGTCTGGTGGGAGACGTGGAGGTCGGGGGCTGTCTTGGACAGAGTGACCATGAGATGGTAGAGTTCTCAATTCTTGGTGGAGCCAGGAGGAAGAACAGCAAAACTGCTACCTTGGACTTCCGGAGGGCGGACTTTGAATTGTTTAGAAGACTAGTAGGGGGAGTCCTCTGGGATTCAGTCTTAGAGGGTAAAGGGGTCCAAGAGAGCCGGTTGCTCTTCAAGAAGGTAGTCTTACAGGCGCAGGAGCGGGCTGTCCCCCTGAGCTGCAAGATGAGCCGGCGGGGAAGGAGACCGGCGTGGATGAATAGGGAGCTATTCTTGAGGCTCCAGGAGAAAAAGAGAATCTACCGCCTGTGGAAGAAGGGACGGGCGACTCAGAAAGAGTACAGAGAAGTTGTTAAGATGTGCAGGGAGAAAATCAGAAAGGCAAAAGCCCAGCTCGAACTCAACCTGGCCGCTGGGATAAAAAGAAACAAGAAATCCTTTTACAAATATATCAACAGTAAGAGGAGGACTAAGGAGAATCTCCATTCCTTACTGGATGAGGCTGGGAATGTGACTACTGACAATAAGGAAAAGGCAGAGGTCCTGAATGCCTTCTTTACGTCTGTCTTTAAAGGTTATCCTGAGTATCCTCAGGATACTCCACTTTTTGACCTGGTAGTCTCGGCTGGGGAGCAGACTAAACCACCCACGATTCAGAAGGAAACAGTCAGAGACCTGCTACTGCAACTGGACTGTCACAGATTCTCTTGAGGGAGATCACGCGGCAAGTGCGGGATGAACGGGGGATCAGGCCTAGCCAGCATGGGTTCCCGAAGGGCAGGTCCTGCTTGACCAACCTGATCTCCTTCTATGATCTAGTGACCCGCCTGGTGGATGAGGGACAGGCTGTTGATGTGGTCTACCTAGACTTCAGCGAGGCCTTTGACACTGTCTCCCACAGTATTCTCCTGCAGAAGCTGGCAGCCCGAGGCTTGGATGGGTACGCTCTTGGCTGGGTAAGGAGCTGGCTGGAGCGCCGGGCCCAGAGAGTGGTGGTCAATGGAACTAAATCCCGCTGGCGACCGGTCACGAGCTGTGTTCCCCAGGGGTCGGTGCTGGAGCCTGTCCTCTTCGAGATCTTTCTTGATGACCTGGATGAAGGCATCGAGTGCACCCTCAGTAAATTCGCAGATGACACCAAGTTGGCTGGAAGTGTGGATCTGCCTGGGGGTGGCGAGACCATTCAGATGGATCTGGACAGGCTGGAGGGCTGGGCTGAGGCCAACGGGATGAGGTTCAACGAGACCAAATGCCAGGTCCTACACTTCGGCTACAACAACCCCAGGCAACGCTACATGCTTGGGGCGGAGTGGCTGGAGGACTGCATAGAGGAAATGGACCTGGGGGTGTTGGTTGACGCTCGGCTAAACATGAGCCAGCAGTGTGCCCAGGTGGCCAAGAAGGCCAATGGGATCCTGGCTTGCATCAGAAGTAATGTGACCAGCAGGAGTAGGGAAGTAATTGTTCCCCTGTACTCAGCTCTGGTGAGGCCGCACCTCGAGTACTGTGGCCAGTTTTGGGCCCCTCACTGCAAGAAAGACATTGAGGCCCTGGAGCGTGTTCAAAGAAGGGCAACAAAACTGGTGAGGGGTCTGGAGCACAGGCCTGATGAGGAGCGGCTGAGGGAGCTGGGATTGTTCAGTCTGGAGAAGAGGAGGCTCAGGTGAAAAGTTATTGCTCTCTATAGCTACCTGAAGGGAGGTGGTAGGAGCTGGGGGTCGGCCTCTTCTCCCGTATAACCGGTGATAGGACTAGAGGGAATGGTTTCAAGCTGCGCCAGGGAAGATTCAGGCTGGATATTAGGAAATACTACTTCTCTGAAAGGGTGGTCAGGCGCTCGAATGGGCTGCCCAGGGAGGTGGTGGAATCCCCTTCCCTGGAGGTGTTCAAGGAACGTTTGGATGTTGCGTTGAGGGATATGGTTTAGCGAGAACCATTGGTGATAGGTGGATGGTTGGACTGGATGATCTGTAGGTCTTTTCCAACCTTAGTGTTTCTGTGATTCTGTGATTCTGTGAGATGTGGTTTTGGTGAGTTATGAGGTGTGGGGAGTTCTGGGAGAGCTGTGGGATTTGGGGTCATTTGTGGGTTTTCAAATGGAGAGGCTCAGGGTCCTGCCCCACCTCTTCTCCTCACCCTGAGCAGGAAATGCATTAATCAACCATATGAAATCCATATGGGGGCAGCACTCTCCCATGGGTATGGAGGAAGCTGTGGGGCCTCACCTCATAACCCCATGACACCACATCGTACCCCATAACCACATCAGGCCATGTTCCTGCCCCACAGCCCCGTGATTCCATATTCAGCTTCGTGGCTCTGTGCCCCACAGCCACACAGCCTTCCCTTCCTCCATCCTCATCCTCATCGCTTTGGGAATGCTACGAGCCCATATCCTGCCCATAATCCCATATCCTGACCCATAACAGGAAATCTTACCCCATGTCCTGCCCCATGGATCCATATCCTGCTCCATAGCTTTATGTCCCACAGCCCTGGAACCTTCCTCCTGCTGCACTCATACTCATGTCTTTGGGACTACGAGGACCATATATACCTTCCCGCAGCCCCATATCACATTTCACAGCCCCATAACTCTCCCTCTTGCCCCATATCATGCCCCATAGCTCCACATCCAACCCCATATCCTCATTTCCAGTCCCATATCCCCAGAAATTGACACACCATCCCACAGTCTGATCTGTGCCCCCTATCCTTGCCTCATAGCCCACGGACTCCATACTCCAACCCATAGCTCTGGTATCATCCCTTACCCCTCCTATAGCCCCGGTTTGATACCATGTCCTATTCCAGTATGACCCCATGGCCTGCCCTACAGCTCTATGCTCTTTGTCCCACAGACTTCCTCTCGCCATGCTCGTCTTAGCCATCCACGTGCTGACCTTCGCTGTGGGTTTTCCTGCCAACATCTTCACCCTCCTCACCCTCCTCATCAAAATCCGATGCCACCGTCCTCATCCCCACCTCACCGCTGCCGACCTCCTCCTCCTCCACCTCACCACCGCCGACCTCCTTGTCCTCCTCTTCCTCCCATTCAAGATGGCCGAAGAGGCAGCCATGATGGCGTGGCCCTTCCCCAGAGTGCTCTGCCCCATTGCAAACTTCTGCTTCTACTCCAGCATCTACCTCAGCACTCTCTTTATAGCTGCCCTCAGTGTGGAGCGCTACTTTGGGGTCGTGTTCCCACACCGCTACAACCGGCGCCGGAGGTTATGGCGGACGATGGCCGCCAGCGCCGTCCTTTGGGTGATGGCATTGTCCCTTTGTTCCTTCGTCTTTGTAGCGGAGCATCACAGAGAGTTTGGGGTCAATGGCTCTGAGGCTGATGGGGAAGGTGGTTTAGGCTTCAATGGGAAAAAGACCTGGGGATCGGTGATGGACAACCCCAATCACGTTGACCACGTTGGGCTGAAGACGGACAACTCCCATTGTTCCGGGACCAGTCGGTCTGACCCTGGGGGATTTGAGTTAACCAAACCTAACGGCATTGACACCGACGTCCCCAGTACTTCTACTGCTGACATCACCACTCCCAGTGGCTCCAAGGTCCCCAGTCTCAACATCTACAGGATCTCCAGCCCCAAGGCCGACCGCAACATCTCCACCCTCCAATTCTCTGCCTGCACAACCCCAAAAACTCCCCACATCCCCACCACAACCTCATGGAACTCTCAGAATGCCTCTGAGACTCAACCCCACAAGGTCTACCACTGCTACGATGACTTCTCCCCAACCCAGCTGCGCTTTGTTCTCCCGCTGCGCCTTGTGCTCTTCCTCGTCCTCTTCCTCCTCCCCTTTGCCATCACCATGTTCTGCTATGTCCACATCATCCGTGCCCTCCTCACTCGACCCCACATCCCACTGCAGAAGAAGTACCGCACTGTGGGGCTGGCCGTGGCCACCATGGTCAACTTTGTCATCTGCTTTGGTCCCTACAACCTCTCGCATGTGGTGGGCTTTGTGCAGCAGCGCAGCCCCACATGGAGGACCTACGCTGTGCTCCTCACCACCCTCAGCCCCGCGCTCGACCCCTTCATCTTCTATTTCTCCTCCAGTGCTGTGCGGAGGGCGGTCAGTGGGGTGGTGGGGGCGGTTTGTGGCACAATCCATGGGTTTTCGGGTTGGTGTGGGTGGGGGAGTGAGGGGGGGAGTGGAGGAGAGTGAGCCCCAACCAGGAGGAGGTTCTGGGGTAAATGAGGTTGTTGTGATTGGAGTGGGTTTAATGGGGTAGGAGGTCAGAAATGGGGATGGGTGTATTGTTTTTGTGGTAAGAGTGGTTCCGTGGATGTGTCCAATGTTTGTGGGTCAACCAACACTTGGTCGCTGTTGGGTTGTCCTACTGAGTTAGAGTCAATAAAGACCCGTGGATGTGGTCAGTGTGGTCAATGAGGTCACATAGATCAGTGTGGTCAATGCAGAACCCTGAGTGTGACGTAATGTTTTCCCCAATGTCCACTGGTGTTGGGGTCAATGTGGACTATTGACCCAACTTTGCTTTACGCCCAGTGCCCCCAATTCCTTCAGTGTCCCCCATGTCTGCAATGCCCTCAATATCCAGCAATGTCCCCAGTTCCTCCAGTGACTCCAATATCCCCAGTGCCCCCTATGTGCACGGCTGAGCAGGAGGAAAGAGCATCCCTCTACACTCCAGAGATCAGTTCACCCATCAGCTGCCTCCCAGACAACACATCTGGCCGTGGTCTCCAGGAGGCTGAAAGTTCTTCCCAAAAAGAATGCAGCTTCCCGGGCGAGTGCCCACCCCAAAACTCATCCATGCAGGTCTTCCCCAGGAGGGAGTGCCTGAGCCTGCACTCAGGTCCTTGCCAAGGGCAAGGCAGTCAGTTGCACGCCTCCAGACTGCCTTCAGACAGAAGAAAAGAAAGGTGTCTGTCGCAGGGGACTCCTTCTGATGGGAAAAAAGGCTCTGACTCATCGGCCAGTCCCTACCTGTAGGGAAAGTGTGCTGCCTTCCTTGTTGCCAGCTCAGGACATCAGCAGGAGACTCCCTGCTCTGGTTCACCCCTCTGGTTGTTCTCCCTCACTGATGGCTCAAGCTGGCAGTGATGAAGTCACTGAGAGAAGCTTGAGGGCCCTGCAAAGGCACTGGGTTGCTCACTGGGTGCAGTGGGAGTGCATGTGGCGTTCTCCTCTGTCCGCTCAGTAGCTGTGAAGGATACTGAGAGGTCAGGGAAACACATCTGATAAATATGTGGCTGAATGGTTGGTGCCACAGCAGAAGTTTTGCTTCTTCTTTTTCTGACCAGAGGGCACTGTACTCTGTGCTGTGCTGATGGTTGCAGGTGGATCCCACCTGTCTGAAAGGGAGAAGAGGACCTCAGACCAGGAGCTGGCTTGTTTCCCTGAGAGGGCTTCAAACTGGCAGGCCTTTGGGGACAGCGTGAGATATGCAGGGGTGACAGCCTGTATGGGGCACCACAACTGGGGCATGTGTGCACGGCTCTGGGTGTCAGCCATTGGGTGCCCTCAGTACCACCATCTCTTGGGGACCACAAATTCCACATCAGGAGGTGATGTAACAGAGTAACGTCCACAAGAGGAAGTGACAGTGGCTCTGAGGCTGCTTCCTGCCCCCACTGCAGTCCCAAAGCTGTTCCTGCCTCACGGCACCAATGGTGCTGGCCCTCATCCTGGGTGATTGCCAATGGGGACGTGGTGCCACGGGGGTTGGTGGCCCTATGTGCGATCAGAACCGTGTCCCTTGCAGGTTGGTGGCTGGTGGCAGCGAGCAGGGCCTGGCAGCATGAGTGTGGTGATAGGGGGTTTATGGTGAGAGAGGGAGGGGAGCGTGGTCAGGGGGCCATCAGAGGGCACAGGAGGGTGTGCAGGGACAAGGCTGACTGCTGTCCCCTGTCCTCGTGCCCCGACCCTCCCTGTCGCTGCACCCCAGCCAGGGGGGTCCCTTGGGGACACTGTCACCCTGCGCTGCCACCTGCCGAAGCCGGCTGCATGGGTTGAGCTTTACCAGGATGGACTAGGGAGTCAGTGTGTGAGGGCCGCCTGCACTGCCCATTCAATGAGGCAGCAGTGGGAGTGGAGGTCTTGTGTCAGCATGGGTGAGTGCTCCTGTCTTTTTTTCAGGTGACTTGCTCTCCTGTTGACAGGCCCTGACGCCACCATTTCAAACATGGTGCTCACCAGGAAACGTGCTTCCCACGCAAAGACTGTGGCAACCCAGATAGAGGGTCTGCTCAGTAATGTTCAGGTCGCTGGCTGCTGGGAGTGCCTCAGCCTGCTGCTGCCGGGGGAGGATGGGAAGGATGCCATTTGCGTGCGGTGTGAGCAGCTGGCCGAGCTGCTCAACGTGGTGGTGGAGCTGAGGGAGGAGGTAGGTAGACTGCGGACCATCAGAGAGTGCGAGCGGGAGATTGACTGGTGGAGTGACTCTGTGCGAGAAAGGCGCAGAGATTGCACTTCCCAGACTGAGGGAGTAATGGACCCTCTCTCTCTCCATAGTCAAACAGGGAGAGACAGCTTGAGAGGAGAGGAGGAATGGCAGCAGGTCTCAGCCCAGCGTCGCAGGCAACCCCCATCCCGACCTCCCTCGGTTCCCTGGTCCCTCTCAGTAACAGGTATGAAGCCCTGAAACAACCAGAGGGAGTGGTGAGTGATGATGACGTGGGAGCACTGCCGCCAAGCTTGCCCAAGGTGAGGCGGTCAGCTCCACGTTTGAAGACTGCCTCCTCCAAGAAAGAAAGGAGGGTGCTAGTTGTAGGCGACTCTCTTCTGAGAGGAACAGAGGGTCCAATATGTCGGCCTGACCCTACCCACAGGGAGGTGTGCTGCCTTCCTGCGGCCCGGCTCAGGGATATTTCTAGAAAACTCCCCAGCCTTATCCGCCCCTCTGATTATTGCCCTTTATTGATAGTTCAGGCCGGCAGCGATGGGATGGCTGATAGAAGCCTGAGGATTATAAAAAATGATTTTAGGAGACTGGGGAAGTTAGTTGGTGGAGCGGGCATACAAGTAGTGTTTGCCAGTATTCCCTTGGTGGCAGGGACAAACACTGAGATGACCAGGAAAAGCCATCTTATAAATGCATGGCTGAGAGCATTTGCTGAGGTGCAAGTGCAAAAATTTTGGATTCTTTGATCACGGGGCAGTCTACTCGGCACTTGGACTGAGGTGTGCTGATGGGAATTGCCTGTCTCCAAAGGAAAACGGATACTTGCCCAGGAGCTGACAAGACTTGTAGAGAGGGCTTTAAACTAGATAGGAAGGGGGCAGGGGATAAAGCCAGGCCTACTAGAGATCAGCCTGGGGAAGTGGTATTGGGATTAGGTGAGAGGCGAGGGGCTCAGCTGAGCTGCGTCTACACTAATGCACGCAGCATGGGCAGCAAGCAAGAAGAGTTGGAAGCCATTGTGCAGCAGGCAAACGATGACCTAGTTGCCATAACGGAAACGTGGTGGGATTGCTCCCATGACTGGAGCGCTGCAATGGATGGCTACAGACTCTTCAGGAAGGATAGGCAAGGAAGGAGGGGTGGCAGTGTGGCTCTCTGCATTAGGGATTGCTTTTATGCTACTGAGATTGTGACTGGGGACGATAACGTTGAATCCCTATGGGTAAAGATCAGGGGAAGGGCTGACAAGGCAGACATCCTGGTGGGCGTCTGCTATAGACCTCCAAACCAGGATGAGAGACAGGCGAGCTATTCTATAAGCAGCTGGCACGAGCTGCACAGTCGCCAGCCCTTGTCCTCATGGGGGACTTCAACTTCCCTGACATATGCTGGGAGCACAGCACAGCACAGAAGAAGCAGTCTAGGAGGTTTCTGGAATGCAGAGAGGATAACTTCCTGATGCAGCTGGTCAGAGAGCCCACGAGAGGAATTGCCCCGCTAGACCTGCTGTTCACAAACAGAGAAGGTCTGGTGGGAGACGTGGAGGTCGGGGGCTGTCTTGGACAGAGTGACCATGAGATGGTAGAGTTCTCAATTCTTGGTGGAGCCAGGAGGAAGAACAGCAAAACTGCTACCTTGGACTTCCGGAGGGCGGACTTTGAATTGTTTAGAAGACTAGTAGGGGGAGTCCTCTGGGATTCAGTCTTAGAGGGTAAAGGGGTCCAAGACAACTGGTTGCTCTTCAAGAAGGTAGTCTTACAGGCGCAGGAGCGGGCTGTCCCCCTGAGCTGCAAGATGAGCCGGCGGGGAAGGAGACCGGCGTGGATGAATAGGGAGCTATTCTTGAGGCTCCAGGAGAAAAAGAGAATCTACCGCCTGTGGAAGAAGGGACGGGCGACTCAGAAAGAGTACAGAGAAGTTGTTAAGATGTGCAGGGAGAAAATCAGAAAGGCAAAAGCCCAGCTCGAACTCAACCTGGCCGCTGGGATAAAAAGAAACAAGAAATCCTTTTACAAATATATCAACAGTAAGAGGAGGACTAAGGAGAATCTCCATTCCTTACTGGATGAGGCTGGGAATGTGACTACTGACAATAAGGAAAAGGCAGAGGTCCTGAATGCCTTCTTTACGTCTGTCTTTAAAGGTTATCCTGAGTATCCTCAGGATACTCCACTTTTTGACCTGGTAGTCTCGGCTGGGGAGCAGACTAAACCACCCACGATTCAGAAGGAAACAGTCAGAGACCTGCTACTGCAACTGGACTGTCACAGATTCTCTTGAGGGAGATCACGCGGCAAGTGCGGGATGAACGGGGGATCAGGCCTAGCCAGCATGGGTTCCCGAAGGGCAGGTCCTGCTTGACCAACCTGATCTCCTTCTATGATCTAGTGACCCGCCTGGTGGATGAGGGACAGGCTGTTGATGTGGTCTACCTAGACTTCAGCGAGGCCTTTGACACTGTCTCCCACAGCATTCTCCTGCAGAAGCTGGCAGCCCGAGGCTTGGATGGGTACGCTCTTGGCTGGGTAAGGAGCTGGCTGGAGCGCCGGGCCCAGAGAGTGGTGGTCAATGGAACTAAATCCCGCTGGCGACCGGTCACGAGCTGTGTTCCCCAGGGGTCGGTGCTGGAGCCTGTCCTCTTCGAGATCTTTCTTGATGACCTGGATGAAGGCATCGAGTGCACCCTCAGTAAATTCGCAGATGACACCAAGTTGGCTGGAAGTGTGGATCTGCCTGGGGGTGGCGAGACCATTCAGATGGATCTGGACAGGCTGGAGGGCTGGGCTGAGGCCAACGGGATGAGGTTCAACGAGACCAAATGCCAGGTCCTACACTTCGGCTACAACAACCCCAGGCAACGCTACATGCTTGGGGCGGAGTGGCTGGAGGACTGCATAGAGGAAATGGACCTGGGGGTGTTGGTTGACGCTCGGCTAAACATGAGCCAGCAGTGTGCCCAGGTGGCCAAGAAGGCCAATGGGATCCTGGCTTGCATCAGAAGTAATGTGACCAGCAGGAGTAGGGAAGTAATTGTTCCCCTGTACTCAGCTCTGGTGAGGCCGCACCTCGAGTACTGTGGCCAGTTTTGGGCCCCTCACTGCAAGAAAGACATTGAGGCCCTGGAGCGTGTTCAAAGAAGGGCAACAAAACTGGTGAGGGGTCTGGAGCACAGGCCTGATGAGGAGCGGCTGAGGGAGCTGGGATTGTTCAGTCTGGAGAAGAGGAGGCTCAGGTGAAAAGTTATTGCTCTCTATAGCTACCTGAAGGGAGGTGGTAGGAGCTGGGGGTCGGCCTCTTCTCCCGTATAACCGGTGATAGGACTAGAGGGAATGGTTTCAAGCTGCGCCAGGGAAGATTCAGGCTGGATATTAGGAAATACTACTTCTCTGAAAGGGTGGTCAGGCGCTCGAATGGGCTGCCCAGGGAGGTGGTGGAATCCCCTTCCCTGGAGGTGTTCAAGGAACGTTTGGATGTTGCGTTGAGGGATATGGTTTAGCGAGAACCATTGGTGATAGGTGGATGGTTGGACTGGATGATCTGTAGGTCTTTTCCAACCTTAGTGTTTCTGTGATTCTGTGATTCTGTGAGATGTGGTTTTGGTGAGTTATGAGGTGTGGGGAGTTCTGGGAGAGCTGTGGGATTTGGGGTCATTTGTGGGTTTTCAAATGGAGAGGCTCAGGGTCCTGCCCCACCTCTTCTCCTCACCCTGAGCAGGAAATGCATTAATCAACCATATGAAATCCATATGGGGGCAGCACTCTCCCATGGGTATGGAGGAAGCTGTGGGGCCTCACCTCATAACCCCATGACACCACATCGTACCCCATAACCACATCAGGCCATGTTCCTGCCCCACAGCCCCGTGATTCCATATTCAGCTTCGTGGCTCTGTGCCCCACAGCCACACAGCCTTCCCTTCCTCCATCCTCATCCTCATCGCTTTGGGAATGCTACGAGCCCATATCCTGCCCATAATCCCATATCCTGACCCATAACAGGAAATCTTACCCCATGTCCTGCCCCATGGATCCATATCCTGCTCCATAGCTTTATGTCCCACAGCCCTGGAACCTTCCTCCTGCTGCACTCATACTCATGTCTTTGGGACTACGAGGACCATATATACCTTCCCGCAGCCCCATATCACATTTCACAGCCCCATAACTCTCCCTCTTGCCCCATATCATGCCCCATAGCTCCACATCCAACCCCATATCCTCATTTCCAGTCCCATATCCCCAGAAATTGACACACCATCCCACAGTCTGATCTGTGCCCCCTATCCTTGCCTCATAGCCCACGGACTCCATACTCCAACCCATAGCTCTGGTATCATCCCTTACCCCTCCTATAGCCCCGGTTTGATACCATGTCCTATTCCAGTATGACCCCATAGCCTGCCCTACAGCTCTATGCTCTTTGTCCCACAGACTTCCTCTCGCCATGCTCGTCTTAGCCATCCACGTGCTGACCTTCGCTGTGGGTTTTCCTGCCAACATCTTCACCCTCCTCACCCTCCTCATCAAAATCCGATGCCACCGTCCTCATCCCCACCTCACCGCTGCCGACCTCCTCCTCCTCCACCTCACCACCGCCGACCTCCTTGTCCTCCTCTTCCTCCCATTCAAGATGGCCGAAGAGGCAGCCATGATGGCGTGGCCCTTCCCCAGAGTGCTCTGCCCCATTGCAAACTTCTGCTTCTACTCCAGCATCTACCTCAGCACTCTCTTTATAGCTGCCCTCAGTGTGGAGCGCTACTTTGGGGTCGTGTTCCCACACCGCTACAACCGGCGCCGGAGGTTATGGCGGACGATGGCCGCCAGCGCCGTCCTTTGGGTGATGGCATTGTCCCTTTGTTCCTTCGTCTTTGTAGCGGAGCATCACAGAGAGTTTGGGGTCAATGGCTCTGAGGCTGATGGGGAAGGTGGTTTAGGCTTCAATGGGAAAAAGACCTGGGGATCGGTGATGGACAACCCCAATCACGTTGACCACGTTGGGCTGAAGACGGACAACTCCCATTGTTCCGGGACCAGTCGGTCTGACCCTGGGGGATTTGAGTTAACCAAACCTAACGGCATTGACACCGACGTCCCCAGTACTTCTACTGCTGACATCACCACTCCCAGTGGCTCCAAGGTCCCCAGTCTCAACATCTACAGGATCTCCAGCCCCAAGGCCGACCGCAACATCTCCACCCTCCAATTCTCTGCCTGCACAACCCCAAAAACTCCCCACATCCCCACCACAACCTCATGAAACTCTCAGAATGCCTCTGAGACTCAACCCCACAAGGTCTACCACTGCTACGATGACTTCTCCCCAACCCAGCTGCGCTTTGTTCTCCCGCTGCGCCTTGTGCTCTTCCTCGTCCTCTTCCTCCTCCCCTTTGCCATCACCATGTTCTGCTATGTCCACATCATCCGTGCCCTCCTCACTCGACCCCACATCCCACTGCAGAAGAAGTACCGCACTGTGGGGCTGGCCGTGGCCACCATGGTCAACTTTGTCATCTGCTTTGGTCCCTACAACCTCTCGCATGTGGTGGGCTTTGTGCAGCAGCGCAGCCCCACATGGAGGACCTACGCTGTGCTCCTCACCACCCTCAGCCCCGCGCTCGACCCCTTCATCTTCTATTTCTCCTCCAGTGCTGTGCGGAGGGCGGTCAGTGGGGTGGTGGGGGCGGTTTGTGGCACAATCCATGGGTTTTCGGGTTGGTGTGGGTGGGGGAGTGAGGGGGGGAGTGGAGGAGAGTGAGCCCCAACCAGGAGGAGGTTCTGGGGTAAATGAGGTTGTTGTGATTGGAGTGGGTTTAATGGGGTAGGAGGTCAGAAATGGGGATGGGTGTGTTGTTTTTGTGGTAAGAGTGGTTCCGTGGATGTGTCCAATGTTTGTGGGTCAACCAACACTTGGTCGCTGTTGGGTTGTCCTACTGGGTTAGAGTCAATAAAGACCCGTGGATGTGGTCAGTGTGGTCAATGAGGTCACATAGATCAGTGTGGTCAATGCAGAACCCTGAGTGTGACGTAATGTTTTCCCCAATGTCCACTGGTGTTGGGGTCAATGTGGACTATTGACCCAACTTTGCTTTACGCCCAGTGCCCCCAATTCCTTCAGTGTCCCCCATGTCTGCAATGCCCTCAATATCCAGCAATGTCCCCAGTTCCTCCAGTGACTCCAATATCCCCAGTGCCCCCTATGTGCACGGCTGAGCAGGAGGAAAGAGCATCCCTCTACACTCCAGAGATCAGTTCACCCATCAGCTGCCTCCCAGACAACACATCTGGCCGTGGTCTCCAGGAGGCTGAAAGTTCTTCCCAAAAAGAATGCAGCTTCCCGGGCGAGTGCCCACCCCAAAACTCATCCATGCAGGTCTTCCCCAGGAGGGAGTGCCTGAGCCTGCACTCAGGTCCTTGCCAAGGGCAAGGCAGTCAGTTGCACGCCTCCAGACTGCCTTCAGACAGAAGAAAAGAAAGGTGTCTGTCGCAGGGGACTCCTTCTGATGGGAAAAAAGGCTCTGACTCATCGGCCAGTCCCTACCTGTAGGGAAAGTGTGCTGCCTTCCTTGTTGCCAGCTCAGGACATCAGCAGGAGACTCCCTGCTCTGGTTCACCCCTCTGGTTGTTCTCCCTCACTGATGGCTCAAGCTGGCAGTGATGAAGTCACTGAGAGAAGCTTGAGGGCCCTGCAAAGGCACTGGGTTGCTCACTGGGTGCAGTGGGAGTGCATGTGGCGTTCTCCTCTGTCCGCTCAGTAGCTGTGAAGGATACTGAGAGGTCAGGGAAACACATCTGATAAATATGTGGCTGAATGGTTGGTGCCACAGCAGAAGTTTTGCTTCTTCTTTTTCTGACCAGAGGGCACTGTACTCTGTGCTGTGCTGATGGTTGCAGGTGGATCCCACCTGTCTGAAAGGGAGAAGAGGACCTCAGACCAGGAGCTGGCTTGTTTCCCTGAGAGGGCTTCAAACTGGCAGGCCTTTGGGGACAGCGTGAGATATGCAGGGGTGACAGCCTGTATGGGGCACCACAACTGGGGCATGTGTGCACGGCTCTGGGTGTCAGCCATTGGGTGCCCTCAGTACCACCATCTCTTGGGGACCACAAATTCCACATCAGGAGGTGATGTAACAGAGTAACGTCCACAAGAGGAAGTGACAGTGGCTCTGAGGCTGCTTCCTGCCCCCACTGCAGTCCCAAAGCTGTTCCTGCCTCACGGCACCAATGGTGCTGGCCCTCATCCTGGGTGATTGCCAATGGGGACGTGGTGCCACGGGGGTTGGTGGCCCTATGTGCGATCAGAACCGTGTCCCTTGCAGGTTGGTGGCTGGTGGCAGCGAGCAGGGCCTGGCAGCATGAGTGTGGTGATAGGGGGTTTATGGTGAGAGAGGGAGGGGAGCGTGGTCAGGGGGCCATCAGAGGGCACAGGAGGGTGTGCAGGGACAAGGCTGACTGCTGTCCCCTGTCCTCGTGCCCCGACCCTCCCTGTCGCTGCACCCCAGCCAGGGGGGTCCCTTGGGGACACTGTCACCCTGCGCTGCCACCTGCCGAAGCCGGCTGCATGGGTTGAGCTTTACCAGGATGGACTAGGGAGTCAGTGTGTGAGGGCCGCCTGCACTGCCCGTTCAGTAAGGCAGCAGTGGGAGTGGAGGTCTTGTGTCAGCATGGGTGAGTGCTCCTGTCTTTTTTTCAGGTGACTTGCTCTCCTGTTGACAGGCCCTGACGCCACCATTTCAAACATGGTGCTCACCAGGAAACGTGCTTCCCACGCAAAGACTGTGGCAACCCAGATAGAGGGTCTGCTCAGTAATGTTCAGGTCGCTGGCTGCTGGGAGTGCCTCAGCCTGCTGCTGCCAGGGGAGGATGGGAAGGATGCCACTTGCGTGCGGTGTGAGCAGCTGGCCGAGCTGCTCAACCTGGTGGTGGAGCTGAGGGAGGAGGTAGGTAGACTGCGGACCATCAGAGAGTGCGAGCGGGAGATTGACTGGTGGAGTGACTCTGTGCGAGAAAGGCGCAGAGATTGCACTTCCCAGACTGAGGGAGTAATGGACCCTCTCTCTCTCCATAGTCAAACAGGGAGAGACAGCTAGAGAGGAGAGGAGGAATGGCAGCAGGTCTCAGCCCAGCGTCGCAGGCAACCCCCATCCCGACCTCCCTCGGTTCCCTGGTCCCTCTCAGTAACAGGTATGAAGCCCTGAAACAACCAGAGGGAGTGGTGAGTGATGATGACGTGGGAGCACTGCCGCCAAGCTTGCCCAAGGTGAGGCGGTCAGCTCCACGTTTGAAGACTGCCTCCTCCAAGAAAGAAAGGAGGGTGCTAGTTGTAGGCGACTCTCTTCTGAGAGGAACAGAGGGTCCAATATGTCGGCCTGACCCTACCCACAGGGAGGTGTGCTGCCTTCCTGCGGCCCGGCTCAGGGATATTTCTAGAAAACTCCCCAGCCTTATCCGCCCCTCTGATTATTGCCCTTTATTGATAGTTCAGGCCGGCAGCGATGGGATGGCTGATAGAAGCCTGAGGATTATAAAAAATGATTTTAGGAGACTGGGGAAGTTAGTTGGTGGAGCGGGCATACAAGTAGTGTTTGCCAGTATTCCCTTGGTGGCAGGGACAAACACTGAGATGACCAGGAAAAGCCATCTTATAAATGCATGGCTGAGAGCATTTGCTGAGGTGCAAGCGCAAAAATTTTGGATTCTTTGATCACGGGGCAGTCTACTCGGCACTTGGACTGAGGTGTGCTGATGGGAATTGCCTGTCTCCAAAGGAAAACGGATACTTGCCCAGGAGCTGACAAGACTTGTAGAGAGGGCTTTAAACTAGATAGGAAGGGGGCAGGGGATAAAGCCAGGCCTACTAGAGATCAGCCTGGGGAAGTGGTATTGGGATTAGGTGAGAGGCGAGGGGCTCAGCTGAGCTGCGTCTACACTAATGCACGCAGCATGGGCAGCAAGCAAGAAGAGTTGGAAGCCATTGTGCAGCAGGCAAACGATGACCTAGTTGCCATAACGGAAACGTGGTGGGATTGCTCCCATGACTGGAGCGCTGCAATGGATGGCTACAGACTCTTCAGGAAGGATAGGCAAGGAAGGAGGGGTGGCAGTGTGGCTCTCTGCATTAGGGATTGCTTTTATGCTACTGAGATTGTGACTGGGGACGATAACGTTGAATCCCTATGGGTAAAGATCAGGGGAAGGGCTGACAAGGCAGACATCCTGGTGGGCGTCTGCTATAGACCTCCAAACCAGGATGAGAGACAGGCGAGCTATTCTATAAGCAGCTGGCACGAGCTGCACAGTCGCCAGCCCTTGTCCTCATGGGGGACTTCAACTTCCCTGACATATGCTGGGAGCACAGCACAGCACAGAAGAAGCAGTCTAGGAGGTTTCTGGAATGCAGAGAGGATAACTTCCTGATGCAGCTGGTCAGAGAGCCCACGAGAGGAACTGCCCCGCTAGACCTGCTGTTCACAAACAGAGAAGGTCTGGTGGGAGACGTGGAGGTCGGGGGCTGTCTTGGACAGAGTGACCATGAGATGGTAGAGTTCTCAATTCTTGGTGGAGCCAGGAGGAAGAACAGCAAAACTGCTACCTTGGACTTCCGGAGGGCGGACTTTGAATTGTTTAGAAGACTAGTAGGGGGAGTCCTCTGGGATTCAGTCTTAGAGGGTAAAGGGGTCCAAGACAACTGGTTGCTCTTCAAGAAGGTAGTCTTACAGGCGCAGGAGCGGGCTGTCCCCCTGAGCTGCAAGATGAGCCGGCGGGGAAGGAGACCGGCGTGGATGAATAGGGAGCTATTCTTGAGGCTCCAGGAGAAAAAGAGAATCTACCGCCTGTGGAAGAAGGGACGGGCGACTCAGAAAGAGTACAGAGAAGTTGTTAAGATGTGCAGGGAGAAAATCAGAAAGGCAAAAGCCCAGCTCGAACTCAACCTGGCCGCTGGGATAAAAAGAAACAAGAAATCCTTTTACAAATATATCAACAGTAAGAGGAGGACTAAGGAGAATCTCCATTCCTTACTGGATGAGGCTGGGAATGTGACTACTGACAATAAGGAAAAGGCAGAGGTCCTGAATGCCTTCTTTACGTCTGTCTTTAAAGGTTATCCTGAGTATCCTCAGGATACTCCACTTTTTGACCTGGTAGTCTCGGCTGGGGAGCAGACTAAACCACCCACGATTCAGAAGGAAACAGTCAGAGACCTGCTACTGCAACTGGACTGTCACAGATTCTCTTGAGGGAGATCACGCGGCAAGTGCGGGATGAACGGGGGATCAGGCCTAGCCAGCATGGGTTCCCGAAGGGCAGGTCCTGCTTGACCAACCTGATCTCCTTCTATGATCTAGTGACCCGCCTGGTGGATGAGGGACAGGCTGTTGATGTGGTCTACCTAGACTTCAGCGAGGCCTTTGACACTGTCTCCCACAGTATTCTCCTGCAGAAGCTGGCAGCCCGAGGCTTGGATGGGTACGCTCTTGGCTGGGTAAGGAGCTGGCTGGAGCGCCGGGCCCAGAGAGTGGTGGTCAATGGAACTAAATCCCGCTGGCGACCGGTCACGAGCGGTGTTCCCCAGGGGTCGGTGCTGGAGCCTGTCCTCTTCGAGATCTTTCTTGATGACCTGGATGAAGGCATCGAGTGCACCCTCAGTAAATTCGCAGATGACACCAAGTTGGCTGGAAGTGTGGATCTGCCTGGGGGTGGCGAGACCATTCAGATGGATCTGGACAGGCTGGAGGGCTGGGCTGAGGCCAACGGGATGAGGTTCAACGAGACCAAATGCCGGGTCCTACACTTCGGCTACAACAACCCCAGGCAACGCTACATGCTTGGGGCGGAGTGGCTGGAGGACTGCATAGAGGAAATGGACCTGGGGGTGTTGGTTGACGCTCGGCTAAACATGAGCCAGCAGTGTGCCCAGGTGGCCAAGAAGGCCAATGGGATCCTGGCTTGCATCAGAAGTAATGTGACCAGCAGGAGTAGGGAAGTAATTGTTCCCCTGTACTCAGCTCTGGTGAGGCCGCACCTCGAGTACTGTGGCCAGTTTTGGGCCCCTCACTGCAAGAAAGACATTGAGGCCCTGGAGCGTGTTCAAAGAAGGGCAACAAAACTGGTGAGGGGTCTGGAGCACAGGCCTGATGAGGAGCGGCTGAGGGAGCTGGGATTGTTCAGTCTGGAGAAGAGGAGGCTCAGGTGAAAAGTTATTGCTCTCTATAGCTACCTGAAGGGAGGTGGTAGGAGCTGGGGGTCGGCCTCTTCTCCCGTATAACCAGTGATAGGACTAGAGGGAATGGTTTCAAGCTGCGCCAGGGAAGATTCAGGCTGGATATTAGGAAATACTACTTCTCTGAAAGGGTGGTCAGGCGCTCGAATGGGCTGCCCAGGGAGGTGGTGGAATCCCCTTCCCTGGAGGTGTTCAAGGAACGTTTGGATGTTGCGTTGAGGGATATGGTTTAGCGAGAACCATTGGTGATAGGTGGATGGTTGGACTGGATGATCTGTAGGTCTTTTCCAACCTTAGTGTTTCTGTGATTCTGTGATTCTGTGAGATGTGGTTTTGGTGAGTTATGAGGTGTGGGGAGTTCTGGGAGAGCTGTGGGATTTGGGGTCATTTGTGGGTTTTCAAATGGAGAGGCTCAGGGTCCTGCCCCACCTCTTCTCCTCACCCTGAGCAGGAAATGCATTAATCAACCATATGAAATCCATATGGGGGCAGCACTCTCCCATGGGTATGGAGGAAGCTGTGGGGCCTCACCTCATAACCCCATGACACCACATCGTACCCCATAACCACATCAGGCCATGTTCCTGCCCCACAGCCCCGTGATTCCATATTCAGCTTCGTGGCTCTGTGCCCCACAGCCACACAGCCTTCCCTTCCTCCATCCTCATCCTCATCGCTTTGGGAATGCTACGAGCCCATATCCTGCCCATAATCCCATATCCTGACCCATAACAGGAAATCTTACCCCATGTCCTGCCCCATGGATCCATATCCTGCTCCATAGCTTTATGTCCCACAGCCCTGGAACCTTCCTCCTGCTGCACTCATACTCATGTCTTTGGGACTACGAGGACCATATATACCTTCCCGCAGCCCCATATCACATTTCACAGCCCCATAACTCTCCCTCTTGCCCCATATCATGCCCCATAGCTCCACATCCAACCCCATATCCTCATTTCCAGTCCCATATCCCCAGAAATTGACACACCATCCCACAGTCTGATCTGTGCCCCCTATCCTTGCCTCATAGCCCACGGACTCCATACTCCAACCCATAGCTCTGGTATCATCCCTTACCCCTCCTATAGCCCCGGTTTGATATCTTGTCCCATTCCAGTATGACCCCATAGCCTGCCCTACAGCTCTGTGCCCTTTGTCCCACAGCCTTCCTCTCGCCATGCTCGTCTTAGCCATCCACGTGCTGACCTTCGCTGTGGGTTTTCCTGCCAACATCTTCACCCTCCTCACCCTCCTCATCAAAATCCGATGCCACCGTCCTCATCCCCACCTCACCGCTGCCGACCTCCTCCTCCTCCACCTCACCACCGCCGACCTCCTTGTCCTCCTCTTCCTCCCATTCAAGATGGCCGAAGAGGCAGCCATGATGGCGTGGCCCTTCCCCAGAGTGCTCTGCCCCATTGCAAACTTCTGCTTCTACTCCAGCATCTACCTCAGCACTCTCTTTATAGCTGCCCTCAGTGTGGAGCGCTACTTTGGGGTCGTGTTCCCACACCGCTACAACCGGCGCCGGAGGTTATGGCGGATGATGGCCGCCAGCGCCGTCCTTTGGGTGATGGCATTGTCCCTTTGTTCCTTCGTCTTTGTAGCGGAGCATCACAGAGAGTTTGGGGTCAATGGCTCTGAGGCTGATGGGGAAGGTGGTTTAGGCTTCAATGGGAAAAAGACCTGGGGATCGGTGATGGACAACCCCAATCACGTTGACCACGTTGGGCTGAAGACGGACAACTCCCATTGTTCCGGGACCAGTCGGTCTGACCTTGGGGGATTTGAGTTAACCAAACCTAACGGCATTGACACCGACGTCCCCAGTACTTCTACTGCTGACATCACCACTCCCAGTGGCTCCAAGGTCCCCAGTCTCAACATCTACAGGATCTCCAGCCCCAAGGCTGACCGCAACATCTCCACCCTCCAATTCTCTGCCTGCACAACCCCAAAAACTCCCCACATCCCCACCACCACCTCATGGAACTCTCAGAATGCCTCTGAGACTCAACCCCACAAGGTCTACCACTGCTACGATGACTTCTCCCCAACCCAGCTGCGCTTTGTTCTCCCGCTGCGCCTTGTGCTCTTCCTCGTCCTCTTCCTCCTCCCCTTTGCCATCACCATGTTCTGCTATGTCCACATCATCCGTGCCCTCCTCACTCGACCCCACATCCCACTGCAGAAGAAGTACCGCACTGTGGGGCTGGCCGTGGCCACCATGGTCAACTTTGTCATCTGCTTTGGTCCCTACAACCTCTCGCATGTGGTGGGCTTTGTGCAGCAGCGCAGCCCCACATGGAGGACCTACGCTGTGCTCCTCACCACCCTCAGCCCCACGCTCGACCCCCTCATCTTCTATTTCTCCTCCAGTGCTGTGCGGAGGGCGGTCAGTGGGGTGGTGGGGGCGGTTTGTGGCACAATCCATGGGTTTTCGGGTTGGTGTGGGTGGGGGAGTGAGGGGGGGAGTGGAGGAGAGTGAGCCCCAACCAGGAGGAGGTTCTGGGGTAAATGAGGTTGTTGTGATTGGAGTGGGTTTAATGGGGTAGGAGGTCAGAAATGGGGATGGGTGTGTTGTTTTTGTGGTAAGAGTGGTTCCGTGGATGTGTCCAATGTTTGTGGGTCAACCAACACTTGGTCGCTGTTGGGTTGTCCTACTGGGTTAGAGTCAATAAAGACCCGTGGATGTGGTCAGTGTGGTCAATGAGGTCACATAGATCAGTGTGGTCAATGCAGAACCCTGAGTGTGACGTAATGTTTTCCCCAATGTCCACTGGTGTTGGGGTCAATGTGGACTATTGACCCAACTTTGCTTTACGCCCAGTGCCCCCAATTCCTTCAGTGTCCCCCATGTCTGCAATGCCCTCAATATCCAGCAATGTCCCCAGTTCCTCCAGTGACTCCAATATCCCCAGTGCCCCCTATGTGCACGGCTGAGCAGGAGGAAAGAGCATCCCTCTACACTCCAGAGATCAGTTCACCCATCAGCTGCCTCCCAGACAACACATCTGGCCGTGGTCTCCAGGAGGCTGAAAGTTCTTCCCAAAAAGAATGCAGCTTCCCGGGCGAGTGCCCACCCCAAAACTCATCCATGCAGGTCTTCCCCAGGAGGGAGTGCCTGAGCCTGCACTCAGGTCCTTGCCAAGGGCAAGGCAGTCAGTTGCACGCCTCCAGACTGCCTTCAGACAGAAGAAAAGAAAGGTGTCTGTCGCAGGGGACTCCTTCTGATGGGAAAAAAGGCTCTGACTCATCGGCCAGTCCCTACCTGTAGGGAAAGTGTGCTGCCTTCCTTGTTGCCAGCTCAGGACATCAGCAGGAGACTCCCTGCTCTGGTTCACCCCTCTGGTTGTTCTCCCTCACTGATGGCTCAAGCTGGCAGTGATGAAGTCACTGAGAGAAGCTTGAGGGCCCTGCAAAGGCACTGGGTTGCTCACTGGGTGCAGTGGGAGTGCATGTGGCGTTCTCCTCTGTCCGCTCAGTAGCTGTGAAGGATACTGAGAGGTCAGGGAAACACATCTGATAAATATGTGGCTGAATGGTTGGTGCCACAGCAGAAGTTTTGCTTCTTCTTTTTCTGACCAGAGGGCACTGTACTCTGTGCTGTGCTGATGGTTGCAGGTGGATCCCACCTGTCTGAAAGGGAGAAGAGGACCTCAGACCAGGAGCTGGCTTGTTTCCCTGAGAGGGCTTCAAACTGGCAGGCCTTTGGGGACAGCGTGAGATATGCAGGGGTGACAGCCTGTATGGGGCACCACAACTGGGGCATGTGTGCACGGCTCTGGGTGTCAGCCATTGGGTGCCCTCAGTACCACCATCTCTTGGGGGCCACAAATCCCACATCAGGAGGTGATGTAACAGAGTAACGTCCACAAGAGGAAGTGACAGTGGCTCTGAGGCTGCTTCCTGCCCCCACTGCAGTCCCAAAGCTGTTCCTGCCTCACGGCACCAATGGTGCTGGCCCTCATCCTGGGTGATTGCCAATGGGGACGTGGTGCCACGGGGATTGGTGGCCCTATGTGCGATCAGAACCGTGTCCCTTGCAGGTTGGTGGCTGGTGGCAGCGAGCAGGGCCTGGCAGCATGAGTGTGGTGATAGGGGGTTTATGGTGAGAGAGGGAGGGGAGCGTGGTCAGGGGGCCATCAGAGGGCACAGGAGGGTGTGCAGGGACAAGGCTGACTGCTGTCCCCTGTCCTCGTGCCCCGACCCTCCCTGTCGCTGCACCCCAGCCAGGGGGGTCCCTTGGGGACACTGTCACCCTGAGGTGCCACCTGCCGAAGCCGGCTGCATGGGTTGAGCTTTACCAGGATGGACTAGGGAGTCAGTGTGTGAGGGCCGCCTGCACTGCCCGTTCAGTAAGGCAGCAGTGGGAGTGGAGGTCTTGTGTCAGCATGGGTGAGTGCTCCTGTCTTTTTTTCAGGTGACTTGCTCTCCTGTTGACAGGCCCTGACGCCACCATTTCAAACATGGTGCTCACCAGGAAACGTGCTTCCCACGCAAAGACTGTGGCAACCCAGATAGAGGGTCTGCTCAGTAATGTTCAGGTCGCTGGCTGCTGGGAGTGCCTCAGCCTGCTGCTGCCAGGGGAGGATGGGAAGGATGCCACTTGCGTGCAGTGTGAGCAGCTGGCCGAGCTGCTCAACCTGGTGGTGGAGCTGAGGGAGGAGGTAGGTAGACTGCGGACCATCAGAGAGTGCGAGCGGGAGATTGACTGGTGGAGTGACTCTGTGCGAGAAAGGCGCAGAGATTGCACTTCCCAGACTGAGGGAGTAATGGACCCTCTCTCTCTCCATAGTCAAACAGGGAGAGACAGCTAGAGAGGAGAGGAGGAATGGCAGCAGGTCTCAGCCCAGCGTCGCAGGCAACCCCCATCCCGACCTCCCTCGGTTCCCTGGTCCCTCTCAGTAACAGGTATGAAGCCCTGAAACAACCAGAGGGAGTGGTGAGTGATGATGACGTGGGAGCACTGCCGCCAAGCTTGCCCAAGGTGAGGCGGTCAGCTCCACGTTTGAAGACTGCCTCCTCCAAGAAAGAAAGGAGGGTGCTAGTTGTAGGCGACTCTCTTCTGAGAGGAACAGAGGGTCCAATATGTCGGCCTGACCCTACCCACAGGGAGGTGTGCTGCCTTCCTGCGGCCCGGCTCAGGGATATTTCTAGAAAACTCCCCAGCCTTATCCGCCCCTCTGATTATTGCCCTTTATTGATAGTTCAGGCCGGCAGCGATGGGATGGCTGATAGAAGCCTGAGGATTATAAAAAATGATTTTAGGAGACTGGGGAAGTTAGTTGGTGGAGCGGGCATGCAAGTAGTTTTTACCAGTATTCCCTTGGTGGCAGGGACAAACACTGAGATGACCAGGAAAAGCCATCTTATAAATGCATGGCTGAGAGCATTTGCTGAGGTGCAAGTGCAAAAATTTTGGATTCTTTGATCACGGGGCGGTCTACTCGGCACTTGGACTGAGGTGTGCTGATGGGAATTGCCTGTCTCCAAAGGAAAACGGATACTTGCCCAGGAGCTGACAAGACTTGTAGAGAGGGCTTTAAACTAGATAGGAAGGGGGCAGGGGATAAAGCCAGGCCTACTAGAGATCAGCCTGGGGAAGTGGTATTGGGATTAGGTGAGAGGCGAGGGGCTCAGCTGAGCTGCATCTACACTAATGCACGCAGCATGGGCAGCAAGCAAGAAGAGTTGGAAGCCATTGTGCAGCAGGCAAACGATGACCTAGTTGCCATAACGGAAACGTGGTGGGATTGCTCCCATGACTGGAGCGCAGCAATGGATGGCTACAGACTCTTCAGGAAGGATAGGCAAGGAAGGAGGGGTGGCAGTGTGGCTCTCTGCATTAGGGATTGCTTTTATGCTACTGAGATTGTGACTGGGGACGATAACGTTGAATCCCTATGGGTAAAGATCAGAGGAAGGGCTGACAAGGCAGACATCCTGGTGGGCGTCTGTTACAAACGTCCAAACCAGGATGAAGAGACAGACAAGCTATTCTATAAGCAGCTGGCACGAGCTGCACGGTCGCCAGCCCTTGTGCTCATGGGGGACTTCAACTTCCCTGACATATGCTGGGAGTACAGCACAGCACAGAAGAAGCAGTCTAGGAGGTTTCTGGAATGCAGAGAGGATAACATTCTGATGCAGCTGGTCAGAGAGCCCACGAGAGGAACTGCCCCGCTAGACCTGCTGTTCACAAACAGGGAAGGTCTGGTGGGAGATGTGGAGGTTGGAGGCTGTCTTGGACAGAGTGACCATGAAGTGATAGATTTCTCGATTCATGGTGGAGCCTGGAGGGGGAACTGCTACCTTGGACTTCAGGAGGGCGGACTTTGAAGTGTTCAAGAGACTAATAGGGGGAGTCCCCTGGCATTCAGTCTTAGTGAGTAAAGGGGTCCAAGAGAGCCGGTTGCTCTTCAAGAAGGAAGTCTTAAGGGCGCAGGAGCAGGCGGTCTCCCTGAGCTGCAAAATGAAGAAGACCGGCGTGGATGAATCGGGAGCTATTCTTGAGGCTACGTGAGAAAAAGAGAATCTACCGCCTGTGGAAAGAGGGACAGGCAACTCAGAATGAATACAAGGAAGTCGTTAGGATGTGTAGAGGTGAAATCAGAAAGGCTGTTGATGTGGTCTATCTAGACTTCAGCAAGGCCTTTGACACTGTCTCCCACAGCATTCTCCTGCAGAAGCTGGCAGCCCGAGGCTTGGATGGGTACGCTCTTGGCTGGGTAAGGAGCTGGCCGGGCCCAGAGAGTGGTGGTGAAAGGAGTTAAATCCAGCTGGCGACCGGTCACGAGTGGTGTTCCCCAGGGGTCGGTGCTGGGGCCTGTCCTCTTCGAGATCTTTATTGATGACCTGGATGAGGGCATCGAGTGCACCCTCAGTAAATTCGCAGATGACACCAAATTGGCTGGAAGTGTGGATCTGCCTGGGGGTGGCGAGACCATTCAGAGGAAACGGGACAGGCTGGAGGGCTGGGCTGAGGCCAAAGGGATGAGGTTCAACGAGACCAAATGCCAGGTCCTACACTTCGGCTACAACAACCCCAGGCAACGCTACATGCTTGGGGCGGAGTGGCTGGAGGACTGCATAGAGGAAATGGACCTGGGGGTGTTGGTTGATGCTCGGCTGAACATGAGCCAGCAGTGTGCCTGGGTGGCCAAGAAGGCCAATGGCATCCTGGCTTGCATCAGAAACAGTGTTGCCAGCAGGAGCAGAGAGGTGATGGTTCCCCTGTACTCAGCTCTGGTGAGGCCGCACCTCGAGTACTGTGGCCAGTTCTGGGCCCCTCACTGCAAGAAAGACATCGAGGCCCTGGAACGTGTTCAGAGGAGGGCAACAAAGCTGGTGAGGGGTGTGGAACACAGGCCATATAAGGAAAGGCTGAAGGAGCTGGGAATGTTCAGCCTGGAGAAGAGGAGGGTCAGGTGAGACCTCATTGCTCTCTATAACTTCCCGAAGGGAGGTTGTAGTGAGCTGGGGGTCAGCCTCTTGTCTCGTGTCATTAGTGATAGGACCAGAGGGAATGGTGTCAAGCTAAAGCAGGGGAGATTCAAGCTGGTGCTCCTACCACCCCCAAGGCTTATCTCTTTGTGCCCTCACCTCTTGGGGACAGCGTGAGACTGGAGGTGGCACCCACACCTTCACCCCCAGCTAGGTACCAGCCCCCATTTGGGTGCCTGCAGTGTCACCCACAGGTGGCAGTATCATCACATCCCTTCCCCATCGCGGTGATGCTGAGGATGAAGGCACCCAAATCCCTTCACCCCTCAGATGCTGAGTTGGTGTCCCATGGGAACCAGCCATCTGCCAGGGTTGAGCTTTACCAGGATGGACTTCTGAGATCCTACAAGGACGTGGACAAGCATCAGGTCATGGCTGAGTTCTCCTTGGTTTGCGTAAAGCTGGAAGATGTAATGAAGGATTGGTGCCAATACTGGGTTTTGGAGCCACCAGGAAGATCAGAGAAGAGTGTCCCCATCGAGTTGGTGGTGACAGGTGAGGGTTATGGGGAAAGCAGATGGCCCTCGGCATTCTCCACAGGGCCATGTCCTATCTCTGTTCTCCCTCTGCATCCAGATAGTCAATATTCCCCACCTGACATTTCCATGAGCCCTGACAAAAGCGTGGCAGTGGGGACCAATGTCACCATCCGCTGCTGCAACCAGGGATGTGGGGGCATCATCTTCCTGCACAAGGATGGGCACTCAGCCCCTCTCCAGAACCAGGACCCCGGTGATGAAGGCACGGCCACCTTCATCCTTCTTGCGGTGACCACAGCTGACAATGGCACCTACAGGTGCTCCTACCACCCCAAGCCCTACCTCTTTGTGCCCTCACCTCTTGGGGACAGCGTGAGACTGGAGGTGGCACCCACACCTGCACCCCCAGCTAGGTCCCAGCCCCCATTTGGGTGCCTCCAGTGTCACCCACAGGTGGCAGTATCATCACATCCCTTCCCCATCGCGGTGATGCTGAGGATGAAGGCACCCAAATACCTTCACCCCTCAGGTGCTGAGCTGGTGTCCCATGGGAACCTGGTGATTGCAGTGGTGAGGGGCTGTGCTGCTGTCCTCGTTTTTGCCCTTGGCATCTTCTTTGTCATCGATGCCTGCAGCCTCTGGATACGGAGAGATGAGAGTCCGGGTGCTGACGTGGGTGCTGGAAGACCCCATGTATGCCTCTCCACAAGGCATCTCATCTTTGGGGTGCACTGTGTGGGTTAGATACACATTCCCTATTTTGGGCTCCCTGATGCTCTCTTCCCCTCTCAATGATTCCCAGATCTTTTCAAACCCAACACCTTCAAGTCCCCACCAGTGCCCCCAAATGCTTCCCAATCCCACCAAATCCCCAAATGCTCATCTCTAACAACAGTACCCTTTCTTTGCCCTCAAATCCCTTAGCACTCTTTCATACACGCAAATCCTTCCTGATCCACCCCATATCCAACATCAGCGCTGTGGGATCCCCACATCTGTCCCAATTCACCCCTCTCCTACAGATCACCTTCAAGCCCCCTGACTCCCATTCTGTCCAACGTACATCTCCTATAGGTTCCTTCATAGACCATTACCATCTCTGTTCTTTCTCTCTTCCTTGACTGTCTTATTAAACAGGTTTTTCTCTCAACCTCTGAGTTCCAGATTATTTGTCCTCTCATCTTCTCCCCCATCCCTCTAGGAGCAGTCAGTGAATGATGACAAATGCCTTTCTACATTTTCAGAACAGCCTTTCTCATCACTTGAGCAGATATAAGCAGAAGGACGTGATTACAAGCTCAAGAACTGAATGCAGAGGAGCCTCCTCCTAGTCAGCAGTCAAATCTTCAGTCCGTCTCAAAAAATCTCCATCCAGTCCCTAAACACTGTTCAGCTCCAAAACACCCTCACCACCCCAGTATCTACATCCAGCCCCAAAAAGTCTCCTCCACCCACAAAATCTCCACCCACTTCCCAAAATCTCCATCCCCCAGAAATTTCCAGCCACACAGAAATCTCCATTCACTCCCAAATTCTCTATCCAGCTCCACAACCTCCATCCAGACCACTAATACTTCGTGCATCCCCAAATAGCCATCCAGACCCCAAACACAAAATCTCCCTTCACCTCCAAACTCTCCATGCAGACCCCGAATCTCCACCTATCCTCAGATCTAAGCCTCCCTGGATTCTCAAGCCCCAAATGCCCCTCAGAACTCACTGGGACCCTCAAACCATAATGAGACACTCCAACACCCTACTTATGTCCCCAGAACTGAGACACCTTCGACTCCCAAGCCCACCCTCCCTGTTACCCAGTCTTACCCACCAGAATCCCAAATGACCCAAATCTAACATCCCCAAAGCCTTTCCAGTGTGGCCCATATCATTCCCAATCCCACCAAATCCCTCAAGGATCAACTCTAACCCCCAAATCCTTCTTTATCATCCTCAAATCCCTTCTCACCCACTGGCACACAAAATCTCTCCCAAGTTTTAGCACTGTTTGGAGGGTGGTGAGCAGCTGCGCTGAGCATCGCTTGTTTTGTAAATCTATAAATATAATCACCTGTCATGGGTTTATGATTTTTGGTTACTGGCATTCCGCATCATAACTTCATGTGGCACACTGAGAGTGAAAGAGCTAATGCTCCAGTTCCATGGATCGTGGATAGTTCCAGACACCTGGTTCTCCAAAGAGAAGAAGAACTGAACACCACGCACCCCAGAGGACATTGTGCTGTTCTGTTATCCGTTGTCCATTCAGAGAAAGAAAGAACTGTTGGCAGTTCATGAGCTGTCCTCTCTTTTCCCTTTCTGCTCCTCCCAGCAACGTGTGTGCTCCCTAGTCATCTCAACTTCAGCATTGGAGTAAGGCCTTTGGTTTTGGACACACTCCCATTCTATTTGATGTATTAGCTTCAATTTCAGTTATATTGTATTACACTGTACTGCAAATGTGTTACATTGCATACTGCTATCTTTTCTGTTAGTAAATTACCTCTTCTCCTGAGATTGTTGCTACTGTTCCATCTCCCAACCTTTTCCCCATTATTCCCTTTCCCCTTTCCCAGGGCATGGGTCATGGCTCCCCCCACAACACCAGTGACAGAACCAGGCCAAACCGGCCTGTGTACCATGCATATTGCCATTACTATGATTTCTCTCTTCCTTTTCTGCCCTAGTAAATTGTTTTCTATTGCAACCCATGAGTTTTGCACTCTCTTGGTTGATTCTCACACAGTGCACCAAGAGTCGGGTCAGTGAGTGAAGGGCTGTGTGGTGCTGAGCTGCTGGCAGCTGACAGCACTGCAGTCCTTGTGGTACCAAAAGTGGGACCCAAAGGGTGCAGATCCCGACGCACCACTGAAGCCACGTGTGCTGTGTTTGGCATCCCATGGGGGACACCACACGAGGCACGTGCTGGCAGAACTTTGGGGACAGTCAGTGACACTTGAGGGGTGATCGCCTGCGTGGGACACACAAACAGGGTCTGTGTGCAATGCCCTGTGTGTGTCAGCCAATTGAGGACAAAGCATTGTCACCACAAATGGGGGAAATTTGTCACGAGGTGGTGACATCATGGCATCCTGTCCCCAAGGGGAAATGAGATTGCCTCTCCGGCCACTTCCTGACCCCACTGCAGTCTCTCTGTCCCAGAGCTGCTCCTGCCTCATGGCAACAATGGCGCTGGCCCTCATCCTGGGTGAGTGACAATGGGGACGTGGTGCCACGGGGGTTGGTGGCCAGGTATCTGACCAGGACCGTGTCCCTTGCAGGTTGGTGGCTGGTGGCAATGAGCAGAGCACGGCATTGTGAGTATGGGGACAGAGGAAGAATGGGGAGAGTGGGAGGGGAGTGTGTTCAGGGTGCCATCAGAGTTGCAGGGGAGGGTGTGCAGGGACAAGGCTGACTGCTGTCCCCTGTCCTAGTGCCCCGACCCTCCCTGTCGCTGCACCCCAGCCAGGAGGTGTCCCTGGGGGACACTGTCACCCTGCGCTGCCACCTGCCCCGAATGCCTGCCTGGGTCCAGCTCTGGTTGAATGGAACTCTCAGATCTGACAAGCAAAAAGACAAGGAGCAGGATACAGCTGAGTTCTCCTTTGCTGTCACAAACCTGGAAGATGCAGGGACATATCAGTGTCGGTACCAGGTGTCAGAGCCACTGTGGACATCAAATAGGAGTGAGCCCGTGGAGCTGGTGCTGACAGGTGAGGGCACTATGGACACCAGCTGGCCCTGGTGTCTTCTCCTCCCTGCATGCAAACCGCAGCTTCCCCCAACTCGGCATTTCCCTGAGCCCAGGGAACATGTGGCAATGGGGACTGATGTCACCACCCACCGCTGGAATGGGGGTCATGGTGGCACATTCCTCCTGCACACAGCTGAATGCTCGGACCCTATCCTGTGCCAGGATCCCACTGGGAATACTGTGGGTGGGGTACAGAAACCTTCACCCATTCAGGGGGGACTCTGGCCTCTGCCAGCACCAGTACAAAATCCTACAACCCCAAGGATCACACATTTGTGTCCTCACCCCTAGGGGGCAGCATGATGATGGAGGTGACACCCACACCTGCAACCCCAGTCGGGTCTGAGACCCCATTTGCACGCCCCCAGTGTCACCCATGGGTGGAACTGTCCCTGCATCCCTGCCCTGTGATGTTAACACCCAAACACTTGCACCCCACAGGTGCCCAGGGGCGGTCCCATGGGAACCTGGTGGTGGCGGTGGTGAGGGGCTGTGCTGCTGTCTTGGTCTTCAGCCTGGGCCTCTACTTTGTCCTCGATGCCCGCAGCCTCTGGACAAGGAGAGATAAGAGCCCTGGTGAGGAAGTGGTTAAACGGTTTCCATCCCTTAAAGATCCTCTCAAGTGCCCTGCCTCCTCTTTCTGTCCTCAGTTGAATTCCCCAAGTGCCCTTTTCCATTCCCTACAGATCCCCCCAGGTGTCCCCTACCTGTTCTTTGATCCCCTACAGATCTTTAAGGACCACCAAGTATTCCATCGAGACCACGTATCCTTCATCTTTCAACTTCCTCTTTTTGATGCAGTTGTCACCCCTGAAATGCTTAAGTCAATGTCAATCAAGGTAAGTGTCTGTGTCAGTGGACCCCAAGTCCCAGTTCACCCCTTGGGGCACACAGAGAACATCACTATGGAGACCCACACCCTTCCCATGAGGCCCACAGATGAACCCCAGCCTCATATGGCTTACTCTGACATTTATGTGCCCCACATCTATCCAGCTCATGGGAAATCCAAATCTGCATTGAGGAGAACCCTCAGCCCACAATCCTAAGTCTCCAGACCCACACAAGCCCTCCAAGCCTTAATCCCTCCCAGAACATACAGGCACATACAACTTGAGAAGAGCGGACCTAAATGCACCCACACAGAATCCCAATGACCCATGGGGAATATAAAAAAAAAAAAAGCCCCTCTATTCCCCCGGTCCGTAGGTACCCCAAGACCATAGCTGGACCCCAAATATCCCCCTTGCAGACCCCCCCGGTACCCCCGCAGAACTCCAGACTCACCCTCATGGTCACATCCCCCTCATACCTTCACCAGAGGCCAACCCTCAGCCCACCCATCTTGGGGAACCCCATGGTAGCACCCCACTCTCCTCCTGTATCTCCAGGTGCCCCCCAGGGACAGCGAGGATGTGACTTACGTCGAGATGCCAGCTGCCATCCCGTGCTCCCAGACTCCCAGTTCCCCCACCGCCAACCAACCCCCCGTTATCTACACCACAGTGAGCACTGAATTACCGTGCTGATGGGCCTCCCAGGTGCCTCATTTTTGGGGTGTGTGGAAGGGGACAGACCTCAAGTTCCCTGCTTGGGACTCCCTGATGTCCTCTTCTTATCTCAGACCAGCTGATCTCCCCAAATCTAACACTCCCAAATTCTCACTGGTGCATCCAAAATACTTCCCACTCACACCAAATCCCAAATGCTCATCTCTTACCCTAAAATCCTTCCTTATCCCCTCAAGTACCTTAACACTCCCTGAGACGTCCAAATCCTCTGCTGTCCTGTCCCAGACACCACCACCTGACACATTCCTGAGACACCCTTATCTGTGCCAGTCTTCCCTTCTTACGGAAGTCCCACAGAATGTCCTTTCCTCTCCTTCCATCTCCTACAGATTTCCTATAGATTCCATGTAGACCCCCCAAAATCCCTTGCCTCCCTTTCTGCCCTGGTTGTATCCTTGGTCTTTGGGTGTTGAGCAACTCCTTTGTGCATCACTTGCTTTGCAGAAGTATATACATCTATCTGATTAGCAGTACTGTTATTTCTCGCTTCCTTTTCTGTCTCAGTAAATAGATTTTATCTCCACCGATGAATTCTTCCTCATTTTCTCTGGTTCTCTCCCCAGACCCACTGGGAGGGGTCAGTGGGAATAAAAGCTGTGTGGTGCTGAGCTGCTGCTGTGTGACAGCACTGCACTCCTTGCAGTCCCTCCCTCCCTCCATGCACAGGACGTGACACTCACCTGGTGCAGCTGTCAGATCCCCTCAGTGTGGGAAGGTCTGGTTGTGACCTCCCAGCTCTACCCCAGGAAGGCTCCATGCCAGAGAGGTCCGAGCAGGGACAAGCCCTGGCTGCCTGGGAAATGCCGGTGTTTCAGCTCCCCTGTTCCCGAGGAGCTGAAAAGGTGCAGTGGCTGCCCTTCCCTCCTGAGAACTGGTTGGGCTCAGAACCACCCAGTGTGTGCTGTGTTGGGAGCAGCACTGCTGACAGCCCAGAAGGAGAGGCACTGCATTCAACACCCTGCTGATGGAAGGCTGACATCCTGGCAGGAACCACGGACAGCCCTGCAGAGCCAATTCACTGCTGAACGGAATGCCACTCGGCGATGCTGTGTGGTGCTGTCAGAACCAGCAGATGAGGAAATCATTCTGTGGACTGAATTAGAATGACAGGAAGAAGGAGTGGACTCCTCTCCTCTCCTCTCCTCTCCTCTCCTCTCCTCTCCTCTCCTCTCCTCTCCTCTCCTCTCCTCTCCTCTCCTCTCCTCTCCTCTCCTCTCCTCTCCTCTCCTCTCCTCTCCTCTCCTCTCCTCTCCTCTCCTCTCCTCTCCTCTCCTCTCCTCTCCTCTCCTCTCCTCTCCTCTCCTCTCCTCTCCTCTCCTCTCCTCCCCTCTCCTCCCCTCCCCTCCCCTCCCCTCCCCTCCCCTCCCCTCCCCTCCCCTCCCCTCCCCACCCCTTCCCTCCCCTCCCCACAAAAAAATAATAATAAGCAAACACAACCCAAACTCTGCTTCTTAAACCCGCAGACCAGTGTGAGCATCAGTCAAGCTGTGTCCTGACAGATAAATAACCTTGGTGGTCATTAAAAACAAAACAGCAGGCATGTTTGGCCTGACCTCACAGCTGTGTCACTGTCCTTCAGCCCTGATGTCAGTGCTGGGTGCTGTGAAATTATCAAAGGATTTGCAACATCACTGTCAGCAAAACCTTGTGCCCAAGAGCTGCTTCTGCTGGAATGGAATAAAAGAAAGGTAAAACCTTCCAGCAATGGGAATCCTGGCACCCAAAGGACGGACAAAATACCCCAGAATTGCGAATCCTACCAAAAAAGGCAGGCAAAAATACTCTAGAATGGGTATTTTTAACACCAAATCCAGGATAAAACACCCCAGAAGCAGGAATTGGCCTTCGAATTGAGAATTAAGCCCTCCAGAAGCATAACTATAAAACTGTGCAGAAGAAGAAATCCTCCCCAAAAAGTAGCACAGACCTTTGTAGAAATAGGGATCCTGCCCCAAAAGGCAGGATGAAATATTCCAGACTGGGAATCTCCTTCCAGGAGAACAGGAGAAAACCATCCAGAAGTGGGAATCCTCTCTCAAACGCAGATAAAACCTGTCACAAATGACAATTTTCCCCAACAGTTGGGATAAATACATCCACAAGCGATAATTCTACCAGAAATTAGGGTAAAAATGTTTGGAAATGGCAAATCTTCCACCAAAGGTTGGTTGAAACTCTCCAGAATTGAGAATTATCCCCAAAAAAAGGAATAACAATTTTCAGAGGTAGAGGAAGGGAAAAACCTTCCAGAAATAGGAATCCTCCCTCATGAAGCAGAATCTAACACTTCAGAATCAGAACTCTCATCCAGGAAAGTGGGATAAAACGCTCCAGAAATGGGAATTATGTCCCAACTTCACTGTGGGCCGGGTGCTGGTTTGGGATGTGGAGCTGGAGATGCGCACATGGGAAGGGGACGTGTGTGTGCTGTAGGGACAGACGTGGCGCTGACGTGGGGCACATGGTAAGGACACACGGACACAGGGAGGGCCTGGAGAGTGCAGGCACGGGGAGCACATGTGCACCGTCCCTCTCAGGGGGTTTGGAGGCAGGTGAATCTCTCTCTGTCTCCTGAGTCACACCTCTCCCAGCCAGCAGGGACAGATACTGCGATGGAGTCAGCCAAGGCTCAGAGCAGGAATACACGTCCATTTCCTGAGAGCTTCTCTTCAGAGCACTGCTTTGGAATGAAAAACTGTCCACAAAGTCTTGTTGCTCACCTCCCGCATTCTTTACCGGTCTCAGAAAACATGCTAAGGACACCCATGTGCAGCACTGTGCACATCTACTGGTGTACACGCGTGATGCTGCAGACACCAAGGAATGGAGTTAATCACGGAGTGCACATCTGGGTGTAACTGTTGTGCACATGTGACGGTGAACACGTGTGACACATAGGAACACATGCAGTGATACATGCATGCAGTGCACACGTGACGGTAAGCACACACAACACACCTGCACTGTGCACGCTGGCAGTACATGTGAGCACATAACACACACGTGTCTGTGCACACGTATGGAGGCATCAGTGATGCCTCCCAACTGCTACCTCGGCGTAGATAACAGAGGGCTGGGGGTCAGCGGGGGGGTTGAGGGGCGGAGTGCTGGGGGTCACAGCTTGCAGCTCCATGTAGGTCAGACCCTCGCTGTCACTGGAAGGCACCTGGGACACAGTGGGAAGGCAGAGTGTCAACCTGGGGGTCCCCAATGTCCTTTGGGAGGGACACCGCGTGAGTGATGTTTGGGGTTCTTCCTACACAGTGTGAAAGTGGCCCATGGGATCTGAGGGGTATTTTAGTTTTGGAGGGGCCAGGGGAATCTGAGGGCTCAGATTTGGGTGTCTCCACAATGCGGATTTGGAGTTCCTCATGGTCTGGGTTTGGGGGCTGTCCTTAACATTAAGGCAAACCATATGAGGCTGTGGATCCCCTGGGATCCCCATGGACAGGGTTTGGGGCTGTGAATGGGATCAGGACATGTTCCAAGGGTCAGGCCGGAGTTTGGGGTTCCCTGACCTGGACACTTACCTGGAATTCCATGTCCTCAGGCCTTTCTGCAGGGGTGCCTGCATCAAAACAAGGAGGAGAATGGGATGGGGCTATGGGGGTAAGTGGAGACTTTGAGAGGATCAACTGAGAAATAAAGACGCTTAAACCCTTCCCCACCAGGGCACTCATCTCTCTGTATCCGACGTCTGCAGGCACCGAGGAGGAAGAAGACAACAAGGACGAGGATGAAGACAAAGGCAGCAGTGCAGCCCCCAGCCACTGCCACCACCAGCATCCCATGGGAACTGTCTGCAGCACCTGTGGGGTCCGGGTGTTTGGGTTATCACATCCTCAACCACCACCTCTATAGGGACAGGAGGTGACACAGCCACTCATGGGTGGCACCAAGGGTACTCAAATGGGGTAGAGACCCACCCGGGTGTGCAGGTGTGGGTGTCACCTCCAGAGTCACGTTACTCCCAAGGGGTGAGGACAGAAAGGGGTGACCCCAGGGGCGGTAGGAGCACCTATAGGTGCCACTGTCAGCTGGGGTCACCCCAAAGATGGTGAAGGTGGCTGTGCCCACCACATTGGAGTCCTGGCGTTGGATGGGGGCTGAGTACCCATCCTTGTGCAGAAGGAAGGTGGCCCCATAGTCCTTGTTCCAGCACTGGATGGTGACATTGGTCCCCATCTCCACACATTCCTCAGGGCTCAGGGAAATGCTGGGTGGGGGGAAACTGCGATCTGCATGAGGGAAGGGACAGCAGTGGGACACGGTCCTGTTGGGAGCAAGCAGAACCATCTGCTGTCCCCAGTGCCCTCACCTGTCAGCACCAGCTCCACAGGATCACTCTTCTCTGAATCCACTGCTGACCAAGGCAGCCGGTACTGACACCAATATCTACCTGCGTGCTCCCGATTTGTGTTCAAGAAGGAGAAGTCTGCAGTGTCCTGCTTCTTGTAATTGTAATTGCGGTATGTTTGATGCCCTTCCTGGTACAGCCGGACCCAGGCAGCCAGCTGGGGCAGGTGGCAGCGCAGGGTGACATTTTCCCCCAGTGACACCCCCTGGCTGGGGTGCAGTGACAGGGAGGGTCGGAGCACTAGGACAGGGGACAGCAGTCAGCCTTGTCCCTGCACACCCCCCTGTGTACCTCTGCTGGCACCCTGACAATGCTCCCCTCCCTCTCTCCCCATGCTCCCCCCATCTCCATACTCACGATGCTGTGCTCTGCTCGCTGCCACCAGCCACCAACCTGCAATGGACACGGTTCTGGTTCCACACAGGGCCTCCAACCCCCTTGGCATCACATCCCCATTGTCACACACCGAGAATGAGGGCCAGTGCCATTGGTGTCATGAGGCAGGAGCAGCTTGGAGACAGTGAGACTGCAGTGGGGACAGGGAGTGGCGTTGGGCTGCTGCCAGTTCCTCTTTTGGACAGGATGGTGTGATGTTGCCAACTGATGTGGCAATCACAGCCCAAACGGGAAGTGGCACGTTGGGGTCCCCAGAAATGTTGTACACATGGAGCTGTGCAAATAGTCCCCGCTGGTTTGTCCTTTGCAGTTTGTCCGGGCTTGGGTGTCACACACAGAGTTCTGCCAGCACATGGTCCTGCACTTTTCCCCCCATGGAATGCCAAACACAGGACATGGCTCCAAAGGGGTGTCCCCCATGGGATGTCACATGTGGTCCCCAACACGTCCAGCTGGCTGTCCCTACGCACTTCAGGTACCACACTCCGTCCCCACTGTGCTTTCCTCCACCATCCCCACTGGGGGCAGTAGCAGGGACCTTTGGGGATGCAGTGGCACCACGCAGGCATAGGATGTGCTATGGGCACACAGGCACAGTGGAGCACACGTGTGGCACAGACATGGATCAACTCTAAGGAAATGTTTTGGCAGTAAGGAGTAAGAGTTTTGGCAGAGAAGGAGCACACGTGTTACACCAATGTGGTGCGTACCTGCTAAGGACACACTTGTGCATTGCTGTGGTCACACACAGGTTTACAGACATGATCTCACACACAGATACACAAAGGCAAGGCGTTACACAAGCAGTACATCTGTGTGTACATCTATGCAGTATATTTGCAAAACACAATTGTTCACCTCTACTCATTGATTCCCAACCCATCCCCGAGCTGCACCCGCTCACCCCATGCAGCTCTCCTCAGAGTTCCATTTCTCACCCGATGCCATATGGTGTGGGAGATGCCTTTGGCACTGCAGGTCAGCTGTCCTGGTTTGGTCCCCTCTCAGCTCCTGGTGCCCCCCAGCCCCTTGCTGGCAGCACAAGGCAAGAAGCTGAGAAACGGAACCACTCTCAGCTCTGTGCAGCACTGCTCAGCATCAGCTGAACCACCTCTGTGCCATCAGCATTGGTTTTCTGAAGCCAAAACTCACGGGACACAAGGAAGCAAATCAGCTTTATCCCAGCTGAAACCAGGACAATACCCCGCCATGTTCCATACAGCTTACATCAGGCTCAGGTCCCACTGTTTCCCATGCAGCCTAATTAACCACCATCTCCTATCCTGTGTTTCAGTACACATACACACACAGCATTTCCGTGGTCCCTTGGTCATCCCTGTGAAGTGTTGGTGGAGCTCATTGAGTCCATGGCTTTGGGCTCCATCAGCAGCGCAGGGTGCGCTTGGTGGCTGTGACTCGTGGTGTTCGCCAGGGGTCGGTGCTGGATCTGGTGCTGTTCAACATCTCCATCAGTGACCTGGACAAAGGGATGGAGTCCACCCTCAGCAGGTTTGCAGGTGGCACAAAGCTGGGAGGAGTGGCTGACACACCAGAGCTCCATGCTGCCATTCTGCACCATTGGGTTGTGCTCTCTTGAGTGGTGTGCAGTGACTGGACGAGGGGCAGTGGGCACAAACTGGAGCTCAGGAAGTTGCATCAAATCATGAGGAAGAACTGCTATACTGTGTGGGAGACAGAGCACTGAAACAGGCTGCACAGAGAGGTGGTGGGTTCTCTTTCTCTGCAGGTAATTAAAAGCCACCCGGATGCTTTCCTGTGCAACCAACAGCAGGGAAACAAGTTGAGCAGAGAGGTTGGATTTGGTGAACTCCAGAGGTCACTTCCAACCCCACGCCTGTGGGACTCTGTGCTATGACCTGGCTGAGAATCTGGGCTAACCACAGGGCCTGTGGCAGGGGTTGGATCAGCCAGTGTTTGGTGGAGGGATTTAAAAATGTCCATCAACACTTGGCACTCCTGTGGAGCAGAGAGTGCCCGTGTGAGGAGTTCCCGCGGTGAGGGTCCTGCAGTGCCAGAGTGATGGCACTGCTGAGCACAAGGAGCACATGGCATCCATGGCCGCTGTCACACGAGCACACGCTGCAGACAAACGGGCAGAAGCATCCAGAATTGCAGGGCAGCCCTCAGAGGCGAGAAGCAGCGCCAGCGCAGTGAAGGGAACAGCCCTGAGAGCTGTGATGGATGGCACCGAGTGAAGGAACAGCTGAGCGCTGTGAGCAGCAGCTCTGAGGCTGCTGTACCGCTGAGAGCAGTTGTGTTGGAACACGCTCTGCTCACAGCTGTCGGGATCTCCACCCATACTATGAAAGGGTGCTGAAGGATTGGATGGCAAGGAAAGGAGGCTGTGGTTAGAGATGAGCATTTAGGGGTTTGGTGTGATTGGGAAGCACTTGGGGGATCTGGCAAGGACTTGAGGGTGCTAGATGAGGTGAGATCTGGGAATCATTGAGAGGGAGCTCAAAACATTGAATTGGGTTCTCTGCCACTGTGCATCCCAAAAATGAGACACGCTGGAGGGAGGCCTTGGTAGGGTCTGCCAGCACTCACGTTAGCATTGGTAACTGGGGGCTGTGGAGTGGTGGGTCCCCCCATGAGGCGGCATCTCCTGGTTGGCACAGATCAGTCCCTCACTGTCACCAGGGGTCACTTGGAGACAGTGGAGAATGGCTGCGGAGCTCCTCTGTATGGAAGTGAGGAGGGACAGCTCTGTGGGAAGTGTGAGTGGTGATCGTAGTTGGTGTGTTTGGGACCTGGGGGGGCTTTGATTTGGGGTGTCATTGGTCCAAAACTCTCAAAAAGGGATATCCTTTGTGAGGGTTTTTGGGGTCTCACTACATAGTTTGGGGCTGCTCACATTATCAGGGGGTTGATTAGGGCTGGGAGATGCCTAGGGTCTCCAAAAAAAAGTCCTCCAAAAAAACTTTGATCTGGGGCCTGGGGAGCTCTCCACAATGCAGATTTGGGCTTCCCCATGGTGAGGATCTGGGGCTGCGCATTAGTGTAGAGTAAGCTGTATGAGGAGGAGGGTGCAATTGGAGGATGGGGGCAGGGTTGGGATTTAGGATCCCTCACCTTTAGGTTTCCCTTACCTGAAAGTGCATGGCCTCGGCGATGTTTGTGTCAGCCCCTGTGTGAATACAGGAGGGGAAGAGGGTTGGGGTTATGGAGGGTGAAAGGGAAGTGATGCTTGTAGAGCATGTGGGGACATAGAGGGAATGGCAGGGGAGTCAGGAGATACTTGAATGAATTTCTAGGGGATCAGTAAAGGATGGACATCCGTGCACAAGATGACTGGGGTAATGTATGAGGGCTGGAAGGGGAAATAGAGGGATATGTGGGGGCATTTATAGGTGATGGAAGGGGAGCAGGGGACACTTGGGAGAATCGATAGGCAACCTGTAGTGGATCGAATGGCACACCTGGTGCATTCTACAGGAGAAGGGAAGAGGAGGAAGGGGACAACTGGGGAGTTCTGTAGGACATCAAAACCATCTAAGACTTTCCCCACCAGGCCTCACATCTCTGTATCCAGTGCCTGTGGGCATCAATGACAAAGAAGATGCCGAGGCCAAAGATGAGGGCAGCAGCGCAGCCCCTCACCACCGCCAGCACCAGGTTCCCATGGGACACCAACTCAGCACTGTGGGATGCAGGTATTTGGGTGTCTTCATCCCCAGCATCACCTGCAGAGGGATGGGATGTGATGACTCTGCCACCCATGGGTGACACTGGGGGCAACAAAATAAGGAGGCTTGAACCTACCTGGGGGTGTGGGTGTGGGAGTCACCTCCAGCGTCACGCTGCCCCCAAGGGGTGAGGACACAAAGGGGAAGTTCCTGCTGCGAGAGGAGCACCTGTAGGTGCCAGAGTCTGCCAGGGTCACTCCAAAGAGGAGGAAGGAGGCCGTGCCAGCACCATCAGGATCCTGGTGCTGGACAGGGGCTGAGCACCCATCCTTGTGCAGGAGGAGGGAGGTCCCGTTATCCTTGTTCCTACATTGGATGGTGACATTGGTCCTTGTCTCCACACAGAGGGTGACGTTGCTCCCCATCTCCACGCATCCCTCCCGGCTCAGGGAAATGCTGGGTGGGGGTGAGTTGTAATCTGTGTGCAAAGAAGGGACAGCAATGAGACATAACCTTGTGGGCATCGACCAGGGCCACCCATTGTCCCCAACACTCTCACCTGTCAGCACCAGCTCCACGGGGTCACTCTTCTGCCATGCCCCCCATTCCTCTGACACCTGGTACTGGCACCGATATGTCCCCGCATGTTCCTTACTTGTGCTAACAAAGGAGAACTCTGCCGTGTTCTGTACCTGGTGCTTGTACATGCAGGAGAGGAATCGTTCTTCCTGGCAGAGCCGGACCCAGGCAACTGGCTGGGGCAGGTGGCAGCGCAGGGTGACATTGTCCCCCAGGGACACCCCCTGGCTGGGGTGCTGCGACAGGGAGGGTCGGGGCACTAGGACAGGGGACAGCAGTCAGCCTTGTCCATGCACACCTTCCTCTGCCCCTCTGATGGCCCCCAGACAATGCTCCCCTCCCCTCTCCCTGTTCTCCCCCCATGTCCATACTCACGATGCTGTGCCCTGCTCGCTGTCATCATCAGCCACCAACCTGCAAGGGACACGGTCCTGGTCGCACACAGGGCCACCAACCCCCATGGCACCACGTCCCCATTGTCACTCACCCAGGATGATGGCCAGTGCCATTGGTACCATGAGGCAGGAGCAGCTTTGGGACAGAGAGACTGCAGCAGAGACCGGGAGTTTCAGGAGAAGCAAACTCATTTCCTCTTTGGGCACAGGATGGAGACATGAAGTCTCCACCTCATGTGATAAATATCCATAATGTCTGGTGGCACTTTTGGTTTCCCAGTGACAGACACACAGCACTGCACACAGTCCCTGTTGCTGTGCTCCACACAAGCTGTTACCTCTCAAGTGTCACACTCAGACCACAAAGGGCTGCCAGCGCGTGGCCTTGCACTGTCCCCCATGGGATGCCAAACACAGCTCCCATGGCTCCAATGGAATATCCCACAAGGCGTGCCACATGCTGTCCCCAACACGTCCGGCCAGCTGTCACCATGGATCAGCAGCAGTGACCACCTGGGGACACAGTGACATCTGCACAGATGGGGAGTGCGCACACTGAGGGCACTGAATGATCACAGTGCCCGATAGGGCAGTCCGTGCTTTTCTGGGGTCTCCAGGGCAACAGAGTCAGAGTGAGGGAACAGCTGAGTGCTGTGAGCAGCAGCTCTGAGGCTGCTGTACCGCTGAGAGCAGTTGTGTTGGAACACGCTCTGCTCACAGCTGTTGGGGTGTCCAGCCTTCAGCCCCACGTTGGGCACCACAAGGACTGCGGTGCTGTCACCCGGCAGCAGCTCAGCAACACACTGCCCTTCTGTCACCAAGCCCCCTCTTTATGGGTTGGGGAGGGATTCAAAGAAAGACAAAACTCATAGGCTGAGATAAAAACTATTTACTCAGACCAAAAAGGAAGAGAGAAATAACCGTAGTGGTAAAAACATTTCTATGCTTACTAAATCAGTGATGCTCAACACAACTGCCCACCGCTCTCTGACCAGTGCTCCAACTTGGGAAGGATTTGCAGTCCCTTCTGCAGTGTGTGTCAAGAGATTTGGGGAGTACAAGTAAGGATCGTGGGGTAAGAATTGAGCATTTAGGTATTTGGTGTCATTGTGAAGTGCATGGGGTCTCTATGCATGGCATTTGGGCGTTCCACTATTGCTTGGGATGCCCATGGGATCTGGGGGCTGTGCAGGAAGTTTGGTGATTCCCTGAGACTTAGAGCGTGCTGCAGACTACTTGGGTGCTATTTGCTCAGATCTGGGGATGCATATAAGGTCTGGGTGTGTGTAGGGCTGGAAGAACACGAGAGAGGCTGGTGGATTACATCTGGAATTCGTACTATTTTGGGTTTCCCATGGGCTGGATTTGGGTATGCAGTATGAGGCTGGGAGTCTCTTGGGGTCCATAGGGACAGGGTTTGGAGTTAACAGTGGTGTTTTGGGGGAGTCTCCAAGAGGGCAAGTTCATTTTATGGATTTGATGTCTCAGACATTGTCCTGGAAGTGAATGGCTTCAGACTTCCTGGATGAGGGGGCATCCGTATAAAAATGGGGAGGGGAGCAGGATGGGGGTTATGGAGGGTGCCAAAGAGTACAAGGGGGATCAGTAGTGCATGGAAGTGGAGGCAGGGGAAAGTTTAGGGGATTGATCCACCTGTATGGGATGAAGATGAGGAAGGACACAGCTGGAGGGAGGGATAGAACTGCCATGATGTCACCTCCCCATATGACAATTGTGGCACGCAGATGACAGTGCACACATCTCCTTTACAGCGCCCCACACAGGCTGTCACCTGTCAGCTCTCACAAACTGTCCACAAAGCACTTCCTGAACGTGGCCTGCCACTGTGCCCAACATGGGGTTCCAAACACAGCACACGTGGCTCCAATGGGGTGTCCCACACGGAATATCTCATGTGATCCCCAACACATCCAGGTAGCTGTCACCGCATATTTTGGGCACCACACTCTGTCCCCACTGTGCATTCCTCCACCATCCCCACTGGGGACAGCAGCAGGGACCTTTGGGGACACAGTGACACCCACACAGGCATTTGTCAGATGCTAAGGACTAAGATGTACATCGAGGAACACCTGTGGTCTGTTGTGTTGGATTGGTACAGATTGTGGCATCCCACAGCAGATGTGGTGGGGTTATTGACATAAATCAGAAAAATGTGTTGTCCTTCGTAAACGGTGGCTGGATTTTGGGGTGGATTGGTTGGCTTTGGGATTCTCAACCGGTCGTAATGAATGTATGGTGGTTAAGGAAGAGATGTTAGAGATGAGCATTTGAGGGTAATTGATGTCATCCAAAGGCAACTGATGTCATCTACCCGGGCTTCCACAGTGTCCTTGACAAGATCTCACACCACACCCTCATCTCAAAATGGGAGAGAGATGGATGTGAGGATTGGGCTGTCCTGGAGAGAAGGAATTGGTTTGGAAGTCGCAGCCAGAGGGCTGTGCTCAACGGCTCCATGTCCAGTGGAGGTAGTGTTAAGTCGTGACCCCCAGAGGTCCCTCCTGGGAGCGCTGCTCTTCACCACCTCTCTCACTGACAGAGATGATGGCATGGGGTGCAGGCTCAGCACTTTGCTGATGGCGCTGAGCTGAGTGCTGCAGTCGATAGGACAGAAGGAAGGGATGCTGGAAAGGACTAACAGAAAGCACATTCTTGACTTTCTGTGCTGTGCTTGGTATGCCCAAACTCTGGCAGTGCTTTGCTGACACACCGCTCTATCGTTTTCATGAGAGAGTTTGGCTACACATCCGTTTTTGGCCAAGCTGTTGTTGTGAACTCCCTTGTTTTTGACCTTGGGAAGGTGAACTGCTAACCCAGCAGGCACAAGGGGTGTCTGAGGGGAGCCTGGGAGTCATCTTCATCATCTTCATGGTGGTCATCGTTGCTCTTTGCCAATTCAGGACTGCCACCTCCAGATGAGTCTCACCCCCATCCCTTCTCCAGCGCTGAGGGCCAACACTTTCACTCCTCAAAACAGACCTTGGAATCAGAGCAGTGATCAATCTGATTCTTGTCCCTCTCACTGCGTCTTGTTTTTCTCCTCCTCCGTGACGAACTTGAGTCACCGTCACTTTGGAGGATTCTCCCCTTAGCTCCCAGTTTCTGCATGATATTGAATGAGAAGAAAGAGATGTAGGAAGAGATGAAGAGTTAAAAGCCCAAAGGGAATATGTGGAATTTCAGTGCAGTTTAGACAGAGCAGTGTAGTATTCATTCCTTTCTGCCTTCCTCTCTTCAGCACTGCCTTCTTTCGGTACTCCTGACTCTTCTTCCCATCTTCATTATCCCCCTGGTAGACCTAAACGGGTGGAAAATATATCTGGGGGGTTCTTGAATTGACACGTGCATTTTGGGGATTGTTTTCTGAAATTATGTCTATTTTGGAGCATGGGAAAGAGGAGGGAAGAGAGGGAAGGAGGGTTTGTGCCACACAGTGTGGTCTGTGTGGTGCACAGAATGGAGGAGGAAGCTTAAAAATAGAAAAGGGGAAGTCCTGTGGGCTGAGAAAATGGCCTTCTAGGAAAAAATTCCCCAGGAAACAGCAGATGGTCTGAGTAGAGGTTGGATCAAAAAGACCATTTTATATCTCAAGCTCCAGCGATGGAGTGACTTTAGTCACTGTAGGTGGGATAATGGTTGTCCTGAGGGTAGGTTGTGTCCTCTCCTCAAATTTCCCACCAAAGCCAGGAGATCTCTGCACTAAAACTGTGGGTGGCTGACTGTACTTTGCAAGCACCAAAGGAGTGCAGGCAACAAAGAACTTTGTATTCTTGGTCGAAGGAAAAGTACTGCGCAGAGTGGCTTGCTGGGAATATCCCAACAGCCTGTGATCTTTCTTCTCTCCTCTTTTCCAGAGCTTCAAAAGAAAAAAGAAAGGCATCTCCCAGGTCGGGGTTGGCCTCTCAAGGGAAAGCAAAGAGCATCCATGGAATTGGGTGAACCACTCTCCCTCCTCTCACCTGTGAGTTCTTCTGCCTGTCCTGGTGGCTGCTGCTTCTCCAACCCAATAAATCTGGGGTACTTCTGGGACTGGGGCCACATCGAGATCTGACTCCAGAGGTAGTTATGAGGTTCTGAGGTCTGGAAAGGCACCGTAGCATTCAGAGCTGTGCTTTGAGATTTGGAAGTTCATTGAGAGGTAGAAGTGGTGCACTGGGTGGGAAAACTGTTTGACTCCTACTTGAAAACAGAGACATATTTTGTTTTCTTGGAGATGATCATTGTGATTTTCCCCCCATCTGAACCTGTTTGTTCGTCTGCCCTTCCAGATGTGAGGTGCAAGGTGGTGGCTTCTGAGCCTCCATGGGGGACTCTGTGCTCAGCTCCTTCCGGTGCAGCATGGAGAGGAATTGGGTGGTGGGACCACGTGTTCCCCAGTGCACATGTCAGCATCAGCATGTGTCCATATTGGAGTGGGTGTCACCGTGTCCCCAGAGATTGCAGATGCTGTCCCCAGTGGGGATGGCAGAGGAAAGTGCAGTGGGGACAGTGGGTTAAGTGCAGGCTGCACATGTTGTGGAATGCGTGCAACATCCCATGTGTGACACCCCATTGCAGCCATGTGTCCTGCAGTTGGCATCTCACAGGGGACAGCCAGCAAGGCCACGCACTGGCAGCCTTTTGGGCACAGTGTGTGACAGCTGACAGGTGGCAGCTTGTGTGGGGCACCACAAAAACAGTTGTATGAACCAGTCCACGTGTGCCAGCCCATGCTGGGCCCCATGGTGCCACCACATGGGGAAGAGAATTGTCAGATGAGGAGGTGACATCATGCCATTGTGTCTCCAAGGGGAAGTGAGAGTGGATCTCCAGCCACTCCCCGTCCCCACTGCAGTCTCGCTGTCCCCAAGCTGCTCCGGCCTCATGGCACCAATGGCGCTGGACCTCATCCTGGGTGAGTGACAATGGAGACGTGGTGCCACGGGGGTTGATGGCCCTGTGTGGGATCAGGACCGTGTCCCTTGCAGGTTGGTGGCTGGTGGCAGCGAGCAGGGCCCAGCATCGTGAGTATGGGGACCAGGGGAAAATGTGGACAGAGGGAGGAGAGCATGAGCAGGAAGCCAGCAGAGGGGAAGGTGTGCAGGGACAAGGCTCACTGCTGTTCCTTTTCCAAGTGCCCAGACCCTCCCTGTCGCTGCACCCCAGCCAGGGGATAGAAGTGGGGAGCAATGTCACACTAAGGTGCCACCTGCCCCGTCCAGCTGCCTGGGTCTCGCTGCACCAGGAGGGGGTTTGGACGTTGTCCAGGTACATTGACAAGGAGCAGGACATGGCAGAGTTCTCCTTCCCTAGCATAATGAGGAAACACGCAGGTACATATTGGTGCCAGTACGAGGTGTCTGGTTATGAGGACATATCAGCGAGGAGTGAGCCCGTGGAGCTGGTGCTGACAGGTGAGGTCACTGGGGACAGCAGATGGCACTGGGCACTCCCAACAGGACCATTTCCTATTGCTGTCCACTCCCCTTATGCAGATCACAGCTTTCCCCCACCCAACATCTCCCTTCACCCCCAGGAACGTGTGGGGACAGGGACCAATGTCACCATCCGCTGCTGGAACAAGGACTATGGGGCCACCTTCCTCCTGCACAAGGCTGGGTGCTCAGCCGCGGTGCAACGTCAGGACCCTGATGATGCTGGCACGGCCTCCTTCACCTTCTTTGGGGTGGCCCTGGCAGACTCCGGCACCTACAGGTGCTCCTCCCACCCCTGGCATTCCCCCTTTCTGTCCTCGCCCCTTGGGGACAGTGTGACATTGGAGGTGACACCCACACCTGCACCCCCAGGTAGGTACCAGCTCCCATTTGGGTGCCTCCAGTGTCACCCATGGGTGGCAGTGTCATCACATCCCTTCCCCGTGGCGGTGATGCTGGGGATGAAGACATCCAAATAACACCTGCGCCCCGCAGGTGCTGAGTTGGTGTCCCATGGGAACCTGGTGGTGGCAGAGCTGAGGGGCTGTGCTGCTGCCCTCGTTTTTGCCCTTGGCATCTTCTTTGTCATCATCAGATGCCCGCAGCCTCTGGATACGGAGAGATGAGAGTCTGGGTGGGGAAGGGATTTAATGGTTTTGATCTCCTGCAGACCTCTGTAGATCTCCCCAGTTGTCCTCTTGCTCCCCTTCCATTCTTCTGTAGAGTGCACCAGGTGTACCTTTTGATCCACTATTGGTTTCATATCGATTCCCCCAAGTGTTCCCTGCCCCCATCCCATCTCCTACAAATCCCCCCATGTATCCCCTGCCTCCCCTTCCAGCCCCTATCAATTATCTTATCCACCCCTCCCCTACAGATCACCTCCAGAGCCCCCTGACTCCCATTCAGCCCAACGTACATCTCCTATAGATTCCCTCATAAACCATCACTGTTCTTTCTCTCTTCCTTGACTGTCTTATTAAACCGGTTTTTCTCTCAGCCTCTGAGTTCCAGATTATTTTTCCTCTGCTTCTCTCCCCTATCCCACTGGAAACAGTCATTGAATGATGAGAAAGGCTTTTCTACACTCTGAGAAGAGCCTTTCTCATCACTTGACTGCAACTCTCAAGCGTGAGAAGACAAGATCCTCTGGAGAAAGACATTCCCTCACTCTGCATTCTCTGTCTCTGCTTCTGCTCTCTGGTGAAGGCTTTGGGGAAAAGCACTGTGAGTCGGGCAGGGCAGCGCAGGGTGCACGGCAGTAAGAACTGTGCATCAGCCCTGAAGGCACCCAAGGGGGGATTTATTTTGGCACGGGATGGAAACCGTGAGTCTGCCTGAAAGGTGACGGGGGAACGGCCCTGGCACGGTGTGGGTGCTGGGGAGGACATTTACAGTTTGGGGTAACACGGGTCACTGTCACACCGCACTGCCAGGAGGGGCTGGGCAGGAAAGTGAGGAGTGGGACTTTGTGGAAGGAGGGAATATCTGAACCGGTTTTCTTTCTCTTGGTGATGGGATCTGTGTGAGTCACTACTGCTGTCTTTGTGATGGTTCAACGTTTGTGTTGTAAAAGTGTTCCTTGTGGAATCCCATTCCCTGCTTGAAATACTCTGTGTTGCTGGGGACGTTGGTTACGACTCTTACCCAGGGAATTTGGTGCCCTGGGGAAGCGGGTGGGCTCCATTACCCAGCATCACACAAGGGATTTTCAACCAGTCCTGAAGAGCAGCCGGGATAAACAGCTGTGATGGGACAAAGGGTGTCAAGAGAAAAACTGAAAAGACCCCTCTGGCTCAGTGGAGAGATGTCATTGGTGAGCCTGGGGGAACACTGACTAAGAATCCAGGAACATAAATGATGTAACAGGACCAGATGTTATAACTGAGTTTTGTAATGGTGAGACCGAGTGCTGGGTGTCTGTGGGAATGTATTGTTTGAGTCGTGGGCTTTGGAGGGAGTGGGATGAACTGGTTTGATGGTGTGTGGGAGTGTAATTGAGGGTACAAATAGTGGAACTGTGAGGGAAAAAAAGGCAGAAGGGTTGAGGGAAATCAGTGAGATTGAGATATCAGAGCTTATGTTCTGTGCCGGCATGAGAACAACCCCCTGCATCCCCCGTTCCCGGGGCTCATAAGCAGAACTCTCAGAGAAGCAGAGACAGATCCGCAGCCAGAGAGTTCACTGAGCAGTGCTGCACAGAGCCAAGGATGGCTCCGTTTCTCAGTTTCTTGCTCTGTGCTGCCTGTATGGCATCAGGTGAGCTCTGAGGAGCTTCCTGGGGGGGAGAAGCCACTGCAGGAGGTGATGAGCGGTGAGCAGTTGCATCGTGCATCACTGGTTTCTATCTATTCAGATGTCTATAATTAAAATCACCGTTATTTCTCACTTCCCTTTTTGTCTTCTCTGTGTGTTTCTGGCTTTATTTATGTTGAAGACCCCATTCAGAAACAGCCCTGAGGCAGGATGTCTGTGGGCAGCACGGGGTGTGGGAGGACACGGGCAGTGTCCCTCACCATTGTCCCCAACACGAGCAAGATACGAGCCCTGCCGTGGCACCAATCAGCCCAGCGGGCACAAAGGGATGCTGGGGAGAAGCTCTGGGACTGCAGCACTGCCAGACTTTGCAGCTTTGGCATGGGCACACTCACAGAATGGGGACACTTAGAACACTTTGGCTGAACTACGCTGCCATCCACAGCGCTGATCCCTTCCTCTGCCCGTCTCTCTCTTTCTCTTCCCTGCACTCCATCTCCTTCTCTTCCCTTTCCTCTCCTGAAGCTGTTCAGCAGTGCAAGGCTTCTTTCCATTTCTCCTCGTCGCGTCGCTCAGCCGCACAGAGAGATGTAACAGTCAGAGTGCCAATGCCTCCATAGCAATCACAGTGCAGAGATTCTCATTCAGATTGCTGATTGCATTTGGACCCTCAGTGCCGGTTTCACCTTCATGAGTTCTCGAGGGAAACTCCAACTCTGCACTGAGTCACGGTCATTCATCTCAGTGCACCTGTGGTCCCAGAGCCCATCGCTGCTGCTGCAGAAAGCAGCAGAGAAGGCACCAGACGTCTCTGCTTCATCTCTGTCCCAGTTTGGAAGGCACCCATTCTCATCCAGTCACGAACTGATGTTCTCGCTGCTCCTACCTTTGTTGTTCATCCATTTCAAAACCCCTCTCTGTTGTCCCACTCAGCATCGTGCAGCTTCACCCCTCACTGAGCTTTGCCCACACAAACTCTGCACGGTGAGCACAGAGTGTGGTACCCAAAGCACGTGGTGACAGCTGGCTGGACGTGTTGGAGAGCAGAAGTGACATCCCATGGGAGAAACCCATTTGGAGCTACATGTCCTGCAATTGGCATCCATGGGCGACACCAAGCAAGGCCACGTGGTGGTGGAAGATCTTTGAGGACACTGTGTGACATCCCAGGGTTGACTGCTTGTGTGCGACACCCCAGTGGAACCTTCTGTGCTGCTTATGTGTGTGCCACCCCATCAGGTTCAAAACATTGCCACTCCCTGGGGACTGAATTTGACACGTGAGGAGGTGACAAATCACAACGTCCTGATGCAAAAGGGGAACTGAGAGCTGCTTTCTCTCACCACTCCCTGTCCTCACTGCAGTCTTGCTGTCCCAGAGCTGCTCCTGCCTCATGGCACCAATGGCGCTGGCCCTCATCCTGGGTGAGTGACAATGGGGATGTGGTGCCATGGGGTTTGGTGGCCCTGTGTGGGACCAGGACCGTGTCCCTTGCAGGTTGGTGGCTGGTGGCAATTAGCAGAGCACGGCATCGTTGAGTATGGGGACAGAAGAAGAATGGGGAGAGAGGGAGGGGAGTGTGGTCAGGGTGCCATCAGAGGTACACAGGAGGGTGTGCAGGGAGAAGGCTGACTGCTGTCCCCTGTCCTAGTGCCCCGACCCTTCCTGTCGCTGCATCCCAGCCAGGGGGTGTCCCTCGGGGACACTGTCACCCTGCGCTGCCACTTGAGCCGGCTGGCTGCCTGGGTCTGGCTGTACCAGGACGGAAGTAGGACACACAACAAGTACCAGGACAAGGAGCAGGATGCGGTCGAGTTCTCCTTCGTTAGCACGAGTTGGGAGCATGCAGGGGCGTATCGGTGCCAGTACCATGTGTCTGAGCCACTGGGGACATCAGAAAAGAGCGATCCCGTGGAGCTGGTTCTGACAGGTGAGGGCACTGGGAATAATGGTGGGCCTTGGGCTGTACCCACAGGGTGGTGTCCCACCTCTCTGCCCTCCCTGCACACAGATCGCAGGTACCCCCCACCAGACATTTCTCTGAGCTTTGAGGGACACGTGATGACAGCCATCAATATCAGTATCCACGTGGGGAGGGGGTCCAATGTCACCATCCAGTGCTGGAACTGGGATTATGGATCCTCCTTCCTCCTGCACAAGGGTGGGCACTCAGCTCCTGTCCAGCGCCAGGACCCCAGTGGTGGAGGAATGGCCACCTTCACCCTCTTTGGGGTGTCCCCAGCTGACACCGGCACCTACAGCTGCTCCTACTGCCCCTGGGGTCACCCCTTTGTGTCCTCACCCCTCGGGGACAGCGTGACACTTGAGGTGACATCCCCACCTACACGTCCAGGTAGGTCTGAGTCTCCCATGTCTATGTCCCTCGTATCACCCATGGGTGGCAGTGTCACCTCATCCCGTCCCCAGGGAGGCGGTTTCTGGGGATGGCATCACCCAAACACCCAGACTGCACAGGTGCCAATGGGGAATCCCGTGGGAGCCTGGTTGTGGCAGTGGCAGGGGGCTGTGCCACTGCCCTCGCCTTCGGCCTCATCCTCTGGGATCCCTCTGAGTTCCTCCATAACCACGACCCTCCCCCTTTCCTCTTTTTGATGCAGGTGAACCCCTCAAGAGTTCCAAGGCCAAGGAGCTCCAGGTAAGAGTCTGTGTGTGATGACCTTAAATTCCAAACTGCTCCCTAAGCTCTCCCCCTCCCAGCAGACCATAAGAGGAACCCGAAACCCATGGTGAACCCAGAGGACCTCCAGTACTGTATGGCTTACCATAACCTTATCTGCACTCCCCAAACCCAACCCATGTACAACCCAAATCCACACTGTGGGGAGTCCCCACAACCTTCATCTCAGCCCCCATATTCCCTGAGGACATCTACACCCCAAGCTAAACACAAACTCCATGAACATCACAGAACATGAACCCAAAACACCACTCATTCGGACCCTTAGTGTCTGACCCACGGCGCTGACAATCTCAGCCAACTGTCAGATCTCCAAACCCTAAATGTCCACTGAATACCCCATGGGAGACCACAAACACCTACGTCATACCCGTAGAAACTCCACAACTAAGCTTCTGCACACCCCTAAACCCTTAACCATCCCCCAGATCCCATGGGCACCCTCAAGCCAAGTAGTGGGAAGCCCTAACAACACTTGTAGCATCCCTCAGAGTCTGACCCATGCAGACCCCGAATCTCAGGCAGCCCAGAACCACAAGCGCACTCTCTTGGCTATTACCCTACATACTGAGACCATTGGTCCCCCCACAAGCACTCTGGGGAACCCCGTGGTATCACCCCACCGTTTCCCTGTGTCTCCAGGTGCCACCAGAAGACAACGAAGGGCTGACCTACACTGAGCTGCAAGTTGTGACCCCCAGCTTCTGCCGCCCTGGGGCCAGCACGGTCCCCCAGCCCCCTGTTATCTATGCTGAGGTGGGCTCTGGGAGACCCCACTGATGTCCCCCACGTGGGTTGCCTCCTTTTTGGAGTGCAAGAATGGAAACAGACACCAAGTTCCCGCTTGGGTCTCATTGATGCCCTCTGCTCCCGCAGTCCCACAAATCTCCCCAAATTTAACGTCCCCCAAATCCCCACCAGTGTGCACCAAATTGTCCCTAATCCCACTTCATCCCTGAACAGTCATCACTACCATCACAATCCGTCCTTATCACCTGGATTCCTTTACACCCCTGGACACCTCCAAACCCTCCCCATACACACCCAAACTTCATCCAACACTCTTGTAGGTCATCCACAACTCTCAAACCTGCACCAAACACCACCCCCAGCCCCAAGGAACCCCTGGATTGGTCCCAAGTCACCACAAAAGGCCCCATAACACTGCAGTGGTGTGTAACAACAGGCGTGCACGAGCCCACGAGTGCAATTCAAGGAGTGTTCTCACACTGCTGTCACTGTCAGCACTGCTGAAACGCACCGCCTCACTGTGCTCACATCCGCCACTTGGTCTCCATCAGAGCTCACAAGCGTCGATGAATGTCAGTGGGGCCATTATTTCTGCATGGGGGAATTCAGCTCTGTCCCATATCCGTGTCAGATGCCGTTGTGCCAATGTGTCCCCTCTGCTGCCGTCTGTCACGTGGCAACAAAAGGGGATGGGACACTGGTGGGAAGGTTCCACCTCTGCTGCTGTCCCACTGACATTCCCATCCGATGTCGTGGGCCAAAGTAATAAACCTGCAGGTTTTACTTTCAGAATAGCCCTCATGAAGTATATGGTGTAGTTCAACTCTTACTAACTGAACTTTTTGATATTGTTCATTCAAACTAAAAAAAGAGAAGCAAACCCATTAAACGAGTTTGAGGTGTTTGCCCTTTTTTTGTGAAACAAACGCATCAGTCTGGTTCAGTGGAAGCAGCTGCTGTTCTTAGTGAGCTCTCAGGTGTCTGTCAGGGAGTTCTGAGGGCATTTCCCTCCTCCTGTGCTCCGTCCTTGGCAATAGTTTGTCACAGATGTCCGTACCCCAAAGGGCCGTGCCATGGATGAGGCAGATGTGGAGCCATGGCTGTTTCTCTCTGCTTACAGAGGGCTCATGGAGTCTGGGAGAGACACACGGCCACAGTTCTGAGCTGAATGCCTGGCTGCAGCGCTGTGCATTCCAGCTGAAAATTCACAGCTCCTGTGTTTACGGATGATTTTCTCAGCACTTTGGAGCCCTGTTCCCCAATCCCTGCACACAGCTGCTTATTTCCACTGCTCACAGTTCTGAGCACCACCCCATAACCAGCCCCGTGGGACTGGAGTTCATCTCCTTGTCCCCAAAGGAACTCCTCATTCCTGAGGGGTCCCTCCAACCTTCCAGTCCTGCCCAAAATACACCCACCATTCCTCTGGAAACCAAAACTCTTTGCAATCCAAGCCAAAATCGAGCCACCAGTCCTGTGGGACCTCAGATCTGTCCCCAGCCACCCCAAGGCCAGCAGGATCCACGTATCTGACCACACATGTGCACACCCATATGTGAGCCTCCACATGTGTGCCACTGCTTCTGGTCATGTATCTGACATGTGTGGCACAGTCACACAGGCACAGCAGCTGTACACGTGTACTCCATGCTCAGTGCTCTGCCTCTGTGTGTGCGTGACATCATGTGTGTACACTGATCCACGTACAAAATAATGCACACCTGTGTGTCCTTAGCATGTGACAGATGTCTGTGTGGGTGTCACTGTGTCCCCAAAGGTCGCTGCTGCTGTCCCCAATGGGGATCACCGAGGAAAGTAGAGTGGGGACAGTATGTGGTGCCCAAGGTGTGTGGTGGCAGCTGGCTGCACGTGTTGGGGAACTTGTGTGACATCCCATGTGGAACACACCATTGGAGCCACATGTGCTGTGTTTGGCATCCTAGGGGGACAACGTGCAGGCCCACGTGCTGGCAGAGCACTGAGGATGGTGTGTAACAACCAAGCAATGACAAACTGCAAAGGACAAAAAAAGGAGGACTATTTGCACAGCTCCATGTGAGCCACACTGCTGGGGACCCCACAGTGCCACTTCCCGTTTTGGCAGTGATTTCCACGTCAGGTGGTGACACCAAAACATCCTGTCCTAAAAGGGGAACTGACAGCAGCTCAACGCCAACCCCTGTCCCCACTGCCGTCTCCAAGCTGCTCCTGCCTCATGGCGCCAATGGTGCTGACCCTCATCCTGGGTGAGTGACAATGGGGACGTGGTGCCCTGGGGGTTGGTGGCCCAGTGTGGGACCAGGACTTTGTCCCTTGCAGGTTGGTGGCTGGTGGCAGGAAGCAGGGCACAGCTGTGTGAGTATGGGGATAAGAGGAGAATGGGGAGAGAGGGAGGGGAGCGTGGTCAGGGGGCCATCAGAGGGGCAGAGGAGGGTGTGCAGGGACAAGGCTGACTGCTGTCCCCTGTCCTAGTGCCCCAACCCTCCCTGTCACTGCACCCCAGCCAGGGGGTGTCCCTGGGGGACAATGTCACCCTGCGCTGCCACCTGCCCCAGCCGGCTGCCAGGGTCCGGCTGTACAAGGAAGGACGTTGGATACACAGCAATTACAAGTACAAGGTGCAGGACACTGCAGACTTCTCCTTCTTGAACACAAATCGGGAGCACGCAGGTAGATATTTTTGTCAGTACCAGGTGTCTTGGTCAGCAGTGGAATCAGAGAAGAGTGATCCTGCGGAGCTGGTGCTGACAGGTGAGGGCACTGGGGACAGCAGATGGCTCTGCTTGCTCCCAACAGGACCGTGTCCCACTGCTGTCCCTTCCCTCATGCAGATCGCAGATTCCCCCCACCCAGCATTTCCCTGAGCCCTGAGGAATGTGTGGAGACAGGGACCAATGTCACCATCCAGTGCTGGAACAAGGACTATGGGGCCGCCTTCCTCCTGCACAAGGATGGGTGCTCAGCCCCCATCGAACGCCAGGACCCCGATGTGGTGGGCACAGCCACCTTCACCATCTTTGGGGTGACCCCAGCTGACAGTGGCACCTATAGGTGCTCCTACCGCCCCTCGGGTTACCCCTTTCTGTCCTCACCCCTTGGCAGTAACGTGACTCTGGAGGTGACACACACACCTGCACCCCCAGGTGAGTATCAACCCCATTTTGGTATTCCAGGTTCCACCCATGAGTGGCTGTGTCACCTCCTCTCCCTATGGAGGTTGTGGTTGAGGTTGTGATAACCCAAACACCCGGACCCCACAGGTGCTGCAGACAGTTCCCATGGGAAGCTGGTGGTGGCAGTCGTTGGGGGCTGCACAGCTGCCTTTCTCTTCATCCTCGTCCTTGCCATCTTCTTCCTCCTTGCTGGCTGCAGACGTCGGATATGGAGAGACGAGTGCCCTGGTGGGGAAGGGTGTAAAAGTCTTTATTTCTCAGTAGATGCCCTCAAACGCTCCTCAGTCAATTCCCTTCTTCCCCTCCTGCCCCCCCCCTCACCCCTCCCCGGGTCATAGCCCCACCACATTCCTCTCCTTGTTTTGATGCAGCTGCCCCTGCCGAAAAGCATGAGGACATGGAGTTCCAGGTAAGTGTCTGGATCAGGGGACCCCAAAACCCAGTTTGACCCTTGGAACACCTCCTGATCCCATTTACAACCCCAAACCCTGTCACCATGGGGACCCCAGGGGATCCAGGGGAGCCTCATATGGATTGCCTTCGTGTTAAGCACACCACCCAGACCCAGACCATGAGGAACTCCAAATCCTCATCGTGGAAATGAATACCCCTCAGACCCCATGGGCCACTTTCACACTTGTAGGAAAAAAACCAAACATCACTCAGGCAGTGTCCCATTAACTCTAACCCCCAGGTTGACACTCTGCCTTCCCACTGTGTCCCCAGGTGCCTTCCAGTGACAGCGAGGGTCTGACCTACATGGAGCTGCAAGCTGTGACCCCCAGCACTCCGCCCCTCAACCCCCCCGCTGACCCCCAGCCCTCTGTTATCTACGCCGAGGTAGCAGTTGGGAGGCATCACTGATGCCTCCATACGTGTGCACAGACACGTGTGTGTTATGTGCTCACATGTACTGCCAGCGTGCACAGTGCAGGTGTGTTGTGTGTGCTTACCGTCACGTGTGCACTGCATGCATGTATCACTGCATGTGTTCCTGTGTGTCACATGTGTTCACCGTCACATGTGCACAACAGTTATACCCAGATGTGCACTCCGTGATTAACTCCATTCCTTGGTGTCTGCAGCATCACGCGTGTACACCAGTAGATGTGCACAGTGCTGCACATGGGTGTCCTTAGCATGTTTTCTGAGACCGGTAAAGAATGCGGGAGGTGAGCAACAAGACTTTGTGGACAGTTTTTCATTCCAAAGCAGTGCTCTGAAGAGAAGCTCTCAGGAAATGGACGTGTATTCCTGCTCTGAGCCTTGGCTGACTCCATCGCGGTATCTGTCCCTGCTGGCTGGGAGAGGTGTGACTCAGGAGACAGAGAGAGATTCACCTGCCTCCAAACCCCCTGAGAGGGACGGTGCACATGTGCTCCCTGTGCCTGCACTCTCCAGGCCCTCCGTGTGTCCGTGTGTCCTTACCATGTGCCCCACGTCAGCGCCACGTCTGTCCCTACAGCACACACACGTCCCCTTCCCGTGTGCGCATCTCCGGCTCCACATCCCAAACCAGCACCCGGCCCACAGATTTTGTGTTTGGGGTCCGGATGGCTATTTGGGGATGCACGAAGTTTTTGTGGTCTGGATGGAGTTTGTGGAGCTGGATTGAGAATTTTGGAGTGAATGGAGATTTCTGTGTGGTTTGGAAATTTCTGGGGGGATAGAGATTGTGGGAAGTGGATGGAGATTTTGTGGGTGGATGGGACATTTGGGGCTGGATGTAGATATTGGGGTGGTGAGGGTATTTTGGAGCTGAACAGTGTTTAGGGACTGGATGGAGACTTGTTGAGAGTGACTGAAGATTTGACTGCTGACTAGAGAATGTGAGAGGATGGGAAGAGTTTTGGGGGTTGCATGTTTGGGGGTTGAGTGTAAGTTTTTTGGGTGCTGGGTGTAGATTTTAGTGCTGGATGGAGAGGAGAGGAGAGGAGAGGAGAGGAGAGGAGAGGAGAGGAGAGGAGAGGAGAGGAGAGGAGAGGAGAGGAGAGGAGAGGAGAGGAGAGGAGAGGAGAGGAGAGGAGAGGAGAGAAAACGAGGAAGAATTCATTGGTGGAGATAAAATCTATTTACTGAGACTGAAAAGGAAGTGAGAAATAACAGTACTGATAATCAGATAGATGTATTTACTTCTGCAAAGCAAGTGATGCACAAAGGAATTGCTCAGCACCCAAAGACCAAGGGTACAACAAGGACAGAAAGGGTGGCAGGGGATTTTGTGGGGTCTATAGAGGATCTATGGGGCATCTGTAGGAGATGGGAGGGGAAGAAACGGACATTTTAGATTATATGCAGTAGAGGGGTAGATTGGAACAGCTCAGGGGGTTTCAGAGGAATGGTGGTGGTGTTTTGGAGTGAATTGGAGGGCATTTGGAGGACTCAAGGTGTGCTAAGACATTTGAGGGGATAAGGAAGGATTTTTGTATAAGAGATGAGCATTTAGAGATTTGGAGCGAGTGGGAAGCATTTGGGATGCACCAGTGAGAATTTGGGAGTGTTAGATTAGGGGAGGTTATCTGATCCGAGGTCAGAAGAGGACATCAGGGAGACCCAAGCAGGGAATGTGGCACCTGCCCCCTTGCATGCGCATCAAAACTGAGACACCAATGGAGGTCCATCAGTGTGATCCCCTGTGCTCACTTTGGTGTAAATAATGGGGGACTGGGGGGCAGTGGGGGAACGGGGAGGCTGGGAGCACGGGATGACAGCTGGCATCTCGGTGTAGGTCAGACCCTCGCTGTCCCTGGGGGGCACCTGGAGATAGAGGCAGAAATTGGGTTGCAATCATGGGGTCCCCAGGATGCTTTAGTTTGGGGTGGGGCTCTGGAGTAGGTATGCGAGGAAGGAGGGAAGGGGTGTCCATGAGGGTGGAGCTGTATTTCTGGGGGAGAGGCTCAAATTTGGGTTCTACACGGGGGATATTTGGGGTCCAGCTGTGTTTCCAGGGTGCCCATTGGGTCTGGATATATTTAGGGACTGGGGGAACACAGGGCCTTTGTGTTGGGGTCCCCGTGGCTTATATACTGGGCTTCTCTGTGAGCTCATTAGAGGTCCCTCTGGTAGACCTGTGGGGACTTATGGGGTCTGGGGCATGAGAGCTTCTGTGGGTCTGAGGGCTAAGATTAGTGGGCTGGGGGTCCCCAAAATGCAGATTTGAGATTCCCATGGGCCTGGATACAGGTGGTGCACATCAATGTCAGGGTAAGCCGTAAGAGACTGGGGGTCATTTCGGGTTCCCATGGGGAAGGTTTGGGTTTCCACGGTGATGTCTGGCGTGGGTCCGAAGAGGGATGTTGGGATTTGGGATTCACTGACTCAGGCACTTACCTGGAAGTGTATGGGATCGATCATTCTGGGGGTGAAACCTGCATTGAAAAGGGGAGAGGGAAGGTAGGGGGTTATGTGGGGGCCTCAAGGTCCAGTTGTGGGGTCTATACGGGATCTATGGGGGATCAAAGGATGGGTAGGGGATGCTTGTGGGGTCTATAGGAGGTGGAAAACTTTGAACTCCTTCCTCACCAGGGCTCTCATCTCTCCATGTCCAGGGGCTGCAGGCATCCAGGATGAAGTAGAGGCTCAGGCTGAAGATGAGGGCAGCAGTGCAGTCCCTCACCACCACCACCATCAGGTTCCCACGGGATGACACCTCAGCACCTGTGAGATTGGGGTGTTTGGGTGTCCTCAGCACAGGGCAGGGATGCAGTGACACTGCCACTCACAGGGCACACTGGGGGCATAGAGATGTGGGTCTCAGACTAATTCTCTGATGTGGTCCGTGGGGTGGTAGAGCACCTATAGGTGCCAGCATAGGCTGGGTTCCTCCCTAAGTAGATGAAGGTGGCTGTGCCCCACCAGTGGGATCCTGGAGCTGGACAGGGGCTGAGTGCTCAGCACTGTGCAGGAGGCATGCAGCACCAGAATCATCATGCCAGCTCTGGGTGGATAAATTGGTCCCCATTCTTACATGTGCCATGGGCTCAAGGAACTGTGAGGGGCTGATGTTATGAGATGTGTGCAGGGAGGAAAAGAGATGGGACTTGATCCTCGGGGGAAAGCTCAGGGCCACCCACTGTGCCCAGTACCCTCACCTGTCAGCACCAGCTTCACAGGATCACTCCTCTCTGATGTCCACAGTGGCTCTGACACCTGGTACCGACACTGATACGTCCCGGTGTCTTCCAGGTTTGTGACAGCAAAGGAGAACTCAGCCGTATCCTGCTCCTTGTCTTTTTCCTTGTTAGATTTCAGAATTCCATTCAACCAGAGCTGGACCCAGGCTTGCACCCGGGGCAGGTGGCAGCGCAGGGTGACATTGTCCCCCAGGGACACCCCCTGGCTGGGGTGCAGCGACAGGGAGGGTCGGGGCACTAGGACAGGGGACAGCAGTCAGCCTTGTCCCTGCACACCTTCCTCTGCCCCTCTCATGGTCCTCTGACCACACTCCCCTCCCTCTCTTTCCAGTCTCCCCCTGCCCCCATACTCACGTTCCTGTGCACTGCTCGCTGCCACCAGCCACCAACCTTCAAGGGACACGGTTCTGGTCCCACACTGGGCCACCAACCCCCGAGGCACCACGTCCCCATTGTCACTCACCCAGGATGAGGGCCAGCGCCATTGGTGCCATGAGGCAGGAGCAGCTTGGGGACAGCGAGGCTGCAGTGCAGACTGGGAGTGGCCGGAAAGGCAATCTCATTTCCCCTTGGGGACAGGATGCCATGATGTCACCTCCCCGTCTGACAGTTTCTCCAGTGAGTGGTGTGGGGCACCACGTGCAAGTTGTCACTCCTTGGCTATAACACAGTGTCCCCAAAGTTCTGCCAGCACATGGTCATGAATGGTGTCCTCCATGGGATGACAAATACTCAACTGTGGCTCCATGCCAGGTGCGGCCTCTTGTGCCTTCTCTTTTGTCAGAAGGGGAACACTCACCTTTGTCTGTCTCTGCTGACCACTGTATCTAAAGAATCCCTTCTTGTTCTCCATCACGCTGCACAGTACTGGGCTCTGGCTGTGCCTATCAAGCACAATTCAGAGCCCTCAGGAAGCTGAGAAAACCAGCAAAGTAACCTCAGACACCAAAGTGTGATGTCAAGCAGGTGTTGCCTTTATCACAGCACTGGGTGCGTGGGGGATCGCTCCACCAACACGCACACCAAAGGGAGAAACAGCCATGTGCCTGAAGGCACAGCATGAACATATTCACTGCATTCCAAGGACACGGGCAGAGATTCCAGGAAATAACTCCCATCTCTGGTGGTGGTGGGATGCATTATGGCTGTAAATTTCCAACCATTCAGGGGGTGGGAGGGTAGCCCAAACCTGTTCCCACTGACGTTACACTGAGCCCAGGCATCTGTTTTGCCATCTAATCCTCAACAACAGGACGTCTATTCTACTTTCTTATCTTCACTGGACAACAAGCTCTGTGGCTCTTCTGCATTAAGTTCTTGAGCTTCTATTCACGTCCTTCAGCTCACATCTGCTCAAGTGATGAGAAAGGCTGCTCTCAAAGTGTAGAAAGACTGTTCTCATCATTCACTGACTGCTCCGAGAGGGATGGGGGAGAGAATGAGAGGACAAATAATCTGGAACTCAGAGGTTGAGAGAAAAACCTGTTTTAATAAGACAGTCAAGGAAGAGAGAAAGAACAGTGATGGTCTATGAGGGAATCTATAGGAGATGTACGTTGGACAGAATGGGAGTCAGGGGGCTTGAAGGTGATCTGTAGGGGAGGGGTGAATTGGGACAGATGTGGGGATCCCACAGCGCTGATGTTGGATATGGGGTAGATCCGGAAGGATTTGTGTGTATGAAAGAGTGCTAAGGGATTTGAACGCAAAGAAAGGGTACTGTTGTTAGAGATGAGCATTTGGGGATTTGGTGGGATTGGGAAGCATTTGGGGGCTCTGGTGGGGACTTGAAGGTGTTGGGTTTGAAAAGATCTGGGAATCATTGAGAGGGGAAGAGAGCATCAGGGAGCCCAAAATAAGGAATGTGTATCTAACCCACACAGTGCACCCCAAAGATGAGATGCCTTCTGGGGAGGCATTATTGGGGGCTTCCAGCACCCACGTCAGCACCCAGACTCTCATCTCTCCGTATCCAGAGGCTGTGGGCATCGATGACAAAGAAAATTCTGAGGGCAAAAACGAGGACAGCAGCACAGCCCCTCACCACTGCAATCACCAGGTTCCCATGGGACACCAACTCAGCACCTGAGGGGTGAAGGTATTTGGGTGCCTTCATCCTCAGCATCACCTCGATGGGGAAGGGATGTGATGATACTGCCACCTGTGGGTGACACTGGAGGCACCCAAATGGGGGGCTGGGAACTACCTGGGGGTGCAGGTGTCGGTGCCACCTCCAGTTTCACGCTGTCCCCAAGAGGCGAGGACACAAAGAGATAAGCCTTGGGGTGGTAGGAGCACCTGTAGGTGCCATTGTCAGCTGTGGTCACCGCAACAAGGATGAAGGTGGCCATGCCTTCATCACTGGGGTCCTGGTGCTGGAGAGGGGCTGAGTGCCCATCCTTGTGCAGGAAGATGATGCCCCCATATCCCTGGTTCCAGCAGCGGATGGTGACATTGGTCCCCACTGCCACGCTTTTGTCAGGGCTCATGGAAATGTTAGGTGGGGAATATTGACTATCTGGATGCAGAGGGAGAACAGAGATAGGACATGGCCCTGTGGAGAATGCCGAGGGCCATCTGCTTTCCCCATAACCCTCACCTGTCACCACCAACTCGATGGGGACACTCTTCTCTGATCTTCCTGGTGGCTCCAAAACCCGGTATTGGCACCAATCCTTCATTACATCTTCCAGCTTTACGCAAACCAAGGAGAACTCAGCCATGACCTGATGCTTGTCCACGTCCTTGTAGGATCTCAGAAGTCCATCCTGGTAAAGCTCAACCCTGGCAGATGGCTGGTTCCCATGGGACACCAACTCAGCATCTGAGGGGTGAAGGGATTTGGGTGCCTTCATCCTCAGCATCACCGCGATGGGGAAGGGATGTGATGATACTGCCACCTGTGGGTGACACTGCAGGCACCCAAATGGGGGCTGGTACCAACCTGGGGGTGAAGGTGTGGGTGCCACCTCCAGTCTCACACTGTCCCCAAGAGGTGAGGGCACAAAGAGATAGCCCTTGGGGTGGTAGGAGCACCAGCTTGAATCTCCCCTGCTTTAGCTTGACACCATTCCCTCTGGTCCTATCACTAATGACACGAGAGAAGAGGCCAACCCCCAGCTCACTACAACCTCCCTTCGGGAAGTTATAGAGAGCAATGAGGTCTCACCTGAGCCTCCTCTTCTCCAGGCTGAACATTCCCAGCTCCTTCAGCCTTTCCTTATATGGCCTGTGTTCCACACCCCTCACCAGCTTTGTTGCCCTCCTCTGAACACGTTCCAGGGCCTCGATGTTTTTCTTCCAGTGAGGGGCCCAGAACTGGCCACAGTACTCGAGGTGCGGCCTCACCAGAGCTGAGTACAGGGGAACCATCACCTCTCTGCTCCTGCTGGCAACACTTTCTGATGCAAACCAGGATGCCATTGGCCTTCTTGGCCACCTGGGCACACTGTTGGCTCATGTTCAGCCGAGCATCAACCAACACCCCCAGGTCCATTTCCTCTATGCAGTCCTCCAGCCACTCCGCCCCAAGCCTGTAGCGTTGCCTGGGGTTGTTGTGCCGAAGTGTAGGACCTGGCATTTGGTCTCGTTGAACCTCATCCCTTTGGCCTCAGCCCAGCCCTCCAGCCTGTCCCGTTTCCTCTGAATGGTCTCGCCACCCCCAGGCAGATCGACACTTCCAGCCAATTTGGTGTCATCTGCAAATTTACTGAGGGTGCACTCAATGCCCTCATCCAGGTCATCAAGAAAGATCTTGAAGAGGACAGGCCCCAGCACCGACCCCTGGGGAACACCACTCGTGACCGGTCGCCAGCTGGATTTAGCTCCATTCACCACCACTCTCTGGGCCCGGCCCTCCAGCCAGCTCCTTACCCAGCCAAGAGCGTACCCATCCAAGCCATGGACTGCCAGCTTCTGCAGGAGAATGCTGTGGGAGACAGTGTCAAAGGCCTTGCTGAAGTCTAGATAGACCACATCAACAGCCTTTCTGATTTCACCTCTACACATCCTAACGACTTCCTTGTATTCATTCTGAGTTGCCTGTCCCTCTTTCCACAGGAGGTAGATTCTCTTTTTCTCCCAGAGCCTCAAGAATAGCTCCCGATTCATCCACGCCGGTCTTCTTCCCCGTCAGTTCATTTTGCAGCTCAGGGGGACTGCCTGCTCCTGCGCCCTTAAGACTTCCTTCTTGAAGAGCAACCGGCTCTCTTGGACCCCTTTACTCACTAAGACTGAATGCCAGGGGACTCCCCCTATTAGTCTCTTGAACACTTCAAAGTCTGCCCTCCTGAAGTCCAAGGTAGCAGTTTTACTGTTCCCCCTCCAGGCTCCACCATGAATCGAGAAATCTATCACTTCATGGTCACTCTGTCCAAGACAGCCTCCAACCTCCACATCTCCCACCAGACCTTCCCTGTTTGTGAACAGCAGGTCTAGCGGGGCAGTTCCTCTCGTGGGCTCTCTGACCAGCTGCATCAGGAAGTTATCCTCTCTGCATTCCAGAAACCTCCTAGACTGCTTCTTCTGTGCTGTGCTGTACTCCCAGCATATGTCAGGGAAGTTGAAGTCCCCCATGAGCACAAGGGCTGGCGACCGTGCAGCTCGTGCCAGCTGCTTATAGAATAGCTTGTCTGTCTCTTCATCCTGGTTTGGACGTTTGTAACAGACGCCCACCAGGATGTCTGCCTTGTCAGCCCTTCCTCTGATCTTTACCCATAGGGATTCAACGTTATCGTCCCCAGTCACAATCTCAGTAGCATAAAAGCAATCCCTAATGCAGAGAGCCACACTGCCACCCCTCCTTCCTTGCCTATCCTTCCTGAAGAGTCTGTAGCCATCCATTGCAGCGCTCCAGTCATGGGAGCAATCCCACCACGTTTCCGTTATGGCAACTAGGTCATCGTTTGCCTGCTGCACAATGGCTTCCAACTCTTCTTGCTTGCTGCCCATGCTGCGTGCATTAGTGTAGACGCACCTCAGCTGAGCCCCTCGCCTCTCACCTAATCCCAATACCACTTCCCCAGGCTGATCTCTAGTAGGCCTGGCTTTATCCCCTGCCCCCTTCCTATCTAGTTTAAAGCCCTCTCTACAAGTCTTGTCAGCTCCTGGGCAAGTATCTGTTTTCCTTTGGAGACAGGCAATTCCCATCAGCACACCTCAGTCCAAGTGCCGAGTAGACCGCCCCGTGATCAAAGAATCCAAAATTTTTGCGCTTGCACCTCAGCAAATGCTCTCAGCCATGCATTTATAAGATGGCTTTTCCTGGTCATCTCAGTGTTTGTCCCTGCCACCAAGGGAATACTGGCAAACACTACTTGTATGCCCGCTCCACCAACTAACTTCCCCAGTCTCCTAAAATCATTTTTTATAATCCTCAGGCGTCTATCAGCGATCCCATCGCTGCCGGCCTGAACTATCAATAAAGGGCAATAATCAGAGGGGCGGATAAGGCTGGGGAGTTTTCTGGAAATATCCCTGAGCCGGGCCGCAGGAAGGCAGCACACCTCCCTGTGGGTAGGGTCAGGCCGACATATTGGACCCTCTGTTCCTCTCAGAAGAGAGTCGCCGACAACTAGCACCCTCCTTTCTTTCTTGGAGGAGGCAGTCTTCAAACGTGGAGCTGACCGCCTCACCTTGGGCAAGCTTGGCGGCAGTGCTCCCACGTCATCACTCACCACTCCCTCTGGTTGTTACAGGGCTTCATACCTGTTACTGAGAGGGACCAGGGAACCGAGGGAGGTCGGGATGGGGGTTGCCTGCGACGCTGGGCTGAGACCTGCTGCCATTCCTCCTCTCCTCTCAAGCTGTCTCTCCCTGTTTGACTATGGAGAGAGAGAGGGTCCATTACTCCCTCAGTCTGGGAAGTGCAATCTCTGCGCCTTTCTCGCACAGAGTCACTCCACCAGTCAATCTCCCACTCGCACTCTCTGATGGTCCGCAGTCTACCTACCTCCTCCCTCAGCTCCACCACCACGTTGAGCAGCTCGGCCAGCTGCTCACACCGCACACAAGTGGCATCCTTCCCATCCTCCCCTGGCAGCAGCAGGCTGAGGCACTCCCGGCAGCCAGAGACCTGAACATTACTGAGCAGACCCTCTGTCTGCGTTGCCACAGTCTTTGCGTGGGAAGCACGTTTCCTGGTGAGCACCATGTTTGAAATGGTGGCGTCAGGGCCTGTCAACAGGAGAGCAAGTCAGCTGAAAAAAAGACAGGAGCACTCACCCATGCTGACACAAGACCTCCACTCCCACTGCTGCCTCATTGAATGGGCAGTGCAGGCGGCCCTCACACACTGACTCCCTAGTCCATCCTGGTAAAGCTCAACCCATGCAGCCGGCTTCGGCAGGTGGCACCTCAGGGTGACAGTGTCCCCAAGGGACCCCCCTGGCTGGGGTGCAGAGACAGGGAGGGTCGGGGCACGAGGACGGGGGACAGCAGTCAGCCTTGTCCCTGCACACCCTCCTGTGCCCTCTGATGGCCCCCTGACCACGCTCCCCTCCCTCTCTCACCATAAACCCCCTATCACCACACTCATGTTGCCGGGCCCTGCTCGCTGCCACCAGCCACCAACCTGCAAGGGACACAGTTCTGATCGCACATAGGGCCACCAACCCCCGTGGCACCACGTCCCCATTGTCACTCACCCAGGATGAGGGCCAGCACCATTGGTGCCATGAGGCAGGAACAGCTTTGGGACTGCAGTGGGGCAGGAAAGAGCCTCAGAGCCACTGTCACTTCCTCTTGTGGACGTTTCTCTGTTGCATCACCTCCTGATGTGGGATTTGTGGTCCCCAAGACGTGGTGGTACTGAGGGCACCCAATGGCTGACACACAGAGCCGTGCACACATGCCCCAGTTGTGGTGTCCCACACAGGCTGTCACCGCTCCATATCTCACGCTGTCCCCAAAGGCCTGCCAGTTTGAAGCCCTCTCAGGGAAACAAGCCAGCTCCTGGTCTGAGATCTGCTTCTCCCTTTCAGACAGGTGGGATCCACCTGCAGCCATCAGCACAGCACAGAGTACAGCGCCCTCTGGTCAGAAAAAGAAGAAACAAAACTTCTGCTGTGGCACCAACCATTCTGCCACATATTTATCATATGTGTTTCCCTGACCTCTCAGTATCCTTCACAGCTACTGAGCGGACAGACGAGAACGCCACATGTGCTCCCACTGCATCCAGTGAGCAACCCAGTGCCTTTGCAGGGCCCTCAAGCTTCTCTTGGTGACTGCATCACTGCCAGCTTGAGCCATCAGTGAGGGAGAACAACCAGAGGGGTGAACCAGAGCAGGGAGTGTCCTGCTGATGTCCTGAGCTGGGAACAAGGAAAGCAGCACACTTTCCCTACAGGTATGGGATTTATTCATCTCCAGCCCTGTGGGGTCAATGCCATTGCTGTTGTGCATCCTTGATCCCCTGGTCTCAATCCCAATGAACCCAAATCTACCCCGTAAGATAGGGTACAGTACTTGAGGGCAAGGGGACATTTTGGGTGAGGAAAAAGTGGGAGGGTGCTCTTCTTGTCGAGCTCCCCAAGGTTGTGTAATTTGGGGATCAGCAGGGCAATCATGTGGGGGGGGAGAATCATATGGGGCTGTAGTGACATTGGAGGAAATTCAGCATTTCCTTAATGACCACAGATGTCTGCTGTGCTGTGGGAGGAAGTTTCAAATTCGAAGTAAATGTACTAAAAAAGGAGGTTTAGAGATGTGGGGCACAAATTGGAGTCCTGCTGCATAGATCACCCATAGATTTGGAGATGCATACCCTCATACGCACTCCAAAACCCCATCTCATTGCTCACCCCACAGATTTGGAGAGCCCACATCCTCCTACGGACATTCTGAACCCTTACCCATGCATTTCCCTATAGATGTGGGGTCGCGCAATCCCACAGCATAACCCCATGGGCTGCACTGAATGCCTGGGTGAGCAACACAGATGGGGGTAGCTCCAAAAAAAATACCTCTGATTTATTGTCATGGGAATGAGCACTGCTGCAGTGAGCACAGTGACACAGTCTGACAGAAAGCCTTCTCAGCAACAAAACCCCATTTCTCCGCACAGCTCCACCAGAGGTGGTGCATTTCCATCAGTGATGAACAAGGGCTGCATGTCACTCTTGTACCCACACCCCGCAGGTGGCACGGAGCAGATGGACAGGAACCTGGTGGTGGCAGTGGTGCGGGGCTGTGCTGCTGCCTTTGTCTTCATCCACGTCTTCATTGTGGTCTTCCTCCGCACTGCCCACAGACGCTGGATGTGGAGAGATGAGAGCCATGGTGGGGAATGGATTGCATTTCTTCCATCTCTTTATGGATCCCCCTATTGTCTTCAGCCTCCCCTTTGATCCCCTATACACACCCCAAATGTCCCTCGGTGCCCCCCACAGCACTCACATTTGTCCCCTCCAATGTTTGATGCAGATGCAACCCCAGAAGGCCAGAGGCCGTGCAGCTCCGGGTCAGTGTCTGTGTCAGCCAACCTCAAATTCCAATCTGTCCCTTGAGACCCCACACCCAACTCGGGAACCCCAGTCCCTGCCCATGGGGAACTCGCAAGACCCCCAGCCCCATATGTCTTGTCCCAAAATTAAGTTCATCTCCAAATCCAGTCTATGGAAGCATCCAATCTGAACCAGGGAGCTCCCCAAGATCCACATTTAAATTCCCAGACACCCTGGTGCTTACCAAGCCGCCAGACCCCACGCACACCCTCAAATTGAGTAATGAAGCCCAAAACACTCCCACAGTCTCCAGTGTCTGGCCCCTGGAGACCCCAAATCTCAGCCCCAAACTCACCCTCTTGGACACTCCCCCTGCATACTGACAACACGGATGTTCCCCCCAAGAAAACTGGGGACCCCCATAGTGACATTGCACTGTCCCCCTCTGTCCCCAGATGCTGTGCAGTGACAGCGACTGTCTGACCTACATTGAGCTGCAAGCTGAGTCCCCCAGCAGTCTGCACCGTGGTTCTCCTGCTGCCCCCCAAACCTCCACTATCTACGCTGATGTGCGTATTGGGGACCCCACAGATGTCCCCCATATGTGTGGTCAAGCACATAAGGGAAGGGAAGGGAAGGGAAGGGAAGGGAAGGGAAGGGAAGGGAAGGGAAGGGAAGGGAAGGGAAGGGAAGGGAAGGGAAGGGAAGGGAAGGGAAGGGAAGGGAAGGGAAGGGAAGGGAAGGGAAGGGAAGGGAAGGGAAGGGAAGGGAAGGGAAGGGAAGGGAAGGGAAGGGAAGGGAAGGGAAGGGAAGGGAAGGGAAGGGAAGGGAAGGGAAGGGAAGGGAAGGGAAGGGAAGGGAAGGGAAGGGAAGGGGAGGGAAGGGGAGGGAAGGGGAGGGAAGGGGAGGGAAGGGGAGGGAAGGGAAGGGAAGGGAAGGGAAGGGGAGGGAAGGGGAGGGAAGGGGAGGGAAGGGGAGGGAAGGGGAGGGAAGGGGAGGGAAGGGGAGGGAAGGGGAGGGAAGGGGAGGGAAGGGGAGGGAAGGGGAGGGAAGGGGAGGGAAGGGGAGGGAAGGGGAGGGAAGGGGAGGGAAGGGAAGGGGAGGGAAGAGGGGAGGGGAGGGGAGGGGAGGGGAGGGGAGGGGAGGGGAGGGGAGGGGAGGGGAGGGGAGGGGAGGGGAGGGGAGGGGAGGGGAGGGGAGGGGAGGGGAGGGGAGGGGAGGGGAGGGGAGGGGAGGGGAGGGGAGGGGAGGGGAGGGGAGGGGAGGGGAGGGGAGGGGAGGGGAGGGGAGGGGAGACTTCTGTTCATGACATGGAGGAGCTAGGCCCTTCCCACCTTAACCTTCCTCCTCAGGAAGTCATCAGGCAGGAGAGATGGAGGATTTACTTGATTGAGATAAGGAGAAAACTGTTTTACTCAAAATGGTAAAGGAATGTGATATAACACATTATAAAAGGAATCAAGAGGAATATATCACACCAAAGGGAAAGGGGAAATATCTCCTAACTGTGTGGCAGGTTAGGGCAGAGCAGAAAGCGAAGGAACGTCCTCCACTCACCATCTCACTGCCTTCCTGGAAACCACGTGGGAAGAAGGCTGGTAATTATTTCTCATTGTGAATTTCTTGCCTTACAAGGGGGGCAGAACGAACCTGTTCCCACTGATGTTACACCGAGTTGAGCAACCTGTTTTGCTGCCTTATCTTCAACAACAGGACATCTATTCAACTTTCTTATCTTCACTTGGCAACAAGTTTTGCAGCCTCCGCATTTCGTTCTTCAGCTTCCCTTGACGCAAACCTGCTGTTCTTCTGCTTGTATCTGCTCCAGGTCTGCAAAGGGTTCTTCTCACAGAGTGGAAAAGCTGATGGATCTGGTTGAAAGGTAATGAGATGGTAATCATGTATTAATTGCAAACAAGTACAAAAACTGTGCACTCTCTGCAAGCATATCGACCCCTCATGCAGATGGTTCTGCCAGCTGTGCGATGCTCTCTCTGCACCCAAGCACACCTTTGCCTCAACTTCCAGTTCAGCTTGCAAACTGCTTATCACCGCTCTCGCTGACTCAGTTCCTCATCCAGTTTGGTGCACAACACATCCATCTTCCTGCACTGCTCTCACTGCAGCACCTCCTACTCCACAAACAATGGCCTCACCTTTACCAGGTCTTCTTCAGTGTCCTTTTGACAAGTCCTGTATCCTCTCTGCACTCTTGATCAGGCTGAGCTCGTGTAGACATGAGCAGCTGCCAGGAAACTCAGACAAGGTCCAAACAAGAATCCTTCCTTCTCAACTCGGATTATATCTCTTCTGGATTCCTCTTGCTCTGTATTCAGGGCATTCTGCCCATGATGCCAAGTAAAATGTCCCGTCCCACTCGGTGAGTTGTGGGAAAGGTGAATCTTTGGAACCTCCCAGATATGGCACTGCTCTGTGAACCCAACTGTCCCTTTCTTCCACCTGGTTGGTGGAACTGCTATTGCCAGAGTTGATCAGCCAATTCCTCCACCACTTGCCCCTCTCCAAATTTCCAGGTTCTTACTGTCTGTGAGTTGCCATACGATGATGGTGAGTTGCCAATCAAACTTCCTCCACATTGGACACTGTCTGGATGTTGGGAGAACTGGTCATTGTTCAGGTCCCCATTCCATACCTCCTCCAGCACAGCTCATTCCCTCCCACACTGGATACCCCTTTCCATGCTGCCCACTTCCCTGGCTGACATGTGGCATCGTCCCTGTCAGGACAACTCTCCTTCACAGCTGACAGCAGTTGTGTCCAGAGAGGGAGAGCACTGTCATGTTTTCCATGACTTTGTCAGTGCCCCCTTCCCCAGAGAGGGATCCCAGCTGCCTGGCTTCCATGCCCACTAAATCCAGGCTGTGGGCCCCGTTATCCCAGCATGGCAGCAGCCAGGTGATGCTGTGCTCGCCTGGACAATGGCTGAAATCACCTAAAGAGGGTCAAGGTGGCCGAGCCCCCAATACTGGGGTTCCTGTGCTGGATTGGAGCTGAGTCCCTGTCCTGATGCAGGAAAGTGGTGCTTCGAAAACCCTGGTTCCAGCACCGGATGGTGATGTTTGTCCCGACCTCCACATGTTCCTCAGGGAAATGCTGCATGGAAGGTATTTGGATCTATGTATAAAGTGACGGCAGTGCTGGGACACGGCCCCACAGCACTATACCTCCTTTTTTGTACATTTACTCCTATTCTGGGACTCCCCGCCACCACACAGCTGACGTTTGCTGTTCAGGAAACACCAAACTTCCTCCAATGTCACCGCTGCCCTATAGGACACCTCCCTGAGGTCACTGCTCCTCTGTGCCTACCCCAAAGATCTATCGGGTGTTCCACAAAATATGCACCTCCCCCCCCCCTTTTGTTTTTACTCCCCCCCAGAATGTGCCCTCACCCTCAAGTAGTGTCCCTTACCCTAGATGGTGTCCCCACCCCATCACAAAGGACAAAGGGCCTCTGCAGGGGTGGCCCCCAAATGCGGCCCCACCCTTGCCCACATAATCTATGGGGCGGGACCCAGCTCCCCACAGACACTGAGGTGAACAGAGGAGGTGAGCACACGTGGGGGTCCTGGTGGGCTGAGGGATGTGGGCTGTAATGGGGCAATGGGGAAAAATGGAGAGTCACGGGAGGGATATGGGGTCAGGGGACTATATGGCAGGATGTGGGGTTGTGGTTGTATGGGTTGGGGATACAAGATCACGGTGCTATATATCTTGATACAAGGCCACCAGGCTGGATATGGGGCAACCAGACAGGATATAGAGCTGTGGTGAGGGCTGTGGGGTCATAGGTCTATGGGGCAGGACATGGATTTGTGGAGTACAGGGAGGGTTTTGGAGAGGCGTCCAGCTGCACGCTTAAAGACTGCCTCCTCCAGAAAAGAAAGGAGGGTAATAGTCATAGGAGACTCCCTTCTAGGAGGAACTGAAGGCCCAATATGTCGGCCTGCCCCCACCCGCAGGGAGGTGTGCTGCCTCCCTGGGGCCCGGGTCAGGGATATTTCTAGGAAACTTCCTAGTTTGATCCGCTCCTCTGATTATTATCCCTTATTGATAGTCCAGGCTGGCAGTGATGAGGTCACTGACGGAAGCCTGAGGACTACGAAAAATGACTTCAGGAGACTGGGGAGGTTAGTTGAAGGAGCAGGCGTACAGGTAGTATTTGCCTGTATTCCTACAGTGGCAGGGAAGGATTCTGAGACGACCAGAAGAACACACCTTGTAAACATGTGGCTGAAAGGCTGGTGCAAAAGCAAGAATTTTGGGTTCTTTGATCATGGCGCGGTCTACTCGGCACCTGGCCTGGGGTCGGCTGATGGGTCTCACCTGTCTCAAAGTGGGAAACAGATCCTTGCCCAAGAGCTGGCAGGACTTGTAGAGAGGGCTTTAAACTAGATAGGAAGCGGGTAGGGGATAAAACCAGGCCTGCTAGAGATGAGCCTGGGGGAGCGGCACTGGGATTAGGGACGAGGCGAGGGGCTCGGCTGAAGTACATCTACACCAATGCACGCAGCATGGGCAACAAACAAGAAGAGTTGGAAGCCACGGTGCGGCAGGCAAGCTATGACCTAGTTGCCATTACGGAAACATGGTGGGACTGCTCCCATGACTGGAGTGCTGCAATGCATGGCTACAAGCTCTTCAGGAAGGATAGGCAAGGAAGAAGGGGTGGTGGTGTGGCTCTGTATGTTAGAGAGTGCTTTGATGTTACTGAGCTTGTGGCTGGGGATGATAACGTTGAATCCCTATGGGTAAAGATCAGGGGAAGGGCTGACAAGGCAGATATCCTGGTGGGCGTCTGCTATAGACCTCCAAACCAGGATGAAGAGACAGATGAGGTGTTCTATGAGCAGCTGGCAGAAGCTGCGAGATCGCCAGCCCTTGTCCTCATGGGGGGCTTCAACTTCCCTGACATATGCTGGGAATTCAACGCAGCGCAGAAGAAGCAGTCTAGGAGGTTTCTGGAGTGTATGGAGTATGGATAACTTTCTGATGCAGCTGGTGAGAGAGCCTACGAGAGGAGCTGCCCCGCTAGACCTGCTGTTCACAACAGCTGTTCACAAACAGAGAAGGTCTGGTGGGAGACGTGGAGGTCGGGGGCTGTCTTGGACAGAGTGACCATGAGATGGTAGAGTTCTCGATTCTTGGTGGAGCCAGGAGGAAGAACAGCAAAACTGTTACCTTGGACTTCTGGAGGGCGGACTTTGAATTGTTTAGAAGACTAGTAGGGGGAGTCCTCTGGGATTCAGTCTTAGAGGGTAAAGAGGTCCAAGACAACTGGTTGCTCTTCAGGAAGGTAGTCTTACAGGCGCAGGAGCGGGCTGTCCCCTTGAGCTACAAGATGAGCTGGCGGGGAAGGAGACCGGCATGGATGAATAGGGAACTATTCTCGAGGCTCCGGGAGAAAAAGAGAATCTACCTCCTGTGGAAGAAGGGACGGGTGACTCAGAAAGAGTACAGAGAAGTTGTTAAGATGTGCAGGGAGAAAATCAGAAAGGCAAAAGCCCAGCTCGAACTCAACCTGGCCGCTGGGATAAAAAGAAACAAGAAATCCTTTTACAAATATATCAACAGTAAGAGGAGGACTAAGGAGAATCTCCATTCCTTACTGGATGAGGCTGGGAATGTGACTACTGACAATAAGGAAAAGGCAGAGGTCCTGAATGCCTTCTTTATGTCTGTCTTTAAAGGTTATCCTGAGTATCCTCAGGATACTCCACTTTTTGACCTGGTAGTCTCGGCTGGGGAGCAGACTAAACCACCCACGATTCAGAAGGAAACAGTCAGAGACCTGCTACTGCAACTGGACTGCCACAAGTCCATGGGGCCGGATGAGATTCACCCCAGAGTGCTGAGGGAACTGGCGGAGGTGAGAGCCGAGCCGCTTTCCATCATCTATCAGCGCTCCTTGTTGACGGGTGAAGTACCAGAAGACTGGAGGCTTGCCAGTGTGACTCCCATCTACAAGAAGGGCTGTAAGGAGGACCCGGGGAACTACAGGCCTGTTAGCCTGACCTCGGTGCCAGGGAAGGTTATGGAAGAGATTGTCTTGAGGGAGATCACGCGGCAAGTGCGGGACAACCGGGGGATCAGGCCTAGCCAGCATGGGTTCCCGAAGGGTAGGTCCTGCTTGACCAACCTGATCTCCTTCTATGATCTAGTGACCCGCCTGGTGGATGAGGGACAGGCTGTTGATGTGGTCTACCTAGACTTCAGCAAGGCCTTTGACACTGTCTCCCACAGTATTCTCCTGCAGAAGCTGGCAGCCCGAGGCTTGGACAGGTACACTCTTGGCTGGGTAAGGAACTGGCTGGAGCGCTGGGCTCAGAGAGTGGTGGTCAATGGAGCTAAATCCAGCTGGCGACCGGTCACGAGCGGTGTTCCCCAGGGGTTGGTGCTGGGGCCTGTCCTCTTCAAGATATTTCTTGATGACCTGGATGAGGGCATTGAGTGCACCCTCAGTAAGTTTGCAGATGACACCAAGTTGGCTGGAAGTGTGGATCTGCCTGGGGGTAGTGAGGCCCTACAGAGGGATCTGGACAGGCTGGAGGGCTGGGCTGAAGCCAACGGGATGAGCTTTAATAAGACCAAATGCCGGGTCCTGCACTTTGGCCACAGCAACCCCAAGCAACGCTACAGGCTTGGGGCGGAGTGACTAGAAGACTGTGTAGAGGAAATGGACCTGGGGGTGTTGGTTGACGCTCGGCTAAACATGAGCCAGCAGTGTGCCCAGATGGCCAAGAAGGCCAATGGCATCCTGGCTTGTATCAGAAGTAATGTGACCAGCAGGAGTAGGGAAGTAATTGTTCCCCTGTACTCAGCTCTGGTGAGGCCACACCCTGAGTACTGTGCCCAGTTCTGGGCCCCTCACTGCAAGAAAGACATTGAGGCCCTGGAGCGTGTTCAAAGAAGGGCAACAAAGCTGGTGAGGGGTCTGGAGCACAGGCCTTATGAGGAGCGGCTGAGGGAGCTGGGAGCGTTCAGTCTGGAGAGGAGGAGGCTCAGCAGAGACCTTATTGCTCTCTATAACTACCTGTAAGGAGGCTGTAGCGAGCTGGGGGTCGGCCTCTTCTCCCGTATAACCAGTGATAGGACTAGAGGGAATGGTTTCAAGCTGCGCCAGGGAAGATTCAGGCTGGATATTAGGAAATACTACTTCTCTGAAAGGGTGGTCAGGCACTGGAATGGGCTGCCCAGGGAGGTGGTGGAATCCCCTTCCCTGGAGGTGTTCAAGGAACGTTTGGATGTTGTGTTGAGGGATATGGTTTAGCAAGAACCATTGGTGATAGGTGGATGGTTGGACTGGATGATCTATAGGTCTTTTCCAACCTTAGTGATTCTGTGATTCTGTGATTCTGTGAGATGTGGTTTTGGTGAGTTATGAGGTGTGGGGAGTTCTGGGAGAGCTGTGGGATTTGGGGTCAGTTGTGGGTTTTCATATGGAGAGGCTCAGTGCCCTGCCCCTCCTCTTCTCCTCACCCTGAGCAGGAAATGCATTAATCAACCATATGAAATCCATATGGGGGCAGCACTCTCCTATGGGTGTGGAGGAAGCTGTGGGGCCTCACCTCATAACCCCATGACACCACATTGTACCCCATAACCACATCAGCCCATGTTCCTGCCCCACAGCCCCGTGATTCCATATTCAGCCTCATGGCTCTGTGCCCCACAGCCACACAGCCTTCCCTTCCTCCATTCTCATCCTCATCGCTTTGGGAATGCTACGAGCCCATATGCTGCCCATAATCCCATATCCTGACCCATAACAGGAAATCTTATCCCCTGTCCTGCCCCATAGATCCATATCCTGCTCCATAGCTTTATGTCCCAGAGCCCTGGAACCTTCCTCCTGCTGCACTCATACTCATGTCTTTGGGACTACGAGGACCATATATACCTTCCCACAGCCCCATATCACATTTCACAGCCCCATACCTCTCCCTCTTGCCCCATATCATGCCCCATAGCTCCACATCCAACCCCATATCCTCATTTCCAGTCCCATATCCCCAGAAATTGACAAATCACCCCACGGTCTGATCTGTGCCCCATATCCTTGCCTCATAGCCCACGGACTCCATACTCCAACCCATAGCTCTGGTATCATCCCTTGTATCCCTCCTATAGTCCCAGTTTGATATCTTGTCCCATTCCAGTATGACCCCATAGCCTGCCCTACAGCTCTGTGCCCTTTGTCCCACAGCCTTCCTCTCGCCATGCTCGTCTTAGCCATCCACGTGCTGACCTTCGCTGTGGGTTTTCCTGCCAACATCTTCACCCTCCTCACCCTCCTCATCAAAATCCGATGCCACCGTCCTCATCCCCACCTCACCGCTGCCGACCTCCTCCTCCTCCACCTCACCACCGCCGACCTCCTTGTCCTCCTCTTCCTCCCATTCAAGATGGCCGAAGAGGCAGCCATGATGGCGTGGCCCTTCCCCAGAGTGCTCTGCCCCATTGCAAACTTCTGCTTCTACTCCAGCATCTACCTCAGCACTCTCTTTATAGCTGCCCTCAGTGTGGAGCGCTACTTTGGGGTCGTGTTCCCACACCGCTACAACCGGGGCCGGAGGTTATGGCGGACGATGTCCGCCAGCGCCGTCCTTTGGGTGATGGCATTGTCCCTTTGTTCCTTCGTCTTTGTAGCAGAGCATCAAAGAGAATTTGGGGTCAATGGCTCTGAGGCTGATGGGGAAGGTGGTTTAGGCTTCAATGGGAAAAAGACCTGGGGATCGGTGATGGACATCCCCAATCACGTTGACCACGTTGGGCTGAAGACGGACAACTCCCATTGTTCCGGGACCAGTCGGTCTGACCTTGGGGGATTTGAGTTAACCAAACCTAACGGCATTGACACCAATGTCAACAGTACTTCTACTGCTGACATCACTCCCAGTGGCTCCAAGGTCCCCAGTCTCAACATCTACAGGATCTCCAGCTCCAAGGCCAACCGCAACATCTCCACCCTCCAATTCTCTGCCTGCACAACCCCAAAAACTCCCCACATCCCCACCACCACATCATGGAACTCTCAGAATGCCTCTGAGACTCAACCCCACATGGTCTACCACTGCTACGATGACTTCTCCCCAACCCAGCTGCGCTTTGTTCTCCCGCTGCGCCTTGTACTCTTCCTCGTCCTCTTCCTCCTCCCCTTTGCCATCACCATGTTCTGCTATGTCCACATCATCCGTGCCCTCCTCACTCGACCCCACATCCCACTGCAGAAGAAGTACCGCACTGTGGGGCTGGCCGTGGCCACCATGGTCAACTTTGTCATCTGCTTTGGTCCCTACAACCTCTCGCATGTGGTGGGCTTTGTGCAGCAGCGCAGCCCCACGTGGAGGACCTACGCTGTGCTCCTCACCACCCTCAGCCCCGCGCTCGACCCCTTCATCTTCTATTTCTCCTCCAGTGCTGTGCGGAGGGCGGTCAGAGGGGTGGTGGGGGCTGTTTGGGGCACAATCCATGGGTTTTGGGGTTGGTGTGGGTGGGGGAGTGAGGGGGGGAGTGGGGGAGAGTGAGCCCCAACCAGGAGGAGGTGCTGGGGTAAATGAGGTTGTTGTGATTGGAGTGGGTTTAATGGGGTGGGAGGTCAGAAATGGGGACGGGTGCATTGTCTTTGTGGTAAGAGTGGTTCCGTGGATGTGTCCAGTGTTTGTGGGTCAACCAACACTTGGTCGCTGCTGGGTTGTCCTACTGAGTTAGAGTCAATAAAGACCCGTGGATGTGGTCAGTGGGGTCAATGAGGTCACATAGATCAGTGTGGTCAATGCAGAACCCTGAGTGTGACTTAATGTTTTCCCCAATGTCCACTGGGGTTGGGGTCAGTGTGGACTATTGACCCAACTTTGCTTTATGCCCAGTGCCCCCAATTGCTTCAGTGCCCCCATGTCTGCAATGCCCTCAATATCCAGCAATGTCCCCAGTTCCTCCAGTGTCTCCAATATCCCCAGTGCCCCCTATGTGCAGGGCTGAGCAGGAGGAAAGAGCATCCCTCTACACTCCAGAGATCAGTTCACCCATCAGCTGTCTCCCAGACAACACATCTGGCCGTGGTCTCCAGGAGGCTGAAAGTTCTTCCCAAAAAGAATGCAGGTTCCCGGGCGAGTGCCCACCCCAAAACTCATCCATGCAGGTCTTCCACAGGAGGGAGTGCCTGAGCCTGCACTCAGGTCCTTGCCTAGGGCAAGGCAGTCAGCTGCACACCTCCAGACTGCCTTCAGACAGAAGGAAAGAAAGGTGTCTGTCACAGGGGACTCCTTCTGATGGGAAAAAAGGCTCTGACTCATCGGCCAGTCACTACCTGTAGGGAAAGTGTGCTGCCTTCCTTGTTGCCAGCTCAGGACATCAGCAGGAGACTCCCTGCTCTGGTTCACCCCTCTGGTTGTTCTCCCTCACTGATGGCTCAAGCTGGCAGTGATGAAGTCACTGAGAGAAGCTTGAGGGCCCTGCAAAGGCACTGGGTTGCTCACTGGATGGAGTGGGAGCACATGTGGCGTTCTCGTCTGTCCGCTCAGTAGCTGTGAAGGATACTGAGAGGTCAGGGAAACACATCTGATAAATACGTGGCTGAATGGTTGGTGCCACAGCAGAAGTTTTGTTTCTTCTTTTTCTGACCAGAGGGCGCTGTACTCTGTGCTGTGCTGATGGCTGCAGGTGGATCCCAACTGTCTGAAAGGGAGAAGCGGATCTCAGACCAGGAGCTGGCTTGTTTCCCTGAGAGGGCTTCCAACTGGCAGGCCTTTGGGGTCAGCGTGAGATATGGAGGGGGTGACATCCTGTGTGGGACACCACAACTGGGGCATGTGTGCACGGCTCTGGCCGAGCTGCTCAACCTGGTGGTGGAGCTGAGGGAGGAGGTAGGTAGACTGCGGACCATCAGAGAGTGCGAGCGGGAGATTGACTGGTGGAGTGACTCTGTGCGAGAAAGGCGCAGAGATTGCACTTCCCAGACTGAGGGAGTAATGGACCCTCTCTCTCTCCATAGTCAAACAGGGAGAGACAGCTTGAGAGGAGAGGAGGAATGGCAGCAGGTCTCAGCCCAGCGTCGCAGGCAACCCCCATCCCGACCTCCCTCGGTTCCCTGGTCCCTCTCTGTAACAGGTATGAAGCCCTGAAACCAGAGGGAGTGGTGAGTGATGATGACGTGGGAGCACTGCCGCCAAGCTTGCCCAAGGTGAGGCGGTCAGCTCCACGTTTGAAGACTGCCTCCTCCAAGAAAGAAAGGAGGGTGCTAGTTGTAGGCGACTCTCTTCTGAGAGGAACAGAGGGTCCAATATGTCGGCCTGACCCTACCCACAGGGAGGTGTGCTGCCTTCCTGCGGGCCGGCTCAGGGATATTTCCAGAAAACTCCCCAGCCTTATCCGCCCCTCTGATTATTACCCTTTATTGATAGTTCAGGCCGGCAGCGATGGGATCGCTGATAGAAGCCTGAGGATTATAAAAAATGATTTTAGGAGACTGGGGAAGTTAGTTGGTGGAGCGGGCATACAAGTAGTGTTTGCCAGTATTCCCTTGGTGGCAGGGAGAAACACTGAGATGACCAGGAAAAGCCATCTTATAAATGCATGGCTGAGAGCATTTGCTGAGGTGCAAGCACAAAAATTTTGGATTCTTTGATCACGGGGCGGTCTACTCGGCACTTGGACTGAGGTGTGCTGATGGGAATTGCCTGTCTCCAAAGGAAAATGGATACTTGCCCAGGAGCTGGCGGGACTCGCAGAGAGGGCTTTAAACTAGATAGGAAGGGGGCAGGGGATAAAGCCAGGCCTACTAGAGATCAGCCTGGGGAAGTGGTATTGGGATTAGGTGAGAGGCGAGGGGTTCAGCTGAGGTGCATCTACACCAATGCACGCAGCATGGGCAGCAAGCAAGAAGAGTTGGAAGCCATTGTGCAGCAGGCAAACGATGACCTAGTTGCCATAATGGAAACGTGGTGGGATTGCTCCCATGACTGGAGCGCTGCAATGGATGGCTACAGACTCTTCAGGAAGGATAGGCAAGGAAGGAGGGGTGGCAGTGTGGCTCTCTGCATTGGGGATTGCTTTTATGCTACTGAGATTGTGACTGGGGACGATAACGTTGAATCCCTATGGGTAAAGATCAGAGGAAGGGCTGACAAGGCAGACATCCTGGTGGGCGTCTGTTACAAACTTCCAAACCAGGATGAAGAGACAGACGAGCTATTCTATAAGCAGCTGGCACGAGCTGCATGGTCGCCAGCCCTTGTGCTCATGGGGGACTTCAACTTCCCTGACATATGCTGGGAGTACAGCACAGCACAGAAGAAGCAGTCTAGGAGGTTTCTGGAATGCAGAGAGGATAACTTCCTGATGCAGCTGGTCAGAGAGCCCACGAGAGGAACTGCCCCACTAGACCTGCTGTTCACAAACAGGGAAGGTCTGGTGGGAGATGTGGAGGTCGGAGGCTGTCTTGGACAGAGTGACCATGAAGTGATAGATTTCTAAATTCATGGTGGAGGCTGGAGGGGGAATAGTAAAACTGCTACCTTGGGCTTCCGGAGGGCGGACTTTGAAGTGTTCAAGAGACTAATAGGGGGAGTCCCCTGGCATTCAGTCTTAGCGAGTAAAGGGGTCCAAGAGAGCCGGTTGCTCTTCAAGAAGGAAGTCTTAAGGGTGCAGGAGCAGGCTGTCCCCCTGAGCTGCAAAATGAGCCAATGGGGAAGAAGACCGGCGTGGATGAATCGGGAGCTATTCTTGAGGCTCCGGGAGAAAAAGAGAATCTACCTCCTGTGGAAAGAGGGACAGGCAACTCAGAATGAATACAAGGAAGTCCTTAGGATGTGTAGAGGTGAAATCAGAAAGGCTGTTGATGTGGTCTATCTAGACTTCAGCGAGGCCTATGACACTGTCTCCCACAGTATTCTCCTGCAGAAGCTGGCAGTCCATGGCTTGGACAGGTACACTCTTGGCTGGGTAAGGAGCTGGCTGGAGGGCCGGGCCCAGAGAGTGGTGGTGAATGGAGCTAAATCCAGCTGGCGACCGGTCACGAGTGGTGTTCCCCAGGGGTCGGTGCTGGGGCCTGTCCTCTTCCAGATCTTTCTTGATGACCTGGATGAGGGCATTGAGTGCACCCTCAGTAAATTCGCAGATGACACCAAATTGGCTGGAAGTGTGGATCTGCCTGGTAGGGGCGAGACCATACAGAGGGATCTGGACAGGCTGGAGGGCTGGGCTGAGGCCAACGGGATGAGGTTCAACAAGACCAAATGCCAGGTCCTGCACTTCGGCTACAACAACCCCAGGCGACGCTACAGGCTTGGGGCGGAGTGGCTGGAGGACTGCATAGAGGAAATGGACCTGGGGGTGTTGGTTGTGCTCGACTGAACATGAGCCAACAGTGTGCCCAGGTGTCCAAGAAGGCCAATGGCATCCTGGCTTGCATCAGAAAGTGCTGCCAGCAGGAGTAGAAAGGTGATGGTTCCCCTGTACTCAGCTCTGGTGAGGCCGCACCTTGAGTACTGTGGCCAGTTCTGGGCCCCTCACTGGAAGAAAGACATCGAGGCCCTGGAACGTGTTCAGAGGAGGGCAACAAAGCTGGTGAGGGGTGTGGAACACAGGCCATATGAGGAAAGGCTGAAGGAGCTGGGATTGTTTATCCTGGAGAAGAGGAGTCTCAGGTGAGACCTCATTGCTCTCTATAACTTCCCGAAGGGAGGTTGTAGTGAGCTGGGGGTTGGCCTCTTCTCTCATGTCATTAGTGATAGGACCAGAGGGAATGGTGTCAAGCTAAAGCAGGGGAGATTCAAGCTGGTGCTCCTACCACCCCAAGCCTACCTCTTTGTGTCCTCACCTCTTGGGGACAGCGTGAGACTGGAGGTGGCACCCACACCTGCACCCCCAGCTAGGTACCAGCCCCCATTTGGGTGCCCCCAGTGTCACCCACAGGTGGCAGTATCATCACATCCCTTCCCCATCGCGGTGATGCTGAGGATGAAGGCACCCAAATACCTTCAACCCTCAGGTGCTGAGTTGGTGTCCCATGGGAACCTGGTGATTGCAGTGGTGAGGGGCTGTGCTGCTGTCCTCGTTTTTGCCCTTGGCATCTTCTTTGTCATCGATGCCCGCAGCCTCTGGATACAGAGAGGTGAGAGTCTGGATGCTGATGTGGGTGCTGGAAGACCCCTTTAATGCCTCTCCACTAAGCATCTCATCTTTGGGGTGCGCTGTTTGGGAGTGACCCACATTCCCTATTTTGGGCTCCCTGATCCTCTCTTCCCCTCTCAGTGATTCTCAGATCTTTTCAAACCCAACACCTTCAAGTCCCCACCAGTGCCCCCAAATGCTTCCCAATCCCACCAAATCTCCAAATGCTCATCTCTAACAACAGTACCCTTTTTTTGCCTTCAAATCCCTTTGCACGCTTTCATACAAACAAATCCTAACGAATCCAACCCACACCCATCAGCAGCGCTGTGGGATCCCCACATCTGTCCCAATTCAATCCTCCCATATAGATCACCTCCAAGCCCCCTGACTCCCATTCTGTCCAACGTACATCTCCTACAGATTCCCTCATAGACCATTACCATCACTGTTACATCTCTCTTCCTTGACTGTCCTATTAAAATGTTTTTTCTCTCAACCTCTGAGTTCCAGATTATTTCTCTCTCATTGTCTCCCCCATCCCTCTAGGAGCAGTCAGTGAATGATGACAAAAGCCTTTCTACATTTTCAGAACAGCCTTTCTCAACACTTGAGCAGATATAAGCAGAAGGACGTGAATAGAAGCTCAAGAACTGAATGCAGAGGAGCCTCCTAGTCAGCAGTCAAATCTTCAGTCACTCTCAAGAAGTCTCCATCCAGTCCCTAAACACTGTCCAGCTCCAAAATACCCTCACCACCCCATTATCTACATCCAGCCCCCAAATGTCCCATCCACCCACAAAATCTCCATCCACTTCCCATAATCTCTATCCCCCCAGAAATTTCCAGCCGCACAGAAATCTCCATTCACTCCAAAATTCTCTATCCAGCTCCACAACATCCATCCATGCATCCCCAAATATCCATCCAGACCCCAAAGTCACCTTCCAGGCACAAAATCTTTCTTCACCTCCAAAATCTCACTGCACACCCCAAATCTCCATCTGGTCCCAAAAACCTCCATCCAGCTTTTAAACACCCCATCGAGCTCACAAAATCTCCAACATTTCCCATTTCATTACCAAAAGGGAGAAGTCAGCTCCCCTGCCCTTCCCCTCACTGCTGTTCCCACACACCAACTTCCTCTTTTCCCCCATTTGCTGACAAACACCACACCCCCTCTGTCCTTTTCTGAACCAAAATGCATTTTCCCCCATCACCAAAAATAAGCAAACCCAACCCAAACTCTGCTACTTAAACCCTCAGACCAGTGTGAGCATCAGTGAAGCTGTGTCCTGACAGATAGATAACCTTGGTGGTCATTAAAAACAAAACAGCAGGCATGTTTGGCCTGACCTCACAGCTGTGTCACTGTCCTTCAGCCCTGATGTCAGTGCTGGGTGCTGTGAAATTATCAAAGGATTTGCAACATCACTGTCAGCAAAACCTTGTGCCCAAGAGCTGCTTTTGCTGGAATGGAATAAAAGAAAGGTAAAACCTTCCAGCAATGGGAATCCTGGCCCCAAAGGACGGACAAAATACTCCACTAATGGGAATTGTACCACAAAAGGCAGGCAAAAATATTCTAGAATGGGTATTTTTAACACCAAATCCAGGATAAAAACCCCCAGAAGCAGGAATTGGCCTTCAAATTGAGAATTAAGCCCTCCAGAAGCATAACTATAAAACTGCAGAAGAAGAAATCCTCCCCAAAAAGTAGCACAGATCTTCGTAGAAATAGGGATCCTGTCCTAAAAGGCTGGATAAAATATTCCAGACTGGGAATCTCCTTCCAGGAGAACAGGAGAAAACCATCCAGAAGTGGGAATCCTCTCTCAAACGCACGATAAAACCTTTCACAAAGGACAATCCACAAGGATAATTCTACCAGAAATGAGGGTAAAAATATTTGGAAATGGTAAATCTTCCACCAAAGGTTGGTTGAAACTCTCCAGAATTGAGAAATATCCCCAAAAGAAGGAATGACGACCTTCAGAGGTAGAGGAAGGGTAAAACCTTCCAGAAATAGGAATCCTCTATCATGAAGCAGAATCTAACACTTCAGAATCAGAATTCTCAACCAGGAAAGTGGAATAAAACCCTCCAGAAATGGGAATTCTGTCCCAACTTCACTGTGGGCGGGGTGCTGGTTTGGGATGTGGAGCTGGAGATGCGCACACAGGAAGGGGACGTGTGTGTGCTGTAGGGACAGACGTGGCGCTGACGTGGGGCACATGGTAAGGACACACGGACACAGGGAGGGCCTGGAGAGTGCAGGCACAGGGAGCACATGTGCACCGTCCCTCTCAGGGGGTTTGGAGGGAGGTGAATCTCTCTCTGTCTCCTGAGTCACACCTCTCCCAGCCAGCAGGGACAGATACTGCGATGGAGTCAGCCAAGGCTCAGAGCAGGAATACACGTCCATTTCCTGAGAGCTTCTCTTCAGAGCACTGCTTTGGAATGAAAAACTGTCCACAAAGTCTTGTTGCTCACCTCAGGCATTCTTTACCGGTCTCAGAAAACATGCTAAGGACACCCATGTGCAGCACTGTGCACATCTACTGGTGTACACGCGTGATGCTGCAGACACCAAGGAATGGAGTTAATCACGGAGTGCACATCTGGGTGTAACTGTTGTGCACATGTGACGGTGAACACATGTGACACACAGGAACACATGCAGTGATACATGCATGCAGTGCACACGTGACGGTAAGCACACACAACACACCTGCACTGTGCACGCTGGCAGTACATGTGTGCACGCAACACACACGTGTTTGTGCACACGTATGGAGGCATCAGTGATGCCTCCCAACTGCTACCTCGGCGTAGATAACAGAGGGCTGGGGGTCAGCGGGGGGGTTGAGGGGCGGAGTGCTGGGGGTCACAGCTTGCAGCTCCATGTAGGTCAGACCCTCGCTGTCACTGGAAGGCACCTGGGGACACAGTGGGAAGGCAGAGTGTCAACCTGGGGTTTAGAGTTAATGGGACACTGCCTGAGTGATGTTTGGGTTTTTTCCTACAAGTGTGAAAGTGGCCCATAGGGTCTGAGGGGTATTCATTTCCACGATGCGGATTTGGAGTTCCTCATGGTCTGGGTCTGGGTGGTGTGCTTAACACGAAGGCAATCCATATGAGGCTCCCCTGGATCCCCTGGGGTCCCCATGGTGACAGGGTTTGGGGTTGTAAACGGGATCAGGAGGTGTTCCAAGGGGCAAACTGGGGTTTGGGGTCCCCTGATCCAGACACTTACCTGGAACTCCATGTCCTCATGCTTTTCGGCAGTGGCAGCTGCATCAAAACAAGGAGAGGAATGTGGTGGGGCTATGACCCGGGAAGGGGTGAGGGGGGGGCAGGAGGGGAAGAAGGGAATTGACTGAGGAGCGTTTGAGGGCATCTACTGAGAAATAAAGACGTTTAAACCCTTCCCCTCCAGGGCACTCATCTCTCTGTATCTGACGTCTGCAGCCAGCAAGGAGGAAGAAGATGGCAAGGACGAGGATGAAGAGAAAGGCAGCTGTGCAGCCCCCAACGACTGCCACCACCAGCTTCCCATGGGAACTGTCTGCAGCACCTGTGGGGTCCGGGTGTTTGGGTTATCACAACCTCAACCACAACCTCCATAGGGACAGGAGGTGACACAGCCACTCATGGGTGGAACCTGGAATACCAAAATGGGGTTGATACTCACCTGGGGTTGAAGGTGTGGGTGTCACCTCCAGAGTCACATTATTCCCAAGGGGTGAGGACAGAAAGGGGTGACCCCAGGGGCGGTAGGAGCACCTATAGGTGCCACTGTCAGCTGGGGTCACCCCAAAGATGGTGAAGGTGGCTGTGCCCACCACATCGGGGTCCTGGCGTTGGGTGGGGGCTGAGCACCCATCCTTGTGCAGAAGGAAGGCGGCCCCATAGTCCTTGTTCCAGCACTGGATGGTGACATTGGTCCCCATCTCCACACATTCCTCAGGGCTCAGGGAAATGCTGGGTGGGGGGAAACTGCGATCTGCATGAGGGAAGGGACAGCAGTGGGACACGGTCCTTTTGTGAGCAAGCAGAACCATCTGCTGTCCCCAGTGCCCTCACCTGTCAGCACCAGCTCCACAGGATCACTCTTCTCTGAATCCACTGCTGACCAAGACTCCTGGTACTGACAAAAATATCTACCTGCGTGCTCCCGATTTGTGTTCAAGAAGGAGAAGTCTGCAGTGTCCTGCTTCTTGTACTTGTAATTGCGGTATGTTTGATGCCCTTCCTGGTACAGCCAGACCCAGGCAGCCAGCTGGGGCAGGTGGCACCTTAGGGTGACATTTTCCCCCAGGGACACCCCCTGGCTGGGGTGCAGTGACAGGGAGGGTCGGGGCACTAGGACAGGGGACAGCAGTCAGCCTTGTCCCTGCACACCCCCCTGTGTACCTCTGCTGGCACCCTGACAATGCTCCCCTCCCTCTCTCCCCATGCTCCCCCCATCTCCATACTCACAATGCTGTGCTCTGCTCGCTGCCACCAGCCACCAACCTGCAAGGGACACGGTTCTGGTTCCATACAGGGCCTCCAACCCCCTTGGCATCACATCCCCATTGTCACACACCGAGAATGAGGGCCAGTGCCATTGGTGTCATGAGGCAGGAGCAGCTTGGAGACAGTGAGACTGCAGTGGGGACAGGGAGTGGCGTTGGGCTGCTGCCAGTTCCTCTTTTGGACAGGATGGTGTGATGTTGCCAACTGATGTGGCAATCATAGCTCAAATGGGAAGTGGCACGTTGGGGTCCCCAGAAATGTTGTACACATGGAGCTGTGCAAATAGTCCCCGCTGGTTTGTCCTTTGCAGTTTGTCCGGGCTTGGGTGTCACACACAGAGTTCTGCCAGCACGTGGTCCTGCACTTTTCCCCCCATGGAATCCCAAACACAGGACATGGCTCCAAAGGGGTGTCCCCCATGGAATGTCACATGTGGTCCCCAACACTTCCAGCTGGCTGTCCCTACGCACTTCAGGTACCACACTCCGTCCCCACTGTGCTTTCCTCCACCATCCCCACTGGGGGCAGTAGCAGGGATCTTTGGGGATGCAGTGGCACCACGCAGGCATAGGATGTGCTATGGGCACACAGGCACAGTGGAGCACACGTGTGGCACAGACATGGATCAATTCTAAGGAAATGTTTTGGCAGTAAGGAGTAAGAGTTTTGGCAGAGAAGGAGCACACGTGTTACACCAATGCGGTGCGTACCTTCTAAGGACACACTTGTGCATTGCTGTGGTCACACACAGGTTTACAGACATGATCTCACACACAGATACACAAAGGCAAGGCGTTACACAAGCAGTACATCTGTGTGTACATCTATGGAGTATATTTGCAAAACACAACTGTTCACCTCTACTCATTGATTCCCAACCCATCCCCGAGCTGCACCCGCTCACCCCATGCAGCTCTCCTCAGAGTTCCATTTCTCACCCGATGCCATATGGTGTGGGAGATGCCTTTGGCACTGCAGGTCAGCTGTCCTGGTTCGGTCCCCTCTCAGCTCCTGGTGCCCCTCAGCCCCTCGCTGGCAGCACAAGGCAAGAAGTTGAGAAACGGAACCACTCTCAGCTCTGTGCAGCACTGCTCAGCATCAGCTGAACCACCTCTGTGCCATCAGCATTGGTTTTCTGAAGCCAAAACTCACAGGACACAAGGAAGCAAATCAGCTTTATCCCAGCTGAAACCAGGACAATACCCCGCCATGTTCCATACAGCTTACATCAGGCTCAGGTCCCACTGTTTCCCATGCAGCCTAATTAACCACCATCTCCTATCCTGTGTTTCAGTACACATACACACACAGCATTTCCGTGGTCCCTTGGTCATCCCTGTGAAGTGTTGGTGGAGTACATTGAGTCCATGGCTTTGGGCTCCATCAGCAGCGCAGGGTGCGCTTGGTGGCTGTGACTCGTGGTGTTCGCCAGGGGTGGGTGCTGGATCTGGTGCTGTTCAACATCTCCATCAGTGACCTGGACAAAGGGATGGAGTCCACCCTCAGCAGGTTTGCAGGTGGCACAAAGCTGGGAGGAGTGGCTGACACACCAGAGCTCCGTGCTGCCATTCTGCACCATTGGGTTGGGCTCTCTTGAGTGGTGTGCAGTGACTGGACGAGGGGCAGTGGGCACAAACTGGAGCTCAGGAAGTTGCATCAAATCATGAGGAAGAACTGCTATACTGTGTGGGAGACAGAGCACTGAAACAGGCTGCACAGAGAGGTGGTGGGTTCTCTTTCTCTGCAGGTAATTAAAACCCACCCAGATGCTTTCCTGTGCAACCAACAGCAGGGAAACAAGTTGAGCAGAGAGGTTGGATTTGGTGAACTCCAGAGGTCACTTCCAACCCCATGCCTGTGGGATTCTGTGCTATGACCTGGCTGAGAATCTGGGCTAACCACAGGGCCTGTGGCAGGGGTTGGATCAGCCAGTGTTTGATGGAGGGATTTAAAAATGTCCATCAACACTTGGCACTCCTGTGGAGCAGAGAGTGCCCGTGTGAGGAGTTCCCGCGGTGAGGGTCCTGCAGTGCCAGAGTGATGGCACTGCTGAGCACAAGGAGCACATGGCATCCATGGCCGCTGTCACACGAGCACACGCTGCAGACAAACGGGCAGAAGCATCCAGAATTGCAGGGCAGCCCTCAGAGGCGAGAAGCAGCGCCAGCGCAGTGAAGGGAACAGCCCTGAGAGCTGTGATGGATGGCACCGAGTGAAGGAACAGCTGAGCGCTGTGAGCAGCAGCTCTGAGGCTGCTGTACCGCTGAGAGCAGTTGTGTTGGAACACGCTCTGCTCACAGCTGTCGGGATCTCCACCCATACTATGAAAGGGTGCTGAAGGATTGGATGGCAAGGAAAGGAGGCTGTGGTTAGAGATGAGCATTTAGTAGGGTTCTGAAGGAGCTGGCTGAGGTGGTTGCCGAGCCGCTCTCCATCATATTTGAGAAGTCGTGGCTGTCTGGTGTGGTCCCGGATGACTGGAGGAAGGGTCACGTCACTCCCATTTACAAGAAAGGGAGCAAGGAGGACCCTGGGAACTACAGGCCGGTGAGTCTCACCTCTGTGCCTGGGAAGATCATGGAACAGATCATCCTGGATGACATGCTTGATCACATGAGGAAAGGGCGTGTGATCCGTGACAGCCAGCACGGCTTCACCAGAGGAAGGTCATGCTTGACCAATCTGGTGGCCTTTTATGATGGAGTGACGGCATCGGTGGACAAGGGAAAGGCGACCGATGTCATTTACCTGGACTTGAGCAAGGCCTTTGACATGGTCCCCCACCACATCCTTCTCTCCAAACTGGAGGGATGTGGATTTGATGGGTGGACCACTCGATGGATAAGAAACTGGTTGAAAGGCCGCAGACAGAGGGTGATCATCAATGGCTCTATGTCCAGGTGGAGGCTGGTAACGAGCGGCGTCCCCCAGGGATCTGTCTTGGGACCGGTGCTCTTTAACATCTTTATCAATGACATTGATGACGGAATTGAGTGCACCCTCAGCAAGTTTGCTGACGACACCAAGCTGAGTGGTGTGGTTGACACAGTTGAAGGACGGGATGCCATTCAGAGGGACCTCGAGAGGCTAGAAAGGTGGGCCCGGGTGAACCTGATGAGGTTCAACACTGCAAAGTGCAGAGTTCTGCACTTGGGCCGGAGGAATCCCAGGCATCCCTACAGACTGGAAGGAGAGGTCCTTGAGAGCAGCCCTGTGGAGAAGGACCTGGGGGTCTTGGTAGACGAAAAACTTAACATGAGCCAGCAGTGTGCCCTTGCGGCTCGGAAGGCAAATGGGATCCTGGGCTCCATCAGAAGAGGGGTGGCCAGCAGGGACAGAGAGGTGATTGTTCCCCTCTACTCTGCTCTTGTGAGGCCCCATCTGGAATACTGCGTCCAGGTCTGGAGCCCCCAGTACAAGAAAGACAGGGAGCTGTTGGAGAGGGTCCAGAGGAGGGCCACAAAGATGATCAGGGGACTGGAGCACCTCCCCTATGAGGACAGGCTGAGGGAGCTGGGCTTGTTCAGCCTGGAGAAAAGAAGGCTGCGGGGTGACCTCATTGCAGCCTTTCAGTACATAAAGGGAGCCTACAAAGAGGAGGGGAATCAACTCTTTGAAAGGGTGAGTGACAGCAGGACAAGGGGAAATGGTTTTAAGCTGAGGGAAGGGAGATATAGGTTGGATGTCAGGGGGAAATTCTTTACGGAGAGAGTGGTGAGGTACTGGAACAGGCTGCCCAGGGAGGTTGTGGATGCCCCGTCCCTGGAGGTGTTCAAAGCCAGATTGGATGGGGCCCTGGGCAGTCTGGTCTAGCATTAGGTGGAATGGTGGTGGCCCTGCATGTGGCAGGGGGGTTGGAGATTCATGATCCTTGAGGTCCCTTCCAACCCTGGCAATTCTGTGATTCTGTGATTTAGGGGTTTGGTGTGATTGGGAAGCACTTGGGGGATCTGGCAAGGACTTGAGGGTGCTAGATGAGGTGAGATCTGGGAATCATTGAGAGGGAGCTCAAAACATTGAATTGGGTTCTCTCCCACACTGTGCATCCCAAAAATGAGACACGCTGGAGGGAGGCCTTGGTACGGTCTGCCAGCACTCACGTTAGCATTGGTAACTGGGGGCTGTGGAGTGGTGGGTCCCCCCATGAGGCGGCATCTCCTGGTTGGCACAGATCAGTCCCTCACTGTCACCAGGGGTCACTTGGAGACAGTGGAGAATGGCTCCTCTGTATGGAAGTGAGGAGGGACAGCTCTGTGCTAAGTGTGAGTGGTGATTGTAGTTGGTGTGTTTGGGACCTTGGGGGGCTTTGATTTGGGGTGTCATTGGTCCAAAACTCTCAAAAAGGGAGATCCTTTGTGAGGGTTTGTGGGGTCCCACTACATGGTTTGGGGCTGCTCACACTGTCAGGGGGTTGATTAGGGCTGGGAGATGCCTAGGGTCTCCAAAAAATAGTCCTCCAAAAAAACTTTGATCTGGGGCCTCGGGAGCTCTCCACAATGCAGATTTGTGCTTCCCCATGGTGAGGATCTGGGGCTGCGCATTAGTGTAGAGTAAGCTGTATGAGGAGGAGGGTGCAATTGGAGGATGGGGTGTCCAAGGGGCAGGTTGGGATTTAGGATCCCTCACCTTTAGGTTTCCCTTACCTGAAAGTGCATGGCCTCGGGGATGTTTGTGTCAGCCCCTGTGTGAATACAGGAGGGGAAGAGGGTTGGGGTTATGGAGGGTGAAAGGGAAGTGATGCTTGTAGGGCATGTGGGGACATAGAGGGAATGGCAGGGGAGTCAGGAGATACTTGAATGAATTTCTAGGGGATCAGTAAGGGATGGACATCCGTGCACAAGATGACTGGGGTAATGTATGAGGGCTGGAAGGGGAAATAGAGGGATATGTGGGGGCATTTATAGGTGATGGAAGGGGAGCAGGGGACACTTGGGAGAATCGATAGGCAACCTGTAGTGGATCGAATGGCACACCTGGTGCATTCTACAGGAGAAGGGAAGAGGAGGAAGGGGACAACTGGGAAGTTCTGTAGGACATCAAAACCATCTAAGACTTTCCCCACCAGGCCTCACATCTCTGTATCCAGTGCCTGCGGGCATTGATGACAAAGAAGATGCCGAGGCCAAAGATGAGGGCAGCAGCGCAGCCCCTCACCACCGCCAGCACCAGGTTCCCATGGGACACCAACTCAGCACTGTGGGATGCAGGTATTTGGGTGTCTTCATCCCCAGCATCACCTGCAGAGGGATGGGATGTGATGACTGCCACCCATGGGTGACACTGGGGGCAACAAAATAAGGAGGCTTGAACCTACCTGGGGGTGTGGGTGTGGGAGTCACCTCCAGCGTCACGCTGCCCCCAAGGGGTGAGGACACAAAGGGAAAGTTCCTGCTGTGAGAGGAGCACCTGTAGGTGCCAGAGTCTGCCAGGGTCACTCCAAAGAGGAGGAAGGAGGCCGTGCCAGCACCATCAGGATCCTGGCGCTGGACAGGGGCTGAGCAACCATCCTTGTGCAGGAGGAGGGAGGTCCCATTATCCTTGTTCCTACATTGGATGGTGACATTGGTCCTTGTCTCCACACACAGGGTGACGTTGGTCCCCATCTCCACGCATCCCTCCCGGCTCAGGGAAATGCTGGCTGGGGGTGAGTTGTAATCTGTGCGCAAAGAAGGGACAGCAATGAGACATAACCTTGTGGGCATCGACCAGGCCCACCCATTGTCCCCAACACTCTCACCTGTCAGCACCAGCTCCACGGGGTCACTCTTCTGCCATGCCCCCCATTCCTCTGACACCTGGTACTGGCACCGATATGTCCCCGCATGTTCCTTACTTGTGCTAACAAAGGAGAACTCTGCCGTGTTCTGTACCTGGTGCTTGTACATGCAGGAGAGGAATCGTTCTTCCTGGCAGAGCCGGACCCGGCAGCAGCTCAGCAACACACAGCCCTTCTGTCACCAAGCCCCCTCTTTATGGGTTGGGGAGGGATTCAAAGAAAGACAAAACTCATAGGCTGAGATAAAAACTATTTACTCAGACCAAAAAGGAAGAGAGAAATAACCGTAGTGGTAAAAGCATTTCTATGCTTACTAAATCAGTGATGCTCAACACAACTGCCCACCGCTCTCTGACCAGTGCTCCAACTTGGGAAGGATTTGCAGTCCCTTCTGCAGTGTGTGTCAAGAGATTTGAGGAGTACAAGTAAGGATCGTGGGGTAAGAATTGAGCATTTAGGTATTTGGTGTCATTGTGAAGTGCATGGGGTCTCTATGCATGGCTACGGGGGTTCCACTATTGCTTGGGATGCCCATGGGATCTGGGGCCTTTCCAGGAAGCTTGGTGATTCCCTGAGACTTTGAGCTTGCTGCAGAGTACTTGGGTGCTATTTGCTCAGATCTGGGGTTGCCTATAGGGTCTGGGTGATTTTAGGGCTGGAAGAGCACCAGTGGGGCTGGAGGATTACATCTGGACTGTAGATTTTGGGTTTCCCATGGGCTGGATTTGGGGATGAACATAAAGACAGAGTAAGATGTATGAGGCTGGGAGTCTCTTGGGGTCCATAGGGACAGGGTTTGGAGTTAACAGTGGTGTTTTGGGGGAGTCTCCAAGGGGGCAGGTTGTGCTTATGGATTCCCTGACTCAGATATTGTCCTGGAAGTGAATGGACTCAGCCTTCCTGGGGGAGGGGCTGTATCTGTATCAAAATGGGGAGGGGAGCGGGATGGGGGTTATTGAAGGCACCAAAGAGCACGAGGGGGTCAGTAGTGCATGGAAGTGAAGGCAGGGGAAAGTAAAGGGGATTGATCCACCTATACAGGATGGAAGATGAGGAAGGACACAGCTGGAGGGAGGTATAGGGATTGAAAGGTATGGGAGGGAGATTGGGGGGGTATATGAACTGTGCAAGAGGAAACAGAGCATACTTGTGTGTGATCTAAAGCTGCTCTATCGAGTGTCGAAGTGATTCAGCTGTCTTCCCAACCAGGGCTGTCATCTCTTTGTATCCAGAGGTGGCGGACATCGAGGACAAAGTAGAGGCCCAGGCCAAAGACGAGGGCAGCAGCGCAGCCCCTCACCACTGCCACCACCAGGTTCCCATGGGACCTCCTCTCATCACCTGTGGGGTCCAGCAGTGTGCATGTCCTCATCCCCGGACATCACCTCCACGAGGATGGGATGCAGAGACTCTGCCAGCAACGGGTGGCATCAGAGACACCGAAATGGGAGGCCCAGAACTACCTGGGGCTGCAGGTGCTGGTGTCACCTCCAGTGACATGTTGGCCCCAGGGGGAGAGGACAGGAGCTAGGAGGTGGTTACAAGATAGGGACACCTATAGTTGCCCATGTCAGCTGGTGTAACTGCAAAAAGAGTGAATGTGGCTGTGCCCCCACGATTCTGGTCCTTGTGCTGGACAGGGGCTGAGCTCATCCTTGTGCAGGAAGATCGTACCCCCATATTCATGGTTGCAGCACTGGATGGTGACATTAGCCCACATTTCCACACACTCCATGGGACTCAGGGAACTGCCAGGTGGGGGATAACTGTGATCTGAGTGCACAGAGGTAACAGCAATAGAACACAGCCCTGTGGGGACAGCCCAGGGCCATCTGCTTTCCCCAGTGCCCTCACCTGTCACCACCAGCTCCACGGCATCGCTCTACTCCGATGCCCCTGGTGGCTCCAACAACCAGTACTGACACAGATGTTTCACTGCATCTTCCTTCTTTACACTAACCAAGGGGAACTCAGCCATGTCCTGTACCATGTCTATGTCCTCCTGCTTTTCAAGTCCCCAACGGCCTTCCTTGTAGAGCTCAACCTGTGCAGCCAGACAGGGCAGATGTCACCACAGGGTGACAGTGTCCCCCAGGGACACCCCCTGGCTGGGGTGCAGCGACAAGGAGGGTCGGGGCACTAGGACAGGGGACAGCAGTCAGCCTTGTCCCTGCACACCCTCCTATGCCCCTCTGATGGCCCCCTGACCACACTCCCCTCCCTCTCTCCCCATTCTCCCCCTGTCCCCATACTCACCCTGCTGTGCCCTGCACGCTGCCACCAGCCACCAACCTGCAAGGAACACGGTTCTGGTTCCACACAGGGCCACCAAACGCCGTGGCACCACGTCCCCATTGTCACTCACCCAGGATGAGGGCCAGTGCCATTGGTGCCATGAGGCAGGAGCAGCTTGGGGACAGCGAGGCTGCAGTGGGGAAAGGAAGTGGCCGGAGAGCTGCTGTCAGTTCTCATTTTGGGATAGAACTGCCATGATGTCACCTCCCCATATGACAATTGTGGCACGCAGATGACAGTGCACACATCTCCTTTACAGCGCCCCACACAGGCTGTCACCTGTCAGCTCTCACAAACTGTCCACAAAGCACTTCCTGAACGTGGCCTGCCACTGTGCCCAACATGGGGTGCCAAACACAGCACACGTGGCTCCAATGGGGTGTCCCACACGGAATATCACATGTGATCCCCAACACATCCAGGTAGCTGTCACCGCATATTTTGGGCACCACACTCTGTCCCCACTGTGCATTCCTCCACCATCCCCACTGGGGACAGCAGCAGGGACCTTTGGGGACACAGTGACACCCACACAGGCATTTGTCAGATGCTAAGGACTAAGATGTACTTCGAGGAACACCCGTGGTCTGTTGTGTTGGATTGGTACAGATTGTGGCATCCCACAGCAGATGTGGTGGGATTATTGACATAAATCAGAAAAATGTGTTGTCCTTCATAAACGGTGGCTGGATTTTGGGGTGGATTGGTTGGCTTTGGGATTCTCAACCGGTTGTAATGAATGTATAGTGGTTAAGGAAGAGATGTTAGAGATGAGCATTTGAGGGTAATTGATGTCATCCAAAGGCAACTGATGTCATCTACCCGGGCTTCCACAGTGTCCTTGACAAGATTTCACACCACACCCTCATCTCAAAATGGGAGAGAGATGGATGTGAGGATTGGGCTGTCCTGGAGAGAAGGAATTGGTTTGGAAGTCGCAGCCAGAGGGCTGTGCTCAACGGCTCCATGTCCAGTCTAGGTAGTGTTAAGTCGTGACCCCCAGAGGTCCCTCCTGGGAGCGCTGCTCTTCACCACCTCTCTCACTGACAGAGATGATGGCATGGAGTGCAGCCTCAGCACTTTGCTGATGGCGCTGAGCTGAGTGCTGCAGTCGATAGGACAGATGGAAGGGATGCTGGAAAGGACTAACAGAAAGCACATTCTTGACTTTCTGTGCTGTGCTTGGTATGCCCAAACTCTGGCAGTGCTTTGCTGACACACCGCTCTATTGTTTTCATGAGAGAGTTTGGCTACACATCCGTTTTTGGCCAAGCTGTTGTTGTGAACTCCCTTGTTTTTGACCTTGGGAAGGTGAACTGCTAACCCAGCAGGCACAAGGGATGTCTGAGGGGAGCCTGGGAGTCATCTTCATCATCTTCATGGTGGTCATCGTTGCTCTTTGCCAATTCAGGACTGCCACCTCCAGATGAGTCTCACCCCCATCCCTTCTCCAGCGCTGAGGGCCAACACTTTCACTCCTCAAAACAGACCTTGGAATCAGAGCAGTGATCAATCTGATTCTTGTCCCTCTCACTGCGTCTTGTTTTTCTCCTCCTCTGTGACGAACCTGAGTCACCGTCACTTTGGAGGATTCCTTCCTTAGCTTCCAATTTCTGCATGATATTGAATGAGAAGAAAGAGATGTAGGAAGAGATGAAGAGTTAAAAGCCCAAAGGGGATATGTGGAATTTCAGTGCAGTTTAGACAGAGCAGTGTAGTATTCATTCCTTTCTGCCTTCCTCTCTTCAGCACTGCCTTCTTTCGGTACTCCTGACTCTTCTTCCCATCTTCATTATCCCCCTGGTAGACCTAAACGGGTGGAAAATATATCTGGGGGGTTCTTGAATTGACAAGTGCATTTTGGGGATTGTTTTCTGAAATTATTTCTGTTTTGGAGCATGGGAAAGAGGAGGGAAGAGAGGGAAGGAGGGTTTGTGCCACACAGTGTGGTCTGTGTGGTGCACAGAATGGAGGAGGAAGCTTAAAAATAGAAAAGGGGAAGTCCTGTGGGCTGAGAAAACGGCCATCTAGGAAAAAAATCCCCAGGAAACAGCAGATGGTCTGAGTAGAGGTTGGGTCAAAAAGACCATTTTATATCTCAAGCTCCAGCGATGGAGTGACTTTAGTCACTGTAGGTGGGATAATGGTTGTCCTGAGGGTAGGCTGTGTCCTCTCCTCAAATTTCAAACCAAAGCCAGGAGATCTCTGCACTAAAGACTGTGGGTGGCTGACTGTACTTTGCAAGCACCAAAGGAGTGCAGGCAACAAAGAACTTTGTATTCTGGGTTGAAGGAAAAGTACTGCGCAGAGTGGCTTGCTGGGAATATCCCAACAGCCTGTGATCTTTCCTCTCTCCTCTTTTCCAGAGCTTCAAAAGAAAAAAGAAAGGCATCTCCCAGCTCGGGGTTGGCCTCTCAAGGGAAAGCAAAGAGCATCCATGGAATTGGGTGAACCACTCTCCCTCCTCTCACCTGTGAGTTGTTCTGCTTGTCCTGGTGGCTGCTGCTCCTCCAGCCCATAAATCTGGGGTACTTCTGGGACTGGGGCCACATCGAGATCTGACTCCAGAGGTAGTTATGAGGTTCTGAGGTCTGGAAAGGCACCGTAGCATTCAGAGCTGTGCTTTGAGATTTGGAAGTTCATTGAGATGCAGAAGTGGTGCACTGGGTGGGAAAACTGTTTGACTCCTACTTGAAAACAGAGACATATTTTGTTTTCTTGGAGATGATCATTGTGATTTTCCCCCATCTGAACCTGTTTGTTCGTCTGCCCTTCCAGATGTGAGGTGCAAGGTGGTGTCTTCTGAGCCTCCATGGGGGACTCTGTTCAGCTCCTCCCGGTGCAGCATGGAGAGGAATTGGGTGGTGGGACCACGTGTTCCCCAGTGCACATGTCAGTATCAGCATGTGTCCATATTGGAGTGGGTGTCACCGTGTCCCCAGAGATTGCAGATGCTGTCCCCAGTGGGGATGGCAGAGGAAAGTGCAGTGGGGACAGTGGGTTAAGTGCAGGCTGCACATGTTGTGGAATGCGTGTAACATCCCATGTGTGACACCCCATTGCAGCCATGTGTCCTGCAGTTGGCATCTCACAGGGGACAGCCAGCAATGTTGTATGAACCAGTCCCCGTGTGCCACCCCATGCTGGGCCCCATGGTGCCACCACATGGGGAAGAGAATTGTCAGATGAGGAGGTGACATCATGCCATTGTGTCTCCAAGGGGAAGTGAGAGTGGATCTCCAGCCACTCCCCGTCCCCACTGCAGTCTCGCTGTCCCCAAGCTGCTCCGGCCTCATGGCACCAATGGCGCTGGCCCTCATCCTGGGTGAGTGACAATGGGGATGTGGTGCCACAGGGGTTGATGGCCCTGTGTGGGACCAGGACCGTGTCCCTTGCAGGTTGGTGGCTGGTGGCAGCGAGCAGGGCCCAGCATCGTGAGTATGGGGACCAGGGGAAAATGTGGAGAGAGGGGGGGGAGCATGGACAGGAGGCCAGCAGAGGGGAAGGTGTGCAGGGACAAGGCTCACTGCTGTTCCTTTTCCAAGTGCCCAGACCCTCCCTGTCGCTGCACCCCAGCCAGGGGATAGAAGTGGGGAGCAATGTCACACTAAGGTGCCACCTGCCCCGTCCAGCTGCCTGGGTCTCGCTGCACCAGGAGGGAGTTTGGACATTGTCCCGGTACATTGACAAGGAGCAGGACATGGCAGAGTTCTCCTTCCCTAGCATAATGAGGAAACACGCAGGTACATATTGGTGCCAGTACGAGGTGTCTGGTTATGAGGACATATCAGCGAGGAGTGACCCCGTGGAGCTGGTGCTGACAGGTGAGGTCACTGGGGACAGCAGATGGCACTGGGCACTCCCAACAGGACCATTTCCTATTGCTGTCCACTCCCCTTATGCAGATCACAGCTTTCCCCCACCCAACATCTCTCTTCACCCCGAGGAACGTGTGGGGACAGGGACCAATGTCACCATCCGCTGCTGGAACAAGGACTATGGGGCCACCTTCCTCCTGCACAAGGATGGGTGCTCCGCCCCGGTGCAACGTCAGGACCCTGGTGATGCTGGCACGGCCTCCTTCACCTTCTTTGGGGTGGCCCTGGCAGACTCTGGCACCTACAGGTGCTCCTTCCACCCCTGGCATTCCCCCTTTCTGTCCTCACCCCTTGGGGACAGTGTGACATTGGAGGTGACACCCACACCTGCACCCCCAGGTAGGTACCAGCCCCCATTTGGGTGCCTCCAGTGTCACCCATGGGTGGCAGTGTCATCACATCCCTTCCCCATGGCGGTGATGCTAGGGATGAAGACATCCAAATAACTCCTGCGCCCCGCAGGTGCTGAGTTGGTGTCCCATGGGAACCTGGTGGTGGCAGAGCTGAGGGGCTGTGCTGCTGCCCTCGTTTTTGCCCTTGGCATCTTCTTTGTCATCATCAGATGCCCGCAGCCTCTGGATACGGAGAGATGAGAGTCTGGGTGGGGAAGGGATTTAATGGTTTTGATCTCCTGCAGATCTCTGTAGATCTCCCCAGTTGTCCTCTTGCTCCCCTTCCATTCTTCTGTAGAGTGCACCAGGTGTACCTTTTGATCCACTATTGGTTTCCTATCGATTCCCCCAAGTGTTCCCTGACCCCATCCCATCTCCTACAAATCCCCCCATGTATCCCCTGCCTCGCCTTCCAGCCCCTATCAATTATCTTATCCACCCCTCCCCTACAGATCACCTCCAGAGCCCCCTGACTCCCATTCAGCCCAACGTACATCTCCTATAGATTCCCTCATAAACCATCACTGTTCTTTCTCTCCTCCTTGACTGTCTTATTAAACCGGTTTTTCTCAGCCTCTGAGTTCCAGATTATTTTTCCTCTGCTTCTCTCCCCTATCCCACTGGAAACAGTCAGTGAATGATGAGAAAGGCTTTTCTACACTCTGAGAAGAGCCTTTCTCATCACTTGACTGCAACTCTCAAGCGTGAGAAGACAAGATCCTCTGGAGAAAGACATTCCCTCACTCTGCATTCTCTGTCTCTGCTTCTGCTCTCTGGTGAAGGCTTTGGGGAAAAGCACTGTGAGTCGGGCAGGGCAGCGCAGGGTGCACGGCAGTAAGAACTGTGCATCAGCCCTGAAGGCACCCAAGGGGGGATTTATTTTGGCACGGGATGGAAACCGTGAGTCTGCCTGAAAGGTGACGGGGGAACGGCCCTGGCACGGTGTGGGTGCTGGGGAGGACATTTACAGTTTGGGGTAACAGGGGTCACTGTCACACTGCACTGCCAGGAGGGGCTGGGCAGGAAAGTGAGGAGTGGGACTTTGTGGAAGGAGGGAATGTCTGAACCGGTTTTCTTTCTCTTGGTGATGGGATCTGTGTGAGTCACTACTGCTGTCTTTGTGATGGTTCAACGTTTGTGTTGTAAAAGTGTTCCTTGAGGAATCCCATTCCCTGTTTGAAATACTCTGTGTTGCTGGGGACGTTGGTTACGACTCTTACCCAGGGAATTTGGTGCCCTGGGGAAGCGGGTGGGCTCCATTACCCAGCATCACACAAGGGATTTTCAACCAGTCCTGAAGAGCAGCCGGGATAAACAGCTGTGATGGGACAAAGGGTGTCAAGAGAAAAACTGAAAAGACCCCTCTGGCTCAGTGGAGAGATGTCATTGGTGAGCCTGGGGGAACACTGACTAAGAATCCAGGAACATAAATGATGTAACAGGACCAGATGTTATAACTGAGTTTTGTAATGGTGAGACCGAGTGCTGGGTGTCTGTGGGAATGTATTGTTTGAGTCGTGGGCTTTGGAGGGAGTGGGATGAACTGGTTTGATGGTGTGTGGGAGTGTAATTGAGGGTACAAATAGTGGAACTGTGAGGGAAAAAAGGCGGAAGGGTTGAGGAAAATCAGTGAGATTGAGATATCAGAGCTTATGTTCTGTGCCGGCATGAGAACAACCCCCTGCATCCCCCGTTCCCGGGGCTCATAAGCAGAACTCTCAGAGAAGCAGAGACAGATCCGCAGCCAGAGAGTTCACTGAGCAGTGCTGCACAGAGCCAAGGATGGCTCCGTTTCTCAGTTTCTTGCTCTGTGCTGCCTGTATGGCATCAGGTGAGCTCTGAGGAGCTTCCTGGGGGGGAGAAGCCACTGCTGGAGGTGATGAGCGGTGAGCTGTTGCATCGTGCATCACTGGTTTCTATCTATTCAGATCTCTATAGTTAAAATCACCGTTATTTCTCACTTCCCTTTTTGTCTTCTCTGTGTGTTTCAGTATTTATTTATGTTGAAGACCCCATTCAGAAACAGCCCTGAGGCAGGATGGCTGTGGGCAGCACGGGGTGTGGGAGGACACGGGCAGTGTCCCTCACCATTGTCCCCAACACGAGCAAGATACGAGCCCTGCCGTGGCCCCAATCAGCCCAGCAGGCACAAAGGGATGCTGGGGAGAAGCTCTGGGACTGCAGCACTGCCAGACTTTGCAGCTTTGGCATGGGCACACTCACAGAATGGGGACACTTACAACCATATGGCTGAACTAATGCTGCTGATCCCTTCCTCTGCCCGTCTCTCTCTTCCTCTTCCCTGCACTCCATCTCCTTCTCTTCCCTTTCCTCTCCTGAAGCTGTTCAGCAGTGCAAGGCTTCTTTCCATTTCTCCTCGTCGCATCGCTCAGCCGCACAGAGAGATGTAACAGTCAGAGTGCCAATGCCTCCATAGCAATCACAGTGCAGAGATTCTCATTCAGATTGCTGATTGCATTTGGACCCTCAGTGCCGGTTTCACCTTCATGAGTTCTCGAGGGAAACTCCAACTCTGCCCTGAGTCACGGTCATTCATCTCAGTGCACCTGTGTCCCAGAGCCCATCGCTGCTGCTGCAGAAAGCAGCAGAGAAGGCACCAGACGTCTCTGCTTCATCTCTGTCCCAGTTTGGAAGGCGCCCATTCTCATCCAGTCACAAACTGATGTTCTCGCTGATCCTACCTTTGTTGTTCATCCATTTCAAAACCCCTCTCTGTTGTCCCACTCAGCATCGTGCAGCTTCACCCCTCACTGAGCTTTGCCCACACAAACTCTGCACGGTGAGCACAGAGTGTGGTACCCAAAGCACGTGGTGACAGCTGGCTGGACGTGTTGGAGAGCACAAGTGACATCCCATGGGAGAACCCCATTTGGAGCTACATGTCCTGTAAGTGGCATCCATGGGCGACACCAAGCAAGGCCATGTGGTGGTGGAAGAATTTTGAGGACCCTGTGTGACATCCCAGGGTTGACTGCTTGTGTGCGACACCCCGGTGGAACCTTCTGTGCTGCTATGTGTGTGCCACCCCATCAGGTTCAAAACATCGCCACTCCCTGGGGACTGAATTTGGCACGTGAGGAGGTGGCAAATCACAACGTCCTGATGCAAAAGGGGAACTGAGAGCTGCTTTCTCTCCCCACTCCGTCCTCACTGCAGTCTTGCTGTCCCAGAGCTGCTCCTGCCTCATGGCATCAATGGTGCTGGCCCTCATCCTGGGTGAGTGACAGTGGGGATGTGGTGCCACGGGGGTTGGTGGCCCTGTGTGGGACCAGGACCGTGTCCCTTGCAGGTTGGTGGCTGGTGGCAAATAGCAGAGCACGGCATTGTGAGTATGGGGACAGAGGAAGAATGGGGAGAGTGGGAGGGGAGTGTGTTCAGGGTGCCATCAGAGGTACACAGGAGGGTGTGCAGGGACAAGGCTGACTGCTGTCCCCTGTCCTAGTGCCCAGACCCTCCCTGTCGCTGCATCCCAGCCAGGGGGTGTCCCTGGGGGGCACTGTCACCCTGCGCTGCCACCTGAGCCGGCTGGCTGCCTGGGTCTGGCTGTACCAGGACGGAGGTAGGACACACAACAAGTACCAGGACAAGGAGCAGGATGCGGTCGAGTTCTCCTTCGTTAGCACGAGTTGGGAGCATGCAGGGGCGTATCGGTGCCAGTACCATGTGTCTGAGCCACTGGGGACATCAGAAAAGAGCGATCCCGTGGAGCTGGTTCTGACAGGTGAGGGCACTGGGAATAATGGTGGGCCTTGGGCTGTACCCACAGGGTGGTGTCCCACCTCTCTGCCCTCCCTGCACACAGATCGCAGGTACCCCCCACCTGGCATTTCTCTGAGCTTTGAGGGACACGTGATGACAGCCATCAATATCAGTATCCACGTGGGGAGGGGGTCCAATGTCACCATCCAGTGCTGGAACTGGGATTATGGATCCTCCTTCCTCCTGCACAAGGGTGGGCACTCAGCCCCTGTCCAGCGCCAGGACCCCAGTGGTGGAGGAATGGCCACCTTCACCCTCTTTGGGGTGTCCCCAGCTGACACCGGCACCTACAGCTGCTCCTACCGCCCCTGGGGTCACCCCTTTGTGTCCTCACCCCTTGGGGACAGCGTGACACTTGAGGTGACATCCCCACCTACACGTCCAGGTAGGTCTGAGTCTCCCATGTCTATGTCCCTCGTATCACCCATGGGTGGCAGTGTCACCTCATCCCATCCCCAGGGAGGCAGTTTCTGGGGATGGCATCACCCAAACACCCGGACTGCACAGGTGCCAATGGGGAATCCCGTGGGAGCCTGGTTGTGGCAGTGGCAGGGGGCTGTGCCACTGTCCTCGCCTTCGGCCTCATCCTCATCATCTTCTTCCTCCTGCCTGCCCGCAGACGCCGGATACAGAGAACAGCCAGCTCTGGTGAGGAAGAGGTTAAATGGTTTCATCTCCCAGAGATGCCGCAAGCACTCACTGCTGCACACTGCAACCCCAGTCCATTCCCTGGAGTTCCCATTTCCCTGTCCATCCTGTATAAATCCCCCTCCATGTCCCTCTGGGATCCCTCTGAGTTCCTCCATAACCACGACCCTCCCCTTTTCCTCTTTTTGATGCAGGTGAACCCCTCAAGATTTCCAAGGCCAAGGAGCTCCAGGTAAGAGTCTGTGTGTGATGACCTTAAATTCCAAACTGCTCCCTAAGCTCTCCCCCTCCCAGCAGACCATAAGAGGAACCCAAAACCCATGGTGAACCCAGATGACCTCCAGTACTGTATGGCTTACCATAACCTTATCTGCACTCCCCAAACCCAACCCATGTACAACCCAAATCCACACTGTGGAGAGTACCCACATCCTTCATCTCAGCCCCCATATTCCCTGAGGACATCTACACCCCAAGCTAAACACAAACTCCATGAACATCACAGAACATGAACCCAAAACACCACTCATCCGGACCCTTAGTGTCTGACCCACGGCGCTGACAATCTCAGCCAACTGTCAGATCTCCAAACCCTAAATGTCCACTGAATACCCCATGGGAGACCACAAACACCTACGTCATACCCGTAGAAACTCCACAACTAAGCTTCTGCACACCCCTAAACCCTTAACCATCCCCCAGATCCCATGGGCACCCTCAAGCCAAGTAGTGGGAAGCCCTAACAACACTTGTAGCATCCCTCAGAGTCTGACCCATGCAGACCCCGAATCTCAGCCAGCCCAGAACCACAAGCGCACTCTCTTGGCTATTACCCTACATACTGAGACCATTGGTCCCCCCACAAGCACTCTGGGGAACCCCGTGGTATCACCCCACCATTTCCCTGTGTCTCCAGGTGCCACCAGAAGACAACGAGGGGCTGACCTACACTGAGCTGCAAGCTGTGACCTCCAGCTTCTGCCGCCCTGGGGCCAGCACGGTCCCCCTGCCCCCTGTTATCTATGCTGAGGTGGGCTCCGAAAGACCCCAATGATGTCCCTCCCACATGGGTTGCCTCCTTTTTGGAGTGCAAGAATGGAAACAGACACCAAGTTCCCGCTTGGGTCTCATTGATGCCCTCTGCTCCCGCAGTTCCAGAAATCTCCCCAAATTTAACGTCCCCCAAATCCCCACCAGTGTGCACCAAATTGTCCCTAATCCCACTACATCCCTGAATGGTCATCGCTACCATCACAATCCATCCTTTTCACCTGGATTCCTTTACACCCCTGGACACCTCCAAAGCCTCCCCATACACACCCAAACTTCATCCAACACTCTTGTAGGACCCCCACAGCTCTGCACCAAACTCCACCAGCAGCCTTGAGGGATCCCTGGCTTGGTCCCAAGTCACCACAAAAGGCCCCATAACACTGCAGTGGTGTGTAACAACAGGCGTGCACGAGCCCACGAGTGCAATTCAAGGAGTGTTCTCACACTGCTGTCACTGTCAGCACTACTGAAACGCACCGCCTCACTGTGCTCACATCCGCCACTTGGTCTCCATCAGAGCTCACAAGCGTCGATGAATGTCAGTGGGGCCATTATTTCTGCATGGGGGAATTCAGCTCTGTCCCATATCCGTGTCAGATGCCGTTGTGCCAATGTGTCCCCTCTGCTGCCGTCTGTCACGTGGCAACAAAAGGGGATGGGACACTGGTGGGAAGGTTCCACCTCTGCTGCTGTCCCACTGACATTCCCATCCGATGTCGTGGGCCAAAGTAATAAACCTGCAGGTTTTACTTTCAGAATAGCCCTCATGAAGTATATGGTGTAGTTCAACTCTTACTAACTGAACTTTTTGATATCGTTCATTCAAACTAAAAAAAGAGAAGCAAACCCATTAAACGAGTTTGAGGTGTTTGCCCTTGTTTTTGTGAAACAAACGCATCAGTCTGGTTCAGTGGAAGCAGCTGCTGTTCTTAGTGAGCTCTCAGGTGTCTGTCAGGGAGTTCTGAGGGCATTTCCCTCCTCCTGTGCTCCGTCCTTGGCAATAGTTTGTCACAGATGTCCGTACCCCAAAGGGCCGTGCCATGGATGAGGCAGAGGTGGAGCCATGGCTGTTTCTCTCTGCTCACAGAGGGCTCATGGAGTCTGGGAGAGACACACGGCCACAGTTCTGAGCTGAATGCCTGGCTGCAGCGCTGTGCATTCCAGCTGAAAATTCACAACTCCTGTGTTTACGGATGATTTTCTCAGCACTTTGGAGCCCTGTTCCCCAATCCCTGCACACAGCTGCTTATTTCCACTGCTCACAGTACTGAGCATCACCCCATAACCAGCCCTGTGGGACTGGAGTTCATCTCCTTGTCCCCAAAGGAACTCCTCATTCCTGAGGGGTCCCTCCAACCTTCCAGTCCTGCCCCAAAATACACCCACCATTCCTCTGGAAACCAAAACTCTTTGCAATCCAAGCCAAAATCGAGCCACCAGTCCTGTGGGACCTCAGATCTGTCCCCAGCCACCCCAAGGCCAGCAGGATCCATGTATCTGACCACACATGTGCACACCCATATGTGAGCCTCCACATGTGTGCCACTGCATCTGGTCATGTATCTGACATGTGTGGCACAGTCACACAGGCACAGCAGCTGTACACGTGTACTCCATGCTCAGTGCTCTGCCTCTGTGTGTGCGTGACATCATGTGTGTACACTGATCCACGTACAAAATAATGCACACCTGTGTGTCCTTAGCATGTGACAGATGTCTGTGTGGGTGTCACTGTGTCCCCAAAGGTCGCTGCTGCTGTCCCCAGTGGGGATCACAGAATCACAGAATCACAGAATCGTAGCGGTTGGAAGGGACCTCCAGAGATCATCGAGTCCAACCCCCCTGCCAAAGCAGGATCCCTACACCAGGTCGCACAGGTAGGCGTCCAGGCTTGTCTTGAATATCTCCAGAGAAGGAGACTCCACCACCTCCCTGGGCAGCCTGTTCCAGTGCTCCGTCACCCTCACCATAAAGAAGTTCTTGCGCACATTGGTGCGGAACTTCCTATGCTCCAGTTTTCGGCCGTTTCCCCTTGTCCTGTCTCCGCACACTGCTGAAAAGAGTCCGGCCTCGCCACTCTGCCCCCCACACCTTAGATATTTATAGACCTGGATCAGGTCCCCTCTCAGTCTTCTCTTCTCAAGGCTGAACAGACCCAGATCACTCAGCCTTTCCTCATAGGGGAGATGCTCCAGGCCCTTCACCATCTTTGTGGCTCTCCGCTGGACTCTTTCCAAGAGGTCCCTGTGTTTTTTGTACTGAGGAGCCCAGAACTGGACACAGTACTCCAGATGAGGCCTTACCAGGGCAGAGGAGAGGGGGAGGATCACCTCCCTCGACCTGCTGGCCACGCTCTTTTTAATGCACCCCAGCATGCCATTGGCCTTTTTGGCCACAAGGGCACACTGCTGGCTCATGGCCAACCTGTCGTCCACCAGGACACCCAGGTCCCTCTCCGCAGAGCTCCTCTCCAGCAGCTCATCCCCCAACCTGTACCGGTGCATGCAATTATTCCTCCCTAGGTGCAAGACTCTACACTTGCTTTTGTTAAACCTCATCTGGTTTCTTACTGCCCAGATCTCCAACCTGTCTAGGTCTCGCTGAATGGCAGCACAGCCTTCGGGCGTGTCAGCCAATCCTCCCAACTTCGTATCATCAGCAAACTTGCTGAGGGTGGCCACTATCCCCTCATCAAGGTCATTGATGAAGATGTTGAACAGGACCGGACCCAGCACCGACCCCTGGGGAACACCGCTGGTTACAGGTCTCCAACCAGACTCTGCACCGCCAACGACAACCCTCTGTGCTCTGCCAGTCAGCCAGTTCTCAACCCACCTCACTGTCCACTCATCTATCCCGCACTTCCTCAGCTTCGTTATAAGGATGTCGTGGGAGACAGTGTCAAATGCCTTGCTGAAATCAAGGTAGACTACATCCACTGCTCTCCCCCCATCCACCCAGCCAGTGACAACATCATAGAAGGCTACCAGGTTGGTCAAGCACGACCTCCCCCTGGTGAACCCGTGCTGACTACTCCTGATAACCTCCTTTTCTTCCAGTTGTCTGGAGATGGCATCCAGCACAATCTGTTCCATCACCTTTCCAGGGACAGAGGTGAGGCTGACTGGCCTGTAATTACCTGGATCTTCCTTCTTGCCCTTTCTGAAGACCGGAGTGACATTGGCTATCCTCCAGTCTTCAGGCACCTCCCCCATTCTCCAAGACCTCTCAAAGATGACAGAGAGCGGTTCAGCAATCACCTCTGCCAGCTCCCTCAGCACCCGTGGATGCACCCCATCGGGTCCCATGGATTTATGAACATTGGTGTTGCCTAGGCGCTCTCGGACCGCCTCTTCCCTGACTAAAGTGAAGTCTTCCATTCCCCAGACCTTCTCACTAACCACCAGGGCCTGGGGTTCCTGAGGGGGAGCTTTTTCACTGAAGACAGAAGCAAAGAAGGCGTTCAGTATCTCCGCCTTCTCAGCATCCCCCCTTACCAGAACACCCCCCTCACTTAGTAGGGGACCTACATTCCCCCTACTCTTCCTTTTCCTGTTAACATACTTAAAAAAGCCTTTTTTATTATCCTTTACCACCTTTGCTAGATTCAATTCCAGGCAGGCTTTAGTCTTCCTCGTTGCATCCCTGCAGGCCCTGACAACATTTCTATATTCTTCCCGAGTGGTCAGACCCTTTTTCCACATTTCATGGACCTTCTTTTTCCCTTTGAGTTTGCGCATGAGCTCCTTGCTCATCCACACAGGTCTCCTGCCACCCTTTCCCAATTTCTTGCTCACAGGGACGCACCGATCCTGGGCTTGGAAGAAGAGCTGTTTAAATGCCAACCAGCTCTCACAGGCCCCCTTACCTTCTAACACCCTAGCCCACGGGATAGCTCCAAGTAGGTCCTGGAAGAGATCAAAGTTGGCTCTCCTAAAGTCCAGGGTAGCAATCCTACTTTTTGCTTTGCTCCTTCCACTCAAGATCTTGAACTCCACCATCTCGTGGTCACTACAGCCCAAGCTACCCCCAACTTTTACTTCCTTAACAAACCCGTCCTTATTTGTGAGAATAAGGTCCAGCAACACCCCTCCCCTCGTTGGTTCCTCCACCACCTGCATCAGAAAGTTGTCTTCGACACATTGCAGGAACCGTCTGGACTGCGCGTGCCTGGCCACGTTGCTTTTCCAGCAAATATCTGGATAATTGAAGTCCCCCATAAGCACCAGCGCCTGGGATTGCGACGCTACTTCCAGTTGCTTGTGGAAGGCCTCGTCAACCTCCTCCTCCTGATCAGGGGGCCTGTAGTACACACCCACAACGGTGTCACTCATACCAGCCTGCCTCTTCATTCTCACCCACAAGCTCTCCACAGCTACATCACCCTCCCCCAGGTGGAGTTCAATACATTCTAGCTGCTCTCTCACATAAAGAGAAACTCCACCACCCCGCCTCGCCAGCCGATCTTTCCTAAAAAGCACATAAATGGAACGGCAGAGGAAAGTAGAGTGGGGACAGAGTGTGGTGCCCAGGGTGCGTGGTGGCAGCTCGCTGGACGTGTTGGGGAACTTGTGTGACATCCCATGTGGAACACACCATTGGATCCACTTGTGCTGTGTTTGGCATCCCAGGGGGACAACGTGCAGGGCCACGTGCTGGCAGAGCACTGAGGATGGTGTGTAACAACCAAGCGATGACAAACTGCAAAGGACAAAAAAAGGAGGACTATTTGCACAGCTCCATGTGAGCCACACTGCTGGGGAACCCACAGTGCCACTTCCGGTTTTGGCAGTGATTTCCACGTCAGGTGGTGACACCAAAACATCCAGTCCTAAAAGAGGAACTGACAGCAGCTCAACGCCAATCCTTGTCCCCACTGCAGTCTGGCCGTCTACAAACTGCTCCTGCCTTATGGCACCAATGGTGCTGGTCCTCATCCTGGGTGAGTGACAATGGGGACGTGGTGCCACAGGGGTTGGTGGCCCAGTGTGGGACCAGGATTGTGTCTCTTGCAGGTTGGTGGCTGGTGGCAGGAAGCAGGGCACAGCTGTGTGAGTATGGGGACAGGGGGAGAATGGGGAGAGAGGGAGGGGAGCGTGGTCAGGGGGCCATCAGAGGTGCAGAGGAGGGTGTGCAGGGACAAGGCTGACTGCTGTCCCCTGTCCTAGTGCCCCGACCCTCCCTGTCACTGTACCCCAGCCTGGGGGTGTCCCTGGGGGACAATGTCACCCTGCGGTGCCACCTGCCCAGGTCAGCTGCACGAGTTGAGCTCTACAAGGAAGGATACTGGGGATTTGAAAAGCAAGCGGATATGGACGTGGTACAGAAAACGGCTGAATTCCACTTGGTTAGTGTAGAGAGGAAAGATGCAGTGAAATATCATTGCCGGTACCGTGTTTTGGAGCCCTGGTGGACATTGGAGAAGAGTGACGCCGTGGAGCTGGTGGTGACAGGTGAGGACACTGGGGACAGTGATTGGCCCTGAGCTGACCCAACAGGGCCATGTCCCATTGCTGTCTCCCCTTTGAACACAGATCCCAAATTGCCCCCACCCAGTATTTCCATGAGCTCTGGGAGTAAAGTGGGAACAGGGACCAATGTCACCATCTGGTGCAGCAACCAGGAGAACAGGGGCACCATCTTCCTGCACAAGGATGGGCACTCAGCCCCTATCCTGCACCAGAACCCCAGTGGTAGAGGCTCGGCCACCTTCACCCTCTTTGGGGTGACACAAGCTGACTCTGGCACCTATAGGTGCTCCTGCCACATTGGTGGCTTCTACCTTCTTTCCTCACCCCTTGGGGACAGCGTGACACTGGAGGCAACAGCCACACCTGCACCCCCAGGTAGGTCTGAGCCCCATGTCGGTGTCCTTGGTGTCATTCCTTTCTGGCAGGGTCTCTGCATCCCATCCCCATGGAGTTGATGTCCGGGGATGGGGAGATGCACACTGCTGGACCCCACAGGTGATGAGAGGAGGTCCCATGGGAACCTGGTGGTGGCAGTGGTGAGGGGCTGCGCTGCTGCCCTCGTCTTTGGCCTGGGCCTCTACTTTGTCCTTGATGCCTGCAGCCTCTGGATATGAAGAGATGACAGCCCTGGTGGGGAAGACTGCTGACTCACCTTGACACCTAATAGAGGACCTTTAGATCCCTCCAAGTATGTTCTGCTTCCTTTTTGGTCGTGTACATACCCTCCAGTCTTCCTCACATACCCTTCAGCGCCATAGGCATCCCTCCTGCTGTCCTTCCTCATCCTCCATTCCCTATTAGTGGAGAAATCCCCTTAACTTTCCCCTACCTCCACTTCCATGCACCATTCATCCCCCTCGTGCTCTTTGTTGCCCTCCATAACCTCCATCTCACTCCCTTTTCCATCTTGAGGGAGGTGCCCTCACCCAGAAAGGCTGAAGCTATCCATTTCCAGGACAGTATCTCTATCAAAGAGTCCCTCAACACAGCTTGCCCCCTGGGGATCCCCCAAACCCATCTATGAACTCCGAAGCCTGTCCTTAGGGACTACATGGAACTCCCAGTTTATATGGCTTACCCCGTCTTTATGTGCATCCTCCAATCCAGCCCATGTGAAAACCAAAATCTACATTCCAGGAAAATCAAATGGAATCTCCACTGCTCCAGTGCTCTTCCAGCCCTACACAAACCCAGAATCTGTAGGCACCCCCAGAATTGAGTATATCAGACCCATGTAGACCACAGTCAGAACAAAGCCCCAGGGAATCCCCAGACCTCCTGCACAGCCCCCAGATCCCATGGGAATTCCCAAGCCATAGTGGAACTCCCAGATGCCATGCATAGGAACTGCCTATATCACCCATCCTCAGATCTAAGCCTCCCCTGATCCTCAAGACCCAAATGCCTCTCAGAACTCACTGGGACCCTCAAACCATAATGAGACACTCCAACACCCTACTTATGTCCCCAAAACTGAGACACCTTCGATTCCCAAGCCCACCCTCCCTGTTACCCAGTCTTACCCACCAGAATCCCAAATGCCCCAAATCTAACATCCCCAAAGCCTTTCCAGTGTGGCCCATATCATTCCCAATCCCAACAAATCCCTCAAGGATCAACTCTAACCCCCAAATCCTTCTTTATCATCCTCAAATCCCTTCTCACCCACTGGCACACAAAATCTCTCCCAAGTTTTAGCACTGGTTGGAGGGTGGTGAGCAGCTGTGCTGAGCATCGCTTGTTTTGTAAATCTATAAATATAATCACCTGTCATGGGTTTATGATTTTTGGTTACTGGCATTCCGCATCATAACTTCATGTGGCACACTGAGAGTGAAAGAGCTAATGCTCCCGTTCCATGGATCGTGGATAGTTCCAGACACCTGGTTCTCCAAAGAGAAGAAGAACTGCACACCACGCACCCCAGAGGACTTTGTGCTGTTCTCTGTTTTCCATTCAGAGGGGAAGATAAAACTGTTGGAAGTTCATGAGCTGTCCTCTCTTTTCCTTCTCTGCTCCTCCCAGCAACGTGTGTGCTCCCTAGTCATCTCAACTTCAGCATTAGAGTAAGGCCTTTGGTTTTGGACACACTTCCATTCTATTTGCTGTATTAGCTTCAATTTCAGTTATATTGTATTACACTGTACTGCAAATGTGTTACATTGCATACTGCTATCTTTTCTGTTAGTAAATTACCTCTTCTCCTGAGGTTGTTGCTACTGTTCCATCTCCCAACCTTTTCCCCATTATTCCCTTTCCCCTTTCCCAGGGCATGGGTCATGGCTCCCCCCACAACACCAGTGACAGAACCAGGCCAAACCGGCCTGTGTACCATGCATATTGCCATTACTATGATTTCTCTCTTCCTTTTCTGCCCTAGTAAATTGTTTTCTATTGCAACCCATGAGTTTTGCATTCTCTTGGTTGATTCTCACACAGTGCACCAAGAGTGGGGTCAGTGAGTGAAGGGCTGTGTGGTGCTGAGCTGCTGGCAGCTGACAGCACTGCAGTCCTTGTGGTACCAAAAGTGGGACCCAAAGGGTGCAGATCCCGACGCACCACTGAAGCCACGTGTGCTGTGTCTGGCATCCCATGGGGGACACCACACGAGGCACGTGCTGACAGAACTTTGGGGACAGTCAGTGACACTTGAGGGGTGATCGCCTGCGTGGGACACACAAACAGGGTCTGTGTGCAATGCCCTGTGTGTGTCAGCCAATTGAGGACAAAGCATTGTCACCACAAATGGGGGAAATTTGTCACGAGGTGGTGACATCATGGCATCCTGTCCCCAAGGGGAAATGAGATTGCCTCTCCGGCCACTTCCTGACCCCACTGCAGTCTCTCTGTCCCAGAGCTGCTTCTGCCTCATGGAACCAATGGCGCTGGCCCTCATCCTGGGTGAGTGACAATGGGGACGTGGTGCCACGGGGGTTGGTGGCCAGGTATCTGACCAGGACCGTGTCCCTTGCAGGTTGGTGGCTGGTGGCAGCAAGCAGAGCACAGCATTGTGAGTATGGGGACAGAGGAAGAATGGGGAGAGTGGGAGGGGAGTGTGTTCAGGGTGCCATGAGAGGGGCACAGGAGGGTGTGCAGGGACAAGGCTGACTGCTGTCCCCTGTCCTAGTGCCCAGACCTTCCCTGTCACTGCACCCCAGCCAGGAGGTGTCCCTGGGGGACACTGTCACCCTGCGCTGCCACCTGCCCCGAATGCGTGCCTGGGTCCAGCTCTGGTTGAATGGAACTCTCAGATCTGACAAGCAAAAAGACAAGGAGCAGGATACAGCTGAGTTCTCCTTTGCTGTCACAAACCTGGAAGATGCAGGGACATATCAGTGTCGGTACCAGGTGTCAGAGCCACTGTGGACATCAAATAGGAGTGAGCCCGTGGAGCTGGTGCTGACAGGTGAGGGCACTATGGACACCAGCTGGCCCTGGTGTCTTCTCCTCCCTGCAAGCAAACCGCAGCTTCCCCCAACTCAGCATTTCCCTGAGCCCAGGGAACATGTGGCAATGAGGACTGATGTCACCACCCACCGCTGGAATGGGGGTCATGGTGGCACATTCCTCCTGCACACAGCTGAATGCTCGGACCCTATCCTGTGCCAGAATCCCACTGGGAATACTGTGGGTGGGGTACAGAAACCTTCACCCACTCAGGAGGGTCTCTGGCCTCTGCCAGCACCAGTACAAAATCCTACAACCCCAAGGATCACACATTTGTGTCCTCACCCCTAGGGGACAGCATGATGTTGGAGGTGACACCCACACCTGCAACCCCAGTTTGGTCAGAGACCCCATTTGCACGCCCCCGGTGTCACCCATGGGTGGAACTGTCCCTGCATCCCTGCCCTGTGATGTTAACACCCAAACACTTGCACCCCACAGGTGCCCAGGGGCGGTCCCATGGGAACCTGGTGGTGGCGGTGGTGAGGGGCTGTGCTGCTGTCTTGGTCTTCAGCCTGGGCCTCTTCTTCGTCCTCGATGCCCGCAGCCTCTGGACAAGGAGAGATAAAAGCCCTGGTGAGAAAGGGCTGTACCTCCAGGTGCCCCCCAGGGACAGCGAGGATGTGACTTACGTCGAGATGCCAGCTGCCATCCCGTGCTCCCAGCCTCCCAGTTCCCCCACCGCCAACCAACCCCCCGTTATCTACACCACAGTGAGCACTGAATTACCGTGCTGATGGGCCTCCCAGGTGCCTCATTTTGGGGTGTGTGGAAGGGGACAGACCTCAAATTCCCTGCTTGGGACTCCCTGATGTCCTCTTCTTATCTCAGATCAGTTGATCTCCCCAAATCTAACAATCCCAAATTCTCACTCACCCCAAACACTTCCCACTCACACCAAATCTCTAAATGCTCAACTCCTACCCCAAAGTCCTTCTTTCTCCCCTCAAATCCTTTAACACACCTTCAGTCCTCCAAATGCCCTCCAATCCACTCCAAAATATCGCCAACCATTCCTCTAAAACCCCCTAATCTGTGCCAATCTTCCCCTCTTCTGAAGATCCCCCATAATGTCCTTTTCTTCTTCTTCCATCTCCTACAGATGCCCTAGATCCCCTACAGACCCCTCATAATCCCCTGCCTCCTATTCTGTCCTGCTCTTATCATTGGTCTTTGGGTGCTCAGCAATTCTTTTGTTCATCACTTGCTTTGGAAAGATATATAAATTTATCTGATTATCATTCCTGGTATTTCTCTTTTCCTTTTCAGACTCAGGAAATAGATCAGAAGTCCTTATCCATCCCTCCAACTCTCTGTCATTCTTCCACACCCGGAACCTCCATCCTGCACCAAAATCCCCATCCACACAAAAAAAAACCTCCAATCAACCCCCAGAATCTCTGTTCAGCCCCAAAACTTCCATTCATCCCAATGATCTCCACATATGCCCAAAACCTCCATCTCACCACAAATTCCTCATCTAGCACCCCAATCTCCATACAGCTCCCCAAATCATTCATCCAGGCCAAATATCTACACCCCACTCAACCCTCCATACACAGCCCTCCAAAACCTCAATCAAACCCAAGACCTTCAGCCCACAGAATCATCATCCACCCCAAAATAACTCAATTCAGCTCCCAAATACATCATACCGCCTCCCAAATTTTAACCATCCCCCAAAATTTCCATTCACCCTGAAACCTCCATCCAGCCCCAAAATCTCCATCTGACACTTAGCTCTACATCCAGACACAATCACTACATCCAGCCCAACATTTCTATAGAGCCCCCAAACCTCCATAGAATCTGAAATTCCTTCAAACAGCTGCCGGGTCACTGTGTGGTCCAAATATCTCCACCCAGCCCCACAGAATCTTCCATCTGGACTCAGTCATCTCCATCGAGCTCACAAACTCTCCGGCATTTCCCCTTTCATTACCAAAAGGGGGAAGTCAGCTCTCCTGCCCTTCCCCTCACTGCTGCTCCCACACACAGCCCTCCCACACACAAACTTCCTCTTTCACCCTTTGCTGCCAAACCCCACAACCCCTCTGTCCTCTTCCAAATGGTCACCAAAAAGCAATTTCTCTCCTCACCACAAATCCTGCCCCAAAACCTTGGGGAGATGGGGGCTGGTTTGGGTTGTAGAGATGGAGATGCACCATGGGAAGCACATGATAAGGACACGTGTGTGCTGTGGGACAGATGTGGTGCAGACACATCTGGGGGGCACGTGTTGATGACATGCATGTGCTGTGCAGGCACACATGGAGTGCAGACGCAGGGAGCACATGCTAAGGACACACATGAGCAGCACTGTGTCCAGCTGTTGGTGCACACACACGGCATCACACAGACACACACAGAGGCACAGAGGTCTTCCACACGTGTGTTTGGACACCTTGTTGTGCACGTGGGATGGTGCACACACGTTTAATCCACAGCCACGAGTTCACACGCACAGGTACATGGATGCAATTCACAGGTGATGGTGAGCACACAGAGCACACCAGCACTGCACACACTTGATGTGTGCACACAGCATCCACGTCTTTGTGTCCACAGGTGGGGGCATCAGCGGGGTCCCCCAGTGCCCACCTCGGCGTAGATAATGGGGGAGTCAGGGGTTGTAGAAGAGCCGGGGGGGTGGGTGCTGGGGGTCAGAACTTGCAGCTCGGCGTTGGTCAGAGCCTGGCTGTCAGCGGGGGACACCTGGGGACACAGGGACAGCAGTGTGAGCATGGGATCCCAACAAGCCTGAGGGGATGGTGGCGTTGTGTGATGTGTGGGGGCTGTGCGAGAGGGGGGGTGTTGGGAGTCTGGGGTGCTGTAGACTTTGGGAAGCTGTGGGTGTGACACTGGGATTTCCTGTGGGTGGTGTTTGGGGGTCCCGCTATGTTTTGGGGTTGCCCATGTAGTTTGAGGGTGTTTAAGGCTTGGAGCATCCCAGGGGGCTTCAGTTTGGGATTTGGGGCATCCCAATGGTGGAGATTTGGAGGCCCTCATGGACTGGATTGGAGGGTGCACACAATGTCATGGGGAGCCATAAAATGCAGGGGGTTCTTTGCAGTCCCCACAGGAAGGGTTGGGTTTCCCAGGTGAGGTCTGGAGGAGGGGTAATGGGGCAGATTGGGGTTAGGGGTCCCCTGACCCAGACACTGACCTGGAACTGCACGGCCTCGGGACTTCTGGTGGCACCTGAGTCATAAATAGAAGGGGAGGGGGGGGCGGGGGTGTTACGGGGGCACCAATCAACACCTGTGGGGATTTATAGTGGATTTATGGGGGATCAAAGCCATTTAACCCCTCCCCACCAGAGCTCTCATCTCTCTGTATTCGTCTTCTCTGGGCAGCAAGGAGGAATGAGACTATGAGGATGAGGATGATGACAATCACAGCAGCACAACTCCTTGCCACCACTGCCACCAGGTTCAAGCTGGGACCCCCATTGTCACCTGTGGTGTCAAAGTGTTTGAGCTGTCCCTGTACCCAGCTCCTTTCTCAATGGAGGTGGGATGCAGAGACAGGGTCACCCACAGCTGAGAAGTGGAGCACCGAATGAGGGCCTCAGACCTACCTGGATGTGCAGATCTGGCAATCACTTCCAGGGTCACATTATCTCCGAGGCATGAGGACAGACGGTAAGAGCCCCCAGCGCGGTAGGAGCACCTATAGGTGCCAGAGTCAGCTACAGTCACCCCAAAGAGGGTGAAGGTGGCTGTGCCCTCACCGTTGGGTTTTTGGTGCTGGAGAGGGGCTGAGTGCCCATCCTTGTGCAGGAAGATGGTGCCCCCATACTCCTTGTTGCTGCACTGGATGGTGACATTGGTCCCCGTCTCCACACGTTCCTTGGGGATCAGGGAAATGTTGGCTGGGGGATACTTAGGATCTGAGTGCAGAGAGGAGACAGGGATGGAACACAGCTCTGAGGGAACAGCCCAAGGCCATCTGCTTTCCCCAGTGCCCTCACCTGTCACCACCAGCTCCATGGGTTCACTCTTCTCCGATGTCTCTGGTGGCTCCAGCACCCAGTACTGGCACTGATATCTCACTCCATCTTCTTTCTTTACACTAATCAAGGGGAACTCAGCCATGTCCTGTACCATGTCCATGTGTGCTTGCTTTTTAAATCCCGAATATCCTTCCTTGTAGAGCTCAACTCGTGCAGCCGGCTGGGGCAGGTGGCACCGCAGGGTGACATTGTCCCCCAGGGACACCCCCTGGCTGGGGTGCAGCGACAGGGAGGGTCTGGGCACTAGGACAGGGGACAGCAGTCAGCCTTGTCCCTGCACACCTTCCTTTGCCCCTCTCATGGTCCTCTGACCACGCTCCCCTCCCTCTGGCCCCGTTCTCCCCCTGTCCCCATATTCACATTCCTGTGCTCTGCTTCCTGCCACCAGCCACCAACCTGCAAGGAACACGGTCCTGGTCCCACACTGGGCCACCAACCCCCGTGGCACCACGTCCCCATTGTCACTCACCCAGGATGAGGACCAGCACCATTGGTGCAATGAGGCAGGAGCAGCTTGGGGACCGTAAGACTGCAGCAGAGACAGGGAGTGGCCAGAGAGTTACTTTCAGTTTCCCCCAGGGCACAGGATGATGTGATGTCACCTCCTGATGTGGCAATGTGAGCCCTTAGCAGTGGTGATGCTGTGGTGTCCTTTTGTAGTGGGACAAGTGGATAAGTGTTCACTGCACACTGTGCCTCTTGAGGTGCCCCACACACACTGTCAACTCTGGGGTGTCACACACTGTCCCCAAAAGGTGTGTGCCCTGTCACGCTGTCTCTCAAGGCATGCCAGACTCTCTGCACAGTTCTCCAAGAGTGCAGTCCGTGCTTTCCTGGGGTCTGCAGGGCAACAGAGTCAGACAGTGACTCAGAGGAGCAACAGAAGAGCATTTATTGAACTTTCCAGCAGCAACCAATCAGCTGCCCTGCAACAAAATTAGGGGACTTCCTAGGAACAATTATTGAGTGATACGGATCAGGGATCCTTGGACATTGGTGTTATTGCTTGATCTGCAACTTCCAGGGAAATGTAGGTTCTGGCTGCTGCAGAAGAAGAGTAAAAGATGACAGGGAGGAAAATGAGCAAGAGAGAGAATAAGAAAGAAAAGAGAGAAAATGGAGAGTAGGACAGAAAGAATGTAAGAGTGGGAGATGGAGGGAGAAAAACAATCATGGTCCATTTTGAGGAGTTGCAGTGCAGGAGCAGAAGGGGGGATGGGAGTGCTCATCCAATGGCTGAAGTCTCCAACTGGCAAAAAGGAGACAGCACAAAATGCAGCTTCTCTGGGCATCCCTTCCTGTCTGTTGGTTGGCAGCTGCTGCATCACAAGGTTGCATAGAAGTGAGTTCACAGTGACAACATTTCTCAGAAATGTGTTTGTGCCAGAAATGTTCTTGCGGAGAAGCAGTGCGATTGGTGGACACACAAAGGCTGTGCGGTTATCTCACAGCATCTGGTGCTTTGCAGCCTCTGTTGTTCTGGCAAGAGCCTTGTTATGGCAAGTGTTGGAGAGGTAGCAAGCACACCGAAAATGTCAGCAAATGTGTTTTGTTGTTTGCTGGTAATTCTGTGGAGCAGAGAGTGCCCGTGTGAGGAGTTCCCGCGGTGAGGGTCCTGCAGTGCCAGAGTGATGGCACTGCTGAGCACAAGGAGCACATGGCATCCATGGCCGCTGTCACACGAGCACACGCTGCAGACAAACGGGCAGAAGCATCCAGAATTGCAGGGCAGCCCTCAGAGGCGAGAAGCAGCGCCAGCGCAGTGAAGGGAACAGCCCTGAGAGCTGTGATGGATGGCACCGAGTGAAGGAACAGCTGAGCGCTGTGAGCAGCAGCTCTGAGGCTGCTGTACCGCTGAGAGCAGTTGTGTTGGAACACGCTCTGCTCACAGCTGTCGGGATCTCCACCCTTCGGGCCCCACGTTGGCCACCAGGAGGATTGTGATGCTGTCGCCTGACAGCTGCTCAGCAACAAACAGCCCTTCCAGCACTGACCTTTCTCTTTGTGGCTTGCCAAGAGATTCAGATAAAGAAAGACAAAATTCGCTGGTTGAGACAAAAACTATTTACTCGGACCAAAAAGGAGAGAGAAATAACAGTAATAGTAATAACATTTTTATGCTTACAGAATTAGTGGTGCTCAACACAGCTGCCCACCACTCTTTGACCAATGCTCCAACTTCGAAAGGATTTGCAGTCCCAGTGTGTGTTCACAGATCTGAGGAGTAGAAGGTAGGCTTTGGGGTTTAGAATTGAGCATTTAGAGTTGAGGATTTGGTGTCATCGTGAGGGGCGTGGAGTACACTGGTAAGGATTTGGGGATGTTAGGCTGGGGGTATTTGGGATTCTGGTGGCTAAGACTGGTTAACAGTGGGGCTGGGCTTGGGAGTCTGGAATCGCTTAGTTTTGGGAATTCAAGCATGTGTTTGGGGTGTCTCACTATGGATTGAGGGTGCCTGATAAGAGTTCTGATAAGTGTTTAGGGCTAAGAGATATGGGGAGGCTTAAATTTGAGGACTCCGTAGGTGAGATACTGGCATTCCTATGCATGGCATTTGGGGGTTTCTCTATGGCTTGGAGTGCCATTGGGATCTGGGGCTGTTCAGTAAGTTTGGTGATTCTCTGGGACTTTTAGCTCACTGCGGACTACATGGGTGGTATTTGCTCAGATCTGGGGGTGCCTATAGTGTCTGGGTTTGTATAGGGCTGGAAGAAGACCGGAGAGGCTGGTGGATTACATCTAGAGTTCCTGCAATATAGAATTTGGTTTCCGATGGGCTGGATTTGGGGAGGCACATGGGACAAAGAAAGCCGTATGAGGCTGAGAGTCTCTCGGGGTCCATAGGGACAGGATTTGGAGTTCAGAGTGGGGTTTGGAGGAGTTCCCAGGGGGCAAGTTCAGTTTATGGATTCGATGTCTCAGACATTGTCCTGGAAGTGAATGGCTTCAGACATCCTGGATGAGGGGGCATCCGTATCAAAATGTGGAGGGGAGAGGGATGGGGGTTATGGAGGGTGCCAAAGAGTACAGGGGGGATCAGTAGTGCATGGAAGTGGAGGTAGGGGAAAGTTAAGGGGATTGATCCACCTATAGGGGATGGAAGATGAGGAAGGACACAGCTGGAGGGAGGTATAGGGATTGAAAGGTATGGGAGGGAGACTGGGGGGTATAAGAACTGTGCAAGAGGAAACAGAGCATACTTGGGTGCGATCTAAAGCTGCTCTATCGAGTATCAAAGTGATTCAGCAGTCTTCCCCACCAGGGCTGTCATCTCTTCGTATCCAGAGGCTGCAGGCATCAAGGACAAAGTAGAGGCCAAGGCCAAAGACAAGGGCAGCAGCACAGCCCCTCACCACTGCCACCACCAGGTTCCCATGGGACCTCCTCTCATCACCTGTGGGGTCCAGCAGTGTGCATGTCCCCATCCCCGGACATCACCTCCATGGGGATAGGATGCAGAGATTCTGCCAGAAAGGAGTGGCACCAGGGACACCGAAATGGGACCTCAAACCTACCTGGGAGTGCAAGTGCGGGTGTCACCTCCAGTGTCACGCTGTCCCCAAGGGGTGAGGAAAGAAGGTAGAAGCCACCAATGCGGCAGGAGCACCTATAGGTGCCAGAGTCAGCTACGGTCACCCCAAAGAGGGTGAAGGTGGCTGTGCCCTGATCATAGGGTTTTTGGTGCTGGAGAGGGGCTGAGTGCCCATCCTTGTGCAGGAAGATGATGCCCCCAAACTCCTGGTTGACGCACTGGATGGTGACATTGGTCCCGTCTCCACACATTCCTTGGGGATCAGGGAAATTTTGGCTGGGGGATAGCTGGGATCTGAGTGCAGAGAGGAGACAGGGATGGAACACAGCTCTGAGGGATCAGCCCAAGGCCATCTGCTTTCCCCAGTGCCCTCACCTGTCACCACCAGCTCCACGGGTTCACTCTTCTCCGATGTCTCTGGTGGCTCCAGCACCCAGTACTGGCACTGATATCCCACTGCATCTTTCTTCTTTACACTAATGAAGGGAAACTCAGCCATGTCCTGTACCATGTCCATGTGTGCTTGCTTTCTAAATCCCGAATATCCTTCCTTGTAGAGCTTAACTCATGCAGCCGGCTGGGGCAGGTGGCACCGCAAGGTGACATTGTCCCCCAGGGACACCCCCAGGCTGGGGTGCAGCGACAGGGAGGGTCTGGGCACTAGGACAGGGGACAGCAGTCAGCCTTGTCCCTGCACACCCTCCTCTGCCCCTCTCATGGCCCCCTGACCACGCTCCCCTCCCTCTCTCCCCATTCTCCTCTTATCCCCATACTCACACAGCTGTGCCCTGCTTCCTGCCACCAGCCACCAACCTGCAAGGGACACGGTCCTGGTCCCACACAGGGCCACCAACCCCCGTGGCACCACGTCCCCATTGTCACTCACCCAGGATGAGGACCAGCACCATTGGTGCCATGAGGCAGGAGCAGCTTGGAGACGGCCAGACTGCTGTGCCTGTGTGACTGTGCCACACATGTCGGATACATGAGCAGAAGCAGTGGCACACATGTGGAGGCTCACATATGGGTGTGCACATGTGTGGTCAGATACGTGGATCCTGCTGGCCTTGGGGTGGCTGGGGACAGATCTGAGGTCCCACGGGACTGGTGGCTCGATTTTGGCTTGGATTGCAAAGAGTTTTGGTTTCCAGAGGAATGGTGGGTGTATTTTGGGCAGGACTGGAAGGTTGGAGGGCCCCCTCAGGAATGAGGAGTTCCTTTGGGGACAAGGAGATGAACTCCAGTCCCACAGGGCTGGTTATGGGTTGGTGCTCAGAACTGTGAGCAGTGGAAATAAGCAGCTGTGTGCAGGGATTGGGGAACAGGGCTCAAAAGTGCTGAGAAAATCATCCGTAAACACAGGAGCTGTGAATTTTCAGCTGGAATGCACAGTGCTGCAGCCAGGCATTCAGCTCAGAACTGTGGCCGTGTGTCTCTCCCAGACTCCATGAGCCCCCTGTGAGCAGAGAGAAACAGCCATGGCTCCACATCTGCCTCATCCATGGCACGGCCCTTTGGGGTACGGACATCTGTGACAAACTATTGCCAAGGACGGAGCACAGGAGGAGGGAAATGCCCTCAGAACTCCCTGACAGACACCTGAGAGCTCACTAAGAACGGCAGCTGCTTCCACTGAACCAGACTGATGCGTTTCTTTCACAAAAACAAGGACAAGCTCTCACACGTTTTATGGATTTGTTTCTCTCTTTTTTAGTTTGAATGAACGATATCAAAAAGTTCAGTTAGTAAGAGTTGAACTACACCATATACTTCATGAGGGCTATTCTGAAAGTAAAACCTGCAGGTTTATTACTTTGGCCCACAACATCGGATGGGAATGTCAGTGGGACAGCAGCAGAGGTGGAACCTTCCCACCAGTGTCCCATCCCCTTTTGTTGCCACGTGACAGACGGCAGCAGAGGGGACACATTGGCACAACGGCATCTGACACGGATATGGGACAGAGCTGAATTCCCCCATGCAGAAATAATGGCCCCACTGACATTCATCGACGCTTGTGAGCTCTGATGGAGACCAGGGGGCGGATGTGAGCACAGTGAGGCGGTGCGTTTCAGCAGTGGTGACAGTGACAGCAGTGTGAGAACACTCCTTGAATTGCACTCGTGGGCTCATGCACGCCTGTTGTTACACACCACTGCAGTGTTATGGGGCCTTTTGTGGTGACTTGGGACCAAGCCAGGGATCCCTCAAGGCTGCTGGTGGAGTTTGGTGCAGAGCTGTGGGGGTCCTACAAGAGTGTTGGATGAAGTTTGGGTGTGTATGGGGAGGCTTTGGAGGTGTCCAGGGGTGTAAAGGAATCCAGGTGATAAGGACGGATTGTGATGGTAGTGATGACTGTTCAGGGATGAAGTGGGATTAGGGACAATTTGGTGCACACTGGTGGGGATTTGGGGGACGTTAAATTTGGGGAGATTTGTGGGACTGCAGGAGCAGAGGGCATCAATGAGACCCAAGCGGGAACTTGGTGTCTGTTTCCATTCTTGCACTCCGAAAAGGAGGCAACCCACGTGGGGGACATCATTGGGGTCTTTCAGAGCCCACCTCAGCATAGATAACAGGGGGCTGGGGCACCGTGCTGGCCCCAGGGCGGCAGAAGCTGGGGATCACAGCTTGCAGCTCAATGTAGGTCAGCCCTTCGTTGTCTTCTGGTGGCACCTGGAGACACAGGGAAATGGTGGGGTGATACCATGGTGTTCCCCAAAGTGCTTGTGGGGGGACCAATGGTCTCAGTATGTAGGGTAATAGCCAAGAGAGTGCGCTTGTGGTTCTGGGCTGCCTGAGATTCGGGGTCTGCATGGGTCAGACTCTGAGGGATGCTACAAGTGTTTTTAGGGCTTCCCACTACTTGGCTTGAGGGTGCCCATGGGATCTGGGGGATGGTTAAGGGTTTAGGGGTGTGCAGAGGCTTAGATGTGGTGTTCCTATGGGTATGACGTAGGTGTTTGTGGTTGCCCATGGGGTATTCAGTGGACATTTAGGGTTTGGAGATTCGACAGTTGGCTGAGATTGTCAGCGCCATGGGTCAGACACTAAGGGTCCAGATGAGTGGTGTTTTGGGTTCATGTTCTGTGATGTTCATGGAGTTTGTGTTGAGCTTGGGGTGTGGATGTCCTCAGGGAACATGGGGGCTGAGATGAAGGATGAGGGGACTGTCCACAGTGTGGATTTGGGTTGTGCATGGGTTGGGTTTGGGGAGTGCAGATAAGGTTATGGTAAGCCATACAGTGCTGGAGGTCCTCTGGGTTCACCATGGGTTTTGGGTTCCTCTTATGGTCTGCTGGGAGGGGGAGAGCTTAGGGAGCAGTTTGGAATTTAAGGTCATCACACACAGACTCTTACCTGGAGCTCCTTGGCCTTGGAACTCTTGAGGGGTTCACCTGCATCAAAAAGAGGAAAGGGGGAGGGTCGCGGTTATGGAGGAACTCAGAGGGATCCCAGAGGGACATGGAGGGGGATTTATACAGGATGGACAGGGAAATGGGAACTCCAGGGCATGGACTGGGGTTGCAGTGTGCAGCAGTGAGTGCTTGCGGCATCTCTGGGAGATGAAACCATTTAACCCCTTCCTCACCAGAGCTGGCAGTTCTCTGTATCTGGCGTCTGCGGGCAGGCAGGAGGAAGAAGGTGATGAGGATGAGGCCGAAGGCGAGGGCAGTGGCACAGCCCCCTGCCACTGCCACAACCAGGCTCCCACGGGATTCCCCATTGGCACCTGTGCAGTCCGGGTGTTTGGGTGATGCCATCCCCAGAAGCCACCACCCTGGGGACGGGATGAGGTGACACTGCCACCCATGGGTGATACGAGGGACATAGACATGGGAGACTCAGACCTACCTGGACGTGTAGGTGGGGATGTCACCTCAAGTGTCACGCTGTCCCCGAGGGGTGAGGACACAAAGGGGTGACCCCAGGGGCGGTAGGAGCAGCTGTAGGTGCCGGTGTCAGCTGGGGACACCCCAAAGAGGGTGAAGGTGGCCATTCCTCCACCACTGGGGTCCTGGCGCTGGACAGGGGCTGAGTGCCCACCCTTGTGCAGGAGGAAGGAGGATCCATAATCCCAGTTCCAGCACTGGATGGTGACATTGGACCCCCTCCCCACGTGGATACTGATATTGATGGCTGTCATCACGTGTCCCTCAAAGCTCAGAGAAATGCCAGGTGGGTGGTACCTGCGATCTGTGTGCAGGGAGGGCAGAGAGGTGGGACACCACCCTGTGGGTACAGCCCAAGGCCCACCATTATTCCCAGTGCCCTCACCTGTCAGCACCAGCTCCACGGGATCGCTCTTTTCTGATGTCCCCAGTGGCTCAGACACATGGTACTGGCACCGATACGCCCCTGCATGCTCCCAACTCGTGCTAACAAAGGAGAACTCGACCGCATCCTGCTCCTTGTCCTGGTACTTGTTGTGTGTCCTACCTCCATCCTGGTACAGCCAGACCCAGGCAGCCAGCCGGCTCAAGTGGCAGCGCAGGGTGACATTGTCCCCCAGGGACACCCCCTGGCTGGGGTGCAGTGACAGGGAGGGTCTGGGCACTAGGACAGGGGACAGGAGTCAGCCTTGGCCCTGCACACCCTCCTGTGTCCCTCTGATGGCACCCTGACCACACGCCCCTCCCACTCTCCCCATTCTTCCTCTGTCCCCATACTCACAATGCCGTGCTCTGCTAATTGCCACCAGCCACCAACCTGCAAGGGACACGGTCCTGGTTCCACACAGGGCCTCCAACCCCCGTGGCACCACATCCCCACTGTCACTCACCCAGGATGAGGGCCAGCACCATTGATGCCATGAGGCAGGAGCAGCTCTGGGACAGCAAGACTGCAGTGAGGACAGGGAGTGGTGAGAGAAAGCAGCTCTCAGTTCCCCTTTTGAATCTGGACGTTGTGATTTGTCACCTCCTCACGTGTCAAATTCAGTCCCCAGGGAGTGGCAATGTTTTGAACCTGATGGGGTGGCACACACATAGCAGCACAGAAGGTTCCACCGGGGTGCCGCACACAAGCAGTCGACCCTGGGATGTCACACAGGGTCCTCAAAGATCTTCCACCACCACATGGCCTTGCTTGGTGTCGCCCATGGATGCCAATTGCAGGACATGTAGCTCCAAATGGGTTTCTCCCATGGGATGTCACTTGTGCTCTCCAACACGTCCAGCCAGCTGTCACCACGTGCTTTGGGTACCACACTCTGTGCTCACCGTGCAGAGTTTGTGTGGGCAAAGCTCAGTGAGGGGTGAAGCTGCACGATGCTGAGTGGGACAACAGAGAGGGGTTTTGAAATGGATGAACAACAAAGGTAGGATCAGCGAGAACATCAGTTTGTGACTGGATGAGAATGGGCGCCTTCCAAACTGGGACAGAGATGAAGCAGAGACGTCTGGTGCCTTCTCTGCTGCTTTCTGCAGCAGCAGCGATGGGCTCTGGGACCACAGGTGCACTGAGATGAATGACCGTGACTCAGTGCAGAGTTGGAGTTTCCCTCGAGAACTCATGAAGGTGAAACCGGCACTGAGGGTCCAAATGCAATCAGCAATCTGAATGAGAATCTCTGCACTGTGATTGCTATGGAGGCATTGGCACTCTGACTGTTACATCTCTCTGTGCGGCTGAGCGATGCGACGAGGAGAAATGGAAAGAAGCCTTGCACTGCTGAACAGCTTCAGGAGAGGAAAGGGAAGAGAAGGAGATGGAGTGCAGGGAAGAGAAAGAGAGAGACGGGCAGAGGAAGGGATCAGCGCTGTGGATGGCAGCGTAGTTCAGCCAAATGGTTGTAAGTGTCCCCATTCTGTGAGTGTGCCCATGCCAAAGCTGCAAAGTCTGGCAGTGCTGCAGTCCCAGAGCTTCTCCCCAGCATCCCTTTGTGCCCGCTGGGCTGATTGGTGCCACGGCAGGGCTCGTATCTTGCTCGTGTTGGGGACAATGGTGAGGGACACTGCCCGGGTCCTCCCACACCCCGTGCTGCCCACAGCCATCCTGCCTCAGGGCTGTTTCTGAATGGGGTCTTCACCACAAATAAAGCCAGAAACACACCGAGAAGACAAAAAGGGAAGTGAGAAATAACGGTGATTTTAACTATAGAGATCTGAATAGATAGAAACCAGTGATGCACGATGCAACTGCTCACCGCTCATCACCTCCAGCAGTGGCTTCTCCCCCCCAGGAAGCTCCTCAGAGCTCACCTGATGCCATACAGGCAGCACAGAGCAAGAAACTGAGAAACGGAGCCATCCTTGGCTCTGTGCAGCACTGCTCAGTGAACTCTCTGGCTGCGGATCTGTCTCTGCTTCTCTGAGAGTTCTGCTTATGAGCCCCGGGAACGGGGGATGCAGGGGGTTGTTCTCATGCCGGCACAGAACATAAGCTCTGATATCTCAATCTCACTGATTTTCCTCAACCCTTCTGCCTTTTTTTCCCTCACAGTTCCACTATTTGTACCCTCAATTACACTCCCACACACCATCAAACCAGTTCATCCCACTCCCTCCAAAGCCCACGACTCAAACAATACATTCCCACAGACACCCAGCACTCGGTCTCACCATTACAAAACTCAGTTATAACATCTGGTCCTGTTACATCATTTATGTTCCTGGATTCTTAGTCAGTGTTCCCCCAGGCTCACCAATGACATCTCTCCACTGAGCCAGAGGGGTCTTTTCAGTTTTTCTCTTGACACCCTTTGTCCCATCACAGCTGTTTATCCCGGCTGCTCTTCAGGACTGGTTGAAAATCCCTTGTGTGATGCTGAGTAATGGAGCCCACCCGCTTCCCCAGGGCACCAAATTCCCTGGGTAAGAGTCGTAACCAACGTCCCCAGCAACACAGAGTATTTCAAGCAGGGAATGGGATTCCACAAGGAACACTTTTACAACACAAACGTTGAACCATCACAAAGACAGCAGTAGTGACTCACACAGATCCCATCACCAAGAGAAAGAAAACCGGTTCAGATATTCCCTCCTTCCACAAAGTCCCACTCCTCACTTTCCTGCCCAGCCCCTCCTGGCAGTGCAGTGTGACAGTGACCCCTGTTACCCCAAACTGTAAATGTCCTCCCCAGCACCCACACCGTGCCAGGGCCGTTCCCCTGTCACCTTTCAGGCAGACTCATGGTTTCTAATCCTATGCCAAAATAAATCCCCCCTTGGGTGCCTTCAGGGCTGATGCACAGTTCTTACTGCCGTGCACCCTGCGCTGCCCTGCCCGACTCACAGTGCTTTTCCCCAAAGCCTTCACCAGAGAGCAGAAGCAGAGACAGAGAATGCAGAGTGAGGGAATGTCTTTCTCCAGAGGATCTTGTCTTCTCACGCTTGAGAGTTGCAGTCAAGTGATGAGAAAGGCTCTTCTCAAAGTGTAGAAAAGCCTTTCTCATCATTCACTGACTGTTTCCAGTGGGATAGGGGAGAGAAGCAGAGGAAAAATAATCTGGAACTCAGAGGCTGAGAGAAAAAACAGTTTAATAAGACAGTCAAGGAAGAGAGAAAGAACAGTGATGGTTTATGAGGGAATCTATAGGAGATGTACGTTGGGCTGAATGGGAGTCAGGGGGCTCTGGAGGTGATCTGTAGGGGAGGGGTGGATAAGATAATTGATAGGGGCTGGAAGGCGAGGCAGGGGATACATGGGGGGATTTGTAGGAGATGGGATGGGGTCAGGGAACACTTGGGGGAATCGATAGGAAACCAATAGTGGATCAAAAGGTACACCTGGTGCACTCTACAGAAGAATGGAAGGGGAGCAAGAGGACAACTGGGGAGATCTACAGAGATCTGCAGGAGATCAAAACCATTAAATCCCTTCCCCACCCAGACTCTCATCTCTCCGTATCCAGAGGCTGCGGGCATCTGATGATGACAAAGAAGATGCCAAGGGCAAAAACGAGGGCAGCAGCACAGCCCCTCAGCTCTGCCACCACCAGGTTCCCATGGGACACCAACTCAGCACCTGCGGGGCGCAGGAGTTATTTGGATGTCTTCATCCCCAGCATCACCGCCATGGGGAAGGGATGTGATGACACTGCCACCCATGGGTGACACTGGAGGCACCCAAATGGGGGCTGGTACCTACCTGGGGGTGCAGGTGTGGGTGTCACCTCCAATGTCACACTGTCCCCAAGGGGTGAGGACAGAAAGGGGGAATGCCAGGGGTGGAAGGAGCACCTGTAGGTGCCGGAGTCTGCCAGGGCCACCCCAAAGAAGGTGAAGGAGGCCGTGCCAGCATCATCAGGGTCCTGACATTGCACCGCGGCTGAGCACCCATCCTTGTGCAGGAGGAAGGTGGCCCCATAGTCCTTGTTCCAGCAGCGGATGGTGACATTGGTCCCTGTCCCCACACGTTCCTCGGGGTGAAGGGAGATGTTGGGTGGGGGAAAGCTGTGATCTGCATAAGGGGAGTGGACAGCAATAGGAAATGGTCCTGTTGGGAGTGCCCAGTGCCATCTGCTGTCCCCAGTGACCTCACCTGTCAGCACCAGCTCCACAGGGTCACTCCTCGCTGATATGTCCTCATAACCTACACCTCGTACTGGCACCAATATGTACCTGCGTGTTTCCTCATTATGCTAGGGAAGGAGAACTCTGCCATGTCCTGCTCCTTGTCAATGTACCTGGACAACGTCCAAACTCCCTCCTGGTGCAGCGAGACCCAGGCAGCTGGACGGGGCAGGTGGCACCTTAGTGTGACATTGCTCCCCACTTCTATCCCCTGGCTGGGGTGCAGCGACAGGGAGGGTCTGGGCACTTGGAAAAGGAACAGCAGTGAGCCTTGTCCCTGCACACCTTCCCCTCTGCTGGCCTCCTGTCCATGCTCCCCCCCCTCTCTCCACATTTTCCCCTGGTCCCCATACTCACGATGCTGGGCCCTGCTCGCTGCCACCAGCCACCAACCTGCAAGGGACACGGTCCTGGTCCCACACAGGGCCATCAACCCCTGTGGCACCACGTCCCCATTGTCACTCACCCAGGATGAGGGCCAGCGCCATTGGTGCCATGAGGCCGGAGCAGCTTGGGGACAGCGAGACTGCAGTGGGGACGGGGAGTGGCTGGAGATCCACTCTCACTTCCCCTTGGAGACACAATGGCATGATGTCACCTCCTCATCTGACAATTCTCTTCCCCATGTGGTGGCACCATGGGGCCCAGCATGGGGTGGCACACGGGGACTGGTTCATACAACATTGCTGGCTGTCCCCTGTGAGATGCCAACTGCAGGACACATGGCTGCAATGGGGTGTCACACATGGGATGTTACACGCATTCCACAACATGTGCAGCCTGCACTTAACCCACTGTCCCCACTGCACTTTCCTCTGCCATCCCCACTGGGTACAGCATCTGCAATCTCTGGGGACACGGTGACACCCACTCCAATATGGACACATGCTGATACTGACATGTGCACTGGGGAACACGTGGTCCCACCACCCAATTCCTCTCCATGCTGCACCGGGAGGAGCTGAGCACAGAGTCCCCCATGGAGGCTCAGAAGACACCACCTTGCACCTCACATCTGGAAGGGCAGACGAACAAACAGGTTCAGATGGGGAAAAATCACAATGATCATCTCCAAGAAAACAAAATATGTCTCTGTTTTCAAGTAGGAGTCGAACAGTTTTCCCACCCAGTGCACCGCTTCTACCTCTCAATGAACTTCCAAATCTCAAAGCACAGCTCTGAATGCTACGGTGCCTTTCCAGACCTCAGAACCTCATAACTACCTCTGGAGTCACATCTCGATGTGGCCCCAGTCCCAGAAGTACCCCAGATTTATTGGGTTGGAGAAGCAGCAGCCACCAGGACAGGCAGAAGAACTCGCAGGTGAGAGGAGGGAGAGTGGTTCACCCAATTCCATGGATGCTCTTTGCTTTCCCTTGAGAGGCCAACCCCGAGCTGGGAGATGCCTTTCTTTTTTCTTTTGAAGCTCTGGAAAAGAGGAGAGAGGAAAGATCACAGGCTGTTGGGATATTCCCAGCAAGCCACTCTGCGCAGTACTTTTCCTTCAACCCAGAATACAAAGTTCTTTGTTGCCTGCACTCCTTTGGTGCTTGCAAAGTACAGTCAGCCACCCACAGTCTTTAGTGCAGAGATCTCCTGGCTTTGGTGGGAAATTTGAGGAGAGGACACAGCCTGCCCTCAGGACAACCATTATCCCACCTACAGTGACTAAAGTCACTCCATCGCTGGAGCTTGAGATATAAAATGGTCTTTTTGACCCAACCTCTACTCAGACCATCTGCTGTTTCCTGGGGAATTTTTTCCTAGATGGCCGTTTTCTCAGCCCACAGGACTTCCCCTTTTCTTCTATTTTTAAGCTTCCTCCTCCATTCTGTGCACCACACAGACCACACTGTGTGGCACAAACCCTCCTTCCCTCTCTTCCCTCCTCTTTCCCATGCTCCAAAACAGACATAATTTCAGAAAACAATCCCCAAAATGCACGTGTCAATTCAAGAACCCCCCAGATATATTTTCCACCCGTTTAGGTCTACCAGGGGGATAATGAAGATGGGAAGAAGAGTCAGGAGTACCGAAAGAAGGCAGTGCTGAAGAGAGGAAGGCAGAAAGGAATGAATACTACACTGCTCTGTCTAAACTGCACTGAAATTCCACATATTCCCTTTGGGCTTTTAACTCTTCATCTCTTCCTACATCTCTTTCTTCTCATTCAATATCATGCAGAAATTGGGAGCTAAGGAGGGAACCCTCCGAAGTGACGGTGACTCAGGTTCGTCACAGAGGAGGAGAAAAACAAGACGCAGTGAGAGGGACAAGAATCAGATTGATCACTGCTCTGATTCCAAGGTCTGTTTTGAGGAGTGAAAGTGTTGGCCCTCAGCGCTGGAGAAGGGATGGGGGTGAGACTCATCTGGAGGTGGCAGTCCTGAATTGGCAAAGAGCAACGATGACCACCATGAAGATGATGAAGATGACTCCCAGGCTCCCCTCAGACACCCCTTGTGCCTGCTGGGTTAGCAGTTCACCTTCCCAAGGTCAAAAACAAGGGAGTTCACAACAACAGCTTGGCCAAAAACGGATGTGTAGCCAAACTCTCTCATGAAAACGATAGAGCGGTGTGTCAGCAAAGCACTGCCAGAGTTTGGGCATACCAAGCACAGCACAGAAAGTCAAGAATGTGCTTTCTGTTAGTCCTTTCCAGCATCCCTTCCATCTGTCCTATCGACTGCAGCACTCAGCTCAGCGCCATCAGCAAAGTGCTGAGCCTGCACCCCATGCCATCATCTCTGTCAGTGAGAGAGGTGGTGAAGAGCAGCGCTCCCAGGAGGGACCTCTGGGGGTCACGACTTAACACTACCTCCACTGGACATGGAGCTGTTGAGCACAGCCCTCTGGCTGCGACTTCCCAACCAATTCCTTCTCTCCAGGACAGCCCAATTCTCACATCCACCTCTCTCCCATTTTGAGATGAGGGTGTGGTGTGAGATCTTGTCAAGGACACTGTGGAAGCCCGGGTAGATGACATCAGTTGCCTTTGGATGACATCAATTACCCTCAAATGCTCGTCTCTAACATCTCTTCCTTAACCACCATACATTCATTACAACCGGTTGAGAATCCCAAAGCCAACCAATCCACCCCAAAATCCAGCCACCGTTTACGAAGGACAACACATTTTTCTGATTTATGTCAATAATCCCACCACATCTGCTGTGGGATGCCACAATCTGTACCAATCCAACACAACAGACCACGGGTGTTCCTCGATGTACATCTTAGTCCATAGCATCTGACAAATGCCTGTGTGGGTGTCACTGTGTTCCCAAAGGTCCCTGCTGCTGTCCCCAGTGGGGATGGTGGAGGAATGCACAGTGGGGACAGAGTGTGGTGCCCAAAATATGCGGTGACAGCTACCTGGATGTGTTGGGGATCACATGTGATACTCCGTGTGGGACACCCCATTGGAGCCACGTGTGCTGTGTTTGGCATCCCATGTTGGGCACAGTGGCAGGCCACGTTCAGGAAGTGCTTTGTGGACAGTTTGTGAGAGCTGACAGGTGACAGCCTGTGTGGGGCGCTGTAAAGGAGATGTGTGCACTGTCATCTGCGTGCCACAATTGTCATATGGGGAGGTGACATCATGGCAGTTCTATCCCAAAATGAGAACTGACAGCAGCTCTCCGGCCACTTCCTTTCCCCACTGCAGTCTCGCTGTCCCCAAGCTCATGGCACCAATGGCACTGGCCCTCATCCTGGGTGAGGGACAAGGCTGACTGCTGTCCCCTGTCCTAGTGCCCCGACCCTCCTTGTCGCTGCACCCCAGCCAGGGGGTGTCCCTGGGGGACACTGTCACCCTGTGGTGACATCTGCCCTGTCTGGCTGCACAGGTTGAGCTCTACAAGGAAGGCCGTTGGAGACTTGAAAAGCAGGAGGACATAGACATGGTTCAGGACATGGCTGAGTTCCCCTTGGTTAGTGTAAAGAAGGAAGATGCAGTGAAACATCTGTGTCAGTACTGGTTGTTGGAGCCACCAGGGGCATCGGAGAAGAGCGATGCCGTGGAGCTGGTGGTGACAGGTAAGGACACTGGGGACAGCAGATGGCCCTGGGCTGTCCCCACAGGGCTGTGTTCTATTGCTGTTACCTTTGTGCACTCAGATCACAGTTATCCCCCACCTGGCAGTTCCCTGAGTTCCATGGAGTGTGTGGAAATGTGGGCTAATGTCACCATCCAGTGCTGCAACCATGAATATGGGGTACGATCTGCCTGCACAAGGATGAGCTCAGCCCCTGTCCAGCACAAGGACCAGAATCGTGGGGGCACAGCCACATTCACTCTTTTTGCAGTTACACCAGCTGACATGGGCAACTATAGGTGTCCCTATCTTGTAACCACCTCCTAGCTCCTGTCCTCTCCCCCTGGGGCCAACATGTCACTGGAGGTGACACCAGCACCTGCAGCCCCAGGTAGTTCTGAGCCTCCCATTTCGGAGTCTCTGGTGCCACCCGTTGCTGGCAGAGTCTCTGCATCCCATCCTCGTGGAGGTGATGTCCGGGGATGAGGACATGCACACTGCTGGACCCCACAGGTGATGAGAGGAGGTCCCATGGGAACCTGGTGGTGGCAGTGGTGAGGGGCTGCGCTGCTGCCCTCGTCTTTGGCCTGGGCCTCTACTTTGTCCTCGATGTCCGCCACCTCTGGATACAAAGAGATGACAGCCCTGGTGGGGAAGACAGCTGAATCACTTCGACACTCGAAAGAGCAGCTTTAGATCACACCCAAGTATGCTCTGTTTCCTCTTGCATAGTTCACATACACCTCAATCTCCCTCCCATACCTTTCAATCCCTATACCTCCCTCCAGCTGTGTCCTTCCTCATCTTCCATCCCCTATAGGTGGATCAATCCCCTTAACTTTCCCCTGCCTTCACTTCCATGCACTACTGACCCCCTCGTGCTCTTTGGTGACTTCAATAACCCCCATCCCTCTCCCCTCCACATTTTGATACAGATGCCCCTCCCCCAGGAAGGCTGAGTCCATTCACTTCCAGGACAATATCTGATCAGGGAATCCCTAAGCACAACCTGCCCCCTGGAGATCCCCCAACCCCACTCTGAACTCGAAATCCTGTCCCTATGGACCCCAAGAGACTCCCAGCCTCATACATCTTACTCTGTCTTTATGTTCATCCCCAAATCCAGCCCATGGGAAACCCAAAATCTACAGTCCAGATGTAATCCTCCAGCCCCACTGGTGCTCATCCAGCCCTAAAATCTCCCAGACCCTATAGGCAACCCCAGATCTGAGCAAATAGCACCCAAGTAGTCTGCAGCACGCTCTAAGTCTCAGGGAATCACCAAACTTCCTGGAAAGGCCCCCAGATCCCATGGGCATCCCAAGCAATAGTGGAACGCCCAAATGCCATGCATAGAGACCCCATGCACTTCACAATGACACCAAATACCTAAATGCTCAATTCTTACCCCACGATCCTTACTTGTACTCCCCAAATCTCTTGACACACACTGCAGAAGGGACTGCAAATCCTTCCCAAGTTGGAGCACTGGTCAGAGAGCGGTGGGCAGTTGTGTTGAGCATCACTGATTTAGTAAGCATAGAAATGTTTTTACCGCTACGGTTATTTCTCTCTTCCCTTTTGGTCTGAGTAAATAGTTTTTATCTCAGCCTATGAGTTTTGTCTTTCTTTGAATCCCTCCCCAACCCATAAAGAGGGGGCTTGGTGACAGAAGGGCTGTGTGTTGCTGAGCTGCTGCCGGGTGACAGCACCGCAGGCCTTGTGGTGCCCAACGTGGGGCTGAAGGCTGGACACCCCAACAGCTGTGAGCAGAGCGTGTTCCAACACAACTGCTCTCAGCGGTACAGCAGCCTCAGAGCTGCTGCTCACAGTGCTCAGCTGTTCCCTCACTCTGACTCTGTTGCCCTGGAGACCCCAGAAAAGCACGGACTGCCCTATCGGGCACTGTGATCATTCAGTGCCCTCAGTGTGAGCACTCCCCATCTGTGCAGATGTCACTGTGTCCCCGGCTGGTCACTGTTGCTGATCCCTGTGGATATGGCAGAGGAAAGCACATAGGACAGAGTGTGGTACCCAAAGCGCATGGTGACAGCTGGCCGGACGTGTTGGGGACAGCATGTGGCATGCCTTGTGGGATATTCCATTGGAGCCATGGGAGCTGTGTTTGGCATCCCATGGGGGACAGTGCAAGGCCACGCGCTGGCAGCCCTTTGTGGTCTGAGTGTGACACTTGAGAGGTAAGAGCTTGTGTGGAGCACAGCAACAGGGACTGTGTGCAGTGCTCTGTGTCTGTCACTGGGAAACCAAAAGTGCCACCAGACATTATGGATATTTATCACATGAGGTGGAGACTTCATGTCTCCATCCTGTGCCCAAAGAGGAAATAAGTTTGCTTCTCCTGAAACTCCCGGTCTCTGCTGCGGTCTCTCTGTCCCAAAGCTGCTCCTGCCTCATGGCACCAATGGCACTGGCCCTCATCCTGGGTGAGTGACAATGGGGACGTGGTGCCACGGGGGTTGGTGGCCCTGTGTGCGACCAGGACCGTGTCCCTTGCAGGTTGGTGGCTGATGACAGCAAGCAGAGCACAGCATCGTGAGTATGGAGATGGGGGGAGAACAGGGAGAGGGGAGGGGAGCATTGTCTGGGGGCCAGCAGAGGGGCAGAGGAAGGTGTGCATGGACAAGGCTGACTGCTGTCCCCTGTCTTAGTGCCCCGACCCTCCCTGTCACTGCACCCCAGCCAGGGGGTGTCCCTGGGGGACAATGTCACCCTGCGCTGCCACCTGCCCCAGCCAGCTTCCCGGGTCCGGCTCTGCCAGGAAGAACGATTCCTCTCCTGCATGTACAAGCACCAGGTACAGAACACGGCAGAGTTCTCCTTTGTTAGCACAAGTAAGGAACATGCGGGGACATATCGGTGCCAGTACCAGGTGTCAGAGGAATGGGGGGCATGGCAGAAGAGTGACCCCGTGGAGCTGGTGCTGACAGGTGAGAGTGTTGGGGACAATGGGTGGCCCTGGTCGATGCCCACAGGGTTATGTCTCATTGCTGACCCCTCTTTGCACACAGATTACAACTCACCCCCACCCAGCATTTCCCTGAGCCGGGAGGGATGCGTGGAGATGGGGAGCAACGTCACCCTGTGTGTGGAGACAAGGACCAATGTCACCATCCAATGTAGGAACAAGGATAATGGGACCTCCCTCCTCCTGCACAAGGATGGTTGCTCAGCCCCTGTCCAGCGCCAGGATCCTGATGGTGCTGGCACGGCCTCCTTCCTCCTCTTTGGAGTGACCCTGGCAGACTCTGGCACCTACAGGTGCTCCTCTCGCAGCAGGAACTTCCCCTTTGTGTCCTCACCCCTTGGGGACAGCGTGACGCTGGAGGTGACTCCCACACCCACACCCCCAGGTAGGTTCAAACCTCCTTATTTTGTTGCCCCCAGTGTCACCCATGGGTGGCAGAGTCATCACATCCCATCCCTCTGCAGGTGATGCTGGGGATGAAGACACCCAAATACCTGCATCCCACAGTGCTGAGTTGGTGTCCCATGGGAACCTGGTGCTGGCGGTGGTGAGGGGCTGCGCTGCTGCCCTCATCTTTGGCCTCGGCATCTTCTTTGTCATCGATGCCCGCAGGCACTGGATACAGAGATGTGAGGCCTGGTGGGGAAAGTCTTAGATGGTTTTGATGTCCTACAGAACTCCCCAGTTGTCCCCTTCCTCCTCTTCCCTTCTCCTGTAGAATGCACCAGGTGTGCCATTCGATCCACTACAGGTTGCCTATCGATTCTCCCAAGTGTCCCCTGCTCCCCTTCCATCACCTATAAATGCCCCCACATATCCCTCTATTTCCCCTTCCAGCCCTCATACATTACCCCAGTCATCTTGTGCACGGATGTCCATCCCTTACTGATCCCCTAGAAATTTATTCAAGTATCACCTGACTCCCCTGCCATTCCCTCTATGTCCCCACATGCCCTACAAGCATCACTTCCCTTTCACCCTCCATAACCCCAACCTTCTTCCCCTCCTGTATTCACACAGGGGCTGACACAAACATCCCCGAGGCCATGCACTTTCACGTAAGGGAAACCTAAAGGTGAGGGATCCTAAATCCCAACCTGCCCCGTGGACACCCCATCCTCCAATTGCACCCTCCTCCTCATATGGCTTATTTTACACTTATGTGCAGCCCCAGATCCTCACCATGGGGAAGCGCAAATCTGCATTGTGGAGAGCTCCCCAGGCCCCAGATCAAAGTTTTTGGAGGCCCTAGGCATCTCCCAGCCCTAAACAACCCCCTGACAGTGTGAGCAGCCCCAGACCACGTAGTGGGACCCCACAAACCCTCACAAAGTGGGATGTCCCAGTTTTGGACCAATGGGACTCCAAATCAAAGCCCCCCCAGGTCCCAAACACACCAACTACGATCACCACTCACACTTCCCACAGAGCTGTCCCTCCTCACTTCCATACAGAGGAGCTCCGCAGCCATTCTCCACTGTCTCCAAGTGACCCCTGGTGACAGTGAGGGACTGATCTGTGCCAACCAGGAGATGCCGCCTCATGGGGGGACCCACCACTCCACAGCCCCCAGTTACCAATGCTAACGTGAGCGCTGGCAGACCGTACCAAGGCCTCCCTCCAGCGTGTCTCATTTTTGGGATGCACAGTGTGGAAGAGAACCCAATTCAATGTTTTGAGCTCCCTCTCAATGATTCCCAGATCTCACCTCATCTAGCACCATCAAGTCCTTGCCAGATCCCCCAAGTGCTTCCCAATCACACCAAACCCCTAAATGCTCATCTCTAACCACAGCCTCCTTTCCTTGCCATCCGATCCTTCAGCACCCTTTCATAGTATGGGTGGAGATCCCGACAGCTGTGAGCAGAGCGTGTTCCAACACAACTGCTCTCAGCGGTACAGCAGCCTCAGAGCTGCTGCTCACAGCGCTCAGCTGTTCCTTCACTCGGTGCCATCCATCACAGCTCTCAGGGCTGTTCCCTTCACTGCGCTGGCGCTGCTTCTCGCCTCTGAGGGCTGCCCTGCAATTCTGGATGCTTCTGCCCGTTTGTCTGCAGCGTGTGCTCGTGTGACAGCGGCCATGGATGCCATGTGCTCCTTGTGCTCAGCAGTGCCATCACTCTGGCACTGCAGGACCCTCACCGCGGGAACTCCTCACACGGGCACTCTCTGCTCCACAGGAGTGCCAAGTGTTGATGGACATTTTTAAATCCCTCCACCAAACACTGGCTGATCCAACCCCTGCCACAGGACTTGTGTTTAGCCCAGATTCTCAGCCAGGTCATACCACAGAATTCCAGAAGGTGGGGTTGGAAGTGACCTCTGGAGTTCTCCAAATCCAACCTCTCTGCTCAACTTGTTTCCCTGCCATTGGTTGCACAGGAAAGCTTCCAAGTGGGTTTTAATTATCCGCAGTGAAGGAGAACCCACCACCTCCCTGTGCAGCCTGTTCCAGTGCTCTGTCTCCCGCACAGCATAGCAGTTCTTCCTCATGATTTGATGCAACTTCCTGAGCTCCAGTTTGTGCCCGCTGCCCCTCGTCCAGTCACTGCACACCACTCAAGAGAGCCCAACCCAATGGTGCAGAATGGCAGCACGGAGCTCTGGTGTGTCAGCCACTCCTCCCAGCTTTGTGCCACCTGCAAACCTGCTGAGGGTGGACTCCATCCCTTTGTCCAGGTCACTGATGGAGATGTTGAACAGCACCAGATCCAGCACCCACCCCTGGTGAACACCACGAGTCACAGCCACCAAGCGCACCCTGCACTGCTGATGGAGCCCAAAACCATGGACTCAATGAGCTCCACCAACACTTCACAGGGATGACCAAGGGACCGCGGAAATGCTGTGTGTGTATGTGTACTGAAACACAGGATAGGAGATGGTGGTTAATTAGGCTGCATGGGAAACAGTGGGACCTGAGCCTGATGTAAGCTGTATGGAACATGGCGGGGTATTGTCCTGGTTTCAGCTGGGATAAAGCTGATTTGCTTCCTTGTGTCCTGTGAGTTTTGGCTTCAGAAAACCAATGCTGATGGCACAGAGGTGGTTCAGCTGATGCTGAGCAGTGCTGCACAGAGCTGAGAGTGGTTCCGTTTCTCAGCTTCTTGCCTTGTGCTGCCAGCGAGGGGCTGGGGGGCACCAGGAGCTGAGAGGGGACCGAACCAGGACAGCTGACCTGCAGTGCCAAAGGCATCTCCCACACCATATGGCATCGGGTGAGAAATGGAACTCTGAGGAGAGCTGCATGGGGTGAGCGGGTGCAGCTCAGGGATGGGTTGGGAATCAATGAGTAGAGGTGAACAGTTGTGTTTTGCAAATATACTTCATAGATGTACACACAGATGTACTGCTTGTGTAACGCCATGCTTTTGTGTATCTTTGTGTGAGATCATGTCTGTAAACCTGTGTGTGACCACAGCAATGCACAAGTGTGTCCTTAGCAGGTACGCACCACATTGGTGTAACACGTGTGCTCCTTCTCTGCCAAAACATTTCCTTAGAGTTGATCGATGTCTGTGCCACACGTGTGCTCCACTGTGCCTGTGTGTCCATAGCACATCCTATGCCTGCGTGGTGCCACTGCATCCCCAAAGGTCCCTGCTACTGCCCCCAGTGGGGATGGTGGAGGAAAGCACAGTGGGGACGGAGTGTGGTACCTGAAGTGCGTAGGGACAGCCAGCTGGAAGTGTTGGGGACCACATGTGACATCCCATGGGGGACACCCCTTTGGAGCCATGTCCTGTGTTTGGGATTCCATGGGGGGAAAAGTGCAGGACCATGTGCTGGCAGAACTTTGTGTGTGACACCCAAGCCCAGACAAACTGCAAAGGACATACCAGCGGGGACTATTTGCACAGCTCCATGTGTACAACATTTCTGGGGACCCCAACATGCCACTTCCCATTTGGGCTATGATTGCCACATCAGTTGGCAACATCACACCATCCTGTCCAAAAGAGGAACTGGCAGCAGCACAACGCCACTCCCTGTCCCCACTGCAGTCTCACTGTCTCCAAGCTGCTCCTGCCTCATGACTCCAATGGCACTGGCCCTCGTTCTCAGTGTGTGACAATGGGGATGTGATGCCAAGGGGGTTAGAGGCCCTGTATGGAACCAGAACCGTGTCCATTGCAGGTTGGTGGCTGGTGGCAGCGAGCAGAGCACAGCATTGTGAGTATGGAGATGGGGGGAGAATGGGGAGAGAGGGAGGGGAGCATTGTCAGGGTGCCAGCAGAGGTACACAGGGGGGTGTGCAGGGACAAGGCTGACTGCTGTCCCCTGTCCTAGTTCTCCGACCCTCCCTGTCACTGCACCCCAGCCAGGGGGTGTCCCTGGGGGAAAATGTCACCCTGCGCTGCCACCTGCCCCAGCTGGCTGCCTGGGTCCGGCTGTACAAGGAAGGACGTTGGATACACAGCAATTACAAGTACAAGGAGCAGGACACTGCAGACTTCTCCTTCTTGAACACAAATCGGGAGCACGCAGGTAGATATTTTTGTCAGTACCAGGTGTCTTGGTCAGCAGTGGAATCAGAGAAGAGTGATCCTGTGGAGCTGGTGCTGACAGGTGAGGGCACTGGGGACAGCAGATGGTTCTGCTTGCTCCCAACAGGACCGTGTCCCACTGCTGTCCCTTCGCTCATGCAGATCGCAGTTTCCCCCCACCCAGCATTTCCCTGAGCCCTGAGGAATGTGTGGAGATGGGGACCAATGTCACCATCCAGTGCTGGAACAAGGACTATGGGGCCGCCTTCCTCCTGCACAAGGATGGGTGCTCAGCCCCCATCCAACGCCAGGACCTCGATGTGGTGGGCACAGCCACCTTCACCATCTTTGGGGTGACCCCAACTGACAGCGGCACCTACAGGTGCTCCTACCGCCCCTCGGGTCACCCCTTTCTGTCCTCACCCCTTGGCAATAACGTGACTCTGGAGGTGACACCCACACCTGCACCCCCAGGTAAGTCTGAGCACCCCATTTGCGTGCCCTCCCTGCCACGGATGGTTGAGGCTGTGTTGCTGCATCCGGGCTGAATAGGGCTTGTGGCTGGCAGTAGAGACACCCAAACACCCGGACGCCACAGGTGCTGAGGAGCAGTCCCGTGCCAATCTGGTGCTGGCACTGCTGAGGGGCTTTGTGGCTGCACTCGTCGTTGGCCTTGCAGTTTTCTTCATCATCGATGCCCGCAGCCTCTGGATACAGAGAGATGAGAACTGTGGTGAGGAAGCTTTTAAATGTCTACCATCCCCTCCTGATTCCCCCAGTGTTCCGTGCCTGCACTTCTATCCAATATAGTTCCTCCCAGGTGGCCCTTGCCTGCCCCTATAGATTCCCTTCAGGCTCCTTGAGCATGGTTCATGACCTCCCCATAACTCCCACCTTCTCCAGTTGCTGACACAGAAGCCCCCCTGAATGCAGAGGCCGTGCAGTTCCAGGTCAGTGTCTGGGTCAGGGGACACAAATCCCAGCATTCCCCTTGGGGCCTCACCAAACCCTGCTCATAATTTCCCCAAAGGACCACCAACCCCATATGGCTTACCCTAACTTGATAGGTAATCTCTCAAATCCAGCGAATGGGGGACTCAAATTCTGAATGCTGTGGTAGAGCCAGACTCCAAATCTCAGCCTTCACACTCATTGGAGCTCTCCAGGCTCTAAACGTGTCTCAGGCTCCAAAAAGCTCTCACAAACCGATTAAGGGGAACCCTCAAAAGCTGCACATATGGAACCCCAAAGTATAACCCACAGGGATGACAAATCTAATCCCCTGCGATCCCACAATCCCTAAACACTCTCAGACCATTTGAGCACACCCAAACCACAGCAGGACCCCCAAACATCCCCCTTGGGATCCTCAAATAGAAGGACAGCACAACTCCACACCCACCCTCTTGAACACCACTCCCAAATACCAGAAGCATCAATCCCCCTCCAAAGCCTGTTGGAGACCCCATGGTGGCACCCCGCTGCTCCCCTGTGTCTCCAGGTGCCCCCCAGTGACAGTGAGCGTCTGAGCTACACCGAGATTCATGCTGTGACCCCTGGTCCCCCGGCCACCCAGGGCAGCTGCCACCCTTCAGCTCCCCGTTATCCACACCCATGTGGATACTGGGGGACCCCCGCTGATACCCCCACACCCGCGGTGCCTCATTTTTAAGGAGCTCTGAAAGGGACACACCCCAAATTCCCTGCTTGGAGCTCCATGGCATAGTGATCCCACCCTTTCATCCCCAAATCCCGAGATATCTGACATCCCCAAATCCTCACCTATGCACATTATCTCATTCCCAGACCCACCAAATCCCTGAATTCTCCACTCTAACCGCCAAATCTTTCCTGATCCCCCTTAAACCTCATAATATTTCTCTCCTAAGTCTTAGTAAATAGATTTTATCATCACCTGTGTGTTCTGCATTTATATCTTCAACCACCCCCCTCTCCCCCTGGGCTTCTGGATGCTTCTGCCCGTTTGTCTGCAGCGTGTGCTCGTGTGACAGCGGCCATGGATGCCATGTGCTCCTTGTGCTCAGCAGTGCCATCACTCTGGCACTGCAGGACCCTCACCGCGGGAACTCCTCACACGGGCACTCTCTGCTCCACAGAATTACCAGCAAACAACAAAACGCATTTGCTGACATTTTCGGTGTGCTTGCTACCTCTCCAACACTTGCCATAACAAGGCTCTTGCCAGAACAACAGAGGCTGCAAAGCACCAGATGCTGTGAGATAACCGCACAGCCTTTGTGTGTCCACCAGTGGCGCTGCTTCACCGCAAGAACATTTCTGGCACAAACACATTTTGGACAAACCTGTTAGTGTAAACTCTTCACAAGTTTCTTCTAAACATTTCTTCACAACCTTGCAATGCTGCAGCTGCCAACCAGCAGACAGAAAGGGATTCCCAGAGAAGCTGCATTTTGTGCTCTCTCCGTTTTGCCAGTTGGAGACCTCAAACATTGGATGAGCACTCCCATCCCCCCTTCTGCTCCAGCACTGCAGGTCCAGCTCCTCAAAATGGACCACAATTGCTTTCCCCCCCACCCCCATCTTTCTCTCTTATGTTCTTTCTCTGCTTCTCTCCATTTTCTCTCCTTTCTTTCTTCTTCTCTCTCTTCCTCATTATCCTCCCTGTCATCTTTTTCTCTTCTGCTGCAGCCTAAATGTGGATTTCTCTGTAACAAGCAAATCAGGCAATAACACCACTGTCCAATTATCCTTTATCCGTATCGCTCCATAATTTTTACTTGGAAGTCCCCTAATTTTATTGCAGGGCAGCTGATTGGTTGCTGCTGGAAAGTTCAATAAATGGTCTTCTGTTGCTCCTCTGAGTCACTGTCTGACTCTGTTGCCCTGGAGACCCCAGGAAAGCACGGACAGCACTCTTGGAGAACTGTGCAGAGAGCCTGGCATCCCCTGGGGGACAGCATGCCAGGGAACAGACTCACAGCCCTTTGGGGTCAGTGTGTGACACCCCAGTGTTGACAGCGTGTGTGGGGCACCTCAAGAGGCTCAGAGTGCAGTGAACACCTGTCCACTTGTCCTAACACAGATGTGCACCACAGATGTGCCAAATCAGGAGCTTACATCACATCATCCTGCACCCCGGTGGAAACTAAAAGCAGCTCTCCGGCCACTTTCTTTCTCGGCTGCAGTCTTGCTGTCCCCAATCTGCTCCTGCCTCATGGCACCAATGGCGCTGGCCCTCATCCTGGGTCAGTCAGTGGATCCCACATCCCAGTTCACACCTTGGGGTGCACAGAAAACATCACGATGGAGACCCACATCCTTCCCATGAGGCCCATAAATGACCCTAGCCCTGGACTCATACCATGACATTTATGTGCACCACCTGTATCCAGCCCATGCAAATGCAAAATCTACAATTTGTGGACCCCTCAGCCCACAATCCTTAGTCCCAGTCTTTGGCTGGTGAGTGCTGACGCAGGGAGCACATGCTAAGGACACACATGAGCAGCAATGTGTCCAGCTGTTGGTGCACACACACAGCATCGCACAGACACACACAGAGGCACAGACTTCAGTGTGTCCCACACGTGTATCTGGACACCTGTTGTGCACGTGGGATGGTGCACACACGTTTAATCCACAGCCACGAGTTCACCCAGGTGAGGTCTGGGGCAGGGGTAATGGGGCAGATTGGGGTTAGGGGTCCCCTGACCCAGACACTGACCTGGAACTGCACGGCCTCGGGGCTTCTGGTGGCACCTGAGTCATAAATAGAAGGGGAGAGGGGGGAGGTGTTACGGGGGTACCAATCAACACCAGTGGGGATTTATAGTGGATTTATGGGGGATCAAAGCCATTTAACCCCTCCCCACCAGAGCTCTCATCTCTCTGTATTCGTCTTCTCTGGGCAGCAAGGAGGAATGAGACTATGAGGATGAGGATGATGACAATCACAGCAGCACAACTCCCAGCCACCGCTGCCACCGGGTTCAAGCTGGGACCCCTATTGTCCCCTGTGGTGTCAAAGTGTTTGAGCTGTCCCTGTACCCAGCCCCTTTCTCAATGGAAGTGGGATGCAGAGACAGGGTCACCCACAGCTGAGAAGTGGAGCATGGAAAGAGTTGCTCAGACCTACCTGGATATGCAGATCTGGCAATCACTTCCAGGGTCACATTATCACCGAGGCATGAGGACAGATGGTAAGAGCCCCCAACGCGGTAGGAGCACCTATAGGTGCCAGAGTCAGCTGGGGTCACTGCAAAAAGGGTGAAGGTGGCTGTGCCCTGATCATTGGGTTTTTGGTGCTGGAGAGGGTCTGAGTGCCCATCCTTGTGCAGGAAGATGGTGCCCCCATACTCCTTGTTGCTGCACTGGATGGTGACATTGGTCCCCGTCTCCACACGTTCCTTGGGGATCAGGGAAATGTTGGCTGGGGGATACTTAGGATCTGAGTGCAGAGAGGAGACAGGGATGGAACACAGCTCTGAGGGAACAGCCCAAGGCCATCTGCTTTCCCCAGTGCCCTCACCTGTCACCACCAGCTCCATGGGTTCACTCTTCTCCGATGTCTCTGGTGGCTCCAGCACCCAGTACTGGCACTGATATCTCACTCCATCTTCTTTCTTTACACTAACCAAGGGGAACTCAGCCATGTCCTGTACCATGTCCATGTGTGCTTGCTTTTTAAGTCCCGAATTCTCTTCCTTGTAGAGCTCAACTCGTGCAGCCGGCTGGGGCAGGTGGCATTGCAGGGTGACATTGTCCCCCAGGGACACCCCCTGGCTGGGGTGCAGCGATAGGGAGGGTCTGGGCACTAGGACAGGGGACAGCAGTCAGCCTTGTCCCTGCACACCTTCCTCTGCCCCTCTCATGTTCCTCTGACCACGCTCCCCTCCCTCTGGCCCCATTCTCCCCCTGTCCCCATACTCACGTTCCTGTGCTCTGCTTCCTGCCACCAGCCACCAACCTGCAAGGAACACGGTCCTGGTCCCACACAGGGCCACCAACCCCCGTGGCACCACGTCCCCATTGTCACTCACCCAGGATGAGGACCAGCACCATTGGTGCCATGAGGCAGGAGCAGCTTGGGGACCATAAGACTGCAGTGGGGTCAGGGAGTGGCCAGAGAGTTACTTTCAGTTTCCCCCAGGGCACAGGATGATGTGATGTCACCTCCTGATGTGGCAATGTGAGCCCTTAGCAGTGGTGACGCTGTGGTGTCTTTTTGTAGTGGGACAAGTGGAGAAGTGTTCACTGCACACTCTGCCTCTTGAGGTGCCCCAGACGCCTGTCAACACTGGGGAGTCACACACTGACCCCAAAGGGCTGTGAGTGTGTGCCCTGGAATGTTGTCCCCCAAGGGATGCCAGACTCTCTGCACAGTTCTCCAAGAGTGCAGTCTGTGCTTTCCTGCGGTCTCCAGGGCAACAGAGTCAGACAGGGACTCAGAGGAGCAACAGAAGAGCATTTATTGAACTTTCCAGCAGCAACCAATCAGCTGCCCTGCAACAAAATTAGGGGACTTCCTAGGAACAATTATTGAGTGATACGGATCAGGGATCCTTGGACAGTGGTGTTATTGCTTGATCTGCTGCTTCCAGGGAAATGTAGGTTCTGGCTGCTGCAGAAGAAGAGTAAAAGATGACAGGGAGGAAAATGAGCAAGAGAGAGAAAAAGAAAGAAAAGAGAGAAAATGGAGAGTAGGACAGAAAGAATGTAAGAGAGAGAGATGGAGAAAAGCAATCATGGTCCGTTTTGAGGAGTTTAAGTGCCGGAGCAGAAGGGGGGATGGGAGTGCTCATCCAATGGCTGAAGTCTCCAACTGGCAAAAAGGAGACAGCACAAAATGCAGCTTCTCTGGGCATCCCTTCCTGTCTGTTGGTTGGCAGCTGCAGCATCGCAAGGTTGTAAAGAAGTGAGTTCACAATGACAACATTTCTCAGAAATGTGTGTGTGCCAGAAATGTTCTTGCGGTGAAGCAGTGCCATTGGTGGACACACACAGGCTGTGCGGTTATCTCACAGCATCTGGTGCTTTGCAGCCTCTGTTGTTCTGGCAAGAGCCTTGTTATGGCAAGTGTTGGAGAGGTAGCAAGCACACCGAAAATGTCAGCAAATGCGTTTTGTTGTTTGATGGTAATTCTGTGGAGCAGAGAGTGCCCGTGTGAGGAGTTCCCGCGGTGAGGGTCCTGCAGTGCCAGAGTGATGGCACTGCTGAGCACAAGGAGCACATGGCATCCATGGCCGCTGTCACACGAGCACTCGCTGCAGACAAACGGGCAGAAGCATCCAGAATTGCAGGGCAGCCCTCAGAGTAATAACATTTTTATGCTTACAGAATTAGTGGTGCTCAACACAGCTGCCCACCACTCTTTGACCAATGCTCCGACTTCGAAAGGATTTGCAGTCCCAGTGTGTGTTCACAGATCTGAGGAGTAGAAGGTAGGCTTTGGGGTTTAGAATTGAGCATTTAGAGTTGAGGATTTGGTGTCATCGTGAGGGGCGTGGAGTACACTGGTAAGGATTTGGGGATGTTAGGCTGGGGGTATTTGGGATTCTGGTGGCTAAGACTGGTTAACAGTGGGGCTGGGCTTGGGAGTCTGGAATTGCTTAGTTTTGGGAATTTAAGCATGTGTTTGGGGTGTCTCACTATGGATTGAGGGTGCCTGATAAGAGTTCTGATAAGTGTTTAGGGCTAAGAGATATGGGGAGGCTTAAATTTGAGGACTCCGTAGGTGAGATACTGGCATTCCTATGCATGGCATTTGGGGGTTTCTCTATGGCTTGGAGTGCCATTGGGACCTGGGGCTGTTCAGTAAGTTTGGTGATTCTCTGGGACTTTTAGCTCACTGCGGACTACATGGGTGGTATTTGCTCAGATCTGGGGGTGCCTATAGTGTCTGGGTTTGTATAGGGCTGGAAGAAGACCGGAGAGGCTGGTGGATTACATCTAGAGTTCCTGCAATATAGAATTTGGTTTTCCCATGGGCTGGATTTGGGGATGCACATGGGACAAAGAAAGCCGTATGAGGCTGAGAGTCTCTCGGGGTCCATAGGGACAGGATTTGGAGTTCAGAGTGGGGTTTGGAGGAGTTCCCAGGGGGCAAGTTCAGTTTATGGATTCGATGTCTCAGACATTGTCCTGGAAGTGAATGGCTTCAGACATCCTGGATGAGGGGGCATCCGTATCAAAATGGGGAGGGGAGAGGGATGGGGGTTATGGAGGGTGCCAAAGAATACAGGGGGGATCAGTAGTGCATGGAAGTGGAGGGAGGGGAAAGTTAAGGGGATTGATCCACCTATAGGGGATGGAAGATGAGGAAGGACACAGCTGGAGGGAGGTATAGGTATTGAAAGGTATGGGAGGGAGATTGGGGGGTATATGAACTGTGCAAGAGGAAACAGAGCATACTTGGGTGCGATCTAAAGCTGCTCTTTCGAGTGCCAAAGTGATTCAGTTGTCTTCCCCGCCAGGGCTGTCATCTCTTCGTATCCAGAGGCTGCAGGCATCGAGGACAAAGTAGAGGCCAAGGCCAAAGACGAGGGCAGCAGCGCAGCCCCTCGCCACTGCCATCACCAGGTTCCCATGGGACCTCCTCTCATCACCTGTGGGGTCCAGCAGTGTGCATGTCCCCATCCCCGGACATCACCTCCATGGGGATGGGATGCAGAGATTCTGCCAGAAAGGAGTGGCACCAGGGACACCGACATGGGGGCTCAGACCTACCTGGGAGTGCAAGTGCGCGTGTCACCTCCAGTGTCACGCTGTCCCCAAGGGGTGAGGAAAGAAGGTAGAAGCCTCCAAAGCGGTAGGAGCACCTATAGGTGCCAGAGTCAGCTTGTGTCACCCCAAAGAGGGTGAAGGTGGCCGTGCCCCCACCACTGGGGTCCTGGAGCTGGATAGGGGCTGAGTGCCCATCCTTGTGCAGGAAGATGGTGCCCCTGTTCTCCTGGTTGCTGCACCAGATGGTGACATTGGTCCCTGTTCCCACTTTACTCCCAGAGCTCATGGAAATACTGGGTGGGGGCAATTTGGGATCTGTGTTCAAAGGGGAGACAGCAATGGGACGTGGCCCTGTTGGGTCAGCTCAGGGCCAATCACTGTCCCCAGTGTCCTCACCTGTCACCACCAGCTCCACGGCGTCACTCTTCTCCGATGTCCCTGGTGGCTCCAAAACACGGTACCGGCAATGATATTTCACTGCATCTTTCCTCTCTACACTAACCAAGAGGAATTCAGTCGTGTCCTGTACCATGTCCATGTCTGCCTGCTTTACATACCACCAGTATCCTTCCGTGTAGAGCTCAACTTGTGCAGCTGACTGGGGCAGGTGGCAGCGCAGGGTGACATTGTCCCCCAGGGACACCCCCTGGCTGGGGTGCAGTGACAGGGAGGGTTGGGGCACTAGGACAGTGGACAGCAGTCAGCCTTGTCCATGCACACCCTCCTCTGCCCCTCTGATGGCCCCCTGACCACGCTCCCCTCCCTCTCTCCCCATTCTCCTCTTATCCCCATACTCACACAGCTGTGCCCTGCTTCCTGCCACCAGCCACCAACCTGCAAGGGACAAAGTCCTGGTCCCACACTGGGCCACCAACCCCTGTGGCACCACGTCCCCATTGTCACTCACCCAGGATGAGGACCAGCACCATTGGTGCCATGAGGCAGGAGCAGCTTGGAGACGGCAGTGGGGACAGGGGTTGGCGTTGAGCTGCTGTCAGTTCCCCTTTTAGGACAGGATGTTTTGGTGTCACCACCTGACGTGGAAATCACTGCCAAAACGGGAAGTGGCGCTGTGGGGTCCCCAGCAGTGTGGCTCACATGGAGCTGTGCAAATAGTCCTCCTTTTTTTGTCCTTTGCAGTTTGTCATCGCTTGGTTGTTACACACCATCCTCAGTGCTCTGCCAGCACGTGGCCCTGCACGTTGTCCCCCTGGGATGCCAAACACAGCACAAGTGGCTCCAATGGTGTGTCCCACATGGGATGTTACACAAGTTCCCCAACACATCCAGTCAGCTGTCACCACACACCTTGGGCACCACAGTCTGTCCCCACTCTACTTTCCTCTGCCATCCCCACTGGGGACAGCAGCAGCGACCTTTGGGGACACAGTGACACCCACACAGACATTTGTCACATGCTAAGGACACACAGGTGTGCATTATTTTGTACGTGGATCAGTGTACACACATGATGTCACGCACACACAGAGGCAGAGCACTGAGCATGGAGTACACGTGTACAGCTGCTGTGCCTGTGTGACTGTGCCACACATGTCGGATACATGAGCAGAAGCAGAGGCACATATGTGGAGGCTCACATACGGGTGTGCACATGTGTGGTCAGATACGTGGATCCTGCTGGCCTTGGGGTGGCTGGGGACAGATCTGAGGTCCCACAGGACTGGTGGCTCGATTTTGGCTTGGATTGCAAAGAGTTTTGGTTTCCAGAGGAATGGTGGGTGTATTTTGGGGCAGGACTGGAAGGTTGGAGGGACCCCTCAGGAATGAGGAGTTCCTTTGGGGACAAGGAGATGAACTCCAGTCCCACAGGGCTGGTTATGGGTTGGTGCTCAGAACTGTGAGCAGTGGAAATAAGCAGCTGTGTGCAGGGATTGGGGAACAGGGCTCCAAAGTGCTGAGAAAATCATCCGTAAACACAGGAGCTGTGAATTTTCAGCTGGAATGCACAGCGCTGCAGCCAGGCATTCAGCTCAGAACTGTGGCCGTGTGTCTCTCCCAGACTCCATGAGCCCCCTGTGAGCAGAGAGAAACAGCCATGGCTCCACATCTGCCTCATCCATGGCACGGCCCTTTGGGGTACGGACATCTGTGACAAACTATTGCCAAGGACGGAGCACAGGAGGAGGGAAATGCCCTCAGAACTCCCTGACAGACACCTGAGAGCTCACTAAGAACGGCAGCTGCTTTCACTGAACCAGACTGATGCGTTTGTTTCACAAAAACAAGGACAAGCTCTCACACTTTTTATGGATTTGTTTCTCTCTTTTTTAGTTTGAATGAACAATATCAAAAAGTACAGTTAGTAAGAGTTGAACTACACCATATACTTCATGAGGGCTATTCTGAAAGTAAAACCTGCAGGTTTATTACTTTGGCCCATGACATCGGATGGGAATGTCAGTGGGACAGCAGCGGAGGTGGAACCTTCCCACCAGTGTCCCATCCCCTTTTGTTGCCACGTGACAGACGGCAGCAGAGGGGACACATTGGCACAACTGCATCTGACACGGATATGGGACAGAGCTGAATTCCCCCATGCAGAAATAATGGCCCCACTGACATTCATCGACGCTTGTGAGCTCTGATGGAGACCAAGTGGCGGATGTGAGCACAGTGAGGCGGTGCGTTTCAGCAGTGCTGACAGTGACAGCTGTGTGAGAACACTCCTTGAATTGCACTCGTGGGCTCGTGCACGCCTGTTGTTACACACCACTGCAGTGTTATGGGGCCTTTTGTGGTGACTTGGGACCAAGCCAGGGATCCCTCAAGGCTGCTGGTGGAGTTTGGTGCAGAGCTGTGGGGGTCCTACAAGAGTGTTGGATGAAGTTTGGGTGTGTATGGGGAGGCTTTGGAGGTGTCCAGGGGTGTAAAGGAATCCAGGTGATAAGGACGGATTGTGATGGTAGTGATGACTGTTCAGGGATGAAGTGGGATTAGAGACGATTTGGTGCACACTGGTGGGGATTTGGGGGACGTTAAATTTGGGGAGATTTGTGGGACTGCGGGAGCAGAGGGCATCAATGAGACCCAAGTGGGGAACTTGGTGTCTGTTTCCATTCTTGCACTCCAAAAAGGAGGCAACCCACGTGGGGGACATCAGTGGGGTCTCCCAGACCCCACCTCAGCATAGATAACAGGGGGCTGGGGGACCGTGCTGGCCCCAGGGCGGCAGAAGCTGGGGGTCACAGTTTGCAGCTCAATGTAGGTCAGCCCCTCGTTGTCTTCTGGTGGCACCTGCAGACACATGGAAACGGTGGGGTGATACCATGGGGTTCCCCAGAGTGCTTGTGGGGGAACCAATGGTCTCAGTATGTAGGGTAATAGCCAAGAGAGTGCGCTTGTGGTTCTGGGCTGCCTGAGATTCGGGGTCTGCATGGGTCAGACTCTGAGGGATGCTACAAGTGTTTTTAGGGCTTCCCACTACTTGGCTTGAGGGTGCCCATGGGTTCTGGGGGATGGTTAACGTTTTAGGGGTGTGCAGAGGCTTTGTTGTGGAGTTTCTATGGGTATGACGTAGGTGTTTGTGGTTGCCCATGGGGTATTCAGTGGACATTTAGGGTTTGGAGATCTGACAGTTGGCAGAGATTGTCAGCGCCGTGGGTCAGACACTAAGGGTCCGAATGAGTGGTGTTTTGGGTTCATGTTCTGTGATGTTCATGGAGTTTGTGTTGAGCTTGGGGTGTGGATGTCCTCAGGGAATATGGGGGCTGAGATGAAGGATGTGGGGACTCTCCACAGTGTGGATTTGGGTTGTGCATGGGTTGGGTTTGGGGAGTGCAGATAAAGTTATGGTAAGCCATACAGTACTGGAGGTCCTCTGGGTTCACCATGGGTTTTGGGTTCCTCTTATGGTCTGCTGGGAGGGGGAGAGCTTAGGGAGCAGTTTGGAATTTAAGGTCATCACACACAGACTCTTACCTGGAGCTCCTTGGCCTTGGAACTCTTGAGGGGTTCACCTGCATCAAAAAGAGGAAAGGGGGAGGGTCGCGGTTATGGAGGAACTCAGAGGGATCCCAGAAGGACATGTAGGGGGATTTATACAGGATGGTCAGGGAAATGGGAACTCCAGGGTATGGACTGGGGTTGCAGTGTGCAGCAGTGAGTGCTTGCGGCATCTCTGGGAGATGAAACCATTTAACCCCTTCCTCACCAGAGCTGGCAGTTCTCTGTATCCGGCGTCTGCAGGCAAGCAGGAGGAAGAAGGTGATGAGGATGAGGCCGAAGGTGAGGGCAGTGGCACAGCCCCCTGCCACTGCCACAACCAGGCTCCCACGGGATTCCCCATTGGCACCTGTGCAGTCCGGGTGTTTGGGTGATGCCATCCCCAGAAGCCACCACCCTGGGGACAGGATGAGGTGACACTGCCACCCATGGGTGATACGAGGGACATAGACATGGGAGACTCAGACCTACCTGGACGTGTAGGTGGGGATGTCACCTCAAGTGTCACGCTGTCCCCGAGGGGTGAGGACACAAAGGGGTGACCCCAGGGGCGGTAGGAGCAGCTGTAGGTGCCGGTGTCAGCTGGGGACACCCCAAAGAGGGTGAAGGTGGCCATTCCTCCACCACTGGGGTCCTGGCGCTGGACAGGGGCTGAGTGCCCACCCTTGTGCAGGAGGAAGGAGGATCCATAATCCCAGTTCCAGCACTGGATGGTGACATTGGACCCCCTCCCCACGTGGATACTGATATTGATGGCTGTCATCACGTGTCCCTCAAAGCTCAGAGAAATGCCAGGTGGGGGGTACCTGCGATCTGTGTGCAGGGAGGGCAGAGAGGTGGGACACCACCCTGTGGGTACAGCCCAAGGCCCACCATTATTCCCAGTGCCCTCACCTGTCAGCACCAGCTCCACGGGATCGCTCTTTTCTGATGTCCCCAGTGGCTCAGACACATGGTACTGGCACCGATACGCCCCTGCATGCTCCCAACTCGTGCTAACAAAGGAGAACTCGACCGCATCCTGCTCCTTGTCCTGGTACTTGTTGTGTGTCCTACCTCCATCCTGGTACAGCCAGACCCAGGCAGCCAGCCGGCTCAGGTGGCAGCGCAGGGTGACATTGTCCCCCAGGGACACCCCCTGGCTGGGGTGCAGTGACAGGGAGGGTCTGGGCACTAGGACAGGGGACAGCAGTCAGCCTTGTCCCTGCACACCCTCCTGTGTACCTCTGATGGCACCCTGAACACACTCCCCTCCCACTCTCCCCATTCTTCCTCTGTCCCCATACTCACACTGCTGTGCCCTGTTCATTGCCAACAGCCACCAACCTGCAAGGGACACGGTCCTGGTCCCACACAGGGCCACCAACCCCCGTGGCACCACATCCCCATTGTCACTCACCCAGGATGAGGGCCAGTGCCATTGGTGCCATGAGGCAGGAGCAGCTTGGGGACAGCGAGACTGCAGTGGGGACGGGGAGTGGCTGGAGATCCACTCTCACTTCCCCTTGGAGACACAATGGCATGATGTCACCTCCTCATCTGACAATTCTCTTCCCCATGTGGTGGCACCATGGGGCCCAGCATGGGCTGGCACACGTGGACTGGTTCATACAACTGTTTTTGTGGTGCCCCACACAAGCTGCCACCTGTCAGCTGTCACACACTGTGCCCAAAAGGCTGCCAGTGCGTGGCCTTGCTGGCTGTCCCCTGTGAGATGCCAACTGCAGGACACATGGCTGCAATGGGGTGTCACACATGGGATGTTACACGCATTCCACAACATGTGCAGCCTGCACTTAACCCACTGTCCCCACTTCACTTTCCTCTGCCATCCCCACTGGGGACAGCATCTGCCATCTTTGGGGACATGGTGACACCCACTCCAATATGGACGCATGCTGATACTGACATGTGCACTGGGGAACACGTGGTCCCACCACCCAATTCCTCTCCATGCTGCACCGGGAGGAGCTGAGCACAGAGTCCCCCATGGAGGCTCAGAAGCCACCACCTTGCACCTCACATCTGGAAGGGCAGACGAACAAACAGGTTCAGATGGGGGAAAATCACAATGATCATCTCCAAGAAAACAAAATATGTCTCTGTTTTCAAGTAGGAGTCAAACAGTTTTCCCACCCAGTGCACCGCTTCTACCTCTCAATGAACTTCCAAATCTCAAAGCACAGCTCTGAATGCTACAGTGCCTTTCCAGACCTCAGAACCTCATAACTACCTCTGGAGTCACATCTCGATGTGGCCCCAGTCCCAGAAGTACCCCAGATTTATTGGGCTGGAGAAGCAGCAGCCACCAGGACAAGCAGAACAACTCACAGGTGAGAGGAGGGAGAGTGGTTCACCCAATTCCATGGATGCTCTTTCTTTCCCTTGAGAGGCCAACCCCGAGCTGGGAGATACTTTTCTTTTTTCTTTTGAAGCTCTGGAAAAGAGGAGAGAGGAAAGATCACAGGCTGTTGGGATATTCCCAGCAAGCCACTCTGCGCAGTACTTTTCCTTCGACCAAGAATACAAAGTTCTTTGTTGCCTGCACTCCTTTGGTGCTTGCAAAGTACAGTCAGCCACCCACAGTCTTTAGTGCAGAGATCTCCTGGCTTTGGTGGGAAATTTGAGGAGAGGACACAGCCTACCCTCAGGACAACCATTATCCCACCTACAGTGACTAAAGTCACTCCATCGCTGGAGCTTGAGATATAAAATGGTCTTTTTGACCCAACCTCTACTCAGACCATCTGCTGTTTCCTGGGGATTTTTTTCCTAGATGGCCGTTTTCTCAGCCCACAGGACTTCCCCTTTTCTATTTTTAAGCTTCCTCCTCCATTCTGTGCACCACACAGACCACACTGTGTGGCACAAACCCTCCTTCCCTCTCTTCCCTCCTCTTTCCCATGCTCCAAAACAGAAATAATTTCAGAAAAAAATCCCCAAAATGCACTTGTCAATTCAAGAACCCCCCAGATATATTTTCCACCCATTTAGGTCTACCAGGGGGATAATGAAGATGGGAAGAAGAGTCAGGAGTACCGAAAGAAGGCAGTGCTGAAGAGAGGAAGGCAGAAAGGAATGAATACTACACTGCTCTGTCTAAACTGCACTGAAATTCCACATATCCCCTTTGGGCTTTTAACCCTTCATCTCTTCCAACATCTCTTTCTTCTCATTCAATATCATGCAGAAATTGGGAGCTAAGGAGGGAATCCTCCAAAGTGACGGTGACTCAGGTTCGTCACGGAGGAGGAGAAAAACAAGACACAGTGAGAGGGACAAGAATCAGATTGATCACTGCTCTGATTCCAAGGTCTGTTTTGAGGAGTGAAAGTGTTGGCCCTCAGCGCTGGAGAAGGGATGGGCGTGAGACTCATCTGGAGGTGGCAGTCCTGAATTGGCAAAGAGCAACGATGACCACCATGAAGATGATGAAGATGACTCCCAGGCTCCCCTCAGACATCCCTTGTGCCTGCTGGGTTAGCAGTTCACCTTCCCAAGGTCAAAAACAAGGGAGTTCACAACAACAGCTTGGCCAAAAACGGATGTGTAGCCAAACTCTCTCATGAAAACGATAGAGCGGTGTGTCAGCAAAGCACTGCCAGAGTTTGGGCATACCAAGCACAGCACAGAAAGTCAAGAATGTGCTTTCTGTTAGTCCTTTCCAGCATCCCTTCCTTCTGTCCTATCGACTGCAGCACTCAGCTCAGCGCCATCAGCAAAGTGCTGAGCCTGCACCCCATGCCATCATCTCTGTCAGTGAGAGAGGTGGTGAAGAGCAGCGCTCCCAGGAGGGACCTCTGGGGGTCACGACTTAACACTACCTCCACTGGACATGGAGCCGTTGAGCACAGCCCTCTGGCTGCGACTTCCCAACAAATTCCTTCTCTCCAGGACAGCCCAATCCTCACATCCATCTCTCTCCCATTTTGAGATGAGGGTGTGGTGTGAGATCTTGTCAAGGACACTGTGGAAGCCCGGGTAGATGACATCAGTTGCCTTTGGATGACATCAATTACCCTCAAATGCTCGTCTCTAACATCTCTTCCTTAACCACCATACATTCATTATAACTGGTTGAGAATCCCAAAGCCAACCAATCCACCCCAAAATCCAGCCACCGTTTATGAAGGACAACACATTTTTCTGATTTATGTCAATAACCCCACCACATCTGCTGTGGGATGCCACAATCTGTACCAATCCAACACAACAGACCACGGGTGTTCCTCGATGTACATCTTAGTCCATAGCATCTGACAAATGCCTGTGTGGGTGTCACTGTGTTCCCAAAGGTCCCTGCTGCTGTCCCCAGTGGGGATGGTGGAGGAATGCACAGTGGGGACAGAGTGTGGTGCCCAAAATATGCGGTGACAGCTACCTGGATGTGTTGGGGATCACATGAGATATTCCGTGTGGGACACCCCATTGGAGCCACGTGTGCTGTGTTTGGCACCCCATGTTGGGCACAGTGGCAGGCCATGTTCAGGAAGTGCTTTGTGGACAGTTTGTGAGAGCTGACAGGTGACAGCCTGTGTGGGGCGCTGTAAAGGAGATGTGTGCACTGTCATCTGCGTGCCAGAATTGTCATATAGGGAGGTGACATCATGGCAGTTCTATCCCAAAATGAGAACTGACAGCAGCTCTCCGGCCACTTCCTTTCCCCACTGCAGTCTCGCTGTCCCCAAGCTGCTCCTGCCTCATGGCACCAATGGCACTGGCCCTCATCCTGGGTGAGTGACAATGCGGACGTGGTGCCACGGCGTTTGGTGGCCCTGTGTGGAACCAGAACCGTGTTCCTTGCAGGTTGGTGGCTGGTGGCAGTGAGCAGGGCACAGCAGGTTGAGTATGGGGACAGGGGGAGAATGGGGAGAGAGGGAGGGGAGTGTGGTCAGGGGGCCATCAGAGGGGCATAGGAGGGTGTGCAGGGACAAGGCTGACTGCTGTCCCCTGTCCTAGTGCCCAGACCCTCCTTGTCGCTGCACCCCAGCCAGGGGGGTCCCTGGGGGACACTGTCACCCTGTGGTGACATCTGCCCTGTCTGGCTGCACAGGTTGAGCTCTACAAGGAAGGCCGTTGGGGACTTGAAAAGCAGGAGGACATAGACATGGTACAGGACATGGCTGAGTTCCCCTTGGTTAGTGTAAAGAAGGAAGATGCAGTGAAACATCTGTGTCAGTACTGGTTGTTGGAGCCACCAGGGGCATCGGAGTAGAGCGATGCCGTGGAGCTGGTGGTGACAGGTGAGGACACTAGGGAAAGCAGATGGCCCTGGGCTGTCCCCACGGGGCTGTGTTCTATTGCTGTTACTTCTGTGCACTCAGATCACAGTTATCCCCCACCTGGCATTTCCCTGAGTCCCATGGAGTGTGTGGAAATGTGGGCTAATGTCACCATCCAGTGCTGCAACCATGAATATGGGGTACGATCTGCCTGCACAAGGATGAGCTCAGCCCCTGTCCAGCACAAGGACCAGAATCGTGGGGGCACAGCCACATTCACTCTTTTTGCAGTTACACCAGCTGACATGGGCAACTATAGGTGTCCCTATCTTGTAACCACCTCCTAGCTCCTGTCCTCTCCCCCTGGGGCCAACATGTCACTGGAGGTGACACCAGCACCTGCAGCCCCAGGTAGTTCTGGGCCTCCCATTTCGGTGTCTCTGGTGCCACCCGTTGCTGGCAGAGTCTCTGCATCCCATCCTCGTGGAGGTGATGTCCGGGGATGAGGACATGCACACTGCTGGACCCCACAGGTGATGAGAGGAGGTCCCATGGGAACCTGGTGGTGGCAGTGGTGAGGGGCTGCGCTGCTGCCCTCGTCTTTGGCCTGGGCCTCTACTTTGTCCTCGATGTCCGCCACCTCTGGATACAAAGAGATGACAGCCCTGGTTGGGGAAGACAGCTGAATCACTTCGACACTCGAAAGAGCAGCTTTAGATCACACCCAAGTATGCTCTGTTTCCTCTTGCATAGTTCACATACACCTCAATCTCCCTCCCATACCTTTCAATCCCTATACCTCCCTCCAGCTGTGTCCTTCCTCATCTTCCATCCCCTATAGGTGGATCAATCCCCTTAACTTTCCCCTGCCTTCACTTCCATGCACTACTGACCCCCTCGTGCTCTTTGGTGACTTCAATAACCCCCATCCCTCTCCCCTCCACATTTTGATACAGATGCCCCTCCCCCAGGAAGGCTGAGTCCATTCACTTCCAGGACAATATCTGATCAGGGAATCCCTAAGCACAACCTGCCCCCTGGAGATCCCCCAACCCCACTCTGAACTCGAAATCCTGTCCCTATGGACCCCAAGAGACTCCCAGCCTCATACATCTTACTCTGTCTTTATGTTCATCCCCAAATCCAGCCCATGGGAAACCCAAAATCTACAGTCCAGATGTAATCCTCCAGCCCCACTGGTGCTCATCCAGCCCTAAAATCTCCCAGACCCTATAGGCAACCCCAGATCTGAGCAAATAGCACCCAAGTAGTCTGCAGCACGCTCTAAGTCTCAGGGAATCACCAAACTTCCTGGAAAGGCCCCCAGATCCCATGGGCATCCCAAGCAATAGTGGAACGCCCAAATGCCATGCATAGAGACCCCATGCACTTCACAATGACACCAAATACCTAAATGCTCAATTCTTACCCCACGATCCTTACTTGTACTCCTCAAATCTCTTGACACACACTGCAGAAGGGACTGCAAATCCTTCCCAAGTTGGAGCACTGGTCAGAGAGCGGTGGGCAGTTGTGTTGAGCATCACTGAGTTAGTAAGCATAGAAATGTTTTTACCGCTACGGTTATTTCTCTCTTCCCTTTTGGTCTGAGTAAATAGTTTTTATCTCAGCCTATGAGTTTTGTCTTTCTTTGAATCCCTCCCCAACCCATAAAGAGGGGGCTTGGTGACAGAAGGGCTGTGTGTTGCTGAGCTGCTGCCGGGTGACAGCACCGCAGGCCTTGTGGTGCCCAACGTGGGGCTGAAGGCTGGACACCCCAACAGCTGTGAGCAGAGCGTGTTCCAACACAACTGCTCTCAGCGGTACAGCAGCCTCAGAGCTGCTGCTCACAGTGCTCAGCTGTTCCCTCACTCTGACTCTGTTGCCCTGGAGACCCCAGAAAAGCACGGACTGCCCTATCGGGCACTGTGATCATTCAGTGCCCTCAGTGTGCGCACTCCCCATCTGTGCAGATGTCACTGTGTCCCCAGGTGGTCACTGCTGCTGATCCATGGTGACAGCTGGCCGGACGTGTTGGGGACAGCATGTGGCACGCCTTGTGGGATATTCCATTGGAGCCATGGGAGCTGTGTTTGGCATCCCATGGGGGACAGTGCAAGGCCACGCGCTGGCAGCCCTTTGTGGTCTGAGTGTGACACTTGAGAGGTAAGAGCTTGTGTGGAGCACAGCAACAGGGACTGTGTGCAGTGCTCTGTGTCTGTCACTGGGAAACCAAAAGTGCCACCAGACATTATGGATATTTATCACATGAGGTGGAGACTTCATGTCTCCATCCTGTGCCCAAAGAGGAAATAAGTTTGCTTCTCCTGAAACTCCCGGTCTCTGCTGCAGTCTCTCTGTCCCAAAGCTGCTCCTGCCTCATGGCACCAATGGCACTGGCCGTCATCCTGGGTGAGTGACAATGGGGACGTGGTGCCATGGGGGTTGGTGGCCCTGTGTGCGACCAGGACCGTGTCCCTTGCAGGTTGGTGGCTGATGATGACAGCGAGCAGGGCACAGCATCGTGAGTATGGAGATGGGGGGAGAACAGGGAGAGGGGAGGGGAGCATTGTCTGGGGGCCAGCAGAGGGGCAGAGGAGGGTGTGCATGGACAAGGCTGACTGCTGTCCCCTGTCCTAGTGCCCCGACCCTCCCTGTCGCTGCACCCCAGCCAGGGGGTGTCCCTGGGGGACAATGTCACCCTGCGCTGCCACCTGCCCCAGCCAGCTTCCCGGGTCCGGCTCTGCCAGGAAGAACGATTCCTCTCCTGCATGTACAAGCACCAGGTACAGAACACGGCAGAGTTCTCCTTTGTTAGCACAAGTAAGGAACATGCGGGGACATATCGGTGCCAGTACCAGGTGTCAGAGGAATGGGGGGCATGGCAGAAGAGTGACCCCGTGGAGCTGGTGCTGACAGGTGAGAGTGTTGGGGACAATGGGTGGCCCTGGTCGATGCCCACAGGGTTATGTCTCATTGCTGTCCCTTCTTTGCACACAGATTACAACTCACCCCCACCCAGCATTTCCCTGAGCCGGGAGGGATGCGTGGAGATGGGGAGCAACGTCACCCTGTGTGTGGAGACAAGGACCAATGTCACCATCCAATGTAGGAGCAAGGATAACGGGACCTCCCTCCTCCTGCACAAGGATGGGTGCTCAGCCCCTGTCCAGCGCCAGGATCCTGATGGTGCTGGCACGGCCTCCTTCCTCCTCTTTGGAGTGACCCTGGCAGACTCTGGCACCTACAGGTGCTCCTCTCACAGCAGGAACTTCCCCTTTGTGTCCTCACCCCTTGGGGACAGCGTGACGCTGGAGGTGACTCCCACACCCACACCCCCAGGTAGGTTCAAGCCTCCTTATTTTGTTGCCCCCAGTGTCACCCATGGGTGGCAGAGTCATCACATCCCATCCCTCTGCAGGTGATGCTGGGGATGAAGACACCCAAATACCTGCATCCCACAGTGCTGAGTTGGTGTCCCATGGGAACCTGGTGCTGGCGGTGGTGAGGGGCTGCGCAGCTGCCCTCTTCTTTGGCCTCGGCATCTTCTTTGTCATTGATGCCCGCTGGCACTGGATACAGAGATGTGAGGCCTGGTGGGGAAAGTCTTAGATGGTTTTGATGTCCTACAGAACTCCCCAGTTGTCCCCTTCCTCCTCTTCCCTTCTCCTGTAGAATGGACCAGGTGTGCCATTCGATCCACTATAGGTTGCCTATCGATTCTCCCAAGTGTCCCCTGCTCCCCTTCCATCACCTATAAATCCCCCCACATATCCCTCTATTTCCCCTTCCAGCCCTCATACATTACCCCAGTCATCTTGTGCACAGATGTCCATCCCTTACTGATCCCCTAGAAATTCATTCAAGTATCACCTGACTCCCCTGCCATTCCCTCTATGTCCCCACATTCCCTACAAGCATCACTTCCCTTTCACCCTCCATGACCCCAACCCTCTTCCCCTCCTGTATTCACACAGGGGCTGGCACAAACATCCCCGAGGCCATGCACTTTCACGTAAGGGAAACCTAAAGGTGAGGGATCCTAAATCCCAACCTGCCCCGTGGACACCCCATCCTCCAATTGCACCCTCCTCCTCATACAGCTTACTCTACACTAATGCGCAGCCCCAGATCCTCACCATGGGGAAGCCCAAATCTGCATTGTGGAGAGCTCCCCAGGCCCCAGATCAAAGTTTTTTTGGAGGACTTTTTTTTGGAGACCCTAGGCATCTCCCAGCCCTAATCAACCCCCTGATAATGTGAGCAGCCCCAAACTATGTAGTGGGACCCCAAAAACCCTCACAAAGGATCTCCCTTTTTGAGAGTTTTGGACCAATGACAACCCAAATCAAAGCCCCCCCAGGTCCCAAACACACCAACTACGATCACCACTCACACTTAGCACAGAGCTGTCCCTCCTCACTTCCATACAGAGGAGCTCCGCAGCCATTCTCCACTGTCTCCAAGTGACCCCTGGTGACAGTGAGGGACTGATCTGTGCCAACCAGGAGATGCCGCCTCATGGGGGGACCCACCACTCCACAGCCCCCAGTTACCAATGCTAACGTGAGCGCTGGCAGACCCTACCAAGGCCTCCCTCCAGCGTGTCTCATTTTTGGGATGCACAGTGTGGCAGAGAACCCAATTCAATGTTTTGAGCTCCCTCTCAATGATTCCCAGATCTCACCTCATCTAGCACCCTCAAGTCCTTGCCAGATCCCCCAAGTGCTTCCCAATCACACCAAACCCCTAAATGCTCATCTCTAACCACAGCATCCTTTCCTTGCCATCCAATCCTTCAGCACCCTTTCATAGTATGGGTGGAGATCCCGACAGCTGTGAGCAGAGCGTGTTCCAACACAACTGCTCTCAGCGGTGCAGCAGCCTCAGAGCTGCTGCTCACAGCGCTCAGCTGTTCCTTCACTCGGTGCCATCCATCACAGCTCTCAGGGCTGTTCCCTTCACTGCGCTGGCGCTGCTTCTCGCCTCTGAGGGCTGCCCTGCAATTCTGGATGCTTCTGCCCGTTTGTCTGCAGCGTGTGCTCGTGTGACAGCGGCCATGGATGCCATGTGCTCCTTGTGCTCAGCAGTGCCATCACTCTGGCACTGCAGGACCCTCACCGCGGGAACTCCTCACACGGGCACTCTCTGCTCCACAGGAGTGCCAAGTGTTGATGGACATTTTTAAATCCCTCCATCAAACACTGGCTGATCCAACCCCTGCCACAGGCCCTGTGGTTAGCCCAGATTCTCAGCCAGGTCATAGCACTGAATCCCACAGGCATGGGGTTGGAAGTGACCTCTGGAGTTCACCAAATCCAACCTCTCTGCTCAACTTGTTTCCCTGCTGTTGGTTGCACAGGAAAGCATCCGGGTGGGTTTTAATTATCTGCAGTGAAGGAGAACCCACCACCTCTCTGTGCAGCCTGTTTCAGTGCTCTGTCTCCCGCACAGCATAGCAGTTCTTCCTCATGATTTGATGCAACTTCCTGAGCTCCAGTTTGTGCCCGCTGCCCCTCGTCCAGTCACTGCACACCACTCAAGAGAGCACAACCCAATGGTGCAGAATGGCAGCATGGAGCTCTGGTGTGTCAGCCACTCCTCCCAGCTTTGTGCCACCTGCAAACCTGCTGAGGGTGGACTCCATCCCTTTGTCCAGGTCACTGATGGAGATGTTGAACAGCACCAGATCCAGCACCGACCCCTGGTGAACACCACGAGTCACAGCCACCAAGCGCACCATGCGCTGCTGATGGAGCCCAAAGCCATGGACTCAATGAGCTCCACCAACACTTCACAGGGATGACCAAGGGACCGCGGAAATGCTGTGTGTGTATGTGTACTGAAACACAGGATAGGAGATGGTGGTTAATTAGGCTGCATGGGAAACAGTGGGACCTGAGCCTGATGTAAGCTGTATGGAACATGGCGGGGTATTGTCCTGGTTTCAGCTGGGATAAAGCTGATTTGCTTCCTTGTGTCCCGTGAGTTTTGGCTTCAGAAAAGCAGTGCTGATGGCACAGAGGTGGTTCAGCTGATGCTGAGCAGTGCTGCACAGAGCTGAGAGTGGTTCCGTTTCTCAGCTTCTTGCCTTGTGCTGCCAGCGAGGGGCCGGGGGGCACCAGGAGCTGAGAGGGGACCGAACCAGGACAGCTGACCTGCAGTGCCAAAGGCATCTCCCACACCATATGGCATCGGGTGAGAAATGGAACTCTGAGGAGAGCTGCATGGGGTGAGCGGGTGCAGCTCGGGGATGGGTTGGGAATCAATGAGTAGAGGTGAACAATTGTGTTTTGCAAATATACTGCATAGATGTACACACAGATGTACTGCTTGTGTAACGCCATGCCTTTGTGTATCTGTGTGTGAGATCATGTCTGTAAACCTGTGTGTGACCACAGGAATGCACAAGTGTGTCCTTAGCAGGTACGCACCACATTGGTGTAACACGTGTGCTCCTTCTCTGCCAAAACATTTCCTTAGAGTTGATCCATGTCTGTGCCACACGTGTGCTCCACTGTGCCTGTGTGCCCATAGCACATCCTATGCCTGCATGGTGCCACTGCATCCCCAAAGGTCCCTGCTACTGCCCCCAGTGGGGATGGTGGAGGAAAGCACAGTGGGGACGGAGTGTGGTACCTGAAGTGCGTAGGGACAGCCAGCTGGAAGTGTTGGGGACCACATGTGACATCCCATGGGGGACACCCCTTTGGAGCCATGTCCTGTGTTTGGGATTCCATGGGGGGAAAAGTGCAGGACCACGTGCTGGCAGAACTCTGTGTGTGACACCCAAGCCCGGACAAACTGCAAAGGACAAACCAGCGGGGACTATTTGCACAGCTCCATGTGTACAACATTTCTGGGGACCCCAACGTGCCACTTCCCGTTTGGGCTGTGATTGCCACATCAGTTGGCAACATCACACCATCCTGTCCAAAAGAGGAACTGGCAGCAGCCCAACGCCACTCCCTGTCCCCACTGCAGTCTCACTGTCTCCAAGCTGCTCCTGCCTCATGACACCAATGGCACTGGCCCTCATTCTCGGTGTGTGACAATGGGGATGTGATGCCAAGGGGGTTGGAGGCCCTGTGTGGAACCAGAACCGTGTCCATTGCAGGTTGGTGGCTGGTGGCAGCGAGCAGAGCACAGCATCGTGAGTATGGAGATGGGGGGAGCATGGGGAGAGAGGGAGGGGAGCATTGTCAGGGTGCCAGCAGAGGTACACAGGGGGGTGTGCAGGGACAAGGCTGACTGCTGTCCCCTGTCCTAGTGCTCCGACCCTCCCTGTCACTGCACCCCAGCCAGGGGGTGTCCCTGGGGGAAAATGTCACCCTGCGCTGCCACCTGCCCCAGCTGGCTGCCTGGGTCCGGCTGTACCAGGAAGGGCATCAAACATACCGCAATTACAAGTACAAGAAGCAGGACACTGCAGACTTCTTCTTCTTGAACACAAATCGGGAGCACGCAGGTAGATATTTTTGTCAGATATCAGATACCAGTTGTCTTGGTCAGCAGAGGACTCAGAGAAGAGTGATCCCGTGGAGCTGGTGCTGACAGGTGAGGGCACTGGGGACAGCAGATGGCTCTGCTTGCTCCCAACAGGACCGTGTCCCACTGCTGTCCCTTCCCTCATGCAGATCGCAGTTTCCCCCCACCCAGCATTTCCCTGAGCCCTGAGGAATGTGTGGAGATGGGGACCAATGTCACCATCCAGTGCTGGAACAAGGACTATGGGGCCGCCTTCCTCCTGCACAAGGATGGGTGCTCAGCCCCCATCCAACGCCAGGACCTCGATGTGGTGGGCACAGCCACCTTCACCATCTTTGGGGTGACCCCAGCTGACAGCGGCACCTACAGGTGCTCCTACCGCCCCTGGGCTTACCCCTTTCTGTCCTCACCCCTTGGCAATAACGTGACTCTGGAGGTGACACCCACACCTGCACCCCCAGGTAAGTCTGAGCACCCCATTTGTGTGCACCCCCTGCCACAGATGGTTGAGGCTGTGTTGCTGCATCCGGGCTGAATAGGGCTTGTGGCTGGCAGTAGAGACACCCAAACACCCGGACGCCACAGGTGCTGAGGAGCAGTCCCGTGCCAATCTGGTGCTGGCACTGCTGAGGGGCTTTGTGGCTGCACTCGTCGTTGGCCTTGCAGTTTTCTTCATCATCGATGCCCGCAGCCTCTGGATACAGAGAAATTGAACTGTGGTGAGGAAGCTTTTAAATGTCTACCATCCCCTCCTGATTCCCCCAGTCTTCTATGCCTGCACTTCTATCCCATATAGTTCCTCCCAGGTGGCCCTTGCCTGCCCCTATAGATTCCCTTCAGGGCTCCTTGAGCATGGTTCATGACCTCCCCATAACTCCCACCTTCTCCAGTTGCTGACACAGAAGCCCCCCTGAATGCAGAGGCCGTGCAGTTCCAGGTAAGTGTCTGGGTCAGGGGACACAAATCCCAGCATTCCCCTTGGGGCCTCACCAAACCCTGCTCATAATTTCCCCAAAGGACCACCAACCCCATATGGCTTACCATAACTTGATAGCTAATCTCCCAAATCCAGCTCATGGGGGACACGCATTCAGCATGTTGAGCTGAAGCCAGACTCCAAATCTCAGCCTTCACACTCATTAAAGCTGTCCAGACTCTAAACATGTCCCAGACCCCAAAAAGCTCTCACAAACCGATTAAGGGGAACCCTCAAAAGCTGCACATATGGAACCCCAAAGTATAACCCACAGGGATGACAAATCTAATCCCCTGCGATCCCACAATCCCTAAACACTCTCAGACCATTTGAGCACACCCAAACCACAGCAGGACCCCCAAACATCCCCCTTGGGATCCTCAAATAGAAGGACAGCACAACTCCACACCCACCCTCTTGAACACCACTCCCAAATACCAGCAGCATCAATCCCCCTCCAAAGCCTGTTGCAGACCCCATGGTGGCACCCCGCTGCTCCCCTGTGTCTCCAGGTGCCCCCCAGTGACAGTGAGCGTCTGACCTACACCAAGATTCATGCTGTGACCCCTGGTCCCCCGGCCACCCAGGGCAGCTGCCACCACTCAGCTCCCCATTATCCACACCCATGTGGATACTGGGGGACCCCCGCTGATACCCCCACACCCGCGGTGCCTCATTTTTAAGGAGCTCTGAAAGGGACACACCCCAAATTCCCTGCTTGGAGCTCCATGGCATAGTGATCCCACCCTTTCATCCCCAAATCCCGAGATATCTGACATCCCCAAATCCTCACCTATGCACATTATCTCATTCCCAGACCCACCAAATCCCTGAATTCTCCACTCTAACCGCCAAATCTTTCCTGATCCCCCTTAAACCTCATAATATTTCTCTCCTAAGTCTTAGTAAATAGATTTTATCATCACCTGTGTGTTCTGCATTTATATCTTCAACCACCCCCCTCTCCCCCTGGGCTTCTGGATGCTTCTGCCCGTTTGTCTGCAGCGTGTGCTCGTGTGACAGCGGCCATGGATGCCATGTGCTCCTTGTGCTCAGCAGTGCCATCACTCTGGCACTGCAGGACCCTCACCGCGGGAACTCCTCACACGGGCACTCTCTGCTCCACAGAATTACCATCAAACAACAAAACACATTTGCTGACATTTTCGGTGTGCTTGCTACCTCTCCAACACTTGCCATAACAAGGCACTTGCCAGAACAACAGAGGCTGCAAAGCACCAGATGCTGTGAGATAACCGCACAGCCTTTGTGTGTCCACCAGTGGCACTGCTTCACCGCAAGAACATTTCTGGCACAAACACATTTTGGACAAACCTGTTAGTGTAAACTCTTCACAAGTTTCTTCTAAACATTTCTTCACAACCTTGCAATGCTGCAGCTGCCAACCAGCAGACAGAAAGGGATGCCCAGAGAAGCTGCATTTTGTGCTCTCTCCGTTTTGCCAGTTGGAGATTTCATCCATTGGATGAGCACTCCCATCCCCCCTTCTGCTCCAGCACTGCAGGTCCAGCTCCTCAAAATGGACCACAATTGCTTTCCCCCCCCCCCCCATCTTTCTCTCTTATGTTCTTTCTCTGCTTCTCTCCATTTTCTCTCCTTTCTTTCTTCTTCTCTCTCTTCCTCATTATCCTCCCTGTCATCTTTTTCTCTTCTGCTGCAGCCTAAATGTGGATTTCTCTGTAACAAGCAAATCAGGCAATAACACCACTGTCCAATTATCCTTTATCCGTATCGCTCCATAATTTTTACTTGGAAGTCCCCTAATTTTATTGCAGGGCAGCTGATTGGTTGCTGCTGGAAAGTTCAATAAATGGTCTTCTGTTGCTCCTCTGAGTCACTGTCTGACTCTGTTGCCCTGGAGACCCCAGGAAAGCACGGACAGCACTCTTGGAGAACTGTGCAGAGAGCCTGGCATCCCCTGGGGGACAGCATGCCAGGGAACAGACTCACAGCCCTTTGGGGTCAGTGTGTGACACCCCAGTGTTGACAGCGTGTGTGGGGCACCTCAACAGGCTCAGAGTGCAGTGAACACCTGTCCACTTGTCCTAACACAGATGTGCACCACAGATGTGCCAAATCAGGAGCTGACATCACATCATCCTGCACCCCGGTGGAAACTAAAAGCAGCTCTCCGGCCACTTTCTTTCTCGGCTGCAGTCTTGCTGTCCCCAATCTGCTCCTGCCTCATGGCACCAATGGCGCTGGCCCTCATCCTGGGTCAGTCAGTGGATCCCACATCCCAGTTCACACCTTGGGGTGCACAGAAAACATCACGATGGAGACCCACATCCTTCCCATGAGGCCCATAAATGACCCTAGCCCTGGACTCATACCATGACATTTATGTGCACCACCTGTATCCAGCCCATGCAAATGCAAAATCTACAATTTGTGGACCCCTCAGCCCACAATCCTTAGTCCCAGTCTTTGGCTGGTGAGTGCTGACGCAGGGAGCACATGCTAAGGACACACATGAGCAGCACTGTGTCCAGCTGTTGGTGCACACACACAGCATCGCACAGACACACACAGAGGCACAGACTTCAGTGTGTCCCACACGTGTGTTTGGACACCTGTTGTGCACGTGGGATGGTGCACACACGTTTAATCCACAGCCACGAGTTCACATGCACAGGTACATGGATGTAATTCACAGGTGATGGTGAGCACACAGAGCACACCAGCACTGTGCACACTTGATGTGTGCACACAGCATCCACGTCTTTGTGTCCACAGGTGGGGGCATCAGCGGGGTCCCCCAGTGCCCACCTCGGCGTAGATAATGGGGGAGTCAGGGGTTGTAGAAGAGCCGGGGGGGTGGGTGCTGGGGGTCAGAACTTGCAGCTCGGTGTAGGTCAGAGCCTGGCTGTCAGCGGGGGACACCTGGGGACACAGGGACAGCAGTGTGAGCATGGGATCCCAACAAGCCTGAGGGGATGATGGCACTGTGTAACGTGTGGGGGCTGTGCGAGAGGTGGGGTACGAAGTCTGGGGTGCTGTAGATTTTGGGAAGCTGTGGGTGTGACACTGGGATTCCCTGTGGGTGGTGTTTGGGGGTCCCACTATGTTTTGGGGTTGCCCATAGAGTCTGAGGGTGTTTAAGGCTTGGAGCATCCCAGGGGGCTTCAGTTTGGGATTTGGGGCATCCCAATGGTGGAGATTTGGAGGCCCCCATGGGCTGGATTGGAGGGTGCACACAATGTCATGGGGAGCCATAAAATGCAGGGGGTTCTTTGCAGTCCCCACAGGAAGGGTTTGGGTTTCCCAGGTGAGGTCTGGGGCAGGGGTAATGGGGCAGATTGGGGTTAGGGGTCCCCTGACCCAGACACTGACCTGGAACTGCACGGCCTCGGGGCTTCTGGTGGCACCTGAGTCATAAATAGAAGGGGAGAGGGGGTGTGTTACGGGGGCACCAATCAACACCTGTGGGGATTTATAGTGGATTTATGGGGGATCAAAGCCATTTAACCCCTCCCCACCAGAGCTCTCATCTCTCTGTATTCGTCTTCTCTGGGCAGCAAGGAGGAATGAGACTATGAGGATGAGGATGATGACAATCACAGCAGCACAACTCCCAGCCACCGCTGCCACCGGGTTCAAGCTGGGACCCCTATTGTCCCCTGTGGTGTCAAAGTGTTTGAGCTGTCCCTGTACCCAGCCCCTTTCTCAATGGAAGTGGGATGCAGAGACAGGGTCACCCACAGCTGAGAAGTGGAGCATGGAAAGAGTTGCTCAGACCTACCTGGATATGCAGATCTGGCAATCACTTCCAGGGTCACATTATCACCGAGGCATGAGGACAGATGGTAAGAGCCCCCAACGCGGTAGGAGCACCTATAGGTGCCAGAGTCAGCTGGGGTCACTGCAAAGAGGGTGAAGGTGGCTGTGCCCTCACCGTTGGGTTTTTGGTGCTGGAGAGGGGCTGAGTGCCCATCCTTGTGCAGGAAGATGGTGCCCCCATACTCCTTGTTGCTGCACTGGATGGTGACATTGGTCCCCGTCTCCACACGTTCCTTGGGGATCAGGGAAATGTTGGCTGGGGGATACTTAGGATCTGAGTGCAGAGAGGAGACAGGGATGGAACACAGCTCTGAGGGAACAGCCCAAGGCCATCTGCTTTCCCCAGTGCCCTCACCTGTCACCACCAGCTCCATGGGTTCACTCTTCTCCGATGTCTCTGGTGGCTCCAGCACCGAGTACTGGCACTGATATCTCACTGCATCTTCTCCCTTTACACTAATCAAGGGGAACTCAGCCATGTCCTGTACCATGTCCATGTGTGCTTGCTTTTTAAGTCCCGAATTCTCTTCCTTGTAGAGCTCAACTCGTGCAGCCGGCTGGGGCAGGTGGCATTGCAGGGTGACATTGTCCCCCAGGGACACCCCCTGGCTGGGGTGCAGCGATAGGGAGGGTCTGGGCACTAGGACAGGGGACAGCAGTCAGCCTTGTCCCTGCACACCTTCCTCTGCCCCTCTCATGTTCCTCTGACCACGCTCCCCTCCCTCTGGCCCCATTCTCCCCCTGTCCCCATACTCACGTTCCTGTGCTCTGCTTCCTGCCACCAGCCACCAACCTGCAAGGAACACGGTCCTGGTCCCACACAGGGCCACCAACCCCCGTGGCACCACGTCCCCATTGTCACTCACCCAGGATGAGGACCAGCGCCATTGGTGCCATGAGGCAGGAGCAGCTTGGGGACCATAAGACTGCAGTGGGGTCAGGGAGTGGCCAGAGAGTTACTTTCAGTTTCCCCCAGGGCACAGGATGATGTGATGTCAGCTCCTGATGTGGCAATGTGAGCCCTTAGCAGTGGTGACGCTGTGGTGTCTTTTTGTAGTGGGACAAGTGGAGAAGTGTTCACTGCACACTCTGCCTCTTGAGGTGCCCCAGACGCCTGTCAACACTGGGGAGTCACACACTGACCCCAAAGGGCTGTGAGTGTGTGCCCTGGAATGTTGTCCCCCAAGGGATGCCAGACTCTCTGCACAGTTCTCCAAGAGTGCAGTCCGTGCTTTCCTGCGGTCTCCAGGGCAACAGAGTCAGACAGGGACTCAGAGGAGCAACAGAAGAGCATTTATTGAACTTTCCAGCAGCAACCAATCAGCTGCCCTGCAACAAAATTAGGGGACTTCCTAGGAACAATTATTGAGTGATACGGATCAGGGATCCTTGGACAGTGGTGTTATTGCTTGATCTGCTGCTTCCAGGGAAATGTAGGTTCTGGCTGCTGCAGAAGAAGAGTAAAAGATGACAGGGAGGAAAATGAGCAAGAGAGAGAAAAAGAAAGAAAAGAGAGAAAATGGAGAGTAGGACAGAAAGAATGTAAGAGAGAGAGATGGAGAAAAGCAATCATGGTCCGTTTTGAGGAGTTTAAGTGCCGGAGCAGAAGGGGGGATGGGAGTGCTCATCCAATGGCTGAAGTCTCCAACTGGCAAAAAGGAGACAGCACAAAATGCAGCTTCTCTGGGCATCCCTTCCTGTCTGTTGGTTGGCAGCTGCAGCATCGCAAGGTTGTAAAGAAGTGAGTTCACAATGACAACATTTCTCAGAAATGTGTGTGTGCCAGAAATGTTCTTGCGGTGAAGCAGTGCCATTGGTGGACACACACAGGCTGTGCGGTTATCTCACAGCATCTGGTGCTTTGCAGCCTCTGTTGTTCTGGCAAGAGCCTTGTTATGGCAAGTGTTGGAGAGGTAGCAAGCACACCGAAAATGTCAGCAAATGCGTTTTGTTGTTTGATGGTAATTCTGTGGAGCAGAGAGTGCCCGTGTGAGGAGTTCCCGCGGTGAGGGTCCTGCAGTGCCAGAGTGATGGCACTGCTGAGCACAAGGAGCACATGGCATCCATGGCCGCTGTCACACGAGCACTCGCTGCAGACAAACGGGCAGAAGCATCCAGAATTGCAGGGCAGCCCTCAGAGTAATAACATTTTTATGCTTACAGAATTAGTGGTGCTCAACACAGCTGCCCACCACTCTTTGACCAATGCTCCGACTTCGAAAGGATTTGCAGTCCCAGTGTGTGTTCACAGATCTGAGGAGTAGAAGGTAGGGTTTGGGGTTTAGAATTGAGCATTTAGAGTTGAGGATTTGGTGTCATCGTGAGGGGCGTGGAGTACACTGGTAAGGATTTGGGGATGTTAGGCTGGGGGTATTTGGGATTCTGGTGGCTAAGACTGGTTAACAGTGGGGCTGGGCTTGGGAGTCTGGAATTGCTTAGTTTTGGGAATTTAAGCATGTGTTTGGGGTGTCTCACTATGGATTGAGGGTGCCTGATAAGAGTTCTGATAAGTGTTTAGGGCTAAGAGATATGGGGAGGCTTAAATTTGAGGACTCCGTAGGTGAGATACTGGCATTCCTATGCATGGCATTTGGGGGTTTCTCTATGGCTTGGAGTGCCATTGGGACCTGGGGCTGTTCAGTAAGTTTGGTGATTCTCTGGGACTTTTAGCTCACTGCGGACTACATGGGTGGTATTTGCTCAGATCTGGGGGTGCCTATAGTGTCTGGGTTTGTATAGGGCTGGAAGAAGACCGGAGAGGCTGGTGGATTACATCTAGAGTTCCTGCAATATAGAATTTGGTTTTCCCATGGGCTGGATTTGGGGAGGCACATGGGACAAAGAAAGCCGTATGAGGCTGAGAGTCTCTCGGGGTCCATAGGGACAGGATTTGGAGTTCAGAGTGGGGTTTGGAGGAGTTCCCAGGGGGCAAGTTCAGTTTATGGATTCGATGTCTCAGACATTGTCCTGGAAGTGAATGGCTTCAGACATCCTGGATGAGGGGGCATCCGTATCAAAATGGGGAGGGGAGAGGGATGGGGGTTATGGAGGGTGCCAAAGAATACAGGGGGGATCAGTAGTGCATGGAAGTGGAGGGAGGGGAAAGTTAAGGGGATTGATCCACCTATAGGGGATGGAAGATGAGGAAGGACACAGCTGGAGGGAGGTATAGGTATTGAAAGGTATGGGAGGGAGATTGGGGGGTATATGAACTGTGCAAGAGGAAACAGAGCATACTTGGGTGCGATCTAAAGCTGCTCTTTCGAGTGCCAAAGTGATTCAGTTGTCTTCCCCGCCAGGGCTGTCATCTCTTCGTATCCAGAGGCTGCAGGCATCGAGGACAAAGTAGAGGCCAAGGCCAAAGACGAGGGCAGCAGCGCAGCCCCTCGCCACTGCCATCACCAGGTTCCCATGGGACCTCCTCTCATCACCTGTGGGGTCCAGCAGTGTGCATGTCCCCATCCCCGGACATCACCTCCATGGGGATGGGATGCAGAGATTCTGCCAGAAAGGAGTGGCACCAGGGACACCGACATGGGGGCTCAGACCTACCTGGGAGTGCAAGTGCGCGTGTCACCTCCAGTGTCACGCTGTCCCCAAGGGGTGAGGAAAGAAGGTAGAAGCCTCCAAAGCGGTAGGAGCACCTATAGGTGCCAGAGTCAGCTTGTGTCACCCCAAAGAGGGTGAAGGTGGCCGTGCCCCCACCACTGGGGTCCTGGAGCTGGATAGGGGCTGAGTGCCCATCCTTGTGCAGGAAGATGGTGCCCCTGTTCTCCTGGTTGCTGCACCAGATGGTGACATTGGTCCCTGTTCCCACTTTACTCCCAGAGCTCATGGAAATACTGGGTGGGGGCAATTTGGGATCTGTGTTCAAAGGGGAGACAGCAATGGGACGTGGCCCTGTTGGGTCAGCTCAGGGCCAATCACTGTCCCCAGTGTCCTCACCTGTCACCACCAGCTCCACGGCGTCACTCTTCTCCGATGTCCCTGGTGGCTCCAAAACACGGTACCGGCAATGATATTTCACTGCATCTTTCCTCTCTACACTAACCAAGAGGAATTCAGTCGTGTCCTGTACCATGTCCATGTCTGCCTGCTTTACATACCACCAGTATCCTTCCGTGTAGAGCTCAACTTGTGCAGCTGACTGGGGCAGGTGGCAGCGCAGGGTGACATTGTCCCCCAGGGACACCCCCTGGCTGGGGTGCAGTGACAGGGAGGGTTGGGGCACTAGGACAGTGGACAGCAGTCAGCCTTGTCCATGCACACCCTCCTCTGCCCCTCTGATGGCCCCCTGACCACGCTCCCCTCCCTCTCTCCCCATTCTCCTCTTATCCCCATACTCACACAGCTGTGCCCTGCTTCCTGCCACCAGCCACCAACCTGCAAGGGACAAAGTCCTGGTCCCACACTGGGCCACCAACCCCTGTGGCACCACGTCCCCATTGTCACTCACCCAGGATGAGGACCAGCACCATTGGTGCCATGAGGCAGGAGCAGCTTGGAGACGGCAGTGGGGACAGGGGTTGGCGTTGAGCTGCTGTCAGTTCCCCTTTTAGGACAGGATGTTTTGGTGTCACCACCTGACGTGGAAATCACTGCCAAAACGGGAAGTGGCGCTGTGGGGTCCCCAGCAGTGTGGCTCACATGGAGCTGTGCAAATAGTCCTCCTTTTTTTGTCCTTTGCAGTTTGTCATCGCTTGGTTGTTACACACCATCCTCAGTGCTCTGCCAGCACGTGGCCCTGCACGTTGTCCCCCTGGGATGCCAAACACAGCACAAGTGGCTCCAATGGTGTGTCCCACATGGGATGTTACACAAGTTCCCCAACACATCCAGTCAGCTGTCACCACACACCTTGGGCACCACAGTCTGTCCCCACTCTACTTTCCTCTGCCATCCCCACTGGGGACAGCAGCAGCGACCTTTGGGGACACAGTGACACCCACACAGACATTTGTCACATGCTAAGGACACACAGGTGTGCATTATTTTGTACGTGGATCAGTGTACACACATGATGTCACGCACACACAGAGGCAGAGCACTGAGCATGGAGTACACGTGTACAGCTGCTGTGCCTGTGTGACTGTGCCACACATGTCGGATACATGAGCAGAAGCAGAGGCACATATGTGGAGGCTCACATACGGGTGTGCACATGTGTGGTCAGATACGTGGATCCTGCTGGCCTTGGGGTGGCTGGGGACAGATCTGAGGTCCCACAGGACTGGTGGCTCGATTTTGGCTTGGATTGCAAAGAGTTTTGGTTTCCAGAGGAATGGTGGGTGTATTTTGGGGCAGGACTGGAAGGTTGGAGGGACCCCTCAGGAATGAGGAGTTCCTTTGGGGACAAGGAGATGAACTCCAGTCCCACAGGGCTGGTTATGGGGTGATGCTCAGTACTGTGAGCAGTGGAAATAAGCAGCTGTGTGCAGGGATTGGGGAACAGGGCTCCAAAGTGCTGAGAAAATCATCCGTAAACACAGGAGCTGTGAATTTTCAGCTGGAATGCACAGCGCTGCAGCCAGGCATTCAGCTCAGAACTGTGGCCGTGTGTCTCTCCCAGACTCCATGAGCCCTCTGTGAGCAGTGAGAAACAGCCATGGCTCCACATCTGCCTCATCCTTGGCACGGCCCTTTGGGGTACGGACATCTGTGACAAACTATTGCCAAGGACGGAGCACAGGAGGAGGGAAATGCCCTCAGAACTCCCTGACAGACACCTGAGAGCTCACTAAGAACGGCAGCTGCTTTCACTGAACCAGACTGATGCGTTTGTTTCACAAAAACAAGGACAAGCTCTCACACTTTTTATGGATTTGTTTCTCTCTTTTTTAGTTTGAATGAACAATATCAAAAAGTACAGTTAGTAAGAGTTGAACTACACCATATACTTCATGAGGGCTATTCTGAAAGTAAAACCTGCAGGTTTATTACTTTGGCCCATGACATCGGATGGGAATGTCAGTGGGACAGCAGCGGAGGTGGAACCTTCCCACCAGTGTCCCATCCCCTTTTGTTGCCACGTGACAGACGGCAGCAGAGGGGACACATTGGCACAACTGCATCTGACACGGATATGGGACAGAGCTGAATTCCCCCATGCAGAAATAATGGCCCCACTGACATTCATCGACGCTTGTGAGCTCTGATGGAGACCAAGTGGCGGATGTGAGCACAGTGAGGCGGTGCGTTTCAGCAGTGCTGACAGTGACAGCTGTGTGAGAACACTCCTTGAATTGCACTCGTGGGCTCGTGCACGCCTGTTGTTACACACCACTGCAGTGTTATGGGGCCTTTTGTGGTGACTTGGGACCAAGCCAGGGATCCCTCAAGGCTGCTGGTGGAGTTTGGTGCAGGTTTGAGAGTTGTGGATGACCTACAAGAGTGTTGGATGAAGTTTGGGTGTGTATGGGGAGGCTTTGGAGGTGTCCAGGGGTGTAAAGGAATCCAGGTGATAAGGACGGATTGTGATGGTAGTGATGACTGTTCAGGGATGAAGTGGGATTAGAGACGATTTGGTGCACTCTGGTGGGGATTTGGGGGACGTTAAATTTGGGGAGATTTGTGGGACTGCGGGAGCAGAGGGCATCAATGAGACCCAAGTGGGGAACTTGGTGTCTGTTTCCATTCTTGCACTCCAAAAAGGAGGCAACCCACGTGGGGGACATCAGTGGGGTCTCCCAGACCCCACCTCAGCATAGATAACAGGGGGCTGGGGGACCGTGCTGGCCCCAGGGCGGCAGAAGCTGGGGGTCACAGTTTGCAGCTCAATGTAGGTCAGCCCCTCGTTGTCTTCTGGTGGCACCTGCAGACACATGGAAACGGTGGGGTGATACCACGGGGTTCCCCAGAGTGCTTGTGGGGGAACCAATGGTCTCAGTATGTAGGGTAATAGCCAAGAGAGTGCGCTTGTGGTTCTGGGCTGCCTGAGATTCGGGGTCTGCATGGGTCAGACTCTGAGGGATGCTACAAGTGTTTTTAGGGCTTCCCACTACTTGGCTTGAGGGTGCCCATGGGTTCTGGGGGATGGTTAACGTTTTAGGGGTGTGCAGAGGCTTTGTTGTGGAGTTTCTATGGGTATGACGTAGGTGTTTGTGGTTGCCCATGGGGTATTCAGTGGACATTTAGGGTTTGGAGATCTGACAGTTGGCAGAGATTGTCAGCGCCGTGGGTCAGACACTAAGGGTCCGAATGAGTGGTGTTTTGGGTTCATGTTCTGTGATGTTCATGGAGTTTGTGTTGAGCTTGGGGTGTGGATGTCCTCAGGGAATATGGGGGCTGAGATGAAGGATGTGGGGACTCTCCACAGTGTGGATTTGGGTTGTGCATGGGTTGGGTTTGGGGAGTGCAGATAAAGTTATGGTAAGCCATACAGTACTGGAGGTCCTCTGGGTTCACCATGGGTTTTGGGTTCCTCTTATGGTCTGCTGGGAGGGGGAGAGCTTAGGGAGCAGTTTGGAATTTAAGGTCATCACACACAGACTCTTACCTGGAGCTCCTTGGCCTTGGAACTCTTGAGGGGTTCACCTGCATCAAAAAGAGGAAAGGGGGAGGGTCGCGGTTATGGAGGAACTCAGAGGGATCCCAGAAGGACATGTAGGGGGATTTATACAGGATGGTCAGGGAAATGGGAACTCCAGGGTATGGACTGGGGTTGCAGTGTGCAGCAGTGAGTGCTTGCGGCATCTCTGGGAGATGAAACCATTTAACCCCTTCCTCACCAGAGCTGGCAGTTCTCTGTATCCGGCGTCTGCAGGCAGGCAGGAGGAAGAAGGTGATGAGGATGAGGCCGAAGGTGAGGGCAGTGGCACAGCCCCCTGCCACTGCCACAACTAGGCTCCCACGGGATTCCCCATTGGCACCTGTGCAGTCCGGGTGTTTGGGTGATGCCATCCCCAGAAGCCACCACCCTGGGGACAGGATGAGGTGACACTGCCACCCATGGGTGATACGAGGGACATAGACATGGGAGACTCAGACCTACCTGGACGTGTAGGTGGGGATGTCACCTCAAGTGTCACGCTGTCCCCGAGGGGTGAGGACACAAAGGGGTGACCCCAGGGGCGGTAGGAGCAGCTGTAGGTGCCGGTGTCAGCTGGGGACACCCCAAAGAGGGTGAAGGTGGCCATTCCTCCACCACTGGGGTCCTGGCGCTGGACAGGGGCTGAGTGCCCACCCTTGTGCAGGAGGAAGGAGGATCCATAATCCCAGTTCCAGCACTGGATGGTGACATTGGACCCTCTCCCCACGTGGATACTGATATTGATGGCTGTCATCACGTGTCCCTCAAAGCTCAGAGAAATGCCAGGTGGGGGGTACCTGCGATCTGTGTGCAGGGAGGGCAGAGAGGTGGGACACCACCCTGTGGGTACAGCCCAAGGCCCACCATTATTCCCAGTGCCCTCGCCTGTCAGCACCAGCTCCACGGGATCGCTCTTTTCTGATGTCCCCAGTGGCTCAGACACATGGTACTGGCACCGATACGCCCCTGCATGCTCCCAACTCGTGCTAACAAAGGAGAACTCGACCGCATCCTGCTCCTTGTCCTGGTACTTGTTGTGTGTCCTACCTCCATCCTGGTACAGCCAGACCCAGGCAGCCAGCCGGCTCAGGTGGCAGCGCAGGGTGACATTGTCCCCCAGGGACACCCCCTGGCTGGGGTGCAGTGACAGGGAGGGTCTGGGCACTAGGACAGGGGACAGCAGTCAGCCTTGTCCCTGCACACCCTCCTGTGTACCTCTGATGGCACCCTGAACACACTCCCCTCCCACTCTCCCCATTCTTCCTCTGTCCCCATACTCACACTGCTGTGCCCTGTTCATTGCCAACAGCCACCAACCTGCAAGGGACACGGTCCTGGTCCCACACAGGGCCACCAACCCCCGTGGCACCACATCCCCATTGTCACTCACCCAGGATGAGGGCCAGTGCCATTGGTGCCATTTGTCAGGAGCAGCTCTGGGACAGCAAGACTGCAGTGAGGACAGGGAGTGGTGAGAGAAAGCAGCTCTCAGTTCCCCTTTTGCATCAGGACGTTGTGATTTGTCACCTCCTCACATGTCAAATTCAGTCCCCAGGGAGTGGCAATGTTTTGAACCTGATGGGGTGGCACACACATAGCAGCACAGAAGGTTCCACTGGGGTGTCGCACACAAGCAGTCAACCCTGGGATGTCACACAGGGTCCTCAAAGATCTTCCACCACCACATGGCCTTGCTTGGTGTCATGCATGGATGCCATTTGCAGGACATGTAGCTCCAAATGGGTTTCTCCCATGGGATGTCACTTGTGCTCTCCAACACGTCCAGCCAGCTGTCACCACGTGCTTTGGGTACCACACTCTGTGCTCACCGTGCAGAGTTTGTGTGGGCAAAGCTCAGTGAGGGGTGAAGCTGCACGATGCTGAGTGGGACAACAGAGAGGGGTTTTGAAATGGATGAACAACAAAGGTAGGAGCAGCGAGAACATCAGTTCGTGACTGGATGAGAATGGGCGCCTTCCAAACTGGGACAGAGATGAAGCAGAGACGTCTGGTGCCTTCTCTGCTGCTTTCTGCAGCAGCAGCGATGGGCTCTGGGACCACAGGTGCACTGAGATGAATGACCGTGACTCAGTGCAGAGTTGGGGTTTCCCTCGAGAACTCATGAAGGTGAAACCGGCACTGAGGGTCCAAATGCAATCAGCAATCTGAATGAGAATCTCTGCACTGTGATTGCTATGGAGGCATTGGCACTCTGACTGTTACATCTCTCTGTGCGGCTGAGCGACGCGACGAGGAGAAATGGAAAGAAGCCTTGCACTGCTGAACAGCTTCAGGAGAGGAAAGGGAAGAGAAGGAGATGGAGTGCAGGGAAGAGAAAGAGAGAGACGGGCAGAGGAAGGGATCAGCGCTGTGGATGGCAGCGTAGTTCAGCCATATGGTTCTAAGTGTCCCCATTCTGTGAGTGTGCCCATGCCAAAGCTGCAAAGTCTGGCAGTGCTGCAGTCCCAGAGCTTCTCCCCAGCATCCCTTTGTGCCCGCTGGGCTGATTGGGGCCACGGCAGGGCTCGTATCTTGCTTGGGTTGGGGACAATGGTGAGGGACACTGCCCGTGTCCTCCCACACCCCGTGCTGCCCACAGCCATCCTGCCTCAGGGCTGTTTCTGAATGGGGTCTTCACCGCAAATAAAGCCAGAAACACACAGAGAAGACAAAAAGGGAAGTGAGAAATAACAGTGATTTTAATTATAGAGATCTGAATAGATAGAAACCAGTGATGCACGATGCAACTGCTCACCGCTCATCACCTCCTGCAGTGGCTTCTCCCCCCCAGGAAGCTCCTCAGAGCTCACCTGATACCATACAGGCAGCACAGAGCAAGAAACTGAGAAACGGAGCCATCCTTGGCTCTGTGCAGAGTTCACTGCTCAGTGAACTCTCTGGCTGTGGATCTGTCTCTGCTTCTCTGAGAGTTCTGCTTATGAGCCCCGGGAACGGGGGATGCAGGGGGTTGTTCTCATGCTGGCACAGAACATAAGCTCTGATATCTCAATCTCACTGATTTCCCTCAACCCTTCTGCCTTTTTTTCCCTCACAGTTCCACTATTTGTACCCTCAATTACACTCCCACACACCATCAAACCAGTTCATCCCACTCCCTCCAAAGCCCACGACTCAAACAATACATTCCCACAGACACCCAGCACTCGGTCTCACCATTACAAAACTCAGTTATAACATCTGGTCCTGTTACATCATTTATGTTCCTGGATTCTTAGTCAGTGTTCCCCCAGGCTCACCAGTGATGTCTCTCCACTGAGCCAGAGGGGTCTTTTCGGTTTTTCTCTTGACACCCTTTGTCCCATCACAGTTGTTTGTCCTGGCTGCTCTTCAGGACTGGTTGAAAATCCCTTGTGTGATGCTGAGTAATGGAGCCCACCCGCTTCCCCAGGGCACCAAATTCCCTGGGTAAGAGTCGTAACCAACATCCCACAGCAACACAGAGTATTTCAAACAGGGAATGAGGTTCCTCAAGGAACACTTTTACAACACAAACGTTGAACCATCACAAAGACAGCAGTAGTGACTCACACAGATCCCATCACCAAGAGAAAGAAAACCGGTTCAGATATTCCCTCCTTCCACAAAGTCCCACTCCTCACTTTCCTGCCCAGCCCCTCCTGGCAGTGCGGTGTGACAGTGACCCCTGTTACCCCAAACTGTAAATGTCCTCCCCAGCACCCACACCGTGCCAGGGCCGTTCCCCCGTCACCTTTCAGGCAGACTCACGGTTTCCATCCCGTGCCAAAATAAATCCCCCCTTGGGTGCCTTCAGGGCTGATGCACAGTTCTTACTGCCGTGCACCCTGCGCTGCCCTGCCCGACTCACAGTGCTTTTCCCCAAAGCCTTCACCAAAGAGCAGAAGCAGAGACAGAGAATGCAGAGTGAGGGAATGTCTTTCTCCAGAGGATCTTGTCTTCTCACGCTTGAGAGTTGCAGTCAAGTGATGAGAAAGGCTCTCCTCAAAGTGTAGAAAAGCCTTTCTCATCATTCACTGACTGTTTCCAGTGGGATAGGGGAGAGAAGCAGAGGAAAAATAATCTGGAACTCAGAGGCTGAGAGAAAAACCGGTTTAATAAGACAGTCAAGGAAGAGAGAAAGAACAGTGATGGTTTATGAGGGAATCTATAGGAGATGTACGTTGGGCTGAATGGGAGTCAGGGGGCTCTGGAGGTGATCTGTAGGGGAGGGGTGGATAAGATAATTGATAGGGGCTGGAAGGGGAGGCAGGGGATACATGGGGGGATTTGTAGGAGATGGGATGGGGTCAGGGAACAATTGGGGGAATCGATATGAAACCAATAGTGGATCAAAAGGTACACCTGGTGCACTCTACAGAAGAATGGAAGGGGAGCAAGAGGACAACTGGGGAGATCTACAGAGATCTGCAGGAGATCAAAACCATTAAATCCCTTCCCCACCCAGACTCTCATCTCTCTGTATCCAGAGGCTGCGGGCATCTGATGATGACAAAGAAGATGCCAAGGGCAAAAACGAGGGCAGCAGCACAGCCCCTCAGCTCTGCCACCACCAGGTTCCCATGGGACACCAACTCAGCACCTGCGGGGCACAGGAGTTATTTGGATGTCTTCATCCCCAGCATCACCTCCATGGGGAAGGGATGTGATGACACTGCCACCCATGGGTGACACTGGAGGCACCCAAATGGGAGCTGGTACCTACCTGGGGGTGCAGGTGTGGGTGTCACCTCCAATGTCACACTGTCCCCAAGGGGTGAGGACAGAAAGGGGGAATGCCAGGGGTGGAAGGAGCACCTGTAGGTGCCGGAGTCTGCCAGGGCCACCCCAAAGAAGGTGAAGGAGGCCGTGCCAGCATCACCAGGGTCCTGACGTTGCACCAGGGCTGAGCACCCATCCTTGTGCAGGAGGAAGGTGGCCCCATAGTCCTTGTTCCAGCAGCGGATGGTGACATTGGTCCCTGTCCCCACACGTTCCTCGGGGTGAAGGGAGATGTTGGGTGGGGGAAAGCTGTGATCTGCATAAGAGGAGTGGACAGCAATAGGAAATGGTCCTGTTGGGAGTGCCCAGTGCCATCTGCTGTCCCCAGTGACCTCACCTGTCAGCACCAGATCCACGGGGTCACTCCTCGCTGATATGTCCTTATAACCAGACACCTCATACTGGCACCAATATGTACCTGCGTGTTTCCTCATTATGCTAGGGAAGGAGAACTCTGCCATGTCCTGCTCCTTGTCAATGTACCTGGACAATGTCCAAACTCCCTCCTGGTGCAGCGAGACCCAGGCAGCTGGACGGGGCAGGTGGCACCTTAGTGTGACATTGCTCCCCACTTCTATCCCCTGGCTGGGGTGCAGCGACAGGGAGGGTCTGGGCACTTGGAAAAGGAACAGCAGTGAGCCTTGTCCCTGCACACCTTCCGCTCTGCTGGCCTCCTGTCCATGCTCCCCTCCCTTTGTCCACATTTTCTCCTGGTCCCCATACTCACGATGCTGGGCCCTGCTCACTGCCACCAGCCACCAACCTGCAAGGGACACGGTCCTGGTCCCACACAGGGCCATCAACCCCCGTGGCACCACGTCCGCATTGTCACTCACCCAGGATGAGGGCCAGTGCCATTGGTGCCATGAGGCAGGAGCAGCTTGGGGACAGCGAGACTGCAGTGGGGACGGGGAGTGGCTGGAGATCCACTCTCACTTCCCCTTGGAGACACAATGGCATGATGTCACCTCCTCATCTGACAATTCTCTTCCCCATGTGGTGGCACCATGGGGCCCAGCATGGGCTGGCACACGTGGACTGGTTCATACAACTGTTTTTGTGGTGCCCCACACAAGCTGCCACCTGTCAGCTGTCACACACTGTGCCCAAAAGGCTGCCAGTGCGTGGCCTTGCTGGCTGTCCCCTGTGAGATGCCAACTGCAGGACACATGGCTGCAATGGGGTGTCACACATGGGATGTTACACGCATTCCACAACATGTGCAGCCTGCACTTAACCCACTGTCCCCACTTCACTTTCCTCTGCCATCCCCACTGGGGACAGCATCTGCCATCTTTGGGGACATGGTGACACCCACTCCAATATGGACGCATGCTGATACTGACATGTGCACTGGGGAACACGTGGTCCCACCACCCAATTCCTCTCCATGCTGCACCGGGAGGAGCTGAGCACAGAGTCCCCCATGGAGGCTCAGAAGCCACCACCTTGCACCTCACATCTGGAAGGGCAGACGAACAAACAGGTTCAGATGGGGGAAAATCACAATGATCATCTCCAAGAAAACAAAATATGTCTCTGTTTTCAAGTAGGAGTCAAACAGTTTTCCCACCCAGTGCACCGCTTCTACCTCTCAATGAACTTCCAAATCTCAAAGCACAGCTCTGAATGCTACAGTGCCTTTCCAGACCTCAGAACCTCATAACTACCTCTGGAGTCACATCTCGATGTGGCCCCAGTCCCAGAAGTACCCCAGATTTATTGGGCTGGAGAAGCAGCAGCCACCAGGACAAGCAGAACAACTCACAGGTGAGAGGAGGGAGAGTGGTTCACCCAATTCCATGGATGCTCTTTCTTTCCCTTGAGAGGCCAACCCCGAGCTGGGAGATACTTTTCTTTTTTCTTTTGAAGCTCTGGAAAAGAGGAGAGAGGAAAGATCACAGGCTGTTGGGATATTCCCAGCAAGCCACTCTGCGCAGTACTTTTCCTTCGACCAAGAATACAAAGTTCTTTGTTGCCTGCACTCCTTTGGTGCTTGCAAAGTACAGTCAGCCACCCACAGTCTTTAGTGCAGAGATCTCCTGGCTTTGGTGGGAAATTTGAGGAGAGGACACAGCCTACCCTCAGGACAACCATTATCCCACCTACAGTGACTAAAGTCACTCCATCGCTGGAGCTTGAGATATAAAATGGTCTTTTCGATCCAACCTCTACTCAGACCATCTGCTGTTTCCTGGGGATTTTTTTCCTAGATGGCCGTTTTCTCAGCCCACAGGACTTCCCCTTTTCTATTTTTAAGCTTCCTCCTCCATTCTGTGCACCACACAGACCACACTGTGTGGCACAAACCCTCCTTCCCTCTCTTCCCTCCTCTTTCCCATGCTCCAAAACAGAAATAATTTCAGAAAAAAATCCCCAAAATGCACTTGTCAATTCAAGAACCCCCCAGATATATTTTCCACCCATTTAGGTCTACCAGGGGGATAATGAAGATGGGAAGAAGAGTCAGGAGTACCGAAAGAAGGCAGTGCTGAAGAGAGGAAGGCAGAAAGGAATGAATACTACACTGCTCTTTCTAAACTGCACTGAAATTCCACATATCCCCTTTGGGCTTTTAACCCTTCATCTCTTCCAACATCTCTTTCTTCTCATTCAATATCATGCAGAAATTGGGAGCTAAGGAGGGAATCCTCCAAAGTGACGGTGACTCAGGTTCGTCACGGAGGAGGAGAAAAACAAGACGCAGTGAGAGGGACAAGAATCAGATTGATCACTGCTCTGATTCCAAGGTCTGTTTTGAGGAGTGAAAGTGTTGGCCCTCAGCGCTGGAGAAGGGATGGGCGTGAGACTCATCTGGAGGTGGCAGTCCTGAATTGGCAAAGAGCAACGATGACCACCATGAAGATGATGAAGATGACTCCCAGGCTCCCCTCAGACATCCCTTGTGCCTGCTGGGTTAGCAGTTCACCTTCCCAAGGTCAAAAACAAGGGAGTTCACAACAACAGCTTGGCCAAAAACGGATGTGTAGCCAAACTCTCTCATGAAAACGATAGAGCGGTGTGTCAGCAAAGCACTGCCAGAGTTTGGGCATACCAAGCACAGCACAGAAAGTCAAGAATGTGCTTTCTGTTAGTCCTTTCCAGCATCCCTTCCTTCTGTCCTATCGACTGCAGCACTCAGCTCAGCGCCATCAGCAAAGTGCTGAGCCTGCACCCCATGCCATCATCTCTGTCAGTGAGAGAGGTGGTGAAGAGCAGCGCTCCCAGGAGGGACCTCTGGTGGTCACGACTTAACACTACCTCCACTGGACATGGAGCTGTTGAGCACAGCCCTCTGGCTGCGACTTCCCAACAAATTCCTTCTCTCCAGGACAGCCCAATCCTCACATCCATCTCTCTCCCATTTTGAGATGAGGGTGTGGTGTGAGATCTTGTCAAGGACACTGTGGAAGCCCGGGTAGATGACATCAGTTGCCTTTGGATGACATCAATTACCCTCAAATGCTCGTCTCTAACATCTCTTCCTTAACCACCATACATTCATTATAACTGGTTGAGAATCCCAAAGCCAACCAATCCACCCCAAAATCCAGCCACCGTTTATGAAGGACAACACATTTTTCTGATTTATGTCAATAACCCCACCACATCTGCTGTGGGATGCCACAATCTGTACCAATCCAACACAACAGACCACGGGTGTTCCTCGATGTACATCTTAGTCCATAGCATCTGACAAATGCCTGTGTGGGTGTCACTGTGTTCCCAAAGGTCCCTGCTGCTGTCCCCAGTGGGGATGGTGGAGGAATGCACAGTGGGGACAGAGTGTGGTGCCCAAAATATGCGGTGACAGCTACCTGGATGTGTTGGGGATCACATGTGATATTCCGTGTGGGACACCCCATTGGAGCCACGTGTGCTGTGTTTGGCACCCCATGTTGGGCACAGTGGCAGGCCACGTTCAGGAAGTGCTTTGTGGACAGTTTGTGAGAGCTGACAGGTGACAGCCTGTGTGGGGCGCTGTAAAGGAGATGTGTGCACTGTCATCTGCGTGCCAGAATTGTCATATAGGGAGGTGACATCATGGCAGTTCTATCCCAAAATGAGAACTGACAGCAGCTCTCCGGCCACTTCCTTTCCCCACTGCAGTCTCGCTGTCCCCAAGCTGCTCCTGCCTCATGGCACCAATGGCACTGGCCCTCATCCTGGGTGAGTGACAATGCGGACGTGGTGCCACGGCGTTTGGTGGCCCTGTGTGGAACCAGAACCGTGTTCCTTGCAGGTTGGTGGCTGGTGGCAGTGAGCAGGGCACAGCAGGTTGAGTATGGGGACAGGGGGAGAATGGGGAGAGAGGGAGGGGAGTGTGGTCAGGGGGCCATCAGAGGGGCATAGGAGGGTGTGCAGGGACAAGGCTGACTGCTGTCCCCTGTCCTAGTGCCCAGACCCTCCTTGTCGCTGCACCCCAGCCAGGGGGGTCCCTGGGGGACACTGTCACCCTGTGGTGACATCTGCCCTGTCTGGCTGCACAGGTTGAGCTCTACAAGGAAGGCCGTTGGGGACTTGAAAAGCAGGAGGACATAGACATGGTACAGGACATGGCTGAGTTCCCCTTGGTTAGTGTAAAGAAGGAAGATGCAGTGAAACATCTGTGTCAGTACTGGTTGTTGGAGCCACCAGGGGCATCGGAGTAGAGCGATGCCGTGGAGCTGGTGGTGACAGGTGAGGACACTAGGGAAAGCAGATGGCCCTGGGCTGTCCCCACGGGGCTGTGTTCTATTGCTGTTACTTCTGTGCACTCAGATCACAGTTATCCCCCACCTGGCATTTCCCTGAGTCCCATGGAGTGTGTGGAAATGTGGGCTAATGTCACCATCCAGTGCTGCAACCATGAATATGGGGTACGATCTGCCTGCACAAGGATGAGCTCAGCCCCTGTCCAGCACAAGGACCAGAATCGTGGGGGCACAGCCACATTCACTCTTTTTGCAGTTACACCAGCTGACATGGGCAACTATAGGTGTCCCTATCTTGTAACCACCTCCTAGCTCCTGTCCTCTCCCCCTGGGGCCAACATGTCACTGGAGGTGACACCAGCACCTGCAGCCCCAGGTAGTTCTGGGCCTCCCATTTCGGTGTCTCTGGTGCCACCCGTTGCTGGCAGAGTCTCTGCATCCCATCCTCGTGGAGGTGATGTCCGGGGATGAGGACATGCACACTGCTGGACCCCACAGGTGATGAGAGGAGGTCCCATGGGAACCTGGTGGTGGCAGTGGTGAGGGGCTGCGCTGCTGCCCTCGTCTTTGGCCTGGGCCTCTACTTTGTCCTCGATGTCCGCCACCTCTGGATACAAAGAGATGACAGCCCTGGTTGGGGAAGACAGCTGAATCACTTCGACACTCGAAAGAGCAGCTTTAGATCACACCCAAGTATGCTCTGTTTCCTCTTGCATAGTTCACATACACCTCAATCTCCCTCCCATACCTTTCAATCCCTATACCTCCCTCCAGCTGTGTCCTTCCTCATCTTCCATCCTATATAGGTGGATCAATCCCCTTAACTTTCCCCTGCCTTCACTTCCATGCACTACTGACCCCCTCGTGCTCTTTGGTGACTTCAATAACCCCCATCCCTCTCCCCTCCACATTTTGATACAGATGCCCCTCCCCCAGGAAGGCTGAGTCCATTCACTTCCAGGACAATATCTGATCAGGGAATCCCTAAGCACAACCTGCCCCCTGGAGATCCCCCAACCCCACTCTGAACTCGAAATCCTGTCCCTATGGACCCCAAGAGACTCCCAGCCTCATACATCTTACTCTGTCTTTATGTTCATCCCCAAATCCAGCCCATGGGAAACCCAAAATCTACAGTCCAGATGTAATCCTCCAGCCCCACTGGTGCTCTTCCAGCCCTACACACACCCAGACCCTATAGGGAACCCCAGATCTGAGCAAATAGCACCCAAGTACTCTGCAGCAAGCTCAAAGTCTCAGCGAATCACCAAACTTCCTGGAAAGGCCCCCAGATCCCATGGGCATCCCAAGCAATAGTGGAACGCCCAAATGCCATGCATAGAGACCCCATGCACTTCACAATGACACCAAATACCTAAATGCTCAATTCTTACCCCACGATCCTTACTTGTACTCCTCAAATCTCTTGACACACACTGCAGAAGGGACTGCAAATCCTTCCCAAGTTGGAGCACTGGTCAGAGAGCGGTGGGCAGTTGTGTTGAGCATCACTGAGTTAGTAAGCATAGAAATGTTTTTACCGCTACGGTTATTTCTCTCTTCCCTTTTGGTCTGAGTAAATAGTTTTTATCTCAGCCTATGAGTTTTGTCTTTCTTTGAATCCCTCCCCAACCCATAAAGAGGGGGCTTGGTGACAGAAGGGCTGTGTGTTGCTGAGCTGCTGCCGGGTGACAGCACCGCAGGCCTTGTGGTGCCCAACGTGGGGCTGAAGGCTGGACACCCCAACAGCTGTGAGCAGAGCGTGTTCCAACACAACTGCTCTCAGCGGTACAGCAGCCTCAGAGCTGCTGCTCACAGCACTCAGCTGTTCCCTCACTCTGACTCTGTTGCCCTGGAGACCCCAGAAAAGCACGGACTGCCCTATCGGGCACTGTGATCATTCAGTGCCCTCAGTGTGCGCACTCCCCATCTGTGCAGATGTCACTGTGTCCCCAGGTGGTCACTGCTGCTGATCCATGGTGACAGCTGGCCGGACGTGTTGGGGACAGCATGTGGCACGCCTTGTGGGATATTCCATTGGAGCCATGGGAGCTGTGTTTGGCATCCCATGGGGGACAGTGCAAGGCCACGCGCTGGCAGCCCTTTGTGGTCTGAGTGTGACACTTGAGAGGTAACAGCTTGTGTGGAGCACAGCAACAGGGACTGTGTGCAGTGCTCTGTGTCTGTCACTGGGAAACCAAAAGTGCCACCAGACATTATGGATATTTATCACATGAGGTGGAGACTTCATGTCTCCATCCTGTGCCCAAAGAGGAAATAAGTTTGCTTCTCCTGAAACTCCCGGTCTCTGCTGCAGTCTCTCTGTCCCAAAGCTGCTCCTGCCTCATGGCACCAATGGCACTGGCCGTCATCCTGGGTGAGTGACAATGGGGACGTGGTGCCATGGGGGTTGGTGGCCCTGTGTGCGACCAGGACCGTGTCCCTTGCAGGTTGGTGGCTGATGATGACAGCGAGCAGGGCACAGCATCGTGAGTATGGAGATGGGGGGAGAACAGGGAGAGGGGAGGGGAGCATTGTCTGGGGGCCAGCAGAGGGGCAGAGGAGGGTGTGCATGGACAAGGCTGACTGCTGTCCCCTGTCCTAGTGCCCCGACCCTCCCTGTCGCTGCACCCCAGCCAGGGGGTGTCCCTGGGGGACAATGTCACCCTGCGCTGCCACCTGCCCCAGCCAGCTTCCCGGGTCCGGCTCTGCCAGGAAGAACGATTCCTCTCCTGCATGTACAAGCACCAGGTACAGAACACGGCAGAGTTCTCCTTTGTTAGCACAAGTAAGGAACATGCGGGGACATATCGGTGCCAGTACCAGGTGTCAGAGGAATGGGGGGCATGGCAGAAGAGTGACCCCGTGGAGCTGGTGCTGACAGGTGAGAGTGTTGGGGACAATGGGTGGCCCTGGTCGATGCCCACAGGGTTATGTCTCATTGCTGTCCCTTCTTTGCACACAGATTACAACTCACCCCCACCCAGCATTTCCCTGAGCCGGGAGGGATGCGTGGAGATGGGGAGCAACGTCACCCTGTGTGTGGAGACAAGGACCAATGTCACCATCCAATGTAGGAGCAAGGATAACGGGACCTCCCTCCTCCTGCACAAGGATGGGTGCTCAGCCCCTGTCCAGCGCCAGGATCCTGATGGTGCTGGCACGGCCTCCTTCCTCCTCTTTGGAGTGACCCTGGCAGACTCTGGCACCTACAGGTGCTCCTCTCACAGCAGGAACTTCCCCTTTGTGTCCTCACCCCTTGGGGACAGCGTGACGCTGGAGGTGACTCCCACACCCACACCCCCAGGTAGGTTCAAGCCTCCTTATTTTGTTGCCCCCAGTGTCACCCATGGGTGGCAGAGTCATCACATCCCATCCCTCTGCAGGTGATGCTGGGGATGAAGACACCCAAATACCTGCATCCCACAGTGCTGAGTTGGTGTCCCATGGGAACCTGGTGCTGGCGGTGGTGAGGGGCTGCGCAGCTGCCCTCTTCTTTGGCCTCGGCATCTTCTTTGTCATTGATGCCCGCTGGCACTGGATACAGAGATGTGAGGCCTGGTGGGGAAAGTCTTAGATGGTTTTGATGTCCTACAGAACTCCCCAGTTGTCCCCTTCCTCCTCTTCCCTTCTCCTGTAGAATGGACCAGGTGTGCCATTCGATCCACTATAGGTTGCCTATCGATTCTCCCAAGTGTCCCCTGCTCCCCTTCCATCACCTATAAATCCCCCCACATATCCCTCTATTTCCCCTTCCAGCCCTCATACATTACCCCAGTCATCTTGTGCACAGATGTCCATCCCTTACTGATCCCCTAGAAATTCATTCAAGTATCACCTGACTCCCCTGCCATTCCCTCTATGTCCCCACATTCCCTACAAGCATCACTTCCCTTTCACCCTCCATGACCCCAACCCTCTTCCCCTCCTGTATTCACACAGGGGCTGGCACAAACATCCCCGAGGCCATGCACTTTCACGTAAGGGAAACCTAAAGGTGAGGGATCCTAAATCCCAACCTGCCCCGTGGACACCCCATCCTCCAATTGCACCCTCCTCCTCATACAGCTTACTCTACACTAATGCGCAGCCCCAGATCCTCACCATGGGGAAGCCCAAATCTGCATTGTGGAGAGCTCCCCAGGCCCCAGATCAAAGTTTTTTTGGAGGACTTTTTTTTGGAGACCCTAGGCATCTCCCAGCCCTAATCAACCCCCTGATAATGTGAGCAGCCCCAAACTATGTAGTGGGACCCCAAAAACCCTCACAAAGGATCTCCCTTTTTGAGAGTTTTGGACCAATGACAACCCAAATCAAAGCCCCCCCAGGTCCCAAACACACCAACTACGATCACCACTCACACTTAGCACAGAGCTGTCCCTCCTCACTTCCATACAGAGGAGCTCCGCAGCCATTCTCCACTGTCTCCAAGTGACCCCTGGTGACAGTGAGGGACTGATCTGTGCCAACCAGGAGATGCCGCCTCATGGGGGGACCCACCACTCCACAGCCCCCAGTTACCAATGCTAACGTGAGCGCTGGCAGACCCTACCAAGGCCTCCCTCCAGCGTGTCTCATTTTTGGGATGCACAGTGTGGCAGAGAACCCAATTCAATGTTTTGAGCTCCCTCTCAATGATTCCCAGATCTCACCTCATCTAGCACCCTCAAGTCCTTGCCAGATCCCCCAAGTGCTTCCCAATCACACCAAACCCCTAAATGCTCATCTCTAACCACAGCATCCTTTCCTTGCCATCCAATCCTTCAGCACCCTTTCATAGTATGGGTGGAGATCCCGACAGCTGTGAGCAGAGCGTGTTCCAACACAACTGCTCTCAGCGGTGCAGCAGCCTCAGAGCTGCTGCTCACAGCGCTCAGCTGTTCCTTCACTCGGTGCCATCCATCACAGCTCTCAGGGCTGTTCCCTTCACTGCGCTGGCGCTGCTTCTCGCCTCTGAGGGCTGCCCTGCAATTCTGGATGCTTCTGCCCGTTTGTCTGCAGCGTGTGCTCGTGTGACAGCGGCCATGGATGCCATGTGCTCCTTGTGCTCAGCAGTGCCATCACTCTGGCACTGCAGGACCCTCACCGCGGGAACTCCTCACACGGGCACTCTCTGCTCCACAGGAGTGCCAAGTGTTGATGGACATTTTTAAATCCCTCCATCAAACACTGGCTGATCCAACCCCTGCCACAGGCCCTGTGGTTAGCCCAGATTCTCAGCCAGGTCATAGCACTGAATCCCACAGGCATGGGGTTGGAAGTGACCTCTGGAGTTCACCAAATCCAACCTCTCTGCTCAACTTGTTTCCCTGCTGTTGGTTGCACAGGAAAGCATCCGGGTGGGTTTTAATTATCTGCAGTGAAGGAGAACCCACCACCTCTCTGTGCAGCCTGTTTCAGTGCTCTGTCTCCCGCACAGCATAGCAGTTCTTCCTCATGATTTGATGCAACTTCCTGAGCTCCAGTTTGTGCCCGCTGCCCCTCGTCCAGTCACTGCACACCACTCAAGAGAGCACAACCCAATGGTGCAGAATGGCAGCATGGAGCTCTGGTGTGTCAGCCACTCCTCCCAGCTTTGTGCCACCTGCAAACCTGCTGAGGGTGGACTCCATCCCTTTGTCCAGGTCACTGATGGAGATGTTGAACAGCACCAGATCCAGCACCGACCCCTGGTGAACACCACGAGTCACAGCCACCAAGCGCACCATGCGCTGCTGATGGAGCCCAAAGCCATGGACTCAATGAGCTCCACCAACACTTCACAGGGATGACCAAGGGACCGCGGAAATGCTGTGTGTGTATGTGTACTGAAACACAGGATAGGAGATGGTGGTTAATTAGGCTGCATGGGAAACAGTGGGACCTGAGCCTGATGTAAGCTGTATGGAACATGGCGGGGTATTGTCCTGGTTTCAGCTGGGATAAAGCTGATTTGCTTCCTTGTGTCCCGTGAGTTTTGGCTTCAGAAAAGCAGTGCTGATGGCACAGAGGTGGTTCAGCTGATGCTGAGCAGTGCTGCACAGAGCTGAGAGTGGTTCCGTTTCTCAGCTTCTTGCCTTGTGCTGCCAGCGAGGGGCCGGGGGGCACCAGGAGCTGAGAGGGGACCGAACCAGGACAGCTGACCTGCAGTGCCAAAGGCATCTCCCACACCATATGGCATCGGGTGAGAAATGGAACTCTGAGGAGAGCTGCATGGGGTGAGCGGGTGCAGCTCGGGGATGGGTTGGGAATCAATGAGTAGAGGTGAACAATTGTGTTTTGCAAATATACTGCATAGATGTACACACAGATGTACTGCTTGTGTAACGCCATGCCTTTGTGTATCTGTGTGTGAGATCATGTCTGTAAACCTGTGTGTGACCACAGGAATGCACAAGTGTGTCCTTAGCAGGTACGCACCACATTGGTGTAACACGTGTGCTCCTTCTCTGCCAAAACATTTCCTTAGAGTTGATCCATGTCTGTGCCACACGTGTGCTCCACTGTGCCTGTGTGCCCATAGCACATCCTATGCCTGCATGGTGCCACTGCATCCCCAAAGGTCCCTGCTACTGCCCCCAGTGGGGATGGTGGAGGAAAGCACAGTGGGGACGGAGTGTGGTACCTGAAGTGCGTAGGGACAGCCAGCTGGAAGTGTTGGGGACCACATGTGACATCCCATGGGGGACACCCCTTTGGAGCCATGTCCTGTGTTTGGGATTCCATGGGGGGAAAAGTGCAGGACCACGTGCTGGCAGAACTCTGTGTGTGACACCCAAGCCCGGACAAACTGCAAAGGACAAACCAGCGGGGACTATTTGCACAGCTCCATGTGTACAACATTTCTGGGGACCCCAACGTGCCACTTCCCGTTTGGGCTGTGATTGCCACATCAGTTGGCAACATCACACCATCCTGTCCAAAAGAGGAACTGGCAGCAGCCCAACGCCACTCCCTGTCCCCACTGCAGTCTCACTGTCTCCAAGCTGCTCCTGCCTCATGACACCAATGGCACTGGCCCTCATTCTCGGTGTGTGACAATGGGGATGTGATGCCAAGGGGGTTGGAGGCCCTGTGTGGAACCAGAACCGTGTCCATTGCAGGTTGGTGGCTGGTGGCAGCGAGCAGAGCACAGCATCGTGAGTATGGAGATGGGGGGAGCATGGGGAGAGAGGGAGGGGAGCATTGTCAGGGTGCCAGCAGAGGTACACAGGGGGGTGTGCAGGGACAAGGCTGACTGCTGTCCCCTGTCCTAGTGCTCCGACCCTCCCTGTCACTGCACCCCAGCCAGGGGGTGTCCCTGGGGGAAAATGTCACCCTGCGCTGCCACCTGCCCCAGCTGGCTGCCTGGGTCCGGCTGTACCAGGAAGGGCATCAAACATACCGCAATTACAAGTACAAGAAGCAGGACACTGCAGACTTCTTCTTCTTGAACACAAATCGGGAGCACGCAGGTAGATATTTTTGTCAGATATCAGATACCAGTTGTCTTGGTCAGCAGAGGACTCAGAGAAGAGTGATCCCGTGGAGCTGGTGCTGACAGGTGAGGGCACTGGGGACAGCAGATGGCTCTGCTTGCTCCCAACAGGACCGTGTCCCACTGCTGTCCCTTCCCTCATGCAGATCGCAGTTTCCCCCCACCCAGCATTTCCCTGAGCCCTGAGGAATGTGTGGAGATGGGGACCAATGTCACCATCCAGTGCTGGAACAAGGACTATGGGGCCGCCTTCCTCCTGCACAAGGATGGGAGCTCAGCCCCCATCCAACGCCAGGACCTCGATGTGGTGGGCACAGCCACCTTCACCATCTTTGGGGTGACCCCAGCTGACAGCGGCACCTACAGGTGCTCCTACCGCCCCTGGGCTTACCCCTTTCTGTCCTCACCCCTTGGCAATAACGTGACTCTGGAGGTGACACCCACACCTGCACCCCCAGGTAAGTCTGAGCACCCCATTTGTGTGCACCCCCTGCCACAGATGGTTGAGGCTGTGTTGCTGCATCCGGGCTGAATAGGGCTTGTGGCTGGCAGTAGAGACACCCAAACACCCGGACGCCACAGGTGCTGAGGAGCAGTCCCGTGCCAATCTGGTGCTGGCACTGCTGAGGGGCTTTGTGGCTGCACTCGTCGTTGGCCTTGCAGTTTTCTTCATCATCGATGCCCGCAGCCTCTGGATACAGAGAAATTGAACTGTGGTGAGGAAGCTTTTAAATGTCTACCATCCCCTCCTGATTCCCCCAGTCTTCTATGCCTGCACTTCTATCCCATATAGTTCCTCCCAGGTGGCCCTTGCCTGCCCCTATAGATTCCCTTCAGGGCTCCTTGAGCATGGTTCATGACCTCCCCATAACTCCCACCTTCTCCAGTTGCTGACACAGAAGCCCCCCTGAATGCAGAGGCCGTGCAGTTCCAGGTAAGTGTCTGGGTCAGGGGACACAAATCCCAGCATTCCCCTTGGGGCCTCACCAAACCCTGCTCATAATTTCCCCAAAGGACCACCAACCCCATATGGCTTACCATAACTTGATAGCTAATCTCCCAAATCCAGCTCATGGGGGACACGCATTCAGCATGTTGAGCTGAAGCCAGACTCCAAATCTCAGCCTTCACACTCATTAAAGCTGTCCAGACTCTAAACATGTCCCAGACCCCAAAAAGCTCTCACAAACCGATTAAGGGGAACCCTCAAAAGCTGCACATATGGAACCCCAAAGTATAACCCACAGGGATGACAAATCTAATCCCCTGCGATCCCACAATCCCTAAACACTCTCAGACCATTTGAGCACACCCAAACCACAGCAGGACCCCCAAACATCCCCCTTGGGATCCTCAAATAGAAGGACAGCACAACTCCACACCCACCCTCTTGAACACCACTCCCAAATACCAGCAGCATCAATCCCCCTCCAAAGCCTGTTGCAGACCCCATGGTGGCACCCCGCTGCTCCCCTGTGTCTCCAGGTGCCCCCCAGTGACAGTGAGCGTCTGACCTACACCAAGATTCATGCTGTGACCCCTATTCTCTGGCCACCCAGGGCAGCTGCCACCACTCAGCCCCCCATTATCTACACCCATGTGGATACTGGGGAACCCCTGCTGATACCCCCTCACCCTCAGTGCCTCATTTTTAAGGAGCTCTGAAAGGGACACACCCCAAATTCCCTGCTTTCAGATCCACGATACCATGATCCCACGCTTTCATCCCCAAGTCCCAAGATATCTGACATCCCCAAATCCTTACCTATGCACCTCATCTCATTCCCAGACCCACCAAATCCCTGAGTTCTCCACACAAACCAGGAAATCCTTCCTGATCCCCCTCAAATCCCATAATATCCCTTGAGTTGACAAGTACTCCTTAAACCACCCCAAAACCCAACACCATTCCTTCCAGGATTTGACCCCCCAAATTCTTCACAATCCTCCCCACAATCCCACTGAGTGCCCACGAACACCACACCACCTGTCATCCACCTCCACTCTGACCCCCTCCAGATCCCACCCAGTGTCTCCCTCCTGCCCTTCTGCCCTGGTCTCAGCATCAGGAGAATTTGGAGCCACTGCACTGTGCATCACTTTGTAAATATATGCCATTGTGATCATGATATCATTCACTGTGATTGTTTCCTGCAGTCTTAGAAAACAGAATTTATCATCACCTGTGAGTTCTGCACTTATATCTTCTACCCCTCCCCTGGGCTTCTGGATGCTTCTGCCCGTTTGTCTGCAGCGTGTGCTCGTGTGACAGCGGCCATGGATGCCATGTGCTCCTTGTGCTCAGCAGTGCCATCACTCTGGCACTGCAGGACCCTCACCGCGGGAACTCCTCACACGGGCACTCTCTGCTCCACAGAATTACCAGCAAACAACAAAACACATTTGCTGACATTTTCGGTGTGCTTGCTACCTCTCCAACACTTGCCATAACAAGGCTCTTGCCGGAACAACAGAGGCTGCAAAGCACCAGATGCTGTGAGATAACCGCACAGCCTTTGTGTGTCCACCAATGGCGCTGCTTCACCGCAAGAACATTTCTGGCACAAACACATTTCTGACAAACGTGTCACTGTGAACTCAGTTCTTCACAACCTTGCGATGCTGCAGCTGCCAACCAGCAGACAGGAAGGGATGCCCAGAGAAGCTGCATTTTGTGCTGTCTCCTTTTTGCCAGTTGGAGATTTCATCCATTGGATGAGCACTCCCATCCCCCCTTCTGCTCCAGCACTGCATCTCCTCTCAATGGACCATGACTGTTTTTCTCCCTCCATCTCCCTCTCTTACATTCTTTCTGTCCTACTCTCCATTTTCTCTCTTTTCTTTCTTTTTCTCTCTCTTCCTCATTATCTTCCCTGTCATCTTTTTCTCTTCTGCTGCAGCCTAAATGTGGATTTCTCTGTAACAAGCAAATCAGGCAATAACACCACTGTCCAATTATCCTTTATCCGTATCGCTCCATAATTTTTACTTGGAATTCCCCTAATTTTGTTGCAGGGCAGCTGATTGGTTGCTGCTGGAAAGTTCAATAAATGGTCTTCTGTTGCTCCTCTGAGTCACTGTCTGACTGTTGCCCTGGAGACCCCAGGAAAGCACGGACTGCACTCTTGGAGAACTGTGCAGAGAGCCTGGCATCCCTTGGGGGACAGCATGCCAGGGAACAGACTCACAGCCCTTTGGGGTCAGTGTGTGACACCCCAGTGTTGACAGCGTGTGTGGGGCACCTCAACAGGCTCAGAGTGCAGTGAACACCTGTCCACTTGTCCTAACACAGATGTGCACCACAGATGTGCCAAATCAGGAGCTTACATCACCCATGCAAATGAAAAATCTACAATGTGTGGACCCCTTAGCCCACAAACCTTAGTCCCCAGACCCACAGAAGACCTCCAAGTCTTAACTGTCCCCCCATACCATGTAGGCACTCACAATTTGAGTAGAGGGGCTCTAAATGCACTCACAGGGAAGCCCGATGTCTTGTGGGGACCCCAAAACAATGCTTCTGTGTTCCCCAAGTCTCCAAACACCTCAGGACCATATGGGGACCCCTAAACCCTAGCTGGACTTACAAATATCCCCCCATGCAGACCTCAAATCTAAGACCCCCAGAACTCCAGTCTCACCCTCATAGTTACATCCCACTCATACCTACACCAGAGGCACAAACTCAGCCCACCCATCTTGGGCACCCCCATGGTAGCATCCCACTCTCCACCTGTTTCTCCAGGTGCCCCCAAGGACAGCGAGGATCTGACATCCAGATGCCAGCTGCCATCCCGTGCTCCCAGACTCCCAGTTCCCCCACAGCCAACCAACCCCCCGTTACCTACACCACAGTGAGCAATGAATTACCGTGTTGATGGGCCTCCCCAGGGGCCTCATTTTTGGGGTGTGTGGAAGGGGACAGACCTCAAATTCCCTGCCTGGGACTCCCTGATGTCCTCTTCTAACCACAGACATAATTGTCTCCCCAAATCTAATGGTTCCCATTTCCCACTGGTGCATCCCAAATGCTTCCCACTCACAACAAATCCCTCAATGCACATCTCTTACCTCAGAGTACTTCTTTATCCCTGCAAATATTTTAACACACTTTGAGACCTCCAGATCCTCTCCAATTCGATCCAAATCACCACCACTATTCCTCTGAGTCATCTTCATCTGTCCTAATCTATTCCTCCTCTGAAGATACCAAAAATGACCACTTCTTCCACTTCCATCTCCTACAGATGTCCGATACATCCCCTAAAGATCCCTCCAAAATCCCCGGCCTCCCATTCTGTCCTGCATTTATCATTGGTCGTTGACTGGTGAGTGCTGACGCAGGGAGCACATGCTAAGGACACACATGAGCAGCACTGTGTCCAGCTGTTGGTGCACACACACAGCATCACACAGACACACACAGAGGCACAGAGTTCAGTGTGTCCCACACGTGTGTTTGGACACCTGTTGTGCACGTGGGATGGTGCACACACGTTTAATCCACAGCCACGAGTTCACACGCACAGGTACATGGATGCAATTCACAGGTGATGGTGAGCACACAGAGCACACCAGCACTGTGCACACTTGATGTGTGCACACAACATCCACGTCTTTGTGTCCACAGGTGGGGGCATCAGCGGGGTCCCCCAGTGCCCACCTCGGCGTAGATAATGGGGGAGTCAGGGGTTGTAGAAGAGCCGGGGGGGTGGGTGCTGGGGGTCAGAACTTGCAGCTCGGCGTAGGTCAGAGCCTGGCTGTCAGCGGGGGACACCTGGGGACACAGGGACAGCAGTGTGAGCATGGGATCCCAACAAGCCTGAGGGGATGGTGGCATTGTGTGATGTGTGGGGGCTGTGCGAGAGGTGGGGTACGAAGTCTGGGGTGGTGTAGATTTTGGGAAGCTGTGGGTGTGACATTGGGGTTCCCTGTGGGTGGTGTTTGGGTGTCCCACTATGTTTTGGGGTTGCCCATGTAGTTTGAGGGTGTTGAAGGCTTGGAGCATCCTAGGGGGCTCCATTTTGGGATTCGGGGCATCCCCTTGGTGGAGATTTGGAGGCCCTCATGGACTGGATTGGAGGGTGCACACAATGTCATGGGGAGCCATAAAATGCAGGGGGTTCTTTGCAGTCCCCACAGGAAGGGTTTGGGTTTCCCAGGTGAGGTCTGGGGCAGGGGTAATGGGGCAGATTGGGGTTAGGGGTCCCCTGACCCAGACACTGACCTGGAACTGCACGGCCTCGGGGCTTCTGGTGGCACCTGAGTCATAAATAGAAGGGGAGGGGGGGGGGGGGGGGGGTTACGGGGGCACCAATCAACACCAGTGGGGATTTATAGTGGATTTATGGGGGATCAAAGCCATTTAACCCCTCCCCACCAGAGCTCTCATCTCTCTGTATTCGTCTTCTCTGGGCAGCAAGGAGGAATGAGACTATGAGGATGAGGATGATGACAATCACAGCAGCACAACTCCTTGCCACCACTGCCACCAGGTTCAAGCTGGGACCCCTATTGTCACCTGTGGGGTCAAAGTGTTTGAGCTGTCCCTGTACCCAGCTCCTTTCTCAATGGAGGTGGGATGCAGAGACAGGGTCACCCAGAGCTGAGAAGCAGAGCTCCCATGCTCAGACCTACCTGGGTGTTCAAATCTGTTATTCACTTCCAGGGTCACATTATCACCGAGGCATGAGGACAGACGGTAAAAGCTCCCAATGCGGTAGGAGCACCTATAGGTGCCAGAGTCAGCTGGGGTCACTGCAAAGAGGGTGAAGGTGGCTGTGCCCTCACCGTTGGGTTTTTGGTGCTGGAGAGGGGCTGAGTGCCCATCCTTGTGCAGGAAGATGGTGCCCCCATACTCCTTGTTGCTGCACTGGATGGTGACATTGGTCCCCGTCTCCACACGTTCCTTGGGGATCATGGAAATGCTGGCTGGGGGATAGTTGGGATCTGAGTGCAGAGAGGAGACAGGGATGGAACACAGCTCTGAGGGAACAGCCCAGGGCCATCTGCTTTCCCCAGTGCCCTCACCTGTCACCACCAGCTCCACGGGTTCACTCTTCTCCAATGTCCCTGGTGACTCCAGCACCCAGTACTGGCACTGATATCTCACTGCATCTTTTCTCTTTACACTAATCAAGGGGAACTCAGCCATGTCCTGTACCATGTCCATGTGTGCTTGCTTTCTAAGTCCCGAAATCCCTTCCTTGTAGAGCTCAACTCGTGCAGCCGGCTGGGGCAGGTGGCAGCGCAGGGTGACATTGTCCCCCAGGGACACCCCCTGGCTGGGGTGCAGTGACAGGGAGGGTCTGGGCACTAGGACAGGGGACAGCAGTCAGCCTTGTCCCTGCACACCCTCCTCTGCCCCTCTCATGGTCCTCTGACCACGCTCCCCTCCCTCTGGCCCCATTCTCCCCCTGTCTCCATACTCACGTTCCTGTGCTCTGCTTCCTGCCACCAGCCACCAACCTGCAAGGAACACTTTCCTGGTCCCACACTGGGCCACCAACCCCCGTGGCACCACATCCCCATTGTCACTCACCCAGGATGAGGGCCAGTACAGTTGGTGCCATGAGGCAGGAGCAGCTTGGGGACCGTAAGACTGCAGCAGAGACAGGGAGTGGCCAGAGAGTTACTTTCAGTTTCCCCCAGGGCACAGGATGATGTGATGTCACCTCCTGATGTGGCAATGTGAGCCCTTAACAGTGGTGATGCTGTGGTGTCTTTTTGTAGTGGGACAAGTGGAGAAGTGTTCACTGCACACTCTGCCTCTTGAGGTGCCCCACACACACTGTCAACTCTGGGGTGTCACACACTGACCCCAAAGGGCTGTGAGTGTGTGCCCTGGAATGTTGTCCCCCAAGGGATGGGGGGACTCTCTGCACAGTTCTCCAAGAGTGCAGTCCGTGCTTTCCTGGGGTCTCCAGGGCAGCAGGGTCAGACAGTGACTCAGAGGAGCAACAGAAGAGCATTTATTGAACTTTCCAGCAGCAACCAATCAGCTGCCCTGCAACAAAATTAGGGGACTTCCTAGGAACAATTATTGAGTGATACGGATCAAGGATCCTTGGACACTGGTGTTACTGCCTGATCTGCTACTTCCAGGGAAATGTAGGTTCTGGCTGCTGCAGAAGAAGAGTAAAAGATGACAGGGAGGAAAATGAGCAAGAGAGAGAAAAAGAAAGAAAAGAGAGAAAATGGAGAGTAGGACAGAAAGAATGTAAGAGAGAGAGATGGAGAAAAGCAATCATGGTCCGTTTTGAGGAGTTTAAGTGCCGGAGCAGAAGGGGGGATGGGAGTGCTCATCCAATGGATGAAGTCTCCAACTGGCAAAAAGGAGACAGCACAAAATGCAGCTTCTCTGGGCATCCCTTAGTCTCTGCTGGCTGGCAGCTGCAGCATCACAAGGTTGTGAAGAACTGAGTTCACAGTGACACGTTTGTCAGAAATGTGTTTGTGCCAGAAATGTTCTTGCGGTGAAGCAGTGCCATTGGTGGACACACAAAGGCTGTGCGGTTATCTCACAGCATCTGGTGCTTTGCAGCCTCTGTTGTTCTGGCAAGAGCCTTGTTATGGCAAGTGTTGGAGAGGTAGCAAGCACACCGAAAATGTCAGCAAATGCATGTTGTTGTTTGATGGTAATTCTGTGGAGCAGAGAGTGCCCGTGTGAGGAGTTCCCGCGGTGAGGGTCCTGCAGTGCCAGAGTGATGGCACTGCTGAGCACAAGGAGCACATGGCATCCATGGCCGCTGTCACACGAGCACACGCTGCAGACAAACGGGCAGAAGCATCCAGAATTGCAGGGCAGCCCTCAGAGGCGAGAAGCAGCGCCAGCGCAGTGAAGGGAACAGCCCTGAGAGCTGTGATGGATGGCACCGAGTGAAGGAACAGCTGAGCGCTGTGAGCAGCAGCTCTGAGGCTGCTGTACCGCTGAGAGCAGTTGTGTTGGAACACGCTCTGCTCACAGCTGTCGGGATCTCCACCCTTCGGGCCCCACGTTGGCCACCAGGAGGATTGTGATGCTGTCGCCCGACAGCTGCTCAGCAACACACAGCCCTTCCAGCATTGACCTTTCTCTTTGTGTTTTGCCAATAGAATCAGACAAAAAAAGACAAAACACAATGGTTGAGACAAAATCTGTTTACTCAAACTGATGAGGAGTAGAGAAATAATTGAGAAATTGAGAATTACCAGTAATGGTAATAACATTTTTATGCTTACTAAATCAGAGATGCTCAACCCAACTGCCCACCACTCTCTGACCAATGCTCCAACTTGGGAAGGACTTGCAGTCCCAGGGGGTGTTAAGAGATTTGAGGAGTACAAGGAAGGATTGTGGGGTTAGAAGTGAGCATTTAGGTATGTGGTGTCATTGGGAAGTGTATGGGGTACAGTGGTGAGGATTTGGGGATTTTAGGCTGGGGGCATTTGGGATTCTGGTGGCTATGATTGGGTAACAGGGGACATGGCTTTGGGAGCCTGGAATTGCTTAGTTTCAGGGATCCGATGATGTTTTTGGGGTGTTTCCTTATGGTTTGAGTGTGCCCATGAGTTCTGTGGGTGTTAAGGACTAGGGGGTGTGCGGAGACGTAGATCTGGGGACTCAATAGGCGAGATACAGGGGGTAACTATGCATGTCATCTGTGGGTTCCACTATGGCTTGGGGATGCCCGTGGGATCCGAGTGCTGTGAAAGAGGTTTGGGGATTCCCTGGGGCTTTGTGCTGGCTGCGGTCTACGCAGGTGCTATATTCTCAATTCCGGGGGATTCTAAAGGATCTGGGTGTGTGTAGGGCTGGAAGAGCACCAGAGTGGCTGGGGGATTACATCTGGAATTCCTGTGATCTATATTTTGAGTATCCCATGGGCTGGATTTGGGGATGCACATAAATACAGAGTAAGCCATAAGAAGCTGGAAGTCCCTTGGGATCCCCATGGACAGGGCTTGGGGTTCCAGGTAGGGTATGGGTGTTCTCCAGGGTCAGGTTGGTTTTAGGGTTTCCCTGACTTAGATATTGTTCTGGAACTCAATGGACTCAGCCCTCTTGGGGGTGGGGCACCTGCATCAAAATTGGGATGGGACTGGAATGGGGGTTATGGAGAACACCAAAGAGCACGAGGGGGATCAATAGTGCATGGAAGTGGAGGCAGGGGAAAGTTAAGGGGATTGATCCATGTGTACAGGATAGAAGATGAGGAAGGACACAGCTGGAGGGAGGTGTAGAGATTGAAAAGAATGGGAGGGAGATTGGAGGGTATATATGCTATCAGAGAGGAAGCGGAAAACAATTGGGTGTGATCTAAAGGTGCTGTATTGAATGTCAAAGTGATTCAGCTGTCTTTCCAACCAGGGCTGTCATCTCTTTGTCTCCAGAGGCTGTGGGCGTCAAGGACAAAGTAGAGGCCCAGGCCAAAGACGAGGGCAGCAGCGCAGCCCCTCACCACTGCCATCACCAGGTTCCCATGGGACCTCCTCACATCACCTGTGGGGTCCAGCAGTGTGCATGTCCCCATCCCCGGACATCACCTCCATGATGACGGGATGCAGAGAAACTGCCAGAAATGAGAAGCACAAGGGACACCTAAATGGGGCCCCAGACCTACCTGGGAGTTCAGGTGCAGGTGCCACCTCCAGTGTCACGCTGTCCCCAAGGGGTGAGGAAAGAAGGTAGAAGCCTCCAATGCGGCAGGAGCACCTATAGGTGCCCGAGTCAGCTTGTGTCACCCCAAAGAGGGTGAAGGTGGCCGTGCCCCCATCATCAGGGTCCTGGAGCTGGATAGGGTCTGAGTGCCCATCCTTGTGCAGGAAGATGGTGCCCCTGTTCTCCTGGTTGCTGCACCAGATGGTGACATTGGTCCCTGTCCCTATGTTTCTCCCAGAGCTCACGGAAATAATTGGTGGGGGGAATTTGGGATCTGTATTGAATGGGGAGACAGCAATGGGACATGGCCCTGTTGGGTCAGCTCAGGGCCAATCACTGTCCCCAGTGGCCTCACCTGTCACCACCAGCTCCACGGCGTCACTCTTCTCCGGTGTCCACAGTGGCTCCAACACCCAGTACTGACACAGATATTTCACTGCATCTTCTTTCTTTACACTGAACAAGGTGAACTCAGCCACATCCTGTACCATGTCCATGTGCTTTACGAATCTCCAAGGTCCTTCCCTATAGAGCTGAACTCGTGTAGCCGGCTGGGGGAGGTGGCACCGCAGGGTGACATTGTCCCCCAGGGACACCCCCTGGCTGGGGTGCAGCAACAGGGAGGGTCGGGGCACTAGGACAGTGGACAGCAGTCAGCCTTGTCCATGCACACCCTCCTCTGCCCCTCTGATGGCCCCCTGACCACGCTCCCCTCCCTCTCTCCCCATTCCCCCCATCCCCATACTCACAATGCTGTGCCCTGCTCACTGCCACCAGCCACCAACCTGCAAGGGACACGGTCTTGGTCTCACACAGAGCCTCCAACCCCCGAGGCACCACGTCCCCATTGTCACTCACCCAGGATGAGTGCCATCATCATTGTTGCCATGAGGCAGGAGCAGCTTGGAGATGGCCAGACTGCAGTGGAGACAGGGAGTGGCTGGAGAGCTGCATTTCAGTTTCTCATGGGGACAAGAAGTGACATGATATCACCTCCTGATGTTGCAATTTTCCCCAGGCCGTGGTGTCTTTGGGGATCCGCCACAGGCTGCCATGCATGCAGCTGCAATTGCAGTCCCTGTTGGGGTGTCCCACACAGGCTGTCACCTCTCAGCTGTCACACGCTGCCTGCAAAGCGCTGCCAGTGCGTGGTGTCCTCCAAGGGGATGCCAAACACAGCACACATGGCTCCAATGCGGTGTCCCACATGGGATGTCACATGCAGTCCCCAACACCACCAGCCATCTGTCACCTTTCACACACTCTGGGTACCACACTGTGCTCCCACTGGGCTTTCCCCTGCCATCCCCACCGGGGGCAGCAGCAGGCACCTTTGGGGACACACTGACATCACACAGACGTGTGACAAAGAGCTCACCTGAACTCAGCTGGTTAGGATGCTGGACAGGAAGAGAAATAAAGTGTTTCACATGCTATTCATTGGACTGTTGGCCTCTGATATCTAAAAGGATCTGCAGAAAGCTGATGGGGTTTCACGCCTCTATGACAACTCACAGAGATTGCCTACAAAGTGTGCAACAATGGGGAGGAAGCAGAAGAGGAATATAAATAAAAAGAGAAACAGAAGAGCAGTAAAATGCAATCAGGCTTCCTGGCAGTGGCTGCAGTGCAAACCACAAAGCAAAGAGGAAGAGGAACAATTGGTGGGGGATCTCAGGGAATGAAGTTATGGACTTTCTATAAGTTATTGGATAGATATATTCTGTTGTAAGGAACCTTGAAGTCAGAATTCTGTTGAAGCCTTTGGAAAGTGAGAAGTAAAACCCTTTTTGTAACCAGTGAGTTGTTAGACTGGAAATCAAAGTTCTTCTGATGTGGGAGACAGAAAAGCCTGAGAGAGCCGAGTCTGCTGAGCTGAACAGAGCCAGGAGGTGATCACTTCTGAATGGCCAAGGCCAGCGGTGACACAAAGGGCTCAGCTACATTGGATGGTCATCAACAATGGCAGAATGAACCAACCTTCTTCCCCTCACTGACACTTTTCCCCAGGTCTTCACATACACCCAAAAGGAGAACATTTTTGGATTCCCTCCACAGAGGACTGTCCTGCTCCCACGCTGCCAGCCCTCCGAGTGCAACACGACTGAGACCTGTGTCAGGAGCTAACAGACAAACACATGGCTGCTGAAGTAGTTTTAATTAGCATTTCAGCCTTGTTATGGCATCTGTGATCAGCCCTAAAGGGTACAGGGCACCTCCTGAAGTCTGAGGGATGTTGGGACTCTGCTTTGAGGCTCCAGATGTCCTCTGATGTGGGAACAGCCACCTTCCCTGGAGAGAGGGTCCGTGTGCTGAAGGATTTCCATGAAGTGCTGGCGGCCCTGAAGTTACTGCCAGCTGTCAGGACAGTGGGAGTACTGGCGGCACTGGGAGCATTGAGGGTACTGGGGATACTGGGGACACTGGAGGCATTGCTGGATATTGAGGGCATTGCAGACATGGGGGACACTGAAGGAATTGGCGTCACTGGGGATAAAGCAATGTTGGGTCAGATCCACTGGTCTGTACTGACCCCAACACTACTGGACTTTGGGGACAACATTAACTCACAGTTCTGCACTGACCACATTGATCACATCCATGTGACCTCACTGACCACATCCATGGGTCTTTAATGATCCCTAACCTGAACACTGATGACCAAACACTAAACCTAAACCTATTTCTAACCCTAACTCTAACCCTAAGTATAGCTAACACCATCCCTAACCCTACGCTAATCCTAACCCTAACCCTTACACTAACCATAAACCTAACCCTAACTCTTACATGAACACCAAACCTAGCCCTAACCCTAACACTAATCCTAAGCCTAAACCTAAACCTACCCTTCCTGTAACACTGAATCTAACCCATAAATCTCACCCTTACACTAATCATAACCATAGCCATAACCCTAACCCTAACACTACCACAACCATAGCCCTACCCCAACCCATAGCCCTAACCCTAACACTAATCCTAAGGCTAAACCTAACACTAACCATAACCATAACCCTAACCTTAACACCAATCCTTAGGCTAAACCTAACCCTAGCTCTACAGTAACAGATTCACAGAATCACAGAATCAGCAGGGTTGGAAAAAACCTTAGAGATTATCCAGTCCAACCATCCACCTGTCACCACTAGTACTCACTAAACCATGTCCCTCAACACGAAATCCAAACGTTCTTTGAACACCTCCAGGGTCGGTGACTCCACCACCTCCCTGGGCAGCCCATTCCACTGCCTGACCCCTCTTTCAGAGAAGCAGTATTTCCTGATGTCCAGCGTAAATCTCCCCTGGTGCAGCTTGAAGCCATTCCCTCTACTTCTGTCACCAGCTACATGAGAGAAGAGGCCGACCCCCACCTCACTACAACCTCCCTTCAGGTAGTTATAGAGAGCAATAAGGACTGCCCTGAGCCTCCTCTTCTCCAGACTGAACGCTCCCAGCTCCTTCAGCCACTCCTCATCAGGCCTGTGCTCCAGACTCCTCACCAGCTTTGTTGCCCCTCTTTGAACCTGCTTCAGGGCCTCAGTGTCTTTCTTGCAGCGAGGGGCCCAAAACTGGACACTGTACTTGAGGTGCGGCCTCACCAGAGCTGAGTACAGGGAGCAATCACTTCCCTGTTCCTGCTGCCAACACGGTTTCTGATGCAAGCCAGGATGCCATTGGCCTTCTTGGCCACCTGGGCACACTGCTGGCTCGTGTTCAGCTGAGCATCAGTCGATACCCCCAGGTCCATTTCCTCAAGGCAGTCCTCCAGCCACTCCGCCCCAAGCCTGTAGCATTGCCTGGGGTTGTTGTGGCCAAAGTGCAGGACCCGGCATTTGGTCTTGTTGAACCTCATCCCCCTGGCTTCAGCCCAGTAATCCAGCCTGTCCAGACACCTCTGTAGGGCCTCGCTACCCTCAGGCAGATCAACTCTATCAGCCAACCTGGTGTCGTAAGCTTAACCCTAACCCTAACCCAAACCTAACCCTAACCCTAACCTAAACCTAACCCTAACCCTAACCCTAGCCCTAACCCTAACCCTAACCCTAACCCTAACCATAACCCTAACCCTAACCCTAACCCTAACCCATGACCAAACCATAACCCTACTCTAACTCAAACCCTACGCTAATACTTATGCTAACCCTAACCATAACCATAACCTTTATTGTAACACTAATCCTAAACCTAATCCTAACCCACCTTTACACTAACACTAACTCTAAACCTAAATCCAACCCTAACACTAAATGTAACCATAACCCTTACCACTTACCTTAACACTAATCCTAAGCCTAAACCTACCTTTACGGTAACACTAACTCTAACCCTAATACTAACCCTAAAACTATCTGTAAACATAACCACAACCATAATAGTAACCTTAACCCTAACCCTACCACAACCATAACCCTACCCCAACCCATAACCCTAACCTTCACACTATCCATAAACATAACCTGAAGCCTAATCCTAAGCCCAACCTAAACTTAACCCTAACCTTACAGTAACCCTAACCCTAACCCTAAACCAAACCCTAACCCTAAGCTAACCATAAACCATAAACCCTAACACTAACCCAAACACTAACTCTAAACCTAAACAGAAATCTAACCCTAACCATAACCATAACCATAACCATAACTCTTATCCTAATTCTAATTCTAAGCCTAAACCTAAACCTACCTTTGCAGTAACACTAACTCTAACCTTAAGACTAAACCTGACTCTAACCCTAACCCTAACCCTAACCCTAAACCTAATCCTAACCCTACCACAACCATAGCCCTACCCCAACCCATAACCCTAACTCTAACCCTAACACTAATCATAACCATAACCATGACCCCAAGCCTAAACCTAACCCTACCATTACTGTAATCCTAAACCTAAACCTAACCTGAAATCTAACACTAACCATAAGCATAACCGTAAACCTAAAACTAATCCTAAGGCTAAACCAACCCCTATGTCTACAGTAACACAAACTCTAACCCTAACCCTAAACCAAACACTGTAATCATAACCGCAACTGTAACCCCAACCATAACCCTAACCCTAAACTTAGCCCTGCCCTTACATTAACACTAAGCCTAAGCCTAAAGTTAACCCTGACCCTACCACAACCCTAACCCTAACATTAACCGTAACCATAACCCTAACACTAAACATAATCCTACCCTGACAGTAACACTAACCCTAACCCTAACACTACCACAATCCTACACGATTCTAACCCTACCCTAACCCTACTCATAACCCTAACCCTTCTCCAACCCTATCCCTACCCTAAAACTAATCCTACCCTAACCCTAACCATAACCCTAATCCTAACCCTACACTCACCCTTCCCTTACCCTGAACCTAACCCTAATTCAGCATGTTCCCTAATCCTAACCCTATCCCTAACCCAAACCCTCACCTGAATACTCACTCTAACCCTAATGATCTAACCTTAATGCTCACCCTAAATGTCACCCTAACTCTAACTCTATCCCTAACCCTCACTCAGACATTAACCCTAACCCTAACCTCTATCTCTAGCCCTAACCCTACTGACCTAACCCTATCTCACAGCCTTAATGTGTGACATTATAAATGTACACCAAAACGTGCACACAACAATGCACATCTGTGCCCTTAGCATGCAGTTCCCATGTTGGCACTACACGCGTGCCATCACTGCACACGTGTCCATAACATGTGACCAATTTCAGCACCACATGTGTGCCCCATACACGTGTGTGTCCTCATAGTGTGCCCCATGTCTGTGTGGTGTCACTGTGTCCCCAAGGTCCCTGCTGCTGTCCCTAGTGGGGATGGCAGAAGAAAGCACAGTGGGAACACAGTGTGGTACCCAAAGTGCGTGGTGACAGCTGGCTGGACGTGTTGGGGACTGCATGTGACATCCGATGTGGGACACCCCATTGGAGCCACATGTGCTGTGTTTGGCATCCAATGGGGGACAAAGTGCAGGGCAGTGTGCTAGCAGAACTTTTGGGACAGTGTGTGACATCCAAGACATGTCAAACTGCAGAGGACAAACCAGTGGGGACTACTTGCACCGCTCCATGTGAGCCACACTGCTGGGGACCCCACAGTGCCACTTCCCGTTTTGGTAGTGATTGCCACATCAGGAGGTGACATCACATCATCCAGTCCCAAAAGGGGAACTGGCAGCAGCTCAACCCCACTCCCTGATCCCACTGCAGTCTCGCTGACCCCAATCTGTTCCTGCCGTGTGGCACCAATGGTGGTGGCCGTCATCCTGGGTGAGTGACAATGGGGACGTGGTGCCAAGGGGGTTGGTGGCTCTGTGTGGAACCAGGACCGTGTCCCTTGCAGGTTGGTGGCTGGTGGCAGCAAGCAGGACACTGCAGCGTAAGTATGGGGAACAGGGGGAGAATGGGGCCAGCAGAGAGGAGAATGGGCAGGGTGCCATGAGAGGGGCAGAGGAAGGTGTGCAGGGACAAGGCTGACTGCTGTCCCCTGTCCTAGTGCCCCAACCCACCCTGTCGCTGCAACCCAGCCAGGGGGTGTCCCTGGGCGACACTGTCTCCCTAAGGTGCCGCCTGCCCCAGCTGGCTGCACGGGTCTGGCTGTACAAGGAAGGACATCAGACATACCGCAATTACAAGTACAAGGTGCAGGACACTGCAGAGTTCACCTTCTTCAGAACAAATCGGGAGCACGCAGGTACATATCGGTGTCAGTACCGAGTGCCTTCGTCAGCAGTGGAATCAGAGAAGAGTGATCCTGTGGAGCTGGTGCTGACAGGTGAGGGCACTGGGGACAGCAGATGGTTCTGCTTGCTCCCAACAGGACCGTGTCCCACTGCAGTCCCTTCCCTCATGCAGATCGCAGTTTCCCCCCACCCAGCATTTCCCTGAGCCCTGAGGAATGTGTGGGGACAGGGACCAATGTCACCATCCAGTGCTGGAACAAGGCCTATGGGGCCGCCTTCCTCCTGCACAAGGATGGCTGCTCAGCCCCCATCCAACAACAGGACCTCGATGTGGTGGGCACAGCCACCTTCACCATCTTTGGGGTGACCCCAGCTGACAGTGGCACCTATAGGTGCTCCTACCGCCCCTGGGCTTACCCCTTTCTGTCCTCACCCCTTGGGAGTAATGTGACTCTGGAGGTGACACCCACATCTGCATCCCCAGGTGGGTCTCAACCCCATTTGAGTACCCCTGGCGCCACCCCATGAGTGGCTGTGTCACCTCTTGTCCCTATAGAGGCTATGGTTGAGGATGTGATAACCCAAACACCCGGATCCCACAGGTGCTGCAGACAGTTCCCATGGGAACCTGGTGGTGGCAGTGGCTGGGGGCTGCACTGCTGCCTTTGTCTTCATCCTCATCCTTGTTGTCTTCTTCCTCCTCGGTGCCTGCAGACGTCGGATACGGAGAGATGAGTGCCCTGGTGGGGAAGGGTTTAAACGTCTTTATTTCTCAGTTGATCCTCTCAAAGTCTCCACTTACCCCCATAGCCCCATCCCATTCTCCTCCTTGTTTTGATGCAGGCACCCCTGCAGAAAGGCCTGAGGACATGGAATTCCAGGTAAGTGTCCAGGTCAGGGAACCCCAAACTCCGGCCTGACCCTTGGAACAAGTCCTGATCCCATTCACAGCCCCAAACCCTGTCCATGGGGATCCCAGGGGATCCACAGCCTCATATGGTTTGCCTTAATGTTAAGGACAGCCGCCAAACCCAGACCATGAGGAACTCCAAATCCGCATTGTGGAGACACCCAAATCTGAGCCCTCAGATCCCCCTGGCCCCTCCAAAACTTAAATACCCCTCAGACCCCATGAGCCACTTTCACGCTGTGTAGGAAGAACCCCAAACTTCACTCACGTGGTGTCCCTCCCAAAGGACATTGGGGACCCCCAGGTTGACACTCTGCCTTCCCACTGTGTCCCCAGGTTCCCTCCAGTGACAGCGAGGGTCTGACCTACATGGAGCTGCAAGCTGTGACCCCCAGCACTCCGCCCCTCAACCCCCCCGCTGACCCCCAGCCCTCTGTTATCTACGCCGAGGTAGCAGTTGGGAGGCATCACTGATGCCTCCATACGTGTGCACAAACACGTGTGTCTAGTGTGCACACATGTACTGCCAGCGTGCACAGTGCAGGTGTGTTGTGTGTGCTTACCGTCACGTGTGCACTGCATGCATGTATCACTGCATGTGTTCCTGTGTGTCACATGTGTTCACCGTCACATGTGCACAACAGTTACACCCAGATGTGCACTCCGTGATTAACTCCATTCCTTGGTGTCCGCAGCATCACGCGTGTACACCAGTAGATGTGCACAGTGCTGCACATGGGTGTCCTTAGCATGTTTTCTGAGACCGGTAAAGAATGCGGGAGGTGAGCAACAAGACTTTGTGGACAGTTTTTCATTCCAAAGCAGTGCTTTGAAGAGAAGCTCTCAGGAAATGGACGTGTATTCCTGCTCTGAGCCTTGGCTGACTCCATCGCAGTATCTGTCCCTGCTGGCTGGGAGAGGTGTGACTCAGGAGACAGAGAGAGATTCACCTCCCTCCAAACCCCCTGAGAGGGACGGTGCACATGTGCTCCCTGTGCCTGCACTCTCCAGGCCCTCCCTGTGTCCGTGTGTCCTTACCACGTGCCCCACGTCAGCGCCACGTCTGTCCCTACAGCACACACACGTCCCCTTCCCGTGTGCGCCCTTGGGGAGGGGAGGGGAGGGGAGGGGAGGGGAGGGGAGGGGAGGGGAGGGGAGGGGAGGGGAGGGGAGGGGAGGGGAGAGGAGAGGAGAGGAGAGGAGAGGAGAGGAGAGGAGAGGAGAGGAGAGGAGAGGAGAGGAGAGGAGAGGAGAGGAGAGGAGAGGAGAGGAGAGGAGAGGAGAGGAGAGGAGAGGAGAGGAGAGGAGAGGAGAGGAGAGGAGAGGAGAGGAGAGGAGAGGAGAGGAGAGGAGAGGAGAGGAGAGGAGAGGAGAGGAGAGGAGAGGAGAGGAGAGGAGAGGAGAGGAGAGGAGAGGAGAGTGGAGGAGACGAGAGTGGAGGAGAGGAGAGTGGAGGAGAGGAGAGGAGAGTGGAGGAGAGGAGAGTGGAGGAGAGGAGAGTGGAGGAGAGGAGAGGAGAGGAGAGGAGAGGAGAGGAGAGGAGAGGAGAGGAGAGGAGAGGAGAGGAGAGGAGAGGAGAGGAGAGGAGAGGAGAGGAGAGGAGAGGAGAGGAGAGGAGTCCACTCCTTCTTCCTGTCATTCTAATTCAGTGCACAGAATGATTTCCTCATCTGCTGGTTCTGACAGCACCACACAGCATCGCCGAGTGGCATTCCGTTCAGCAGTGAATTGGCTCTGCAGGGCTGTCCGTGGTTCCTGCCAGGATGTCAGCCTTCCATCAGCAGGGTGTTGAATGCAGTGCCTCTCCTTCTGGGCTGTCAGCAGTGCTGCTCCCAACACAGCACACACTGGGTGGTTCTGAGCCCAACCAGTTCTCAGGAGGGAAGGGCAGCCACTGCACCTTTTCAGCTCCTCGGGAACAGGGGAGCTGAAACACCGGCATTTCCCAGGCAGCCAGGGCTTGTCCCTGCTCGGACCTCTCTGGCATGGAGCCTTCCTGGGTAGAGCTGGGAGGTCACAACCAGACCTTCCCACACTGAGGGGATCTGACAGCTGCACCAGGTGAGTGTCACGTCCTGTTCATGGAGGGAGGGAGGGACAGCAAGGAGTGCGGTGCTGTCACACAGCAGCAGCTCAGCACCACACAGCTTGTATTCCCACTGACCCCTCCCAGTGGGTCTGGGGAGAGAACCAGAGAAAATGAGGAAGAATTCATCGGTGGAGATAAAATCTATTTACTGAGACCGAAAAGGAAGCGAGAAATAACAGTACTGATAATCAGATAGATGTATATACTTCTGCAAAGCAAGTGATGCACAAAGGAATTGCTCAGCACCCAAAGACCAAGGATACAACCATGGCAGAAAGGGAGGCAAGGGATTTTGGGGGGTCTACATGGAATCTATAGGAAATCTGTAGGAGATGGAAGGAGAGGAAAGGACATTCTGTGGGACTTCCGTAAGAGGGGAAGACTGGCACAGATAAGGGTGTCTCAGGAATGTGTCAGGTGGTGGTGTCTGGGACAGGACAGCAGAGGATTTGGACGTCTCAGGGAGTGTTAAGGTACTTGAGGGGATAAGGAAGTTTTTTAGAGATGAGCATTTGGGATTTGGTGTGAGTGGGAAGTATTTTGGATGCACCAGTGAGAATTTGGGATTGTTAGATTTGGGGAGATCAGCTGGTCTGAGATAAGAAGAGGACATCAGGGAGTCCCAAGCAGGGAACTTGAGGTCTGTCCCCTTCCACACACCCCAAAAATGAGGCACCTGGGAGGCCCATCAGCACGGTAATTCAGTGCTCACTGTGGTGTAGATAACGGGGGGTTGGTTGGCGGTGGGGGAACTGGGAGTCTGGGAGCTCGGGATGGCAGCTGGCATCTCGACGTAAGTCACATCCTCGCTGTCCCTGGGGGGCACCTGGAGATACAGGAGGAGACTGGGGTGCTACCATGGGGGTCCCCAAGATGGGTGGGCTGAGGGTTGGCCTCTGGTGAAGGTATGAGGGGGATGTGACCATGAGGGTGAGTCTGGAGTTCTGTGGGGGTACCGGGGGGGTCTGCAAGGGGGATATGTGGGGTCCAGCTATGGTCTTGGGGTACCTAGGGACTGGGGGAATAGAGGGGCTTTTTTCTTTTTTATATTCCCCATGGGTCATTGGGATTCTGTGTGGGTGCATTTAGGTCCGCTCTTCTCAAGTTGTATGTGCCTGTATGTTCTGGGAGGGAGTAAGGCTTGGAGGGCTTGTGTGGGTCTGGAGACTTAGGATTGTGGGCTGAGGGTTCCCTGCAATGCAGATTTGGATTTCCCATGAGCTGGATACAGGTGGGGCACATAAATGTCAGAGTAAGCCATATGAGGCTGGGGTTCATCTGTGGGCCTCATGGGAAGGGTGTGGGTCTCCATAGTGATGTTCTCTGTGTGCCCCAAGGGGTGAACTGGGACTTGGGGTCCACTGACACAGACACTTACCTTGATTGACATTGACTTAAGCATTTCAGGGGTGACAACTGCATCAAAAAGAGGAAGTTTGTCATGGTTTTGGTTTTTGCTTATTTGACTTTCAGTATTCAACATCAAAACATCGTGTACTGGAAGTGTTAATATTCTAACTCTACGTACCTATCCCTATACATTGCGGAAGTCACGGGATCTGACCCTTCCGGGGGGGGCGGTCTCTTACTGCCTGGCAGTGGGTGCTGGAGGGTGCTTTCCTAGCCGTTCCAAGCTTTTTCAGGTTTGACTCGGTCTCGGGAACTCTCTCTCATATCTTATTTCATTCATTAGTCTCAATTTCAATTAGATTGTATTATATTGTATTATTTTGTATTCCGATATCATAGTTAGTAAAATAAGTTTACCTCCATAGATTGTTGCCGCTGTTTTTTTCCTTTTCCCCCTTCCTTCCCATTTTGTGGGCCCAGGTGGGGGGTGGGGAGGGCAGGGGCATACTGCCCCCTGTCACGGGCATAAACTGATCCAGTTAATTCCGTGACAGATTTTGGTGGAGAATGCGGGCATAGCTGCCTTTTGTTTTTGGTTTTTGCTTTTTGGCTCTTAGAACGAATCTCGCTCTCTGCTCTTAGAGAGCTTCGTTAGGGAGCATTATCAGTAGTTCAGGTTTTGTGCTGGGAAACTTGACCTTGAAAGGCCAGGCGTACTGCCAGTATTCTGGGATATTTGTAAACTTTGAGCACTGCTTAGTCTGGGTAGTGCCTTTTTTTCCTTTCCCCCCCCCCTCTTGTTAGTTTCAATTCATTAACCCTTTTTGAGCAGAAACCAGCGATGAACCCACTCTTTTTCGTGGAAGCGCTGAGTAAGGGATTAAAAGCTATGGTGTTTCTCGCGACCTACTGGCGAATCATCAATGTCATCTTTACTTGTTGTGGAATGGTGTACGTATATAACTACATAAAGGCACTGATGGAGACGCCTGTATGGTACCTATCTTGGTACCTATATGCAATGTTTAATACGAATTTTGACACTTGCATCCCGTATGGAATGGCTAATTTCACAAGCAACTACATCCCAGATGGAATAGCTAATTTTACAAACCACACGATGTTCAAACCAGTTTCCAGGTTTTCCTTTTGGTTTATCAGACGCTTTTCCAATGCTGAGTTAACTCTCATGCTTGTGGTCGTAATATTACTCTCCCTGAATGTATTCCAATACAGGAATAGTAAGCAGAAGGAGTCTCCTCCAGAACCAGAGAATGCTGACTGGCAGGGAATATGGAGAGGTTTAGGAAAAATCTTAGAAGCATGGGGACCCGCAATGTCATGGGATTTCACTCTTGAGCACCTGTGGGATCCCCAGAAACTTAGCCAGTATTTGGAACAGGGGCAGTGCGGCTCAGGTAAATCTAAGGAGGTACAACTTATTTGGGGTTTGGCTTGTGCTTACCGTGCCATATATAATACTGTTTTGGAGAGAGAGAGTTTCCGAGCTGAGGTTCAAGCCAAAGGGAAAGTCAAATCTGATCAATTACAGGAGACACCAGTAACAATATCAGTTGCCCCTGTGGAGGGCAAGAAATGGAAACGAGTGTCCTCGCGTCTAGAACGGAAAAAAGAAGAAGAGGAGGAGGTGGAGGAAGATCCAGGTGAGGGGCCCTCCTCGAAACCACCAACATCAAGAAAGGCAAAAGGAAAAACTAAGAGACATGCAGAAGAGAGTGATGAAGAGGAAGTTTCTATTACTACTCGTCGGCCTCTGAAGATGACTGAAATCCAAGGCTCAAGAAAGGAATTTATACGGCGCCCAAATGAAGCCATCGTTTCCTGGTTAGTTCGCTGTTGGGACGATGGGGCCAGTAGCTTGTCTCTAGATGGTAACGAAGCTCGCCAATTAGGAGCCATTGCCAGAGATCCAGCTATTGACAGAGGAATTAGTCGATGTCTGGATGGGGCTGCCTCCCTCTGGGAACGAGTATTAACAGCCGTGAAGGAAAGGTACCCCTTCAAAAGTGGCTTGAAGCCTGTGACGAAAAGATGGGATACAGTTGAACAGGGTATCCAGTATTTGAGGGAAATAGCCGTGGTGGAAATGTTGTATGATCCTAACTGTGTTTTTAACGACCCACAAGGCCATGACCCTGAGAGAGTGAGAACAACGCGTGAAATGTGGCAGCAACTCACATCAACAGCACCAGCCAGATACGCCTCTGCACTATTGGCAGCATCGGACAGATACCAGGACCAACAGAGAAGCCCCTTAGTTTATGAATTGATTCTTATGCTCCAAAGCTATGAACAACAGCTACCCCAACTCGCGCCGCCATCGCCGCCATCTCACAAATGACGGAGCAACTGAATGAAATGCGAGAGCAAATGTCTTCACTGATGAATCGTGACAAACCTGTAGAAGTATCAGAAACGCTTGATGAAGATCAGAATAGTCAAAAGAGTCTAATGAAGGAGGTGAAGGAGATGGTAGAACAAATGTGGATCCAACTAACTAAAGACGATGAACCCTCCTTCTCAGGTGCAAAATCAAAAATCTCAGCTGTTAGAGGCAAACGCTCTCCAGCTCCAGGAAGGAATCCTACATCGCGACTTGCCTTGTGGCGTTACTTACGTGACCATGGAGAAGACATGAGGAAGTGGCACGACCAAGCTACTCATGTACTACGAGCACGGGTGAGAGAATTACAAAGCAGATCAACCGCCAGTGCAGTTGCTCCGGTTACCACAGGTAATGAATAGAGGGGCCCTGCCCTCAGTCAGGGGGGGGAAAGGGATAATAGAGTTTATTGGACTGTGTGGATCCGATGGCCTGGCACATCAGAACCACTGAAATATAAGGCATTGGTGGATACCGGTGCACAGTGCACTCTGATGCCCTCGACTTATGAAGGGACAGAATCAATCCATATTTCTGGAGTGACTGGGGGCTCTCAAGAATTGACTGTGTTGGAGGCCGAGATAAGCCTCACTGGTAGGAACTGGCAAAAGCACCCTATTGTGACTGGTCCAGGGGCTCCATGTATACTTGGTATTGATTACCTCAGAAGGGGGCATTTCAAGGATCCTAAGGGGTATCGATGGGCCTTTGGAATAGCTGCTATAGACACAAACAACATTAAGCAGCTGTCTGTTTTGCCTGGCCTGTCAGAAGATCCGTCTGTTGTGGGGTTGCTACAAGTAAAAGAGCAACAGGTACCAATTGCTACAAAAACGGTGCACAGACGGCAGTACCGCACCAACAGGGATTCCTTGCTCCCCATTCATAAGTTGATTCGTCAACTAGAGAGTCAGGGAGTGATCAGCAAAACTCACTCGCCTTTTAACAGCCCCATATGGCCAGTGCGTAAAGCCAGCGGAGAATGGAGGCTGACGGTGGACTATCGTGGCCTGAATGAGGTCACACCCCCACTGAGTGCTGCTGTGCCGGACATGTTAGAACTCCAGTATGAACTGGAATCAAAAGCAGCCAAATGGTATGCCACCATTGACATTGCTAATGCCTTTTTCTCCATTCCTTTGGCCAAAGAATGTAGGCCACAGTTTGCTTTCACCTGGAGGGGTGTTCAGTATACTTGGAACCGTTTGCCCCAGGGGTGGAAACACAGCCCAACCATTTGCCACGGGTTGATCCAAACTGCATTAGAACAGGGCAGTGCCCCTGAGCACTTGCAGTACATTGATGATATCGTTGTGTGGGGCGATACAGCAGAAGAAGTCTTCACAAAAGGGGAGCGAATAATCCAGATTCTTCTGCGTGCTGGTTTTGCTGTTAAGCGGAGCAAAGTGAAAGGACCTGCTCAGGAGATTCAGTTCCTAGGTATAAAGTGGCAAGATGGCCGTCGTCACATCCCGACAGATGTGATCAACAAAATCACCGCTATGTCTCCACCCACTAGTAAGAAAGAGACACAATCTTTTTTAGGTGTAGTGGGCTTTTGGAGAATGCATGTTCCAAACTATAGCTTCATTGTAAGCCCCCTTTATCATGTGACGCGAATGAAGAATGAGTTTACATGGGGCCCTGAGCAGCAGCAGGCTTTTGAACAGATTAAACAGGAGATAGCCCGTGCCGTGGCCTTAGGGCCAGTACGGACAGGGCAGGATATAAAGAACATCCTCTACACTGCTGCTGGAGAGAAAGGTCCCACTTGGAGTTTGTGGCAAAGAGCCTCAGGAGAGACCCGAGGCCGACCCCTGGGATTCTGGAGTCGGGCCTACAAGGGGTCGGAAGAGGGCTACACTCCAACTGAAAAGGAGATCTTAGCTGCTTATGAGGGGGTTCGGGCTGCTTCTGAAGTGGTCGGTACTGAAACACAGCTCCTTCTGGCACCTCGACTACCAGTGTTGAACTGGATGTTTAAAGGAAAGGTTCCCCCCACCCATCACGCAACTGATGCCACTTGGAGTAAGTGGATTGCGTTGATTACGCAACGAGCGCGGATGGGGAACCTCAGCCGTCCAGGAATCCTAGAGGTGATCATGGACTGGCCTGAAGGTAAAAAGTTTGGAACATCACCAGCAGAAGAAGTATCACGAGCTAAAGAGGCCCCACCATACAATGAATTACCAGAAAATGAAAGAAAGTATGCCCTGTTCACTGATGGATCATGTCGTATTGTGGGAAAGCATCGCAGATGGAAATCTGCTGTGTGGAGCCCCACACGACAAGTTGCAGAGGCCATTGAAGGGAAAGGAGAATCAAGCCAATTTGCAGAGGTAAAGGCTGTCCAACTGGCCTTGGATGTGGCTGAACGGGAGAGGTGGCCAATGCTTTATCTTTACACTGACTCGTGGATGGTGGCAAATGCTTTGTGGGGGTGGTTACAGCAGTGGGAGCAAAATAACTGGCAAAGAAGGGGTAAACCTATTTGGGCTGCTGAACTGTGGAAAGATATTGCTGCCCGAACAAAGAATATGGTCGTGAAGGTGCGCCATGTAGATGCTCATGTGCCCAAAAGACGGGCTACTGAAGAACAGCAAAATAACCACCAGGTGGACCGAGCTGCCAAAATTGAGGTGGCTCAGATAGACCTGGACTGGCAGAACAAGGGTGAATTATTTCTAGCTCGGTGGGCTCATGAGACCTCGGGCCATCAGGGGAGAGATGCAACATATAAGTGGGCTAGAGACCGAGGGGTGGACTTAACTGTGGATGCTATTGCACAGGTTATTCATGACTGTGAAACATGTGCTATAATCAAACAAGCCAAGAAGATGAAACCACTCTGGGAGGAAGGGCGATGGCAAAAGTATAAATATGGGGAGGCATGGCAGGTTGATTATATCACCTTGCCACGATCCCGCAGTGGTAAGTGTTATGTGCTTACCATGGTAGAGGCGACCACTGGGTGGCTTGAAACATATGCAGTACCCCATGCTACTGCCCGAAACACCATATGAGGTCTTGAGAAACAAGTCCTTTGGCGACATGGCACCCCAGAAAGAATTGAGTCAGATAATGGGACTCATTTCAAAAATTCTCTTGTAAATACTTGGGCCAAAGATCATGGCATTGAGTGGATTTACCATATTCCCTATCATGCACCAGCTTCTGGTAAAATCGAACGATACAATGGGTTGTTAAAAACAATGCTGAAAGCAATGGGTGGCGGAACATTTAAGCACTGGGAGAAGCATTTGGCAGAAGCCACCTGGTTAGTCAATACCAGAGGATCTATCAATCGTGATGGTCCTACCCAATCCAGCTCTCTACATACCGTAGAGGGAGATAAGGTCCCTGTTGTACACGTAAAGAGCATGTTGGGAAAGGCAGTTTGGGTTCTTCCAGCTTCTGGAAAGGGCAGACCTCTCCGCGGTACTGTTTTTGCCCAGGGACCTGGATCCACTTGGTGGGTAATGCAGGAAAATGGGGATGTTCAATGTGTACCACAAGGAAATTTGATGCTGGGGGAGTGCAGACAGTAATTCCATGTATATAGACGTGTGCGTGTGATGCATTTGTAATCATTTTGTTTGTTTGCATATGTGTGTATATATATATATATATATTAAGCGTGATGTAGTGATGTAGAATAAGGGGTGGAATGTCATGGTTTTGGTTTTTGCTTATTTGACTTTCAGTATTCAACATCAAAACATCGTGTACTGGAAGTGTTAATATTCTAACTCTACGTACCTATCCCTATACATTGCGGAAGTCACGGGATCTGACCCTTCCGGGGGGGGCGGTCTCTTACTGCCTGGCAGTGGGTGCTGGAGGGTGCTTTCCTAGCCGTTCCAAGCTTTTTCAGGTTTGACTCGGTCTCGGGAACTCTCTCTCATATCTTATTTCATTCATTAGTCTCAATTTCAATTAGATTGTATTATATTGTATTATTTTGTATTCCGATATCATAGTTAGTAAAATAAGTTTACCTCCATAGATTGTTGCCACTGTTTCTTTCCTTTTCCCCCTTCCTTCCCATTTTGTGGGCCCAGGTGGGGGGTGGGGAGGGCAGGGGCATACTGCCCCCTGTCACGGGCATAAACTGATCCAGTTAATTCCGTGACAAAGTTGAAAGATGAAGGATACGTGGTCTCGATGGAATACTTGGTGGTCCTTAAAGACTGTAGGGGATCAAAGAACAGGTAGGGGACACCTGGGGGGATCTGTAGGGAATAGAAAAGGGCACTTGGGGAATTCAACTGAGGACAGAAAGAGGAGGCAGGGCACTTGAGAGGATCTTTAAGGGATGGAAACCGTTTAACCACTTCCTCACCAGGGCTCTTATCTCTCCTTGTCCAGAGGCTGCGGGCATCGAGGACAAAGTAGAGGCCCAGGCTGAAGACCAAGACAGCAGCACAGCCCCTCACCACCGCCACCACCAGGTTCCCATGGGACCGCCCCTGGGCACCTGTGGGGTGCAAGTGTTTGGGTGTTAACATCACAGGGCAGGGATGCAGGGACAGTTCCACCCATGGGTGACACCGGGGGCGTGCAAATGGGGTCTCAGACCCGACTGGGGTTGCAGGTGTGGGTGTCACCTCCATCATCATGCTGTCCCCTAGGGGTGAGGACACAAATGTGTGATCCTTGGGGTTGTAGGATTTTGTACTGGTGCTGGCAGAGGCCAGAGTCCCCCCTGAGTGGGTGAAGGTTTCTGTACCCCACCCACAGTATTCCCAGTGGGATCCTGGCACAGGATAGGGTCCGAGCATTCAGCTGTGTGCAGGAGGAATGTGCCACCATGACCCCCATTCCAGCGGTGGGTGGTGACATCAATCCCCATTGCCACATGTTCCCTGGGCTCAGGGAAATGCTGAGTTGGGGGAAGCTGCGGTTTGCATGCAGGGAGGAGAAGACACCAGGGCCAGCTGGTGTCCATAGTGCCCTCACCTGTCAGCACCAGCTCCACGGGCTCACTCCTATTTGATGTCCACAGTGGCTCTGACACCTGGTACCGACACTGATACGTCCCTGCATCTTCCAGGTTTGTGACAGCAAAGGAGAACTCAGCTGTATCCTGCTCCTTGTCTTTTTGCTTGTCAGATCTGAGAGTTCCATTCAACCAGAGCTGGACCCAGGCAGGCATTCGGGGCAGGTGGCAGCGCAGGGTGACAGTGTCCCCCAGGGACACCCCCTGGCTGGGGTGCAGCGACAGGGAGGGTCGGGGCACTAGGACAGGGGACAGCAGTCAGCCTTGTCCCTGCACACCCTCCTGTGCCCCTCTCATGGCACCCTGAACACAGTCCCCACCCACTCTCCCCATTCTTCCTCTGTCCCCATACTCACGTTCCTGTGCCCTGCTCGCTGCCACCAGCCACCAACCTGCAAGGGACACGGTCCTGGTCAGATACCTGGCCACCAACCCCCGTGGCACCACGTCCCCATTGTCACTCACCCAGGATGAGGGCCAGCGCCATTGGTTCCATGAGGCAGGAGCAGCTCTGGGACAGAGAGACTGCAGTGGGGTCAGGAAGTGGCCGGAGAGGCAATCTCATTTCCCCTTGGGGACAGGATGCCATGATGTCACCACCTCGTGACAAATTTCCCCCATTTGTGGTGACAATGCTTTGTCCTCAATTGGCTGACACACACAGGGCATTGCACACAGACCCTGTTTGTGTGTCCCACGCAGGCGATCACCCCTCAAGTGTCACTGACTGTCCCCAAAGTTCTGTCAGCACGTGCCTCGTGTGGTGTTCCCCTTGGGATGCCAAACACAGCACACGTGGCTTCAGTGGTGCGTCGGGATCTGCACCCTTTGGGTCCCACTTTTGGTACCACAAGGACTGCAGTGCTGTCAGCTGCCAGCAGCTCAGCACCACACAGCCCTTCACTCACTGACCCCACTCTTGGTGCACTGTGTGAGAATCAACCAAGAGAATGCAAAACTCATGGGTTGCAATAGAAAACAATTTACTAGGGCAGAAAAGGAAGAGGGAAATCATAGTAATGGCAATATGCATGGTACACAGGCCAGTTTGGCCTGGTTCTGTCACTGGTGTTGTGGGGGGAGCCATGAACCCATGCCCTGGGAAAGGGGAAAGGGAATAATGGGGAAAAGGTTGGGAGATGGAACAGTAGCAACAATCTCAGGAGAAGAGGTAATTTACTAACAGAAAAGATAGCAGTATGCAATGTAACACATTTGCAGTACAGTGTAATACAATATAACTGAAATTGAAGCTAATACATCAAATAGAATGGGAGTGTGTCCAAAACCAAAGGCCTTACTCCAATGCTGAAGTTGAGATGACTAGGGAGCACACACGTTGCTGGGAGGAGCAGAAAGGGAAATAGAGGACAGCTCATGAACTGCCAACAGTTCTTTCTTTCTCTGAATGGACAACGGATAACAGAACAGCACAAAGTCCTCTGGGGTGCGTGGTGTGCAGTTCTTCTTCTCTTTGGAGAACCAGGTGTCTGGAACTATCCACGATCCATGGAACTGGAGCATTAGCTCTTTCACTCTCAGTGTGCCACATGAAGTTATGATGCGGAATGCCAGTAACCAAAAATCATAAAACCATGACAGGTGATTATATTTATAGATTTACAAAACAAGCGATGCTCAGCGCAGCTGCTCACCACCTTCCAACCAGTGCTAAAACTTGGGAGAGATTTTGTGTGCCAGTGGGTGAGAAGGGATTTGAGGATGATAAAGAAGGATTTGGGGGTTAGAGTTGATCCTTGAGGGATTTGTTGGGATTGGGAATGATATGGGCCTCACTGGAAAGGATTTGGGGATGTTAGATTTGGGGCATTTGGGATTCTGGTGGGTAAGACTGGGTAACAGGGAGGGTGGGCTTGGGAGTCGAAGGTGTCTCAGATCTGGGGACATAAGTAGGGTGTTGGAGTGTCTCATTATGATTTGAGAGTCCCAGTGAGTTCTGAGGGGCATTTGGGGCTTGAGAATCCAGGGAGGCTTAGATCTGAGGATAGGTGGAGATTCGGGGTCTGCATGGAGAGTTTGGAGGTGAAGGGAGATTTTGTGTATGGGGTCTGGATGGCTATTTGGGGATGCACGAAGTATTAGTGGTATGGATGGAGGTTGTGGAGCTGGATAGAGAATCTGGGAGTGAATGGAGATTTATGTGTGGCTGGAAATTTCTGGGGGATGGAGATTTTGGGAAGTGGGTAGAGATTTTGTGGGTGGAGGAGACTTTTTGGGGCTGGATGTAGATACTGGGGTGGTGAGGGTGTTTTGGAGCTGAACAGTGTTTAGGGACTGGATGGAGACTTTTTGAGACGGACTGAAGATTTGACTGCTGACTAGGAGGAGGCTCCTCTGCATTCAGTTCTTGAGCTTCTAATCACGTCCTTCTGCTTATATCTGCTCAAGTGATGAGAAAGGCTGTTCTGAAAATGTAGAAAGGCTTTTGTCATCATTCACTGACTGCTCCTAGAGGGATGGGGGAGAAGATGAGAGGACAAATAATCTGGAACTCAGAGGTTGAGGGAAAAACCTGTTTAATAAGACAGTCAAGGAAGAGAGAAAGAACAGAGATGGTAATGGTCTATGAAGGAATCTATAGGAGATGTACGTTGGACAGAATGGGAGTCAGGGGGCTTGAAGGTGATCTGTAGGAGAGGGGTGAATTGGGACAGATGTGGGGATCCCACAGCGCTGCTGATGTTGGATATGGGGTGGATCAGGAAGGATTTGCGTGTATGAAAGAGTGCTAAGGGATTTGAGGGCAAAGAAAGGGTACTGTTGTTAGAGATGAGCATTTGGGGATTTGGTGGGATTGGGAAGCATTTGGGGGCACTGGTGGGGACTTGAAGGTGTTGGGTTTGAAAAGATCTCGGAATCATTGAGAGGGGAAGTGAGCATCAGGGAGCCCAAAATAGGGAATGTGGGTCACTCCCACACAGTGCACCCCAAAGAAGAGAGGCTTTGTGGAGAGGCATACATGGGGTCTTACAGCACCCACGTCAGCACCCAGACTCTCATCTCTCCATATCCAGAGGCTGTGGGCATCAATGACAAAGAAAATTCTGAGGGCAAAAACGAGGACAGCAGCACAGCCCCTCACCACTGCAATCACCAGGTTCCCATGGGACACCAACTCAGCACCTGAGGGGTGAAGGTATTTGGGTGCCTTCATCCTCAGCATCACCTCGATGGGGAAGGGATGTGATGATACTGCCACCTGTGGGTGACACTGCAGGCACCCAAATGGGGGCTGGTACCAACCTGGGGGTGAAGGTGTGGGTGCCACCTCCAGTCTCACGCTGTCCCCAAGAGGTGAGGGCACAAAGATGTAGGCCTTGGGGTGGTAGGAGCACCAGCTTGAATCTCCCCTGCTTTAGCTTGACACCATTCCCTCTGGTCCTATCACTAATGACACGAGAGAAGAGGCCGACCTCCAGCTCACTACAACCTCCCTTTGGGAAGTTATAGAGAGCAATGAGGTCTCACCTGAGCCTCCTCTTCTCCAGGCTGAACAATCCCAGCTCCTTCAGCCTTTCCTCATATGGCCTGTGTTCCACACCCCTCACCAGCTTTGTTGCCCTCCTCTGAACACATTCCATTCAATGTCTTTCTTGCAGTGAGGGGCCCTAAACTGGCCACAGTACTCGAGGTGCGGCCTCACCAGAGCTGAGTACAGGGGAACCATCACCTCTCTGCTCCTGCTGGCAGCACTTTCTGATGCAAGCCAGGATGCCATTGGCCTTCTTGGCCACCTGGGCACACTGCTGGCTCATGTTCAGCTGAGCATCAATCAACACCCCCAGGTCCATTTCCTCTATGCAGTCCTCCAGCCACTCCGCCCCAAGCCTGTAGCGTCGCCTGGGGTTGTTGTAGCCGAAGTGTAGGACCTGGCATTTGGTCTCGTTGAACCTCATCCCGTTGGCCTCAGCCCAGCCCTCCAGCCTGTCCAAATCCCTCTGAATGGTCTCGCCACCCCCAGGCAGATCCACACTTCCAGCCAATTTGGTGTCATCTGCGAATTTACTGAGGGTGCACTCAATGCCCTCATCCAGGTCATCAAGAAAGATCTTGAAGAGGACAGGCCCCAGCACCGACCCCTGGGGAACACCGCTCGTGACCGGTCGCCAGCTGGATTTAACTCCATTCACCACCACTCTCTGAGCCCGGCCCTCCAGCCAGCTCCTTACCCAGCCAAGAGCGTCCCCATCCAAGCCATGGACTGCCAGCTTCTGCAGGAGAATACCGTGGGAGACAGTGTCAAAGGCCTTGCTGAAGTCTAGGTTGACCACATCAACAGTTTTTCCCTCATCCACCAGGCGGGTCACTAGATCATAGAAGGAGATCAGGTTGGTCAAGCAGGACCTGCCCTTCATGAACCCATGCTGTCTAGTCCTGGTCCTCAAGTCTTCCCGCACATGCCGCATGATCTCCCTCAAGACAATCTGCTCCATAGCCTTTCCTGGCACCGAGGTCAGGCTAACAGGCCTGTAGTTCCCCGGATCCTCCTTACGACCTGTCTTGTAAATGGGAGTCACGCTGGCAAGCCTCCAGTCTTCTGGGACCTCACCAGTCAACAAGGAGCCCTGATAGGAGATGGAAAGCGGCTCGGCTCTCACCTCCGCCAGTTCCCTCAGCACTCTGGAGTGGATCTCATCTGGCCCCATGGACTTGTGGCAGTCCAGTTGGACTAGAAGGTCTCTGACTGTTTCTTCCAGAATCACAGGGGGGTTAGTCTGCTCCCCAGCCCAGACTACCAGGTCAGAGAGAGGAGTACCCTGAGGATATCTGGTCTACCTTTTAAAGACAGACGTAAAGAAGGCATTCAGAACCTCCGCCTTTTCCTTATCCTCAGCGGTCACATTCCCAGCCTCATCCAGCAAAGAGGGGATATTCTCCTTTGTCCTCCTCTTACTGTTAATGTATTTATAAAAGAGTTTCTTAGTCCTTTTCACCCCAGCGGCCAGGTTAAATTCAAGCTGGGCTTTTGCCTTTCTGATTTCACCTCTACACATCCTAACGACTTCCTTGTATTCATTCTGAGTTGCCTGTCCCTTTTTCCACAGGAGGTAGATTCTCTTTTTCTCCCAGAGCCTCAAGAATAGCTCCCGATTCATCCACGCCGGTCTTCTTCCCCGTCGGCTCATTTTGCAGCTCAGGGGGACTGCCTGCTCCTGCGCCCTTAAGACTTCCTTCTTGAAGAGCAACCGGCTCTCTTGGACCCCTTTACTCGCTAAGACTGAATGCCAGGGGACTCCCCCTATTAGTCTCTTGAACACTTCAAAGTCCGCCCTCCGGAAGTCCAAGGTAGCAGTTTTACTGTTCCCCCTCAAGCTTCCACCATGAATTGAGAAATCTATCACTTCATGGTCACTCTGTCCAAGACAGCCTCCAACCTCCACATCTCCCACCAGACCTTCCCTGTTTGTGAACAGCAGGTCTAGCGGGGCGGTTCCTCTAGTGGGCTCTCTGACCAGCTGCATCAGGAAGTTATCCTCTCTGCATTCCAGAAACCTCCTAGACTGCTTCTTCTGTGCTGTGCTGTACTCCCACCATATGTCAGGGAAGTTGAAGTCCCCCATGAGGACAAGGGCTGGCGACCGTGCAGCTCGTGCCAGCTGCTTATAGAATAGCTTGTCTGTCTCTTCATCCTGGTTTGGACGTTTGTAACAGACGCCCACCAGGATGTCTGCCTTGTCAGCCCTTCCTCTGATCTTTACCCATAGGGATTCAACGTTATCGTCCCCAGTCACAATCTCAGTAGCATAAAAGCAATCCCTAATGCAGAGAGCCACACTGCCACCCCTCCTTCCTTGCCTATCCTTCCTGAAGAGTCTGTAGCTATCCATTGCTGCGCTCCAGTCATGGGAGCAATCCCACCACGTTTCCGTTATGGCAACTAGGTCATCGTTTGCCTGCTGCACAATGGCTTCCAACTCTTCTTGCTTGCTGCCCATGCTGCGTGCATTAGTGTAGACGCAGCTCAGCTGAGCCCCTCGCCTCTCACCTAATCCCAATACCACTTCCCCAGGCTGATCTCTAGTAGGCCTGGCTTTATCCCCTTCCCCCTTCCTATCTAGTTTAAAGCCCTCTCTGCGAGTCCCGCCAGCTCCTGGGCAAGTATCCGTTTTCCTTTGGAGACAGGCAATTCCCATCAGCACACCTCAGTCCAAGTGCCGAGTAGACTGCCCCGTGATCAAAGAATCCAAAAGTTTTGCGCTTGCACCTCAGCAAATGCTCTCAGCCATGCATTTATTACATGGCTTTTCCTGGTCATCTCAGTGTTTGTCCCTGCCACCAAGGGAATACTGGCAAACACTACTTGTATGCCCGCTCCACCAACTAACTTCCCCAGTCTCCTAAAATCATTTTTTATAATCCTCAGGCTTCTATCAGCCATCCCATCGCTGCCGGCCTGAACTATCAATAAAGGGCAATAATCAGAGGGGCGGATAAGGCTGGGGAGTTTTCTAGAAATATCCCTGAGCCGGGCCGCAGGAAGGCAGCACACCTCCCTGTGGGTAGGGTCAGGCCGACATATTGGACCCTCTGTTCCTCTCAGAAGAGAGTCGCCTACAACTAGCACCCTCCTTTCTTTCTTGGAGGAGGCAGTCTTCAAACGTGGAGCTGACCGCCTCACCTTGGGCAAGCTTGGCGGCAGTGCTCCCACGTCATCATCACTCACCACTCCCTCTGGTTGTTACAGGGCTTCATACCTGTTACAGAGAGGGACCAGGGAACCGAGGGAGGTCGGGATGGGGGTTGCCTGCGACGCTGGGCTGAGACCTGCTGCCATTCCTCCTCTCCTCTCAAGCTGTCTCTCCCTGTTTGACTATGGAGAGAGAGAGGGTCCATTACTCCCTCAGTCTGGGAAGTGCAATCTCTGCTCCTTTCTCGCACAGAGTCACTCCACCAGTCAATCTCCCGCTCGCACTCTCTGATGGTCCGCAGTCTATCTACCTCCTCCCTCAGCTCCACCACCAGGTTGAGCAGCTCGGCCAGCTGCTCACACCGCACACAAGTGGCATCCTTCCCATCCTCCCCCGGCAGCAGCAGGCTGAGGCACTGCCGGCAGCCAGCGACCTGAACATTACTGAGCAGCCCCTCCGTCTGGGTTGCCACAGTCTTTGCGTGGGAAGCACGTTTCCTGGTGAGCACCATGTTTGAAATGGTGGCGTCAGGGCCTGTCAACAGGAGAGCAAGTCACCTGAAAAAAAGACAGGAGCACTCACCCATGCTGACACAAGACCTCCACTCCCACTGCTGCCTTATTGAATGGGCAGTGCAGGCGGCCCTCACACACTGACTCCCTAGTCCATCCTGGTAAAGCTCAACCCATGCAGCCGGCTTCGGCAGGTGGCAGCGCAGGGTGACAGTGTCCCCAAGGGACCCCCCTGGCTGGGGTGCAGCGACAGGGAGGGTCGGGGCACGAGGACAGGGGACAGCAGTCAGCCTTGTCCCTGCACACCCTCCTGTGCCCTCTGATGGCCCCCTGACCACGCTCCCCTCCCTCTCTCACCATAAACCCCCTATCACCACACTCATGTTGCCAGGCCCTGCTCGCTGCCACCAGCCACCAACCTGCAAGGGACACGGTCCTGATCGCACATAAGGCCACCAACCCCCGTGGCACCACGTCCCCATTGTCACTCACCCAGGATGAGGGCCAGCACCATTGGTGCCATGAGGCAGGAACAGCTTTGGGACTGCAGTGGGGCAGGAAGCAGCCTCAGAGCCACTGTCTCTTCCTCTTGTGGATGTTTCTCTGTTACATCACCTCCTGATGTGGTATTTGTGGTCCCCAAGGGGTGGTGGTACCGAGGGCACCCAATGGCTGACACACAGAGCCGTGCACACATGCCCCAGTTGTGGTGTCCCACACAGGCTGTCACCCCCTCCATATCTCACGCTGTCCCCAAAGGCCTGCCAGTTTGAAGCCCTCTCAGGCAAACAAGCCAGCTCCTGGTCTGAGATCCGCTTCTCCCTTTCAGACAGGTGGGATCCACCTGCAACCATCAGCACAGCACAGAGTACAGCGCCCTCTGGTCAGAAAAAGAAGAAACAAAACTTCTGCTGTGGCACCAACCATTCAGCCACATATTTATCAGATGTGTTTCCCTGACCTCTCAGTATCCTTCACAGCTACTGAGCGGACAGACGAGAACGCCACATGTGCTCCCACTGCATCCAGTGAGCAACCCAGTGCCTTTGCAGGGCCCTCAAGCTTCTCTCGGTGACTGCATCACTGCCAGCTTGAGCCATCAGTGAGGGAGAACAACCAGGGGGGTGAACCAGAGCAGGGAGTCTCCTGCTGATGTCCTGAGCTGGCAAAAAGGAAGGCAGCACACTTTCCCTACAGGTAGGGTCTGGCCACTGAGTCAGAGCCTTTTTTCCCATCAAAAGGAGTCCCCTGTGACAGACACCTTTCTTTCATTCTGTCTGAAGGCAGTCTGGAGGCGTGCAGCTGACTGCCTTGCCCTTGGCAATGACCTGAGTGTAGGCTCAGGCACTAAACTGATCTCTGGAGTGTAGAGGGATGCTCTTTCCTCCTGCACAGCTGTGCCCATAGGGGGTACTGAGGGGCACTGGGGATATTGGAGTCACTGGAGGAACTGGGGACATTGCTGGATATTGAGGGCATTGCAGACATGGGGACACTGAAGCAATTGGGGGCACTGGGCGTAAAGCAACATTGGGTCAGATCCATTAGTCCACATTGACCCCAATCCCAGTGGACATTGGGGAAAACATTAAGTCACACTCAGGGTTCTGCATTGACCACACTGATCTATGTGACCTCATTGACCACACTGACCACATCCACGGGTCTTTATTGACTCTAACTCAGTAGGACAACCCAACAGCGACCAAGTTTTGATTGATCCACAAACACCGGACGCATCCACGGAACCACTCTTACCACAAAAACAACACACCCGTCCCCATTTCTGACCTCCCACCCCATTAAACCCACTCCAATCACAACAACCTCATTTACCCCAGAACCTCCTCCTGGTTGGGGCTCACTCTCCTCCACTCCCCCCCTCACTCCCCCACCCACACCAACCCAAAAACCCATGGATTGTGCCACAAACCGCCCCCACCACCCCTCTGACCGCCCTCCGCACAGCACTGGAGGAGAAATAGAAGATGAAGGGGTCGAGCGCGGGGCTGAGGGTGGTGAGGAGCAGAGCGTAGGGCCTCCACGTGGGGCTGCGCTGCTGCACAAAGCCCACCACATGCGAGAGGTTGTAGGGACCAAAGCAGATGACAAAGTTGACCATGGTGGCCACGGCCAGCCCCACAGTGCGGTACTTCTTCTGCAGTGGGATGTGGGGTCGAGTGAGGAGGGCACGGATGATGTGGACATAGCAGAACATGGTGATGGCAAAGGGGAGGAGGAAGAGGACGAGGAAGAGTACAAGGCGCAGCGGGAGAACAAAGCGCAGCTGGGTTGGGGAGAAGTCATCGTAGCAGTGGTAGACCATGTGGGGTTGAGTCTCAGAGGCATTCTGAGAGTTCCATGAGGTGGTGGTGGGGATGTGGGGAGTTTTTGGGGTTGTGCAGGCAGAGAATTGGAGGGTGGAGATGTTGCGGTCAGCCTTGGGACTGGAGATGCTGTAGATGTTGAGACTGGGGACCTTGGAGCCACTGGGAGTGATGTCAGCAGTAGAAGTACTGTTGACATCGGTGTCAATGCCGTTAGGTTTGGTTAACTCAAATCCCCCAAGGTCAGACCGACTGGTCCCGGAACAATGGGAGTTGTCCGTCTTCAGCCCAACGTGGTCAACGTGATTGGGGTTGTCCATCACCGATCCCCAGGTCTTTTTCCCATTGAAGCCTAAACCACCTTCCCCATCAGCCTCAGAGCCATTGACCCCAAACTCTCTGTGATGCTCCGCTACAAAGACGAAGGAACAAAGGGACAATGCCATCACCCAAAGGACGGCGCTGGCAGCCATCATCCGCCATAACCTCCGGCGCCGGTTGTAGCGGTGTGGGAACACGACCCCAAAGTAGCGCTCCACACTGAGGGCAGCTATAAAGAGAGTGCTGAGGTAGATGCTGGAGTAGAAGCAGAAGTTTGCAATGGGGCAGAGCACTCTGGGGAAGGGCCACGCCATCATGGCTGCCTCTTCGGCCATCTTGAATGGGAGGAAGAGGAGGACAAGGAGGTCGGCGGTGGTGAGGTGGAGGAGGAGGAGGTCGGCAGCGGAGAGGTGGGGATGAGGACGGTGGCATCGGATTTTGATGAGGAGGGTGAGGAGGGTGAAGATGTTGGCAGGAAAACCCACAGCGAAGGTCAGCACGTGGATGGCTAAGACGAGCATGGTGAGAGGAAGGCTGTGGGACAAAGGGCATAGAGCAGTAGGGCAGGCTATGGGGTCATACTGGAATGGGACAAGATATCAAACTGGGACTATAGGAGGGATACAAGGGATGATACCAGAGCTATGGGTTGGAGTATGGAGTCCGTGGGCTATGAGGCAAGGATATGGGGCACAGATCAGACTGTGGGGTGATTTGTCAATTTCTGGGGATATGGGACTGGAAATGAGGATATGGGGTTGGATGTGGAGCTATGGGGCATGATATGGGGCAAGAGGGAGAGTTATGGGGCTGTGAAATGTGATATGGGGCTGTGGGAAGGTATATGTGTTCCTCATAGTCCCAAAGACATGAGAATGAGCACAGCAGGAGGAAGACTCCAGGGCTGTGGAACATAAAGCTATGGAGCAGGATATGGATCTATGGGGCAGGACATGGGGTAAGATTTCCTGTTATGGGGCAGGATATGGGATTATGGGCAGGATATGGGCTCGTAGCATTCCCAAAGCGATGAGATGAGAATGGAGGAAGGGAAGGCTGTGTGGCTGTGGGGCACAGAGCCATGAGGCTGAATATGGAATCACGGGGCTGTGGGGCAGGAACATGGGCTGATGTGTACCAGTACCAGTCTTCTGGTACTTCACCCGTCAACAAGGAGTGCTGATAGATGATGGAAAGCGGCTCGGCTCTCACCTCTGCCAGTTCCCTCAGCACTCTGGGTTGAATCTCATCCGACCCCATGGACTTGTGGCAGTCCACTTGCAGTAGCAGGTCTCTGACTGTTTCCTTCTGAATCGTGGCTGGTTTAGTCTGCTCCCCAGCCGAGACTACCAGGTCAAAAAGTGGAGTATCCTGAGGATACTCAGGATAACCTTTAAAGACAGACGTAAAGAAGGCATTCGGGACCTCTGCCTTTTCCTTATCGTCAGTAGTCACATTCCCAGCCTCATCCAGTAAGGAATGGAGATTCTCCTTAGTCCTCCTCTTACTGTTGATATATTTGTAAAAGGATTTCTTGTTTCTTTTTATCCCCCGCGGCCAGGTTGAGTTCGAGCTGGGCTTTTGGCTTTCTGATTTTCTCCCTGCACATCTTAACAACTTCTCTGTACTCTTTCTGAGTCGCCCGTCCCTTCTTCCACAGGCGGTAGATTCTCTTTTTCTCCTGGAGCCTCAAGAATAGCTCCCTATTCATCCACGCCGGTCTCCTTCCCCGCCGGCTCATCTTGCAGCTCAGGGGGACAGCCCGCTCCTGCGCCTGTAAGACTACCTTCTTGAAGAGCAACCAGTTGTCTTGGACCCCTTTACCCTCTAAGACTGAATCCCAGAGGACTCCCCCTACTAGTCTTCTAAACAATTCAAAGTCCGCCCTCCGGAAGTCCAAGGTAACAGTTTTGCTGTTCTTCCTCCTGGCTCCACCAAGAATCGAGAACTCTACCATCTCATGGTCACTCTGTCCAAGACAGCCCCCGACCTCCACGTCTTCCACCAGACCTTCACTGTTTGTGAACAGCAGGTCTAGCGGGGCAGCTCCTCTCGTAGGCTCTCTCACCAGCTGCATCAGAAAGTTATCCATACTCCATACACTCCAGAAACCTCCTAGACTGCTTCTTCTGTGCTGCGTTGAATTCCCAGCATATGTCAGGGAAGTTGAAGTCCCCCAAGAGGACAAGGGCTGGAGATCTCACAGCTTCTGCCAGCTGCTCATAGAACACCTCATCTGTCTCTTCATCCTGGTTTGGAGGTCTATAGCAGACGCCCACCAGGATGTCTGCCTTGTCAGCCCTTCTCTTGATCTTTACCCATAGGGATTCAACCTTATCATCCCCAGCCACAAGCTCAGTAACATCAAAGCACTCTCTAACATACAGAGCCACACTGCCACCCCTTCTTCTTTGCCTGTCCTTCCTGAAGAGCTTGTAGCCATCCATTGCAGCACTCCAGTCATGGGAGCAGTCCCACCATGTTTCCGTAATGGCAACTAGGTCATAGCTTGCCTGCCGCACCGTGGCTTCCAACTCTTCTTGTTTGTTGCCCATGCTGCGTGCATTGGTGTAGAAGCACTTCAGCCGAGCCCCTCGCCTCATCCCTAATCCCAGTGCCGCTCCCCCAGGCTCATCTCTAGCAGGCCTGGTTTTATCCCCTACCCCCTTCATATCTAGTTTAAAGCTCTCTCTACAAGTCCTGCCAGCTCTTGGGCAAGGATCCGTTTCCCCCTTCGAGACAGGTGAGACCCATCAGCCGACCCCAGGCCAGGTGCCGAGTAGACCGCCCCATGATCAAAGAACCCAAAATTCTTGCTTTTGCACCAGCCTTTCAGCCACATGTTTGTAAGGTGTGTTCTTCTGGACGTCTCAGAATCCTTCCCTGCCACTGTAGGAATACAGGCAAATACTACCTGTACGCCTGCTCCTTCAACTAACCTCCCCAGTCTCCTGAAGTCATTTTTCGTAGTCCTCAGGCTTCCGTCAGTGACCTCATCACTGCCAGCCTGGACTATCAATAAGGGATAATAATCAGAGGAGCGGATCAAACTAGGAAGTTTCCTAGAAATATCCCTGACCCGGGCCCCAGGGAGGCAGCACACCTCCCTGCGGGTGGGGGCAGGCCGACATATTGGGCCTTCAGTTCCTCCTAGAAGGGAGTCTCCTATGACTATTACCCTCCTTTCTTTTCTGGAGGAGGCAGTCTTTAAGCGTGCAGCTGGATGCCTCTCCAAAACCCTCCCTGTACTCCACAAATCCATGTCCTGCCCCATAGACCTATGACCCCACAGCCCTCACCACAGCTCTATATCCTGTCTGGTTGCCCCATATCCAGCCTGGTGGCCTTGTATCAAGATATATAGCACCGTGATCTTGTATGCCCAACCCATACAACCACAACCCCACATCCTGCCATATAGTCCCCTGACCCCATATCCCTCCCGTGACTCTCCATTTTTCCCCATTGCCCCATTACAGCCCACATCCCTCAGCCCACCAGGACCCCCACGTGTGCTCACCTCCTCTGTTCACCTCAGTGTCTGTGGGGAGCTGGGTCCCGCCCCATAGATTATGTGGGCAGGGGTGGGGCCGCATTTGGGGGCCACCCCTGCAGAGGCCCTTTGTCCTTTGTGATGGGGTGGGGACACCATCTAGGGTAAGGGACACTACTTGAGGGTGAGGGGACATTCTGGGGGGGAGGAAAAACAAAGGGGGGGGGGGGGGAAGGTGCATATTTTGTGGAACACCCGATAGATCTTTGGGGTGGGCACAGAGGAGCAGTGACCTCAGGGAGGTGTCCTATAGGGCAGCGGTGACATTGGAGGAAGTTTGGTGTTTCCTGAACAGCAAACGTCAGCTGTGTGGTGGCGGGGAGTCCCAAAATAGCAGTAAATGTACAAAAAAGGAGGTATAGTGCTGTGGGCTGTGTCCCAGCACTGCCGTCACTTTATACATAGATCCAAATACCCTCCATGCAGCATTTCCCTGAGGAACATGTGGAGGTCGGGACAAACATCACCATCCGGTGCTGGAACCAGGGTTTTCGAAGCACCACTTTCCTGCATCAGGACAGGGACTCAGCTCCAATCCAGCACAGGAACCCCAGTGTTGGGGGCTCGGCCACCTTGACCCTCTTTAGGTGATTTCAGCCATTGTCCAGGCGAGCACAGCATCACCTGGCTGCTGCCATGCTGGGATAACGGGGCCCACAGCCTGGATTTAGTGGGCATGGAAGCCAGGCAGCTGGGATCCCTCTCTGGGGAAGGGGGCACTGACAAAGTCATGGAAAACATGACAGTGCTCTCCCTCTCTGGACACAACTGCTGTCAGCTGTGAAGGAGAGTTGTCCTGACAGGGACGATGCCACGTGTCAGCCAGGGAAGTGGGCAGCATGGAAAGGGGTATCCAGTGTGGGAGGGAATGAGCTGTGCTGGAGGTGGTGTGGAATGGGGACCTGAACAATGACCAGTTCTCCCAACATCCAGACAGTGTCAAATGTGGAGGAAGTTTGATTGGCAACTCACCATCATCGTATGGTAACTCACAGACAGTAAGAACCTGGAAATTTGGAGAGGGGCAAGTGGTGGAGGAATTGGCTGATCAACTCTGGCAATAGCAGTTCCACCAACCGGGTAGAAGAAAGGGACAGTTGGGTTCACAGAGCAGTGCCATATCTGGGAGGTTCCAAAGATTCACCTTTCCCACAACTCACCGAGTGGGACGGGACATTTTACTTGGCATCATGGGCAGAATGCCCTGAATAAAGAGCAAGAGGAATCCAGAAGGGCTATCATCTGAGTTGAGAAGGAAGGATTCTTGTTTGGACCTTGTCTGAGTTTCCTGGCAGCTGCTCATGTCTACACGAGCTCAGCCTGATCAAGAGTGCAGAGCAGATACAGGAGTTGTCAAAAGGACACTGAAGGAGACCTGGTAAAGGCGAGGCCATTGTTTGTGGAGTAGGAGGTGCTGCAGTGAGAGCAGTGCAGGAAGGTAGATGTGTTGTGCACCAAACTGGATGAGGAACTGAGTCACTGAGAGTGGTGACAAGGAGTTCGCAAGCTGAACTGGAAATTGAGCCAAAGCTGTGCTTGGGCACAGCACAGCTGGCAGAACCATCTGCATGAGGCTTCTGTGAGAGAGCATCAATTACAGGTAGCAGCTGCTGACCTGGCGGGGGAGGATGTGGTGAGTGAGTGTGGCAGCCCAGGGATGGAACAGCAGTGTGTTGCTGGAAGTAGCCTGCGACTGCCCATGGCAGGAAATGGGAGATATAAACGCAAGACGTGATGATAAAAATGCCCCTCACATTCACCCTTTCATTAAAACAGAATATCACAACGAGGATGGGCAACCTGCAGCATGCCTGTATTTCTATTCAAAATGGGGAATTAAAAGAAGCAAAGCCCAGATAAGAAGCCCAGCGAGTGCCATTTCCTGATACCGGATGCAGGCACCAGTGGGTTGGTCACAGAGCAAGAAGTTGCCCTGGGATTTGGCATTTTGGGGACAGTCTTGTGAACTTCTGATCTATGGATGGGGAAAATAGTAACGTGGATTCCAGGCATTCTGAGAGTGTTTTTTCTCCTTCTGAGAAGCATGATGGTGAGTGTTGTTTTGGGTGCTGGCTGCTCATGGCAAGCTTGGTTTGGGGTTTCTTGTTTCAGAGTTTTCCCCAAGAAACACCAGCAGTGTTGGTTGTGTTCTGGGCTGGTCGTGGTTTGTAGTGGGGACAGAAGGAAGGAAGGGATGGGGAAGAAGGAAGCCTGCAAATGTCCAGAGGTGGGATGGATTTGCTCCAAACAGTAGCCCTCATCAGGAAACGCTGATGTGAGGAATTGCAAGTTGAATCTGAAATGGTGATAACGCAGCCTGGGTCCTGGTGGGATGAGGTCTACACAGACCCACGTGCTACCAACCCTCATCTGCTCTACCCTGGGATCATTTCACAAGGTCTGGGGTCTGTGGAGCTCCCAGCCCATGCTCTTGAGGCCCTGCAGAGCCTCCACCACCTCCACAAGAACACATGGAGGGGATGTCCTTCTCCCTGTGCCCACCAACGAGGAGCCCAGCCCACATGTGCCTGCTGCCATCACCTCCTTCTACCAGCTCCTTCCTCACTGGGAACCACTGGAGCAACTGGTTAGGATCCAGGAACCTGCAGATATGGGGAGAAAACAGCAGCCATCACCTTCTGAATCACCGCTGCATGGGACCCAGTATGGAAGGTCTGTTTTTCAACAAATGCGGACTCTTCCAGCTCCTGCCGTGTGCCCACGCTGGCACCGGGTCTTCCTGAAAGCCAGTGCTCTGGGGCTGCTGCTTCTGCTGGTGACTGTGCTCGGCGTGCAGGGTGAGTGCCCAGCTTGTAACCACATCCACAGCATCGAAACCACAGCTTCTCTGAGCAGAAATCCGGTCTGCTTATCCCCCAGAGGGATACCTGGGCTTTGTGTTGGGTTGGGGATGACCAGCCAGCAATCCCAATGCATCACCCAACATGGGCAGGAGATGCAAGCAATGTTTCTCTGATTTCAGCTGGCTTCACTAACTGAGTGCAGCCACAACCAGAAGAGATTTGCACGAAAGCTCGAGAGTCCAACCCCATCCCTGCTCGGTTGCCAAGGCTTTGTCCCCAGACAAGCCCATCTCCCCCCACTTTCTGCCTCCGAGTTTCTTGGAAAGCAACACCACATCCAAGCACTCCTCAGCACAGCACTGAGATTTGGGGGAGGAATGGGGTGGAGCCATGTGTGATCTCTTTTCTTCTGCAATATCTTTACTGATCCACCAGGAGAAGCGAGCTGGAAGGACCATGGAGGAGCAGCTTCTGAGGGAGCCTTTAGGGAAGGAGCCTGGGATGGGGGATAGGACTCGAGGTTTTGGGGACATCTGTTGGGGGAATTTTGGATGAGCACATCTTTGGGGGGCACCTGGTAGATGTGTGGGATGGGGAAGAGAAGGGCAGTCTCCCTGGAGGTTCCCATGGGGCTGTGGTGTCACAGATGGAAATTTGGCTTTTCCTGAACCACAGAGGTCTGCTATGAGGAGAGGGGAGAAGGAGGATCTCAAAACTGGGGTAAATGTATTTAAAAAGGAGCTCCATTGCTGTGGAGCACAACGTAGGCCCCTGCCCCACAGATAGCTCTGTACATTTGGTGATCCACACTCAACTGTGGACCCCCCCCAAATCCTGTCCCATTGCTCACCTCACAAAATTGGAGTCGTCTCAACAACCACAACCCATAGATTGGGAGATGCTACAATCACCTGTGGAACTCCAAACCCCACCCTACAGATCACCCCATGGATTTGGAGACCCACCACCAACCCTTGTCCCTAGATCTGGAGGCCTCACAACCTCCTCTGGATCTTCAGCTGCTCAGAGCACAGCAGCACAGTGTGACAGAGCGTTCTCAGCCACAACACCCCATAGGAGACACGTGTGCTGTGTTTGGCATCCCAAGGGGAACACCATGCAAAGCCACACACTGGAAGCCCTTTGGGGACAGCGTGTGGCACCAGAAGGGTGACAGCCCGTGTGGGGCACCCCAGTAAGGGTAGTGTGTACGATTTCAAGTGTGGCATCCTTTCCCAGGCCACACAGGGCCACTATTTGGGGACAACAATTGTCACATGGGAAGGAGATATAATGGAATCCTGTCCCCAAGGGGAACAGACAATGCTTCTCCCGCCAATCCCCATCCCCACTGCAGTCTCTCTGTCCCCAAGCTGCTCCTGCCTCATGGCACCAATGATGCTGGCCCACATCCTCAGTGAGCAACAAAGGGGTCGTGGTGCCTCGGGGGTTGGTGGCCCTGTGTGGGACCAGGACCGTGTCCCTTGAAGGTTGGTGGCTGGTGACAGTGAGCAGAGCACAGCATCTTTAGTATGGGGACAGGGTGAGAATGGGGAGAGAGGCAGGGGAGCGTGGTCAGAGGACCATCAGAGGGGCAGAGGAGGGTGTGCAGGGACAAGGCTGACTGCTTTTTCCTATCCTAGTGCCCCGACCCTCCCTGTCACTACACCCCAGCCAAGGGGTGTCCCTGGGGGACACGGTCACCCTAAGTGCCACCTGCCCCAGTCAGCTGCCTGGGTTGAGCTTTATCTGGATGGACTTCTGAGATCCTACAAGGACGTGGACAAGCATCAGGTCATGGATGAGTTCTCCTTGGTTTGCGTAAAGCTGGAAGATGCAATGAAGGATTGGTGCCAATACTGGGTTTTGGAGCCACCAGGAAGATCAGAGAAAAGTGTCCCCATCGAGTTGGTGGTGACAGGTGAGGGTTATGGGGAAAGCAGATGGCCCACGGCATTCTCCACAGGGCCATGTCCTATCTCTGTTCTCCCTCTGCATCCAGATAGTCAATATTCCCCACCTAACATTTCCATGAGCCCTGACAAAAGCGTGGCAGTGGGGACCAATGTCACCATCCGCTGCTGGAACCAGGGATATGGGGGCATCATCTTCCTGCACAAGGATGGGCACTCAACCCCTCTCCAGAACCAGGACCCCAGTGATGAAGGCACGGCCACCTTCATCCTTCTTGCGGTGACCACAGCTGACAATGGCACCTACAGGTGCTCCTACCACCCCAAGGCTTATCTCTTTGTGCCCTCACCTCTTGGGGACAGCGTGAGACTGGAGGTGGCACCCACACCTTCACCCCTAGGTAGTTCCCAGCCCCCATTTGGGTGCCTCCAGTGTCACCCACAGGTGGCAGTATCATCACATCCCTTCCCCATCGCGGTGATGCTGAGGATGAAGGCACCCAAATACCTTCACACTCAGGTGCTGATTTGGTGTCCCATGGGAACCTGGTGATTGCAGTGGTGAGGGGCTGTGCTGCTGTCCTCGTTTTTGCCCTCAGAATTTTCTTTGTCATTGATGCCCGCAGCCTCTGGATTCAGAGAGATGAGAGTCCGGGTGCTGACGTGGGTGCTGGAAGACCCCATTAATGCCTCCCCACAAGGTGTCTCATCTTTGGGGTGCACTGTGTGGGTTAGATACACATTCCCTATTTTGGGCTCCCTGATGCTCCCTGACAATGTCACCCTGCGCTGCCACCTGCCCCGGGTGCAAGCCTGGGTCCAGCTCTGGTTGAATGGAATTCTGAAATCTAACAAGGAAAAAGACAAGGAGCAGGATACAGCTGAGTTCTCCTTTGCTGTCACAAATCTGGAAGACACCGGGACTTATCAGTGTCGGTACCAGGTGTCAGAGCCACTGTGGACATCAGAGAGGAGTGATCCTGTGAAGCTGGTGCTGACAGGTGAGGGTACTGGGCACAGAGGGTGGCCCTGAGCTTTCCCCCGAGGATCAAGTCCCATCTCTTTTCCTCCCTGCACACAGCTCATAACATCAGCCCCTCACAGTTCCTTGAGCCCATGGCACATGTAAGAATGGGGACCAATTTATCCACCCAGAGCTGGCATGAGCATTCTGGTGCTGCATGCCTCCTGCACAGTGCTGAGCACTCAGCCCCTGTCCAGCTCCAGGATCCCACTGGTGGGGCACAGCCACCTTCATCTACTTAGGGAGGAACCCAGCCTATGCTGGCACCTATAGGTGCTCTACCACCCCATGGACCACATCAGAGAATTAGTCTGAGACCCACATCTGTATGCCCCCAGTGTGCCCTGTGAGTGGCAGTGTCACTGCATCCCTGCCCTGTGCTGAGGACACCCAAACACCCCAATCTCACAGGTGCTGAGGTGTCATCCCGTGGGAACCTGATGGTGGCGGTGGTGAGGGACTGCACTGCTGCCCTCATCTTCAGCCTGAGCCTCTACTTCATCCTGGATGCCTGCAGCCCCTGGACATGGAGAGATGAGAGCCCTGGTGAGGAAGGAGTTCCAAGTTTTCCACCTCCTATAGACCCCACAAGCATCCCCCACCCATCTTTGATCCCCCATAGATCCCATATAGACCCCACAACTGGACCTTGAGGCCCCCACATAACCCCCTACCTTCCCCCTCCCCTTTTCAATGCAGGTTTCCCTGCATGACCCCCAGCCTCATATGGCTTACCCTGACATTCATGTGCACCACCTGTATCCAGGCCCATGGGAATCTCAAATCTGCATTTGGGGGACCTCCAGCCCTCAAATCTATACCGCCAGACACACAGAAGCTCTCCAAGTCTTAATTACTCCCCAAACCTCATAGGTCCTCACAGCTCTAGCAGAGGGACTCTAATGCGCTCACAGAGAAGCCCAGTGTCTAAGGACCATGGGAATCTCAAATCTGCATTGAGGGGACCCCCAGTCTGCAAATCTATTCCCCAAGACACACAGAAGCCCGCCAAGGCTTAATTAGGCCCCAGACACCATATGTCCCCACAGCTCTAGCAGAGGGACCTCAAATGCGCTCACAGAGAAGCCCAGTGTCTAACCCATGGGGACCCCAACACAAAGGCCCTGTGTTCCTCAGTACCAAATGCATCCAGATGCTATGGGCACCCTGAAAACACATCTGGACCCCAAATATCCCCCGTGTAGAATCCAAATTTGAGCCTCTCCCCCAGAAATACAGACCCACCCTCATGGACACCCCTTCCCTCCTTCCTCACATACCTACTCCACAGCCCCACCCCAAACTAAAGCATCCTGGGGACCCCCATGATTGCAACCCAATTTCTGCCTCTATCTCCAGGTGCCCCCCAGGGACAGCGAGGGTCTGACCTACACCGAGATGCCAGCTGTCATCCCGTGCTCCCAGCCTCCCCGTTCCCCCACTGCCCCCCAGTCCCCCATTATTTACACCAAAGTGAGCACAGGGGATCACACTGATGGACCTCCATTGGTGTCTCAGTTTTGATGTGCATGCAAGGGGGCAGGTGCCACATTCCCTGCTTGATGTCCTCTTCTGACCTCGGATCAGATAACCTCCCCTAATCTAACACTCCCAAATTCTCACTGGTGCATCCCAAATGCTTCCCACTCGCTCCAAATCTCTAAATGCTCATCTCTTATACAAAAATCCTTCCTTATCCCCTCAAATGTCTTAGCACACCTTGAGTCCTCCAAATGCCCTCCAATTCACTCCAAAACACCACCACCATTCCTCTGAAACCCCCTGAGCTGTTCCAATCTACCCCTCTACTGCAGATACTCAAAAACATCCATTTCTTCCCCTCCCATCTCCTACAGATGCCCTATAGATCCCCTATTGACTCCACAAAATCCCCTGCCTCCCTTTGTGCCCTGGTTTTATCCTTGGTCTTTGGGTGTTGAGCAATTCCCTTGTGCATCACTTGCTTTGCAGAAGTAAATACATCTATCTGATTATCAGTACTGTTATTTCTCGCTTTCTTTTCGGTCTCAGTAAATAGATTTTTTCTCCACCGATGAATTCTTCCTCATTTTCTCTGCTTCTCTCCCCAGACCCACTGGGAGGGATCAGTGAGAATAAAAGCTGTGTGGTGCTGAGCTGCTGCTGTGTGACAGCACCGCACTCCTTGTAGTCCCTCCCTCCCTCCATGCACAGGACGTGACACTCACCTGGTGCAGCTGTCAGATCCCCTCAGTGTGGGAAGGTCTGGTTGTGACCTCCCAGCTCTACCCAGGAAGGCTCCATGCCAGAGAGGTCCGAGCAGGGACAAGCCCTGGCTGCCTGGGAAATGCCGGTGTTTCAGCTCCCCTGTTCCCGAGGAGCTGAAAAGGTGCAGTGGCTGCCCTTCCCTCCTGAGAACTGGTTGGGCTCAGAACCACCCAGTGTGTGCTGTGTTGGGAGCAGCACTGCTGACAGCCCAGAAGGAGAGGCACTGCATTCATCACCCTGCTGATGGAAGGCTGATATCCTGGCAGGAACCACGGACAGCCCTGCAGAGCCAATTCACTGCTGAACGGAATGCCACTCGGCGATGCTGTGTGGTGCTGTCAGATCCAGCAGATGAGGAAATCATTCTGTGCCCTGAATTAGAATGACAGGAAGAAGGGACGGACTCTTACAGTCCCTAAACACTGTTCAGCTCCAAAATACCCCCACCACCCCAATATCTACATCCAGCCCCAAAAAGTCCCATCCACCCACAAAATCTCCATCCACTTCCCAAAATCTCTATCCCCCCAGAAATTTCCAGCCACACAGAAATCTCCATTCACTCCCAAATTCTCTATCCAGCTCCACAACCTCCATCCAGACTACAAATACTTCGTGCATCCCCAAATATCCATCCAGACCCCAAACACAAAATCTCCCTTCACCTCCAAATTCTCCATGCACACCCCAAATCTCCATCTGGTCCCAAAAACCTCCATCCAGCTTTTAAACACCCCATCGAGCTCACAAAATCTCCAAAGTTTCCCCTTTCATTACCAAAAGGGGGAAGTCAGCTCCCCTGCCCTTCCCCTCACTGCTGTTCCCACACACCAACTTCCTCTTTTCCCCCATTGGCTGACAAACCCCACAACCCCTCTGTCCTTTTCTGAACAAAAATGCATTTTCCCCCACCACCAAAAATAAGCAAACCCAACCCAAACTCTGCTACTTAAACCCACAGACCAGTGTGAGCATCAGTGAAGCTGTGTCCTGACAGATAGATAACCTTGGTGGTCATTAAAACCAAAACAGCAGGCATGTTTGGCCTGACCTCACAGCTGTGTCACTGTCCTTCAGCCCTGATGTCAGTACTGGGTGCTGTGAAATTATCAAAGGATTTGCAACATCACTGTCAGCAAAACCTTGTGCCCAAGAGCTGCTTCTGCTGGAATGGAATAAAAGAAAGGTAAAACCTTCCAGCAATGGGAATCCTGGCACCCAAAGGACGGACAAAATACTCCAGTAATGGGAATCCTACCACAAAAGGCAGGCAAAAATACTCTAGAATGGGTATTTTTAACACCAAATCCAGGATAGAAACCCCCAGAAGCAGGAATTGGCCCTCAAATTGAGAATTAAGCCCTCCAGAAGCACAACTATATAACTGTGCAGAAGAAGAAATCCTCCCCAAACAGTAGCACAGATCTTCGTAGAAATAGGGATCCTGTCCTAAAAGGCAGGATGAAATATTCCAGACTGGGAATCTCCCTTCATGAGAACAGGAGAAAACCATCCAGAAGTGGGAATCCTCTCTCAAATGCAGGATAAAACCTTTCACAAAGGACAATCCACAAGGATAATTCTACCGGAAATGAGGGTAAAAATATTTGGAAATGGTAAATCTTCCACCAAAGGTTGGTTGAAACTCTCCAGAATTGAGAATTATCCCCAAAAGAAGGAATGACAACCTTCAGAGGTAGAGGAAGGGTAAAACCTTCCAGAAATAGGAATCCTCCATCATGGAGCAGAATCTAACACTTCAGAATCAGAACTCTCATCCAGGAAAGTGGGATAAAACGCTCCAGAAATGGGAATTCTGTCCCAACTTCACTGTGGGCGGGGTGCTGGTTTGGGATGTGGAGCTGGAGATGCGCACACGGGAAGGGGACGTGTGTGTGCTGTAGGAACAGACGTGGCGCTGACGTGGGGCACATGGTAAGGACACACGGACACAGGGAGGGCCTGGAGAGTGCAGGCACAGGGAGCACATGTGCACTGTCCCTCTCGGGGGGTTTGGACGGAGGTGAATCTCTCTCTGTCTCCTGAGTCACACCTCTCCCAGCCAGCAGGGACAGATACCGCGATGGAGTCAGCCAAGGCTCAGAGCAGGAATACACGTCCATTTCCTGAGAGCTTCTCTTCAGAGCACTGCTTTGGAATGAAAAACTGTCCACAAAGTCTTGTTGCTCACCTCCCGCATTCTTTACCGGTCTCAGAAAACATGCTAAGGACACCCATGTGCAGCACTGTGCACATCTACTGGTGTACACGCGTGATGCTGCAGACACCAAGGAATGGAGTTAATCACGGAGTGCACATCTGGGTATAACTGTTGTGCACATGTGACAGTGAACACATGTGACACACAGGAACACATGCAGTGATACATGCATGCAGTGCACACGTGACGGTAAGCACACACAACACACCTGCACTGTGCACGCTGGCAGTACATGTGAGCACATAACACACACGTGTCTGTGCACACGTATGGAGGCATCAGTGATGCCTCCCAACTGCTACCTCGGCGTAGATAACAGAGGGCTGGGGGTCAGCGGGGGGGTTGAGGGGCGGAGTGCTGGGGGTCACAGCTTGCAGCTCCATGTAGGTCAGACCCTCGCTGTCACTGGAAGGCACCTGGGACACAGTGGGAAGGCAGAGTGTCAACCTGGGGGTCCCCAGTGTCCTTTGGGAGGGACACCGCGTGAGTGATGTTTGGGGTTCTTCCTACACAGTGTGAAAGTGGCCCATGGGATCTGAGGGGTATTTAAGTTTTGGAGGGGCCAGGGGAATCTGAGGGCTCAGATTTGGGTGTCTCCACAATGCAGATTTGGAGTTCCTCATGGTCTGGGTTTGGGGGCTGTCCTTAACATTAAGGCAAACCATATGAGGCTGTGGATCCCCTGGGATCCCCATGGACAGGGTTTGGGGCTGTGAATGGGATCAGGACATGTTCCAAGGGTCAGGCCGGAGTTTGGGGTTCCCTGACCTGGACACTTACCTGGAATTCCATGTCCTCAGGCCTTTCTGCAGGGGTGCCTGCATCAAAACAAGGAGGAGAATGGGATGGGGCTATGGGGGTAAGTGGAGACTTTGAGAGGATCAACTGAGAAATAAAGACGCTTAAACCCTTCCCCACCAGGGCACTCATCTCTCTGTATCCGACGTCTGCAGGCACCGAGGAGGAAGAAGACAACAAGGACGAGGATGAAGACAAAGGCAGCAGTGCAGCCCCCAGCCACTGCCACCATCAGCATCCCATGGGAACTGTCTGCAGCACCTGTGGGATCCGGGTGTTTGGGTTATCACATCCTCAACCACCACCTCTATAGGGACAGGAGGTGACACAGCCACTCATGGCGTGGCGCCAGGGGTACTCAAATGGGGTAGAGACCCACCCGGGTGTGCAGGTGTGGGTGTCACCTCCAGAGTCACGTTACTCCCAAGGGGTGAGGACAGAAAGGGGTGACCCCAGGGGCGGTAGGAGCACCTATAGGTGCCACTGTCAGCTGGGGTCACCCCAAAGATGGTGAAGGTGGCTGTGCCCACCACATTGGAGTCCTGGCGTTGGATGGGGGCTGAGTACCCATCCTTGTGCAGAAGGAAGGTGGCCCCATAGTCCTTGTTCCAGCACTGGATGGTGACATTGGTCCCCATCTCCACACATTCCTCAGGGCTCAGGGAAATGCTGGGTGGGGGGAAACTGCGATCTGCATGAGGGAAGGGACAGCAGTGGGACACGGTCCTGTTGGGAGCAAGCAGAACCATCTGCTGTCCCCAGTGCCCTCACCTGTCAGCACCAGCTCCACAGGATCACTCTTCTCTGATTCCACTGCTGACCAAGGCAGCCGGTACTGACACCAATATCTACCTGCGTGCTCCCGATTTGTGTTCAAGAAGGAGAAGTCTGCAGTGTCCTGCTTCTTGTAATTGTAATTGCGGTATGTTTGATGCCCTTCCTGGTACAGCCGGACCCAGGCAGCCAGCTGGGGCAGGTGGCAGCGCAGAGTGACATTTTCCCCCAGTCACACACAGAGTTCTGCCAGCACGTGGTCCTGCACTTTTCCCCCCATGGAATCCCAAACACAGGACATGGCTCCAAAGGGGTGTCCCCCATGGAATGTCACATGTGGTCCCCAACACATCCAGCTGGCTGTCCCTACGCACTTCAGGTACCACACTCCGTCCCCACTGTGCTTTCCTCCACCATCCCCACTGGGGGCAGTAGCAGGGACCTTTGGGGATGCAGTGGCACCACGCAGGCATAGGATGTGCTATGGGCACACAGGCACAGTGGAGCACACGTGTGGCACAGACATGGATCAACTCTAAGGAAATGTTTTGGCAGTAAGGAGTAAGAGTTTTGGCAGAGAAGGAGCACACGTGTTACACCAATGCGGTGCGTACCTTCTAAGGACACACTTGTGCATTGCTGTGGTCACACACAGGTTTACAGACATGATCTCACACACAGATACACAAAGGCAAGGCGTTACACAAGCAGTACATCTGTGTGTACATCTATGCAGTATATTTGCAAAACACAATTGTTCACCTCTACTCATTGATTCCCAACCCATCCCCGAGCTGCACCCGCTCACCCCATGCAGCTCTCCTCAGAGTTCCATTTCTCACCCGATGCCATATGGTGTGGGAGATGCCTTTGGCACTGCAGGTCAGCTGTCCTGGTTTGGTCCCCTCTCAGCTCCTGGTGCCCCCCAGCCCCTTGCTGGCAGCACAAGGCAAGAAGCTGAGAAACGGAACCACTCTCAGCTCTGTGCAGCACTGCTCAGCATCAGCTGAACCACCTCTGTGCCATCAGCATTGGTTTTCTGAAGCCAAAACTCACGGGACACAAGGAAGCAAATCAGCTTTATCCCAGCTGAAACCAGGACAATACCCCGCCATGTTCCATACAGCTTACATCAGGCTCAGGTCCCACTGTTTCCCATGCAGCCTAATTAACCACCATCTCCTATCCTGTGTTTCAGTACACATACACACACAGCATTTCCGCGGTCCCTTGGTCATCCCTGTGAAGTGTTGGTGGAGCTCATTGAGTCCATGGCTTTGGGCACCATCAGCAGCGCAGGGTGCGCTTGGTGGCTGTGACTCGTGGTGTTCGCCAGGGGTCGGTGCTGGATCTGGTGCTGTTCAACATCTCCATCAGAGACCTGAACAAAGGGATGGAGTCCACCCTCAGCAGGTTTGCAGGTGGCACAAAGCTGGGAGGAGTGGCTAACACACCAGAGCTCCGTGCTGCCATTCTGCACCATTGGGTTGGGCTCTCTTGAGTGGTGTGCAGTGACTGGACGAGGGGCAGCGGGCACAAACTGGAGCTCAGGAAGTTGCATCAAATCATGAGGAAGAACTGCTATACTGTGTGGGAGACCGAGCACTGAAACAGGCTGCACAGGGAGGTGGTGGGTTCTCTTTCTCTGCAGGTAATTAAAAGCCACCCGGATGCTTTCCTGTGCAACCAACAGCAGGGAAACAAGTTGAGCAGAGAGGTTGGATTTGGTGAACTCCAGAGGTCACTTCCAACCCCACGCCTGTGGGACTCTGTGCTATGACCCGACTAAGAATCTGGGCTAACCACAAGGCCTGTGGCAGGGGTTGGATCAGCCAGTGTTTGATGGAGGGATTTAAAAATGTCCATCAACACTTGGCACTCCTGTGGAGCAGAGAGTGCCCGTGTGAGGAGTTCCCGCGGTGAGGGTCCTGCAGTGCCAGAGTGATGGCACTGCTGAGCACAAGGAGCACATGGCATCCATGGCCGCTGTCACACGAGCACACGCTGCAGACAAACGGGCAGAAGCATCCAGAATTGCAGGGCAGCCCTCAGAGGCGAGAAGCAGCGCCAGCGCAGTGAAGGGAACAGCCCTGAGAGCTGTGATGGATGGCACCGAGTGAAGGAACAGCTGAGCGCTGTGAGCAGCAGCTCTGAGGCTGCTGTACCGCTGAGAGCAGTTGTGTTGGAACACGCTCTGCTCACAGCTGTCGGGATCTCCACCCTTCGGGCCCCACATTGGCCACCAAAAGGATTGCGGTGCTGTCACCCAACAGCTACTCAGCAACACACAGCCCTTCCAGCACTGACCTTTCTCTTTGTGGTTTGCCAAGAGAATCAGACAAAAAAAAAAAAACAAAACACAATGGTTGAGACAAAATCTGTTTACTCAAACTGAAGAGGAGTAGAGAAATAATTGAGAAATTGAGAATTACCAGTAATGGTAATAACATTTTAATGCTTGCTTAATCAGAGATGCTCAACCCAACTGCCCACCACTCTCTGACCAATGCTCCAACTTGGGAAGGACTTGCAGTCCCAGTGGGTGTTAAGAGAATCTGAATGTTCCACCGCCCATTGCTTTCAGCATGGTTCCCAGCAGTCCATTGCATCACCCGATTTTCCCATAAGCTGGTGCATGACAGGGATGTGACATACCCACTCAGTGTCACGGTCTTTGGCCCACGTGTTTAGGAGGGTGTTTTTAAAATGAGTTCCATTGTGTGACTCAGTTCTGTCTGGGGTTCCATGTCACTGTGCACACATGCTGGATGCAGGCGTGCAGCCCCTCCCATCCTGCCCAACGTAAGCAGGTAAGCTTCTATATTTATTAAATGATTACACGCATATTCATAATATTTCTAAGAAAAGGGGTGGTTATTACAATTACTTCAAGGTATTCATGACAATAGCCCACACCCATTCTACGCCCCGAACTCCACCCCTAATTCATGCTTCTACACATGCATGGTGCCTCCTGGTGGTCATCCTGGTGCTCATGGGGATGAAGGCAGTCTATCTTCCTTGCAGTGTGCTTCTGACCCTGGTGTAGTTTGAGGAAGTATTCTGGCTTCAACTAACTCAGTTTCTAGGATGTGGCTCCTTGCACCAATCAGCAGGCTCTTTGGGTTACGGTTGAGGTCCCCCACATCTTTCCCATTCTTTGTGCTCAACTACTTTCACAACATAACAAATAAGCCCTTTCTTCACCCTTGCTCCTCATCCTCACTAAGCCCAACCCCTTCTCTACCTGTTCAGGGCACTCTCCACACACACTCACTCTCAGCTTCTCTCACACCCTGCCAGATTCTCCCTGCAGCTTGGCCGGCTCGGTGCTGCTGTACGGGGTCTCTTTGTGATCCTCCCGGTGGGTTCTTCATCCTCATGCTGATGTTCAGATGGAATGAGACGGAGAAGGCCAGGGGCAGATTTATCCTCATCTCTTGATGCTGATTGCTCACAACTCCCTCTCGTTCCCTCCCTGGGCTGTCGCACTCCTTCACCACATCCACCCCTCCAAGTCTGCAGCTGCAGTCTGCATTTGACGCTCTGTCACAGAAGCATCATGCAGATGGTTCTGCAAACTGCGCTGAGCTATCTCTGCTGCAACCACTGCTTTCCCTTGAATTATAGCTCAGATTGCAAACTCCTTATCACTCCTCTTAGTGACTCAGTTCCTCCCTCCCTTTGGCCCTTAACACATCAACCTTCCTGCGTTGCTATCAGAGCAGCATTTAAAGCTCCACAAAAAACACGCTCTGCTTTACAAGCTCTACATCTATGCTCCATTGCCAAGTCCTGGATCCGTGGATCTAGAAAGTGGATCTCCTGACACTCCGTGTCTCCACTGCAGACTCGCTGTGCCTAAGGTGATCCTGCCTCATGGCACCAATGGTGCTGGCCCTCATCCTGGGTGAGTGACAGTGGGGACGTGGTGCCATGGGGGTTGGTGGCCCAGTGTGGGACCAGGACCGTGTCCCTTGCAGGTTGGTGGCTGGTGGCAGTGAGCAGGACACAGCAACGTGAGTATGGAGACAGGGGGAGAATGGGGAGAGAGGGAGGGGAGCGTGGTCAGGGGGCCGTCAGAGGGGCACAGGAGGGTGTGCGGGGAGAAGGCTGACTGCTGTCCCCTGTCCTAGTGCTCCGACCCTCCCTGTCGCTGCACCCCAGCCAGGGGATAGAAGTGGGGGACAATGTCACCCTGCGGTGCCACCTGCCCCAGCCAGCTGCCTGGGTCCAGCTCTGCCAGGAAGGAGGTTTCACCCCCTGCATGAAGAAGTACAACGTTCAGGACATGGCCGTGTTCTCCTTTGCTGTCACAAAGTGGGTGCACACAGGGACATACCGGTGCCAGTACCGGGTGTCAGAGCCAGCAGAGACATCAGAGAGGAGTGACCCCGTGGAGCTGGTGCTGACAGGTGAGGGCACTGGGGTCCGTGGGAGGCCGTGAGCTGTCCTCACAGGCCCAAGTCCTATCCATTTTCTCTCCCATCGTGCAGATCACTGCTTCCCGCCACCTGGCATTTCCATGAGCCCCAAGGAACGTGTGGGCATGGGGACCAACATCACCATCCGATGCAGCAACATGTACCAAGGGGCCACCTTCCTGCACAAGGACGGGCACTCAGTCCCTATCCAGCAGCAGGACCCTGATGGTGGGGGCACGGCCACCTTCACCCTCGTTGGGGTGACTCCAGCTGACAACGGCACCTATAGGTGCTCCTACCACCCCAAGGGCTTCCCCTTTCTGTCCTCTCCCCTTGGGGACAGCGTGGCACTGGAGGTGACACCCACACCTCCAATGGCAGAGTCCCATGGGAACCTGGTGGTGGCAGTGCTGAGGGTCTGTGCTGCTGCCCTCATCTTCTGCCTTGGCGTCTTCTTTGTCCTCAATGCCCGTAACCTCTGGATACGGAGAGATGGGAGCCCTGCTGGGGAAAAGGTTAAATAGATTTCATCTCTGATTCGGATTCCATATGTTTTCTACCTGTGCTTTGCTCCCGTATACACACCCTCAACTCTCCTCCACCTCCTCTTCTAACCTCTATAAACCCACATTGCTCTCCCCTGCTGCCAGTTCCATCTCCTATTAATCCCCACTCCACCTACCTCGGGACATCCCAGTAACTCCCACCCAGCTCCACTCTCCATTTGGATGCAGATGCCCACTCCCAAATGCCTGAGGCCATGCAGTTCCAGGTCAGTGTCTGGGTCGAGGGACCCTCCATCCCAACCTGCCCCCTCAGATCCCATACCAGAACCTTAATACCTGCTGATGTGGACCCTAACGGACCCTCAGTTCATATGGTTACCCTATTAAGTGCACCTTCCAATAAGAACTGAGATTTATGGAACTGAAAATCTACATCTTGGGGACCCCACAAATGCTAATCTTCACTAAAAAAGTCCCAAGGAGACATCAAACCTTGCAATGGGACTCCAAAACTACATCTGTAGAGAACCCCAATTTCTGATCCATGAGAAACCAAATCTGTGCTACCCAAAGACCTCCAAATCCTGCACCCTGAATACCTCCAAACAGATTAAAGGGACTGCCAAAAAACCACCCTTGGGGATCCCCATTTGATGAATCCCAAATACACATACAACAACCCCCCCGGAACTCATCTTTTAGGACACCCACCCAAACTTTTTACACCTTGTGTGTCTCCCTCTCAACCAGATTGAGGACCCCCATGGTGGCTCCCCACTCTTCCTTTTGTAGCTCAGGTGCCCCTCAGAGACAGGAAGGGTCTGACATATATCGAGCTGTGACCCCCAAACCCCATTATCTGCATCGAGGTGGCTGCTGGGGAACTCTGCTGATGCCTCCCACAGTGCTTCATTGTTACGGTGCACTGAGGGGAACAGATGCCACATCTCCTGCTTGGGGCTCTATGGAGCTCTGTTCTCCCTGCAGACTCCACAAATCCCCTAATTCTATCACTCTCCGATTCTCACTGGTGCACCACAAATACTTCCCAATCACTCAAAATCCCCTTTTGCTCATCTCTTGCCTCAACCCCCTCCTGATCTCCCCCAGATATTCTAACACACACACGCACCCTACATTCTCACTGGTGAATCCCAAATTCCTTCCCAATCCCACCAAGTCCTTAAGTGCTCATCCCTAACCCCATAATCTTTCATTATCCCCCCTCCAATAACTTAACATTTTATGAGATCCCCAAATCCACCTCAAAACCCCACCACCATTCCTTTAGAAACCCAAATTCTTCCCACTCCACACCACAACCCCACCACCTGCCTTGTGAGACCTTCACAACTGTGCCAATCCAGCCCTCCCCTATACACCCCCCAAAGTTTCCCCTGCCCCACATTCCATCCCCTACACATCACCAGTAGCCCCCCCAAGTGCCCCCTGCCTCCCCTGCTGTCCTGGTTTGAGAGTAGGATGGTGGGTGGTGAGCAATTGTCTCGTGTAACATTTCCATGCTTAATATTATCATTGCTGTTATTTCTGTCTTGCTTTTTGGTCTTAGTAAATGATTTTGATCTCAATCCAGGAGTTCTTCATTTGTTCTTCCTATTTCCAATCTCCCCTTCCCTATTAGCAGTGTGAGCCCCATGAGGCTCCAGCCCTCTGCTCATCTTGGTGGCCATCCTCTGGATGTGCTCCTGCAGTGCAATGTCCTTCTTGTGCTGGGGAGCCCAGATTGGAGGCAGTATTGCAGGTGGGGTCTGACGAGAGCAGAGCAGAGGGGCAGAATCACCTCAGCTGGTCACGCTGTTCTTGATGCAGCCCAATGTGCCGCCCTCTGAGTTAGAGACCACAGAGAGCTTTGCTCTCCTTCCATAGTCAGGAGGACTCCCAGTCCTCAGTAGGCCTAGTGCTAGTACCACTCGTTCAGGAGATTCTCCACACACATTTGGACTCAGTTTCTCTAGCAAGATTCCTTCCTGCTTGATGGCAAGGGGGTCTGTTTTGTGGTCATCCCCAGAGGTTGCCCATCCTCATAGTGATATTCTGTTTTAATGGAAGGGTGAATGTGAGGGGCGGCTTTATCATCACGTCTTGCTTTTATATCTCCCATTTCCTGCCATGGGCAGTCACAGGCTACTTCCAGCAACACACTGCTGTTCCATCCCTGGGCTGCCACACTCACTCACCACATCCTCCCCCTCCAGGTCAGCAGCTGCTATCTGTAACTGATGCTCTCTCACAGAAGCCTCATGCAGATGGTTCTGCCAGCTGTGCAGTGCTATCTCTGCACCCAAGCACACCTTTGGCTCAACTTCCAGTTCAGCTGGCAAACTCCTTATCAGCTCTCTTAGTGACACAGCAATGGTCTGACAGATGTTGAGCTGCAAGCTGCAAACCTTCTGCCCCAGACACACAGTGCCTCCAGTGCCCCCCAGCACCTCTTTTTCGACTCCAGGGTGAGTTCTTGAGGAGCCCCGCTGATGGCCCCTTCCCCCACCTGTGCCTCATTAGTATGGTACAGAGTTAAATGACCCCAGATCACTTTCTTGGGACTCCCTGGTGTTCTGTTCCAACACCCATTCCCCATATTCTCTCAAATCCAACACCCCTAAATCCCCACTGCTGTACTCCTAACACTTCCCAGCCCAACCAATTCACGGAACACTCCTCCCCAACATCACAATCCTTCCTTATGTCACTAGAGCACCTAAACATCCTCTGTGAACACCAAATCCCAAAGTCCTTCCCTTAATTTATTACAACCCCATTAGATACCCACTGGCTGTTTGGCATCCCATGGGGGACACCATGCAAGGACACACACTGGCAGTCTTTTTGAAAAGCATGAGACACAGGAGGAGTGACAGCATGTGTGGGGCATCCCACTGGTTTCCGTGTGTGCCACCACAACATGGGAACCACAAAAAACACACCAGGAGGTGACGTCATGGCTTCCTGTCCCAGAAGGGGAAAAGAGAGTGAATCTCCAGGCACAGCCTGTCCCCACTGCAGTCTCGCTGTCCCCAAGCTGCTCCTGCTTCATGGCACCAATGGTGCTGGCCCTCATCCTGGGTGAGTGACAGTGGGGACATGGTGCCATGGGGGTTGGTGGCCAGATTCTCACAGCTCCTCGTCCCGATGCCTCTTGAACACTGCCAGAGGTGGCGACTCCACCACCTCCCTTGGCAGCCGTTCCAGTGCCTGACCACTCTCTGAGAGAAGAAGTTCTTCCTTAAGTCTAAACTAAACCTCTACTGATACAACTTGCAGCCATTTCCCCGCGTCCTGTTCATTGCCTGGGAGAAGAGGCAAAACCCTCCTCACCACAACCTCCCTTCAGGAAGTATAGAGTGCAGTGAGGTCTCCCGTGAGCCTCCTCTTCTCCAAACTGAACAATCCCAGCTCCCTCAGCCGCTCCTCATAAGACTTGTGCTCCAGACCCCTCACCAGTTTCGTTGCCCTTCTCTGGACACGCTCCAGGGTCTCAATGTCTTTTTTGTAGTGAGGGGCCCAAAACTGAACACAGCACTCAAGGTGTGGCCTCACCAGAGCTGAGTACAGGGCGATGATCACCTCCCTGCTCCTGCTGGCCACACTATTTCTAATGCAGGCCAGGATGGTGCTGGCCCTCTTGGCCACCTGGGCACACTGTTGGCTCATGTTCAGCCCAGCATCAACCAACACCCCCAGGTCCCTTTCCTCTTCACAGCCATCCAGCCACTCGTCCCCAAGCCTATAGCGCTGCATGGGGTTGTTGTGGCCAAAGTGCAGGACCCGGCACTTGGCCTTGTTGAATCTCATTCCATTCACCTTGGCCCAGCGATGCAGCCTATCTAAGTCCCTGTGGAGGGCCTCCCTACCCTCAGGCAGATCAACACCACCTCTCAACTTGGTGTCATCTGCAAACTTACTGAGGGTACACTCAATCCCCTCATCCAGGTCATCAATAAAGATATTAAACAAGACAGGCCCCAGGACCGACCCCTGGGGGACACCACTTGAAACAGGTCGCCAGCTGGACTTCACTCCATTAACCACCACCCGCTGAGCACGGCCCTCCAGCCAGTTTCTTACCCAAAGGAGTGTGTACCTGTCCAGGCCACGGGCAGCCAGTTTCCCCAGGAGAAGCCTGTGAGAGACCGTGTCAAAGGCTTTGCTGAAGTCCAGGTAGACTACATCGACAGCCTTTCCCTCATCTACCAGTCTGGTCACCCAGTCGTAGGAGGAGATGAGGTTGGTCAAGCACGACCTGCCTTTCATGAACCCGTGCTGGCTGTGCCTGATCCCCTGGGCACCACGCACATGCTGTGCGATCTCACCCAGTATGATTTGCTCCATTACTTTCCCTGGTACCGAGGTCAGGCTGACAGGCCTATAGTTCCCCAGATCCTCCTTACGGCCCTTCATGAAGATGGGAGTCACATCAGCAAGCCTCCAATCCTCTGGGACCTCTCCAGTTAAGCAGGAGCGCTGATAGATGGCCGAGAGCGGCTCAGCAATCACCCCGCCAGCTCCCTCAGCACCCGAGGGTGCAGCCATCCGGTCCCATGGACTTGTGACAGTCCAGATGGAGGAGGAGCTCTCTGACTGTCTCCACCTGAATGGCTGGGGGTGCTTTCTGAGTAGCGTCCCAGACATCCTGATAAGGGCATAAAATGCCCAGAGGATAACTGGTCTGGCTATTAAAGGCAGATGTAAAGAAGGCATTGGGGACCTCAGCCTTCTTGTCCTCTGTGGCCACATTCCCTGCTGCATCAAGTAAGGGATGAGAATTATCCTTGGTTCTTCTGTTGCCATTGATATATTTATAAAAGGATTTTTTATTGTCTTTTACTGCAGTGGCCAATCTGAGTTCAAGTTGGGCTTTTGCCCTCCTGACTTCCTCCCTGCACACCTTAGCTACTCCCTTGTAATCTCCCCAGGTAGGCTGTCTACCCCTGCGGCTCGCTTTACGGCACTCAGGACAGCCTGTTCTTGCACCTTTAAGATTTCCGTCTTGAGGAGCATCCAGGCTTCCTGGACCCCTTTACCCTTCAGAAGCGACTCCCAAGGGACCCGTGCTACAAGCGCCCTGAACAGATCAAAGTCCGCCCTCTGGAAGTTCAAGAAAGTAGTTTTGCTCTTTTGACACCCCCAAGAATAGAGAACTGGACAGTTCCATGGTCGCTCTGCCCAAGACGGTCCCCAACCTTCACTTCTCCCACCAGTCCTTCTCTGTTAGCAAAGACCAGATCAAGCAGGGCACCACCCCTGGTAGGCTCTCCTACCAGTTGCACAAGGAAGCTATCCTCCACGCAGTCTAGAAACCTCCTGGACTGCTTCCTCTGTGCTGTATTATACTTCCACCCCATGTCAGGGAAGTTGAAATCTCCCATGAGATCAAGTGCTGGCGATCGCGTGACTTCCGCGAGCTGCTCATAGAAAGCTTCGTCCAACTCTTCATCCTGGTTAGGCGGTCTATAGCAGACCCCCACCAAGATGTTGCCACGACAGTCCTTCCCCCTGATCCTTACCCATAGACACTCAACTCTGTCATTACGAACCCCAAGCTCTTCAACAGCAAAACATGTGACATCCCATGGGGGACACCCCATTGGAGCCATGTCCTGTGTTTGCCATCCCATGGGGGAAAAGTGCAGGACCACGTGCTGGCAGAACTTTGTGTGTGACACCCAAGCCCGGACAAACTGCAAAGGACAAACCAGCGGGGACTATTTGCACAGCTCCATGTGTACAACATTTCTGGGGACCCCAACGTGCCACTTCCCGTTTGGGCTGTGATTGCCACATCAGTTGGCAACATCACACCATCCTGTCCAAAAGAGGAACTGGCAGAAAACAACACCACTCCCTGTCCCCACTGCAGTCTCACTGTCTCCAAGCTGCTCCTGCCTCATGACACCAATGGCACTGGCCCTCATTCTCGGTCTGTGACAGTGGGGATGTGATGCCAAGGGGGTTGGAGGCCCTGTGTGGAACCAGAACCGTGTCCCTTGCAGGTTGGTGGCTGGTGGCAGCGAGCAGAGCACAGCATTGTGAGTATGGAGATGGGGGGAGCACGGGGAGAGAGGGAGGGAAGCATTGTCAGGGTGCCAGCAGAGGTACACTGGAGTGTGTGCAGGGACAAGGCTGACTGCTGTCCCCTATCCTAGTGTCCCGACCCTCCCTGTCACTGCACCCCAGCCAGGGGGTGTCCCTGGGTGACACTGTCACCCTAAGGTGCCACCTGCCCCAGCTGGCTGCCTGGGTCCGGCTGTACAAGGAAGGACGTTGGATACACAGCAATTACAAGTACAAGGAGCAGGACACTGCAGACTTCTCCTTCTTGAGCACGTATCGGGAGCACGCAGGTACATATTGGTGTCAGTACCGGCTGCCTTGGTCAGCAGTGGAATCAGAGAAGAGTGATCCTGTGGAGCTGGTGCTGACAGGTGAGAGCACTGGGGACAGCAGATGGCTCAGCTTGCTCCCAACAGGACCGTGTCCCACTGCTGTCCCTTCCCTCATGCAGATCGCAGATTCCCCCCACCCAGCATTTCCCTGAGCCCTGAGGAATGTGTGGAGATGGGGACCAATGTCACCATCCAGTGCTGGAACAAGGACTATGGGGCCGCCTTCCTCCTGCACAAGGATGGGTGCTCAGCCCCCATCCAACGCCAGGACCTCGATGTGGTGGGCACAGCCACCTTCACCATCTTTGGGGTGACCCCAGCTGACAGCGGCACCTATAGGTGCTCCTACCGCCCCTGGGCTTACCCCTTTCTGTCCTCACCCCTTGGGAGTAATGTGACTCTGGAGGTGACACCCACACCTGCACACCCGGGTGGGTCTCAACCCCATTTGAGTACCCCTGGCGCCACGCCATGAGTGGCTGTGTCACCTCCTGTCCCTGTAGAGGTGGTGGTTGAGGATGTGATAACCCAAACACCCGGATCCCACAGGTGCTGCAGACAGTTCCCATGGGATGCTGGTGGTGGCAGTGGCTGGGGGCTGCACTGCTGCCTTTGTCTTCATCCTCATCCTTGTTGTCTTCTTCCTCCTCGGTGCCTGCAGACGTCGGATACAGAGAGATGAGTGCCCTGGTGGGGAAGGGTTTAAGCGTCTTTATTTCTCAGTTGATCCTCTCAAAGTCTCCACAGCCCCCCCAATAGCCCCATCCCATTCTCCTCCTTGTTTTGATGCAGGCACCCCTGCAGAAAGGCCTGAGGACATGGAATTCCAGGTAAGTGTCCTGGTCAGGGAACCCCAAACTCCGGCCTGACCCTTGGAACAACTCCTCATCCCATTTACAGTCCCAAACCCTGTCCATGGGGACCCCAGGGGATCCACAGCCTCATATGGTTTGCCTTAATGTTAAGCACAGCCCCCAAACCCAGACCATGAGGAACTCCAAATCTGCATTGTGGAGACACCCAAATCTGAGCCCTCAGATCCCCCTGGCCCCTCCAAAACTAAAATACCCCTCAGATCCCATGGGCCACTTTCACACTGTGTAGGAAGAACCCCAAACATCACTCACGCGGTGTCCCTCCCAAAGGACATTGGGGACCCCCAGGTTGACACTCTGCCTTCCCACTGTGTCCCCAGGTGCCTTCCAGTGACAGCGAGGGTCTGACCTACGTGGAGCTGCAAGCTGTGACCCCCAGCACTCCGCCCCTCAACCCCCCCGCTGACCCCCAGCCCTCTGTTATCTACGCCGAGGTAGCAGTTGGGAGGCATCACTGATGCCTCCATACGTGTGCACAAACACGTGTGTCTAGTGTGCACACATGTACTGCCAGCGTGCACAGTGCAGGTGTGTTGTGTGTGCTTACCGTCACGTGTGCACTGCATGCATGTATCACTGCATGTGTTCCTATGTGTCACACGTGTTCACCGTCACATGTGCACAACAGTTATACCCAGATGTGCACTCCGTGATTAACTCCATTCCTTGGTGTCTGCAGCATCACGCGTGTACACCAGTAGATGTGCACAGTGCTGCACATGGGTGTCCTTAGCATGTTTTCTGAGACCGGTAAAGAATGCGGGAGGTGAGCAACAAGACTTTGTGGACAGTTTTTCATTCCAAAGCAGTGCTCTGAAGAGAAGCTCTCAGGAAATGGACGTGTATTCCTGCTCTGAGCCTTGGCTGACTCCATCGCGGTATCTGTCCCTGCTGGCTGGGAGAGGTGTGACTCAGGAGACAGAGAGAGATTCACCTCCCTCCAAACCCCCTGAGAGGGACGGTGCACATGTGCTCCCTGTGCCTGCACTCTCCAGGCCCTCCGTGTGTCCGTGTGTCCTTACCATGTGCCCCACGTCAGCGCCACGTCTGTCCCTACAGCACACACACGTCCCCTTCCCGTGTGCGCATCTCCGGCTCCACATCCCAAACCAGCACCCGGCCCACAGATTTTGTGTTTGGGGTCCGGATGGCTATTTGGGGATGCACGAAGTTTTTGTGGTCTGGATGGAGTTTGTGGAGCTGGATTGAGAATTTTGGAGTGAATGGAGATTTCTGTGTGGTTTGGAAATTTCTGGGGGGATAGAGATTGTGGGAAGTGGATGGAGATTTTGTGGGTGGATGGGACATTTGGGGCTGGATGTAGATATTGGGGTGGTGAGGGTATTTTGGAGCTGAACAGTGTTTAGGGACTGGATGGAGACTTGTTGAGAGTGACTGAAGATTTGACTGCTGACTAGAGAATGTGAGAGGATGGGAAGAGTTTTGGGGGTTGCATGTTTGGGGGTTGAGTGTAAGTTTTTTGGGTGCTGGGTGTAGATTTTAGTGCTGGATGGAGAGGAGAGGAGAGGAGAGGAGAGGAGAGGAGAGGAGAGGAGAGGAGAGGAGAGGAGAGGAGAGGAGAGGAGAGGAGAGGAGAGGAGAGGAGAGGAGAGAAAACGAGGAAGAATTCATTGGTGGAGATAAAATCTATTTACTGAGACTGAAAAGGAAGTGAGAAATAACAGTACTGATAATCAGATAGATGTATTTACTTCTGCAAAGCAAGTGATGCACAAAGGAATTGCTCAGCACCCAAAGACCAAGGGTACAACAAGGACAGAAAGGGTGGCAGGGGATTTTGTGGGGTCTATAGAGGATCTATGGGGCATCTGTAGGAGATGGGAGGGGAAGAAACGGACATTTTAGATTATATGCAGTAGAGGGGTAGATTGGAACAGCTCAGGGGGTTTCAGAGGAATGGTGGTGGTGTTTTGGAGTGAATTGGAGGGCATTTGGAGGACTCAAGGTGTGCTAAGACATTTGAGGGGATAAGGAAGGATTTTTGTATAAGAGATGAGCATTTAGAGATTTGGAGCGAGTGGGAAGCATTTGGGATGCACCAGTGAGAATTTGGGAGTGTTTGATTAGGGGAGGTTATCTGATCCGAGGTCAGAAGAGGACATCAGGGAGACCCAAGCAGGGAATGTGGCACCTGCCCCCTTGCATGCGCATCAAAACTGAGACACCAATGGAGGTCCATCAGTGTGATCCCCTGTGCTCACTTTGGTGTAAATAATGGGGGACTGGGGGGCAGTGGGGGAACGGGGAGGCTGGGAGCACGGGATGACAGCTGGCATCTCGGTGTAGGTCAGACCCTCGCTGTCCCTGGGGGGCACCTGGAGATAGAGGCAGAAATTGGGTTGCAATCATGGGGTCCCCAGGATGCTTTAGTTTGGGGTGGGGCTCTGGAGTAGGTATGCGAGGAAGGAGGGAAGGGGTTGTCATGAGGGTGGAGCTGTATTTCTGGGGGAGAGGCTCAAATTTGGGTTCTACACGGGGGATATTTGGGGTCCAGCTGTGTTTCCAGGGTGCCCATTGGGTCTGGATATATTTAGGGACTGGGGGAACACAGGGCCTTTGTGTTGGGGTCCCCGTGGCTTATATACTGGGCTTCTCTGTGAGCTCATTAGAGGTCCCTCTGGTAGACCTGTGGGGACTTATGGGGTCTGGGGCATGAGAGCTTCTGTGGGTCTGAGGGCTAAGATTAGTGGGCTGGGGGTCCCCAAAATGCAGATTTGAGATTCCCATGGGCCTGGATACAGGTGGTGCACATCAATGTCAGGGTAAGCCGTAAGAGACTGGGGGTCATTTCGGGTTCCCATGGGGAAGGTTTGGGTTTCCACGGTGATGTCTGGCGTGGGTCCGAAGAGGGATGTTGGGATTTGGGATTCACTGACTCAGGCACTTACCTGGAAGTGTATGGGATCGATCATTCTGGGGGTGAAACCTGCATTGAAAAGGGGAGAGGGAAGGTAGGGGGTTATGTGGGGGCCTCAAGGTCCAGTTGTGGGGTCTATACGGGATCTATGGGGGATCAAAGGATGGGTAGGGGATGCTTGTGGGGTCTATAGGAGGTGGAAAACTTTGAACTCCTTCCTCACCAGGGCTCTCATCTCTCCATGTCCAGGGGCTGCAGGCATCCAGGATGAAGTAGAGGCTCAGGCTGAAGATGAGGGCAGCAGTGCAGTCCCTCACCACCACCACCATCAGGTTCCCACGGGATGACACCTCAGCACCTGTGAGATTGGGGTGTTTGGGTGTCCTCAGCACAGGGCAGGGATGCAGTGACACTGCCACTCACAGGGCACACTGGGGGCATAGAGATGTGGGTCTCAGACTAATTCTCTGATGTGGTCCGTGGGGTGGTAGAGCACCTATAGGTGCCAGCATAGGCTGGGTTCCTCCCTAAGTAGATGAAGGTGGCTGTGCCCCACCAGTGGGATCCTGGAGCTGGACAGGGGCTGAGTGCTCAGCACTGTGCAGGAGGCATGCAGCACCAGAATCATCATGCCAGCTCTGGGTGGATAAATTGGTCCCCATTCTTACATGTGCCATGGGCTCAAGGAACTGTGAGGGGCTGATGTTATGAGATGTGTGCAGGGAGGAAAAGAGATGGGACTTGATCCTCGGGGGAAAGCTCAGGGCCACCCACTGTGCCCAGTACCCTCACCTGTCAGCACCAGCTTCACAGGATCACTCCTCTCTGATGTCCACAGTGGCTCTGACACCTGGTACCGACACTGATACGTCCCGGTGTCTTCCAGGTTTGTGACAGCAAAGGAGAACTCAGCCGTATCCTGCTCCTTGTCTTTTTCCTTGTTAGATTTCAGAATTCCATTCAACCAGAGCTGGACCCAGGCTTGCACCCGGGGCAGGTGGCAGCGCAGGGTGACATTGTCCCCCAGGGACACCCCCTGGCTGGGGTGCAGCGACAGGGAGGGTCGGGGCACTAGGACAGGGGACAGCAGTCAGCCTTGTCCCTGCACACCTTCCTCTGCCCCTCTCATGGTCCTCTGACCACACTCCCCTCCCTCTCTTTCCAGTCTCCCCCTGCCCCCATACTCACGTTCCTGTGCACTGCTCGCTGCCACCAGCCACCAACCTTCAAGGGACACGGTTCTGGTCCCACACTGGGCCACCAACCCCCGAGGCACCACGTCCCCATTGTCACTCACCCAGGATGAGGGCCAGCGCCATTGGTGCCATGAGGCAGGAGCAGCTTGGGGACAGCGAGGCTGCAGTGCAGACTGGGAGTGGCCGGAAAGGCAATCTCATTTCCCCTTGGGGACAGGATGCCATGATGTCACCTCCCCGTCTGACAGTTTCTCCAGTGAGTGGTGTGGGGCACCACGTGCAAGTTGTCACTCCTTGGCTATAACACAGTGTCCCCAAAGTTCTGCCAGCACATGGTCATGAATGGTGTCCTCCATGGGATGACAAATACTCAACTGTGGCTCCATGCCAGGTGCGGCCTCTTGTGCCTTCTCTTTTGTCAGAAGGGGAACACTCACCTTTGTCTGTCTCTGCTGACCACTGTATCTAAAGAATCCCTTCTTGTTCTCCATCACGCTGCACAGTACTGGGCTCTGGCTGTGCCTATCAAGCACAATTCAGAGCCCTCAGGAAGCTGAGAAAACCAGCAAAGTAACCTCAGACACCAAAGTGTGATGTCAAGCAGGTGTTGCCTTTATCACAGCACTGGGTGCGTGGGGGATCGCTCCACCAACACGCACACCAAAGGGAGAAACAGCCATGTGCCTGAAGGCACAGCATGAACATATTCACTGCATTCCAAGGACACGGGCAGAGATTCCAGGAAATAACTCCCATCTCTGGTGGTGGTGGGATGCATTATGGCTGTAAATTTCCAACCATTCAGGGGGTGGGAGGGTAGCCCAAACCTGTTCCCACTGACGTTACACTGAGCCCAGGCATCTGTTTTGCCATCTAATCCTCAACAACAGGACGTCTATTCTACTTTCTTATCTTCACTGGACAACAAGCTCTGTGGCTCTTCTGCATTAAGTTCTTGAGCTTCTATTCACGTCCTTCAGCTCACATCTGCTCAAGTGATGAGAAAGGCTGCTCTCAAAGTGTAGAAAGACTGTTCTCATCATTCACTGACTGCTCCGAGAGGGATGGGGGAGAGAATGAGAGGACAAATAATCTGGAACTCAGAGGTTGAGAGAAAAACCTGTTTTAATAAGACAGTCAAGGAAGAGAGAAAGAACAGTGATGGTCTATGAGGGAATCTATAGGAGATGTACGTTGGACAGAATGGGAGTCAGGGGGCTTGAAGGTGATCTGTAGGGGAGGGGTGAATTGGGACAGATGTGGGGATCCCACAGCGCTGATGTTGGATATGGGGTAGATCCGGAAGGATTTGTGTGTATGAAAGAGTGCTAAGGGATTTGAACGCAAAGAAAGGGTACTGTTGTTAGAGATGAGCATTTGGGGATTTGGTGGGATTGGGAAGCATTTGGGGGCTCTGGTGGGGACTTGAAGGTGTTGGGTTTGAAAAGATCTGGGAATCATTGAGAGGGGAAGAGAGCATCAGGGAGCCCAAAATAAGGAATGTGTATCTAACCCACACAGTGCACCCCAAAGATGAGATGCCTTCTGGGGAGGCATTATTGGGGGCTTCCAGCACCCACGTCAGCACCCAGACTCTCATCTCTCCGTATCCAGAGGCTGTGGGCATCGATGACAAAGAAAATTCTGAGGGCAAAAACGAGGACAGCAGCACAGCCCCTCACCACTGCAATCACCAGGTTCCCATGGGACACCAACTCAGCACCTGAGGGGTGAAGGTATTTGGGTGCCTTCATCCTCAGCATCACCTCGATGGGGAAGGGATGTGATGATACTGCCACCTGTGGGTGACACTGGAGGCACCCAAATGGGGGGCTGGGAACTACCTGGGGGTGCAGGTGTCGGTGCCACCTCCAGTTTCACGCTGTCCCCAAGAGGCGAGGACACAAAGAGATAAGCCTTGGGGTGGTAGGAGCACCTGTAGGTGCCATTGTCAGCTGTGGTCACCGCAACAAGGATGAAGGTGGCCATGCCTTCATCACTGGGGTCCTGGTGCTGGAGAGGGGCTGAGTGCCCATCCTTGTGCAGGAAGATGATGCCCCCATATCCCTGGTTCCAGCAGCGGATGGTGACATTGGTCCCCACTGCCACGCTTTTGTCAGGGCTCATGGAAATGTTAGGTGGGGAATATTGACTATCTGGATGCAGAGGGAGAACAGAGATAGGACATGGCCCTGTGGAGAATGCCGAGGGCCATCTGCTTTCCCCATAACCCTCACCTGTCACCACCAACTCGATGGGGACACTCTTCTCTGATCTTCCTGGTGGCTCCAAAACCCGGTATTGGCACCAATCCTTCATTACATCTTCCAGCTTTACGCAAACCAAGGAGAACTCAGCCATGACCTGATGCTTGTCCACGTCCTTGTAGGATCTCAGAAGTCCATCCTGGTAAAGCTCAACCCTGGCAGATGGCTGGTTCCCATGGGACACCAACTCAGCATCTGAGGGGTGAAGGGATTTGGGTGCCTTCATCCTCAGCATCACCGCGATGGGGAAGGGATGTGATGATACTGCCACCTGTGGGTGACACTGCAGGCACCCAAATGGGGGCTGGTACCAACCTGGGGGTGAAGGTGTGGGTGCCACCTCCAGTCTCACACTGTCCCCAAGAGGTGAGGGCACAAAGAGATAGCCCTTGGGGTGGTAGGAGCACCAGCTTGAATCTCCCCTGCTTTAGCTTGACACCATTCCCTCTGGTCCTATCACTAATGACACGAGAGAAGAGGCCAACCCCCAGCTCACTACAACCTCCCTTCGGGAAGTTATAGAGAGCAATGAGGTCTCACCTGAGCCTCCTCTTCTCCAGGCTGAACATTCCCAGCTCCTTCAGCCTTTCCTTATATGGCCTGTGTTCCACACCCCTCACCAGCTTTGTTGCCCTCCTCTGAACACGTTCCAGGGCCTCGATGTCTTTCTTCCAGTGAGGGGCCCAGAACTGGCCACAGTACTCGAGGTGCGGCCTCACCAGAGCTGAGTACAGGGGAACCATCACCTCTCTGCTCCTGCTGGCAACACTTTCTGATGCAAACCAGGATGCCATTGGCCTTCTTGGCCACCTGGGCACACTGTTGGCTCATGTTCAGCCGAGCATCAACCAACACCCCCAGGTCCATTTCCTCTATGCAGTCCTCCAGCCACTCCGCCCCAAGCCTGTAGCGTTGCCTGGGGTTGTTGTGCCGAAGTGTAGGACCTGGCATTTGGTCTCGTTGAACCTCATCCCTTTGGCCTCAGCCCAGCCCTCCAGCCTGTCCAGATCCCTCTGTATGGTCTCGCCACCCCCAGGCAGATCCACACTTCCAGCCAATTTGGTGTCATCTGCGAATTTACTGAGGGTGCACTCGATGCCCTCATCCAGGTCATCAATAAAGATCTCGAAGAGGACAGGCCCCAGCACCGACCCCTGGGGAACACCACTCGTGACCGGTCGCCAGCTGGATTTAACTCCTTTCACCACCACTCTCTGGGCCCGGCCAGCTCCTTACCCAGCCAAGAGTGTACCTGTCCAAGCCATGGACTGCCAGCTTCTGCAGGAGAATACTGTGGGAGACAGTGTCATAGGCCTCGCTGAAGTCTAGATAGACCACATCAACAGCTTTTCCCTTATCCACCAGGCGGGTGACTAGATCATAGGAGATCAGGTTGGTCAAGCAGGACCTGCCCTTCATGAACCCATGCTGGCTAGGCCTGGTCCCCCGGTTGTCCCGCACTTGCCGCGTGATCTCCCTCAAGACAATCTCTTCCATAACCTTCCCTGGCACCGAGGTCAGGCTAACAGGCCTGTAGTTCTCCGGATCCTCCTTACGACCTTTCTAGTAAATGGGAGTCACATTGGTAAGCCTCCAGTCTTCTGGGACCTCACCAGTCAAGAAGGAGCGCTGATAGGAGATGGAAAGCGGCTCGGCTCTCACCTCCGCCAGTTCCCTCAGCACTCTGGGGTGGATCTCATCTGGCCCCATGGACTTGTGGCAGTCCAGTTGGAGTAGTAGGTCTCTGACTGTTTCTTCCAGAATCACAGGGGGGTTAGTCTGCTCCCCAGCCCAGACTACCAGGTCTGAGAGAGGAGTACCCTGAGAATATCTGGTCTACCTTTTAAAGGCAGACGTAAAGAAGGCATTCAGAACCTCCGCCTTTTCCTTATCCTCAGCGGTCACATTCCCAGCCTCATCCAGCAAAGAGGGGATATTCTCCTTTGTCCTCCTCTTACTGTTAATGTATTTATAAAAGAGTTTCTTAGTCCTTTTCACCCCAGCGGCCAGGTTAAATTCAAGCTGGGGTTTTGCCTTTCTGATTTCACCTCTACACATCCTAACGACTTCCTTGTATTCATTCTGAGTTGCCTGTCCCTCTTTCCACAGGCAGTACATTCTCTTTTTCTCCCGGAGCCTCAAGAATAGCTCCCGATTCATCCACGCCGGTCTTCTTCCCCGTCAGCTCATTTTGCAGCTCAGGGGGACTGCCTGCTCCTGCGCCCTTAAGACTTCCTTCTTGAAGAGCAACCGGCTCTCTTGGACCCCTTTACTCGCTAAGACTGAATGCCAGGGGACTCCCCCTATTAGGCTCTTGAACACTTCAAAGTCCGCCCTCCGGAAGTCCAAGGTAGCAGTTTTACTATTCCCCCTCCAGCCTCCACCATGAATTTAGAAATCTATCACTTCATGGTCACTCTGTCCAAGACAGCCTCCAACCTCCACATCTCCCACCAGACCTTCCCTGTTTGTGAACAGCAGGTCTAGCGGGGCAGTTCCTCTCGTGGGCTCTCTGACCAGCTGCATCAGGAAGTTATCCTCTCTGCATTCCAGAAACCTCCTAGACTGCTTCTTCTGTGCTGTGCTGTACTCCCAGCATATGTCAGGGAAGTTGAAGTCCCCCATGAGGACAAGGGCTGGCGACCGTGCAGCTCGTGCCAGCTGCTTATAGAATAGCTCGTCTGTCTCTTCATCCTGGTTTGGAGGTTTCTAACAGACGCCCACCAGGATGTCTGCCTTGTCAGCCCTTCCTCTGATCTTTACCCATAGGGATTCAACGTTATCGTCCCCAGTCACAATCTCAGTAGCATAAAAGCAATCCCTAATGCAGAGAGCCACACTGCCACCCCTCCTTCCTTGCCTATCCTTCCTGAAGAGTCTGTAGCCATCCATTGCAGCGCTCCAGTCATGGGAGCAATCCCACCACGTTTCCGTTATGGCAACTAGGTCATAGTTTGCCTGCTGCACAATGGCTTCCAACTCTTCTTGCTTGCTGCCCATGCTGCGTGCATTAGTGTAGACGCACCTCAGCTGAGCCCCTCGCCTCTCACCTAATCCCAATACCACTTCCCCAGGCTGATCTCTAGTAGGCCTGGCTTTATCCCCTGCCCCCTTCCTATCTAGTTTACAGCCCTCTCTACAAGTCTTGTCAGCTCCTGGGCAAGTATCTGTTTTCCTTTGGAGACAGGCAATTCCCATCAGCACACCTCAGTCCAAGTGCCGAGTAGACCGCCCCGTGATCAAAGAATCCAAAATTTTTGCGCTTGCACCTCAGCAAATGCTCTCAGCCATGCATTTATAAGATGGCTTTTCCTGGTCATCTCAGTGTTTGTCCCTGCCACCAAGGGAATACTGGTAAAAACTACTTGTATGCCCGCTCCACCAACTAACTTCCCCAGTCTCCTAAAATCATTTTTTATAATCCTCAGGCGTCTATCAGCGATCCCATCGCTGCCGGCCTGAACTATCAATAAAGGGCAATAATCAGAGGGGCGGATAAGGCTGGGGAGTTTTCTGGAAATATCCCTGAGCCGGGCCGCAGGAAGGCAGCACACCTCCCTGTGGGTAGGGTCAGGCCGACATATTGGACCCTCTGTTCCTCTCAGAAGAGAGTCGCCGACAACTAGCACCCTCCTTTCTTTCTTGGAGGAGGCAGTCTTCAAACGTGGAGCTGACCGCCTCACCTTGGGCAAGCTTGGCGGCAGTGCTCCCACGTCATCATCACTCACCACTCCCTCTGGTTTCAGGGCTTCATACCTGTTACTGAGAGGGACCAGGGAACCGAGGGAGGTCGGGATGGGGGTTGCCTGCGACGCTGGGCTGAGACCTGCTGCCATTCCTCCTCTCCTCTCAAGCTGTCTCTCCCTGTTTGACTATGGAGAGAGAGAGGGTCCATTACTCCCTCAGTCTGGGAAGTGCAATCTCTGCGCCTTTCTCGCACAGAGTCACTCCACCAGTCAATCTCCCGCTCGCACTCTCTGATGGTCCGCAGTCTATCTACCTCCTGCCTGAGCTCCACCACCAGGTTGAGCAGCTCGGCCAGCTGCTCACACTGCACGCAAGTGGCATCCTTCCCATCCTCCCCCGGCAGCAGCAGGCTGAGGCACTCCCGGCAGCCAGAGACCTGAACATTACTGAGCAGACCCTCTGTCTGCGTTGCCACAGTCTTTGCGTGGGAAGCACGTTTCCTGGTGAGCACATGTTTGAAATGGTGGCGTCAGGGCCTGTCAACAGGAGAGCAAGTCAGCTGAAAAAAAGACAGGAGCACTCACCCATGCTGACACAAGACCTCCACTCCCACTGCTGCCTTACTGAACGGGCAGTGCAGGCGGCCCTCACACACTGACTCCCTAGTCCATCCTGGTAAAGCTCAACCCATGCAGCCGGCTTCGGCAGGTGGCACCTCAGGGTGACAGTGTCCCCAAGGGACCCCCCTGGCTGGGGTGCAGAGACAGGGAGGGTCGGGGCACGAGGACAGGGGACAGCAGTCAGCCTTGTCCCTGCACACCCTCCTGTGCCCTCTGATGGCCCCCTGACCACGCTCCCCTCCCTCTCTCACCATAAACCCCCTATCACCACACTCATGTTGCCGGGCCCTGCTCGCTGCCACCAGCCACCAACCTGCAAGGGACACGGTCCTGATCGCACATAAGGCCACCAACCCCCGTGGCACCACGTCCCCATTGTCACTCACCCAGGATGAGGGCCAGCACCATTGGTGCCATGAGACAGGAACAGCTTTGGGACTGCAGTGGGGGCAGGAAGCAGCCTCAGAGCCACTGTCACTTCCTCTTCTGGACGTTTCTCTGTTGCATCACCTCCTGATGTGGGATTTGTGGCCCCCAAGAGTTGGTGGTACTGAGGGCACCCAATGGCTGACACACAGAGCCGTGCACACATGCCCCAGTTGTAGTGTCCCACACAGGCTGTCACCCCTCCATATCTCACGCTGTCCCCAAAGGCCTGCCAGTTTGAAGCCCTCTCAGGGAAACAAGCCAGCTCCTGGTCTGAGATCCGCTTCTCCCTTTCAGACAGGTGGGATCCACCTGCAACCATCAGCACAGCACAGAGTACAGCGCCCTCTGGTCAGAAAAAGAAGAAACAAAACTTCTGCTGTGGCACCAACCATTCAGCCACATATTTATCATATGTGTTTCCCTGACCTCTCAGTATCCTTCACAGCTACTGAGCGGACAGAGGAGAACGCCACATGTGCTCCCACTCCATCCAGTGAGCAACCCAGTGCCTTTGCAGGGCCCTCAAGCTTCTCTTGGTGACTGCATCACTGCCAGCTTGAGCCATCAGTGAGGGAGAACAACCAGGGGGGTGAACCAGAGCAGGGAGTCTCCTGCTGATGTCCTGAGCTGGCAACAAGAAAGGCAGCACACTTTCCCTACAGGTAGGGTCTGGCCACTGAGTCAGAGCCTTTTTTCCCATCAGAAGGAGTCCCCTGTGACAGACACCTTTCTTTCCTTCTGTCTGAAGGCAGTCTGGAGGCGTGCAGCTGATCGCCTTGCCCTTGGCAAGGACCTGAGTGCAGGCTCAGGCACTCCCTCCTGTGGAAGACCTGCATGGATGAGTTTTGGGGTGGGCACTCGCCCGGGAACCTGCATTCTTTTTGGGAAGAACTTTCAGCCTCCTGGAGACCACGGCCAGATGTGTTGTCTGGGAGACAGCTGATGGGTGAACTGATCTCTGGAGTGTAGAGGGATGCTCTTTCCTCCTGCTCAGCCCTGCCCATACGAGGTACTGAGGGCACTGGGGATATTGGAGTCACTGGAGGAACTGGGGACATTGCTGGATATTGAGGGCATTGCAGACATGGGGACACTGAAGCAATTGGGAGCACTGGGCGTAAAGCAACATTGGGTCAGATCCATTAGTCCACATTGACCCCAATCCCAGTGGACATTGGGGAAAACATTACGTCACACTCAGGGTTCTGCATTGACCACACTGATCTATGTGACCTCATTGACCACACTGACCACATCCACGAGTCTTTATTGACTCTAACCCAGTAGGACAACCCAACAGCGACCAAGTGTTGATTGATCCACAAACACCGGACGCATCCACGGAACCACTCTTACCACAAAAACAACACACCTGTCCCCATTTCTGACCTCCCACCCCATTAAACCCACTCCAATCACAACAACCTTATTTACCCCAGAACCTCCTCCTGGTTGGGGCTCACTCTCCCCCACTCCCCCCCTCACTCCCCCACCCACACCAACCCCTAAACTCACGGATTGTGCCACAAACTGCCCCCACCACCCCTCTGACCGCCCTCCGCACAGCACTGGAGGAGAAATAGAAGATGAAGGGGTCGAGCGCGGGGCTGAGGGTGGTGAGGAGCACAGCGTAGGTCCTCCATGTGGGGCTGCGCTGCTGCACAAAGCCCACCACATGCGAGAGGTTGTAGGGACCAAAGCAGATGACAAAGTTGACCGTGGTGGCCACGGCCAGCCCCACAGTGCGGTACTTCTTCTGCAGTGGGATGTGGGGTCGAGTGAGGAGGGCACGGATGATGTGGACATAGCAGAACATGGTGATGGCAAAGGGGAGGAGGAAGAGGACGAGGAAGAGTACAAGGCGCAGCGGGAGAACAAAGCGCAGCTGGGTTGGGGAGAAGTCATCGTAGCAGTGGTAGACCATGTGGGGTTGAGTCTCAGAGGCGTTCTGAGAGTTCCATGAGGTGGTGGTGGGGATGTGGGGAGTTTTTGGGGTTGTGCAGGCAGAGAATTGGAGGGTGGAGATGTTGAGGTTGGTCTTGGGGCTGGAGATGCTGTAGATGTTGAGACTGGGGATCTTGGAGCCTCTGGGAGTGGTGATGTCAGCAGTGGAGGTGTTGGGGACACTGGTGTCAATGACATTAGGTTATGTTTACCAGGTTCCCCAAGGTGGAACCCACTGATCTCAAAACAATGGGATTTATTCATCTCCAGCCCTGTGGGGTCAATGCCATTGCTGTTGTCCATCCTTGATCCCCCGGTCTCAATCCCAGTGCACCCAAATCTACCCCCTAAGATAGGGTACAGTACTTGAGGGCAAGGGGACATTTTGGGGGAGGAAAAACTGGGAGGGTGCTCTTCTGTTCGAGCTCCCCAAGGTTGTGTAATTTGGGGATCAGCAGGGCAATCATCTGGGGGGGGGGAGTCATATGGGGCTGTAGTGACATTGGAGGAAATTCAGCATTTCCTTAATGACCACAGACGTCTGCTGTGCTGTGGGAGGAAGTTTCAAATTCGAAGTAAATGTACTAAAATGGAGGTTCAGAGATGTGGGGCACAAATTGGAGTCCTGCTGCATAGATCACCCATAGATTTGGAGATGCACACCCTCATATGCACTCCAAAACCCCATCTCATTGCTCACCCCACAGATTTGGAGAGCCCACATCCTCCTACAGACATTCTGAACCCTTACCCATGCATTTCCCTATAGATGTGGGGTCGCGCAATCCCACAGCATAACCCCATGGGCCTACAACTCCAGTCCGTGCCTGGGCTGCACTGAATGCCTGGGTGAGCAACACAGATGGGGGTAGCTCCAAAAAAAAAACCTCTGATTTATTGTCATGGGAATGAGCACTGCTGCAGTGAGCACAGTGACACAGTCTGACAGAAAGCCTTCTCAGCAACAAAACCCCATTTCTCCGCACAGCTCCACCAGAGGTGGTGCATTTCCATCAGTGATGAACAAGGGCTGCATGTCACTCTTGTACCCACACCCCGCAGGTGGCACGGAGCAGATGGACAGGAACCTGGTGGTGGCAGTGGTGCGGGGCTGTGCTGCTGCCTTTGTCTTCATCCACGTCTTCATTGTGGTCTTCCTCCGCACTGCCCACAGACGCTGGATGTGGAGAGATGAGAGCCATGGTGGGGAATGGATTGCATTTCTTCCATCTCTTTATGGATCCCCCTATTGTCTTCAGCCTCCCCTTTGATCCCCTATACACACCCCAAATGTCCCTCGGTGCCCCCCACAGCACTCACATTTGTCCCCTCCAATGTTTGATGCAGATGCAACCCCAGAAGGCCAGAGGCCGTGTAGCTCCGGGTCAGTGTCTGTGTCAGCCAACCTCAAATTCCAATCCGTCCCTTGAGACCCCACACCCAACTCGGGAACCCCAGTCCCTGCCCATGGGGAACTCGCAAGACCCCCAGCCCCATATGTCTTGTCCCAAAATTAAGTTAATCCCCAAATCCAGTCTATGGAAGCATCCAATCTGAACCAGGGAGCTCCCCAAGATCCACATTTAAATTCCCAGACACCCTGGTGCTTACCAAGCCGCCAGACCCCACGCACACCCTCAAATTGAGTAATGAAGCCCAAAACACTCCCACAGTCTCCAGTGTCTGGCCCCTGGAGACCCCAAATCTCAGCCCCAAACTCACCCTCTTGGACACTCCCCCTGCATACTGACAACACGGATGTTCCCCCCAAGAAAACTGGGGACCCCCATAGTGACATTGCACTGTCCCCCTCTGTCCCCAGGTGCTGTGCAGTGACAGCGACTGTCTGACCTACATTGAGCTGCAAGCTGAGTCCCCCAGCAGTCGGCACCATGGTTCTCCTGCTGCCCCCCAAACCTCCACTATCTACGCTGATGTGCGTATTGGGGACCCCACAGATGTCCCCCATATGTGTGGTCAAGCACATGGATGTTGTGTGCACAGATGCATTAAACTGTGCACACTGCTGGTGTGCTGTGTGTGCTTACAGTCACGTGTACACTACATGCATGTACCACTGCATGTGTTCATGTGAATTACATGTGTGTACAGTGTCACATGTGCTCAATATATCAACAGGGAAGGGAAGGGAAGGGAAGGGAAGGGAAGGGAAGGGAAGGGAAGGGAAGGGAAGGGAAGGGAAGGGAAGGGAAGGGAAGGGAAGGGAAGGGAAGGGAAGGGAAGGGAAGGGAAGGGAAGGGAAGGGAAGGGAAGGGAAGGGAAGGGAAGGGAAGGGAAGGGAAGGGAAGGGAAGGGAAGGGAAGGGAAGGGAAGGGAAGGGAGACTTCTGTTCATGACATGGAGGAGCTAGGCCCTTCCCACCTTAACCTTCCTCCTCAGGAAGTCATCAGGCAGGAGAGATGGAGGATTTACTTGATTGAGATAAGGAGAAAACTGTTTTACTCAAAATGGTAAAGGAATGTGATATAACACAGTATAAAAGGAATCAAGAGGAATATATCACACCAAAGGGAAAGGGAAAATATCTCCTAACTGTGTGGTGAGTTTGGGCAGAGCAGAAAGCGAAGGAACGTCCTCCACTCACCATCTCACTGCCTTCCTGGAAACCACGTGGGAAGAAGGCTGGTAATTATTTCTCATTGTGAATTTCTTGCCTTACAAGGGGGGCAGAACGAACCTGTTCCCACTGATGTTACACCGAGTTGAGCAACCTGTTTTGCTGCCTTATCTTCAACAACAGGACATCTATTCAACTTTCTTATCTTCACTTGGCAACAAGTTTTGCAGCCTCCGCATTTCGTTCTTCAGCTTCCCTTGACGCAAACCTGCTGTTCTTCTGCTTGTATCTGCTCCAGGTCTGCAAAGGGTTCTTCTCACAGAGTGGAAAAGCTGATGGATCTGGTTGAAAGGTAATGAGATGGTAATCATGTATTAATTGCAAACGAGTACAAAAACTGTGCACTCTCTGCAAGCATATCGACCCCTCATGCAGATGGTTCTGCCAGCTGTGCGATGCTCTCTCTGCACCCAAGCACACCTTTGCCTCAACTTCCAGTTCAGCTTGCAAACTGCTTATCACCGCTCTCAGTGACTCAGTTCCTCATCCAGTTTGGTGCACAACACATCTATCTTCCTGCACTGCTCTCACTGCAGCACCTCCTACTCCACAAACAATGGCCTCGCCTTTACCAGGTCTCCGTCAGTGTCCTTTTGACATGTCCTGTATCCTCTCTGCACTCTTGATCAGGCTGAGCTCGTGTAGACATGAGCAGCTGCCAGGGAACTCAGACACGGTCCAAACAAGAATCCTTCCTTCTCAACTCAGATGATAGCCCTTCTGGATTCCTCTTGCTCTTTATTCAGGGCATTCTGCCCATGATGCCAAGTAAAATGTCCCGTCCCACTCGGTGAGTTGTGGGAAAGGTGAATCTTTGGAACCTCCCAGATATGGCACTGCTCTGTGAACCCAACTGTCCCTTTCTTCCACCTGGTTGGTGGAACTGCTATTGCCAGAGTTGATCAGCCAATTCCTCCACCACTTGCCCCTCTCCAAATTTCCAGGTTCTTACTGTCTGTGAGTTGCCATACGATGATGGTGAGTTGCCAATCAAACTTCCTCCACATTGGACACTGTCTGGATGTTGGGAGAACTGGTCATTGTTCAGGTCCCCATTCCATACCTCCTCCAGCACAGCTCATTCCCTCCCACACTGGATACCCCTTTCCATGCTGCCCACTTCCCTGGCTGACATGTGGCATCGTCCCTGTCAGGACAACTCTCCTTCACAGCTGACAGCAGTTGTGTCCAGAGAGGGAGAGCACTGTCATGTTTTCCATGACTTTGTCAGTGCCCCCTTCCCCAGAGAGGGATCCCAGCTGCCTGGCTTCCATGCCCACTAAATCCAGGCTGTGGGCCCCGTTATCCCAGCATGGCAGCAGCCAGGTGATGCTGTGCTCGCCTGGACAATGGCTGAAATCACCTAAAGAGGGTCAAGGTGGCCGAGCCCCCAATACTGGGGTTCCTGTGCTGGATTGGAGCTGAGTCCCTGTCCTGATGCAGGAAAGTGGTGCTTCGAAAACCCTGGTTCCAGCACCGGATGGTGATGTTTGTCCCGACCTCCACATGTTCCTCAGGGAAATGCTGCATGGAAGGTATTTGGATCTATGTATAAAGTGACGGCAGTGCTGGGACACGGCCCCACAGCACTATACCTCCTTTTTTGTACATTTACTCCTATTCTGGGACTCCCCGCCACCACACAGCTGACGTTTGCTGTTCAGGAAACACCAAACTTCCTCCAATGTCACCGCTGCCCTATAGGACACCTCCCTGAGGTCACTGCTCCTCTGTGCCTACCCCAAAGATCTATCGGGTGTTCCACAAAATATGCACCTCCCCCCCCCCCTTTTGTTTTTACTCCCCCCCAGAATGTGCCCTCACCCTCAAGTAGTGTCCCTTACCCTAGATGGTGTCCCCACCCCATCACAAAGGACAAAGGGCCTCTGCAGGGGTGGCCCCCAAATGCGGCCCCACCCTTGCCCACATAATCTATGGGGCGGGACCCAGCTCCCCACAGACACTGAGGTGAACAGAGGAGGTGAGCACACGTGGGGGTCCTGGTGGGCTGAGGGATGTGGGCTGTAATGGGGCAATGGGGAAAAATGGAGAGTCACGGGAGGGATATGGGGTCAGGGGACTATATGGCAGGATGTGGGGTTGTGGTTGTATGGGTTGGGCATACAAGATCACGGTGCTATATATCTTGATACAAGGCCACCAGGCTGGATATGGGGCAACCAGACAGGATATAGAGCTGTGGTGAGGGCTGTGGGGTCATAGGTCTATGGGGCAGGACATGGATTTGTGGAGTACAGGGAGGGTTTTGGAGAGGCATCCAGCTGCACGCTTAAAGACTGCCTCCTCCAGAAAAGAAAGGAGGGTAATAGTCATAGGAGACTCCCTTCTAGGAGGAACTGAAGGCCCAATATGTCGGCCTGCCCCCACCCGCAGGGAGGTGTGCTGCCTCCCTGGGGCCCGGGTCAGGGATATTTCTAGGAAACTTCCTAGTTTGATCCGCTCCTCTGATTATTATCCCTTATTGATAGTCCAGGCTGGCAGTGATGAGGTCACTGACGGAAGCCTGAGGACTACGAAAAATGACTTCAGGAGACTGGGGAGGTTAGTTGAAGGAGCAGGCGTACAGGTAGTATTTGCCTGTATTCCTACAGTGGCAGGGAAGGATTCTGAGACGTCCAGAAGAACACACCTTACAAACATGTGGCTGAAAGGCTGGTGCAAAAGCAAGAATTTTGGGTTCTTTGATCATGGGGAGGTCTACTTGGCACCTGGCCTGGGTTCGGCTGATGGGTCTCACCTGTCTCGAAGGGGGAAACGGATCCTTGCCCAAGAGCTGGCAGGACTTGTAGAGAGGGCTTTGAACTAGATAGGAAGCGGGTAGGGGATAAAACCAGGCCTGCTAGAGATGAGCCTGGGGGAGCGGCACTGGGATTAGGGACGAGGCGAGGGGCTCGGCTGAAGTGCTTCTACACCAATGCACGCAGCATGGGCAACAAACAAGAAGAGTTGGAAGCCATGGTGCGGCAGACAAGCTATGACCTAGTTGCCATTACGGAAACATGGTGGGACTGCTCCCATGACTGGAGTGCTGCAATGGATGGCTACAAGCTCTTCAGAAAGGATAGGCAAGGAAGAAGGGGTGGTGGTGTGGCTCTGTATGTTAGAGAGTGCTTTGATGTTACTGAGCTTGTGGCTGGGGATGATAAGGTTGAATCCCTATGGGTAAAGATCAGGGGAAGGGCTGACAAGGCAGACATCCTGGTGGGCGTCTGCTATAGACCTCCAAACCAGGATGAAGAGACAGATGAGGTGTTCTATGAGCAGCTGGCAGAAGCTGTGAGATCGCCAGCCCTTGTGCTCATGGGGGACTTCAACTTCCCTGACATATGCTGGGAATTCAACACAGCGCAGAAGAAGCAGTCTAGGAGGTTTCTGGAATGCAGAGAGGATAACTTCCTTATGCAGCTGGTCAGAGAGCCCACGAGAGGAACTGCCCCTCTAGACCTGCTGTTCACAAACAGGAGAGGTCTGGTGGGAGATGTGGAGGTTGGAGGCCATCTTGGACAGAGTGACCATGAAGTGATAGATTTCTCGATTCTTGGTGGAGCCTGGAGGGGGAACAGTAAAACTGCTACCTTGGACTTCAGGAGGGTGGACTTTGAAGTGTTCAAGGGACTAATAGGGGGAGTCCCCTGGCATTCAGTCTTAGCGAGTAAAGGGGTCCAAGAGAGCCGGTTGCTCTTCAAGAAGGAAGTCTTAAGGGCGCAGGAGCAGGCAGTCCCCCTGAGCTGCAAAATGAGCCGACGGGGAAGAAGACCGGCGTGGATGAATCGGGAGCTATTCTTGAGGCTCTGGGAGAAAAAGAGAATCTACCGCCTGTGGAAAGAGGGACAGGCAACTCAGAATGAATACAAGGAAGTCATTAAGATGTGTAGAGGTGAAATCAGAAAGGCTGTTGATGTGGTCGACCTAGGCTTCAGCAAGGCCTTTGACACTGTCTCCCACAGCATTCTCCTGCAGAAGCTGGCAGTCCATGGCTTGGATGGGTACGCTCTTGGCTGGGTAAGGAGCTGGCTGGAGGGCCGGGCTCAGGGAGTGGTGGTCAATGGAGTTAAATCCAGCTGGCGACCGGTCACGAGTGGTGTTCCCCAGGGGTCGGTGCTGGGGCCTGTCCCAGATCTTTCTTGATGACCTGGATGAGGGCATTGAGTGCACCCTCAGTAACTTTGCAGATGACACCAAATTGGCTGGAAGTGTGGATCTGCCTGGGGGTGGCGAGACCATTCAGAGGGATCTGGACAGGCTGGAGGGCTGGGCTGAGGCCAACGGGATGAGGTTCAACGAGACTAAATGCCAGGTCCTACACTTCGGCACAACAACCCCAGGCAACGCTACAGGCTTGGGGCGGAGTGGCTGGAGGACTGCATAGAGGAAATGGACCTGGGGGTGTTGGTTGATGCTCGGCTGAACATGAGCCAACAGTGTGCCCAGGTGGCCAAGAAGGCCAATGGCATCCTGGCTTGCATCAGAAAGTGTTGCCAGCAGGAGCAGAGAGGTGATGGTTCCCCTGTACTCAGCTCTGGTGAGGCCGCACCTCGAGTACTGTGGCCAGTTCTGGGCCCCTCACTGCAAGAAAGACATCGAGGCCCTGGAACGTGTTCAGAGGAGGGCAACAAAGCTGGTGAGGGGTGTGGAACGCAGGCCATATGAGGAAAGGCTGAAGGAGCTGGGAATGTTCAGCCTGGAGAAGAGGAGGCTCAGGTGAGACCTCATTGCTCTCTATAACTTCCTGAAGGGAGGTTGTAGTGAGCTGGGGATTGGCCTCTTGTCTCGTGTCATTAGTGATAGGACCAGAGGGAATGGTGTCAAGCTAAAGCAGGGGAGATTCAAGCTGGTGCTCCTACCACCCCCAAGGCTTATCTCTTTGTGCCCTCACCTCTTGGGGACAGCGTGAGACTGGAGGTGGCACCCACACCTTCACCCCCAGCTAGGTACCAGCCCCCATTTGGGTGCCTGCAGTGTCACCCACAGGTGGCAGTATCATCACATCCCTTCCCCATCGCGGTGATGCTGAGGATGAAGGCACCCAAATCCCTTCACCCCTCAGGTGCTGAGCTGGTGTCCCATGGGAACCTGGTGATTGCAGTGGTGAGGGGCTGTGCTGCTGTCCTCGTTTTTGCCCTTGGCATCTTCTTTGTCATCGATGCCTGCAGCCTCTGGATACAGAGAGATGAGAGTCCGGGTGCTGACGTGGGTGCTGGAAGACCCCATGTATGCCTCTCCACAAGGCATCTCATCTTTGGGGTGCACTGTGTGGGTTAGATACACATTCCCTATTTTGGGCTCCCTGATGCTCTCTTCCCCTCTCAATGATTCCCAGATCTTTTCAAACCCAACACCTTCAAGTCCCCACCAGAGCCCCCAAATGCTTCCCAATCCCACCAAATCCCCAAATGCTCATCTCTAACAACAGTACCCTTTCTTTGCCCTCAAATCCCTTAGCACTCTTTCATACATGCAAATCCTTCCTGATCCACCCCATATCCAACATCAGCGCTGTGGGATCCCCACATCTGTCCCAATTCACCCCTCTCCTACAGATCACCTTCAAGCCCCCTGACTCCCATTCTGTCCAACGTACATCTCCTATAGATTCCTTCATAGACCATTACCATCTCTGTTCTTTCTCTCTTCCTTGACTGTCTTATTAAACAGGTTTTTCTCTCAACCTCTGAGTTCCAGATTATTTGTCCTCTCATCTTCTCCCCCATCCCTCTAGGAGCAGTCAGTGAATGATGACAAATGCCTTTCTACATTTTCAGAACAGCCTTTCTCATCACTTGAGCAGATATAAGCAGAAGGACGTGATTACAAGCTCAAGAACTGAATGCAGAGGAGCCTCCTCCTAGTCAGCAGTCAAATCTTCAGTCCGTCTCAAAAAATCTCCATCCAGTCCCTAAACACTGTTCAGCTCCAAAACACCCTCACCACCCCAGTATCTACATCCAGCCCCAAAAAGTCTCCTCCACCCACAAAATCTCCACCCACTTCCCAAAATCTCCATCCCCCAGAAATTTCCAGCCACACAGAAATCTCCATTCACTCCCAAATTCTCTATCCAGCTCCACAACCTCCATCCAGACCACTAATACTTCGTGCATCCCCAAATAGCCATCCAGACCCCAAACACAAAATCTCCCTTCACCTCCAAACTCTCCATGCAGACCCCGAATCTCCACCTATCCTCAGATCTAAGCCTCCCTGGATTCTCAAGCCCCAAATGCCCCTCAGAACTCACTGGGACTCTCAAATCATAATGAGACACTCCAACACCCTACTTATGTCCCCAAAACTGAGACACCTTCGACTCCCAAGCCCACCCTCCCTGTTACCCAGTCTTACCCACAAGAATCCCAAATGCCCCAAATCTAACATCCCCAAATCCTTACCAGTGAGGCCCATATCATTCCCAATCTCACCAAATCCCTCAAGGATCAACTCTAACCCCCAAATCCTTCTTTATCATCCTCAAATCCCTTCTCACCCACTGGCACACAAAATCTCTCCCAAGTTTTAGCACTGGTTGGAAGGTGGTGAGCAGCTGCGCTGAGCATCGCTTGTTTTGTAAATCTATAAATATAATCACCTGTCATGGTTTTATGATTTTTGGTTACTGGCATTCCGCATCATAACTTCATGTGGCACACTGAGAGTGAAAGAGCTAATGCTCCAGTTCCATGGATCGTGGATAGTTCCAGACACCTGGTTCTCCAAAGAGAAGAAGAACTGCACACCACGCACCCCAGAGGACTTTGTGCTGTTCTGTTATCCGTTGTCCATTCAGAGAAAGAAAGAACTGTTGGCAGTTCATGAGCTGTCCTCTATTTCCCTTTCTGCTCCTCCCAGCAACGTGTGTGCTCCCTAGTCATCTCAACTTCAGCATTGGAGTAAGGCCTTTGGTTTTGGACACACTCCCATTCTATTTGATGTATTAGCTTCAATTTCAGTTATATTGTATTACACTGTACTGCAAATGTGTTACATTGCATACTGCTATCTTTTCTGTTAGTAAATTACCTCTTCTCCTGAGATTGTTGCTACTGTTCCATCTCCCAACCTTTTCCCCATTATTCCCTTTCCCCTTTCCCAGGGCATGGGTTCATGGCTCCCCCCACAACACCAGTGACAGAACCAGGCCAAACTGGCCTGTGTACCATGCATATTGCCATTACTATGATTTCTCTCTTCCTTTTCTGCCCTAGTAAATTGTTTTCTATTGCAACCCATGAGTTTTGCATTCTCTTGGTTGATTCTCACACAGTGCACCAAGAGTGGGGTCAGTGAGTGAAGGGCTGTGTGGTGCTGAGCTGCTGGCAGCTGACAGCACTGCAGTCCTTGTGGTACCAAAAGTGGGACCCAAAGGGTGCAGATCCCGACGCACCACTGAAGCCACGTGTGCTGTGTTTGGCATCCCAAGGGGAACACCACACGAGGCACGTGCTGACAGAACTTTGGGGACAGTCAGTGACACTTGAGGGGTGATCGCCTGCGTGGGACACACAAACAGGGTCTGTGTGCAATGCCCTGTGTGTGTCAGCCAATTGAGGACAAAGCATTGTCACCACAAATGGGGGAAATTTGTCACGAGGTGGTGACATCATGGCATCCTGTCCCCAAGGGGAAATGAGATTGCCTCTCCGGCCACTTCCTGACCCCACTGCAGTCTCTCTGTCCCAGAGCTGCTCCTGCCTCATGGCAACAATGGCGCTGGCCCTCATCCTGGGTGAGTGACAATGGGGACGTGGTGCCACGGGGGTTGGTGGCCAGGTATCTGACCAGGACCGTGTCCCTTGCAGGTTGGTGGCTGGTGGCAATGAGCAGAGCACGGCATTGTGAGTATGGGGACAGAGGAAGAATGGGGAGAGTGGGAGGGGAGTGTGTTCAGGGTGCCATCAGAGTTGCAGGGGAGGGTGTGCAGGGACAAGGCTGACTGCTGTCCCCTGTCCTAGTGCCCAGACCCTCCCTGTCGCTGCACCCCAGCCAGGAGGTGTCCCTGGGGGACACTGTCACCCTGCGCTGCCACCTGCCCCGAATGCGTGCCTGGGTCCAGCTCTGGTTGAATGGAACTCTCAGATCTGACAAGCAAAAAGACAAGGAGCAGGATACAGCTGAGTTCTCCTTTGCTGTCACAAACCTGGAAGATGCAGGGACATATCAGTGTCGGTACCAGGTGTCAGAGCCACTGTGGACATCAAATAGGAGTGAGCCCGTGGAGCTGGTGCTGACAGGTGAGGGCACTATGGACACCAGCTGGCCCTGGTGTCTTCTCCTCCCTGCATGCAAACCGCAGCTTCCCCCAACTCGGCATTTCCCTGAGCCCAGGGAACATGTGGCAATGGGGACTGATGTCACCACCCACCGCTGGAATGGGGGTCATGGTGGCACATTCCTCCTGCACACAGCTGAATGCTCGGACCCTATCCTGTGCCAGGATCCCACTGGGAATACTGTGGGTGGGGTACAGAAACCTTCACCCATTCAGGGGGGACTCTGGCCTCTGCCAGCACCAGTACAAAATCCTACAACCCCAAGGATCACACATTTGTGTCCTCACCCCTAGGGGGCAGCATGATGATGGAGGTGACACCCACACCTGCAACCCCAGTCGGGTCTGAGACCCCATTTGCACGCCCCCAGTGTCACCCATGGGTGGAACTGTCCCTGCATCCCTGCCCTGTGATGTTAACACCCAAACACTTGCACCCCACAGGTGCCCAGGGGCGGTCCCATGGGAACCTGGTGGTGGCGGTGGTGAGGGGCTGTGCTGCTGTCTTGGTCTTCAGCCTGGGCCTCTACTTTGTCCTCGATGCCCGCAGCCTCTGGACAAGGAGAGATAAGAGCCCTGGTGAGGAAGTGGTTAAACGGTTTCCATCCCTTAAAGATCCTCTCAAGTGCCCTGCCTCCTCTTTCTGTCCTCAGTTGAATTCCCCAAGTGCCCTTTTCCATTCCCTACAGATCCCCCCAGGTGTCCCCTACCTGTTCTTTGATCCCCTACAGATCTTTAAGGACCACCAAGTATTCCATCGAGACCACGTATCCTTCATCTTTCAACTTCCTCTTTTTGATGCAGTTGTCACCCCTGAAATGCTTAAGTCAATGTCAATCAAGGTAAGTGTCTGTGTCAGTGGACCCCAAGTCCCAGTTCACCCCTTGGGGCACACAGAGAACATCACTATGGAGACCCACACCCTTCCCATGAGGCCCACAGATGAACCCCAGCCTCATATGGCTTACTCTGACATTTATGTGCCCCACATCTATCCAGCTCATGGGAAATCCAAATCTGCATTGAGGAGAACCCTCAGCCCACAATCCTAAGTCTCCAGACCCACACAAGCCCTCCAAGCCTTAATCCCTCCCAGAACATACAGGCACATACAACTTGAGAAGAGCGGACCTAAATGCACCCACACAGAATCCCAATGACCCATGGGGAATATAAAAAAAAAAAAAGCCCCTCTATTCCCCCGGTCCGTAGGTACCCCAAGACCATAGCTGGACCCCAAATATCCCCCTTGCAGACCCCCCCGGTACCCCCGCAGAACTCCAGACTCACCCTCATGGTCACATCCCCCTCATACCTTCACCAGAGGCCAACCCTCAGCCCACCCATCTTGGGGAACCCCATGGTAGCACCCCACTCTCCTCCTGTATCTCCAGGTGCCCCCCAGGGACAGCGAGGATGTGACTTACGTCGAGATGCCAGCTGCCATCCCGTGCTCCCAGACTCCCAGTTCCCCCACCGCCAACCAACCCCCCGTTATCTACACCACAGTGAGCACTGAATTACCGTGCTGATGGGCCTCCCAGGTGCCTCATTTTTGGGGTGTGTGGAAGGGGACAGACCTCAAGTTCCCTGCTTGGGACTCCCTGATGTCCTCTTCTTATCTCAGACCAGCTGATCTCCCCAAATCTAACACTCCCAAATTCTCACTGGTGCATCCAAAATACTTCCCACTCACACCAAATCCCAAATGCTCATCTCTTACCCTAAAATCCTTCCTTATCCCCTCAAGTACCTTAACACTCCCTGAGACGTCCAAATCCTCTGCTGTCCTGTCCCAGACACCACCACCTGACACATTCCTGAGACACCCTTATCTGTGCCAGTCTTCCCTTCTTACGGAAGTCCCACAGAATGTCCTTTCCTCTCCTTCCATCTCCTACAGATTTCCTATAGATTCCATGTAGACCCCCCAAAATCCCTTGCCTCCCTTTCTGCCCTGGTTGTATCCTTGGTCTTTGGGTGTTGAGCAACTCCTTTGTGCATCACTTGCTTTGCAGAAGTATATACATCTATCTGATTAGCAGTACTGTTATTTCTCGCTTCCTTTTCTGTCTCAGTAAATAGATTTTATCTCCACCGATGAATTCTTCCTCATTTTCTCTGGTTCTCTCCCCAGACCCACTGGGAGGGGTCAGTGGGAATAAAAGCTGTGTGGTGCTGAGCTGCTGCTGTGTGACAGCACTGCACTCCTTGCAGTCCCTCCCTCCCTCCATGCACAGGACGTGACACTCACCTGGTGCAGCTGTCAGATCCCCTCAGTGTGGGAAGGTCTGGTTGTGACCTCCCAGCTCTACCCCAGGAAGGCTCCATGCCAGAGAGGTCCGAGCAGGGACAAGCCCTGGCTGCCTGGGAAATGCCGGTGTTTCAGCTCCCCTGTTCCCGAGGAGCTGAAAAGGTGCAGTGGCTGCCCTTCCCTCCTGAGAATTGGTTGGGCTCAGAACCACCCAGTGTGTGCTGTGTTGGGAGCAGCACTGCTGACAGCCCAGAAGGAGAGGCTCTGCATTCAACACCCTGCTGATGGAAGGCTGACATCCTGGCAGGAACCACGGACAGCCCTGCAGAGCCAATTCACTGCTGAACGGAATGCCACTCGGCGATGCTGTGTGGTGCTGTCAGAACCAGCAGATGAGGAAATCATTCTGTGGACTGAATTAGAATGACAGGAAGAAGGAGTGGACTCCTCTCCTCTCCTCTCCTCTCCTCTCCTCTCCTCTCCTCTCCTCTCCTCTCCTCTCCTCTCCTCTCCTCTCCTCTCCTCTCCTCTCCTCTCCTCTCCTCTCCTCTCCTCTCCTCTCCTCTCCTCTCCTCTCCTCTCCTCTCCTCTCCTCTCCTCTCCTCTCCTCTCCTCTCCTCTCCTCTCCTCTCCTCTCCTCCCCTCCCCTCCCCTCCCCTCCCCTCCCCTCCCCTCCCCTCCCCTCCCCTCCCCTCCCCTCCCCTCCCCTCCCCTCCCCACCCCTTCCCTCCCCTCCCCACAAAAAAATAATAATAAGCAAACACAACCCAAACTCTGCTTCTTAAACCCGCAGACCAGTGTGAGCATCAGTCAAGCTGTGTCCTGACAGATAAATAACCTTGGTGGTCATTAAAAACAAAACAGCAGGCATGTTTGGCCTGACCTCACAGCTGTGTCACTGTCCTTCAGCCCTGATGTCAGTGCTGGGTGCTGTGAAATTATCAAAGGATTTGCAACATCACTGTCAGCAAAACCTTGTGCCCAAGAGCTGCTTCTGCTGGAATGGAATAAAAGAAAGGTAAAACCTTCCAGCAATGGGAATCCTGGCACCCAAAGGACGGACAAAATACCCCAGAATTGCGAATCCTACCAAAAAAGGCAGGCAAAAATACTCTAGAATGGGTATTTTTAACACCAAATCCAGGATAAAACACCCCAGAAGCAGGAATTGGCCTTCGAATTGAGAATTAAGCCCTCCAGAAGCATAACTATAAAACTGTGCAGAAGAAGAAATCCTCCCCAAAAAGTAGCACAGACCTTTGTAGAAATAGGGATCCTGCCCCAAAAGGCAGGATGAAATATTCCAGACTGGGAATCTCCTTCCAGGAGAACAGGAGAAAACCATCCAGAAGTGGGAATCCTCTCTCAAACGCAGATAAAACCTGTCACAAATGACAATTTTCCCCAACAGTTGGGATAAATACATCCACAAGCGATAATTCTACCAGAAATTAGGGTAAAAATGTTTGGAAATGGCAAATCTTCCACCAAAGGTTGGTTGAAACTCTCCAGAATTGAGAATTATCCCCAAAAAAAGGAATAACAATTTTCAGAGGTAGAGGAAGGGAAAAACCTTCCAGAAATAGGAATCCTCCCTCATGAAGCAGAATCTAACACTTCAGAATCAGAACTCTCATCCAGGAAAGTGGGATAAAACGCTCCAGAAATGGGAATTATGTCCCAACTTCACTGTGGGCCGGGTGCTGGTTTGGGATGTGGAGCTGGAGATGCGCACATGGGAAGGGGACGTGTGTGTGCTGTAGGGACAGACGTGGCGCTGACGTGGGGCACATGGTAAGGACACACGGACACACGGAGGGCCTGGAGAGTGCAGGCACGGGGAGCACATGTGCACCGTCCCTCTCAGGGGGTTTGGAGGCAGGTGAATCTCTCTCTGTCTCCTGAGTCACACCTCTCCCAGCCAGCAGGGACAGATACTGCGATGGAGTCAGCCAAGGCTCAGAGCAGGAATACACGTCCATTTCCTGAGAGCTTCTCTTCAGAGCACTGCTTTGGAATGAAAAACTGTCCACAAAGTCTTGTTGCTCACCTCCCGCATTCTTTACCGGTCTCAGAAAACATGCTAAGGACACCCATGTGCAGCACTGTGCACATCTACTGGTGTACACGCGTGATGCTGCAGACACCAAGGAATGGAGTTAATCACGGAGTGCACATCTGGGTGTAACTGTTGTGCACATGTGACGGTGAACACATGTGACACACAGGAACACATGCAGTGATACATGCATGCAGTGCACACGTGACGGTAAGCACACACAACACACCTGCACTGTGCACGCTGGCAATACATGTGAGCACATAACACACACGTGTCTGTGCACACGTATGGAGGCATCAGTGATGCCTCCCAACTGCTACCTCGGCGTAGATAACAGAGGGCTGGGGGTCAGCGGGGGGGTTGAGGGGCGGAGTGCTGGGGGTCACAGCTTGCAGCTCCATGTAGGTCAGACCCTCGCTGTCACTGGAAGGCACCTGGGACACAGTGGGAAGGCAGAGTGTCAACCTGGGGGTCCCCAGTGTCCTTTGGGAGGGACACCGCGTGAGTGATGTTTGGGGTTCTTCCTACACAGTGTGAAAGTGGCCCATGGGATCTGAGGGGTATTTAAGTTTTGGAGGGGCCAGGGGAATCTGAGGGCTCAGATTTGGGTGTCTCCACAATGCGGATTTGGAGTTCCTCATGGTCTGGGTTTGGGGGCTGTCCTTAACATTAAGGCAAACCATATGAGGCTGTGGATCCCCTGGGATCCCCATGGACAGGGTTTGGGGCTGTGAATGGGATCAGGACATGTTCCAAGGGTCAGGCCGGAGTTTGGGGTTCCCTGACCTGGACACTTACCTGGAATTCCATGTCCTCAGGCCTTTCTGCAGGGGTGCCTGCATCAAAACAAGGAGGAGAATGGGATGGGGCTATGGGGGTAAGTGGAGACTTTGAGAGGATCAACTGAGAAATAAAGACGCTTAAACCCTTCCCCACCAGGGCACTCATCTCTCTGTATCCGACGTCTGCAGGCACCGAGGAGGAAGAAGACAACAAGGACGAGGATGAAGACAAAGGCAGCAGTGCAGCCCCCAGCCACTGCCACCATCAGCATCCCATGGGAACTGTCTGCAGCACCTGTGGGATCCGGGTGTTTGGGTTATCACATCCTCAACCACCACCTCTATAGGGACAGGAGGTGACACAGCCACTCATGGGTGGCACCAAGGGTACTCAAATGGGGTAGAGACCCACCCGGGTGTGCAGGTGTGGGTGTCACCTCCAGAGTCACGTTACTCCCAAGGGGTGAGGACAGAAAGGGGTGACCCCAGGGGCGGTAGGAGCACCTATAGGTGCCACTGTCAGCTGGGGTCACCCCAAAGATGGTGAAGGTGGCTGTGCCCACCACATTGGAGTCCTGGCGTTGGATGGGGGCTGAGTACCCATCCTTGTGCAGAAGGAAGGTGGCCCCATAGTCCTTGTTCCAGCACTGGATGGTGACATTGGTCCCCATCTCCACACATTCCTCAGGGCTCAGGGAAATGCTGGGTGGGGGGAAACTGCGATCTGCATGAGGGAAGGGACAGCAGTGGGACACGGTCCTGTTGGGAGCAAGCAGAGCCATCTGCTGTCCCCAGTGCCCTCACCTGTCAGCACCAGCTCCACAGGATCACTCTTCTCTGAATCCACTGCTGACCAAGGCAGCCGGTACTGACACCAATATCTACCTGCGTGCTCCCGATTTGTGTTCAAGAAGGAGAAGTCTGCAGTGTCCTGCTTCTTGTAATTGTAATTGCGGTATGTTTGATGCCCTTCCTGGTACAGCCGGACCCAGGCAGCCAGCTGGGGCAGGTGGCAACGCAGGGTGACATTTTCCCCCAGTGACACCCCCTGGCTGGGGTGCAGTGACAGGGAGGGTCGGAGCACTAGGACAGGGGACAGCAGTCAGCCTTGTCCCTGCACACCCCCCTGTGTACCTCTGCTGGCACCCTGACAATGCTCCCCTCCCTCTCTCCCCATGCTCCCCCCATCTCCATACTCACGATGCTGTGCTCTGCTCGCTGCCACCAGCCACCAACCTGCAATGGACACGGTTCTGGTTCCACACAGGGCCTCCAACCCCCTTGGCATCACATCCCCATTGTCACACACCGAGAATGAGGGCCAGTGCCATTGGTGTCATGAGGCAGGAGCAGCTTGGAGACAGTGAGACTGCAGTGGGGACAGGGAGTGGCGTTGGGCTGCTGCCAGTTCCTCTTTTGGACAGGATGGTGTGATGTTGCCAACTGATGTGGCAATCACAGCCCAAACGGGAAGTGGCACGTTGGGGTCCCCAGAAATGTTGTACACATGGAGCTGTGCAAATAGTCCCCGCTGGTTTGTCCTTTGCAGTTTGTCCGGGCTTGGGTGTCACACACAAAGTTCTGCCAGCACGTGGTCCTGCACTTTTCCCCCCATGGAATCCCAAACACAGGACATGGCTCCAAAGGGGTGTCCCCCATGGAATGTCACATGTGGTCCCCAACACATCCAGCTGGCTGTCCCTACGCACTTCAGGTACCACACTCCGTCCCCACTGTGCTTTCCTCCACCATCCCCACTGGGGGCAGTAGCAGGGACCTTTGGGGATGCAGTGGCACCACGCAGGCATAGGATGTGCTATGGGCACACAGGCACAGTGGAGCACACGTGTGGCACAGACATGGATCAACTCTAAGGAAATGTTTTGGCAGTAAGGAGTAAGAGTTTTGGCAGAGAAGGAGCACACGTGTTACACCAATGCGGTGCGTACCTTCTAAGGACACACTTGTGCATTGCTGTGGTCACACACAGGTTTACAGACATGATCTCACACACAGATACACAAAGGCAAGGCGTTACACAAGCAGTACATCTGTGTGTACATCTATGCAGTATATTTGCAAAACACAATTGTTCACCTCTACTCATTGATTCCCAACCCATCCCCGAGCTGCACCCGCTCACCCCATGCAGCTCTCCTCAGAGTTCCATTTCTCACCCGATGCCATATGGTGTGGGAGATGCCTTTGGCACTGCAGGTCAGCTGTCCTGGTTTGGTCCCCTCTCAGCTCCTGGTGCCCCCCAGCCCCTTGCTGGCAGCACAAGGCAAGAAGCTGAGAAACGGAACCACTCTCAGCTCTGTGCAGCACTGCTCAGCATCAGCTGAACCACCTCTGTGCCATCAGCATTGGTTTTCTGAAGCCAAAACTCACGGGACACAAGGAAGCAAATCAGCTTTATCCCAGCTGAAACCAGGACAATACCCCGCCATGTTCCATACAGCTTACATCAGGCTCAGGTCCCACTGTTTCCCATGCAGCCTAATTAACCACCATCTCCTATCCTGTGTTTCAGTACACATACACACACAGCATTTCCGCGGTCCCTTGGTCATCCCTGTGAAGTGTTGGTGGAGCTCATTGAGTCCATGGCTTTGGGCACCATCAGCAGCGCAGGGTGCGCTTGGTGGCTGTGACTCGTGGTGTTCACCAGGGGTCGGTGCTGGATCTGGTGCTGTTCAACATCTCCATCAGAGACCTGAACAAAGGGATGGAGTCCACCCTCAGCAGGTTTGCAGGTGGCACAAAGCTGGGAGGAGTGGCTGACACACCAGAGCTCCGTGCTGCCATTCTGCACCATTGGGTTGGGCTCTCTTGAGTGGTGTGCAGTGACTGGACGAGGGGCAGTGGGCACAAACTGGAGCTCAGGAAGTTGCATCAAATCATGAGGAAGAACTGCTATACTGTGTGGGAGACCGAGCACTGAAACAGGCTGCACAGGGAGGTGGTGGGTTCTCTTTCTCTGCAGGTAATTAAAAGCCACCCGGATGCTTTCCTGTGCAACCAACAGCAGGGAAACAAGTTGAGCAGAGAGGTTGGATTTGGTGAACTCCAGAGGTCACTTCCAACCCCACGCCTGTGGGACTCTGTGCTATGACCCGACTAAGAATCTGGGCTAACCACAAGGCCTGTGGCAGGGGTTGGATCAGCCAGTGTTTGATGGAGGGATTTAAAAATGTCCATCAACACTTGGCACTCCTGTGGAGCAGAGAGTGCCCGTGTGAGGAGTTCCCGCGGTGAGGGTCCTGCAGTGCCAGAGTGATGGCACTGCTGAGCACAAGGAGCACATGGCATCCATGGCCGCTGTCACACGAGCACACGCTGCAGACAAACGGGCAGAAGCATCCAGAATTGCAGGGCAGCCCTCAGAGGCGAGAAGCAGCGCCAGCGCAGTGAAGGGAACAGCCCTGAGAGCTGTGATGGATGGCACCGAGTGAAGGAACAGCTGAGCGCTGTGAGCAGCAGCTCTGAGGCTGCTGTACCGCTGAGAGCAGTTGTGTTGGAACACGCTCTGCTCACAGCTGTCGGGATCTCCACCCTTCGGGCCCCACATTGGCCACCAAAAGGATTGCGGTGCTGTCACCCAACAGCTACTCAGCAACACACAGCCCTTCCAGCACTGACCTTTCTCTTTGTGGTTTGCCAAGAGAATCAGACAAAAAAAAAAAAACAAAACACAATGGTTGAGACAAAATCTGTTTACTCAAACTGAAGAGGAGTAGAGAAATAATTGAGAAATTGAGAATTACCAGTAATGGTAATAACATTTTAATGCTTGCTTAATCAGAGATGCTCAACCCAACTGCCCACCACTCTCTGACCAATGCTCCAACTTGGGAAGGACTTGCAGTCCCAGTGGGTGTTAAGAGATTCGAGGAGTACAAGGAAGGATTGTGGGGTTAGAAGTGAGCATTTAGGTATGTGGTGTCATTGGGAAGTGTATGGGGTACAGTGGTGAAAATTTGGGGATTTTAGGCTGGGGGCATTTGGGATTCTGGTGGCTATGATTGGGAAACAGGGGACATGGGTTTGGGAGCCTGGAATTGCTTAGTTTCAGGGATCCGATGATGTTTTTGGGGTGTTTCCTTATGGTTTGAGTGTGCCCATGAGTTCTGTGGGTGTTAAGGACTAGGGGGTGTGGGGAGACCTAGATCTGGGGACTCAATAGGTGTGGTACTGGGGGTGCATTTTGTTTGTGGGTTTCACTATGGCCCATTGGACCGGGGGGCTGTGCAGGAGATCTGGGGATTCCCTGGTGCTTTGTTCTGGCTGCAGTCTATATAGGTGCTATATTCTCAAGGCTGGGGGTTCCTAAATGATCTGGGTGTGTGTAGGGCTGGAAGAGCACCAGAGGGGCTGGAGGATTACATCTGGAATTCCTCTCATATATCCCATGGGCTGGATTTGGGGATGCACATAAAGACTGAGTCAGCCATATGAAGCTGGAAATCCCTTGGGATCCACATGGACAGGGTTTGGGGTTCCAGGTAGGGTATGGGTGTTCTCCAGGGTCAGGTTGGGGTTAGGGTTTCCCTGACTCAAATACTGTCCTGGAAATGAATGGACTCAGCCTTCCCAGTGGAGGGGCACCTACATCAAAATGGGGAGGGAAATGGAATGGGGGTTATGGAGAACACCAAAGAGCACGAAGGGCATCAACAGCGCATGGAAGTGGAGGCAGGGGAAAGTTAAAGGGATTGACCCATGTGTACGGGATGGAAGATGAGGAAGGACACACCTGGAGGGAGGTGTAGAGATTGAAAAGAATGGAGGGAGATTGGAGGGTATATACGCTATCAGAGAGGAAGCGGAAAACAATTGGGTGTGATCTAAAGGTGCTTTATTGAGTGCCAAAGTGATCCAGCTGTCTTCCCAACCAGGGCTGTCATCTCTTCGTATCCAGAGGCTGCGGGTATCGAGGACAAAGTAGAGGCCAAGGCAAAGACGAGGGCAGCAGCACAGCCTCTCACCACTGCCACCACCAGGTTCCCATGGGACCTCCTCTCATCACCTGTGGGGTCCAGCAGTGTTCATGTCCCCATCCCCGGACATCACCTCCATGATGACGGGATGCAGAGACACTGCCAGAAATGAGAGACACAAGGGACACCGACATGGGGCCTCAGACCTACCTGGGGGTGCAGGTGCAGGTGTCACCTCCAGTGTCACGTTGTCCACAAGGGGAGAGAAAAGAAGGTAGAAGCCTCCAATGCAGTAGGAGCACCTATAGGTGCCAGAGTCGGATGGGGTCACCCCAAAGAAGGTGAAGGTGACTGTACCCCCAGCATCAGGGTTCTGGTGCAGGATGGGGGTCGAGTGCCCGTCCTTGTGCAGGAAGATGATACCCCCATACTCCTGGGCTTGTTTAGCTTGGAGAAGAGAAGGCTCTGGGGGGACCTCATTGTAGCCTTACAGCACTTGAAGGGAGCATATATACAGGAGGGTAAGAGCTGTTTAGGAGGATGGATAGTGATAGAACAAGGGGGAATGGTTATAAACTGAGACAGAGACCCTGCACATAGCTGGGGATTTAAACTCGATGTTCATTGTGGTCCTTTTCAGCCTAGCCCATTCTATGATTCTATGATTCTACGATAAGCAGACCCATGGCTTCTGCTAGATGTTTATCCCAGTGTCTGAATGTTCCACCGCCCATTGCTTTCAGCATGGTTCCCAGCAGTCCATTGCATCACCCGATTTTCCCATAAGCTGGTGCATGACAGGGATGTGACATACCCACTCAGTGTCACGGTCTTTGGCCCACGTGTTTAGGAGGGTGTTTTTAAAATGAGTTCCATTGTGTGACTCAGTTCTGTCTGGGGTTCCATGTCACTGTGCACACATGCTGGATGCAGGCGTGCAGCCCCTCCCATCCTGCCCAACGTAAGCAGGTAAGCTTCTATATTTATTAAATGATTACACGCATATTCATAATATTTCTAAGAAAAGGGGTGGTTATTACAATTACTTCAAGGTATTCATGACAATAGCCCACACCCATTCTACGCCCCGAACTCCACCCCTAATTCATGCTTCTACACATGCGTGGTGCCTCCTGGTGGTCATCCTGGTGCTCATGGGGATGAAGGCAGTCTATCTTCCTTGCAGTGTGCTTCTGACCCTGGTGTAGTTTGAGGAAGTATTCTGGCTTCAACTAACTCAGTTTCTAGGATGTGGCTCCTTGCACCAATCAGCAGGCTCTTTGGGTTACGGTTGAGGTCCCCCACATCTTTCCCATTCTTTGCGCTCAACTACTTTCACAACATAACAAATAAGCCCTTTCTTCACCCTTGCTCCTCATCCTCACTAAGCCCAACCCCTTCTCTACCTGTTCAGGGCACTCTCCACACACACTCACTCTCAGCTTCTCTCACACCCTGCCAGATTCTCCCTGCAGCTTGGCCGGCTCGGTGCTGCTGTACGGGGTCTCTTTGTGATCCTCCCGGTGGGTTCTTCATCCTCATGCTGATGTTCAGATGGAATGAGACGGAGAAGGCCAGGGGCAGATTTATCCTCATCTCTTGATGCTGATTGCTCACAACTCCCTCTCGTTCCCTCCCTGGGCTGTCGCACTCCTTCACCACATCCACCCCTCCAAGTCTGCAGCTGCAGTCTGCATTTGACGCTCTGTCACAGAAGCATCATGCAGATGGTTCTGCAAACTGCGCTGAGCTATCTCTGCTGCAACCACTGCTTTCCCTTGAATTATAGCTCAGATTGCAAACTCCTTATCACTCCTCTTAGTGACTCAGTTCCTCCCTCCCTTTGGCCCTTAACACATCAACCTTCCTGCGTTGCTATCAGAGCAGCATTTAAAGCTCCACAAAAAACACGCTCTGCTTTACAAGCTCTACATCTATGCTCCATTGCCAAGTCCTGGATCCGTGGATCTAGAAAGTGGATCTCCTGACACTCCGTGTCTCCACTGCAGACTCACTGTGCCTAAGGTGATCCTGCCTCATGGCACCAATGGTGCTGGCCCTCATCCTGGGTGAGTGACAGTGGGGACGTGGTGCCATGGGGGTTGGTGGCCCAGTGTGGGACCAGGACCGTGTCCCTTGCAGGTTGGTGGCTGGTGGCAGTGAGCAGGACACAGCAACGTGAGTATGGAGACAGGGGGAGAATGGGGAGAGAGGGAGGGGAGCGTGGTCAGGGGGCCGTCAGAGGGGCACAGGAGGGTGTGCGGGGAGAAGGCTGACTGCTGTCCCCTGTCCTAGTGCTCCGACCCTCCCTGTCGCTGCACCCCAGCCAGGGGATAGAAGTGGGGGACAATGTCACCCTGCGGTGCCACCTGCCCCAGCCAGCTGCCTGGGTCCAGCTCTGCCAGGAAGGAGGTTTCACCCCCTGCATGAAGAAGTACAACGTTCAGGACATGGCCGTGTTCTCCTTTGCTGTCACAAAGTGGGTGCACACAGGGACATACCGGTGCCAGTACCGGGTGTCAGAGCCAGCAGAGACATCAGAGAGGAGTGACCCCGTGGAGCTGGTGCTGACAGGTGAGGGCACTGGGGTCCGTGGGAGGCCGTGAGCTGTCCTCACAGGCCCAAGTCCTATCCATTTTCTCTCCCATCGTGCAGATCACTGCTTCCCGCCACCTGGCATTTCCATGAGCCCCAAGGAACGTGTGGGCATGGGGACCAACATCACCATCCGATGCAGCAACATGTACCAAGGGGCCACCTTCCTGCACAAGGACGGGCACTCAGTCCCTATCCAGCAGCAGGACCCTGATGGTGGGGGCACGGCCACCTTCACCCTCGTTGGGGTGACTCCAGCTGACAACGGCACCTATAGGTGCTCCTACCACCCCAAGGGCTTCCCCTTTCTGTCCTCTCCCCTTGGGGACAGCGTGGCACTGGAGGTGACACCCACACCTCCAATGGCAGAGTCCCATGGGAACCTGGTGGTGGCAGTGCTGAGGGTCTGTGCTGCTGCCCTCATCTTCTGCCTTGGCGTCTTCTTTGTCCTCAATGCCCGTAACCTCTGGATACGGAGAGATGGGAGCCCTGCTGGGGAAAAGGTTAAATAGATTTCATCTCTGATTCGGATTCCATATGTTTTCTACCTGTGCTTTGCTCCCGTATACACACCCTCAACTCTCCTCCACCTCCTCTTCTAACCTCTATAAACCCACATTGCTCTCCCCTGCTGCCAGTTCCATCTCCTATTAATCCCCACTCCACCTACCTCGGGACATCCCAGTAACTCCCACCCAGCTCCACTCTCCATTTGGATGCAGATGCCCACTCCCAAATGCCTGAGGCCATGCAGTTCCAGGTCAGTGTCTGGGTCGAGGGACCCTCCATCCCAACCTGCCCCCTCAGATCCCATACCAGAACCTTAATACCTGCTGATGTGGACCCTAACGGACCCTCAGTTCATATGGTTACCCTATTAAGTGCACCTTCCAATAAGAACTGAGATTTATGGAACTGAAAATCTACATCTTGGGGACCCCACAAATGCTAATCTTCACTAAAAAAGTCCCAAGGAGACATCAAACCTTGCAATGGGACTCCAAAACTACATCTGTAGAGAACCCCAATTTCTGATCCATGAGAAACCAAATCTGTGCTACCCAAAGACCTCCAAATCCTGCACCCTGAATACCTCCAAACAGATTAAAGGGACTGCCAAAAAACCACCCTTGGGGATCCCCATTTGATGAATCCCAAATACACATACAACAACCCCCCCGGAACTCATCTTTTAGGACACCCACCCAAACTTTTTACACCTTGTGTGTCTCCCTCTCAACCAGATTGAGGACCCCCATGGTGGCTCCCCACTCTTCCTTTTGTAGCTCAGGTGCCCCTCAGAGACAGGAAGGGTCTGACATATATCGAGCTGTGACCCCCAAACCCCATTATCTGCATCGAGGTGGCTGCTGGGGAACTCTGCTGATGCCTCCCACAGTGCTTCATTGTTACGGTGCACTGAGGGGAACAGATGCCACATCTCCTGCTTGGGGCTCTATGGAGCTCTGTTCTCCCTGCAGACTCCACAAATCCCCTAATTCTATCACTCTCCGATTCTCACTGGTGCACCACAAATACTTCCCAATCACTCAAAATCCCCTTTTGCTCATCTCTTGCCTCAACCCCCTCCTGATCTCCCCCAGATATTCTAACACACACACGCACCCTACATTCTCACTGGTGAATCCCAAATTCCTTCCCAATCCCACCAAGTCCTTAAGTGCTCATCCCTAACCCCATAATCTTTCATTATCCCCCCTCCAATAACTTAACATTTTATGAGATCCCCAAATCCACCTCAAAACCCCACCACCATTCCTTTAGAAACCCAAATTCTTCCCACTCCACACCACAACCCCACCACCTGCCTTGTGAGACCTTCACAACTGTGCCAATCCAGCCCTCCCCTATACACCCCCCAAAGTTTCCCCTGCCCCACATTCCATCCCCTACACATCACCAGTAGCCCCCCCAAGTGCCCCCTGCCTCCCCTGCTGTCCTGGTTTGAGAGTAGGATGGTGGGTGGTGAGCAATTGTCTCGTGTAACATTTCCATGCTTAATATTATCATTGCTGTTATTTCTGTCTTGCTTTTTGGTCTTAGTAAATGATTTTGATCTCAATCCAGGAGTTCTTCATTTGTTCTTCCTATTTCCAATCTCCCCTTCCCTATTAGCAGTGTGAGCCCCATGAGGCTCCAGCCCTCTGCTCATCTTGGTGGCCATCCTCTGGATGTGCTCCTGCAGTGCAATGTCCTTCTTGTGCTGGGGAGCCCAGATTGGAGGCAGTATTGCAGGTGGGGTCTGACGAGAGCAGAGCAGAGGGGCAGAATCACCTCAGCTGGTCACGCTGTTCTTGATGCAGCCCAATGTGCCGCCCTCTGAGTTAGAGACCACAGAGAGCTTTGCTCTCCTTCCATAGTCAGGAGGACTCCCAGTCCTCAGTAGGCCTAGTGCTAGTACCACTCGTTCAGGAGATTCTCCACACACATTTGGACTCAGTTTCTCTAGCAAGATTCCTTCCTGCTTGATGGCAAGGGGGTCTGTTTTGTGGTCATCCCCAGAGGTTGCCCATCCTCATAGTGATATTCTGTTTTAATGGAAGGGTGAATGTGAGGGGCGGCTTTATCATCACGTCTTGCTTTTATATCTCCCATTTCCTGCCATGGGCAGTCACAGGCTACTTCCAGCAACACACTCCTGTTCCATCCCTGGGCTGCCACACTCACTCACCACATCCTCCCCCTCCAGGTCAGCAGCTGCTATCTGTAACTGATGCTCTCTCACAGAAGCCTCATGCAGATGGTTCTGCCAGCTGTGCAGTGCTATCTCTGCACCCAAGCACACCTTTGGCTCAACTTCCAGTTCAGCTGGCAAACTCCTTATCAGCTCTCTTAGTGACACAGCAATGGTCTGACAGATGTTGAGCTGCAAGCTGCAAACCTTCTGCCCCAGACACACAGTGCCTCCAGTGCCCCCCAGCACCTCTTTTTCGACTCCAGGGTGAGTTCTTGAGGAGCCCCGCTGATGGCCCCTTCCCCCACCTGTGCCTCATTAGTATGGTACAGAGTTAAATGACCCCAGATCACTTTCTTGGGACTCCCTGGTGTTCTGTTCCAACACCCATTCCCCATATTCTCTCAAATCCAACACCCCTAAATCCCCACTGCTGTACTCCTAACACTTCCCAGCCCAACCAATTCACGGAACACTCCTCCCCAACATCACAATCCTTCCTTATGTCACTAGAGCACCTAAACATCCTCTGTGAACACCAAATCCCAAAGTCCTTCCCTTAATTTATTACAACCCCATTAGATACCCACTGGCTGTTTGGCATCCCATGGAGGACACCATGCAAGGACACACACTGGCAGTCTTTTTGAAAAGCATGAGACACAGGAGGAGTGACAGCATGTGTGGGGCATCCCACTGGTTTCCGTGTGTGCCACCACAACATGGGAACCACAAAAAACACACCAGGAGGTGACGTCATGGCTTCCTGTCCCAGAAGGGGAAAAGAGAGTGAATCTCCAGGCACAGCCTGTCCCCACTGCAGTCTCGCTGTCCCCAAGCTGCTCCTGCTTCATGGCACCAATGGTGCTGGCCCTCATCCTGGGTGAGTGACAGTGGGGACATGGTGCCATGGGGGTTGGTGGCCAGATTCTCACAGCTCCTCGTCCCGATGCCTCTTGAACACTGCCAGAGGTGGCGACTCCACCACCTCCCTTGGCAGCCGTTCCAGTGCCTGACCACTCTCTGAGAGAAGAAGTTCTTCCTTAAGTCTAAACTAAACCTCTACTGATACAACTTGCAGCCATTTCCCCGCGTCCTGTTCATTGCCTGGGAGAAGAGGCAAAACCCTCCTCACCACAACCTCCCTTCAGGAAGTATAGAGTGCAGTGAGGTCTCCCGTGAGCCTCCTCTTCTCCAAACTGAACAATCCCAGCTCCCTCAGCCGCTCCTCATAAGACTTGTGCTCCAGACCCCTCACCAGTTTCGTTGCCCTTCTCTGGACACGCTCCAGGGTCTCAATGTCTTTTTTGTAGTGAGGGGCCCAAAACTGAACACAGCACTCAAGGTGTGGCCTCACCAGAGCTGAGTACAGGGCGATGATCACCTCCCTGCTCCTGCTGGCCACACTATTTCTAATGCAGGCCAGGATGGTGCTGGCCCTCTTGGCCACCTGGGCACACTGTTGGCTCATGTTCAGCCCAGCATCAACCAACACCCCCAGGTCCCTTTCCTCTTCACAGCCATCCAGCCACTCGTCCCCAAGCCTATAGCGCTGCATGGGGTTGTTGTGGCCAAAGTGCAGGACCCGGCACTTGGCCTTGTTGAATCTCATTCCATTCACCTTGGCCCAGCGATGCAGCCTATCTAAGTCCCTGTGGAGGGCCTCCCTACCCTCAGGCAGATCAACACCACCTCTCAACTTGGTGTCATCTGCAAACTTACTGAGGGTACACTCAATCCCCTCATCCAGGTCATCAATAAAGATATTAAACAAGACAGGCCCCAGGACCGACCCCTGGGGGACACCACTTGAAACAGGTCGCCAGCTGGACTTCACTCCATTAACCACCACCCGCTGAGCACGGCCCTCCAGCCAGTTTCTTACCCAAAGGAGTGTGTACCTGTCCAGGCCACGGGCAGCCAGTTTCCCCAGGAGAAGCCTGTGAGAGACCGTGTCAAAGGCTTTGCTGAAGTCCAGGTAGACTACATCAACAGCCTTTCCCTCATCTACCAGTCTGGTCACCCAGTCGTAGGAGGAGATGAGGTTGGTCAAGCACGACCTGCCTTTCATGAACCCGTGCTGGCTGTGCCTGATCCCCTGGGCACCACGCACATGCTGTGCGATCTCACCCAGTATGATTTGCTCCATTACTTTCCCTGGTACCGAGGTCAGGCTGACAGGCCTATAGTTCCCCAGATCCTCCTTACGGCCCTTCATGAAGATGGGAGTCACATCAGCAAGCCTCCAATCCTCTGGGACCTCTCCAGTTAAGCAGGAGCGCTGATAGATGGCCGAGAGCGGCTCAGCAATCACCCCGCCAGCTCCCTCAGCACCCGAGGGTGCAGCCATCCGGTCCCATGGACTTGTGACAGTCCAGATGGAGGAGGAGCTCTCTGACTGTCTCCACCTGAATGGCTGGGGGTGCTTTCTGAGTAGCGTCCCAGACATCCTGATAAGGGCATAAAATGCCCAGAGGATAACTGGTCTGGCTATTAAAGGCAGATGTAAAGAAGGCATTGGGGACCTCAGCCTTCTTGTCCTCTGTGGCCACATTCCCTGCTGCATCAAGTAAGGGATGAGAATTATCCTTGGTTCTTCTGTTGCCATTGATATATTTATAAAAGGATTTTTTATTGTCTTTTACTGCAGTGGCCAATCTGAGTTCAAGTTGGGCTTTTGCCCTCCTGACTTCCTCCCTGCACACCTTAGCTACTCCCTTGTAATCTCCCCAGGTAGGCTGTCTACCCCTGCGGCTCGCTTTACGGCACTCAGGACAGCCTGTTCTTGCACCTTTAAGATTTCCGTCTTGAGGAGCATCCAGGCTTCCTGGACCCCTTTACCCTTCAGAAGCGACTCCCAAGGGACCCGTGCTACAAGCGCCCTGAACAGATCAAAGTCCGCCCTCTGGAAGTTCAAGAAAGTAGTTTTGCTCTTTTGACACCCCCAAGAATAGAGAACTGGACAGTTCCATGGTCGCTCTGCCCAAGACGGTCCCCAACCTTCACTTCTCCCACCAGTCCTTCTCTGTTAGCAAAGACCAGATCAAGCAGGGCACCACCCCTGGTAGGCTCTCCTACCAGTTGCACAAGGAAGCTATCCTCCACGCAGTCTAGAAACCTCCTGGACTGCTTCCTCTGTGCTGTATTATACTTCCACCCCATGTCAGGGAAGTTGAAATCTCCCATGAGATCAAGTGCTGGCGATCGCGTGACTTCCGCGAGCTGCTCATAGAAAGCTTCGTCCAACTCTTCATCCTGGTTAGGCGGTCTATAGCAGACCCCCACCAAGATGTTGCCACGACAGTCCTTCCCCCTGATCCTTACCCATAGACACTCAACTCTGTCATTACGAACCCCAAGCTCTTCAACAGCAAAACATGTGACATCCCATGGGGGACACCCCATTGGAGCCATGTCCTGTGTTTGCCATCCCATGGGGGAAAAGTGCAGGACCACGTGCTGGCAGAACTTTGTGTGTGACACCCAAGCCCGGACAAACTGCAAAGGACAAACCAGCGGGGACTATTTGCACAGCTCCATGTGTACAACATTTCTGGGGACCCCAACGTGCCACTTCCCGTTTGGGCTGTGATTGCCACATCAGTTGGCAACATCACACCATCCTGTCCAAAAGAGGAACTGGCAGAAAACAACACCACTCCCTGTCCCCACTGCAGTCTCACTGTCTCCAAGCTGCTCCTGCCTCATGACACCAATGGCACTGGCCCTCATTCTCGGTCTGTGACAGTGGGGATGTGATGCCAAGGGGGTTGGAGGCCCTGTGTGGAACCAGAACCGTGTCCCTTGCAGGTTGGTGGCTGGTGGCAGCGAGCAGAGCACAGCATTGTGAGTATGGAGATGGGGGGAGCACGGGGAGAGAGGGAGGGAAGCATTGTCAGGGTGCCAGCAGAGGTACACTGGAGTGTGTGCAGGGACAAGGCTGACTGCTGTCCCCTATCCTAGTGTCCCGACCCTCCCTGTCACTGCACCCCAGCCAGGGGGTGTCCCTGGGTGACACTGTCACCCTAAGGTGCCACCTGCCCCAGCTGGCTGCCTGGGTCCGGCTGTACAAGGAAGGACGTTGGATACACAGCAATTACAAGTACAAGGAGCAGGACACTGCAGACTTCTCCTTCTTGAGCACGTATCGGGAGCACGCAGGTACATATTGGTGTCAGTACCGGCTGCCTTGGTCAGCAGTGGAATCAGAGAAGAGTGATCCTGTGGAGCTGGTGCTGACAGGTGAGAGCACTGGGGACAGCAGATGGCTCTGCTTGCTCCCAACAGGACCGTGTCCCACTGCTGTCCCTTCCCTCATGCAGATCGCAGATTCCCCCCACCCAGCATTTCCCTGAGCCCTGAGGAATGTGTGGAGATGGGGACCAATGTCACCATCCAGTGCTGGAACAAGGACTATGGGGCCGCCTTCCTCCTGCACAAGGATGGGTGCTCAGCCCCCATCCAACGCCAGGACCTCGATGTGGTGGGCACAGCCACCTTCACCATCTTTGGGGTGACCCCAGCTGACAGCGGCACCTATAGGTGCTCCTACCGCCCCTGGGCTTACCCCTTTCTGTCCTCACCCCTTGGGAGTAATGTGACTCTGGAGGTGACACCCACACCTGCACACCCGGGTGGGTCTCAACCCCATTTGAGTACCCCTGGCGCCACGCCATGAGTGGCTGTGTCACCTCCTGTCCCTGTAGAGGTGGTGGTTGAGGATGTGATAACCCAAACACCCGGATCCCACAGGTGCTGCAGACAGTTCCCATGGGATGCTGGTGGTGGCAGTGGCTGGGGGCTGCACTGCTGCCTTTGTCTTCATCCTCATCCTTGTTGTCTTCTTCCTCCTCGGTGCCTGCAGACGTCGGATACAGAGAGATGAGTGCCCTGGTGGGGAAGGGTTTAAGCGTCTTTATTTCTCAGTTGATCCTCTCAAAGTCTCCACAGCCCCCCCAATAGCCCCATCCCATTCTCCTCCTTGTTTTGATGCAGGCACCCCTGCAGAAAGGCCTGAGGACATGGAATTCCAGGTAAGTGTCCTGGTCAGGGAACCCCAAACTCCGGCCTGACCCTTGGAACAACTCCTCATCCCATTTACAGTCCCAAACCCTGTCCATGGGGACCCCAGGGGATCCACAGCCTCATATGGTTTGCCTTAATGTTAAGCACAGCCCCCAAACCCAGACCATGAGGAACTCCAAATCTGCATTGTGGAGACACCCAAATCTGAGCCCTCAGATCCCCCTGGCCCCTCCAAAACTAAAATACCCCTCAGATCCCATGGGCCACTTTCACACTGTGTAGGAAGAACCCCAAACATCACTCACGCGGTGTCCCTCCCAAAGGACATTGGGGACCCCCAGGTTGACACTCTGCCTTCCCACTGTGTCCCCAGGTGCCTTCCAGTGACAGCGAGGGTCTGACCTACGTGGAGCTGCAAGCTGTGACCCCCAGCACTCCGCCCCTCAACCCCCCCGCTGACCCCCAGCCCTCTGTTATCTACGCCGAGGTAGCAGTTGGGAGGCATCACTGATGCCTCCATACGTGTGCACAGACACGTGTGTGTTATGTGCTCACATGTACTGCCAGCGTGCACAGTGCAGGTGTGTTGTGTGTGCTTATCGTCACGTGTGCACTGCATGCATGTATCACTGCATGTGTTCCTATGTGTCACACGTGTTCACCGTCACATGTGCACAACAGTTATACCCAGATGTGCACTCCGTGATTAACTCCATTCCTTGGTGTCTGCAGCATCACGCGTGTACACCAGTAGATGTGCACAGTGCTGCACATGGGTGTCCTTAGCATGTTTTCTGAGACCGGTAAAGAATGCGGGAGGTGAGCAACAAGACTTTGTGGACAGTTTTTCATTCCAAAGCAGTGCTCTGAAGAGAAGCTCTCAGGAAATGGACGTGTATTCCTGCTCTGAGCCTTGGCTGACTCCATCGCGGTATCTGTCCCTGCTGGCTGGGAGAGGTGTGACTCAGGAGACAGAGAGAGATTCACCTCCCTCCAAACCCCCTGAGAGGGACGGTGCACATGTGCTCCCTGTGCCTGCACTCTCCAGGCCCTCCGTGTGTCCGTGTGTCCTTACCATGTGCCCCACGTCAGCGCCACGTCTGTCCCTACAGCACACACACGTCCCCTTCCCGTGTGCGCATCTCCGGCTCCACATCCCAAACCAGCACCCGGCCCACAGATTTTGTGTTTGGGGTCCGGATGGCTATTTGGGGATGCACGAAGTTTTTGTGGTCTGGATGGAGTTTGTGGAGCTGGATTGAGAATTTTGGAGTGAATGGAGATTTCTGTGTGGTTTGGAAATTTCTGGGGGGATAGAGATTGTGGGAAGTGGATGGAGATTTTGTGGGTGGATGGGACATTTGGGGCTGGATGTAGATATTGGGGTGGTGAGGGTATTTTGGAGCTGAACAGTGTTTAGGGACTGGATGGAGACTTGTTGAGAGTGACTGAAGATTTGACTGCTGACTAGAGAATGTGAGAGGATGGGAAGAGTTTTGGGGGTTGCATGTTTGGGGGTTGAGTGTAAGTTTTTTGGGTGCTGGGTGTAGATTTTAGTGCTGGATGGAGAGGAGAGGAGAGGAGAGGAGAGGAGAGGAGAGGAGAGGAGAGGAGAGGAGAGGAGAGGAGAGGAGAGGAGAGGAGAGGAGAGGAGAGGAGAGGAGAGGAGAGGAGAGGAGAGGAGAGGAGAGAAAACGAGGAAGAATTCATTGGTGGAGATAAAATCTATTTACTGAGACTGAAAAGGAAGTGAGAAATAACAGTACTGATAATCAGATAGATGTATTTACTTCTGCAAAGCAAGTGATGCACAAAGGAATTGCTCAGCACCCAAAGACCAAGGGTACAACAAGGACAGAAAGGGTGGCAGGGGATTTTGTGGGGTCTATAGAGGATCTATGGGGCATCTGTAGGAGATGGGAGGGGAAGAAACGGACATTTTAGATTATATGCAGTAGAGGGGTAGATTGGAACAGCTCAGGGGGTTTCAGAGGAATGGTGGTGGTGTTTTGGAGTGAATTGGAGGGCATTTGGAGGACTCAAGGTGTGCTAAGACATTTGAGGGGATAAGGAAGGATTTTTGTATAAGAGATGAGCATTTAGAGATTTGGAGCGAGTGGGAAGCATTTGGGATGCACCAGTGAGAATTTGGGAGTGTTAGATTAGGGGAGGTTATCTGATCCGAGGTCAGAAGAGGACATCAGGGAGACCCAAGCAGGGAATGTGGCACCTGCCCCCTTGCATGCGCATCAAAACTGAGACACCAATGGAGGTCCATCAGTGTGATCCCCTGTGCTCACTTTGGTGTAAATAATGGGGGACTGGGGGGCAGTGGGGGAACGGGGAGGCTGGGAGCACGGGATGACAGCTGGCATCTCGGTGTAGGTCAGACCCTCGCTGTCCCTGGGGGGCACCTGGAGATAGAGGCAGAAATTGGGTTGCAATCATGGGGTCCCCAGGATGCTTTAGTTTGGGGTGGGGCTCTGGAGTAGGTATGCGAGGAAGGAGGGAAGGGGTTGTCATGAGGGTGGAGCTGTATTTCTGGGGGAGAGGCTCAAATTTGGGTTCTACACGGGGGATATTTGGGGTCCAGCTGTGTTTCCAGGGTGCCCATTGGGTCTGGATATATTTAGGGACTGGGGGAACACAGGGCCTTTGTGTTGGGGTCCCCGTGGCTTATATACTGGGCTTCTCTGTGAGCTCATTAGAGGTCCCTCTGGTAGACCTGTGGGGACTTATGGGGTCTGGGGCATGAGAGCTTCTGTGGGTCTGAGGGCTAAGATTAGTGGGCTGGGGGTCCCCAAAATGCAGATTTGAGATTCCCATGGGCCTGGATACAGGTGGTGCACATCAATGTCAGGGTAAGCCGTAAGAGACTGGGGGTCATTTCGGGTTCCCATGGGGAAGGTTTGGGTTTCCACGGTGATGTCTGGCGTGGGTCCGAAGAGGGATGTTGGGATTTGGGATTCACTGACTCAGGCACTTACCTGGAAGTGTATGGGATCGATCATTCTGGGGGTGAAACCTGCATTGAAAAGGGGAGAGGGAAGGTAGGGGGTTATGTGGGGGCCTCAAGGTCCAGTTGTGGGGTCTATACGGGATCTATGGGGGATCAAAGGATGGGTAGGGGATGCTTGTGGGGTCTATAGGAGGTGGAAAACTTTGAACTCCTTCCTCACCAGGGCTCTCATCTCTCCATGTCCAGGGGCTGCAGGCATCCAGGATGAAGTAGAGGCTCAGGCTGAAGATGAGGGCAGCAGTGCAGTCCCTCACCACCACCACCATCAGGTTCCCACGGGATGACACCTCAGCACCTGTGAAATTGGGGTGTTTGGGTGTCCTCAGCACAGGGCAGGGATGCAGTGACACTGCCACTCACAGGGCACACTGGGGGCATAGAGATGTGGGTCTCAGACTAATTCTCTGATGTGGTCCGTGGGGTGGTAGAGCACCTATAGGTGCCAGCATAGGCTGGGTTCCTCCCTAAGTAGATGAAGGTGGCTGTGCCCCACCAGTGGGATCCTGGAGCTGGACAGGGGCTGAGTGCTCAGCACTGTGCAGGAGGCATGCAGCACCAGAATCATCATGCCAGCTCTGGGTGGATAAATTGGTCCCCATTCTTACATGTGCCATGGGCTCAAGGAACTGTGAGGGGCTGATGTTATGAGATGTGTGCAGGGAGGAAAAGAGATGGGACTTGATCCTCGGGGGAAAGCTCAGGGCCACCCACTGTGCCCAGTACCCTCACCTGTCAGCACCAGCTTCACAGGATCACTCCTCTCTGATGTCCACAGTGGCTCTGACACCTGGTACCGACACTGATACGTCCCGGTGTCTTCCAGGTTTGTGACAGCAAAGGAGAACTCAGCCGTATCCTGCTCCTTGTCTTTTTCCTTGTTAGATTTCAGAATTCCATTCAACCAGAGCTGGACCCAGGCTTGCACCCGGGGCAGGTGGCAGCGCAGGGTGACATTGTCCCCCAGGGACACCCCCTGGCTGGGGTGCAGCGACAGGGAGGGTCGGGGCACTAGGACAGGGGACAGCAGTCAGCCTTGTCCCTGCACACCTTCCTCTGCCCCTCTCATGGTCCTCTGACCACACTCCCCTCCCTCTCTTTCCAGTCTCCCCCTGCCCCCATACTCACGTTCCTGTGCACTGCTCGCTGCCACCAGCCACCAACCTTCAAGGGACACGGTTCTGGTCCCACACTGGGCCACCAACCCCCGAGGCACCACGTCCCCATTGTCACTCACCCAGGATGAGGGCCAGCGCCATTGGTGCCATGAGGCAGGAGCAGCTTGGGGACAGCGAGGCTGCAGTGCAGACTGGGAGTGGCCGGAAAGGCAATCTCATTTCCCCTTGGGGACAGGATGCCATGATGTCACCTCCCCGTCTGACAGTTTCTCCAGTGAGTGGTGTGGGGCACCACGTGCAAGTTGTCACTCCTTGGCTATAACACAGTGTCCCCAAAGTTCTGCCAGCACATGGTCATGAATGGTGTCCTCCATGGGATGACAAATACTCAACTGTGGCTCCATGCCAGGTGCGGCCTCTTGTGCCTTCTCTTTTGTCAGAAGGGGAACACTCACCTTTGTCTGTCTCTGCTGACCACTGTATCTAAAGAATCCCTTCTTGTTCTCCATCACGCTGCACAGTACTGGGCTCTGGCTGTGCCTATCAAGCACAATTCAGAGCCCTCAGGAAGCTGAGAAAACCAGCAAAGTAACCTCAGACACCAAAGTGTGATGTCAAGCAGGTGTTGCCTTTATCACAGCACTGGGTGCGTGGGGGATCGCTCCACCAACACGCACACCAAAGGGAGAAACAGCCATGTGCCTGAAGGCACAGCATGAACATATTCACTGCATTCCAAGGACACGGGCAGAGATTCCAGGAAATAACTCCCATCTCTGGTGGTGGTGGGATGCATTATGGCTGTAAATTTCCAACCATTCAGGGGGTGGGAGGGTAGCCCAAACCTGTTCCCACTGACGTTACACTGAGCCCAGGCATCTGTTTTGCCATCTAATCCTCAACAACAGGACGTCTATTCTACTTTCTTATCTTCACTGGACAACAAGCTCTGTGGCTCTTCTGCATTAAGTTCTTGAGCTTCTATTCACGTCCTTCAGCTCACATCTGCTCAAGTGATGAGAAAGGCTGCTCTCAAAGTGTAGAAAGACTGTTCTCATCATTCACTGACTGCTCCGAGAGGGATGGGGGAGAGAATGAGAGGACAAATAATCTGGAACTCAGAGGTTGAGAGAAAAACCTGTTTTAATAAGACAGTCAAGGAAGAGAGAAAGAACAGTGATGGTCTATGAGGGAATCTATAGGAGATGTACGTTGGACAGAATGGGAGTCAGGGGGCTTGAAGGTGATCTGTAGGGGAGGGGTGAATTGGGACAGATGTGGGGATCCCACAGCGCTGATGTTGGATATGGGGTAGATCCGGAAGGATCTGTGTGTATGAAAGAGTGCTAAGGGATTTGAACGCAAAGAAAGGGTACTGTTGTTAGAGATGAGCATTTGGGGATTTGGTGGGATTGGGAAGCATTTGGGGGCTCTGGTGGGGACTTGAAGGTGTTGGGTTTGAAAAGATCTGGGAATCATTGAGAGGGGAAGAGAGCATCAGGGAGCCCAAAATAAGGAATGTGTATCTAACCCACACAGTGCACCCCAAAGATGAGATGCCTTCTGGGGAGGCATTATTGGGGGCTTCCAGCACCCACGTCAGCACCCAGACTCTCATCTCTCCGTATCCAGAGGCTGTGGGCATCGATGACAAAGAAAATTCTGAGGGCAAAAACGAGGACAGCAGCACAGCCCCTCACCACTGCCACCACCAGGTTCCCATGGGACACCAACTCAGCACCTGAGGGGTGAAGGTATTTGGGTGCCTTCATCCTCAGCATCACCTCGATGGGGAAGGGATGTGATGATACTGCCACCTGTGGGTGACACTGGAGGCACCCAAATGGGGGGCTGGGAACTACCTGGGGGTGCAGGTGTCGGTGCCACCTCCAGTTTCACGCTGTCCCCAAGAGGCGAGGACACAAAGAGATAAGCCTTGGGGTGGTAGGAGCACCTGTAGGTGCCATTGTCAGCTGTGGTCACCGCAACAAGGATGAAGGTGGCCATGCCTTCATCACTGGGGTCCTGGTGCTGGAGAGGGGCTGAGTGCCCATCCTTGTGCAGGAAGATGATGCCCCCATATCCCTGGTTCCAGCAGCGGATGGTGACATTGGTCCCCACTGCCACGCTTTTGTCAGGGCTCATGGAAATGTTAGGTGGGGAATATTGACTATCTGGATGCAGAGGGAGAACAGAGATAGGACATGGCCCTGTGGAGAATGCCGAGGGCCATCTGCTTTCCCCATAACCCTCACCTGTCACCACCAACTCGATGGGGACACTCTTCTCTGATCTTCCTGGTGGCTCCAAAACCCGGTATTGGCACCAATCCTTCATTACATCTTCCAGCTTTACGCAAACCAAGGAGAACTCAGCCATGACCTGATGCTTGTCCACGTCCTTGTAGGATCTCAGAAGTCCATCCTGGTAAAGCTCAACCCTGGCAGATGGCTGGTTCCCATGGGACACCAACTCAGCATCTGAGGGGTGAAGGGATTTGGGTGCCTTCATCCTCAGCATCACCGCGATGGGGAAGGGATGTGATGATACTGCCACCTGTGGGTGACACTGCAGGCACCCAAATGGGGGCTGGTACCAACCTGGGGGTGAAGGTGTGGGTGCCACCTCCAGTCTCACACTGTCCCCAAGAGGTGAGGGCACAAAGAGATAGCCCTTGGGGTGGTAGGAGCACCAGCTTGAATCTCCCCTGCTTTAGCTTGACACCATTCCCTCTGGTCCTATCACTAATGACACGAGACAAGAGGCCAACCCCCAGCTCACTACAACCTCCCTTCGGGAAGTTATAGAGAGCAATGAGGTCTCACCTGAGCCTCCTCTTCTCCAGGCTGAACATTCCCAGCTCCTTCAGCCTTTCCTTATATGGCCTGTGTTCCACACCCCTCACCAGCTTTGTTGCCCTCCTCTGAACACGTTCCAGGGCCTCGATGTCTTTCTTCCAGTGAGGGGCCCAGAACTGGCCACAGTACTCGAGGTGCGGCCTCACCAGAGCTGAGTACAGGGGAACCATCACCTCTCTGCTCCTGCTGGCAACACTTTCTGATGCAAACCAGGATGCCATTGGCCTTCTTGGCCACCTGGGCACACTGTTGGCTCATGTTCAGCCGAGCATCAACCAACACCCCCAGGTCCATTTCCTCTATGCAGTCCTCCAGCCACTCCGCCCCAAGCCTGTAGCGTTGCCTGGGGTTGTTGTGCCGAAGTGTAGGACCTGGCATTTGGTCTCGTTGAACCTCATCCCTTTGGCCTCAGCCCAGCCCTCCAGCCTGTCCCGTTTCCTCTGAATGGTCTCGCCACCCCCAGGCAGATCGACACTTCCAGCCAATTTGGTGTCATCTGCAAATTTACTGAGGGTGCACTCAATGCCCTCATCCAGGTCATCAATAAAGATCTCGAAGAGGACAGGCCCCAGCACCGACCCCTGGGGAACACCACTCGTGACCGGTCGCCAGCTGGATTTAGCTCCATTCACCACCACTCTCTGGGCCCGGCGCTCCAGCCAGCTCCTTACCCAGCCAAGAGCGTACCCATCCAAGCCATGGACTGCCAGCTTCTGCAGGAGAATGCTGTGGGAGACAGTGTCAAAGGCCTTGCTGAAGTCTAGATAGACCACATCAACAGCCTTTCTGATTTCACCTCTACACATCCTAACGACTTCCTTGTATTCATTCTGAGTTGCCTGTCCCTCTTTCCACAGGAGGTAGATTCTCTTTTTCTCCCAGAGCCTCAAGAATAGCTCCCGATTCATCCACGCCGGTCTTCTTCCCCGTCAGTTCATTTTGCAGCTCAGGGGGACTGCCTGCTCCTGCGCCCTTAAGACTTCCTTCTTGAAGAGCAACCGGCTCTCTTGGACCCCTTTACTCACTAAGACTGAATGCCAGGGGACTCCCCCTATTAGTCTCTTGAACACTTCAAAGTCTGCCCTCCTGAAGTCCAAGGTAGCAGTTTTACTGTTCCCCCTCCAGGCTCCACCATGAATCGAGAAATCTATCACTTCATGGTCACTCTGTCCAAGACAGCCTCCAACCTCCACATCTCCCACCAGACCTTCCCTGTTTGTGAACAGCAGGTCTAGCGGGGCAGTTCCTCTCGTGGGCTCTCTGACCAGCTGCATCAGGAAGTTATCCTCTCTGCATTCCAGAAACCTCCTAGACTGCTTCTTCTGTGCTGTGCTGTACTCCCAGCATATGTCAGGGAAGTTGAAGTCCCCCATGAGCACAAGGGCTGGCGACCGTGCAGCTCGTGCCAGCTGCTTATAGAATAGCTTGTCTGTCTCTTCATCCTGGTTTGGACGTTTGTAACAGACGCCCACCAGGATGTCTGCCTTGTCAGCCCTTCCTCTGATCTTTACCCATAGGGATTCAACGTTATCGTCCCCAGTCACAATCTCAGTAGCATAAAAGCAATCCCTAATGCAGAGAGCCACACTGCCACCCCTCCTTCCTTGCCTATCCTTCCTGAAGAGTCTGTAGCCATCCATTGCTGCGCTCCAGTCATGGGAGCAATCCCACCACGTTTCCGTTATGGCAACTAGGTCATCGTTTGCCTGCTGCACAATGGCTTCCAACTCTTCTTGCTTGCTGCCCATGCTGCGTGCATTAGTGTAGACGCAGCTCAGCTGAGCCCCTCGCCTCTCACCTAATCCCAATACCACTTCCCCAGGCTGATCTCTAGTAGGCCTGGCTTTATCCCCTGCCCCCTTCCTATCTAGTTTAAAGCCCTCTCTACAAGTCTTGTCAGCTCCTGGGCAAGTATCCGTTTTCCTTTGGAGACAGGCAATTCCCATCAGCACACCTCAGTCCAAGTGCCGAGTAGACTGCCCCGTGATCAAAGAATCCAAAATTTTTGCACTTGCACCTCAGCAAATGCTCTCAGCCATGCATTTATTACATGGCTTTTCCTGGTCATCTCAGTGTTTGTCCCTGCCACCAAGGGAATACTGGCAAACACTACTTGTATGCCCGCTCCACCAACTAACTTCCCCAGTCTCCTAAAATCATTTTTTATAATCCTCAGGCTTCTATCAGCCATCCCATCGCTGCCGGCCTGAACTATCAATAAAGGGCAATAATCAGAGGGGCGGATAAGGCTGGGGAGTTTTCTAGAAATATCCCTGAGCCGGGCCGCAGGAAGGCAGCACACCTCCCTGTGGGTAGGGTCAGGCCGACATATTGGACCCTCTGTTCCTCTCAGAAGAGAGTCGCCTACAACTAGCACCCTCCTTTCTTTCTTGGAGGAGGCAGTCTTCAAACGTGGAGCTGACCGCCTCACCTTGGGCAAGCTTGGCGGCAGTGCTCCCACGTCATCACTCACCACTCCCTCTGGTTGTTACAGGGCTTCATACCTGTTACTGAGAGGGACCAGGGAACCGAGGGAGGTCGGGATGGGGGTTGCCTGCGACGCTGGGCTGAGACCTGCTGCCATTCCTCCTCTCCTCTCAAGCTGTCTCTCCCTGTTTGACTATGGAGAGAGAGAGGGTCCATTACTCCCTCAGTCTGGGAAGTGCAATCTCTGCGCCTTTCTCGCACAGAGTCACTCCACCAGTCAATCTCCCACTCGCACTCTCTGATGGTCCGCAGTCTACCTACCTCCTCCCTCAGCTCCACCACCACGTTGAGCAGCTCGGCCAGCTGCTCACACCGCACACAAGTGGCATCCTTCCCATCCTCCCCTGGCAGCAGCAGGCTGAGGCACTCCCAGCAGCCAGCGACCTGAACATTACTGAGCAGACCCTCTGTCTGCGTTGCCACAGTCTTTGCGTGGGAAGCACGTTTCCTGGTGAGCACCATGTTTGAAATGGTGGCGTCAGGGCCTGTCAACAGGAGAGCAAGTCAGCTGAAAAAAAGACAGGAGCACTCACCCATGCTGACACAAGACCTCCACTCCCACTGCTGCCTCATTGAATGGGCAGTGCAGGCGGCCCTCACACACTGACTCCCTAGTCCATCCTGGTAAAGCTCAACCCATGCAGCCGGCTTCGGCAGGTGGCACCTCAGGGTGACAGTGTCCCCAAGGGACCCCCCTGGCTGGGGTGCAGAGACAGGGAGGGTCGGGGCACGAGGACGGGGGACAGCAGTCAGCCTTGTCCCTGCACACCCTCCTGTGCCCTCTGATGGCCCCCTGACCACGCTCCCCTCCCTCTCTCACCATAAACCCCCTATCACCACACTCATGTTGCCGGGCCCTGCTCGCTGCCACCAGCCACCAACCTGCAAGGGACACAGTTCTGATCGCACATAGGGCCACCAACCCCCGTGGCACCACGTCCCCATTGTCACTCACCCAGGATGAGGGCCAGCACCATTGGTGCCATGAGGCAGGAACAGCTTTGGGACTGCAGTGGGGCAGGAAAGAGCCTCAGAGCCACTGTCACTTCCTCTTGTGGACGTTTCTCTGTTGCATCACCTCCTGATGTGGGATTTGTGGTCCCCAAGACGTGGTGGTACTGAGGGCACCCAATGGCTGACACACAGAGCCGTGCACACATGCCCCAGTTGTGGTGTCCCACACAGGCTGTCACCGCTCCATATCTCACGCTGTCCCCAAAGGCCTGCCAGTTTGAAGCCCTCTCAGGGAAACAAGCCAGCTCCTGGTCTGAGATCTGCTTCTCCCTTTCAGACAGGTGGGATCCACCTGCAGCCATCAGCACAGCACAGAGTACAGCGCCCTCTGGTCAGAAAAAGAAGAAACAAAACTTCTGCTGTGGCACCAACCATTCTGCCACATATTTATCATATGTGTTTCCCTGACCTCTCAGTATCCTTCACAGCTACTGAGCGGACAGAGGAGAACGCCACATGCACTCCCACTGCACCCAGTGAGCAACCCAGTGCCTTTGCAGGGCCCTCAAGCTTCTCTCAGTGACTTCATCACTGCCAGCTTGAGCCATCAGTGAGGGAGAACAACCAGAGGGGTGAACCAGAGCAGGGAGTGTCCTGCTGATGTCCTGAGCTGGGAACAAGGAAAGCAGCACACTTTCCCTACAGGTATGGGATTTATTCATCTCCAGCCCTGTGGGGTCAATGCCATTGCTGTTGTGCATCCTTGATCCCCTGGTCTCAATCCCAATGAACCCAAATCTACCCCGTAAGATAGGGTACAGTACTTGAGGGCAAGGGGACATTTTGGGTGAGGAAAAAGTGGGAGGGTGCTCTTCTTGTCGAGCTCCCCAAGGTTGTGTAATTTGGGGATCAGCAGGGCAATCATGTGGGGGGGGAGAATCATATGGGGCTGTAGTGACATTGGAGGAAATTCAGCATTTCCTTAATGACCACAGATGTCTGCTGTGCTGTGGGAGGAAGTTTCAAATTCGAAGTAAATGTACTAAAAAAGGAGGTTTAGAGATGTGGGGCACAAATTGGAGTCCTGCTGCATAGATCACCCATAGATTTGGAGATGCATACCCTCATACGCACTCCAAAACCCCATCTCATTGCTCACCCCACAGATTTGGAGAGCCCACATCCTCCTACGGACATTCTGAACCCTTACCCATGCATTTCCCTATAGATGTGGGGTCGCGCAATCCCACAGCATAACCCCATGGGCTGCACTGAATGCCTGGGTGAGCAACACAGATGGGGGTAGCTCCAAAAAAAATACCTCTGATTTATTGTCATGGGAATGAGCACTGCTGCAGTGAGCACAGTGACACAGTCTGACAGAAAGCCTTCTCAGCAACAAAACCCCATTTCTCCGCACAGCTCCACCAGAGGTGGTGCATTTCCATCAGTGATGAACAAGGGCTGCATGTCACTCTTGTACCCACACCCCGCAGGTGGCACGGAGCAGATGGACAGGAACCTGGTGGTGGCAGTGGTGCGGGGCTGTGCTGCTGCCTTTGTCTTCATCCACGTCTTCATTGTGGTCTTCCTCCGCACTGCCCACAGACGCTGGATGTGGAGAGATGAGAGCCATGGTGGGGAATGGATTGCATTTCTTCCATCTCTTTATGGATCCCCCTATTGTCTTCAGCCTCCCCTTTGATCCCCTATACACACCCCAAATGTCCCTCGGTGCCCCCCACAGCACTCACATTTGTCCCCTCCAATGTTTGATGCAGATGCAACCCCAGAAGGCCAGAGGCCGTGCAGCTCCGGGTCAGTGTCTGTGTCAGCCAACCTCAAATTCCAATCCGTCCCTTGAGACCCCACACCCAACTCGGGAACCCCAGTCCCTGCCCATGGGGAACTCGCAAGACCCCCAGCCCCATATGTCTTGTCCCAAAATTAAGTTCATCCCCAAATCCAGTCTATGGAAGCATCCAATCTGAACCAGGGAGCTCCCCAAGATCCACATTTAAATTCCCAGACACCCTGGTGCTTACCAAGCCGCCAGACCCCACGCACACCCTCAAATTGAGTAATGAAGCCCAAAACACTCCCACAGTCTCCAGTGTCTGGCCCCTGGAGACCCCAAATCTCAGCCCCAAACTCACCCTCTTGGACACTCCCCCTGCATACTGACAACACGGATGTTCCCCCCAAGAAAACTGGGGACCCCCATAGTGACATTGCACTGTCCCCCTCTGTCCCCAGATGCTGTGCAGTGACAGCGACTGTCTGACCTACATTGAGCTGCAAGCTGAGACCCCAGCAGTCTGCACCGTGGTTCTCCTGCTGCCCCCCAAACCTCCACTATCTACGCTGATGTGCGTATTGGGGACCCCACTGATGTCCCCCATATGTGTGGTCAAGCACATGGATGTTGTGTGCACAGATGCATTAAACTGTGCACACTGCTGGTGTGCTGTGTGTGCTTACAGTCACGTGTACACTACATGCATGTACCACTGCATGTGTTCATGTGAATTACATGTGTGTACAGTGTCACATGTGTTCAATATATCAACAGGGAAGGGAAGGGAAGGGAAGGGAAGGGAAGGGAAGGGAAGGGAAGGGAAGGGAAGGGAAGGGAAGGGAAGGGAAGGGAAGGGAAGGGAAGGGAAGGGAAGGGAAGGGAAGGGAAGGGAAGGGAAGGGAAGGGAAGGGAAGGGAAGGGAAGGGAAGGGAAGGGAAGGGAAGGGAAGGGAAGGGAAGGGAAGGGAAGGGAAGGGAAGGGAAGGGAAGGGAAGGGAAGGGAAGGGAAGGGAAGGGAAGGGAAGGGAAGGGAAGGGGAGGGGAGGGAAGGGGAGGGAAGGGAAGGGGAGGGAAGGGGAGGGGAGGGGAGGGGAGGGGAGGGGAGGGGAGGGGAGGGGAGGGGAGGGGAGGGGAGGGGAGGGGAGGGGAGGGGAGGGGAGGGGAGGGAAGGGAAGGGAAGGGAAGGGAAGGGAAGGGAAGGGAAGGGAAGGGAAGGGAAGGGAAGGGAAGGGAAGGGAAGGGAAGGGAAGGGAAGGGAAGGGAAGGGAAGGGAAGGGAAGGGAAGGGAAGGGAAGGGAAGGGAAGGGAAGGGAAGGGAAGGGAAGGGAAGGGAAGGGAAGGGAAGGGAAGGGAAGGGAAGGGAAGGGAAGGGAAGGGAAGGGAAGGGAAGGGAAGGGAAGGGAAGGGAAGGGAAGGGAAGGGAAGGGGAGGGGAGGGGAGGGAAGGGAAGGGAAGGGGAGGGAAAGCAAGGGAAGGGGAGGGGAGGGGAGGGGAGGGGAGGGGAGGGAAGGGAAGGGAAGGGAAGGGAAGGGAAGGGAAGGGGAGGGGAGGGGAGGGGAGGGGAGGGGAGGGGAGGGGAGGGGAGGGGAGGGGAGGGGAGGGGAGGGGAGGGGAGGGGAGGGGAGGGGAGGGGAGGGGAGGGGAGGGGAGGGGAGGGGAGGGGAGGGGAGGGGAGGGGAGGGGAGGGGAGGGGAGGGGAGGGGAGGGGAGGGGAGGGGAGGGGAGGGGAGGGGAGGGGAGGGGAGGGGAGACTTCTGTTCATGACATGGAGGAGCTAGGCCCTTCCCACCTTAACCTTCCTCCTCAGGAAGTCATCAGGCAGGAGAGATGGAGGATTTACTTGATTGAGATAAGGAGAAAACTGTTTTACTCAAAATGGTAAAGGAATGTGATATAACACATTATAAAAGGAATCAAGAGGAATATATCACACCAAAGGGAGAGGGGAAATATCTCCTAACTGTGTGGCAGGTTAGGGCAGAGCAGAAAGCGAAGGAACGTCCTCCACTCACCATCTCACTGCCTTCCTGGAAACCACGTGGGAAGAAGGCTGGTAATTATTTCTCATTGTGAATTTCTTGCCTTACAAGGGGGGCAGAACGAACCTGTTCCCACTGATGTTACACCGAGTTGAGCAACCTGTTTTGCTGCCTTATCTTCAACAACAGGACATCTATTCAACTTTCTTATCTTCACTTGGCAACAAGTTTTGCAGCCTCCGCATTTCGTTCTTCAGCTTCCCTTGACGCAAACCTGCTGTTCTTCTGCTTGTATCTGCTCCAGGTCTGCAAAGGGTTCTTCTCACAGAGTGGAAAAGCTGATGGATCTGGTTGAAAGGTAATGAGATGGTAATCATGTATTAATTGCAAACGAGTACAAAAACTGTGCACTCTCTGCAAGCATATCGACCCCTCATGCAGATGGTTCTGCCAGCTGTGCGATGCTCTCTCTGCACCCAAGCACACCTTTGCCTCAACTTCCAGTTCAGCTTGCAAACTGCTTATCACCGCTCTCGCTGACTCAGTTCCTCATCCAGTTTGGTGCACAACACATCCATCTTCCTGCACTGCTCTCACTGCAGCACCTCCTACTCCACAAACAATGGCCTCACCTTTACCAGGTCTTCTTCAGTGTCCTTTTGACATGTCCTGTATCCTCTCTGCACTCTTGATCAGGCTGAGCTCGTGTAGACATGAGCAGCTGCCAGGGAACTCAGACACGGTCCAAACAAGAATCCTTCCTTCTCAACTCGGATTATATCTCTTCTGGATTCCTCTTGCTCTTTATTCAGGGCATTCTGCCCATGATGCCAAGTAAAATGTCCCGTCCCACTTGGTGAGTTGTGGGAAAGGTGAATCTTTGGAACCTCCCAGATATGGCACTGCTCTATGAACCCAACTGTCCCTTTCTTCCACCCGGTTGGTGGAACTGCTATTGCCAGAGTTGATCAGCCAATTCCTCCACCACTTGCCCCTCTCCAAATTTCCAGGTTCCTACTGTCTGTGAGTTGCCATACGATGATGGTGAGTTGCCAATCAAACTTCCTCCACATTTGACACTGTCTGGATGTTGGGAGAACTGGTCATTGTTCAGGTCCCCATTCCATACCTCCTCCAGCACAGCTCATTCCCTCCCACACTGGATACCCCTTTCCATGCTGCCCACTTCCCTGGCTGACACGTGGCATCGTCCCTGTCAGGACAACTCTCCTTCACAGCTGACAGCAGTTGTGTCCAGAGAGGGAGAGCACTGTCATGTTTTCCATGACTTTGTCAGTGCCCCCTTCCCCAGAGAGGGATCCCAGCTGCCTGGCTTCCATGCCCACTAAATCCAGGCTGTGGGCCCCATTATCCCAGCATGGCAGCAGCCAGGTGATGCTGTGCTCGCCTGGACAATGGCTGAAATCACCTAAAGAGGGTCAAGGTGGCCGAGCCCCCAACACTGGGGTTCCTGTGCTGGATTGGAGCTGAGTCCCTGTCCTGATGCAGGAAAGTGGTGCTTCGAAAACCCTGGTTCCAGCACCGGATGGTGATGTTTGTCCCGACCTCCACATGTTCCTCAGGGAAATGCTGCATGGAGGGTATTTGGATCTATGTATAAAGTGACGGCAGTGCTGGGACACGGCCCCACAGAACTATACCTCCTTTTTTGTACATTTACTGCTATTTTGGGACTCCCTGCCACCACACAGCTGACGTTTGCTGTTCAGGAAACACCAAACTTCCTCCAATGTCACCGCTGCCCTATAGGACACCTCCCTGAGGTCACTGCTCCTCTGTGCCCACCCCAAAGATCTATCGGGTGTTCCACAAAATATGCACCTTCCCCCCCCCCCCCCTTTGTTTTTCCTCCCCCCCAGAATGTCCCCTCACCCTCAAGTAGTGTCCCTTACCCTAGATGGTGTCCCCACCCCATCACAAAGGACAAATGGCCTCTGCAGGGGTGGCCCCCAAATGCGGCCCCACCCCTGCCCACATAATCTATGGGGCGGGACCCAGCTCCCCACAGACACTGAGGTGAACAGAGGAGGTGAGCACACGTGGGGGTCCTGGTGGGCTGAGGGATGTGGGCTGTAATGGGGCAATGGGGAAAAATGGAGAGTCACGGGAGGGATATGGGGTCAGGGGACTATATGGCAGGATGTGGGGTTGTGGTTGTATGGGTTGGGGATACAAGATCACGGTGCTATATATCTTGATACAAGGCCACCAGGCTGGAGATGGGGCAACCAGACAGGATATAGAGCTGTGGTGAGGGCTGTGGGGTCATAGGTCTATGGGGCAGGACATGGATTTGTGGAGTACAGGGAGGGTTTTGGAGAGGCGTCCAGCTGCACGCTTAAAGACTGCCTCCTCCAGAAAAGAAAGGAGGGTAATAGTCATAGGAGACTCCCTTCTAGGAGGAACTGCCCCGCTAGACCTGCTGTTCACAAACAGAGAAGGTCTGGTGGAAGACGTGGAGGTCGGGGGCTGTCTTGGACAGAGTGACCATGAGATGGTAGAGTTCTTGATTCTTGGTGGAGCCAGGAGGAAGAACAGCAAAACTGCTACCTTGGACTTCCGGAGGGCGGACTTTGAATTGTTTAGAAGACTAGTAGGGGGAGTCCTCTGGGATTCAGTCTTAGAGGGTAAAGGGGTCCAAGACAACTGGTTGCTCTTCAGGAAGGTAGTCTTACAGGCGCAGGAGCGGGCTGTCCCCCTGAGCTGCAAGATGAGCCAGTGGAGAAGGAGACCGGTGTGGATGAATAGGGAACTATTCTTGAGGCTCCGGGAGAAAAAGAGAATCTACCGCCTGTGGAAGAAGGGACGGGCGACTCAGAAAGAGTACAGAGAAGTTGTTAAGATGTGCAGGGAGAAAATCAGAAAGCCAAAAGCCCAGCTCAAACTCAACCTGGCCGCTGGGATAAAAAGAAACAAGAAATCCTTTTACAAATATATCAACAGTAAGAGGAGGACTAAGGAGAATCTCCATTCCTTACTGGATGAGGCTGGGAATGTGACTACTGACGATAAGGAAAAGGCAGAGGTCCCGAATGCCTTCTTTACGTCTGTCTTTAAAGGTTATCCTGAGTATCCTCAGGATACTCCACTTTTTAACCTGGTAGTCTCAGCTGGGGAGCAGACTAAACCAGCCACGATTCAGAAGGAAACAGTCAGAGACCTGCTACTGCAACTGGACTGTCACAAGTCCATGGGGCCGGATGAGATTCACCCGAGAGTGCTGAGGGAACTGGCGGAGGTGAGAGCCGAGCCGCTTTCCATCATCTATCAGCGCTCCTTGTTGACGGGTGAAGTACCAGAAGACTGGAGGCTTGCCAATGTGACTCCCATCTACAAGAAGGGCTGTAAGGAGGACCCGGGGAACTACAGGCCTGTTAGCCTGACCTCGGTGCCAGGGAAGGTTATGGAACAGATTGTCTTGAGGGAGATCACGCGGCAAGTGCGGGATAACCGGGGGATCAGGCCTAGCCAGCATGGGTTCATGAAGGGCAGGTCCTGCTTGACCAACCTGATCTCCTTCTATGATCTAGTGACCCGCCTGGTGGATGAGGGACAGGCTGTTGATGTGGTCTACCTAGACTTCAGCGAGGCCTTTGACACTGTCTCCCACAGTATTCTCCTGCAGAAGCTGGCAGCCCGAGGCTTGGATGGGTACACTCTTGGCTGGGTAAGGAGCTGGCTGGAGCGCCGGGCTCAGAGAGTGGTGGTCAATGGAGCTAAATCCAGCTGGCGACCGGTCACGAGCGGTGTTCCCCAGGGGTTGGTGCTGGGGCCTGTCCTCTTCGAGATCTTTGTTGATGACCTGGATGAGGGCATTGAGTGCACCCTCAGTAAGTTTGCAGATGACACCAAGTTGGCTGGAAGTGTGGATCTGCCTGGGGGTAGTGAGGCCCTACAGAGGGATCTGAACAGGCTGGAGGGCTGGGCTGAAGCCAACGGGATGAGGTTTAATAAGACCAAATGCCGGGTCCTGCACTTTGGCCACAGCAACCCCAAGCAACGCTACATGCTTGGGGCGGAGTGGCTAGAAGACTGTGTAGAGGAAATGGACCTGGGGGTGTTGGTTGACGCTCGGCTAAACATGAGCCAGCAGTGTGCCCAGATGGCCAAGAAGGCCAATGGCATCCTGGCTTGTATGAGAAGTAATGTGACCAGCAGGAGTAGGGAAGTAATTGTTCCCCTGTACTCAGCTCTGGTGAGGCCACACCCTGAGTACTGTGTCCAGTTCTGGGCCCCTCACTGCAAGAAAGACATTGAGGCCCTGGAGCGTGTTCAAAGAAGGGCAACAAAACTGGTGAGGGGTCTGGAGCACAGGCCTGATGAGGAGCGGCTGAGGGAGCTGGGAGCGTTCAGTCTGGAGATGAGGAGGCTCAGCAGAGACCTTATTGCTCTCTATAACTACCTGAAGGGAGGTTGTAGTGAGCTGGGGGTCGGCCTCTTCTCCCGTATAACCAGTGATAGGACTAGAGGGAATGGTTTCAAGCTGCGCCAGGGAAGATTCAGGCTGGATATTAGGAAATACTACTTCTCTGAAAGGGTGGTCAGGCACTGGAATGGGCTGCCCAGGGAGGTGGTGGAATCCCCTTCCCTGGAGGTGTTCAAGGAACGTTTGGATGTTGTGTTGAGGGATATGGTTTAGCGAGAACCATTGGTGATAGGTGGATGGTTGGACTGGATGATCTGTAGGTCTTTTCCAACCTTAGTAATTCTGTGATTCTGTGATTCTGTGAGATGTGGTTTTGGTGAGTTATGAGGTGTGGGGAGTTCTGGGAGAGCTGTGGGATTTGGGGTCAGTTGTGGGTTTTCAGATGGGAAGGCTCAGTGCCCTGCCCCTCCTCTTCTCCTCACCCTGAGCAGGAAATGCATTAATCAACCATATGAAATCCATATGGGGGCAGCACTCTCCCATGGGTATGGAGGAAGCTGTGGGGCCTCACCTTATAACCCCATGACACCACATCGTACCCCATAACCACATCAGGCCATGTTCCTGCCCCACAGCCCCGTGATTCCATATTCAGCCTCATGGCTCTGTGCCCCACAGCCACACAGCCTTCCCTTCCTTTATCCTCATCCTCATCACTTTGGGAATGCTACGAGCCCATATGCTGCCCATAATCCCATATCCTGACCCATAACAGGAAATCTTACCCCATGTCCTGCCCCATAGATCCATATCCTGCTCCATAGCTTTATGTCCCACAGCCCTGGAGTCTTCCTCCTGCTGCACTCATTCTCATGTCTTTGGGACTACTAGGAACACATATACCTTCCCACAGACCCATATCACATTTCACAGCCCCATACCTCTCCCTCTTGCCCCATATCATGCCCCATAGCTCCACATCCAACCCCATATCCTCATTTCCAGTCCCATATCCCCAGAAATTGACAAATCACCCCACGGTCTGATCTGTGCCCCATATCCTTGCCTCATAGCCCACGGACTCCATACTCCAACCCATAGCTCTGGTATCATCCCTTGTATCCCTCCTATAGTCCCAGTTTGATATCTTGTCCCATTCCAGTATGACCCCATAGCCTGCCCTACAGCTCTGTGCCCTTTGTCCCACAGCCTTCCTCTCGCCATGCTCGTCTTAGCCATCCACGTGCTGACCTTCGCTGTGGGTTTTCCTGCCAACATCTTCACCCTCCTCACCCTCCTCATCAAAATCCGATGCCACCGTCCTCATCCCCACCTCACCGCTGCCGACCTCCTCCTCCTCCACCTCACCACCGCCGACCTCCTTGTCCTCCTCTTCCTCCCATTCAAGATGGCCGAAGAGGCAGCCATGATGGCGTGGCCCTTCCCCAGAGTGCTCTGCCCCATTGCAAACTTCTGCTTCTACTCCAGCATCTACCTCAGCACTCTCTTTATAGCTGCCCTCAGTGTGGAGCGCTACTTTGGGGTCGTGTTCCCACACCGCTACAACCGGCGCCGGAGGTTATGGCGGATGATGGCCGCCAGCGCCGTCCTTTGGGTGATGGCATTGTCCCTTTGTTCCTTCGTCTTTGTAGCGGAGCATCACAGAGAGTTTGGGGTCAATGGCTCTGAGGCTGATGGGGAAGGTGGTTTAGGCTTCAATGGGAAAAAGACCTGGGGATCGGTGATGGACAACCCCAATCACGTTGACCACGTTGGGCTGAAGACGGACAACTCCCATTGTTCCGGGACCAGTCGGTCTGACCCTGGGGGATTTGAGTTAACCAAACCTAACGGCATTGACACCGACGTCCCCAGTACTTCTACTGCTGACATCACCACTCCCAGTGGCTCCAAGGTCCCCAGTCTCAACATCTACAGGATCTCCAGCCCCAAGGCCGACCGCAACATCTCCACCCTCCAATTCTCTGCCTGCACAACCCCAAAAACTCCCCACATCCCCACCACAACCTCATGGAACTCTCAGAATGCCTCTGAGACTCAACCCCACAAGGTCTACCACTGCTACGATGACTTCTCCCCAACCCAGCTGCGCTTTGTTCTCCCGCTGCGCCTTGTGCTCTTCCTCGTCCTCTTCCTCCTCCCCTTTGCCATCACCATGTTCTGCTATGTCCACATCATCCGTGCCCTCCTCACTCGACCCCACATCCCACTGCAGAAGAAGTACCGCACTGTGGGGCTGGCCGTGGCCACCATGGTCAACTTTGTCATCTGCTTTGGTCCCTACAACCTCTCGCATGTGGTGGGCTTTGTGCAGCAGCGCAGCCCCACATGGAGGACCTACGCTGTGCTCCTCACCACCCTCAGCCCCGCGCTCGACCCCTTCATCTTCTATTTCTCCTCCAGTGCTGTGCGGAGGGCGGTCAGTGGGGTGGTGGGGGCGGTTTGTGGCACAATCCATGGGTTTTCGGGTTGGTGTGGGTGGGGGAGTGAGGGGGGGAGTGGAGGAGAGTGAGCCCCAACCAGGAGGAGGTTCTGGGGTAAATGAGGTTGTTGTGATTGGAGTGGGTTTAATGGGGTAGGAGGTCAGAAATGGGGATGGGTGTGTTGTTTTTGTGGTAAGAGTGGTTCCGTGGATGTGTCCAATGTTTGTGGGTCAACCAACACTTGGTCGCTGTTGGGTTGTCCTACTGGGTTAGAGTCAATAAAGACCCGTGGATGTGGTCAGTGTGGTCAATGAGGTCACATAGATCAGTGTGGTCAATGCAGAACCCTGAGTGTGACGTAATGTTTTCCCCAATGTCCACTGGTGTTGGGGTCAATGTGGACTATTGACCCAACTTTGCTTTACGCCCAGTGCCCCCAATTCCTTCAGTGTCCCCCATGTCTGCAATGCCCTCAATATCCAGCAATGTCCCCAGTTCCTCCAGTGACTCCAATATCCCCAGTGCCCCCTATGTGCACGGCTGAGCAGGAGGAAAGAGCATCCCTCTACACTCCAGAGATCAGTTCACCCATCAGCTGCCTCCCAGACAACACATCTGGCCGTGGTCTCCAGGAGGCTGAAAGTTCTTCCCAAAAAGAATGCAGCTTCCCGGGCGAGTGCCCACCCCAAAACTCATCCATGCAGGTCTTCCCCAGGAGGGAGTGCCTGAGCCTGCACTCAGGTCCTTGCCAAGGGCAAGGCAGTCAGTTGCACGCCTCCAGACTGCCTTCAGACAGAAGAAAAGAAAGGTGTCTGTCGCAGGGGACTCCTTCTGATGGGAAAAAAGGCTCTGACTCATCGGCCAGTCCCTACCTGTAGGGAAAGTGTGCTGCCTTCCTTGTTGCCAGCTCAGGACATCAGCAGGAGACTCCCTGCTCTGGTTCACCCCTCTGGTTGTTCTCCCTCACTGATGGCTCAAGCTGGCAGTGATGAAGTCACTGAGAGAAGCTTGAGGGCCCTGCAAAGGCACTGGGTTGCTCACTGGGTGCAGTGGGAGTGCATGTGGCGTTCTCCTCTGTCCGCTCAGTAGCTGTGAAGGATACTGAGAGGTCAGGGAAACACATCTGATAAATATGTGGCTGAATGGTTGGTGCCACAGCAGAAGTTTTGCTTCTTCTTTTTCTGACCAGAGGGCACTGTACTCTGTGCTGTGCTGATGGTTGCAGGTGGATCCCACCTGTCTGAAAGGGAGAAGAGGACCTCAGACCAGGAGCTGGCTTGTTTCCCTGAGAGGGCTTCAAACTGGCAGGCCTTTGGGGACAGCGTGAGATATGCAGGGGTGACAGCCTGTATGGGGCACCACAACTGGGGCATGTGTGCACGGCTCTGGGTGTCAGCCATTGGGTGCCCTCAGTACCACCATCTCTTGGGGACCACAAATTCCACATCAGGAGGTGATGTAACAGAGTAACGTCCACAAGAGGAAGTGACAGTGGCTCTGAGGCTGCTTCCTGCCCCCACTGCAGTCCCAAAGCTGTTCCTGCCTCACGGCACCAATGGTGCTGGCCCTCATCCTGGGTGATTGCCAATGGGGACGTGGTGCCACGGGGATTGGTGGCCCTATGTGCGATCAGAACCGTGTCCCTTGCAGGTTGGTGGCTGGTGGCAGCGAGCAGGGCCTGGCAGCATGAGTGTGGTGATAGGGGGTTTATGGTGAGAGAGGGAGGGGAGCGTGGTCAGGGGGCCATCAGAGGGCACAGGAGGGTGTGCAGGGACAAGGCTGACTGCTGTCCCCTGTCCTCGTGCCCCGACCCTCCCTGTCGCTGCACCCCAGCCAGGGGGGTCCCTTGGGGACACTGTCACCCTGAGGTGCCACCTGCCGAAGCCGGCTGCATGGGTTGAGCTTTACCAGGATGGACTAGGGAGTCAGTGTGTGAGGGCCGCCTGCACTGCCCGTTCAGTAAGGCAGCAGTGGGAGTGGAGGTCTTGTGTCAGCATGGGTGAGTGCTCCTGTCTTTTTTTCAGGTGACTTGCTCTCCTGTTGACAGGCCCTGACGCCACCATTTCAAACATGGTGCTCACCAGGAAACGTGCTTCCCACGCAAAGACTGTGGCAACCCAGATAGAGGGTCTGCTCAGTAATGTTCAGGTCGCTGGCTGCTGGGAGTGCCTCAGCCTGCTGCTGCCAGGGGAGGATGGGAAGGATGCCACTTGCGTGCGGTGTGAGCAGCTGGCCGAGCTGCTCAACCTGGTGGTGGAGCTGAGGGAGGAGGTAGGTAGACTGCGGACCATCAGAGAGTGCGAGCGGGAGATTGACTGGTGGAGTGACTCTGTGCGAGAAAGGCGCAGAGATTGCACTTCCCAGACTGAGGGAGTAATGGACCCTCTCTCTCTCCATAGTCAAACAGGGAGAGACAGCTAGAGAGGAGAGGAGGAATGGCAGCAGGTCTCAGCCCAGCGTCGCAGGCAACCCCCATCCCGACCTCCCTCGGTTCCCTGGTCCCTCTCAGTAACAGGTATGAAGCCCTGAATCAACCAGAGGGAGTGGTGAGTGATGACGTGGGAGCACTGCCGCCAAGCTTGCCCAAGGTGAGGCGGTCAGCTCCACGTTTGAAGACTGCCTCCTCCAAGAAAGAAAGGAGGGTGCTAGTTGTAGGCGACTCTCTTCTGAGAGGAACAGAGGGTCCAATATGTCGGCCTGACCCTACCCACAGGGAGGTGTGCTGCCTTCCTGCGGCCCGGCTCAGGGATATTTCTAGAAAACTCCCCAGCCTTATCCGCCCCTCTGATTATTGCCCTTTATTGATAGTTCAGGCCGGCAGCGATGGGATGGCTGATAGAAGCCTGAGGATTATAAAAAATGATTTTAGGAGACTGGGGAAGTTAGTTGGTGGAGCGGGCATACAAGTAGTGTTTGCCAGTATTCCCTTGGTGGCAGGGACAAACACTGAGATGACCAGGAAAAGCCATCTTATAAATGCATGGCTGAGAGCATTTGCTGAGGTGCAAGTGCAAAAATTTTGGATTCTTTGATCACGGGGCGGTCTACTCGGCACTTGGACTGAGGTGTGCTGATGGGAATTGCCTGTCTCCAAAGGAAAACGGATACTTGCCCAGGAGCTGACAAGACTTGTAGAGAGGGCTTTAAACTAGATAGGAAGGGGGCAGGGGATAAAGCCAGGCCTACTAGAGATCAGCCTGGGGAAGTGGTATTGGGATTAGGTGAGAGGCGAGGGGCTCAGCTGAGCTGCGTCTACACTAATGCACGCAGCATGGGCAGCAAGCAAGAAGAGTTGGAAGCCATTGTGCAGCAGGCAAACGATGACCTAGTTGCCATAACGGAAACGTGGTGGGATTGCTCCCATGACTGGAGCGCTGCAATGGATGGCTACAGACTCTTCAGGAAGGATAGGCAAGGAAGGAGGGGTGGCAGTGTGGCTCTCTGCATTAGGGATTGCTTTTATGCTACTGAGATTGTGACTGGGGACGATAACGTTGAATCCCTATGGGTAAAGATCAGGGGAAGGGCTGACAAGGCAGACATCCTGGTGGGCGTCTGCTATAGACCTCCAAACCAGGATGAGAGACAGGCGAGCTATTCTATAAGCAGCTGGCACGAGCTGCACAGTCGCCAGCCCTTGTCCTCATGGGGGACTTCAACTTCCCTGACATATGCTGGGAGCACAGCACAGCACAGAAGAAGCAGTCTAGGAGGTTTCTGGAATGCAGAGAGGATAACTTCCTGATGCAGCTGGTCAGAGAGCCCACGAGAGGAACTGCCCCGCTAGACCTGCTGTTCACAAACAGAGAAGGTCTGGTGGGAGACGTGGAGGTCGGGGGCTGTCTTGGACAGAGTGACCATGAGATGGTAGAGTTCTCAATTCTTGGTGGAGCCAGGAGGAAGAACAGCAAAACTGCTACCTTGGACTTCCGGAGGGCGGACTTTGAATTGTTTAGAAGACTAGTAGGGGGAGTCCTCTGGGATTCAGTCTTAGAGGGTAAAGGGGTCCAAGACAACTGGTTGCTCTTCAAGAAGGTAGTCTTACAGGCGCAGGAGCGGGCTGTCCCCCTGAGCTGCAAGATGAGCCGGCGGGGAAGGAGACCGGCGTGGATGAATAGGGAGCTATTCTTGAGGCTCCAGGAGAAAAAGAGAATCTACCGCCTGTGGAAGAAGGGACGGGCGACTCAGAAAGAGTACAGAGAAGTTGTTAAGATGTGCAGGGAGAAAATCAGAAAGGCAAAAGCCCAGCTCGAACTCAACCTGGCCGCTGGGATAAAAAGAAACAAGAAATCCTTTTACAAATATATCAACAGTAAGAGGAGGACTAAGGAGAATCTCCATTCCTTACTGGATGAGGCTGGGAATGTGACTACTGACAATAAGGAAAAGGCAGAGGTCCTGAATGCCTTCTTTACGTCTGTCTTTAAAGGTTATCCTGAGTATCCTCAGGATACTCCACTTTTTGACCTGGTAGTCTCGGCTGGGGAGCAGACTAAACCACCCACGATTCAGAAGGAAACAGTCAGAGACCTGCTACTGCAACTGGACTGTCACAGATTCTCTTGAGGGAGATCACGCGGCAAGTGCGGGATGAACGGGGGATCAGGCCTAGCCAGCATGGGTTCCCGAAGGGCAGGTCCTGCTTGACCAACCTGATCTCCTTCTATGATCTAGTGACCCGCCTGGTGGATGAGGGACAGGCTGTTGATGTGGTCTACCTAGACTTCAGCGAGGCCTTTGACACTGTCTCCCACAGTATTCTCCTGCAGAAGCTGGCAGCCCGAGGCTTGGATGGGTACGCTCTTGGCTGGGTAAGGAGCTGGCTGGAGCGCCGGGCCCAGAGAGTGGTGGTCAATGGAACTAAATCCCGCTGGCGACCGGTCACGAGCTGTGTTCCCCAGGGGTCGGTGCTGGAGCCTGTCCTCTTCGAGATCTTTCTTGATGACCTGGATGAAGGCATCGAGTGCACCCTCAGTAAATTCGCAGATGACACCAAGTTGGCTGGAAGTGTGGATCTGCCTGGGGGTGGCGAGACCATTCAGATGGATCTGGACAGGCTGGAGGGCTGGGCTGAGGCCAACGGGATGAGGTTCAACGAGACCAAATGCCAGGTCCTACACTTCGGCTACAACAACCCCAGGCAACGCTACATGCTTGGGGCGGAGTGGCTGGAGGACTGCATAGAGGAAATGGACCTGGGGGTGTTGGTTGACGCTCGGCTAAACATGAGCCAGCAGTGTGCCCAGGTGGCCAAGAAGGCCAATGGGATCCTGGCTTGCATCAGAAGTAATGTGACCAGCAGGAGTAGGGAAGTAATTGTTCCCCTGTACTCAGCTCTGGTGAGGCCGCACCTCGAGTACTGTGGCCAGTTTTGGGCCCCTCACTGCAAGAAAGACATTGAGGCCCTGGAGCGTGTTCAAAGAAGGGCAACAAAACTGGTGAGGGGTCTGGAGCACAGGCCTGATGAGGAGCGGCTGAGGGAGCTGGGATTGTTCAGTCTGGAGAAGAGGAGGCTCAGGTGAAAAGTTATTGCTCTCTATAGCTACCTGAAGGGAGGTGGTAGGAGCTGGGGGTCGGCCTCTTCTCCCGTATAACCGGTGATAGGACTAGAGGGAATGGTTTCAAGCTGCGCCAGGGAAGATTCAGGCTGGATATTAGGAAATACTACTTCTCTGAAAGGGTGGTCAGGCGCTCGAATGGGCTGCCCAGGGAGGTGGTGGAATCCCCTTCCCTGGAGGTGTTCAAGGAACGTTTGGATGTTGCGTTGAGGGATATGGTTTAGCGAGAACCATTGGTGATAGGTGGATGGTTGGACTGGATGATCTGTAGGTCTTTTCCAACCTTAGTGTTTCTGTGATTCTGTGATTCTGTGAGATGTGGTTTTGGTGAGTTATGAGGTGTGGGGAGTTCTGGGAGAGCTGTGGGATTTGGGGTCATTTGTGGGTTTTCAAATGGAGAGGCTCAGGGTCCTGCCCCACCTCTTCTCCTCACCCTGAGCAGGAAATGCATTAATCAACCATATGAAATCCATATGGGGGCAGCACTCTCCCATGGGTATGGAGGAAGCTGTGGGGCCTCACCTCATAACCCCATGACACCACATCGTACCCCATAACCACATCAGGCCATGTTCCTGCCCCACAGCCCCGTGATTCCATATTCAGCTTCGTGGCTCTGTGCCCCACAGCCACACAGCCTTCCCTTCCTCCATCCTCATCCTCATCGCTTTGGGAATGCTACGAGCCCATATCCTGCCCATAATCCCATATCCTGACCCATAACAGGAAATCTTACCCCATGTCCTGCCCCATGGATCCATATCCTGCTCCATAGCTTTATGTCCCACAGCCCTGGAACCTTCCTCCTGCTGCACTCATACTCATGTCTTTGGGACTACGAGGACCATATATACCTTCCCGCAGCCCCATATCACATTTCACAGCCCCATAACTCTCCCTCTTGCCCCATATCATGCCCCATAGCTCCACATCCAACCCCATATCCTCATTTCCAGTCCCATATCCCCAGAAATTGACACACCATCCCACAGTCTGATCTGTGCCCCCTATCCTTGCCTCATAGCCCACGGACTCCATACTCCAACCCATAGCTCTGGTATCATCCCTTACCCCTCCTATAGCCCCGGTTTGATATCTTGTCCCATTCCAGTATGACCCCATAGCCTGCCCTACAGCTCTGTGCCCTTTGTCCCACAGCCTTCCTCTCGCCATGCTCGTCTTAGCCATCCACGTGCTGACCTTCGCTGTGGGTTTTCCTGCCAACATCTTCACCCTCCTCACCCTCCTCATCAAAATCCGATGCCACCGTCCTCATCCCCACCTCACCGCTGCCGACCTCCTCCTCCTCCACCTCACCACCGCCGACCTCCTTGTCCTCCTCTTCCTCCCATTCAAGATGGCCGAAGAGGCAGCCATGATGGCGTGGCCCTTCCCCAGAGTGCTCTGCCCCATTGCAAACTTCTGCTTCTACTCCAGCATCTACCTCAGCACTCTCTTTATAGCTGCCCTCAGTGTGGAGCGCTACTTTGGGGTCGTGTTCCCACACCGCTACAACCGGCGCCGGAGGTTATGGCGGATGATGGCCGCCAGCGCCGTCCTTTGGGTGATGGCATTGTCCCTTTGTTCCTTCGTCTTTGTAGCGGAGCATCACAGAGAGTTTGGGGTCAATGGCTCTGAGGCTGATGGGGAAGGTGGTTTAGGCTTCAATGGGAAAAAGACCTGGGGATCGGTGATGGACAACCCCAATCACGTTGACCACGTTGGGCTGAAGACGGACAACTCCCATTGTTCCGGGACCAGTCGGTCTGACCTTGGGGGATTTGAGTTAACCAAACCTAACGGCATTGACACCGACGTCCCCAGTACTTCTACTGCTGACATCACCACTCCCAGTGGCTCCAAGGTCCCCAGTCTCAACATCTACAGGATCTCCAGCCCCAAGGCTGACCGCAACATCTCCACCCTCCAATTCTCTGCCTGCACAACCCCAAAAACTCCCCACATCCCCACCACAACCTCATGGAACTCTCAGAATGCCTCTGAGACTCAACCCCACAAGGTCTACCACTGCTACGATGACTTCTCCCCAGCCCAGCTGCGCTTTGTTCTCCCGCTGCGCCTTGTGCTCTTCCTCGTCCTCTTCCTCCTCCCCTTTGCCATCACCATGTTCTGCTATGTCCACATCATCCGTGCCCTCCTCACTCGACCCCACATCCCACTGCAGAAGAAGTACCGCACTGTGGGGCTGGCCGTGGCCACCATGGTCAACTTTGTCATCTGCTTTGGTCCCTACAACCTCTCGCATGTGGTGGGCTTTGTGCAGCAGCGCAGCCCCACATGGAGGACCTACGCTGTGCTCCTCACCACCCTCAGCCCCACGCTCGACCCCCTCATCTTCTATTTCTCCTCCAGTGCTGTGCGGAGGGCGGTCAGTGGGGTGGTGGGGGCGGTTTGTGGCATAATCCATGGGTTTTCGGGTTGGTGTGGGTGGGGGAGTGAGGGGGGGAGTGGAGGAGAGTGAGCCCCAACCAGGAGGAGGTTCTGGGGTAAATGAGGTTGTTGTGATTGGAGTGGGTTTAATGGGGTAGGAGGTCAGAAATGGGGATGGGTGTGTTGTTTTTGTGGTAAGAGTGGTTCCGTGGATGTGTCCAATGTTTGTGGGTCAACCAACACTTGGTCGCTGTTGGGTTGTCCTACTGGGTTAGAGTCAATAAAGACCCGTGGATGTGGTCAGTGTGGTCAATGAGGTCACATAGATCAGTGTGGTCAATGCAGAACCCTGAGTGTGACGTAATGTTTTCCCCAATGTCCACTGGTGTTGGGGTCAATGTGGACTATTGACCCAACTTTGCTTTACGCCCAGTGCCCCCAATTCCTTCAGTGTCCCCCATGTCTGCAATGCCCTCAATATCCAGCAATGTCCCCAGTTCCTCCAGTGACTCCAATATCCCCAGTGCCCCCTATGTGCACGGCTGAGCAGGAGGAAAGAGCATCCCTCTACACTCCAGAGATCAGTTCACCCATCAGCTGCCTCCCAGACAACACATCTGGCCGTGGTCTCCAGGAGGCTGAAAGTTCTTCCCAAAAAGAATGCAGCTTCCCGGGCGAGTGCCCACCCCAAAACTCATCCATGCAGGTCTTCCCCAGGAGGGAGTGCCTGAGCCTGCACTCAGGTCCTTGCCAAGGGCAAGGCAGTCAGTTGCACGCCTCCAGACTGCCTTCAGACAGAAGAAAAGAAAGGTGTCTGTCGCAGGGGACTCCTTCTGATGGGAAAAAAGGCTCTGACTCATCGGCCAGTCCCTACCTGTAGGGAAAGTGTGCTGCCTTCCTTGTTGCCAGCTCAGGACATCAGCAGGAGACTCCCTGCTCTGGTTCACCCCTCTGGTTGTTCTCCCTCACTGATGGCTCAAGCTGGCAGTGATGAAGTCACTGAGAGAAGCTTGAGGGCCCTGCAAAGGCACTGGGTTGCTCACTGGGTGCAGTGGGAGTGCATGTGGCGTTCTCCTCTGTCCGCTCAGTAGCTGTGAAGGATACTGAGAGGTCAGGGAAACACATCTGATAAATATGTGGCTGAATGGTTGGTGCCACAGCAGAAGTTTTGCTTCTTCTTTTTCTGACCAGAGGGCACTGTACTCTGTGCTGTGCTGATGGTTGCAGGTGGATCCCACCTGTCTGAAAGGGAGAAGAGGACCTCAGACCAGGAGCTGGCTTGTTTCCCTGAGAGGGCTTCAAACTGGCAGGCCTTTGGGGACAGCGTGAGATATGCAGGGGTGACAGCCTGTATGGGGCACCACAACTGGGGCATGTGTGCACGGCTCTGGGTGTCAGCCATTGGGTGCCCTCAGTACCACCATCTCTTGGGGACCACAAATTCCACATCAGGAGGTGATGTAACAGAGTAACGTCCACAAGAGGAAGTGACAGTGGCTCTGAGGCTGCTTCCTGCCCCCACTGCAGTCCCAAAGCTGTTCCTGCCTCACGGCACCAATGGTGCTGGCCCTCATCCTGGGTGATTGCCAATGGGGACGTGGTGCCACGGGGATTGGTGGCCCTATGTGCGATCAGAACCGTGTCCCTTGCAGGTTGGTGGCTGGTGGCAGCGAGCAGGGCCTGGCAGCATGAGTGTGGTGATAGGGGGTTTATGGTGAGAGAGGGAGGGGAGCGTGGTCAGGGGGCCATCAGAGGGCACAGGAGGGTGTGCAGGGACAAGGCTGACTGCTGTCCCCTGTCCTCGTGCCCCGACCCTCCCTGTCGCTGCACCCCAGCCAGGGGGGTCCCTTGGGGACACTGTCACCCTGAGGTGCCACCTGCCGAAGCCGGCTGCATGGGTTGAGCTTTACCAGGATGGACTAGGGAGTCAGTGTGTGAGGGCCGCCTGCACTGCCCGTTCAGTAAGGCAGCAGTGGGAGTGGAGGTCTTGTGTCAGCATGGGTGAGTGCTCCTGTCTTTTTTTCAGGTGACTTGCTCTCCTGTTGACAGGCCCTGACGCCACCATTTCAAACATGGTGCTCACCAGGAAACGTGCTTCCCACGCAAAGACTGTGGCAACCCAGATAGAGGGTCTGCTCAGTAATGTTCAGGTCGCTGGCTGCTGGGAGTGCCTCAGCCTGCTGCTGCCAGGGGAGGATGGGAAGGATGCCACTTGTGTGCGGTGTGAGCAGCTGGCCGAGCTGCTCAACCTGGTGGTGGAGCTGAGGGAGGAGGTAGGTAGACTGCGGACCATCAGAGAGTGCGAGCGGGAGATTGACTGGTGGAGTGACTCTGTGCGAGAAAGGCGCAGAGATTGCACTTCCCAGACTGAGGGAGTAATGGACCCTCTCTCTCTCCATAGTCAAACAGGGAGAGACAGCTAGAGAGGAGAGGAGGAATGGCAGCAGGTCTCAGCCCAGCGTCGCAGGCAACCCCCATCCCGACCTCCCTCGGTTCCCTGGTCCCTCTCAGTAACAGGTATGAAGCCCTGTAACAACCAGAGGGAGTGGTGAGTGATGACGTGGGAGCACTGCCGCCAAGCTTGCCCAAGGTGAGGCGGTCAGCTCCACGTTTGAAGACTGCCTCCTCCAAGAAAGAAAGGAGGGTGCTAGTTGTAGGCGACTCTCTTCTGAGAGGAACAGAGGGTCCAATATGTCGGCCTGACCCTACCCACAGGGAGGTGTGCTGCCTTCCTGCGGCCCGGCTCAGGGATATTTCTAGAAAACTCCCCAGCCTTATCCGCCCCTCTGATTATTGCCCTTTATTGATAGTTCAGGCCGGCAGCGATGGGATGGCTGATAGAAGCCTGAGGATTATAAAAAATGATTTTAGGAGACTGGGGAAGTTAGTTGGTGGAGCGGGCATACAAGTAGTGTTTGCCAGTATTCCCTTGGTGGCAGGGACAAACACTGAGATGACCAGGAAAAGCCATCTTATAAATGCATGGCTGAGAGCATTTGCTGAGGTGCAAGTGCAAAAATTTTGGATTCTTTGATCACGGGGCAGTCTACTCGGCACTTGGACTGAGGTGTGCTGATGGGAATTGCCTGTCTCCAAAGGAAAACGGATACTTGCCCAGGAGCTGACAAGACTTGTAGAGAGGGCTTTAAACTAGATAGGAAGGGGGCAGGGGATAAAGCCAGGCCTACTAGAGATCAGCCTGGGGAAGTGGTATTGGGATTAGGTGAGAGGCGAGGGGCTCAGCTGAGGTGCGTCTACACTAATGCACGCAGCATGGGCAGCAAGCAAGAAGAGTTGGAAGCCATTGTGCAGCAGGCAAACGATGACCTAGTTGCCATAACGGAAACGTGGTGGGATTGCTCCCATGACTGGAGCGCTGCAATGGATGGCTACAGACTCTTCAGGAAGGATAGGCAAGGAAGGAGGGGTGGCAGTGTGGCTCTCTGCATTAGGGATTGCTTTTATGCTACTGAGATTGTGACTGGGGACGATAACGTTGAATCCCTATGGGTAAAGATCAGGGGAAGGGCTGACAAGGCAGACATCCTGGTGGGCGTCTGCTATAGACCTCCAAACCAGGATGAGAGACAGGCGAGCTATTCTATAAGCAGCTGGCACGAGCTGCACAGTCGCCAGCCCTTGTCCTCATGGGGGACTTCAACTTCCCTGACATATGCTGGGAGCACAGCACAGCACAGAAGAAGCAGTCTAGGAGGTTTCTGGAATGCAGAGAGGATAACTTCCTGATGCAGCTGGTCAGAGAGCCCACGAGAGGAACTGCCCCGCTAGACCTGCTGTTCACAAACAGAGAAGGTCTGGTGGGAGACGTGGAGGTCGGGGGCTGTCTTGGACAGAGTGACCATGAGATGGTAGAGTTCTCAATTCTTGGTGGAGCCAGGAGGAAGAACAGCAAAACTGCTACCTTGGACTTCCGGAGGGCGGACTTTGAATTGTTTAGAAGACTAGTAGGGGGAGTCCTCTGGGATTCAGTCTTAGAGGGTAAAGGGGTCCAAGACAACTGGTTGCTCTTCAAGAAGGTAGTCTTACAGGCGCAGGAGCGGGCTGTCCCCCTGAGCTGCAAGATGAGCCGGCGGGGAAGGAGACCGGCGTGGATGAATAGGGAGCTATTCTTGAGGCTCCAGGAGAAAAAGAGAATCTACCGCCTGTGGAAGAAGGGACGGGCGACTCAGAAAGAGTACAGAGAAGTTGTTAAGATGTGCAGGGAGAAAATCAGAAAGGCAAAAGCCCAGCTCGAACTCAACCTGGCCGCTGGGATAAAAAGAAACAAGAAATCCTTTTACAAATATATCAACAGTAAGAGGAGGACTAAGGAGAATCTCCATTCCTTACTGGATGAGGCTGGGAATGTGACTACTGACAATAAGGAAAAGGCAGAGGTCCTGAATGCCTTCTTTACGTCTGTCTTTAAAGGTTATCCTGAGTATCCTCAGGATACTCCACTTTTTGACCTGGTAGTCTCGGCTGGGGAGCAGACTAAACCACCCACGATTCAGAAGGAAACAGTCAGAGACCTGCTACTGCAACTGGACTGTCACAGATTCTCTTGAGGGAGATCACGCGGCAAGTGCGGGATGAACGGGGGATCAGGCCTAGCCAGCATGGGTTCCCGAAGGGCAGGTCCTGCTTGACCAACCTGATCTCCTTCTATGATCTAGTGACCCGCCTGGTGGATGAGGGACAGGCTGTTGATGTGGTCTACCTAGACTTCAGCGAGGCCTTTGACACTGTCTCCCACAGCATTCTCCTGCAGAAGCTGGCAGCCCGAGGCTTGGATGGGTACGCTCTTGGCTGGGTAAGGAGCTGGCTGGAGCGCCGGGCCCAGAGAGTGGTGGTCAATGGAACTAAATCCCGCTGGCGACCGGTCACGAGCTGTGTTCCCCAGGGGTCGGTGCTGGAGCCTGTCCTCTTCGAGATCTTTCTTGATGACCTGGATGAAGGCATCGAGTGCACCCTCAGTAAATTCGCAGATGACACCAAGTTGGCTGGAAGTGTGGATCTGCCTGGGGGTGGCGAGACCATTCAGATGGATCTGGACAGGCTGGAGGGCTGGGCTGAGGCCAACGGGATGAGGTTCAACGAGACCAAATGCCAGGTCCTACACTTCGGCTACAACAACCCCAGGCAACGCTACATGCTTGGGGCGGAGTGGCTGGAGGACTGCATAGAGGAAATGGACCTGGGGGTGTTGGTTGACGCTCGGCTAAACATGAGCCAGCAGTGTGCCCAGGTGGCCAAGAAGGCCAATGGGATCCTGGCTTGCATCAGAAGTAATGTGACCAGCAGGAGTAGGGAAGTAATTGTTCCCCTGTACTCAGCTCTGGTGAGGCCGCACCTCGAGTACTGTGGCCAGTTTTGGGCCCCTCACTGCAAGAAAGACATTGAGGCCCTGGAGCGTGTTCAAAGAAGGGCAACAAAACTGGTGAGGGGTCTGGAGCACAGGCCTGATGAGGAGCGGCTGAGGGAGCTGGGATTGTTCAGTCTGGAGAAGAGGAGGCTCAGGTGAAAAGTTATTGCTCTCTATAGCTACCTGAAGGGAGGTGGTAGGAGCTGGGGGTCGGCCTCTTCTCCCGTATAACCGGTGATAGGACTAGAGGGAATGGTTTCAAGCTGCGCCAGGGAAGATTCAGGCTGGATATTAGGAAATACTACTTCTCTGAAAGGGTGGTCAGGCGCTCGAATGGGCTGCCCAGGGAGGTGGTGGAATCCCCTTCCCTGGAGGTGTTCAAGGAACGTTTGGATGTTGCGTTGAGGGATATGGTTTAGCGAGAACCATTGGTGATAGGTGGATGGTTGGACTGGATGATCTGTAGGTCTTTTCCAACCTTAGTGTTTCTGTGATTCTGTGATTCTGTGAGATGTGGTTTTGGTGAGTTATGAGGTGTGGGGAGTTCTGGGAGAGCTGTGGGATTTGGGGTCATTTGTGGGTTTTCAAATGGAGAGGCTCAGGGTCCTGCCCCACCTCTTCTCCTCACCCTGAGCAGGAAATGCATTAATCAACCATATGAAATCCATATGGGGGCAGCACTCTCCCATGGGTATGGAGGAAGCTGTGGGGCCTCACCTCATAACCCCATGACACCACATCGTACCCCATAACCACATCAGGCCATGTTCCTGCCCCACAGCCCCGTGATTCCATATTCAGCTTCGTGGCTCTGTGCCCCACAGCCACACAGCCTTCCCTTCCTCCATCCTCATCCTCATCGCTTTGGGAATGCTACGAGCCCATATCCTGCCCATAATCCCATATCCTGACCCATAACAGGAAATCTTACCCCATGTCCTGCCCCATGGATCCATATCCTGCTCCATAGCTTTATGTCCCACAGCCCTGGAACCTTCCTCCTGCTGCACTCATACTCATGTCTTTGGGACTACGAGGACCATATATACCTTCCCGCAGCCCCATATCACATTTCACAGCCCCATAACTCTCCCTCTTGCCCCATATCATGCCCCATAGCTCCACATCCAACCCCATATCCTCATTTCCAGTCCCATATCCCCAGAAATTGACACACCATCCCACAGTCTGATCTGTGCCCCCTATCCTTGCCTCATAGCCCACGGACTCCATACTCCAACCCATAGCTCTGGTATCATCCCTTACCCCTCCTATAGCCCCGGTTTGATATCTTGTCCCATTCCAGTATGACCCCATAGCCTGCCCTACAGCTCTGTGCCCTTTGTCCCACAGCCTTCCTCTCGCCATGCTCGTCTTAGCCATCCACGTGCTGACCTTCGCTGTGGGTTTTCCTGCCAACATCTTCACCCTCCTCACCCTCCTCATCAAAATCCGATGCCACCGTCCTCATCCCCACCTCACCGCTGCCGACCTCCTCCTCCTCCACCTCACCACCGCCGACCTCCTTGTCCTCCTCTTCCTCCCATTCAAGATGGCCGAAGAGGCAGCCATGATGGCGTGGCCCTTCCCCAGAGTGCTCTGCCCCATTGCAAACTTCTGCTTCTACTCCAGCATCTACCTCAGCACTCTCTTTATAGCTGCCCTCAGTGTGGAGCGCTACTTTGGGGTCGTGTTCCCACACCGCTACAACCGGCGCCGGAGGTTATGGCGGATGATGGCCGCCAGCGCCGTCCTTTGGGTGATGGCATTGTCCCTTTGTTCCTTCGTCTTTGTAGCGGAGCATCACAGAGAGTTTGGGGTCAATGGCTCTGAGGCTGATGGGGAAGGTGGTTTAGGCTTCAATGGGAAAAAGACCTGGGGATCGGTGATGGACAACCCCAATCACGTTGACCACGTTGGGCTGAAGACGGACAACTCCCATTGTTCCGGGACCAGTCGGTCTGACCTTGGGGGATTTGAGTTAACCAAACCTAACGGCATTGACACCGACGTCCCCAGTACTTCTACTGCTGACATCACCACTCCCAGTGGCTCCAAGGTCCCCAGTCTCAACATCTACAGGATCTCCAGCCCCAAGGCTGACCGCAACATCTCCACCCTCCAATTCTCTGCCTGCACAACCCCAAAAACTCCCCACATCCCCACCACAACCTCATGGAACTCTCAGAATGCCTCTGAGACTCAACCCCACAAGGTCTACCACTGCTACGATGACTTCTCCCCAACCCAGCTGCGCTTTGTTCTCCCGCTGCGCCTTGTGCTCTTCCTCGTCCTCTTCCTCCTCCCCTTTGCCATCACCATGTTCTGCTATGTCCACATCATCCGTGCCCTCCTCACTCGACCCCACATCCCACTGCAGAAGAAGTACCGCACTGTGGGGCTGGCCGTGGCCACCATGGTCAACTTTGTCATCTGCTTTGGTCCCTACAACCTCTCGCATGTGGTGGGCTTTGTGCAGCAGCGCAGCCCCACATGGAGGACCTACGCTGTGCTCCTCACCACCCTCAGCCCCACGCTCGACCCCCTCATCTTCTATTTCTCCTCCAGTGCTGTGCGGAGGGCGGTCAGTGGGGTGGTGGGGGCGGTTTGTGGCACAATCCATGGGTTTTCGGGTTGGTGTGGGTGGGGGAGTGAGGGGGGGAGTGGAGGAGAGTGAGCCCCAACCAGGAGGAGGTTCTGGGGTAAATGAGGTTGTTGTGATTGGAGTGGGTTTAATGGGGTAGGAGGTCAGAAATGGGGATGGGTGTGTTGTTTTTGTGGTAAGAGTGGTTCCGTGGATGTGTCCAATGTTTGTGGGTCAACCAACACTTGGTCGCTGTTGGGTTGTCCTACTGAGTTAGAGTCAATAAAGACCCGTGGATGTGGTCAGTGTGGTCAATGAGGTCACATAGATCAGTGTGGTCAATGCAGAACCCTGAGTGTGACGTAATGTTTTCCCCAATGTCCACTGGTGTTGGGGTCAATGTGGACTATTGACCCAACTTTGCTTTACGCCCAGTGCCCCCAATTCCTTCAGTGTCCCCCATGTCTGCAATGCCCTCAATATCCAGCAATGTCCCCAGTTCCTCCAGTGACTCCAATATCCCCAGTGCCCCCTATGTGCACGGCTGAGCAGGAGGAAAGAGCATCCCTCTACACTCCAGAGATCAGTTCACCCATCAGCTGCCTCCCAGACAACACATCTGGCCGTGGTCTCCAGGAGGCTGAAAGTTCTTCCCAAAAAGAATGCAGCTTCCCGGGCGAGTGCCCACCCCAAAACTCATCCATGCAGGTCTTCCCCAGGAGGGAGTGCCTGAGCCTGCACTCAGGTCCTTGCCAAGGGCAAGGCAGTCAGTTGCACGCCTCCAGACTGCCTTCAGACAGAAGAAAAGAAAGGTGTCTGTCGCAGGGGACTCCTTCTGATGGGAAAAAAGGCTCTGACTCATCGGCCAGTCCCTACCTGTAGGGAAAGTGTGCTGCCTTCCTTGTTGCCAGCTCAGGACATCAGCAGGAGACTCCCTGCTCTGGTTCACCCCTCTGGTTGTTCTCCCTCACTGATGGCTCAAGCTGGCAGTGATGAAGTCACTGAGAGAAGCTTGAGGGCCCTGCAAAGGCACTGGGTTGCTCACTGGGTGCAGTGGGAGTGCATGTGGCGTTCTCCTCTGTCCGCTCAGTAGCTGTGAAGGATACTGAGAGGTCAGGGAAACACATCTGATAAATATGTGGCTGAATGGTTGGTGCCACAGCAGAAGTTTTGCTTCTTCTTTTTCTGACCAGAGGGCACTGTACTCTGTGCTGTGCTGATGGTTGCAGGTGGATCCCACCTGTCTGAAAGGGAGAAGAGGACCTCAGACCAGGAGCTGGCTTGTTTCCCTGAGAGGGCTTCAAACTGGCAGGCCTTTGGGGACAGCGTGAGATATGCAGGGGTGACAGCCTGTATGGGGCACCACAACTGGGGCATGTGTGCACGGCTCTGGGTGTCAGCCATTGGGTGCCCTCAGTACCACCATCTCTTGGGGACCACAAATTCCACATCAGGAGGTGATGTAACAGAGTAACGTCCACAAGAGGAAGTGACAGTGGCTCTGAGGCTGCTTCCTGCCCCCACTGCAGTCCCAAAGCTGTTCCTGCCTCACGGCACCAATGGTGCTGGCCCTCATCCTGGGTGATTGCCAATGGGGACGTGGTGCCACGGGGGTTGGTGGCCCTATGTGCGATCAGAACCGTGTCCCTTGCAGGTTGGTGGCTGGTGGCAGCGAGCAGGGCCTGGCAGCATGAGTGTGGTGATAGGGGGTTTATGGTGAGAGAGGGAGGGGAGCGTGGTCAGGGGGCCATCAGAGGGCACAGGAGGGTGTGCAGGGACAAGGCTGACTGCTGTCCCCTGTCCTCGTGCCCCGACCCTCCCTGTCGCTGCACCCCAGCCAGGGGGGTCCCTTGGGGACACTGTCACCCTGCGCTGCCACCTGCCGAAGCCGGCTGCATGGGTTGAGCTTTACCAGGATGGACTAGGGAGTCAGTGTGTGAGGGCCGCCTGCACTGCCCGTTCAGTAAGGCAGCAGTGGGAGTGGAGGTCTTGTGTCAGCATGGGTGAGTGCTCCTGTCTTTTTTTCAGGTGACTTGCTCTCCTGTTGACAGGCCCTGACGCCACCATTTCAAACATGGTGCTCACCAGGAAACGTGCTTCCCACGCAAAGACTGTGGCAACCCAGATAGAGGGTCTGCTCAGTAATGTTCAGGTCGCTGGCTGCTGGGAGTGCCTCAGCCTGCTGCTGCCAGGGGAGGATGGGAAGGATGCCACTTGCGTGCGGTGTGAGCAGCTGGCCGAGCTGCTCAACCTGGTGGTGGAGCTGAGGGAGGAGGTAGGTAGACTGCGGACCATCAGAGAGTGCGAGCGGGAGATTGACTGGTGGAGTGACTCTGTGCGAGAAAGGCGCAGAGATTGCACTTCCCAGACTGAGGGAGTAATGGACCCTCTCTCTCTCCATAGTCAAACAGGGAGAGACAGCTTGAGAGGAGAGGAGGAATGGCAGCAGGTCTCAGCCCAGCGTCGCAGGCAACCCCCATCCCGACCTCCCTCGGTTCCCTGGTCCCTCTCAGTAACAGGTATGAAGCCCTGTAACAACCAGAGGGAGTGGTGAGTGATGATGACGTGGGAGCACTGCCGCCAAGCTTGCCCAAGGTGAGGCGGTCAGCTCCACGTTTGAAGACTGCCTCCTCCAAGAAAGAAAGGAGGGTGCTAGTTGTAGGCGACTCTCTTCTGAGAGGAACAGAGGGTCCAATATGTCGGCCTGACCCTACCCACAGGGAGGTGTGCTGCCTTCCTGCGGCCCGGCTCAGGGATATTTCTAGAAAACTCCCCAGCCTTATCCGCCCCTCTGATTATTGCCCTTTATTGATAGTTCAGGCCGGCAGCGATGGGATGGCTGATAGAAGCCTGAGGATTATAAAAAATGATTTTAGGAGACTGGGGAAGTTAGTTGGTGGAGCGGGCATACAAGTAGTGTTTGCCAGTATTCCCTTGGTGGCAGGGACAAACACTGAGATGACCAGGAAAAGCCATGTAATAAATGCATGGCTGAGAGCATTTGCTGAGGTGCAAGTGCAAAAATTTTGGATTCTTTGATCACGGGGCAGTCTACTCGGCACTTGGACTGAGGTGTGCTGATGGGAATTGCCTGTCTCCAAAGGAAAACAGATACTTGCCCAGGAGCTGACAAGACTTGTAGAGAGGGCTTTAAACTAGATAGGAAGGGGGCAGGGGATAAAGCCAGGCCTACTAGAGATCAGCCTGGGGAAGTGGTATTGGGATTAGGTGAGAGGCGAGGGGCTCAGCTGAGCTGCGTCTACACTAATGCACGCAGCATGGGCAGCAAGCAAGAAGAGTTGGAAGCCATTGTGCAGCAGGCAAACGATGACCTAGTTGCCATAACGGAAACGTGGTGGGATTGCTCCCATGACTGGAGCGCTGCAATGGATGGCTACAGACTCTTCAGGAAGGATAGGCAAGGAAGGAGGGGTGGCAGTGTGGCTCTCTGCATTAGGGATTGCTTTTATGCTACTGAGATTGTGACTGGGGACGATAACGTTGAATCCCTATGGGTAAAGATCAGGGGAAGGGCTGACAAGGCAGACATCCTGGTGGGCGTCTGCTATAGACCTCCAAACCAGGATGAGAGACAGGCGAGCTATTCTATAAGCAGCTGGCACGAGCTGCACAGTCGCCAGCCCTTGTCCTCATGGGGGACTTCAACTTCCCTGACATATGCTGGGAGCACAGCACAGCACAGAAGAAGCAGTCTAGGAGGTTTCTGGAATGCAGAGAGGATAACTTCCTGATGCAGCTGGTCAGAGAGCCTACGAGAGGAGCTGCCCCGCTAGACCTGCTGTTCACAAACAGAGAAGGTCTGGTGGGAGACGTGGAGGTCGGGGGCTGTCTTGGACAGAGTGACCATGAGATGGTAGAGTTCTCAATTCTTGGTGGAGCCAGGAGGAAGAACAGCAAAACTGCTACCTTGGACTTCCGGAGGGCGGACTTTGAATTGTTTAGAAGACTAGTAGGGGGAGTCCTCTGGGATTCAGTCTTAGAGGGTAAAGGGGTCCAAGAGAGCCGGTTGCTCTTCAAGAAGGTAGTCTTACAGGCGCAGGAGCGGGCTGTCCCCCTGAGCTGCAAGATGAGCCGGCGGGGAAGGAGACCGGCGTGGATGAATAGGGAGCTATTCTTGAGGCTCCAGGAGAAAAAGAGAATCTACCGCCTGTGGAAGAAGGGACGGGCGACTCAGAAAGAGTACAGAGAAGTTGTTAAGATGTGCAGGGAGAAAATCAGAAAGGCAAAAGCCCAGCTCGAACTCAACCTGGCCGCTGGGATAAAAAGAAACAAGAAATCCTTTTACAAATATATCAACAGTAAGAGGAGGACTAAGGAGAATCTCCATTCCTTACTGGATGAGGCTGGGAATGTGACTACTGACAATAAGGAAAAGGCAGAGGTCCTGAATGCCTTCTTTACGTCTGTCTTTAAAGGTTATCCTGAGTATCCTCAGGATACTCCACTTTTTGACCTGGTAGTCTCGGCTGGGGAGCAGACTAAACCACCCACGATTCAGAAGGAAACAGTCAGAGACCTGCTACTGCAACTGGACTGTCACAGATTCTCTTGAGGGAGATCACGCGGCAAGTGCGGGATGAACGGGGGATCAGGCCTAGCCAGCATGGGTTCCCGAAGGGCAGGTCCTGCTTGACCAACCTGATCTCCTTCTATGATCTAGTGACCCGCCTGGTGGATGAGGGACAGGCTGTTGATGTGGTCTACCTAGACTTCAGCGAGGCCTTTGACACTGTCTCCCACAGTATTCTCCTGCAGAAGCTGGCAGCCCGAGGCTTGGATGGGTACGCTCTTGGCTGGGTAAGGAGCTGGCTGGAGCGCCGGGCCCAGAGAGTGGTGGTCAATGGAACTAAATCCCGCTGGCGACCGGTCACGAGCTGTGTTCCCCAGGGGTCGGTGCTGGAGCCTGTCCTCTTCGAGATCTTTCTTGATGACCTGGATGAAGGCATCGAGTGCACCCTCAGTAAATTCGCAGATGACACCAAGTTGGCTGGAAGTGTGGATCTGCCTGGGGGTGGCGAGACCATTCAGATGGATCTGGACAGGCTGGAGGGCTGGGCTGAGGCCAACGGGATGAGGTTCAACGAGACCAAATGCCAGGTCCTACACTTCGGCTACAACAACCCCAGGCAACGCTACATGCTTGGGGCGGAGTGGCTGGAGGACTGCATAGAGGAAATGGACCTGGGGGTGTTGGTTGACGCTCGGCTAAACATGAGCCAGCAGTGTGCCCAGGTGGCCAAGAAGGCCAATGGGATCCTGGCTTGCATCAGAAGTAATGTGACCAGCAGGAGTAGGGAAGTAATTGTTCCCCTGTACTCAGCTCTGGTGAGGCCGCACCTCGAGTACTGTGGCCAGTTTTGGGCCCCTCACTGCAAGAAAGACATTGAGGCCCTGGAGCGTGTTCAAAGAAGGGCAACAAAACTGGTGAGGGGTCTGGAGCACAGGCCTGATGAGGAGCGGCTGAGGGAGCTGGGATTGTTCAGTCTGGAGAAGAGGAGGCTCAGGTGAAAAGTTATTGCTCTCTATAGCTACCTGAAGGGAGGTGGTAGGAGCTGGGGGTCGGCCTCTTCTCCCGTATAACCGGTGATAGGACTAGAGGGAATGGTTTCAAGCTGCGCCAGGGAAGATTCAGGCTGGATATTAGGAAATACTACTTCTCTGAAAGGGTGGTCAGGCGCTCGAATGGGCTGCCCAGGGAGGTGGTGGAATCCCCTTCCCTGGAGGTGTTCAAGGAACGTTTGGATGTTGCGTTGAGGGATATGGTTTAGCGAGAACCATTGGTGATAGGTGGATGGTTGGACTGGATGATCTGTAGGTCTTTTCCAACCTTAGTGTTTCTGTGATTCTGTGATTCTGTGAGATGTGGTTTTGGTGAGTTATGAGGTGTGGGGAGTTCTGGGAGAGCTGTGGGATTTGGGGTCATTTGTGGGTTTTCAAATGGAGAGGCTCAGGGTCCTGCCCCACCTCTTCTCCTCACCCTGAGCAGGAAATGCATTAATCAACCATATGAAATCCATATGGGGGCAGCACTCTCCCATGGGTATGGAGGAAGCTGTGGGGCCTCACCTCATAACCCCATGACACCACATCGTACCCCATAACCACATCAGGCCATGTTCCTGCCCCACAGCCCCGTGATTCCATATTCAGCTTCGTGGCTCTGTGCCCCACAGCCACACAGCCTTCCCTTCCTCCATCCTCATCCTCATCGCTTTGGGAATGCTACGAGCCCATATCCTGCCCATAATCCCATATCCTGACCCATAACAGGAAATCTTACCCCATGTCCTGCCCCATGGATCCATATCCTGCTCCATAGCTTTATGTCCCACAGCCCTGGAACCTTCCTCCTGCTGCACTCATACTCATGTCTTTGGGACTACGAGGACCATATATACCTTCCCGCAGCCCCATATCACATTTCACAGCCCCATAACTCTCCCTCTTGCCCCATATCATGCCCCATAGCTCCACATCCAACCCCATATCCTCATTTCCAGTCCCATATCCCCAGAAATTGACACACCATCCCACAGTCTGATCTGTGCCCCCTATCCTTGCCTCATAGCCCACGGACTCCATACTCCAACCCATAGCTCTGGTATCATCCCTTACCCCTCCTATAGCCCCGGTTTGATATCTTGTCCCATTCCAGTATGACCCCATAGCCTGCCCTACAGCTCTGTGCCCTTTGTCCCACAGCCTTCCTCTCGCCATGCTCGTCTTAGCCATCCACGTGCTGACCTTCGCTGTGGGTTTTCCTGCCAACATCTTCACCCTCCTCACCCTCCTCATCAAAATCCGATGCCACCGTCCTCATCCCCACCTCACCGCTGCCGACCTCCTCCTCCTCCACCTCACCACCGCCGACCTCCTTGTCCTCCTCTTCCTCCCATTCAAGATGGCCGAAGAGGCAGCCATGATGGCGTGGCCCTTCCCCAGAGTGCTCTGCCCCATTGCAAACTTCTGCTTCTACTCCAGCATCTACCTCAGCACTCTCTTTATAGCTGCCCTCAGTGTGGAGCGCTACTTTGGGGTCGTGTTCCCACACCGCTACAACCGGCGCCGGAGGTTATGGCGGATGATGGCCGCCAGCGCCGTCCTTTGGGTGATGGCATTGTCCCTTTGTTCCTTCGTCTTTGTAGCGGAGCATCACAGAGAGTTTGGGGTCAATGGCTCTGAGGCTGATGGGGAAGGTGGTTTAGGCTTCAATGGGAAAAAGACCTGGGGATCGGTGATGGACAACCCCAATCACGTTGACCACGTTGGGCTGAAGACGGACAACTCCCATTGTTCCGGGACCAGTCGGTCTGACCTTGGGGGATTTGAGTTAACCAAACCTAACGGCATTGACACCGACGTCCCCAGTACTTCTACTGCTGACATCACCACTCCCAGTGGCTCCAAGGTCCCCAGTCTCAACATCTACAGGATCTCCAGCCCCAAGGCTGACCGCAACATCTCCACCCTCCAATTCTCTGCCTGCACAACCCCAAAAACTCCCCACATCCCCACCACCACCTCATGGAACTCTCAGAATGCCTCTGAGACTCAACCCCACAAGGTCTACCACTGCTACGATGACTTCTCCCCAGCCCAGCTGCGCTTTGTTCTCCCGCTGCGCCTTGTGCTCTTCCTCGTCCTCTTCCTCCTCCCCTTTGCCATCACCATGTTCTGCTATGTCCACATCATCCGTGCCCTCCTCACTCGACCCCACATCCCACTGCAGAAGAAGTACCGCACTGTGGGGCTGGCCGTGGCCACCATGGTCAACTTTGTCATCTGCTTTGGTCCCTACAACCTCTCGCATGTGGTGGGCTTTGTGCAGCAGCGCAGCCCCACATGGAGGACCTACGCTGTGCTCCTCACCACCCTCAGCCCCACGCTCGACCCCCTCATCTTCTATTTCTCCTCCAGTGCTGTGCGGAGGGCGGTCAGTGGGGTGGTGGGGGCGGTTTGTGGCATAATCCATGGGTTTTCGGGTTGGTGTGGGTGGGGGAGTGAGGGGGGGAGTGGAGGAGAGTGAGCCCCAACCAGGAGGAGGTTCTGGGGTAAATGAGGTTGTTGTGATTGGAGTGGGTTTAATGGGGTAGGAGGTCAGAAATGGGGATGGGTGTGTTGTTTTTGTGGTAAGAGTGGTTCCGTGGATGTGTCCAATGTTTGTGGGTCAACCAACACTTGGTCGCTGTTGGGTTGTCCTACTGGGTTAGAGTCAATAAAGACCCGTGGATGTGGTCAGTGTGGTCAATGAGGTCACATAGATCAGTGTGGTCAATGCAGAACCCTGAGTGTGACGTAATGTTTTCCCCAATGTCCACTGGTGTTGGGGTCAATGTGGACTATTGACCCAACTTTGCTTTACGCCCAGTGCCCCCAATTCCTTCAGTGTCCCCCATGTCTGCAATGCCCTCAATATCCAGCAATGTCCCCAGTTCCTCCAGTGACTCCAATATCCCCAGTGCCCCCTATGTGCACGGCTGAGCAGGAGGAAAGAGCATCCCTCTACACTCCAGAGATCAGTTCACCCATCAGCTGCCTCCCAGACAACACATCTGGCCGTGGTCTCCAGGAGGCTGAAAGTTCTTCCCAAAAAGAATGCAGCTTCCCGGGCGAGTGCCCACCCCAAAACTCATCCATGCAGGTCTTCCCCAGGAGGGAGTGCCTGAGCCTGCACTCAGGTCCTTGCCAAGGGCAAGGCAGTCAGTTGCACGCCTCCAGACTGCCTTCAGACAGAAGAAAAGAAAGGTGTCTGTCGCAGGGGACTCCTTCTGATGGGAAAAAAGGCTCTGACTCATCGGCCAGTCCCTACCTGTAGGGAAAGTGTGCTGCCTTCCTTGTTGCCAGCTCAGGACATCAGCAGGAGACTCCCTGCTCTGGTTCACCCCTCTGGTTGTTCTCCCTCACTGATGGCTCAAGCTGGCAGTGATGAAGTCACTGAGAGAAGCTTGAGGGCCCTGCAAAGGCACTGGGTTGCTCACTGGGTGCAGTGGGAGTGCATGTGGCGTTCTCCTCTGTCCGCTCAGTAGCTGTGAAGGATACTGAGAGGTCAGGGAAACACATCTGATAAATATGTGGCTGAATGGTTGGTGCCACAGCAGAAGTTTTGCTTCTTCTTTTTCTGACCAGAGGGCACTGTACTCTGTGCTGTGCTGATGGTTGCAGGTGGATCCCACCTGTCTGAAAGGGAGAAGAGGACCTCAGACCAGGAGCTGGCTTGTTTCCCTGAGAGGGCTTCAAACTGGCAGGCCTTTGGGGACAGCGTGAGATATGCAGGGGTGACAGCCTGTATGGGGCACCACAACTGGGGCATGTGTGCACGGCTCTGGGTGTCAGCCATTGGGTGCCCTCAGTACCACCATCTCTTGGGGACCACAAATTCCACATCAGGAGGTGATGTAACAGAGTAACGTCCACAAGAGGAAGTGACAGTGGCTCTGAGGCTGCTTCCTGCCCCCACTGCAGTCCCAAAGCTGTTCCTGCCTCACGGCACCAATGGTGCTGGCCCTCATCCTGGGTGATTGCCAATGGGGACGTGGTGCCACGGGGATTGGTGGCCCTATGTGCGATCAGAACCGTGTCCCTTGCAGGTTGGTGGCTGGTGGCAGCGAGCAGGGCCTGGCAGCATGAGTGTGGTGATAGGGGGTTTATGGTGAGAGAGGGAGGGGAGCGTGGTCAGGGGGCCATCAGAGGGCACAGGAGGGTGTGCAGGGACAAGGCTGACTGCTGTCCCCTGTCCTCGTGCCCCGACCCTCCCTGTCGCTGCACCCCAGCCAGGGGGGTCCCTTGGGGACACTGTCACCCTGAGGTGCCACCTGCCGAAGCCGGCTGCATGGGTTGAGCTTTACCAGGATGGACTAGGGAGTCAGTGTGTGAGGGCCGCCTGCACTGCCCGTTCAGTAAGGCAGCAGTGGGAGTGGAGGTCTTGTGTCAGCATGGGTGAGTGCTCCTGTCTTTTTTTCAGGTGACTTGCTCTCCTGTTGACAGGCCCTGACGCCACCATTTCAAACATGGTGCTCACCAGGAAACGTGCTTCCCACGCAAAGACTGTGGCAACCCAGATAGAGGGTCTGCTCAGTAATGTTCAGGTCGCTGGCTGCTGGGAGTGCCTCAGCCTGCTGCTGCCAGGGGAGGATGGGAAGGATGCCACTTGTGTGCGGTGTGAGCAGCTGGCCGAGCTGCTCAACCTGGTGGTGGAGCTGAGGGAGGAGGTAGGTAGACTGCGGACCATCAGAGAGTGCGAGCGGGAGATTGACTGGTGGAGTGACTCTGTGCGAGAAAGGCGCAGAGATTGCACTTCCCAGACTGAGGGAGTAATGGACCCTCTCTCTCTCCATAGTCAAACAGGGAGAGACAGCTAGAGAGGAGAGGAGGAATGGCAGCAGGTCTCAGCCCAGCGTCGCAGGCAACCCCCATCCCGACCTCCCTCGGTTCCCTGGTCCCTCTCAGTAACAGGTATGAAGCCCTGTAACAACCAGAGGGAGTGGTGAGTGATGACGTGGGAGCACTGCCGCCAAGCTTGCCCAAGGTGAGGCGGTCAGCTCCACGTTTGAAGACTGCCTCCTCCAAGAAAGAAAGGAGGGTGCTAGTTGTAGGCGACTCTCTTCTGAGAGGAACAGAGGGTCCAATATGTCGGCCTGACCCTACCCACAGGGAGGTGTGCTGCCTTCCTGCGGCCCGGCTCAGGGATATTTCTAGAAAACTCCCCAGCCTTATCCGCCCCTCTGATTATTGCCCTTTATTGATAGTTCAGGCCGGCAGCGATGGGATGGCTGATAGAAGCCTGAGGATTATAAAAAATGATTTTAGGAGACTGGGGAAGTTAGTTGGTGGAGCGGGCATACAAGTAGTGTTTGCCAGTATTCCCTTGGTGGCAGGGACAAACACTGAGATGACCAGGAAAAGCCATCTTATAAATGCATGGCTGAGAGCATTTGCTGAGGTGCAAGTGCAAAAATTTTGGATTCTTTGATCACGGGGCAGTCTACTCGGCACTTGGACTGAGGTGTGCTGATGGGAATTGCCTGTCTCCAAAGGAAAACGGATACTTGCCCAGGAGCTGACAAGACTTGTAGAGAGGGCTTTAAACTAGATAGGAAGGGGGCAGGGGATAAAGCCAGGCCTACTAGAGATCAGCCTGGGGAAGTGGTATTGGGATTAGGTGAGAGGCGAGGGGCTCAGCTGAGGTGCGTCTACACTAATGCACGCAGCATGGGCAGCAAGCAAGAAGAGTTGGAAGCCATTGTGCAGCAGGCAAACGATGACCTAGTTGCCATAACGGAAACGTGGTGGGATTGCTCCCATGACTGGAGCGCTGCAATGGATGGCTACAGACTCTTCAGGAAGGATAGGCAAGGAAGGAGGGGTGGCAGTGTGGCTCTCTGCATTAGGGATTGCTTTTATGCTACTGAGATTGTGACTGGGGACGATAACGTTGAATCCCTATGGGTAAAGATCAGGGGAAGGGCTGACAAGGCAGACATCCTGGTGGGCGTCTGCTATAGACCTCCAAACCAGGATGAGAGACAGGCGAGCTATTCTATAAGCAGCTGGCACGAGCTGCACAGTCGCCAGCCCTTGTCCTCATGGGGGACTTCAACTTCCCTGACATATGCTGGGAGCACAGCACAGCACAGAAGAAGCAGTCTAGGAGGTTTCTGGAATGCAGAGAGGATAACTTCCTGATGCAGCTGGTCAGAGAGCCCACGAGAGGAACTGCCCCGCTAGACCTGCTGTTCACAAACAGAGAAGGTCTGGTGGGAGACGTGGAGGTCGGGGGCTGTCTTGGACAGAGTGACCATGAGATGGTAGAGTTCTCAATTCTTGGTGGAGCCAGGAGGAAGAACAGCAAAACTGCTACCTTGGACTTCCGGAGGGCGGACTTTGAATTGTTTAGAAGACTAGTAGGGGGAGTCCTCTGGGATTCAGTCTTAGAGGGTAAAGGGGTCCAAGACAACTGGTTGCTCTTCAAGAAGGTAGTCTTACAGGCGCAGGAGCGGGCTGTCCCCCTGAGCTGCAAGATGAGCCGGCGGGGAAGGAGACCGGCGTGGATGAATAGGGAGCTATTCTTGAGGCTCCAGGAGAAAAAGAGAATCTACCGCCTGTGGAAGAAGGGACGGGCGACTCAGAAAGAGTACAGAGAAGTTGTTAAGATGTGCAGGGAGAAAATCAGAAAGGCAAAAGCCCAGCTCGAACTCAACCTGGCCGCTGGGATAAAAAGAAACAAGAAATCCTTTTACAAATATATCAACAGTAAGAGGAGGACTAAGGAGAATCTCCATTCCTTACTGGATGAGGCTGGGAATGTGACTACTGACAATAAGGAAAAGGCAGAGGTCCTGAATGCCTTCTTTACGTCTGTCTTTAAAGGTTATCCTGAGTATCCTCAGGATACTCCACTTTTTGACCTGGTAGTCTCGGCTGGGGAGCAGACTAAACCACCCACGATTCAGAAGGAAACAGTCAGAGACCTGCTACTGCAACTGGACTGTCACAGATTCTCTTGAGGGAGATCACGCGGCAAGTGCGGGATGAACGGGGGATCAGGCCTAGCCAGCATGGGTTCCCGAAGGGCAGGTCCTGCTTGACCAACCTGATCTCCTTCTATGATCTAGTGACCCGCCTGGTGGATGAGGGACAGGCTGTTGATGTGGTCTACCTAGACTTCAGCGAGGCCTTTGACACTGTCTCCCACAGCATTCTCCTGCAGAAGCTGGCAGCCCGAGGCTTGGATGGGTACGCTCTTGGCTGGGTAAGGAGCTGGCTGGAGCGCCGGGCCCAGAGAGTGGTGGTCAATGGAACTAAATCCCGCTGGCGACCGGTCACGAGCTGTGTTCCCCAGGGGTCGGTGCTGGAGCCTGTCCTCTTCGAGATCTTTCTTGATGACCTGGATGAAGGCATCGAGTGCACCCTCAGTAAATTCGCAGATGACACCAAGTTGGCTGGAAGTGTGGATCTGCCTGGGGGTGGCGAGACCATTCAGATGGATCTGGACAGGCTGGAGGGCTGGGCTGAGGCCAACGGGATGAGGTTCAACGAGACCAAATGCCAGGTCCTACACTTCGGCTACAACAACCCCAGGCAACGCTACATGCTTGGGGCGGAGTGGCTGGAGGACTGCATAGAGGAAATGGACCTGGGGGTGTTGGTTGACGCTCGGCTAAACATGAGCCAGCAGTGTGCCCAGGTGGCCAAGAAGGCCAATGGGATCCTGGCTTGCATCAGAAGTAATGTGACCAGCAGGAGTAGGGAAGTAATTGTTCCCCTGTACTCAGCTCTGGTGAGGCCGCACCTCGAGTACTGTGGCCAGTTTTGGGCCCCTCACTGCAAGAAAGACATTGAGGCCCTGGAGCGTGTTCAAAGAAGGGCAACAAAACTGGTGAGGGGTCTGGAGCACAGGCCTGATGAGGAGCGGCTGAGGGAGCTGGGATTGTTCAGTCTGGAGAAGAGGAGGCTCAGGTGAAAAGTTATTGCTCTCTATAGCTACCTGAAGGGAGGTGGTAGGAGCTGGGGGTCGGCCTCTTCTCCCGTATAACCAGTGATAGGACTAGAGGGAATGGTTTCAAGCTGCGCCAGGGAAGATTCAGGCTGGATATTAGGAAATACTACTTCTCTGAAAGGGTGGTCAGGCGCTCGAATGGGCTGCCCAGGGAGGTGGTGGAATCCCCTTCCCTGGAGGTGTTCAAGGAACGTTTGGATGTTGCGTTGAGGGATATGGTTTAGCGAGAACCATTGGTGATAGGTGGATGGTTGGACTGGATGATCTGTAGGTCTTTTCCAACCTTAGTGTTTCTGTGATTCTGTGATTCTGTGAGATGTGGTTTTGGTGAGTTATGAGGTGTGGGGAGTTCTGGGAGAGCTGTGGGATTTGGGGTCATTTGTGGGTTTTCAAATGGAGAGGCTCAGGGTCCTGCCCCACCTCTTCTCCTCACCCTGAGCAGGAAATGCATTAATCAACCATATGAAATCCATATGGGGGCAGCACTCTCCCATGGGTATGGAGGAAGCTGTGGGGCCTCACCTCATAACCCCATGACACCACATCGTACCCCATAACCACATCAGGCCATGTTCCTGCCCCACAGCCCCGTGATTCCATATTCAGCTTCGTGGCTCTGTGCCCCACAGCCACACAGCCTTCCCTTCCTCCATCCTCATCCTCATCGCTTTGGGAATGCTACGAGCCCATATCCTGCCCATAATCCCATATCCTGACCCATAACAGGAAATCTTACCCCATGTCCTGCCCCATGGATCCATATCCTGCTCCATAGCTTTATGTCCCACAGCCCTGGAACCTTCCTCCTGCTGCACTCATACTCATGTCTTTGGGACTACGAGGACCATATATACCTTCCCGCAGCCCCATATCACATTTCACAGCCCCATAACTCTCCCTCTTGCCCCATATCATGCCCCATAGCTCCACATCCAACCCCATATCCTCATTTCCAGTCCCATATCCCCAGAAATTGACACACCATCCCACAGTCTGATCTGTGCCCCCTATCCTTGCCTCATAGCCCACGGACTCCATACTCCAACCCATAGCTCTGGTATCATCCCTTACCCCTCCTATAGCCCCGGTTTGATATCTTGTCCCATTCCAGTATGACCCCATAGCCTGCCCTACAGCTCTGTGCCCTTTGTCCCACAGCCTTCCTCTCGCCATGCTCGTCTTAGCCATCCACGTGCTGACCTTCGCTGTGGGTTTTCCTGCCAACATCTTCACCCTCCTCACCCTCCTCATCAAAATCCGATGCCACCGTCCTCATCCCCACCTCACCGCTGCCGACCTCCTCCTCCTCCACCTCACCACCGCCGACCTCCTTGTCCTCCTCTTCCTCCCATTCAAGATGGCCGAAGAGGCAGCCATGATGGCGTGGCCCTTCCCCAGAGTGCTCTGCCCCATTGCAAACTTCTGCTTCTACTCCAGCATCTACCTCAGCACTCTCTTTATAGCTGCCCTCAGTGTGGAGCGCTACTTTGGGGTCGTGTTCCCACACCGCTACAACCGGCGCCGGAGGTTATGGCGGATGATGGCCGCCAGCGCCGTCCTTTGGGTGATGGCATTGTCCCTTTGTTCCTTCGTCTTTGTAGCGGAGCATCACAGAGAGTTTGGGGTCAATGGCTCTGAGGCTGATGGGGAAGGTGGTTTAGGCTTCAATGGGAAAAAGACCTGGGGATCGGTGATGGACAACCCCAATCACGTTGACCACGTTGGGCTGAAGACGGACAACTCCCATTGTTCCGGGACCAGTCGGTCTGACCTTGGGGGATTTGAGTTAACCAAACCTAACGGCATTGACACCGACGTCCCCAGTACTTCTACTGCTGACATCACCACTCCCAGTGGCTCCAAGGTCCCCAGTCTCAACATCTACAGGATCTCCAGCCCCAAGGCTGACCGCAACATCTCCACCCTCCAATTCTCTGCCTGCACAACCCCAAAAACTCCCCACATCCCCACCACAACCTCATGGAACTCTCAGAATGCCTCTGAGACTCAACCCCACAAGGTCTACCACTGCTACGATGACTTCTCCCCAACCCAGCTGCGCTTTGTTCTCCCGCTGCGCCTTGTGCTCTTCCTCGTCCTCTTCCTCCTCCCCTTTGCCATCACCATGTTCTGCTATGTCCACATCATCCGTGCCCTCCTCACTCGACCCCACATCCCACTGCAGAAGAAGTACCGCACTGTGGGGCTGGCCGTGGCCACCATGGTCAACTTTGTCATCTGCTTTGGTCCCTACAACCTCTCGCATGTGGTGGGCTTTGTGCAGCAGCGCAGCCCCACATGGAGGACCTACGCTGTGCTCCTCACCACCCTCAGCCCCACGCTCGACCCCCTCATCTTCTATTTCTCCTCCAGTGCTGTGCGGAGGGCGGTCAGTGGGGTGGTGGGGGCGGTTTGTGGCACAATCCATGGGTTTTCGGGTTGGTGTGGGTGGGGGAGTGAGGGGGGGAGTGGAGGAGAGTGAGCCCCAACCAGGAGGAGGTTCTGGGGTAAATGAGGTTGTTGTGATTGGAGTGGGTTTAATGGGGTAGGAGGTCAGAAATGGGGATGGGTGTGTTGTTTTTGTGGTAAGAGTGGTTCCGTGGATGTGTCCAATGTTTGTGGGTCAACCAACACTTGGTCGCTGTTGGGTTGTCCTACTGAGTTAGAGTCAATAAAGACCCGTGGATGTGGTCAGTGTGGTCAATGAGGTCACATAGATCAGTGTGGTCAATGCAGAACCCTGAGTGTGACGTAATGTTTTCCCCAATGTCCACTGGTGTTGGGGTCAATGTGGACTATTGACCCAACTTTGCTTTACGCCCAGTGCCCCCAATTCCTTCAGTGTCCCCCATGTCTGCAATGCCCTCAATATCCAGCAATGTCCCCAGTTCCTCCAGTGACTCCAATATCCCCAGTGCCCCCTATGTGCACGGCTGAGCAGGAGGAAAGAGCATCCCTCTACACTCCAGAGATCAGTTCACCCATCAGCTGCCTCCCAGACAACACATCTGGCCGTGGTCTCCAGGAGGCTGAAAGTTCTTCCCAAAAAGAATGCAGCTTCCCGGGCGAGTGCCCACCCCAAAACTCATCCATGCAGGTCTTCCCCAGGAGGGAGTGCCTGAGCCTGCACTCAGGTCCTTGCCAAGGGCAAGGCAGTCAGTTGCACGCCTCCAGACTGCCTTCAGACAGAAGAAAAGAAAGGTGTCTGTCGCAGGGGACTCCTTCTGATGGGAAAAAAGGCTCTGACTCATCGGCCAGTCCCTACCTGTAGGGAAAGTGTGCTGCCTTCCTTGTTGCCAGCTCAGGACATCAGCAGGAGACTCCCTGCTCTGGTTCACCCCTCTGGTTGTTCTCCCTCACTGATGGCTCAAGCTGGCAGTGATGAAGTCACTGAGAGAAGCTTGAGGGCCCTGCAAAGGCACTGGGTTGCTCACTGGGTGCAGTGGGAGTGCATGTGGCGTTCTCCTCTGTCCGCTCAGTAGCTGTGAAGGATACTGAGAGGTCAGGGAAACACATCTGATAAATATGTGGCTGAATGGTTGGTGCCACAGCAGAAGTTTTGCTTCTTCTTTTTCTGACCAGAGGGCACTGTACTCTGTGCTGTGCTGATGGTTGCAGGTGGATCCCACCTGTCTGAAAGGGAGAAGAGGACCTCAGACCAGGAGCTGGCTTGTTTCCCTGAGAGGGCTTCAAACTGGCAGGCCTTTGGGGACAGCGTGAGATATGCAGGGGTGACAGCCTGTATGGGGCACCACAACTGGGGCATGTGTGCACGGCTCTGGGTGTCAGCCATTGGGTGCCCTCAGTACCACCATCTCTTGGGGACCACAAATTCCACATCAGGAGGTGATGTAACAGAGTAACGTCCACAAGAGGAAGTGACAGTGGCTCTGAGGCTGCTTCCTGCCCCCACTGCAGTCCCAAAGCTGTTCCTGCCTCACGGCACCAATGGTGCTGGCCCTCATCCTGGGTGATTGCCAATGGGGACGTGGTGCCACGGGGGTTGGTGGCCCTATGTGCGATCAGAACCGTGTCCCTTGCAGGTTGGTGGCTGGTGGCAGCGAGCAGGGCCTGGCAGCATGAGTGTGGTGATAGGGGGTTTATGGTGAGAGAGGGAGGGGAGCGTGGTCAGGGGGCCATCAGAGGGCACAGGAGGGTGTGCAGGGACAAGGCTGACTGCTGTCCCCTGTCCTCGTGCCCCGACCCTCCCTGTCGCTGCACCCCAGCCAGGGGGGTCCCTTGGGGACACTGTCACCCTGCGCTGCCACCTGCCGAAGCCGGCTGCATGGGTTGAGCTTTACCAGGATGGACTAGGGAGTCAGTGTGTGAGGGCCGCCTGCACTGCCCGTTCAGTAAGGCAGCAGTGGGAGTGGAGGTCTTGTGTCAGCATGGGTGAGTGCTCCTGTCTTTTTTTCAGGTGACTTGCTCTCCTGTTGACAGGCCCTGACGCCACCATTTCAAACATGGTGCTCACCAGGAAACGTGCTTCCCACGCAAAGACTGTGGCAACCCAGATAGAGGGTCTGCTCAGTAATGTTCAGGTCGCTGGCTGCTGGGAGTGCCTCAGCCTGCTGCTGCCAGGGGAGGATGGGAAGGATGCCACTTGCGTGCGGTGTGAGCAGCTGGCCGAGCTGCTCAACCTGGTGGTGGAGCTGAGGGAGGAGGTAGGTAGACTGCGGACCATCAGAGAGTGCGAGCGGGAGATTGACTGGTGGAGTGACTCTGTGCGAGAAAGGCGCAGAGATTGCACTTCCCAGACTGAGGGAGTAATGGACCCTCTCTCTCTCCATAGTCAAACAGGGAGAGACAGCTAGAGAGGAGAGGAGGAATGGCAGCAGGTCTCAGCCCAGCGTCGCAGGCAACCCCCATCCCGACCTCCCTCGGTTCCCTGGTCCCTCTCAGTAACAGGTATGAAGCCCTGTAACAACCAGAGGGAGTGGTGAGTGATGATGACGTGGGAGCACTGCCGCCAAGCTTGCCCAAGGTGAGGCGGTCAGCTCCACGTTTGAAGACTGCCTCCTCCAAGAAAGAAAGGAGGGTGCTAGTTGTAGGCGACTCTCTTCTGAGAGGAACAGAGGGTCCAATATGTCGGCCTGACCCTACCCACAGGGAGGTGTGCTGCCTTCCTGCGGCCCGGCTCAGGGATATTTCTAGAAAACTCCCCAGCCTTATCCGCCCCTCTGATTATTGCCCTTTATTGATAGTTCAGGCCGGCAGCGATGGGATGGCTGATAGAAGCCTGAGGATTATAAAAAATGATTTTAGGAGACTGGGGAAGTTAGTTGGTGGAGCGGGCATACAAGTAGTGTTTGCCAGTATTCCCTTGGTGGCAGGGACAAACACTGAGATGACCAGGAAAAGCCATGTAATAAATGCATGGCTGAGAGCATTTGCTGAGGTGCAAGTGCAAAAATTTTGGATTCTTTGATCACGGGGCAGTCTACTCGGCACTTGGACTGAGGTGTGCTGATGGGAATTGCCTGTCTCCAAAGGAAAACAGATACTTGCCCAGGAGCTGACAAGACTTGTAGAGAGGGCTTTAAACTAGATAGGAAGGGGGCAGGGGATAAAGCCAGGCCTACTAGAGATCAGCCTGGGGAAGTGGTATTGGGATTAGGTGAGAGGCGAGGGGCTCAGCTGAGCTGCGTCTACACTAATGCACGCAGCATGGGCAGCAAGCAAGAAGAGTTGGAAGCCATTGTGCAGCAGGCAAACGATGACCTAGTTGCCATAACGGAAACGTGGTGGGATTGCTCCCATGACTGGAGCGCTGCAATGGATGGCTACAGACTCTTCAGGAAGGATAGGCAAGGAAGGAGGGGTGGCAGTGTGGCTCTCTGCATTAGGGATTGCTTTTATGCTACTGAGATTGTGACTGGGGACGATAACGTTGAATCCCTATGGGTAAAGATCAGGGGAAGGGCTGACAAGGCAGACATCCTGGTGGGCGTCTGCTATAGACCTCCAAACCAGGATGAGAGACAGGCGAGCTATTCTATAAGCAGCTGGCACGAGCTGCACAGTCGCCAGCCCTTGTCCTCATGGGGGACTTCAACTTCCCTGACATATGCTGGGAGCACAGCACAGCACAGAAGAAGCAGTCTAGGAGGTTTCTGGAATGCAGAGAGGATAACTTCCTGATGCAGCTGGTCAGAGAGCCTACGAGAGGAGCTGCCCCGCTAGACCTGCTGTTCACAAACAGAGAAGGTCTGGTGGGAGACGTGGAGGTCGGGGGCTGTCTTGGACAGAGTGACCATGAGATGGTAGAGTTCTCAATTCTTGGTGGAGCCAGGAGGAAGAACAGCAAAACTGCTACCTTGGACTTCCGGAGGGCGGACTTTGAATTGTTTAGAAGACTAGTAGGGGGAGTCCTCTGGGATTCAGTCTTAGAGGGTAAAGGGGTCCAAGAGAGCCGGTTGCTCTTCAAGAAGGTAGTCTTACAGGCGCAGGAGCGGGCTGTCCCCCTGAGCTGCAAGATGAGCCGGCGGGGAAGGAGACCGGCGTGGATGAATAGGGAGCTATTCTTGAGGCTCCAGGAGAAAAAGAGAATCTACCGCCTGTGGAAGAAGGGACGGGCGACTCAGAAAGAGTACAGAGAAGTTGTTAAGATGTGCAGGGAGAAAATCAGAAAGGCAAAAGCCCAGCTCGAACTCAACCTGGCCGCTGGGATAAAAAGAAACAAGAAATCCTTTTACAAATATATCAACAGTAAGAGGAGGACTAAGGAGAATCTCCATTCCTTACTGGATGAGGCTGGGAATGTGACTACTGACAATAAGGAAAAGGCAGAGGTCCTGAATGCCTTCTTTACGTCTGTCTTTAAAGGTTATCCTGAGTATCCTCAGGATACTCCACTTTTTGACCTGGTAGTCTCGGCTGGGGAGCAGACTAAACCACCCACGATTCAGAAGGAAACAGTCAGAGACCTGCTACTGCAACTGGACTGTCACAGATTCTCTTGAGGGAGATCACGCGGCAAGTGCGGGATGAACGGGGGATCAGGCCTAGCCAGCATGGGTTCCCGAAGGGCAGGTCCTGCTTGACCAACCTGATCTCCTTCTATGATCTAGTGACCCGCCTGGTGGATGAGGGACAGGCTGTTGATGTGGTCTACCTAGACTTCAGCGAGGCCTTTGACACTGTCTCCCACAGTATTCTCCTGCAGAAGCTGGCAGCCCGAGGCTTGGATGGGTACGCTCTTGGCTGGGTAAGGAGCTGGCTGGAGCGCCGGGCCCAGAGAGTGGTGGTCAATGGAACTAAATCCCGCTGGCGACCGGTCACGAGCTGTGTTCCCCAGGGGTCGGTGCTGGAGCCTGTCCTCTTCGAGATCTTTCTTGATGACCTGGATGAAGGCATCGAGTGCACCCTCAGTAAATTCGCAGATGACACCAAGTTGGCTGGAAGTGTGGATCTGCCTGGGGGTGGCGAGACCATTCAGATGGATCTGGACAGGCTGGAGGGCTGGGCTGAGGCCAACGGGATGAGGTTCAACGAGACCAAATGCCAGGTCCTACACTTCGGCTACAACAACCCCAGGCAACGCTACATGCTTGGGGCGGAGTGGCTGGAGGACTGCATAGAGGAAATGGACCTGGGGGTGTTGGTTGACGCTCGGCTAAACATGAGCCAGCAGTGTGCCCAGGTGGCCAAGAAGGCCAATGGGATCCTGGCTTGCATCAGAAGTAATGTGACCAGCAGGAGTAGGGAAGTAATTGTTCCCCTGTACTCAGCTCTGGTGAGGCCGCACCTCGAGTACTGTGGCCAGTTTTGGGCCCCTCACTGCAAGAAAGACATTGAGGCCCTGGAGCGTGTTCAAAGAAGGGCAACAAAACTGGTGAGGGGTCTGGAGCACAGGCCTGATGAGGAGCGGCTGAGGGAGCTGGGATTGTTCAGTCTGGAGAAGAGGAGGCTCAGGTGAAAAGTTATTGCTCTCTATAGCTACCTGAAGGGAGGTGGTAGGAGCTGGGGGTCGGCCTCTTCTCCCGTATAACCGGTGATAGGACTAGAGGGAATGGTTTCAAGCTGCGCCAGGGAAGATTCAGGCTGGATATTAGGAAATACTACTTCTCTGAAAGGGTGGTCAGGCGCTCGAATGGGCTGCCCAGGGAGGTGGTGGAATCCCCTTCCCTGGAGGTGTTCAAGGAACGTTTGGATGTTGCGTTGAGGGATATGGTTTAGCGAGAACCATTGGTGATAGGTGGATGGTTGGACTGGATGATCTGTAGGTCTTTTCCAACCTTAGTGTTTCTGTGATTCTGTGATTCTGTGAGATGTGGTTTTGGTGAGTTATGAGGTGTGGGGAGTTCTGGGAGAGCTGTGGGATTTGGGGTCATTTGTGGGTTTTCAAATGGAGAGGCTCAGGGTCCTGCCCCACCTCTTCTCCTCACCCTGAGCAGGAAATGCATTAATCAACCATATGAAATCCATATGGGGGCAGCACTCTCCCATGGGTATGGAGGAAGCTGTGGGGCCTCACCTCATAACCCCATGACACCACATCGTACCCCATAACCACATCAGGCCATGTTCCTGCCCCACAGCCCCGTGATTCCATATTCAGCTTCGTGGCTCTGTGCCCCACAGCCACACAGCCTTCCCTTCCTCCATCCTCATCCTCATCGCTTTGGGAATGCTACGAGCCCATATCCTGCCCATAATCCCATATCCTGACCCATAACAGGAAATCTTACCCCATGTCCTGCCCCATGGATCCATATCCTGCTCCATAGCTTTATGTCCCACAGCCCTGGAACCTTCCTCCTGCTGCACTCATACTCATGTCTTTGGGACTACGAGGACCATATATACCTTCCCGCAGCCCCATATCACATTTCACAGCCCCATAACTCTCCCTCTTGCCCCATATCATGCCCCATAGCTCCACATCCAACCCCATATCCTCATTTCCAGTCCCATATCCCCAGAAATTGACACACCATCCCACAGTCTGATCTGTGCCCCCTATCCTTGCCTCATAGCCCACGGACTCCATACTCCAACCCATAGCTCTGGTATCATCCCTTACCCCTCCTATAGCCCCGGTTTGATACCATGTCCTATTCCAGTATGACCCCATGGCCTGCCCTACAGCTCTATGCTCTTTGTCCCACAGACTTCCTCTCGCCATGCTCGTCTTAGCCATCCACGTGCTGACCTTCGCTGTGGGTTTTCCTGCCAACATCTTCACCCTCCTCACCCTCCTCATCAAAATCCGATGCCACCGTCCTCATCCCCACCTCACCGCTGCCGACCTCCTCCTCCTCCACCTCACCACCGCCGACCTCCTTGTCCTCCTCTTCCTCCCATTCAAGATGGCCGAAGAGGCAGCCATGATGGCGTGGCCCTTCCCCAGAGTGCTCTGCCCCATTGCAAACTTCTGCTTCTACTCCAGCATCTACCTCAGCACTCTCTTTATAGCTGCCCTCAGTGTGGAGCGCTACTTTGGGGTCGTGTTCCCACACCGCTACAACCGGCGCCGGAGGTTATGGCGGACGATGGCCGCCAGCGCCGTCCTTTGGGTGATGGCATTGTCCCTTTGTTCCTTCGTCTTTGTAGCGGAGCATCACAGAGAGTTTGGGGTCAATGGCTCTGAGGCTGATGGGGAAGGTGGTTTAGGCTTCAATGGGAAAAAGACCTGGGGATCGGTGATGGACAACCCCAATCACGTTGACCACGTTGGGCTGAAGACGGACAACTCCCATTGTTCCGGGACCAGTCGGTCTGACCCTGGGGGATTTGAGTTAACCAAACCTAACGGCATTGACACCGACGTCCCCAGTACTTCTACTGCTGACATCACCACTCCCAGTGGCTCCAAGGTCCCCAGTCTCAACATCTACAGGATCTCCAGCCCCAAGGCCGACCGCAACATCTCCACCCTCCAATTCTCTGCCTGCACAACCCCAAAAACTCCCCACATCCCCACCACAACCTCATGGAACTCTCAGAATGCCTCTGAGACTCAACCCCACAAGGTCTACCACTGCTACGATGACTTCTCCCCAACCCAGCTGCGCTTTGTTCTCCCGCTGCGCCTTGTGCTCTTCCTCGTCCTCTTCCTCCTCCCCTTTGCCATCACCATGTTCTGCTATGTCCACATCATCCGTGCCCTCCTCACTCGACCCCACATCCCACTGCAGAAGAAGTACCGCACTGTGGGGCTGGCCGTGGCCACCATGGTCAACTTTGTCATCTGCTTTGGTCCCTACAACCTCTCGCATGTGGTGGGCTTTGTGCAGCAGCGCAGCCCCACATGGAGGACCTACGCTGTGCTCCTCACCACCCTCAGCCCCGCGCTCGACCCCTTCATCTTCTATTTCTCCTCCAGTGCTGTGCGGAGGGCGGTCAGTGGGGTGGTGGGGGCGGTTTGTGGCACAATCCATGGGTTTTCGGGTTGGTGTGGGTGGGGGAGTGAGGGGGGGAGTGGAGGAGAGTGAGCCCCAACCAGGAGGAGGTTCTGGGGTAAATGAGGTTGTTGTGATTGGAGTGGGTTTAATGGGGTAGGAGGTCAGAAATGGGGATGGGTGTATTGTTTTTGTGGTAAGAGTGGTTCCGTGGATGTGTCCAATGTTTGTGGGTCAACCAACACTTGGTCGCTGTTGGGTTGTCCTACTGAGTTAGAGTCAATAAAGACCCGTGGATGTGGTCAGTGTGGTCAATGAGGTCACATAGATCAGTGTGGTCAATGCAGAACCCTGAGTGTGACGTAATGTTTTCCCCAATGTCCACTGGTGTTGGGGTCAATGTGGACTATTGACCCAACTTTGCTTTACGCCCAGTGCCCCCAATTCCTTCAGTGTCCCCCATGTCTGCAATGCCCTCAATATCCAGCAATGTCCCCAGTTCCTCCAGTGACTCCAATATCCCCAGTGCCCCCTATGTGCACGGCTGAGCAGGAGGAAAGAGCATCCCTCTACACTCCAGAGATCAGTTCACCCATCAGCTGCCTCCCAGACAACACATCTGGCCGTGGTCTCCAGGAGGCTGAAAGTTCTTCCCAAAAAGAATGCAGCTTCCCGGGCGAGTGCCCACCCCAAAACTCATCCATGCAGGTCTTCCCCAGGAGGGAGTGCCTGAGCCTGCACTCAGGTCCTTGCCAAGGGCAAGGCAGTCAGTTGCACGCCTCCAGACTGCCTTCAGACAGAAGAAAAGAAAGGTGTCTGTCGCAGGGGACTCCTTCTGATGGGAAAAAAGGCTCTGACTCATCGGCCAGTCCCTACCTGTAGGGAAAGTGTGCTGCCTTCCTTGTTGCCAGCTCAGGACATCAGCAGGAGACTCCCTGCTCTGGTTCACCCCTCTGGTTGTTCTCCCTCACTGATGGCTCAAGCTGGCAGTGATGAAGTCACTGAGAGAAGCTTGAGGGCCCTGCAAAGGCACTGGGTTGCTCACTGGGTGCAGTGGGAGTGCATGTGGCGTTCTCCTCTGTCCGCTCAGTAGCTGTGAAGGATACTGAGAGGTCAGGGAAACACATCTGATAAATATGTGGCTGAATGGTTGGTGCCACAGCAGAAGTTTTGCTTCTTCTTTTTCTGACCAGAGGGCACTGTACTCTGTGCTGTGCTGATGGTTGCAGGTGGATCCCACCTGTCTGAAAGGGAGAAGAGGACCTCAGACCAGGAGCTGGCTTGTTTCCCTGAGAGGGCTTCAAACTGGCAGGCCTTTGGGGACAGCGTGAGATATGCAGGGGTGACAGCCTGTATGGGGCACCACAACTGGGGCATGTGTGCACGGCTCTGGGTGTCAGCCATTGGGTGCCCTCAGTACCACCATCTCTTGGGGACCACAAATTCCACATCAGGAGGTGATGTAACAGAGTAACGTCCACAAGAGGAAGTGACAGTGGCTCTGAGGCTGCTTCCTGCCCCCACTGCAGTCCCAAAGCTGTTCCTGCCTCACGGCACCAATGGTGCTGGCCCTCATCCTGGGTGATTGCCAATGGGGACGTGGTGCCACGGGGGTTGGTGGCCCTATGTGCGATCAGAACCGTGTCCCTTGCAGGTTGGTGGCTGGTGGCAGCGAGCAGGGCCTGGCAGCATGAGTGTGGTGATAGGGGGTTTATGGTGAGAGAGGGAGGGGAGCGTGGTCAGGGGGCCATCAGAGGGCACAGGAGGGTGTGCAGGGACAAGGCTGACTGCTGTCCCCTGTCCTCGTGCCCCGACCCTCCCTGTCGCTGCACCCCAGCCAGGGGGGTCCCTTGGGGACACTGTCACCCTGCGCTGCCACCTGCCGAAGCCGGCTGCATGGGTTGAGCTTTACCAGGATGGACTAGGGAGTCAGTGTGTGAGGGCCGCCTGCACTGCCCATTCAATGAGGCAGCAGTGGGAGTGGAGGTCTTGTGTCAGCATGGGTGAGTGCTCCTGTCTTTTTTTCAGGTGACTTGCTCTCCTGTTGACAGGCCCTGACGCCACCATTTCAAACATGGTGCTCACCAGGAAACGTGCTTCCCACGCAAAGACTGTGGCAACCCAGATAGAGGGTCTGCTCAGTAATGTTCAGGTCGCTGGCTGCTGGGAGTGCCTCAGCCTGCTGCTGCCGGGGGAGGATGGGAAGGATGCCATTTGCGTGCGGTGTGAGCAGCTGGCCGAGCTGCTCAACGTGGTGGTGGAGCTGAGGGAGGAGGTAGGTAGACTGCGGACCATCAGAGAGTGCGAGCGGGAGATTGACTGGTGGAGTGACTCTGTGCGAGAAAGGCGCAGAGATTGCACTTCCCAGACTGAGGGAGTAATGGACCCTCTCTCTCTCCATAGTCAAACAGGGAGAGACAGCTTGAGAGGAGAGGAGGAATGGCAGCAGGTCTCAGCCCAGCGTCGCAGGCAACCCCCATCCCGACCTCCCTCGGTTCCCTGGTCCCTCTCAGTAACAGGTATGAAGCCCTGAAACAACCAGAGGGAGTGGTGAGTGATGATGACGTGGGAGCACTGCCGCCAAGCTTGCCCAAGGTGAGGCGGTCAGCTCCACGTTTGAAGACTGCCTCCTCCAAGAAAGAAAGGAGGGTGCTAGTTGTAGGCGACTCTCTTCTGAGAGGAACAGAGGGTCCAATATGTCGGCCTGACCCTACCCACAGGGAGGTGTGCTGCCTTCCTGCGGCCCGGCTCAGGGATATTTCTAGAAAACTCCCCAGCCTTATCCGCCCCTCTGATTATTGCCCTTTATTGATAGTTCAGGCCGGCAGCGATGGGATGGCTGATAGAAGCCTGAGGATTATAAAAAATGATTTTAGGAGACTGGGGAAGTTAGTTGGTGGAGCGGGCATACAAGTAGTGTTTGCCAGTATTCCCTTGGTGGCAGGGACAAACACTGAGATGACCAGGAAAAGCCATCTTATAAATGCATGGCTGAGAGCATTTGCTGAGGTGCAAGTGCAAAAATTTTGGATTCTTTGATCACGGGGCAGTCTACTCGGCACTTGGACTGAGGTGTGCTGATGGGAATTGCCTGTCTCCAAAGGAAAACGGATACTTGCCCAGGAGCTGACAAGACTTGTAGAGAGGGCTTTAAACTAGATAGGAAGGGGGCAGGGGATAAAGCCAGGCCTACTAGAGATCAGCCTGGGGAAGTGGTATTGGGATTAGGTGAGAGGCGAGGGGCTCAGCTGAGCTGCGTCTACACTAATGCACGCAGCATGGGCAGCAAGCAAGAAGAGTTGGAAGCCATTGTGCAGCAGGCAAACGATGACCTAGTTGCCATAACGGAAACGTGGTGGGATTGCTCCCATGACTGGAGCGCTGCAATGGATGGCTACAGACTCTTCAGGAAGGATAGGCAAGGAAGGAGGGGTGGCAGTGTGGCTCTCTGCATTAGGGATTGCTTTTATGCTACTGAGATTGTGACTGGGGACGATAACGTTGAATCCCTATGGGTAAAGATCAGGGGAAGGGCTGACAAGGCAGACATCCTGGTGGGCGTCTGCTATAGACCTCCAAACCAGGATGAGAGACAGGCGAGCTATTCTATAAGCAGCTGGCACGAGCTGCACAGTCGCCAGCCCTTGTCCTCATGGGGGACTTCAACTTCCCTGACATATGCTGGGAGCACAGCACAGCACAGAAGAAGCAGTCTAGGAGGTTTCTGGAATGCAGAGAGGATAACTTCCTGATGCAGCTGGTCAGAGAGCCCACGAGAGGAATTGCCCCGCTAGACCTGCTGTTCACAAACAGAGAAGGTCTGGTGGGAGACGTGGAGGTCGGGGGCTGTCTTGGACAGAGTGACCATGAGATGGTAGAGTTCTCAATTCTTGGTGGAGCCAGGAGGAAGAACAGCAAAACTGCTACCTTGGACTTCCGGAGGGCGGACTTTGAATTGTTTAGAAGACTAGTAGGGGGAGTCCTCTGGGATTCAGTCTTAGAGGGTAAAGGGGTCCAAGACAACTGGTTGCTCTTCAAGAAGGTAGTCTTACAGGCGCAGGAGCGGGCTGTCCCCCTGAGCTGCAAGATGAGCCGGCGGGGAAGGAGACCGGCGTGGATGAATAGGGAGCTATTCTTGAGGCTCCAGGAGAAAAAGAGAATCTACCGCCTGTGGAAGAAGGGACGGGCGACTCAGAAAGAGTACAGAGAAGTTGTTAAGATGTGCAGGGAGAAAATCAGAAAGGCAAAAGCCCAGCTCGAACTCAACCTGGCCGCTGGGATAAAAAGAAACAAGAAATCCTTTTACAAATATATCAACAGTAAGAGGAGGACTAAGGAGAATCTCCATTCCTTACTGGATGAGGCTGGGAATGTGACTACTGACAATAAGGAAAAGGCAGAGGTCCTGAATGCCTTCTTTACGTCTGTCTTTAAAGGTTATCCTGAGTATCCTCAGGATACTCCACTTTTTGACCTGGTAGTCTCGGCTGGGGAGCAGACTAAACCACCCACGATTCAGAAGGAAACAGTCAGAGACCTGCTACTGCAACTGGACTGTCACAGATTCTCTTGAGGGAGATCACGCGGCAAGTGCGGGATGAACGGGGGATCAGGCCTAGCCAGCATGGGTTCCCGAAGGGCAGGTCCTGCTTGACCAACCTGATCTCCTTCTATGATCTAGTGACCCGCCTGGTGGATGAGGGACAGGCTGTTGATGTGGTCTACCTAGACTTCAGCGAGGCCTTTGACACTGTCTCCCACAGCATTCTCCTGCAGAAGCTGGCAGCCCGAGGCTTGGATGGGTACGCTCTTGGCTGGGTAAGGAGCTGGCTGGAGCGCCGGGCCCAGAGAGTGGTGGTCAATGGAACTAAATCCCGCTGGCGACCGGTCACGAGCTGTGTTCCCCAGGGGTCGGTGCTGGAGCCTGTCCTCTTCGAGATCTTTCTTGATGACCTGGATGAAGGCATCGAGTGCACCCTCAGTAAATTCGCAGATGACACCAAGTTGGCTGGAAGTGTGGATCTGCCTGGGGGTGGCGAGACCATTCAGATGGATCTGGACAGGCTGGAGGGCTGGGCTGAGGCCAACGGGATGAGGTTCAACGAGACCAAATGCCAGGTCCTACACTTCGGCTACAACAACCCCAGGCAACGCTACATGCTTGGGGCGGAGTGGCTGGAGGACTGCATAGAGGAAATGGACCTGGGGGTGTTGGTTGACGCTCGGCTAAACATGAGCCAGCAGTGTGCCCAGGTGGCCAAGAAGGCCAATGGGATCCTGGCTTGCATCAGAAGTAATGTGACCAGCAGGAGTAGGGAAGTAATTGTTCCCCTGTACTCAGCTCTGGTGAGGCCGCACCTCGAGTACTGTGGCCAGTTTTGGGCCCCTCACTGCAAGAAAGACATTGAGGCCCTGGAGCGTGTTCAAAGAAGGGCAACAAAACTGGTGAGGGGTCTGGAGCACAGGCCTGATGAGGAGCGGCTGAGGGAGCTGGGATTGTTCAGTCTGGAGAAGAGGAGGCTCAGGTGAAAAGTTATTGCTCTCTATAGCTACCTGAAGGGAGGTGGTAGGAGCTGGGGGTCGGCCTCTTCTCCCGTATAACCGGTGATAGGACTAGAGGGAATGGTTTCAAGCTGCGCCAGGGAAGATTCAGGCTGGATATTAGGAAATACTACTTCTCTGAAAGGGTGGTCAGGCGCTCGAATGGGCTGCCCAGGGAGGTGGTGGAATCCCCTTCCCTGGAGGTGTTCAAGGAACGTTTGGATGTTGCGTTGAGGGATATGGTTTAGCGAGAACCATTGGTGATAGGTGGATGGTTGGACTGGATGATCTGTAGGTCTTTTCCAACCTTAGTGTTTCTGTGATTCTGTGATTCTGTGAGATGTGGTTTTGGTGAGTTATGAGGTGTGGGGAGTTCTGGGAGAGCTGTGGGATTTGGGGTCATTTGTGGGTTTTCAAATGGAGAGGCTCAGGGTCCTGCCCCACCTCTTCTCCTCACCCTGAGCAGGAAATGCATTAATCAACCATATGAAATCCATATGGGGGCAGCACTCTCCCATGGGTATGGAGGAAGCTGTGGGGCCTCACCTCATAACCCCATGACACCACATCGTACCCCATAACCACATCAGGCCATGTTCCTGCCCCACAGCCCCGTGATTCCATATTCAGCTTCGTGGCTCTGTGCCCCACAGCCACACAGCCTTCCCTTCCTCCATCCTCATCCTCATCGCTTTGGGAATGCTACGAGCCCATATCCTGCCCATAATCCCATATCCTGACCCATAACAGGAAATCTTACCCCATGTCCTGCCCCATGGATCCATATCCTGCTCCATAGCTTTATGTCCCACAGCCCTGGAACCTTCCTCCTGCTGCACTCATACTCATGTCTTTGGGACTACGAGGACCATATATACCTTCCCGCAGCCCCATATCACATTTCACAGCCCCATAACTCTCCCTCTTGCCCCATATCATGCCCCATAGCTCCACATCCAACCCCATATCCTCATTTCCAGTCCCATATCCCCAGAAATTGACACACCATCCCACAGTCTGATCTGTGCCCCCTATCCTTGCCTCATAGCCCACGGACTCCATACTCCAACCCATAGCTCTGGTATCATCCCTTACCCCTCCTATAGCCCCGGTTTGATACCATGTCCTATTCCAGTATGACCCCATAGCCTGCCCTACAGCTCTATGCTCTTTGTCCCACAGACTTCCTCTCGCCATGCTCGTCTTAGCCATCCACGTGCTGACCTTCGCTGTGGGTTTTCCTGCCAACATCTTCACCCTCCTCACCCTCCTCATCAAAATCCGATGCCACCGTCCTCATCCCCACCTCACCGCTGCCGACCTCCTCCTCCTCCACCTCACCACCGCCGACCTCCTTGTCCTCCTCTTCCTCCCATTCAAGATGGCCGAAGAGGCAGCCATGATGGCGTGGCCCTTCCCCAGAGTGCTCTGCCCCATTGCAAACTTCTGCTTCTACTCCAGCATCTACCTCAGCACTCTCTTTATAGCTGCCCTCAGTGTGGAGCGCTACTTTGGGGTCGTGTTCCCACACCGCTACAACCGGCGCCGGAGGTTATGGCGGACGATGGCCGCCAGCGCCGTCCTTTGGGTGATGGCATTGTCCCTTTGTTCCTTCGTCTTTGTAGCGGAGCATCACAGAGAGTTTGGGGTCAATGGCTCTGAGGCTGATGGGGAAGGTGGTTTAGGCTTCAATGGGAAAAAGACCTGGGGATCGGTGATGGACAACCCCAATCACGTTGACCACGTTGGGCTGAAGACGGACAACTCCCATTGTTCCGGGACCAGTCGGTCTGACCCTGGGGGATTTGAGTTAACCAAACCTAACGGCATTGACACCGACGTCCCCAGTACTTCTACTGCTGACATCACCACTCCCAGTGGCTCCAAGGTCCCCAGTCTCAACATCTACAGGATCTCCAGCCCCAAGGCCGACCGCAACATCTCCACCCTCCAATTCTCTGCCTGCACAACCCCAAAAACTCCCCACATCCCCACCACAACCTCATGAAACTCTCAGAATGCCTCTGAGACTCAACCCCACAAGGTCTACCACTGCTACGATGACTTCTCCCCAACCCAGCTGCGCTTTGTTCTCCCGCTGCGCCTTGTGCTCTTCCTCGTCCTCTTCCTCCTCCCCTTTGCCATCACCATGTTCTGCTATGTCCACATCATCCGTGCCCTCCTCACTCGACCCCACATCCCACTGCAGAAGAAGTACCGCACTGTGGGGCTGGCCGTGGCCACCATGGTCAACTTTGTCATCTGCTTTGGTCCCTACAACCTCTCGCATGTGGTGGGCTTTGTGCAGCAGCGCAGCCCCACATGGAGGACCTACGCTGTGCTCCTCACCACCCTCAGCCCCGCGCTCGACCCCTTCATCTTCTATTTCTCCTCCAGTGCTGTGCGGAGGGCGGTCAGTGGGGTGGTGGGGGCGGTTTGTGGCACAATCCATGGGTTTTCGGGTTGGTGTGGGTGGGGGAGTGAGGGGGGGAGTGGAGGAGAGTGAGCCCCAACCAGGAGGAGGTTCTGGGGTAAATGAGGTTGTTGTGATTGGAGTGGGTTTAATGGGGTAGGAGGTCAGAAATGGGGATGGGTGTGTTGTTTTTGTGGTAAGAGTGGTTCCGTGGATGTGTCCAATGTTTGTGGGTCAACCAACACTTGGTCGCTGTTGGGTTGTCCTACTGGGTTAGAGTCAATAAAGACCCGTGGATGTGGTCAGTGTGGTCAATGAGGTCACATAGATCAGTGTGGTCAATGCAGAACCCTGAGTGTGACGTAATGTTTTCCCCAATGTCCACTGGTGTTGGGGTCAATGTGGACTATTGACCCAACTTTGCTTTACGCCCAGTGCCCCCAATTCCTTCAGTGTCCCCCATGTCTGCAATGCCCTCAATATCCAGCAATGTCCCCAGTTCCTCCAGTGACTCCAATATCCCCAGTGCCCCCTATGTGCACGGCTGAGCAGGAGGAAAGAGCATCCCTCTACACTCCAGAGATCAGTTCACCCATCAGCTGCCTCCCAGACAACACATCTGGCCGTGGTCTCCAGGAGGCTGAAAGTTCTTCCCAAAAAGAATGCAGCTTCCCGGGCGAGTGCCCACCCCAAAACTCATCCATGCAGGTCTTCCCCAGGAGGGAGTGCCTGAGCCTGCACTCAGGTCCTTGCCAAGGGCAAGGCAGTCAGTTGCACGCCTCCAGACTGCCTTCAGACAGAAGAAAAGAAAGGTGTCTGTCGCAGGGGACTCCTTCTGATGGGAAAAAAGGCTCTGACTCATCGGCCAGTCCCTACCTGTAGGGAAAGTGTGCTGCCTTCCTTGTTGCCAGCTCAGGACATCAGCAGGAGACTCCCTGCTCTGGTTCACCCCTCTGGTTGTTCTCCCTCACTGATGGCTCAAGCTGGCAGTGATGAAGTCACTGAGAGAAGCTTGAGGGCCCTGCAAAGGCACTGGGTTGCTCACTGGGTGCAGTGGGAGTGCATGTGGCGTTCTCCTCTGTCCGCTCAGTAGCTGTGAAGGATACTGAGAGGTCAGGGAAACACATCTGATAAATATGTGGCTGAATGGTTGGTGCCACAGCAGAAGTTTTGCTTCTTCTTTTTCTGACCAGAGGGCACTGTACTCTGTGCTGTGCTGATGGTTGCAGGTGGATCCCACCTGTCTGAAAGGGAGAAGAGGACCTCAGACCAGGAGCTGGCTTGTTTCCCTGAGAGGGCTTCAAACTGGCAGGCCTTTGGGGACAGCGTGAGATATGCAGGGGTGACAGCCTGTATGGGGCACCACAACTGGGGCATGTGTGCACGGCTCTGGGTGTCAGCCATTGGGTGCCCTCAGTACCACCATCTCTTGGGGACCACAAATTCCACATCAGGAGGTGATGTAACAGAGTAACGTCCACAAGAGGAAGTGACAGTGGCTCTGAGGCTGCTTCCTGCCCCCACTGCAGTCCCAAAGCTGTTCCTGCCTCACGGCACCAATGGTGCTGGCCCTCATCCTGGGTGATTGCCAATGGGGACGTGGTGCCACGGGGGTTGGTGGCCCTATGTGCGATCAGAACCGTGTCCCTTGCAGGTTGGTGGCTGGTGGCAGCGAGCAGGGCCTGGCAGCATGAGTGTGGTGATAGGGGGTTTATGGTGAGAGAGGGAGGGGAGCGTGGTCAGGGGGCCATCAGAGGGCACAGGAGGGTGTGCAGGGACAAGGCTGACTGCTGTCCCCTGTCCTCGTGCCCCGACCCTCCCTGTCGCTGCACCCCAGCCAGGGGGGTCCCTTGGGGACACTGTCACCCTGCGCTGCCACCTGCCGAAGCCGGCTGCATGGGTTGAGCTTTACCAGGATGGACTAGGGAGTCAGTGTGTGAGGGCCGCCTGCACTGCCCGTTCAGTAAGGCAGCAGTGGGAGTGGAGGTCTTGTGTCAGCATGGGTGAGTGCTCCTGTCTTTTTTTCAGGTGACTTGCTCTCCTGTTGACAGGCCCTGACGCCACCATTTCAAACATGGTGCTCACCAGGAAACGTGCTTCCCACGCAAAGACTGTGGCAACCCAGATAGAGGGTCTGCTCAGTAATGTTCAGGTCGCTGGCTGCTGGGAGTGCCTCAGCCTGCTGCTGCCAGGGGAGGATGGGAAGGATGCCACTTGCGTGCGGTGTGAGCAGCTGGCCGAGCTGCTCAACCTGGTGGTGGAGCTGAGGGAGGAGGTAGGTAGACTGCGGACCATCAGAGAGTGCGAGCGGGAGATTGACTGGTGGAGTGACTCTGTGCGAGAAAGGCGCAGAGATTGCACTTCCCAGACTGAGGGAGTAATGGACCCTCTCTCTCTCCATAGTCAAACAGGGAGAGACAGCTAGAGAGGAGAGGAGGAATGGCAGCAGGTCTCAGCCCAGCGTCGCAGGCAACCCCCATCCCGACCTCCCTCGGTTCCCTGGTCCCTCTCAGTAACAGGTATGAAGCCCTGAAACAACCAGAGGGAGTGGTGAGTGATGATGACGTGGGAGCACTGCCGCCAAGCTTGCCCAAGGTGAGGCGGTCAGCTCCACGTTTGAAGACTGCCTCCTCCAAGAAAGAAAGGAGGGTGCTAGTTGTAGGCGACTCTCTTCTGAGAGGAACAGAGGGTCCAATATGTCGGCCTGACCCTACCCACAGGGAGGTGTGCTGCCTTCCTGCGGCCCGGCTCAGGGATATTTCTAGAAAACTCCCCAGCCTTATCCGCCCCTCTGATTATTGCCCTTTATTGATAGTTCAGGCCGGCAGCGATGGGATGGCTGATAGAAGCCTGAGGATTATAAAAAATGATTTTAGGAGACTGGGGAAGTTAGTTGGTGGAGCGGGCATACAAGTAGTGTTTGCCAGTATTCCCTTGGTGGCAGGGACAAACACTGAGATGACCAGGAAAAGCCATCTTATAAATGCATGGCTGAGAGCATTTGCTGAGGTGCAAGCGCAAAAATTTTGGATTCTTTGATCACGGGGCAGTCTACTCGGCACTTGGACTGAGGTGTGCTGATGGGAATTGCCTGTCTCCAAAGGAAAACGGATACTTGCCCAGGAGCTGACAAGACTTGTAGAGAGGGCTTTAAACTAGATAGGAAGGGGGCAGGGGATAAAGCCAGGCCTACTAGAGATCAGCCTGGGGAAGTGGTATTGGGATTAGGTGAGAGGCGAGGGGCTCAGCTGAGCTGCGTCTACACTAATGCACGCAGCATGGGCAGCAAGCAAGAAGAGTTGGAAGCCATTGTGCAGCAGGCAAACGATGACCTAGTTGCCATAACGGAAACGTGGTGGGATTGCTCCCATGACTGGAGCGCTGCAATGGATGGCTACAGACTCTTCAGGAAGGATAGGCAAGGAAGGAGGGGTGGCAGTGTGGCTCTCTGCATTAGGGATTGCTTTTATGCTACTGAGATTGTGACTGGGGACGATAACGTTGAATCCCTATGGGTAAAGATCAGGGGAAGGGCTGACAAGGCAGACATCCTGGTGGGCGTCTGCTATAGACCTCCAAACCAGGATGAGAGACAGGCGAGCTATTCTATAAGCAGCTGGCACGAGCTGCACAGTCGCCAGCCCTTGTCCTCATGGGGGACTTCAACTTCCCTGACATATGCTGGGAGCACAGCACAGCACAGAAGAAGCAGTCTAGGAGGTTTCTGGAATGCAGAGAGGATAACTTCCTGATGCAGCTGGTCAGAGAGCCCACGAGAGGAACTGCCCCGCTAGACCTGCTGTTCACAAACAGAGAAGGTCTGGTGGGAGACGTGGAGGTCGGGGGCTGTCTTGGACAGAGTGACCATGAGATGGTAGAGTTCTCAATTCTTGGTGGAGCCAGGAGGAAGAACAGCAAAACTGCTACCTTGGACTTCCGGAGGGCGGACTTTGAATTGTTTAGAAGACTAGTAGGGGGAGTCCTCTGGGATTCAGTCTTAGAGGGTAAAGGGGTCCAAGACAACTGGTTGCTCTTCAAGAAGGTAGTCTTACAGGCGCAGGAGCGGGCTGTCCCCCTGAGCTGCAAGATGAGCCGGCGGGGAAGGAGACCGGCGTGGATGAATAGGGAGCTATTCTTGAGGCTCCAGGAGAAAAAGAGAATCTACCGCCTGTGGAAGAAGGGACGGGCGACTCAGAAAGAGTACAGAGAAGTTGTTAAGATGTGCAGGGAGAAAATCAGAAAGGCAAAAGCCCAGCTCGAACTCAACCTGGCCGCTGGGATAAAAAGAAACAAGAAATCCTTTTACAAATATATCAACAGTAAGAGGAGGACTAAGGAGAATCTCCATTCCTTACTGGATGAGGCTGGGAATGTGACTACTGACAATAAGGAAAAGGCAGAGGTCCTGAATGCCTTCTTTACGTCTGTCTTTAAAGGTTATCCTGAGTATCCTCAGGATACTCCACTTTTTGACCTGGTAGTCTCGGCTGGGGAGCAGACTAAACCACCCACGATTCAGAAGGAAACAGTCAGAGACCTGCTACTGCAACTGGACTGTCACAGATTCTCTTGAGGGAGATCACGCGGCAAGTGCGGGATGAACGGGGGATCAGGCCTAGCCAGCATGGGTTCCCGAAGGGCAGGTCCTGCTTGACCAACCTGATCTCCTTCTATGATCTAGTGACCCGCCTGGTGGATGAGGGACAGGCTGTTGATGTGGTCTACCTAGACTTCAGCGAGGCCTTTGACACTGTCTCCCACAGTATTCTCCTGCAGAAGCTGGCAGCCCGAGGCTTGGATGGGTACGCTCTTGGCTGGGTAAGGAGCTGGCTGGAGCGCCGGGCCCAGAGAGTGGTGGTCAATGGAACTAAATCCCGCTGGCGACCGGTCACGAGCGGTGTTCCCCAGGGGTCGGTGCTGGAGCCTGTCCTCTTCGAGATCTTTCTTGATGACCTGGATGAAGGCATCGAGTGCACCCTCAGTAAATTCGCAGATGACACCAAGTTGGCTGGAAGTGTGGATCTGCCTGGGGGTGGCGAGACCATTCAGATGGATCTGGACAGGCTGGAGGGCTGGGCTGAGGCCAACGGGATGAGGTTCAACGAGACCAAATGCCGGGTCCTACACTTCGGCTACAACAACCCCAGGCAACGCTACATGCTTGGGGCGGAGTGGCTGGAGGACTGCATAGAGGAAATGGACCTGGGGGTGTTGGTTGACGCTCGGCTAAACATGAGCCAGCAGTGTGCCCAGGTGGCCAAGAAGGCCAATGGGATCCTGGCTTGCATCAGAAGTAATGTGACCAGCAGGAGTAGGGAAGTAATTGTTCCCCTGTACTCAGCTCTGGTGAGGCCGCACCTCGAGTACTGTGGCCAGTTTTGGGCCCCTCACTGCAAGAAAGACATTGAGGCCCTGGAGCGTGTTCAAAGAAGGGCAACAAAACTGGTGAGGGGTCTGGAGCACAGGCCTGATGAGGAGCGGCTGAGGGAGCTGGGATTGTTCAGTCTGGAGAAGAGGAGGCTCAGGTGAAAAGTTATTGCTCTCTATAGCTACCTGAAGGGAGGTGGTAGGAGCTGGGGGTCGGCCTCTTCTCCCGTATAACCAGTGATAGGACTAGAGGGAATGGTTTCAAGCTGCGCCAGGGAAGATTCAGGCTGGATATTAGGAAATACTACTTCTCTGAAAGGGTGGTCAGGCGCTCGAATGGGCTGCCCAGGGAGGTGGTGGAATCCCCTTCCCTGGAGGTGTTCAAGGAACGTTTGGATGTTGCGTTGAGGGATATGGTTTAGCGAGAACCATTGGTGATAGGTGGATGGTTGGACTGGATGATCTGTAGGTCTTTTCCAACCTTAGTGTTTCTGTGATTCTGTGATTCTGTGAGATGTGGTTTTGGTGAGTTATGAGGTGTGGGGAGTTCTGGGAGAGCTGTGGGATTTGGGGTCATTTGTGGGTTTTCAAATGGAGAGGCTCAGGGTCCTGCCCCACCTCTTCTCCTCACCCTGAGCAGGAAATGCATTAATCAACCATATGAAATCCATATGGGGGCAGCACTCTCCCATGGGTATGGAGGAAGCTGTGGGGCCTCACCTCATAACCCCATGACACCACATCGTACCCCATAACCACATCAGGCCATGTTCCTGCCCCACAGCCCCGTGATTCCATATTCAGCTTCGTGGCTCTGTGCCCCACAGCCACACAGCCTTCCCTTCCTCCATCCTCATCCTCATCGCTTTGGGAATGCTACGAGCCCATATCCTGCCCATAATCCCATATCCTGACCCATAACAGGAAATCTTACCCCATGTCCTGCCCCATGGATCCATATCCTGCTCCATAGCTTTATGTCCCACAGCCCTGGAACCTTCCTCCTGCTGCACTCATACTCATGTCTTTGGGACTACGAGGACCATATATACCTTCCCGCAGCCCCATATCACATTTCACAGCCCCATAACTCTCCCTCTTGCCCCATATCATGCCCCATAGCTCCACATCCAACCCCATATCCTCATTTCCAGTCCCATATCCCCAGAAATTGACACACCATCCCACAGTCTGATCTGTGCCCCCTATCCTTGCCTCATAGCCCACGGACTCCATACTCCAACCCATAGCTCTGGTATCATCCCTTACCCCTCCTATAGCCCCGGTTTGATATCTTGTCCCATTCCAGTATGACCCCATAGCCTGCCCTACAGCTCTGTGCCCTTTGTCCCACAGCCTTCCTCTCGCCATGCTCGTCTTAGCCATCCACGTGCTGACCTTCGCTGTGGGTTTTCCTGCCAACATCTTCACCCTCCTCACCCTCCTCATCAAAATCCGATGCCACCGTCCTCATCCCCACCTCACCGCTGCCGACCTCCTCCTCCTCCACCTCACCACCGCCGACCTCCTTGTCCTCCTCTTCCTCCCATTCAAGATGGCCGAAGAGGCAGCCATGATGGCGTGGCCCTTCCCCAGAGTGCTCTGCCCCATTGCAAACTTCTGCTTCTACTCCAGCATCTACCTCAGCACTCTCTTTATAGCTGCCCTCAGTGTGGAGCGCTACTTTGGGGTCGTGTTCCCACACCGCTACAACCGGCGCCGGAGGTTATGGCGGATGATGGCCGCCAGCGCCGTCCTTTGGGTGATGGCATTGTCCCTTTGTTCCTTCGTCTTTGTAGCGGAGCATCACAGAGAGTTTGGGGTCAATGGCTCTGAGGCTGATGGGGAAGGTGGTTTAGGCTTCAATGGGAAAAAGACCTGGGGATCGGTGATGGACAACCCCAATCACGTTGACCACGTTGGGCTGAAGACGGACAACTCCCATTGTTCCGGGACCAGTCGGTCTGACCTTGGGGGATTTGAGTTAACCAAACCTAACGGCATTGACACCGACGTCCCCAGTACTTCTACTGCTGACATCACCACTCCCAGTGGCTCCAAGGTCCCCAGTCTCAACATCTACAGGATCTCCAGCCCCAAGGCTGACCGCAACATCTCCACCCTCCAATTCTCTGCCTGCACAACCCCAAAAACTCCCCACATCCCCACCACCACCTCATGGAACTCTCAGAATGCCTCTGAGACTCAACCCCACAAGGTCTACCACTGCTACGATGACTTCTCCCCAACCCAGCTGCGCTTTGTTCTCCCGCTGCGCCTTGTGCTCTTCCTCGTCCTCTTCCTCCTCCCCTTTGCCATCACCATGTTCTGCTATGTCCACATCATCCGTGCCCTCCTCACTCGACCCCACATCCCACTGCAGAAGAAGTACCGCACTGTGGGGCTGGCCGTGGCCACCATGGTCAACTTTGTCATCTGCTTTGGTCCCTACAACCTCTCGCATGTGGTGGGCTTTGTGCAGCAGCGCAGCCCCACATGGAGGACCTACGCTGTGCTCCTCACCACCCTCAGCCCCACGCTCGACCCCCTCATCTTCTATTTCTCCTCCAGTGCTGTGCGGAGGGCGGTCAGTGGGGTGGTGGGGGCGGTTTGTGGCACAATCCATGGGTTTTCGGGTTGGTGTGGGTGGGGGAGTGAGGGGGGGAGTGGAGGAGAGTGAGCCCCAACCAGGAGGAGGTTCTGGGGTAAATGAGGTTGTTGTGATTGGAGTGGGTTTAATGGGGTAGGAGGTCAGAAATGGGGATGGGTGTGTTGTTTTTGTGGTAAGAGTGGTTCCGTGGATGTGTCCAATGTTTGTGGGTCAACCAACACTTGGTCGCTGTTGGGTTGTCCTACTGGGTTAGAGTCAATAAAGACCCGTGGATGTGGTCAGTGTGGTCAATGAGGTCACATAGATCAGTGTGGTCAATGCAGAACCCTGAGTGTGACGTAATGTTTTCCCCAATGTCCACTGGTGTTGGGGTCAATGTGGACTATTGACCCAACTTTGCTTTACGCCCAGTGCCCCCAATTCCTTCAGTGTCCCCCATGTCTGCAATGCCCTCAATATCCAGCAATGTCCCCAGTTCCTCCAGTGACTCCAATATCCCCAGTGCCCCCTATGTGCACGGCTGAGCAGGAGGAAAGAGCATCCCTCTACACTCCAGAGATCAGTTCACCCATCAGCTGCCTCCCAGACAACACATCTGGCCGTGGTCTCCAGGAGGCTGAAAGTTCTTCCCAAAAAGAATGCAGCTTCCCGGGCGAGTGCCCACCCCAAAACTCATCCATGCAGGTCTTCCCCAGGAGGGAGTGCCTGAGCCTGCACTCAGGTCCTTGCCAAGGGCAAGGCAGTCAGTTGCACGCCTCCAGACTGCCTTCAGACAGAAGAAAAGAAAGGTGTCTGTCGCAGGGGACTCCTTCTGATGGGAAAAAAGGCTCTGACTCATCGGCCAGTCCCTACCTGTAGGGAAAGTGTGCTGCCTTCCTTGTTGCCAGCTCAGGACATCAGCAGGAGACTCCCTGCTCTGGTTCACCCCTCTGGTTGTTCTCCCTCACTGATGGCTCAAGCTGGCAGTGATGAAGTCACTGAGAGAAGCTTGAGGGCCCTGCAAAGGCACTGGGTTGCTCACTGGGTGCAGTGGGAGTGCATGTGGCGTTCTCCTCTGTCCGCTCAGTAGCTGTGAAGGATACTGAGAGGTCAGGGAAACACATCTGATAAATATGTGGCTGAATGGTTGGTGCCACAGCAGAAGTTTTGCTTCTTCTTTTTCTGACCAGAGGGCACTGTACTCTGTGCTGTGCTGATGGTTGCAGGTGGATCCCACCTGTCTGAAAGGGAGAAGAGGACCTCAGACCAGGAGCTGGCTTGTTTCCCTGAGAGGGCTTCAAACTGGCAGGCCTTTGGGGACAGCGTGAGATATGCAGGGGTGACAGCCTGTATGGGGCACCACAACTGGGGCATGTGTGCACGGCTCTGGGTGTCAGCCATTGGGTGCCCTCAGTACCACCATCTCTTGGGGGCCACAAATCCCACATCAGGAGGTGATGTAACAGAGTAACGTCCACAAGAGGAAGTGACAGTGGCTCTGAGGCTGCTTCCTGCCCCCACTGCAGTCCCAAAGCTGTTCCTGCCTCACGGCACCAATGGTGCTGGCCCTCATCCTGGGTGATTGCCAATGGGGACGTGGTGCCACGGGGATTGGTGGCCCTATGTGCGATCAGAACCGTGTCCCTTGCAGGTTGGTGGCTGGTGGCAGCGAGCAGGGCCTGGCAGCATGAGTGTGGTGATAGGGGGTTTATGGTGAGAGAGGGAGGGGAGCGTGGTCAGGGGGCCATCAGAGGGCACAGGAGGGTGTGCAGGGACAAGGCTGACTGCTGTCCCCTGTCCTCGTGCCCCGACCCTCCCTGTCGCTGCACCCCAGCCAGGGGGGTCCCTTGGGGACACTGTCACCCTGAGGTGCCACCTGCCGAAGCCGGCTGCATGGGTTGAGCTTTACCAGGATGGACTAGGGAGTCAGTGTGTGAGGGCCGCCTGCACTGCCCGTTCAGTAAGGCAGCAGTGGGAGTGGAGGTCTTGTGTCAGCATGGGTGAGTGCTCCTGTCTTTTTTTCAGGTGACTTGCTCTCCTGTTGACAGGCCCTGACGCCACCATTTCAAACATGGTGCTCACCAGGAAACGTGCTTCCCACGCAAAGACTGTGGCAACCCAGATAGAGGGTCTGCTCAGTAATGTTCAGGTCGCTGGCTGCTGGGAGTGCCTCAGCCTGCTGCTGCCAGGGGAGGATGGGAAGGATGCCACTTGCGTGCAGTGTGAGCAGCTGGCCGAGCTGCTCAACCTGGTGGTGGAGCTGAGGGAGGAGGTAGGTAGACTGCGGACCATCAGAGAGTGCGAGCGGGAGATTGACTGGTGGAGTGACTCTGTGCGAGAAAGGCGCAGAGATTGCACTTCCCAGACTGAGGGAGTAATGGACCCTCTCTCTCTCCATAGTCAAACAGGGAGAGACAGCTAGAGAGGAGAGGAGGAATGGCAGCAGGTCTCAGCCCAGCGTCGCAGGCAACCCCCATCCCGACCTCCCTCGGTTCCCTGGTCCCTCTCAGTAACAGGTATGAAGCCCTGAAACAACCAGAGGGAGTGGTGAGTGATGATGACGTGGGAGCACTGCCGCCAAGCTTGCCCAAGGTGAGGCGGTCAGCTCCACGTTTGAAGACTGCCTCCTCCAAGAAAGAAAGGAGGGTGCTAGTTGTAGGCGACTCTCTTCTGAGAGGAACAGAGGGTCCAATATGTCGGCCTGACCCTACCCACAGGGAGGTGTGCTGCCTTCCTGCGGCCCGGCTCAGGGATATTTCTAGAAAACTCCCCAGCCTTATCCGCCCCTCTGATTATTGCCCTTTATTGATAGTTCAGGCCGGCAGCGATGGGATGGCTGATAGAAGCCTGAGGATTATAAAAAATGATTTTAGGAGACTGGGGAAGTTAGTTGGTGGAGCGGGCATGCAAGTAGTTTTTACCAGTATTCCCTTGGTGGCAGGGACAAACACTGAGATGACCAGGAAAAGCCATCTTATAAATGCATGGCTGAGAGCATTTGCTGAGGTGCAAGTGCAAAAATTTTGGATTCTTTGATCACGGGGCGGTCTACTCGGCACTTGGACTGAGGTGTGCTGATGGGAATTGCCTGTCTCCAAAGGAAAACGGATACTTGCCCAGGAGCTGACAAGACTTGTAGAGAGGGCTTTAAACTAGATAGGAAGGGGGCAGGGGATAAAGCCAGGCCTACTAGAGATCAGCCTGGGGAAGTGGTATTGGGATTAGGTGAGAGGCGAGGGGCTCAGCTGAGCTGCATCTACACTAATGCACGCAGCATGGGCAGCAAGCAAGAAGAGTTGGAAGCCATTGTGCAGCAGGCAAACGATGACCTAGTTGCCATAACGGAAACGTGGTGGGATTGCTCCCATGACTGGAGCGCAGCAATGGATGGCTACAGACTCTTCAGGAAGGATAGGCAAGGAAGGAGGGGTGGCAGTGTGGCTCTCTGCATTAGGGATTGCTTTTATGCTACTGAGATTGTGACTGGGGACGATAACGTTGAATCCCTATGGGTAAAGATCAGAGGAAGGGCTGACAAGGCAGACATCCTGGTGGGCGTCTGTTACAAACGTCCAAACCAGGATGAAGAGACAGACAAGCTATTCTATAAGCAGCTGGCACGAGCTGCACGGTCGCCAGCCCTTGTGCTCATGGGGGACTTCAACTTCCCTGACATATGCTGGGAGTACAGCACAGCACAGAAGAAGCAGTCTAGGAGGTTTCTGGAATGCAGAGAGGATAACATTCTGATGCAGCTGGTCAGAGAGCCCACGAGAGGAACTGCCCCGCTAGACCTGCTGTTCACAAACAGGGAAGGTCTGGTGGGAGATGTGGAGGTTGGAGGCTGTCTTGGACAGAGTGACCATGAAGTGATAGATTTCTCGATTCATGGTGGAGCCTGGAGGGGGAACTGCTACCTTGGACTTCAGGAGGGCGGACTTTGAAGTGTTCAAGAGACTAATAGGGGGAGTCCCCTGGCATTCAGTCTTAGTGAGTAAAGGGGTCCAAGAGAGCCGGTTGCTCTTCAAGAAGGAAGTCTTAAGGGCGCAGGAGCAGGCGGTCTCCCTGAGCTGCAAAATGAAGAAGACCGGCGTGGATGAATCGGGAGCTATTCTTGAGGCTACGTGAGAAAAAGAGAATCTACCGCCTGTGGAAAGAGGGACAGGCAACTCAGAATGAATACAAGGAAGTCGTTAGGATGTGTAGAGGTGAAATCAGAAAGGCTGTTGATGTGGTCTATCTAGACTTCAGCAAGGCCTTTGACACTGTCTCCCACAGCATTCTCCTGCAGAAGCTGGCAGCCCGAGGCTTGGATGGGTACGCTCTTGGCTGGGTAAGGAGCTGGCCGGGCCCAGAGAGTGGTGGTGAAAGGAGTTAAATCCAGCTGGCGACCGGTCACGAGTGGTGTTCCCCAGGGGTCGGTGCTGGGGCCTGTCCTCTTCGAGATCTTTATTGATGACCTGGATGAGGGCATCGAGTGCACCCTCAGTAAATTCGCAGATGACACCAAATTGGCTGGAAGTGTGGATCTGCCTGGGGGTGGCGAGACCATTCAGAGGAAACGGGACAGGCTGGAGGGCTGGGCTGAGGCCAAAGGGATGAGGTTCAACGAGACCAAATGCCAGGTCCTACACTTCGGCTACAACAACCCCAGGCAACGCTACATGCTTGGGGCGGAGTGGCTGGAGGACTGCATAGAGGAAATGGACCTGGGGGTGTTGGTTGATGCTCGGCTGAACATGAGCCAGCAGTGTGCCTGGGTGGCCAAGAAGGCCAATGGCATCCTGGCTTGCATCAGAAACAGTGTTGCCAGCAGGAGCAGAGAGGTGATGGTTCCCCTGTACTCAGCTCTGGTGAGGCCGCACCTCGAGTACTGTGGCCAGTTCTGGGCCCCTCACTGCAAGAAAGACATCGAGGCCCTGGAACGTGTTCAGAGGAGGGCAACAAAGCTGGTGAGGGGTGTGGAACACAGGCCATATAAGGAAAGGCTGAAGGAGCTGGGAATGTTCAGCCTGGAGAAGAGGAGGGTCAGGTGAGACCTCATTGCTCTCTATAACTTCCCGAAGGGAGGTTGTAGTGAGCTGGGGGTCAGCCTCTTGTCTCGTGTCATTAGTGATAGGACCAGAGGGAATGGTGTCAAGCTAAAGCAGGGGAGATTCAAGCTGGTGCTCCTACCACCCCCAAGGCTTATCTCTTTGTGCCCTCACCTCTTGGGGACAGCGTGAGACTGGAGGTGGCACCCACACCTTCACCCCCAGCTAGGTACCAGCCCCCATTTGGGTGCCTGCAGTGTCACCCACAGGTGGCAGTATCATCACATCCCTTCCCCATCGCGGTGATGCTGAGGATGAAGGCACCCAAATCCCTTCACCCCTCAGATGCTGAGTTGGTGTCCCATGGGAACCAGCCATCTGCCAGGGTTGAGCTTTACCAGGATGGACTTCTGAGATCCTACAAGGACGTGGACAAGCATCAGGTCATGGCTGAGTTCTCCTTGGTTTGCGTAAAGCTGGAAGATGTAATGAAGGATTGGTGCCAATACTGGGTTTTGGAGCCACCAGGAAGATCAGAGAAGAGTGTCCCCATCGAGTTGGTGGTGACAGGTGAGGGTTATGGGGAAAGCAGATGGCCCTCGGCATTCTCCACAGGGCCATGTCCTATCTCTGTTCTCCCTCTGCATCCAGATAGTCAATATTCCCCACCTGACATTTCCATGAGCCCTGACAAAAGCGTGGCAGTGGGGACCAATGTCACCATCCGCTGCTGCAACCAGGGATGTGGGGGCATCATCTTCCTGCACAAGGATGGGCACTCAGCCCCTCTCCAGAACCAGGACCCCGGTGATGAAGGCACGGCCACCTTCATCCTTCTTGCGGTGACCACAGCTGACAATGGCACCTACAGGTGCTCCTACCACCCCAAGCCCTACCTCTTTGTGCCCTCACCTCTTGGGGACAGCGTGAGACTGGAGGTGGCACCCACACCTGCACCCCCAGCTAGGTCCCAGCCCCCATTTGGGTGCCTCCAGTGTCACCCACAGGTGGCAGTATCATCACATCCCTTCCCCATCGCGGTGATGCTGAGGATGAAGGCACCCAAATACCTTCACCCCTCAGGTGCTGAGCTGGTGTCCCATGGGAACCTGGTGATTGCAGTGGTGAGGGGCTGTGCTGCTGTCCTCGTTTTTGCCCTTGGCATCTTCTTTGTCATCGATGCCTGCAGCCTCTGGATACGGAGAGATGAGAGTCCGGGTGCTGACGTGGGTGCTGGAAGACCCCATGTATGCCTCTCCACAAGGCATCTCATCTTTGGGGTGCACTGTGTGGGTTAGATACACATTCCCTATTTTGGGCTCCCTGATGCTCTCTTCCCCTCTCAATGATTCCCAGATCTTTTCAAACCCAACACCTTCAAGTCCCCACCAGTGCCCCCAAATGCTTCCCAATCCCACCAAATCCCCAAATGCTCATCTCTAACAACAGTACCCTTTCTTTGCCCTCAAATCCCTTAGCACTCTTTCATACACGCAAATCCTTCCTGATCCACCCCATATCCAACATCAGCGCTGTGGGATCCCCACATCTGTCCCAATTCACCCCTCTCCTACAGATCACCTTCAAGCCCCCTGACTCCCATTCTGTCCAACGTACATCTCCTATAGGTTCCTTCATAGACCATTACCATCTCTGTTCTTTCTCTCTTCCTTGACTGTCTTATTAAACAGGTTTTTCTCTCAACCTCTGAGTTCCAGATTATTTGTCCTCTCATCTTCTCCCCCATCCCTCTAGGAGCAGTCAGTGAATGATGACAAATGCCTTTCTACATTTTCAGAACAGCCTTTCTCATCACTTGAGCAGATATAAGCAGAAGGACGTGATTACAAGCTCAAGAACTGAATGCAGAGGAGCCTCCTCCTAGTCAGCAGTCAAATCTTCAGTCCGTCTCAAAAAATCTCCATCCAGTCCCTAAACACTGTTCAGCTCCAAAACACCCTCACCACCCCAGTATCTACATCCAGCCCCAAAAAGTCTCCTCCACCCACAAAATCTCCACCCACTTCCCAAAATCTCCATCCCCCAGAAATTTCCAGCCACACAGAAATCTCCATTCACTCCCAAATTCTCTATCCAGCTCCACAACCTCCATCCAGACCACTAATACTTCGTGCATCCCCAAATAGCCATCCAGACCCCAAACACAAAATCTCCCTTCACCTCCAAACTCTCCATGCAGACCCCGAATCTCCACCTATCCTCAGATCTAAGCCTCCCTGGATTCTCAAGCCCCAAATGCCCCTCAGAACTCACTGGGACCCTCAAACCATAATGAGACACTCCAACACCCTACTTATGTCCCCAGAACTGAGACACCTTCGACTCCCAAGCCCACCCTCCCTGTTACCCAGTCTTACCCACCAGAATCCCAAATGACCCAAATCTAACATCCCCAAAGCCTTTCCAGTGTGGCCCATATCATTCCCAATCCCACCAAATCCCTCAAGGATCAACTCTAACCCCCAAATCCTTCTTTATCATCCTCAAATCCCTTCTCACCCACTGGCACACAAAATCTCTCCCAAGTTTTAGCACTGTTTGGAGGGTGGTGAGCAGCTGCGCTGAGCATCGCTTGTTTTGTAAATCTATAAATATAATCACCTGTCATGGGTTTATGATTTTTGGTTACTGGCATTCCGCATCATAACTTCATGTGGCACACTGAGAGTGAAAGAGCTAATGCTCCAGTTCCATGGATCGTGGATAGTTCCAGACACCTGGTTCTCCAAAGAGAAGAAGAACTGAACACCACGCACCCCAGAGGACATTGTGCTGTTCTGTTATCCGTTGTCCATTCAGAGAAAGAAAGAACTGTTGGCAGTTCATGAGCTGTCCTCTCTTTTCCCTTTCTGCTCCTCCCAGCAACGTGTGTGCTCCCTAGTCATCTCAACTTCAGCATTGGAGTAAGGCCTTTGGTTTTGGACACACTCCCATTCTATTTGATGTATTAGCTTCAATTTCAGTTATATTGTATTACACTGTACTGCAAATGTGTTACATTGCATACTGCTATCTTTTCTGTTAGTAAATTACCTCTTCTCCTGAGATTGTTGCTACTGTTCCATCTCCCAACCTTTTCCCCATTATTCCCTTTCCCCTTTCCCAGGGCATGGGTCATGGCTCCCCCCACAACACCAGTGACAGAACCAGGCCAAACCGGCCTGTGTACCATGCATATTGCCATTACTATGATTTCTCTCTTCCTTTTCTGCCCTAGTAAATTGTTTTCTATTGCAACCCATGAGTTTTGCACTCTCTTGGTTGATTCTCACACAGTGCACCAAGAGTCGGGTCAGTGAGTGAAGGGCTGTGTGGTGCTGAGCTGCTGGCAGCTGACAGCACTGCAGTCCTTGTGGTACCAAAAGTGGGACCCAAAGGGTGCAGATCCCGACGCACCACTGAAGCCACGTGTGCTGTGTTTGGCATCCCATGGGGGACACCACACGAGGCACGTGCTGGCAGAACTTTGGGGACAGTCAGTGACACTTGAGGGGTGATCGCCTGCGTGGGACACACAAACAGGGTCTGTGTGCAATGCCCTGTGTGTGTCAGCCAATTGAGGACAAAGCATTGTCACCACAAATGGGGGAAATTTGTCACGAGGTGGTGACATCATGGCATCCTGTCCCCAAGGGGAAATGAGATTGCCTCTCCGGCCACTTCCTGACCCCACTGCAGTCTCTCTGTCCCAGAGCTGCTCCTGCCTCATGGCAACAATGGCGCTGGCCCTCATCCTGGGTGAGTGACAATGGGGACGTGGTGCCACGGGGGTTGGTGGCCAGGTATCTGACCAGGACCGTGTCCCTTGCAGGTTGGTGGCTGGTGGCAATGAGCAGAGCACGGCATTGTGAGTATGGGGACAGAGGAAGAATGGGGAGAGTGGGAGGGGAGTGTGTTCAGGGTGCCATCAGAGTTGCAGGGGAGGGTGTGCAGGGACAAGGCTGACTGCTGTCCCCTGTCCTAGTGCCCCGACCCTCCCTGTCGCTGCACCCCAGCCAGGAGGTGTCCCTGGGGGACACTGTCACCCTGCGCTGCCACCTGCCCCGAATGCCTGCCTGGGTCCAGCTCTGGTTGAATGGAACTCTCAGATCTGACAAGCAAAAAGACAAGGAGCAGGATACAGCTGAGTTCTCCTTTGCTGTCACAAACCTGGAAGATGCAGGGACATATCAGTGTCGGTACCAGGTGTCAGAGCCACTGTGGACATCAAATAGGAGTGAGCCCGTGGAGCTGGTGCTGACAGGTGAGGGCACTATGGACACCAGCTGGCCCTGGTGTCTTCTCCTCCCTGCATGCAAACCGCAGCTTCCCCCAACTCGGCATTTCCCTGAGCCCAGGGAACATGTGGCAATGGGGACTGATGTCACCACCCACCGCTGGAATGGGGGTCATGGTGGCACATTCCTCCTGCACACAGCTGAATGCTCGGACCCTATCCTGTGCCAGGATCCCACTGGGAATACTGTGGGTGGGGTACAGAAACCTTCACCCATTCAGGGGGGACTCTGGCCTCTGCCAGCACCAGTACAAAATCCTACAACCCCAAGGATCACACATTTGTGTCCTCACCCCTAGGGGGCAGCATGATGATGGAGGTGACACCCACACCTGCAACCCCAGTCGGGTCTGAGACCCCATTTGCACGCCCCCAGTGTCACCCATGGGTGGAACTGTCCCTGCATCCCTGCCCTGTGATGTTAACACCCAAACACTTGCACCCCACAGGTGCCCAGGGGCGGTCCCATGGGAACCTGGTGGTGGCGGTGGTGAGGGGCTGTGCTGCTGTCTTGGTCTTCAGCCTGGGCCTCTACTTTGTCCTCGATGCCCGCAGCCTCTGGACAAGGAGAGATAAGAGCCCTGGTGAGGAAGTGGTTAAACGGTTTCCATCCCTTAAAGATCCTCTCAAGTGCCCTGCCTCCTCTTTCTGTCCTCAGTTGAATTCCCCAAGTGCCCTTTTCCATTCCCTACAGATCCCCCCAGGTGTCCCCTACCTGTTCTTTGATCCCCTACAGATCTTTAAGGACCACCAAGTATTCCATCGAGACCACGTATCCTTCATCTTTCAACTTCCTCTTTTTGATGCAGTTGTCACCCCTGAAATGCTTAAGTCAATGTCAATCAAGGTAAGTGTCTGTGTCAGTGGACCCCAAGTCCCAGTTCACCCCTTGGGGCACACAGAGAACATCACTATGGAGACCCACACCCTTCCCATGAGGCCCACAGATGAACCCCAGCCTCATATGGCTTACTCTGACATTTATGTGCCCCACATCTATCCAGCTCATGGGAAATCCAAATCTGCATTGAGGAGAACCCTCAGCCCACAATCCTAAGTCTCCAGACCCACACAAGCCCTCCAAGCCTTAATCCCTCCCAGAACATACAGGCACATACAACTTGAGAAGAGCGGACCTAAATGCACCCACACAGAATCCCAATGACCCATGGGGAATATAAAAAAAAAAAAAGCCCCTCTATTCCCCCGGTCCGTAGGTACCCCAAGACCATAGCTGGACCCCAAATATCCCCCTTGCAGACCCCCCCGGTACCCCCGCAGAACTCCAGACTCACCCTCATGGTCACATCCCCCTCATACCTTCACCAGAGGCCAACCCTCAGCCCACCCATCTTGGGGAACCCCATGGTAGCACCCCACTCTCCTCCTGTATCTCCAGGTGCCCCCCAGGGACAGCGAGGATGTGACTTACGTCGAGATGCCAGCTGCCATCCCGTGCTCCCAGACTCCCAGTTCCCCCACCGCCAACCAACCCCCCGTTATCTACACCACAGTGAGCACTGAATTACCGTGCTGATGGGCCTCCCAGGTGCCTCATTTTTGGGGTGTGTGGAAGGGGACAGACCTCAAGTTCCCTGCTTGGGACTCCCTGATGTCCTCTTCTTATCTCAGACCAGCTGATCTCCCCAAATCTAACACTCCCAAATTCTCACTGGTGCATCCAAAATACTTCCCACTCACACCAAATCCCAAATGCTCATCTCTTACCCTAAAATCCTTCCTTATCCCCTCAAGTACCTTAACACTCCCTGAGACGTCCAAATCCTCTGCTGTCCTGTCCCAGACACCACCACCTGACACATTCCTGAGACACCCTTATCTGTGCCAGTCTTCCCTTCTTACGGAAGTCCCACAGAATGTCCTTTCCTCTCCTTCCATCTCCTACAGATTTCCTATAGATTCCATGTAGACCCCCCAAAATCCCTTGCCTCCCTTTCTGCCCTGGTTGTATCCTTGGTCTTTGGGTGTTGAGCAACTCCTTTGTGCATCACTTGCTTTGCAGAAGTATATACATCTATCTGATTAGCAGTACTGTTATTTCTCGCTTCCTTTTCTGTCTCAGTAAATAGATTTTATCTCCACCGATGAATTCTTCCTCATTTTCTCTGGTTCTCTCCCCAGACCCACTGGGAGGGGTCAGTGGGAATAAAAGCTGTGTGGTGCTGAGCTGCTGCTGTGTGACAGCACTGCACTCCTTGCAGTCCCTCCCTCCCTCCATGCACAGGACGTGACACTCACCTGGTGCAGCTGTCAGATCCCCTCAGTGTGGGAAGGTCTGGTTGTGACCTCCCAGCTCTACCCCAGGAAGGCTCCATGCCAGAGAGGTCCGAGCAGGGACAAGCCCTGGCTGCCTGGGAAATGCCGGTGTTTCAGCTCCCCTGTTCCCGAGGAGCTGAAAAGGTGCAGTGGCTGCCCTTCCCTCCTGAGAACTGGTTGGGCTCAGAACCACCCAGTGTGTGCTGTGTTGGGAGCAGCACTGCTGACAGCCCAGAAGGAGAGGCACTGCATTCAACACCCTGCTGATGGAAGGCTGACATCCTGGCAGGAACCACGGACAGCCCTGCAGAGCCAATTCACTGCTGAACGGAATGCCACTCGGCGATGCTGTGTGGTGCTGTCAGAACCAGCAGATGAGGAAATCATTCTGTGGACTGAATTAGAATGACAGGAAGAAGGAGTGGACTCCTCTCCTCTCCTCTCCTCTCCTCTCCTCTCCTCTCCTCTCCTCTCCTCTCCTCTCCTCTCCTCTCCTCTCCTCTCCTCTCCTCTCCTCTCCTCTCCTCTCCTCTCCTCTCCTCTCCTCTCCTCTCCTCTCCTCTCCTCTCCTCTCCTCTCCTCTCCTCTCCTCTCCTCTCCTCTCCTCTCCTCTCCTCTCCTCTCCTCCCCTCTCCTCCCCTCCCCTCCCCTCCCCTCCCCTCCCCTCCCCTCCCCTCCCCTCCCCTCCCCACCCCTTCCCTCCCCTCCCCACAAAAAAATAATAATAAGCAAACACAACCCAAACTCTGCTTCTTAAACCCGCAGACCAGTGTGAGCATCAGTCAAGCTGTGTCCTGACAGATAAATAACCTTGGTGGTCATTAAAAACAAAACAGCAGGCATGTTTGGCCTGACCTCACAGCTGTGTCACTGTCCTTCAGCCCTGATGTCAGTGCTGGGTGCTGTGAAATTATCAAAGGATTTGCAACATCACTGTCAGCAAAACCTTGTGCCCAAGAGCTGCTTCTGCTGGAATGGAATAAAAGAAAGGTAAAACCTTCCAGCAATGGGAATCCTGGCACCCAAAGGACGGACAAAATACCCCAGAATTGCGAATCCTACCAAAAAAGGCAGGCAAAAATACTCTAGAATGGGTATTTTTAACACCAAATCCAGGATAAAACACCCCAGAAGCAGGAATTGGCCTTCGAATTGAGAATTAAGCCCTCCAGAAGCATAACTATAAAACTGTGCAGAAGAAGAAATCCTCCCCAAAAAGTAGCACAGACCTTTGTAGAAATAGGGATCCTGCCCCAAAAGGCAGGATGAAATATTCCAGACTGGGAATCTCCTTCCAGGAGAACAGGAGAAAACCATCCAGAAGTGGGAATCCTCTCTCAAACGCAGATAAAACCTGTCACAAATGACAATTTTCCCCAACAGTTGGGATAAATACATCCACAAGCGATAATTCTACCAGAAATTAGGGTAAAAATGTTTGGAAATGGCAAATCTTCCACCAAAGGTTGGTTGAAACTCTCCAGAATTGAGAATTATCCCCAAAAAAAGGAATAACAATTTTCAGAGGTAGAGGAAGGGAAAAACCTTCCAGAAATAGGAATCCTCCCTCATGAAGCAGAATCTAACACTTCAGAATCAGAACTCTCATCCAGGAAAGTGGGATAAAACGCTCCAGAAATGGGAATTATGTCCCAACTTCACTGTGGGCCGGGTGCTGGTTTGGGATGTGGAGCTGGAGATGCGCACATGGGAAGGGGACGTGTGTGTGCTGTAGGGACAGACGTGGCGCTGACGTGGGGCACATGGTAAGGACACACGGACACAGGGAGGGCCTGGAGAGTGCAGGCACGGGGAGCACATGTGCACCGTCCCTCTCAGGGGGTTTGGAGGCAGGTGAATCTCTCTCTGTCTCCTGAGTCACACCTCTCCCAGCCAGCAGGGACAGATACTGCGATGGAGTCAGCCAAGGCTCAGAGCAGGAATACACGTCCATTTCCTGAGAGCTTCTCTTCAGAGCACTGCTTTGGAATGAAAAACTGTCCACAAAGTCTTGTTGCTCACCTCCCGCATTCTTTACCGGTCTCAGAAAACATGCTAAGGACACCCATGTGCAGCACTGTGCACATCTACTGGTGTACACGCGTGATGCTGCAGACACCAAGGAATGGAGTTAATCACGGAGTGCACATCTGGGTGTAACTGTTGTGCACATGTGACGGTGAACACGTGTGACACATAGGAACACATGCAGTGATACATGCATGCAGTGCACACGTGACGGTAAGCACACACAACACACCTGCACTGTGCACGCTGGCAGTACATGTGAGCACATAACACACACGTGTCTGTGCACACGTATGGAGGCATCAGTGATGCCTCCCAACTGCTACCTCGGCGTAGATAACAGAGGGCTGGGGGTCAGCGGGGGGGTTGAGGGGCGGAGTGCTGGGGGTCACAGCTTGCAGCTCCATGTAGGTCAGACCCTCGCTGTCACTGGAAGGCACCTGGGACACAGTGGGAAGGCAGAGTGTCAACCTGGGGGTCCCCAATGTCCTTTGGGAGGGACACCGCGTGAGTGATGTTTGGGGTTCTTCCTACACAGTGTGAAAGTGGCCCATGGGATCTGAGGGGTATTTTAGTTTTGGAGGGGCCAGGGGAATCTGAGGGCTCAGATTTGGGTGTCTCCACAATGCGGATTTGGAGTTCCTCATGGTCTGGGTTTGGGGGCTGTCCTTAACATTAAGGCAAACCATATGAGGCTGTGGATCCCCTGGGATCCCCATGGACAGGGTTTGGGGCTGTGAATGGGATCAGGACATGTTCCAAGGGTCAGGCCGGAGTTTGGGGTTCCCTGACCTGGACACTTACCTGGAATTCCATGTCCTCAGGCCTTTCTGCAGGGGTGCCTGCATCAAAACAAGGAGGAGAATGGGATGGGGCTATGGGGGTAAGTGGAGACTTTGAGAGGATCAACTGAGAAATAAAGACGCTTAAACCCTTCCCCACCAGGGCACTCATCTCTCTGTATCCGACGTCTGCAGGCACCGAGGAGGAAGAAGACAACAAGGACGAGGATGAAGACAAAGGCAGCAGTGCAGCCCCCAGCCACTGCCACCACCAGCATCCCATGGGAACTGTCTGCAGCACCTGTGGGGTCCGGGTGTTTGGGTTATCACATCCTCAACCACCACCTCTATAGGGACAGGAGGTGACACAGCCACTCATGGGTGGCACCAAGGGTACTCAAATGGGGTAGAGACCCACCCGGGTGTGCAGGTGTGGGTGTCACCTCCAGAGTCACGTTACTCCCAAGGGGTGAGGACAGAAAGGGGTGACCCCAGGGGCGGTAGGAGCACCTATAGGTGCCACTGTCAGCTGGGGTCACCCCAAAGATGGTGAAGGTGGCTGTGCCCACCACATTGGAGTCCTGGCGTTGGATGGGGGCTGAGTACCCATCCTTGTGCAGAAGGAAGGTGGCCCCATAGTCCTTGTTCCAGCACTGGATGGTGACATTGGTCCCCATCTCCACACATTCCTCAGGGCTCAGGGAAATGCTGGGTGGGGGGAAACTGCGATCTGCATGAGGGAAGGGACAGCAGTGGGACACGGTCCTGTTGGGAGCAAGCAGAACCATCTGCTGTCCCCAGTGCCCTCACCTGTCAGCACCAGCTCCACAGGATCACTCTTCTCTGAATCCACTGCTGACCAAGGCAGCCGGTACTGACACCAATATCTACCTGCGTGCTCCCGATTTGTGTTCAAGAAGGAGAAGTCTGCAGTGTCCTGCTTCTTGTAATTGTAATTGCGGTATGTTTGATGCCCTTCCTGGTACAGCCGGACCCAGGCAGCCAGCTGGGGCAGGTGGCAGCGCAGGGTGACATTTTCCCCCAGTGACACCCCCTGGCTGGGGTGCAGTGACAGGGAGGGTCGGAGCACTAGGACAGGGGACAGCAGTCAGCCTTGTCCCTGCACACCCCCCTGTGTACCTCTGCTGGCACCCTGACAATGCTCCCCTCCCTCTCTCCCCATGCTCCCCCCATCTCCATACTCACGATGCTGTGCTCTGCTCGCTGCCACCAGCCACCAACCTGCAATGGACACGGTTCTGGTTCCACACAGGGCCTCCAACCCCCTTGGCATCACATCCCCATTGTCACACACCGAGAATGAGGGCCAGTGCCATTGGTGTCATGAGGCAGGAGCAGCTTGGAGACAGTGAGACTGCAGTGGGGACAGGGAGTGGCGTTGGGCTGCTGCCAGTTCCTCTTTTGGACAGGATGGTGTGATGTTGCCAACTGATGTGGCAATCACAGCCCAAACGGGAAGTGGCACGTTGGGGTCCCCAGAAATGTTGTACACATGGAGCTGTGCAAATAGTCCCCGCTGGTTTGTCCTTTGCAGTTTGTCCGGGCTTGGGTGTCACACACAGAGTTCTGCCAGCACATGGTCCTGCACTTTTCCCCCCATGGAATGCCAAACACAGGACATGGCTCCAAAGGGGTGTCCCCCATGGGATGTCACATGTGGTCCCCAACACGTCCAGCTGGCTGTCCCTACGCACTTCAGGTACCACACTCCGTCCCCACTGTGCTTTCCTCCACCATCCCCACTGGGGGCAGTAGCAGGGACCTTTGGGGATGCAGTGGCACCACGCAGGCATAGGATGTGCTATGGGCACACAGGCACAGTGGAGCACACGTGTGGCACAGACATGGATCAACTCTAAGGAAATGTTTTGGCAGTAAGGAGTAAGAGTTTTGGCAGAGAAGGAGCACACGTGTTACACCAATGTGGTGCGTACCTGCTAAGGACACACTTGTGCATTGCTGTGGTCACACACAGGTTTACAGACATGATCTCACACACAGATACACAAAGGCAAGGCGTTACACAAGCAGTACATCTGTGTGTACATCTATGCAGTATATTTGCAAAACACAATTGTTCACCTCTACTCATTGATTCCCAACCCATCCCCGAGCTGCACCCGCTCACCCCATGCAGCTCTCCTCAGAGTTCCATTTCTCACCCGATGCCATATGGTGTGGGAGATGCCTTTGGCACTGCAGGTCAGCTGTCCTGGTTTGGTCCCCTCTCAGCTCCTGGTGCCCCCCAGCCCCTTGCTGGCAGCACAAGGCAAGAAGCTGAGAAACGGAACCACTCTCAGCTCTGTGCAGCACTGCTCAGCATCAGCTGAACCACCTCTGTGCCATCAGCATTGGTTTTCTGAAGCCAAAACTCACGGGACACAAGGAAGCAAATCAGCTTTATCCCAGCTGAAACCAGGACAATACCCCGCCATGTTCCATACAGCTTACATCAGGCTCAGGTCCCACTGTTTCCCATGCAGCCTAATTAACCACCATCTCCTATCCTGTGTTTCAGTACACATACACACACAGCATTTCCGTGGTCCCTTGGTCATCCCTGTGAAGTGTTGGTGGAGCTCATTGAGTCCATGGCTTTGGGCTCCATCAGCAGCGCAGGGTGCGCTTGGTGGCTGTGACTCGTGGTGTTCGCCAGGGGTCGGTGCTGGATCTGGTGCTGTTCAACATCTCCATCAGTGACCTGGACAAAGGGATGGAGTCCACCCTCAGCAGGTTTGCAGGTGGCACAAAGCTGGGAGGAGTGGCTGACACACCAGAGCTCCATGCTGCCATTCTGCACCATTGGGTTGTGCTCTCTTGAGTGGTGTGCAGTGACTGGACGAGGGGCAGTGGGCACAAACTGGAGCTCAGGAAGTTGCATCAAATCATGAGGAAGAACTGCTATACTGTGTGGGAGACAGAGCACTGAAACAGGCTGCACAGAGAGGTGGTGGGTTCTCTTTCTCTGCAGGTAATTAAAAGCCACCCGGATGCTTTCCTGTGCAACCAACAGCAGGGAAACAAGTTGAGCAGAGAGGTTGGATTTGGTGAACTCCAGAGGTCACTTCCAACCCCACGCCTGTGGGACTCTGTGCTATGACCTGGCTGAGAATCTGGGCTAACCACAGGGCCTGTGGCAGGGGTTGGATCAGCCAGTGTTTGGTGGAGGGATTTAAAAATGTCCATCAACACTTGGCACTCCTGTGGAGCAGAGAGTGCCCGTGTGAGGAGTTCCCGCGGTGAGGGTCCTGCAGTGCCAGAGTGATGGCACTGCTGAGCACAAGGAGCACATGGCATCCATGGCCGCTGTCACACGAGCACACGCTGCAGACAAACGGGCAGAAGCATCCAGAATTGCAGGGCAGCCCTCAGAGGCGAGAAGCAGCGCCAGCGCAGTGAAGGGAACAGCCCTGAGAGCTGTGATGGATGGCACCGAGTGAAGGAACAGCTGAGCGCTGTGAGCAGCAGCTCTGAGGCTGCTGTACCGCTGAGAGCAGTTGTGTTGGAACACGCTCTGCTCACAGCTGTCGGGATCTCCACCCATACTATGAAAGGGTGCTGAAGGATTGGATGGCAAGGAAAGGAGGCTGTGGTTAGAGATGAGCATTTAGGGGTTTGGTGTGATTGGGAAGCACTTGGGGGATCTGGCAAGGACTTGAGGGTGCTAGATGAGGTGAGATCTGGGAATCATTGAGAGGGAGCTCAAAACATTGAATTGGGTTCTCTGCCACTGTGCATCCCAAAAATGAGACACGCTGGAGGGAGGCCTTGGTAGGGTCTGCCAGCACTCACGTTAGCATTGGTAACTGGGGGCTGTGGAGTGGTGGGTCCCCCCATGAGGCGGCATCTCCTGGTTGGCACAGATCAGTCCCTCACTGTCACCAGGGGTCACTTGGAGACAGTGGAGAATGGCTGCGGAGCTCCTCTGTATGGAAGTGAGGAGGGACAGCTCTGTGGGAAGTGTGAGTGGTGATCGTAGTTGGTGTGTTTGGGACCTGGGGGGGCTTTGATTTGGGGTGTCATTGGTCCAAAACTCTCAAAAAGGGATATCCTTTGTGAGGGTTTTTGGGGTCTCACTACATAGTTTGGGGCTGCTCACATTATCAGGGGGTTGATTAGGGCTGGGAGATGCCTAGGGTCTCCAAAAAAAAGTCCTCCAAAAAAACTTTGATCTGGGGCCTGGGGAGCTCTCCACAATGCAGATTTGGGCTTCCCCATGGTGAGGATCTGGGGCTGCGCATTAGTGTAGAGTAAGCTGTATGAGGAGGAGGGTGCAATTGGAGGATGGGGGCAGGGTTGGGATTTAGGATCCCTCACCTTTAGGTTTCCCTTACCTGAAAGTGCATGGCCTCGGCGATGTTTGTGTCAGCCCCTGTGTGAATACAGGAGGGGAAGAGGGTTGGGGTTATGGAGGGTGAAAGGGAAGTGATGCTTGTAGAGCATGTGGGGACATAGAGGGAATGGCAGGGGAGTCAGGAGATACTTGAATGAATTTCTAGGGGATCAGTAAAGGATGGACATCCGTGCACAAGATGACTGGGGTAATGTATGAGGGCTGGAAGGGGAAATAGAGGGATATGTGGGGGCATTTATAGGTGATGGAAGGGGAGCAGGGGACACTTGGGAGAATCGATAGGCAACCTGTAGTGGATCGAATGGCACACCTGGTGCATTCTACAGGAGAAGGGAAGAGGAGGAAGGGGACAACTGGGGAGTTCTGTAGGACATCAAAACCATCTAAGACTTTCCCCACCAGGCCTCACATCTCTGTATCCAGTGCCTGTGGGCATCAATGACAAAGAAGATGCCGAGGCCAAAGATGAGGGCAGCAGCGCAGCCCCTCACCACCGCCAGCACCAGGTTCCCATGGGACACCAACTCAGCACTGTGGGATGCAGGTATTTGGGTGTCTTCATCCCCAGCATCACCTGCAGAGGGATGGGATGTGATGACTCTGCCACCCATGGGTGACACTGGGGGCAACAAAATAAGGAGGCTTGAACCTACCTGGGGGTGTGGGTGTGGGAGTCACCTCCAGCGTCACGCTGCCCCCAAGGGGTGAGGACACAAAGGGGAAGTTCCTGCTGCGAGAGGAGCACCTGTAGGTGCCAGAGTCTGCCAGGGTCACTCCAAAGAGGAGGAAGGAGGCCGTGCCAGCACCATCAGGATCCTGGTGCTGGACAGGGGCTGAGCACCCATCCTTGTGCAGGAGGAGGGAGGTCCCGTTATCCTTGTTCCTACATTGGATGGTGACATTGGTCCTTGTCTCCACACAGAGGGTGACGTTGCTCCCCATCTCCACGCATCCCTCCCGGCTCAGGGAAATGCTGGGTGGGGGTGAGTTGTAATCTGTGTGCAAAGAAGGGACAGCAATGAGACATAACCTTGTGGGCATCGACCAGGGCCACCCATTGTCCCCAACACTCTCACCTGTCAGCACCAGCTCCACGGGGTCACTCTTCTGCCATGCCCCCCATTCCTCTGACACCTGGTACTGGCACCGATATGTCCCCGCATGTTCCTTACTTGTGCTAACAAAGGAGAACTCTGCCGTGTTCTGTACCTGGTGCTTGTACATGCAGGAGAGGAATCGTTCTTCCTGGCAGAGCCGGACCCAGGCAACTGGCTGGGGCAGGTGGCAGCGCAGGGTGACATTGTCCCCCAGGGACACCCCCTGGCTGGGGTGCTGCGACAGGGAGGGTCGGGGCACTAGGACAGGGGACAGCAGTCAGCCTTGTCCATGCACACCTTCCTCTGCCCCTCTGATGGCCCCCAGACAATGCTCCCCTCCCCTCTCCCTGTTCTCCCCCCATGTCCATACTCACGATGCTGTGCCCTGCTCGCTGTCATCATCAGCCACCAACCTGCAAGGGACACGGTCCTGGTCGCACACAGGGCCACCAACCCCCATGGCACCACGTCCCCATTGTCACTCACCCAGGATGATGGCCAGTGCCATTGGTACCATGAGGCAGGAGCAGCTTTGGGACAGAGAGACTGCAGCAGAGACCGGGAGTTTCAGGAGAAGCAAACTCATTTCCTCTTTGGGCACAGGATGGAGACATGAAGTCTCCACCTCATGTGATAAATATCCATAATGTCTGGTGGCACTTTTGGTTTCCCAGTGACAGACACACAGCACTGCACACAGTCCCTGTTGCTGTGCTCCACACAAGCTGTTACCTCTCAAGTGTCACACTCAGACCACAAAGGGCTGCCAGCGCGTGGCCTTGCACTGTCCCCCATGGGATGCCAAACACAGCTCCCATGGCTCCAATGGAATATCCCACAAGGCGTGCCACATGCTGTCCCCAACACGTCCGGCCAGCTGTCACCATGGATCAGCAGCAGTGACCACCTGGGGACACAGTGACATCTGCACAGATGGGGAGTGCGCACACTGAGGGCACTGAATGATCACAGTGCCCGATAGGGCAGTCCGTGCTTTTCTGGGGTCTCCAGGGCAACAGAGTCAGAGTGAGGGAACAGCTGAGTGCTGTGAGCAGCAGCTCTGAGGCTGCTGTACCGCTGAGAGCAGTTGTGTTGGAACACGCTCTGCTCACAGCTGTTGGGGTGTCCAGCCTTCAGCCCCACGTTGGGCACCACAAGGACTGCGGTGCTGTCACCCGGCAGCAGCTCAGCAACACACTGCCCTTCTGTCACCAAGCCCCCTCTTTATGGGTTGGGGAGGGATTCAAAGAAAGACAAAACTCATAGGCTGAGATAAAAACTATTTACTCAGACCAAAAAGGAAGAGAGAAATAACCGTAGTGGTAAAAACATTTCTATGCTTACTAAATCAGTGATGCTCAACACAACTGCCCACCGCTCTCTGACCAGTGCTCCAACTTGGGAAGGATTTGCAGTCCCTTCTGCAGTGTGTGTCAAGAGATTTGGGGAGTACAAGTAAGGATCGTGGGGTAAGAATTGAGCATTTAGGTATTTGGTGTCATTGTGAAGTGCATGGGGTCTCTATGCATGGCATTTGGGCGTTCCACTATTGCTTGGGATGCCCATGGGATCTGGGGGCTGTGCAGGAAGTTTGGTGATTCCCTGAGACTTAGAGCGTGCTGCAGACTACTTGGGTGCTATTTGCTCAGATCTGGGGATGCATATAAGGTCTGGGTGTGTGTAGGGCTGGAAGAACACGAGAGAGGCTGGTGGATTACATCTGGAATTCGTACTATTTTGGGTTTCCCATGGGCTGGATTTGGGTATGCAGTATGAGGCTGGGAGTCTCTTGGGGTCCATAGGGACAGGGTTTGGAGTTAACAGTGGTGTTTTGGGGGAGTCTCCAAGAGGGCAAGTTCATTTTATGGATTTGATGTCTCAGACATTGTCCTGGAAGTGAATGGCTTCAGACTTCCTGGATGAGGGGGCATCCGTATAAAAATGGGGAGGGGAGCAGGATGGGGGTTATGGAGGGTGCCAAAGAGTACAAGGGGGATCAGTAGTGCATGGAAGTGGAGGCAGGGGAAAGTTTAGGGGATTGATCCACCTGTATGGGATGAAGATGAGGAAGGACACAGCTGGAGGGAGGGATAGAACTGCCATGATGTCACCTCCCCATATGACAATTGTGGCACGCAGATGACAGTGCACACATCTCCTTTACAGCGCCCCACACAGGCTGTCACCTGTCAGCTCTCACAAACTGTCCACAAAGCACTTCCTGAACGTGGCCTGCCACTGTGCCCAACATGGGGTTCCAAACACAGCACACGTGGCTCCAATGGGGTGTCCCACACGGAATATCTCATGTGATCCCCAACACATCCAGGTAGCTGTCACCGCATATTTTGGGCACCACACTCTGTCCCCACTGTGCATTCCTCCACCATCCCCACTGGGGACAGCAGCAGGGACCTTTGGGGACACAGTGACACCCACACAGGCATTTGTCAGATGCTAAGGACTAAGATGTACATCGAGGAACACCTGTGGTCTGTTGTGTTGGATTGGTACAGATTGTGGCATCCCACAGCAGATGTGGTGGGGTTATTGACATAAATCAGAAAAATGTGTTGTCCTTCGTAAACGGTGGCTGGATTTTGGGGTGGATTGGTTGGCTTTGGGATTCTCAACCGGTCGTAATGAATGTATGGTGGTTAAGGAAGAGATGTTAGAGATGAGCATTTGAGGGTAATTGATGTCATCCAAAGGCAACTGATGTCATCTACCCGGGCTTCCACAGTGTCCTTGACAAGATCTCACACCACACCCTCATCTCAAAATGGGAGAGAGATGGATGTGAGGATTGGGCTGTCCTGGAGAGAAGGAATTGGTTTGGAAGTCGCAGCCAGAGGGCTGTGCTCAACGGCTCCATGTCCAGTGGAGGTAGTGTTAAGTCGTGACCCCCAGAGGTCCCTCCTGGGAGCGCTGCTCTTCACCACCTCTCTCACTGACAGAGATGATGGCATGGGGTGCAGGCTCAGCACTTTGCTGATGGCGCTGAGCTGAGTGCTGCAGTCGATAGGACAGAAGGAAGGGATGCTGGAAAGGACTAACAGAAAGCACATTCTTGACTTTCTGTGCTGTGCTTGGTATGCCCAAACTCTGGCAGTGCTTTGCTGACACACCGCTCTATCGTTTTCATGAGAGAGTTTGGCTACACATCCGTTTTTGGCCAAGCTGTTGTTGTGAACTCCCTTGTTTTTGACCTTGGGAAGGTGAACTGCTAACCCAGCAGGCACAAGGGGTGTCTGAGGGGAGCCTGGGAGTCATCTTCATCATCTTCATGGTGGTCATCGTTGCTCTTTGCCAATTCAGGACTGCCACCTCCAGATGAGTCTCACCCCCATCCCTTCTCCAGCGCTGAGGGCCAACACTTTCACTCCTCAAAACAGACCTTGGAATCAGAGCAGTGATCAATCTGATTCTTGTCCCTCTCACTGCGTCTTGTTTTTCTCCTCCTCCGTGACGAACTTGAGTCACCGTCACTTTGGAGGATTCTCCCCTTAGCTCCCAGTTTCTGCATGATATTGAATGAGAAGAAAGAGATGTAGGAAGAGATGAAGAGTTAAAAGCCCAAAGGGAATATGTGGAATTTCAGTGCAGTTTAGACAGAGCAGTGTAGTATTCATTCCTTTCTGCCTTCCTCTCTTCAGCACTGCCTTCTTTCGGTACTCCTGACTCTTCTTCCCATCTTCATTATCCCCCTGGTAGACCTAAACGGGTGGAAAATATATCTGGGGGGTTCTTGAATTGACACGTGCATTTTGGGGATTGTTTTCTGAAATTATGTCTATTTTGGAGCATGGGAAAGAGGAGGGAAGAGAGGGAAGGAGGGTTTGTGCCACACAGTGTGGTCTGTGTGGTGCACAGAATGGAGGAGGAAGCTTAAAAATAGAAAAGGGGAAGTCCTGTGGGCTGAGAAAATGGCCTTCTAGGAAAAAATTCCCCAGGAAACAGCAGATGGTCTGAGTAGAGGTTGGATCAAAAAGACCATTTTATATCTCAAGCTCCAGCGATGGAGTGACTTTAGTCACTGTAGGTGGGATAATGGTTGTCCTGAGGGTAGGTTGTGTCCTCTCCTCAAATTTCCCACCAAAGCCAGGAGATCTCTGCACTAAAACTGTGGGTGGCTGACTGTACTTTGCAAGCACCAAAGGAGTGCAGGCAACAAAGAACTTTGTATTCTTGGTCGAAGGAAAAGTACTGCGCAGAGTGGCTTGCTGGGAATATCCCAACAGCCTGTGATCTTTCTTCTCTCCTCTTTTCCAGAGCTTCAAAAGAAAAAAGAAAGGCATCTCCCAGGTCGGGGTTGGCCTCTCAAGGGAAAGCAAAGAGCATCCATGGAATTGGGTGAACCACTCTCCCTCCTCTCACCTGTGAGTTCTTCTGCCTGTCCTGGTGGCTGCTGCTTCTCCAACCCAATAAATCTGGGGTACTTCTGGGACTGGGGCCACATCGAGATCTGACTCCAGAGGTAGTTATGAGGTTCTGAGGTCTGGAAAGGCACCGTAGCATTCAGAGCTGTGCTTTGAGATTTGGAAGTTCATTGAGAGGTAGAAGTGGTGCACTGGGTGGGAAAACTGTTTGACTCCTACTTGAAAACAGAGACATATTTTGTTTTCTTGGAGATGATCATTGTGATTTTCCCCCCATCTGAACCTGTTTGTTCGTCTGCCCTTCCAGATGTGAGGTGCAAGGTGGTGGCTTCTGAGCCTCCATGGGGGACTCTGTGCTCAGCTCCTTCCGGTGCAGCATGGAGAGGAATTGGGTGGTGGGACCACGTGTTCCCCAGTGCACATGTCAGCATCAGCATGTGTCCATATTGGAGTGGGTGTCACCGTGTCCCCAGAGATTGCAGATGCTGTCCCCAGTGGGGATGGCAGAGGAAAGTGCAGTGGGGACAGTGGGTTAAGTGCAGGCTGCACATGTTGTGGAATGCGTGCAACATCCCATGTGTGACACCCCATTGCAGCCATGTGTCCTGCAGTTGGCATCTCACAGGGGACAGCCAGCAAGGCCACGCACTGGCAGCCTTTTGGGCACAGTGTGTGACAGCTGACAGGTGGCAGCTTGTGTGGGGCACCACAAAAACAGTTGTATGAACCAGTCCACGTGTGCCAGCCCATGCTGGGCCCCATGGTGCCACCACATGGGGAAGAGAATTGTCAGATGAGGAGGTGACATCATGCCATTGTGTCTCCAAGGGGAAGTGAGAGTGGATCTCCAGCCACTCCCCGTCCCCACTGCAGTCTCGCTGTCCCCAAGCTGCTCCGGCCTCATGGCACCAATGGCGCTGGACCTCATCCTGGGTGAGTGACAATGGAGACGTGGTGCCACGGGGGTTGATGGCCCTGTGTGGGATCAGGACCGTGTCCCTTGCAGGTTGGTGGCTGGTGGCAGCGAGCAGGGCCCAGCATCGTGAGTATGGGGACCAGGGGAAAATGTGGACAGAGGGAGGAGAGCATGAGCAGGAAGCCAGCAGAGGGGAAGGTGTGCAGGGACAAGGCTCACTGCTGTTCCTTTTCCAAGTGCCCAGACCCTCCCTGTCGCTGCACCCCAGCCAGGGGATAGAAGTGGGGAGCAATGTCACACTAAGGTGCCACCTGCCCCGTCCAGCTGCCTGGGTCTCGCTGCACCAGGAGGGGGTTTGGACGTTGTCCAGGTACATTGACAAGGAGCAGGACATGGCAGAGTTCTCCTTCCCTAGCATAATGAGGAAACACGCAGGTACATATTGGTGCCAGTACGAGGTGTCTGGTTATGAGGACATATCAGCGAGGAGTGAGCCCGTGGAGCTGGTGCTGACAGGTGAGGTCACTGGGGACAGCAGATGGCACTGGGCACTCCCAACAGGACCATTTCCTATTGCTGTCCACTCCCCTTATGCAGATCACAGCTTTCCCCCACCCAACATCTCCCTTCACCCCCAGGAACGTGTGGGGACAGGGACCAATGTCACCATCCGCTGCTGGAACAAGGACTATGGGGCCACCTTCCTCCTGCACAAGGCTGGGTGCTCAGCCGCGGTGCAACGTCAGGACCCTGATGATGCTGGCACGGCCTCCTTCACCTTCTTTGGGGTGGCCCTGGCAGACTCCGGCACCTACAGGTGCTCCTCCCACCCCTGGCATTCCCCCTTTCTGTCCTCGCCCCTTGGGGACAGTGTGACATTGGAGGTGACACCCACACCTGCACCCCCAGGTAGGTACCAGCTCCCATTTGGGTGCCTCCAGTGTCACCCATGGGTGGCAGTGTCATCACATCCCTTCCCCGTGGCGGTGATGCTGGGGATGAAGACATCCAAATAACACCTGCGCCCCGCAGGTGCTGAGTTGGTGTCCCATGGGAACCTGGTGGTGGCAGAGCTGAGGGGCTGTGCTGCTGCCCTCGTTTTTGCCCTTGGCATCTTCTTTGTCATCATCAGATGCCCGCAGCCTCTGGATACGGAGAGATGAGAGTCTGGGTGGGGAAGGGATTTAATGGTTTTGATCTCCTGCAGACCTCTGTAGATCTCCCCAGTTGTCCTCTTGCTCCCCTTCCATTCTTCTGTAGAGTGCACCAGGTGTACCTTTTGATCCACTATTGGTTTCATATCGATTCCCCCAAGTGTTCCCTGCCCCCATCCCATCTCCTACAAATCCCCCCATGTATCCCCTGCCTCCCCTTCCAGCCCCTATCAATTATCTTATCCACCCCTCCCCTACAGATCACCTCCAGAGCCCCCTGACTCCCATTCAGCCCAACGTACATCTCCTATAGATTCCCTCATAAACCATCACTGTTCTTTCTCTCTTCCTTGACTGTCTTATTAAACCGGTTTTTCTCTCAGCCTCTGAGTTCCAGATTATTTTTCCTCTGCTTCTCTCCCCTATCCCACTGGAAACAGTCATTGAATGATGAGAAAGGCTTTTCTACACTCTGAGAAGAGCCTTTCTCATCACTTGACTGCAACTCTCAAGCGTGAGAAGACAAGATCCTCTGGAGAAAGACATTCCCTCACTCTGCATTCTCTGTCTCTGCTTCTGCTCTCTGGTGAAGGCTTTGGGGAAAAGCACTGTGAGTCGGGCAGGGCAGCGCAGGGTGCACGGCAGTAAGAACTGTGCATCAGCCCTGAAGGCACCCAAGGGGGGATTTATTTTGGCACGGGATGGAAACCGTGAGTCTGCCTGAAAGGTGACGGGGGAACGGCCCTGGCACGGTGTGGGTGCTGGGGAGGACATTTACAGTTTGGGGTAACACGGGTCACTGTCACACCGCACTGCCAGGAGGGGCTGGGCAGGAAAGTGAGGAGTGGGACTTTGTGGAAGGAGGGAATATCTGAACCGGTTTTCTTTCTCTTGGTGATGGGATCTGTGTGAGTCACTACTGCTGTCTTTGTGATGGTTCAACGTTTGTGTTGTAAAAGTGTTCCTTGTGGAATCCCATTCCCTGCTTGAAATACTCTGTGTTGCTGGGGACGTTGGTTACGACTCTTACCCAGGGAATTTGGTGCCCTGGGGAAGCGGGTGGGCTCCATTACCCAGCATCACACAAGGGATTTTCAACCAGTCCTGAAGAGCAGCCGGGATAAACAGCTGTGATGGGACAAAGGGTGTCAAGAGAAAAACTGAAAAGACCCCTCTGGCTCAGTGGAGAGATGTCATTGGTGAGCCTGGGGGAACACTGACTAAGAATCCAGGAACATAAATGATGTAACAGGACCAGATGTTATAACTGAGTTTTGTAATGGTGAGACCGAGTGCTGGGTGTCTGTGGGAATGTATTGTTTGAGTCGTGGGCTTTGGAGGGAGTGGGATGAACTGGTTTGATGGTGTGTGGGAGTGTAATTGAGGGTACAAATAGTGGAACTGTGAGGGAAAAAAAGGCAGAAGGGTTGAGGGAAATCAGTGAGATTGAGATATCAGAGCTTATGTTCTGTGCCGGCATGAGAACAACCCCCTGCATCCCCCGTTCCCGGGGCTCATAAGCAGAACTCTCAGAGAAGCAGAGACAGATCCGCAGCCAGAGAGTTCACTGAGCAGTGCTGCACAGAGCCAAGGATGGCTCCGTTTCTCAGTTTCTTGCTCTGTGCTGCCTGTATGGCATCAGGTGAGCTCTGAGGAGCTTCCTGGGGGGGAGAAGCCACTGCAGGAGGTGATGAGCGGTGAGCAGTTGCATCGTGCATCACTGGTTTCTATCTATTCAGATGTCTATAATTAAAATCACCGTTATTTCTCACTTCCCTTTTTGTCTTCTCTGTGTGTTTCTGGCTTTATTTATGTTGAAGACCCCATTCAGAAACAGCCCTGAGGCAGGATGTCTGTGGGCAGCACGGGGTGTGGGAGGACACGGGCAGTGTCCCTCACCATTGTCCCCAACACGAGCAAGATACGAGCCCTGCCGTGGCACCAATCAGCCCAGCGGGCACAAAGGGATGCTGGGGAGAAGCTCTGGGACTGCAGCACTGCCAGACTTTGCAGCTTTGGCATGGGCACACTCACAGAATGGGGACACTTAGAACACTTTGGCTGAACTACGCTGCCATCCACAGCGCTGATCCCTTCCTCTGCCCGTCTCTCTCTTTCTCTTCCCTGCACTCCATCTCCTTCTCTTCCCTTTCCTCTCCTGAAGCTGTTCAGCAGTGCAAGGCTTCTTTCCATTTCTCCTCGTCGCGTCGCTCAGCCGCACAGAGAGATGTAACAGTCAGAGTGCCAATGCCTCCATAGCAATCACAGTGCAGAGATTCTCATTCAGATTGCTGATTGCATTTGGACCCTCAGTGCCGGTTTCACCTTCATGAGTTCTCGAGGGAAACTCCAACTCTGCACTGAGTCACGGTCATTCATCTCAGTGCACCTGTGGTCCCAGAGCCCATCGCTGCTGCTGCAGAAAGCAGCAGAGAAGGCACCAGACGTCTCTGCTTCATCTCTGTCCCAGTTTGGAAGGCACCCATTCTCATCCAGTCACGAACTGATGTTCTCGCTGCTCCTACCTTTGTTGTTCATCCATTTCAAAACCCCTCTCTGTTGTCCCACTCAGCATCGTGCAGCTTCACCCCTCACTGAGCTTTGCCCACACAAACTCTGCACGGTGAGCACAGAGTGTGGTACCCAAAGCACGTGGTGACAGCTGGCTGGACGTGTTGGAGAGCAGAAGTGACATCCCATGGGAGAAACCCATTTGGAGCTACATGTCCTGCAATTGGCATCCATGGGCGACACCAAGCAAGGCCACGTGGTGGTGGAAGATCTTTGAGGACACTGTGTGACATCCCAGGGTTGACTGCTTGTGTGCGACACCCCAGTGGAACCTTCTGTGCTGCTTATGTGTGTGCCACCCCATCAGGTTCAAAACATTGCCACTCCCTGGGGACTGAATTTGACACGTGAGGAGGTGACAAATCACAACGTCCTGATGCAAAAGGGGAACTGAGAGCTGCTTTCTCTCACCACTCCCTGTCCTCACTGCAGTCTTGCTGTCCCAGAGCTGCTCCTGCCTCATGGCACCAATGGCGCTGGCCCTCATCCTGGGTGAGTGACAATGGGGATGTGGTGCCATGGGGTTTGGTGGCCCTGTGTGGGACCAGGACCGTGTCCCTTGCAGGTTGGTGGCTGGTGGCAATTAGCAGAGCACGGCATCGTTGAGTATGGGGACAGAAGAAGAATGGGGAGAGAGGGAGGGGAGTGTGGTCAGGGTGCCATCAGAGGTACACAGGAGGGTGTGCAGGGAGAAGGCTGACTGCTGTCCCCTGTCCTAGTGCCCCGACCCTTCCTGTCGCTGCATCCCAGCCAGGGGGTGTCCCTCGGGGACACTGTCACCCTGCGCTGCCACTTGAGCCGGCTGGCTGCCTGGGTCTGGCTGTACCAGGACGGAAGTAGGACACACAACAAGTACCAGGACAAGGAGCAGGATGCGGTCGAGTTCTCCTTCGTTAGCACGAGTTGGGAGCATGCAGGGGCGTATCGGTGCCAGTACCATGTGTCTGAGCCACTGGGGACATCAGAAAAGAGCGATCCCGTGGAGCTGGTTCTGACAGGTGAGGGCACTGGGAATAATGGTGGGCCTTGGGCTGTACCCACAGGGTGGTGTCCCACCTCTCTGCCCTCCCTGCACACAGATCGCAGGTACCCCCCACCAGACATTTCTCTGAGCTTTGAGGGACACGTGATGACAGCCATCAATATCAGTATCCACGTGGGGAGGGGGTCCAATGTCACCATCCAGTGCTGGAACTGGGATTATGGATCCTCCTTCCTCCTGCACAAGGGTGGGCACTCAGCTCCTGTCCAGCGCCAGGACCCCAGTGGTGGAGGAATGGCCACCTTCACCCTCTTTGGGGTGTCCCCAGCTGACACCGGCACCTACAGCTGCTCCTACTGCCCCTGGGGTCACCCCTTTGTGTCCTCACCCCTCGGGGACAGCGTGACACTTGAGGTGACATCCCCACCTACACGTCCAGGTAGGTCTGAGTCTCCCATGTCTATGTCCCTCGTATCACCCATGGGTGGCAGTGTCACCTCATCCCGTCCCCAGGGAGGCGGTTTCTGGGGATGGCATCACCCAAACACCCAGACTGCACAGGTGCCAATGGGGAATCCCGTGGGAGCCTGGTTGTGGCAGTGGCAGGGGGCTGTGCCACTGCCCTCGCCTTCGGCCTCATCCTCTGGGATCCCTCTGAGTTCCTCCATAACCACGACCCTCCCCCTTTCCTCTTTTTGATGCAGGTGAACCCCTCAAGAGTTCCAAGGCCAAGGAGCTCCAGGTAAGAGTCTGTGTGTGATGACCTTAAATTCCAAACTGCTCCCTAAGCTCTCCCCCTCCCAGCAGACCATAAGAGGAACCCGAAACCCATGGTGAACCCAGAGGACCTCCAGTACTGTATGGCTTACCATAACCTTATCTGCACTCCCCAAACCCAACCCATGTACAACCCAAATCCACACTGTGGGGAGTCCCCACAACCTTCATCTCAGCCCCCATATTCCCTGAGGACATCTACACCCCAAGCTAAACACAAACTCCATGAACATCACAGAACATGAACCCAAAACACCACTCATTCGGACCCTTAGTGTCTGACCCACGGCGCTGACAATCTCAGCCAACTGTCAGATCTCCAAACCCTAAATGTCCACTGAATACCCCATGGGAGACCACAAACACCTACGTCATACCCGTAGAAACTCCACAACTAAGCTTCTGCACACCCCTAAACCCTTAACCATCCCCCAGATCCCATGGGCACCCTCAAGCCAAGTAGTGGGAAGCCCTAACAACACTTGTAGCATCCCTCAGAGTCTGACCCATGCAGACCCCGAATCTCAGGCAGCCCAGAACCACAAGCGCACTCTCTTGGCTATTACCCTACATACTGAGACCATTGGTCCCCCCACAAGCACTCTGGGGAACCCCGTGGTATCACCCCACCGTTTCCCTGTGTCTCCAGGTGCCACCAGAAGACAACGAAGGGCTGACCTACACTGAGCTGCAAGTTGTGACCCCCAGCTTCTGCCGCCCTGGGGCCAGCACGGTCCCCCAGCCCCCTGTTATCTATGCTGAGGTGGGCTCTGGGAGACCCCACTGATGTCCCCCACGTGGGTTGCCTCCTTTTTGGAGTGCAAGAATGGAAACAGACACCAAGTTCCCGCTTGGGTCTCATTGATGCCCTCTGCTCCCGCAGTCCCACAAATCTCCCCAAATTTAACGTCCCCCAAATCCCCACCAGTGTGCACCAAATTGTCCCTAATCCCACTTCATCCCTGAACAGTCATCACTACCATCACAATCCGTCCTTATCACCTGGATTCCTTTACACCCCTGGACACCTCCAAACCCTCCCCATACACACCCAAACTTCATCCAACACTCTTGTAGGTCATCCACAACTCTCAAACCTGCACCAAACACCACCCCCAGCCCCAAGGAACCCCTGGATTGGTCCCAAGTCACCACAAAAGGCCCCATAACACTGCAGTGGTGTGTAACAACAGGCGTGCACGAGCCCACGAGTGCAATTCAAGGAGTGTTCTCACACTGCTGTCACTGTCAGCACTGCTGAAACGCACCGCCTCACTGTGCTCACATCCGCCACTTGGTCTCCATCAGAGCTCACAAGCGTCGATGAATGTCAGTGGGGCCATTATTTCTGCATGGGGGAATTCAGCTCTGTCCCATATCCGTGTCAGATGCCGTTGTGCCAATGTGTCCCCTCTGCTGCCGTCTGTCACGTGGCAACAAAAGGGGATGGGACACTGGTGGGAAGGTTCCACCTCTGCTGCTGTCCCACTGACATTCCCATCCGATGTCGTGGGCCAAAGTAATAAACCTGCAGGTTTTACTTTCAGAATAGCCCTCATGAAGTATATGGTGTAGTTCAACTCTTACTAACTGAACTTTTTGATATTGTTCATTCAAACTAAAAAAAGAGAAGCAAACCCATTAAACGAGTTTGAGGTGTTTGCCCTTTTTTTGTGAAACAAACGCATCAGTCTGGTTCAGTGGAAGCAGCTGCTGTTCTTAGTGAGCTCTCAGGTGTCTGTCAGGGAGTTCTGAGGGCATTTCCCTCCTCCTGTGCTCCGTCCTTGGCAATAGTTTGTCACAGATGTCCGTACCCCAAAGGGCCGTGCCATGGATGAGGCAGATGTGGAGCCATGGCTGTTTCTCTCTGCTTACAGAGGGCTCATGGAGTCTGGGAGAGACACACGGCCACAGTTCTGAGCTGAATGCCTGGCTGCAGCGCTGTGCATTCCAGCTGAAAATTCACAGCTCCTGTGTTTACGGATGATTTTCTCAGCACTTTGGAGCCCTGTTCCCCAATCCCTGCACACAGCTGCTTATTTCCACTGCTCACAGTTCTGAGCACCACCCCATAACCAGCCCCGTGGGACTGGAGTTCATCTCCTTGTCCCCAAAGGAACTCCTCATTCCTGAGGGGTCCCTCCAACCTTCCAGTCCTGCCCAAAATACACCCACCATTCCTCTGGAAACCAAAACTCTTTGCAATCCAAGCCAAAATCGAGCCACCAGTCCTGTGGGACCTCAGATCTGTCCCCAGCCACCCCAAGGCCAGCAGGATCCACGTATCTGACCACACATGTGCACACCCATATGTGAGCCTCCACATGTGTGCCACTGCTTCTGGTCATGTATCTGACATGTGTGGCACAGTCACACAGGCACAGCAGCTGTACACGTGTACTCCATGCTCAGTGCTCTGCCTCTGTGTGTGCGTGACATCATGTGTGTACACTGATCCACGTACAAAATAATGCACACCTGTGTGTCCTTAGCATGTGACAGATGTCTGTGTGGGTGTCACTGTGTCCCCAAAGGTCGCTGCTGCTGTCCCCAATGGGGATCACCGAGGAAAGTAGAGTGGGGACAGTATGTGGTGCCCAAGGTGTGTGGTGGCAGCTGGCTGCACGTGTTGGGGAACTTGTGTGACATCCCATGTGGAACACACCATTGGAGCCACATGTGCTGTGTTTGGCATCCTAGGGGGACAACGTGCAGGCCCACGTGCTGGCAGAGCACTGAGGATGGTGTGTAACAACCAAGCAATGACAAACTGCAAAGGACAAAAAAAGGAGGACTATTTGCACAGCTCCATGTGAGCCACACTGCTGGGGACCCCACAGTGCCACTTCCCGTTTTGGCAGTGATTTCCACGTCAGGTGGTGACACCAAAACATCCTGTCCTAAAAGGGGAACTGACAGCAGCTCAACGCCAACCCCTGTCCCCACTGCCGTCTCCAAGCTGCTCCTGCCTCATGGCGCCAATGGTGCTGACCCTCATCCTGGGTGAGTGACAATGGGGACGTGGTGCCCTGGGGGTTGGTGGCCCAGTGTGGGACCAGGACTTTGTCCCTTGCAGGTTGGTGGCTGGTGGCAGGAAGCAGGGCACAGCTGTGTGAGTATGGGGATAAGAGGAGAATGGGGAGAGAGGGAGGGGAGCGTGGTCAGGGGGCCATCAGAGGGGCAGAGGAGGGTGTGCAGGGACAAGGCTGACTGCTGTCCCCTGTCCTAGTGCCCCAACCCTCCCTGTCACTGCACCCCAGCCAGGGGGTGTCCCTGGGGGACAATGTCACCCTGCGCTGCCACCTGCCCCAGCCGGCTGCCAGGGTCCGGCTGTACAAGGAAGGACGTTGGATACACAGCAATTACAAGTACAAGGTGCAGGACACTGCAGACTTCTCCTTCTTGAACACAAATCGGGAGCACGCAGGTAGATATTTTTGTCAGTACCAGGTGTCTTGGTCAGCAGTGGAATCAGAGAAGAGTGATCCTGCGGAGCTGGTGCTGACAGGTGAGGGCACTGGGGACAGCAGATGGCTCTGCTTGCTCCCAACAGGACCGTGTCCCACTGCTGTCCCTTCCCTCATGCAGATCGCAGATTCCCCCCACCCAGCATTTCCCTGAGCCCTGAGGAATGTGTGGAGACAGGGACCAATGTCACCATCCAGTGCTGGAACAAGGACTATGGGGCCGCCTTCCTCCTGCACAAGGATGGGTGCTCAGCCCCCATCGAACGCCAGGACCCCGATGTGGTGGGCACAGCCACCTTCACCATCTTTGGGGTGACCCCAGCTGACAGTGGCACCTATAGGTGCTCCTACCGCCCCTCGGGTTACCCCTTTCTGTCCTCACCCCTTGGCAGTAACGTGACTCTGGAGGTGACACACACACCTGCACCCCCAGGTGAGTATCAACCCCATTTTGGTATTCCAGGTTCCACCCATGAGTGGCTGTGTCACCTCCTCTCCCTATGGAGGTTGTGGTTGAGGTTGTGATAACCCAAACACCCGGACCCCACAGGTGCTGCAGACAGTTCCCATGGGAAGCTGGTGGTGGCAGTCGTTGGGGGCTGCACAGCTGCCTTTCTCTTCATCCTCGTCCTTGCCATCTTCTTCCTCCTTGCTGGCTGCAGACGTCGGATATGGAGAGACGAGTGCCCTGGTGGGGAAGGGTGTAAAAGTCTTTATTTCTCAGTAGATGCCCTCAAACGCTCCTCAGTCAATTCCCTTCTTCCCCTCCTGCCCCCCCCCTCACCCCTCCCCGGGTCATAGCCCCACCACATTCCTCTCCTTGTTTTGATGCAGCTGCCCCTGCCGAAAAGCATGAGGACATGGAGTTCCAGGTAAGTGTCTGGATCAGGGGACCCCAAAACCCAGTTTGACCCTTGGAACACCTCCTGATCCCATTTACAACCCCAAACCCTGTCACCATGGGGACCCCAGGGGATCCAGGGGAGCCTCATATGGATTGCCTTCGTGTTAAGCACACCACCCAGACCCAGACCATGAGGAACTCCAAATCCTCATCGTGGAAATGAATACCCCTCAGACCCCATGGGCCACTTTCACACTTGTAGGAAAAAAACCAAACATCACTCAGGCAGTGTCCCATTAACTCTAACCCCCAGGTTGACACTCTGCCTTCCCACTGTGTCCCCAGGTGCCTTCCAGTGACAGCGAGGGTCTGACCTACATGGAGCTGCAAGCTGTGACCCCCAGCACTCCGCCCCTCAACCCCCCCGCTGACCCCCAGCCCTCTGTTATCTACGCCGAGGTAGCAGTTGGGAGGCATCACTGATGCCTCCATACGTGTGCACAGACACGTGTGTGTTATGTGCTCACATGTACTGCCAGCGTGCACAGTGCAGGTGTGTTGTGTGTGCTTACCGTCACGTGTGCACTGCATGCATGTATCACTGCATGTGTTCCTGTGTGTCACATGTGTTCACCGTCACATGTGCACAACAGTTATACCCAGATGTGCACTCCGTGATTAACTCCATTCCTTGGTGTCTGCAGCATCACGCGTGTACACCAGTAGATGTGCACAGTGCTGCACATGGGTGTCCTTAGCATGTTTTCTGAGACCGGTAAAGAATGCGGGAGGTGAGCAACAAGACTTTGTGGACAGTTTTTCATTCCAAAGCAGTGCTCTGAAGAGAAGCTCTCAGGAAATGGACGTGTATTCCTGCTCTGAGCCTTGGCTGACTCCATCGCGGTATCTGTCCCTGCTGGCTGGGAGAGGTGTGACTCAGGAGACAGAGAGAGATTCACCTGCCTCCAAACCCCCTGAGAGGGACGGTGCACATGTGCTCCCTGTGCCTGCACTCTCCAGGCCCTCCGTGTGTCCGTGTGTCCTTACCATGTGCCCCACGTCAGCGCCACGTCTGTCCCTACAGCACACACACGTCCCCTTCCCGTGTGCGCATCTCCGGCTCCACATCCCAAACCAGCACCCGGCCCACAGATTTTGTGTTTGGGGTCCGGATGGCTATTTGGGGATGCACGAAGTTTTTGTGGTCTGGATGGAGTTTGTGGAGCTGGATTGAGAATTTTGGAGTGAATGGAGATTTCTGTGTGGTTTGGAAATTTCTGGGGGGATAGAGATTGTGGGAAGTGGATGGAGATTTTGTGGGTGGATGGGACATTTGGGGCTGGATGTAGATATTGGGGTGGTGAGGGTATTTTGGAGCTGAACAGTGTTTAGGGACTGGATGGAGACTTGTTGAGAGTGACTGAAGATTTGACTGCTGACTAGAGAATGTGAGAGGATGGGAAGAGTTTTGGGGGTTGCATGTTTGGGGGTTGAGTGTAAGTTTTTTGGGTGCTGGGTGTAGATTTTAGTGCTGGATGGAGAGGAGAGGAGAGGAGAGGAGAGGAGAGGAGAGGAGAGGAGAGGAGAGGAGAGGAGAGGAGAGGAGAGGAGAGGAGAGGAGAGGAGAGGAGAGGAGAGGAGAGGAGAGGAGAGAAAACGAGGAAGAATTCATTGGTGGAGATAAAATCTATTTACTGAGACTGAAAAGGAAGTGAGAAATAACAGTACTGATAATCAGATAGATGTATTTACTTCTGCAAAGCAAGTGATGCACAAAGGAATTGCTCAGCACCCAAAGACCAAGGGTACAACAAGGACAGAAAGGGTGGCAGGGGATTTTGTGGGGTCTATAGAGGATCTATGGGGCATCTGTAGGAGATGGGAGGGGAAGAAACGGACATTTTAGATTATATGCAGTAGAGGGGTAGATTGGAACAGCTCAGGGGGTTTCAGAGGAATGGTGGTGGTGTTTTGGAGTGAATTGGAGGGCATTTGGAGGACTCAAGGTGTGCTAAGACATTTGAGGGGATAAGGAAGGATTTTTGTATAAGAGATGAGCATTTAGAGATTTGGAGCGAGTGGGAAGCATTTGGGATGCACCAGTGAGAATTTGGGAGTGTTAGATTAGGGGAGGTTATCTGATCCGAGGTCAGAAGAGGACATCAGGGAGACCCAAGCAGGGAATGTGGCACCTGCCCCCTTGCATGCGCATCAAAACTGAGACACCAATGGAGGTCCATCAGTGTGATCCCCTGTGCTCACTTTGGTGTAAATAATGGGGGACTGGGGGGCAGTGGGGGAACGGGGAGGCTGGGAGCACGGGATGACAGCTGGCATCTCGGTGTAGGTCAGACCCTCGCTGTCCCTGGGGGGCACCTGGAGATAGAGGCAGAAATTGGGTTGCAATCATGGGGTCCCCAGGATGCTTTAGTTTGGGGTGGGGCTCTGGAGTAGGTATGCGAGGAAGGAGGGAAGGGGTGTCCATGAGGGTGGAGCTGTATTTCTGGGGGAGAGGCTCAAATTTGGGTTCTACACGGGGGATATTTGGGGTCCAGCTGTGTTTCCAGGGTGCCCATTGGGTCTGGATATATTTAGGGACTGGGGGAACACAGGGCCTTTGTGTTGGGGTCCCCGTGGCTTATATACTGGGCTTCTCTGTGAGCTCATTAGAGGTCCCTCTGGTAGACCTGTGGGGACTTATGGGGTCTGGGGCATGAGAGCTTCTGTGGGTCTGAGGGCTAAGATTAGTGGGCTGGGGGTCCCCAAAATGCAGATTTGAGATTCCCATGGGCCTGGATACAGGTGGTGCACATCAATGTCAGGGTAAGCCGTAAGAGACTGGGGGTCATTTCGGGTTCCCATGGGGAAGGTTTGGGTTTCCACGGTGATGTCTGGCGTGGGTCCGAAGAGGGATGTTGGGATTTGGGATTCACTGACTCAGGCACTTACCTGGAAGTGTATGGGATCGATCATTCTGGGGGTGAAACCTGCATTGAAAAGGGGAGAGGGAAGGTAGGGGGTTATGTGGGGGCCTCAAGGTCCAGTTGTGGGGTCTATACGGGATCTATGGGGGATCAAAGGATGGGTAGGGGATGCTTGTGGGGTCTATAGGAGGTGGAAAACTTTGAACTCCTTCCTCACCAGGGCTCTCATCTCTCCATGTCCAGGGGCTGCAGGCATCCAGGATGAAGTAGAGGCTCAGGCTGAAGATGAGGGCAGCAGTGCAGTCCCTCACCACCACCACCATCAGGTTCCCACGGGATGACACCTCAGCACCTGTGAGATTGGGGTGTTTGGGTGTCCTCAGCACAGGGCAGGGATGCAGTGACACTGCCACTCACAGGGCACACTGGGGGCATAGAGATGTGGGTCTCAGACTAATTCTCTGATGTGGTCCGTGGGGTGGTAGAGCACCTATAGGTGCCAGCATAGGCTGGGTTCCTCCCTAAGTAGATGAAGGTGGCTGTGCCCCACCAGTGGGATCCTGGAGCTGGACAGGGGCTGAGTGCTCAGCACTGTGCAGGAGGCATGCAGCACCAGAATCATCATGCCAGCTCTGGGTGGATAAATTGGTCCCCATTCTTACATGTGCCATGGGCTCAAGGAACTGTGAGGGGCTGATGTTATGAGATGTGTGCAGGGAGGAAAAGAGATGGGACTTGATCCTCGGGGGAAAGCTCAGGGCCACCCACTGTGCCCAGTACCCTCACCTGTCAGCACCAGCTTCACAGGATCACTCCTCTCTGATGTCCACAGTGGCTCTGACACCTGGTACCGACACTGATACGTCCCGGTGTCTTCCAGGTTTGTGACAGCAAAGGAGAACTCAGCCGTATCCTGCTCCTTGTCTTTTTCCTTGTTAGATTTCAGAATTCCATTCAACCAGAGCTGGACCCAGGCTTGCACCCGGGGCAGGTGGCAGCGCAGGGTGACATTGTCCCCCAGGGACACCCCCTGGCTGGGGTGCAGCGACAGGGAGGGTCGGGGCACTAGGACAGGGGACAGCAGTCAGCCTTGTCCCTGCACACCTTCCTCTGCCCCTCTCATGGTCCTCTGACCACACTCCCCTCCCTCTCTTTCCAGTCTCCCCCTGCCCCCATACTCACGTTCCTGTGCACTGCTCGCTGCCACCAGCCACCAACCTTCAAGGGACACGGTTCTGGTCCCACACTGGGCCACCAACCCCCGAGGCACCACGTCCCCATTGTCACTCACCCAGGATGAGGGCCAGCGCCATTGGTGCCATGAGGCAGGAGCAGCTTGGGGACAGCGAGGCTGCAGTGCAGACTGGGAGTGGCCGGAAAGGCAATCTCATTTCCCCTTGGGGACAGGATGCCATGATGTCACCTCCCCGTCTGACAGTTTCTCCAGTGAGTGGTGTGGGGCACCACGTGCAAGTTGTCACTCCTTGGCTATAACACAGTGTCCCCAAAGTTCTGCCAGCACATGGTCATGAATGGTGTCCTCCATGGGATGACAAATACTCAACTGTGGCTCCATGCCAGGTGCGGCCTCTTGTGCCTTCTCTTTTGTCAGAAGGGGAACACTCACCTTTGTCTGTCTCTGCTGACCACTGTATCTAAAGAATCCCTTCTTGTTCTCCATCACGCTGCACAGTACTGGGCTCTGGCTGTGCCTATCAAGCACAATTCAGAGCCCTCAGGAAGCTGAGAAAACCAGCAAAGTAACCTCAGACACCAAAGTGTGATGTCAAGCAGGTGTTGCCTTTATCACAGCACTGGGTGCGTGGGGGATCGCTCCACCAACACGCACACCAAAGGGAGAAACAGCCATGTGCCTGAAGGCACAGCATGAACATATTCACTGCATTCCAAGGACACGGGCAGAGATTCCAGGAAATAACTCCCATCTCTGGTGGTGGTGGGATGCATTATGGCTGTAAATTTCCAACCATTCAGGGGGTGGGAGGGTAGCCCAAACCTGTTCCCACTGACGTTACACTGAGCCCAGGCATCTGTTTTGCCATCTAATCCTCAACAACAGGACGTCTATTCTACTTTCTTATCTTCACTGGACAACAAGCTCTGTGGCTCTTCTGCATTAAGTTCTTGAGCTTCTATTCACGTCCTTCAGCTCACATCTGCTCAAGTGATGAGAAAGGCTGCTCTCAAAGTGTAGAAAGACTGTTCTCATCATTCACTGACTGCTCCGAGAGGGATGGGGGAGAGAATGAGAGGACAAATAATCTGGAACTCAGAGGTTGAGAGAAAAACCTGTTTTAATAAGACAGTCAAGGAAGAGAGAAAGAACAGTGATGGTCTATGAGGGAATCTATAGGAGATGTACGTTGGACAGAATGGGAGTCAGGGGGCTTGAAGGTGATCTGTAGGGGAGGGGTGAATTGGGACAGATGTGGGGATCCCACAGCGCTGATGTTGGATATGGGGTAGATCCGGAAGGATTTGTGTGTATGAAAGAGTGCTAAGGGATTTGAACGCAAAGAAAGGGTACTGTTGTTAGAGATGAGCATTTGGGGATTTGGTGGGATTGGGAAGCATTTGGGGGCTCTGGTGGGGACTTGAAGGTGTTGGGTTTGAAAAGATCTGGGAATCATTGAGAGGGGAAGAGAGCATCAGGGAGCCCAAAATAAGGAATGTGTATCTAACCCACACAGTGCACCCCAAAGATGAGATGCCTTCTGGGGAGGCATTATTGGGGGCTTCCAGCACCCACGTCAGCACCCAGACTCTCATCTCTCCGTATCCAGAGGCTGTGGGCATCGATGACAAAGAAAATTCTGAGGGCAAAAACGAGGACAGCAGCACAGCCCCTCACCACTGCAATCACCAGGTTCCCATGGGACACCAACTCAGCACCTGAGGGGTGAAGGTATTTGGGTGCCTTCATCCTCAGCATCACCTCGATGGGGAAGGGATGTGATGATACTGCCACCTGTGGGTGACACTGGAGGCACCCAAATGGGGGGCTGGGAACTACCTGGGGGTGCAGGTGTCGGTGCCACCTCCAGTTTCACGCTGTCCCCAAGAGGCGAGGACACAAAGAGATAAGCCTTGGGGTGGTAGGAGCACCTGTAGGTGCCATTGTCAGCTGTGGTCACCGCAACAAGGATGAAGGTGGCCATGCCTTCATCACTGGGGTCCTGGTGCTGGAGAGGGGCTGAGTGCCCATCCTTGTGCAGGAAGATGATGCCCCCATATCCCTGGTTCCAGCAGCGGATGGTGACATTGGTCCCCACTGCCACGCTTTTGTCAGGGCTCATGGAAATGTTAGGTGGGGAATATTGACTATCTGGATGCAGAGGGAGAACAGAGATAGGACATGGCCCTGTGGAGAATGCCGAGGGCCATCTGCTTTCCCCATAACCCTCACCTGTCACCACCAACTCGATGGGGACACTCTTCTCTGATCTTCCTGGTGGCTCCAAAACCCGGTATTGGCACCAATCCTTCATTACATCTTCCAGCTTTACGCAAACCAAGGAGAACTCAGCCATGACCTGATGCTTGTCCACGTCCTTGTAGGATCTCAGAAGTCCATCCTGGTAAAGCTCAACCCTGGCAGATGGCTGGTTCCCATGGGACACCAACTCAGCATCTGAGGGGTGAAGGGATTTGGGTGCCTTCATCCTCAGCATCACCGCGATGGGGAAGGGATGTGATGATACTGCCACCTGTGGGTGACACTGCAGGCACCCAAATGGGGGCTGGTACCAACCTGGGGGTGAAGGTGTGGGTGCCACCTCCAGTCTCACACTGTCCCCAAGAGGTGAGGGCACAAAGAGATAGCCCTTGGGGTGGTAGGAGCACCAGCTTGAATCTCCCCTGCTTTAGCTTGACACCATTCCCTCTGGTCCTATCACTAATGACACGAGAGAAGAGGCCAACCCCCAGCTCACTACAACCTCCCTTCGGGAAGTTATAGAGAGCAATGAGGTCTCACCTGAGCCTCCTCTTCTCCAGGCTGAACATTCCCAGCTCCTTCAGCCTTTCCTTATATGGCCTGTGTTCCACACCCCTCACCAGCTTTGTTGCCCTCCTCTGAACACGTTCCAGGGCCTCGATGTTTTTCTTCCAGTGAGGGGCCCAGAACTGGCCACAGTACTCGAGGTGCGGCCTCACCAGAGCTGAGTACAGGGGAACCATCACCTCTCTGCTCCTGCTGGCAACACTTTCTGATGCAAACCAGGATGCCATTGGCCTTCTTGGCCACCTGGGCACACTGTTGGCTCATGTTCAGCCGAGCATCAACCAACACCCCCAGGTCCATTTCCTCTATGCAGTCCTCCAGCCACTCCGCCCCAAGCCTGTAGCGTTGCCTGGGGTTGTTGTGCCGAAGTGTAGGACCTGGCATTTGGTCTCGTTGAACCTCATCCCTTTGGCCTCAGCCCAGCCCTCCAGCCTGTCCCGTTTCCTCTGAATGGTCTCGCCACCCCCAGGCAGATCGACACTTCCAGCCAATTTGGTGTCATCTGCAAATTTACTGAGGGTGCACTCAATGCCCTCATCCAGGTCATCAAGAAAGATCTTGAAGAGGACAGGCCCCAGCACCGACCCCTGGGGAACACCACTCGTGACCGGTCGCCAGCTGGATTTAGCTCCATTCACCACCACTCTCTGGGCCCGGCCCTCCAGCCAGCTCCTTACCCAGCCAAGAGCGTACCCATCCAAGCCATGGACTGCCAGCTTCTGCAGGAGAATGCTGTGGGAGACAGTGTCAAAGGCCTTGCTGAAGTCTAGATAGACCACATCAACAGCCTTTCTGATTTCACCTCTACACATCCTAACGACTTCCTTGTATTCATTCTGAGTTGCCTGTCCCTCTTTCCACAGGAGGTAGATTCTCTTTTTCTCCCAGAGCCTCAAGAATAGCTCCCGATTCATCCACGCCGGTCTTCTTCCCCGTCAGTTCATTTTGCAGCTCAGGGGGACTGCCTGCTCCTGCGCCCTTAAGACTTCCTTCTTGAAGAGCAACCGGCTCTCTTGGACCCCTTTACTCACTAAGACTGAATGCCAGGGGACTCCCCCTATTAGTCTCTTGAACACTTCAAAGTCTGCCCTCCTGAAGTCCAAGGTAGCAGTTTTACTGTTCCCCCTCCAGGCTCCACCATGAATCGAGAAATCTATCACTTCATGGTCACTCTGTCCAAGACAGCCTCCAACCTCCACATCTCCCACCAGACCTTCCCTGTTTGTGAACAGCAGGTCTAGCGGGGCAGTTCCTCTCGTGGGCTCTCTGACCAGCTGCATCAGGAAGTTATCCTCTCTGCATTCCAGAAACCTCCTAGACTGCTTCTTCTGTGCTGTGCTGTACTCCCAGCATATGTCAGGGAAGTTGAAGTCCCCCATGAGCACAAGGGCTGGCGACCGTGCAGCTCGTGCCAGCTGCTTATAGAATAGCTTGTCTGTCTCTTCATCCTGGTTTGGACGTTTGTAACAGACGCCCACCAGGATGTCTGCCTTGTCAGCCCTTCCTCTGATCTTTACCCATAGGGATTCAACGTTATCGTCCCCAGTCACAATCTCAGTAGCATAAAAGCAATCCCTAATGCAGAGAGCCACACTGCCACCCCTCCTTCCTTGCCTATCCTTCCTGAAGAGTCTGTAGCCATCCATTGCAGCGCTCCAGTCATGGGAGCAATCCCACCACGTTTCCGTTATGGCAACTAGGTCATCGTTTGCCTGCTGCACAATGGCTTCCAACTCTTCTTGCTTGCTGCCCATGCTGCGTGCATTAGTGTAGACGCACCTCAGCTGAGCCCCTCGCCTCTCACCTAATCCCAATACCACTTCCCCAGGCTGATCTCTAGTAGGCCTGGCTTTATCCCCTGCCCCCTTCCTATCTAGTTTAAAGCCCTCTCTACAAGTCTTGTCAGCTCCTGGGCAAGTATCTGTTTTCCTTTGGAGACAGGCAATTCCCATCAGCACACCTCAGTCCAAGTGCCGAGTAGACCGCCCCGTGATCAAAGAATCCAAAATTTTTGCGCTTGCACCTCAGCAAATGCTCTCAGCCATGCATTTATAAGATGGCTTTTCCTGGTCATCTCAGTGTTTGTCCCTGCCACCAAGGGAATACTGGCAAACACTACTTGTATGCCCGCTCCACCAACTAACTTCCCCAGTCTCCTAAAATCATTTTTTATAATCCTCAGGCGTCTATCAGCGATCCCATCGCTGCCGGCCTGAACTATCAATAAAGGGCAATAATCAGAGGGGCGGATAAGGCTGGGGAGTTTTCTGGAAATATCCCTGAGCCGGGCCGCAGGAAGGCAGCACACCTCCCTGTGGGTAGGGTCAGGCCGACATATTGGACCCTCTGTTCCTCTCAGAAGAGAGTCGCCGACAACTAGCACCCTCCTTTCTTTCTTGGAGGAGGCAGTCTTCAAACGTGGAGCTGACCGCCTCACCTTGGGCAAGCTTGGCGGCAGTGCTCCCACGTCATCACTCACCACTCCCTCTGGTTGTTACAGGGCTTCATACCTGTTACTGAGAGGGACCAGGGAACCGAGGGAGGTCGGGATGGGGGTTGCCTGCGACGCTGGGCTGAGACCTGCTGCCATTCCTCCTCTCCTCTCAAGCTGTCTCTCCCTGTTTGACTATGGAGAGAGAGAGGGTCCATTACTCCCTCAGTCTGGGAAGTGCAATCTCTGCGCCTTTCTCGCACAGAGTCACTCCACCAGTCAATCTCCCACTCGCACTCTCTGATGGTCCGCAGTCTACCTACCTCCTCCCTCAGCTCCACCACCACGTTGAGCAGCTCGGCCAGCTGCTCACACCGCACACAAGTGGCATCCTTCCCATCCTCCCCTGGCAGCAGCAGGCTGAGGCACTCCCGGCAGCCAGAGACCTGAACATTACTGAGCAGACCCTCTGTCTGCGTTGCCACAGTCTTTGCGTGGGAAGCACGTTTCCTGGTGAGCACCATGTTTGAAATGGTGGCGTCAGGGCCTGTCAACAGGAGAGCAAGTCAGCTGAAAAAAAGACAGGAGCACTCACCCATGCTGACACAAGACCTCCACTCCCACTGCTGCCTCATTGAATGGGCAGTGCAGGCGGCCCTCACACACTGACTCCCTAGTCCATCCTGGTAAAGCTCAACCCATGCAGCCGGCTTCGGCAGGTGGCACCTCAGGGTGACAGTGTCCCCAAGGGACCCCCCTGGCTGGGGTGCAGAGACAGGGAGGGTCGGGGCACGAGGACGGGGGACAGCAGTCAGCCTTGTCCCTGCACACCCTCCTGTGCCCTCTGATGGCCCCCTGACCACGCTCCCCTCCCTCTCTCACCATAAACCCCCTATCACCACACTCATGTTGCCGGGCCCTGCTCGCTGCCACCAGCCACCAACCTGCAAGGGACACAGTTCTGATCGCACATAGGGCCACCAACCCCCGTGGCACCACGTCCCCATTGTCACTCACCCAGGATGAGGGCCAGCACCATTGGTGCCATGAGGCAGGAACAGCTTTGGGACTGCAGTGGGGCAGGAAAGAGCCTCAGAGCCACTGTCACTTCCTCTTGTGGACGTTTCTCTGTTGCATCACCTCCTGATGTGGGATTTGTGGTCCCCAAGACGTGGTGGTACTGAGGGCACCCAATGGCTGACACACAGAGCCGTGCACACATGCCCCAGTTGTGGTGTCCCACACAGGCTGTCACCGCTCCATATCTCACGCTGTCCCCAAAGGCCTGCCAGTTTGAAGCCCTCTCAGGGAAACAAGCCAGCTCCTGGTCTGAGATCTGCTTCTCCCTTTCAGACAGGTGGGATCCACCTGCAGCCATCAGCACAGCACAGAGTACAGCGCCCTCTGGTCAGAAAAAGAAGAAACAAAACTTCTGCTGTGGCACCAACCATTCTGCCACATATTTATCATATGTGTTTCCCTGACCTCTCAGTATCCTTCACAGCTACTGAGCGGACAGACGAGAACGCCACATGTGCTCCCACTGCATCCAGTGAGCAACCCAGTGCCTTTGCAGGGCCCTCAAGCTTCTCTTGGTGACTGCATCACTGCCAGCTTGAGCCATCAGTGAGGGAGAACAACCAGAGGGGTGAACCAGAGCAGGGAGTGTCCTGCTGATGTCCTGAGCTGGGAACAAGGAAAGCAGCACACTTTCCCTACAGGTATGGGATTTATTCATCTCCAGCCCTGTGGGGTCAATGCCATTGCTGTTGTGCATCCTTGATCCCCTGGTCTCAATCCCAATGAACCCAAATCTACCCCGTAAGATAGGGTACAGTACTTGAGGGCAAGGGGACATTTTGGGTGAGGAAAAAGTGGGAGGGTGCTCTTCTTGTCGAGCTCCCCAAGGTTGTGTAATTTGGGGATCAGCAGGGCAATCATGTGGGGGGGGAGAATCATATGGGGCTGTAGTGACATTGGAGGAAATTCAGCATTTCCTTAATGACCACAGATGTCTGCTGTGCTGTGGGAGGAAGTTTCAAATTCGAAGTAAATGTACTAAAAAAGGAGGTTTAGAGATGTGGGGCACAAATTGGAGTCCTGCTGCATAGATCACCCATAGATTTGGAGATGCATACCCTCATACGCACTCCAAAACCCCATCTCATTGCTCACCCCACAGATTTGGAGAGCCCACATCCTCCTACGGACATTCTGAACCCTTACCCATGCATTTCCCTATAGATGTGGGGTCGCGCAATCCCACAGCATAACCCCATGGGCTGCACTGAATGCCTGGGTGAGCAACACAGATGGGGGTAGCTCCAAAAAAAATACCTCTGATTTATTGTCATGGGAATGAGCACTGCTGCAGTGAGCACAGTGACACAGTCTGACAGAAAGCCTTCTCAGCAACAAAACCCCATTTCTCCGCACAGCTCCACCAGAGGTGGTGCATTTCCATCAGTGATGAACAAGGGCTGCATGTCACTCTTGTACCCACACCCCGCAGGTGGCACGGAGCAGATGGACAGGAACCTGGTGGTGGCAGTGGTGCGGGGCTGTGCTGCTGCCTTTGTCTTCATCCACGTCTTCATTGTGGTCTTCCTCCGCACTGCCCACAGACGCTGGATGTGGAGAGATGAGAGCCATGGTGGGGAATGGATTGCATTTCTTCCATCTCTTTATGGATCCCCCTATTGTCTTCAGCCTCCCCTTTGATCCCCTATACACACCCCAAATGTCCCTCGGTGCCCCCCACAGCACTCACATTTGTCCCCTCCAATGTTTGATGCAGATGCAACCCCAGAAGGCCAGAGGCCGTGCAGCTCCGGGTCAGTGTCTGTGTCAGCCAACCTCAAATTCCAATCTGTCCCTTGAGACCCCACACCCAACTCGGGAACCCCAGTCCCTGCCCATGGGGAACTCGCAAGACCCCCAGCCCCATATGTCTTGTCCCAAAATTAAGTTCATCTCCAAATCCAGTCTATGGAAGCATCCAATCTGAACCAGGGAGCTCCCCAAGATCCACATTTAAATTCCCAGACACCCTGGTGCTTACCAAGCCGCCAGACCCCACGCACACCCTCAAATTGAGTAATGAAGCCCAAAACACTCCCACAGTCTCCAGTGTCTGGCCCCTGGAGACCCCAAATCTCAGCCCCAAACTCACCCTCTTGGACACTCCCCCTGCATACTGACAACACGGATGTTCCCCCCAAGAAAACTGGGGACCCCCATAGTGACATTGCACTGTCCCCCTCTGTCCCCAGATGCTGTGCAGTGACAGCGACTGTCTGACCTACATTGAGCTGCAAGCTGAGTCCCCCAGCAGTCTGCACCGTGGTTCTCCTGCTGCCCCCCAAACCTCCACTATCTACGCTGATGTGCGTATTGGGGACCCCACAGATGTCCCCCATATGTGTGGTCAAGCACATAAGGGAAGGGAAGGGAAGGGAAGGGAAGGGAAGGGAAGGGAAGGGAAGGGAAGGGAAGGGAAGGGAAGGGAAGGGAAGGGAAGGGAAGGGAAGGGAAGGGAAGGGAAGGGAAGGGAAGGGAAGGGAAGGGAAGGGAAGGGAAGGGAAGGGAAGGGAAGGGAAGGGAAGGGAAGGGAAGGGAAGGGAAGGGAAGGGAAGGGAAGGGAAGGGAAGGGAAGGGAAGGGAAGGGAAGGGAAGGGAAGGGAAGGGAAGGGGAGGGAAGGGGAGGGAAGGGGAGGGAAGGGGAGGGAAGGGGAGGGAAGGGAAGGGAAGGGAAGGGAAGGGGAGGGAAGGGGAGGGAAGGGGAGGGAAGGGGAGGGAAGGGGAGGGAAGGGGAGGGAAGGGGAGGGAAGGGGAGGGAAGGGGAGGGAAGGGGAGGGAAGGGGAGGGAAGGGGAGGGAAGGGGAGGGAAGGGGAGGGAAGGGGAGGGAAGGGAAGGGGAGGGAAGAGGGGAGGGGAGGGGAGGGGAGGGGAGGGGAGGGGAGGGGAGGGGAGGGGAGGGGAGGGGAGGGGAGGGGAGGGGAGGGGAGGGGAGGGGAGGGGAGGGGAGGGGAGGGGAGGGGAGGGGAGGGGAGGGGAGGGGAGGGGAGGGGAGGGGAGGGGAGGGGAGGGGAGGGGAGGGGAGGGGAGGGGAGACTTCTGTTCATGACATGGAGGAGCTAGGCCCTTCCCACCTTAACCTTCCTCCTCAGGAAGTCATCAGGCAGGAGAGATGGAGGATTTACTTGATTGAGATAAGGAGAAAACTGTTTTACTCAAAATGGTAAAGGAATGTGATATAACACATTATAAAAGGAATCAAGAGGAATATATCACACCAAAGGGAAAGGGGAAATATCTCCTAACTGTGTGGCAGGTTAGGGCAGAGCAGAAAGCGAAGGAACGTCCTCCACTCACCATCTCACTGCCTTCCTGGAAACCACGTGGGAAGAAGGCTGGTAATTATTTCTCATTGTGAATTTCTTGCCTTACAAGGGGGGCAGAACGAACCTGTTCCCACTGATGTTACACCGAGTTGAGCAACCTGTTTTGCTGCCTTATCTTCAACAACAGGACATCTATTCAACTTTCTTATCTTCACTTGGCAACAAGTTTTGCAGCCTCCGCATTTCGTTCTTCAGCTTCCCTTGACGCAAACCTGCTGTTCTTCTGCTTGTATCTGCTCCAGGTCTGCAAAGGGTTCTTCTCACAGAGTGGAAAAGCTGATGGATCTGGTTGAAAGGTAATGAGATGGTAATCATGTATTAATTGCAAACAAGTACAAAAACTGTGCACTCTCTGCAAGCATATCGACCCCTCATGCAGATGGTTCTGCCAGCTGTGCGATGCTCTCTCTGCACCCAAGCACACCTTTGCCTCAACTTCCAGTTCAGCTTGCAAACTGCTTATCACCGCTCTCGCTGACTCAGTTCCTCATCCAGTTTGGTGCACAACACATCCATCTTCCTGCACTGCTCTCACTGCAGCACCTCCTACTCCACAAACAATGGCCTCACCTTTACCAGGTCTTCTTCAGTGTCCTTTTGACAAGTCCTGTATCCTCTCTGCACTCTTGATCAGGCTGAGCTCGTGTAGACATGAGCAGCTGCCAGGAAACTCAGACAAGGTCCAAACAAGAATCCTTCCTTCTCAACTCGGATTATATCTCTTCTGGATTCCTCTTGCTCTGTATTCAGGGCATTCTGCCCATGATGCCAAGTAAAATGTCCCGTCCCACTCGGTGAGTTGTGGGAAAGGTGAATCTTTGGAACCTCCCAGATATGGCACTGCTCTGTGAACCCAACTGTCCCTTTCTTCCACCTGGTTGGTGGAACTGCTATTGCCAGAGTTGATCAGCCAATTCCTCCACCACTTGCCCCTCTCCAAATTTCCAGGTTCTTACTGTCTGTGAGTTGCCATACGATGATGGTGAGTTGCCAATCAAACTTCCTCCACATTGGACACTGTCTGGATGTTGGGAGAACTGGTCATTGTTCAGGTCCCCATTCCATACCTCCTCCAGCACAGCTCATTCCCTCCCACACTGGATACCCCTTTCCATGCTGCCCACTTCCCTGGCTGACATGTGGCATCGTCCCTGTCAGGACAACTCTCCTTCACAGCTGACAGCAGTTGTGTCCAGAGAGGGAGAGCACTGTCATGTTTTCCATGACTTTGTCAGTGCCCCCTTCCCCAGAGAGGGATCCCAGCTGCCTGGCTTCCATGCCCACTAAATCCAGGCTGTGGGCCCCGTTATCCCAGCATGGCAGCAGCCAGGTGATGCTGTGCTCGCCTGGACAATGGCTGAAATCACCTAAAGAGGGTCAAGGTGGCCGAGCCCCCAATACTGGGGTTCCTGTGCTGGATTGGAGCTGAGTCCCTGTCCTGATGCAGGAAAGTGGTGCTTCGAAAACCCTGGTTCCAGCACCGGATGGTGATGTTTGTCCCGACCTCCACATGTTCCTCAGGGAAATGCTGCATGGAAGGTATTTGGATCTATGTATAAAGTGACGGCAGTGCTGGGACACGGCCCCACAGCACTATACCTCCTTTTTTGTACATTTACTCCTATTCTGGGACTCCCCGCCACCACACAGCTGACGTTTGCTGTTCAGGAAACACCAAACTTCCTCCAATGTCACCGCTGCCCTATAGGACACCTCCCTGAGGTCACTGCTCCTCTGTGCCTACCCCAAAGATCTATCGGGTGTTCCACAAAATATGCACCTCCCCCCCCCCTTTTGTTTTTACTCCCCCCCAGAATGTGCCCTCACCCTCAAGTAGTGTCCCTTACCCTAGATGGTGTCCCCACCCCATCACAAAGGACAAAGGGCCTCTGCAGGGGTGGCCCCCAAATGCGGCCCCACCCTTGCCCACATAATCTATGGGGCGGGACCCAGCTCCCCACAGACACTGAGGTGAACAGAGGAGGTGAGCACACGTGGGGGTCCTGGTGGGCTGAGGGATGTGGGCTGTAATGGGGCAATGGGGAAAAATGGAGAGTCACGGGAGGGATATGGGGTCAGGGGACTATATGGCAGGATGTGGGGTTGTGGTTGTATGGGTTGGGGATACAAGATCACGGTGCTATATATCTTGATACAAGGCCACCAGGCTGGATATGGGGCAACCAGACAGGATATAGAGCTGTGGTGAGGGCTGTGGGGTCATAGGTCTATGGGGCAGGACATGGATTTGTGGAGTACAGGGAGGGTTTTGGAGAGGCGTCCAGCTGCACGCTTAAAGACTGCCTCCTCCAGAAAAGAAAGGAGGGTAATAGTCATAGGAGACTCCCTTCTAGGAGGAACTGAAGGCCCAATATGTCGGCCTGCCCCCACCCGCAGGGAGGTGTGCTGCCTCCCTGGGGCCCGGGTCAGGGATATTTCTAGGAAACTTCCTAGTTTGATCCGCTCCTCTGATTATTATCCCTTATTGATAGTCCAGGCTGGCAGTGATGAGGTCACTGACGGAAGCCTGAGGACTACGAAAAATGACTTCAGGAGACTGGGGAGGTTAGTTGAAGGAGCAGGCGTACAGGTAGTATTTGCCTGTATTCCTACAGTGGCAGGGAAGGATTCTGAGACGACCAGAAGAACACACCTTGTAAACATGTGGCTGAAAGGCTGGTGCAAAAGCAAGAATTTTGGGTTCTTTGATCATGGCGCGGTCTACTCGGCACCTGGCCTGGGGTCGGCTGATGGGTCTCACCTGTCTCAAAGTGGGAAACAGATCCTTGCCCAAGAGCTGGCAGGACTTGTAGAGAGGGCTTTAAACTAGATAGGAAGCGGGTAGGGGATAAAACCAGGCCTGCTAGAGATGAGCCTGGGGGAGCGGCACTGGGATTAGGGACGAGGCGAGGGGCTCGGCTGAAGTACATCTACACCAATGCACGCAGCATGGGCAACAAACAAGAAGAGTTGGAAGCCACGGTGCGGCAGGCAAGCTATGACCTAGTTGCCATTACGGAAACATGGTGGGACTGCTCCCATGACTGGAGTGCTGCAATGCATGGCTACAAGCTCTTCAGGAAGGATAGGCAAGGAAGAAGGGGTGGTGGTGTGGCTCTGTATGTTAGAGAGTGCTTTGATGTTACTGAGCTTGTGGCTGGGGATGATAACGTTGAATCCCTATGGGTAAAGATCAGGGGAAGGGCTGACAAGGCAGATATCCTGGTGGGCGTCTGCTATAGACCTCCAAACCAGGATGAAGAGACAGATGAGGTGTTCTATGAGCAGCTGGCAGAAGCTGCGAGATCGCCAGCCCTTGTCCTCATGGGGGGCTTCAACTTCCCTGACATATGCTGGGAATTCAACGCAGCGCAGAAGAAGCAGTCTAGGAGGTTTCTGGAGTGTATGGAGTATGGATAACTTTCTGATGCAGCTGGTGAGAGAGCCTACGAGAGGAGCTGCCCCGCTAGACCTGCTGTTCACAACAGCTGTTCACAAACAGAGAAGGTCTGGTGGGAGACGTGGAGGTCGGGGGCTGTCTTGGACAGAGTGACCATGAGATGGTAGAGTTCTCGATTCTTGGTGGAGCCAGGAGGAAGAACAGCAAAACTGTTACCTTGGACTTCTGGAGGGCGGACTTTGAATTGTTTAGAAGACTAGTAGGGGGAGTCCTCTGGGATTCAGTCTTAGAGGGTAAAGAGGTCCAAGACAACTGGTTGCTCTTCAGGAAGGTAGTCTTACAGGCGCAGGAGCGGGCTGTCCCCTTGAGCTACAAGATGAGCTGGCGGGGAAGGAGACCGGCATGGATGAATAGGGAACTATTCTCGAGGCTCCGGGAGAAAAAGAGAATCTACCTCCTGTGGAAGAAGGGACGGGTGACTCAGAAAGAGTACAGAGAAGTTGTTAAGATGTGCAGGGAGAAAATCAGAAAGGCAAAAGCCCAGCTCGAACTCAACCTGGCCGCTGGGATAAAAAGAAACAAGAAATCCTTTTACAAATATATCAACAGTAAGAGGAGGACTAAGGAGAATCTCCATTCCTTACTGGATGAGGCTGGGAATGTGACTACTGACAATAAGGAAAAGGCAGAGGTCCTGAATGCCTTCTTTATGTCTGTCTTTAAAGGTTATCCTGAGTATCCTCAGGATACTCCACTTTTTGACCTGGTAGTCTCGGCTGGGGAGCAGACTAAACCACCCACGATTCAGAAGGAAACAGTCAGAGACCTGCTACTGCAACTGGACTGCCACAAGTCCATGGGGCCGGATGAGATTCACCCCAGAGTGCTGAGGGAACTGGCGGAGGTGAGAGCCGAGCCGCTTTCCATCATCTATCAGCGCTCCTTGTTGACGGGTGAAGTACCAGAAGACTGGAGGCTTGCCAGTGTGACTCCCATCTACAAGAAGGGCTGTAAGGAGGACCCGGGGAACTACAGGCCTGTTAGCCTGACCTCGGTGCCAGGGAAGGTTATGGAAGAGATTGTCTTGAGGGAGATCACGCGGCAAGTGCGGGACAACCGGGGGATCAGGCCTAGCCAGCATGGGTTCCCGAAGGGTAGGTCCTGCTTGACCAACCTGATCTCCTTCTATGATCTAGTGACCCGCCTGGTGGATGAGGGACAGGCTGTTGATGTGGTCTACCTAGACTTCAGCAAGGCCTTTGACACTGTCTCCCACAGTATTCTCCTGCAGAAGCTGGCAGCCCGAGGCTTGGACAGGTACACTCTTGGCTGGGTAAGGAACTGGCTGGAGCGCTGGGCTCAGAGAGTGGTGGTCAATGGAGCTAAATCCAGCTGGCGACCGGTCACGAGCGGTGTTCCCCAGGGGTTGGTGCTGGGGCCTGTCCTCTTCAAGATATTTCTTGATGACCTGGATGAGGGCATTGAGTGCACCCTCAGTAAGTTTGCAGATGACACCAAGTTGGCTGGAAGTGTGGATCTGCCTGGGGGTAGTGAGGCCCTACAGAGGGATCTGGACAGGCTGGAGGGCTGGGCTGAAGCCAACGGGATGAGCTTTAATAAGACCAAATGCCGGGTCCTGCACTTTGGCCACAGCAACCCCAAGCAACGCTACAGGCTTGGGGCGGAGTGACTAGAAGACTGTGTAGAGGAAATGGACCTGGGGGTGTTGGTTGACGCTCGGCTAAACATGAGCCAGCAGTGTGCCCAGATGGCCAAGAAGGCCAATGGCATCCTGGCTTGTATCAGAAGTAATGTGACCAGCAGGAGTAGGGAAGTAATTGTTCCCCTGTACTCAGCTCTGGTGAGGCCACACCCTGAGTACTGTGCCCAGTTCTGGGCCCCTCACTGCAAGAAAGACATTGAGGCCCTGGAGCGTGTTCAAAGAAGGGCAACAAAGCTGGTGAGGGGTCTGGAGCACAGGCCTTATGAGGAGCGGCTGAGGGAGCTGGGAGCGTTCAGTCTGGAGAGGAGGAGGCTCAGCAGAGACCTTATTGCTCTCTATAACTACCTGTAAGGAGGCTGTAGCGAGCTGGGGGTCGGCCTCTTCTCCCGTATAACCAGTGATAGGACTAGAGGGAATGGTTTCAAGCTGCGCCAGGGAAGATTCAGGCTGGATATTAGGAAATACTACTTCTCTGAAAGGGTGGTCAGGCACTGGAATGGGCTGCCCAGGGAGGTGGTGGAATCCCCTTCCCTGGAGGTGTTCAAGGAACGTTTGGATGTTGTGTTGAGGGATATGGTTTAGCAAGAACCATTGGTGATAGGTGGATGGTTGGACTGGATGATCTATAGGTCTTTTCCAACCTTAGTGATTCTGTGATTCTGTGATTCTGTGAGATGTGGTTTTGGTGAGTTATGAGGTGTGGGGAGTTCTGGGAGAGCTGTGGGATTTGGGGTCAGTTGTGGGTTTTCATATGGAGAGGCTCAGTGCCCTGCCCCTCCTCTTCTCCTCACCCTGAGCAGGAAATGCATTAATCAACCATATGAAATCCATATGGGGGCAGCACTCTCCTATGGGTGTGGAGGAAGCTGTGGGGCCTCACCTCATAACCCCATGACACCACATTGTACCCCATAACCACATCAGCCCATGTTCCTGCCCCACAGCCCCGTGATTCCATATTCAGCCTCATGGCTCTGTGCCCCACAGCCACACAGCCTTCCCTTCCTCCATTCTCATCCTCATCGCTTTGGGAATGCTACGAGCCCATATGCTGCCCATAATCCCATATCCTGACCCATAACAGGAAATCTTATCCCCTGTCCTGCCCCATAGATCCATATCCTGCTCCATAGCTTTATGTCCCAGAGCCCTGGAACCTTCCTCCTGCTGCACTCATACTCATGTCTTTGGGACTACGAGGACCATATATACCTTCCCACAGCCCCATATCACATTTCACAGCCCCATACCTCTCCCTCTTGCCCCATATCATGCCCCATAGCTCCACATCCAACCCCATATCCTCATTTCCAGTCCCATATCCCCAGAAATTGACAAATCACCCCACGGTCTGATCTGTGCCCCATATCCTTGCCTCATAGCCCACGGACTCCATACTCCAACCCATAGCTCTGGTATCATCCCTTGTATCCCTCCTATAGTCCCAGTTTGATATCTTGTCCCATTCCAGTATGACCCCATAGCCTGCCCTACAGCTCTGTGCCCTTTGTCCCACAGCCTTCCTCTCGCCATGCTCGTCTTAGCCATCCACGTGCTGACCTTCGCTGTGGGTTTTCCTGCCAACATCTTCACCCTCCTCACCCTCCTCATCAAAATCCGATGCCACCGTCCTCATCCCCACCTCACCGCTGCCGACCTCCTCCTCCTCCACCTCACCACCGCCGACCTCCTTGTCCTCCTCTTCCTCCCATTCAAGATGGCCGAAGAGGCAGCCATGATGGCGTGGCCCTTCCCCAGAGTGCTCTGCCCCATTGCAAACTTCTGCTTCTACTCCAGCATCTACCTCAGCACTCTCTTTATAGCTGCCCTCAGTGTGGAGCGCTACTTTGGGGTCGTGTTCCCACACCGCTACAACCGGGGCCGGAGGTTATGGCGGACGATGTCCGCCAGCGCCGTCCTTTGGGTGATGGCATTGTCCCTTTGTTCCTTCGTCTTTGTAGCAGAGCATCAAAGAGAATTTGGGGTCAATGGCTCTGAGGCTGATGGGGAAGGTGGTTTAGGCTTCAATGGGAAAAAGACCTGGGGATCGGTGATGGACATCCCCAATCACGTTGACCACGTTGGGCTGAAGACGGACAACTCCCATTGTTCCGGGACCAGTCGGTCTGACCTTGGGGGATTTGAGTTAACCAAACCTAACGGCATTGACACCAATGTCAACAGTACTTCTACTGCTGACATCACTCCCAGTGGCTCCAAGGTCCCCAGTCTCAACATCTACAGGATCTCCAGCTCCAAGGCCAACCGCAACATCTCCACCCTCCAATTCTCTGCCTGCACAACCCCAAAAACTCCCCACATCCCCACCACCACATCATGGAACTCTCAGAATGCCTCTGAGACTCAACCCCACATGGTCTACCACTGCTACGATGACTTCTCCCCAACCCAGCTGCGCTTTGTTCTCCCGCTGCGCCTTGTACTCTTCCTCGTCCTCTTCCTCCTCCCCTTTGCCATCACCATGTTCTGCTATGTCCACATCATCCGTGCCCTCCTCACTCGACCCCACATCCCACTGCAGAAGAAGTACCGCACTGTGGGGCTGGCCGTGGCCACCATGGTCAACTTTGTCATCTGCTTTGGTCCCTACAACCTCTCGCATGTGGTGGGCTTTGTGCAGCAGCGCAGCCCCACGTGGAGGACCTACGCTGTGCTCCTCACCACCCTCAGCCCCGCGCTCGACCCCTTCATCTTCTATTTCTCCTCCAGTGCTGTGCGGAGGGCGGTCAGAGGGGTGGTGGGGGCTGTTTGGGGCACAATCCATGGGTTTTGGGGTTGGTGTGGGTGGGGGAGTGAGGGGGGGAGTGGGGGAGAGTGAGCCCCAACCAGGAGGAGGTGCTGGGGTAAATGAGGTTGTTGTGATTGGAGTGGGTTTAATGGGGTGGGAGGTCAGAAATGGGGACGGGTGCATTGTCTTTGTGGTAAGAGTGGTTCCGTGGATGTGTCCAGTGTTTGTGGGTCAACCAACACTTGGTCGCTGCTGGGTTGTCCTACTGAGTTAGAGTCAATAAAGACCCGTGGATGTGGTCAGTGGGGTCAATGAGGTCACATAGATCAGTGTGGTCAATGCAGAACCCTGAGTGTGACTTAATGTTTTCCCCAATGTCCACTGGGGTTGGGGTCAGTGTGGACTATTGACCCAACTTTGCTTTATGCCCAGTGCCCCCAATTGCTTCAGTGCCCCCATGTCTGCAATGCCCTCAATATCCAGCAATGTCCCCAGTTCCTCCAGTGTCTCCAATATCCCCAGTGCCCCCTATGTGCAGGGCTGAGCAGGAGGAAAGAGCATCCCTCTACACTCCAGAGATCAGTTCACCCATCAGCTGTCTCCCAGACAACACATCTGGCCGTGGTCTCCAGGAGGCTGAAAGTTCTTCCCAAAAAGAATGCAGGTTCCCGGGCGAGTGCCCACCCCAAAACTCATCCATGCAGGTCTTCCACAGGAGGGAGTGCCTGAGCCTGCACTCAGGTCCTTGCCTAGGGCAAGGCAGTCAGCTGCACACCTCCAGACTGCCTTCAGACAGAAGGAAAGAAAGGTGTCTGTCACAGGGGACTCCTTCTGATGGGAAAAAAGGCTCTGACTCATCGGCCAGTCACTACCTGTAGGGAAAGTGTGCTGCCTTCCTTGTTGCCAGCTCAGGACATCAGCAGGAGACTCCCTGCTCTGGTTCACCCCTCTGGTTGTTCTCCCTCACTGATGGCTCAAGCTGGCAGTGATGAAGTCACTGAGAGAAGCTTGAGGGCCCTGCAAAGGCACTGGGTTGCTCACTGGATGGAGTGGGAGCACATGTGGCGTTCTCGTCTGTCCGCTCAGTAGCTGTGAAGGATACTGAGAGGTCAGGGAAACACATCTGATAAATACGTGGCTGAATGGTTGGTGCCACAGCAGAAGTTTTGTTTCTTCTTTTTCTGACCAGAGGGCGCTGTACTCTGTGCTGTGCTGATGGCTGCAGGTGGATCCCAACTGTCTGAAAGGGAGAAGCGGATCTCAGACCAGGAGCTGGCTTGTTTCCCTGAGAGGGCTTCCAACTGGCAGGCCTTTGGGGTCAGCGTGAGATATGGAGGGGGTGACATCCTGTGTGGGACACCACAACTGGGGCATGTGTGCACGGCTCTGGCCGAGCTGCTCAACCTGGTGGTGGAGCTGAGGGAGGAGGTAGGTAGACTGCGGACCATCAGAGAGTGCGAGCGGGAGATTGACTGGTGGAGTGACTCTGTGCGAGAAAGGCGCAGAGATTGCACTTCCCAGACTGAGGGAGTAATGGACCCTCTCTCTCTCCATAGTCAAACAGGGAGAGACAGCTTGAGAGGAGAGGAGGAATGGCAGCAGGTCTCAGCCCAGCGTCGCAGGCAACCCCCATCCCGACCTCCCTCGGTTCCCTGGTCCCTCTCTGTAACAGGTATGAAGCCCTGAAACCAGAGGGAGTGGTGAGTGATGATGACGTGGGAGCACTGCCGCCAAGCTTGCCCAAGGTGAGGCGGTCAGCTCCACGTTTGAAGACTGCCTCCTCCAAGAAAGAAAGGAGGGTGCTAGTTGTAGGCGACTCTCTTCTGAGAGGAACAGAGGGTCCAATATGTCGGCCTGACCCTACCCACAGGGAGGTGTGCTGCCTTCCTGCGGGCCGGCTCAGGGATATTTCCAGAAAACTCCCCAGCCTTATCCGCCCCTCTGATTATTACCCTTTATTGATAGTTCAGGCCGGCAGCGATGGGATCGCTGATAGAAGCCTGAGGATTATAAAAAATGATTTTAGGAGACTGGGGAAGTTAGTTGGTGGAGCGGGCATACAAGTAGTGTTTGCCAGTATTCCCTTGGTGGCAGGGAGAAACACTGAGATGACCAGGAAAAGCCATCTTATAAATGCATGGCTGAGAGCATTTGCTGAGGTGCAAGCACAAAAATTTTGGATTCTTTGATCACGGGGCGGTCTACTCGGCACTTGGACTGAGGTGTGCTGATGGGAATTGCCTGTCTCCAAAGGAAAATGGATACTTGCCCAGGAGCTGGCGGGACTCGCAGAGAGGGCTTTAAACTAGATAGGAAGGGGGCAGGGGATAAAGCCAGGCCTACTAGAGATCAGCCTGGGGAAGTGGTATTGGGATTAGGTGAGAGGCGAGGGGTTCAGCTGAGGTGCATCTACACCAATGCACGCAGCATGGGCAGCAAGCAAGAAGAGTTGGAAGCCATTGTGCAGCAGGCAAACGATGACCTAGTTGCCATAATGGAAACGTGGTGGGATTGCTCCCATGACTGGAGCGCTGCAATGGATGGCTACAGACTCTTCAGGAAGGATAGGCAAGGAAGGAGGGGTGGCAGTGTGGCTCTCTGCATTGGGGATTGCTTTTATGCTACTGAGATTGTGACTGGGGACGATAACGTTGAATCCCTATGGGTAAAGATCAGAGGAAGGGCTGACAAGGCAGACATCCTGGTGGGCGTCTGTTACAAACTTCCAAACCAGGATGAAGAGACAGACGAGCTATTCTATAAGCAGCTGGCACGAGCTGCATGGTCGCCAGCCCTTGTGCTCATGGGGGACTTCAACTTCCCTGACATATGCTGGGAGTACAGCACAGCACAGAAGAAGCAGTCTAGGAGGTTTCTGGAATGCAGAGAGGATAACTTCCTGATGCAGCTGGTCAGAGAGCCCACGAGAGGAACTGCCCCACTAGACCTGCTGTTCACAAACAGGGAAGGTCTGGTGGGAGATGTGGAGGTCGGAGGCTGTCTTGGACAGAGTGACCATGAAGTGATAGATTTCTAAATTCATGGTGGAGGCTGGAGGGGGAATAGTAAAACTGCTACCTTGGGCTTCCGGAGGGCGGACTTTGAAGTGTTCAAGAGACTAATAGGGGGAGTCCCCTGGCATTCAGTCTTAGCGAGTAAAGGGGTCCAAGAGAGCCGGTTGCTCTTCAAGAAGGAAGTCTTAAGGGTGCAGGAGCAGGCTGTCCCCCTGAGCTGCAAAATGAGCCAATGGGGAAGAAGACCGGCGTGGATGAATCGGGAGCTATTCTTGAGGCTCCGGGAGAAAAAGAGAATCTACCTCCTGTGGAAAGAGGGACAGGCAACTCAGAATGAATACAAGGAAGTCCTTAGGATGTGTAGAGGTGAAATCAGAAAGGCTGTTGATGTGGTCTATCTAGACTTCAGCGAGGCCTATGACACTGTCTCCCACAGTATTCTCCTGCAGAAGCTGGCAGTCCATGGCTTGGACAGGTACACTCTTGGCTGGGTAAGGAGCTGGCTGGAGGGCCGGGCCCAGAGAGTGGTGGTGAATGGAGCTAAATCCAGCTGGCGACCGGTCACGAGTGGTGTTCCCCAGGGGTCGGTGCTGGGGCCTGTCCTCTTCCAGATCTTTCTTGATGACCTGGATGAGGGCATTGAGTGCACCCTCAGTAAATTCGCAGATGACACCAAATTGGCTGGAAGTGTGGATCTGCCTGGTAGGGGCGAGACCATACAGAGGGATCTGGACAGGCTGGAGGGCTGGGCTGAGGCCAACGGGATGAGGTTCAACAAGACCAAATGCCAGGTCCTGCACTTCGGCTACAACAACCCCAGGCGACGCTACAGGCTTGGGGCGGAGTGGCTGGAGGACTGCATAGAGGAAATGGACCTGGGGGTGTTGGTTGTGCTCGACTGAACATGAGCCAACAGTGTGCCCAGGTGTCCAAGAAGGCCAATGGCATCCTGGCTTGCATCAGAAAGTGCTGCCAGCAGGAGTAGAAAGGTGATGGTTCCCCTGTACTCAGCTCTGGTGAGGCCGCACCTTGAGTACTGTGGCCAGTTCTGGGCCCCTCACTGGAAGAAAGACATCGAGGCCCTGGAACGTGTTCAGAGGAGGGCAACAAAGCTGGTGAGGGGTGTGGAACACAGGCCATATGAGGAAAGGCTGAAGGAGCTGGGATTGTTTATCCTGGAGAAGAGGAGTCTCAGGTGAGACCTCATTGCTCTCTATAACTTCCCGAAGGGAGGTTGTAGTGAGCTGGGGGTTGGCCTCTTCTCTCATGTCATTAGTGATAGGACCAGAGGGAATGGTGTCAAGCTAAAGCAGGGGAGATTCAAGCTGGTGCTCCTACCACCCCAAGCCTACCTCTTTGTGTCCTCACCTCTTGGGGACAGCGTGAGACTGGAGGTGGCACCCACACCTGCACCCCCAGCTAGGTACCAGCCCCCATTTGGGTGCCCCCAGTGTCACCCACAGGTGGCAGTATCATCACATCCCTTCCCCATCGCGGTGATGCTGAGGATGAAGGCACCCAAATACCTTCAACCCTCAGGTGCTGAGTTGGTGTCCCATGGGAACCTGGTGATTGCAGTGGTGAGGGGCTGTGCTGCTGTCCTCGTTTTTGCCCTTGGCATCTTCTTTGTCATCGATGCCCGCAGCCTCTGGATACAGAGAGGTGAGAGTCTGGATGCTGATGTGGGTGCTGGAAGACCCCTTTAATGCCTCTCCACTAAGCATCTCATCTTTGGGGTGCGCTGTTTGGGAGTGACCCACATTCCCTATTTTGGGCTCCCTGATCCTCTCTTCCCCTCTCAGTGATTCTCAGATCTTTTCAAACCCAACACCTTCAAGTCCCCACCAGTGCCCCCAAATGCTTCCCAATCCCACCAAATCTCCAAATGCTCATCTCTAACAACAGTACCCTTTTTTTGCCTTCAAATCCCTTTGCACGCTTTCATACAAACAAATCCTAACGAATCCAACCCACACCCATCAGCAGCGCTGTGGGATCCCCACATCTGTCCCAATTCAATCCTCCCATATAGATCACCTCCAAGCCCCCTGACTCCCATTCTGTCCAACGTACATCTCCTACAGATTCCCTCATAGACCATTACCATCACTGTTACATCTCTCTTCCTTGACTGTCCTATTAAAATGTTTTTTCTCTCAACCTCTGAGTTCCAGATTATTTCTCTCTCATTGTCTCCCCCATCCCTCTAGGAGCAGTCAGTGAATGATGACAAAAGCCTTTCTACATTTTCAGAACAGCCTTTCTCAACACTTGAGCAGATATAAGCAGAAGGACGTGAATAGAAGCTCAAGAACTGAATGCAGAGGAGCCTCCTAGTCAGCAGTCAAATCTTCAGTCACTCTCAAGAAGTCTCCATCCAGTCCCTAAACACTGTCCAGCTCCAAAATACCCTCACCACCCCATTATCTACATCCAGCCCCCAAATGTCCCATCCACCCACAAAATCTCCATCCACTTCCCATAATCTCTATCCCCCCAGAAATTTCCAGCCGCACAGAAATCTCCATTCACTCCAAAATTCTCTATCCAGCTCCACAACATCCATCCATGCATCCCCAAATATCCATCCAGACCCCAAAGTCACCTTCCAGGCACAAAATCTTTCTTCACCTCCAAAATCTCACTGCACACCCCAAATCTCCATCTGGTCCCAAAAACCTCCATCCAGCTTTTAAACACCCCATCGAGCTCACAAAATCTCCAACATTTCCCATTTCATTACCAAAAGGGAGAAGTCAGCTCCCCTGCCCTTCCCCTCACTGCTGTTCCCACACACCAACTTCCTCTTTTCCCCCATTTGCTGACAAACACCACACCCCCTCTGTCCTTTTCTGAACCAAAATGCATTTTCCCCCATCACCAAAAATAAGCAAACCCAACCCAAACTCTGCTACTTAAACCCTCAGACCAGTGTGAGCATCAGTGAAGCTGTGTCCTGACAGATAGATAACCTTGGTGGTCATTAAAAACAAAACAGCAGGCATGTTTGGCCTGACCTCACAGCTGTGTCACTGTCCTTCAGCCCTGATGTCAGTGCTGGGTGCTGTGAAATTATCAAAGGATTTGCAACATCACTGTCAGCAAAACCTTGTGCCCAAGAGCTGCTTTTGCTGGAATGGAATAAAAGAAAGGTAAAACCTTCCAGCAATGGGAATCCTGGCCCCAAAGGACGGACAAAATACTCCACTAATGGGAATTGTACCACAAAAGGCAGGCAAAAATATTCTAGAATGGGTATTTTTAACACCAAATCCAGGATAAAAACCCCCAGAAGCAGGAATTGGCCTTCAAATTGAGAATTAAGCCCTCCAGAAGCATAACTATAAAACTGCAGAAGAAGAAATCCTCCCCAAAAAGTAGCACAGATCTTCGTAGAAATAGGGATCCTGTCCTAAAAGGCTGGATAAAATATTCCAGACTGGGAATCTCCTTCCAGGAGAACAGGAGAAAACCATCCAGAAGTGGGAATCCTCTCTCAAACGCACGATAAAACCTTTCACAAAGGACAATCCACAAGGATAATTCTACCAGAAATGAGGGTAAAAATATTTGGAAATGGTAAATCTTCCACCAAAGGTTGGTTGAAACTCTCCAGAATTGAGAAATATCCCCAAAAGAAGGAATGACGACCTTCAGAGGTAGAGGAAGGGTAAAACCTTCCAGAAATAGGAATCCTCTATCATGAAGCAGAATCTAACACTTCAGAATCAGAATTCTCAACCAGGAAAGTGGAATAAAACCCTCCAGAAATGGGAATTCTGTCCCAACTTCACTGTGGGCGGGGTGCTGGTTTGGGATGTGGAGCTGGAGATGCGCACACAGGAAGGGGACGTGTGTGTGCTGTAGGGACAGACGTGGCGCTGACGTGGGGCACATGGTAAGGACACACGGACACAGGGAGGGCCTGGAGAGTGCAGGCACAGGGAGCACATGTGCACCGTCCCTCTCAGGGGGTTTGGAGGGAGGTGAATCTCTCTCTGTCTCCTGAGTCACACCTCTCCCAGCCAGCAGGGACAGATACTGCGATGGAGTCAGCCAAGGCTCAGAGCAGGAATACACGTCCATTTCCTGAGAGCTTCTCTTCAGAGCACTGCTTTGGAATGAAAAACTGTCCACAAAGTCTTGTTGCTCACCTCAGGCATTCTTTACCGGTCTCAGAAAACATGCTAAGGACACCCATGTGCAGCACTGTGCACATCTACTGGTGTACACGCGTGATGCTGCAGACACCAAGGAATGGAGTTAATCACGGAGTGCACATCTGGGTGTAACTGTTGTGCACATGTGACGGTGAACACATGTGACACACAGGAACACATGCAGTGATACATGCATGCAGTGCACACGTGACGGTAAGCACACACAACACACCTGCACTGTGCACGCTGGCAGTACATGTGTGCACGCAACACACACGTGTTTGTGCACACGTATGGAGGCATCAGTGATGCCTCCCAACTGCTACCTCGGCGTAGATAACAGAGGGCTGGGGGTCAGCGGGGGGGTTGAGGGGCGGAGTGCTGGGGGTCACAGCTTGCAGCTCCATGTAGGTCAGACCCTCGCTGTCACTGGAAGGCACCTGGGGACACAGTGGGAAGGCAGAGTGTCAACCTGGGGTTTAGAGTTAATGGGACACTGCCTGAGTGATGTTTGGGTTTTTTCCTACAAGTGTGAAAGTGGCCCATAGGGTCTGAGGGGTATTCATTTCCACGATGCGGATTTGGAGTTCCTCATGGTCTGGGTCTGGGTGGTGTGCTTAACACGAAGGCAATCCATATGAGGCTCCCCTGGATCCCCTGGGGTCCCCATGGTGACAGGGTTTGGGGTTGTAAACGGGATCAGGAGGTGTTCCAAGGGGCAAACTGGGGTTTGGGGTCCCCTGATCCAGACACTTACCTGGAACTCCATGTCCTCATGCTTTTCGGCAGTGGCAGCTGCATCAAAACAAGGAGAGGAATGTGGTGGGGCTATGACCCGGGAAGGGGTGAGGGGGGGGCAGGAGGGGAAGAAGGGAATTGACTGAGGAGCGTTTGAGGGCATCTACTGAGAAATAAAGACGTTTAAACCCTTCCCCTCCAGGGCACTCATCTCTCTGTATCTGACGTCTGCAGCCAGCAAGGAGGAAGAAGATGGCAAGGACGAGGATGAAGAGAAAGGCAGCTGTGCAGCCCCCAACGACTGCCACCACCAGCTTCCCATGGGAACTGTCTGCAGCACCTGTGGGGTCCGGGTGTTTGGGTTATCACAACCTCAACCACAACCTCCATAGGGACAGGAGGTGACACAGCCACTCATGGGTGGAACCTGGAATACCAAAATGGGGTTGATACTCACCTGGGGTTGAAGGTGTGGGTGTCACCTCCAGAGTCACATTATTCCCAAGGGGTGAGGACAGAAAGGGGTGACCCCAGGGGCGGTAGGAGCACCTATAGGTGCCACTGTCAGCTGGGGTCACCCCAAAGATGGTGAAGGTGGCTGTGCCCACCACATCGGGGTCCTGGCGTTGGGTGGGGGCTGAGCACCCATCCTTGTGCAGAAGGAAGGCGGCCCCATAGTCCTTGTTCCAGCACTGGATGGTGACATTGGTCCCCATCTCCACACATTCCTCAGGGCTCAGGGAAATGCTGGGTGGGGGGAAACTGCGATCTGCATGAGGGAAGGGACAGCAGTGGGACACGGTCCTTTTGTGAGCAAGCAGAACCATCTGCTGTCCCCAGTGCCCTCACCTGTCAGCACCAGCTCCACAGGATCACTCTTCTCTGAATCCACTGCTGACCAAGACTCCTGGTACTGACAAAAATATCTACCTGCGTGCTCCCGATTTGTGTTCAAGAAGGAGAAGTCTGCAGTGTCCTGCTTCTTGTACTTGTAATTGCGGTATGTTTGATGCCCTTCCTGGTACAGCCAGACCCAGGCAGCCAGCTGGGGCAGGTGGCACCTTAGGGTGACATTTTCCCCCAGGGACACCCCCTGGCTGGGGTGCAGTGACAGGGAGGGTCGGGGCACTAGGACAGGGGACAGCAGTCAGCCTTGTCCCTGCACACCCCCCTGTGTACCTCTGCTGGCACCCTGACAATGCTCCCCTCCCTCTCTCCCCATGCTCCCCCCATCTCCATACTCACAATGCTGTGCTCTGCTCGCTGCCACCAGCCACCAACCTGCAAGGGACACGGTTCTGGTTCCATACAGGGCCTCCAACCCCCTTGGCATCACATCCCCATTGTCACACACCGAGAATGAGGGCCAGTGCCATTGGTGTCATGAGGCAGGAGCAGCTTGGAGACAGTGAGACTGCAGTGGGGACAGGGAGTGGCGTTGGGCTGCTGCCAGTTCCTCTTTTGGACAGGATGGTGTGATGTTGCCAACTGATGTGGCAATCATAGCTCAAATGGGAAGTGGCACGTTGGGGTCCCCAGAAATGTTGTACACATGGAGCTGTGCAAATAGTCCCCGCTGGTTTGTCCTTTGCAGTTTGTCCGGGCTTGGGTGTCACACACAGAGTTCTGCCAGCACGTGGTCCTGCACTTTTCCCCCCATGGAATCCCAAACACAGGACATGGCTCCAAAGGGGTGTCCCCCATGGAATGTCACATGTGGTCCCCAACACTTCCAGCTGGCTGTCCCTACGCACTTCAGGTACCACACTCCGTCCCCACTGTGCTTTCCTCCACCATCCCCACTGGGGGCAGTAGCAGGGATCTTTGGGGATGCAGTGGCACCACGCAGGCATAGGATGTGCTATGGGCACACAGGCACAGTGGAGCACACGTGTGGCACAGACATGGATCAATTCTAAGGAAATGTTTTGGCAGTAAGGAGTAAGAGTTTTGGCAGAGAAGGAGCACACGTGTTACACCAATGCGGTGCGTACCTTCTAAGGACACACTTGTGCATTGCTGTGGTCACACACAGGTTTACAGACATGATCTCACACACAGATACACAAAGGCAAGGCGTTACACAAGCAGTACATCTGTGTGTACATCTATGGAGTATATTTGCAAAACACAACTGTTCACCTCTACTCATTGATTCCCAACCCATCCCCGAGCTGCACCCGCTCACCCCATGCAGCTCTCCTCAGAGTTCCATTTCTCACCCGATGCCATATGGTGTGGGAGATGCCTTTGGCACTGCAGGTCAGCTGTCCTGGTTCGGTCCCCTCTCAGCTCCTGGTGCCCCTCAGCCCCTCGCTGGCAGCACAAGGCAAGAAGTTGAGAAACGGAACCACTCTCAGCTCTGTGCAGCACTGCTCAGCATCAGCTGAACCACCTCTGTGCCATCAGCATTGGTTTTCTGAAGCCAAAACTCACAGGACACAAGGAAGCAAATCAGCTTTATCCCAGCTGAAACCAGGACAATACCCCGCCATGTTCCATACAGCTTACATCAGGCTCAGGTCCCACTGTTTCCCATGCAGCCTAATTAACCACCATCTCCTATCCTGTGTTTCAGTACACATACACACACAGCATTTCCGTGGTCCCTTGGTCATCCCTGTGAAGTGTTGGTGGAGTACATTGAGTCCATGGCTTTGGGCTCCATCAGCAGCGCAGGGTGCGCTTGGTGGCTGTGACTCGTGGTGTTCGCCAGGGGTGGGTGCTGGATCTGGTGCTGTTCAACATCTCCATCAGTGACCTGGACAAAGGGATGGAGTCCACCCTCAGCAGGTTTGCAGGTGGCACAAAGCTGGGAGGAGTGGCTGACACACCAGAGCTCCGTGCTGCCATTCTGCACCATTGGGTTGGGCTCTCTTGAGTGGTGTGCAGTGACTGGACGAGGGGCAGTGGGCACAAACTGGAGCTCAGGAAGTTGCATCAAATCATGAGGAAGAACTGCTATACTGTGTGGGAGACAGAGCACTGAAACAGGCTGCACAGAGAGGTGGTGGGTTCTCTTTCTCTGCAGGTAATTAAAACCCACCCAGATGCTTTCCTGTGCAACCAACAGCAGGGAAACAAGTTGAGCAGAGAGGTTGGATTTGGTGAACTCCAGAGGTCACTTCCAACCCCATGCCTGTGGGATTCTGTGCTATGACCTGGCTGAGAATCTGGGCTAACCACAGGGCCTGTGGCAGGGGTTGGATCAGCCAGTGTTTGATGGAGGGATTTAAAAATGTCCATCAACACTTGGCACTCCTGTGGAGCAGAGAGTGCCCGTGTGAGGAGTTCCCGCGGTGAGGGTCCTGCAGTGCCAGAGTGATGGCACTGCTGAGCACAAGGAGCACATGGCATCCATGGCCGCTGTCACACGAGCACACGCTGCAGACAAACGGGCAGAAGCATCCAGAATTGCAGGGCAGCCCTCAGAGGCGAGAAGCAGCGCCAGCGCAGTGAAGGGAACAGCCCTGAGAGCTGTGATGGATGGCACCGAGTGAAGGAACAGCTGAGCGCTGTGAGCAGCAGCTCTGAGGCTGCTGTACCGCTGAGAGCAGTTGTGTTGGAACACGCTCTGCTCACAGCTGTCGGGATCTCCACCCATACTATGAAAGGGTGCTGAAGGATTGGATGGCAAGGAAAGGAGGCTGTGGTTAGAGATGAGCATTTAGTAGGGTTCTGAAGGAGCTGGCTGAGGTGGTTGCCGAGCCGCTCTCCATCATATTTGAGAAGTCGTGGCTGTCTGGTGTGGTCCCGGATGACTGGAGGAAGGGTCACGTCACTCCCATTTACAAGAAAGGGAGCAAGGAGGACCCTGGGAACTACAGGCCGGTGAGTCTCACCTCTGTGCCTGGGAAGATCATGGAACAGATCATCCTGGATGACATGCTTGATCACATGAGGAAAGGGCGTGTGATCCGTGACAGCCAGCACGGCTTCACCAGAGGAAGGTCATGCTTGACCAATCTGGTGGCCTTTTATGATGGAGTGACGGCATCGGTGGACAAGGGAAAGGCGACCGATGTCATTTACCTGGACTTGAGCAAGGCCTTTGACATGGTCCCCCACCACATCCTTCTCTCCAAACTGGAGGGATGTGGATTTGATGGGTGGACCACTCGATGGATAAGAAACTGGTTGAAAGGCCGCAGACAGAGGGTGATCATCAATGGCTCTATGTCCAGGTGGAGGCTGGTAACGAGCGGCGTCCCCCAGGGATCTGTCTTGGGACCGGTGCTCTTTAACATCTTTATCAATGACATTGATGACGGAATTGAGTGCACCCTCAGCAAGTTTGCTGACGACACCAAGCTGAGTGGTGTGGTTGACACAGTTGAAGGACGGGATGCCATTCAGAGGGACCTCGAGAGGCTAGAAAGGTGGGCCCGGGTGAACCTGATGAGGTTCAACACTGCAAAGTGCAGAGTTCTGCACTTGGGCCGGAGGAATCCCAGGCATCCCTACAGACTGGAAGGAGAGGTCCTTGAGAGCAGCCCTGTGGAGAAGGACCTGGGGGTCTTGGTAGACGAAAAACTTAACATGAGCCAGCAGTGTGCCCTTGCGGCTCGGAAGGCAAATGGGATCCTGGGCTCCATCAGAAGAGGGGTGGCCAGCAGGGACAGAGAGGTGATTGTTCCCCTCTACTCTGCTCTTGTGAGGCCCCATCTGGAATACTGCGTCCAGGTCTGGAGCCCCCAGTACAAGAAAGACAGGGAGCTGTTGGAGAGGGTCCAGAGGAGGGCCACAAAGATGATCAGGGGACTGGAGCACCTCCCCTATGAGGACAGGCTGAGGGAGCTGGGCTTGTTCAGCCTGGAGAAAAGAAGGCTGCGGGGTGACCTCATTGCAGCCTTTCAGTACATAAAGGGAGCCTACAAAGAGGAGGGGAATCAACTCTTTGAAAGGGTGAGTGACAGCAGGACAAGGGGAAATGGTTTTAAGCTGAGGGAAGGGAGATATAGGTTGGATGTCAGGGGGAAATTCTTTACGGAGAGAGTGGTGAGGTACTGGAACAGGCTGCCCAGGGAGGTTGTGGATGCCCCGTCCCTGGAGGTGTTCAAAGCCAGATTGGATGGGGCCCTGGGCAGTCTGGTCTAGCATTAGGTGGAATGGTGGTGGCCCTGCATGTGGCAGGGGGGTTGGAGATTCATGATCCTTGAGGTCCCTTCCAACCCTGGCAATTCTGTGATTCTGTGATTTAGGGGTTTGGTGTGATTGGGAAGCACTTGGGGGATCTGGCAAGGACTTGAGGGTGCTAGATGAGGTGAGATCTGGGAATCATTGAGAGGGAGCTCAAAACATTGAATTGGGTTCTCTCCCACACTGTGCATCCCAAAAATGAGACACGCTGGAGGGAGGCCTTGGTACGGTCTGCCAGCACTCACGTTAGCATTGGTAACTGGGGGCTGTGGAGTGGTGGGTCCCCCCATGAGGCGGCATCTCCTGGTTGGCACAGATCAGTCCCTCACTGTCACCAGGGGTCACTTGGAGACAGTGGAGAATGGCTCCTCTGTATGGAAGTGAGGAGGGACAGCTCTGTGCTAAGTGTGAGTGGTGATTGTAGTTGGTGTGTTTGGGACCTTGGGGGGCTTTGATTTGGGGTGTCATTGGTCCAAAACTCTCAAAAAGGGAGATCCTTTGTGAGGGTTTGTGGGGTCCCACTACATGGTTTGGGGCTGCTCACACTGTCAGGGGGTTGATTAGGGCTGGGAGATGCCTAGGGTCTCCAAAAAATAGTCCTCCAAAAAAACTTTGATCTGGGGCCTCGGGAGCTCTCCACAATGCAGATTTGTGCTTCCCCATGGTGAGGATCTGGGGCTGCGCATTAGTGTAGAGTAAGCTGTATGAGGAGGAGGGTGCAATTGGAGGATGGGGTGTCCAAGGGGCAGGTTGGGATTTAGGATCCCTCACCTTTAGGTTTCCCTTACCTGAAAGTGCATGGCCTCGGGGATGTTTGTGTCAGCCCCTGTGTGAATACAGGAGGGGAAGAGGGTTGGGGTTATGGAGGGTGAAAGGGAAGTGATGCTTGTAGGGCATGTGGGGACATAGAGGGAATGGCAGGGGAGTCAGGAGATACTTGAATGAATTTCTAGGGGATCAGTAAGGGATGGACATCCGTGCACAAGATGACTGGGGTAATGTATGAGGGCTGGAAGGGGAAATAGAGGGATATGTGGGGGCATTTATAGGTGATGGAAGGGGAGCAGGGGACACTTGGGAGAATCGATAGGCAACCTGTAGTGGATCGAATGGCACACCTGGTGCATTCTACAGGAGAAGGGAAGAGGAGGAAGGGGACAACTGGGAAGTTCTGTAGGACATCAAAACCATCTAAGACTTTCCCCACCAGGCCTCACATCTCTGTATCCAGTGCCTGCGGGCATTGATGACAAAGAAGATGCCGAGGCCAAAGATGAGGGCAGCAGCGCAGCCCCTCACCACCGCCAGCACCAGGTTCCCATGGGACACCAACTCAGCACTGTGGGATGCAGGTATTTGGGTGTCTTCATCCCCAGCATCACCTGCAGAGGGATGGGATGTGATGACTGCCACCCATGGGTGACACTGGGGGCAACAAAATAAGGAGGCTTGAACCTACCTGGGGGTGTGGGTGTGGGAGTCACCTCCAGCGTCACGCTGCCCCCAAGGGGTGAGGACACAAAGGGAAAGTTCCTGCTGTGAGAGGAGCACCTGTAGGTGCCAGAGTCTGCCAGGGTCACTCCAAAGAGGAGGAAGGAGGCCGTGCCAGCACCATCAGGATCCTGGCGCTGGACAGGGGCTGAGCAACCATCCTTGTGCAGGAGGAGGGAGGTCCCATTATCCTTGTTCCTACATTGGATGGTGACATTGGTCCTTGTCTCCACACACAGGGTGACGTTGGTCCCCATCTCCACGCATCCCTCCCGGCTCAGGGAAATGCTGGCTGGGGGTGAGTTGTAATCTGTGCGCAAAGAAGGGACAGCAATGAGACATAACCTTGTGGGCATCGACCAGGCCCACCCATTGTCCCCAACACTCTCACCTGTCAGCACCAGCTCCACGGGGTCACTCTTCTGCCATGCCCCCCATTCCTCTGACACCTGGTACTGGCACCGATATGTCCCCGCATGTTCCTTACTTGTGCTAACAAAGGAGAACTCTGCCGTGTTCTGTACCTGGTGCTTGTACATGCAGGAGAGGAATCGTTCTTCCTGGCAGAGCCGGACCCGGCAGCAGCTCAGCAACACACAGCCCTTCTGTCACCAAGCCCCCTCTTTATGGGTTGGGGAGGGATTCAAAGAAAGACAAAACTCATAGGCTGAGATAAAAACTATTTACTCAGACCAAAAAGGAAGAGAGAAATAACCGTAGTGGTAAAAGCATTTCTATGCTTACTAAATCAGTGATGCTCAACACAACTGCCCACCGCTCTCTGACCAGTGCTCCAACTTGGGAAGGATTTGCAGTCCCTTCTGCAGTGTGTGTCAAGAGATTTGAGGAGTACAAGTAAGGATCGTGGGGTAAGAATTGAGCATTTAGGTATTTGGTGTCATTGTGAAGTGCATGGGGTCTCTATGCATGGCTACGGGGGTTCCACTATTGCTTGGGATGCCCATGGGATCTGGGGCCTTTCCAGGAAGCTTGGTGATTCCCTGAGACTTTGAGCTTGCTGCAGAGTACTTGGGTGCTATTTGCTCAGATCTGGGGTTGCCTATAGGGTCTGGGTGATTTTAGGGCTGGAAGAGCACCAGTGGGGCTGGAGGATTACATCTGGACTGTAGATTTTGGGTTTCCCATGGGCTGGATTTGGGGATGAACATAAAGACAGAGTAAGATGTATGAGGCTGGGAGTCTCTTGGGGTCCATAGGGACAGGGTTTGGAGTTAACAGTGGTGTTTTGGGGGAGTCTCCAAGGGGGCAGGTTGTGCTTATGGATTCCCTGACTCAGATATTGTCCTGGAAGTGAATGGACTCAGCCTTCCTGGGGGAGGGGCTGTATCTGTATCAAAATGGGGAGGGGAGCGGGATGGGGGTTATTGAAGGCACCAAAGAGCACGAGGGGGTCAGTAGTGCATGGAAGTGAAGGCAGGGGAAAGTAAAGGGGATTGATCCACCTATACAGGATGGAAGATGAGGAAGGACACAGCTGGAGGGAGGTATAGGGATTGAAAGGTATGGGAGGGAGATTGGGGGGGTATATGAACTGTGCAAGAGGAAACAGAGCATACTTGTGTGTGATCTAAAGCTGCTCTATCGAGTGTCGAAGTGATTCAGCTGTCTTCCCAACCAGGGCTGTCATCTCTTTGTATCCAGAGGTGGCGGACATCGAGGACAAAGTAGAGGCCCAGGCCAAAGACGAGGGCAGCAGCGCAGCCCCTCACCACTGCCACCACCAGGTTCCCATGGGACCTCCTCTCATCACCTGTGGGGTCCAGCAGTGTGCATGTCCTCATCCCCGGACATCACCTCCACGAGGATGGGATGCAGAGACTCTGCCAGCAACGGGTGGCATCAGAGACACCGAAATGGGAGGCCCAGAACTACCTGGGGCTGCAGGTGCTGGTGTCACCTCCAGTGACATGTTGGCCCCAGGGGGAGAGGACAGGAGCTAGGAGGTGGTTACAAGATAGGGACACCTATAGTTGCCCATGTCAGCTGGTGTAACTGCAAAAAGAGTGAATGTGGCTGTGCCCCCACGATTCTGGTCCTTGTGCTGGACAGGGGCTGAGCTCATCCTTGTGCAGGAAGATCGTACCCCCATATTCATGGTTGCAGCACTGGATGGTGACATTAGCCCACATTTCCACACACTCCATGGGACTCAGGGAACTGCCAGGTGGGGGATAACTGTGATCTGAGTGCACAGAGGTAACAGCAATAGAACACAGCCCTGTGGGGACAGCCCAGGGCCATCTGCTTTCCCCAGTGCCCTCACCTGTCACCACCAGCTCCACGGCATCGCTCTACTCCGATGCCCCTGGTGGCTCCAACAACCAGTACTGACACAGATGTTTCACTGCATCTTCCTTCTTTACACTAACCAAGGGGAACTCAGCCATGTCCTGTACCATGTCTATGTCCTCCTGCTTTTCAAGTCCCCAACGGCCTTCCTTGTAGAGCTCAACCTGTGCAGCCAGACAGGGCAGATGTCACCACAGGGTGACAGTGTCCCCCAGGGACACCCCCTGGCTGGGGTGCAGCGACAAGGAGGGTCGGGGCACTAGGACAGGGGACAGCAGTCAGCCTTGTCCCTGCACACCCTCCTATGCCCCTCTGATGGCCCCCTGACCACACTCCCCTCCCTCTCTCCCCATTCTCCCCCTGTCCCCATACTCACCCTGCTGTGCCCTGCACGCTGCCACCAGCCACCAACCTGCAAGGAACACGGTTCTGGTTCCACACAGGGCCACCAAACGCCGTGGCACCACGTCCCCATTGTCACTCACCCAGGATGAGGGCCAGTGCCATTGGTGCCATGAGGCAGGAGCAGCTTGGGGACAGCGAGGCTGCAGTGGGGAAAGGAAGTGGCCGGAGAGCTGCTGTCAGTTCTCATTTTGGGATAGAACTGCCATGATGTCACCTCCCCATATGACAATTGTGGCACGCAGATGACAGTGCACACATCTCCTTTACAGCGCCCCACACAGGCTGTCACCTGTCAGCTCTCACAAACTGTCCACAAAGCACTTCCTGAACGTGGCCTGCCACTGTGCCCAACATGGGGTGCCAAACACAGCACACGTGGCTCCAATGGGGTGTCCCACACGGAATATCACATGTGATCCCCAACACATCCAGGTAGCTGTCACCGCATATTTTGGGCACCACACTCTGTCCCCACTGTGCATTCCTCCACCATCCCCACTGGGGACAGCAGCAGGGACCTTTGGGGACACAGTGACACCCACACAGGCATTTGTCAGATGCTAAGGACTAAGATGTACTTCGAGGAACACCCGTGGTCTGTTGTGTTGGATTGGTACAGATTGTGGCATCCCACAGCAGATGTGGTGGGATTATTGACATAAATCAGAAAAATGTGTTGTCCTTCATAAACGGTGGCTGGATTTTGGGGTGGATTGGTTGGCTTTGGGATTCTCAACCGGTTGTAATGAATGTATAGTGGTTAAGGAAGAGATGTTAGAGATGAGCATTTGAGGGTAATTGATGTCATCCAAAGGCAACTGATGTCATCTACCCGGGCTTCCACAGTGTCCTTGACAAGATTTCACACCACACCCTCATCTCAAAATGGGAGAGAGATGGATGTGAGGATTGGGCTGTCCTGGAGAGAAGGAATTGGTTTGGAAGTCGCAGCCAGAGGGCTGTGCTCAACGGCTCCATGTCCAGTCTAGGTAGTGTTAAGTCGTGACCCCCAGAGGTCCCTCCTGGGAGCGCTGCTCTTCACCACCTCTCTCACTGACAGAGATGATGGCATGGAGTGCAGCCTCAGCACTTTGCTGATGGCGCTGAGCTGAGTGCTGCAGTCGATAGGACAGATGGAAGGGATGCTGGAAAGGACTAACAGAAAGCACATTCTTGACTTTCTGTGCTGTGCTTGGTATGCCCAAACTCTGGCAGTGCTTTGCTGACACACCGCTCTATTGTTTTCATGAGAGAGTTTGGCTACACATCCGTTTTTGGCCAAGCTGTTGTTGTGAACTCCCTTGTTTTTGACCTTGGGAAGGTGAACTGCTAACCCAGCAGGCACAAGGGATGTCTGAGGGGAGCCTGGGAGTCATCTTCATCATCTTCATGGTGGTCATCGTTGCTCTTTGCCAATTCAGGACTGCCACCTCCAGATGAGTCTCACCCCCATCCCTTCTCCAGCGCTGAGGGCCAACACTTTCACTCCTCAAAACAGACCTTGGAATCAGAGCAGTGATCAATCTGATTCTTGTCCCTCTCACTGCGTCTTGTTTTTCTCCTCCTCTGTGACGAACCTGAGTCACCGTCACTTTGGAGGATTCCTTCCTTAGCTTCCAATTTCTGCATGATATTGAATGAGAAGAAAGAGATGTAGGAAGAGATGAAGAGTTAAAAGCCCAAAGGGGATATGTGGAATTTCAGTGCAGTTTAGACAGAGCAGTGTAGTATTCATTCCTTTCTGCCTTCCTCTCTTCAGCACTGCCTTCTTTCGGTACTCCTGACTCTTCTTCCCATCTTCATTATCCCCCTGGTAGACCTAAACGGGTGGAAAATATATCTGGGGGGTTCTTGAATTGACAAGTGCATTTTGGGGATTGTTTTCTGAAATTATTTCTGTTTTGGAGCATGGGAAAGAGGAGGGAAGAGAGGGAAGGAGGGTTTGTGCCACACAGTGTGGTCTGTGTGGTGCACAGAATGGAGGAGGAAGCTTAAAAATAGAAAAGGGGAAGTCCTGTGGGCTGAGAAAACGGCCATCTAGGAAAAAAATCCCCAGGAAACAGCAGATGGTCTGAGTAGAGGTTGGGTCAAAAAGACCATTTTATATCTCAAGCTCCAGCGATGGAGTGACTTTAGTCACTGTAGGTGGGATAATGGTTGTCCTGAGGGTAGGCTGTGTCCTCTCCTCAAATTTCAAACCAAAGCCAGGAGATCTCTGCACTAAAGACTGTGGGTGGCTGACTGTACTTTGCAAGCACCAAAGGAGTGCAGGCAACAAAGAACTTTGTATTCTGGGTTGAAGGAAAAGTACTGCGCAGAGTGGCTTGCTGGGAATATCCCAACAGCCTGTGATCTTTCCTCTCTCCTCTTTTCCAGAGCTTCAAAAGAAAAAAGAAAGGCATCTCCCAGCTCGGGGTTGGCCTCTCAAGGGAAAGCAAAGAGCATCCATGGAATTGGGTGAACCACTCTCCCTCCTCTCACCTGTGAGTTGTTCTGCTTGTCCTGGTGGCTGCTGCTCCTCCAGCCCATAAATCTGGGGTACTTCTGGGACTGGGGCCACATCGAGATCTGACTCCAGAGGTAGTTATGAGGTTCTGAGGTCTGGAAAGGCACCGTAGCATTCAGAGCTGTGCTTTGAGATTTGGAAGTTCATTGAGATGCAGAAGTGGTGCACTGGGTGGGAAAACTGTTTGACTCCTACTTGAAAACAGAGACATATTTTGTTTTCTTGGAGATGATCATTGTGATTTTCCCCCATCTGAACCTGTTTGTTCGTCTGCCCTTCCAGATGTGAGGTGCAAGGTGGTGTCTTCTGAGCCTCCATGGGGGACTCTGTTCAGCTCCTCCCGGTGCAGCATGGAGAGGAATTGGGTGGTGGGACCACGTGTTCCCCAGTGCACATGTCAGTATCAGCATGTGTCCATATTGGAGTGGGTGTCACCGTGTCCCCAGAGATTGCAGATGCTGTCCCCAGTGGGGATGGCAGAGGAAAGTGCAGTGGGGACAGTGGGTTAAGTGCAGGCTGCACATGTTGTGGAATGCGTGTAACATCCCATGTGTGACACCCCATTGCAGCCATGTGTCCTGCAGTTGGCATCTCACAGGGGACAGCCAGCAATGTTGTATGAACCAGTCCCCGTGTGCCACCCCATGCTGGGCCCCATGGTGCCACCACATGGGGAAGAGAATTGTCAGATGAGGAGGTGACATCATGCCATTGTGTCTCCAAGGGGAAGTGAGAGTGGATCTCCAGCCACTCCCCGTCCCCACTGCAGTCTCGCTGTCCCCAAGCTGCTCCGGCCTCATGGCACCAATGGCGCTGGCCCTCATCCTGGGTGAGTGACAATGGGGATGTGGTGCCACAGGGGTTGATGGCCCTGTGTGGGACCAGGACCGTGTCCCTTGCAGGTTGGTGGCTGGTGGCAGCGAGCAGGGCCCAGCATCGTGAGTATGGGGACCAGGGGAAAATGTGGAGAGAGGGGGGGGAGCATGGACAGGAGGCCAGCAGAGGGGAAGGTGTGCAGGGACAAGGCTCACTGCTGTTCCTTTTCCAAGTGCCCAGACCCTCCCTGTCGCTGCACCCCAGCCAGGGGATAGAAGTGGGGAGCAATGTCACACTAAGGTGCCACCTGCCCCGTCCAGCTGCCTGGGTCTCGCTGCACCAGGAGGGAGTTTGGACATTGTCCCGGTACATTGACAAGGAGCAGGACATGGCAGAGTTCTCCTTCCCTAGCATAATGAGGAAACACGCAGGTACATATTGGTGCCAGTACGAGGTGTCTGGTTATGAGGACATATCAGCGAGGAGTGACCCCGTGGAGCTGGTGCTGACAGGTGAGGTCACTGGGGACAGCAGATGGCACTGGGCACTCCCAACAGGACCATTTCCTATTGCTGTCCACTCCCCTTATGCAGATCACAGCTTTCCCCCACCCAACATCTCTCTTCACCCCGAGGAACGTGTGGGGACAGGGACCAATGTCACCATCCGCTGCTGGAACAAGGACTATGGGGCCACCTTCCTCCTGCACAAGGATGGGTGCTCCGCCCCGGTGCAACGTCAGGACCCTGGTGATGCTGGCACGGCCTCCTTCACCTTCTTTGGGGTGGCCCTGGCAGACTCTGGCACCTACAGGTGCTCCTTCCACCCCTGGCATTCCCCCTTTCTGTCCTCACCCCTTGGGGACAGTGTGACATTGGAGGTGACACCCACACCTGCACCCCCAGGTAGGTACCAGCCCCCATTTGGGTGCCTCCAGTGTCACCCATGGGTGGCAGTGTCATCACATCCCTTCCCCATGGCGGTGATGCTAGGGATGAAGACATCCAAATAACTCCTGCGCCCCGCAGGTGCTGAGTTGGTGTCCCATGGGAACCTGGTGGTGGCAGAGCTGAGGGGCTGTGCTGCTGCCCTCGTTTTTGCCCTTGGCATCTTCTTTGTCATCATCAGATGCCCGCAGCCTCTGGATACGGAGAGATGAGAGTCTGGGTGGGGAAGGGATTTAATGGTTTTGATCTCCTGCAGATCTCTGTAGATCTCCCCAGTTGTCCTCTTGCTCCCCTTCCATTCTTCTGTAGAGTGCACCAGGTGTACCTTTTGATCCACTATTGGTTTCCTATCGATTCCCCCAAGTGTTCCCTGACCCCATCCCATCTCCTACAAATCCCCCCATGTATCCCCTGCCTCGCCTTCCAGCCCCTATCAATTATCTTATCCACCCCTCCCCTACAGATCACCTCCAGAGCCCCCTGACTCCCATTCAGCCCAACGTACATCTCCTATAGATTCCCTCATAAACCATCACTGTTCTTTCTCTCCTCCTTGACTGTCTTATTAAACCGGTTTTTCTCAGCCTCTGAGTTCCAGATTATTTTTCCTCTGCTTCTCTCCCCTATCCCACTGGAAACAGTCAGTGAATGATGAGAAAGGCTTTTCTACACTCTGAGAAGAGCCTTTCTCATCACTTGACTGCAACTCTCAAGCGTGAGAAGACAAGATCCTCTGGAGAAAGACATTCCCTCACTCTGCATTCTCTGTCTCTGCTTCTGCTCTCTGGTGAAGGCTTTGGGGAAAAGCACTGTGAGTCGGGCAGGGCAGCGCAGGGTGCACGGCAGTAAGAACTGTGCATCAGCCCTGAAGGCACCCAAGGGGGGATTTATTTTGGCACGGGATGGAAACCGTGAGTCTGCCTGAAAGGTGACGGGGGAACGGCCCTGGCACGGTGTGGGTGCTGGGGAGGACATTTACAGTTTGGGGTAACAGGGGTCACTGTCACACTGCACTGCCAGGAGGGGCTGGGCAGGAAAGTGAGGAGTGGGACTTTGTGGAAGGAGGGAATGTCTGAACCGGTTTTCTTTCTCTTGGTGATGGGATCTGTGTGAGTCACTACTGCTGTCTTTGTGATGGTTCAACGTTTGTGTTGTAAAAGTGTTCCTTGAGGAATCCCATTCCCTGTTTGAAATACTCTGTGTTGCTGGGGACGTTGGTTACGACTCTTACCCAGGGAATTTGGTGCCCTGGGGAAGCGGGTGGGCTCCATTACCCAGCATCACACAAGGGATTTTCAACCAGTCCTGAAGAGCAGCCGGGATAAACAGCTGTGATGGGACAAAGGGTGTCAAGAGAAAAACTGAAAAGACCCCTCTGGCTCAGTGGAGAGATGTCATTGGTGAGCCTGGGGGAACACTGACTAAGAATCCAGGAACATAAATGATGTAACAGGACCAGATGTTATAACTGAGTTTTGTAATGGTGAGACCGAGTGCTGGGTGTCTGTGGGAATGTATTGTTTGAGTCGTGGGCTTTGGAGGGAGTGGGATGAACTGGTTTGATGGTGTGTGGGAGTGTAATTGAGGGTACAAATAGTGGAACTGTGAGGGAAAAAAGGCGGAAGGGTTGAGGAAAATCAGTGAGATTGAGATATCAGAGCTTATGTTCTGTGCCGGCATGAGAACAACCCCCTGCATCCCCCGTTCCCGGGGCTCATAAGCAGAACTCTCAGAGAAGCAGAGACAGATCCGCAGCCAGAGAGTTCACTGAGCAGTGCTGCACAGAGCCAAGGATGGCTCCGTTTCTCAGTTTCTTGCTCTGTGCTGCCTGTATGGCATCAGGTGAGCTCTGAGGAGCTTCCTGGGGGGGAGAAGCCACTGCTGGAGGTGATGAGCGGTGAGCTGTTGCATCGTGCATCACTGGTTTCTATCTATTCAGATCTCTATAGTTAAAATCACCGTTATTTCTCACTTCCCTTTTTGTCTTCTCTGTGTGTTTCAGTATTTATTTATGTTGAAGACCCCATTCAGAAACAGCCCTGAGGCAGGATGGCTGTGGGCAGCACGGGGTGTGGGAGGACACGGGCAGTGTCCCTCACCATTGTCCCCAACACGAGCAAGATACGAGCCCTGCCGTGGCCCCAATCAGCCCAGCAGGCACAAAGGGATGCTGGGGAGAAGCTCTGGGACTGCAGCACTGCCAGACTTTGCAGCTTTGGCATGGGCACACTCACAGAATGGGGACACTTACAACCATATGGCTGAACTAATGCTGCTGATCCCTTCCTCTGCCCGTCTCTCTCTTCCTCTTCCCTGCACTCCATCTCCTTCTCTTCCCTTTCCTCTCCTGAAGCTGTTCAGCAGTGCAAGGCTTCTTTCCATTTCTCCTCGTCGCATCGCTCAGCCGCACAGAGAGATGTAACAGTCAGAGTGCCAATGCCTCCATAGCAATCACAGTGCAGAGATTCTCATTCAGATTGCTGATTGCATTTGGACCCTCAGTGCCGGTTTCACCTTCATGAGTTCTCGAGGGAAACTCCAACTCTGCCCTGAGTCACGGTCATTCATCTCAGTGCACCTGTGTCCCAGAGCCCATCGCTGCTGCTGCAGAAAGCAGCAGAGAAGGCACCAGACGTCTCTGCTTCATCTCTGTCCCAGTTTGGAAGGCGCCCATTCTCATCCAGTCACAAACTGATGTTCTCGCTGATCCTACCTTTGTTGTTCATCCATTTCAAAACCCCTCTCTGTTGTCCCACTCAGCATCGTGCAGCTTCACCCCTCACTGAGCTTTGCCCACACAAACTCTGCACGGTGAGCACAGAGTGTGGTACCCAAAGCACGTGGTGACAGCTGGCTGGACGTGTTGGAGAGCACAAGTGACATCCCATGGGAGAACCCCATTTGGAGCTACATGTCCTGTAAGTGGCATCCATGGGCGACACCAAGCAAGGCCATGTGGTGGTGGAAGAATTTTGAGGACCCTGTGTGACATCCCAGGGTTGACTGCTTGTGTGCGACACCCCGGTGGAACCTTCTGTGCTGCTATGTGTGTGCCACCCCATCAGGTTCAAAACATCGCCACTCCCTGGGGACTGAATTTGGCACGTGAGGAGGTGGCAAATCACAACGTCCTGATGCAAAAGGGGAACTGAGAGCTGCTTTCTCTCCCCACTCCGTCCTCACTGCAGTCTTGCTGTCCCAGAGCTGCTCCTGCCTCATGGCATCAATGGTGCTGGCCCTCATCCTGGGTGAGTGACAGTGGGGATGTGGTGCCACGGGGGTTGGTGGCCCTGTGTGGGACCAGGACCGTGTCCCTTGCAGGTTGGTGGCTGGTGGCAAATAGCAGAGCACGGCATTGTGAGTATGGGGACAGAGGAAGAATGGGGAGAGTGGGAGGGGAGTGTGTTCAGGGTGCCATCAGAGGTACACAGGAGGGTGTGCAGGGACAAGGCTGACTGCTGTCCCCTGTCCTAGTGCCCAGACCCTCCCTGTCGCTGCATCCCAGCCAGGGGGTGTCCCTGGGGGGCACTGTCACCCTGCGCTGCCACCTGAGCCGGCTGGCTGCCTGGGTCTGGCTGTACCAGGACGGAGGTAGGACACACAACAAGTACCAGGACAAGGAGCAGGATGCGGTCGAGTTCTCCTTCGTTAGCACGAGTTGGGAGCATGCAGGGGCGTATCGGTGCCAGTACCATGTGTCTGAGCCACTGGGGACATCAGAAAAGAGCGATCCCGTGGAGCTGGTTCTGACAGGTGAGGGCACTGGGAATAATGGTGGGCCTTGGGCTGTACCCACAGGGTGGTGTCCCACCTCTCTGCCCTCCCTGCACACAGATCGCAGGTACCCCCCACCTGGCATTTCTCTGAGCTTTGAGGGACACGTGATGACAGCCATCAATATCAGTATCCACGTGGGGAGGGGGTCCAATGTCACCATCCAGTGCTGGAACTGGGATTATGGATCCTCCTTCCTCCTGCACAAGGGTGGGCACTCAGCCCCTGTCCAGCGCCAGGACCCCAGTGGTGGAGGAATGGCCACCTTCACCCTCTTTGGGGTGTCCCCAGCTGACACCGGCACCTACAGCTGCTCCTACCGCCCCTGGGGTCACCCCTTTGTGTCCTCACCCCTTGGGGACAGCGTGACACTTGAGGTGACATCCCCACCTACACGTCCAGGTAGGTCTGAGTCTCCCATGTCTATGTCCCTCGTATCACCCATGGGTGGCAGTGTCACCTCATCCCATCCCCAGGGAGGCAGTTTCTGGGGATGGCATCACCCAAACACCCGGACTGCACAGGTGCCAATGGGGAATCCCGTGGGAGCCTGGTTGTGGCAGTGGCAGGGGGCTGTGCCACTGTCCTCGCCTTCGGCCTCATCCTCATCATCTTCTTCCTCCTGCCTGCCCGCAGACGCCGGATACAGAGAACAGCCAGCTCTGGTGAGGAAGAGGTTAAATGGTTTCATCTCCCAGAGATGCCGCAAGCACTCACTGCTGCACACTGCAACCCCAGTCCATTCCCTGGAGTTCCCATTTCCCTGTCCATCCTGTATAAATCCCCCTCCATGTCCCTCTGGGATCCCTCTGAGTTCCTCCATAACCACGACCCTCCCCTTTTCCTCTTTTTGATGCAGGTGAACCCCTCAAGATTTCCAAGGCCAAGGAGCTCCAGGTAAGAGTCTGTGTGTGATGACCTTAAATTCCAAACTGCTCCCTAAGCTCTCCCCCTCCCAGCAGACCATAAGAGGAACCCAAAACCCATGGTGAACCCAGATGACCTCCAGTACTGTATGGCTTACCATAACCTTATCTGCACTCCCCAAACCCAACCCATGTACAACCCAAATCCACACTGTGGAGAGTACCCACATCCTTCATCTCAGCCCCCATATTCCCTGAGGACATCTACACCCCAAGCTAAACACAAACTCCATGAACATCACAGAACATGAACCCAAAACACCACTCATCCGGACCCTTAGTGTCTGACCCACGGCGCTGACAATCTCAGCCAACTGTCAGATCTCCAAACCCTAAATGTCCACTGAATACCCCATGGGAGACCACAAACACCTACGTCATACCCGTAGAAACTCCACAACTAAGCTTCTGCACACCCCTAAACCCTTAACCATCCCCCAGATCCCATGGGCACCCTCAAGCCAAGTAGTGGGAAGCCCTAACAACACTTGTAGCATCCCTCAGAGTCTGACCCATGCAGACCCCGAATCTCAGCCAGCCCAGAACCACAAGCGCACTCTCTTGGCTATTACCCTACATACTGAGACCATTGGTCCCCCCACAAGCACTCTGGGGAACCCCGTGGTATCACCCCACCATTTCCCTGTGTCTCCAGGTGCCACCAGAAGACAACGAGGGGCTGACCTACACTGAGCTGCAAGCTGTGACCTCCAGCTTCTGCCGCCCTGGGGCCAGCACGGTCCCCCTGCCCCCTGTTATCTATGCTGAGGTGGGCTCCGAAAGACCCCAATGATGTCCCTCCCACATGGGTTGCCTCCTTTTTGGAGTGCAAGAATGGAAACAGACACCAAGTTCCCGCTTGGGTCTCATTGATGCCCTCTGCTCCCGCAGTTCCAGAAATCTCCCCAAATTTAACGTCCCCCAAATCCCCACCAGTGTGCACCAAATTGTCCCTAATCCCACTACATCCCTGAATGGTCATCGCTACCATCACAATCCATCCTTTTCACCTGGATTCCTTTACACCCCTGGACACCTCCAAAGCCTCCCCATACACACCCAAACTTCATCCAACACTCTTGTAGGACCCCCACAGCTCTGCACCAAACTCCACCAGCAGCCTTGAGGGATCCCTGGCTTGGTCCCAAGTCACCACAAAAGGCCCCATAACACTGCAGTGGTGTGTAACAACAGGCGTGCACGAGCCCACGAGTGCAATTCAAGGAGTGTTCTCACACTGCTGTCACTGTCAGCACTACTGAAACGCACCGCCTCACTGTGCTCACATCCGCCACTTGGTCTCCATCAGAGCTCACAAGCGTCGATGAATGTCAGTGGGGCCATTATTTCTGCATGGGGGAATTCAGCTCTGTCCCATATCCGTGTCAGATGCCGTTGTGCCAATGTGTCCCCTCTGCTGCCGTCTGTCACGTGGCAACAAAAGGGGATGGGACACTGGTGGGAAGGTTCCACCTCTGCTGCTGTCCCACTGACATTCCCATCCGATGTCGTGGGCCAAAGTAATAAACCTGCAGGTTTTACTTTCAGAATAGCCCTCATGAAGTATATGGTGTAGTTCAACTCTTACTAACTGAACTTTTTGATATCGTTCATTCAAACTAAAAAAAGAGAAGCAAACCCATTAAACGAGTTTGAGGTGTTTGCCCTTGTTTTTGTGAAACAAACGCATCAGTCTGGTTCAGTGGAAGCAGCTGCTGTTCTTAGTGAGCTCTCAGGTGTCTGTCAGGGAGTTCTGAGGGCATTTCCCTCCTCCTGTGCTCCGTCCTTGGCAATAGTTTGTCACAGATGTCCGTACCCCAAAGGGCCGTGCCATGGATGAGGCAGAGGTGGAGCCATGGCTGTTTCTCTCTGCTCACAGAGGGCTCATGGAGTCTGGGAGAGACACACGGCCACAGTTCTGAGCTGAATGCCTGGCTGCAGCGCTGTGCATTCCAGCTGAAAATTCACAACTCCTGTGTTTACGGATGATTTTCTCAGCACTTTGGAGCCCTGTTCCCCAATCCCTGCACACAGCTGCTTATTTCCACTGCTCACAGTACTGAGCATCACCCCATAACCAGCCCTGTGGGACTGGAGTTCATCTCCTTGTCCCCAAAGGAACTCCTCATTCCTGAGGGGTCCCTCCAACCTTCCAGTCCTGCCCCAAAATACACCCACCATTCCTCTGGAAACCAAAACTCTTTGCAATCCAAGCCAAAATCGAGCCACCAGTCCTGTGGGACCTCAGATCTGTCCCCAGCCACCCCAAGGCCAGCAGGATCCATGTATCTGACCACACATGTGCACACCCATATGTGAGCCTCCACATGTGTGCCACTGCATCTGGTCATGTATCTGACATGTGTGGCACAGTCACACAGGCACAGCAGCTGTACACGTGTACTCCATGCTCAGTGCTCTGCCTCTGTGTGTGCGTGACATCATGTGTGTACACTGATCCACGTACAAAATAATGCACACCTGTGTGTCCTTAGCATGTGACAGATGTCTGTGTGGGTGTCACTGTGTCCCCAAAGGTCGCTGCTGCTGTCCCCAGTGGGGATCACAGAATCACAGAATCACAGAATCGTAGCGGTTGGAAGGGACCTCCAGAGATCATCGAGTCCAACCCCCCTGCCAAAGCAGGATCCCTACACCAGGTCGCACAGGTAGGCGTCCAGGCTTGTCTTGAATATCTCCAGAGAAGGAGACTCCACCACCTCCCTGGGCAGCCTGTTCCAGTGCTCCGTCACCCTCACCATAAAGAAGTTCTTGCGCACATTGGTGCGGAACTTCCTATGCTCCAGTTTTCGGCCGTTTCCCCTTGTCCTGTCTCCGCACACTGCTGAAAAGAGTCCGGCCTCGCCACTCTGCCCCCCACACCTTAGATATTTATAGACCTGGATCAGGTCCCCTCTCAGTCTTCTCTTCTCAAGGCTGAACAGACCCAGATCACTCAGCCTTTCCTCATAGGGGAGATGCTCCAGGCCCTTCACCATCTTTGTGGCTCTCCGCTGGACTCTTTCCAAGAGGTCCCTGTGTTTTTTGTACTGAGGAGCCCAGAACTGGACACAGTACTCCAGATGAGGCCTTACCAGGGCAGAGGAGAGGGGGAGGATCACCTCCCTCGACCTGCTGGCCACGCTCTTTTTAATGCACCCCAGCATGCCATTGGCCTTTTTGGCCACAAGGGCACACTGCTGGCTCATGGCCAACCTGTCGTCCACCAGGACACCCAGGTCCCTCTCCGCAGAGCTCCTCTCCAGCAGCTCATCCCCCAACCTGTACCGGTGCATGCAATTATTCCTCCCTAGGTGCAAGACTCTACACTTGCTTTTGTTAAACCTCATCTGGTTTCTTACTGCCCAGATCTCCAACCTGTCTAGGTCTCGCTGAATGGCAGCACAGCCTTCGGGCGTGTCAGCCAATCCTCCCAACTTCGTATCATCAGCAAACTTGCTGAGGGTGGCCACTATCCCCTCATCAAGGTCATTGATGAAGATGTTGAACAGGACCGGACCCAGCACCGACCCCTGGGGAACACCGCTGGTTACAGGTCTCCAACCAGACTCTGCACCGCCAACGACAACCCTCTGTGCTCTGCCAGTCAGCCAGTTCTCAACCCACCTCACTGTCCACTCATCTATCCCGCACTTCCTCAGCTTCGTTATAAGGATGTCGTGGGAGACAGTGTCAAATGCCTTGCTGAAATCAAGGTAGACTACATCCACTGCTCTCCCCCCATCCACCCAGCCAGTGACAACATCATAGAAGGCTACCAGGTTGGTCAAGCACGACCTCCCCCTGGTGAACCCGTGCTGACTACTCCTGATAACCTCCTTTTCTTCCAGTTGTCTGGAGATGGCATCCAGCACAATCTGTTCCATCACCTTTCCAGGGACAGAGGTGAGGCTGACTGGCCTGTAATTACCTGGATCTTCCTTCTTGCCCTTTCTGAAGACCGGAGTGACATTGGCTATCCTCCAGTCTTCAGGCACCTCCCCCATTCTCCAAGACCTCTCAAAGATGACAGAGAGCGGTTCAGCAATCACCTCTGCCAGCTCCCTCAGCACCCGTGGATGCACCCCATCGGGTCCCATGGATTTATGAACATTGGTGTTGCCTAGGCGCTCTCGGACCGCCTCTTCCCTGACTAAAGTGAAGTCTTCCATTCCCCAGACCTTCTCACTAACCACCAGGGCCTGGGGTTCCTGAGGGGGAGCTTTTTCACTGAAGACAGAAGCAAAGAAGGCGTTCAGTATCTCCGCCTTCTCAGCATCCCCCCTTACCAGAACACCCCCCTCACTTAGTAGGGGACCTACATTCCCCCTACTCTTCCTTTTCCTGTTAACATACTTAAAAAAGCCTTTTTTATTATCCTTTACCACCTTTGCTAGATTCAATTCCAGGCAGGCTTTAGTCTTCCTCGTTGCATCCCTGCAGGCCCTGACAACATTTCTATATTCTTCCCGAGTGGTCAGACCCTTTTTCCACATTTCATGGACCTTCTTTTTCCCTTTGAGTTTGCGCATGAGCTCCTTGCTCATCCACACAGGTCTCCTGCCACCCTTTCCCAATTTCTTGCTCACAGGGACGCACCGATCCTGGGCTTGGAAGAAGAGCTGTTTAAATGCCAACCAGCTCTCACAGGCCCCCTTACCTTCTAACACCCTAGCCCACGGGATAGCTCCAAGTAGGTCCTGGAAGAGATCAAAGTTGGCTCTCCTAAAGTCCAGGGTAGCAATCCTACTTTTTGCTTTGCTCCTTCCACTCAAGATCTTGAACTCCACCATCTCGTGGTCACTACAGCCCAAGCTACCCCCAACTTTTACTTCCTTAACAAACCCGTCCTTATTTGTGAGAATAAGGTCCAGCAACACCCCTCCCCTCGTTGGTTCCTCCACCACCTGCATCAGAAAGTTGTCTTCGACACATTGCAGGAACCGTCTGGACTGCGCGTGCCTGGCCACGTTGCTTTTCCAGCAAATATCTGGATAATTGAAGTCCCCCATAAGCACCAGCGCCTGGGATTGCGACGCTACTTCCAGTTGCTTGTGGAAGGCCTCGTCAACCTCCTCCTCCTGATCAGGGGGCCTGTAGTACACACCCACAACGGTGTCACTCATACCAGCCTGCCTCTTCATTCTCACCCACAAGCTCTCCACAGCTACATCACCCTCCCCCAGGTGGAGTTCAATACATTCTAGCTGCTCTCTCACATAAAGAGAAACTCCACCACCCCGCCTCGCCAGCCGATCTTTCCTAAAAAGCACATAAATGGAACGGCAGAGGAAAGTAGAGTGGGGACAGAGTGTGGTGCCCAGGGTGCGTGGTGGCAGCTCGCTGGACGTGTTGGGGAACTTGTGTGACATCCCATGTGGAACACACCATTGGATCCACTTGTGCTGTGTTTGGCATCCCAGGGGGACAACGTGCAGGGCCACGTGCTGGCAGAGCACTGAGGATGGTGTGTAACAACCAAGCGATGACAAACTGCAAAGGACAAAAAAAGGAGGACTATTTGCACAGCTCCATGTGAGCCACACTGCTGGGGAACCCACAGTGCCACTTCCGGTTTTGGCAGTGATTTCCACGTCAGGTGGTGACACCAAAACATCCAGTCCTAAAAGAGGAACTGACAGCAGCTCAACGCCAATCCTTGTCCCCACTGCAGTCTGGCCGTCTACAAACTGCTCCTGCCTTATGGCACCAATGGTGCTGGTCCTCATCCTGGGTGAGTGACAATGGGGACGTGGTGCCACAGGGGTTGGTGGCCCAGTGTGGGACCAGGATTGTGTCTCTTGCAGGTTGGTGGCTGGTGGCAGGAAGCAGGGCACAGCTGTGTGAGTATGGGGACAGGGGGAGAATGGGGAGAGAGGGAGGGGAGCGTGGTCAGGGGGCCATCAGAGGTGCAGAGGAGGGTGTGCAGGGACAAGGCTGACTGCTGTCCCCTGTCCTAGTGCCCCGACCCTCCCTGTCACTGTACCCCAGCCTGGGGGTGTCCCTGGGGGACAATGTCACCCTGCGGTGCCACCTGCCCAGGTCAGCTGCACGAGTTGAGCTCTACAAGGAAGGATACTGGGGATTTGAAAAGCAAGCGGATATGGACGTGGTACAGAAAACGGCTGAATTCCACTTGGTTAGTGTAGAGAGGAAAGATGCAGTGAAATATCATTGCCGGTACCGTGTTTTGGAGCCCTGGTGGACATTGGAGAAGAGTGACGCCGTGGAGCTGGTGGTGACAGGTGAGGACACTGGGGACAGTGATTGGCCCTGAGCTGACCCAACAGGGCCATGTCCCATTGCTGTCTCCCCTTTGAACACAGATCCCAAATTGCCCCCACCCAGTATTTCCATGAGCTCTGGGAGTAAAGTGGGAACAGGGACCAATGTCACCATCTGGTGCAGCAACCAGGAGAACAGGGGCACCATCTTCCTGCACAAGGATGGGCACTCAGCCCCTATCCTGCACCAGAACCCCAGTGGTAGAGGCTCGGCCACCTTCACCCTCTTTGGGGTGACACAAGCTGACTCTGGCACCTATAGGTGCTCCTGCCACATTGGTGGCTTCTACCTTCTTTCCTCACCCCTTGGGGACAGCGTGACACTGGAGGCAACAGCCACACCTGCACCCCCAGGTAGGTCTGAGCCCCATGTCGGTGTCCTTGGTGTCATTCCTTTCTGGCAGGGTCTCTGCATCCCATCCCCATGGAGTTGATGTCCGGGGATGGGGAGATGCACACTGCTGGACCCCACAGGTGATGAGAGGAGGTCCCATGGGAACCTGGTGGTGGCAGTGGTGAGGGGCTGCGCTGCTGCCCTCGTCTTTGGCCTGGGCCTCTACTTTGTCCTTGATGCCTGCAGCCTCTGGATATGAAGAGATGACAGCCCTGGTGGGGAAGACTGCTGACTCACCTTGACACCTAATAGAGGACCTTTAGATCCCTCCAAGTATGTTCTGCTTCCTTTTTGGTCGTGTACATACCCTCCAGTCTTCCTCACATACCCTTCAGCGCCATAGGCATCCCTCCTGCTGTCCTTCCTCATCCTCCATTCCCTATTAGTGGAGAAATCCCCTTAACTTTCCCCTACCTCCACTTCCATGCACCATTCATCCCCCTCGTGCTCTTTGTTGCCCTCCATAACCTCCATCTCACTCCCTTTTCCATCTTGAGGGAGGTGCCCTCACCCAGAAAGGCTGAAGCTATCCATTTCCAGGACAGTATCTCTATCAAAGAGTCCCTCAACACAGCTTGCCCCCTGGGGATCCCCCAAACCCATCTATGAACTCCGAAGCCTGTCCTTAGGGACTACATGGAACTCCCAGTTTATATGGCTTACCCCGTCTTTATGTGCATCCTCCAATCCAGCCCATGTGAAAACCAAAATCTACATTCCAGGAAAATCAAATGGAATCTCCACTGCTCCAGTGCTCTTCCAGCCCTACACAAACCCAGAATCTGTAGGCACCCCCAGAATTGAGTATATCAGACCCATGTAGACCACAGTCAGAACAAAGCCCCAGGGAATCCCCAGACCTCCTGCACAGCCCCCAGATCCCATGGGAATTCCCAAGCCATAGTGGAACTCCCAGATGCCATGCATAGGAACTGCCTATATCACCCATCCTCAGATCTAAGCCTCCCCTGATCCTCAAGACCCAAATGCCTCTCAGAACTCACTGGGACCCTCAAACCATAATGAGACACTCCAACACCCTACTTATGTCCCCAAAACTGAGACACCTTCGATTCCCAAGCCCACCCTCCCTGTTACCCAGTCTTACCCACCAGAATCCCAAATGCCCCAAATCTAACATCCCCAAAGCCTTTCCAGTGTGGCCCATATCATTCCCAATCCCAACAAATCCCTCAAGGATCAACTCTAACCCCCAAATCCTTCTTTATCATCCTCAAATCCCTTCTCACCCACTGGCACACAAAATCTCTCCCAAGTTTTAGCACTGGTTGGAGGGTGGTGAGCAGCTGTGCTGAGCATCGCTTGTTTTGTAAATCTATAAATATAATCACCTGTCATGGGTTTATGATTTTTGGTTACTGGCATTCCGCATCATAACTTCATGTGGCACACTGAGAGTGAAAGAGCTAATGCTCCCGTTCCATGGATCGTGGATAGTTCCAGACACCTGGTTCTCCAAAGAGAAGAAGAACTGCACACCACGCACCCCAGAGGACTTTGTGCTGTTCTCTGTTTTCCATTCAGAGGGGAAGATAAAACTGTTGGAAGTTCATGAGCTGTCCTCTCTTTTCCTTCTCTGCTCCTCCCAGCAACGTGTGTGCTCCCTAGTCATCTCAACTTCAGCATTAGAGTAAGGCCTTTGGTTTTGGACACACTTCCATTCTATTTGCTGTATTAGCTTCAATTTCAGTTATATTGTATTACACTGTACTGCAAATGTGTTACATTGCATACTGCTATCTTTTCTGTTAGTAAATTACCTCTTCTCCTGAGGTTGTTGCTACTGTTCCATCTCCCAACCTTTTCCCCATTATTCCCTTTCCCCTTTCCCAGGGCATGGGTCATGGCTCCCCCCACAACACCAGTGACAGAACCAGGCCAAACCGGCCTGTGTACCATGCATATTGCCATTACTATGATTTCTCTCTTCCTTTTCTGCCCTAGTAAATTGTTTTCTATTGCAACCCATGAGTTTTGCATTCTCTTGGTTGATTCTCACACAGTGCACCAAGAGTGGGGTCAGTGAGTGAAGGGCTGTGTGGTGCTGAGCTGCTGGCAGCTGACAGCACTGCAGTCCTTGTGGTACCAAAAGTGGGACCCAAAGGGTGCAGATCCCGACGCACCACTGAAGCCACGTGTGCTGTGTCTGGCATCCCATGGGGGACACCACACGAGGCACGTGCTGACAGAACTTTGGGGACAGTCAGTGACACTTGAGGGGTGATCGCCTGCGTGGGACACACAAACAGGGTCTGTGTGCAATGCCCTGTGTGTGTCAGCCAATTGAGGACAAAGCATTGTCACCACAAATGGGGGAAATTTGTCACGAGGTGGTGACATCATGGCATCCTGTCCCCAAGGGGAAATGAGATTGCCTCTCCGGCCACTTCCTGACCCCACTGCAGTCTCTCTGTCCCAGAGCTGCTTCTGCCTCATGGAACCAATGGCGCTGGCCCTCATCCTGGGTGAGTGACAATGGGGACGTGGTGCCACGGGGGTTGGTGGCCAGGTATCTGACCAGGACCGTGTCCCTTGCAGGTTGGTGGCTGGTGGCAGCAAGCAGAGCACAGCATTGTGAGTATGGGGACAGAGGAAGAATGGGGAGAGTGGGAGGGGAGTGTGTTCAGGGTGCCATGAGAGGGGCACAGGAGGGTGTGCAGGGACAAGGCTGACTGCTGTCCCCTGTCCTAGTGCCCAGACCTTCCCTGTCACTGCACCCCAGCCAGGAGGTGTCCCTGGGGGACACTGTCACCCTGCGCTGCCACCTGCCCCGAATGCGTGCCTGGGTCCAGCTCTGGTTGAATGGAACTCTCAGATCTGACAAGCAAAAAGACAAGGAGCAGGATACAGCTGAGTTCTCCTTTGCTGTCACAAACCTGGAAGATGCAGGGACATATCAGTGTCGGTACCAGGTGTCAGAGCCACTGTGGACATCAAATAGGAGTGAGCCCGTGGAGCTGGTGCTGACAGGTGAGGGCACTATGGACACCAGCTGGCCCTGGTGTCTTCTCCTCCCTGCAAGCAAACCGCAGCTTCCCCCAACTCAGCATTTCCCTGAGCCCAGGGAACATGTGGCAATGAGGACTGATGTCACCACCCACCGCTGGAATGGGGGTCATGGTGGCACATTCCTCCTGCACACAGCTGAATGCTCGGACCCTATCCTGTGCCAGAATCCCACTGGGAATACTGTGGGTGGGGTACAGAAACCTTCACCCACTCAGGAGGGTCTCTGGCCTCTGCCAGCACCAGTACAAAATCCTACAACCCCAAGGATCACACATTTGTGTCCTCACCCCTAGGGGACAGCATGATGTTGGAGGTGACACCCACACCTGCAACCCCAGTTTGGTCAGAGACCCCATTTGCACGCCCCCGGTGTCACCCATGGGTGGAACTGTCCCTGCATCCCTGCCCTGTGATGTTAACACCCAAACACTTGCACCCCACAGGTGCCCAGGGGCGGTCCCATGGGAACCTGGTGGTGGCGGTGGTGAGGGGCTGTGCTGCTGTCTTGGTCTTCAGCCTGGGCCTCTTCTTCGTCCTCGATGCCCGCAGCCTCTGGACAAGGAGAGATAAAAGCCCTGGTGAGAAAGGGCTGTACCTCCAGGTGCCCCCCAGGGACAGCGAGGATGTGACTTACGTCGAGATGCCAGCTGCCATCCCGTGCTCCCAGCCTCCCAGTTCCCCCACCGCCAACCAACCCCCCGTTATCTACACCACAGTGAGCACTGAATTACCGTGCTGATGGGCCTCCCAGGTGCCTCATTTTGGGGTGTGTGGAAGGGGACAGACCTCAAATTCCCTGCTTGGGACTCCCTGATGTCCTCTTCTTATCTCAGATCAGTTGATCTCCCCAAATCTAACAATCCCAAATTCTCACTCACCCCAAACACTTCCCACTCACACCAAATCTCTAAATGCTCAACTCCTACCCCAAAGTCCTTCTTTCTCCCCTCAAATCCTTTAACACACCTTCAGTCCTCCAAATGCCCTCCAATCCACTCCAAAATATCGCCAACCATTCCTCTAAAACCCCCTAATCTGTGCCAATCTTCCCCTCTTCTGAAGATCCCCCATAATGTCCTTTTCTTCTTCTTCCATCTCCTACAGATGCCCTAGATCCCCTACAGACCCCTCATAATCCCCTGCCTCCTATTCTGTCCTGCTCTTATCATTGGTCTTTGGGTGCTCAGCAATTCTTTTGTTCATCACTTGCTTTGGAAAGATATATAAATTTATCTGATTATCATTCCTGGTATTTCTCTTTTCCTTTTCAGACTCAGGAAATAGATCAGAAGTCCTTATCCATCCCTCCAACTCTCTGTCATTCTTCCACACCCGGAACCTCCATCCTGCACCAAAATCCCCATCCACACAAAAAAAAACCTCCAATCAACCCCCAGAATCTCTGTTCAGCCCCAAAACTTCCATTCATCCCAATGATCTCCACATATGCCCAAAACCTCCATCTCACCACAAATTCCTCATCTAGCACCCCAATCTCCATACAGCTCCCCAAATCATTCATCCAGGCCAAATATCTACACCCCACTCAACCCTCCATACACAGCCCTCCAAAACCTCAATCAAACCCAAGACCTTCAGCCCACAGAATCATCATCCACCCCAAAATAACTCAATTCAGCTCCCAAATACATCATACCGCCTCCCAAATTTTAACCATCCCCCAAAATTTCCATTCACCCTGAAACCTCCATCCAGCCCCAAAATCTCCATCTGACACTTAGCTCTACATCCAGACACAATCACTACATCCAGCCCAACATTTCTATAGAGCCCCCAAACCTCCATAGAATCTGAAATTCCTTCAAACAGCTGCCGGGTCACTGTGTGGTCCAAATATCTCCACCCAGCCCCACAGAATCTTCCATCTGGACTCAGTCATCTCCATCGAGCTCACAAACTCTCCGGCATTTCCCCTTTCATTACCAAAAGGGGGAAGTCAGCTCTCCTGCCCTTCCCCTCACTGCTGCTCCCACACACAGCCCTCCCACACACAAACTTCCTCTTTCACCCTTTGCTGCCAAACCCCACAACCCCTCTGTCCTCTTCCAAATGGTCACCAAAAAGCAATTTCTCTCCTCACCACAAATCCTGCCCCAAAACCTTGGGGAGATGGGGGCTGGTTTGGGTTGTAGAGATGGAGATGCACCATGGGAAGCACATGATAAGGACACGTGTGTGCTGTGGGACAGATGTGGTGCAGACACATCTGGGGGGCACGTGTTGATGACATGCATGTGCTGTGCAGGCACACATGGAGTGCAGACGCAGGGAGCACATGCTAAGGACACACATGAGCAGCACTGTGTCCAGCTGTTGGTGCACACACACGGCATCACACAGACACACACAGAGGCACAGAGGTCTTCCACACGTGTGTTTGGACACCTTGTTGTGCACGTGGGATGGTGCACACACGTTTAATCCACAGCCACGAGTTCACACGCACAGGTACATGGATGCAATTCACAGGTGATGGTGAGCACACAGAGCACACCAGCACTGCACACACTTGATGTGTGCACACAGCATCCACGTCTTTGTGTCCACAGGTGGGGGCATCAGCGGGGTCCCCCAGTGCCCACCTCGGCGTAGATAATGGGGGAGTCAGGGGTTGTAGAAGAGCCGGGGGGGTGGGTGCTGGGGGTCAGAACTTGCAGCTCGGCGTTGGTCAGAGCCTGGCTGTCAGCGGGGGACACCTGGGGACACAGGGACAGCAGTGTGAGCATGGGATCCCAACAAGCCTGAGGGGATGGTGGCGTTGTGTGATGTGTGGGGGCTGTGCGAGAGGGGGGGTGTTGGGAGTCTGGGGTGCTGTAGACTTTGGGAAGCTGTGGGTGTGACACTGGGATTTCCTGTGGGTGGTGTTTGGGGGTCCCGCTATGTTTTGGGGTTGCCCATGTAGTTTGAGGGTGTTTAAGGCTTGGAGCATCCCAGGGGGCTTCAGTTTGGGATTTGGGGCATCCCAATGGTGGAGATTTGGAGGCCCTCATGGACTGGATTGGAGGGTGCACACAATGTCATGGGGAGCCATAAAATGCAGGGGGTTCTTTGCAGTCCCCACAGGAAGGGTTGGGTTTCCCAGGTGAGGTCTGGAGGAGGGGTAATGGGGCAGATTGGGGTTAGGGGTCCCCTGACCCAGACACTGACCTGGAACTGCACGGCCTCGGGACTTCTGGTGGCACCTGAGTCATAAATAGAAGGGGAGGGGGGGGCGGGGGTGTTACGGGGGCACCAATCAACACCTGTGGGGATTTATAGTGGATTTATGGGGGATCAAAGCCATTTAACCCCTCCCCACCAGAGCTCTCATCTCTCTGTATTCGTCTTCTCTGGGCAGCAAGGAGGAATGAGACTATGAGGATGAGGATGATGACAATCACAGCAGCACAACTCCTTGCCACCACTGCCACCAGGTTCAAGCTGGGACCCCCATTGTCACCTGTGGTGTCAAAGTGTTTGAGCTGTCCCTGTACCCAGCTCCTTTCTCAATGGAGGTGGGATGCAGAGACAGGGTCACCCACAGCTGAGAAGTGGAGCACCGAATGAGGGCCTCAGACCTACCTGGATGTGCAGATCTGGCAATCACTTCCAGGGTCACATTATCTCCGAGGCATGAGGACAGACGGTAAGAGCCCCCAGCGCGGTAGGAGCACCTATAGGTGCCAGAGTCAGCTACAGTCACCCCAAAGAGGGTGAAGGTGGCTGTGCCCTCACCGTTGGGTTTTTGGTGCTGGAGAGGGGCTGAGTGCCCATCCTTGTGCAGGAAGATGGTGCCCCCATACTCCTTGTTGCTGCACTGGATGGTGACATTGGTCCCCGTCTCCACACGTTCCTTGGGGATCAGGGAAATGTTGGCTGGGGGATACTTAGGATCTGAGTGCAGAGAGGAGACAGGGATGGAACACAGCTCTGAGGGAACAGCCCAAGGCCATCTGCTTTCCCCAGTGCCCTCACCTGTCACCACCAGCTCCATGGGTTCACTCTTCTCCGATGTCTCTGGTGGCTCCAGCACCCAGTACTGGCACTGATATCTCACTCCATCTTCTTTCTTTACACTAATCAAGGGGAACTCAGCCATGTCCTGTACCATGTCCATGTGTGCTTGCTTTTTAAATCCCGAATATCCTTCCTTGTAGAGCTCAACTCGTGCAGCCGGCTGGGGCAGGTGGCACCGCAGGGTGACATTGTCCCCCAGGGACACCCCCTGGCTGGGGTGCAGCGACAGGGAGGGTCTGGGCACTAGGACAGGGGACAGCAGTCAGCCTTGTCCCTGCACACCTTCCTTTGCCCCTCTCATGGTCCTCTGACCACGCTCCCCTCCCTCTGGCCCCGTTCTCCCCCTGTCCCCATATTCACATTCCTGTGCTCTGCTTCCTGCCACCAGCCACCAACCTGCAAGGAACACGGTCCTGGTCCCACACTGGGCCACCAACCCCCGTGGCACCACGTCCCCATTGTCACTCACCCAGGATGAGGACCAGCACCATTGGTGCAATGAGGCAGGAGCAGCTTGGGGACCGTAAGACTGCAGCAGAGACAGGGAGTGGCCAGAGAGTTACTTTCAGTTTCCCCCAGGGCACAGGATGATGTGATGTCACCTCCTGATGTGGCAATGTGAGCCCTTAGCAGTGGTGATGCTGTGGTGTCCTTTTGTAGTGGGACAAGTGGATAAGTGTTCACTGCACACTGTGCCTCTTGAGGTGCCCCACACACACTGTCAACTCTGGGGTGTCACACACTGTCCCCAAAAGGTGTGTGCCCTGTCACGCTGTCTCTCAAGGCATGCCAGACTCTCTGCACAGTTCTCCAAGAGTGCAGTCCGTGCTTTCCTGGGGTCTGCAGGGCAACAGAGTCAGACAGTGACTCAGAGGAGCAACAGAAGAGCATTTATTGAACTTTCCAGCAGCAACCAATCAGCTGCCCTGCAACAAAATTAGGGGACTTCCTAGGAACAATTATTGAGTGATACGGATCAGGGATCCTTGGACATTGGTGTTATTGCTTGATCTGCAACTTCCAGGGAAATGTAGGTTCTGGCTGCTGCAGAAGAAGAGTAAAAGATGACAGGGAGGAAAATGAGCAAGAGAGAGAATAAGAAAGAAAAGAGAGAAAATGGAGAGTAGGACAGAAAGAATGTAAGAGTGGGAGATGGAGGGAGAAAAACAATCATGGTCCATTTTGAGGAGTTGCAGTGCAGGAGCAGAAGGGGGGATGGGAGTGCTCATCCAATGGCTGAAGTCTCCAACTGGCAAAAAGGAGACAGCACAAAATGCAGCTTCTCTGGGCATCCCTTCCTGTCTGTTGGTTGGCAGCTGCTGCATCACAAGGTTGCATAGAAGTGAGTTCACAGTGACAACATTTCTCAGAAATGTGTTTGTGCCAGAAATGTTCTTGCGGAGAAGCAGTGCGATTGGTGGACACACAAAGGCTGTGCGGTTATCTCACAGCATCTGGTGCTTTGCAGCCTCTGTTGTTCTGGCAAGAGCCTTGTTATGGCAAGTGTTGGAGAGGTAGCAAGCACACCGAAAATGTCAGCAAATGTGTTTTGTTGTTTGCTGGTAATTCTGTGGAGCAGAGAGTGCCCGTGTGAGGAGTTCCCGCGGTGAGGGTCCTGCAGTGCCAGAGTGATGGCACTGCTGAGCACAAGGAGCACATGGCATCCATGGCCGCTGTCACACGAGCACACGCTGCAGACAAACGGGCAGAAGCATCCAGAATTGCAGGGCAGCCCTCAGAGGCGAGAAGCAGCGCCAGCGCAGTGAAGGGAACAGCCCTGAGAGCTGTGATGGATGGCACCGAGTGAAGGAACAGCTGAGCGCTGTGAGCAGCAGCTCTGAGGCTGCTGTACCGCTGAGAGCAGTTGTGTTGGAACACGCTCTGCTCACAGCTGTCGGGATCTCCACCCTTCGGGCCCCACGTTGGCCACCAGGAGGATTGTGATGCTGTCGCCTGACAGCTGCTCAGCAACAAACAGCCCTTCCAGCACTGACCTTTCTCTTTGTGGCTTGCCAAGAGATTCAGATAAAGAAAGACAAAATTCGCTGGTTGAGACAAAAACTATTTACTCGGACCAAAAAGGAGAGAGAAATAACAGTAATAGTAATAACATTTTTATGCTTACAGAATTAGTGGTGCTCAACACAGCTGCCCACCACTCTTTGACCAATGCTCCAACTTCGAAAGGATTTGCAGTCCCAGTGTGTGTTCACAGATCTGAGGAGTAGAAGGTAGGCTTTGGGGTTTAGAATTGAGCATTTAGAGTTGAGGATTTGGTGTCATCGTGAGGGGCGTGGAGTACACTGGTAAGGATTTGGGGATGTTAGGCTGGGGGTATTTGGGATTCTGGTGGCTAAGACTGGTTAACAGTGGGGCTGGGCTTGGGAGTCTGGAATCGCTTAGTTTTGGGAATTCAAGCATGTGTTTGGGGTGTCTCACTATGGATTGAGGGTGCCTGATAAGAGTTCTGATAAGTGTTTAGGGCTAAGAGATATGGGGAGGCTTAAATTTGAGGACTCCGTAGGTGAGATACTGGCATTCCTATGCATGGCATTTGGGGGTTTCTCTATGGCTTGGAGTGCCATTGGGATCTGGGGCTGTTCAGTAAGTTTGGTGATTCTCTGGGACTTTTAGCTCACTGCGGACTACATGGGTGGTATTTGCTCAGATCTGGGGGTGCCTATAGTGTCTGGGTTTGTATAGGGCTGGAAGAAGACCGGAGAGGCTGGTGGATTACATCTAGAGTTCCTGCAATATAGAATTTGGTTTCCGATGGGCTGGATTTGGGGAGGCACATGGGACAAAGAAAGCCGTATGAGGCTGAGAGTCTCTCGGGGTCCATAGGGACAGGATTTGGAGTTCAGAGTGGGGTTTGGAGGAGTTCCCAGGGGGCAAGTTCAGTTTATGGATTCGATGTCTCAGACATTGTCCTGGAAGTGAATGGCTTCAGACATCCTGGATGAGGGGGCATCCGTATCAAAATGTGGAGGGGAGAGGGATGGGGGTTATGGAGGGTGCCAAAGAGTACAGGGGGGATCAGTAGTGCATGGAAGTGGAGGTAGGGGAAAGTTAAGGGGATTGATCCACCTATAGGGGATGGAAGATGAGGAAGGACACAGCTGGAGGGAGGTATAGGGATTGAAAGGTATGGGAGGGAGACTGGGGGGTATAAGAACTGTGCAAGAGGAAACAGAGCATACTTGGGTGCGATCTAAAGCTGCTCTATCGAGTATCAAAGTGATTCAGCAGTCTTCCCCACCAGGGCTGTCATCTCTTCGTATCCAGAGGCTGCAGGCATCAAGGACAAAGTAGAGGCCAAGGCCAAAGACAAGGGCAGCAGCACAGCCCCTCACCACTGCCACCACCAGGTTCCCATGGGACCTCCTCTCATCACCTGTGGGGTCCAGCAGTGTGCATGTCCCCATCCCCGGACATCACCTCCATGGGGATAGGATGCAGAGATTCTGCCAGAAAGGAGTGGCACCAGGGACACCGAAATGGGACCTCAAACCTACCTGGGAGTGCAAGTGCGGGTGTCACCTCCAGTGTCACGCTGTCCCCAAGGGGTGAGGAAAGAAGGTAGAAGCCACCAATGCGGCAGGAGCACCTATAGGTGCCAGAGTCAGCTACGGTCACCCCAAAGAGGGTGAAGGTGGCTGTGCCCTGATCATAGGGTTTTTGGTGCTGGAGAGGGGCTGAGTGCCCATCCTTGTGCAGGAAGATGATGCCCCCAAACTCCTGGTTGACGCACTGGATGGTGACATTGGTCCCGTCTCCACACATTCCTTGGGGATCAGGGAAATTTTGGCTGGGGGATAGCTGGGATCTGAGTGCAGAGAGGAGACAGGGATGGAACACAGCTCTGAGGGATCAGCCCAAGGCCATCTGCTTTCCCCAGTGCCCTCACCTGTCACCACCAGCTCCACGGGTTCACTCTTCTCCGATGTCTCTGGTGGCTCCAGCACCCAGTACTGGCACTGATATCCCACTGCATCTTTCTTCTTTACACTAATGAAGGGAAACTCAGCCATGTCCTGTACCATGTCCATGTGTGCTTGCTTTCTAAATCCCGAATATCCTTCCTTGTAGAGCTTAACTCATGCAGCCGGCTGGGGCAGGTGGCACCGCAAGGTGACATTGTCCCCCAGGGACACCCCCAGGCTGGGGTGCAGCGACAGGGAGGGTCTGGGCACTAGGACAGGGGACAGCAGTCAGCCTTGTCCCTGCACACCCTCCTCTGCCCCTCTCATGGCCCCCTGACCACGCTCCCCTCCCTCTCTCCCCATTCTCCTCTTATCCCCATACTCACACAGCTGTGCCCTGCTTCCTGCCACCAGCCACCAACCTGCAAGGGACACGGTCCTGGTCCCACACAGGGCCACCAACCCCCGTGGCACCACGTCCCCATTGTCACTCACCCAGGATGAGGACCAGCACCATTGGTGCCATGAGGCAGGAGCAGCTTGGAGACGGCCAGACTGCTGTGCCTGTGTGACTGTGCCACACATGTCGGATACATGAGCAGAAGCAGTGGCACACATGTGGAGGCTCACATATGGGTGTGCACATGTGTGGTCAGATACGTGGATCCTGCTGGCCTTGGGGTGGCTGGGGACAGATCTGAGGTCCCACGGGACTGGTGGCTCGATTTTGGCTTGGATTGCAAAGAGTTTTGGTTTCCAGAGGAATGGTGGGTGTATTTTGGGCAGGACTGGAAGGTTGGAGGGCCCCCTCAGGAATGAGGAGTTCCTTTGGGGACAAGGAGATGAACTCCAGTCCCACAGGGCTGGTTATGGGTTGGTGCTCAGAACTGTGAGCAGTGGAAATAAGCAGCTGTGTGCAGGGATTGGGGAACAGGGCTCAAAAGTGCTGAGAAAATCATCCGTAAACACAGGAGCTGTGAATTTTCAGCTGGAATGCACAGTGCTGCAGCCAGGCATTCAGCTCAGAACTGTGGCCGTGTGTCTCTCCCAGACTCCATGAGCCCCCTGTGAGCAGAGAGAAACAGCCATGGCTCCACATCTGCCTCATCCATGGCACGGCCCTTTGGGGTACGGACATCTGTGACAAACTATTGCCAAGGACGGAGCACAGGAGGAGGGAAATGCCCTCAGAACTCCCTGACAGACACCTGAGAGCTCACTAAGAACGGCAGCTGCTTCCACTGAACCAGACTGATGCGTTTCTTTCACAAAAACAAGGACAAGCTCTCACACGTTTTATGGATTTGTTTCTCTCTTTTTTAGTTTGAATGAACGATATCAAAAAGTTCAGTTAGTAAGAGTTGAACTACACCATATACTTCATGAGGGCTATTCTGAAAGTAAAACCTGCAGGTTTATTACTTTGGCCCACAACATCGGATGGGAATGTCAGTGGGACAGCAGCAGAGGTGGAACCTTCCCACCAGTGTCCCATCCCCTTTTGTTGCCACGTGACAGACGGCAGCAGAGGGGACACATTGGCACAACGGCATCTGACACGGATATGGGACAGAGCTGAATTCCCCCATGCAGAAATAATGGCCCCACTGACATTCATCGACGCTTGTGAGCTCTGATGGAGACCAGGGGGCGGATGTGAGCACAGTGAGGCGGTGCGTTTCAGCAGTGGTGACAGTGACAGCAGTGTGAGAACACTCCTTGAATTGCACTCGTGGGCTCATGCACGCCTGTTGTTACACACCACTGCAGTGTTATGGGGCCTTTTGTGGTGACTTGGGACCAAGCCAGGGATCCCTCAAGGCTGCTGGTGGAGTTTGGTGCAGAGCTGTGGGGGTCCTACAAGAGTGTTGGATGAAGTTTGGGTGTGTATGGGGAGGCTTTGGAGGTGTCCAGGGGTGTAAAGGAATCCAGGTGATAAGGACGGATTGTGATGGTAGTGATGACTGTTCAGGGATGAAGTGGGATTAGGGACAATTTGGTGCACACTGGTGGGGATTTGGGGGACGTTAAATTTGGGGAGATTTGTGGGACTGCAGGAGCAGAGGGCATCAATGAGACCCAAGCGGGAACTTGGTGTCTGTTTCCATTCTTGCACTCCGAAAAGGAGGCAACCCACGTGGGGGACATCATTGGGGTCTTTCAGAGCCCACCTCAGCATAGATAACAGGGGGCTGGGGCACCGTGCTGGCCCCAGGGCGGCAGAAGCTGGGGATCACAGCTTGCAGCTCAATGTAGGTCAGCCCTTCGTTGTCTTCTGGTGGCACCTGGAGACACAGGGAAATGGTGGGGTGATACCATGGTGTTCCCCAAAGTGCTTGTGGGGGGACCAATGGTCTCAGTATGTAGGGTAATAGCCAAGAGAGTGCGCTTGTGGTTCTGGGCTGCCTGAGATTCGGGGTCTGCATGGGTCAGACTCTGAGGGATGCTACAAGTGTTTTTAGGGCTTCCCACTACTTGGCTTGAGGGTGCCCATGGGATCTGGGGGATGGTTAAGGGTTTAGGGGTGTGCAGAGGCTTAGATGTGGTGTTCCTATGGGTATGACGTAGGTGTTTGTGGTTGCCCATGGGGTATTCAGTGGACATTTAGGGTTTGGAGATTCGACAGTTGGCTGAGATTGTCAGCGCCATGGGTCAGACACTAAGGGTCCAGATGAGTGGTGTTTTGGGTTCATGTTCTGTGATGTTCATGGAGTTTGTGTTGAGCTTGGGGTGTGGATGTCCTCAGGGAACATGGGGGCTGAGATGAAGGATGAGGGGACTGTCCACAGTGTGGATTTGGGTTGTGCATGGGTTGGGTTTGGGGAGTGCAGATAAGGTTATGGTAAGCCATACAGTGCTGGAGGTCCTCTGGGTTCACCATGGGTTTTGGGTTCCTCTTATGGTCTGCTGGGAGGGGGAGAGCTTAGGGAGCAGTTTGGAATTTAAGGTCATCACACACAGACTCTTACCTGGAGCTCCTTGGCCTTGGAACTCTTGAGGGGTTCACCTGCATCAAAAAGAGGAAAGGGGGAGGGTCGCGGTTATGGAGGAACTCAGAGGGATCCCAGAGGGACATGGAGGGGGATTTATACAGGATGGACAGGGAAATGGGAACTCCAGGGCATGGACTGGGGTTGCAGTGTGCAGCAGTGAGTGCTTGCGGCATCTCTGGGAGATGAAACCATTTAACCCCTTCCTCACCAGAGCTGGCAGTTCTCTGTATCTGGCGTCTGCGGGCAGGCAGGAGGAAGAAGGTGATGAGGATGAGGCCGAAGGCGAGGGCAGTGGCACAGCCCCCTGCCACTGCCACAACCAGGCTCCCACGGGATTCCCCATTGGCACCTGTGCAGTCCGGGTGTTTGGGTGATGCCATCCCCAGAAGCCACCACCCTGGGGACGGGATGAGGTGACACTGCCACCCATGGGTGATACGAGGGACATAGACATGGGAGACTCAGACCTACCTGGACGTGTAGGTGGGGATGTCACCTCAAGTGTCACGCTGTCCCCGAGGGGTGAGGACACAAAGGGGTGACCCCAGGGGCGGTAGGAGCAGCTGTAGGTGCCGGTGTCAGCTGGGGACACCCCAAAGAGGGTGAAGGTGGCCATTCCTCCACCACTGGGGTCCTGGCGCTGGACAGGGGCTGAGTGCCCACCCTTGTGCAGGAGGAAGGAGGATCCATAATCCCAGTTCCAGCACTGGATGGTGACATTGGACCCCCTCCCCACGTGGATACTGATATTGATGGCTGTCATCACGTGTCCCTCAAAGCTCAGAGAAATGCCAGGTGGGTGGTACCTGCGATCTGTGTGCAGGGAGGGCAGAGAGGTGGGACACCACCCTGTGGGTACAGCCCAAGGCCCACCATTATTCCCAGTGCCCTCACCTGTCAGCACCAGCTCCACGGGATCGCTCTTTTCTGATGTCCCCAGTGGCTCAGACACATGGTACTGGCACCGATACGCCCCTGCATGCTCCCAACTCGTGCTAACAAAGGAGAACTCGACCGCATCCTGCTCCTTGTCCTGGTACTTGTTGTGTGTCCTACCTCCATCCTGGTACAGCCAGACCCAGGCAGCCAGCCGGCTCAAGTGGCAGCGCAGGGTGACATTGTCCCCCAGGGACACCCCCTGGCTGGGGTGCAGTGACAGGGAGGGTCTGGGCACTAGGACAGGGGACAGGAGTCAGCCTTGGCCCTGCACACCCTCCTGTGTCCCTCTGATGGCACCCTGACCACACGCCCCTCCCACTCTCCCCATTCTTCCTCTGTCCCCATACTCACAATGCCGTGCTCTGCTAATTGCCACCAGCCACCAACCTGCAAGGGACACGGTCCTGGTTCCACACAGGGCCTCCAACCCCCGTGGCACCACATCCCCACTGTCACTCACCCAGGATGAGGGCCAGCACCATTGATGCCATGAGGCAGGAGCAGCTCTGGGACAGCAAGACTGCAGTGAGGACAGGGAGTGGTGAGAGAAAGCAGCTCTCAGTTCCCCTTTTGAATCTGGACGTTGTGATTTGTCACCTCCTCACGTGTCAAATTCAGTCCCCAGGGAGTGGCAATGTTTTGAACCTGATGGGGTGGCACACACATAGCAGCACAGAAGGTTCCACCGGGGTGCCGCACACAAGCAGTCGACCCTGGGATGTCACACAGGGTCCTCAAAGATCTTCCACCACCACATGGCCTTGCTTGGTGTCGCCCATGGATGCCAATTGCAGGACATGTAGCTCCAAATGGGTTTCTCCCATGGGATGTCACTTGTGCTCTCCAACACGTCCAGCCAGCTGTCACCACGTGCTTTGGGTACCACACTCTGTGCTCACCGTGCAGAGTTTGTGTGGGCAAAGCTCAGTGAGGGGTGAAGCTGCACGATGCTGAGTGGGACAACAGAGAGGGGTTTTGAAATGGATGAACAACAAAGGTAGGATCAGCGAGAACATCAGTTTGTGACTGGATGAGAATGGGCGCCTTCCAAACTGGGACAGAGATGAAGCAGAGACGTCTGGTGCCTTCTCTGCTGCTTTCTGCAGCAGCAGCGATGGGCTCTGGGACCACAGGTGCACTGAGATGAATGACCGTGACTCAGTGCAGAGTTGGAGTTTCCCTCGAGAACTCATGAAGGTGAAACCGGCACTGAGGGTCCAAATGCAATCAGCAATCTGAATGAGAATCTCTGCACTGTGATTGCTATGGAGGCATTGGCACTCTGACTGTTACATCTCTCTGTGCGGCTGAGCGATGCGACGAGGAGAAATGGAAAGAAGCCTTGCACTGCTGAACAGCTTCAGGAGAGGAAAGGGAAGAGAAGGAGATGGAGTGCAGGGAAGAGAAAGAGAGAGACGGGCAGAGGAAGGGATCAGCGCTGTGGATGGCAGCGTAGTTCAGCCAAATGGTTGTAAGTGTCCCCATTCTGTGAGTGTGCCCATGCCAAAGCTGCAAAGTCTGGCAGTGCTGCAGTCCCAGAGCTTCTCCCCAGCATCCCTTTGTGCCCGCTGGGCTGATTGGTGCCACGGCAGGGCTCGTATCTTGCTCGTGTTGGGGACAATGGTGAGGGACACTGCCCGGGTCCTCCCACACCCCGTGCTGCCCACAGCCATCCTGCCTCAGGGCTGTTTCTGAATGGGGTCTTCACCACAAATAAAGCCAGAAACACACCGAGAAGACAAAAAGGGAAGTGAGAAATAACGGTGATTTTAACTATAGAGATCTGAATAGATAGAAACCAGTGATGCACGATGCAACTGCTCACCGCTCATCACCTCCAGCAGTGGCTTCTCCCCCCCAGGAAGCTCCTCAGAGCTCACCTGATGCCATACAGGCAGCACAGAGCAAGAAACTGAGAAACGGAGCCATCCTTGGCTCTGTGCAGCACTGCTCAGTGAACTCTCTGGCTGCGGATCTGTCTCTGCTTCTCTGAGAGTTCTGCTTATGAGCCCCGGGAACGGGGGATGCAGGGGGTTGTTCTCATGCCGGCACAGAACATAAGCTCTGATATCTCAATCTCACTGATTTTCCTCAACCCTTCTGCCTTTTTTTCCCTCACAGTTCCACTATTTGTACCCTCAATTACACTCCCACACACCATCAAACCAGTTCATCCCACTCCCTCCAAAGCCCACGACTCAAACAATACATTCCCACAGACACCCAGCACTCGGTCTCACCATTACAAAACTCAGTTATAACATCTGGTCCTGTTACATCATTTATGTTCCTGGATTCTTAGTCAGTGTTCCCCCAGGCTCACCAATGACATCTCTCCACTGAGCCAGAGGGGTCTTTTCAGTTTTTCTCTTGACACCCTTTGTCCCATCACAGCTGTTTATCCCGGCTGCTCTTCAGGACTGGTTGAAAATCCCTTGTGTGATGCTGAGTAATGGAGCCCACCCGCTTCCCCAGGGCACCAAATTCCCTGGGTAAGAGTCGTAACCAACGTCCCCAGCAACACAGAGTATTTCAAGCAGGGAATGGGATTCCACAAGGAACACTTTTACAACACAAACGTTGAACCATCACAAAGACAGCAGTAGTGACTCACACAGATCCCATCACCAAGAGAAAGAAAACCGGTTCAGATATTCCCTCCTTCCACAAAGTCCCACTCCTCACTTTCCTGCCCAGCCCCTCCTGGCAGTGCAGTGTGACAGTGACCCCTGTTACCCCAAACTGTAAATGTCCTCCCCAGCACCCACACCGTGCCAGGGCCGTTCCCCTGTCACCTTTCAGGCAGACTCATGGTTTCTAATCCTATGCCAAAATAAATCCCCCCTTGGGTGCCTTCAGGGCTGATGCACAGTTCTTACTGCCGTGCACCCTGCGCTGCCCTGCCCGACTCACAGTGCTTTTCCCCAAAGCCTTCACCAGAGAGCAGAAGCAGAGACAGAGAATGCAGAGTGAGGGAATGTCTTTCTCCAGAGGATCTTGTCTTCTCACGCTTGAGAGTTGCAGTCAAGTGATGAGAAAGGCTCTTCTCAAAGTGTAGAAAAGCCTTTCTCATCATTCACTGACTGTTTCCAGTGGGATAGGGGAGAGAAGCAGAGGAAAAATAATCTGGAACTCAGAGGCTGAGAGAAAAAACAGTTTAATAAGACAGTCAAGGAAGAGAGAAAGAACAGTGATGGTTTATGAGGGAATCTATAGGAGATGTACGTTGGGCTGAATGGGAGTCAGGGGGCTCTGGAGGTGATCTGTAGGGGAGGGGTGGATAAGATAATTGATAGGGGCTGGAAGGCGAGGCAGGGGATACATGGGGGGATTTGTAGGAGATGGGATGGGGTCAGGGAACACTTGGGGGAATCGATAGGAAACCAATAGTGGATCAAAAGGTACACCTGGTGCACTCTACAGAAGAATGGAAGGGGAGCAAGAGGACAACTGGGGAGATCTACAGAGATCTGCAGGAGATCAAAACCATTAAATCCCTTCCCCACCCAGACTCTCATCTCTCCGTATCCAGAGGCTGCGGGCATCTGATGATGACAAAGAAGATGCCAAGGGCAAAAACGAGGGCAGCAGCACAGCCCCTCAGCTCTGCCACCACCAGGTTCCCATGGGACACCAACTCAGCACCTGCGGGGCGCAGGAGTTATTTGGATGTCTTCATCCCCAGCATCACCGCCATGGGGAAGGGATGTGATGACACTGCCACCCATGGGTGACACTGGAGGCACCCAAATGGGGGCTGGTACCTACCTGGGGGTGCAGGTGTGGGTGTCACCTCCAATGTCACACTGTCCCCAAGGGGTGAGGACAGAAAGGGGGAATGCCAGGGGTGGAAGGAGCACCTGTAGGTGCCGGAGTCTGCCAGGGCCACCCCAAAGAAGGTGAAGGAGGCCGTGCCAGCATCATCAGGGTCCTGACATTGCACCGCGGCTGAGCACCCATCCTTGTGCAGGAGGAAGGTGGCCCCATAGTCCTTGTTCCAGCAGCGGATGGTGACATTGGTCCCTGTCCCCACACGTTCCTCGGGGTGAAGGGAGATGTTGGGTGGGGGAAAGCTGTGATCTGCATAAGGGGAGTGGACAGCAATAGGAAATGGTCCTGTTGGGAGTGCCCAGTGCCATCTGCTGTCCCCAGTGACCTCACCTGTCAGCACCAGCTCCACAGGGTCACTCCTCGCTGATATGTCCTCATAACCTACACCTCGTACTGGCACCAATATGTACCTGCGTGTTTCCTCATTATGCTAGGGAAGGAGAACTCTGCCATGTCCTGCTCCTTGTCAATGTACCTGGACAACGTCCAAACTCCCTCCTGGTGCAGCGAGACCCAGGCAGCTGGACGGGGCAGGTGGCACCTTAGTGTGACATTGCTCCCCACTTCTATCCCCTGGCTGGGGTGCAGCGACAGGGAGGGTCTGGGCACTTGGAAAAGGAACAGCAGTGAGCCTTGTCCCTGCACACCTTCCCCTCTGCTGGCCTCCTGTCCATGCTCCCCCCCCTCTCTCCACATTTTCCCCTGGTCCCCATACTCACGATGCTGGGCCCTGCTCGCTGCCACCAGCCACCAACCTGCAAGGGACACGGTCCTGGTCCCACACAGGGCCATCAACCCCTGTGGCACCACGTCCCCATTGTCACTCACCCAGGATGAGGGCCAGCGCCATTGGTGCCATGAGGCCGGAGCAGCTTGGGGACAGCGAGACTGCAGTGGGGACGGGGAGTGGCTGGAGATCCACTCTCACTTCCCCTTGGAGACACAATGGCATGATGTCACCTCCTCATCTGACAATTCTCTTCCCCATGTGGTGGCACCATGGGGCCCAGCATGGGGTGGCACACGGGGACTGGTTCATACAACATTGCTGGCTGTCCCCTGTGAGATGCCAACTGCAGGACACATGGCTGCAATGGGGTGTCACACATGGGATGTTACACGCATTCCACAACATGTGCAGCCTGCACTTAACCCACTGTCCCCACTGCACTTTCCTCTGCCATCCCCACTGGGTACAGCATCTGCAATCTCTGGGGACACGGTGACACCCACTCCAATATGGACACATGCTGATACTGACATGTGCACTGGGGAACACGTGGTCCCACCACCCAATTCCTCTCCATGCTGCACCGGGAGGAGCTGAGCACAGAGTCCCCCATGGAGGCTCAGAAGACACCACCTTGCACCTCACATCTGGAAGGGCAGACGAACAAACAGGTTCAGATGGGGAAAAATCACAATGATCATCTCCAAGAAAACAAAATATGTCTCTGTTTTCAAGTAGGAGTCGAACAGTTTTCCCACCCAGTGCACCGCTTCTACCTCTCAATGAACTTCCAAATCTCAAAGCACAGCTCTGAATGCTACGGTGCCTTTCCAGACCTCAGAACCTCATAACTACCTCTGGAGTCACATCTCGATGTGGCCCCAGTCCCAGAAGTACCCCAGATTTATTGGGTTGGAGAAGCAGCAGCCACCAGGACAGGCAGAAGAACTCGCAGGTGAGAGGAGGGAGAGTGGTTCACCCAATTCCATGGATGCTCTTTGCTTTCCCTTGAGAGGCCAACCCCGAGCTGGGAGATGCCTTTCTTTTTTCTTTTGAAGCTCTGGAAAAGAGGAGAGAGGAAAGATCACAGGCTGTTGGGATATTCCCAGCAAGCCACTCTGCGCAGTACTTTTCCTTCAACCCAGAATACAAAGTTCTTTGTTGCCTGCACTCCTTTGGTGCTTGCAAAGTACAGTCAGCCACCCACAGTCTTTAGTGCAGAGATCTCCTGGCTTTGGTGGGAAATTTGAGGAGAGGACACAGCCTGCCCTCAGGACAACCATTATCCCACCTACAGTGACTAAAGTCACTCCATCGCTGGAGCTTGAGATATAAAATGGTCTTTTTGACCCAACCTCTACTCAGACCATCTGCTGTTTCCTGGGGAATTTTTTCCTAGATGGCCGTTTTCTCAGCCCACAGGACTTCCCCTTTTCTTCTATTTTTAAGCTTCCTCCTCCATTCTGTGCACCACACAGACCACACTGTGTGGCACAAACCCTCCTTCCCTCTCTTCCCTCCTCTTTCCCATGCTCCAAAACAGACATAATTTCAGAAAACAATCCCCAAAATGCACGTGTCAATTCAAGAACCCCCCAGATATATTTTCCACCCGTTTAGGTCTACCAGGGGGATAATGAAGATGGGAAGAAGAGTCAGGAGTACCGAAAGAAGGCAGTGCTGAAGAGAGGAAGGCAGAAAGGAATGAATACTACACTGCTCTGTCTAAACTGCACTGAAATTCCACATATTCCCTTTGGGCTTTTAACTCTTCATCTCTTCCTACATCTCTTTCTTCTCATTCAATATCATGCAGAAATTGGGAGCTAAGGAGGGAACCCTCCGAAGTGACGGTGACTCAGGTTCGTCACAGAGGAGGAGAAAAACAAGACGCAGTGAGAGGGACAAGAATCAGATTGATCACTGCTCTGATTCCAAGGTCTGTTTTGAGGAGTGAAAGTGTTGGCCCTCAGCGCTGGAGAAGGGATGGGGGTGAGACTCATCTGGAGGTGGCAGTCCTGAATTGGCAAAGAGCAACGATGACCACCATGAAGATGATGAAGATGACTCCCAGGCTCCCCTCAGACACCCCTTGTGCCTGCTGGGTTAGCAGTTCACCTTCCCAAGGTCAAAAACAAGGGAGTTCACAACAACAGCTTGGCCAAAAACGGATGTGTAGCCAAACTCTCTCATGAAAACGATAGAGCGGTGTGTCAGCAAAGCACTGCCAGAGTTTGGGCATACCAAGCACAGCACAGAAAGTCAAGAATGTGCTTTCTGTTAGTCCTTTCCAGCATCCCTTCCATCTGTCCTATCGACTGCAGCACTCAGCTCAGCGCCATCAGCAAAGTGCTGAGCCTGCACCCCATGCCATCATCTCTGTCAGTGAGAGAGGTGGTGAAGAGCAGCGCTCCCAGGAGGGACCTCTGGGGGTCACGACTTAACACTACCTCCACTGGACATGGAGCTGTTGAGCACAGCCCTCTGGCTGCGACTTCCCAACCAATTCCTTCTCTCCAGGACAGCCCAATTCTCACATCCACCTCTCTCCCATTTTGAGATGAGGGTGTGGTGTGAGATCTTGTCAAGGACACTGTGGAAGCCCGGGTAGATGACATCAGTTGCCTTTGGATGACATCAATTACCCTCAAATGCTCGTCTCTAACATCTCTTCCTTAACCACCATACATTCATTACAACCGGTTGAGAATCCCAAAGCCAACCAATCCACCCCAAAATCCAGCCACCGTTTACGAAGGACAACACATTTTTCTGATTTATGTCAATAATCCCACCACATCTGCTGTGGGATGCCACAATCTGTACCAATCCAACACAACAGACCACGGGTGTTCCTCGATGTACATCTTAGTCCATAGCATCTGACAAATGCCTGTGTGGGTGTCACTGTGTTCCCAAAGGTCCCTGCTGCTGTCCCCAGTGGGGATGGTGGAGGAATGCACAGTGGGGACAGAGTGTGGTGCCCAAAATATGCGGTGACAGCTACCTGGATGTGTTGGGGATCACATGTGATACTCCGTGTGGGACACCCCATTGGAGCCACGTGTGCTGTGTTTGGCATCCCATGTTGGGCACAGTGGCAGGCCACGTTCAGGAAGTGCTTTGTGGACAGTTTGTGAGAGCTGACAGGTGACAGCCTGTGTGGGGCGCTGTAAAGGAGATGTGTGCACTGTCATCTGCGTGCCACAATTGTCATATGGGGAGGTGACATCATGGCAGTTCTATCCCAAAATGAGAACTGACAGCAGCTCTCCGGCCACTTCCTTTCCCCACTGCAGTCTCGCTGTCCCCAAGCTCATGGCACCAATGGCACTGGCCCTCATCCTGGGTGAGGGACAAGGCTGACTGCTGTCCCCTGTCCTAGTGCCCCGACCCTCCTTGTCGCTGCACCCCAGCCAGGGGGTGTCCCTGGGGGACACTGTCACCCTGTGGTGACATCTGCCCTGTCTGGCTGCACAGGTTGAGCTCTACAAGGAAGGCCGTTGGAGACTTGAAAAGCAGGAGGACATAGACATGGTTCAGGACATGGCTGAGTTCCCCTTGGTTAGTGTAAAGAAGGAAGATGCAGTGAAACATCTGTGTCAGTACTGGTTGTTGGAGCCACCAGGGGCATCGGAGAAGAGCGATGCCGTGGAGCTGGTGGTGACAGGTAAGGACACTGGGGACAGCAGATGGCCCTGGGCTGTCCCCACAGGGCTGTGTTCTATTGCTGTTACCTTTGTGCACTCAGATCACAGTTATCCCCCACCTGGCAGTTCCCTGAGTTCCATGGAGTGTGTGGAAATGTGGGCTAATGTCACCATCCAGTGCTGCAACCATGAATATGGGGTACGATCTGCCTGCACAAGGATGAGCTCAGCCCCTGTCCAGCACAAGGACCAGAATCGTGGGGGCACAGCCACATTCACTCTTTTTGCAGTTACACCAGCTGACATGGGCAACTATAGGTGTCCCTATCTTGTAACCACCTCCTAGCTCCTGTCCTCTCCCCCTGGGGCCAACATGTCACTGGAGGTGACACCAGCACCTGCAGCCCCAGGTAGTTCTGAGCCTCCCATTTCGGAGTCTCTGGTGCCACCCGTTGCTGGCAGAGTCTCTGCATCCCATCCTCGTGGAGGTGATGTCCGGGGATGAGGACATGCACACTGCTGGACCCCACAGGTGATGAGAGGAGGTCCCATGGGAACCTGGTGGTGGCAGTGGTGAGGGGCTGCGCTGCTGCCCTCGTCTTTGGCCTGGGCCTCTACTTTGTCCTCGATGTCCGCCACCTCTGGATACAAAGAGATGACAGCCCTGGTGGGGAAGACAGCTGAATCACTTCGACACTCGAAAGAGCAGCTTTAGATCACACCCAAGTATGCTCTGTTTCCTCTTGCATAGTTCACATACACCTCAATCTCCCTCCCATACCTTTCAATCCCTATACCTCCCTCCAGCTGTGTCCTTCCTCATCTTCCATCCCCTATAGGTGGATCAATCCCCTTAACTTTCCCCTGCCTTCACTTCCATGCACTACTGACCCCCTCGTGCTCTTTGGTGACTTCAATAACCCCCATCCCTCTCCCCTCCACATTTTGATACAGATGCCCCTCCCCCAGGAAGGCTGAGTCCATTCACTTCCAGGACAATATCTGATCAGGGAATCCCTAAGCACAACCTGCCCCCTGGAGATCCCCCAACCCCACTCTGAACTCGAAATCCTGTCCCTATGGACCCCAAGAGACTCCCAGCCTCATACATCTTACTCTGTCTTTATGTTCATCCCCAAATCCAGCCCATGGGAAACCCAAAATCTACAGTCCAGATGTAATCCTCCAGCCCCACTGGTGCTCATCCAGCCCTAAAATCTCCCAGACCCTATAGGCAACCCCAGATCTGAGCAAATAGCACCCAAGTAGTCTGCAGCACGCTCTAAGTCTCAGGGAATCACCAAACTTCCTGGAAAGGCCCCCAGATCCCATGGGCATCCCAAGCAATAGTGGAACGCCCAAATGCCATGCATAGAGACCCCATGCACTTCACAATGACACCAAATACCTAAATGCTCAATTCTTACCCCACGATCCTTACTTGTACTCCCCAAATCTCTTGACACACACTGCAGAAGGGACTGCAAATCCTTCCCAAGTTGGAGCACTGGTCAGAGAGCGGTGGGCAGTTGTGTTGAGCATCACTGATTTAGTAAGCATAGAAATGTTTTTACCGCTACGGTTATTTCTCTCTTCCCTTTTGGTCTGAGTAAATAGTTTTTATCTCAGCCTATGAGTTTTGTCTTTCTTTGAATCCCTCCCCAACCCATAAAGAGGGGGCTTGGTGACAGAAGGGCTGTGTGTTGCTGAGCTGCTGCCGGGTGACAGCACCGCAGGCCTTGTGGTGCCCAACGTGGGGCTGAAGGCTGGACACCCCAACAGCTGTGAGCAGAGCGTGTTCCAACACAACTGCTCTCAGCGGTACAGCAGCCTCAGAGCTGCTGCTCACAGTGCTCAGCTGTTCCCTCACTCTGACTCTGTTGCCCTGGAGACCCCAGAAAAGCACGGACTGCCCTATCGGGCACTGTGATCATTCAGTGCCCTCAGTGTGAGCACTCCCCATCTGTGCAGATGTCACTGTGTCCCCGGCTGGTCACTGTTGCTGATCCCTGTGGATATGGCAGAGGAAAGCACATAGGACAGAGTGTGGTACCCAAAGCGCATGGTGACAGCTGGCCGGACGTGTTGGGGACAGCATGTGGCATGCCTTGTGGGATATTCCATTGGAGCCATGGGAGCTGTGTTTGGCATCCCATGGGGGACAGTGCAAGGCCACGCGCTGGCAGCCCTTTGTGGTCTGAGTGTGACACTTGAGAGGTAAGAGCTTGTGTGGAGCACAGCAACAGGGACTGTGTGCAGTGCTCTGTGTCTGTCACTGGGAAACCAAAAGTGCCACCAGACATTATGGATATTTATCACATGAGGTGGAGACTTCATGTCTCCATCCTGTGCCCAAAGAGGAAATAAGTTTGCTTCTCCTGAAACTCCCGGTCTCTGCTGCGGTCTCTCTGTCCCAAAGCTGCTCCTGCCTCATGGCACCAATGGCACTGGCCCTCATCCTGGGTGAGTGACAATGGGGACGTGGTGCCACGGGGGTTGGTGGCCCTGTGTGCGACCAGGACCGTGTCCCTTGCAGGTTGGTGGCTGATGACAGCAAGCAGAGCACAGCATCGTGAGTATGGAGATGGGGGGAGAACAGGGAGAGGGGAGGGGAGCATTGTCTGGGGGCCAGCAGAGGGGCAGAGGAAGGTGTGCATGGACAAGGCTGACTGCTGTCCCCTGTCTTAGTGCCCCGACCCTCCCTGTCACTGCACCCCAGCCAGGGGGTGTCCCTGGGGGACAATGTCACCCTGCGCTGCCACCTGCCCCAGCCAGCTTCCCGGGTCCGGCTCTGCCAGGAAGAACGATTCCTCTCCTGCATGTACAAGCACCAGGTACAGAACACGGCAGAGTTCTCCTTTGTTAGCACAAGTAAGGAACATGCGGGGACATATCGGTGCCAGTACCAGGTGTCAGAGGAATGGGGGGCATGGCAGAAGAGTGACCCCGTGGAGCTGGTGCTGACAGGTGAGAGTGTTGGGGACAATGGGTGGCCCTGGTCGATGCCCACAGGGTTATGTCTCATTGCTGACCCCTCTTTGCACACAGATTACAACTCACCCCCACCCAGCATTTCCCTGAGCCGGGAGGGATGCGTGGAGATGGGGAGCAACGTCACCCTGTGTGTGGAGACAAGGACCAATGTCACCATCCAATGTAGGAACAAGGATAATGGGACCTCCCTCCTCCTGCACAAGGATGGTTGCTCAGCCCCTGTCCAGCGCCAGGATCCTGATGGTGCTGGCACGGCCTCCTTCCTCCTCTTTGGAGTGACCCTGGCAGACTCTGGCACCTACAGGTGCTCCTCTCGCAGCAGGAACTTCCCCTTTGTGTCCTCACCCCTTGGGGACAGCGTGACGCTGGAGGTGACTCCCACACCCACACCCCCAGGTAGGTTCAAACCTCCTTATTTTGTTGCCCCCAGTGTCACCCATGGGTGGCAGAGTCATCACATCCCATCCCTCTGCAGGTGATGCTGGGGATGAAGACACCCAAATACCTGCATCCCACAGTGCTGAGTTGGTGTCCCATGGGAACCTGGTGCTGGCGGTGGTGAGGGGCTGCGCTGCTGCCCTCATCTTTGGCCTCGGCATCTTCTTTGTCATCGATGCCCGCAGGCACTGGATACAGAGATGTGAGGCCTGGTGGGGAAAGTCTTAGATGGTTTTGATGTCCTACAGAACTCCCCAGTTGTCCCCTTCCTCCTCTTCCCTTCTCCTGTAGAATGCACCAGGTGTGCCATTCGATCCACTACAGGTTGCCTATCGATTCTCCCAAGTGTCCCCTGCTCCCCTTCCATCACCTATAAATGCCCCCACATATCCCTCTATTTCCCCTTCCAGCCCTCATACATTACCCCAGTCATCTTGTGCACGGATGTCCATCCCTTACTGATCCCCTAGAAATTTATTCAAGTATCACCTGACTCCCCTGCCATTCCCTCTATGTCCCCACATGCCCTACAAGCATCACTTCCCTTTCACCCTCCATAACCCCAACCTTCTTCCCCTCCTGTATTCACACAGGGGCTGACACAAACATCCCCGAGGCCATGCACTTTCACGTAAGGGAAACCTAAAGGTGAGGGATCCTAAATCCCAACCTGCCCCGTGGACACCCCATCCTCCAATTGCACCCTCCTCCTCATATGGCTTATTTTACACTTATGTGCAGCCCCAGATCCTCACCATGGGGAAGCGCAAATCTGCATTGTGGAGAGCTCCCCAGGCCCCAGATCAAAGTTTTTGGAGGCCCTAGGCATCTCCCAGCCCTAAACAACCCCCTGACAGTGTGAGCAGCCCCAGACCACGTAGTGGGACCCCACAAACCCTCACAAAGTGGGATGTCCCAGTTTTGGACCAATGGGACTCCAAATCAAAGCCCCCCCAGGTCCCAAACACACCAACTACGATCACCACTCACACTTCCCACAGAGCTGTCCCTCCTCACTTCCATACAGAGGAGCTCCGCAGCCATTCTCCACTGTCTCCAAGTGACCCCTGGTGACAGTGAGGGACTGATCTGTGCCAACCAGGAGATGCCGCCTCATGGGGGGACCCACCACTCCACAGCCCCCAGTTACCAATGCTAACGTGAGCGCTGGCAGACCGTACCAAGGCCTCCCTCCAGCGTGTCTCATTTTTGGGATGCACAGTGTGGAAGAGAACCCAATTCAATGTTTTGAGCTCCCTCTCAATGATTCCCAGATCTCACCTCATCTAGCACCATCAAGTCCTTGCCAGATCCCCCAAGTGCTTCCCAATCACACCAAACCCCTAAATGCTCATCTCTAACCACAGCCTCCTTTCCTTGCCATCCGATCCTTCAGCACCCTTTCATAGTATGGGTGGAGATCCCGACAGCTGTGAGCAGAGCGTGTTCCAACACAACTGCTCTCAGCGGTACAGCAGCCTCAGAGCTGCTGCTCACAGCGCTCAGCTGTTCCTTCACTCGGTGCCATCCATCACAGCTCTCAGGGCTGTTCCCTTCACTGCGCTGGCGCTGCTTCTCGCCTCTGAGGGCTGCCCTGCAATTCTGGATGCTTCTGCCCGTTTGTCTGCAGCGTGTGCTCGTGTGACAGCGGCCATGGATGCCATGTGCTCCTTGTGCTCAGCAGTGCCATCACTCTGGCACTGCAGGACCCTCACCGCGGGAACTCCTCACACGGGCACTCTCTGCTCCACAGGAGTGCCAAGTGTTGATGGACATTTTTAAATCCCTCCACCAAACACTGGCTGATCCAACCCCTGCCACAGGACTTGTGTTTAGCCCAGATTCTCAGCCAGGTCATACCACAGAATTCCAGAAGGTGGGGTTGGAAGTGACCTCTGGAGTTCTCCAAATCCAACCTCTCTGCTCAACTTGTTTCCCTGCCATTGGTTGCACAGGAAAGCTTCCAAGTGGGTTTTAATTATCCGCAGTGAAGGAGAACCCACCACCTCCCTGTGCAGCCTGTTCCAGTGCTCTGTCTCCCGCACAGCATAGCAGTTCTTCCTCATGATTTGATGCAACTTCCTGAGCTCCAGTTTGTGCCCGCTGCCCCTCGTCCAGTCACTGCACACCACTCAAGAGAGCCCAACCCAATGGTGCAGAATGGCAGCACGGAGCTCTGGTGTGTCAGCCACTCCTCCCAGCTTTGTGCCACCTGCAAACCTGCTGAGGGTGGACTCCATCCCTTTGTCCAGGTCACTGATGGAGATGTTGAACAGCACCAGATCCAGCACCCACCCCTGGTGAACACCACGAGTCACAGCCACCAAGCGCACCCTGCACTGCTGATGGAGCCCAAAACCATGGACTCAATGAGCTCCACCAACACTTCACAGGGATGACCAAGGGACCGCGGAAATGCTGTGTGTGTATGTGTACTGAAACACAGGATAGGAGATGGTGGTTAATTAGGCTGCATGGGAAACAGTGGGACCTGAGCCTGATGTAAGCTGTATGGAACATGGCGGGGTATTGTCCTGGTTTCAGCTGGGATAAAGCTGATTTGCTTCCTTGTGTCCTGTGAGTTTTGGCTTCAGAAAACCAATGCTGATGGCACAGAGGTGGTTCAGCTGATGCTGAGCAGTGCTGCACAGAGCTGAGAGTGGTTCCGTTTCTCAGCTTCTTGCCTTGTGCTGCCAGCGAGGGGCTGGGGGGCACCAGGAGCTGAGAGGGGACCGAACCAGGACAGCTGACCTGCAGTGCCAAAGGCATCTCCCACACCATATGGCATCGGGTGAGAAATGGAACTCTGAGGAGAGCTGCATGGGGTGAGCGGGTGCAGCTCAGGGATGGGTTGGGAATCAATGAGTAGAGGTGAACAGTTGTGTTTTGCAAATATACTTCATAGATGTACACACAGATGTACTGCTTGTGTAACGCCATGCTTTTGTGTATCTTTGTGTGAGATCATGTCTGTAAACCTGTGTGTGACCACAGCAATGCACAAGTGTGTCCTTAGCAGGTACGCACCACATTGGTGTAACACGTGTGCTCCTTCTCTGCCAAAACATTTCCTTAGAGTTGATCGATGTCTGTGCCACACGTGTGCTCCACTGTGCCTGTGTGTCCATAGCACATCCTATGCCTGCGTGGTGCCACTGCATCCCCAAAGGTCCCTGCTACTGCCCCCAGTGGGGATGGTGGAGGAAAGCACAGTGGGGACGGAGTGTGGTACCTGAAGTGCGTAGGGACAGCCAGCTGGAAGTGTTGGGGACCACATGTGACATCCCATGGGGGACACCCCTTTGGAGCCATGTCCTGTGTTTGGGATTCCATGGGGGGAAAAGTGCAGGACCATGTGCTGGCAGAACTTTGTGTGTGACACCCAAGCCCAGACAAACTGCAAAGGACATACCAGCGGGGACTATTTGCACAGCTCCATGTGTACAACATTTCTGGGGACCCCAACATGCCACTTCCCATTTGGGCTATGATTGCCACATCAGTTGGCAACATCACACCATCCTGTCCAAAAGAGGAACTGGCAGCAGCACAACGCCACTCCCTGTCCCCACTGCAGTCTCACTGTCTCCAAGCTGCTCCTGCCTCATGACTCCAATGGCACTGGCCCTCGTTCTCAGTGTGTGACAATGGGGATGTGATGCCAAGGGGGTTAGAGGCCCTGTATGGAACCAGAACCGTGTCCATTGCAGGTTGGTGGCTGGTGGCAGCGAGCAGAGCACAGCATTGTGAGTATGGAGATGGGGGGAGAATGGGGAGAGAGGGAGGGGAGCATTGTCAGGGTGCCAGCAGAGGTACACAGGGGGGTGTGCAGGGACAAGGCTGACTGCTGTCCCCTGTCCTAGTTCTCCGACCCTCCCTGTCACTGCACCCCAGCCAGGGGGTGTCCCTGGGGGAAAATGTCACCCTGCGCTGCCACCTGCCCCAGCTGGCTGCCTGGGTCCGGCTGTACAAGGAAGGACGTTGGATACACAGCAATTACAAGTACAAGGAGCAGGACACTGCAGACTTCTCCTTCTTGAACACAAATCGGGAGCACGCAGGTAGATATTTTTGTCAGTACCAGGTGTCTTGGTCAGCAGTGGAATCAGAGAAGAGTGATCCTGTGGAGCTGGTGCTGACAGGTGAGGGCACTGGGGACAGCAGATGGTTCTGCTTGCTCCCAACAGGACCGTGTCCCACTGCTGTCCCTTCGCTCATGCAGATCGCAGTTTCCCCCCACCCAGCATTTCCCTGAGCCCTGAGGAATGTGTGGAGATGGGGACCAATGTCACCATCCAGTGCTGGAACAAGGACTATGGGGCCGCCTTCCTCCTGCACAAGGATGGGTGCTCAGCCCCCATCCAACGCCAGGACCTCGATGTGGTGGGCACAGCCACCTTCACCATCTTTGGGGTGACCCCAACTGACAGCGGCACCTACAGGTGCTCCTACCGCCCCTCGGGTCACCCCTTTCTGTCCTCACCCCTTGGCAATAACGTGACTCTGGAGGTGACACCCACACCTGCACCCCCAGGTAAGTCTGAGCACCCCATTTGCGTGCCCTCCCTGCCACGGATGGTTGAGGCTGTGTTGCTGCATCCGGGCTGAATAGGGCTTGTGGCTGGCAGTAGAGACACCCAAACACCCGGACGCCACAGGTGCTGAGGAGCAGTCCCGTGCCAATCTGGTGCTGGCACTGCTGAGGGGCTTTGTGGCTGCACTCGTCGTTGGCCTTGCAGTTTTCTTCATCATCGATGCCCGCAGCCTCTGGATACAGAGAGATGAGAACTGTGGTGAGGAAGCTTTTAAATGTCTACCATCCCCTCCTGATTCCCCCAGTGTTCCGTGCCTGCACTTCTATCCAATATAGTTCCTCCCAGGTGGCCCTTGCCTGCCCCTATAGATTCCCTTCAGGCTCCTTGAGCATGGTTCATGACCTCCCCATAACTCCCACCTTCTCCAGTTGCTGACACAGAAGCCCCCCTGAATGCAGAGGCCGTGCAGTTCCAGGTCAGTGTCTGGGTCAGGGGACACAAATCCCAGCATTCCCCTTGGGGCCTCACCAAACCCTGCTCATAATTTCCCCAAAGGACCACCAACCCCATATGGCTTACCCTAACTTGATAGGTAATCTCTCAAATCCAGCGAATGGGGGACTCAAATTCTGAATGCTGTGGTAGAGCCAGACTCCAAATCTCAGCCTTCACACTCATTGGAGCTCTCCAGGCTCTAAACGTGTCTCAGGCTCCAAAAAGCTCTCACAAACCGATTAAGGGGAACCCTCAAAAGCTGCACATATGGAACCCCAAAGTATAACCCACAGGGATGACAAATCTAATCCCCTGCGATCCCACAATCCCTAAACACTCTCAGACCATTTGAGCACACCCAAACCACAGCAGGACCCCCAAACATCCCCCTTGGGATCCTCAAATAGAAGGACAGCACAACTCCACACCCACCCTCTTGAACACCACTCCCAAATACCAGAAGCATCAATCCCCCTCCAAAGCCTGTTGGAGACCCCATGGTGGCACCCCGCTGCTCCCCTGTGTCTCCAGGTGCCCCCCAGTGACAGTGAGCGTCTGAGCTACACCGAGATTCATGCTGTGACCCCTGGTCCCCCGGCCACCCAGGGCAGCTGCCACCCTTCAGCTCCCCGTTATCCACACCCATGTGGATACTGGGGGACCCCCGCTGATACCCCCACACCCGCGGTGCCTCATTTTTAAGGAGCTCTGAAAGGGACACACCCCAAATTCCCTGCTTGGAGCTCCATGGCATAGTGATCCCACCCTTTCATCCCCAAATCCCGAGATATCTGACATCCCCAAATCCTCACCTATGCACATTATCTCATTCCCAGACCCACCAAATCCCTGAATTCTCCACTCTAACCGCCAAATCTTTCCTGATCCCCCTTAAACCTCATAATATTTCTCTCCTAAGTCTTAGTAAATAGATTTTATCATCACCTGTGTGTTCTGCATTTATATCTTCAACCACCCCCCTCTCCCCCTGGGCTTCTGGATGCTTCTGCCCGTTTGTCTGCAGCGTGTGCTCGTGTGACAGCGGCCATGGATGCCATGTGCTCCTTGTGCTCAGCAGTGCCATCACTCTGGCACTGCAGGACCCTCACCGCGGGAACTCCTCACACGGGCACTCTCTGCTCCACAGAATTACCAGCAAACAACAAAACGCATTTGCTGACATTTTCGGTGTGCTTGCTACCTCTCCAACACTTGCCATAACAAGGCTCTTGCCAGAACAACAGAGGCTGCAAAGCACCAGATGCTGTGAGATAACCGCACAGCCTTTGTGTGTCCACCAGTGGCGCTGCTTCACCGCAAGAACATTTCTGGCACAAACACATTTTGGACAAACCTGTTAGTGTAAACTCTTCACAAGTTTCTTCTAAACATTTCTTCACAACCTTGCAATGCTGCAGCTGCCAACCAGCAGACAGAAAGGGATTCCCAGAGAAGCTGCATTTTGTGCTCTCTCCGTTTTGCCAGTTGGAGACCTCAAACATTGGATGAGCACTCCCATCCCCCCTTCTGCTCCAGCACTGCAGGTCCAGCTCCTCAAAATGGACCACAATTGCTTTCCCCCCCACCCCCATCTTTCTCTCTTATGTTCTTTCTCTGCTTCTCTCCATTTTCTCTCCTTTCTTTCTTCTTCTCTCTCTTCCTCATTATCCTCCCTGTCATCTTTTTCTCTTCTGCTGCAGCCTAAATGTGGATTTCTCTGTAACAAGCAAATCAGGCAATAACACCACTGTCCAATTATCCTTTATCCGTATCGCTCCATAATTTTTACTTGGAAGTCCCCTAATTTTATTGCAGGGCAGCTGATTGGTTGCTGCTGGAAAGTTCAATAAATGGTCTTCTGTTGCTCCTCTGAGTCACTGTCTGACTCTGTTGCCCTGGAGACCCCAGGAAAGCACGGACAGCACTCTTGGAGAACTGTGCAGAGAGCCTGGCATCCCCTGGGGGACAGCATGCCAGGGAACAGACTCACAGCCCTTTGGGGTCAGTGTGTGACACCCCAGTGTTGACAGCGTGTGTGGGGCACCTCAAGAGGCTCAGAGTGCAGTGAACACCTGTCCACTTGTCCTAACACAGATGTGCACCACAGATGTGCCAAATCAGGAGCTTACATCACATCATCCTGCACCCCGGTGGAAACTAAAAGCAGCTCTCCGGCCACTTTCTTTCTCGGCTGCAGTCTTGCTGTCCCCAATCTGCTCCTGCCTCATGGCACCAATGGCGCTGGCCCTCATCCTGGGTCAGTCAGTGGATCCCACATCCCAGTTCACACCTTGGGGTGCACAGAAAACATCACGATGGAGACCCACATCCTTCCCATGAGGCCCATAAATGACCCTAGCCCTGGACTCATACCATGACATTTATGTGCACCACCTGTATCCAGCCCATGCAAATGCAAAATCTACAATTTGTGGACCCCTCAGCCCACAATCCTTAGTCCCAGTCTTTGGCTGGTGAGTGCTGACGCAGGGAGCACATGCTAAGGACACACATGAGCAGCAATGTGTCCAGCTGTTGGTGCACACACACAGCATCGCACAGACACACACAGAGGCACAGACTTCAGTGTGTCCCACACGTGTATCTGGACACCTGTTGTGCACGTGGGATGGTGCACACACGTTTAATCCACAGCCACGAGTTCACCCAGGTGAGGTCTGGGGCAGGGGTAATGGGGCAGATTGGGGTTAGGGGTCCCCTGACCCAGACACTGACCTGGAACTGCACGGCCTCGGGGCTTCTGGTGGCACCTGAGTCATAAATAGAAGGGGAGAGGGGGGAGGTGTTACGGGGGTACCAATCAACACCAGTGGGGATTTATAGTGGATTTATGGGGGATCAAAGCCATTTAACCCCTCCCCACCAGAGCTCTCATCTCTCTGTATTCGTCTTCTCTGGGCAGCAAGGAGGAATGAGACTATGAGGATGAGGATGATGACAATCACAGCAGCACAACTCCCAGCCACCGCTGCCACCGGGTTCAAGCTGGGACCCCTATTGTCCCCTGTGGTGTCAAAGTGTTTGAGCTGTCCCTGTACCCAGCCCCTTTCTCAATGGAAGTGGGATGCAGAGACAGGGTCACCCACAGCTGAGAAGTGGAGCATGGAAAGAGTTGCTCAGACCTACCTGGATATGCAGATCTGGCAATCACTTCCAGGGTCACATTATCACCGAGGCATGAGGACAGATGGTAAGAGCCCCCAACGCGGTAGGAGCACCTATAGGTGCCAGAGTCAGCTGGGGTCACTGCAAAAAGGGTGAAGGTGGCTGTGCCCTGATCATTGGGTTTTTGGTGCTGGAGAGGGTCTGAGTGCCCATCCTTGTGCAGGAAGATGGTGCCCCCATACTCCTTGTTGCTGCACTGGATGGTGACATTGGTCCCCGTCTCCACACGTTCCTTGGGGATCAGGGAAATGTTGGCTGGGGGATACTTAGGATCTGAGTGCAGAGAGGAGACAGGGATGGAACACAGCTCTGAGGGAACAGCCCAAGGCCATCTGCTTTCCCCAGTGCCCTCACCTGTCACCACCAGCTCCATGGGTTCACTCTTCTCCGATGTCTCTGGTGGCTCCAGCACCCAGTACTGGCACTGATATCTCACTCCATCTTCTTTCTTTACACTAACCAAGGGGAACTCAGCCATGTCCTGTACCATGTCCATGTGTGCTTGCTTTTTAAGTCCCGAATTCTCTTCCTTGTAGAGCTCAACTCGTGCAGCCGGCTGGGGCAGGTGGCATTGCAGGGTGACATTGTCCCCCAGGGACACCCCCTGGCTGGGGTGCAGCGATAGGGAGGGTCTGGGCACTAGGACAGGGGACAGCAGTCAGCCTTGTCCCTGCACACCTTCCTCTGCCCCTCTCATGTTCCTCTGACCACGCTCCCCTCCCTCTGGCCCCATTCTCCCCCTGTCCCCATACTCACGTTCCTGTGCTCTGCTTCCTGCCACCAGCCACCAACCTGCAAGGAACACGGTCCTGGTCCCACACAGGGCCACCAACCCCCGTGGCACCACGTCCCCATTGTCACTCACCCAGGATGAGGACCAGCACCATTGGTGCCATGAGGCAGGAGCAGCTTGGGGACCATAAGACTGCAGTGGGGTCAGGGAGTGGCCAGAGAGTTACTTTCAGTTTCCCCCAGGGCACAGGATGATGTGATGTCACCTCCTGATGTGGCAATGTGAGCCCTTAGCAGTGGTGACGCTGTGGTGTCTTTTTGTAGTGGGACAAGTGGAGAAGTGTTCACTGCACACTCTGCCTCTTGAGGTGCCCCAGACGCCTGTCAACACTGGGGAGTCACACACTGACCCCAAAGGGCTGTGAGTGTGTGCCCTGGAATGTTGTCCCCCAAGGGATGCCAGACTCTCTGCACAGTTCTCCAAGAGTGCAGTCTGTGCTTTCCTGCGGTCTCCAGGGCAACAGAGTCAGACAGGGACTCAGAGGAGCAACAGAAGAGCATTTATTGAACTTTCCAGCAGCAACCAATCAGCTGCCCTGCAACAAAATTAGGGGACTTCCTAGGAACAATTATTGAGTGATACGGATCAGGGATCCTTGGACAGTGGTGTTATTGCTTGATCTGCTGCTTCCAGGGAAATGTAGGTTCTGGCTGCTGCAGAAGAAGAGTAAAAGATGACAGGGAGGAAAATGAGCAAGAGAGAGAAAAAGAAAGAAAAGAGAGAAAATGGAGAGTAGGACAGAAAGAATGTAAGAGAGAGAGATGGAGAAAAGCAATCATGGTCCGTTTTGAGGAGTTTAAGTGCCGGAGCAGAAGGGGGGATGGGAGTGCTCATCCAATGGCTGAAGTCTCCAACTGGCAAAAAGGAGACAGCACAAAATGCAGCTTCTCTGGGCATCCCTTCCTGTCTGTTGGTTGGCAGCTGCAGCATCGCAAGGTTGTAAAGAAGTGAGTTCACAATGACAACATTTCTCAGAAATGTGTGTGTGCCAGAAATGTTCTTGCGGTGAAGCAGTGCCATTGGTGGACACACACAGGCTGTGCGGTTATCTCACAGCATCTGGTGCTTTGCAGCCTCTGTTGTTCTGGCAAGAGCCTTGTTATGGCAAGTGTTGGAGAGGTAGCAAGCACACCGAAAATGTCAGCAAATGCGTTTTGTTGTTTGATGGTAATTCTGTGGAGCAGAGAGTGCCCGTGTGAGGAGTTCCCGCGGTGAGGGTCCTGCAGTGCCAGAGTGATGGCACTGCTGAGCACAAGGAGCACATGGCATCCATGGCCGCTGTCACACGAGCACTCGCTGCAGACAAACGGGCAGAAGCATCCAGAATTGCAGGGCAGCCCTCAGAGTAATAACATTTTTATGCTTACAGAATTAGTGGTGCTCAACACAGCTGCCCACCACTCTTTGACCAATGCTCCGACTTCGAAAGGATTTGCAGTCCCAGTGTGTGTTCACAGATCTGAGGAGTAGAAGGTAGGCTTTGGGGTTTAGAATTGAGCATTTAGAGTTGAGGATTTGGTGTCATCGTGAGGGGCGTGGAGTACACTGGTAAGGATTTGGGGATGTTAGGCTGGGGGTATTTGGGATTCTGGTGGCTAAGACTGGTTAACAGTGGGGCTGGGCTTGGGAGTCTGGAATTGCTTAGTTTTGGGAATTTAAGCATGTGTTTGGGGTGTCTCACTATGGATTGAGGGTGCCTGATAAGAGTTCTGATAAGTGTTTAGGGCTAAGAGATATGGGGAGGCTTAAATTTGAGGACTCCGTAGGTGAGATACTGGCATTCCTATGCATGGCATTTGGGGGTTTCTCTATGGCTTGGAGTGCCATTGGGACCTGGGGCTGTTCAGTAAGTTTGGTGATTCTCTGGGACTTTTAGCTCACTGCGGACTACATGGGTGGTATTTGCTCAGATCTGGGGGTGCCTATAGTGTCTGGGTTTGTATAGGGCTGGAAGAAGACCGGAGAGGCTGGTGGATTACATCTAGAGTTCCTGCAATATAGAATTTGGTTTTCCCATGGGCTGGATTTGGGGATGCACATGGGACAAAGAAAGCCGTATGAGGCTGAGAGTCTCTCGGGGTCCATAGGGACAGGATTTGGAGTTCAGAGTGGGGTTTGGAGGAGTTCCCAGGGGGCAAGTTCAGTTTATGGATTCGATGTCTCAGACATTGTCCTGGAAGTGAATGGCTTCAGACATCCTGGATGAGGGGGCATCCGTATCAAAATGGGGAGGGGAGAGGGATGGGGGTTATGGAGGGTGCCAAAGAATACAGGGGGGATCAGTAGTGCATGGAAGTGGAGGGAGGGGAAAGTTAAGGGGATTGATCCACCTATAGGGGATGGAAGATGAGGAAGGACACAGCTGGAGGGAGGTATAGGTATTGAAAGGTATGGGAGGGAGATTGGGGGGTATATGAACTGTGCAAGAGGAAACAGAGCATACTTGGGTGCGATCTAAAGCTGCTCTTTCGAGTGCCAAAGTGATTCAGTTGTCTTCCCCGCCAGGGCTGTCATCTCTTCGTATCCAGAGGCTGCAGGCATCGAGGACAAAGTAGAGGCCAAGGCCAAAGACGAGGGCAGCAGCGCAGCCCCTCGCCACTGCCATCACCAGGTTCCCATGGGACCTCCTCTCATCACCTGTGGGGTCCAGCAGTGTGCATGTCCCCATCCCCGGACATCACCTCCATGGGGATGGGATGCAGAGATTCTGCCAGAAAGGAGTGGCACCAGGGACACCGACATGGGGGCTCAGACCTACCTGGGAGTGCAAGTGCGCGTGTCACCTCCAGTGTCACGCTGTCCCCAAGGGGTGAGGAAAGAAGGTAGAAGCCTCCAAAGCGGTAGGAGCACCTATAGGTGCCAGAGTCAGCTTGTGTCACCCCAAAGAGGGTGAAGGTGGCCGTGCCCCCACCACTGGGGTCCTGGAGCTGGATAGGGGCTGAGTGCCCATCCTTGTGCAGGAAGATGGTGCCCCTGTTCTCCTGGTTGCTGCACCAGATGGTGACATTGGTCCCTGTTCCCACTTTACTCCCAGAGCTCATGGAAATACTGGGTGGGGGCAATTTGGGATCTGTGTTCAAAGGGGAGACAGCAATGGGACGTGGCCCTGTTGGGTCAGCTCAGGGCCAATCACTGTCCCCAGTGTCCTCACCTGTCACCACCAGCTCCACGGCGTCACTCTTCTCCGATGTCCCTGGTGGCTCCAAAACACGGTACCGGCAATGATATTTCACTGCATCTTTCCTCTCTACACTAACCAAGAGGAATTCAGTCGTGTCCTGTACCATGTCCATGTCTGCCTGCTTTACATACCACCAGTATCCTTCCGTGTAGAGCTCAACTTGTGCAGCTGACTGGGGCAGGTGGCAGCGCAGGGTGACATTGTCCCCCAGGGACACCCCCTGGCTGGGGTGCAGTGACAGGGAGGGTTGGGGCACTAGGACAGTGGACAGCAGTCAGCCTTGTCCATGCACACCCTCCTCTGCCCCTCTGATGGCCCCCTGACCACGCTCCCCTCCCTCTCTCCCCATTCTCCTCTTATCCCCATACTCACACAGCTGTGCCCTGCTTCCTGCCACCAGCCACCAACCTGCAAGGGACAAAGTCCTGGTCCCACACTGGGCCACCAACCCCTGTGGCACCACGTCCCCATTGTCACTCACCCAGGATGAGGACCAGCACCATTGGTGCCATGAGGCAGGAGCAGCTTGGAGACGGCAGTGGGGACAGGGGTTGGCGTTGAGCTGCTGTCAGTTCCCCTTTTAGGACAGGATGTTTTGGTGTCACCACCTGACGTGGAAATCACTGCCAAAACGGGAAGTGGCGCTGTGGGGTCCCCAGCAGTGTGGCTCACATGGAGCTGTGCAAATAGTCCTCCTTTTTTTGTCCTTTGCAGTTTGTCATCGCTTGGTTGTTACACACCATCCTCAGTGCTCTGCCAGCACGTGGCCCTGCACGTTGTCCCCCTGGGATGCCAAACACAGCACAAGTGGCTCCAATGGTGTGTCCCACATGGGATGTTACACAAGTTCCCCAACACATCCAGTCAGCTGTCACCACACACCTTGGGCACCACAGTCTGTCCCCACTCTACTTTCCTCTGCCATCCCCACTGGGGACAGCAGCAGCGACCTTTGGGGACACAGTGACACCCACACAGACATTTGTCACATGCTAAGGACACACAGGTGTGCATTATTTTGTACGTGGATCAGTGTACACACATGATGTCACGCACACACAGAGGCAGAGCACTGAGCATGGAGTACACGTGTACAGCTGCTGTGCCTGTGTGACTGTGCCACACATGTCGGATACATGAGCAGAAGCAGAGGCACATATGTGGAGGCTCACATACGGGTGTGCACATGTGTGGTCAGATACGTGGATCCTGCTGGCCTTGGGGTGGCTGGGGACAGATCTGAGGTCCCACAGGACTGGTGGCTCGATTTTGGCTTGGATTGCAAAGAGTTTTGGTTTCCAGAGGAATGGTGGGTGTATTTTGGGGCAGGACTGGAAGGTTGGAGGGACCCCTCAGGAATGAGGAGTTCCTTTGGGGACAAGGAGATGAACTCCAGTCCCACAGGGCTGGTTATGGGTTGGTGCTCAGAACTGTGAGCAGTGGAAATAAGCAGCTGTGTGCAGGGATTGGGGAACAGGGCTCCAAAGTGCTGAGAAAATCATCCGTAAACACAGGAGCTGTGAATTTTCAGCTGGAATGCACAGCGCTGCAGCCAGGCATTCAGCTCAGAACTGTGGCCGTGTGTCTCTCCCAGACTCCATGAGCCCCCTGTGAGCAGAGAGAAACAGCCATGGCTCCACATCTGCCTCATCCATGGCACGGCCCTTTGGGGTACGGACATCTGTGACAAACTATTGCCAAGGACGGAGCACAGGAGGAGGGAAATGCCCTCAGAACTCCCTGACAGACACCTGAGAGCTCACTAAGAACGGCAGCTGCTTTCACTGAACCAGACTGATGCGTTTGTTTCACAAAAACAAGGACAAGCTCTCACACTTTTTATGGATTTGTTTCTCTCTTTTTTAGTTTGAATGAACAATATCAAAAAGTACAGTTAGTAAGAGTTGAACTACACCATATACTTCATGAGGGCTATTCTGAAAGTAAAACCTGCAGGTTTATTACTTTGGCCCATGACATCGGATGGGAATGTCAGTGGGACAGCAGCGGAGGTGGAACCTTCCCACCAGTGTCCCATCCCCTTTTGTTGCCACGTGACAGACGGCAGCAGAGGGGACACATTGGCACAACTGCATCTGACACGGATATGGGACAGAGCTGAATTCCCCCATGCAGAAATAATGGCCCCACTGACATTCATCGACGCTTGTGAGCTCTGATGGAGACCAAGTGGCGGATGTGAGCACAGTGAGGCGGTGCGTTTCAGCAGTGCTGACAGTGACAGCTGTGTGAGAACACTCCTTGAATTGCACTCGTGGGCTCGTGCACGCCTGTTGTTACACACCACTGCAGTGTTATGGGGCCTTTTGTGGTGACTTGGGACCAAGCCAGGGATCCCTCAAGGCTGCTGGTGGAGTTTGGTGCAGAGCTGTGGGGGTCCTACAAGAGTGTTGGATGAAGTTTGGGTGTGTATGGGGAGGCTTTGGAGGTGTCCAGGGGTGTAAAGGAATCCAGGTGATAAGGACGGATTGTGATGGTAGTGATGACTGTTCAGGGATGAAGTGGGATTAGAGACGATTTGGTGCACACTGGTGGGGATTTGGGGGACGTTAAATTTGGGGAGATTTGTGGGACTGCGGGAGCAGAGGGCATCAATGAGACCCAAGTGGGGAACTTGGTGTCTGTTTCCATTCTTGCACTCCAAAAAGGAGGCAACCCACGTGGGGGACATCAGTGGGGTCTCCCAGACCCCACCTCAGCATAGATAACAGGGGGCTGGGGGACCGTGCTGGCCCCAGGGCGGCAGAAGCTGGGGGTCACAGTTTGCAGCTCAATGTAGGTCAGCCCCTCGTTGTCTTCTGGTGGCACCTGCAGACACATGGAAACGGTGGGGTGATACCATGGGGTTCCCCAGAGTGCTTGTGGGGGAACCAATGGTCTCAGTATGTAGGGTAATAGCCAAGAGAGTGCGCTTGTGGTTCTGGGCTGCCTGAGATTCGGGGTCTGCATGGGTCAGACTCTGAGGGATGCTACAAGTGTTTTTAGGGCTTCCCACTACTTGGCTTGAGGGTGCCCATGGGTTCTGGGGGATGGTTAACGTTTTAGGGGTGTGCAGAGGCTTTGTTGTGGAGTTTCTATGGGTATGACGTAGGTGTTTGTGGTTGCCCATGGGGTATTCAGTGGACATTTAGGGTTTGGAGATCTGACAGTTGGCAGAGATTGTCAGCGCCGTGGGTCAGACACTAAGGGTCCGAATGAGTGGTGTTTTGGGTTCATGTTCTGTGATGTTCATGGAGTTTGTGTTGAGCTTGGGGTGTGGATGTCCTCAGGGAATATGGGGGCTGAGATGAAGGATGTGGGGACTCTCCACAGTGTGGATTTGGGTTGTGCATGGGTTGGGTTTGGGGAGTGCAGATAAAGTTATGGTAAGCCATACAGTACTGGAGGTCCTCTGGGTTCACCATGGGTTTTGGGTTCCTCTTATGGTCTGCTGGGAGGGGGAGAGCTTAGGGAGCAGTTTGGAATTTAAGGTCATCACACACAGACTCTTACCTGGAGCTCCTTGGCCTTGGAACTCTTGAGGGGTTCACCTGCATCAAAAAGAGGAAAGGGGGAGGGTCGCGGTTATGGAGGAACTCAGAGGGATCCCAGAAGGACATGTAGGGGGATTTATACAGGATGGTCAGGGAAATGGGAACTCCAGGGTATGGACTGGGGTTGCAGTGTGCAGCAGTGAGTGCTTGCGGCATCTCTGGGAGATGAAACCATTTAACCCCTTCCTCACCAGAGCTGGCAGTTCTCTGTATCCGGCGTCTGCAGGCAAGCAGGAGGAAGAAGGTGATGAGGATGAGGCCGAAGGTGAGGGCAGTGGCACAGCCCCCTGCCACTGCCACAACCAGGCTCCCACGGGATTCCCCATTGGCACCTGTGCAGTCCGGGTGTTTGGGTGATGCCATCCCCAGAAGCCACCACCCTGGGGACAGGATGAGGTGACACTGCCACCCATGGGTGATACGAGGGACATAGACATGGGAGACTCAGACCTACCTGGACGTGTAGGTGGGGATGTCACCTCAAGTGTCACGCTGTCCCCGAGGGGTGAGGACACAAAGGGGTGACCCCAGGGGCGGTAGGAGCAGCTGTAGGTGCCGGTGTCAGCTGGGGACACCCCAAAGAGGGTGAAGGTGGCCATTCCTCCACCACTGGGGTCCTGGCGCTGGACAGGGGCTGAGTGCCCACCCTTGTGCAGGAGGAAGGAGGATCCATAATCCCAGTTCCAGCACTGGATGGTGACATTGGACCCCCTCCCCACGTGGATACTGATATTGATGGCTGTCATCACGTGTCCCTCAAAGCTCAGAGAAATGCCAGGTGGGGGGTACCTGCGATCTGTGTGCAGGGAGGGCAGAGAGGTGGGACACCACCCTGTGGGTACAGCCCAAGGCCCACCATTATTCCCAGTGCCCTCACCTGTCAGCACCAGCTCCACGGGATCGCTCTTTTCTGATGTCCCCAGTGGCTCAGACACATGGTACTGGCACCGATACGCCCCTGCATGCTCCCAACTCGTGCTAACAAAGGAGAACTCGACCGCATCCTGCTCCTTGTCCTGGTACTTGTTGTGTGTCCTACCTCCATCCTGGTACAGCCAGACCCAGGCAGCCAGCCGGCTCAGGTGGCAGCGCAGGGTGACATTGTCCCCCAGGGACACCCCCTGGCTGGGGTGCAGTGACAGGGAGGGTCTGGGCACTAGGACAGGGGACAGCAGTCAGCCTTGTCCCTGCACACCCTCCTGTGTACCTCTGATGGCACCCTGAACACACTCCCCTCCCACTCTCCCCATTCTTCCTCTGTCCCCATACTCACACTGCTGTGCCCTGTTCATTGCCAACAGCCACCAACCTGCAAGGGACACGGTCCTGGTCCCACACAGGGCCACCAACCCCCGTGGCACCACATCCCCATTGTCACTCACCCAGGATGAGGGCCAGTGCCATTGGTGCCATGAGGCAGGAGCAGCTTGGGGACAGCGAGACTGCAGTGGGGACGGGGAGTGGCTGGAGATCCACTCTCACTTCCCCTTGGAGACACAATGGCATGATGTCACCTCCTCATCTGACAATTCTCTTCCCCATGTGGTGGCACCATGGGGCCCAGCATGGGCTGGCACACGTGGACTGGTTCATACAACTGTTTTTGTGGTGCCCCACACAAGCTGCCACCTGTCAGCTGTCACACACTGTGCCCAAAAGGCTGCCAGTGCGTGGCCTTGCTGGCTGTCCCCTGTGAGATGCCAACTGCAGGACACATGGCTGCAATGGGGTGTCACACATGGGATGTTACACGCATTCCACAACATGTGCAGCCTGCACTTAACCCACTGTCCCCACTTCACTTTCCTCTGCCATCCCCACTGGGGACAGCATCTGCCATCTTTGGGGACATGGTGACACCCACTCCAATATGGACGCATGCTGATACTGACATGTGCACTGGGGAACACGTGGTCCCACCACCCAATTCCTCTCCATGCTGCACCGGGAGGAGCTGAGCACAGAGTCCCCCATGGAGGCTCAGAAGCCACCACCTTGCACCTCACATCTGGAAGGGCAGACGAACAAACAGGTTCAGATGGGGGAAAATCACAATGATCATCTCCAAGAAAACAAAATATGTCTCTGTTTTCAAGTAGGAGTCAAACAGTTTTCCCACCCAGTGCACCGCTTCTACCTCTCAATGAACTTCCAAATCTCAAAGCACAGCTCTGAATGCTACAGTGCCTTTCCAGACCTCAGAACCTCATAACTACCTCTGGAGTCACATCTCGATGTGGCCCCAGTCCCAGAAGTACCCCAGATTTATTGGGCTGGAGAAGCAGCAGCCACCAGGACAAGCAGAACAACTCACAGGTGAGAGGAGGGAGAGTGGTTCACCCAATTCCATGGATGCTCTTTCTTTCCCTTGAGAGGCCAACCCCGAGCTGGGAGATACTTTTCTTTTTTCTTTTGAAGCTCTGGAAAAGAGGAGAGAGGAAAGATCACAGGCTGTTGGGATATTCCCAGCAAGCCACTCTGCGCAGTACTTTTCCTTCGACCAAGAATACAAAGTTCTTTGTTGCCTGCACTCCTTTGGTGCTTGCAAAGTACAGTCAGCCACCCACAGTCTTTAGTGCAGAGATCTCCTGGCTTTGGTGGGAAATTTGAGGAGAGGACACAGCCTACCCTCAGGACAACCATTATCCCACCTACAGTGACTAAAGTCACTCCATCGCTGGAGCTTGAGATATAAAATGGTCTTTTTGACCCAACCTCTACTCAGACCATCTGCTGTTTCCTGGGGATTTTTTTCCTAGATGGCCGTTTTCTCAGCCCACAGGACTTCCCCTTTTCTATTTTTAAGCTTCCTCCTCCATTCTGTGCACCACACAGACCACACTGTGTGGCACAAACCCTCCTTCCCTCTCTTCCCTCCTCTTTCCCATGCTCCAAAACAGAAATAATTTCAGAAAAAAATCCCCAAAATGCACTTGTCAATTCAAGAACCCCCCAGATATATTTTCCACCCATTTAGGTCTACCAGGGGGATAATGAAGATGGGAAGAAGAGTCAGGAGTACCGAAAGAAGGCAGTGCTGAAGAGAGGAAGGCAGAAAGGAATGAATACTACACTGCTCTGTCTAAACTGCACTGAAATTCCACATATCCCCTTTGGGCTTTTAACCCTTCATCTCTTCCAACATCTCTTTCTTCTCATTCAATATCATGCAGAAATTGGGAGCTAAGGAGGGAATCCTCCAAAGTGACGGTGACTCAGGTTCGTCACGGAGGAGGAGAAAAACAAGACACAGTGAGAGGGACAAGAATCAGATTGATCACTGCTCTGATTCCAAGGTCTGTTTTGAGGAGTGAAAGTGTTGGCCCTCAGCGCTGGAGAAGGGATGGGCGTGAGACTCATCTGGAGGTGGCAGTCCTGAATTGGCAAAGAGCAACGATGACCACCATGAAGATGATGAAGATGACTCCCAGGCTCCCCTCAGACATCCCTTGTGCCTGCTGGGTTAGCAGTTCACCTTCCCAAGGTCAAAAACAAGGGAGTTCACAACAACAGCTTGGCCAAAAACGGATGTGTAGCCAAACTCTCTCATGAAAACGATAGAGCGGTGTGTCAGCAAAGCACTGCCAGAGTTTGGGCATACCAAGCACAGCACAGAAAGTCAAGAATGTGCTTTCTGTTAGTCCTTTCCAGCATCCCTTCCTTCTGTCCTATCGACTGCAGCACTCAGCTCAGCGCCATCAGCAAAGTGCTGAGCCTGCACCCCATGCCATCATCTCTGTCAGTGAGAGAGGTGGTGAAGAGCAGCGCTCCCAGGAGGGACCTCTGGGGGTCACGACTTAACACTACCTCCACTGGACATGGAGCCGTTGAGCACAGCCCTCTGGCTGCGACTTCCCAACAAATTCCTTCTCTCCAGGACAGCCCAATCCTCACATCCATCTCTCTCCCATTTTGAGATGAGGGTGTGGTGTGAGATCTTGTCAAGGACACTGTGGAAGCCCGGGTAGATGACATCAGTTGCCTTTGGATGACATCAATTACCCTCAAATGCTCGTCTCTAACATCTCTTCCTTAACCACCATACATTCATTATAACTGGTTGAGAATCCCAAAGCCAACCAATCCACCCCAAAATCCAGCCACCGTTTATGAAGGACAACACATTTTTCTGATTTATGTCAATAACCCCACCACATCTGCTGTGGGATGCCACAATCTGTACCAATCCAACACAACAGACCACGGGTGTTCCTCGATGTACATCTTAGTCCATAGCATCTGACAAATGCCTGTGTGGGTGTCACTGTGTTCCCAAAGGTCCCTGCTGCTGTCCCCAGTGGGGATGGTGGAGGAATGCACAGTGGGGACAGAGTGTGGTGCCCAAAATATGCGGTGACAGCTACCTGGATGTGTTGGGGATCACATGAGATATTCCGTGTGGGACACCCCATTGGAGCCACGTGTGCTGTGTTTGGCACCCCATGTTGGGCACAGTGGCAGGCCATGTTCAGGAAGTGCTTTGTGGACAGTTTGTGAGAGCTGACAGGTGACAGCCTGTGTGGGGCGCTGTAAAGGAGATGTGTGCACTGTCATCTGCGTGCCAGAATTGTCATATAGGGAGGTGACATCATGGCAGTTCTATCCCAAAATGAGAACTGACAGCAGCTCTCCGGCCACTTCCTTTCCCCACTGCAGTCTCGCTGTCCCCAAGCTGCTCCTGCCTCATGGCACCAATGGCACTGGCCCTCATCCTGGGTGAGTGACAATGCGGACGTGGTGCCACGGCGTTTGGTGGCCCTGTGTGGAACCAGAACCGTGTTCCTTGCAGGTTGGTGGCTGGTGGCAGTGAGCAGGGCACAGCAGGTTGAGTATGGGGACAGGGGGAGAATGGGGAGAGAGGGAGGGGAGTGTGGTCAGGGGGCCATCAGAGGGGCATAGGAGGGTGTGCAGGGACAAGGCTGACTGCTGTCCCCTGTCCTAGTGCCCAGACCCTCCTTGTCGCTGCACCCCAGCCAGGGGGGTCCCTGGGGGACACTGTCACCCTGTGGTGACATCTGCCCTGTCTGGCTGCACAGGTTGAGCTCTACAAGGAAGGCCGTTGGGGACTTGAAAAGCAGGAGGACATAGACATGGTACAGGACATGGCTGAGTTCCCCTTGGTTAGTGTAAAGAAGGAAGATGCAGTGAAACATCTGTGTCAGTACTGGTTGTTGGAGCCACCAGGGGCATCGGAGTAGAGCGATGCCGTGGAGCTGGTGGTGACAGGTGAGGACACTAGGGAAAGCAGATGGCCCTGGGCTGTCCCCACGGGGCTGTGTTCTATTGCTGTTACTTCTGTGCACTCAGATCACAGTTATCCCCCACCTGGCATTTCCCTGAGTCCCATGGAGTGTGTGGAAATGTGGGCTAATGTCACCATCCAGTGCTGCAACCATGAATATGGGGTACGATCTGCCTGCACAAGGATGAGCTCAGCCCCTGTCCAGCACAAGGACCAGAATCGTGGGGGCACAGCCACATTCACTCTTTTTGCAGTTACACCAGCTGACATGGGCAACTATAGGTGTCCCTATCTTGTAACCACCTCCTAGCTCCTGTCCTCTCCCCCTGGGGCCAACATGTCACTGGAGGTGACACCAGCACCTGCAGCCCCAGGTAGTTCTGGGCCTCCCATTTCGGTGTCTCTGGTGCCACCCGTTGCTGGCAGAGTCTCTGCATCCCATCCTCGTGGAGGTGATGTCCGGGGATGAGGACATGCACACTGCTGGACCCCACAGGTGATGAGAGGAGGTCCCATGGGAACCTGGTGGTGGCAGTGGTGAGGGGCTGCGCTGCTGCCCTCGTCTTTGGCCTGGGCCTCTACTTTGTCCTCGATGTCCGCCACCTCTGGATACAAAGAGATGACAGCCCTGGTTGGGGAAGACAGCTGAATCACTTCGACACTCGAAAGAGCAGCTTTAGATCACACCCAAGTATGCTCTGTTTCCTCTTGCATAGTTCACATACACCTCAATCTCCCTCCCATACCTTTCAATCCCTATACCTCCCTCCAGCTGTGTCCTTCCTCATCTTCCATCCCCTATAGGTGGATCAATCCCCTTAACTTTCCCCTGCCTTCACTTCCATGCACTACTGACCCCCTCGTGCTCTTTGGTGACTTCAATAACCCCCATCCCTCTCCCCTCCACATTTTGATACAGATGCCCCTCCCCCAGGAAGGCTGAGTCCATTCACTTCCAGGACAATATCTGATCAGGGAATCCCTAAGCACAACCTGCCCCCTGGAGATCCCCCAACCCCACTCTGAACTCGAAATCCTGTCCCTATGGACCCCAAGAGACTCCCAGCCTCATACATCTTACTCTGTCTTTATGTTCATCCCCAAATCCAGCCCATGGGAAACCCAAAATCTACAGTCCAGATGTAATCCTCCAGCCCCACTGGTGCTCATCCAGCCCTAAAATCTCCCAGACCCTATAGGCAACCCCAGATCTGAGCAAATAGCACCCAAGTAGTCTGCAGCACGCTCTAAGTCTCAGGGAATCACCAAACTTCCTGGAAAGGCCCCCAGATCCCATGGGCATCCCAAGCAATAGTGGAACGCCCAAATGCCATGCATAGAGACCCCATGCACTTCACAATGACACCAAATACCTAAATGCTCAATTCTTACCCCACGATCCTTACTTGTACTCCTCAAATCTCTTGACACACACTGCAGAAGGGACTGCAAATCCTTCCCAAGTTGGAGCACTGGTCAGAGAGCGGTGGGCAGTTGTGTTGAGCATCACTGAGTTAGTAAGCATAGAAATGTTTTTACCGCTACGGTTATTTCTCTCTTCCCTTTTGGTCTGAGTAAATAGTTTTTATCTCAGCCTATGAGTTTTGTCTTTCTTTGAATCCCTCCCCAACCCATAAAGAGGGGGCTTGGTGACAGAAGGGCTGTGTGTTGCTGAGCTGCTGCCGGGTGACAGCACCGCAGGCCTTGTGGTGCCCAACGTGGGGCTGAAGGCTGGACACCCCAACAGCTGTGAGCAGAGCGTGTTCCAACACAACTGCTCTCAGCGGTACAGCAGCCTCAGAGCTGCTGCTCACAGTGCTCAGCTGTTCCCTCACTCTGACTCTGTTGCCCTGGAGACCCCAGAAAAGCACGGACTGCCCTATCGGGCACTGTGATCATTCAGTGCCCTCAGTGTGCGCACTCCCCATCTGTGCAGATGTCACTGTGTCCCCAGGTGGTCACTGCTGCTGATCCATGGTGACAGCTGGCCGGACGTGTTGGGGACAGCATGTGGCACGCCTTGTGGGATATTCCATTGGAGCCATGGGAGCTGTGTTTGGCATCCCATGGGGGACAGTGCAAGGCCACGCGCTGGCAGCCCTTTGTGGTCTGAGTGTGACACTTGAGAGGTAAGAGCTTGTGTGGAGCACAGCAACAGGGACTGTGTGCAGTGCTCTGTGTCTGTCACTGGGAAACCAAAAGTGCCACCAGACATTATGGATATTTATCACATGAGGTGGAGACTTCATGTCTCCATCCTGTGCCCAAAGAGGAAATAAGTTTGCTTCTCCTGAAACTCCCGGTCTCTGCTGCAGTCTCTCTGTCCCAAAGCTGCTCCTGCCTCATGGCACCAATGGCACTGGCCGTCATCCTGGGTGAGTGACAATGGGGACGTGGTGCCATGGGGGTTGGTGGCCCTGTGTGCGACCAGGACCGTGTCCCTTGCAGGTTGGTGGCTGATGATGACAGCGAGCAGGGCACAGCATCGTGAGTATGGAGATGGGGGGAGAACAGGGAGAGGGGAGGGGAGCATTGTCTGGGGGCCAGCAGAGGGGCAGAGGAGGGTGTGCATGGACAAGGCTGACTGCTGTCCCCTGTCCTAGTGCCCCGACCCTCCCTGTCGCTGCACCCCAGCCAGGGGGTGTCCCTGGGGGACAATGTCACCCTGCGCTGCCACCTGCCCCAGCCAGCTTCCCGGGTCCGGCTCTGCCAGGAAGAACGATTCCTCTCCTGCATGTACAAGCACCAGGTACAGAACACGGCAGAGTTCTCCTTTGTTAGCACAAGTAAGGAACATGCGGGGACATATCGGTGCCAGTACCAGGTGTCAGAGGAATGGGGGGCATGGCAGAAGAGTGACCCCGTGGAGCTGGTGCTGACAGGTGAGAGTGTTGGGGACAATGGGTGGCCCTGGTCGATGCCCACAGGGTTATGTCTCATTGCTGTCCCTTCTTTGCACACAGATTACAACTCACCCCCACCCAGCATTTCCCTGAGCCGGGAGGGATGCGTGGAGATGGGGAGCAACGTCACCCTGTGTGTGGAGACAAGGACCAATGTCACCATCCAATGTAGGAGCAAGGATAACGGGACCTCCCTCCTCCTGCACAAGGATGGGTGCTCAGCCCCTGTCCAGCGCCAGGATCCTGATGGTGCTGGCACGGCCTCCTTCCTCCTCTTTGGAGTGACCCTGGCAGACTCTGGCACCTACAGGTGCTCCTCTCACAGCAGGAACTTCCCCTTTGTGTCCTCACCCCTTGGGGACAGCGTGACGCTGGAGGTGACTCCCACACCCACACCCCCAGGTAGGTTCAAGCCTCCTTATTTTGTTGCCCCCAGTGTCACCCATGGGTGGCAGAGTCATCACATCCCATCCCTCTGCAGGTGATGCTGGGGATGAAGACACCCAAATACCTGCATCCCACAGTGCTGAGTTGGTGTCCCATGGGAACCTGGTGCTGGCGGTGGTGAGGGGCTGCGCAGCTGCCCTCTTCTTTGGCCTCGGCATCTTCTTTGTCATTGATGCCCGCTGGCACTGGATACAGAGATGTGAGGCCTGGTGGGGAAAGTCTTAGATGGTTTTGATGTCCTACAGAACTCCCCAGTTGTCCCCTTCCTCCTCTTCCCTTCTCCTGTAGAATGGACCAGGTGTGCCATTCGATCCACTATAGGTTGCCTATCGATTCTCCCAAGTGTCCCCTGCTCCCCTTCCATCACCTATAAATCCCCCCACATATCCCTCTATTTCCCCTTCCAGCCCTCATACATTACCCCAGTCATCTTGTGCACAGATGTCCATCCCTTACTGATCCCCTAGAAATTCATTCAAGTATCACCTGACTCCCCTGCCATTCCCTCTATGTCCCCACATTCCCTACAAGCATCACTTCCCTTTCACCCTCCATGACCCCAACCCTCTTCCCCTCCTGTATTCACACAGGGGCTGGCACAAACATCCCCGAGGCCATGCACTTTCACGTAAGGGAAACCTAAAGGTGAGGGATCCTAAATCCCAACCTGCCCCGTGGACACCCCATCCTCCAATTGCACCCTCCTCCTCATACAGCTTACTCTACACTAATGCGCAGCCCCAGATCCTCACCATGGGGAAGCCCAAATCTGCATTGTGGAGAGCTCCCCAGGCCCCAGATCAAAGTTTTTTTGGAGGACTTTTTTTTGGAGACCCTAGGCATCTCCCAGCCCTAATCAACCCCCTGATAATGTGAGCAGCCCCAAACTATGTAGTGGGACCCCAAAAACCCTCACAAAGGATCTCCCTTTTTGAGAGTTTTGGACCAATGACAACCCAAATCAAAGCCCCCCCAGGTCCCAAACACACCAACTACGATCACCACTCACACTTAGCACAGAGCTGTCCCTCCTCACTTCCATACAGAGGAGCTCCGCAGCCATTCTCCACTGTCTCCAAGTGACCCCTGGTGACAGTGAGGGACTGATCTGTGCCAACCAGGAGATGCCGCCTCATGGGGGGACCCACCACTCCACAGCCCCCAGTTACCAATGCTAACGTGAGCGCTGGCAGACCCTACCAAGGCCTCCCTCCAGCGTGTCTCATTTTTGGGATGCACAGTGTGGCAGAGAACCCAATTCAATGTTTTGAGCTCCCTCTCAATGATTCCCAGATCTCACCTCATCTAGCACCCTCAAGTCCTTGCCAGATCCCCCAAGTGCTTCCCAATCACACCAAACCCCTAAATGCTCATCTCTAACCACAGCATCCTTTCCTTGCCATCCAATCCTTCAGCACCCTTTCATAGTATGGGTGGAGATCCCGACAGCTGTGAGCAGAGCGTGTTCCAACACAACTGCTCTCAGCGGTGCAGCAGCCTCAGAGCTGCTGCTCACAGCGCTCAGCTGTTCCTTCACTCGGTGCCATCCATCACAGCTCTCAGGGCTGTTCCCTTCACTGCGCTGGCGCTGCTTCTCGCCTCTGAGGGCTGCCCTGCAATTCTGGATGCTTCTGCCCGTTTGTCTGCAGCGTGTGCTCGTGTGACAGCGGCCATGGATGCCATGTGCTCCTTGTGCTCAGCAGTGCCATCACTCTGGCACTGCAGGACCCTCACCGCGGGAACTCCTCACACGGGCACTCTCTGCTCCACAGGAGTGCCAAGTGTTGATGGACATTTTTAAATCCCTCCATCAAACACTGGCTGATCCAACCCCTGCCACAGGCCCTGTGGTTAGCCCAGATTCTCAGCCAGGTCATAGCACTGAATCCCACAGGCATGGGGTTGGAAGTGACCTCTGGAGTTCACCAAATCCAACCTCTCTGCTCAACTTGTTTCCCTGCTGTTGGTTGCACAGGAAAGCATCCGGGTGGGTTTTAATTATCTGCAGTGAAGGAGAACCCACCACCTCTCTGTGCAGCCTGTTTCAGTGCTCTGTCTCCCGCACAGCATAGCAGTTCTTCCTCATGATTTGATGCAACTTCCTGAGCTCCAGTTTGTGCCCGCTGCCCCTCGTCCAGTCACTGCACACCACTCAAGAGAGCACAACCCAATGGTGCAGAATGGCAGCATGGAGCTCTGGTGTGTCAGCCACTCCTCCCAGCTTTGTGCCACCTGCAAACCTGCTGAGGGTGGACTCCATCCCTTTGTCCAGGTCACTGATGGAGATGTTGAACAGCACCAGATCCAGCACCGACCCCTGGTGAACACCACGAGTCACAGCCACCAAGCGCACCATGCGCTGCTGATGGAGCCCAAAGCCATGGACTCAATGAGCTCCACCAACACTTCACAGGGATGACCAAGGGACCGCGGAAATGCTGTGTGTGTATGTGTACTGAAACACAGGATAGGAGATGGTGGTTAATTAGGCTGCATGGGAAACAGTGGGACCTGAGCCTGATGTAAGCTGTATGGAACATGGCGGGGTATTGTCCTGGTTTCAGCTGGGATAAAGCTGATTTGCTTCCTTGTGTCCCGTGAGTTTTGGCTTCAGAAAAGCAGTGCTGATGGCACAGAGGTGGTTCAGCTGATGCTGAGCAGTGCTGCACAGAGCTGAGAGTGGTTCCGTTTCTCAGCTTCTTGCCTTGTGCTGCCAGCGAGGGGCCGGGGGGCACCAGGAGCTGAGAGGGGACCGAACCAGGACAGCTGACCTGCAGTGCCAAAGGCATCTCCCACACCATATGGCATCGGGTGAGAAATGGAACTCTGAGGAGAGCTGCATGGGGTGAGCGGGTGCAGCTCGGGGATGGGTTGGGAATCAATGAGTAGAGGTGAACAATTGTGTTTTGCAAATATACTGCATAGATGTACACACAGATGTACTGCTTGTGTAACGCCATGCCTTTGTGTATCTGTGTGTGAGATCATGTCTGTAAACCTGTGTGTGACCACAGGAATGCACAAGTGTGTCCTTAGCAGGTACGCACCACATTGGTGTAACACGTGTGCTCCTTCTCTGCCAAAACATTTCCTTAGAGTTGATCCATGTCTGTGCCACACGTGTGCTCCACTGTGCCTGTGTGCCCATAGCACATCCTATGCCTGCATGGTGCCACTGCATCCCCAAAGGTCCCTGCTACTGCCCCCAGTGGGGATGGTGGAGGAAAGCACAGTGGGGACGGAGTGTGGTACCTGAAGTGCGTAGGGACAGCCAGCTGGAAGTGTTGGGGACCACATGTGACATCCCATGGGGGACACCCCTTTGGAGCCATGTCCTGTGTTTGGGATTCCATGGGGGGAAAAGTGCAGGACCACGTGCTGGCAGAACTCTGTGTGTGACACCCAAGCCCGGACAAACTGCAAAGGACAAACCAGCGGGGACTATTTGCACAGCTCCATGTGTACAACATTTCTGGGGACCCCAACGTGCCACTTCCCGTTTGGGCTGTGATTGCCACATCAGTTGGCAACATCACACCATCCTGTCCAAAAGAGGAACTGGCAGCAGCCCAACGCCACTCCCTGTCCCCACTGCAGTCTCACTGTCTCCAAGCTGCTCCTGCCTCATGACACCAATGGCACTGGCCCTCATTCTCGGTGTGTGACAATGGGGATGTGATGCCAAGGGGGTTGGAGGCCCTGTGTGGAACCAGAACCGTGTCCATTGCAGGTTGGTGGCTGGTGGCAGCGAGCAGAGCACAGCATCGTGAGTATGGAGATGGGGGGAGCATGGGGAGAGAGGGAGGGGAGCATTGTCAGGGTGCCAGCAGAGGTACACAGGGGGGTGTGCAGGGACAAGGCTGACTGCTGTCCCCTGTCCTAGTGCTCCGACCCTCCCTGTCACTGCACCCCAGCCAGGGGGTGTCCCTGGGGGAAAATGTCACCCTGCGCTGCCACCTGCCCCAGCTGGCTGCCTGGGTCCGGCTGTACCAGGAAGGGCATCAAACATACCGCAATTACAAGTACAAGAAGCAGGACACTGCAGACTTCTTCTTCTTGAACACAAATCGGGAGCACGCAGGTAGATATTTTTGTCAGATATCAGATACCAGTTGTCTTGGTCAGCAGAGGACTCAGAGAAGAGTGATCCCGTGGAGCTGGTGCTGACAGGTGAGGGCACTGGGGACAGCAGATGGCTCTGCTTGCTCCCAACAGGACCGTGTCCCACTGCTGTCCCTTCCCTCATGCAGATCGCAGTTTCCCCCCACCCAGCATTTCCCTGAGCCCTGAGGAATGTGTGGAGATGGGGACCAATGTCACCATCCAGTGCTGGAACAAGGACTATGGGGCCGCCTTCCTCCTGCACAAGGATGGGTGCTCAGCCCCCATCCAACGCCAGGACCTCGATGTGGTGGGCACAGCCACCTTCACCATCTTTGGGGTGACCCCAGCTGACAGCGGCACCTACAGGTGCTCCTACCGCCCCTGGGCTTACCCCTTTCTGTCCTCACCCCTTGGCAATAACGTGACTCTGGAGGTGACACCCACACCTGCACCCCCAGGTAAGTCTGAGCACCCCATTTGTGTGCACCCCCTGCCACAGATGGTTGAGGCTGTGTTGCTGCATCCGGGCTGAATAGGGCTTGTGGCTGGCAGTAGAGACACCCAAACACCCGGACGCCACAGGTGCTGAGGAGCAGTCCCGTGCCAATCTGGTGCTGGCACTGCTGAGGGGCTTTGTGGCTGCACTCGTCGTTGGCCTTGCAGTTTTCTTCATCATCGATGCCCGCAGCCTCTGGATACAGAGAAATTGAACTGTGGTGAGGAAGCTTTTAAATGTCTACCATCCCCTCCTGATTCCCCCAGTCTTCTATGCCTGCACTTCTATCCCATATAGTTCCTCCCAGGTGGCCCTTGCCTGCCCCTATAGATTCCCTTCAGGGCTCCTTGAGCATGGTTCATGACCTCCCCATAACTCCCACCTTCTCCAGTTGCTGACACAGAAGCCCCCCTGAATGCAGAGGCCGTGCAGTTCCAGGTAAGTGTCTGGGTCAGGGGACACAAATCCCAGCATTCCCCTTGGGGCCTCACCAAACCCTGCTCATAATTTCCCCAAAGGACCACCAACCCCATATGGCTTACCATAACTTGATAGCTAATCTCCCAAATCCAGCTCATGGGGGACACGCATTCAGCATGTTGAGCTGAAGCCAGACTCCAAATCTCAGCCTTCACACTCATTAAAGCTGTCCAGACTCTAAACATGTCCCAGACCCCAAAAAGCTCTCACAAACCGATTAAGGGGAACCCTCAAAAGCTGCACATATGGAACCCCAAAGTATAACCCACAGGGATGACAAATCTAATCCCCTGCGATCCCACAATCCCTAAACACTCTCAGACCATTTGAGCACACCCAAACCACAGCAGGACCCCCAAACATCCCCCTTGGGATCCTCAAATAGAAGGACAGCACAACTCCACACCCACCCTCTTGAACACCACTCCCAAATACCAGCAGCATCAATCCCCCTCCAAAGCCTGTTGCAGACCCCATGGTGGCACCCCGCTGCTCCCCTGTGTCTCCAGGTGCCCCCCAGTGACAGTGAGCGTCTGACCTACACCAAGATTCATGCTGTGACCCCTGGTCCCCCGGCCACCCAGGGCAGCTGCCACCACTCAGCTCCCCATTATCCACACCCATGTGGATACTGGGGGACCCCCGCTGATACCCCCACACCCGCGGTGCCTCATTTTTAAGGAGCTCTGAAAGGGACACACCCCAAATTCCCTGCTTGGAGCTCCATGGCATAGTGATCCCACCCTTTCATCCCCAAATCCCGAGATATCTGACATCCCCAAATCCTCACCTATGCACATTATCTCATTCCCAGACCCACCAAATCCCTGAATTCTCCACTCTAACCGCCAAATCTTTCCTGATCCCCCTTAAACCTCATAATATTTCTCTCCTAAGTCTTAGTAAATAGATTTTATCATCACCTGTGTGTTCTGCATTTATATCTTCAACCACCCCCCTCTCCCCCTGGGCTTCTGGATGCTTCTGCCCGTTTGTCTGCAGCGTGTGCTCGTGTGACAGCGGCCATGGATGCCATGTGCTCCTTGTGCTCAGCAGTGCCATCACTCTGGCACTGCAGGACCCTCACCGCGGGAACTCCTCACACGGGCACTCTCTGCTCCACAGAATTACCATCAAACAACAAAACACATTTGCTGACATTTTCGGTGTGCTTGCTACCTCTCCAACACTTGCCATAACAAGGCACTTGCCAGAACAACAGAGGCTGCAAAGCACCAGATGCTGTGAGATAACCGCACAGCCTTTGTGTGTCCACCAGTGGCACTGCTTCACCGCAAGAACATTTCTGGCACAAACACATTTTGGACAAACCTGTTAGTGTAAACTCTTCACAAGTTTCTTCTAAACATTTCTTCACAACCTTGCAATGCTGCAGCTGCCAACCAGCAGACAGAAAGGGATGCCCAGAGAAGCTGCATTTTGTGCTCTCTCCGTTTTGCCAGTTGGAGATTTCATCCATTGGATGAGCACTCCCATCCCCCCTTCTGCTCCAGCACTGCAGGTCCAGCTCCTCAAAATGGACCACAATTGCTTTCCCCCCCCCCCCCATCTTTCTCTCTTATGTTCTTTCTCTGCTTCTCTCCATTTTCTCTCCTTTCTTTCTTCTTCTCTCTCTTCCTCATTATCCTCCCTGTCATCTTTTTCTCTTCTGCTGCAGCCTAAATGTGGATTTCTCTGTAACAAGCAAATCAGGCAATAACACCACTGTCCAATTATCCTTTATCCGTATCGCTCCATAATTTTTACTTGGAAGTCCCCTAATTTTATTGCAGGGCAGCTGATTGGTTGCTGCTGGAAAGTTCAATAAATGGTCTTCTGTTGCTCCTCTGAGTCACTGTCTGACTCTGTTGCCCTGGAGACCCCAGGAAAGCACGGACAGCACTCTTGGAGAACTGTGCAGAGAGCCTGGCATCCCCTGGGGGACAGCATGCCAGGGAACAGACTCACAGCCCTTTGGGGTCAGTGTGTGACACCCCAGTGTTGACAGCGTGTGTGGGGCACCTCAACAGGCTCAGAGTGCAGTGAACACCTGTCCACTTGTCCTAACACAGATGTGCACCACAGATGTGCCAAATCAGGAGCTGACATCACATCATCCTGCACCCCGGTGGAAACTAAAAGCAGCTCTCCGGCCACTTTCTTTCTCGGCTGCAGTCTTGCTGTCCCCAATCTGCTCCTGCCTCATGGCACCAATGGCGCTGGCCCTCATCCTGGGTCAGTCAGTGGATCCCACATCCCAGTTCACACCTTGGGGTGCACAGAAAACATCACGATGGAGACCCACATCCTTCCCATGAGGCCCATAAATGACCCTAGCCCTGGACTCATACCATGACATTTATGTGCACCACCTGTATCCAGCCCATGCAAATGCAAAATCTACAATTTGTGGACCCCTCAGCCCACAATCCTTAGTCCCAGTCTTTGGCTGGTGAGTGCTGACGCAGGGAGCACATGCTAAGGACACACATGAGCAGCACTGTGTCCAGCTGTTGGTGCACACACACAGCATCGCACAGACACACACAGAGGCACAGACTTCAGTGTGTCCCACACGTGTGTTTGGACACCTGTTGTGCACGTGGGATGGTGCACACACGTTTAATCCACAGCCACGAGTTCACATGCACAGGTACATGGATGTAATTCACAGGTGATGGTGAGCACACAGAGCACACCAGCACTGTGCACACTTGATGTGTGCACACAGCATCCACGTCTTTGTGTCCACAGGTGGGGGCATCAGCGGGGTCCCCCAGTGCCCACCTCGGCGTAGATAATGGGGGAGTCAGGGGTTGTAGAAGAGCCGGGGGGGTGGGTGCTGGGGGTCAGAACTTGCAGCTCGGTGTAGGTCAGAGCCTGGCTGTCAGCGGGGGACACCTGGGGACACAGGGACAGCAGTGTGAGCATGGGATCCCAACAAGCCTGAGGGGATGATGGCACTGTGTAACGTGTGGGGGCTGTGCGAGAGGTGGGGTACGAAGTCTGGGGTGCTGTAGATTTTGGGAAGCTGTGGGTGTGACACTGGGATTCCCTGTGGGTGGTGTTTGGGGGTCCCACTATGTTTTGGGGTTGCCCATAGAGTCTGAGGGTGTTTAAGGCTTGGAGCATCCCAGGGGGCTTCAGTTTGGGATTTGGGGCATCCCAATGGTGGAGATTTGGAGGCCCCCATGGGCTGGATTGGAGGGTGCACACAATGTCATGGGGAGCCATAAAATGCAGGGGGTTCTTTGCAGTCCCCACAGGAAGGGTTTGGGTTTCCCAGGTGAGGTCTGGGGCAGGGGTAATGGGGCAGATTGGGGTTAGGGGTCCCCTGACCCAGACACTGACCTGGAACTGCACGGCCTCGGGGCTTCTGGTGGCACCTGAGTCATAAATAGAAGGGGAGAGGGGGTGTGTTACGGGGGCACCAATCAACACCTGTGGGGATTTATAGTGGATTTATGGGGGATCAAAGCCATTTAACCCCTCCCCACCAGAGCTCTCATCTCTCTGTATTCGTCTTCTCTGGGCAGCAAGGAGGAATGAGACTATGAGGATGAGGATGATGACAATCACAGCAGCACAACTCCCAGCCACCGCTGCCACCGGGTTCAAGCTGGGACCCCTATTGTCCCCTGTGGTGTCAAAGTGTTTGAGCTGTCCCTGTACCCAGCCCCTTTCTCAATGGAAGTGGGATGCAGAGACAGGGTCACCCACAGCTGAGAAGTGGAGCATGGAAAGAGTTGCTCAGACCTACCTGGATATGCAGATCTGGCAATCACTTCCAGGGTCACATTATCACCGAGGCATGAGGACAGATGGTAAGAGCCCCCAACGCGGTAGGAGCACCTATAGGTGCCAGAGTCAGCTGGGGTCACTGCAAAGAGGGTGAAGGTGGCTGTGCCCTCACCGTTGGGTTTTTGGTGCTGGAGAGGGGCTGAGTGCCCATCCTTGTGCAGGAAGATGGTGCCCCCATACTCCTTGTTGCTGCACTGGATGGTGACATTGGTCCCCGTCTCCACACGTTCCTTGGGGATCAGGGAAATGTTGGCTGGGGGATACTTAGGATCTGAGTGCAGAGAGGAGACAGGGATGGAACACAGCTCTGAGGGAACAGCCCAAGGCCATCTGCTTTCCCCAGTGCCCTCACCTGTCACCACCAGCTCCATGGGTTCACTCTTCTCCGATGTCTCTGGTGGCTCCAGCACCGAGTACTGGCACTGATATCTCACTGCATCTTCTCCCTTTACACTAATCAAGGGGAACTCAGCCATGTCCTGTACCATGTCCATGTGTGCTTGCTTTTTAAGTCCCGAATTCTCTTCCTTGTAGAGCTCAACTCGTGCAGCCGGCTGGGGCAGGTGGCATTGCAGGGTGACATTGTCCCCCAGGGACACCCCCTGGCTGGGGTGCAGCGATAGGGAGGGTCTGGGCACTAGGACAGGGGACAGCAGTCAGCCTTGTCCCTGCACACCTTCCTCTGCCCCTCTCATGTTCCTCTGACCACGCTCCCCTCCCTCTGGCCCCATTCTCCCCCTGTCCCCATACTCACGTTCCTGTGCTCTGCTTCCTGCCACCAGCCACCAACCTGCAAGGAACACGGTCCTGGTCCCACACAGGGCCACCAACCCCCGTGGCACCACGTCCCCATTGTCACTCACCCAGGATGAGGACCAGCGCCATTGGTGCCATGAGGCAGGAGCAGCTTGGGGACCATAAGACTGCAGTGGGGTCAGGGAGTGGCCAGAGAGTTACTTTCAGTTTCCCCCAGGGCACAGGATGATGTGATGTCAGCTCCTGATGTGGCAATGTGAGCCCTTAGCAGTGGTGACGCTGTGGTGTCTTTTTGTAGTGGGACAAGTGGAGAAGTGTTCACTGCACACTCTGCCTCTTGAGGTGCCCCAGACGCCTGTCAACACTGGGGAGTCACACACTGACCCCAAAGGGCTGTGAGTGTGTGCCCTGGAATGTTGTCCCCCAAGGGATGCCAGACTCTCTGCACAGTTCTCCAAGAGTGCAGTCCGTGCTTTCCTGCGGTCTCCAGGGCAACAGAGTCAGACAGGGACTCAGAGGAGCAACAGAAGAGCATTTATTGAACTTTCCAGCAGCAACCAATCAGCTGCCCTGCAACAAAATTAGGGGACTTCCTAGGAACAATTATTGAGTGATACGGATCAGGGATCCTTGGACAGTGGTGTTATTGCTTGATCTGCTGCTTCCAGGGAAATGTAGGTTCTGGCTGCTGCAGAAGAAGAGTAAAAGATGACAGGGAGGAAAATGAGCAAGAGAGAGAAAAAGAAAGAAAAGAGAGAAAATGGAGAGTAGGACAGAAAGAATGTAAGAGAGAGAGATGGAGAAAAGCAATCATGGTCCGTTTTGAGGAGTTTAAGTGCCGGAGCAGAAGGGGGGATGGGAGTGCTCATCCAATGGCTGAAGTCTCCAACTGGCAAAAAGGAGACAGCACAAAATGCAGCTTCTCTGGGCATCCCTTCCTGTCTGTTGGTTGGCAGCTGCAGCATCGCAAGGTTGTAAAGAAGTGAGTTCACAATGACAACATTTCTCAGAAATGTGTGTGTGCCAGAAATGTTCTTGCGGTGAAGCAGTGCCATTGGTGGACACACACAGGCTGTGCGGTTATCTCACAGCATCTGGTGCTTTGCAGCCTCTGTTGTTCTGGCAAGAGCCTTGTTATGGCAAGTGTTGGAGAGGTAGCAAGCACACCGAAAATGTCAGCAAATGCGTTTTGTTGTTTGATGGTAATTCTGTGGAGCAGAGAGTGCCCGTGTGAGGAGTTCCCGCGGTGAGGGTCCTGCAGTGCCAGAGTGATGGCACTGCTGAGCACAAGGAGCACATGGCATCCATGGCCGCTGTCACACGAGCACTCGCTGCAGACAAACGGGCAGAAGCATCCAGAATTGCAGGGCAGCCCTCAGAGTAATAACATTTTTATGCTTACAGAATTAGTGGTGCTCAACACAGCTGCCCACCACTCTTTGACCAATGCTCCGACTTCGAAAGGATTTGCAGTCCCAGTGTGTGTTCACAGATCTGAGGAGTAGAAGGTAGGGTTTGGGGTTTAGAATTGAGCATTTAGAGTTGAGGATTTGGTGTCATCGTGAGGGGCGTGGAGTACACTGGTAAGGATTTGGGGATGTTAGGCTGGGGGTATTTGGGATTCTGGTGGCTAAGACTGGTTAACAGTGGGGCTGGGCTTGGGAGTCTGGAATTGCTTAGTTTTGGGAATTTAAGCATGTGTTTGGGGTGTCTCACTATGGATTGAGGGTGCCTGATAAGAGTTCTGATAAGTGTTTAGGGCTAAGAGATATGGGGAGGCTTAAATTTGAGGACTCCGTAGGTGAGATACTGGCATTCCTATGCATGGCATTTGGGGGTTTCTCTATGGCTTGGAGTGCCATTGGGACCTGGGGCTGTTCAGTAAGTTTGGTGATTCTCTGGGACTTTTAGCTCACTGCGGACTACATGGGTGGTATTTGCTCAGATCTGGGGGTGCCTATAGTGTCTGGGTTTGTATAGGGCTGGAAGAAGACCGGAGAGGCTGGTGGATTACATCTAGAGTTCCTGCAATATAGAATTTGGTTTTCCCATGGGCTGGATTTGGGGAGGCACATGGGACAAAGAAAGCCGTATGAGGCTGAGAGTCTCTCGGGGTCCATAGGGACAGGATTTGGAGTTCAGAGTGGGGTTTGGAGGAGTTCCCAGGGGGCAAGTTCAGTTTATGGATTCGATGTCTCAGACATTGTCCTGGAAGTGAATGGCTTCAGACATCCTGGATGAGGGGGCATCCGTATCAAAATGGGGAGGGGAGAGGGATGGGGGTTATGGAGGGTGCCAAAGAATACAGGGGGGATCAGTAGTGCATGGAAGTGGAGGGAGGGGAAAGTTAAGGGGATTGATCCACCTATAGGGGATGGAAGATGAGGAAGGACACAGCTGGAGGGAGGTATAGGTATTGAAAGGTATGGGAGGGAGATTGGGGGGTATATGAACTGTGCAAGAGGAAACAGAGCATACTTGGGTGCGATCTAAAGCTGCTCTTTCGAGTGCCAAAGTGATTCAGTTGTCTTCCCCGCCAGGGCTGTCATCTCTTCGTATCCAGAGGCTGCAGGCATCGAGGACAAAGTAGAGGCCAAGGCCAAAGACGAGGGCAGCAGCGCAGCCCCTCGCCACTGCCATCACCAGGTTCCCATGGGACCTCCTCTCATCACCTGTGGGGTCCAGCAGTGTGCATGTCCCCATCCCCGGACATCACCTCCATGGGGATGGGATGCAGAGATTCTGCCAGAAAGGAGTGGCACCAGGGACACCGACATGGGGGCTCAGACCTACCTGGGAGTGCAAGTGCGCGTGTCACCTCCAGTGTCACGCTGTCCCCAAGGGGTGAGGAAAGAAGGTAGAAGCCTCCAAAGCGGTAGGAGCACCTATAGGTGCCAGAGTCAGCTTGTGTCACCCCAAAGAGGGTGAAGGTGGCCGTGCCCCCACCACTGGGGTCCTGGAGCTGGATAGGGGCTGAGTGCCCATCCTTGTGCAGGAAGATGGTGCCCCTGTTCTCCTGGTTGCTGCACCAGATGGTGACATTGGTCCCTGTTCCCACTTTACTCCCAGAGCTCATGGAAATACTGGGTGGGGGCAATTTGGGATCTGTGTTCAAAGGGGAGACAGCAATGGGACGTGGCCCTGTTGGGTCAGCTCAGGGCCAATCACTGTCCCCAGTGTCCTCACCTGTCACCACCAGCTCCACGGCGTCACTCTTCTCCGATGTCCCTGGTGGCTCCAAAACACGGTACCGGCAATGATATTTCACTGCATCTTTCCTCTCTACACTAACCAAGAGGAATTCAGTCGTGTCCTGTACCATGTCCATGTCTGCCTGCTTTACATACCACCAGTATCCTTCCGTGTAGAGCTCAACTTGTGCAGCTGACTGGGGCAGGTGGCAGCGCAGGGTGACATTGTCCCCCAGGGACACCCCCTGGCTGGGGTGCAGTGACAGGGAGGGTTGGGGCACTAGGACAGTGGACAGCAGTCAGCCTTGTCCATGCACACCCTCCTCTGCCCCTCTGATGGCCCCCTGACCACGCTCCCCTCCCTCTCTCCCCATTCTCCTCTTATCCCCATACTCACACAGCTGTGCCCTGCTTCCTGCCACCAGCCACCAACCTGCAAGGGACAAAGTCCTGGTCCCACACTGGGCCACCAACCCCTGTGGCACCACGTCCCCATTGTCACTCACCCAGGATGAGGACCAGCACCATTGGTGCCATGAGGCAGGAGCAGCTTGGAGACGGCAGTGGGGACAGGGGTTGGCGTTGAGCTGCTGTCAGTTCCCCTTTTAGGACAGGATGTTTTGGTGTCACCACCTGACGTGGAAATCACTGCCAAAACGGGAAGTGGCGCTGTGGGGTCCCCAGCAGTGTGGCTCACATGGAGCTGTGCAAATAGTCCTCCTTTTTTTGTCCTTTGCAGTTTGTCATCGCTTGGTTGTTACACACCATCCTCAGTGCTCTGCCAGCACGTGGCCCTGCACGTTGTCCCCCTGGGATGCCAAACACAGCACAAGTGGCTCCAATGGTGTGTCCCACATGGGATGTTACACAAGTTCCCCAACACATCCAGTCAGCTGTCACCACACACCTTGGGCACCACAGTCTGTCCCCACTCTACTTTCCTCTGCCATCCCCACTGGGGACAGCAGCAGCGACCTTTGGGGACACAGTGACACCCACACAGACATTTGTCACATGCTAAGGACACACAGGTGTGCATTATTTTGTACGTGGATCAGTGTACACACATGATGTCACGCACACACAGAGGCAGAGCACTGAGCATGGAGTACACGTGTACAGCTGCTGTGCCTGTGTGACTGTGCCACACATGTCGGATACATGAGCAGAAGCAGAGGCACATATGTGGAGGCTCACATACGGGTGTGCACATGTGTGGTCAGATACGTGGATCCTGCTGGCCTTGGGGTGGCTGGGGACAGATCTGAGGTCCCACAGGACTGGTGGCTCGATTTTGGCTTGGATTGCAAAGAGTTTTGGTTTCCAGAGGAATGGTGGGTGTATTTTGGGGCAGGACTGGAAGGTTGGAGGGACCCCTCAGGAATGAGGAGTTCCTTTGGGGACAAGGAGATGAACTCCAGTCCCACAGGGCTGGTTATGGGGTGATGCTCAGTACTGTGAGCAGTGGAAATAAGCAGCTGTGTGCAGGGATTGGGGAACAGGGCTCCAAAGTGCTGAGAAAATCATCCGTAAACACAGGAGCTGTGAATTTTCAGCTGGAATGCACAGCGCTGCAGCCAGGCATTCAGCTCAGAACTGTGGCCGTGTGTCTCTCCCAGACTCCATGAGCCCTCTGTGAGCAGTGAGAAACAGCCATGGCTCCACATCTGCCTCATCCTTGGCACGGCCCTTTGGGGTACGGACATCTGTGACAAACTATTGCCAAGGACGGAGCACAGGAGGAGGGAAATGCCCTCAGAACTCCCTGACAGACACCTGAGAGCTCACTAAGAACGGCAGCTGCTTTCACTGAACCAGACTGATGCGTTTGTTTCACAAAAACAAGGACAAGCTCTCACACTTTTTATGGATTTGTTTCTCTCTTTTTTAGTTTGAATGAACAATATCAAAAAGTACAGTTAGTAAGAGTTGAACTACACCATATACTTCATGAGGGCTATTCTGAAAGTAAAACCTGCAGGTTTATTACTTTGGCCCATGACATCGGATGGGAATGTCAGTGGGACAGCAGCGGAGGTGGAACCTTCCCACCAGTGTCCCATCCCCTTTTGTTGCCACGTGACAGACGGCAGCAGAGGGGACACATTGGCACAACTGCATCTGACACGGATATGGGACAGAGCTGAATTCCCCCATGCAGAAATAATGGCCCCACTGACATTCATCGACGCTTGTGAGCTCTGATGGAGACCAAGTGGCGGATGTGAGCACAGTGAGGCGGTGCGTTTCAGCAGTGCTGACAGTGACAGCTGTGTGAGAACACTCCTTGAATTGCACTCGTGGGCTCGTGCACGCCTGTTGTTACACACCACTGCAGTGTTATGGGGCCTTTTGTGGTGACTTGGGACCAAGCCAGGGATCCCTCAAGGCTGCTGGTGGAGTTTGGTGCAGGTTTGAGAGTTGTGGATGACCTACAAGAGTGTTGGATGAAGTTTGGGTGTGTATGGGGAGGCTTTGGAGGTGTCCAGGGGTGTAAAGGAATCCAGGTGATAAGGACGGATTGTGATGGTAGTGATGACTGTTCAGGGATGAAGTGGGATTAGAGACGATTTGGTGCACTCTGGTGGGGATTTGGGGGACGTTAAATTTGGGGAGATTTGTGGGACTGCGGGAGCAGAGGGCATCAATGAGACCCAAGTGGGGAACTTGGTGTCTGTTTCCATTCTTGCACTCCAAAAAGGAGGCAACCCACGTGGGGGACATCAGTGGGGTCTCCCAGACCCCACCTCAGCATAGATAACAGGGGGCTGGGGGACCGTGCTGGCCCCAGGGCGGCAGAAGCTGGGGGTCACAGTTTGCAGCTCAATGTAGGTCAGCCCCTCGTTGTCTTCTGGTGGCACCTGCAGACACATGGAAACGGTGGGGTGATACCACGGGGTTCCCCAGAGTGCTTGTGGGGGAACCAATGGTCTCAGTATGTAGGGTAATAGCCAAGAGAGTGCGCTTGTGGTTCTGGGCTGCCTGAGATTCGGGGTCTGCATGGGTCAGACTCTGAGGGATGCTACAAGTGTTTTTAGGGCTTCCCACTACTTGGCTTGAGGGTGCCCATGGGTTCTGGGGGATGGTTAACGTTTTAGGGGTGTGCAGAGGCTTTGTTGTGGAGTTTCTATGGGTATGACGTAGGTGTTTGTGGTTGCCCATGGGGTATTCAGTGGACATTTAGGGTTTGGAGATCTGACAGTTGGCAGAGATTGTCAGCGCCGTGGGTCAGACACTAAGGGTCCGAATGAGTGGTGTTTTGGGTTCATGTTCTGTGATGTTCATGGAGTTTGTGTTGAGCTTGGGGTGTGGATGTCCTCAGGGAATATGGGGGCTGAGATGAAGGATGTGGGGACTCTCCACAGTGTGGATTTGGGTTGTGCATGGGTTGGGTTTGGGGAGTGCAGATAAAGTTATGGTAAGCCATACAGTACTGGAGGTCCTCTGGGTTCACCATGGGTTTTGGGTTCCTCTTATGGTCTGCTGGGAGGGGGAGAGCTTAGGGAGCAGTTTGGAATTTAAGGTCATCACACACAGACTCTTACCTGGAGCTCCTTGGCCTTGGAACTCTTGAGGGGTTCACCTGCATCAAAAAGAGGAAAGGGGGAGGGTCGCGGTTATGGAGGAACTCAGAGGGATCCCAGAAGGACATGTAGGGGGATTTATACAGGATGGTCAGGGAAATGGGAACTCCAGGGTATGGACTGGGGTTGCAGTGTGCAGCAGTGAGTGCTTGCGGCATCTCTGGGAGATGAAACCATTTAACCCCTTCCTCACCAGAGCTGGCAGTTCTCTGTATCCGGCGTCTGCAGGCAGGCAGGAGGAAGAAGGTGATGAGGATGAGGCCGAAGGTGAGGGCAGTGGCACAGCCCCCTGCCACTGCCACAACTAGGCTCCCACGGGATTCCCCATTGGCACCTGTGCAGTCCGGGTGTTTGGGTGATGCCATCCCCAGAAGCCACCACCCTGGGGACAGGATGAGGTGACACTGCCACCCATGGGTGATACGAGGGACATAGACATGGGAGACTCAGACCTACCTGGACGTGTAGGTGGGGATGTCACCTCAAGTGTCACGCTGTCCCCGAGGGGTGAGGACACAAAGGGGTGACCCCAGGGGCGGTAGGAGCAGCTGTAGGTGCCGGTGTCAGCTGGGGACACCCCAAAGAGGGTGAAGGTGGCCATTCCTCCACCACTGGGGTCCTGGCGCTGGACAGGGGCTGAGTGCCCACCCTTGTGCAGGAGGAAGGAGGATCCATAATCCCAGTTCCAGCACTGGATGGTGACATTGGACCCTCTCCCCACGTGGATACTGATATTGATGGCTGTCATCACGTGTCCCTCAAAGCTCAGAGAAATGCCAGGTGGGGGGTACCTGCGATCTGTGTGCAGGGAGGGCAGAGAGGTGGGACACCACCCTGTGGGTACAGCCCAAGGCCCACCATTATTCCCAGTGCCCTCGCCTGTCAGCACCAGCTCCACGGGATCGCTCTTTTCTGATGTCCCCAGTGGCTCAGACACATGGTACTGGCACCGATACGCCCCTGCATGCTCCCAACTCGTGCTAACAAAGGAGAACTCGACCGCATCCTGCTCCTTGTCCTGGTACTTGTTGTGTGTCCTACCTCCATCCTGGTACAGCCAGACCCAGGCAGCCAGCCGGCTCAGGTGGCAGCGCAGGGTGACATTGTCCCCCAGGGACACCCCCTGGCTGGGGTGCAGTGACAGGGAGGGTCTGGGCACTAGGACAGGGGACAGCAGTCAGCCTTGTCCCTGCACACCCTCCTGTGTACCTCTGATGGCACCCTGAACACACTCCCCTCCCACTCTCCCCATTCTTCCTCTGTCCCCATACTCACACTGCTGTGCCCTGTTCATTGCCAACAGCCACCAACCTGCAAGGGACACGGTCCTGGTCCCACACAGGGCCACCAACCCCCGTGGCACCACATCCCCATTGTCACTCACCCAGGATGAGGGCCAGTGCCATTGGTGCCATTTGTCAGGAGCAGCTCTGGGACAGCAAGACTGCAGTGAGGACAGGGAGTGGTGAGAGAAAGCAGCTCTCAGTTCCCCTTTTGCATCAGGACGTTGTGATTTGTCACCTCCTCACATGTCAAATTCAGTCCCCAGGGAGTGGCAATGTTTTGAACCTGATGGGGTGGCACACACATAGCAGCACAGAAGGTTCCACTGGGGTGTCGCACACAAGCAGTCAACCCTGGGATGTCACACAGGGTCCTCAAAGATCTTCCACCACCACATGGCCTTGCTTGGTGTCATGCATGGATGCCATTTGCAGGACATGTAGCTCCAAATGGGTTTCTCCCATGGGATGTCACTTGTGCTCTCCAACACGTCCAGCCAGCTGTCACCACGTGCTTTGGGTACCACACTCTGTGCTCACCGTGCAGAGTTTGTGTGGGCAAAGCTCAGTGAGGGGTGAAGCTGCACGATGCTGAGTGGGACAACAGAGAGGGGTTTTGAAATGGATGAACAACAAAGGTAGGAGCAGCGAGAACATCAGTTCGTGACTGGATGAGAATGGGCGCCTTCCAAACTGGGACAGAGATGAAGCAGAGACGTCTGGTGCCTTCTCTGCTGCTTTCTGCAGCAGCAGCGATGGGCTCTGGGACCACAGGTGCACTGAGATGAATGACCGTGACTCAGTGCAGAGTTGGGGTTTCCCTCGAGAACTCATGAAGGTGAAACCGGCACTGAGGGTCCAAATGCAATCAGCAATCTGAATGAGAATCTCTGCACTGTGATTGCTATGGAGGCATTGGCACTCTGACTGTTACATCTCTCTGTGCGGCTGAGCGACGCGACGAGGAGAAATGGAAAGAAGCCTTGCACTGCTGAACAGCTTCAGGAGAGGAAAGGGAAGAGAAGGAGATGGAGTGCAGGGAAGAGAAAGAGAGAGACGGGCAGAGGAAGGGATCAGCGCTGTGGATGGCAGCGTAGTTCAGCCATATGGTTCTAAGTGTCCCCATTCTGTGAGTGTGCCCATGCCAAAGCTGCAAAGTCTGGCAGTGCTGCAGTCCCAGAGCTTCTCCCCAGCATCCCTTTGTGCCCGCTGGGCTGATTGGGGCCACGGCAGGGCTCGTATCTTGCTTGGGTTGGGGACAATGGTGAGGGACACTGCCCGTGTCCTCCCACACCCCGTGCTGCCCACAGCCATCCTGCCTCAGGGCTGTTTCTGAATGGGGTCTTCACCGCAAATAAAGCCAGAAACACACAGAGAAGACAAAAAGGGAAGTGAGAAATAACAGTGATTTTAATTATAGAGATCTGAATAGATAGAAACCAGTGATGCACGATGCAACTGCTCACCGCTCATCACCTCCTGCAGTGGCTTCTCCCCCCCAGGAAGCTCCTCAGAGCTCACCTGATACCATACAGGCAGCACAGAGCAAGAAACTGAGAAACGGAGCCATCCTTGGCTCTGTGCAGAGTTCACTGCTCAGTGAACTCTCTGGCTGTGGATCTGTCTCTGCTTCTCTGAGAGTTCTGCTTATGAGCCCCGGGAACGGGGGATGCAGGGGGTTGTTCTCATGCTGGCACAGAACATAAGCTCTGATATCTCAATCTCACTGATTTCCCTCAACCCTTCTGCCTTTTTTTCCCTCACAGTTCCACTATTTGTACCCTCAATTACACTCCCACACACCATCAAACCAGTTCATCCCACTCCCTCCAAAGCCCACGACTCAAACAATACATTCCCACAGACACCCAGCACTCGGTCTCACCATTACAAAACTCAGTTATAACATCTGGTCCTGTTACATCATTTATGTTCCTGGATTCTTAGTCAGTGTTCCCCCAGGCTCACCAGTGATGTCTCTCCACTGAGCCAGAGGGGTCTTTTCGGTTTTTCTCTTGACACCCTTTGTCCCATCACAGTTGTTTGTCCTGGCTGCTCTTCAGGACTGGTTGAAAATCCCTTGTGTGATGCTGAGTAATGGAGCCCACCCGCTTCCCCAGGGCACCAAATTCCCTGGGTAAGAGTCGTAACCAACATCCCACAGCAACACAGAGTATTTCAAACAGGGAATGAGGTTCCTCAAGGAACACTTTTACAACACAAACGTTGAACCATCACAAAGACAGCAGTAGTGACTCACACAGATCCCATCACCAAGAGAAAGAAAACCGGTTCAGATATTCCCTCCTTCCACAAAGTCCCACTCCTCACTTTCCTGCCCAGCCCCTCCTGGCAGTGCGGTGTGACAGTGACCCCTGTTACCCCAAACTGTAAATGTCCTCCCCAGCACCCACACCGTGCCAGGGCCGTTCCCCCGTCACCTTTCAGGCAGACTCACGGTTTCCATCCCGTGCCAAAATAAATCCCCCCTTGGGTGCCTTCAGGGCTGATGCACAGTTCTTACTGCCGTGCACCCTGCGCTGCCCTGCCCGACTCACAGTGCTTTTCCCCAAAGCCTTCACCAAAGAGCAGAAGCAGAGACAGAGAATGCAGAGTGAGGGAATGTCTTTCTCCAGAGGATCTTGTCTTCTCACGCTTGAGAGTTGCAGTCAAGTGATGAGAAAGGCTCTCCTCAAAGTGTAGAAAAGCCTTTCTCATCATTCACTGACTGTTTCCAGTGGGATAGGGGAGAGAAGCAGAGGAAAAATAATCTGGAACTCAGAGGCTGAGAGAAAAACCGGTTTAATAAGACAGTCAAGGAAGAGAGAAAGAACAGTGATGGTTTATGAGGGAATCTATAGGAGATGTACGTTGGGCTGAATGGGAGTCAGGGGGCTCTGGAGGTGATCTGTAGGGGAGGGGTGGATAAGATAATTGATAGGGGCTGGAAGGGGAGGCAGGGGATACATGGGGGGATTTGTAGGAGATGGGATGGGGTCAGGGAACAATTGGGGGAATCGATATGAAACCAATAGTGGATCAAAAGGTACACCTGGTGCACTCTACAGAAGAATGGAAGGGGAGCAAGAGGACAACTGGGGAGATCTACAGAGATCTGCAGGAGATCAAAACCATTAAATCCCTTCCCCACCCAGACTCTCATCTCTCTGTATCCAGAGGCTGCGGGCATCTGATGATGACAAAGAAGATGCCAAGGGCAAAAACGAGGGCAGCAGCACAGCCCCTCAGCTCTGCCACCACCAGGTTCCCATGGGACACCAACTCAGCACCTGCGGGGCACAGGAGTTATTTGGATGTCTTCATCCCCAGCATCACCTCCATGGGGAAGGGATGTGATGACACTGCCACCCATGGGTGACACTGGAGGCACCCAAATGGGAGCTGGTACCTACCTGGGGGTGCAGGTGTGGGTGTCACCTCCAATGTCACACTGTCCCCAAGGGGTGAGGACAGAAAGGGGGAATGCCAGGGGTGGAAGGAGCACCTGTAGGTGCCGGAGTCTGCCAGGGCCACCCCAAAGAAGGTGAAGGAGGCCGTGCCAGCATCACCAGGGTCCTGACGTTGCACCAGGGCTGAGCACCCATCCTTGTGCAGGAGGAAGGTGGCCCCATAGTCCTTGTTCCAGCAGCGGATGGTGACATTGGTCCCTGTCCCCACACGTTCCTCGGGGTGAAGGGAGATGTTGGGTGGGGGAAAGCTGTGATCTGCATAAGAGGAGTGGACAGCAATAGGAAATGGTCCTGTTGGGAGTGCCCAGTGCCATCTGCTGTCCCCAGTGACCTCACCTGTCAGCACCAGATCCACGGGGTCACTCCTCGCTGATATGTCCTTATAACCAGACACCTCATACTGGCACCAATATGTACCTGCGTGTTTCCTCATTATGCTAGGGAAGGAGAACTCTGCCATGTCCTGCTCCTTGTCAATGTACCTGGACAATGTCCAAACTCCCTCCTGGTGCAGCGAGACCCAGGCAGCTGGACGGGGCAGGTGGCACCTTAGTGTGACATTGCTCCCCACTTCTATCCCCTGGCTGGGGTGCAGCGACAGGGAGGGTCTGGGCACTTGGAAAAGGAACAGCAGTGAGCCTTGTCCCTGCACACCTTCCGCTCTGCTGGCCTCCTGTCCATGCTCCCCTCCCTTTGTCCACATTTTCTCCTGGTCCCCATACTCACGATGCTGGGCCCTGCTCACTGCCACCAGCCACCAACCTGCAAGGGACACGGTCCTGGTCCCACACAGGGCCATCAACCCCCGTGGCACCACGTCCGCATTGTCACTCACCCAGGATGAGGGCCAGTGCCATTGGTGCCATGAGGCAGGAGCAGCTTGGGGACAGCGAGACTGCAGTGGGGACGGGGAGTGGCTGGAGATCCACTCTCACTTCCCCTTGGAGACACAATGGCATGATGTCACCTCCTCATCTGACAATTCTCTTCCCCATGTGGTGGCACCATGGGGCCCAGCATGGGCTGGCACACGTGGACTGGTTCATACAACTGTTTTTGTGGTGCCCCACACAAGCTGCCACCTGTCAGCTGTCACACACTGTGCCCAAAAGGCTGCCAGTGCGTGGCCTTGCTGGCTGTCCCCTGTGAGATGCCAACTGCAGGACACATGGCTGCAATGGGGTGTCACACATGGGATGTTACACGCATTCCACAACATGTGCAGCCTGCACTTAACCCACTGTCCCCACTTCACTTTCCTCTGCCATCCCCACTGGGGACAGCATCTGCCATCTTTGGGGACATGGTGACACCCACTCCAATATGGACGCATGCTGATACTGACATGTGCACTGGGGAACACGTGGTCCCACCACCCAATTCCTCTCCATGCTGCACCGGGAGGAGCTGAGCACAGAGTCCCCCATGGAGGCTCAGAAGCCACCACCTTGCACCTCACATCTGGAAGGGCAGACGAACAAACAGGTTCAGATGGGGGAAAATCACAATGATCATCTCCAAGAAAACAAAATATGTCTCTGTTTTCAAGTAGGAGTCAAACAGTTTTCCCACCCAGTGCACCGCTTCTACCTCTCAATGAACTTCCAAATCTCAAAGCACAGCTCTGAATGCTACAGTGCCTTTCCAGACCTCAGAACCTCATAACTACCTCTGGAGTCACATCTCGATGTGGCCCCAGTCCCAGAAGTACCCCAGATTTATTGGGCTGGAGAAGCAGCAGCCACCAGGACAAGCAGAACAACTCACAGGTGAGAGGAGGGAGAGTGGTTCACCCAATTCCATGGATGCTCTTTCTTTCCCTTGAGAGGCCAACCCCGAGCTGGGAGATACTTTTCTTTTTTCTTTTGAAGCTCTGGAAAAGAGGAGAGAGGAAAGATCACAGGCTGTTGGGATATTCCCAGCAAGCCACTCTGCGCAGTACTTTTCCTTCGACCAAGAATACAAAGTTCTTTGTTGCCTGCACTCCTTTGGTGCTTGCAAAGTACAGTCAGCCACCCACAGTCTTTAGTGCAGAGATCTCCTGGCTTTGGTGGGAAATTTGAGGAGAGGACACAGCCTACCCTCAGGACAACCATTATCCCACCTACAGTGACTAAAGTCACTCCATCGCTGGAGCTTGAGATATAAAATGGTCTTTTCGATCCAACCTCTACTCAGACCATCTGCTGTTTCCTGGGGATTTTTTTCCTAGATGGCCGTTTTCTCAGCCCACAGGACTTCCCCTTTTCTATTTTTAAGCTTCCTCCTCCATTCTGTGCACCACACAGACCACACTGTGTGGCACAAACCCTCCTTCCCTCTCTTCCCTCCTCTTTCCCATGCTCCAAAACAGAAATAATTTCAGAAAAAAATCCCCAAAATGCACTTGTCAATTCAAGAACCCCCCAGATATATTTTCCACCCATTTAGGTCTACCAGGGGGATAATGAAGATGGGAAGAAGAGTCAGGAGTACCGAAAGAAGGCAGTGCTGAAGAGAGGAAGGCAGAAAGGAATGAATACTACACTGCTCTTTCTAAACTGCACTGAAATTCCACATATCCCCTTTGGGCTTTTAACCCTTCATCTCTTCCAACATCTCTTTCTTCTCATTCAATATCATGCAGAAATTGGGAGCTAAGGAGGGAATCCTCCAAAGTGACGGTGACTCAGGTTCGTCACGGAGGAGGAGAAAAACAAGACGCAGTGAGAGGGACAAGAATCAGATTGATCACTGCTCTGATTCCAAGGTCTGTTTTGAGGAGTGAAAGTGTTGGCCCTCAGCGCTGGAGAAGGGATGGGCGTGAGACTCATCTGGAGGTGGCAGTCCTGAATTGGCAAAGAGCAACGATGACCACCATGAAGATGATGAAGATGACTCCCAGGCTCCCCTCAGACATCCCTTGTGCCTGCTGGGTTAGCAGTTCACCTTCCCAAGGTCAAAAACAAGGGAGTTCACAACAACAGCTTGGCCAAAAACGGATGTGTAGCCAAACTCTCTCATGAAAACGATAGAGCGGTGTGTCAGCAAAGCACTGCCAGAGTTTGGGCATACCAAGCACAGCACAGAAAGTCAAGAATGTGCTTTCTGTTAGTCCTTTCCAGCATCCCTTCCTTCTGTCCTATCGACTGCAGCACTCAGCTCAGCGCCATCAGCAAAGTGCTGAGCCTGCACCCCATGCCATCATCTCTGTCAGTGAGAGAGGTGGTGAAGAGCAGCGCTCCCAGGAGGGACCTCTGGTGGTCACGACTTAACACTACCTCCACTGGACATGGAGCTGTTGAGCACAGCCCTCTGGCTGCGACTTCCCAACAAATTCCTTCTCTCCAGGACAGCCCAATCCTCACATCCATCTCTCTCCCATTTTGAGATGAGGGTGTGGTGTGAGATCTTGTCAAGGACACTGTGGAAGCCCGGGTAGATGACATCAGTTGCCTTTGGATGACATCAATTACCCTCAAATGCTCGTCTCTAACATCTCTTCCTTAACCACCATACATTCATTATAACTGGTTGAGAATCCCAAAGCCAACCAATCCACCCCAAAATCCAGCCACCGTTTATGAAGGACAACACATTTTTCTGATTTATGTCAATAACCCCACCACATCTGCTGTGGGATGCCACAATCTGTACCAATCCAACACAACAGACCACGGGTGTTCCTCGATGTACATCTTAGTCCATAGCATCTGACAAATGCCTGTGTGGGTGTCACTGTGTTCCCAAAGGTCCCTGCTGCTGTCCCCAGTGGGGATGGTGGAGGAATGCACAGTGGGGACAGAGTGTGGTGCCCAAAATATGCGGTGACAGCTACCTGGATGTGTTGGGGATCACATGTGATATTCCGTGTGGGACACCCCATTGGAGCCACGTGTGCTGTGTTTGGCACCCCATGTTGGGCACAGTGGCAGGCCACGTTCAGGAAGTGCTTTGTGGACAGTTTGTGAGAGCTGACAGGTGACAGCCTGTGTGGGGCGCTGTAAAGGAGATGTGTGCACTGTCATCTGCGTGCCAGAATTGTCATATAGGGAGGTGACATCATGGCAGTTCTATCCCAAAATGAGAACTGACAGCAGCTCTCCGGCCACTTCCTTTCCCCACTGCAGTCTCGCTGTCCCCAAGCTGCTCCTGCCTCATGGCACCAATGGCACTGGCCCTCATCCTGGGTGAGTGACAATGCGGACGTGGTGCCACGGCGTTTGGTGGCCCTGTGTGGAACCAGAACCGTGTTCCTTGCAGGTTGGTGGCTGGTGGCAGTGAGCAGGGCACAGCAGGTTGAGTATGGGGACAGGGGGAGAATGGGGAGAGAGGGAGGGGAGTGTGGTCAGGGGGCCATCAGAGGGGCATAGGAGGGTGTGCAGGGACAAGGCTTACTGCTGTCCCCTGTCCTAGTGCCCAGACCCTCCTTGTCGCTGCACCCCAGCCAGGGGGGTCCCTGGGGGACACTGTCACCCTGTGGTGACATCTGCCCTGTCTGGCTGCACAGGTTGAGCTCTACAAGGAAGGCCGTTGGGGACTTGAAAAGCAGGAGGACATAGACATGGTACAGGACATGGCTGAGTTCCCCTTGGTTAGTGTAAAGAAGGAAGATGCAGTGAAACATCTGTGTCAGTACTGGTTGTTGGAGCCACCAGGGGCATCGGAGTAGAGCGATGCCGTGGAGCTGGTGGTGACAGGTGAGGACACTAGGGAAAGCAGATGGCCCTGGGCTGTCCCCACGGGGCTGTGTTCTATTGCTGTTACTTCTGTGCACTCAGATCACAGTTATCCCCCACCTGGCATTTCCCTGAGTCCCATGGAGTGTGTGGAAATGTGGGCTAATGTCACCATCCAGTGCTGCAACCATGAATATGGGGTACGATCTGCCTGCACAAGGATGAGCTCAGCCCCTGTCCAGCACAAGGACCAGAATCGTGGGGGCACAGCCACATTCACTCTTTTTGCAGTTACACCAGCTGACATGGGCAACTATAGGTGTCCCTATCTTGTAACCACCTCCTAGCTCCTGTCCTCTCCCCCTGGGGCCAACATGTCACTGGAGGTGACACCAGCACCTGCAGCCCCAGGTAGTTCTGGGCCTCCCATTTCGGTGTCTCTGGTGCCACCCGTTGCTGGCAGAGTCTCTGCATCCCATCCTCGTGGAGGTGATGTCCGGGGATGAGGACATGCACACTGCTGGACCCCACAGGTGATGAGAGGAGGTCCCATGGGAACCTGGTGGTGGCAGTGGTGAGGGGCTGCGCTGCTGCCCTCGTCTTTGGCCTGGGCCTCTACTTTGTCCTCGATGTCCGCCACCTCTGGATACAAAGAGATGACAGCCCTGGTTGGGGAAGACAGCTGAATCACTTCGACACTCGAAAGAGCAGCTTTAGATCACACCCAAGTATGCTCTGTTTCCTCTTGCATAGTTCACATACACCTCAATCTCCCTCCCATACCTTTCAATCCCTATACCTCCCTCCAGCTGTGTCCTTCCTCATCTTCCATCCTATATAGGTGGATCAATCCCCTTAACTTTCCCCTGCCTTCACTTCCATGCACTACTGACCCCCTCGTGCTCTTTGGTGACTTCAATAACCCCCATCCCTCTCCCCTCCACATTTTGATACAGATGCCCCTCCCCCAGGAAGGCTGAGTCCATTCACTTCCAGGACAATATCTGATCAGGGAATCCCTAAGCACAACCTGCCCCCTGGAGATCCCCCAACCCCACTCTGAACTCGAAATCCTGTCCCTATGGACCCCAAGAGACTCCCAGCCTCATACATCTTACTCTGTCTTTATGTTCATCCCCAAATCCAGCCCATGGGAAACCCAAAATCTACAGTCCAGATGTAATCCTCCAGCCCCACTGGTGCTCTTCCAGCCCTACACACACCCAGACCCTATAGGGAACCCCAGATCTGAGCAAATAGCACCCAAGTACTCTGCAGCAAGCTCAAAGTCTCAGCGAATCACCAAACTTCCTGGAAAGGCCCCCAGATCCCATGGGCATCCCAAGCAATAGTGGAACGCCCAAATGCCATGCATAGAGACCCCATGCACTTCACAATGACACCAAATACCTAAATGCTCAATTCTTACCCCACGATCCTTACTTGTACTCCTCAAATCTCTTGACACACACTGCAGAAGGGACTGCAAATCCTTCCCAAGTTGGAGCACTGGTCAGAGAGCGGTGGGCAGTTGTGTTGAGCATCACTGAGTTAGTAAGCATAGAAATGTTTTTACCGCTACGGTTATTTCTCTCTTCCCTTTTGGTCTGAGTAAATAGTTTTTATCTCAGCCTATGAGTTTTGTCTTTCTTTGAATCCCTCCCCAACCCATAAAGAGGGGGCTTGGTGACAGAAGGGCTGTGTGTTGCTGAGCTGCTGCCGGGTGACAGCACCGCAGGCCTTGTGGTGCCCAACGTGGGGCTGAAGGCTGGACACCCCAACAGCTGTGAGCAGAGCGTGTTCCAACACAACTGCTCTCAGCGGTACAGCAGCCTCAGAGCTGCTGCTCACAGCACTCAGCTGTTCCCTCACTCTGACTCTGTTGCCCTGGAGACCCCAGAAAAGCACGGACTGCCCTATCGGGCACTGTGATCATTCAGTGCCCTCAGTGTGCGCACTCCCCATCTGTGCAGATGTCACTGTGTCCCCAGGTGGTCACTGCTGCTGATCCATGGTGACAGCTGGCCGGACGTGTTGGGGACAGCATGTGGCACGCCTTGTGGGATATTCCATTGGAGCCATGGGAGCTGTGTTTGGCATCCCATGGGGGACAGTGCAAGGCCACGCGCTGGCAGCCCTTTGTGGTCTGAGTGTGACACTTGAGAGGTAACAGCTTGTGTGGAGCACAGCAACAGGGACTGTGTGCAGTGCTCTGTGTCTGTCACTGGGAAACCAAAAGTGCCACCAGACATTATGGATATTTATCACATGAGGTGGAGACTTCATGTCTCCATCCTGTGCCCAAAGAGGAAATAAGTTTGCTTCTCCTGAAACTCCCGGTCTCTGCTGCAGTCTCTCTGTCCCAAAGCTGCTCCTGCCTCATGGCACCAATGGCACTGGCCGTCATCCTGGGTGAGTGACAATGGGGACGTGGTGCCATGGGGGTTGGTGGCCCTGTGTGCGACCAGGACCGTGTCCCTTGCAGGTTGGTGGCTGATGATGACAGCGAGCAGGGCACAGCATCGTGAGTATGGAGATGGGGGGAGAACAGGGAGAGGGGAGGGGAGCATTGTCTGGGGGCCAGCAGAGGGGCAGAGGAGGGTGTGCATGGACAAGGCTGACTGCTGTCCCCTGTCCTAGTGCCCCGACCCTCCCTGTCGCTGCACCCCAGCCAGGGGGTGTCCCTGGGGGACAATGTCACCCTGCGCTGCCACCTGCCCCAGCCAGCTTCCCGGGTCCGGCTCTGCCAGGAAGAACGATTCCTCTCCTGCATGTACAAGCACCAGGTACAGAACACGGCAGAGTTCTCCTTTGTTAGCACAAGTAAGGAACATGCGGGGACATATCGGTGCCAGTACCAGGTGTCAGAGGAATGGGGGGCATGGCAGAAGAGTGACCCCGTGGAGCTGGTGCTGACAGGTGAGAGTGTTGGGGACAATGGGTGGCCCTGGTCGATGCCCACAGGGTTATGTCTCATTGCTGTCCCTTCTTTGCACACAGATTACAACTCACCCCCACCCAGCATTTCCCTGAGCCGGGAGGGATGCGTGGAGATGGGGAGCAACGTCACCCTGTGTGTGGAGACAAGGACCAATGTCACCATCCAATGTAGGAGCAAGGATAACGGGACCTCCCTCCTCCTGCACAAGGATGGGTGCTCAGCCCCTGTCCAGCGCCAGGATCCTGATGGTGCTGGCACGGCCTCCTTCCTCCTCTTTGGAGTGACCCTGGCAGACTCTGGCACCTACAGGTGCTCCTCTCACAGCAGGAACTTCCCCTTTGTGTCCTCACCCCTTGGGGACAGCGTGACGCTGGAGGTGACTCCCACACCCACACCCCCAGGTAGGTTCAAGCCTCCTTATTTTGTTGCCCCCAGTGTCACCCATGGGTGGCAGAGTCATCACATCCCATCCCTCTGCAGGTGATGCTGGGGATGAAGACACCCAAATACCTGCATCCCACAGTGCTGAGTTGGTGTCCCATGGGAACCTGGTGCTGGCGGTGGTGAGGGGCTGCGCAGCTGCCCTCTTCTTTGGCCTCGGCATCTTCTTTGTCATTGATGCCCGCTGGCACTGGATACAGAGATGTGAGGCCTGGTGGGGAAAGTCTTAGATGGTTTTGATGTCCTACAGAACTCCCCAGTTGTCCCCTTCCTCCTCTTCCCTTCTCCTGTAGAATGGACCAGGTGTGCCATTCGATCCACTATAGGTTGCCTATCGATTCTCCCAAGTGTCCCCTGCTCCCCTTCCATCACCTATAAATCCCCCCACATATCCCTCTATTTCCCCTTCCAGCCCTCATACATTACCCCAGTCATCTTGTGCACAGATGTCCATCCCTTACTGATCCCCTAGAAATTCATTCAAGTATCACCTGACTCCCCTGCCATTCCCTCTATGTCCCCACATTCCCTACAAGCATCACTTCCCTTTCACCCTCCATGACCCCAACCCTCTTCCCCTCCTGTATTCACACAGGGGCTGGCACAAACATCCCCGAGGCCATGCACTTTCACGTAAGGGAAACCTAAAGGTGAGGGATCCTAAATCCCAACCTGCCCCGTGGACACCCCATCCTCCAATTGCACCCTCCTCCTCATACAGCTTACTCTACACTAATGCGCAGCCCCAGATCCTCACCATGGGGAAGCCCAAATCTGCATTGTGGAGAGCTCCCCAGGCCCCAGATCAAAGTTTTTTTGGAGGACTTTTTTTTGGAGACCCTAGGCATCTCCCAGCCCTAATCAACCCCCTGATAATGTGAGCAGCCCCAAACTATGTAGTGGGACCCCAAAAACCCTCACAAAGGATCTCCCTTTTTGAGAGTTTTGGACCAATGACAACCCAAATCAAAGCCCCCCCAGGTCCCAAACACACCAACTACGATCACCACTCACACTTAGCACAGAGCTGTCCCTCCTCACTTCCATACAGAGGAGCTCCGCAGCCATTCTCCACTGTCTCCAAGTGACCCCTGGTGACAGTGAGGGACTGATCTGTGCCAACCAGGAGATGCCGCCTCATGGGGGGACCCACCACTCCACAGCCCCCAGTTACCAATGCTAACGTGAGCGCTGGCAGACCCTACCAAGGCCTCCCTCCAGCGTGTCTCATTTTTGGGATGCACAGTGTGGCAGAGAACCCAATTCAATGTTTTGAGCTCCCTCTCAATGATTCCCAGATCTCACCTCATCTAGCACCCTCAAGTCCTTGCCAGATCCCCCAAGTGCTTCCCAATCACACCAAACCCCTAAATGCTCATCTCTAACCACAGCATCCTTTCCTTGCCATCCAATCCTTCAGCACCCTTTCATAGTATGGGTGGAGATCCCGACAGCTGTGAGCAGAGCGTGTTCCAACACAACTGCTCTCAGCGGTGCAGCAGCCTCAGAGCTGCTGCTCACAGCGCTCAGCTGTTCCTTCACTCGGTGCCATCCATCACAGCTCTCAGGGCTGTTCCCTTCACTGCGCTGGCGCTGCTTCTCGCCTCTGAGGGCTGCCCTGCAATTCTGGATGCTTCTGCCCGTTTGTCTGCAGCGTGTGCTCGTGTGACAGCGGCCATGGATGCCATGTGCTCCTTGTGCTCAGCAGTGCCATCACTCTGGCACTGCAGGACCCTCACCGCGGGAACTCCTCACACGGGCACTCTCTGCTCCACAGGAGTGCCAAGTGTTGATGGACATTTTTAAATCCCTCCATCAAACACTGGCTGATCCAACCCCTGCCACAGGCCCTGTGGTTAGCCCAGATTCTCAGCCAGGTCATAGCACTGAATCCCACAGGCATGGGGTTGGAAGTGACCTCTGGAGTTCACCAAATCCAACCTCTCTGCTCAACTTGTTTCCCTGCTGTTGGTTGCACAGGAAAGCATCCGGGTGGGTTTTAATTATCTGCAGTGAAGGAGAACCCACCACCTCTCTGTGCAGCCTGTTTCAGTGCTCTGTCTCCCGCACAGCATAGCAGTTCTTCCTCATGATTTGATGCAACTTCCTGAGCTCCAGTTTGTGCCCGCTGCCCCTCGTCCAGTCACTGCACACCACTCAAGAGAGCACAACCCAATGGTGCAGAATGGCAGCATGGAGCTCTGGTGTGTCAGCCACTCCTCCCAGCTTTGTGCCACCTGCAAACCTGCTGAGGGTGGACTCCATCCCTTTGTCCAGGTCACTGATGGAGATGTTGAACAGCACCAGATCCAGCACCGACCCCTGGTGAACACCACGAGTCACAGCCACCAAGCGCACCATGCGCTGCTGATGGAGCCCAAAGCCATGGACTCAATGAGCTCCACCAACACTTCACAGGGATGACCAAGGGACCGCGGAAATGCTGTGTGTGTATGTGTACTGAAACACAGGATAGGAGATGGTGGTTAATTAGGCTGCATGGGAAACAGTGGGACCTGAGCCTGATGTAAGCTGTATGGAACATGGCGGGGTATTGTCCTGGTTTCAGCTGGGATAAAGCTGATTTGCTTCCTTGTGTCCCGTGAGTTTTGGCTTCAGAAAAGCAGTGCTGATGGCACAGAGGTGGTTCAGCTGATGCTGAGCAGTGCTGCACAGAGCTGAGAGTGGTTCCGTTTCTCAGCTTCTTGCCTTGTGCTGCCAGCGAGGGGCCGGGGGGCACCAGGAGCTGAGAGGGGACCGAACCAGGACAGCTGACCTGCAGTGCCAAAGGCATCTCCCACACCATATGGCATCGGGTGAGAAATGGAACTCTGAGGAGAGCTGCATGGGGTGAGCGGGTGCAGCTCGGGGATGGGTTGGGAATCAATGAGTAGAGGTGAACAATTGTGTTTTGCAAATATACTGCATAGATGTACACACAGATGTACTGCTTGTGTAACGCCATGCCTTTGTGTATCTGTGTGTGAGATCATGTCTGTAAACCTGTGTGTGACCACAGGAATGCACAAGTGTGTCCTTAGCAGGTACGCACCACATTGGTGTAACACGTGTGCTCCTTCTCTGCCAAAACATTTCCTTAGAGTTGATCCATGTCTGTGCCACACGTGTGCTCCACTGTGCCTGTGTGCCCATAGCACATCCTATGCCTGCATGGTGCCACTGCATCCCCAAAGGTCCCTGCTACTGCCCCCAGTGGGGATGGTGGAGGAAAGCACAGTGGGGACGGAGTGTGGTACCTGAAGTGCGTAGGGACAGCCAGCTGGAAGTGTTGGGGACCACATGTGACATCCCATGGGGGACACCCCTTTGGAGCCATGTCCTGTGTTTGGGATTCCATGGGGGGAAAAGTGCAGGACCACGTGCTGGCAGAACTCTGTGTGTGACACCCAAGCCCGGACAAACTGCAAAGGACAAACCAGCGGGGACTATTTGCACAGCTCCATGTGTACAACATTTCTGGGGACCCCAACGTGCCACTTCCCGTTTGGGCTGTGATTGCCACATCAGTTGGCAACATCACACCATCCTGTCCAAAAGAGGAACTGGCAGCAGCCCAACGCCACTCCCTGTCCCCACTGCAGTCTCACTGTCTCCAAGCTGCTCCTGCCTCATGACACCAATGGCACTGGCCCTCATTCTCGGTGTGTGACAATGGGGATGTGATGCCAAGGGGGTTGGAGGCCCTGTGTGGAACCAGAACCGTGTCCATTGCAGGTTGGTGGCTGGTGGCAGCGAGCAGAGCACAGCATCGTGAGTATGGAGATGGGGGGAGCATGGGGAGAGAGGGAGGGGAGCATTGTCAGGGTGCCAGCAGAGGTACACAGGGGGGTGTGCAGGGACAAGGCTGACTGCTGTCCCCTGTCCTAGTGCTCCGACCCTCCCTGTCACTGCACCCCAGCCAGGGGGTGTCCCTGGGGGAAAATGTCACCCTGCGCTGCCACCTGCCCCAGCTGGCTGCCTGGGTCCGGCTGTACCAGGAAGGGCATCAAACATACCGCAATTACAAGTACAAGAAGCAGGACACTGCAGACTTCTTCTTCTTGAACACAAATCGGGAGCACGCAGGTAGATATTTTTGTCAGATATCAGATACCAGTTGTCTTGGTCAGCAGAGGACTCAGAGAAGAGTGATCCCGTGGAGCTGGTGCTGACAGGTGAGGGCACTGGGGACAGCAGATGGCTCTGCTTGCTCCCAACAGGACCGTGTCCCACTGCTGTCCCTTCCCTCATGCAGATCGCAGTTTCCCCCCACCCAGCATTTCCCTGAGCCCTGAGGAATGTGTGGAGATGGGGACCAATGTCACCATCCAGTGCTGGAACAAGGACTATGGGGCCGCCTTCCTCCTGCACAAGGATGGGAGCTCAGCCCCCATCCAACGCCAGGACCTCGATGTGGTGGGCACAGCCACCTTCACCATCTTTGGGGTGACCCCAGCTGACAGCGGCACCTACAGGTGCTCCTACCGCCCCTGGGCTTACCCCTTTCTGTCCTCACCCCTTGGCAATAACGTGACTCTGGAGGTGACACCCACACCTGCACCCCCAGGTAAGTCTGAGCACCCCATTTGTGTGCACCCCCTGCCACAGATGGTTGAGGCTGTGTTGCTGCATCCGGGCTGAATAGGGCTTGTGGCTGGCAGTAGAGACACCCAAACACCCGGACGCCACAGGTGCTGAGGAGCAGTCCCGTGCCAATCTGGTGCTGGCACTGCTGAGGGGCTTTGTGGCTGCACTCGTCGTTGGCCTTGCAGTTTTCTTCATCATCGATGCCCGCAGCCTCTGGATACAGAGAAATTGAACTGTGGTGAGGAAGCTTTTAAATGTCTACCATCCCCTCCTGATTCCCCCAGTCTTCTATGCCTGCACTTCTATCCCATATAGTTCCTCCCAGGTGGCCCTTGCCTGCCCCTATAGATTCCCTTCAGGGCTCCTTGAGCATGGTTCATGACCTCCCCATAACTCCCACCTTCTCCAGTTGCTGACACAGAAGCCCCCCTGAATGCAGAGGCCGTGCAGTTCCAGGTAAGTGTCTGGGTCAGGGGACACAAATCCCAGCATTCCCCTTGGGGCCTCACCAAACCCTGCTCATAATTTCCCCAAAGGACCACCAACCCCATATGGCTTACCATAACTTGATAGCTAATCTCCCAAATCCAGCTCATGGGGGACACGCATTCAGCATGTTGAGCTGAAGCCAGACTCCAAATCTCAGCCTTCACACTCATTAAAGCTGTCCAGACTCTAAACATGTCCCAGACCCCAAAAAGCTCTCACAAACCGATTAAGGGGAACCCTCAAAAGCTGCACATATGGAACCCCAAAGTATAACCCACAGGGATGACAAATCTAATCCCCTGCGATCCCACAATCCCTAAACACTCTCAGACCATTTGAGCACACCCAAACCACAGCAGGACCCCCAAACATCCCCCTTGGGATCCTCAAATAGAAGGACAGCACAACTCCACACCCACCCTCTTGAACACCACTCCCAAATACCAGCAGCATCAATCCCCCTCCAAAGCCTGTTGCAGACCCCATGGTGGCACCCCGCTGCTCCCCTGTGTCTCCAGGTGCCCCCCAGTGACAGTGAGCGTCTGACCTACACCAAGATTCATGCTGTGACCCCTATTCTCTGGCCACCCAGGGCAGCTGCCACCACTCAGCCCCCCATTATCTACACCCATGTGGATACTGGGGAACCCCTGCTGATACCCCCTCACCCTCAGTGCCTCATTTTTAAGGAGCTCTGAAAGGGACACACCCCAAATTCCCTGCTTTCAGATCCACGATACCATGATCCCACGCTTTCATCCCCAAGTCCCAAGATATCTGACATCCCCAAATCCTTACCTATGCACCTCATCTCATTCCCAGACCCACCAAATCCCTGAGTTCTCCACACAAACCAGGAAATCCTTCCTGATCCCCCTCAAATCCCATAATATCCCTTGAGTTGACAAGTACTCCTTAAACCACCCCAAAACCCAACACCATTCCTTCCAGGATTTGACCCCCCAAATTCTTCACAATCCTCCCCACAATCCCACTGAGTGCCCACGAACACCACACCACCTGTCATCCACCTCCACTCTGACCCCCTCCAGATCCCACCCAGTGTCTCCCTCCTGCCCTTCTGCCCTGGTCTCAGCATCAGGAGAATTTGGAGCCACTGCACTGTGCATCACTTTGTAAATATATGCCATTGTGATCATGATATCATTCACTGTGATTGTTTCCTGCAGTCTTAGAAAACAGAATTTATCATCACCTGTGAGTTCTGCACTTATATCTTCTACCCCTCCCCTGGGCTTCTGGATGCTTCTGCCCGTTTGTCTGCAGCGTGTGCTCGTGTGACAGCGGCCATGGATGCCATGTGCTCCTTGTGCTCAGCAGTGCCATCACTCTGGCACTGCAGGACCCTCACCGCGGGAACTCCTCACACGGGCACTCTCTGCTCCACAGAATTACCAGCAAACAACAAAACACATTTGCTGACATTTTCGGTGTGCTTGCTACCTCTCCAACACTTGCCATAACAAGGCTCTTGCCGGAACAACAGAGGCTGCAAAGCACCAGATGCTGTGAGATAACCGCACAGCCTTTGTGTGTCCACCAATGGCGCTGCTTCACCGCAAGAACATTTCTGGCACAAACACATTTCTGACAAACGTGTCACTGTGAACTCAGTTCTTCACAACCTTGCGATGCTGCAGCTGCCAACCAGCAGACAGGAAGGGATGCCCAGAGAAGCTGCATTTTGTGCTGTCTCCTTTTTGCCAGTTGGAGATTTCATCCATTGGATGAGCACTCCCATCCCCCCTTCTGCTCCAGCACTGCATCTCCTCTCAATGGACCATGACTGTTTTTCTCCCTCCATCTCCCTCTCTTACATTCTTTCTGTCCTACTCTCCATTTTCTCTCTTTTCTTTCTTTTTCTCTCTCTTCCTCATTATCTTCCCTGTCATCTTTTTCTCTTCTGCTGCAGCCTAAATGTGGATTTCTCTGTAACAAGCAAATCAGGCAATAACACCACTGTCCAATTATCCTTTATCCGTATCGCTCCATAATTTTTACTTGGAATTCCCCTAATTTTGTTGCAGGGCAGCTGATTGGTTGCTGCTGGAAAGTTCAATAAATGGTCTTCTGTTGCTCCTCTGAGTCACTGTCTGACTGTTGCCCTGGAGACCCCAGGAAAGCACGGACTGCACTCTTGGAGAACTGTGCAGAGAGCCTGGCATCCCTTGGGGGACAGCATGCCAGGGAACAGACTCACAGCCCTTTGGGGTCAGTGTGTGACACCCCAGTGTTGACAGCGTGTGTGGGGCACCTCAACAGGCTCAGAGTGCAGTGAACACCTGTCCACTTGTCCTAACACAGATGTGCACCACAGATGTGCCAAATCAGGAGCTTACATCACCCATGCAAATGAAAAATCTACAATGTGTGGACCCCTTAGCCCACAAACCTTAGTCCCCAGACCCACAGAAGACCTCCAAGTCTTAACTGTCCCCCCATACCATGTAGGCACTCACAATTTGAGTAGAGGGGCTCTAAATGCACTCACAGGGAAGCCCGATGTCTTGTGGGGACCCCAAAACAATGCTTCTGTGTTCCCCAAGTCTCCAAACACCTCAGGACCATATGGGGACCCCTAAACCCTAGCTGGACTTACAAATATCCCCCCATGCAGACCTCAAATCTAAGACCCCCAGAACTCCAGTCTCACCCTCATAGTTACATCCCACTCATACCTACACCAGAGGCACAAACTCAGCCCACCCATCTTGGGCACCCCCATGGTAGCATCCCACTCTCCACCTGTTTCTCCAGGTGCCCCCAAGGACAGCGAGGATCTGACATCCAGATGCCAGCTGCCATCCCGTGCTCCCAGACTCCCAGTTCCCCCACAGCCAACCAACCCCCCGTTACCTACACCACAGTGAGCAATGAATTACCGTGTTGATGGGCCTCCCCAGGGGCCTCATTTTTGGGGTGTGTGGAAGGGGACAGACCTCAAATTCCCTGCCTGGGACTCCCTGATGTCCTCTTCTAACCACAGACATAATTGTCTCCCCAAATCTAATGGTTCCCATTTCCCACTGGTGCATCCCAAATGCTTCCCACTCACAACAAATCCCTCAATGCACATCTCTTACCTCAGAGTACTTCTTTATCCCTGCAAATATTTTAACACACTTTGAGACCTCCAGATCCTCTCCAATTCGATCCAAATCACCACCACTATTCCTCTGAGTCATCTTCATCTGTCCTAATCTATTCCTCCTCTGAAGATACCAAAAATGACCACTTCTTCCACTTCCATCTCCTACAGATGTCCGATACATCCCCTAAAGATCCCTCCAAAATCCCCGGCCTCCCATTCTGTCCTGCATTTATCATTGGTCGTTGACTGGTGAGTGCTGACGCAGGGAGCACATGCTAAGGACACACATGAGCAGCACTGTGTCCAGCTGTTGGTGCACACACACAGCATCACACAGACACACACAGAGGCACAGAGTTCAGTGTGTCCCACACGTGTGTTTGGACACCTGTTGTGCACGTGGGATGGTGCACACACGTTTAATCCACAGCCACGAGTTCACACGCACAGGTACATGGATGCAATTCACAGGTGATGGTGAGCACACAGAGCACACCAGCACTGTGCACACTTGATGTGTGCACACAACATCCACGTCTTTGTGTCCACAGGTGGGGGCATCAGCGGGGTCCCCCAGTGCCCACCTCGGCGTAGATAATGGGGGAGTCAGGGGTTGTAGAAGAGCCGGGGGGGTGGGTGCTGGGGGTCAGAACTTGCAGCTCGGCGTAGGTCAGAGCCTGGCTGTCAGCGGGGGACACCTGGGGACACAGGGACAGCAGTGTGAGCATGGGATCCCAACAAGCCTGAGGGGATGGTGGCATTGTGTGATGTGTGGGGGCTGTGCGAGAGGTGGGGTACGAAGTCTGGGGTGGTGTAGATTTTGGGAAGCTGTGGGTGTGACATTGGGGTTCCCTGTGGGTGGTGTTTGGGTGTCCCACTATGTTTTGGGGTTGCCCATGTAGTTTGAGGGTGTTGAAGGCTTGGAGCATCCTAGGGGGCTCCATTTTGGGATTCGGGGCATCCCCTTGGTGGAGATTTGGAGGCCCTCATGGACTGGATTGGAGGGTGCACACAATGTCATGGGGAGCCATAAAATGCAGGGGGTTCTTTGCAGTCCCCACAGGAAGGGTTTGGGTTTCCCAGGTGAGGTCTGGGGCAGGGGTAATGGGGCAGATTGGGGTTAGGGGTCCCCTGACCCAGACACTGACCTGGAACTGCACGGCCTCGGGGCTTCTGGTGGCACCTGAGTCATAAATAGAAGGGGAGGGGGGGGGGGGGGGGGGTTACGGGGGCACCAATCAACACCAGTGGGGATTTATAGTGGATTTATGGGGGATCAAAGCCATTTAACCCCTCCCCACCAGAGCTCTCATCTCTCTGTATTCGTCTTCTCTGGGCAGCAAGGAGGAATGAGACTATGAGGATGAGGATGATGACAATCACAGCAGCACAACTCCTTGCCACCACTGCCACCAGGTTCAAGCTGGGACCCCTATTGTCACCTGTGGGGTCAAAGTGTTTGAGCTGTCCCTGTACCCAGCTCCTTTCTCAATGGAGGTGGGATGCAGAGACAGGGTCACCCAGAGCTGAGAAGCAGAGCTCCCATGCTCAGACCTACCTGGGTGTTCAAATCTGTTATTCACTTCCAGGGTCACATTATCACCGAGGCATGAGGACAGACGGTAAAAGCTCCCAATGCGGTAGGAGCACCTATAGGTGCCAGAGTCAGCTGGGGTCACTGCAAAGAGGGTGAAGGTGGCTGTGCCCTCACCGTTGGGTTTTTGGTGCTGGAGAGGGGCTGAGTGCCCATCCTTGTGCAGGAAGATGGTGCCCCCATACTCCTTGTTGCTGCACTGGATGGTGACATTGGTCCCCGTCTCCACACGTTCCTTGGGGATCATGGAAATGCTGGCTGGGGGATAGTTGGGATCTGAGTGCAGAGAGGAGACAGGGATGGAACACAGCTCTGAGGGAACAGCCCAGGGCCATCTGCTTTCCCCAGTGCCCTCACCTGTCACCACCAGCTCCACGGGTTCACTCTTCTCCAATGTCCCTGGTGACTCCAGCACCCAGTACTGGCACTGATATCTCACTGCATCTTTTCTCTTTACACTAATCAAGGGGAACTCAGCCATGTCCTGTACCATGTCCATGTGTGCTTGCTTTCTAAGTCCCGAAATCCCTTCCTTGTAGAGCTCAACTCGTGCAGCCGGCTGGGGCAGGTGGCAGCGCAGGGTGACATTGTCCCCCAGGGACACCCCCTGGCTGGGGTGCAGTGACAGGGAGGGTCTGGGCACTAGGACAGGGGACAGCAGTCAGCCTTGTCCCTGCACACCCTCCTCTGCCCCTCTCATGGTCCTCTGACCACGCTCCCCTCCCTCTGGCCCCATTCTCCCCCTGTCTCCATACTCACGTTCCTGTGCTCTGCTTCCTGCCACCAGCCACCAACCTGCAAGGAACACTTTCCTGGTCCCACACTGGGCCACCAACCCCCGTGGCACCACATCCCCATTGTCACTCACCCAGGATGAGGGCCAGTACAGTTGGTGCCATGAGGCAGGAGCAGCTTGGGGACCGTAAGACTGCAGCAGAGACAGGGAGTGGCCAGAGAGTTACTTTCAGTTTCCCCCAGGGCACAGGATGATGTGATGTCACCTCCTGATGTGGCAATGTGAGCCCTTAACAGTGGTGATGCTGTGGTGTCTTTTTGTAGTGGGACAAGTGGAGAAGTGTTCACTGCACACTCTGCCTCTTGAGGTGCCCCACACACACTGTCAACTCTGGGGTGTCACACACTGACCCCAAAGGGCTGTGAGTGTGTGCCCTGGAATGTTGTCCCCCAAGGGATGGGGGGACTCTCTGCACAGTTCTCCAAGAGTGCAGTCCGTGCTTTCCTGGGGTCTCCAGGGCAGCAGGGTCAGACAGTGACTCAGAGGAGCAACAGAAGAGCATTTATTGAACTTTCCAGCAGCAACCAATCAGCTGCCCTGCAACAAAATTAGGGGACTTCCTAGGAACAATTATTGAGTGATACGGATCAAGGATCCTTGGACACTGGTGTTACTGCCTGATCTGCTACTTCCAGGGAAATGTAGGTTCTGGCTGCTGCAGAAGAAGAGTAAAAGATGACAGGGAGGAAAATGAGCAAGAGAGAGAAAAAGAAAGAAAAGAGAGAAAATGGAGAGTAGGACAGAAAGAATGTAAGAGAGAGAGATGGAGAAAAGCAATCATGGTCCGTTTTGAGGAGTTTAAGTGCCGGAGCAGAAGGGGGGATGGGAGTGCTCATCCAATGGATGAAGTCTCCAACTGGCAAAAAGGAGACAGCACAAAATGCAGCTTCTCTGGGCATCCCTTAGTCTCTGCTGGCTGGCAGCTGCAGCATCACAAGGTTGTGAAGAACTGAGTTCACAGTGACACGTTTGTCAGAAATGTGTTTGTGCCAGAAATGTTCTTGCGGTGAAGCAGTGCCATTGGTGGACACACAAAGGCTGTGCGGTTATCTCACAGCATCTGGTGCTTTGCAGCCTCTGTTGTTCTGGCAAGAGCCTTGTTATGGCAAGTGTTGGAGAGGTAGCAAGCACACCGAAAATGTCAGCAAATGCATGTTGTTGTTTGATGGTAATTCTGTGGAGCAGAGAGTGCCCGTGTGAGGAGTTCCCGCGGTGAGGGTCCTGCAGTGCCAGAGTGATGGCACTGCTGAGCACAAGGAGCACATGGCATCCATGGCCGCTGTCACACGAGCACACGCTGCAGACAAACGGGCAGAAGCATCCAGAATTGCAGGGCAGCCCTCAGAGGCGAGAAGCAGCGCCAGCGCAGTGAAGGGAACAGCCCTGAGAGCTGTGATGGATGGCACCGAGTGAAGGAACAGCTGAGCGCTGTGAGCAGCAGCTCTGAGGCTGCTGTACCGCTGAGAGCAGTTGTGTTGGAACACGCTCTGCTCACAGCTGTCGGGATCTCCACCCTTCGGGCCCCACGTTGGCCACCAGGAGGATTGTGATGCTGTCGCCCGACAGCTGCTCAGCAACACACAGCCCTTCCAGCATTGACCTTTCTCTTTGTGTTTTGCCAATAGAATCAGACAAAAAAAGACAAAACACAATGGTTGAGACAAAATCTGTTTACTCAAACTGATGAGGAGTAGAGAAATAATTGAGAAATTGAGAATTACCAGTAATGGTAATAACATTTTTATGCTTACTAAATCAGAGATGCTCAACCCAACTGCCCACCACTCTCTGACCAATGCTCCAACTTGGGAAGGACTTGCAGTCCCAGGGGGTGTTAAGAGATTTGAGGAGTACAAGGAAGGATTGTGGGGTTAGAAGTGAGCATTTAGGTATGTGGTGTCATTGGGAAGTGTATGGGGTACAGTGGTGAGGATTTGGGGATTTTAGGCTGGGGGCATTTGGGATTCTGGTGGCTATGATTGGGTAACAGGGGACATGGCTTTGGGAGCCTGGAATTGCTTAGTTTCAGGGATCCGATGATGTTTTTGGGGTGTTTCCTTATGGTTTGAGTGTGCCCATGAGTTCTGTGGGTGTTAAGGACTAGGGGGTGTGCGGAGACGTAGATCTGGGGACTCAATAGGCGAGATACAGGGGGTAACTATGCATGTCATCTGTGGGTTCCACTATGGCTTGGGGATGCCCGTGGGATCCGAGTGCTGTGAAAGAGGTTTGGGGATTCCCTGGGGCTTTGTGCTGGCTGCGGTCTACGCAGGTGCTATATTCTCAATTCCGGGGGATTCTAAAGGATCTGGGTGTGTGTAGGGCTGGAAGAGCACCAGAGTGGCTGGGGGATTACATCTGGAATTCCTGTGATCTATATTTTGAGTATCCCATGGGCTGGATTTGGGGATGCACATAAATACAGAGTAAGCCATAAGAAGCTGGAAGTCCCTTGGGATCCCCATGGACAGGGCTTGGGGTTCCAGGTAGGGTATGGGTGTTCTCCAGGGTCAGGTTGGTTTTAGGGTTTCCCTGACTTAGATATTGTTCTGGAACTCAATGGACTCAGCCCTCTTGGGGGTGGGGCACCTGCATCAAAATTGGGATGGGACTGGAATGGGGGTTATGGAGAACACCAAAGAGCACGAGGGGGATCAATAGTGCATGGAAGTGGAGGCAGGGGAAAGTTAAGGGGATTGATCCATGTGTACAGGATAGAAGATGAGGAAGGACACAGCTGGAGGGAGGTGTAGAGATTGAAAAGAATGGGAGGGAGATTGGAGGGTATATATGCTATCAGAGAGGAAGCGGAAAACAATTGGGTGTGATCTAAAGGTGCTGTATTGAATGTCAAAGTGATTCAGCTGTCTTTCCAACCAGGGCTGTCATCTCTTTGTCTCCAGAGGCTGTGGGCGTCAAGGACAAAGTAGAGGCCCAGGCCAAAGACGAGGGCAGCAGCGCAGCCCCTCACCACTGCCATCACCAGGTTCCCATGGGACCTCCTCACATCACCTGTGGGGTCCAGCAGTGTGCATGTCCCCATCCCCGGACATCACCTCCATGATGACGGGATGCAGAGAAACTGCCAGAAATGAGAAGCACAAGGGACACCTAAATGGGGCCCCAGACCTACCTGGGAGTTCAGGTGCAGGTGCCACCTCCAGTGTCACGCTGTCCCCAAGGGGTGAGGAAAGAAGGTAGAAGCCTCCAATGCGGCAGGAGCACCTATAGGTGCCCGAGTCAGCTTGTGTCACCCCAAAGAGGGTGAAGGTGGCCGTGCCCCCATCATCAGGGTCCTGGAGCTGGATAGGGTCTGAGTGCCCATCCTTGTGCAGGAAGATGGTGCCCCTGTTCTCCTGGTTGCTGCACCAGATGGTGACATTGGTCCCTGTCCCTATGTTTCTCCCAGAGCTCACGGAAATAATTGGTGGGGGGAATTTGGGATCTGTATTGAATGGGGAGACAGCAATGGGACATGGCCCTGTTGGGTCAGCTCAGGGCCAATCACTGTCCCCAGTGGCCTCACCTGTCACCACCAGCTCCACGGCGTCACTCTTCTCCGGTGTCCACAGTGGCTCCAACACCCAGTACTGACACAGATATTTCACTGCATCTTCTTTCTTTACACTGAACAAGGTGAACTCAGCCACATCCTGTACCATGTCCATGTGCTTTACGAATCTCCAAGGTCCTTCCCTATAGAGCTGAACTCGTGTAGCCGGCTGGGGGAGGTGGCACCGCAGGGTGACATTGTCCCCCAGGGACACCCCCTGGCTGGGGTGCAGCAACAGGGAGGGTCGGGGCACTAGGACAGTGGACAGCAGTCAGCCTTGTCCATGCACACCCTCCTCTGCCCCTCTGATGGCCCCCTGACCACGCTCCCCTCCCTCTCTCCCCATTCCCCCCATCCCCATACTCACAATGCTGTGCCCTGCTCACTGCCACCAGCCACCAACCTGCAAGGGACACGGTCTTGGTCTCACACAGAGCCTCCAACCCCCGAGGCACCACGTCCCCATTGTCACTCACCCAGGATGAGTGCCATCATCATTGTTGCCATGAGGCAGGAGCAGCTTGGAGATGGCCAGACTGCAGTGGAGACAGGGAGTGGCTGGAGAGCTGCATTTCAGTTTCTCATGGGGACAAGAAGTGACATGATATCACCTCCTGATGTTGCAATTTTCCCCAGGCCGTGGTGTCTTTGGGGATCCGCCACAGGCTGCCATGCATGCAGCTGCAATTGCAGTCCCTGTTGGGGTGTCCCACACAGGCTGTCACCTCTCAGCTGTCACACGCTGCCTGCAAAGCGCTGCCAGTGCGTGGTGTCCTCCAAGGGGATGCCAAACACAGCACACATGGCTCCAATGCGGTGTCCCACATGGGATGTCACATGCAGTCCCCAACACCACCAGCCATCTGTCACCTTTCACACACTCTGGGTACCACACTGTGCTCCCACTGGGCTTTCCCCTGCCATCCCCACCGGGGGCAGCAGCAGGCACCTTTGGGGACACACTGACATCACACAGACGTGTGACAAAGAGCTCACCTGAACTCAGCTGGTTAGGATGCTGGACAGGAAGAGAAATAAAGTGTTTCACATGCTATTCATTGGACTGTTGGCCTCTGATATCTAAAAGGATCTGCAGAAAGCTGATGGGGTTTCACGCCTCTATGACAACTCACAGAGATTGCCTACAAAGTGTGCAACAATGGGGAGGAAGCAGAAGAGGAATATAAATAAAAAGAGAAACAGAAGAGCAGTAAAATGCAATCAGGCTTCCTGGCAGTGGCTGCAGTGCAAACCACAAAGCAAAGAGGAAGAGGAACAATTGGTGGGGGATCTCAGGGAATGAAGTTATGGACTTTCTATAAGTTATTGGATAGATATATTCTGTTGTAAGGAACCTTGAAGTCAGAATTCTGTTGAAGCCTTTGGAAAGTGAGAAGTAAAACCCTTTTTGTAACCAGTGAGTTGTTAGACTGGAAATCAAAGTTCTTCTGATGTGGGAGACAGAAAAGCCTGAGAGAGCCGAGTCTGCTGAGCTGAACAGAGCCAGGAGGTGATCACTTCTGAATGGCCAAGGCCAGCGGTGACACAAAGGGCTCAGCTACATTGGATGGTCATCAACAATGGCAGAATGAACCAACCTTCTTCCCCTCACTGACACTTTTCCCCAGGTCTTCACATACACCCAAAAGGAGAACATTTTTGGATTCCCTCCACAGAGGACTGTCCTGCTCCCACGCTGCCAGCCCTCCGAGTGCAACACGACTGAGACCTGTGTCAGGAGCTAACAGACAAACACATGGCTGCTGAAGTAGTTTTAATTAGCATTTCAGCCTTGTTATGGCATCTGTGATCAGCCCTAAAGGGTACAGGGCACCTCCTGAAGTCTGAGGGATGTTGGGACTCTGCTTTGAGGCTCCAGATGTCCTCTGATGTGGGAACAGCCACCTTCCCTGGAGAGAGGGTCCGTGTGCTGAAGGATTTCCATGAAGTGCTGGCGGCCCTGAAGTTACTGCCAGCTGTCAGGACAGTGGGAGTACTGGCGGCACTGGGAGCATTGAGGGTACTGGGGATACTGGGGACACTGGAGGCATTGCTGGATATTGAGGGCATTGCAGACATGGGGGACACTGAAGGAATTGGCGTCACTGGGGATAAAGCAATGTTGGGTCAGATCCACTGGTCTGTACTGACCCCAACACTACTGGACTTTGGGGACAACATTAACTCACAGTTCTGCACTGACCACATTGATCACATCCATGTGACCTCACTGACCACATCCATGGGTCTTTAATGATCCCTAACCTGAACACTGATGACCAAACACTAAACCTAAACCTATTTCTAACCCTAACTCTAACCCTAAGTATAGCTAACACCATCCCTAACCCTACGCTAATCCTAACCCTAACCCTTACACTAACCATAAACCTAACCCTAACTCTTACATGAACACCAAACCTAGCCCTAACCCTAACACTAATCCTAAGCCTAAACCTAAACCTACCCTTCCTGTAACACTGAATCTAACCCATAAATCTCACCCTTACACTAATCATAACCATAGCCATAACCCTAACCCTAACACTACCACAACCATAGCCCTACCCCAACCCATAGCCCTAACCCTAACACTAATCCTAAGGCTAAACCTAACACTAACCATAACCATAACCCTAACCTTAACACCAATCCTTAGGCTAAACCTAACCCTAGCTCTACAGTAACAGATTCACAGAATCACAGAATCAGCAGGGTTGGAAAAAACCTTAGAGATTATCCAGTCCAACCATCCACCTGTCACCACTAGTACTCACTAAACCATGTCCCTCAACACGAAATCCAAACGTTCTTTGAACACCTCCAGGGTCGGTGACTCCACCACCTCCCTGGGCAGCCCATTCCACTGCCTGACCCCTCTTTCAGAGAAGCAGTATTTCCTGATGTCCAGCGTAAATCTCCCCTGGTGCAGCTTGAAGCCATTCCCTCTACTTCTGTCACCAGCTACATGAGAGAAGAGGCCGACCCCCACCTCACTACAACCTCCCTTCAGGTAGTTATAGAGAGCAATAAGGACTGCCCTGAGCCTCCTCTTCTCCAGACTGAACGCTCCCAGCTCCTTCAGCCACTCCTCATCAGGCCTGTGCTCCAGACTCCTCACCAGCTTTGTTGCCCCTCTTTGAACCTGCTTCAGGGCCTCAGTGTCTTTCTTGCAGCGAGGGGCCCAAAACTGGACACTGTACTTGAGGTGCGGCCTCACCAGAGCTGAGTACAGGGAGCAATCACTTCCCTGTTCCTGCTGCCAACACGGTTTCTGATGCAAGCCAGGATGCCATTGGCCTTCTTGGCCACCTGGGCACACTGCTGGCTCGTGTTCAGCTGAGCATCAGTCGATACCCCCAGGTCCATTTCCTCAAGGCAGTCCTCCAGCCACTCCGCCCCAAGCCTGTAGCATTGCCTGGGGTTGTTGTGGCCAAAGTGCAGGACCCGGCATTTGGTCTTGTTGAACCTCATCCCCCTGGCTTCAGCCCAGTAATCCAGCCTGTCCAGACACCTCTGTAGGGCCTCGCTACCCTCAGGCAGATCAACTCTATCAGCCAACCTGGTGTCGTAAGCTTAACCCTAACCCTAACCCAAACCTAACCCTAACCCTAACCTAAACCTAACCCTAACCCTAACCCTAGCCCTAACCCTAACCCTAACCCTAACCCTAACCATAACCCTAACCCTAACCCTAACCCTAACCCATGACCAAACCATAACCCTACTCTAACTCAAACCCTACGCTAATACTTATGCTAACCCTAACCATAACCATAACCTTTATTGTAACACTAATCCTAAACCTAATCCTAACCCACCTTTACACTAACACTAACTCTAAACCTAAATCCAACCCTAACACTAAATGTAACCATAACCCTTACCACTTACCTTAACACTAATCCTAAGCCTAAACCTACCTTTACGGTAACACTAACTCTAACCCTAATACTAACCCTAAAACTATCTGTAAACATAACCACAACCATAATAGTAACCTTAACCCTAACCCTACCACAACCATAACCCTACCCCAACCCATAACCCTAACCTTCACACTATCCATAAACATAACCTGAAGCCTAATCCTAAGCCCAACCTAAACTTAACCCTAACCTTACAGTAACCCTAACCCTAACCCTAAACCAAACCCTAACCCTAAGCTAACCATAAACCATAAACCCTAACACTAACCCAAACACTAACTCTAAACCTAAACAGAAATCTAACCCTAACCATAACCATAACCATAACCATAACTCTTATCCTAATTCTAATTCTAAGCCTAAACCTAAACCTACCTTTGCAGTAACACTAACTCTAACCTTAAGACTAAACCTGACTCTAACCCTAACCCTAACCCTAACCCTAAACCTAATCCTAACCCTACCACAACCATAGCCCTACCCCAACCCATAACCCTAACTCTAACCCTAACACTAATCATAACCATAACCATGACCCCAAGCCTAAACCTAACCCTACCATTACTGTAATCCTAAACCTAAACCTAACCTGAAATCTAACACTAACCATAAGCATAACCGTAAACCTAAAACTAATCCTAAGGCTAAACCAACCCCTATGTCTACAGTAACACAAACTCTAACCCTAACCCTAAACCAAACACTGTAATCATAACCGCAACTGTAACCCCAACCATAACCCTAACCCTAAACTTAGCCCTGCCCTTACATTAACACTAAGCCTAAGCCTAAAGTTAACCCTGACCCTACCACAACCCTAACCCTAACATTAACCGTAACCATAACCCTAACACTAAACATAATCCTACCCTGACAGTAACACTAACCCTAACCCTAACACTACCACAATCCTACACGATTCTAACCCTACCCTAACCCTACTCATAACCCTAACCCTTCTCCAACCCTATCCCTACCCTAAAACTAATCCTACCCTAACCCTAACCATAACCCTAATCCTAACCCTACACTCACCCTTCCCTTACCCTGAACCTAACCCTAATTCAGCATGTTCCCTAATCCTAACCCTATCCCTAACCCAAACCCTCACCTGAATACTCACTCTAACCCTAATGATCTAACCTTAATGCTCACCCTAAATGTCACCCTAACTCTAACTCTATCCCTAACCCTCACTCAGACATTAACCCTAACCCTAACCTCTATCTCTAGCCCTAACCCTACTGACCTAACCCTATCTCACAGCCTTAATGTGTGACATTATAAATGTACACCAAAACGTGCACACAACAATGCACATCTGTGCCCTTAGCATGCAGTTCCCATGTTGGCACTACACGCGTGCCATCACTGCACACGTGTCCATAACATGTGACCAATTTCAGCACCACATGTGTGCCCCATACACGTGTGTGTCCTCATAGTGTGCCCCATGTCTGTGTGGTGTCACTGTGTCCCCAAGGTCCCTGCTGCTGTCCCTAGTGGGGATGGCAGAAGAAAGCACAGTGGGAACACAGTGTGGTACCCAAAGTGCGTGGTGACAGCTGGCTGGACGTGTTGGGGACTGCATGTGACATCCGATGTGGGACACCCCATTGGAGCCACATGTGCTGTGTTTGGCATCCAATGGGGGACAAAGTGCAGGGCAGTGTGCTAGCAGAACTTTTGGGACAGTGTGTGACATCCAAGACATGTCAAACTGCAGAGGACAAACCAGTGGGGACTACTTGCACCGCTCCATGTGAGCCACACTGCTGGGGACCCCACAGTGCCACTTCCCGTTTTGGTAGTGATTGCCACATCAGGAGGTGACATCACATCATCCAGTCCCAAAAGGGGAACTGGCAGCAGCTCAACCCCACTCCCTGATCCCACTGCAGTCTCGCTGACCCCAATCTGTTCCTGCCGTGTGGCACCAATGGTGGTGGCCGTCATCCTGGGTGAGTGACAATGGGGACGTGGTGCCAAGGGGGTTGGTGGCTCTGTGTGGAACCAGGACCGTGTCCCTTGCAGGTTGGTGGCTGGTGGCAGCAAGCAGGACACTGCAGCGTAAGTATGGGGAACAGGGGGAGAATGGGGCCAGCAGAGAGGAGAATGGGCAGGGTGCCATGAGAGGGGCAGAGGAAGGTGTGCAGGGACAAGGCTGACTGCTGTCCCCTGTCCTAGTGCCCCAACCCACCCTGTCGCTGCAACCCAGCCAGGGGGTGTCCCTGGGCGACACTGTCTCCCTAAGGTGCCGCCTGCCCCAGCTGGCTGCACGGGTCTGGCTGTACAAGGAAGGACATCAGACATACCGCAATTACAAGTACAAGGTGCAGGACACTGCAGAGTTCACCTTCTTCAGAACAAATCGGGAGCACGCAGGTACATATCGGTGTCAGTACCGAGTGCCTTCGTCAGCAGTGGAATCAGAGAAGAGTGATCCTGTGGAGCTGGTGCTGACAGGTGAGGGCACTGGGGACAGCAGATGGTTCTGCTTGCTCCCAACAGGACCGTGTCCCACTGCAGTCCCTTCCCTCATGCAGATCGCAGTTTCCCCCCACCCAGCATTTCCCTGAGCCCTGAGGAATGTGTGGGGACAGGGACCAATGTCACCATCCAGTGCTGGAACAAGGCCTATGGGGCCGCCTTCCTCCTGCACAAGGATGGCTGCTCAGCCCCCATCCAACAACAGGACCTCGATGTGGTGGGCACAGCCACCTTCACCATCTTTGGGGTGACCCCAGCTGACAGTGGCACCTATAGGTGCTCCTACCGCCCCTGGGCTTACCCCTTTCTGTCCTCACCCCTTGGGAGTAATGTGACTCTGGAGGTGACACCCACATCTGCATCCCCAGGTGGGTCTCAACCCCATTTGAGTACCCCTGGCGCCACCCCATGAGTGGCTGTGTCACCTCTTGTCCCTATAGAGGCTATGGTTGAGGATGTGATAACCCAAACACCCGGATCCCACAGGTGCTGCAGACAGTTCCCATGGGAACCTGGTGGTGGCAGTGGCTGGGGGCTGCACTGCTGCCTTTGTCTTCATCCTCATCCTTGTTGTCTTCTTCCTCCTCGGTGCCTGCAGACGTCGGATACGGAGAGATGAGTGCCCTGGTGGGGAAGGGTTTAAACGTCTTTATTTCTCAGTTGATCCTCTCAAAGTCTCCACTTACCCCCATAGCCCCATCCCATTCTCCTCCTTGTTTTGATGCAGGCACCCCTGCAGAAAGGCCTGAGGACATGGAATTCCAGGTAAGTGTCCAGGTCAGGGAACCCCAAACTCCGGCCTGACCCTTGGAACAAGTCCTGATCCCATTCACAGCCCCAAACCCTGTCCATGGGGATCCCAGGGGATCCACAGCCTCATATGGTTTGCCTTAATGTTAAGGACAGCCGCCAAACCCAGACCATGAGGAACTCCAAATCCGCATTGTGGAGACACCCAAATCTGAGCCCTCAGATCCCCCTGGCCCCTCCAAAACTTAAATACCCCTCAGACCCCATGAGCCACTTTCACGCTGTGTAGGAAGAACCCCAAACTTCACTCACGTGGTGTCCCTCCCAAAGGACATTGGGGACCCCCAGGTTGACACTCTGCCTTCCCACTGTGTCCCCAGGTTCCCTCCAGTGACAGCGAGGGTCTGACCTACATGGAGCTGCAAGCTGTGACCCCCAGCACTCCGCCCCTCAACCCCCCCGCTGACCCCCAGCCCTCTGTTATCTACGCCGAGGTAGCAGTTGGGAGGCATCACTGATGCCTCCATACGTGTGCACAAACACGTGTGTCTAGTGTGCACACATGTACTGCCAGCGTGCACAGTGCAGGTGTGTTGTGTGTGCTTACCGTCACGTGTGCACTGCATGCATGTATCACTGCATGTGTTCCTGTGTGTCACATGTGTTCACCGTCACATGTGCACAACAGTTACACCCAGATGTGCACTCCGTGATTAACTCCATTCCTTGGTGTCCGCAGCATCACGCGTGTACACCAGTAGATGTGCACAGTGCTGCACATGGGTGTCCTTAGCATGTTTTCTGAGACCGGTAAAGAATGCGGGAGGTGAGCAACAAGACTTTGTGGACAGTTTTTCATTCCAAAGCAGTGCTTTGAAGAGAAGCTCTCAGGAAATGGACGTGTATTCCTGCTCTGAGCCTTGGCTGACTCCATCGCAGTATCTGTCCCTGCTGGCTGGGAGAGGTGTGACTCAGGAGACAGAGAGAGATTCACCTCCCTCCAAACCCCCTGAGAGGGACGGTGCACATGTGCTCCCTGTGCCTGCACTCTCCAGGCCCTCCCTGTGTCCGTGTGTCCTTACCACGTGCCCCACGTCAGCGCCACGTCTGTCCCTACAGCACACACACGTCCCCTTCCCGTGTGCGCCCTTGGGGAGGGGAGGGGAGGGGAGGGGAGGGGAGGGGAGGGGAGGGGAGGGGAGGGGAGGGGAGGGGAGGGGAGGGGAGGGGAGGGGAGAGGAGAGGAGAGGAGAGGAGAGGAGAGGAGAGGAGAGGAGAGGAGAGGAGAGGAGAGGAGAGGAGAGGAGAGGAGAGGAGAGGAGAGGAGAGGAGAGGAGAGGAGAGGAGAGGAGAGGAGAGGAGAGGAGAGGAGAGGAGAGGAGAGGAGAGGAGAGGAGAGGAGAGGAGAGGAGAGGAGAGGAGAGGAGAGGAGAGGAGAGGAGAGGAGAGGAGAGGAGAGGAGAGGAGAGGAGAGGAGAGGAGAGGAGAGTGGAGGAGACGAGAGTGGAGGAGAGGAGAGTGGAGGAGAGGAGAGGAGAGTGGAGGAGAGGAGAGTGGAGGAGAGGAGAGTGGAGGAGAGGAGAGGAGAGGAGAGGAGAGGAGAGGAGAGGAGAGGAGAGGAGAGGAGAGGAGAGGAGAGGAGAGGAGAGGAGAGGAGAGGAGAGGAGAGGAGAGGAGAGGAGAGGAGAGGAGAGGAGAGGAGAGGAGAGGAGAGGAGAGGAGTCCACTCCTTCTTCCTGTCATTCTAATTCAGTGCACAGAATGATTTCCTCATCTGCTGGTTCTGACAGCACCACACAGCATCGCCGAGTGGCATTCCGTTCAGCAGTGAATTGGCTCTGCAGGGCTGTCCGTGGTTCCTGCCAGGATGTCAGCCTTCCATCAGCAGGGTGTTGAATGCAGTGCCTCTCCTTCTGGGCTGTCAGCAGTGCTGCTCCCAACACAGCACACACTGGGTGGTTCTGAGCCCAACCAGTTCTCAGGAGGGAAGGGCAGCCACTGCACCTTTTCAGCTCCTCGGGAACAGGGGAGCTGAAACACCGGCATTTCCCAGGCAGCCAGGGCTTGTCCCTGCTCGGACCTCTCTGGCATGGAGCCTTCCTGGGTAGAGCTGGGAGGTCACAACCAGACCTTCCCACACTGAGGGGATCTGACAGCTGCACCAGGTGAGTGTCACGTCCTGTTCATGGAGGGAGGGAGGGACAGCAAGGAGTGCGGTGCTGTCACACAGCAGCAGCTCAGCACCACACAGCTTGTATTCCCACTGACCCCTCCCAGTGGGTCTGGGGAGAGAACCAGAGAAAATGAGGAAGAATTCATCGGTGGAGATAAAATCTATTTACTGAGACCGAAAAGGAAGCGAGAAATAACAGTACTGATAATCAGATAGATGTATATACTTCTGCAAAGCAAGTGATGCACAAAGGAATTGCTCAGCACCCAAAGACCAAGGATACAACCATGGCAGAAAGGGAGGCAAGGGATTTTGGGGGGTCTACATGGAATCTATAGGAAATCTGTAGGAGATGGAAGGAGAGGAAAGGACATTCTGTGGGACTTCCGTAAGAGGGGAAGACTGGCACAGATAAGGGTGTCTCAGGAATGTGTCAGGTGGTGGTGTCTGGGACAGGACAGCAGAGGATTTGGACGTCTCAGGGAGTGTTAAGGTACTTGAGGGGATAAGGAAGTTTTTTAGAGATGAGCATTTGGGATTTGGTGTGAGTGGGAAGTATTTTGGATGCACCAGTGAGAATTTGGGATTGTTAGATTTGGGGAGATCAGCTGGTCTGAGATAAGAAGAGGACATCAGGGAGTCCCAAGCAGGGAACTTGAGGTCTGTCCCCTTCCACACACCCCAAAAATGAGGCACCTGGGAGGCCCATCAGCACGGTAATTCAGTGCTCACTGTGGTGTAGATAACGGGGGGTTGGTTGGCGGTGGGGGAACTGGGAGTCTGGGAGCTCGGGATGGCAGCTGGCATCTCGACGTAAGTCACATCCTCGCTGTCCCTGGGGGGCACCTGGAGATACAGGAGGAGACTGGGGTGCTACCATGGGGGTCCCCAAGATGGGTGGGCTGAGGGTTGGCCTCTGGTGAAGGTATGAGGGGGATGTGACCATGAGGGTGAGTCTGGAGTTCTGTGGGGGTACCGGGGGGGTCTGCAAGGGGGATATGTGGGGTCCAGCTATGGTCTTGGGGTACCTAGGGACTGGGGGAATAGAGGGGCTTTTTTCTTTTTTATATTCCCCATGGGTCATTGGGATTCTGTGTGGGTGCATTTAGGTCCGCTCTTCTCAAGTTGTATGTGCCTGTATGTTCTGGGAGGGAGTAAGGCTTGGAGGGCTTGTGTGGGTCTGGAGACTTAGGATTGTGGGCTGAGGGTTCCCTGCAATGCAGATTTGGATTTCCCATGAGCTGGATACAGGTGGGGCACATAAATGTCAGAGTAAGCCATATGAGGCTGGGGTTCATCTGTGGGCCTCATGGGAAGGGTGTGGGTCTCCATAGTGATGTTCTCTGTGTGCCCCAAGGGGTGAACTGGGACTTGGGGTCCACTGACACAGACACTTACCTTGATTGACATTGACTTAAGCATTTCAGGGGTGACAACTGCATCAAAAAGAGGAAGTTTGTCATGGTTTTGGTTTTTGCTTATTTGACTTTCAGTATTCAACATCAAAACATCGTGTACTGGAAGTGTTAATATTCTAACTCTACGTACCTATCCCTATACATTGCGGAAGTCACGGGATCTGACCCTTCCGGGGGGGGCGGTCTCTTACTGCCTGGCAGTGGGTGCTGGAGGGTGCTTTCCTAGCCGTTCCAAGCTTTTTCAGGTTTGACTCGGTCTCGGGAACTCTCTCTCATATCTTATTTCATTCATTAGTCTCAATTTCAATTAGATTGTATTATATTGTATTATTTTGTATTCCGATATCATAGTTAGTAAAATAAGTTTACCTCCATAGATTGTTGCCGCTGTTTTTTTCCTTTTCCCCCTTCCTTCCCATTTTGTGGGCCCAGGTGGGGGGTGGGGAGGGCAGGGGCATACTGCCCCCTGTCACGGGCATAAACTGATCCAGTTAATTCCGTGACAGATTTTGGTGGAGAATGCGGGCATAGCTGCCTTTTGTTTTTGGTTTTTGCTTTTTGGCTCTTAGAACGAATCTCGCTCTCTGCTCTTAGAGAGCTTCGTTAGGGAGCATTATCAGTAGTTCAGGTTTTGTGCTGGGAAACTTGACCTTGAAAGGCCAGGCGTACTGCCAGTATTCTGGGATATTTGTAAACTTTGAGCACTGCTTAGTCTGGGTAGTGCCTTTTTTTCCTTTCCCCCCCCCCTCTTGTTAGTTTCAATTCATTAACCCTTTTTGAGCAGAAACCAGCGATGAACCCACTCTTTTTCGTGGAAGCGCTGAGTAAGGGATTAAAAGCTATGGTGTTTCTCGCGACCTACTGGCGAATCATCAATGTCATCTTTACTTGTTGTGGAATGGTGTACGTATATAACTACATAAAGGCACTGATGGAGACGCCTGTATGGTACCTATCTTGGTACCTATATGCAATGTTTAATACGAATTTTGACACTTGCATCCCGGATGGAATGGCTAATTTCACAAGCAACTACATCCCAGATGGAATAGCTAATTTTACAAACCACACGATGTTCAAACCAGTTTCCAGGTTTTCCTTTTGGTTTATCAGACGCTTTTCCAATGCTGAGTTAACTCTCATGCTTGTGGTCGTAATATTACTCTCCCTGAATGTATTCCAATACAGGAATAGTAAGCAGAAGGAGTCTCCTCCAGAACCAGAGAATGCTGACTGGCAGGGAATATGGAGAGGTTTAGGAAAAATCTTAGAAGCATGGGGACCCGCAATGTCATGGGATTTCACTCTTGAGCACCTGTGGGATCCCCAGAAACTTAGCCAGTATTTGGAACAGGGGCAGTGCGGCTCAGGTAAATCTAAGGAGGTACAACTTATTTGGGGTTTGGCTTGTGCTTACCGTGCCATATATAATACTGTTTTGGAGAGAGAGAGTTTCCGAGCTGAGGTTCAAGCCAAAGGGAAAGTCAAATCTGATCAATTACAGGAGACACCAGTAACAATATCAGTTGCCCCTGTGGAGGGCAAGAAATGGAAACGAGTGTCCTCGCGTCTAGAACGGAAAAAAGAAGAAGAGGAGGAGGTGGAGGAAGATCCAGGTGAGGGGCCCTCCTCGAAACCACCAACATCAAGAAAGGCAAAAGGAAAAACTAAGAGACATGCAGAAGAGAGTGATGAAGAGGAAGTTTCTATTACTACTCGTCGGCCTCTGAAGATGACTGAAATCCAAGGCTCAAGAAAGGAATTTATACGGCGCCCAAATGAAGCCATCGTTTCCTGGTTAGTTCGCTGTTGGGACGATGGGGCCAGTAGCTTGTCTCTAGATGGTAACGAAGCTCGCCAATTAGGAGCCATTGCCAGAGATCCAGCTATTGACAGAGGAATTAGTCGATGTCTGGATGGGGCTGCCTCCCTCTGGGAACGAGTATTAACAGCCGTGAAGGAAAGGTACCCCTTCAAAAGTGGCTTGAAGCCTGTGACGAAAAGATGGGATACAGTTGAACAGGGTATCCAGTATTTGAGGGAAATAGCCGTGGTGGAAATGTTGTATGATCCTAACTGTGTTTTTAACGACCCACAAGGCCATGACCCTGAGAGAGTGAGAACAACGCGTGAAATGTGGCAGCAACTCACATCAACAGCACCAGCCAGATACGCCTCTGCACTATTGGCAGCATCGGACAGATACCAGGACCAACAGAGAAGCCCCTTAGTTTATGAATTGATTCTTATGCTCCAAAGCTATGAACAACAGCTACCCCAACTCGCGCCGCCATCGCCGCCATCTCACAAATGACGGAGCAACTGAATGAAATGCGAGAGCAAATGTCTTCACTGATGAATCGTGACAAACCTGTAGAAGTATCAGAAACGCTTGATGAAGATCAGAATAGTCAAAAGAGTCTAATGAAGGAGGTGAAGGAGATGGTAGAACAAATGTGGATCCAACTAACTAAAGACGATGAACCCTCCTTCTCAGGTGCAAAATCAAAAATCTCAGCTGTTAGAGGCAAACGCTCTCCAGCTCCAGGAAGGAATCCTACATCGCGACTTGCCTTGTGGCGTTACTTACGTGACCATGGAGAAGACATGAGGAAGTGGCACGACCAAGCTACTCATGTACTACGAGCACGGGTGAGAGAATTACAAAGCAGATCAACCGCCAGTGCAGTTGCTCCGGTTACCACAGGTAATGAATAGAGGGGCCCTGCCCTCAGTCAGGGGGGGGAAAGGGATAATAGAGTTTATTGGACTGTGTGGATCCGATGGCCTGGCACATCAGAACCACTGAAATATAAGGCATTGGTGGATACCGGTGCACAGTGCACTCTGATGCCCTCGACTTATGAAGGGACAGAATCAATCCATATTTCTGGAGTGACTGGGGGCTCTCAAGAATTGACTGTGTTGGAGGCCGAGATAAGCCTCACTGGTAGGAACTGGCAAAAGCACCCTATTGTGACTGGTCCAGGGGCTCCATGTATACTTGGTATTGATTACCTCAGAAGGGGGCATTTCAAGGATCCTAAGGGGTATCGATGGGCCTTTGGAATAGCTGCTATAGACACAAACAACATTAAGCAGCTGTCTGTTTTGCCTGGCCTGTCAGAAGATCCGTCTGTTGTGGGGTTGCTACAAGTAAAAGAGCAACAGGTACCAATTGCTACAAAAACGGTGCACAGACGGCAGTACCGCACCAACAGGGATTCCTTGCTCCCCATTCATAAGTTGATTCGTCAACTAGAGAGTCAGGGAGTGATCAGCAAAACTCACTCGCCTTTTAACAGCCCCATATGGCCAGTGCGTAAAGCCAGCGGAGAATGGAGGCTGACGGTGGACTATCGTGGCCTGAATGAGGTCACACCCCCACTGAGTGCTGCTGTGCCGGACATGTTAGAACTCCAGTATGAACTGGAATCAAAAGCAGCCAAATGGTATGCCACCATTGACATTGCTAATGCCTTTTTCTCCATTCCTTTGGCCAAAGAATGTAGGCCACAGTTTGCTTTCACCTGGAGGGGTGTTCAGTATACTTGGAACCGTTTGCCCCAGGGGTGGAAACACAGCCCAACCATTTGCCACGGGTTGATCCAAACTGCATTAGAACAGGGCAGTGCCCCTGAGCACTTGCAGTACATTGATGATATCGTTGTGTGGGGCGATACAGCAGAAGAAGTCTTCACAAAAGGGGAGCGAATAATCCAGATTCTTCTGCGTGCTGGTTTTGCTGTTAAGCGGAGCAAAGTGAAAGGACCTGCTCAGGAGATTCAGTTCCTAGGTATAAAGTGGCAAGATGGCCGTCGTCACATCCCGACAGATGTGATCAACAAAATCACCGCTATGTCTCCACCCACTAGTAAGAAAGAGACACAATCTTTTTTAGGTGTAGTGGGCTTTTGGAGAATGCATGTTCCAAACTATAGCTTCATTGTAAGCCCCCTTTATCATGTGACGCGAATGAAGAATGAGTTTACATGGGGCCCTGAGCAGCAGCAGGCTTTTGAACAGATTAAACAGGAGATAGCCCGTGCCGTGGCCTTAGGGCCAGTACGGACAGGGCAGGATATAAAGAACATCCTCTACACTGCTGCTGGAGAGAAAGGTCCCACTTGGAGTTTGTGGCAAAGAGCCTCAGGAGAGACCCGAGGCCGACCCCTGGGATTCTGGAGTCGGGCCTACAAGGGGTCGGAAGAGGGCTACACTCCAACTGAAAAGGAGATCTTAGCTGCTTATGAGGGGGTTCGGGCTGCTTCTGAAGTGGTCGGTACTGAAACACAGCTCCTTCTGGCACCTCGACTACCAGTGTTGAACTGGATGTTTAAAGGAAAGGTTCCCCCCACCCATCACGCAACTGATGCCACTTGGAGTAAGTGGATTGCGTTGATTACGCAACGAGCGCGGATGGGGAACCTCAGCCGTCCAGGAATCCTAGAGGTGATCATGGACTGGCCTGAAGGTAAAAAGTTTGGAACATCACCAGCAGAAGAAGTATCACGAGCTAAAGAGGCCCCACCATACAATGAATTACCAGAAAATGAAAGAAAGTATGCCCTGTTCACTGATGGATCATGTCGTATTGTGGGAAAGCATCGCAGATGGAAATCTGCTGTGTGGAGCCCCACACGACAAGTTGCAGAGGCCATTGAAGGGAAAGGAGAATCAAGCCAATTTGCAGAGGTAAAGGCTGTCCAACTGGCCTTGGATGTGGCTGAACGGGAGAGGTGGCCAATGCTTTATCTTTACACTGACTCGTGGATGGTGGCAAATGCTTTGTGGGGGTGGTTACAGCAGTGGGAGCAAAATAACTGGCAAAGAAGGGGTAAACCTATTTGGGCTGCTGAACTGTGGAAAGATATTGCTGCCCGAACAAAGAATATGGTCGTGAAGGTGCGCCATGTAGATGCTCATGTGCCCAAAAGACGGGCTACTGAAGAACAGCAAAATAACCACCAGGTGGACCGAGCTGCCAAAATTGAGGTGGCTCAGATAGACCTGGACTGGCAGAACAAGGGTGAATTATTTCTAGCTCGGTGGGCTCATGAGACCTCGGGCCATCAGGGGAGAGATGCAACATATAAGTGGGCTAGAGACCGAGGGGTGGACTTAACTGTGGATGCTATTGCACAGGTTATTCATGACTGTGAAACATGTGCTATAATCAAACAAGCCAAGAAGATGAAACCACTCTGGGAGGAAGGGCGATGGCAAAAGTATAAATATGGGGAGGCATGGCAGGTTGATTATATCACCTTGCCACGATCCCGCAGTGGTAAGTGTTATGTGCTTACCATGGTAGAGGCGACCACTGGGTGGCTTGAAACATATGCAGTACCCCATGCTACTGCCCGAAACACCATATGAGGTCTTGAGAAACAAGTCCTTTGGCGACATGGCACCCCAGAAAGAATTGAGTCAGATAATGGGACTCATTTCAAAAATTCTCTTGTAAATACTTGGGCCAAAGATCATGGCATTGAGTGGATTTACCATATTCCCTATCATGCACCAGCTTCTGGTAAAATCGAACGATACAATGGGTTGTTAAAAACAATGCTGAAAGCAATGGGTGGCGGAACATTTAAGCACTGGGAGAAGCATTTGGCAGAAGCCACCTGGTTAGTCAATACCAGAGGATCTATCAATCGTGATGGTCCTACCCAATCCAGCTCTCTACATACCGTAGAGGGAGATAAGGTCCCTGTTGTACACGTAAAGAGCATGTTGGGAAAGGCAGTTTGGGTTCTTCCAGCTTCTGGAAAGGGCAGACCTCTCCGCGGTACTGTTTTTGCCCAGGGACCTGGATCCACTTGGTGGGTAATGCAGGAAAATGGGGATGTTCAATGTGTACCACAAGGAAATTTGATGCTGGGGGAGTGCAGACAGTAATTCCATGTATATAGACGTGTGCGTGTGATGCATTTGTAATCATTTTGTTTGTTTGCATATGTGTGTATATATATATATATATATTAAGCGTGATGTAGTGATGTAGAATAAGGGGTGGAATGTCATGGTTTTGGTTTTTGCTTATTTGACTTTCAGTATTCAACATCAAAACATCGTGTACTGGAAGTGTTAATATTCTAACTCTACGTACCTATCCCTATACATTGCGGAAGTCACGGGATCTGACCCTTCCGGGGGGGGCGGTCTCTTACTGCCTGGCAGTGGGTGCTGGAGGGTGCTTTCCTAGCCGTTCCAAGCTTTTTCAGGTTTGACTCGGTCTCGGGAACTCTCTCTCATATCTTATTTCATTCATTAGTCTCAATTTCAATTAGATTGTATTATATTGTATTATTTTGTATTCCGATATCATAGTTAGTAAAATAAGTTTACCTCCATAGATTGTTGCCACTGTTTCTTTCCTTTTCCCCCTTCCTTCCCATTTTGTGGGCCCAGGTGGGGGGTGGGGAGGGCAGGGGCATACTGCCCCCTGTCACGGGCATAAACTGATCCAGTTAATTCCGTGACAAAGTTGAAAGATGAAGGATACGTGGTCTCGATGGAATACTTGGTGGTCCTTAAAGACTGTAGGGGATCAAAGAACAGGTAGGGGACACCTGGGGGGATCTGTAGGGAATAGAAAAGGGCACTTGGGGAATTCAACTGAGGACAGAAAGAGGAGGCAGGGCACTTGAGAGGATCTTTAAGGGATGGAAACCGTTTAACCACTTCCTCACCAGGGCTCTTATCTCTCCTTGTCCAGAGGCTGCGGGCATCGAGGACAAAGTAGAGGCCCAGGCTGAAGACCAAGACAGCAGCACAGCCCCTCACCACCGCCACCACCAGGTTCCCATGGGACCGCCCCTGGGCACCTGTGGGGTGCAAGTGTTTGGGTGTTAACATCACAGGGCAGGGATGCAGGGACAGTTCCACCCATGGGTGACACCGGGGGCGTGCAAATGGGGTCTCAGACCCGACTGGGGTTGCAGGTGTGGGTGTCACCTCCATCATCATGCTGTCCCCTAGGGGTGAGGACACAAATGTGTGATCCTTGGGGTTGTAGGATTTTGTACTGGTGCTGGCAGAGGCCAGAGTCCCCCCTGAGTGGGTGAAGGTTTCTGTACCCCACCCACAGTATTCCCAGTGGGATCCTGGCACAGGATAGGGTCCGAGCATTCAGCTGTGTGCAGGAGGAATGTGCCACCATGACCCCCATTCCAGCGGTGGGTGGTGACATCAATCCCCATTGCCACATGTTCCCTGGGCTCAGGGAAATGCTGAGTTGGGGGAAGCTGCGGTTTGCATGCAGGGAGGAGAAGACACCAGGGCCAGCTGGTGTCCATAGTGCCCTCACCTGTCAGCACCAGCTCCACGGGCTCACTCCTATTTGATGTCCACAGTGGCTCTGACACCTGGTACCGACACTGATACGTCCCTGCATCTTCCAGGTTTGTGACAGCAAAGGAGAACTCAGCTGTATCCTGCTCCTTGTCTTTTTGCTTGTCAGATCTGAGAGTTCCATTCAACCAGAGCTGGACCCAGGCAGGCATTCGGGGCAGGTGGCAGCGCAGGGTGACAGTGTCCCCCAGGGACACCCCCTGGCTGGGGTGCAGCGACAGGGAGGGTCGGGGCACTAGGACAGGGGACAGCAGTCAGCCTTGTCCCTGCACACCCTCCTGTGCCCCTCTCATGGCACCCTGAACACAGTCCCCACCCACTCTCCCCATTCTTCCTCTGTCCCCATACTCACGTTCCTGTGCCCTGCTCGCTGCCACCAGCCACCAACCTGCAAGGGACACGGTCCTGGTCAGATACCTGGCCACCAACCCCCGTGGCACCACGTCCCCATTGTCACTCACCCAGGATGAGGGCCAGCGCCATTGGTTCCATGAGGCAGGAGCAGCTCTGGGACAGAGAGACTGCAGTGGGGTCAGGAAGTGGCCGGAGAGGCAATCTCATTTCCCCTTGGGGACAGGATGCCATGATGTCACCACCTCGTGACAAATTTCCCCCATTTGTGGTGACAATGCTTTGTCCTCAATTGGCTGACACACACAGGGCATTGCACACAGACCCTGTTTGTGTGTCCCACGCAGGCGATCACCCCTCAAGTGTCACTGACTGTCCCCAAAGTTCTGTCAGCACGTGCCTCGTGTGGTGTTCCCCTTGGGATGCCAAACACAGCACACGTGGCTTCAGTGGTGCGTCGGGATCTGCACCCTTTGGGTCCCACTTTTGGTACCACAAGGACTGCAGTGCTGTCAGCTGCCAGCAGCTCAGCACCACACAGCCCTTCACTCACTGACCCCACTCTTGGTGCACTGTGTGAGAATCAACCAAGAGAATGCAAAACTCATGGGTTGCAATAGAAAACAATTTACTAGGGCAGAAAAGGAAGAGGGAAATCATAGTAATGGCAATATGCATGGTACACAGGCCAGTTTGGCCTGGTTCTGTCACTGGTGTTGTGGGGGGAGCCATGAACCCATGCCCTGGGAAAGGGGAAAGGGAATAATGGGGAAAAGGTTGGGAGATGGAACAGTAGCAACAATCTCAGGAGAAGAGGTAATTTACTAACAGAAAAGATAGCAGTATGCAATGTAACACATTTGCAGTACAGTGTAATACAATATAACTGAAATTGAAGCTAATACATCAAATAGAATGGGAGTGTGTCCAAAACCAAAGGCCTTACTCCAATGCTGAAGTTGAGATGACTAGGGAGCACACACGTTGCTGGGAGGAGCAGAAAGGGAAATAGAGGACAGCTCATGAACTGCCAACAGTTCTTTCTTTCTCTGAATGGACAACGGATAACAGAACAGCACAAAGTCCTCTGGGGTGCGTGGTGTGCAGTTCTTCTTCTCTTTGGAGAACCAGGTGTCTGGAACTATCCACGATCCATGGAACTGGAGCATTAGCTCTTTCACTCTCAGTGTGCCACATGAAGTTATGATGCGGAATGCCAGTAACCAAAAATCATAAAACCATGACAGGTGATTATATTTATAGATTTACAAAACAAGCGATGCTCAGCGCAGCTGCTCACCACCTTCCAACCAGTGCTAAAACTTGGGAGAGATTTTGTGTGCCAGTGGGTGAGAAGGGATTTGAGGATGATAAAGAAGGATTTGGGGGTTAGAGTTGATCCTTGAGGGATTTGTTGGGATTGGGAATGATATGGGCCTCACTGGAAAGGATTTGGGGATGTTAGATTTGGGGCATTTGGGATTCTGGTGGGTAAGACTGGGTAACAGGGAGGGTGGGCTTGGGAGTCGAAGGTGTCTCAGATCTGGGGACATAAGTAGGGTGTTGGAGTGTCTCATTATGATTTGAGAGTCCCAGTGAGTTCTGAGGGGCATTTGGGGCTTGAGAATCCAGGGAGGCTTAGATCTGAGGATAGGTGGAGATTCGGGGTCTGCATGGAGAGTTTGGAGGTGAAGGGAGATTTTGTGTATGGGGTCTGGATGGCTATTTGGGGATGCACGAAGTATTAGTGGTATGGATGGAGGTTGTGGAGCTGGATAGAGAATCTGGGAGTGAATGGAGATTTATGTGTGGCTGGAAATTTCTGGGGGATGGAGATTTTGGGAAGTGGGTAGAGATTTTGTGGGTGGAGGAGACTTTTTGGGGCTGGATGTAGATACTGGGGTGGTGAGGGTGTTTTGGAGCTGAACAGTGTTTAGGGACTGGATGGAGACTTTTTGAGACGGACTGAAGATTTGACTGCTGACTAGGAGGAGGCTCCTCTGCATTCAGTTCTTGAGCTTCTAATCACGTCCTTCTGCTTATATCTGCTCAAGTGATGAGAAAGGCTGTTCTGAAAATGTAGAAAGGCTTTTGTCATCATTCACTGACTGCTCCTAGAGGGATGGGGGAGAAGATGAGAGGACAAATAATCTGGAACTCAGAGGTTGAGGGAAAAACCTGTTTAATAAGACAGTCAAGGAAGAGAGAAAGAACAGAGATGGTAATGGTCTATGAAGGAATCTATAGGAGATGTACGTTGGACAGAATGGGAGTCAGGGGGCTTGAAGGTGATCTGTAGGAGAGGGGTGAATTGGGACAGATGTGGGGATCCCACAGCGCTGCTGATGTTGGATATGGGGTGGATCAGGAAGGATTTGCGTGTATGAAAGAGTGCTAAGGGATTTGAGGGCAAAGAAAGGGTACTGTTGTTAGAGATGAGCATTTGGGGATTTGGTGGGATTGGGAAGCATTTGGGGGCACTGGTGGGGACTTGAAGGTGTTGGGTTTGAAAAGATCTCGGAATCATTGAGAGGGGAAGTGAGCATCAGGGAGCCCAAAATAGGGAATGTGGGTCACTCCCACACAGTGCACCCCAAAGAAGAGAGGCTTTGTGGAGAGGCATACATGGGGTCTTACAGCACCCACGTCAGCACCCAGACTCTCATCTCTCCATATCCAGAGGCTGTGGGCATCAATGACAAAGAAAATTCTGAGGGCAAAAACGAGGACAGCAGCACAGCCCCTCACCACTGCAATCACCAGGTTCCCATGGGACACCAACTCAGCACCTGAGGGGTGAAGGTATTTGGGTGCCTTCATCCTCAGCATCACCTCGATGGGGAAGGGATGTGATGATACTGCCACCTGTGGGTGACACTGCAGGCACCCAAATGGGGGCTGGTACCAACCTGGGGGTGAAGGTGTGGGTGCCACCTCCAGTCTCACGCTGTCCCCAAGAGGTGAGGGCACAAAGATGTAGGCCTTGGGGTGGTAGGAGCACCAGCTTGAATCTCCCCTGCTTTAGCTTGACACCATTCCCTCTGGTCCTATCACTAATGACACGAGAGAAGAGGCCGACCTCCAGCTCACTACAACCTCCCTTTGGGAAGTTATAGAGAGCAATGAGGTCTCACCTGAGCCTCCTCTTCTCCAGGCTGAACAATCCCAGCTCCTTCAGCCTTTCCTCATATGGCCTGTGTTCCACACCCCTCACCAGCTTTGTTGCCCTCCTCTGAACACATTCCATTCAATGTCTTTCTTGCAGTGAGGGGCCCTAAACTGGCCACAGTACTCGAGGTGCGGCCTCACCAGAGCTGAGTACAGGGGAACCATCACCTCTCTGCTCCTGCTGGCAGCACTTTCTGATGCAAGCCAGGATGCCATTGGCCTTCTTGGCCACCTGGGCACACTGCTGGCTCATGTTCAGCTGAGCATCAATCAACACCCCCAGGTCCATTTCCTCTATGCAGTCCTCCAGCCACTCCGCCCCAAGCCTGTAGCGTCGCCTGGGGTTGTTGTAGCCGAAGTGTAGGACCTGGCATTTGGTCTCGTTGAACCTCATCCCGTTGGCCTCAGCCCAGCCCTCCAGCCTGTCCAAATCCCTCTGAATGGTCTCGCCACCCCCAGGCAGATCCACACTTCCAGCCAATTTGGTGTCATCTGCGAATTTACTGAGGGTGCACTCAATGCCCTCATCCAGGTCATCAAGAAAGATCTTGAAGAGGACAGGCCCCAGCACCGACCCCTGGGGAACACCGCTCGTGACCGGTCGCCAGCTGGATTTAACTCCATTCACCACCACTCTCTGAGCCCGGCCCTCCAGCCAGCTCCTTACCCAGCCAAGAGCGTCCCCATCCAAGCCATGGACTGCCAGCTTCTGCAGGAGAATACCGTGGGAGACAGTGTCAAAGGCCTTGCTGAAGTCTAGGTTGACCACATCAACAGTTTTTCCCTCATCCACCAGGCGGGTCACTAGATCATAGAAGGAGATCAGGTTGGTCAAGCAGGACCTGCCCTTCATGAACCCATGCTGTCTAGTCCTGGTCCTCAAGTCTTCCCGCACATGCCGCATGATCTCCCTCAAGACAATCTGCTCCATAGCCTTTCCTGGCACCGAGGTCAGGCTAACAGGCCTGTAGTTCCCCGGATCCTCCTTACGACCTGTCTTGTAAATGGGAGTCACGCTGGCAAGCCTCCAGTCTTCTGGGACCTCACCAGTCAACAAGGAGCCCTGATAGGAGATGGAAAGCGGCTCGGCTCTCACCTCCGCCAGTTCCCTCAGCACTCTGGAGTGGATCTCATCTGGCCCCATGGACTTGTGGCAGTCCAGTTGGACTAGAAGGTCTCTGACTGTTTCTTCCAGAATCACAGGGGGGTTAGTCTGCTCCCCAGCCCAGACTACCAGGTCAGAGAGAGGAGTACCCTGAGGATATCTGGTCTACCTTTTAAAGACAGACGTAAAGAAGGCATTCAGAACCTCCGCCTTTTCCTTATCCTCAGCGGTCACATTCCCAGCCTCATCCAGCAAAGAGGGGATATTCTCCTTTGTCCTCCTCTTACTGTTAATGTATTTATAAAAGAGTTTCTTAGTCCTTTTCACCCCAGCGGCCAGGTTAAATTCAAGCTGGGCTTTTGCCTTTCTGATTTCACCTCTACACATCCTAACGACTTCCTTGTATTCATTCTGAGTTGCCTGTCCCTTTTTCCACAGGAGGTAGATTCTCTTTTTCTCCCAGAGCCTCAAGAATAGCTCCCGATTCATCCACGCCGGTCTTCTTCCCCGTCGGCTCATTTTGCAGCTCAGGGGGACTGCCTGCTCCTGCGCCCTTAAGACTTCCTTCTTGAAGAGCAACCGGCTCTCTTGGACCCCTTTACTCGCTAAGACTGAATGCCAGGGGACTCCCCCTATTAGTCTCTTGAACACTTCAAAGTCCGCCCTCCGGAAGTCCAAGGTAGCAGTTTTACTGTTCCCCCTCAAGCTTCCACCATGAATTGAGAAATCTATCACTTCATGGTCACTCTGTCCAAGACAGCCTCCAACCTCCACATCTCCCACCAGACCTTCCCTGTTTGTGAACAGCAGGTCTAGCGGGGCGGTTCCTCTAGTGGGCTCTCTGACCAGCTGCATCAGGAAGTTATCCTCTCTGCATTCCAGAAACCTCCTAGACTGCTTCTTCTGTGCTGTGCTGTACTCCCACCATATGTCAGGGAAGTTGAAGTCCCCCATGAGGACAAGGGCTGGCGACCGTGCAGCTCGTGCCAGCTGCTTATAGAATAGCTTGTCTGTCTCTTCATCCTGGTTTGGACGTTTGTAACAGACGCCCACCAGGATGTCTGCCTTGTCAGCCCTTCCTCTGATCTTTACCCATAGGGATTCAACGTTATCGTCCCCAGTCACAATCTCAGTAGCATAAAAGCAATCCCTAATGCAGAGAGCCACACTGCCACCCCTCCTTCCTTGCCTATCCTTCCTGAAGAGTCTGTAGCTATCCATTGCTGCGCTCCAGTCATGGGAGCAATCCCACCACGTTTCCGTTATGGCAACTAGGTCATCGTTTGCCTGCTGCACAATGGCTTCCAACTCTTCTTGCTTGCTGCCCATGCTGCGTGCATTAGTGTAGACGCAGCTCAGCTGAGCCCCTCGCCTCTCACCTAATCCCAATACCACTTCCCCAGGCTGATCTCTAGTAGGCCTGGCTTTATCCCCTTCCCCCTTCCTATCTAGTTTAAAGCCCTCTCTGCGAGTCCCGCCAGCTCCTGGGCAAGTATCCGTTTTCCTTTGGAGACAGGCAATTCCCATCAGCACACCTCAGTCCAAGTGCCGAGTAGACTGCCCCGTGATCAAAGAATCCAAAAGTTTTGCGCTTGCACCTCAGCAAATGCTCTCAGCCATGCATTTATTACATGGCTTTTCCTGGTCATCTCAGTGTTTGTCCCTGCCACCAAGGGAATACTGGCAAACACTACTTGTATGCCCGCTCCACCAACTAACTTCCCCAGTCTCCTAAAATCATTTTTTATAATCCTCAGGCTTCTATCAGCCATCCCATCGCTGCCGGCCTGAACTATCAATAAAGGGCAATAATCAGAGGGGCGGATAAGGCTGGGGAGTTTTCTAGAAATATCCCTGAGCCGGGCCGCAGGAAGGCAGCACACCTCCCTGTGGGTAGGGTCAGGCCGACATATTGGACCCTCTGTTCCTCTCAGAAGAGAGTCGCCTACAACTAGCACCCTCCTTTCTTTCTTGGAGGAGGCAGTCTTCAAACGTGGAGCTGACCGCCTCACCTTGGGCAAGCTTGGCGGCAGTGCTCCCACGTCATCATCACTCACCACTCCCTCTGGTTGTTACAGGGCTTCATACCTGTTACAGAGAGGGACCAGGGAACCGAGGGAGGTCGGGATGGGGGTTGCCTGCGACGCTGGGCTGAGACCTGCTGCCATTCCTCCTCTCCTCTCAAGCTGTCTCTCCCTGTTTGACTATGGAGAGAGAGAGGGTCCATTACTCCCTCAGTCTGGGAAGTGCAATCTCTGCTCCTTTCTCGCACAGAGTCACTCCACCAGTCAATCTCCCGCTCGCACTCTCTGATGGTCCGCAGTCTATCTACCTCCTCCCTCAGCTCCACCACCAGGTTGAGCAGCTCGGCCAGCTGCTCACACCGCACACAAGTGGCATCCTTCCCATCCTCCCCCGGCAGCAGCAGGCTGAGGCACTGCCGGCAGCCAGCGACCTGAACATTACTGAGCAGCCCCTCCGTCTGGGTTGCCACAGTCTTTGCGTGGGAAGCACGTTTCCTGGTGAGCACCATGTTTGAAATGGTGGCGTCAGGGCCTGTCAACAGGAGAGCAAGTCACCTGAAAAAAAGACAGGAGCACTCACCCATGCTGACACAAGACCTCCACTCCCACTGCTGCCTTATTGAATGGGCAGTGCAGGCGGCCCTCACACACTGACTCCCTAGTCCATCCTGGTAAAGCTCAACCCATGCAGCCGGCTTCGGCAGGTGGCAGCGCAGGGTGACAGTGTCCCCAAGGGACCCCCCTGGCTGGGGTGCAGCGACAGGGAGGGTCGGGGCACGAGGACAGGGGACAGCAGTCAGCCTTGTCCCTGCACACCCTCCTGTGCCCTCTGATGGCCCCCTGACCACGCTCCCCTCCCTCTCTCACCATAAACCCCCTATCACCACACTCATGTTGCCAGGCCCTGCTCGCTGCCACCAGCCACCAACCTGCAAGGGACACGGTCCTGATCGCACATAAGGCCACCAACCCCCGTGGCACCACGTCCCCATTGTCACTCACCCAGGATGAGGGCCAGCACCATTGGTGCCATGAGGCAGGAACAGCTTTGGGACTGCAGTGGGGCAGGAAGCAGCCTCAGAGCCACTGTCTCTTCCTCTTGTGGATGTTTCTCTGTTACATCACCTCCTGATGTGGTATTTGTGGTCCCCAAGGGGTGGTGGTACCGAGGGCACCCAATGGCTGACACACAGAGCCGTGCACACATGCCCCAGTTGTGGTGTCCCACACAGGCTGTCACCCCCTCCATATCTCACGCTGTCCCCAAAGGCCTGCCAGTTTGAAGCCCTCTCAGGCAAACAAGCCAGCTCCTGGTCTGAGATCCGCTTCTCCCTTTCAGACAGGTGGGATCCACCTGCAACCATCAGCACAGCACAGAGTACAGCGCCCTCTGGTCAGAAAAAGAAGAAACAAAACTTCTGCTGTGGCACCAACCATTCAGCCACATATTTATCAGATGTGTTTCCCTGACCTCTCAGTATCCTTCACAGCTACTGAGCGGACAGACGAGAACGCCACATGTGCTCCCACTGCATCCAGTGAGCAACCCAGTGCCTTTGCAGGGCCCTCAAGCTTCTCTCGGTGACTGCATCACTGCCAGCTTGAGCCATCAGTGAGGGAGAACAACCAGGGGGGTGAACCAGAGCAGGGAGTCTCCTGCTGATGTCCTGAGCTGGCAAAAAGGAAGGCAGCACACTTTCCCTACAGGTAGGGTCTGGCCACTGAGTCAGAGCCTTTTTTCCCATCAAAAGGAGTCCCCTGTGACAGACACCTTTCTTTCATTCTGTCTGAAGGCAGTCTGGAGGCGTGCAGCTGACTGCCTTGCCCTTGGCAATGACCTGAGTGTAGGCTCAGGCACTAAACTGATCTCTGGAGTGTAGAGGGATGCTCTTTCCTCCTGCACAGCTGTGCCCATAGGGGGTACTGAGGGGCACTGGGGATATTGGAGTCACTGGAGGAACTGGGGACATTGCTGGATATTGAGGGCATTGCAGACATGGGGACACTGAAGCAATTGGGGGCACTGGGCGTAAAGCAACATTGGGTCAGATCCATTAGTCCACATTGACCCCAATCCCAGTGGACATTGGGGAAAACATTAAGTCACACTCAGGGTTCTGCATTGACCACACTGATCTATGTGACCTCATTGACCACACTGACCACATCCACGGGTCTTTATTGACTCTAACTCAGTAGGACAACCCAACAGCGACCAAGTTTTGATTGATCCACAAACACCGGACGCATCCACGGAACCACTCTTACCACAAAAACAACACACCCGTCCCCATTTCTGACCTCCCACCCCATTAAACCCACTCCAATCACAACAACCTCATTTACCCCAGAACCTCCTCCTGGTTGGGGCTCACTCTCCTCCACTCCCCCCCTCACTCCCCCACCCACACCAACCCAAAAACCCATGGATTGTGCCACAAACCGCCCCCACCACCCCTCTGACCGCCCTCCGCACAGCACTGGAGGAGAAATAGAAGATGAAGGGGTCGAGCGCGGGGCTGAGGGTGGTGAGGAGCAGAGCGTAGGGCCTCCACGTGGGGCTGCGCTGCTGCACAAAGCCCACCACATGCGAGAGGTTGTAGGGACCAAAGCAGATGACAAAGTTGACCATGGTGGCCACGGCCAGCCCCACAGTGCGGTACTTCTTCTGCAGTGGGATGTGGGGTCGAGTGAGGAGGGCACGGATGATGTGGACATAGCAGAACATGGTGATGGCAAAGGGGAGGAGGAAGAGGACGAGGAAGAGTACAAGGCGCAGCGGGAGAACAAAGCGCAGCTGGGTTGGGGAGAAGTCATCGTAGCAGTGGTAGACCATGTGGGGTTGAGTCTCAGAGGCATTCTGAGAGTTCCATGAGGTGGTGGTGGGGATGTGGGGAGTTTTTGGGGTTGTGCAGGCAGAGAATTGGAGGGTGGAGATGTTGCGGTCAGCCTTGGGACTGGAGATCCTGTAGATGTTGAGACTGGGGACCTTGGAGCCACTGGGAGTGATGTCAGCAGTAGAAGTACTGTTGACATCGGTGTCAATGCCGTTAGGTTTGGTTAACTCAAATCCCCCAAGGTCAGACCGACTGGTCCCGGAACAATGGGAGTTGTCCGTCTTCAGCCCAACGTGGTCAACGTGATTGGGGTTGTCCATCACCGATCCCCAGGTCTTTTTCCCATTGAAGCCTAAACCACCTTCCCCATCAGCCTCAGAGCCATTGACCCCAAACTCTCTGTGATGCTCCGCTACAAAGACGAAGGAACAAAGGGACAATGCCATCACCCAAAGGACGGCGCTGGCAGCCATCATCCGCCATAACCTCCGGCGCCGGTTGTAGCGGTGTGGGAACACGACCCCAAAGTAGCGCTCCACACTGAGGGCAGCTATAAAGAGAGTGCTGAGGTAGATGCTGGAGTAGAAGCAGAAGTTTGCAATGGGGCAGAGCACTCTGGGGAAGGGCCACGCCATCATGGCTGCCTCTTCGGCCATCTTGAATGGGAGGAAGAGGAGGACAAGGAGGTCGGCGGTGGTGAGGTGGAGGAGGAGGAGGTCGGCAGCGGAGAGGTGGGGATGAGGACGGTGGCATCGGATTTTGATGAGGAGGGTGAGGAGGGTGAAGATGTTGGCAGGAAAACCCACAGCGAAGGTCAGCACGTGGATGGCTAAGACGAGCATGGTGAGAGGAAGGCTGTGGGACAAAGGGCATAGAGCAGTAGGGCAGGCTATGGGGTCATACTGGAATGGGACAAGATATCAAACTGGGACTATAGGAGGGATACAAGGGATGATACCAGAGCTATGGGTTGGAGTATGGAGTCCGTGGGCTATGAGGCAAGGATATGGGGCACAGATCAGACTGTGGGGTGATTTGTCAATTTCTGGGGATATGGGACTGGAAATGAGGATATGGGGTTGGATGTGGAGCTATGGGGCATGATATGGGGCAAGAGGGAGAGTTATGGGGCTGTGAAATGTGATATGGGGCTGTGGGAAGGTATATGTGTTCCTCATAGTCCCAAAGACATGAGAATGAGCACAGCAGGAGGAAGACTCCAGGGCTGTGGAACATAAAGCTATGGAGCAGGATATGGATCTATGGGGCAGGACATGGGGTAAGATTTCCTGTTATGGGGCAGGATATGGGATTATGGGCAGGATATGGGCTCGTAGCATTCCCAAAGCGATGAGATGAGAATGGAGGAAGGGAAGGCTGTGTGGCTGTGGGGCACAGAGCCATGAGGCTGAATATGGAATCACGGGGCTGTGGGGCAGGAACATGGGCTGATGTGTACCAGTACCAGTCTTCTGGTACTTCACCCGTCAACAAGGAGTGCTGATAGATGATGGAAAGCGGCTCGGCTCTCACCTCTGCCAGTTCCCTCAGCACTCTGGGTTGAATCTCATCCGACCCCATGGACTTGTGGCAGTCCACTTGCAGTAGCAGGTCTCTGACTGTTTCCTTCTGAATCGTGGCTGGTTTAGTCTGCTCCCCAGCCGAGACTACCAGGTCAAAAAGTGGAGTATCCTGAGGATACTCAGGATAACCTTTAAAGACAGACGTAAAGAAGGCATTCGGGACCTCTGCCTTTTCCTTATCGTCAGTAGTCACATTCCCAGCCTCATCCAGTAAGGAATGGAGATTCTCCTTAGTCCTCCTCTTACTGTTGATATATTTGTAAAAGGATTTCTTGTTTCTTTTTATCCCCCGCGGCCAGGTTGAGTTCGAGCTGGGCTTTTGGCTTTCTGATTTTCTCCCTGCACATCTTAACAACTTCTCTGTACTCTTTCTGAGTCGCCCGTCCCTTCTTCCACAGGCGGTAGATTCTCTTTTTCTCCTGGAGCCTCAAGAATAGCTCCCTATTCATCCACGCCGGTCTCCTTCCCCGCCGGCTCATCTTGCAGCTCAGGGGGACAGCCCGCTCCTGCGCCTGTAAGACTACCTTCTTGAAGAGCAACCAGTTGTCTTGGACCCCTTTACCCTCTAAGACTGAATCCCAGAGGACTCCCCCTACTAGTCTTCTAAACAATTCAAAGTCCGCCCTCCGGAAGTCCAAGGTAACAGTTTTGCTGTTCTTCCTCCTGGCTCCACCAAGAATCGAGAACTCTACCATCTCATGGTCACTCTGTCCAAGACAGCCCCCGACCTCCACGTCTTCCACCAGACCTTCACTGTTTGTGAACAGCAGGTCTAGCGGGGCAGCTCCTCTCGTAGGCTCTCTCACCAGCTGCATCAGAAAGTTATCCATACTCCATACACTCCAGAAACCTCCTAGACTGCTTCTTCTGTGCTGCGTTGAATTCCCAGCATATGTCAGGGAAGTTGAAGTCCCCCAAGAGGACAAGGGCTGGAGATCTCACAGCTTCTGCCAGCTGCTCATAGAACACCTCATCTGTCTCTTCATCCTGGTTTGGAGGTCTATAGCAGACGCCCACCAGGATGTCTGCCTTGTCAGCCCTTCTCTTGATCTTTACCCATAGGGATTCAACCTTATCATCCCCAGCCACAAGCTCAGTAACATCAAAGCACTCTCTAACATACAGAGCCACACTGCCACCCCTTCTTCTTTGCCTGTCCTTCCTGAAGAGCTTGTAGCCATCCATTGCAGCACTCCAGTCATGGGAGCAGTCCCACCATGTTTCCGTAATGGCAACTAGGTCATAGCTTGCCTGCCGCACCGTGGCTTCCAACTCTTCTTGTTTGTTGCCCATGCTGCGTGCATTGGTGTAGAAGCACTTCAGCCGAGCCCCTCGCCTCATCCCTAATCCCAGTGCCGCTCCCCCAGGCTCATCTCTAGCAGGCCTGGTTTTATCCCCTACCCCCTTCATATCTAGTTTAAAGCTCTCTCTACAAGTCCTGCCAGCTCTTGGGCAAGGATCCGTTTCCCCCTTCGAGACAGGTGAGACCCATCAGCCGACCCCAGGCCAGGTGCCGAGTAGACCGCCCCATGATCAAAGAACCCAAAATTCTTGCTTTTGCACCAGCCTTTCAGCCACATGTTTGTAAGGTGTGTTCTTCTGGACGTCTCAGAATCCTTCCCTGCCACTGTAGGAATACAGGCAAATACTACCTGTACGCCTGCTCCTTCAACTAACCTCCCCAGTCTCCTGAAGTCATTTTTCGTAGTCCTCAGGCTTCCGTCAGTGACCTCATCACTGCCAGCCTGGACTATCAATAAGGGATAATAATCAGAGGAGCGGATCAAACTAGGAAGTTTCCTAGAAATATCCCTGACCCGGGCCCCAGGGAGGCAGCACACCTCCCTGCGGGTGGGGGCAGGCCGACATATTGGGCCTTCAGTTCCTCCTAGAAGGGAGTCTCCTATGACTATTACCCTCCTTTCTTTTCTGGAGGAGGCAGTCTTTAAGCGTGCAGCTGGATGCCTCTCCAAAACCCTCCCTGTACTCCACAAATCCATGTCCTGCCCCATAGACCTATGACCCCACAGCCCTCACCACAGCTCTATATCCTGTCTGGTTGCCCCATATCCAGCCTGGTGGCCTTGTATCAAGATATATAGCACCGTGATCTTGTATGCCCAACCCATACAACCACAACCCCACATCCTGCCATATAGTCCCCTGACCCCATATCCCTCCCGTGACTCTCCATTTTTCCCCATTGCCCCATTACAGCCCACATCCCTCAGCCCACCAGGACCCCCACGTGTGCTCACCTCCTCTGTTCACCTCAGTGTCTGTGGGGAGCTGGGTCCCGCCCCATAGATTATGTGGGCAGGGGTGGGGCCGCATTTGGGGGCCACCCCTGCAGAGGCCCTTTGTCCTTTGTGATGGGGTGGGGACACCATCTAGGGTAAGGGACACTACTTGAGGGTGAGGGGACATTCTGGGGGGGAGGAAAAACAAAGGGGGGGGGGGGGGGAAGGTGCATATTTTGTGGAACACCCGATAGATCTTTGGGGTGGGCACAGAGGAGCAGTGACCTCAGGGAGGTGTCCTATAGGGCAGCGGTGACATTGGAGGAAGTTTGGTGTTTCCTGAACAGCAAACGTCAGCTGTGTGGTGGCGGGGAGTCCCAAAATAGCAGTAAATGTACAAAAAAGGAGGTATAGTGCTGTGGGCTGTGTCCCAGCACTGCCGTCACTTTATACATAGATCCAAATACCCTCCATGCAGCATTTCCCTGAGGAACATGTGGAGGTCGGGACAAACATCACCATCCGGTGCTGGAACCAGGGTTTTCGAAGCACCACTTTCCTGCATCAGGACAGGGACTCAGCTCCAATCCAGCACAGGAACCCCAGTGTTGGGGGCTCGGCCACCTTGACCCTCTTTAGGTGATTTCAGCCATTGTCCAGGCGAGCACAGCATCACCTGGCTGCTGCCATGCTGGGATAACGGGGCCCACAGCCTGGATTTAGTGGGCATGGAAGCCAGGCAGCTGGGATCCCTCTCTGGGGAAGGGGGCACTGACAAAGTCATGGAAAACATGACAGTGCTCTCCCTCTCTGGACACAACTGCTGTCAGCTGTGAAGGAGAGTTGTCCTGACAGGGACGATGCCACGTGTCAGCCAGGGAAGTGGGCAGCATGGAAAGGGGTATCCAGTGTGGGAGGGAATGAGCTGTGCTGGAGGTGGTGTGGAATGGGGACCTGAACAATGACCAGTTCTCCCAACATCCAGACAGTGTCAAATGTGGAGGAAGTTTGATTGGCAACTCACCATCATCGTATGGTAACTCACAGACAGTAAGAACCTGGAAATTTGGAGAGGGGCAAGTGGTGGAGGAATTGGCTGATCAACTCTGGCAATAGCAGTTCCACCAACCGGGTAGAAGAAAGGGACAGTTGGGTTCACAGAGCAGTGCCATATCTGGGAGGTTCCAAAGATTCACCTTTCCCACAACTCACCGAGTGGGACGGGACATTTTACTTGGCATCATGGGCAGAATGCCCTGAATAAAGAGCAAGAGGAATCCAGAAGGGCTATCATCTGAGTTGAGAAGGAAGGATTCTTGTTTGGACCTTGTCTGAGTTTCCTGGCAGCTGCTCATGTCTACACGAGCTCAGCCTGATCAAGAGTGCAGAGCAGATACAGGAGTTGTCAAAAGGACACTGAAGGAGACCTGGTAAAGGCGAGGCCATTGTTTGTGGAGTAGGAGGTGCTGCAGTGAGAGCAGTGCAGGAAGGTAGATGTGTTGTGCACCAAACTGGATGAGGAACTGAGTCACTGAGAGTGGTGACAAGGAGTTCGCAAGCTGAACTGGAAATTGTGTGCTTCATTGTTACGGTGCACTGAGGGGAACAGATGCCACATCTCCTGCTTGGGGCTCTATGGAGCTCTGTTCTCCCTGCAGACTCCACAAATCCCCTAATTCTATCACTCTCCGATTCTCACTGGTGCACCACAAATACTTCCCAATCACTCAAAATCCCCTTTTGCTCATCTCTTGCCTCAACCCCCTCCTGATCTCCCCCAGATATTCTAACACACACACGCACCCTACATTCTCACTGGTGAATCCCAAATTCCTTCCCAATCCCACCAAGTCCTTAAGTGCTCATCCCTAACCCCATAATCTTTCATTATCCCCCCTCCAATAACTTAACATTTTATGAGATCCCCAAATCCACCTCAAAACCCCACCACCATTCCTTTAGAAACCCAAATTCTTCCCACTCCACACCACAACCCCACCACCTGCCTTGTGAGACCTTCACAACTGTGCCAATCCAGCCCTCCCCTATACACCCCCCAAAGTTTCCCCTGCCCCACATTCCATCCCCTACACATCACCAGTAGCCCCCCCAAGTGCCCCCTGCCTCCCCTGCTGTCCTGGTTTGAGAGTAGGATGGTGGGTGGTGAGCAATTGTCTCGTGTAACATTTCCATGCTTAATATTATCATTGCTGTTATTTCTGTCTTGCTTTTTGGTCTTAGTAAATGATTTTGATCTCAATCCAGGAGTTCTTCATTTGTTCTTCCTATTTCCAATCTCCCCTTCCCTATTAGCAGTGTGAGCCCCATGAGGCTCCAGCCCTCTGCTCATCTTGGTGGCCATCCTCTGGATGTGCTCCTGCAGTGCAATGTCCTTCTTGTGCTGGGGAGCCCAGATTGGAGGCAGTATTGCAGGTGGGGTCTGACGAGAGCAGAGCAGAGGGGCAGAATCACCTCAGCTGGTCACGCTGTTCTTGATGCAGCCCAATGTGCCGCCCTCTGAGTTAGAGACCACAGAGAGCTTTGCTCTCCTTCCATAGTCAGGAGGACTCCCAGTCCTCAGTAGGCCTAGTGCTAGTACCACTCGTTCAGGAGATTCTCCACACACATTTGGACTCAGTTTCTCTAGCAAGATTCCTTCCTGCTTGATGGCAAGGGGGTCTGTTTTGTGGTCATCCCCAGAGGTTGCCCATCCTCATAGTGATATTCTGTTTTAATGGAAGGGTGAATGTGAGGGGCGGCTTTATCATCACGTCTTGCTTTTATATCTCCCATTTCCTGCCATGGGCAGTCACAGGCTACTTCCAGCAACACACTGCTGTTCCATCCCTGGGCTGCCACACTCACTCACCACATCCTCCCCCTCCAGGTCAGCAGCTGCTATCTGTAACTGATGCTCTCTCACAGAAGCCTCATGCAGATGGTTCTGCCAGCTGTGCAGTGCTATCTCTGCACCCAAGCACACCTTTGGCTCAACTTCCAGTTCAGCTGGCAAACTCCTTATCAGCTCTCTTAGTGACACAGCAATGGTCTGACAGATGTTGAGCTGCAAGCTGCAAACCTTCTGCCCCAGACACACAGTGCCTCCAGTGCCCCCCAGCACCTCTTTTTCGACTCCAGGGTGAGTTCTTGAGGAGCCCCGCTGATGGCCCCTTCCCCCACCTGTGCCTCATTAGTATGGTACAGAGTTAAATGACCCCAGATCACTTTCTTGGGACTCCCTGGTGTTCTGTTCCAACACCCATTCCCCATATTCTCTCAAATCCAACACCCCTAAATCCCCACTGCTGTACTCCTAACACTTCCCAGCCCAACCAATTCACGGAACACTCCTCCCCAACATCACAATCCTTCCTTATGTCACTAGAGCACCTAAACATCCTCTGTGAACACCAAATCCCAAAGTCCTTCCCTTAATTTATTACAACCCCATTAGATACCCACTGGCTGTTTGGCATCCCATGGGGGACACCATGCAAGGACACACACTGGCAGTCTTTTTGAAAAGCATGAGACACAGGAGGAGTGACAGCATGTGTGGGGCATCCCACTGGTTTCCGTGTGTGCCACCACAACATGGGAACCACAAAAAACACACCAGGAGGTGACGTCATGGCTTCCTGTCCCAGAAGGGGAAAAGAGAGTGAATCTCCAGGCACAGCCTGTCCCCACTGCAGTCTCGCTGTCCCCAAGCTTCTCCTGCTTCATGGCACCAATGGTGCTGGCCCTCATCCTGGGTGAGTGACAGTGGGGACATGGTGCCATGGGGGTTGGTGGCCAGATTCTCACAGCTCCTCGTCCCGATGCCTCTTGAACACTGCCAGAGGTGGCGACTCCACCACCTCCCTTGGCAGCCGTTCCAGTGCCTGACCACTCTCTGAGAGAAGAAGTTCTTCCTTAAGTCTAAACTAAACCTCTACTGATACAACTTGCAGCCATTTCCCCGCGTCCTGTTCATTGCCTGGGAGAAGAGGCAAAACCCTCCTCACCACAACCTCCCTTCAGGAAGTATAGAGTGCAGTGAGGTCTCCCGTGAGCCTCCTCTTCTCCAAACTGAACAATCCCAGCTCCCTCAGCCGCTCCTCATAAGACTTGTGCTCCAGACCCCTCACCAGTTTCGTTGCCCTTCTCTGGACACGCTCCAGGGTCTCAATGTCTTTTTTGTAGTGAGGGGCCCAAAACTGAACACAGCACTCAAGGTGTGGCCTCACCAGAGCTGAGTACAGGGCGATGATCACCTCCCTGCTCCTGCTGGCCACACTATTTCTAATGCAGGCCAGGATGGTGCTGGCCCTCTTGGCCACCTGGGCACACTGTTGGCTCATGTTCAGCCCAGCATCAACCAACACCCCCAGGTCCCTTTCCTCTTCACAGCCATCCAGCCACTCGTCCCCAAGCCTATAGCGCTGCATGGGGTTGTTGTGGCCAAAGTGCAGGACCCGGCACTTGGCCTTGTTGAATCTCATTCCATTCACCTTGGCCCAGCGATGCAGCCTATCTAAGTCCCTGTGGAGGGCCTCCCTACCCTCAGGCAGATCAACACCACCTCTCAACTTGGTGTCATCTGCAAACTTACTGAGGGTACACTCAATCCCCTCATCCAGGTCATCAATAAAGATATTAAACAAGACAGGCCCCAGGACCGACCCCTGGGGGACACCACTTGAAACAGGTCGCCAGCTGGACTTCACTCCATTAACCACCACCCGCTGAGCACGGCCCTCCAGCCAGTTTCTTACCCAAAGGAGTGTGTACCTGTCCAGGCCACGGGCAGCCAGTTTCCCCAGGAGAAGCCTGTGAGAGACCGTGTCAAAGGCTTTGCTGAAGTCCAGGTAGACTACATCGACAGCCTTTCCCTCATCTACCAGTCTGGTCACCCAGTCGTAGGAGGAGATGAGGTTGGTCAAGCACGACCTGCCTTTCATGAACCCGTGCTGGCTGTGCCTGATCCCCTGGGCACCACGCACATGCTGTGCGATCTCACCCAGTATGATTTGCTCCATTACTTTCCCTGGTACCGAGGTCAGGCTGACAGGCCTATAGTTCCCCAGATCCTCCTTACGGCCCTTCATGAAGATGGGAGTCACATCAGCAAGCCTCCAATCCTCTGGGACCTCTCCAGTTAAGCAGGAGCGCTGATAGATGGCCGAGAGCGGCTCAGCAATCACCCCGCCAGCTCCCTCAGCACCCGAGGGTGCAGCCATCCGGTCCCATGGACTTGTGACAGTCCAGATGGAGGAGGAGCTCTCTGACTGTCTCCACCTGAATGGCTGGGGGTGCTTTCTGAGTAGCGTCCCAGACATCCTGATAAGGGCATAAAATGCCCAGAGGATAACTGGTCTGGCTATTAAAGGCAGATGTAAAGAAGGCATTGGGGACCTCAGCCTTCTTGTCCTCTGTGGCCACATTCCCTGCTGCATCAAGTAAGGGATGAGAATTATCCTTGGTTCTTCTGTTGCCATTGATATATTTATAAAAGGATTTTTTATTGTCTTTTACTGCAGTGGCCAATCTGAGTTCAAGTTGGGCTTTTGCCCTCCTGACTTCCTCCCTGCACACCTTAGCTACTCCCTTGTAATCTCCCCAGGTAGGCTGTCTACCCCTGCGGCTCGCTTTACGGCACTCAGGACAGCCTGTTCTTGCACCTTTAAGATTTCCGTCTTGAGGAGCATCCAGGCTTCCTGGACCCCTTTACCCTTCAGAAGCGACTCCCAAGGGACCCGTGCTACAAGCGCCCTGAACAGATCAAAGTCCGCCCTCTGGAAGTTCAAGAAAGTAGTTTTGCTCTTTTGACACCCCCAAGAATAGAGAACTGGACAGTTCCATGGTCGCTCTGCCCAAGACGGTCCCCAACCTTCACTTCTCCCACCAGTCCTTCTCTGTTAGCAAAGACCAGATCAAGCAGGGCACCACCCCTGGTAGGCTCTCCTACCAGTTGCACAAGGAAGCTATCCTCCACGCAGTCTAGAAACCTCCTGGACTGCTTCCTCTGTGCTGTATTATACTTCCACCCCATGTCAGGGAAGTTGAAATCTCCCATGAGATCAAGTGCTGGCGATCGCGTGACTTCCGCGAGCTGCTCATAGAAAGCTTCGTCCAACTCTTCATCCTGGTTAGGCGGTCTATAGCAGACCCCCACCAAGATGTTGCCACGACAGTCCTTCCCCCTGATCCTTACCCATAGACACTCAACTCTGTCATTACGAACCCCAAGCTCTTCAACAGCAAAACATGTGACATCCCATGGGGGACACCCCATTGGAGCCATGTCCTGTGTTTGCCATCCCATGGGGGAAAAGTGCAGGACCACGTGCTGGCAGAACTTTGTGTGTGACACCCAAGCCCGGACAAACTGCAAAGGACAAACCAGCGGGGACTATTTGCACAGCTCCATGTGTACAACATTTCTGGGGACCCCAACGTGCCACTTCCCGTTTGGGCTGTGATTGCCACATCAGTTGGCAACATCACACCATCCTGTCCAAAAGAGGAACTGGCAGAAAACAACACCACTCCCTGTCCCCACTGCAGTCTCACTGTCTCCAAGCTGCTCCTGCCTCATGACACCAATGGCACTGGCCCTCATTCTCGGTCTGTGACAGTGGGGATGTGATGCCAAGGGGGTTGGAGGCCCTGTGTGGAACCAGAACCGTGTCCCTTGCAGGTTGGTGGCTGGTGGCAGCGAGCAGAGCACAGCATTGTGAGTATGGAGATGGGGGGAGCACGGGGAGAGAGGGAGGGAAGCATTGTCAGGGTGCCAGCAGAGGTACACTGGAGTGTGTGCAGGGACAAGGCTGACTGCTGTCCCCTATCCTAGTGTCCCGACCCTCCCTGTCACTGCACCCCAGCCAGGGGGTGTCCCTGGGTGACACTGTCACCCTAAGGTGCCACCTGCCCCAGCTGGCTGCCTGGGTCCGGCTGTACAAGGAAGGACGTTGGATACACAGCAATTACAAGTACAAGGAGCAGGACACTGCAGACTTCTCCTTCTTGAGCACGTATCGGGAGCACGCAGGTACATATTGGTGTCAGTACCGGCTGCCTTGGTCAGCAGTGGAATCAGAGAAGAGTGATCCTGTGGAGCTGGTGCTGACAGGTGAGAGCACTGGGGACAGCAGATGGCTCAGCTTGCTCCCAACAGGACCGTGTCCCACTGCTGTCCCTTCCCTCATGCAGATCGCAGATTCCCCCCACCCAGCATTTCCCTGAGCCCTGAGGAATGTGTGGAGATGGGGACCAATGTCACCATCCAGTGCTGGAACAAGGACTATGGGGCCGCCTTCCTCCTGCACAAGGATGGGTGCTCAGCCCCCATCCAACGCCAGGACCTCGATGTGGTGGGCACAGCCACCTTCACCATCTTTGGGGTGACCCCAGCTGACAGCGGCACCTATAGGTGCTCCTACCGCCCCTGGGCTTACCCCTTTCTGTCCTCACCCCTTGGGAGTAATGTGACTCTGGAGGTGACACCCACACCTGCACACCCGGGTGGGTCTCAACCCCATTTGAGTACCCCTGGCGCCACGCCATGAGTGGCTGTGTCACCTCCTGTCCCTGTAGAGGTGGTGGTTGAGGATGTGATAACCCAAACACCCGGATCCCACAGGTGCTGCAGACAGTTCCCATGGGATGCTGGTGGTGGCAGTGGCTGGGGGCTGCACTGCTGCCTTTGTCTTCATCCTCATCCTTGTTGTCTTCTTCCTCCTCGGTGCCTGCAGACGTCGGATACAGAGAGATGAGTGCCCTGGTGGGGAAGGGTTTAAGCGTCTTTATTTCTCAGTTGATCCTCTCAAAGTCTCCACAGCCCCCCCAATAGCCCCATCCCATTCTCCTCCTTGTTTTGATGCAGGCACCCCTGCAGAAAGGCCTGAGGACATGGAATTCCAGGTAAGTGTCCTGGTCAGGGAACCCCAAACTCCGGCCTGACCCTTGGAACAACTCCTCATCCCATTTACAGTCCCAAACCCTGTCCATGGGGACCCCAGGGGATCCACAGCCTCATATGGTTTGCCTTAATGTTAAGCACAGCCCCCAAACCCAGACCATGAGGAACTCCAAATCTGCATTGTGGAGACACCCAAATCTGAGCCCTCAGATCCCCCTGGCCCCTCCAAAACTAAAATACCCCTCAGATCCCATGGGCCACTTTCACACTGTGTAGGAAGAACCCCAAACATCACTCACGCGGTGTCCCTCCCAAAGGACATTGGGGACCCCCAGGTTGACACTCTGCCTTCCCACTGTGTCCCCAGGTGCCTTCCAGTGACAGCGAGGGTCTGACCTACGTGGAGCTGCAAGCTGTGACCCCCAGCACTCCGCCCCTCAACCCCCCCGCTGACCCCCAGCCCTCTGTTATCTACGCCGAGGTAGCAGTTGGGAGGCATCACTGATGCCTCCATACGTGTGCACAAACACGTGTGTCTAGTGTGCACACATGTACTGCCAGCGTGCACAGTGCAGGTGTGTTGTGTGTGCTTACCGTCACGTGTGCACTGCATGCATGTATCACTGCATGTGTTCCTATGTGTCACACGTGTTCACCGTCACATGTGCACAACAGTTATACCCAGATGTGCACTCCGTGATTAACTCCATTCCTTGGTGTCTGCAGCATCACGCGTGTACACCAGTAGATGTGCACAGTGCTGCACATGGGTGTCCTTAGCATGTTTTCTGAGACCGGTAAAGAATGCGGGAGGTGAGCAACAAGACTTTGTGGACAGTTTTTCATTCCAAAGCAGTGCTCTGAAGAGAAGCTCTCAGGAAATGGACGTGTATTCCTGCTCTGAGCCTTGGCTGACTCCATCGCGGTATCTGTCCCTGCTGGCTGGGAGAGGTGTGACTCAGGAGACAGAGAGAGATTCACCTCCCTCCAAACCCCCTGAGAGGGACGGTGCACATGTGCTCCCTGTGCCTGCACTCTCCAGGCCCTCCGTGTGTCCGTGTGTCCTTACCATGTGCCCCACGTCAGCGCCACGTCTGTCCCTACAGCACACACACGTCCCCTTCCCGTGTGCGCATCTCCGGCTCCACATCCCAAACCAGCACCCGGCCCACAGATTTTGTGTTTGGGGTCCGGATGGCTATTTGGGGATGCACGAAGTTTTTGTGGTCTGGATGGAGTTTGTGGAGCTGGATTGAGAATTTTGGAGTGAATGGAGATTTCTGTGTGGTTTGGAAATTTCTGGGGGGATAGAGATTGTGGGAAGTGGATGGAGATTTTGTGGGTGGATGGGACATTTGGGGCTGGATGTAGATATTGGGGTGGTGAGGGTATTTTGGAGCTGAACAGTGTTTAGGGACTGGATGGAGACTTGTTGAGAGTGACTGAAGATTTGACTGCTGACTAGAGAATGTGAGAGGATGGGAAGAGTTTTGGGGGTTGCATGTTTGGGGGTTGAGTGTAAGTTTTTTGGGTGCTGGGTGTAGATTTTAGTGCTGGATGGAGAGGAGAGGAGAGGAGAGGAGAGGAGAGGAGAGGAGAGGAGAGGAGAGGAGAGGAGAGGAGAGGAGAGGAGAGGAGAGGAGAGGAGAGGAGAGGAGAGGAGAGGAGAGGAGAGGAGAGGAGAGGAGAGGAGAGAAAACGAGGAAGAATTCATTGGTGGAGATAAAATCTATTTACTGAGACTGAAAAGGAAGTGAGAAATAACAGTACTGATAATCAGATAGATGTATTTACTTCTGCAAAGCAAGTGATGCACAAAGGAATTGCTCAGCACCCAAAGACCAAGGGTACAACAAGGACAGAAAGGGTGGCAGGGGATTTTGTGGGGTCTATAGAGGATCTATGGGGCATCTGTAGGAGATGGGAGGGGAAGAAACGGACATTTTAGATTATATGCAGTAGAGGGGTAGATTGGAACAGCTCAGGGGGTTTCAGAGGAATGGTGGTGGTGTTTTGGAGTGAATTGGAGGGCATTTGGAGGACTCAAGGTGTGCTAAGACATTTGAGGGGATAAGGAAGGATTTTTGTATAAGAGATGAGCATTTAGAGATTTGGAGCGAGTGGGAAGCATTTGGGATGCACCAGTGAGAATTTGGGAGTGTTTGATTAGGGGAGGTTATCTGATCCGAGGTCAGAAGAGGACATCAGGGAGACCCAAGCAGGGAATGTGGCACCTGCCCCCTTGCATGCGCATCAAAACTGAGACACCAATGGAGGTCCATCAGTGTGATCCCCTGTGCTCACTTTGGTGTAAATAATGGGGGACTGGGGGGCAGTGGGGGAACGGGGAGGCTGGGAGCACGGGATGACAGCTGGCATCTCGGTGTAGGTCAGACCCTCGCTGTCCCTGGGGGGCACCTGGAGATAGAGGCAGAAATTGGGTTGCAATCATGGGGTCCCCAGGATGCTTTAGTTTGGGGTGGGGCTCTGGAGTAGGTATGCGAGGAAGGAGGGAAGGGGTTGTCATGAGGGTGGAGCTGTATTTCTGGGGGAGAGGCTCAAATTTGGGTTCTACACGGGGGATATTTGGGGTCCAGCTGTGTTTCCAGGGTGCCCATTGGGTCTGGATATATTTAGGGACTGGGGGAACACAGGGCCTTTGTGTTGGGGTCCCCGTGGCTTATATACTGGGCTTCTCTGTGAGCTCATTAGAGGTCCCTCTGGTAGACCTGTGGGGACTTATGGGGTCTGGGGCATGAGAGCTTCTGTGGGTCTGAGGGCTAAGATTAGTGGGCTGGGGGTCCCCAAAATGCAGATTTGAGATTCCCATGGGCCTGGATACAGGTGGTGCACATCAATGTCAGGGTAAGCCGTAAGAGACTGGGGGTCATTTCGGGTTCCCATGGGGAAGGTTTGGGTTTCCACGGTGATGTCTGGCGTGGGTCCGAAGAGGGATGTTGGGATTTGGGATTCACTGACTCAGGCACTTACCTGGAAGTGTATGGGATCGATCATTCTGGGGGTGAAACCTGCATTGAAAAGGGGAGAGGGAAGGTAGGGGGTTATGTGGGGGCCTCAAGGTCCAGTTGTGGGGTCTATACGGGATCTATGGGGGATCAAAGGATGGGTAGGGGATGCTTGTGGGGTCTATAGGAGGTGGAAAACTTTGAACTCCTTCCTCACCAGGGCTCTCATCTCTCCATGTCCAGGGGCTGCAGGCATCCAGGATGAAGTAGAGGCTCAGGCTGAAGATGAGGGCAGCAGTGCAGTCCCTCACCACCACCACCATCAGGTTCCCACGGGATGACACCTCAGCACCTGTGAGATTGGGGTGTTTGGGTGTCCTCAGCACAGGGCAGGGATGCAGTGACACTGCCACTCACAGGGCACACTGGGGGCATAGAGATGTGGGTCTCAGACTAATTCTCTGATGTGGTCCGTGGGGTGGTAGAGCACCTATAGGTGCCAGCATAGGCTGGGTTCCTCCCTAAGTAGATGAAGGTGGCTGTGCCCCACCAGTGGGATCCTGGAGCTGGACAGGGGCTGAGTGCTCAGCACTGTGCAGGAGGCATGCAGCACCAGAATCATCATGCCAGCTCTGGGTGGATAAATTGGTCCCCATTCTTACATGTGCCATGGGCTCAAGGAACTGTGAGGGGCTGATGTTATGAGATGTGTGCAGGGAGGAAAAGAGATGGGACTTGATCCTCGGGGGAAAGCTCAGGGCCACCCACTGTGCCCAGTACCCTCACCTGTCAGCACCAGCTTCACAGGATCACTCCTCTCTGATGTCCACAGTGGCTCTGACACCTGGTACCGACACTGATACGTCCCGGTGTCTTCCAGGTTTGTGACAGCAAAGGAGAACTCAGCCGTATCCTGCTCCTTGTCTTTTTCCTTGTTAGATTTCAGAATTCCATTCAACCAGAGCTGGACCCAGGCTTGCACCCGGGGCAGGTGGCAGCGCAGGGTGACATTGTCCCCCAGGGACACCCCCTGGCTGGGGTGCAGCGACAGGGAGGGTCGGGGCACTAGGACAGGGGACAGCAGTCAGCCTTGTCCCTGCACACCTTCCTCTGCCCCTCTCATGGTCCTCTGACCACACTCCCCTCCCTCTCTTTCCAGTCTCCCCCTGCCCCCATACTCACGTTCCTGTGCACTGCTCGCTGCCACCAGCCACCAACCTTCAAGGGACACGGTTCTGGTCCCACACTGGGCCACCAACCCCCGAGGCACCACGTCCCCATTGTCACTCACCCAGGATGAGGGCCAGCGCCATTGGTGCCATGAGGCAGGAGCAGCTTGGGGACAGCGAGGCTGCAGTGCAGACTGGGAGTGGCCGGAAAGGCAATCTCATTTCCCCTTGGGGACAGGATGCCATGATGTCACCTCCCCGTCTGACAGTTTCTCCAGTGAGTGGTGTGGGGCACCACGTGCAAGTTGTCACTCCTTGGCTATAACACAGTGTCCCCAAAGTTCTGCCAGCACATGGTCATGAATGGTGTCCTCCATGGGATGACAAATACTCAACTGTGGCTCCATGCCAGGTGCGGCCTCTTGTGCCTTCTCTTTTGTCAGAAGGGGAACACTCACCTTTGTCTGTCTCTGCTGACCACTGTATCTAAAGAATCCCTTCTTGTTCTCCATCACGCTGCACAGTACTGGGCTCTGGCTGTGCCTATCAAGCACAATTCAGAGCCCTCAGGAAGCTGAGAAAACCAGCAAAGTAACCTCAGACACCAAAGTGTGATGTCAAGCAGGTGTTGCCTTTATCACAGCACTGGGTGCGTGGGGGATCGCTCCACCAACACGCACACCAAAGGGAGAAACAGCCATGTGCCTGAAGGCACAGCATGAACATATTCACTGCATTCCAAGGACACGGGCAGAGATTCCAGGAAATAACTCCCATCTCTGGTGGTGGTGGGATGCATTATGGCTGTAAATTTCCAACCATTCAGGGGGTGGGAGGGTAGCCCAAACCTGTTCCCACTGACGTTACACTGAGCCCAGGCATCTGTTTTGCCATCTAATCCTCAACAACAGGACGTCTATTCTACTTTCTTATCTTCACTGGACAACAAGCTCTGTGGCTCTTCTGCATTAAGTTCTTGAGCTTCTATTCACGTCCTTCAGCTCACATCTGCTCAAGTGATGAGAAAGGCTGCTCTCAAAGTGTAGAAAGACTGTTCTCATCATTCACTGACTGCTCCGAGAGGGATGGGGGAGAGAATGAGAGGACAAATAATCTGGAACTCAGAGGTTGAGAGAAAAACCTGTTTTAATAAGACAGTCAAGGAAGAGAGAAAGAACAGTGATGGTCTATGAGGGAATCTATAGGAGATGTACGTTGGACAGAATGGGAGTCAGGGGGCTTGAAGGTGATCTGTAGGGGAGGGGTGAATTGGGACAGATGTGGGGATCCCACAGCGCTGATGTTGGATATGGGGTAGATCCGGAAGGATTTGTGTGTATGAAAGAGTGCTAAGGGATTTGAACGCAAAGAAAGGGTACTGTTGTTAGAGATGAGCATTTGGGGATTTGGTGGGATTGGGAAGCATTTGGGGGCTCTGGTGGGGACTTGAAGGTGTTGGGTTTGAAAAGATCTGGGAATCATTGAGAGGGGAAGAGAGCATCAGGGAGCCCAAAATAAGGAATGTGTATCTAACCCACACAGTGCACCCCAAAGATGAGATGCCTTCTGGGGAGGCATTATTGGGGGCTTCCAGCACCCACGTCAGCACCCAGACTCTCATCTCTCCGTATCCAGAGGCTGTGGGCATCGATGACAAAGAAAATTCTGAGGGCAAAAACGAGGACAGCAGCACAGCCCCTCACCACTGCAATCACCAGGTTCCCATGGGACACCAACTCAGCACCTGAGGGGTGAAGGTATTTGGGTGCCTTCATCCTCAGCATCACCTCGATGGGGAAGGGATGTGATGATACTGCCACCTGTGGGTGACACTGGAGGCACCCAAATGGGGGGCTGGGAACTACCTGGGGGTGCAGGTGTCGGTGCCACCTCCAGTTTCACGCTGTCCCCAAGAGGCGAGGACACAAAGAGATAAGCCTTGGGGTGGTAGGAGCACCTGTAGGTGCCATTGTCAGCTGTGGTCACCGCAACAAGGATGAAGGTGGCCATGCCTTCATCACTGGGGTCCTGGTGCTGGAGAGGGGCTGAGTGCCCATCCTTGTGCAGGAAGATGATGCCCCCATATCCCTGGTTCCAGCAGCGGATGGTGACATTGGTCCCCACTGCCACGCTTTTGTCAGGGCTCATGGAAATGTTAGGTGGGGAATATTGACTATCTGGATGCAGAGGGAGAACAGAGATAGGACATGGCCCTGTGGAGAATGCCGAGGGCCATCTGCTTTCCCCATAACCCTCACCTGTCACCACCAACTCGATGGGGACACTCTTCTCTGATCTTCCTGGTGGCTCCAAAACCCGGTATTGGCACCAATCCTTCATTACATCTTCCAGCTTTACGCAAACCAAGGAGAACTCAGCCATGACCTGATGCTTGTCCACGTCCTTGTAGGATCTCAGAAGTCCATCCTGGTAAAGCTCAACCCTGGCAGATGGCTGGTTCCCATGGGACACCAACTCAGCATCTGAGGGGTGAAGGGATTTGGGTGCCTTCATCCTCAGCATCACCGCGATGGGGAAGGGATGTGATGATACTGCCACCTGTGGGTGACACTGCAGGCACCCAAATGGGGGCTGGTACCAACCTGGGGGTGAAGGTGTGGGTGCCACCTCCAGTCTCACACTGTCCCCAAGAGGTGAGGGCACAAAGAGATAGCCCTTGGGGTGGTAGGAGCACCAGCTTGAATCTCCCCTGCTTTAGCTTGACACCATTCCCTCTGGTCCTATCACTAATGACACGAGAGAAGAGGCCAACCCCCAGCTCACTACAACCTCCCTTCGGGAAGTTATAGAGAGCAATGAGGTCTCACCTGAGCCTCCTCTTCTCCAGGCTGAACATTCCCAGCTCCTTCAGCCTTTCCTTATATGGCCTGTGTTCCACACCCCTCACCAGCTTTGTTGCCCTCCTCTGAACACGTTCCAGGGCCTCGATGTCTTTCTTCCAGTGAGGGGCCCAGAACTGGCCACAGTACTCGAGGTGCGGCCTCACCAGAGCTGAGTACAGGGGAACCATCACCTCTCTGCTCCTGCTGGCAACACTTTCTGATGCAAACCAGGATGCCATTGGCCTTCTTGGCCACCTGGGCACACTGTTGGCTCATGTTCAGCCGAGCATCAACCAACACCCCCAGGTCCATTTCCTCTATGCAGTCCTCCAGCCACTCCGCCCCAAGCCTGTAGCGTTGCCTGGGGTTGTTGTGCCGAAGTGTAGGACCTGGCATTTGGTCTCGTTGAACCTCATCCCTTTGGCCTCAGCCCAGCCCTCCAGCCTGTCCAGATCCCTCTGTATGGTCTCGCCACCCCCAGGCAGATCCACACTTCCAGCCAATTTGGTGTCATCTGCGAATTTACTGAGGGTGCACTCGATGCCCTCATCCAGGTCATCAATAAAGATCTCGAAGAGGACAGGCCCCAGCACCGACCCCTGGGGAACACCACTCGTGACCGGTCGCCAGCTGGATTTAACTCCTTTCACCACCACTCTCTGGGCCCGGCCAGCTCCTTACCCAGCCAAGAGTGTACCTGTCCAAGCCATGGACTGCCAGCTTCTGCAGGAGAATACTGTGGGAGACAGTGTCATAGGCCTCGCTGAAGTCTAGATAGACCACATCAACAGCTTTTCCCTTATCCACCAGGCGGGTGACTAGATCATAGGAGATCAGGTTGGTCAAGCAGGACCTGCCCTTCATGAACCCATGCTGGCTAGGCCTGGTCCCCCGGTTGTCCCGCACTTGCCGCGTGATCTCCCTCAAGACAATCTCTTCCATAACCTTCCCTGGCACCGAGGTCAGGCTAACAGGCCTGTAGTTCTCCGGATCCTCCTTACGACCTTTCTAGTAAATGGGAGTCACATTGGTAAGCCTCCAGTCTTCTGGGACCTCACCAGTCAAGAAGGAGCGCTGATAGGAGATGGAAAGCGGCTCGGCTCTCACCTCCGCCAGTTCCCTCAGCACTCTGGGGTGGATCTCATCTGGCCCCATGGACTTGTGGCAGTCCAGTTGGAGTAGTAGGTCTCTGACTGTTTCTTCCAGAATCACAGGGGGGTTAGTCTGCTCCCCAGCCCAGACTACCAGGTCTGAGAGAGGAGTACCCTGAGAATATCTGGTCTACCTTTTAAAGGCAGACGTAAAGAAGGCATTCAGAACCTCCGCCTTTTCCTTATCCTCAGCGGTCACATTCCCAGCCTCATCCAGCAAAGAGGGGATATTCTCCTTTGTCCTCCTCTTACTGTTAATGTATTTATAAAAGAGTTTCTTAGTCCTTTTCACCCCAGCGGCCAGGTTAAATTCAAGCTGGGGTTTTGCCTTTCTGATTTCACCTCTACACATCCTAACGACTTCCTTGTATTCATTCTGAGTTGCCTGTCCCTCTTTCCACAGGCAGTACATTCTCTTTTTCTCCCGGAGCCTCAAGAATAGCTCCCGATTCATCCACGCCGGTCTTCTTCCCCGTCAGCTCATTTTGCAGCTCAGGGGGACTGCCTGCTCCTGCGCCCTTAAGACTTCCTTCTTGAAGAGCAACCGGCTCTCTTGGACCCCTTTACTCGCTAAGACTGAATGCCAGGGGACTCCCCCTATTAGGCTCTTGAACACTTCAAAGTCCGCCCTCCGGAAGTCCAAGGTAGCAGTTTTACTATTCCCCCTCCAGCCTCCACCATGAATTTAGAAATCTATCACTTCATGGTCACTCTGTCCAAGACAGCCTCCAACCTCCACATCTCCCACCAGACCTTCCCTGTTTGTGAACAGCAGGTCTAGCGGGGCAGTTCCTCTCGTGGGCTCTCTGACCAGCTGCATCAGGAAGTTATCCTCTCTGCATTCCAGAAACCTCCTAGACTGCTTCTTCTGTGCTGTGCTGTACTCCCAGCATATGTCAGGGAAGTTGAAGTCCCCCATGAGGACAAGGGCTGGCGACCGTGCAGCTCGTGCCAGCTGCTTATAGAATAGCTCGTCTGTCTCTTCATCCTGGTTTGGAGGTTTCTAACAGACGCCCACCAGGATGTCTGCCTTGTCAGCCCTTCCTCTGATCTTTACCCATAGGGATTCAACGTTATCGTCCCCAGTCACAATCTCAGTAGCATAAAAGCAATCCCTAATGCAGAGAGCCACACTGCCACCCCTCCTTCCTTGCCTATCCTTCCTGAAGAGTCTGTAGCCATCCATTGCAGCGCTCCAGTCATGGGAGCAATCCCACCACGTTTCCGTTATGGCAACTAGGTCATAGTTTGCCTGCTGCACAATGGCTTCCAACTCTTCTTGCTTGCTGCCCATGCTGCGTGCATTAGTGTAGACGCACCTCAGCTGAGCCCCTCGCCTCTCACCTAATCCCAATACCACTTCCCCAGGCTGATCTCTAGTAGGCCTGGCTTTATCCCCTGCCCCCTTCCTATCTAGTTTACAGCCCTCTCTACAAGTCTTGTCAGCTCCTGGGCAAGTATCTGTTTTCCTTTGGAGACAGGCAATTCCCATCAGCACACCTCAGTCCAAGTGCCGAGTAGACCGCCCCGTGATCAAAGAATCCAAAATTTTTGCGCTTGCACCTCAGCAAATGCTCTCAGCCATGCATTTATAAGATGGCTTTTCCTGGTCATCTCAGTGTTTGTCCCTGCCACCAAGGGAATACTGGTAAAAACTACTTGTATGCCCGCTCCACCAACTAACTTCCCCAGTCTCCTAAAATCATTTTTTATAATCCTCAGGCGTCTATCAGCGATCCCATCGCTGCCGGCCTGAACTATCAATAAAGGGCAATAATCAGAGGGGCGGATAAGGCTGGGGAGTTTTCTGGAAATATCCCTGAGCCGGGCCGCAGGAAGGCAGCACACCTCCCTGTGGGTAGGGTCAGGCCGACATATTGGACCCTCTGTTCCTCTCAGAAGAGAGTCGCCGACAACTAGCACCCTCCTTTCTTTCTTGGAGGAGGCAGTCTTCAAACGTGGAGCTGACCGCCTCACCTTGGGCAAGCTTGGCGGCAGTGCTCCCACGTCATCATCACTCACCACTCCCTCTGGTTTCAGGGCTTCATACCTGTTACTGAGAGGGACCAGGGAACCGAGGGAGGTCGGGATGGGGGTTGCCTGCGACGCTGGGCTGAGACCTGCTGCCATTCCTCCTCTCCTCTCAAGCTGTCTCTCCCTGTTTGACTATGGAGAGAGAGAGGGTCCATTACTCCCTCAGTCTGGGAAGTGCAATCTCTGCGCCTTTCTCGCACAGAGTCACTCCACCAGTCAATCTCCCGCTCGCACTCTCTGATGGTCCGCAGTCTATCTACCTCCTGCCTGAGCTCCACCACCAGGTTGAGCAGCTCGGCCAGCTGCTCACACTGCACGCAAGTGGCATCCTTCCCATCCTCCCCCGGCAGCAGCAGGCTGAGGCACTCCCGGCAGCCAGAGACCTGAACATTACTGAGCAGACCCTCTGTCTGCGTTGCCACAGTCTTTGCGTGGGAAGCACGTTTCCTGGTGAGCACATGTTTGAAATGGTGGCGTCAGGGCCTGTCAACAGGAGAGCAAGTCAGCTGAAAAAAAGACAGGAGCACTCACCCATGCTGACACAAGACCTCCACTCCCACTGCTGCCTTACTGAACGGGCAGTGCAGGCGGCCCTCACACACTGACTCCCTAGTCCATCCTGGTAAAGCTCAACCCATGCAGCCGGCTTCGGCAGGTGGCACCTCAGGGTGACAGTGTCCCCAAGGGACCCCCCTGGCTGGGGTGCAGAGACAGGGAGGGTCGGGGCACGAGGACAGGGGACAGCAGTCAGCCTTGTCCCTGCACACCCTCCTGTGCCCTCTGATGGCCCCCTGACCACGCTCCCCTCCCTCTCTCACCATAAACCCCCTATCACCACACTCATGTTGCCGGGCCCTGCTCGCTGCCACCAGCCACCAACCTGCAAGGGACACGGTCCTGATCGCACATAAGGCCACCAACCCCCGTGGCACCACGTCCCCATTGTCACTCACCCAGGATGAGGGCCAGCACCATTGGTGCCATGAGACAGGAACAGCTTTGGGACTGCAGTGGGGGCAGGAAGCAGCCTCAGAGCCACTGTCACTTCCTCTTCTGGACGTTTCTCTGTTGCATCACCTCCTGATGTGGGATTTGTGGCCCCCAAGAGTTGGTGGTACTGAGGGCACCCAATGGCTGACACACAGAGCCGTGCACACATGCCCCAGTTGTAGTGTCCCACACAGGCTGTCACCCCTCCATATCTCACGCTGTCCCCAAAGGCCTGCCAGTTTGAAGCCCTCTCAGGGAAACAAGCCAGCTCCTGGTCTGAGATCCGCTTCTCCCTTTCAGACAGGTGGGATCCACCTGCAACCATCAGCACAGCACAGAGTACAGCGCCCTCTGGTCAGAAAAAGAAGAAACAAAACTTCTGCTGTGGCACCAACCATTCAGCCACATATTTATCATATGTGTTTCCCTGACCTCTCAGTATCCTTCACAGCTACTGAGCGGACAGAGGAGAACGCCACATGTGCTCCCACTCCATCCAGTGAGCAACCCAGTGCCTTTGCAGGGCCCTCAAGCTTCTCTTGGTGACTGCATCACTGCCAGCTTGAGCCATCAGTGAGGGAGAACAACCAGGGGGGTGAACCAGAGCAGGGAGTCTCCTGCTGATGTCCTGAGCTGGCAACAAGAAAGGCAGCACACTTTCCCTACAGGTAGGGTCTGGCCACTGAGTCAGAGCCTTTTTTCCCATCAGAAGGAGTCCCCTGTGACAGACACCTTTCTTTCCTTCTGTCTGAAGGCAGTCTGGAGGCGTGCAGCTGATCGCCTTGCCCTTGGCAAGGACCTGAGTGCAGGCTCAGGCACTCCCTCCTGTGGAAGACCTGCATGGATGAGTTTTGGGGTGGGCACTCGCCCGGGAACCTGCATTCTTTTTGGGAAGAACTTTCAGCCTCCTGGAGACCACGGCCAGATGTGTTGTCTGGGAGACAGCTGATGGGTGAACTGATCTCTGGAGTGTAGAGGGATGCTCTTTCCTCCTGCTCAGCCCTGCCCATACGAGGTACTGAGGGCACTGGGGATATTGGAGTCACTGGAGGAACTGGGGACATTGCTGGATATTGAGGGCATTGCAGACATGGGGACACTGAAGCAATTGGGAGCACTGGGCGTAAAGCAACATTGGGTCAGATCCATTAGTCCACATTGACCCCAATCCCAGTGGACATTGGGGAAAACATTACGTCACACTCAGGGTTCTGCATTGACCACACTGATCTATGTGACCTCATTGACCACACTGACCACATCCACGAGTCTTTATTGACTCTAACCCAGTAGGACAACCCAACAGCGACCAAGTGTTGATTGATCCACAAACACCGGACGCATCCACGGAACCACTCTTACCACAAAAACAACACACCTGTCCCCATTTCTGACCTCCCACCCCATTAAACCCACTCCAATCACAACAACCTTATTTACCCCAGAACCTCCTCCTGGTTGGGGCTCACTCTCCCCCACTCCCCCCCTCACTCCCCCACCCACACCAACCCCTAAACTCACGGATTGTGCCACAAACTGCCCCCACCACCCCTCTGACCGCCCTCCGCACAGCACTGGAGGAGAAATAGAAGATGAAGGGGTCGAGCGCGGGGCTGAGGGTGGTGAGGAGCACAGCGTAGGTCCTCCATGTGGGGCTGCGCTGCTGCACAAAGCCCACCACATGCGAGAGGTTGTAGGGACCAAAGCAGATGACAAAGTTGACCGTGGTGGCCACGGCCAGCCCCACAGTGCGGTACTTCTTCTGCAGTGGGATGTGGGGTCGAGTGAGGAGGGCACGGATGATGTGGACATAGCAGAACATGGTGATGGCAAAGGGGAGGAGGAAGAGGACGAGGAAGAGTACAAGGCGCAGCGGGAGAACAAAGCGCAGCTGGGTTGGGGAGAAGTCATCGTAGCAGTGGTAGACCATGTGGGGTTGAGTCTCAGAGGCGTTCTGAGAGTTCCATGAGGTGGTGGTGGGGATGTGGGGAGTTTTTGGGGTTGTGCAGGCAGAGAATTGGAGGGTGGAGATGTTGAGGTTGGTCTTGGGGCTGGAGATGCTGTAGATGTTGAGACTGGGGATCTTGGAGCCTCTGGGAGTGGTGATGTCAGCAGTGGAGGTGTTGGGGACACTGGTGTCAATGACATTAGGTTATGTTTACCAGGTTCCCCAAGGTGGAACCCACTGATCTCAAAACAATGGGATTTATTCATCTCCAGCCCTGTGGGGTCAATGCCATTGCTGTTGTCCATCCTTGATCCCCCGGTCTCAATCCCAGTGCACCCAAATCTACCCCCTAAGATAGGGTACAGTACTTGAGGGCAAGGGGACATTTTGGGGGAGGAAAAACTGGGAGGGTGCTCTTCTGTTCGAGCTCCCCAAGGTTGTGTAATTTGGGGATCAGCAGGGCAATCATCTGGGGGGGGGGAGTCATATGGGGCTGTAGTGACATTGGAGGAAATTCAGCATTTCCTTAATGACCACAGACGTCTGCTGTGCTGTGGGAGGAAGTTTCAAATTCGAAGTAAATGTACTAAAATGGAGGTTCAGAGATGTGGGGCACAAATTGGAGTCCTGCTGCATAGATCACCCATAGATTTGGAGATGCACACCCTCATATGCACTCCAAAACCCCATCTCATTGCTCACCCCACAGATTTGGAGAGCCCACATCCTCCTACAGACATTCTGAACCCTTACCCATGCATTTCCCTATAGATGTGGGGTCGCGCAATCCCACAGCATAACCCCATGGGCCTACAACTCCAGTCCGTGCCTGGGCTGCACTGAATGCCTGGGTGAGCAACACAGATGGGGGTAGCTCCAAAAAAAAAACCTCTGATTTATTGTCATGGGAATGAGCACTGCTGCAGTGAGCACAGTGACACAGTCTGACAGAAAGCCTTCTCAGCAACAAAACCCCATTTCTCCGCACAGCTCCACCAGAGGTGGTGCATTTCCATCAGTGATGAACAAGGGCTGCATGTCACTCTTGTACCCACACCCCGCAGGTGGCACGGAGCAGATGGACAGGAACCTGGTGGTGGCAGTGGTGCGGGGCTGTGCTGCTGCCTTTGTCTTCATCCACGTCTTCATTGTGGTCTTCCTCCGCACTGCCCACAGACGCTGGATGTGGAGAGATGAGAGCCATGGTGGGGAATGGATTGCATTTCTTCCATCTCTTTATGGATCCCCCTATTGTCTTCAGCCTCCCCTTTGATCCCCTATACACACCCCAAATGTCCCTCGGTGCCCCCCACAGCACTCACATTTGTCCCCTCCAATGTTTGATGCAGATGCAACCCCAGAAGGCCAGAGGCCGTGTAGCTCCGGGTCAGTGTCTGTGTCAGCCAACCTCAAATTCCAATCCGTCCCTTGAGACCCCACACCCAACTCGGGAACCCCAGTCCCTGCCCATGGGGAACTCGCAAGACCCCCAGCCCCATATGTCTTGTCCCAAAATTAAGTTAATCCCCAAATCCAGTCTATGGAAGCATCCAATCTGAACCAGGGAGCTCCCCAAGATCCACATTTAAATTCCCAGACACCCTGGTGCTTACCAAGCCGCCAGACCCCACGCACACCCTCAAATTGAGTAATGAAGCCCAAAACACTCCCACAGTCTCCAGTGTCTGGCCCCTGGAGACCCCAAATCTCAGCCCCAAACTCACCCTCTTGGACACTCCCCCTGCATACTGACAACACGGATGTTCCCCCCAAGAAAACTGGGGACCCCCATAGTGACATTGCACTGTCCCCCTCTGTCCCCAGGTGCTGTGCAGTGACAGCGACTGTCTGACCTACATTGAGCTGCAAGCTGAGTCCCCCAGCAGTCGGCACCATGGTTCTCCTGCTGCCCCCCAAACCTCCACTATCTACGCTGATGTGCGTATTGGGGACCCCACAGATGTCCCCCATATGTGTGGTCAAGCACATGGATGTTGTGTGCACAGATGCATTAAACTGTGCACACTGCTGGTGTGCTGTGTGTGCTTACAGTCACGTGTACACTACATGCATGTACCACTGCATGTGTTCATGTGAATTACATGTGTGTACAGTGTCACATGTGCTCAATATATCAACAGGGAAGGGAAGGGAAGGGAAGGGAAGGGAAGGGAAGGGAAGGGAAGGGAAGGGAAGGGAAGGGAAGGGAAGGGAAGGGAAGGGAAGGGAAGGGAAGGGAAGGGAAGGGAAGGGAAGGGAAGGGAAGGGAAGGGAAGGGAAGGGAAGGGAAGGGAAGGGAAGGGAAGGGAAGGGAAGGGAAGGGAAGGGAAGGGAAGGGAAGGGAAGGGAAGGGAAGGGAAGGGAAGGGAAGGGAAGGGAAGGGAAGGGAAGGGAGACTTCTGTTCATGACATGGAGGAGCTAGGCCCTTCCCACCTTAACCTTCCTCCTCAGGAAGTCATCAGGCAGGAGAGATGGAGGATTTACTTGATTGAGATAAGGAGAAAACTGTTTTACTCAAAATGGTAAAGGAATGTGATATAACACAGTATAAAAGGAATCAAGAGGAATATATCACACCAAAGGGAAAGGGAAAATATCTCCTAACTGTGTGGTGAGTTTGGGCAGAGCAGAAAGCGAAGGAACGTCCTCCACTCACCATCTCACTGCCTTCCTGGAAACCACGTGGGAAGAAGGCTGGTAATTATTTCTCATTGTGAATTTCTTGCCTTACAAGGGGGGCAGAACGAACCTGTTCCCACTGATGTTACACCGAGTTGAGCAACCTGTTTTGCTGCCTTATCTTCAACAACAGGACATCTATTCAACTTTCTTATCTTCACTTGGCAACAAGTTTTGCAGCCTCCGCATTTCGTTCTTCAGCTTCCCTTGACGCAAACCTGCTGTTCTTCTGCTTGTATCTGCTCCAGGTCTGCAAAGGGTTCTTCTCACAGAGTGGAAAAGCTGATGGATCTGGTTGAAAGGTAATGAGATGGTAATCATGTATTAATTGCAAACGAGTACAAAAACTGTGCACTCTCTGCAAGCATATCGACCCCTCATGCAGATGGTTCTGCCAGCTGTGCGATGCTCTCTCTGCACCCAAGCACACCTTTGCCTCAACTTCCAGTTCAGCTTGCAAACTGCTTATCACCGCTCTCAGTGACTCAGTTCCTCATCCAGTTTGGTGCACAACACATCTATCTTCCTGCACTGCTCTCACTGCAGCACCTCCTACTCCACAAACAATGGCCTCGCCTTTACCAGGTCTCCGTCAGTGTCCTTTTGACATGTCCTGTATCCTCTCTGCACTCTTGATCAGGCTGAGCTCGTGTAGACATGAGCAGCTGCCAGGGAACTCAGACACGGTCCAAACAAGAATCCTTCCTTCTCAACTCAGATGATAGCCCTTCTGGATTCCTCTTGCTCTTTATTCAGGGCATTCTGCCCATGATGCCAAGTAAAATGTCCCGTCCCACTCGGTGAGTTGTGGGAAAGGTGAATCTTTGGAACCTCCCAGATATGGCACTGCTCTGTGAACCCAACTGTCCCTTTCTTCCACCTGGTTGGTGGAACTGCTATTGCCAGAGTTGATCAGCCAATTCCTCCACCACTTGCCCCTCTCCAAATTTCCAGGTTCTTACTGTCTGTGAGTTGCCATACGATGATGGTGAGTTGCCAATCAAACTTCCTCCACATTGGACACTGTCTGGATGTTGGGAGAACTGGTCATTGTTCAGGTCCCCATTCCATACCTCCTCCAGCACAGCTCATTCCCTCCCACACTGGATACCCCTTTCCATGCTGCCCACTTCCCTGGCTGACATGTGGCATCGTCCCTGTCAGGACAACTCTCCTTCACAGCTGACAGCAGTTGTGTCCAGAGAGGGAGAGCACTGTCATGTTTTCCATGACTTTGTCAGTGCCCCCTTCCCCAGAGAGGGATCCCAGCTGCCTGGCTTCCATGCCCACTAAATCCAGGCTGTGGGCCCCGTTATCCCAGCATGGCAGCAGCCAGGTGATGCTGTGCTCGCCTGGACAATGGCTGAAATCACCTAAAGAGGGTCAAGGTGGCCGAGCCCCCAATACTGGGGTTCCTGTGCTGGATTGGAGCTGAGTCCCTGTCCTGATGCAGGAAAGTGGTGCTTCGAAAACCCTGGTTCCAGCACCGGATGGTGATGTTTGTCCCGACCTCCACATGTTCCTCAGGGAAATGCTGCATGGAAGGTATTTGGATCTATGTATAAAGTGACGGCAGTGCTGGGACACGGCCCCACAGCACTATACCTCCTTTTTTGTACATTTACTCCTATTCTGGGACTCCCCGCCACCACACAGCTGACGTTTGCTGTTCAGGAAACACCAAACTTCCTCCAATGTCACCGCTGCCCTATAGGACACCTCCCTGAGGTCACTGCTCCTCTGTGCCTACCCCAAAGATCTATCGGGTGTTCCACAAAATATGCACCTCCCCCCCCCCCTTTTGTTTTTACTCCCCCCCAGAATGTGCCCTCACCCTCAAGTAGTGTCCCTTACCCTAGATGGTGTCCCCACCCCATCACAAAGGACAAAGGGCCTCTGCAGGGGTGGCCCCCAAATGCGGCCCCACCCTTGCCCACATAATCTATGGGGCGGGACCCAGCTCCCCACAGACACTGAGGTGAACAGAGGAGGTGAGCACACGTGGGGGTCCTGGTGGGCTGAGGGATGTGGGCTGTAATGGGGCAATGGGGAAAAATGGAGAGTCACGGGAGGGATATGGGGTCAGGGGACTATATGGCAGGATGTGGGGTTGTGGTTGTATGGGTTGGGCATACAAGATCACGGTGCTATATATCTTGATACAAGGCCACCAGGCTGGATATGGGGCAACCAGACAGGATATAGAGCTGTGGTGAGGGCTGTGGGGTCATAGGTCTATGGGGCAGGACATGGATTTGTGGAGTACAGGGAGGGTTTTGGAGAGGCATCCAGCTGCACGCTTAAAGACTGCCTCCTCCAGAAAAGAAAGGAGGGTAATAGTCATAGGAGACTCCCTTCTAGGAGGAACTGAAGGCCCAATATGTCGGCCTGCCCCCACCCGCAGGGAGGTGTGCTGCCTCCCTGGGGCCCGGGTCAGGGATATTTCTAGGAAACTTCCTAGTTTGATCCGCTCCTCTGATTATTATCCCTTATTGATAGTCCAGGCTGGCAGTGATGAGGTCACTGACGGAAGCCTGAGGACTACGAAAAATGACTTCAGGAGACTGGGGAGGTTAGTTGAAGGAGCAGGCGTACAGGTAGTATTTGCCTGTATTCCTACAGTGGCAGGGAAGGATTCTGAGACGTCCAGAAGAACACACCTTACAAACATGTGGCTGAAAGGCTGGTGCAAAAGCAAGAATTTTGGGTTCTTTGATCATGGGGAGGTCTACTTGGCACCTGGCCTGGGTTCGGCTGATGGGTCTCACCTGTCTCGAAGGGGGAAACGGATCCTTGCCCAAGAGCTGGCAGGACTTGTAGAGAGGGCTTTGAACTAGATAGGAAGCGGGTAGGGGATAAAACCAGGCCTGCTAGAGATGAGCCTGGGGGAGCGGCACTGGGATTAGGGACGAGGCGAGGGGCTCGGCTGAAGTGCTTCTACACCAATGCACGCAGCATGGGCAACAAACAAGAAGAGTTGGAAGCCATGGTGCGGCAGACAAGCTATGACCTAGTTGCCATTACGGAAACATGGTGGGACTGCTCCCATGACTGGAGTGCTGCAATGGATGGCTACAAGCTCTTCAGAAAGGATAGGCAAGGAAGAAGGGGTGGTGGTGTGGCTCTGTATGTTAGAGAGTGCTTTGATGTTACTGAGCTTGTGGCTGGGGATGATAAGGTTGAATCCCTATGGGTAAAGATCAGGGGAAGGGCTGACAAGGCAGACATCCTGGTGGGCGTCTGCTATAGACCTCCAAACCAGGATGAAGAGACAGATGAGGTGTTCTATGAGCAGCTGGCAGAAGCTGTGAGATCGCCAGCCCTTGTGCTCATGGGGGACTTCAACTTCCCTGACATATGCTGGGAATTCAACACAGCGCAGAAGAAGCAGTCTAGGAGGTTTCTGGAATGCAGAGAGGATAACTTCCTTATGCAGCTGGTCAGAGAGCCCACGAGAGGAACTGCCCCTCTAGACCTGCTGTTCACAAACAGGAGAGGTCTGGTGGGAGATGTGGAGGTTGGAGGCCATCTTGGACAGAGTGACCATGAAGTGATAGATTTCTCGATTCTTGGTGGAGCCTGGAGGGGGAACAGTAAAACTGCTACCTTGGACTTCAGGAGGGTGGACTTTGAAGTGTTCAAGGGACTAATAGGGGGAGTCCCCTGGCATTCAGTCTTAGCGAGTAAAGGGGTCCAAGAGAGCCGGTTGCTCTTCAAGAAGGAAGTCTTAAGGGCGCAGGAGCAGGCAGTCCCCCTGAGCTGCAAAATGAGCCGACGGGGAAGAAGACCGGCGTGGATGAATCGGGAGCTATTCTTGAGGCTCTGGGAGAAAAAGAGAATCTACCGCCTGTGGAAAGAGGGACAGGCAACTCAGAATGAATACAAGGAAGTCATTAAGATGTGTAGAGGTGAAATCAGAAAGGCTGTTGATGTGGTCGACCTAGGCTTCAGCAAGGCCTTTGACACTGTCTCCCACAGCATTCTCCTGCAGAAGCTGGCAGTCCATGGCTTGGATGGGTACGCTCTTGGCTGGGTAAGGAGCTGGCTGGAGGGCCGGGCTCAGGGAGTGGTGGTCAATGGAGTTAAATCCAGCTGGCGACCGGTCACGAGTGGTGTTCCCCAGGGGTCGGTGCTGGGGCCTGTCCCAGATCTTTCTTGATGACCTGGATGAGGGCATTGAGTGCACCCTCAGTAACTTTGCAGATGACACCAAATTGGCTGGAAGTGTGGATCTGCCTGGGGGTGGCGAGACCATTCAGAGGGATCTGGACAGGCTGGAGGGCTGGGCTGAGGCCAACGGGATGAGGTTCAACGAGACTAAATGCCAGGTCCTACACTTCGGCACAACAACCCCAGGCAACGCTACAGGCTTGGGGCGGAGTGGCTGGAGGACTGCATAGAGGAAATGGACCTGGGGGTGTTGGTTGATGCTCGGCTGAACATGAGCCAACAGTGTGCCCAGGTGGCCAAGAAGGCCAATGGCATCCTGGCTTGCATCAGAAAGTGTTGCCAGCAGGAGCAGAGAGGTGATGGTTCCCCTGTACTCAGCTCTGGTGAGGCCGCACCTCGAGTACTGTGGCCAGTTCTGGGCCCCTCACTGCAAGAAAGACATCGAGGCCCTGGAACGTGTTCAGAGGAGGGCAACAAAGCTGGTGAGGGGTGTGGAACGCAGGCCATATGAGGAAAGGCTGAAGGAGCTGGGAATGTTCAGCCTGGAGAAGAGGAGGCTCAGGTGAGACCTCATTGCTCTCTATAACTTCCTGAAGGGAGGTTGTAGTGAGCTGGGGATTGGCCTCTTGTCTCGTGTCATTAGTGATAGGACCAGAGGGAATGGTGTCAAGCTAAAGCAGGGGAGATTCAAGCTGGTGCTCCTACCACCCCCAAGGCTTATCTCTTTGTGCCCTCACCTCTTGGGGACAGCGTGAGACTGGAGGTGGCACCCACACCTTCACCCCCAGCTAGGTACCAGCCCCCATTTGGGTGCCTGCAGTGTCACCCACAGGTGGCAGTATCATCACATCCCTTCCCCATCGCGGTGATGCTGAGGATGAAGGCACCCAAATCCCTTCACCCCTCAGGTGCTGAGCTGGTGTCCCATGGGAACCTGGTGATTGCAGTGGTGAGGGGCTGTGCTGCTGTCCTCGTTTTTGCCCTTGGCATCTTCTTTGTCATCGATGCCTGCAGCCTCTGGATACAGAGAGATGAGAGTCCGGGTGCTGACGTGGGTGCTGGAAGACCCCATGTATGCCTCTCCACAAGGCATCTCATCTTTGGGGTGCACTGTGTGGGTTAGATACACATTCCCTATTTTGGGCTCCCTGATGCTCTCTTCCCCTCTCAATGATTCCCAGATCTTTTCAAACCCAACACCTTCAAGTCCCCACCAGAGCCCCCAAATGCTTCCCAATCCCACCAAATCCCCAAATGCTCATCTCTAACAACAGTACCCTTTCTTTGCCCTCAAATCCCTTAGCACTCTTTCATACATGCAAATCCTTCCTGATCCACCCCATATCCAACATCAGCGCTGTGGGATCCCCACATCTGTCCCAATTCACCCCTCTCCTACAGATCACCTTCAAGCCCCCTGACTCCCATTCTGTCCAACGTACATCTCCTATAGATTCCTTCATAGACCATTACCATCTCTGTTCTTTCTCTCTTCCTTGACTGTCTTATTAAACAGGTTTTTCTCTCAACCTCTGAGTTCCAGATTATTTGTCCTCTCATCTTCTCCCCCATCCCTCTAGGAGCAGTCAGTGAATGATGACAAATGCCTTTCTACATTTTCAGAACAGCCTTTCTCATCACTTGAGCAGATATAAGCAGAAGGACGTGATTACAAGCTCAAGAACTGAATGCAGAGGAGCCTCCTCCTAGTCAGCAGTCAAATCTTCAGTCCGTCTCAAAAAATCTCCATCCAGTCCCTAAACACTGTTCAGCTCCAAAACACCCTCACCACCCCAGTATCTACATCCAGCCCCAAAAAGTCTCCTCCACCCACAAAATCTCCACCCACTTCCCAAAATCTCCATCCCCCAGAAATTTCCAGCCACACAGAAATCTCCATTCACTCCCAAATTCTCTATCCAGCTCCACAACCTCCATCCAGACCACTAATACTTCGTGCATCCCCAAATAGCCATCCAGACCCCAAACACAAAATCTCCCTTCACCTCCAAACTCTCCATGCAGACCCCGAATCTCCACCTATCCTCAGATCTAAGCCTCCCTGGATTCTCAAGCCCCAAATGCCCCTCAGAACTCACTGGGACTCTCAAATCATAATGAGACACTCCAACACCCTACTTATGTCCCCAAAACTGAGACACCTTCGACTCCCAAGCCCACCCTCCCTGTTACCCAGTCTTACCCACAAGAATCCCAAATGCCCCAAATCTAACATCCCCAAATCCTTACCAGTGAGGCCCATATCATTCCCAATCTCACCAAATCCCTCAAGGATCAACTCTAACCCCCAAATCCTTCTTTATCATCCTCAAATCCCTTCTCACCCACTGGCACACAAAATCTCTCCCAAGTTTTAGCACTGGTTGGAAGGTGGTGAGCAGCTGCGCTGAGCATCGCTTGTTTTGTAAATCTATAAATATAATCACCTGTCATGGTTTTATGATTTTTGGTTACTGGCATTCCGCATCATAACTTCATGTGGCACACTGAGAGTGAAAGAGCTAATGCTCCAGTTCCATGGATCGTGGATAGTTCCAGACACCTGGTTCTCCAAAGAGAAGAAGAACTGCACACCACGCACCCCAGAGGACTTTGTGCTGTTCTGTTATCCGTTGTCCATTCAGAGAAAGAAAGAACTGTTGGCAGTTCATGAGCTGTCCTCTCTTTTCCCTTTCTGCTCCTCCCAGCAACGTGTGTGCTCCCTAGTCATCTCAACTTCAGCATTGGAGTAAGGCCTTTGGTTTTGGACACACTCCCATTCTATTTGATGTATTAGCTTCAATTTCAGTTATATTGTATTACACTGTACTGCAAATGTGTTACATTGCATACTGCTATCTTTTCTGTTAGTAAATTACCTCTTCTCCTGAGATTGTTGCTACTGTTCCATCTCCCAACCTTTTCCCCATTATTCCCTTTCCCCTTTCCCAGGGCATGGGTCATGGCTCCCCCCACAACACCAGTGACAGAACCAGGCCAAACCGGCCTGTGTACCATGCATATTGCCATTACTATGATTTCTCTCTTCCTTTTCTGCCCTAGTAAATTGTTTTCTATTGCAACCCATGAGTTTTGCACTCTCTTGGTTGATTCTCACACAGTGCACCAAGAGTCGGGTCAGTGAGTGAAGGGCTGTGTGGTGCTGAGCTGCTGGCAGCTGACAGCACTGCAGTCCTTGTGGTACCAAAAGTGGGACCCAAAGGGTGCAGATCCCGACGCACCACTGAAGCCACGTGTGCTGTGTTTGGCATCCCATGGGGGACACCACACGAGGCACGTGCTGGCAGAACTTTGGGGACAGTCAGTGACACTTGAGGGGTGATCGCCTGCGTGGGACACACAAACAGGGTCTGTGTGCAATGCCCTGTGTGTGTCAGCCAATTGAGGACAAAGCATTGTCACCACAAATGGGGGAAATTTGTCACGAGGTGGTGACATCATGGCATCCTGTCCCCAAGGGGAAATGAGATTGCCTCTCCGGCCACTTCCTGACCCCACTGCAGTCTCTCTGTCCCAGAGCTGCTCCTGCCTCATGGCAACAATGGCGCTGGCCCTCATCCTGGGTGAGTGACAATGGGGACGTGGTGCCACGGGGGTTGGTGGCCAGGTATCTGACCAGGACCGTGTCCCTTGCAGGTTGGTGGCTGGTGGCAATGAGCAGAGCACGGCATTGTGAGTATGGGGACAGAGGAAGAATGGGGAGAGTGGGAGGGGAGTGTGTTCAGGGTGCCATCAGAGTTGCAGGGGAGGGTGTGCAGGGACAAGGCTGACTGCTGTCCCCTGTCCTAGTGCCCCGACCCTCCCTGTCGCTGCACCCCAGCCAGGAGGTGTCCCTGGGGGACACTGTCACCCTGCGCTGCCACCTGCCCCGAATGCCTGCCTGGGTCCAGCTCTGGTTGAATGGAACTCTCAGATCTGACAAGCAAAAAGACAAGGAGCAGGATACAGCTGAGTTCTCCTTTGCTGTCACAAACCTGGAAGATGCAGGGACATATCAGTGTCGGTACCAGGTGTCAGAGCCACTGTGGACATCAAATAGGAGTGAGCCCGTGGAGCTGGTGCTGACAGGTGAGGGCACTATGGACACCAGCTGGCCCTGGTGTCTTCTCCTCCCTGCATGCAAACCGCAGCTTCCCCCAACTCGGCATTTCCCTGAGCCCAGGGAACATGTGGCAATGGGGATTGATGTCACCACCCACCGCTGGAATGGGGGTCATGGTGGCACATTCCTCCTGCACACAGCTGAATGCTCGGACCCTATCCTGTGCCAGGATCCCACTGGGAATACTGTGGGTGGGGTACAGAAACCTTCACCCATTCAGGGGGGACTCTGGCCTCTGCCAGCACCAGTACAAAATCCTACAACCCCAAGGATCACACATTTGTGTCCTCACCCCTAGGGGGCAGCATGATGATGGAGGTGACACCCACACCTGCAACCCCAGTCGGGTCTGAGACCCCATTTGCACGCCCCCAGTGTCACCCATGGGTGGAACTGTCCCTGCATCCCTGCCCTGTGATGTTAACACCCAAACACTTGCACCCCACAGGTGCCCAGGGGCGGTCCCATGGGAACCTGGTGGTGGCGGTGGTGAGGGGCTGTGCTGCTGTCTTGGTCTTCAGCCTGGGCCTCTACTTTGTCCTCGATGCCCGCAGCCTCTGGACAAGGAGAGATAAGAGCCCTGGTGAGGAAGTGGTTAAACGGTTTCCATCCCTTAAAGATCCTCTCAAGTGCCCTGCCTCCTCTTTCTGTCCTCAGTTGAATTCCCCAAGTGCCCTTTTCCATTCCCTACAGATCCCCCCAGGTGTCCCCTACCTGTTCTTTGATCCCCTACAGATCTTTAAGGACCACCAAGTATTCCATCGAGACCACGTATCCTTCATCTTTCAACTTCCTCTTTTTGATGCAGTTGTCACCCCTGAAATGCTTAAGTCAATGTCAATCAAGGTAAGTGTCTGTGTCAGTGGACCCCAAGTCCCAGTTCACCCCTTGGGGCACACAGAGAACATCACTATGGAGACCCACACCCTTCCCATGAGGCCCACAGATGAACCCCAGCCTCATATGGCTTACTCTGACATTTATGTGCCCCACATCTATCCAGCTCATGGGAAATCCAAATCTGCATTGAGGAGAACCCTCAGCCCACAATCCTAAGTCTCCAGACCCACACAAGCCCTCCAAGCCTTAATCCCTCCCAGAACATACAGGCACATACAACTTGAGAAGAGCGGACCTAAATGCACCCACACAGAATCCCAATGACCCATGGGGAATATAAAAAAAAAAAGGCCCCTCTATTCCCCCGGTCCGTAGGTACCCCAAGACCATAGCTGGACCCCAAATATCCCCCTTGCAGACCCCCCCGGTACCCCCGCAGAACTCCAGACTCACCCTCATGGTCACATCCCCCTCATACCTTCACCAGAGGCCAACCCTCAGCCCACCCATCTTGGGGAACCCCATGGTAGCACCCCACTCTCCTCCTGTATCTCCAGGTGCCCCCCAGGGACAGCGAGGATGTGACTTACGTCGAGATGCCAGCTGCCATCCCGTGCTCCCAGACTCCCAGTTCCCCCACCGCCAACCAACCCCCCGTTATCTACACCACAGTGAGCACTGAATTACCGTGCTGATGGGCCTCCCAGGTGCCTCATTTTTGGGGTGTGTGGAAGGGGACAGACCTCAAGTTCCCTGCTTGGGACTCCCTGATGTCCTCTTCTTATCTCAGACCAGCTGATCTCCCCAAATCTAACACTCCCAAATTCTCACTGGTGCATCCAAAATACTTCCCACTCACACCAAATCCCAAATGCTCATCTCTTACCCTAAAATCCTTCCTTATCCCCTCAAGTACCTTAACACTCCCTGAGACGTCCAAATCCTCTGCTGTCCTGTCCCAGACACCACCACCTGACACATTCCTGAGACACCCTTATCTGTGCCAGTCTTCCCTTCTTACGGAAGTCCCACAGAATGTCCTTTCCTCTCCTTCCATCTCCTACAGATTTCCTATAGATTCCATGTAGACCCCCCAAAATCCCTTGCCTCCCTTTCTGCCCTGGTTGTATCCTTGGTCTTTGGGTGTTGAGCAACTCCTTTGTGCATCACTTGCTTTGCAGAAGTATATACATCTATCTGATTAGCAGTACTGTTATTTCTCGCTTCCTTTTCTGTCTCAGTAAATAGATTTTATCTCCACCGATGAATTCTTCCTCATTTTCTCTGGTTCTCTCCCCAGACCCACTGGGAGGGGTCAGTGGGAATAAAAGCTGTGTGGTGCTGAGCTGCTGCTGTGTGACAGCACTGCACTCCTTGCAGTCCCTCCCTCCCTCCATGCACAGGACGTGACACTCACCTGGTGCAGCTGTCAGATCCCCTCAGTGTGGGAAGGTCTGGTTGTGACCTCCCAGCTCTACCCCAGGAAGGCTCCATGCCAGAGAGGTCCGAGCAGGGACAAGCCCTGGCTGCCTGGGAAATGCCGGTGTTTCAGCTCCCCTGTTCCCGAGGAGCTGAAAAGGTGCAGTGGCTGCCCTTCCCTCCTGAGAACTGGTTGGGCTCAGAACCACCCAGTGTGTGCTGTGTTGGGAGCAGCACTGCTGACAGCCCAGAAGGAGAGGCTCTGCATTCAACACCCTGCTGATGGAAGGCTGACATCCTGGCAGGAACCACGGACAGCCCTGCAGAGCCAATTCACTGCTGAACGGAATGCCACTCGGCGATGCTGTGTGGTGCTGTCAGAACCAGCAGATGAGGAAATCATTCTGTGGACTGAATTAGAATGACAGGAAGAAGGAGTGGACTCCTCTCCTCTCCTCTCCTCTCCTCTCCTCTCCTCTCCTCTCCTCTCCTCTCCTCTCCTCTCCTCTCCTCTCCTCTCCTCTCCTCTCCTCTCCTCTCCTCTCCTCTCCTCTCCTCTCCTCTCCTCTCCTCTCCTCTCCTCTCCTCTCCTCTCCTCTCCTCTCCTCTCCTCTCCTCTCCTCTCCTCTCCTCCCCTCTCCTCCCCTCTCCTCCCCTCTCCTCCCCTCCCCTCCCCTCCCCTCCCCTCCCCTCCCCTCCCCTCCCCTCCCCACCCCTTCCCTCCCCTCCCCACAAAAAAATAATAATAAGCAAACACAACCCAAACTCTGCTTCTTAAACCCGCAGACCAGTGTGAGCATCAGTCAAGCTGTGTCCTGACAGATAAATAACCTTGGTGGTCATTAAAAACAAAACAGCAGGCATGTTTGGCCTGACCTCACAGCTGTGTCACTGTCCTTCAGCCCTGATGTCAGTGCTGGGTGCTGTGAAATTATCAAAGGATTTGCAACATCACTGTCAGCAAAACCTTGTGCCCAAGAGCTGCTTCTGCTGGAATGGAATAAAAGAAAGGTAAAACCTTCCAGCAATGGGAATCCTGGCACCCAAAGGACGGACAAAATACCCCAGAATTGCGAATCCTACCAAAAAAGGCAGGCAAAAATACTCTAGAATGGGTATTTTTAACACCAAATCCAGGATAAAACACCCCAGAAGCAGGAATTGGCCTTCGAATTGAGAATTAAGCCCTCCAGAAGCATAACTATAAAACTGTGCAGAAGAAGAAATCCTCCCCAAAAAGTAGCACAGACCTTTGTAGAAATAGGGATCCTGCCCCAAAAGGCAGGATGAAATATTCCAGACTGGGAATCTCCTTCCAGGAGAACAGGAGAAAACCATCCAGAAGTGGGAATCCTCTCTCAAACGCAGATAAAACCTGTCACAAATGACAATTTTCCCCAACAGTTGGGATAAATACATCCACAAGCGATAATTCTACCAGAAATTAGGGTAAAAATGTTTGGAAATGGCAAATCTTCCACCAAAGGTTGGTTGAAACTCTCCAGAATTGAGAATTATCCCCAAAAAAAGGAATAACAATTTTCAGAGGTAGAGGAAGGGAAAAACCTTCCAGAAATAGGAATCCTCCCTCATGAAGCAGAATCTAACACTTCAGAATCAGAACTCTCATCCAGGAAAGTGGGATAAAACGCTCCAGAAATGGGAATTATGTCCCAACTTCACTGTGGGCCGGGTGCTGGTTTGGGATGTGGAGCTGGAGATGCGCACACGGGAAGGGGACGTGTGTGTGCTGTAGGGACAGACGTGGCGCTGACGTGGGGCACATGGTAAGGACACACGGACACAGGGAGGGCCTGGAGAGTGCAGGCACGGGGAGCACATGTGCACCGTCCCTCTCAGGGGGTTTGGAGGCAGGTGAATCTCTCTCTGTCTCCTGAGTCACACCTCTCCCAGCCAGCAGGGACAGATACCGCGATGGAGTCAGCCAAGGCTCAGAGCAGGAATACACGTCCATTTCCTGAGAGCTTCTCTTCAGAGCACTGCTTTGGAATGAAAAACTGTCCACAAAGTCTTGTTGCTCACCTCCCGCATTCTTTACCGGTCTCAGAAAACATGCTAAGGACACCCATGTGCAGCACTGTGCACATCTACTGGTGTACACGCGTGATGCTGCAGACACCAAGGAATGGAGTTAATCACGGAGTGCACATCTGGGTGTAACTGTTGTGCACATGTGACGGTGAACACGTGTGACACATAGGAACACATGCAGTGATACATGCATGCAGTGCACACGTGACGGTAAGCACACACAACACACCTGCACTGTGCACGCTGGCAGTACATGTGAGCACATAACACACACGTGTCTGTGCACACGTATGGAGGCATCAGTGATGCCTCCCAACTGCTACCTCGGCGTAGATAACAGAGGGCTGGGGGTCAGCGGGGGGGTTGAGGGGCGGAGTGCTGGGGGTCACAGCTTGCAGCTCCATGTAGGTCAGACCCTCGCTGTCACTGGAAGGCACCTGGGACACAGTGGGAAGGCAGAGTGTCAACCTGGGGGTCCCCAATGTCCTTTGGGAGGGACACCGCGTGAGTGATGTTTGGGGTTCTTCCTACACAGTGTGAAAGTGGCCCATGGGATCTGAGGGGTATTTTAGTTTTGGAGGGGCCAGGGGAATCTGAGGGCTCAGATTTGGGTGTCTCCACAATGCGGATTTGGAGTTCCTCATGGTCTGGGTTTGGGGGCTGTCCTTAACATTAAGGCAAACCATATGAGGCTGTGGATCCCCTGGGATCCCCATGGACAGGGTTTGGGGCTGTGAATGGGATCAGGACATGTTCCAAGGGTCAGGCCGGAGTTTGGGGTTCCCTGACCTGGACACTTACCTGGAATTCCATGTCCTCAGGCCTTTCTGCAGGGGTGCCTGCATCAAAACAAGGAGGAGAATGGGATGGGGCTATGGGGGTAAGTGGAGACTTTGAGAGGATCAACTGAGAAATAAAGACGCTTAAACCCTTCCCCACCAGGGCACTCATCTCTCTGTATCCGACGTCTGCAGGCACCGAGGAGGAAGAAGACAACAAGGACGAGGATGAAGACAAAGGCAGCAGTGCAGCCCCCAGCCACTGCCACCACCAGCATCCCATGGGAACTGTCTGCAGCACCTGTGGGGTCCGGGTGTTTGGGTTATCACATCCTCAACCACCACCTCTATAGGGACAGGAGGTGACACAGCCACTCATGGGTGGCACCAAGGGTACTCAAATGGGGTAGAGACCCACCCGGGTGTGCAGGTGTGGGTGTCACCTCCAGAGTCACGTTACTCCCAAGGGGTGAGGACAGAAAGGGGTGACCCCAGGGGCGGTAGGAGCACCTATAGGTGCCACTGTCAGCTGGGGTCACCCCAAAGATGGTGAAGGTGGCTGTGCCCACCACATTGGAGTCCTGGCGTTGGATGGGGGCTGAGTACCCATCCTTGTGCAGAAGGAAGGTGGCCCCATAGTCCTTGTTCCAGCACTGGATGGTGACATTGGTCCCCATCTCCACACATTCCTCAGGGCTCAGGGAAATGCTGGGTGGGGGGAAACTGCGATCTGCATGAGGGAAGGGACAGCAGTGGGACACGGTCCTGTTGGGAGCAAGCAGAACCATCTGCTGTCCCCAGTGCCCTCACCTGTCAGCACCAGCTCCACAGGATCACTCTTCTCTGAATCCACTGCTGACCAAGGCAGCCGGTACTGACACCAATATCTACCTGCGTGCTCCCGATTTGTGTTCAAGAAGGAGAAGTCTGCAGTGTCCTGCTTCTTGTAATTGTAATTGCGGTATGTTTGATGCCCTTCCTGGTACAGCCGGACCCAGGCAGCCAGCTGGGGCAGGTGGCAGCGCAGGGTGACATTTTCCCCCAGTGACACCCCCTGGCTGGGGTGCAGTGACAGGGAGGGTCGGAGCACTAGGACAGGGGACAGCAGTCAGCCTTGTCCCTGCACACCCCCCTGTGTACCTCTGCTGGCACCCTGACAATGCTCCCCTCCCTCTCTCCCCATGCTCCCCCCATCTCCATACTCACGATGCTGTGCTCTGCTCGCTGCCACCAGCCACCAACCTGCAATGGACACGGTTCTGGTTCCACACAGGGCCTCCAACCCCCTTGGCATCACATCCCCATTGTCACACACCGAGAATGAGGGCCAGTGCCATTGGTGTCATGAGGCAGGAGCAGCTTGGAGACAGTGAGACTGCAGTGGGGACAGGGAGTGGCGTTGGGCTGCTGCCAGTTCCTCTTTTGGACAGGATGGTGTGATGTTGCCAACTGATGTGGCAATCACAGCCCAAACGGGAAGTGGCACGTTGGGGTCCCCAGAAATGTTGTACACATGGAGCTGTGCAAATAGTCCCCGCTGGTTTGTCCTTTGCAGTTTGTCCGGGCTTGGGTGTCACACACAGAGTTCTGCCAGCACATGGTCCTGCACTTTTCCCCCCATGGAATGCCAAACACAGGACATGGCTCCAAAGGGGTGTCCCCCATGGGATGTCACATGTGGTCCCCAACACGTCCAGCTGGCTGTCCCTACGCACTTCAGGTACCACACTCCGTCCCCACTGTGCTTTCCTCCACCATCCCCACTGGGGGCAGTAGCAGGGACCTTTGGGGATGCAGTGGCACCACGCAGGCATAGGATGTGCTATGGGCACACAGGCACAGTGGAGCACACGTGTGGCACAGACATGGATCAACTCTAAGGAAATGTTTTGGCAGTAAGGAGTAAGAGTTTTGGCAGAGAAGGAGCACACGTGTTACACCAATGTGGTGCGTACCTGCTAAGGACACACTTGTGCATTGCTGTGGTCACACACAGGTTTACAGACATGATCTCACACACAGATACACAAAGGCAAGGCGTTACACAAGCAGTACATCTGTGTGTACATCTATGCAGTATATTTGCAAAACACAATTGTTCACCTCTACTCATTGATTCCCAACCCATCCCCGAGCTGCACCCGCTCACCCCATGCAGCTCTCCTCAGAGTTCCATTTCTCACCCGATGCCATATGGTGTGGGAGATGCCTTTGGCACTGCAGGTCAGCTGTCCTGGTTTGGTCCCCTCTCAGCTCCTGGTGCCCCCCAGCCCCTTGCTGGCAGCACAAGGCAAGAAGCTGAGAAACGGAACCACTCTCAGCTCTGTGCAGCACTGCTCAGCATCAGCTGAACCACCTCTGTGCCATCAGCATTGGTTTTCTGAAGCCAAAACTCACGGGACACAAGGAAGCAAATCAGCTTTATCCCAGCTGAAACCAGGACAATACCCCGCCATGTTCCATACAGCTTACATCAGGCTCAGGTCCCACTGTTTCCCATGCAGCCTAATTAACCACCATCTCCTATCCTGTGTTTCAGTACACATACACACACAGCATTTCCGTGGTCCCTTGGTCATCCCTGTGAAGTGTTGGTGGAGCTCATTGAGTCCATGGCTTTGGGCTCCATCAGCAGCGCAGGGTGCGCTTGGTGGCTGTGACTCGTGGTGTTCGCCAGGGGTCGGTGCTGGATCTGGTGCTGTTCAACATCTCCATCAGTGACCTGGACAAAGGGATGGAGTCCACCCTCAGCAGGTTTGCAGGTGGCACAAAGCTGGGAGGAGTGGCTGACACACCAGAGCTCCATGCTGCCATTCTGCACCATTGGGTTGTGCTCTCTTGAGTGGTGTGCAGTGACTGGACGAGGGGCAGTGGGCACAAACTGGAGCTCAGGAAGTTGCATCAAATCATGAGGAAGAACTGCTATACTGTGTGGGAGACAGAGCACTGAAACAGGCTGCACAGAGAGGTGGTGGGTTCTCTTTCTCTGCAGGTAATTAAAAGCCACCCGGATGCTTTCCTGTGCAACCAACAGCAGGGAAACAAGTTGAGCAGAGAGGTTGGATTTGGTGAACTCCAGAGGTCACTTCCAACCCCACGCCTGTGGGACTCTGTGCTATGACCTGGCTGAGAATCTGGGCTAACCACAGGGCCTGTGGCAGGGGTTGGATCAGCCAGTGTTTGGTGGAGGGATTTAAAAATGTCCATCAACACTTGGCACTCCTGTGGAGCAGAGAGTGCCCGTGTGAGGAGTTCCCGCGGTGAGGGTCCTGCAGTGCCAGAGTGATGGCACTGCTGAGCACAAGGAGCACATGGCATCCATGGCCGCTGTCACACGAGCACACGCTGCAGACAAACGGGCAGAAGCATCCAGAATTGCAGGGCAGCCCTCAGAGGCGAGAAGCAGCGCCAGCGCAGTGAAGGGAACAGCCCTGAGAGCTGTGATGGATGGCACCGAGTGAAGGAACAGCTGAGCGCTGTGAGCAGCAGCTCTGAGGCTGCTGTACCGCTGAGAGCAGTTGTGTTGGAACACGCTCTGCTCACAGCTGTCGGGATCTCCACCCATACTATGAAAGGGTGCTGAAGGATTGGATGGCAAGGAAAGGAGGCTGTGGTTAGAGATGAGCATTTAGGGGTTTGGTGTGATTGGGAAGCACTTGGGGGATCTGGCAAGGACTTGAGGGTGCTAGATGAGGTGAGATCTGGGAATCATTGAGAGGGAGCTCAAAACATTGAATTGGGTTCTCTGCCACTGTGCATCCCAAAAATGAGACACGCTGGAGGGAGGCCTTGGTAGGGTCTGCCAGCACTCACGTTAGCATTGGTAACTGGGGGCTGTGGAGTGGTGGGTCCCCCCATGAGGCGGCATCTCCTGGTTGGCACAGATCAGTCCCTCACTGTCACCAGGGGTCACTTGGAGACAGTGGAGAATGGCTGCGGAGCTCCTCTGTATGGAAGTGAGGAGGGACAGCTCTGTGGGAAGTGTGAGTGGTGATCGTAGTTGGTGTGTTTGGGACCTGGGGGGGCTTTGATTTGGGGTGTCATTGGTCCAAAACTCTCAAAAAGGGATATCCTTTGTGAGGGTTTTTGGGGTCTCACTACATAGTTTGGGGCTGCTCACATTATCAGGGGGTTGATTAGGGCTGGGAGATGCCTAGGGTCTCCAAAAAAAAGTCCTCCAAAAAAACTTTGATCTGGGGCCTGGGGAGCTCTCCACAATGCAGATTTGGGCTTCCCCATGGTGAGGATCTGGGGCTGCGCATTAGTGTAGAGTAAGCTGTATGAGGAGGAGGGTGCAATTGGAGGATGGGGGCAGGGTTGGGATTTAGGATCCCTCACCTTTAGGTTTCCCTTACCTGAAAGTGCATGGCCTCGGCGATGTTTGTGTCAGCCCCTGTGTGAATACAGGAGGGGAAGAGGGTTGGGGTTATGGAGGGTGAAAGGGAAGTGATGCTTGTAGAGCATGTGGGGACATAGAGGGAATGGCAGGGGAGTCAGGAGATACTTGAATGAATTTCTAGGGGATCAGTAAAGGATGGACATCCGTGCACAAGATGACTGGGGTAATGTATGAGGGCTGGAAGGGGAAATAGAGGGATATGTGGGGGCATTTATAGGTGATGGAAGGGGAGCAGGGGACACTTGGGAGAATCGATAGGCAACCTGTAGTGGATCGAATGGCACACCTGGTGCATTCTACAGGAGAAGGGAAGAGGAGGAAGGGGACAACTGGGGAGTTCTGTAGGACATCAAAACCATCTAAGACTTTCCCCACCAGGCCTCACATCTCTGTATCCAGTGCCTGTGGGCATCAATGACAAAGAAGATGCCGAGGCCAAAGATGAGGGCAGCAGCGCAGCCCCTCACCACCGCCAGCACCAGGTTCCCATGGGACACCAACTCAGCACTGTGGGATGCAGGTATTTGGGTGTCTTCATCCCCAGCATCACCTGCAGAGGGATGGGATGTGATGACTCTGCCACCCATGGGTGACACTGGGGGCAACAAAATAAGGAGGCTTGAACCTACCTGGGGGTGTGGGTGTGGGAGTCACCTCCAGCGTCACGCTGCCCCCAAGGGGTGAGGACACAAAGGGGAAGTTCCTGCTGCGAGAGGAGCACCTGTAGGTGCCAGAGTCTGCCAGGGTCACTCCAAAGAGGAGGAAGGAGGCCGTGCCAGCACCATCAGGATCCTGGTGCTGGACAGGGGCTGAGCACCCATCCTTGTGCAGGAGGAGGGAGGTCCCGTTATCCTTGTTCCTACATTGGATGGTGACATTGGTCCTTGTCTCCACACAGAGGGTGACGTTGCTCCCCATCTCCACGCATCCCTCCCGGCTCAGGGAAATGCTGGGTGGGGGTGAGTTGTAATCTGTGTGCAAAGAAGGGACAGCAATGAGACATAACCTTGTGGGCATCGACCAGGGCCACCCATTGTCCCCAACACTCTCACCTGTCAGCACCAGCTCCACGGGGTCACTCTTCTGCCATGCCCCCCATTCCTCTGACACCTGGTACTGGCACCGATATGTCCCCGCATGTTCCTTACTTGTGCTAACAAAGGAGAACTCTGCCGTGTTCTGTACCTGGTGCTTGTACATGCAGGAGAGGAATCGTTCTTCCTGGCAGAGCCGGACCCAGGCAACTGGCTGGGGCAGGTGGCAGCGCAGGGTGACATTGTCCCCCAGGGACACCCCCTGGCTGGGGTGCTGCGACAGGGAGGGTCGGGGCACTAGGACAGGGGACAGCAGTCAGCCTTGTCCATGCACACCTTCCTCTGCCCCTCTGATGGCCCCCAGACAATGCTCCCCTCCCCTCTCCCTGTTCTCCCCCCATGTCCATACTCACGATGCTGTGCCCTGCTCGCTGTCATCATCAGCCACCAACCTGCAAGGGACACGGTCCTGGTCGCACACAGGGCCACCAACCCCCATGGCACCACGTCCCCATTGTCACTCACCCAGGATGATGGCCAGTGCCATTGGTACCATGAGGCAGGAGCAGCTTTGGGACAGAGAGACTGCAGCAGAGACCGGGAGTTTCAGGAGAAGCAAACTCATTTCCTCTTTGGGCACAGGATGGAGACATGAAGTCTCCACCTCATGTGATAAATATCCATAATGTCTGGTGGCACTTTTGGTTTCCCAGTGACAGACACACAGCACTGCACACAGTCCCTGTTGCTGTGCTCCACACAAGCTGTTACCTCTCAAGTGTCACACTCAGACCACAAAGGGCTGCCAGCGCGTGGCCTTGCACTGTCCCCCATGGGATGCCAAACACAGCTCCCATGGCTCCAATGGAATATCCCACAAGGCGTGCCACATGCTGTCCCCAACACGTCCGGCCAGCTGTCACCATGGATCAGCAGCAGTGACCACCTGGGGACACAGTGACATCTGCACAGATGGGGAGTGCGCACACTGAGGGCACTGAATGATCACAGTGCCCGATAGGGCAGTCCGTGCTTTTCTGGGGTCTCCAGGGCAACAGAGTCAGAGTGAGGGAACAGCTGAGTGCTGTGAGCAGCAGCTCTGAGGCTGCTGTACCGCTGAGAGCAGTTGTGTTGGAACACGCTCTGCTCACAGCTGTTGGGGTGTCCAGCCTTCAGCCCCACGTTGGGCACCACAAGGACTGCGGTGCTGTCACCCGGCAGCAGCTCAGCAACACACTGCCCTTCTGTCACCAAGCCCCCTCTTTATGGGTTGGGGAGGGATTCAAAGAAAGACAAAACTCATAGGCTGAGATAAAAACTATTTACTCAGACCAAAAAGGAAGAGAGAAATAACCGTAGTGGTAAAAACATTTCTATGCTTACTAAATCAGTGATGCTCAACACAACTGCCCACCGCTCTCTGACCAGTGCTCCAACTTGGGAAGGATTTGCAGTCCCTTCTGCAGTGTGTGTCAAGAGATTTGGGGAGTACAAGTAAGGATCGTGGGGTAAGAATTGAGCATTTAGGTATTTGGTGTCATTGTGAAGTGCATGGGGTCTCTATGCATGGCATTTGGGCGTTCCACTATTGCTTGGGATGCCCATGGGATCTGGGGGCTGTGCAGGAAGTTTGGTGATTCCCTGAGACTTAGAGCGTGCTGCAGACTACTTGGGTGCTATTTGCTCAGATCTGGGGATGCATATAAGGTCTGGGTGTGTGTAGGGCTGGAAGAACACGAGAGAGGCTGGTGGATTACATCTGGAATTCGTACTATTTTGGGTTTCCCATGGGCTGGATTTGGGTATGCAGTATGAGGCTGGGAGTCTCTTGGGGTCCATAGGGACAGGGTTTGGAGTTAACAGTGGTGTTTTGGGGGAGTCTCCAAGAGGGCAAGTTCATTTTATGGATTTGATGTCTCAGACATTGTCCTGGAAGTGAATGGCTTCAGACTTCCTGGATGAGGGGGCATCCGTATAAAAATGGGGAGGGGAGCAGGATGGGGGTTATGGAGGGTGCCAAAGAGTACAAGGGGGATCAGTAGTGCATGGAAGTGGAGGCAGGGGAAAGTTTAGGGGATTGATCCACCTGTATGGGATGAAGATGAGGAAGGACACAGCTGGAGGGAGGGATAGAACTGCCATGATGTCACCTCCCCATATGACAATTGTGGCACGCAGATGACAGTGCACACATCTCCTTTACAGCGCCCCACACAGGCTGTCACCTGTCAGCTCTCACAAACTGTCCACAAAGCACTTCCTGAACGTGGCCTGCCACTGTGCCCAACATGGGGTTCCAAACACAGCACACGTGGCTCCAATGGGGTGTCCCACACGGAATATCTCATGTGATCCCCAACACATCCAGGTAGCTGTCACCGCATATTTTGGGCACCACACTCTGTCCCCACTGTGCATTCCTCCACCATCCCCACTGGGGACAGCAGCAGGGACCTTTGGGGACACAGTGACACCCACACAGGCATTTGTCAGATGCTAAGGACTAAGATGTACATCGAGGAACACCTGTGGTCTGTTGTGTTGGATTGGTACAGATTGTGGCATCCCACAGCAGATGTGGTGGGGTTATTGACATAAATCAGAAAAATGTGTTGTCCTTCGTAAACGGTGGCTGGATTTTGGGGTGGATTGGTTGGCTTTGGGATTCTCAACCGGTCGTAATGAATGTATGGTGGTTAAGGAAGAGATGTTAGAGATGAGCATTTGAGGGTAATTGATGTCATCCAAAGGCAACTGATGTCATCTACCCGGGCTTCCACAGTGTCCTTGACAAGATCTCACACCACACCCTCATCTCAAAATGGGAGAGAGATGGATGTGAGGATTGGGCTGTCCTGGAGAGAAGGAATTGGTTTGGAAGTCGCAGCCAGAGGGCTGTGCTCAACGGCTCCATGTCCAGTGGAGGTAGTGTTAAGTCGTGACCCCCAGAGGTCCCTCCTGGGAGCGCTGCTCTTCACCACCTCTCTCACTGACAGAGATGATGGCATGGGGTGCAGGCTCAGCACTTTGCTGATGGCGCTGAGCTGAGTGCTGCAGTCGATAGGACAGAAGGAAGGGATGCTGGAAAGGACTAACAGAAAGCACATTCTTGACTTTCTGTGCTGTGCTTGGTATGCCCAAACTCTGGCAGTGCTTTGCTGACACACCGCTCTATCGTTTTCATGAGAGAGTTTGGCTACACATCCGTTTTTGGCCAAGCTGTTGTTGTGAACTCCCTTGTTTTTGACCTTGGGAAGGTGAACTGCTAACCCAGCAGGCACAAGGGGTGTCTGAGGGGAGCCTGGGAGTCATCTTCATCATCTTCATGGTGGTCATCGTTGCTCTTTGCCAATTCAGGACTGCCACCTCCAGATGAGTCTCACCCCCATCCCTTCTCCAGCGCTGAGGGCCAACACTTTCACTCCTCAAAACAGACCTTGGAATCAGAGCAGTGATCAATCTGATTCTTGTCCCTCTCACTGCGTCTTGTTTTTCTCCTCCTCCGTGACGAACTTGAGTCACCGTCACTTTGGAGGATTCTCCCCTTAGCTCCCAATTTCTGCATGATATTGAATGAGAAGAAAGAGATGTAGGAAGAGATGAAGAGTTAAAAGCCCAAAGGGGATATGTGGAATTTCAGTGCAGTTTAGACAGAGCAGTGTAGTATTCATTCCTTTCTGCCTTCCTCTCTTCAGCACTGCCTTCTTTCGGTACTCCTGACTCTTCTTCCCATCTTCATTATCCCCCTGGTAGACCTAAACGGGTGGAAAATATATCTGGGGGGGTCTTGAATTGACACGTGCATTTTGGGGATTGTTTTCTGAAATTATGTCTATTTTGGAGCATGGGAAAGAGGAGGGAAGAGAGGGAAGGAGGGTTTGTGCCACACAGTGTGGTCTGTGTGGTGCACAGAATGGAGGAGGAAGCTTAAAAATAGAAAAGGGGAAGTCCTGTGGGCTGAGAAAATGGCCTTCTAGGAAAAAATTCCCCAGGAAACAGCAGATGGTCTGAGTAGAGGTTGGATCAAAAAGACCATTTTATATCTCAAGCTCCAGCGATGGAGTGACTTTAGTCACTGTAGGTGGGATAATGGTTGTCCTGAGGGTAGGTTGTGTCCTCTCCTCAAATTTCCCACCAAAGCCAGGAGATCTCTGCACTAAAACTGTGGGTGGCTGACTGTACTTTGCAAGCACCAAAGGAGTGCAGGCAACAAAGAACTTTGTATTCTTGGTCGAAGGAAAAGTACTGCGCAGAGTGGCTTGCTGGGAATATCCCAACAGCCTGTGATCTTTCTTCTCTCCTCTTTTCCAGAGCTTCAAAAGAAAAAAGAAAGGCATCTCCCAGGTCGGGGTTGGCCTCTCAAGGGAAAGAAAGAGCATCCATGGAATTGGGTGAACCACTCTCCCTCCTCTCACCTGTGAGTTCTTCTGCCTGTCCTGGTGGCTGCTGCTTCTCCAACCCAATAAATCTGGGGTACTTCTGGGACTGGGGCCACATCGAGATCTGACTCCAGAGGTAGTTATGAGGTTCTGAGGTCTGGAAAGGCACCGTAGCATTCAGAGCTGTGCTTTGAGATTTGGAAGTTCATTGAGAGGTAGAAGTGGTGCACTGGGTGGGAAAACTGTTTGACTCCTACTTGAAAACAGAGACATATTTTGTTTTCTTGGAGATGATCATTGTGATTTTCCCCCCATCTGAACCTGTTTGTTCGTCTGCCCTTCCAGATGTGAGGTGCAAGGTGGTGGCTTCTGAGCCTCCATGGGGGACTCTGTGCTCAGCTCCTTCCGGTGCAGCATGGAGAGGAATTGGGTGGTGGGACCACGTGTTCCCCAGTGCACATGTCAGCATCAGCATGTGTCCATATTGGAGTGGGTGTCACCGTGTCCCCAGAGATTGCAGATGCTGTCCCCAGTGGGGATGGCAGAGGAAAGTGCAGTGGGGACAGTGGGTTAAGTGCAGGCTGCACATGTTGTGGAATGCGTGCAACATCCCATGTGTGACACCCCATTGCAGCCATGTGTCCTGCAGTTGGCATCTCACAGGGGACAGCCAGCAAGGCCACGCACTGGCAGCCTTTTGGGCACAGTGTGTGACAGCTGACAGGTGGCAGCTTGTGTGGGGCACCACAAAAACAGTTGTATGAACCAGTCCACGTGTGCCAGCCCATGCTGGGCCCCATGGTGCCACCACATGGGGAAGAGAATTGTCAGATGAGGAGGTGACATCATGCCATTGTGTCTCCAAGGGGAAGTGAGAGTGGATCTCCAGCCACTCCCCGTCCCCACTGCAGTCTCGCTGTCCCCAAGCTGCTCCGGCCTCATGGCACCAATGGCGCTGGACCTCATCCTGGGTGAGTGACAATGGAGACGTGGTGCCACGGGGGTTGATGGCCCTGTGTGGGATCAGGACCGTGTCCCTTGCAGGTTGGTGGCTGGTGGCAGCGAGCAGGGCCCAGCATCGTGAGTATGGGGACCAGGGGAAAATGTGGACAGAGGGAGGAGAGCATGAGCAGGAAGCCAGCAGAGGGGAAGGTGTGCAGGGACAAGGCTCACTGCTGTTCCTTTTCCAAGTGCCCAGACCCTCCCTGTCGCTGCACCCCAGCCAGGGGATAGAAGTGGGGAGCAATGTCACACTAAGGTGCCACCTGCCCCGTCCAGCTGCCTGGGTCTCGCTGCACCAGGAGGGGGTTTGGACGTTGTCCAGGTACATTGACAAGGAGCAGGACATGGCAGAGTTCTCCTTCCCTAGCATAATGAGGAAACACGCAGGTACATATTGGTGCCAGTACGAGGTGTCTGGTTATGAGGACATATCAGCGAGGAGTGAGCCCGTGGAGCTGGTGCTGACAGGTGAGGTCACTGGGGACAGCAGATGGCACTGGGCACTCCCAACAGGACCATTTCCTATTGCTGTCCACTCCCCTTATGCAGATCACAGCTTTCCCCCACCCAACATCTCCCTTCACCCCCAGGAACGTGTGGGGACAGGGACCAATGTCACCATCCGCTGCTGGAACAAGGACTATGGGGCCACCTTCCTCCTGCACAAGGCTGGGTGCTCAGCCGCGGTGCAACGTCAGGACCCTGATGATGCTGGCACGGCCTCCTTCACCTTCTTTGGGGTGGCCCTGGCAGACTCCGGCACCTACAGGTGCTCCTCCCACCCCTGGCATTCCCCCTTTCTGTCCTCGCCCCTTGGGGACAGTATGACATTGGAGGTGACACCCACACCTGCACCCCCAGGTAGGTACCAGCTCCCATTTGGGTGCCTCCAGTGTCACCCATGGGTGGCAGTGTCATCACATCCCTTCCCCGTGGCGGTGATGCTGGGGATGAAGACATCCAAATAACTCCTGCGCCCCGCAGGTGCTGAGTTGGTGTCCCATGGGAACCTGGTGGTGGCAGAGCTGAGGGGCTGTGCTGCTGCCCTCGTTTTTGCCCTTGGCATCTTCTTTGTCATCATCAGATGCCCGCAGCCTCTGGATACGGAGAGATGAGAGTCTGGGTGGGGAAGGGATTTAATGGTTTTGATCTCCTGCAGACCTCTGTAGATCTCCCCAGTTGTCCTCTTGCTCCCCTTCCATTCTTCTGTAGAGTGCACCAGGTGTACCTTTTGATCCACTATTGGTTTCATATCGATTCCCCCAAGTGTTCCCTGCCCCCATCCCATCTCCTACAAATCCCCCCATGTATCCCCTGCCTCCCCTTCCAGCCCCTATCAATTATCTTATCCACCCCTCCCCTACAGATCACCTCCAGAGCCCCCTGACTCCCATTCAGCCCAACGTACATCTCCTATAGATTCCCTCATAAACCATCACTGTTCTTTCTCTCTTCCTTGACTGTCTTATTAAACCGGTTTTTCTCTCAGCCTCTGAGTTCCAGATTATTTTTCCTCTGCTTCTCTCCCCTATCCCACTGGAAACAGTCATTGAATGATGAGAAAGGCTTTTCTACACTCTGAGAAGAGCCTTTCTCATCACTTGACTGCAACTCTCAAGCGTGAGAAGACAAGATCCTCTGGAGAAAGACATTCCCTCACTCTGCATTCTCTGTCTCTGCTTCTGCTCTCTGGTGAAGGCTTTGGGGAAAAGCACTGTGAGTCGGGCAGGGCAGCGCAGGGTGCACGGCAGTAAGAACTGTGCATCAGCCCTGAAGGCACCCAAGGGGGGATTTATTTTGGCACGGGATGGAAACCGTGAGTCTGCCTGAAAGGTGACGGGGGAACGGCCCTGGCACGGTGTGGGTGCTGGGGAGGACATTTACAGTTTGGGGTAACAGGGGTCACTGTCACACCGCACTGCCAGGAGGGGCTGGGCAGGAAAGTGAGGAGTGGGACTTTGTGGAAGGAGGGAATATCTGAACCGGTTTTCTTTCTCTTGGTGATGGGATCTGTGTGAGTCACTACTGCTGTCTTTGTGATGGTTCAACGTTTGTGTTGTAAAAGTGTTCCTTGTGGAATCCCATTCCCTGCTTGAAATACTCTGTGTTGCTGGGGACGTTGGTTACGACTCTTACCCAGGGAATTTGGTGCCCTGGGGAAGCGGGTGGGCTCCATTACCCAGCATCACACAAGGGATTTTCAACCAGTCCTGAAGAGCAGCCGGGATAAACAGCTGTGATGGGACAAAGGGTGTCAAGAGAAAAACTGAAAAGACCCCTCTGGCTCAGTGGAGAGATGTCATTGGTGAGCCTGGGGGAACACTGACTAAGAATCCAGGAACATAAATGATGTAACAGGACCAGATGTTATAACTGAGTTTTGTAATGGTGAGACCGAGTGCTGGGTGTCTGTGGGAATGTATTGTTTGAGTCGTGGGCTTTGGAGGGAGTGGGATGAACTGGTTTGATGGTGTGTGGGAGTGTAATTGAGGGTACAAATAGTGGAACTGTGAGGGAAAAAAGGCGGAAGGGTTGAGGAAAATCAGTGAGATTGAGATATCAGAGCTTATGTTCTGTGCCGGCATGAGAACAACCCCCTGCATCCCCCGTTCCCGGGGCTCATAAGCAGAACTCTCAGAGAAGCAGAGACAGATCCGCAGCCAGAGAGTTCACTGAGCAGTGCTGCACAGAGCCAAGGATGGCTCCGTTTCTCAGTTTCTTGCTCTGTGCTGCCTGTATGGCATCAGGTGAGCTCTGAGGAGCTTCCTGGGGGGGAGAAGCCACTGCAGGAGGTGATGAGCGGTGAGCAGTTGCATCGTGCATCACTGGTTTCTATCTATTCAGATGTCTATAATTAAAATCACCGTTATTTCTCACTTCCCTTTTTGTCTTCTCTGTGTGTTTCTGGCTTTATTTATGTTGAAGACCCCATTCAGAAACAGCCCTGAGGCAGGATGTCTGTGGGCAGCACGGGGTGTGGGAGGACACGGGCAGTGTCCCTCACCATTGTCCCCAACACGAGCAAGATACGAGCCCTGCCGTGGCACCAATCAGCCCAGCGGGCACAAAGGGATGCTGGGGAGAAGCTCTGGGACTGCAGCACTGCCAGACTTTGCAGCTTTGGCATGGGCACACTCACAGAATGGGGACACTTAGAACACTTTGGCTGAACTACGCTGCCATCCACAGCGCTGATCCCTTCCTCTGCCCGTCTCTCTCTTTCTCTTCCCTGCACTCCATCTCCTTCTCTTCCCTTTCCTCTCCTGAAGCTGTTCAGCAGTGCAAGGCTTCTTTCCATTTCTCCTCGTCGCGTCGCTCAGCCGCACAGAGAGATGTAACAGTCAGAGTGCCAATGCCTCCATAGCAATCACAGTGCAGAGATTCTCATTCAGATTGCTGATTGCATTTGGACCCTCAGTGCCGGTTTCACCTTCATGAGTTCTCGAGGGAAACTCCAACTCTGCACTGAGTCACGGTCATTCATCTCAGTGCACCTGTGGTCCCAGAGCCCATCGCTGCTGCTGCAGAAAGCAGCAGAGAAGGCACCAGACGTCTCTGCTTCATCTCTGTCCCAGTTTGGAAGGCGCCCATTCTCATCCAGTCACGAACTGATGTTCTCGCTGCTCCTACCTTTGTTGTTCATCCATTTCAAAACCCCTCTCTGTTGTCCCACTCAGCATCGTGCAGCTTCACCCCTCACTGAGCTTTGCCCACACAAACTCTGCACGGTGAGCACAGAGTGTGGTACCCAAAGCACGTGGTGACAGCTGGCTGGACGTGTTGGAGAGCACAAGTGACATCCCATGGGAGAAACCCATTTGGAGCTACATGTCCTGCAATTGGCATCCATGGGCGACACCAAGCAAGGCCACGTGGTGGTGGAAGATCTTTGAGGACACTGTGTGACATCCCAGGGTTGACTGCTTGTGTGCGACACCCCAGTGGAACCTTCTGTGCTGCTTATGTGTGTGCCACCCCATCAGGTTCAAAACATTGCCACTCCCTGGGGACTGAATTTGACACGTGAGGAGGTGACAAATCACAACGTCCTGATGCAAAAGGGGAACTGAGAGCTGCTTTCTCTCACCACTCCCTGTCCTCACTGCAGTCTTGCTGTCCCAGAGCTGCTCCTGCCTCATGGCACCAATGGCGCTGGCCCTCATCCTGGGTGAGTGACAATGGGGATGTGGTGCCATGGGGTTTGGTGGCCCTGTGTGGGACCAGGACCGTGTCCCTTGCAGGTTGGTGGCTGGTGGCAATTAGCAGAGCACGGCATCGTTGAGTATGGGGACAGAGGAAGAATGGGGAGAGAGGGAGGGGAGTGTGGTCAGGGTGCCATCAGAGGTACACAGGAGGGTGTGCAGGGAGAAGGCTGACTGCTGTCCCCTGTCCTAGTGCCCCGACCCTTCCTGTCGCTGCATCCCAGCCAGGGGGTGTCCCTCGGGGACACTGTCACCCTGCGCTGCCACTTGAGCCGGCTGGCTGCCTGGGTCTGGCTGTACCAGGACGGAAGTAGGACACACAACAAGTACCAGGACAAGGAGCAGGATGCGGTCGAGTTCTCCTTTGTTAGCACGAGTTGGGAGCATGCAGGGGCGTATCGGTGCCAGTACCATGTGTCTGAGCCACTGGGGACATCAGAAAAGAGCGATCCCGTGGAGCTGGTGCTGACAGGCGAGGGCACTGGGAATAATGGTGGGCCTTGGGCTGTACCCACAGGGTGGTGTCCCACCTCTCTGCCCTCCCTGCACACAGATCGCAGGTACCCCCCACCTGGCATTTCTCTGAGCTTTGAGGGACACGTGATGACAGCCATCAATATCAGTATCCACGTGGGGAGAGGGTCCAATGTCACCATCCAGTGCTGGAACTGGGATTATGGATCCTCCTTCCTCCTGCACAAGGGTGGGCACTCAGCCCCTGTCCAGCGCCAGGACCCCAGTGGTGGAGGAATGGCCACCTTCACCCTCTTTGGGGTGTCCCCAGCTGACACCGGCACCTACAGCTGCTCCTACCGCCCCTGGGGTCACCCCTTTGTGTCCTCACCCCTCGGGGACAGCGTGACACTTGAGGTGACATCCCCACCTACACGTCCAGGTAGGTCTGAGTCTCCCATGTCTATGTCCCTCGTATCACCCATGGGTGGCAGTGTCACCTCATCCCGTCCCCAGGGAGGCGGTTTCTGGGGATGGCATCACCCAAACACCCAGACTGCACAGGTGCCAATGGGGAATCCCGTGGGAGCCTGGTTGTGGCAGTGGCAGGGGGCTGTGCCACTGTCCTCGCCTTCGGCCTCATCCTCTGGGATCCCTCTGAGTTCCTCCATAACCACGACCCTCCCCCTTTCCTCTTTTTGATGCAGGTGAACCCCTCAAGAGTTCCAAGGCCAAGGAGCTCCAGGTAAGAGTCTGTGTGTGATGACCTTAAATTCCAAACTGCTCCCTAAGCTCTCCCCCTCCCAGCAGACCATAAGAGGAACCCGAAACCCATGGTGAACCCAGAGGACCTCCAGTACTGTATGGCTTACCATAACCTTATCTGCACTCCCCAAACCCAACCCATGTACAACCCAAATCCACACTGTGGGGAGTCCCCACAACCTTCATCTCAGCCCCCATATTCCCTGAGGACATCTACACCCCAAGCTAAACACAAACTCCATGAACATCACAGAACATGAACCCAAAACACCACTCATCCGGACCCTTAGTGTCTGACCCACGGCGCTGACAATCTCAGCCAACTGTCAGATCTCCAAACCCTAAATGTCCACTGAATACCCCATGGGAGACCACAAACACCTACGTCATACCCGTAGAAACTCCACAACTAAGCTTCTGCACACCCCTAAACCCTTAACCATCCCCCAGATCCCATGGGCACCCTCAAGCCAAGTAGTGGGAAGCCCTAACAACACTTGTAGCATCCCTCAGAGTCTGACCCATGCAGACCCCGAATCTCAGCCAGCCCAGAACCACAAGCGCACTCTCTTGGCTATTACCCTACATACTGAGACCATTGGTCCCCCCACAAGCACTCTGGGGAACCCCGTGGTATCACCCCACCGTTTCCCTGTGTCTCCAGGTGCCACCAGAAGACAACGAAGGGCTGACCTACACTGAGCTGCAAGTTGTGACCCCCAGCTTCTGCCGCCCTGGGGCCAGCACGGTCCCCCAGCCCCCTGTTATCTATGCTGAGGTGGGCTCTGGGAGACCCCACTGATGTCCCCCACGTGGGTTGCCTCCTTTTTGGAGTGCAAGAATGGAAACAGACACCAAGTTCCCGCTTGGGTCTCATTGATGCCCTCTGCTCCCGCAGTCCCACAAATCTCCCCAAATTTAACGTCCCCCAAATCCCCACCAGTGTGCACCAAATTGTCCCTAATCCCACTTCATCCCTGAACAGTCATCACTACCATCACAATCCATCCTTATCACCTGGATTCCTTTACACCCCTGGACACCTCCAAACCCTCCCCATACACACCCAAACTTCATCCAACACTCTTGTAGGACCCCCACAGCTCTGCACCAAACTCCACCAGCAGCCTTGAGGGATCCCTGGCTTGGTCCCAAGTCACCACAAAAGGCCCCATAACACTGCAGTGGTGTGTAACAACAGGCGTGCACGAGCCCACGAGTGCAATTCAAGGAGTGTTCTCACACTGCTGTCACTGTCAGCACTGCTGAAACGCACCGCCTCACTGTGCTCACATCCGCCACTTGGTCTCCATCAGAGCTCACAAGCGTCGATGAATGTCAGTGGGGCCATTATTTCTGCATGGGGGAATTCAGCTCTGTCCCATATCCGTGTCAGATGCCGTTGTGCCAATGTGTCCCCTCTGCTGCCGTCTGTCACGTGGCAACAAAAGGGGATGGGACACTGGTGGGAAGGTTCCACCTCTGCTGCTGTCCCTCTGACATTCCCATCCGATGTCGTGGGCCAAAGTAATAAACCTGCAGGTTTTACTTTCAGAATAGCCCTCATGAAGAATATGGTGTAGTTCAACTCTTACTAACTGAACTTTTTGATATTGTTCATTCAAACTAAAAAAAGAGAAGCAAACCCATTAAACGAGTTTGAGGTGTTTGCCCTTTTTTTGTGAAACAAACGCATCAGTCTGGTTCAGTGGAAGCAGCTGCCGTTCTTAGTGAGCTCTCAGGTGTCTGTCAGGGAGTGCTGAGGGCATTTCCCTCCTCCTGTGCTCCGTCCTTGGCAATAGTTTGTCACAGATGTCCGTACCCCAAAGGGCCGTGCCATGGATGAGGCAGATGTGGAGCCATGGCTGTTTCTCTCTGCTCACAGAGGGCTCATGGAGCCTGGGAGAGACACACGGCAACAGTTCTGAGCTGAATGCCTGGCTGCAGCACTGTGCATTCCAGCTGAAAATTCACAGCTCCTGTGTTTACGGATGATTTTCTCAGCACCTTTGAGCCCTGTTCCCCAATCCCTGCACACAGCTGCTTATTTCCACTGCTCACAGTTCTGAGCTCCACCCCATAACCAGCCCTGTGGGACCTGAGTTCATCTCCTTGTCCCCAAAGGAACTCCTCATTCCTGAGGGGTCCCTCCAACCTTCCAGTCCTGCCCCAAAATACACCCACCATTCCTCTGGAAACCAAAACTCTTTGCAATCCAAGCCAAAATCGAGCCACCAGTCCTGTGGGACCTCAGATCTGTCCCCAGCCACCCCAAGCCCAGCAGGATCCACGTATCTGACCACACATGTGCACACCCGTATGTGAGCCTCCACATATGTGCCTCTGCTTCTGGTCATGTATCCGACATGTGTGGCACAGTCACACAGGCACAGCAGCTGTACACGTGTACTCCATGCTCAGTGCTCTGCCTCTGTGTGTGCGTGACATCATGTGTGTACACTGATCCACGTACAAAATAATGCACACCTGTGTGTCCTTAGCATGTGACAAATGTCTGTGTGGGTGTCACTGTGTCCCCAAAGGTCGCTGCTGCTGTCCCCAGTGGGGATCGCAGAGGAAAGTAGAGTGGGGACAGAATGTGGTGCCCAAGGTGTGTGGTGGCAGCTGGCTGGACGTGTTGGGGAACTTGTGTGACATCCCATGTGGGACACACCATTGGAGCCACTTGTGCTGTGTTTGGCATCCCAGGGGGACAACGTGCAGGGCCACGTGCTGGCAGAGCACTGAGGATGGTGTGTAACAACCAAGCGATGACAAAGTGCAAAGGACAAAAAAAGGAGGACTATTTGCACAGCTCCATGTGAGCCACACTGCTGGGGACCCCACAGTGCCACTTCCCGTTTTGGCAGTGATTTCCACGTCAGGTGGTGACACCAAAACATCTTGTCCTAAAAGGGGAACTGACAGCAGCTCAACGCCAACCCCTGTCCCCACTGCAGTCTGGCCGTCTCCAAGCTGCTCCTGCCTCATGGCGCCAATGGTGCTGACCCTCATCGTGGGTGAGTGACAATGGGGACGTGGTGCCCTGGGTGTTGGTGGCCCAGTGTGGGACCAGGACTTTGTCCCTTGCAGGTTGGTGGCTGGTGGCAGGAAGCAGGGCACAGCTGTGTGAGTATGGGAATAAGAGGAGAATGGGGAGAGAGGGAGGGGAGCGTGGTCAGGGGGCCATCAGAGGGGCAGAGGAGGGTGTGCAGGGACAAGGCTGACTGCTGTCCCCTGTCCTAGTGCCCCAACCCTCCCTGTCACTGCACCCCAGCCAGGGGGTGTCCCTGGGGGACAATGTCACCCTGCGGTGCCACCTGCCCCAGTCAGCTGCACAAGTTGAGCTCTACACAGAAGGATACTGGTGGTATGTAAAGCAGGCAGACATGGACATGGTACAGGACACAGCTGAATTCTTCTTGGTTAGTGTAGAGAGGAAAGATGCAGTGAAATATCATTGCCGGTACCGTGTTTTGGAGCCACCAGGGACATCGGAGAAGAGTGACGCCGTGGAGCTGGTGGTGACAGGTGAGGACACTGGGGACAGTGATTGGCCCTGAGCTGACCCAACAGGGCCATGTCCCATTGCTGTCTCCCCTTTGGACACAGATCCCAAATTGCCCCCACCCAGTATTTCCATGAGCTCTGGGAGTAAAGTGGGAACAGGGACCAATGTCACCATCTGGTGCAGCAACCAGGAGAACAGGGGCACCATCTTCCTGCACAAGGATGGGCACTCAGCCCCTATCCAGCTCCAGGACCCCAGTGGTGGGGGCACGGCCACCTTCACCCTCTTTGGGGTGACACAAGCTGACTCTGGCACCTATAGGTGCTCCTGCCACATTGGTGGCTTCTACCTTCTTTCCTCACCCCTTGGGGACAGCGTGACACTGGAGGTGACACCTGCACTTGCACTCCCAGGTAGGTTTGAGCCCCCATGTCGGTGTCCCTGGTGCCACTCCTTTCTGGCAGAATCTCTGCATCCCATCCCCATGGAGTTGATGTCCTGGGATGGGGACATGCACACTGCTGGACCCCACAGGTGATGTGAGGAGGTCCCATGGGAACCTGGTGGTGACAGTGGTGAGGGGCTGCACTGCTGCCCTCGTCTTTGGCCTTGGCCTCTACTTTGTCCTTGATGCCTGCAGCCTCTGGATACGAAGAGATGACAGCCCTGGTGGGGAATACAACTGAATCACTTTGACACTCGATAGAGCAGCTTTAGATTGCACCCAAGTATGCTCTGTTTCCTCTTGCACAGTTCTTATACTCCCCAGTCTCCCTCCCATACCTTTCAATCCCTATACCTCCCTCCAGCTGTGTCCTTCCTCATCTTCCATCCCGTATAGGTGGATCAATCCCCTTAACTTTCCCCTGCCTCCACTTCCATGCACTACTGACCACCCCTGTACTCTTTGGCACCCTCCATAACCCCCATCCCTCTCCTCTCCCCATTTTGATACGGATGCCCCCTCATCCAGGATGTCTGAAGCCATTCACTTCCAGGACAATGTCTGAGACATCGAATCCATAAACTGAACTTGCCCCCTGGGAACTCCTCCAAACCCCACTCTGAACTCCAAATCCTGTCCCTATGGACCCCGGGAGACTCTCAGCCTCATACGGCTTTCTTTGTCCCATGTGCATCCCCAAATCCAGCCCATGGGAAAACCAAATTCTATATTGCAGGAACTCTAGATGTAATCCACCAGTCTCTCCGGTCTTCTTCCAGCCCTATACAAACCCACACACTATAGGCACCCCCAGATCTGAGCAAATACCACCCATGTAGTCCGCAGTGAGCTAAAAGTCCCAGAGAATCACCAAACTTACTGAACAGCCCCAGATCCCAATGGCACTCCAAGCCATAGAGAAACCCCCAAATGCCATGCATAGGAATGCCAGTATCTCACCTACGGAGTCCTCAAATTTAAGCCTCCCCATATCTCTTAGCCCTAAACACTTATCAGAACTCTTATCAGGCACCCTCAATCCATAGTGAGACACCCCAAACACATGCTTGAATTCCCAAAACTAAGCAATTCCAGACTCCCAAGCCCAGCCCCACTGTTAACCAGTCTTAGCCACCAGAATCCCAAATACCCCCAGCCTGACATCCCGAAATCCTTACCAGTGTACTCCACGCCCCTCACGATGACACCAAATCCTCAACTCTAAATGCTCAATTCTAAACCCGAAACCCTACCTTCTACTTCTCAGACCTGTGAACACACACTGGGACTGCAAATCCTTTCGAAGTCAGAGCATTGGTCAAAGAGTGGTGGGCAGCTGTGTTGAGCACCACTAATTCTGTAAGCATAAAAATGTTATTACTATTACTGTTATTTCTCTCTCCTTGTTGGTCTGAGTAAATAGTTTTTGTCTCAACCAATGAATTTTGTCTTTCTTTATCTGAATCTCTTGGCAAACCACAAAGAGAAAGCTCAGTGCTGGAAGGGCTGTGTGTTGCTGAGCAGCTGTCGGGCGACAGCATCACAATCCTCCTGGTGGCCAACGTGGGGCCCGAAGGGTGGAGATCCCGACAGCTGTGAGCAGAGCATGTTCCAACACAACTGCTCTCAGCGGTACAGCAGCCTCAGAGCTGCTGCTCACAGCGCTCAGCTGTTCCTTCACTCGGTGCCATCCATCACAGCTCTCAGGGCTGTTCCCTTCACTGCGCTGGCGCTGCTTCTCGCCTCTGAGGGCTGCCCTGCAATTCTGGATGCTTCTGCCCGTTTGTCTGCAGCGTGTGCTCGTGTGACAGCGGCCATGGATGCCATGTGCTCCTTGTGCTCAGCAGTGCCATCACTCTGGCACTGCAGGACCCTCACCGCGGGAACTCCTCACACGGGCACTCTCTGCTCCACAGAATTACCAGCAAACAACAAAACACATTTGCTGACATTTTCGCTGTGCTTGCTACCTCTCCAACACTTGCCATAACAAGGCTCTTGCCAGAACAACAGAGGCTGCAAAGCACCAGATGCTGTGAGATAACCGCACAGCCTTTGTGTGTCCACCAATGGCACTGCTTCACCGCAAGAACATTTCTGGCACAAACACATTTTTTGACAAACCTGTTAGTGTAAACTCATTTCTTCACAACCTTGCGATGCTGCAGCTGCCAACCAGCAGGCAGGAAGGGATGACCAGAGTAGCTGCATTTTGTGCTGTCTCCTTTTTGCCAGTTGGAGACTTCATCCATTGGATGAACACTCTCATGTCCCCTTCTGCTCCAGCACTGCAGCTCCAGCTCCTCAAAATGGACAATTGCTTTCCCCCCCCCACCCCCCCATCTTTCTCTCTTATGTTCTTTCTCTGCTTCTCTCCATTTTCTCTCCTTTCTTTCTTCTTCTCTCTCTTCCTCAGTTTCCTCCCAGTCACCTTTTACTCTTCTTCTGCAGCAGCCATAGCCTAAATTTCCCTGAAAGTTACTGATAAGGCAATAACACCAGTGTCTAGGCATCATAATCACAGAATCATAGAATGGCCTGGGCTGAAAAGGACTACAATGACCATCGAGTTTAAACACCTGCTATGTGCGGGGTTGCCAGCCACTACACCAGGCTGCCCAGAGCCACATCCAACCTGCCTTGAATAGCTCAGGGGACAGGAAATCCACAACTTCCTTGGGCAACCTGTTCCAGTGCCTCACCACCTCAGCGTGAAAAACTTCCTCCTAATATCAAACTGAAACCTCCTCTCTCACAGTTTAAAACATTCCCCCTTGTCCTATGACTATCCACCCACATAAACAGCCATTTCCCCTCCTGTTAATACACTCGCTTCAAGTTCTGGAAGGCCACAGTGAGGTCTCCCTGGAACCTTCTCTTCTCCAAGCTTAACAAGCACACTTCCCTCAACCTTTCCTCACAGGAGAGCTGCTCCAGCCCTCTGATCATCTTAGTGACCCTCCTCTGGACCTGCTCCAAGAGCTCCATGCCCTTCCCGTACTGGGGGCCCCAGGCCTGGACACAAAACTGCAGATGGGGCCTCACAAGAGCTGAGTGGAGGGGGACAGTCACCTCCCTCACCCTGCTGGCTCTCCCTTTTGTAATGCAGCCCAGAACACAGTTGGCTTTCCGGGCTGCAAGCTCACACTGCTGGCTCATGGCCAGCTTCTCGTCCACCAACCAGGACCCCCAAGTCCTTCTCCGCAGGGCTGCTCTCAAGGAGATCTTCCCCCAGTTTGGATAAATACCGGGGATTGCCCCGATCCAAATGCAGCACCCTGACACAGAACCTTTAATCACAACTGTTTCGCTGTGTCCAGCCAGACAATTCCTAATCCATCAAACAGTCCACCCCTCAAATCCACATCCCTCCAATTCAGAGAGAAGGACGTGGTGAGGGACCATGTCAAAGGCCTTGCAGAAGTCCAGGTAGATGACATCCACAGCCCTTCCCCTCTCCACCGAGGCCCTCACTCCAACACAGAGGACCATAATACCGGTCAGGCATGATCTGCCCTTGGTGAAGCCATGGTGGCTGTCTCGAATCACACAGGGTTGACAGCGTGTGGGGCACCTCAACAGGCACAGTGTGCAGTAGCCACCTCTCCACTTGTCCCACCCCAGAGGGACACCACAGTGCAACCACATCAGGAGGTGACGTCACATCATCCTGTGCTCAGGGGGAAGCTGAAAGCAGCTCTTCGGTCACGTCCTTTCTCCACTGCAGTCTCTCTGTCCCCAAGCTGCTCCTGCCTCATAGCACCAATGGCGTTGGCCCTCATCCTGGGTGAGTGACAATGGGGACGTGGTGCCATGAGGGTTGGTGGCCGTGTGTGCGACCAGGACCGTGTCCCTTGCAGGTTGGTGGTTGGTGGCAGCGAGCAGGGCCCAGCATCGTGAGTACGGGGACAGGGGGAGAATGGGGAGAGAGGGAGGGGAGCGTGGTCATGGGGCCATGAGAGGGGAAGGTGTGCAGGGACAAGGCTGACTGCTGTCCCCTGTCCTAGTGCCCCGACCCTCCCTGTCGCTGCACCCCAGCCAGGGGGTGTCCCTGGGGGACAATGTCACCCTGCACTGCCACCTGCCCCAGCCGGCAGCCTGGGTCCGGCTGTACAAGGAAGGACGTTGGATACACAGCAATTACAAGTACAAGGAGCAGGACACTGCAGAGTTCTCCTTCTTGAACACAAATCGGGAGCACGCAGGTAGATATTTTTGTCAGTACCAGGAGTCTTGGTCAGCAGAGGATTCAGAGAAGAGTGATCCTGTGGAGCTGGTGCTGACAGGTGAGGGCACTGGGGACAGCAGATGGCTCTGCTTGCTCCCAACAGGACCGTGTCCCACTGCTGTCCCTTCCCTCATGCAGATCACAGATTCCCCCCACCCAGCATTTCCCTGAGCCCTGAGGAATGTGTGGAGACAGGGACCAATGTCACCATCCAGTGCTGGAACAAGGACTATGGGGCCGCCTTCCTCCTGCACAAGGATGGGTGCTCAGCCCCCATCCAACGCCAGGACCTCGATGTGGTGGGCACAGCCACCTTCACCATCTTTGGGGTGACCCCAGCTGACAGCGGCACCTATAGGTGCTCCTACCACCCCTGGGGTTACCCCTTTCTGTCCTCACCCCTTGGCAATAACGTGACTCTGGAGGTGACACCCACACCTGCACCCCCAGGTAGGTCTGAGCACCCCATTTGTGTGCACCCCCTGCCACGGATGGTTGAGGCTGTGTTGCTGCATCCGGGCTGAATAGGGCTTGTGGCTGGCAGTAGAGACACCCAAACACCCGGACGCCACAGGTGCTGAGGAGCAGTCCCGTGCCAATCTGGTGCTGGCCCTGCTGAGGGGCTTTGTGGCTGCACTCGTCGTTGGCCTTGCAGTTTTCTTCATCATCGATGCCCGCAGCCTCTGGATACAGAGAGATGAGAACTGTGGTGAGGAAGCTTTTAAATGTCTACCATCCCCTCCTGATTCCCCCGGTGTCCCCTGACTGCACATCTATCCCTTACAGATCCTCCCATGTGTCCCTTGCCTGCTCTTTAATCCCCTATAGATTCCCTTCAGGGCTCCTTGAGCATGGTTCATGACCTCCCCATAACTCCCACCTTCTCCAGTTGCTGACACAGAAGCCCCCCTGAATGCAGAGGCCGTGCAGTTCCAGGTCAGTGTCTGGGTCAGGGGACACAAATCCCAGCATTCCCCTTGGGGCCTCACCAAACCCTGCTCATAATTTCCCCAAAGGACCACCAACCCCATATGGCTTACCCTTGATAGCTAATCTCCCCAATCCTGCTCATGGGGGACATGCATTCTGCATGTTGAGCTGAAGCCAGACTCCAAATCTCAGCCTTCACACTCATTAAAGCTGTCCAGACTCTAAACATGTCCCAGACCCCAAAAAGCTCTCACAAACCGATTAAGGGGAACCCTCAAAAGACCCAGATATGGAACCCCAAAGTATAACCCACAGGGGTGACAAATCGAATCGCCTGTGGTCCCACAGTCCCTGAATACTGCCAGACCCTTTGAGGATTCCCAAACCACAGCAGGACCCCCAAACATCCCCCTTGGGATCCTCAAATAGAAGGACAGCACAACTCCACACCCACCCTCTTGAACACCACTCCCAAATACCAACACCATCAATCCCCCTCCAAAGCCTGTTGCAGACCCCCATGGTGGCACCCCGCTGCTCCCCTGTGTCTCCAGGTGCCCCCCAGTGACAGTGAGCGTCTGAGCTACACCGAGATTCATGCTCTGACCCCTATTCTCTGGCCACCCAGGGCAGCTGCCACCCCTCAGCCCCCCATTATCTACACCCATGTGGATACTGGGGAACCCCTGCTGATACCCCCTCACCCTCAGTGCCTCATTTTTAAGGAGCTCTGAAAGGAACTCACCCCAAATTCCCTGCTTTCAGATCCACGATACCATGATCCCACGCTTTCATCCCCAAGTCCCAAGATATCTGACATCCCCAAATCCTTACCTATGTACCTCATCTCATTCCCAGACCCACCAAATCCCTGAGTTCTCCACACAAACCTGGAAATCCTTCCTGATCCCCCTCAAATCCCATAATATCCCTTGAGTTGACAAGTACTCCTTAAACCACCCCAAAACCCAACACCATTCCTTCCAGGATTTGACCCCCCAAATTCTTCACAATCCTCCCCACAATCCCACTGAGTGCCCACGAACACCACACCACCTGTCATCCACCTCCACTCTGACCCCCTCCAGATCCCACCCAGTGTCTCCCTCCTGCTCTTTTGTCCTGGTCTCATCAGGGTATCAGGAGGGTTTCGAGTCACTGCACTGTGCATCACTTTGTAAATATATGCCATTGTGATCATGATATCATTCACTGTGATTGTTTCCTGCAGTCTTAGTAAACAGAATTTATCATCACCTGTGAGTTCTGCACTTATATCTTCTACCCCTCCGCTGGGCTTCTGGATGCTTCTGCCCGTTTGTCTGCAGCGTGTGCTCGTGTGACAGCGGCCATGGATGCCATGTGCTCCTTGTGCTCAGCAGTGCCATCACTCTGGCACTGCAGGACCCTCACCGCGGGAACTCCTCACACGGGCACTCTCTGCTCCACAGAATTACCATCAAACAACAAAACACATTTGCTGACATTTTCGGTGTGCTTGCTACCTCTCCAACACTTGCAAGACAAGGCTCTTGCCAGAACAACAGAGGCTGCAAAGCACCAGATGCTGTGAGATAACCGCACAGCCTTTGTGTGTCCACCAATGGCACTGCTTCACCGCAAGAACATTTCTGGCACAAACACATTTCTGAAAAACGTTGTCATTGTGAACTCAGTTCTTTACAACCTTGCGATGCTGCAGCAGCCAACCACCAGACAGGAAGGGATGCCCAGAGAAGCTGCATTTTCTGCTGTCTCCTCTTTGCCAGTTGGAGACTTCATCCATTGGATGAGCACTCTCATCCCCCCTTCTGCTCCAGCACTGCATCTCCTCTCAATGGACCATGACTGTTTTTCTCCCTCCATCTCCCTCTCTTACATTCTTTCTGTCCTACTCTCCATTTTCTCTCTTTTCTTTCTTTTTCTCTCTCTTCCTCATTATCTTCCCTGTCATCTTTTTCTCTTCTGCTGCAGCCTAAACGTGGATTTCTCTGTAACAAGCAAATCAGGCAGTAACACCAGTGTCCAATTATCCTTTATGCGTATCGCTCCATAATTTTTACTTGGAATTCCCCTAATTTTATTGCAGGGCAGTTGATTGTTTGCTGCTGGAAAGTTCAATAAATGGTCTTCTGTTGCTCCTCTGAGTCACTGTCTGACTCTGCTGCCCTGGAGACCCCAGGAAAGCACGGACTGCACTCTTGGAGAACTGTGCAGAGAGTCTGGCATCCCTTGGGGGACAGCATGCCAGGGAACAGACTCACAGCCCTTTGGGGTCAGTGTGTGACACCCCAGTGTTGACAGCGTGTGTGGGGCACCTCAACAGGCTCAGAGTGCAGTGAACACCTGTCCACTTGTCCTAACACAGATGTGCACCACAGATGTGCCAAATCAGGAGCTGACATCACATCATCCTGCACCCCGGTGGAAACTAAAAGCAGCTCTCCGGCCACTTTCTTTCTCGGCTGCAGTCTTGCTGTCCCCAATCTGCTCCTGCCTCATGGCACCAATGGCGCTGGCCCTCATCCTGGGTCAGTCAGTGGATCCCACATCCCAGTTCACACCTTGGGGTGCACAGAAAACATCACGATGGAGACCCACATCCTCCCCATGAGGCCCATAAATGACCCTAGCCCTGGACTCATACCATGACATTTATGTGCACCACCTGTATCCAGCCCATGCAAATGCAAAATCTACAATTTGTGGACCCCTCAGCCCACAATCCTTAGTCCCCAGACCCACAGAAGACCTCCAAGTCTTAACTGTCCCCCCGTACCATGTAGGCACTCACAATTCGAGTAGAGGGGCTCTAAATGCACTCACAGGGAAGCCCGATGTCTTGTGGGGACCCCAAAACAATGCTTCTGTGTTCCCCAAGTCTCCAAACACCTCAGGACCATATGGGGACCCCAAAACCCTAGCTGGACTTACAGATATCCCCCCATGCAGACCTCAAATCTAAGACCCCCAGAACTCCAGTCTCACCCTCATATTTACATCCACCTCATACCTACACCAGAGGCACAAACTCAGCCCACCCATCTTGGGCACCCCCATGGTAGCATCCCACTCTCCACCTGTATCTCCAGGTGCCCCCAAGGACAGCGAGGATCTGACTTACATCCAGATGCCAGCTGCCATCCCGTGCTCCCAGACTCCCAGTTCCCCCACAGCCAACCAACCCCCCGTTACCTACACCACAGTGAGCACTGAATTACCGTGCTGATGGACCTCCCAGGTGCCTCATTTTTGGGGTGTGTGGAAGGGGACAGACCTCAAATTCCCTGCCTGGGACTCCCTGATGTCCTCTTCTAACCACAGACATAATTGTCTCCCCAAATCTAATGGTTCCCATTTCCCACTGGTGCATCCCAAATGCTTCCCACTCACAACAAATCCCTCAATGCTCATCTCTTACCTCAGAGTACTTCTTTATCCCTGCAAATATTTTAACACACTTTGAGACCTCCAGATCCTCTCCAATTCGATCCAAATCACCACCACTATTCCTCTGAGTCATCTTCATCTGTCCTAATCTACCCCTCTTCTGACGAAACCAAAAATGACCACTTCTTCCACTTCCATCTCCTACAGATGTCTGATACATCCCCTAAAGATCCCTCCAAAATCCCCATTCTGTCCTGCATTTATCATTGGTCGTTGACTGGTGAGTGCTGACGCAGGGAGCACATGCTAAGGACACACATGAGCAGCACTGTGTCCAGCTGTTGGTGCACACACACAGCATCACACAGACACACACAGAGGCACAGAGTTCAGTGTGTCCCACACGTGTGTTTGGACACCTGTTGTGCACGTGGGATGGTGCACACACGTTTAATCCACAGCCACGTGTTCACATGCACAGGTACATGGATGTAATTCACAGGTGATGGTGAGCACACAGAGCACACCAGCACTGTGCACACTTGATGTGTGCACACAGCATCCACGTCTTTGTGTCCACAGGTGGGGGCATCAGCGGGGTCCCCCAGTGCCCACCTCGGCGTAGATAATGGGGGAGTCAGGGGTTGTAGAAGAGCTGGGGGGGTGGGTGCTGGGGGTCAGAACTTGCAGCTCGGCGTAGGTCAGAGCCTGGCTGTCAGTGGGGGACACCTGGGGACACAGGGACAGCAGTGTGAGCATGGGATCCCAACAAGCCTGAGGGGATGGTGGCATTGTGTGATGTGTGGGGGCTGTTCGAGAGGGGGGGTGTTGGGAGTCTGGGGTGGTGTAGATTTTGGGAAGCTGTGGGTGTGACACTGGGATTCCCTGTGGGTGGTGTTTGGGGGTCCCGCTATGTTTTGGGGTTGCCCATGTAGTTTGAGGGTGTTGAAGGCTTGGAGCATCCCAGGGGGCTCCATTTTGGGATTTGGGGCATCCCAGTGGTGGAGATTTGGAGGCCCCCATGGGCTGGATTGGAGGGTGCACACAATGTCATGGGAAGACATAAAATGCGGGGGGTTCTTTGCAGTCCCCACAGAAAGGGTTTGGGTTTCCCAGGTGAGGTCTGGGGCACGGGTAATGGGGCAGATTGGGGTTAGGGGTCCCCTGACCCAGACACTGACCTGGAACTGCACGGCCTTGGGGCTTATGGTGGCACCTGAGTCATAAACAGAAGGGGAGAGGGGGGTGTTGTTACAGGGGCACCAATCAACACCTGTGGGGATTTATAGTGGATTTATGGGGGATCAAAGCCATTTAACCCCTCCCCACCAGAGCTCTCATCTCTCTGTATTCGTCTTCTCTGGGCAGCAAGGAGGAATGAGACTATGAGGATGAGGATGATGACAATCACAGCAGCACAACTCCCAGCCACCGCTGCCACCGGGTTCAAGCTGGGACCCCTATTGTCACCTGTGGTGTCAAAGTGTTTGAGCTGTCCCTGTACCCAGCCCCTTTCTCAATGGAAGTGGGATGCAGAGACAGGGTCACCCACAGGTGAGAAGTGAAGCATGGAAAGAGTTGCTCAGACCTACCTGGATGTGCAGATCTGGCAATCACTTCCAGGGTCTCATTATCTCCGAGGCATGAGGACAGATGGTAAAAGCCCCCAACGCGGTAGGAGCACCTATAGGTGCCAGAGTCAGCTGGGGTCACCCCAAAGAGGGTGAAGGTGGCTGTGCCCTCACCGTTGGGTTCTTGGTGCTGGAGAGGGGCTGAGTGCCCATCCTTGTGCAGGAAGATGGTGCCCCTATATTTCTGGTTGCTGCACTGGATGGTGACATTGGTCCCCGTCTCCACACGTTCCTTGGGGATCAGGGAAATGTTGGCTCGGGGATAGCTGGGATCTGAGTGCAGAGAGGAGACAGGGATGGAACACAGCTCTGAGGGATCAGCCCAAGGCCATCTGCTTTCCCCAGTGCCCTCACCTGTCACCACCAGCTCCACGGGTTCACTCTTCTCCAATGTCCCTGGTGGCTCCAGCACCGAGTACTGGCACTGATATCTCACTGCATCTTTTCTCTTTACACTAAACAAGGGGAACTCAGCCATGTCCTGTACCATGTCCGTATGTGCTTGCTTTTTAAATCCCGAATATCCTTCCTTGTAGAGCTCAACTCGTGCAGCCGGCTGGGGCAGGTGGCAGCGCAGGGTGACATTGTCCCCCAGGGACACCCCCTGGCTGGGGTGCAGCGACAGGGAGGGTCTGGGCACTAGGACAGGGGACAGCAGTCAGCCTTGTCCCTGCACACCTTCCTCTGCCCCTCTCATGGTCCTCTGACCACGCTCCCCTCCCTCTGGCCCCATTCTCCCCCTGTCCCCATACTCACGTTCCTGTGCTCTGTTTCCTGCCACCAGCCACCAACCTGCAAGGAACACGGTCCTGGTCCCACACTGGGCCACCAACCCCCGTGGCACCACGTCCCCTTTGTCACTCACCCAGGATGAGGGCCAGCGCCATTGGTGCCATGAGGCAGGAGCAGCTTGGGGACCGTAAGACTGCAGCGGAGACAGGGAGTGACCAGAGAGTTACTTTTAGTTTCCCCCAGGGCACAGGATGATGTGATGTCACCTCCTGATGTGGCAATGTGAGCCCTTAGCAGTGGTGATGCTGTGGTGTGTTTTTGTAGTGGGACAAGTGGAGAAGTGTTCACTGCACACTGTGCCTCTTGAGGTGCCCTACACACACTGTCAACTCTGGGGTGTCACACACTGTCCCCAAAAGGTGTGTGCCCTGTCACGCTGTCTCTCAAGGCATGCCAGACTCTCTGCACAGTTCTCCAAGAGTGCAGTCCGTGCTTTCCTGGGGTCTGCAGGGCAGCAGAGTCAGACAGTGACTGAGAGGAGCAACAGAAGAGCATTTATTGAACTTTCCAGCAGCAACCAATCAGCTGCCCTGCAACAAAATTAGGGGACTTCCTAGGAACAATTATTGAGTGATACGGATCAGGGATCCTTGGACATTGGTGTTATTGCTTGATCTGCAACTTCCAGGGAAATGTAGGTTCTGGCTGCTGCAGAAGAAGAGTAAAAGATGACAGGGAGGAAAATGAGCAAGAGAGAGAAAAAGAAAGAAAAGAGAGAAAATGGAGAGTAGGACAGAAAGAATGTAAGAGAGGGAGATGGAGGGAGAAAAAAAATCATGGTCCATTGAGAGGAGATGCAGCGCTGGAGCAGAAGGGGGGATGGGAGTGCTCATCCAATGTTTGAGGTCTCCAACTGGCAAAAAGGAGACAGCACAAAATGCAGCTTCTCTGGGCATCCCTTCCTGTCTGTTGCTTGGCAGCTGGAGCATCACAAGGTTGCAAAGAAGTGAGTTCACAGTGACAACATTTCTCAGAAATGTGTTTGTGCCAGAAATGTTCTTGCGGAGAAGCAGCGCCATTGGTGGACACACAAAGGCTGTGCGGTTATCTCACAGCATCTGGTGCTTTGCAGCCTCTGTTGTTCTGGCAAGAGCCTTGTCTTGCAAGTGTTGGAGAGGTAGCAAGCACACCGAAAATGTCAGCAAATGTGTTTTGTTGTTTGATGGTAATTCTGTGGAGCAGAGAGTGCCCGTGTGAGGAGTTCCCGCGGTGAGGGTCCTGCAGTGCCAGAGTGATGGCACTGCTGAGCACAAGGAGCACATGGCATCCATGGCCGCTGTCACACGAGCACACGCTGCAGACAAACGGGCAGAAGCATCCAGAATTGCAGGGCAGCCCTCAGAGGCGAGAAGCAGCGCCAGCGCAGTGAAGGGAACAGCCCTGAGAGCTGTGATGGATGGCACCGAGTGAAGGAACAGCTGAGCGCTGTGAGCAGCAGCTCTGAGGCTGCTGTACCGCTGAGAGCAGTTGTGTTGGAACACGCTCTGCTCACAGCTGTCGGGATCTCCACCCTTCGGGCCCCACGATGGCCACCAGGAGGATTGTGATGCTGTCGCCCGACAGCTGCTCAGCAACACACAGCCCTTCCAGCATTGACCTTTCTCTTTGTGGTTTGCCAAGAGAATCAGACAAAAAAAGACAAAACACAATGGTTGAGACAAAATCTGTTTACTCAAACTGAAGAGGAGTAGAGAAATAATTGAGAAATAGAGCATTACCAGTAATGGTAATAACATTTTAATGCTTACTAAATCAGAGATGCTCAACCCAACTGCCCACCACTCTCTGACCAATGCTCCAACTTGGGAGGGACTTGCAGTCCCAGTGGGTGTTAAGAGATTTGAGGAGTACAAGGAAGGATTGTGGGGTTAGAAGTGAGCATTTAGGTATGTGGTGTCATTGGGAAGTGTATGGGGTACAGTGGTGAGGATTTGGGGATTTTAGGCTGGGGGCATTTGGGATTCTGGTGGCTATGATTGGGAAACAGGGGACATGGCTTTGGGAGCCTGGAATTGCTTAGTTTCAGGGATCCGATGATGTTTTTGGGGTGTTTCCTTATGGTTTGAGTGTGCCCATGAGTTCTGTGGGTGTTAAGGACTAGGGGGTGTGGGGAGACCTAGATCTGGGGACTCAATAGGTGTGGTACTGGGGGTGCATTTTGTTTGTGGCTTTCACTATGGCCCATTGGACCGGGGGGCTGTGCAGGAGATCTGGGGATTCCCTGGTGCTTTGTTCTGGCTGCAGTCTACATAGGTGCTATATTCTCAAGGCTGGGGGTTCCTAAATGATCTGGGTGTGTGTAGGGCTGGAAGAGCACCAGAGGGGCTGGAGGATTACATCTGGAATTCCTCTCATATATCCCATGGGCTGGATTTGGGGATGCACATAAAGACTGAGTCAGCCATATGAAGCTGGAAATCCCTTGGGATCCACATGGACAGGGTTTGGGGTTCCAGGTAGGGTATGGGTGTTCTCCAGGGTCAGGTTGGGGTTAGGGTTTCCCTGACTCAAATACTGTCCTGGAAATGAATGGACTCAGCCTTCCCAGTGGAGGGGCACCTACATCAAAATGGGGAGGGAAATGGAATGGGGGTTATGGAGAACACCAAAGAGCACGAAGGGCATCAACAGCGCATGGAAGTGGAGGCAGGGGAAAGTTAAAGGGATTGACCCATGTGTACGGGATGGAAGATGAGGAAGGACACACCTGGAGGGAGGTGTAGAGATTGAAAAGAATGGAGGGAGATTGGAGGGTATATACGCTATCAGAGAGGAAGTGGAAAACAATTGGGTGTGATCTAAAGGTGCGTTATTGAGTGCCAAAGTGATCCAGCTGTCTTCCCAACCAGGGCTGTCATCTCTTCGTATCCAGAGGCTGCGGGTATCGAGGACAAAGTAGAGGCCAAGGCAAAGACGAGGGCAGCAGCACAGCCCCTCACCACTGCCACCACCAGGTTCCCATGGGACCTCCTCTCATCACCTGTGGGGTCCAGCAGTGTGCATGTCCCCATCCCCGGACATCACCTCCATGATGACGGGATGCAGAGACACTGCCAGAAATGAGAGACACAAGGGACACCGACATGGGGCCTCAGACCTACCTGGGGTGCAGGTGCAGGTGTCACCTCCAGTGTCACGTTGTCCACAAGGGGAGAGAAAAGAAGGTAGAAGCCTCCAATGCGGTAGGAGCACCTATAGGTGCCAGAGTTGGATGGGGTCACCCCAAAGAAGGTGAAGGTGACTGTACCCCCAGCATCAGGGTTCCGGTGCAGGATGGGGGTCGAGTGCCCGTCCTTGTGCAGGAAGATGATACCCCCATACTCCTGGGCTTGTTTAGCTTGGAGAAGAGAAGGCTCTGGGGGGACCTCATTGTAGCCTTGCAGCACTTGAAGGGAGCATATACACAGGAGGGTAAGAGCTGTTTAGGAGGATGGATAGTGATAGAACAAGGGGGAATGGTTATAAACTGAGACAGAGGAGGTTTAGGTTGGATATTAGGAGGAAGTTTTTCACGCTGAGGGTGGTGACGCATTGGAACAGGTTGCCCAAGGAGGTTGTGGATGCCCCATCCCTGGAGGCATTCAAGGCCAGGCTGGATGTGGCTCTGGGCAGAATGGTCTAGTGGTTGGTGACCCTGCACATAGCTGGGGATTTAAACTCGATGTTCATTGTGGTCCTTTTCAGCCTAGCCCATTCTATGATTCTATGATTCTATGATAAGAAGATCCATGGCTTCTGCTAGATGTTTATCCCAGTGTCTGAATGTTCCACCGCCCATTGCTTTCAGCATGGTTCCCAGCAGTCCATTGCATCACCCGATTTTCCCATAAGCTGGTGCATGACAGGGATGTGACATACCCACTCAGTGTCACGGTCTTTGGCCCACGTGTTTAGGAGGGTGTTTTTAAAATGAGTTCCATTGTGTGACTCAGTTCCGTCTGGGGTTCCATGTCACTGTGCACACATGCTGGATGCAGGCGTGCAGCCCCTCCCATCCTGCCCAACGTAAGCAGGTAAGCTTCTATATTTATTAAATGATTACATGCATATTCATAATATTTCTAAGAAAAGGGGTGATTATTACAATTACTTCAAGGTATTCATGACAATAGCCCACACCCACTCTACACCCCGAACTCCACCCCTAATTCATGCCTCTACACATGCGTGGTGCCTCCTGGTGGTCATCCTGGTGCTCATGGGGATGAAGGCAGTCTATCTTCCTTGCAGTGTGCTTCTGACCCTGGTGTAGTTTGAGGAAGTATTCTGGCTTCAACTAACTCAGTTTCTAGGATGTGGCTCCTTGCACCAATCAGCAGGCTCTTTGGGTTAAGGTTGAGGTCCCCCACATTTTTCCCATTCTTTGTGCTCAACTACTTTCACAACATAACAAATAAGCCCTTTCTTCACCCTTGCTCCTCATCCTCACTAAGCCCAACCCCTTCTCTACCTGTTCAGGGCACTCTCCACACACACTCGCTCTCAGCTTCTCTCACACCCTGCCAGATTCTCCCTGCAGCTTGGCCGGCTCGGTGCTGCTGTACGGGGTCTCTTTGTGATCCTCCCGGTGGGTTCTTCATCCTCATGCTGATGTTCAGATGGAATGAGATGGAGAAGGCCAGGGGCAGATTTATCCTCATCTCTTGATGCCGATTGCTCACAACTCCCTCTCGTTCCCTCCCTGGGCTGTCGCACTCCTTCACCACATCCACCCCTCCAAGTCAGCAATGGCTGTCTGTATTTGATGCTCTGTCACAGAAGCATCATGCAGATGGTTCTGCAAACTGCGCTGAGCTATCTCTGCTGCAACCACTGCTTTCCCCTGAATTATAGCTCAGATTGCAAACTCCTTATCACTCCTCTTAGTGACTCAGTTCCTCCCTCCCTTTGGCCCTTAACACATCAACCTTCCTGCGTTGCTATCAGAGCAGCATCTAAAGCTCCACAAAAAACACGCTCTGCTTTACAAGCTCTACATCTATGCTCCATTGCCCAGTCCTGTATCCGTGGATCTAGAAAGTGGATCTCGTGACACTCCGTGTCTCCACTGCAGACTCGCTGTGCCTAAGGTGATCTTGCCTCATGACACCAATGGTGCTGGCCCTCATCCTGGGTGAGTGACAGTGGGGACGTGGTGCCATGGGGGTTGGTGGCCCTGTGTGGAACCAGAACCGTGTCCCTTACAGGTTGGTGGCTGGTGGCAGTGAGCAGGACACAGCAACGTGAGTATGGAGACAGGGGGAGAACGGGGAGAGAGGGAGGGGAGCGTGGTCAGGGGGCCATCAGAGGGGCACAGGAGGGTGTGCGGGGAGAAGGCTGACTGCTGTCCCCTGTCCTAGTGCCCCGACCCTCCCTTTCACTTCAACCCAGCCAGGGGATAGAAGTGGGGGACAATGTCACCCTGCGGTGCCACCTGCCCCGGCCAGCTGCCTGGGTCCAGCTCTGCCAGGAAGGAGGTTTCACCCCCTGCATGAAGAAGTACAACGTTCAGGACATGGCCGTGTTCTCCTTTGCTGTCACAAAGTGGGTGCACACAGGGACATACCGGTGCCAGTACCGGGTGTCTGAGCCAGCAGAGACATCAGAGAGGAGTGACCCCGTGGAGCTGGTGCTGACAGGTGAGGGCACTGGGGTCCATGGGAGGCCGTGAGCTGTCCTCACAGGCCCAAGTCCCACCCATTTTCTCTCCCATCATGGAGATCACTGCTTCCCGCCACCTGGCATTTCCATGAGCCCCAAGGAACGTGTGGGCATGGGGACCAACATCACCATCCGATGCAGCAACATGTACCAAGGGGCCACCTTCCTGCACAAGGACGGGCACTCAGTCCCTATCCAGCAGCAGGACCCTGATGGTGGGGGCACGGCCACCTTCACCCTCGTTGGGGTGACTCCAGATGACAACGGCACCTATAGGTGCTCCTACCACCCCAAGGGCTTCCCCTTTCTGTCCTCTCCCCTTGGGGACAGCGTGGCACTGGAGGTGACACCCACACCTCCAATGGCAGAGTCCCATGGGAACCTGGTGGTGGCAGTGCTGAGGGTCTGTGCTGCTGCCCTCATCTTCTGCCTTGGCATCTTCTTTGTCCTCAATGCCCGTAACCTCTGGATACGGAGAGATGGGAGCCCTGCTGGGGAAAAAGTTAAATAGGTTTCATCTCTGATTCAGATTCCATATGTTTTCTACCTGTGCTTTGCTCCCGTATACACACCCTCAACTCTCCTCCACCTCCTCTTCTAACCTCTATAAACCCCCATTGCTCTCCCTTGCTGCCAGTTCCATCTCCTATTCATCCCCACTCCACCTACCTCGGGACATCCCAGTAACTCCCACCCAGCTCCACTCTCCATTTGGATGCAGATGCCCACTCCCAAATGCCTGAGGCCATGCAGTTCCAGGTCAGTGTCTGGGTCCAGGGACCCTCCATCCCAACCTGCCCCCTCAGATCCCATACCAGAACCTTAATACCTGCCGATGTGGACCCTAACGGACCCTCAGTTCATATGGTTACCCTATTAAGTGCACCTCCCAATAAGAACTGAGATTTATGGAACCGAAAATCTATATCTTGGGGACCCCACAAATGCTAATCTTCACTAAAAAAGTCCCAAGGAGACATCAAACCTTGCAATGGGACTCCAAAACTACATCTGTAGAGAACCCCAATTTCTGATCCATGAGAAACCAAATCTGTGCTACCCAAAGACCTCCAAATCCTGCACCATGAACACCTCCAAACAAATAAAGTGGACTGAAAAAAAAAACAACCATGGGGATCCCCATTTGATGAATCCCAAATACACATACAACAACCCCCCCGGAACTCATCTTTTAGGACACCCACCCAAACTTTATACACCTTGCATGTCTCCCTCTCAATCAGATTGAGGACCCCCATGGTGGCTCCCCACTCTTCCTTTTGTAGCTCAGGTGCCCCTCAGAGACAGGAAGGGTCTGACATATATCGAGCTGTGACCCCCAAACCCCATTATCTGCATCGAGGTGGGTGCTGGGGAACTCTGCTGATGCCTCCCACAGTGCTTCATTGTTACGGTGCACTGAGGGGAACAGATGCCACATCTCCTGCTTGGGGCTCTATGGAGCTCTGTTCACCATGCACACTCCCCAAGTCCCCTAATTCTATCACTCTCCGATTCTCACTGGTGCACCACAAATACTTCCCAATCACACAGAGTTCCCATTTTACTCATCTCTTGCCTCAACCCCCTCCTGATCTCCCCCAGATATTCTAACACACACACGCACCCTACATTCTCACTGGTGAATCCCAAATTCCTTCCCAATCCCGCCAAGTCCTTAAGTGCTCATCTCTAACCCCATAATCTTTCATTATCCCCCCTCCAATAACTTAACATTTTATGAGATCCCCAAATCCACCTCAAAACCCCACCACCATTCCTTTAGAAACCCAAATTCTTCCCACTCCACACCACAACCCCACCACCTGCCTTGTGAGACCTTCACAACTGTGCCAATCCAGCCCTCCCCTATACATCCCCCAAAGTTTCCCCTGCCCCATTCCATCCCCTACACATCACCAGTAGCCCCCCCAAGTGCCCCCTGCCTCCCCTGCTGTCCTGGTTTGAGAGTAGGATGGTGGGTGGTGAGCAATTGTCTCGTGTAACATTTCCATGCTTAATATTATCATTGCTGTTATTTCTGTCTTGCTTTTTGGTCTTAGTAAATGATTTTGATCTCAATCCAGGAGTTCTTCATTTGTTCTTCCTATTTCCAATCTCCCCTTCCCTATTAGCAGTGTGAGCCCCATGAGGCTCCAGCCCTCTGCTCATCTTGGTGGCCTCATCTGGATGTGCTCCTGCAGTGCAATGTCCTTCTTGTGCTGGGGAGCCCAGATTGGAGGCAGTATTGCAGGTGGGGTCTGACGAGAGCAGAGCAGAGGGGCAGAATCACCTCAGCTGGTCACGCTGTTCTTGATGCAGCCCAATGTGCCGCCCTCTGAGTTAGAGACCACAGAGAGCTTTGCTCTCCTTCCATAGTCAGGAGGACTCCCAGTCCTCAGTAGGCCTAGTGCTAGTACCACTCGTTCAGGAGATTCTCCACACACATTTGGACTCAGTTTCTCTAGCAAGATTCCTTCCTGCTTGATGGCAAGGGGGTCTGTTTTGTGGTCATCCCCAGAGGTTGCCCATCCTCATAGTGATATTCTGTTTTAATGGAAGGGTGAATGTGAGGGGCGGCTTTATCATCACGTCTTGCTTTTATATCTCCCATTTCCTGCCATGGGCAGTCACAGGCTACTTCCAGCAACACACTGCTGTTCCATCCCTGGGCTGCCACACTCACTCACCACATCCTCCCCCTCCAGGTCAGCAGCTGCTATCTGTAACTGATGCTCTCTCACAGAAGCCTCATGCAGATGGTTCTGCCAGCTGTGCAGTGCTATCTCTGCACCCAAGCACACCTTTGGCTCAACTTCCAGTTCAGCTGGCAAACTCCTTATCAGCTCTCTTAGTGACACAGCAATGGTCTGACAGATGTTGAGCTGCAAGCTGCAAACCTTCTGCCCCAGACACACAGTGCCTCCAGTGCCCCCCAGCACCTCTTTTTCGACTCCAGGGTGAGTTCTTGAGGAGCCCCGCTGATGGCCCCTTCCCCCACCTGTGCCTCATTAGTATGGTACAGAGTTAAATGACCCCAGATCACTTTCTTGGGACTCCCTGATGTTCTGTTCCAACACCCATTCCCCATATTCTCTCAAATCCAACACCCCTAAATCCCCACTGCTGTACTCCTAACACTTCCCAGCCCAACCAATTCACGGAACACTCCTCCCCAACATCACAATCCTTCCTTATGTCACTAGAGCACCTAAACATCCTCTGTGAACACCAAATCCCAAAGTCCTTCCCTTAATTTATTACAACCCCATTAGATACCCACTGGCTGTTTGGCATCCCATGGGGGACACCATGCAAGGACACACACTGGCAGCCTTTTTGAAAAGCATGAGACACAGGAGGAGTGACAGCATGTGTGGGGCATCCCACTGGTTTCCGTGTGTGCCACCACAACATGGGAACCACAAAAACCACACCAGGAAGTGACGTCATGGCTTCCTGTCCCAGAAGGGGAAAAGAGAGTGAATCTCCAGGCACAGCCTGTCCCCACTGCAGTCTCGCTGCCCCCAAGCTGCAACGTGAGTTGCTGTGGGACAAGAGGAGAATGGGAGAGAGGGAGGGGAGTCTGGGCAAGGGTAAAGCAGAGGGGCACAGGAGGGTGTGCAGGGACAAGGCTGACTGCTGTCCCCTGTCCTAGTGCCCCAACCCTCCTTGTCGCTGCACCCCAGCCAGGGGGTGTCCCTAGGGGACACTGTCACTCTGCAGTGCGTCCTGCCCCAGCTGCCTGCCTGGGTCTTCCTCTACCAGGAAGCACACTGGGCATACAACAAGTACAAGAAGAAGGAGCAGGACATGACAGAGTTCTCCTTCGTTAGCACAAAGCGGGAGCACGCAGGTACATATCGGTGTCAGTATGGACTGTTTGGGTCAGCAGAAGTACCAGAGAAGAGTGACCCCGTGGAGATGGTGCTGACAGGTAAGGGCACTGGGGACAGTGGATGGCTCTGAGTGCTGCCAACAGGACTGTGTCCTACTGTTGCCCACTGCCCTCATGCAAATTGCAGTTTCCCACCACCTGGTATTTCCCCTTACCCCAAGGAACGTGCGGGGACAGGGACCAATGTCACCATCCAGGCTGGAACATGGACTATGGGCTGCCTTCCTCCTGCACATGGATCATGGAATCATAGAATCACAAGGTTGGAAACGACCTATAAGATCATCTAGTCCAACCGTCTTCACACTACCACTGCTACCACAAGCACTAAACCACATCTCGCAGCTCCTCGTCCCGATGCCTCTTGAACACTGCCAGAGGTGGCGACTCCACCACCTCCCCTGGCAGCCATTCCAGTGCCTGACCACCCTCTGAGAGAAGAAGTTCTTCCTTAAGTCTAAACTAAACCTCTTCTGGTACAACTTGCAGCCATTTCCCCGCGTCCTGTTCATTGCCTGGGAGAAGAGGCCAAACCTTCCTCAGCACAACGTCCCTTCAGGAAGTTGTAGAGTGCAATGAGGTCTCCCCTGAGCTCCTCTTCTCCAGACTGAACAATCCCAGCTCCCTCAGGCGCTCCTCATAGGACTTGTGCTCCAGACCCCTCACCAGTTTCGTTGCCCTTCTCTGGACATGCTCCAGGGTCTCAATGTCTTTTTTGTAGTGAGGGGCCCAAAACCGAACACAGCACTCAAGGTGTGGCCTCACCAGAGCTGAGTACAGGGCAATGATCACCTCCCTGCTCCTGCTGGCCACACTATTTCTAATGCAGGCCAGGATGGCGCTGGCCCTCTTGGCCACCTGGGCACACTGTCGGCTCATGTTCAGCCCAGCATCAACCAACACCCCCAGGTCCCTTTCCTCTTCACAGCCATCCAGCCACTCGTCCACAAGCCTATAGTGCTGCATGGGGTTGTTGTGCCAAAGTGCAGGACCCGGCACTTGGCCTTGTTGAATCTCATTCCACTCACTTCAGCCCAGCAATCCAGCTTATCTAAGTCCCTCTGAAGGGCCTCCCTACCCTCAGGCAGATCAACACCACCTCTCAACTTGGTGTCATCTGCAAACTTACTGAGGGTGCACTCAATCCCCTCGTCTAGGTCATCAATAAAGATATTAAACAAGATAGGCCCCAGGACCGACCCCTGGGGGACACCACTTGAAACAGGTCGCCAGCTGGACTTCACTCCATTAACCACCACCCGCTGAGCACGGCCCTCCAGCCAGTTTCTTACCCAAAGGAGTGTGTACCTGTCCAGGCCACGGGCAGCCAGTTTCCCCAGGAGAAGCCTGTGAGAGACCGTGTCAAAGGCTTTGGTGAAGTCCAGGTAGACTACATCAACAGCCTTTCCCTCATCTACCAGTCTGGTCACCCAGTCGTAGGAGGAGATGAGGTTGGTCAAGCACGACCTGCCTTTCATGAACCCGTGCTGGCTGTGCCTGATCCCCTGGACACCACTCTCATGCCGTGCGATCTCACCCAGTATGATTTGCTCCACTACTTTCCCTGGTACCGAGGTCAGGCTGACAGGCCTATAGTTCCCCGGATCCTCCTTACGGCCCTTCTTGAAGATGGGAGTCACATCAGCAAGCCTCCAATCCTCTGGGACCTCTCCAGTTAAGCAGGAGCGCTGACAGATGGCCGAGAGCGGCTCAGCAATCACCCCGCCAGCTCCCTCAGCACCCGAGGGTGCAGCCATCCGGTCCCATGGACTTGTGACAGTCCAGATGGAGGAGGAGCTCTCTGACTGTCTCCACCTGAATGGCTGGGGGTGCTTTCTGAGTAGCGTCCCAGACATCCTGATCAGGGCATAAAATGCCCAGAGGATAACTGGTCTGGCTATTAAAGGCAGATGTAAAGAAGGCATTGGGGACCTCAGCCTTCTTGTCCTCTGTGGCCACATTCCCTGCTGCATCAAGTAAGGGATGAGAATTATCCTTGGTTCTTCTGTTGCCATTGATATATTTATAAAAGGATTTTTTATTGTCTTTTACTGCAGTGGCCAATCTGAGTTCAAGTTGGGCTTTTGCCTTCCTGACTTCCTCCCTGCACACCTTAGCTACTCCCTTGTAATCTCCCCAGGTAGCCTGTCTACCCCTGCGGCTCGCCTTACGGCACTCAGGACAGCCTGTTCTTGCACCTTTAAGATTTCCGTCTTGAGGAGCATCCAGGCTTCCTGGACCCCTTTACCCTTCAGAAGCGACTCCCAAGGGACCCGTGCTACAAGCGCCCTGAACAGATCAAAGTCCTCCCTCTGGAAGTACAAGAAAGTAGATTTGCTCTTTTGACACCCCCAAGAATAGAGAACTGGACAGTTCCATGGTCGCTCTGCCCAAGACGGTCCCCAGCCTTCACTTCTCCCACCAGTCCTTCTCTGTTAGCAAAGACCAGATCAAGCAGGGCACCACCCCTGGTAGGCTCTCCTACCAGTTGCACAAGGAAGCTATCCTCCACGCAGTCTAGAAACCTCCTGGACTGCTTCCTCTGTGCTGTATTATACTTCCACCCCATGTCAGGGAAGTTGAAATCTCCCATGAGATCAAGTGCTGGCGATCGCGTGACTTCCGCGAGCTGCTCATAGAAAGCTTCGTCCAACTCTTCATCCTGGTTAGGCGGTCTATAGCAGACCCCCACCAAGATGTTGCCACTACAGGCCTTCCCCCTGATCCTTACCCATAGACACTCAACTCTGTCATTACGAACCCCAAGCTCTTCAACAGCAAAACATGTGACATCCCATGGGGGACACCCCATTGGAGCCATGTCCTGTGTTTGCCATCCCATGGGGGAAAAGTGCAGGACCACGTGCTGGCAGAACTTTGTGTGTGACACCCAAGCCCGGACAAACTGCAAAGGACAAACCAGCGGGGACTATTTGCACAGCTCCATGTGTACAACATTTCTGGGGACCCCAACGTGCCACTTCCCGTTTGGGCTGTGATTGCCACATCAGTTGGCAACATCACACCATCCTGTCCAAAAGAGGAACTGGCAGAAAACAACACCACTCCCTGTCCCCACTGCAGTCTCACTGTCTCCAAGCTGCTCCTGCCTCATGACACCAATGGCACTGGCCCTCATTCTCGGTCTGTGACAGTGGGGATGTGATGCCAAGGGGGTTGGAGGCCCTGTGTGGAACCAGAACCGTGTCCCTTGCAGGTTGGTGGCTGGTGGCAGCGAGCAGAGCACAGCATTGTGAGTATGGAGATGGGGGGAGCACGGGGAGAGAGGGAGGGAAGCATTGTCAGGGTGCCAGCAGAGGTACACTGGAGTGTGTGCAGGGACAAGGCTGACTGCTGTCCCCTATCCTAGTGCTCCGACCCTCCCTGTCACTGCACCCCAGCCAGGGGGTGTCCCTGGGTGACACTGTCACCCTAAGGTGCCACCTGCCCCAGCTGGCTGCCTGGGTCCGGCTGTACAAGGAAGGACGTTGGATACACAGCAATTACAAGTACAAGGAGCAGGACACTGCAGACTTCTCCTTCTTGAGCACGTATCGGGAGCACGCAGGTACATATTGGTGTCAGTACTGGCTGCCTTGGTCAGCAGTGGAATCAGAGAAGAGTGATCCTGTGGAGCTGGTGCTGACAGGTGAGGGCACTGGGGACAGCAGATGGTTCTGCTTGCTCCCAACAGGACCGTGTCCCACTGCTGTCCCTTCCCTCATGCAGATCGCACATTCCCCCCACCCAGCATTTCCCTGAGCCCTGAGGAATGTGTGGAGACAGGGACCAATGTCACCATCCAGTGCTGGAACAGGGACTATGGGGCCGCCTTCCTCCTGCACAAGGATGGGTGCTCAGACCCCATCCAACGCCAGGACCTCGATGTGGTGGGCACAGCCACCTTCACCATCTTTGGGGTGACCCCAGCTGACAGTGGCACCTACAGGTGCTCCTATCGCCCCTGGGCTTACCCCTTTCTGTCCTCACCCCTTGGGAGTAATGTGACTCTGGAGGTGACACCCACACCTGCACACCCGGGTGGGTCTCAACCTCATTTGAATACCCTTGGTGCCACCCATGAGTGGCTGTGTCACCTCCTGTCCCTATAGAGGTGGTGGTTGAGGATGTGATAACTCAAACACCCGGATCCCACAGGTGCTGCAGACAGTTCCCATGGGAACCTGGTGGTGGCAGTGGCTGGGGGCTGCACTGCTGCCTTTGTCTTCATCCTCGTCCTTGTTGTCTTCTTCCTCCTCGGTGCCTGCAGACGTCGGATACAGAGAGATGAGTGCCCTGGTGGGGAAGGGTTTAAACGTCATTATTTCTCAGTTGATCCTCTCAAAGTCTCCACAGCCCCCCCAATAGCCCCATCCCATTCTCCTCCTTGTTTTGATGCAGGCACCCCTGCAGAAAGGCCTGAGGACATGGAATTCCAGGTAAGTGTCCTGGTCAGGGAACCCCAAACTCCGGCCTGACCCTTGGAACAACTCCTCATCCCATTTACAGTCCCAAACCCTGTCCATGGGGACCCCAGGGGATCCACAGCCTCATATGGTTTGCCTTAATGTTAAGGACAGCCCCCAAACCCAGACCATGAGGAACTCCAAATCCGCATTGTGGAGACACCCAAATCTGAGCCCTCAGATCCCCCTGGCCCCTCCAAAACTTAAATACCCCCCAGATCCCATGGGCCACTTTCACGCTGTGTAGGAAGAACCCCAAACATCACTCATGCGGTGTCCCTCCCAAAGGACATTGGGGACCCCCAGGGTGACACTCTGCCTTCCCACTGTGTCCCCAGGTGCCTTCCAGTGACAGCGAGGGTCTGACCTACATGGAGCTGCAAGCTGTGACCCCCAGCACTCCGCCCCTCAACCCCCCCGCTGACCCCCAGCCCTCTGTTATCTACGCCGAGGTAGCAGTTGGGAGGCATCACTGATGCCTCCATACGTGTGCACAAACACGTGTGTGTTGTGTGCACACATGTACTGCCAGCGTGCACAGTGCAGGTGTGTTGTGTGTGCTTACCGTCACGTGTGCACTGCATGCATGTATCACTGCATGTGTTCCTGTGTGTCACATGTGTTCACCGTCACATGTGCACAACAGTTATACCCAGATGTGCACTCCGTGATTAACTCCATTCCTTGGTGTCTGCAGCATCACGCGTGTACACCAGTAGATGTGCACAGTGCTGCACATGGGTGTCCTTAGCATGTTTTCTGAGACCGGTAAAGAATGCATGAGGTGAGCAACAAGACTTTGTGGACAGTTTTTCATTCCAAAGCAGTGCTCTGAAGAGAAGCTCTCAGGAAATGGACGTGTATTCCTGCTCTGAGCCTTGGCTGACTCCATCGCGGTATCTGTCCCTGCTGGCTGGGAGAGGTGTGACTCAGGAGACAGAGAGAGATTCACCTCAATCCAAACCCCCTGAGAGGGACGGTGCACATGTGCTCCCTGTGCCTGCACTCTCCAGGCCCTCCCTGTGTCCGTGTGTCCTTACCATGTGCCCCACGTCAGCGCCACGTCTGTCCCTACAGCACACACACGTCCCCTTCCCGTGTGCGCATCTCCAGCTCCACATCCCAAACCAGCACCCGGCCCACAGTGAAGTTGGGACAGAATTCCCATTTCTGGAGCGTTTTATCCCACTTTCCTGGTTGAGAATTCTGATTCTGAAGTGTTAGATTCTGCTTCATGATAGAGGATTCCTATTTCTGTAAGGTTTTTCCCTTCCTCTACCACTGAAGGTTGTCATTCCTTCTTTTGGGGATAATTCTCAATTCTGGAGAGTTTCAACCAACCTTTGGTGGAAGATTTACCATTTCCAAATATTTTTACCCTCATTTCTGGTAGAATTATCTTTGTGGATTGTCCTTTGTGAAAGGTTTTATCGTGCGTTTGAGAGAGGATTCCCACTTCTGGATGGTTTTCTCCTGTTCTCCTGGAAGGAGATTCCCAGTCTGGAATATTTTATCCAGCCTTTTAGGACAGGATCCCTATTTCTACGAAGATCTGTGCTACTTTTTGGGGAGGATTTCTTCTTCTGCACAGTTTTGTAGTTATGCTTCTGGAGGGCTTAATTCTCAATTTGAGGGCCAATTCCTGCTTCTGGGGGTTTTTATCCTGGATTTGGTGTTAAAAATACCCATTCTAGAGTATTTTTGCCTGCCTTTTGTGGTACAATTCCCATTACTGGAGTATTTTGTCCGTCCTTTGGGGCCAGGATTCCCATTGCTGGAAGGTTTTACCTTTCTTTTATTCCATTCCAGCAGAAGCAGCTCTTGGGCACAAGGTTTTGCTGACAGTGATGTTGCAAATCCTTTGATAATTTCACAGCACCCAGCACTGACATCAGGGCTGAAGGACAGTGACACAGCTGTGAGGTCAGGCCAAACATGCCTGCTGTTTTGGTTTTAATTACCACCAAGGTTATTTATCAGTCAGGACACAGCTTCACTGATGCTCACACTGGTCTGCGGGTTTAAGTAGCAGAGTTTGGGTTGGGTTGGCTTATTTTTGGTGGTGGGGGAAAATGCATTTTTGTTCAGAAAAGGACAGAGGGGTTGTGGGGTTTGTCAGCAAATGGGGGAAAAGAGGAAGTTGGTGTGTGGGAACAGCAGTGAGGGGAAGGGCAGTTGAGCTGACTTCCCCCTTTTGGTAATGAAAGGGGAAACTTTGGAGATTTTGTGAGCTCGAAGGGGTGTTTAAAAGCTGGATGGAGGTTTTTGGGACCAGATGGAGATTTGGGGTGTGCATGGAGATTTTGGAGATGAAGTGAGATTTTGTGTTTGGGGTCTGGATGGATATTTGGGGATGCACGAAGTATTTGTAGTCTGGATGGAGGTTGTGGAGCTGGATAGAGAATTTGGGAGTGAATGGAGATTTCTGTGTGGCTGGAAATTTCTGGGGGGATAGAGATTGTGGGAAGTGGATGGAGATTTTGTGGGTGGATGGGACTTTTTGGGGCTGGATGTAGATATTGGGGTGGTGAGGGTATTTTAGAGCTGGACAGTGCTTAGGGACTGGATGGAGACTTGTTGAGAGTGACTGAAGATTTGACTGCTGACTAGAGAACTAGGATGGGAAGAGTTTTGGGGGTTGCCTGTTTGGGGGTTGAGTGTAAGTTTTTTGGGTGCTGGGTGTAGATTTTGGCGCTGGATGGAGAGGAGGGGAGAGGAGAGGAGAGGAGAGGAGAGGAGAGGAGAGGAGAGGAGAGGAGAGGAGAGGAGAGGAGAGGAGAGGAGAGGAGAGGAGAGGAGAGGAGAGGAGAGGAGAGGAGAGGAGAGGAGAGGAGAGGAGAGGAGAGGAGAGGAGAGGAGAGGAGAGGAGGGGAGAGGAGAGGAGAGGAGGGGAGAGGAGGGGAGAGGAGGGGAGAGGAGGGGAGAGGAGAGGAGAGGTGAGGAGAGGAGGGGAGAGGAGAGGAGAGGAGGGGAGAGGAGAGAAGAGGAGAGGAGAGGAGAGGAGAGGAGAGGAGAGGAGAGGAGAGGAGAGGAGAGGAGAGGAGAGGAGAGGAGAGGAGAGGAGAGGAGAGGAGAGGAGAGGAGAGGAGAGGAGAGGAGAGGAGAGGAGAGGAGAGGAGAGGAGAGGAGAGGAGAGGAGAGGAGAGGAGAGGAGAGGAGAGGAGAGGAGAGGAGAGGAGAGGAGAGGAGAGGAGAGGAGAGGAGAGGAGGGGAGAGGAGGGGAGAGGAGGGGAGAGGAGGGGAGAGGAGAGGAGGGGAGAGGAGGGGAGAGGAGGGGAGAGGAGGGGAGAGGAGGGGAGAGGAGGGGAGAGGAGGGGAGAGGAGGGGAGAGGAGGGGAGAGGAGGGGAGAGGAGGGGAGAGGAGGGGAGAGGAGGGGAGAGGAGGGGAGAGGAGGGGAGAGGAGGGGAGAGGAGGGGAGAGGAGGGGAGAGGAGGGGAGAGGAGGGGAGAGGAGGGGAGAGGAGGGGAGAGGAGGGGAGAGGAGGGGAGAGGAGGGGAGAGGAGGGGAGAGGAGAGGAGAGGAGGGGAGAGGAGGGGAGAGGAGGGGAGAGGAGGGGAGAGGAGGGGAGAGGAGGGGAGAGGAGGGGAGAGGAGGGGAGAGGAGGGGAGAGGAGGGGAGAGGAGGGGAGAGGAGGGGAGAGGAGGGGAGAGGAGGGGAGAGGAGAGGAGAGGAGAGGAGAGGAGAGGAGAGGAGAGGAGAGGAGAGGAGAGGAGAGGAGAGGAGAGGAGAGGAGAGGAGAGGAGAGGAGAGGAGAGGAGAGGAGAGGAGAGGAGAGGAGAGGAGAGGAGAGGAGAGGAGAGGAGAGGAGAGGAGAGGAGAGGAGAGGAGAGGAGAGGAGAGGAGAGGAGAGGAGAGGAGAGGAGAGGAGAGGAGAGGAGAGGAGAGGAGAGTCCACTCCTTCTTCCTGTAATTCTAATTCAGTGCACAGAATGATTTCCTCATCTGCTGGATCTGACAGCACCACACAGCGTCACCGAGTGGCATTCCGTTCAGCAGTGAATTGGCTCTGCAGGGCTGTCCGTGGTTCCTGCCAGGATGTCAGCCTTCCATCAGCAGGGTGTTGAATGCAGTGCCTCTCCTTCTGGGCTGTCAGCAGTGCTGCTCCCAACACAGCACACACTGGGTGGTTCTGAGCCCAACCAGTTCTCAGGAGGGAATGGCAGCCACTGCACCTTTTCAGCTCCTCGGGAACAGGGGAGCTGAAACACCGGCATTTCCCAGGCAGCCAGGGCTTGTCCCTGCTCGGACCTCTCTGGCATGGAGCCTTCCTGGGGTAGAGCTGGGAGGTCACAACCAGACCTTCCCACACTGAGGGGATCTGACAGCTGCACCACCTGAGTGTCACGTCCTGTTCATGGAGGGAGGGAGGGACTGCAAGGAGTGCGGTGCTGTCAAACAGCAGCAGCTCAGCACCACACAGCTTTTATTCTCACTGACCCCTCCCAGTGGGTCTGGGGAGAGAAGCAGATAAAATGAGGAAGAATTCATCGGTTGAGACAAAATCTATTTACTGAGACTGAAAAGGAAGCGAGAAATAACAGTACTGATAATCAGATAGATGTATATACTTCTGCAAAGCAAGTGATGCACAAAGGAATTGCTCAGCACCCAAAGACCAAGGGTACAACAAGGACAGAAAGGGTGGCAGGGGATTTTGTGGGGTCTGTAGAGGATCTATGGGGCATCTGTAGGGGATGGGAGAGGAAGAAACGGACATTTTAGAGTATCTGCAGTAGAGGGGTAGATTGGAACAGCTCAGGGGGTTTCAGAGGAATGGTGGTGGTGTTTTGGAGTGAATTGGAGGGCATTTGGAGGACTCAAGGTGTGCTAAGACATTTGAGGGGATAAGGAAGGATTTTTGTATAAGAGATGAGCATTTAGAGATTTGGAGAGAGTGGGAAGCATTTGGGATGCACCAGTGAGAATTTGGGAGTGTTAGATTAGGGGAGGTTATCTGATCCGAGGTCAGAAGAGGACATCAGGGAGACCCAAGCAGGGAATGTGGCACCTGCCCCCTTGCATGCACATCAAAACTGAGACACCAATGGAGGTCCATCAGTGTGATCCCCTGTGCTCACTTTGGTGTAAATAATGGGGGAGTGGGGGGCAGTGGGGGAACGGGGAGGCTGGGAGCACGGGATGACAGCTGGCATCTCGGTGTAGGTCAGACCCTCGCTGTCCCTGGGGGGCACCTGGAGATAGAGGCAGAAATTGGGTTGCAATCATGGGGGTCCCCAGGATGCTTTAGTTTGGGGTGGGGCTGTGGAGTAGGTATGTGAGGAAGGAGAGAAGGGGTGTCCATGAGGGTGGGTCTGTATTTCTGGGGGAGAGGCTCAAATTTGGGTCCTGCACGGGGGATATTTGGGGTCCAGATGTGTTTTCAGGGTGCCCATAGCATCTGGATGCATTTGGTACTGAGGAACACAGGGCCTTTGTGTTGGGGTCCCCATGGCTTAGACACTGGGCTTCTCTGTGAGAGCATTTGAGGTCCCTCTGCTAGAGCTGTGGGGACATATGGTGTCTGGGGCCTAATTAAGCCTTGGCGGGCTTCTGTGTGTCTTGGGGAATAGATTTGCAGACTGGGGGTCCCCTCAATGCAGATTTGAGATTCCCATGGTCCTTAGACACTGGGCTTCTCTGTGAGCGCATTAGAGTCCCTCTGCTAGAGCTGTGAGGACCTATGAGGTTTGGGGAGTAATTAAGACTTGGAGAGCTTCTGTGTGTCTGGCGGTATAGATTTGAGGGCTGGAGGTCCCCCAAATGCAGATTTGAGATTCCCATGGGCCTGGATACAGGTGGTGCACATGAATGTCAGGGTAAGCCATATGAGGCTGGGGGTCATGCAGGGAAACCTGCATTGAAAAGGGGAGGGGGAAGGTAGGGGGTTATGTGGGGGCCTCAAGGTCCAGTTGTGGGGTCTATATGGGATCTATGGGGGATCAAAGGACGGGTAGGGGATGCTTGTGGGGATCTATAGGAGGTGGAAAACTTGGAACTCCTTCCTCACCAGGGCTCTCATCTCTCCATGTCCAGGGGCTGCAGGCATCCAGGATGAAGTAGAGGCTCAGGCTGAAGATGAGGGCAGCAGTGCAGTCCCTCACCACCGCCACCATCAGGTTCCCACAGGATGACACCTCAGCACCTGTGAGATTGGGGTGTTTGGGTGTCCTCAGCACAGGGCAGGGATGCAGTGACACTGCCACTCACAGGGCACACTGGGGGGACAGAGATGTGGGTCTCAGACTAATTCTCTGATGTGGTCCGTGGGGTGGTAGAGCACCTATAGGTGCCAGCATAGGCTGGGATCCTCCCTAAGTAGATGAAGGTGGCTGTGCCCCACCAGTGGGATCCTGGAGCTGGACAGGGGCTGAGTGCTCCGCACTGTGCAGGAGGCATGCAGCACCAGAATCATCATGCCAGCTCTGGGTGGATAAATTGGTCCCCATTCTTACATGTGACAAGGGCTCAGGGCTGTGAGGGGCTGATGTTATGAGCTGTGTGCAGGGAGGAAAAGAGATGGGACTTGATCCTCGGGGGAAAGCTCAGGGCCACCCACTGTGCCCAGTACCCTCACCTGTCAGCACCAGCTTCACAGGATCACTCCTCTCTGATGTCCACAGTGGCTCTGACACCTGGTACCGACACTGATACGTCCCGGTGTCTTCCAGGTTTGTGACAGCAAAGGAGAACTCAGCCGTATCCTGCTCCTTGTCTTTTTCCTTGTTAGATTTCAGAATTCCATTCAACCAGAGCTGGACCCAGGCTTGCACCCGGGGCAGGTGGCAGCGCAGGGTGACAGTGTCCCCCAGGGACACCCCCTGGCTGGGGTGCAGCGACAGGGAAGGTCGGGGCACTAGGACAGGGGACAGCAGTCAGCCTTGTCCCTGCACACCTTCCTCTGCCCCTCTCATGGTCCTCTGACCACACTCCCCTCCCTCTCTCTCCAGTCTCCCCCTGCCCACATACTCACGTTCCTGTGCACTGCTTGCTGCCACCAGCCACCAACCTGCAAGGGACACGGTCCTGGTCCCACACAGGGCCACCAACCCCCGAGGCACCACATCCCCATTGTCACTCACCCAGGATGAGGGTCAGCACCATTGGTGCCATGAGGCAGGAGCAGCTTGGGGACAGCGAGACTGCAGTGCAGACTGGGAGTGGCCGGAAAGGCAATCTCATTTCCCCTTGGGGACAGGATGCCATGATGTCACCTCCCCGTCTGACAGTTTCTCCAGTGAGTGGTGTGGGGCACCACGTGCAAGTTGTCACTCCTTGGCTATAACACAGTGTCCCCAAAGTTCTGCCAACACATGGTCATGAATGGTGTCCTCCATGGGATGCCAAATACTCAACTGTGGCTCCATGCCAGTTGCTGTTCTCATCCTTCACTGACTACTCCTCAAGGGATGGGGGAGAGAATGAGAGGACAAATAATCTGGAAGTCAGAGGTTGAGAGAAAAACCTGTTTAATAAGACAGTCAAGGAAGAGAGAAAGAACAGAGATGGTCAATGAGGGAATCTATAGGAGATGTACGTTGGACAGAGTGGGAGTCAGGGGGCTTGGAGGTGATCTGTAGGAGAGGGGTGAACTGGGACAGATTTGGGGATCCCACAGTGCTGATGTTGGAGGTGGGGTGGATTGGGAAGGATTTGTGTGTATGAAAGAGTGCTAAGGGATTTGAGGGCAAAGAAAGGGTACTGTTGTTAGAGATGAGCATTTGGGGATTTGGTGGGATTGGGAAGCATTTGGGGGCACTGGTGGGGACTTGAAGGTGTTGGGTTTGAAAAGATCTAGGAATCATTGAGAGGGGAAGTGAGCATCAGGGAGCCCAAAACAGGGAATGTGGGTCACTCCCACACAGTGCAACCCAAGGATGAGATGCCTTGTGGAGAGGCATACATGGGGTCTTCCAGCACCCACGTCAGCACCCGGACTCTCATCTCTCCGTATCCAGAGGCTGCAGGCATCGATGACAAAGAAGATGCCAAGGGCAAAAACGAGGACAGCAGCACAGCCCCTCACCACTGCAATCACCAGGTTCCCATGGGACACCAACTCAGCACCTGAGGGGTGAAGGTATTTGGGTGCCTTCATCCTCAGCATCACCGCGATGGGGAAGGGATGTGATGATACTGCCACCTGTGGGTGACACTGGAGGCACCCAAATGGGGGCTGGAACCTAGCTGGGGGTGCAGGTGTGGGTGCCACCTCCAGTCTCACGCTGTCCCCAAGAGGTGAGGACACAAAGAGATAAGCCTTGGGGTGGTAGGAGCACCTGTAGGTGCCATTGTCAGCTGTGGTCACCGCAAGAAGGATGAAGGTGGCCGTGCCTTCATCACCGGGGTCCTGGTTCTGGAGAGGGGCTGAGTGCCCATCCTTGTGCAGGAAGATGATGCCCCCACATCCCTGGTTGCAGCAGCGGATGGTGACATTGGTCCCCACTGCCATGCTTTTGTCAGGGCTCATGGAAATGTTAGGTGGGGAATATTGACTATCTGGATGCAGAGGGAGAACAGAGATAGGACATGGCCCTGTGGAGAATGCCGAGGGCCATCTGCTTTCCCCATAACCCTCACCTGTCACCACCAACTCGATGGGGACACTCTTCTCTGATCTTCCTGGTGGCTCCAAAACCCGGTATTGGCACCAATCCTTCATTGCATCTTCCAGCTTTACGCAAACCAAGGAGAACTCAGCCATGACCTGATGCTTGTCCACGTCCTTGTAGGATCTCAGAAGTCCATCCTGATAAAGCTGAACGCAGGCAGCTGACTGGGGCAGGTGGCACCTTAGGGTGACAGTGTCCCCCAGGGACACCCCTTGGCTGGGGTGCAGTGACAGGGAGGGTCGGGGCACTAGGATAGGGGACAGCAGTCAGCCTTGTCCCTGCACACCCTCCTCTGCCCCTCTGATGGTCCTCTGACCACGCTCCCCTGCCTCTCTCCCCATTCTCACCCTGTCCCCATACTAAAGATGCTGTGCTCTGCTCACTGTCACCAGCCACCAAGCTTCAAGGGACACGGTCCTGGTCCCACTCAGGGCCACCAGCCCCCGTTGCACCCCGTCCCCTTTGTTGCTCACTGAGGATGTGGGCCAGCATCATTGGTGCCATGAGGCAGGAGCAGCTTGGGGACAGAGAGACTGCAGTGGGGATGGGGATTGGCGGGAGAAGCATTGTCTGTTCCCCTTGGGGACAGGATTCCATTATATCTCCTCCCCATGTGACAATTGTTGTCCCCAAATTGTGGCCCTGTGTGGCCTGGGAAAGGATGCCACACTTGAAATGGTACACACTACCCTTACTGGGGTGCCCCACACAGGCTGTCACCCTTCTGGTGCCACACGCTGTCCCCAGAGGGCTGCCAGTGTGTGGCTTTGCATGGTGTTCCCCTTGGGATGCCAAACACAGCACACGTGTCTCCTATGGGGTGTTGTGGCTGAGAACGCTCTGTCACACTGTGCTGCTGTGCTCTGAGCAGCTGAAGATCCAGAGGAGGTTGTGAGGCCTCCAGATCTAGGGATAAGGGTTGGTGGTGGGTCTCCAAATCCATGGGGTGATCTGTAGGGTGGGGTTTGAAGTTCCACAGGTGATTGTAGCATCTCTCAATCTATGGGTTGTGGTTGTTGAGACGACTCCAATTTTGTGAGGTGAGAAATGGGTCAGGGTTTGGGGGTGGGCCACAGCTGAGTGTGGGTCACCAAATGTACAGAGCTATCTGTGGGGCAGGGCCCTACGTTGTGCTCCACAGCAATGGAGCTCCTTTGTAAATACATTTACCCCAGTTTTGAGATCCTCCCTCTCCCCTCTCCTCATAGCAGACATCTGTGGTTCAGGAAAAGCCAAATTTCCATCTGTGACACCACAGCCCCATGGGAACCTCCAGGGAGACTGCCCTTCTCTTCCCCACAACACACATCTACCAGGTGCCCCCCAAAAATGTGCTCCCCACAGATCCCCCCAACAGATGTCCCCAAAACCTCGAGTACTATCCTCTATAGTCCTTCCAGCTCGCTTCTCCTGGTGGATCAGTAAAGATATTGCAGAAGAAAAGAGATCACACACGGCTCCACCCCATTCCTCCCCCGAATATCAGTGCTGTGCTGGGGGGGGCTTGGATGTGGTGTTGCTTTCCAAGAAACTCTGAGGCAGAAAGTGGGGGGAGATGGGCTTGTCTGGGGACAAAGCCTTGGCAACCGAGCAGGGATGGGGTTGGACCCTCGAGCTTTCGTGCAAATCTCTTCTGGTTGTGGCTGCACTCAGTTAGTGAAGCCAGCTGAAATCAGAGAAACATTGCTTGCATCTCCTGCCCATGTTGGGTGATGCATTGGGATTGCTGGCTGGTCATCCCCAACCCAACACAAAGCCCAGGTATCCCTCTGGGGGATAAGCAGACCGGATTTCTGCTCAGAGAAGCTGTGGTTTCGATGCTGTGGATGTGGTTACAAGCTGGGCACTCACCCTGCACGCCGAGCACAGTCACCAGCAGAAGCAGCAGCCCCAGAGCACTGGCTTTCAGGAAGACCCGGTGCCAGCGTGGGCACACGGCAGGAGCTGGAAGAGTCCGCATTTGTTGAAAAACAGACCTTCCATACTGGTTCCCATGCAGCGGTGATTCAGAAGGTGATGGCTGCTCTTTTCTCCCCATATCTGGAGGTTCCTGGATCCTAACCAGTTGCTCCAGTGGTTCCCAGTGAGGAAGGAGCTGGTAGAAGGAGGTGATGGCAGCAGGCACATATGGGCTGGGCTCCTCGTTGGTGGGCACAGGGAGAAGGACATCCCCTGCATGTGTTCTTGTGGAGGTGGTGGAGGCTCTGCAGGGCCTCAAGAGCATGGGCTGGGAGCTCCACAGACCCCAGACCTTGTGAAATGATCCCAGGGTAGAGCAGATGAGGGTTGGTAGCACGTGGGTCTGTGTAGACCTCATCCCACCAGGACCCAGGCTGCGTTATCACCATTTCAGATTCAACTTGCAATTCCTCACATCAGGGTTTCCTGATGAGGGCTACTTTGTCGGGCAAATCCATCCCACCCCTGGACATCTGCAGGCTTCCTTCTTCCCCATCCCTTCCTTCCTTCTGTCCCCACTACAAACCACGACCAGCCCAGAACACAACCAACACTGCTGGTGTTTCTTGGGGAAAACACTGAAACAAGAAACCCCAAACCAGGCTTGCCATGAGCAGCCAGCACCCAAAACAACACTCACCATCATGCTTCTCAGCAGGAGAAAAACCACTCTCAGAATGCCTGGAATCCACGTTACTATTTTCCCCATCCATAGATCAGAAGTTCACAAGACTGTCCCCAAAATGCCAAATTCCAGGGCAACTTCTTGCTCTGTGACCAACCCACTGGTGCCTGCATCCGGTATCAGGAAATGGCACTCGCTGGGCTTCTTATCTGGGCTTTGCTTCTTTTAATTCCCCATTTTGAATACAAAAATAGAAATACAGGCATGCTGCAGCCTTTCTCCTTAACACAAGTCGGGAGGTGCCATAGGTTGCTCCTCTTGAGGTGTAAATACACCTCTAGGTTCAGAAATTCAGAAATGTGTATATTCACGTTCGTGTATTTATTCACAAATGTTGCTGCAGAAAGGAGTTGCTCATCACCGACCAACTGATGTGGTTTGTGTGGTGCACAGAACGGAGGAGAAGATTAAAATAGAAAAGGGGAAGTCATGTTGGCTGGGAAAACGGCCTTCTAGGAAAAAATCCCCAGGAAACAGCAGATTGTTTGAGTAGATGTTGGGATAAAAAGACCTTTTTATATCTCAAGTCCCAGAGATGGAGTGATTTTAGTCATAGTTCGGTCCATAGCTTTATTTAAATTCAAACCTACCTGATGTGCCTCACCCAAAAGGACAACATGTACATCCAACACAGCAAAAATGTGGGCACCAAATGCTGCTAGTCCTCCTCCTCCCAAACACAGACATCAGCCAAGTGCTCAGGTATGGACTCAGTGCTCTCGGTGAGGTGCCAGTGTGGGAAACGGCATCAGAGCTCCTCATCCCTGAGCAAGAGGAGGAAAGCCCCATCTCTTGGGTCAGCTCCTGGAACCTGGAGCTTCTTGTTGGCCCACGAGGGGCTGGAGGTCTCTTCTCCCATAAGTTCCAGCCTGGAGATGAAGTTTGGGACCCGCGTTAACATTGACTCTCAGTGACAGAGGTGTTCATCACCACCGCTGCAGGTGAGTGCTGAGGTTTCCATCATGCAGATAAAATCCTTTGGGTCGCTGCTGGTATCCCAGACTGGGATCTGTGCCCCCAAGAAGACACAAGCAAGGCTGCCTCGCTCCGATTTCTAGGAGGGAGAGGAGGTTCTTTTAATATCTGCAGACCCGGCGTGAGATGAAGAAACAACGGTTCAAATGTTGGTCCGACCAGTTTATTACAGATCTTAATTAGGGAGATGGGGAAGGGGAGGACGGATGCTATTATGCATTAGGGTAATGGGGAAGGGAAGGAGGGCGATAGAAAAGGTAGGAAAGAAGAAGCAAGGAGTCTTTATAGGAAGCAAGAGGGACACAGTCACCACCATGGTGGTTTGTAGTTCAGCCTTTGATCTTCAGTAGCGGTGGGTCATCAGGTGTTGTTGTTCTGTTGACAACGATGATGGCGACGACGACGACCATGGTGATGATTTCAATGCTTTCAAAGTGGTCGAGTCAGCTGTCTTTGGAGTGACAGCTCAAATCCAAAGTGGTTGAATCAGCTCTCCTTGGAGTAGCAGCTTCTGGCTCTGGGATCTCAGCAGAAATTCCTTTGTTTCCACCTTCCGGGCCTCGCCAGCAGATAAGAGGGAGCAGGGATGCCCATCTGCATCCTGTTTTTCCACAGGACACCGTTCCCCAGTTTTCCCATACCAGGCTGGAGCTATTTAGTCGCAGGCCAGATCTTCTGCCAGTAAGCACTTCTGAGCACTCTCTTCTGGAGGTAAGCAGCTCTGGAGGAAGGGGCTTTCAAATGTTCCCAGAGGGATGTCAATTGTCACACGGTAGCACCCATCTCTTGCCTCCTCAACAAATCAATCAGGGTCTTATCACAAGAAATACCTCAGGAAGCAAGCTTTGAGCCAAAAAACAAAGAAGGATTCTCAGAAAGGTCAAAGGACTGTCCTTTCCAGCGTAGGGCATCCCAGTGGGCAGAAAATCCTTTGTGTCACCTCCCCATGTGACAGTTGTTGTCCCCAAATTGTGGCCCCATGTGGCCTCGGATAGGATGGGGGGGGAGGGAAGGAAGGAAGGAAGGAAGGGGGGAGGGAAGGAAGGAAGGAAGGAAGGGGGGGAGGGAAGGAAGGAAGGAAGGAAGGGGGGGAGGGAAGGAAGGAAGAAAGGGGGGGAGGGAAGGAAGGAAGGAAGGGGGGGAGGGAAGGAAGGAAGGAAGGGGGGGAGGGAAGGAAGGAAGGAAGGAAGGGGGGGAGGGAAGGAAGGAAGGAAGGAAGGGGGGGAGGGAAGGAAGGAAGGAAGGAAGGGGGGGAGGGAAGGAAGGAAGGAAGGAAGGGGGGGAGGGAAGGAAGGAAGGAAGGAAGGGGGGGAGGGAAGGAAGGAAGGAAGGAAGGGGGGGAGGGAAGGAAGGAAGGAAGGAAGGGGGGGAGGGAAGGAAGGAAGGAAGGAAGGGGGGGAGGGAAGGAAGGAAGAAAGGGGGGGAGGGAAGGAAGGAAGAAAGGGGGGGAGGGAAGGAAGGAAGGAAGGAAGGGGGGGAGGGAAGGAAGGAAGGAAGGAAGGGGGGGAGGGAAGGAAGGAAGGAAGGAAGGAAGGAAGGGGGGGAGGGAAGGAAGGAAGGAAGGAAGGAAGGAAGGGGGGAGGGAAGGAAGGAAGGAAGGAAGGAAGGAAGGAAGGAAGGAAGGAAGGAAGGAAGGAAGGAAGGAAGGAAGGAAGGAAGGAAGGAAGGAAGGAAGGAAGGAAGGAAGGAAGGAAGGAAGGAAGGAAGGAAGGGGGGAGGCAAAGAAGGAAGGAAGGAAGGAAGGGGGGGAAGGGGAAAGAAAGACAGAAGGGGGGAGAGGGAAGGAAAGGCAGAAAGGGGGGGAGAGAGGGAAGGAAAGGCAGAAAGGGGGGGAGAGAGGGAAAGAAAGACAGAAGGGGGGGGAGAGAGGGAAAGAAAGACAGAAGGGGGGGGAGAGAGGGAAAGAAAGACAGAAGGGGGGGAGAGAGGGAAAGAAAGACAGAAGGGGGGGAGAGAGGGAAAGAAAGACAGAAGGGGGGGAGAGAGGGAAAGAAAGACAGAAGGGGGGGGAGAGAGGGAAAGAAAGACAGAAGGGGGGGGAGAGAGGGAAAGAAAGACAGAAGGGGGGGAGAGAGGGAAAGAAAGACAGAAGGGGGGGGAGAGAGGGAAAGAAAGACAGAAGGGGGGGAGAGAGGGAAAGAAAGACAGAAGGGGGGGAGAGAGGGAAAGAAAGACAGAAGGGGGGGGAGAGAGGGAAAGAAAGACAGAAGGGGGGGGAGAGAGGGAAGGAAGGAAGAAAGGGAGGGGGGAAGAAGGAAAGAAGAGAAGAAAAGGAGAGTTAAAAAAAAAAAAAGGGGAAGGCCCTTCAGGTCCCACCGAGATTTGAACTCGGATCGCTGGATTCAGAGTCCAGAGTGCTAACCATTACACCATGGGACCGCCCGGGCGGGCAGCGCCGCGGGACTCCAGAGAACCCCGCCCCCGAGCGGCGATAAAAGGAAAAAAATGGCGGGGGGGGGGGGGGGAGGAGGAATGGGGGGGTAGGGAACGATTCGAGCCTGGGGGAGACGAGGGAGGAAAGAGGGATAAAAAGAAGTTCCGCCCGAACAGGGACTTGAACCCTGGACCCTCAGATTAAAAGTCTGATGCTCTGCCGACTGAGCTATCCGGGCTCTTACCTAAGGCTTTCGGGAGGGTCGTGAAGAGCTCCGCGATTTTTTTTTTCTTTTGGGGGGGTTTGAAATCTTCCTGTTTTTCTCGTCTTCCCGTCGTTTGAAGGTTTTGATGCTGATTCTTTCTTTCCTCCGCTCCGAAGCGTTGCGGGGAAGCGCCATCTCCGCGCACAGAAAAGGAGCAAAAGTACGAAGCGAACGGTTTTAGCGCCGAGTCGAGCCGGGAATTTTTTTTTGAGGGGGAGGATTTTTTTTTTTTTAAGGTTTTTGAAGAATTTTGAGGTGAAAAAGGCGCCGCGTTCCGAACGCAGCGCCAAAACGCAACGCGCAACCCCCCGCTCAAGGCCCCGCCCGCCCCCACACTGAGCGGAGCGGTGGGCGGAGCTGCCTTATATACCCCGAGGGGCGGACCGGAGTGAGAACCGCCCCTTTTCCCGCCTCTCCATCCCCGCGCGCACAGAGGCTCCGCCTCCCGCTGCCCCGAGGACCAATGGGAAGGCGGCGGGCTCGCGTTTCGACCAATGAGCTCGCAGCGCTTGGTGGCGAGGGGCGGGGCTTGTGGGTGAATGGCGAAGAATGGGGGAGCGGTGTGTAATTAATGAGTGACTTAAGGGAGGACGGGGTTAATTAAAAACGAAAGGAAGGAAAACGCTGCGGTTGTGGGAGAGGAAAAACGGCGTTTTCTGCTGAATGCTGCGGTAGATTCGTGTTGATAGGAAGCGGGTTAATGGAAAAATAGGGGAAAAATTGGGGGAAAAGGGGGGAAAAATAGGGGGAAAAGGGGGGAAAAATAGGGGGAAAAGGGGGGGAAATAGGGGGAAAAGGGGGGGGAAATAGGGGGAAAAGGGGGGGGAAATAGGGGGAAAAGGGGGGGGAAATGGGGGGAAAAGGGGGGAAAAATAGGGGGAAAAGGGGGGGAAAATAGGGGGAAAAGGGGGGAAAATAGGGGGAAAAGGGGGGAAAATAGGGGGAAAATAGGGGGAAAAGGGGGGAGAAATAGGGGGAAAAGGGGGGAAATAGGGGGAAAAGGGGGGGAAATAGGGGGAAAAGGGGGGAAATAGGGGGAAAGGGGGGGGGAAATAGGGGGAAAAGGGGGGGAAATAGGGGGAAAATAGGGGGAAAATAGGGGGGAGAAATAGGGGGAAAAGGGGGAAAATAGGGGGAAAATAGGGGGGAGAAATAGGGGGAAAAGGGGGGAAATAGGGGGAAAAGGGGGGGAAATAGGGGGAAAAGGGGGGAAAATAGGGGGAAAAGGGGGGAAAATAGGGGGAAAATAGGGGGAAAAGGGGGGAGAAATAGGGGGAAAAGGGGGAGAAATAGGGGGAAAAGGGGGGAAATAGGGGGAAAAGGGGGGGAAATAGGGGGAAAAGGGGGGGAAATAGGGGGAAAAGGGGGGGAAATAGGGGGAAAAGGGGGGGAAATAGGGGGAAAATAGGGGGAAAGGGGGGAGAAATAGGGGGAAAAGGGGGGAAATAGGGGGAAAAGGGGGGGAAATAGGGGGAAAAGGGGGGGAAATAGGGGGAAAAGGGGGGGAAATAGGGGGAAAAGGGGGGGAAATAGGGGGAAAAGGGGGGGAAATAGGGGGGAGAAATAGGGGGAAAAGGGGGAAAATAGGGGGAAAATAGGGGGGAGAAATAGGGGGAAAAGGGGGGAAATAGGGGGAAAGGGGGGGGGAAATAGGGGGAAAGGGGGGGGGAAATAGGGGGGAAAGGGGGGGGAAATAGGGGGAAAGGGGGGGGGAATGGGGGAAAAGGGGGGGGGAAAGGGGGGAGAAAAAGAGGGAAAAAGTCATTTTTGCCCTTTTATGATATCTAAATTAAATAAAAAAAAAAAAAAACAGTAAGTGCGCTTTGGGAAGCATCTGAACGTTGGAAAAGGAAAAAAAGGGGCAATGAGAAACAAAAGGGAAAGGAAAAAGGGGAAAAAGGAAGTGGAAAAAGAGAAAAGGGGGAAATGGAGGAGGGGGAGAAAAGGGAGAAAGGAAAGAGGTGAGAAAAGGAAAGGAAAAGAGGAAGGAAAGGAAGGAAAATGGAGGAGAGGAAGGGGGAGAGGGAGAGAGAATAGAGGGGGAAGAAATAGAGGGGAAAAAAGGAGAAAAAGATTTTTAGAAGGGGGGGAGAAAGAAAAATGGTAAGAAAGATAAAGGGAGGGGAAGGGGAAGAAAGAAAAAGAGAGAAAAGGAAAAGGGAGAAAAAAGAAATGGGAAAGAAAAAATGGAGAAAAGGGAAGAAACAAGGAAGGAAGGGAAGGAGGAAAGGAGGAAAAAAGGAAGGAAGGAAAGAAGGGAGGAAGGAAGGAAAGAAGGGAGGAAGGAAGGAAAGAAGGGAGGAAGGAAGGAAAGAAGGGAGGAAGGAAGGAAAGAAGGGAGGAAGGAAGGAAAGAAGGGAGGAAGGAAGGAAAGAAGGGAGGAAGGAAGGAAAGAAGGGAGGAAGGAAGGAAAGGGAGGAAAGACAAGGAGGGAAGAAGGAAGGACAGAAGGAAAGGAAGAAGGAAGGAAGGAAAGAAAGAAGAAAAGAAGGAAAGAAAGGAAGGAAAGGAGGAGGAAGGAAGAGGAAGGGAAGAAGGAAGGAAAGGAGGAAAGGAAGAAAGAAAGAAAGAAAGAAGAAAGGAAGGACAGAAGGAGGAGAGAAGGAAAGGGAGGAAAAGGAGGGAGGAAAGGGAGGAAAAGGAGGGAGGAAAGGGAGGAAAGGGAGGAAAAGGAGGGAGGAAAGGGAGGGAAAAAGGAAAAGGAGGGAGGAAAAGGAGGGAAAAAGGAAAAGGAGGGAGGAAAAGGAGGGAGGAAAAGGAGGGAAAAAGGAAAAGGAGGGAGGAAAAGGAGGGAAAAAGGAAAAGGAGGGAGGAAAAGGAGGGAAAAAGGAAAAGGAGGGAGGAAAAGGAGGGAAAAAGGAAAAGGAGGGAGGAAAAGGAGGGAAAAAGGAAAAGGAGGGAGGAAAAGGAGGGAAAAAGGAAAAGGAGGGAGGAAAGGGAGGGAAAAAGGAAAAGGAGGGAGGAAAGGGAGGGAAAAAGGAAAAGGAGGGAGGAAAGGGAGGGAAAAAGGAAAAGGAGGGAGGAAAGGGAGGGAAAAAGGAAAAGGAGGGAGGAAAGGGAGGGAAAAAGGAAAAGGAGAGAGGAAAGGGAGGGAAAAAGGAAAAGGAGGGAGGAAAGGGAGGGAAAAAGGAAAAGGAGGGAGGAAAGGGAGGGAAAAAGGAAAAGGAGGGAGGAAAGGAGCAGAGAAGGAAAAGAAAGAAGGAAGAAGGAAGGAAGGAAGGAAGGAAAGAAAGAAAGAAAGAAGAGAAAAAGGGAGAACGAAAGAAGAGAGAACTTCTTTATGCCTTCATTCAATCTATATTTCTCAACGTTGAGGGAATAAGAAGAGATGAGGATGTGATGTAATGGGGAAAAAAGGAAAATAAAAGGGAAAAGGGGGGGGAAGAGGGGAAACGGGGGAAAAAGCAGGAAAAAGGGGGGGAAAGGTGGGGAGGAAATGGGGGGGGAGGGAAAAGGGGGAAGAAAAAGGCAAAAGGGGGAATTGGGGGGAAATGGGGGGAAAGGGAAGAAATGTCAAAATGGGGGAAAAGGTGGAAAAGGGGGAAAATGGGAAGGAAAAGGGGGGGAAAGAGGGAAATCAGAAAGGAAAAAAAGGGGAGGAAGAGGAAGAAAAGGGAGAAAAGGGAGAAAATAAAAGGGGAATAAAGGGGGAAAAGGGCAAGAAAAGGGGGGGAAGGAGGGAGAGTGGGGGGGAAATGGGGGGAAATTGGGGAGAAGGAGGAAATAAAGGGGAGGAAAAGGGGGAGAAATTGAGAAAAAGTGGGGGAGAAATGGGGGGAAAGGGGGAAAAATGGGTTGGGGAAGAGGAAAGAAGGGGGAAGGGGGGGAAGAGGAAATAAAAACGGGGAAAAAGGAGGGGAAGCAAGGGGAAAAAAGGGAAAATGGGTAAAAAGTGGGGGGAGGGTAGGGGGGAAAGGTGGAATAAAGGGGGAAAGGGGGAGGAAAAAGGGGGGGAAAAGAGGTAGAAATGGGGGGAAAAGAGAAGAAAAGGGGAAATAAAAGGGAAAAGGGGGAAAATAGTGGGGAAGGAGAATGAAGGGGGAATAAAGGGGGAAAGGGGGAGGAAAAAAGGGGGAAAAGAGGTAAAAATGGGGGAAAGTAGGGGGGAAGGGGAATAAAGGGGAATAAAGGGGAAGGGAAAAAAAGGGGGAAATGAGGTAAAAATGGGGGAAGGGGAGGAAAAAGCAGGAAAAGGGGGGAAGAAAAAGAGGAAGAAAAGGGGAAATGAAGGGGGAAAAGAGGAAATGAAGGAGAAAAAGGGGGAAAGGAGGTAAAAATGGTAAAAGAGAGGAAAGGGGGGAAGAAGGAAAAAGGGAAAAGGGGGAGGAAAAAAGGGGGAAAAGAGGTAAAATGGGGGGGAAAAGAGGGGAAAAGGGGAAATAAGAGGGAGAAATAGAGGAAATAAAAGGGGAAAAGGGGAATAAAGGGGGAAAGGGGGAGGAAAAAAAAGGGGGAAGGAAGTAAAAAATGGGGGAAGGGGGAAGAAAAAGCAGGAAAAGGGGGGAAAGGGAGGAAGAAAAAGGAGAGGGGAAGGGAAATAAAAGGGAGGGAATTCGCTTTATCCAAAATTTCTGAGCACTGAGGGAATGGGAGGAGCTGAATGTTAGGAAAGGGGGGGAAAAGGTGAAGAAAAAACTTCTTTATGCCACACAGGAGCTCAATTTTGCAGTGTTGGGGAATTGGGGGAGCGTAAAAACCATTTTTAACATTAAAAAAAAAGGAAAAGAATGGGAAAAAAAAACGGGCTAAGCTTTGTAATGCATTTATTTAAGCAATGTTTCTGGAAGAAGGGGGATAAAAGCAGCTCAGGAAGCGCCTACAAGTTAAAGAGGAGGGGGAAAAGTGGGGAAAATGGCCGCAAAACTGATTAAAATCACCTAAAAATGAGAGAAACCTGACTCAAAGCTGGTTAAAATCACTTAAAAATGAGAGAAAAGTTCTCAAAGCTTGTTAAAATCGATGAAAAATGAGAGAAATCGGACTCAAAGCTGATTAAAATCGCTTAAAAATGAAATGGTCTCCAAGCTGGTTAAAATCACTTAAAAATGAGAGAAACCTGACTCAAAGCTGGATAAGAACCGCTTAAAAATGAGAAACCTGACTCAAAGCTGGTCAAAATCACTTCAAAATGAGAGAAACGGTCTCAAAACTGGTCAAAATCGCTTAAAAATGAGAGAACTGGTCTCAAAGCTGGTCAAAATCGTTTCAAAATGAGAGAAACGGTCTCCAAACTGGTCAAAACCGCTTCAAAATGAGAGAAACGTCTCAAAACTGGTGAAAATCGCTTAAAAATGAGAGAACTGGTCTCAAAGCTGGTTAAAACCGCCTAAAAAGGAGAGAAACTGGTCTCAAAACTGGTTAAAACCGTTTAAAAGTGACACAAACGACACCTCCAACCGCCGCGCTGCCGCAGCGCCAACTGGAAGCGCGCCGCCCTCCTCCCCCTTTTATAACCTCCGTCCCGCGCTCCCATTGGCCACCCGTTCCCTCCCCGCCCCCTTACCAAACGCCGCGCCGCCATTGGCGCGTGGCGTCCGCCGACTCTGAGCGGCTCGACCAATCCGATCGCGCCGCTTCCAATCCGCGGGGACGGGATAAAAGGCGGAGCGGGGGCGCGGGGAGGCGGCAGTCGGGCGGCCGGGCGGAGCGGGGATGAGCGGGCGAGGGAAGCAGGGCGGCAAGGCGCGTTCTAAAGCCAAGTCGCGATCATCCAGAGCCGGCTGTTCTGGAGCAGGGGGATAAAAGCAGCTCAGGAAGCGCCTCCAGGTTAAAGAGGAGGGGGAAAAGTGGGGGAAATGGCCGCAAAACCGCTTAAAATCGCCTAAAAATGAGAGAAAATGGTCTCAAAGCTGGGTAAAATCGCTTAAAAATGAGAGGAATGGTCTCAAAGCTGGTTAAAATCGCCTAAAAATGAGAGAAAACAGTCTCAAAACTGGCTAAAACTGCTTAAAAATGAGAGAAACCTGACTCAAAGCTGGTTAAAATCGCCTAAAAATGAGAGAAAACAGTCTCAAAACTGGCTAAAACTGCTTAAAAATGAGAGAAACCTGACTCAAAGCTGGTTAAAACCACTTAAAAATGAGAGAAATGGTCTCAAAGCTGGTTAAAACCGCTTAAAAATGAGAGAAATGGTCTCAAAGCTGGTTAAAACCGATTAAAAATGGGAGAAACCGATCTGAAAGCTGGTCAAAATCATTCTAAAATGAGAGACTGGTCTCAAAGCTGGTCAAAATCGCTTAAAAATGAGAGACTGGTCTCAAAACTGGTTAATATCGGTTAAAAATGAGAAAAACCGGCATCAAAACTGGTTACAATCGTTTAACAGTGAGACAAACCGCATCCCAACTGCCGCGCTGCCGCAGCGCCAACTGAAAGCGCGCCGCCCTCTTCCCCCTTTTATAACCTCCGTCCCGCGCTCCCATTGGCCACCCGTTCCCTCCCCGCCCCCTTACCAAACGCCGCGCCGCCATTGGCGCGTGGCGTCCGCCGACTCTGAGCGCCTCGACCAATCCGATCGCGCCGCTTCCAATCCGCGGGGACGGTATAAAAGGCGGAGCGGGGGCGCGGGGAGGCGGCAGTCGGGCGGCCGGGCGGAGCGGGGATGAGCGGGCGAGGGAAGCAGGGCGGCAAGGCGCGTTCTAAAGCCAAGTCGCGATCATCCAGAGCCGGCTGTTCTGGAGCAGGGGGATAAAAGCAGCTCAGGAAGCGCCTCCAGGTTAAAGAGGAGGGGGAAAAGTGGGGGAAATGGCCGCAAAACCGCTTAAAATCGCCTAAAAATCAGAGAAAATGGTCTCAAAGCTGGGTAAAATCGCTTGAAAATGAGAGACAACGGCTTCAAAGCTGGTAAAAATCACTTAAGATGAGAGAAACGGTCTCAAAACTGGTTAAAATCGCTTAAAAATGAGAGGAATGGTCTCAAAGCTGGTTAAAATCGCCTAAAAATGAGAGAAAACAGTCTCAAAACTGGCTAAAACTGCTTAAAAATGAGAGAAACCTGACTCAAAGCTGGTTAAAACCACTTAAAAATGAGAGAAATGGTCTCAAAGCTGGTTAAAATCGCCTAAAAATGAGAGAAAACAGTCTCAAAACTGGCTAAAACTGCTTAAAAATGAGAGAAACCTGACTCAAAGCTGGTTAAAACCACTTAAAAATGAGAGAAATGGTCTCAAAGCTGGCTAAAACCACTTAAAAATGAGAGAAATGGTCTCAAAGCTGGTTAAAACCGATTAAAAATGAGAGAAACCGATCTGAAAGCTGGTCAAAATCATTCTAAAATGAGAGAAACGTCTCAAAACTGGTGAAAATCGCTTATAAATGAGAGACTGGTCTCAAAACTGGTTAATATCGCTTAAAAATGAGAAAAACCGGCATCAAAACTGGTTAAAATCGTTTAACACTGAGACAAACCGCAGCCTCACCGCCGCGCTGCCGCAGCGCCAACTGGAAGCGCGCCGCCCTCCTCCCCCTTTTATAACCTCCGTCCCGCGCTCCCATTGGCCACCCGTTCCCTCCCCGCCCCCTTACCAAACGCCGCGCCGCCATTGGCGCGTGGCGTCCGCCGACTCTGAGCGCCTCGACCAATCCGATCGCGCCGCTTCCAATCCGCGGGGACGGGATAAAAGGCGGAGCGGGGGCGCGGGGAGGCGGCAGTCGGGCGGCCGGGCGGAGCGGGGATGAGCGGGCGAGGGAAGCAGGGCGGCAAGGCGCGTTCTAAAGCCAAGTCGCGATTATCCAGAGCCGGCTGTTCTGGAGCAGGGGGATAAAAGCAGCTCAGGAAGCGCCTCCAGGTTAAAGAGGAGGGGGAAAAGTGGGGGAAATGGCCGCAAAACCGCTTAAAATCGCCTAAAAATCAGAGAAAATGGTCTCAAAGCTGGGTAAAATCGCTTGAAAATGAGAGACAACGGCTTCAAAGCTGGTAAAAATCACTTAAGATGAGAGAAACGGTCTCAAAACTGGTTAAAATCGCTTAAAAATGAGAGGAATGGTCTCAAAGCTGGTTAAAATCGCCTAAAAATGAGAGAAAACAGTCTCAAAACTGGCTAAAACCGCTTAAAAATGAGAGAAATGGTCTCAAAGCTGGTTAAAACCACTTAAAAATGAGAGAAATGGTCTCAAAGCTGGCTAAAACCGATTAAAAATGAGAGAAATGGTCTCAAAGCTGGTTAAAACCGATTAAAAATGAGAGAAACCGATCTGAAAGCTGGTCAAAATCATTCTAAAATGAGAGAAACGTCTCAAAGCTGGTCAAAATCGCTTAAAAATGAGAAAAACCGGCATCAAAACTGGTTAAAATCGTTTAACACTGAGACAAACCGCAGCCCCACCGCCGCGCTTCCGCAGCGCCAACTGGAAGCGCGCCGCCCTCCTCCCCCTTTTATAACCTCCGTCCCGCGCTCCCATTGGCCACCCCTTCCCTCCCCGCCCCCTTACCAAACGCCGCGCCGCCATTGGCGCGTGGCGTCCGCCGACTCTGAGCGCCTCGACCAATCCGATCGCGCCGCTTCCAATCCGCGGGGACGGGATAAAAGGCGGAGCGCGGGCGCGGGGAGGCGGCAGTCGGGCGGCCGGGCGGAGCGGGGATGAGCGGGCGAGGGAAGCAGGGCGGCAAGGCGCGTTCTAAAGCCAAGTCGCGATCATCCAGAGCCGGTTTGCAATTCCCCGTCGGTCGAGTTCATCGTTTGCTTCGTAAAGGGAATTACGCCGAAAGGGTGGGAGCCGGAGCTCCGGTGTATTTAGCGGCCGTGATGGAATATTTGACGGCTGAGATTTTGGAATTAGCCGGGAACGCGGCGAGGGATAACAAAAAAACCAGGATCATCCCCCGGCATTTGCAGCTGGCGGTGAGGAACGACGAGGAGTTGAATAAATTGCTGGGAGGTGTCACCATCGCTCAGGGGGGGGTCCTGCCCAACATCCAGGCTGTGCTGCTGCCCAAAAAGAGCGAGGGGCACAAAGGGAAATGAGGATTCGTTCCGACCCCCCCCCCCCACCGCCACCCCCTCCCCCGTTTTCTTGTTTTTTAGCCTTCGCAGAATCCAAACGGCTCTTTTCAGAGCCACCCTAACGAGTCGCAAAGAGAGCTGGGAGAGCTGGGGGGGGGGGGGGGGGAGGGGATGATGGGGGGGGGGGGGGGGAGGGGATGATGGGGGGAGGGGGGGGGGAGGTGATGATGGGGGGGGGATAATGAGGGGGGGGGAGGATAATGGGGGGGAGAGGATAATGAGGGAGGCGATGATGATGGGGGGGGAGGTGATGATGGGGAGGGGGGAGATTGGGGGGGAGGCGATGATGGGGGGGAGGGGGGAGATGGGGGGGAGGCGATGATGGGGTGAGGGGGGAGATGGGGGAGGAGGCGATGATGGGGGGTGGAGGTGATGATGGGGGGGAGGGGGGAGATGGGGGGGAGGCGATGATGGGGGGTGGAGGTGATGATGGGGAGAGGGAAGATGGGGGGGAGATGATGATGGGGGGGAGGGGATGGGGAAGATGATGGAGGTGGGAAGTGATGGGGAGGGGGGAAAGAGATGGAGGGGGGAAGAGATGGGGGAGGGGAAGAGATGGGGGGGGAGATGGAGGGGGGAAGAGATGGGGAGGGGAAGATGGAGGGGGGAAGAGATGGGGAGGGGAAGATGGAGGGGGGAAGAGATGGGGGAGGGGAAGATGGAGGGGGGAAGAGATGGGGGAGGGGAAGAGATGGGGGGGAGATGGGGGAGGGGAAGAGATGGGGGGGGAGATGGGGGAGGGGAAGAGATGGGGGGGAAGAGATGGGGAAGATGGGGGAGGGGAAGAGATGGGGGGGGAAGAGATGGGGAAGATGGAGGGGGGAAGAGATGGGGGGGAAGAGATGGGGGAGGGGAAGATGGAGGGGGGAAGAGATGGGGAGGGGAAGATGGAGGGGGGAAGAGATGGGGAGGGGAAGATGGAGGGGGGAAGAGGTGGGGGGGGAAGAGATGGGGGAGGGGAAGATGGAGGGGGGAAGAGATGGGGGAGGGGAAGATGGAGGGGGGAAGAGATGGGGGGGGAAGTGATGGGGAGGGGGGGAAGAGACGGGGGGAAGAGATGGGGGGGAGAAGACGGGGGGGAAGAGATGGGGGGAAGATGGGGGGGGGAAGAGATGGGGAAGAGATGAGGAAGAGATGGGGAGGGGGGAAAGAGGTGGGGAAGAGATGGGGAGGGGAAGATGGAGGGGGACGGAGGCAATGGGGGGGAGGGGAGATGGGGGGGAGGCAATGGGGGGGAGGGGAAGATGGGGGGGAGGCGATGGGGGGAGGGGAAGATGGGGGAAGGGGAAGATGGGGGGGAGGGGAAGATGGGGAGGGGAAGATGGGGGAGGCGATGATGATGGGGGGGAGATGATGATGGGGAAGAGACAGGGGAGGTGGTGGTGATGGGGGAGATGGGGGGAGATGATGAAGGAAGTGGTGATGGGGGGGAGGAGGTGATGATGGGGCGGGGGGGGAGGTGATGATGGGGGTGGAGGTGGTGATTGGGAGGGGGAGGTGATGGGGGGGAGATGATATGGGGGAGAGATGAGTGGGGAAATGGGGGGGAGATTGGGGCTGGAGATGGGGGGAAATGATGTGGGGGGGGGATTGGAGGGGGGGGCACGTGTGGTTCACCCCCGTGAGTTGGGGGGGGGGGGGAGAAGGAGTCGTATGTGGGCACACGTGTGCGTGGGGGGCTCGTATGTTCCCTTATGCACATGTATACCCATGTATGTGGGCCCACGTGTGCGGGGGGGGGCACATATATGGGTATATGTGTGCATGGGGGGCACATATGTGGGCACACGTGTATATGGGGGGCACGTATATGGGTATACATGTGCAGGGGGGGCACATATGTGGGCACATGTGTGCATGGGGTCACATATATGGGTATACGTGTGCAGGGGGGGCACATATGTGGGTATACGTGTGCATGCGGTCACATATATGGGTATACATGTGCATGGGGGTCACATATGTGGGCACACGTGTGCATGGGGGGCACATATTTGGCTATATGTGTGCATGGGGGGGGCACATATGTGGGCACATGTGTGCCTGGGGGCACATATATGGGCTCACGTGTGCATGGGGGGCACATATGTGGGCACACGTGTGCATGGGGGCACATATGTGGGCACACGTGTGCATGGGGGGGCACATATGTGAGCCCACGTGTGCATGGGGGGCACATATGTGGGCACACGTGTGCATGGGGGGCACATATGTGGGCACACGTGTATATGGGGGGCACATATGTGGGCACACGTGTATATGGGGGGCACATATGTGGGCACACGTGTGCATGGGGGGCACATATTTGGCTATACGTGTGCATGGGGGGGGCACATATGTGGGCACACGTGTGCATGGGGGGGCACATATGTGGACACAGGTGTGCATGGGGGCACATATGTGGGCACACGTGTATATGGGGGGCACATATGTGGGCATACGTGTGCATGGGGGGCACATATATGGGTATACATGTGCAGGGGGGGCACATATGTGGCTATACGTGTGCATGGGGGCACATATATGGGCTCACGTGTGCATGGGGGGCACATATGTGGGCACACATGTGCATGGGGGGCACATATGTGGGCACACGTGTGCATGGGGGGCACATATATGGCTATACGTGTGCATGGGGGGGCACATATGTGGGCACATGTGTGCCTGGGGGCACATATATGGGCTCACGTGTGCATGGGGGGCACATATGTGGGCACACGTGTGCATGGGGGCACATATGTGGGCACACGTGTGCATGGGGGCACAGATGTGGGCACACGTGTATATGGGGGGCACATATATGGCTATACTTGTGCATGGGGGGGCACATATGTGGGCACACATGTGCATGGGGGGCACATATGTGGGCACACGTGTATATGGGGGGCACATATGTGAGCACATGTGTGCATGGGGGCACATATATGGGTATACGTGTGCATGGGGGGCACATATGTGGGCACACGTGTGCATGGGGTCACATATATGGGTATACGTGTGCATGGGGGGCACATATGTGGGCACACGTGTGCATGGGGGGCACATATGTGGGCACATGTGTGCATGGGGGGCACATATGTGGGCACATGTGTGCATGGGGGGAACATATAGGTATACATGTGTGCATGAAGGGCACGTATGTGGACATACATGTGTGCATAAGGGAACATATCTGGGCACACACGCGTGCACGGGGGAACATACATGGTACACGTGTGCACAGGGGGCTCGTATACGGGCACACAGGTACATGGGAGTGTCCATACGTGGACACACGTGTGCGTGGGGGTCACGTATGTGGGTGTACGTGTGCATAAGGGAACACGTGTGGGCACGCGTGTGTGTGGGGGGGGGGTCATATGTGGGCACACAGGTACGTGTAGGGGGCACACACGTGTGCACATGGCACGGACATGAGAAGAACACACGTGTGTGTACGGGGGACATGTAAATAGGGGAGGACACATGTATGTATGGGGGCAGAGGGGACATTTGGGGACACAGGAGGTGGCAGTGGGGACATTTTGGGGTCCATGGGGACATTAGGGGTGACAGAGGGGACATTTGGGGACACAGGAGGGACACGTGGGGGTCTGTGGGGACATTGGGGGTGACAGAGGGGACATTTGGGGACACAGGAGGTGGCAGTGGGGACATTTTGGGGTCCATGGGGACATGAGAGGTGACATTTGGGGACACGGGAGATGGCAATGGGGACATTTTGGGGGCCTGTGGGGACATGGGAGGTAAGAGAAGGGGACATTTGGGGACACAAGAGGGACACGAGGGGGTCCATGGGGACACTGGGGGTGACAGGAGACATTTGGGGACACAGGAGGGACACGTGGGGGTCTGTGGGGACATTGGGGGTGACAGAGGGGACATTTGGGGACACAGGAGGTAGCAATTAGGACATTTTGGGGTCCATGGGGACATTGGGGGTGACAGAGGGGACTTTTGGGGACACAGGAGGTGGCAGTGGGGACATTTTGGGGGTCCATGGGGACATTGGGGGTGACAGAGGGGACATTTGGGGACACAGGAGGTGGCAGTGGGGACATTTTGGGGTCCATGGGGACACAGAGGTGACATTCAGGGATCCGGAGGCGAAATATGCAAATGAAGGATCCATTCGGCGCGTCCCGATTGGCTGGAAAAGGAGAGGTTCAGTCTTGACGAGAGGCTCCAAAGCTCGCGCGCTGATTGGTCCGCGCCGAAAGGGCTCAGCCAATGGCGGCGCGCCGTTTGGATCCGTTCCGGCTGCGTTGGAAGCGACGGAGCGGAGCGAAAGGAAAACGAGGGGCTGCAGCGCGGATAATTACACGAAATAGTTGTGTAATTAATTATTATTGTTATTTTCCCACCAAAGTGACGTGAAAAAATAGAGCTCCAGCGGCGCGATTTTTCATCCCCACAACGGGGTCCCTATGGGTCTCTATGGGTCCCTATGGGTCTCTACGGTCTCTATGAGTCCCTATGGATCTCTATGGGGTCCCTATGGGTCTCTATGGGGTCCCTATGGGGTCCCTATGGGTCTCTATGGATCCCTATGGGGTCCCTAAGGGTTTCCATGGGTCTCTATGGGTCCCTATGGCTCTCTACAGGTCCCTATGGAGTCCCTATGGGTCTCTGTGGGTCCCTATGGTTCTCTATGGGTCTCTATGGGGTCCCTATGGGTCTCTGTGGGTCTCTATGGGTCTCTGTGGGTCCCTATGAGTCTCTGTGGGTCTCTGTGGGTCCCTATGGGTCCCTATGGGGTCCCTAAGGGTTTCTATGGGTCCCTATGGCTCTCTATGGGTCCCTATGGGTCCTTAAGGGTTTCTATGGGTCTCTATGGGGTCCCTATGGGTCTCTATGTGTCTCTGTGGGTCTCTATGGGGTCCCTATGGGGTCCCTATGGGGTCCCTATGAGTCTCTATGGGATCTATAAATCCCTATGGGTTTCTGTGGGTCCCTATGGGTCTCTATGCGTCCCTATGGGTCTCTATGGGATCTATAGGTCCCTATTGGTCTCTGTGGGTCCCTGTGGGGTCCCTATGGGTCTCTGTGGGTCCCTATGGATCCCTATGGGTCCCTATGGGTCTCTATGGGATCTATAGGTCCCTATTGGTCTCTGTGGGTCCCTATGGGGTCCCTATGGGGTCCCTATGGGTCCCTATGGCTCTCTATGGGGTCCCTATGGATCTGTATGGGCCCCTATGGGTCCCTATGGGTCTCTGTGGATCCCTATGGGGTCCCTATGGGTCCCTATGGATCTGTATGGGCCCCTATGGGTCCCTAAGGGTCTCTATGGGTCCCTATGGGGTCCCTAAGGGTCTCTGTGGGTCCCTATGGATCCCTCTGGGGTCCCTAAGGGTTTCTATGGGTCTCTATGGGTCCCTATGGATCTCTATGGGTCTTTATGGGGTTCCTATGGGTCTCTGTGGGTCCCTATGGGGTCCCTATGGCTCTCTATGGGGTCCCTATGGGGTCCCTATGGATCTGTATGGGCCCCTATGGGTCCCTATGGGGTCCCTAAGGGATGGGGTCCCTATGGGTCCCTATGGGTCCCTATGGGGTCCCTAAGGGATGGGGTCCCTATGGGTCCCTATGGGTCCCTATGGGTCCCTATGGGGTCCCTAAGGGATGGGGTCCCTATGGGTCCCTAAGGGTCCCTATGGGAACAGCGTTGCAATACTTCCGAATGCCGTACCCGCGTCGTTTAGCACACTGAAAACCTCCCGCAGCTTTGCGGGAAAGCATTCGTCAGGTAACCTCGGTAACGATGTTTCTAATTAGGTTCCCAACGTGCAGACGGGATTCTCGCTTTCACTTCCCACCCCCCACCCCCACGGCAATGCCCCCCACACCCAGTCACTCTCCCACCACCCCACCCCCCAACAGGGACCCATAGAGACCCATAGGGACCACATAGGGACCCATAGAGACCCATAGGGACCCCATAGGGATCCCACAGGGACCTAGGGACCTATAGAGACCCATAGGGACCCATAGGGACCCCATAGGGATCCCACAGGGACCTAGGGACCTATAGAGACCCATAGGGACCCATAGGGACCCCATAGGGACGCACAGGGACACATAGGGACACATAGGGACACACAGGGACCCACAGGGACCCCATAGGGGCACACCAAGATCCACAGAGACCCATAGGGACCCATAGGGACCCCATAGGGATCCCACAGGGACCTAGGGACCTATAGAGACCCATAGAGACCCATAGGGACCCACAGGGACCTAGGGACCCACAGAGACCCATAGGGACCCACAGAGACCCATAGGGACCCCATAGGGATCCCACAGGGACCTAGGGACCTATAGAGACCCATAGAGACCCATAGGGACCCATAGGGACCCACAGGGACCTAGGGACCCACAGAGACCCATAGGGACCCACAGAGACCCATAGGGACCCCATAGGGATCCCACAGGGACCTAGGGACCTATAGAGACCCATAGAGACCCATAGGGATCCCACAGGGACCTAGGGACCTATAGAGACCCATAGGGACCCATAGGGACCCCATAGGGACGCACAGGGACACATAGGGACCCACAGGGACCCCATAGGGACCCATAGGGGCACACCAAGATCCACAGAGACCCATAGGGACCCCATAGAGATCTCACAGGGACCTATAGAGACCCACAGAGACCCATAAGGACCCACAGAGACCCATAGGGACCCCATAGGGACCCCACAGGGACCCATAGGGGCACACCAAAATCCACAGAGACCTATAGGGACCCATAGAGACCAATAGCGACCCATAGAGACCCATAGGACCCAATAGGGACCCCATAGGGACACATAGGGAGCCCATAGGGACACATAGGGGCACACCAAGATCCACAGAGACCCATAGGGACCCATAGAGACCCCATAGCGACCCCATAGGGATCCCACAGGGACCTAGGGACCTATAGAGACCCACAGAGACCCATAGGAACCCATAGGGACAGATGGGGACACACCAAGATCCATAGGGACCCGTGGAGACCCACAGAGACCCATAGAGACCCATAGGAACCCATAGGGACAGATGGGGACACACCAAGATCCATAGAGACCCATAGAGACCCCATAGAGACCCCATAGAGACCCCATAGGGACCCCATAGGGACCCCATAGGGACCCCATAGGGACCCCATAGGGACCCCATAGGGACCCCATAGGGAAGCATAGAGAGGCAAAGAGTCCCCATAGGGACCCATAGAGACTCATAGGGACCCCATAGGGACCCATAGAGACCCCATAGAGACCCCATAGAGACCCCATAGAGACCCCATAGAGACCCCATAGAGACCCCATAGAGACAGATGGGGACACACCAAGATCCATAGAGACCCATAGGGACCCACAGAGACCCATAGAGACCCCATAGGGACCCATAGGGACACACCAAGATCCATAGAGACCCATAGGGACCCACAGAGACCCATAGAGACCCCATAGGGACCCCATAGGGACACACCAAGATCCATAGAGACCCATAGGGACCCACAGAGACCCATAGAGACCCCATAGGGACCCATAGGGACACACCAAGATCCATAGAGACCCATAGGGACCCATAGGGACCCATAGGAACACACCAAGATCCATAGAGACCCATAGGGACCCATAGGGACCCATAGGAACACACCAAGATCCATAGAGACCCATAGGGACCCATAGGGACCCATAGGAACACACCAAGATCCATAGAGACCCATAGGGACCCCATAGGGACCCCATAGGGACCCACAGAAACCCATAGGGACCAAAAAGGGACCCATAGGGACCCCTCCGTTATTTGGGTATTTCCTTCGGGGGGGGGTAATTAAACAATTAAGAGGCTGTGCTTACGTTTATGTGGTAAAACAGGCATCCGAAAGTTATAGCGGGTTGGGGGGACAGAGGCTTTAAATAGGGGGGGGGAAAGAGGGAAAGAAAGATAATTAACGGTCGATAATTAATCGCTTGAAACGCGCCTAAAATCCCCGGCTTTCTCCCCTCCCCCTCCCCCCGCCCCGCGTCGCGGCCGCCACCCTCGAGGCGGACGTTGAGACGCAGTTCTCACTCCGGTCCGCCTCCCCGCCTCCTGGTCACGTGGGATCGGTAGCCCCACCCCCTTCCCCCCCAGCCCCGATGGTTCTTAAAGGGGCCGTGCTCGGCTTTTAATTAATTACTGGTTAATTGCGTACACGTATGTAGACATTGAGCTTGAAGCGCTGAATGCATCCAGACCCAAATCAGAGGCGCCTGTGTGAGTTCCTATAGGGTCAGGGTTACCTGTGTGAGTTCTATAGGGCCAGGGTTACCCGTGTGAGTTCCTATAGGGCCAGGGTTACCTGTGTGAGTTCTATAGGGCCAGGGTTACCCGTGTGAGTTCCTATAGGGCCAGGGTTACTTCTGTGAGTTCCTATAGGGCCAGGATTTCCTGTGTGAGTTCTATAGGGCCAGGGTTACCTCTGTGAGTTCCTATAGGGCCAGGGTTACCTGTGTGAGTTCCTATACGGCCAGGGTTACTTCTGTGAGTTCCTATAGGGCCAGGGTTACTTCTGTGAGTTCCTATAGGGCCAGGGTTACCCGTGTGAGTTCCTATAGGGCCAGGGTTACCCGTGTGAGTTCCTATAGGGCCAGGGTTACCCGTGTGAGTTCCTATAGGGTCAGGGTTACCTGTGTGAGTTCTATAGGGCCAAGGTTCCCTGTGTGAGTTCCTATAGGGTCAGGGTTTCCTGTGTGAGTTCCTATAGGGCCAAGGTTCCCTGTGTGGGTTCCTATAGGGCCAGGGTTACCTGTGTGAGTTCCTATAGGGCCAAGGTTCCCTGTGTGAGTTCCTATAGGGCCAGGATTTCCTGTGTGAGTTCCTATAGGGCCAGGATTTCCTGTCTGAGTTCCTATAGGGCCAGGGTTCCCTGTGTGAGTTCTATAGGGCCAGGGTTACCTGTGTGAGTTCCTATAGGGCCAGGATTTCCTGTCTGAGTTCCTATAGGGCCAAGGTTACCTGTGTGAGTTCTATAGGGCCAGGGTTACCTGTGTGAGTTCTATAGGGCCAGGGTTACCTGTGTGAGTTCCTATAGGGCCAGGGTTACCTGTGTGAGTTCCTATAGGGCCAGGATTTCCTGTGTGAGTTCTATAGGGCCAGGGTTACCTGTGTGAGTTCCTATAGGGCCAGGGTTTCCTGTGTGAGTTCCTATAGGGCCAGGGTTACCTGTGTGAGTTCCTATAGGGCCAGAATTTCCTGTGTGAGTTCCTATAGGGCCAGGGTTTCCTGTGTGAGTTCCTATAGGGCCAGGGTTACTTCTGTGAGTTCTACAGGGCCAGGATTTCCTGTGTGAGTTCCTACAGGGCCAGGGTTACCCGTGTGAGTTCCTATAGGGCCAGAATTTCTTGTGTGAGTTCCTATAGGGCCAGGGTTACCTGTGTGAGTTCTATAGGGTCAGGGTTACCTGCATGAGTTAATAGGGCCAAGGTTACCTGTTTGGGTTCCTATAGGGCCAGGGTTACCTCTGTGAGTTCCTATAGAGCCAGGATTTCCTGTGTGAGTTCCTATAGGGCCAGGGTTACCTGTGTGAGTTCTATAGGGTCAGGGTTACCCGTGTGAGTTCCTATAGGGCCAGGGTTTCCTGTGTGGGTTCCTATAGGGCCAAGGTTACCTGTGTGAGTTCTATAGGGCCAGGGTTACCCGTGTGAGTTCCTATAGGGCCAGGGTTACCTGTGTGAGTTCTATAGGGCCAGGATTTCCTGTCTGAGTTCTATAGGGCCAGGGTTACCTGTGTGAGTTCTATAGGGTCAGGGTTACCTGTGTGATTTAATAGGGCCAGGGTTACCTGTGTGGGTTCCTATAGGGCCAGGGTTACCTGTGTGAGTTCCTATAGGGCCAGGATTTCCTGTGTGAGTTCCTATAGGGCCAGGGTTACCTGTATGAGTTCTATAGGGCCAGGATTTCTTGTGTGAGTTCTATAGGGCCAGGGTTTCCTGTGTGAGTTCCTATAGGGCCAGGGTTACTTCTGTGAGTTCCTATAGGGCCAGGGTTTCCTGTGTGAGTTCTACAGGGCCAGGATTTCCTGTGTGAGTTCCTACAGGGCCAGGGTTACCCGTGTGAGTTCCTATAGGGCCAGAATTTCTTGTGTGAGTTCCTATAGGGCCAGGGTTACCTGTGTGAGTTCTATAGGGTCAGGGTTACCTGTGTGAGTTCCTATAGGGCCAGGGTTACCTGTGTGAGTTCTATAGGGCCAGGATTTCCTGTGTGAGTTCCTATAGGGCCAGGGTTACCTGTGTGAGTTCCTATAGGGCCAGGGTTACCTGTGTGAGTTCTATAGGGCCAGGATTTCTTGTGTGAGTTCTATAGGGCCTGGGTTACCTGTGTGAGTTCCTATAGGGCCAGGGTTACCCGTGTGAGTTCCTATAGGGCCAGGGTTACCCGTGTGAGTTCTATAGGGCCAGGGTTACCTGTGTGACTTCCTATAGGGCCAGGGTTCCCTGTGTGAGTTCCTATAGGGCCAGGATTTCCTGTGTGGGTTCTATAGGGCCAGGGTTACCTGTGTGAGTTCTATAGGGCCAGGGTTACTCGTGTGATTTCTATAGGGCCAGGATTTCCTGTGTGAGTTCCTATAGGGCCAGGGTTACCTGTGTGAGTTCCTATAGGGCCAGGGTTACCTGTGTGAGTTCCTATAGGGCCAAGGTTCCCTGTGTGAGTTCCTATAGGGCCAGGATTTCCTGTGTGAGTTCCTATAGGGCCAGGGTTACCCGTGTGAGTTCCTATAGGGTCAGGGTTACCTGTGTGAGTTCTATAGGGCCAGGGTTACCCGTGTGAGTTCCTATAGGGTCAGGGTTACCTGTGTGAGTTCTATAGGGCCAGGGTTCCCTGTGTGAGTTCCTATAGGGCCAGGGTTTCCTGTGTGAGTTCTATAGGGCCAGGGTTACCTGTGTGGGTTCCTATAGGGCCAGGGTTACCTGTGTGGGTTCCTATAGGGCCAGGGTTACCCGTGTGAGTTCCTATAGGGCCAGGGTTACCTGTGTGAGTTCTATAGGGCCAGGATTTCCTGTGTGAGTTCTATAGGGTCAGGGTTACCTGTGTGAGTTAATAGGGCCAAGGTTACCTGTGTGAGTTCCTATAGGGCCAAGGTTCCCTGTGTGAGTTCCTATAGGGCCAGGGTTACCCGTGTGAGTTCCTATAGGGTCAGGGTTACCTGTGTGAGTTCTATAGGGCCAGGGTTACCCGTGTGAGTTCCTATAGGGTCAGGGTTACCTGTGTGAGTTCCTATAGGGCCAGGGTTACCCGTGTGAGTTCCTATAGGGTCAGGGTTACCTGTGTGAGTTCTATAGGGCCAGGGTTACCCGTGTGAGTTCCTATAGGGTCAGGGTTACCTGTGTGAGTTCTATAGGGCCAGGGTTCCCTGTGTGAGTTCTATAGGGCCAGGGTTACCTGTGTGGGTTCCTATAGGGCCAGGGTTACCTGTGTGGGTTCCTATAGGGCCAGGGTTACCCATGTGAGTTCCTATAGGGCCAGGGTTACCTGTGTGAGTTCTATAGGGCCAGGATTTCCTGTGTGAGTTCTATAGGGCCAGGGTTTCCTGTGTGAGTTCCTATAGGGCCAAGGTTCCCTGTGTGAGTTCCTATAGGGCCAGGGTTTCCTGTGTGAGTTCCTATAGGGCCAGGGTTTCCTGTGTGAGTTCTATAGGGCCAAGGTTCCCTGTGTGAGTTCTATAGGGCCAGGATTTCCTGTGTGAGTTCCTATAGGGCCAGGGTTCCCTGTGTGAGTTCCTATAGGGCCCGGGTTCCCTGTGTGAGTTCTATAGGGCCAGGATTTCCTGTGTGAGTTCTATAGGGCCAGGGTTACCCGTGTGAGTTCTATAGGGCCAAGGTTCCCTGTGTGAGTTCCTATAGGGCCAAGGTTACCTGTGTGAGTTCCTATAGGGTCAGGGTTTCCTGTGTGAGTTCTATAGGGTCAGGGTTACCTGTGTGAGTTGCTATAGGGCCAGGGTTACCTGTGTGAGTTCTATAGGGCCAGGGTTTCCTGTGTGAGTTCCTATAGGGCCAGGGTTTCCTGTGTGAGTTCCTATAGGGCCAGGGTTTCCTGTGTGAGTTCTATAGGGTCAGGGTTTCCTGTGTGAGTTCTATAGGGCCAGGGTTACCCGTGTGAGTTCCTATAGGGTCAGGGTTACCTGTGTGAGTTCTATAGGGCCAGGGTTTCCTGTGTGAGTTCCTATAGGGCCAGGGTTACCTGTGTGAGTTCTATAGGGCCAGGGTTTCCTGTGTGAGTTCTATAGGGCCAGGATTTCCTGTGTGAGTTCCTATAGGGCCAGGGTTACCTGTGTGAGTTCTATAGGGCCAGGGTTCCCTGTGTGAGTTCCTATAGGGCCAGGGTTACCTGTGTGAGTTCTATAGGGCCAGGGTTCCCTGTGTGAGTTCTATAGGGCCAGGATTTCCTGTGTGAGTTCCTATAGGGCCAAGGTTACCTGTGTGAGTTCCTATAGGGCCAAGGTTACCTGTGTGAGTTCCTATAGGGCCAGGGTTACCTGTATGATTTAATAGGGCCAAGGTTCCCTGTGTGAGTTCTATAGGGCCAAGGTTACCTGTGTGAGTTCCTATAGGGCCAGGGTTACCTGTGTGAGTTCTATAGGGCCAGGGCTAACTGTGTGAGTTCTATAGGGCCAGGATTACCTCTGTGAGTTCTATAGGGCCAGGGTTTCCTGTGTGAGTTCCTATAGGGCCAAGGTTACCTGTGTGAGTTCCTATAGGGTCAGGGTTTCCTGTGTGAGTTCTATAGGGTCAGGGTTACCTGTGTGAGTTGCTATAGGGCCAGGGTTACCTGTGTGAGTTCTATAGGGTCAGGGTTACCCGTGTGAGTTCCTATAGGGCCAGGGTTTCCTGTGTGGGTTCCTATAGGGCCAAGGTTACCTGTGTGAGTTCTATAGGGCCAGGGTTACCCGTGTGAGTTCCTATAGGGCCAGGGTTACCTGTGTGAGTTCTATAGGGCCAGGATTTCCTGTCTGAGTTCTATAGGGCCAGGGTTACCTGTGTGAGTTCTATAGGGTCAGGGTTACCTGTGTGATTTAATAGGGCCAGGGTTACCTGTGTGGGTTCCTATAGGGCCAGGGTTACCTGTGTGAGTTCCTATAGGGCCAGGATTTCCTGTGTGAGTTCCTATAGGGCCAGGGTTACCTGTATGAGTTCTATAGGGCCAGGATTTCTTGTGTGAGTTCTATAGGGCCAGGGTTTCCTGTGTGAGTTCCTATAGGGCCAGGGTTTCCTGTGTGAGTTCCTATAGGTCCAGGGTTACCTGTATGAGTTCTATAGGGTCAGGGTTACCCGTGTGAGTTCTATAGGACCAGGGTTTCCTGTGTGAGTTCTATAGGGCCAGGGTTACCTGTGTGAGTTCTATAGGGTCAGGGTTACCTGTGTGAGTTCCTATAGGGCCAGGGTTACCTGTGTGAGTTCTATAGGGCCAGGATTTCCTGTGTGAGTTCCTATAGGGCCAGGGTTACCTGTGTGAGTTCCTATAGGGCCAGGGTTACCTGTGTGAGTTCTATAGGGCCAGGATTTCTTGTGTGAGTTCTATAGGGCCTGGGTTACCTGTGTGAGTTCCTATAGGGCCAGGGTTACCCGTGTGAGTTCCTATAGGGCCAGGGTTACCCGTGTGAGTTCTATAGGGCCAGGGTTACCTGTGTGACTTCCTATAGGGCCAGGGTTCCCTGTGTGAGTTCCTATAGGGCCAGGATTTCCTGTGTGGGTTCTATAGGGCCAGGGTTACCTGTGTGAGTTCTATAGGGCCAGGGTTACTCGTGTGATTTCTATAGGGCCAGGATTTCCTGTGTGAGTTCCTATAGGGCCAGGGTTACCTGTGTGAGTTCCTATAGGGCCAAGGTTCCCTGTGTGAGTTCCTATAGGGCCAGGATTTCCTGTGTGAGTTCCTATAGGGCCAGGGTTACCCGTGTGAGTTCCTATAGGGTCAGGGTTACCTGTGTGAGTTCTATAGGGCCAGGGTTCCCTGTGTGAGTTCCTATAGGGCCAGGGTTTCCTGTGTGAGTTCTATAGGGCCAGGGTTACCTGTGTGGGTTCCTATAGGGCCAGGGTTACCTGTGTGGGTTCCTATAGGGCCAGGGTTACCCGTGTGAGTTCCTATAGGGCCAGGGTTACCTGTGTGAGTTCTATAGGGCCAGGATTTCCTGTGTGAGTTCTATAGGGTCAGGGTTACCTGTGTGAGTTAATAGGGCCAAGGTTACCTGTGTGAGTTCCTATAGGGCCAAGGTTCCCTGTGTGAGTTCCTATAGGGCCAGGGTTACCCGTGTGAGTTCCTATAGGGTCAGGGTTACCTGTGTGAGTTCTATAGGGCCAGGGTTACCCGTGTGAGTTCCTATAGGGTCAGGGTTACCTGTGTGAGTTCCTATAGGGCCAGGGTTACCCGTGTGAGTTCCTATAGGGCCAGGGTTACCTGTGTGAGTTCTATAGGGCCAGGGTTACCCGTGTGAGTTCCTATAGGGTCAGGGTTACCTGTGTGAGTTCCTATAGGGCCAGGGTTACCCGTGTGAGTTCCTATAGGGCCAGGGTTCCCTGTGTGAGTTCTATAGGGCCAGGGTTACCTGTGTGGGTTCCTATAGGGCCAGGGTTACCTGTGTGGGTTCCTATAGGGCCAGGGTTACCCATGTGAGTTCCTATAGGGCCAGGGTTACCTGTGTGAGTTCTATAGGGCCAGGATTTCCTGTGTGAGTTCTATAGGGCCAGGGTTTCCTGTGTGAGTTCCTATAGGGCCAAGGTTCCCTGTGTGAGTTCCTATAGGGCCAGGGTTTCCTGTGTGAGTTCCTATAGGGCCAGGGTTTCCTGTGTGAGTTCTATAGGGCCAAGGTTCCCTGTGTGAGTTCTATAGGGCCAGGATTTCCTGTGTGAGTTCCTATAGGGCCAGGGTTCCCTGTGTGAGTTCCTATAGGGCCCGGGTTCCCTGTGTGAGTTCTATAGGGCCAGGATTTCCTGTGTGAGTTCTATAGGGCCAGGGTTACCCGTGTGAGTTCTATAGGGCCAAGGTTCCCTGTGTGAGTTCCTATAGGGCCAAGGTTACCTGTGTGAGTTCCTATAGGGTCAGGGTTTCCTGTGTGAGTTCTATAGGGTCAGGGTTACCTGTGTGAGTTGCTATAGGGCCAGGGTTACCTGTGTGAGTTCTATAGGGCCAGGGTTTCCTGTGTGAGTTCCTATAGGGCCAGGGTTTCCTGTGTGAGTTCCTATAGGGCCAGGGTTTCCTGTGTGAGTTCTATAGGGTCAGGGTTTCCTGTGTGAGTTCTATAGGGCCAGGGTTACCCGTGTGAGTTCCTATAGGGTCAGGGTTACCTGTGTGAGTTCTATAGGGCCAGGGTTTCCTGTGTGAGTTCCTATAGGGCCAGGGTTACCTGTGTGAGTTCTATAGGGCCAGGGTTTCCTGTGTGAGTTCTATAGGGCCAGGATTTCCTGTGTGAGTTCCTATAGGGCCAGGGTTACCTGTGTGAGTTCTATAGGGCCAGGGTTCCCTGTGTGAGTTCCTATAGGGCCAGGGTTACCTGTGTGAGTTCTATAGGGCCAGGGTTCCCTGTGTGAGTTCTATAGGGCCAGGATTTCCTGTGTGAGTTCCTATAGGGCCAAGGTTACCTGTGTGAGTTCCTATAGGGCCAAGGTTACCTGTGTGAGTTCCTATAGGGCCAGGGTTACCTGTATGATTTAATAGGGCCAAGGTTCCCTGTGTGAGTTCTATAGGGCCAAGGTTACCATCTGTGAGTTCCTATAGGGCCAGGGTTACCTGTGTGAGTTCTATAGGGCCAGGGCTAACTGTGTGAGTTCTATAGGGCCAGGATTACCTCTGTGAGTTCTATAGGGCCAGGGTTTCCTGTGTGAGTTCCTATAGGGCCAAGGTTTCCTGTGTGAGTTCCTATAGGGCCAGGGTTACCCGTGTGAGTTCCTATAGGGCCAGGATTTCCTGTCTGAGTTCCTATAGGGCCTGGGTTACCTGTGTGAGTTCCTATAGGGCCAAGGTTCCCTGTGTGAGTTCCTATAGGGCCAAGGTTCCCTGTGTGAGTTCCTATAGGGCCAGGATTTCCTGTGTGAGTTCCTATAGGGCCAGGATTTCCTGTGTGAGTTCTATAGGGCCTGGGTTACCTGTGTGGGTTCCTATAGGGCCAGGGTTACCTGTGTGAGTTCCTATAGGGCCAGGATTTCCTGTGTGAGTTCTATAGGGCCAGGGCTAACTGTGTGAGTTCTATAGGGCCAAGGTTACCTGTGTGAGTTCCTATAGGGCCAGGGTTACCTGTGTGAGTTCCTATAGGGCCAGGGTTATCTGTGTGAGTTCTATAGGGCCAGGGTTACCTGTGTGAGTTCTATAGGACCAGGGTTATCTGTGTGAGTTCTATAGGGCCAGGGTTACCTGTGTGAGTTCCTATAGGGCCAGGATTTCTTGTGTGGGTTCCTATAGGGCCAGGGTTCCCTGTATGAGTTCTATAGGGCCAGGGTTCCCTGTGTGAGTTCCTATAGGGCCAGGATTTCCTGTGTGAGTTCTATAGGGCCAGGGCTAACTGTGTGAGTTCTATAGGGCCAGGATTACCTCTGTGAGTTCTATAGGGCCAGGGTTTCCTGTGTGAGTTCCTATAGGGCCAGGGTTACCCGTGTGAGTTCCTATAGGGCCAGGATTTCCTGTCTGAGTTCCTATAGGGCCAGGGTTTCCTGTGTGAGTTGCTATAGGGCCAGGGTTACCTGTGTGAGTTCCTATAGGGCCAAGGTTCCCTGTGTGAGTTCTATAGGGCCAGGGTTTCCTGTGTGAGTTCCTATAGGGCCAAGGTTCCCTGTGTGAGTTCCTATAGGGCGAGGGTTACCTGTGTGAGTTCCTATAGGGCCGAGGGAGCCAAAAGGACCCACAGAGACCCATAGAAATTCATAGGGACCCATAGGGACCAATAGGGGCGCGTGGGGATGCATAGGGATCCACAGAGACCCATGGGGACCCAGAGACCGAAAAGGGTCCCATAGAGACCCATAGGGACCTATAGGGACCCATGGGGACCCATAGAGACGCATAGGGACACAGAGACCCCAAAGAGACCCCATAGAGACCCCATAGAGACCCCATAGAGACCCCATAGAAATCCATAGGAACGCATAGAGACCCATAGAGGCCCATAGGGACCCACAGGGACCCATAGAGATCCTTAGGGACCCACAGAGAGGCATAGGGACCCACAGGGACCCCATAGGGACCCATAGGGACGCATAGAAATCCATAGGGACCCATAGGGACCCATAGGAACACATAGAGACCCATAGTGACCCATAGGGACCTTTAGGGACCGAAAAGAAGCCCATAGGGACCCATGGAGATCCATAGAGACCCATAGGGACCCATGGAGACCCCATAGAGACCCCATAGAGCCCGAAAAGGGACACACAGTGTCCCCATAGAGACCCATAGCGACCCATAGAGACCCATAGGGACCCATGGAGACCCACAAAGACCCCATAGAGCCCGAAAAGAGACACACAGTGTCCCCATAGAGACACATAGCGACCCATAGGGACCCCATAGGGACCCGTAGGGACCCACAGAGACACATAGGGACCCATGGAGACCCACAGAGACCCATAGAGACCCAGAGGGACCTATAGGGACCTATAGGGACCCATGGGGACCCCATAGAGACCCCATAGAGCCCAAAAAGGGACACATAGGGACCCCATAGAGACCCGTAGGGACCCACAGAGACCAAAAAGGGACCCATAGAGACCCATGGAGACCCATAGGTACCCCATAGGGACCCATAGGGACCCATAGAAACCCATAGAAACCCACAAGAACCCATAGGGACCCACAGGGACCCATAGGGACCCATAGAGACCCACAAAGACCCCATAGAGACCCCATAGAGCCCGAAAAGGGACACACAGTGTCCCCATAGAGGCCCATAGCGACCCATAGAGACCCATAGGGACCCATAGAGACACATAGCGACCCATAGGGACCGGAAAGGGGCCCATAGAGACCCCATAGAGACCCGTAGGGACCCACAGAGACACATAGGAACCCATGGAGACCCACAGAGACCCACAGAGACCCATAGAGACCCATAGGGACCTATAGGGACCTATAGGGACCCATAAGGGACCCCATAGAGACCCCATAGAGCCCAAAAAGGGACACATAGGGACCCCACAGAGACCCCATAGGGACCCATAGAGACCAAAAAGGGACACATAGGGACCCCACAGAGACCCCATAGGGACCCACAGGGACCCATAGAAACCCATAGAGACCCATAGAAACCCATAAGAACCCATAGGGACCCATGGAGACCCACAAAGACCCCATAGAGCCCGAAAAGGGACACACAGTGTCCCCATAGAGACCCATAGCGACCCATAGAGACCCCATAGGGACCCACAGGAACTCCATAGGGACCCCATAGCGACCAAAAAGGGGCACATAGGGACCCCATAGAGACCCGTAGGGACCCACAGAGACCCATAGAGTCCAAAAAGGGACACATAGGGACCCCATAGAGATCCATAGAATCCCACAGAGACCCATGGAGAGCCATAGGGACCCATAGAAACCCATAGAGACCCATAGAAACGCATAGGGACCCACGAAGACCCATAGGGACCCATAGAAACCCATAGGGACCCCATATGGACCCAGAAGGGTCGATATCCAACACAGCGCACTCCTATTGGTCGGTTCAGCCGTGAAGGCGGGGCTTTCTGCAACTCCCAGCGCTGATTGGATAATTCGCCTTTTAAGCTCAACCAATCAAAGAGCGCCGCTTGCGCTTAGCCCCGCCCACGAGCCGCAAGCAATCAGAGCAGCGCAATCAAGGCGGCGTCCCGCCCCCCTCGTGCCAGCCGAGCCAATGGAAATCGCGCACAGCCGTCCGCCCCGCCCACCGCCGTGACCGCAGCCAATCAAAATTGGGAAGGCATCAACTGCGGAAGAAGGGGCGCCTATGTGCAGCATTGGTGGTTCAGTGGTAGAATTCTCGCCTGCCACGCGGGAGGCCCGGGTTCGATTCCCGGCCAATGCAGAGCGCGCATCGCCCTTTTCGTTTTTTACCCATTTTTTTTATCAGCATTGCGCCCCCCGCCGGCAGCGTTAATATTAATTGATATTTTTTTTAATTAATTATCGCAATCGAGAGAGTTTTTAAATAATAATAAAAAAAAAGGACGGATTTCAGGAGAAAAAGAGTAAAGATAAAAGAAAGAAAGGGCTGCGGCGTCCCTGGGTGGGCTCGAACCACCAACCTTTCGGTTAACAGCCGAACGCGCTAACCGATTGCGCCACAGAGACGCGCGTTGGCCCCAATGCAGCGCGGCCGCTCCGCAGAGTGAAGCGTTGCCGCAGCGCTAAAATGGGGTAAAATACCCCAAAATAAGAACGAAAATGACGTCATAAGAGCGAGGAGTGACGTCACGCTGAAGGAGGGAGTCCTGCGGTCGCAGAGGGCAATGGGGTCCCGGATAGAAAGTGAGGGTTGGAAAAGGTGTGAAATGAACGGGAGGAGCAGCGCGGGAATGGAAATGGAAAAAGGGGGAGGGAAATGAGGGGAAAAAACGAGGAAAAAGGGGGAAAAAAGGAAGCGGAAAGCAAAAGGTTCGCACCCGACGAGGATGGGATTCGAACCCACGCGTGCAGAGCACAATGGATTAGCAGTCCATCGCCTTAACCACTCGGCCACCTCGTCCGCTGTGCTCGCCCCGCGCTGCGTCACGCCATAGGCTGTGCCGCCTCAGGGGGCGGGGCGAAGGATCGGGGTGAACCAATGAGCGGCGGGGGATGAGAAGGGGAGGGCGGAAGGGGCGGGGAGGAGTGGTGGGGTGAACCAATGAGCAGCGGGGGATGAGAAGGGGAGGGCGGAAGGGGAGGGGAGAAGTGCTGGGCTGAACCAATGAGCGAGCGGGGAAGGGAAGGGGTGAGCGGAGGAGGCGGGGTTAATGGGAAGGGATAAACCAATGAGCGGGGGCGGAGGAGAAGGGGCGGGGCGAAGCGGTGGGATGAACCAATGAGCGGCGGAGGGAGGGAAAGGGGCGTGCGGAAGGGGCGGGGCGATGCGGTGGAATCAACCAATGAGCGGCGGGGGGAGGGAAAGGGGCGGGCGGAAGGGGCGGGGCGAAGGCGGAGCGTGCAGCCAATGAGCGGCGGCGGAAGGCGGGGGGTGGGCGCAGGGGATGTAGCTCAGTGGTAGAGCGCATGCTTCGCATGTATGAGGTCCCGGGTTCAATCCCCGGCATCTCCAGGTGGTGCCTCTGTTTTGCGTTAATTAATCCCGTCATTAATTTGCCCTCATTCATCTTAATGACCTCGTAAGGCGAAGGTTTTTACCAGCGCGCTTCAGCTTTCCGGCTTTTTTTTGTTTTTTTCCCTTGATTTTTTTTTTGTCTCCCGCTGTTCCCATAGCAAACATTCAACGTGTGATTAATTAGAGAAGGTAATTAATTAACACGCAGCAGCAGAGTGGCGCAGCGGAAGCGTGCTGGGCCCATAACCCAGAGGTCGATGGATCGAAACCATCCTCTGCTAATTGGTTTTTCGGGTTTTTTTTGGGCCATTATTCACCATTTTTTTAATTATCTCAGTAATTAATGTTAATTGTTTCTCTCGTTCTCTTCGGTTTTTTTGTTTTCCCTCCGCCCGGATCTTCGTTTTCCCGAGTTTGTCCCCAAAATAGGGCAGGAATTGGGGGAAAATGGTGGGGATTGGGGAAAGAAAGAAGAATTTGGGGAAAGGAAGATGAGAATTGGGAAAAGAAAGAATTGGGGAATGGAGAATTGGGGAAAGAAGGGGAAAAAATGGGGAAAGAAGCAGAAATTTGGGGAAATGAAAGAGGAGATGGGAAGGGAAGAAGAATTGGGGAAAGAAAGGTGGGAATTGGGGAAAAGAAGACAAGAATTGGGGAAAGAAAGAGAAGAATTGGGATAGAATGAAGAATTTTAGGGAAGGACGAAGAGAATGGGGAAAGAAAGGTGAATATTGGGGAAGGAAAGAAGAATTTGGGGAAAGGAAGATGAGAATTGGGGAAAGAAAGAATTGAGGGAAGAAGAATTGGGGAAAGAAGAGGAAAAAATGGGGAAAGAGGCAGAAATTTGGGGAAATGAAAGAGGAGATGGGAAGGGAAGAAGAATTGGGGAAAGAAAAGTGGGAATTGGGGAAAAGAAGACAAGAATTGGGGAAAGAAAGAGAAGAATTGGGATAGAATGAAGAATTTTAGGGAAAGACGAGGAGAATGGGGAAAGAAAGGTGAATATTGGGGAAGGAAAGAAGAATTTGGGGAAAGGAAGATGAGAATTGGGGAAAGAAAGAATTGAGGGAAGAAGAATTGGGGAAAGAAGAGGAAAAAATGGGGAAAGAGGCAGAAATTTGGGGAAATGAAAGAGGAGATGGGAAGGGAAGAAGAGTTGGGGAAAGAAAGATGGGAATTGGGGAAAAGAAGACAAGAATTGGGGAAAGAATGGTGGGAATTGGGGATAGAAAGCTGAGAATTGGGGAAAGAAAGAGAAGAATTGGGATAGAATGAAGAATTTTAGGGAAGGAAGAAGAGAAATGGGGAAATAAATACGAGGATGGGGGAAAGAAAGGTGAATATTGGGGGAAGGAGGAGGGGAAAAAGGAGGGGAAGGGGGAGGGGAAGGGGAAAGGGAAAAAGAAGAGAAGGAGAAGAGAGGAGGAAGGGGGAGGGGAAGGGAAAAGGGGAGGGGAATGAGAAGGGAAAAGGGGAGGGGAAGGGGGAGGGAAAAGGGGAGGGGAAGAGGAGGGGGGAAGGGGAAGAGGAGGGGGGAGGGGAAGAGGAGGGGGGAGGGGAAGAGGAAAGGGGGAGGGGAAGAGGAAAAAGGGAAGGGGAAGAGGAAAGGGGGAAAGGGGAAGAGGAAAGGGGGAGGGGAAGAGGAAAGGGGGAGGGGAAGAGGAAAGGGGGAGGGGAAGAGGAGGGGGGAAGGGGAAAGGGAAGGGAAAGAGAAGGGGAGGGGGAGGGGAAGGGGAAGGGGAGGGGGGAAGGGAAGGGGAAATGGGGTGGGGAAAGGGAAGGGGGGAGGGGGGAGAGGGAGATGAAGGGAAAAGAGAAGGGGAAGGGGAGGAGAAGGGAAAAGAGAAGGGGAAGGGAGAGGAGGAAGTGGAAGGGGGAAAGAGGAGGGGGAGGGGGAGGAAGGAGGAAGGGGAAGAGAGGAGGAAGGGGAAAGGGCAAAGGGAAAAAGAAGGGGATGGGGAAGGGAAGGGGAAAGGAAGGGGGAAGGGTGAGGGGGAGGGGAAAAGGAAAAGGGAGGCAGAAGGGGAAAAGGGAAGAGGAAAGGGGAGGGGAAGGAAGGAGGAAGGAGGAAGGGAAGGGGAAGGGAGAGAGAAGTGGAAAGGGAAAGGGAAAAGGGGGAGGGGGAGGGGAAGAGGAAAGGGGAGGGGAACGGGAAAAGGAGAAAAGAAGAAAGGGGAGGGATAAGGGAGGAAGGGGAAGGGGGGAAGGAGGGAGGAAGGGGGAAGGAGGAAGGGAAGGGGAAGGGGAAGGGGGAGAGAAGTGGAAAGGGAAAGGGAAAAGGGGGAGGGGGAGGGGAAAAGGAAAGGGGAGGGGAACGGGAAAAGGAGAAAAGAAGAAAGGGGAGGGATAAGGGAGGAAGGGGAAGGGGGGAAGGAGGAAGGGAAGGGGAAGGGAGAGAGAAGTGGAAAGGGGAAGGGAAAAGGGGAAAAGGGACGGGAGGGGAAAAGGAAAGGGGAGGGGGAAAGGGAAAAGGAGAAGAGAAGAAAGGGGAGGGATAAGGGAAAAGGGGAGGGGAAGGAAGGAGGAAGGGGAAGGGGGGAAGGAGGGAGGAAGGGGGAAGGGGGAAGGAGGAAGGGAAGGGGAAGGGAGAGAGAAGTGGAAAGGGGAAGGGAAGGGGAAAGGGGAAAAGGGAGGGGAGGGGAAGGGTGAGGGGAAGGGGAAAAGGAAACGGGAGGAGGAAGGGCAAAAGAAGAAAGGGGAGGGATAAGGGAAAAAGGGGAGGGGAAGGAAGGAGGAAGGGGAAGGAGGGAGGGAGGGGGAAGGGGAAGGAGGAAGGGAAGGGGAAGGGAGAGAGAAGTGGAAAGGGAAAGGGAAAAGGGGGAGGGGGAGGGGAAAAGGAAAGGGGAGGGGAACGGGAAAAGGAGAAAAGAAGAAAGGGGAGGGATAAGGGAGGAAGGGGAAGGGGGGAAGGAGGGAGGAAGGGGGAAGGAGGAAGGGAAGGGGAAGGGGGAGAGAAGTGGAAAGGGGAAGGGAAAAGGGGAAAAGGGACGGGAGGGGAAAGGGAAAAGGAGAAGAGAAGAAAGGGGAGGGATAAGGGAAAAGGGGAGGGGAAGGAAGAAGGAAGGGGAAGGGGGGAAGGAGGGGGGAAGGGCGAAGGAGGAAGGGAAGGGGAAGGGAGAGAGAAGTGGAAAGGGGAAGGGAAGGGGAAGGGGAAAGGGGAAAAGGGAGGGGAGGGGAAGGGGAAAAGGAAACGGGGGGAGGAAGGGCAAAAGAAGAAAGGGGAGGGATAAGGGAAAAAGGGGAGGGGAAGGAAGGAGGAAGGGGAAGGAGGAAGGGAAGGGGAAGGGAGAGAGAAGTGGAAAGGGAAAGGGAAAAGGGGGAGGGGGAGGGGAAAAGGAAAGGGGAGGGGAACGGGAAAAGGAGAAAAGAAGAAAGGGGAGGGATAAGGGAAAAAGGGGAGGGGAAGGAAGGAGGAAGGGGAAGGAGGAAGGGAAGGGGAAGGGGGAGAGAAGTGGAAAGGGAAAGGGAAAAGGGGGAGGGGGAGGGGAAAAGGAAAGGGGAGGGGAACGGGAAAAGGAGAAAAGAAGAAAGGGGAGGGGTAAGGGAAAAGGGGAGGGGAAGGAAGGAGGAAGGGGAAGGGGGAAAGGAGGGAGGAAGGGGGAAGGGGGAAGGAGGAAGGGAAGGGGAAGGGAGAGAGAAGTGGAAAGGGGAAGGGAAGGGGAAAGGGGAAAAGGGAGGGGAGGGGAAGGGTGAGGGGAAGGGGAAAAGGAAACGGGAGGAGGAAGGGCAAAAGAAGAAAGGGGAGGGATATGGGAAAAAGGGGAGGGGAAGGAAGGAGGAAGGGGAAGGAGGGAGGGAGGGGGAAGGGGAAGGAGGAAGGGAAGGGGAAGGGAGAGAGAAGTGGAAAGGGAAAGGGAAAAGGGGGAGGGGGAGGGGAAAAGGAAAGGGGAGGGGAACGGGAAAAGGAGAAAAGAAGAAAGGGGAGGGATAAGGGAGGAAGGGGAAGGGGGGAAGGAGGAAGGGAAGGGGAAGGGAGAGAGAAGTGGAAAGGGGAAGGGAAAAGGGGAAAAGGGACGGGAGGGGAAAAGGAAAGGGGAGGGGGAAAGGGAAAAGGAGAAGAGAAGAAAGGGGAGGGATAAGGGAAAAGGGGAGGGGAAGGAAGGAGGAAGGGGGGAAGCGGAAGGCAGAGGGGAAACGGGGAAAGAGGAAGGAAGGATCAGAACGCGAATTCTCGAGTCTCCCCGGCGGGGATTCGAACCCGGGTCTCCCGCTGCCCAATGCGGGCCATGCAGGACATGGCGGCGGAGGCGGGAAGGCCGCGCGGGCGGCGCCGTGGCTTAGTTGGTTAAAGCGCCTGTCTAGTAAACAGGAGATCCTGGGTTCGAATCCCAGCGGTGCCTCAGCGCGGAGCGGCGGTGGCTTTTGGGTTCCGCGTGTTTTGACGTCGACTTTCGCGTCTGGTTTTTGTTTTGTTTTTGTTTTGAACGATTTCTAATTTTTTTTTTTTGTTTTTTTGAGGTATTTTAATGAGGAGGAAGAGGGGGAGAAGGGGGGAAGGAAGGAGAAATGGAGGGGGAGGAAAAGGGGAGGGGGGGAAGAAGAAAAAGGGGGAAAGGAAGAAGTGGGGGAGGGGGGAAAGATGGGGTGGGAGGGTGGGGGAGGGAAGAAAGTCCAAAGGAAGGGGAAAAAAGGAAGAAAAGAGGGAAAAAATGAAAAGGAGGGGGAGGAAATGGGGGGGGGGAAGGAGGAGGAAATGGGGGAGGAAAAAGAGAGGGGGGAAGGGGGGAGGAAAAAGGGGGAGGAAAGTCAAAAGAAAAAGGAGGGAGGAAAAGGAAGGAGGAAATCAAAAGGAAAAAGGGGGAGGAAAAGGGAGGAGGAAAAAGGGGGGGGAAAGGGGGAGGAAGAAGAGGGAGGAAGAAGAGGGGGGGAAAGAGGGGAGGAAAAAGGGGGGAGGAAAAGGGAGGAGGAAATCAAAAGGAAAAGGGGGGAGGAAAAAGGGGGAGGAAAAAGGCAGAGGAAAAAGGGGGGGGGAAGGGGGGAGGGAAAAGGGGGAGGAAAGTCAAAAGGAAAAGGGGGGAGGAAAAGGGAGGAGGAAATCAGAAGGAAAAGGGGGGAGGGAAAATGGGGGAGGAAAAAATGGGAAGGAAAAAAGGGGGAGGAAAGTCAAAAGGAAAAGGGGGGAGGGAAAAGGGGGAGGAAATGGGGGGAGGAAAAAGGAGAAAGAAAGACAAGAGGAAAAGGGGGGAGGAAAAGGGAGGAGGAAATGGGGAAAGGAAAAAGGGGAAGGAAAGTCAAAAGAAAAAGGGGGGACGAAAAAGGAGGAGGAAATCAAAAGGAAAAGGGGGGAGGGAAAAGGGGGGAGGAAAAGGGGGGAGGAAAAAGAGGGGGGGGAAGGGGAAGGAAAATGGAGGAGGAAAAAGAGGGAGGAAAAAGAGGGGGGGAAAGGGGGAGGAAAAAGTGGGAGGAAAGTCAAAAGGAAAAGGGGGGAGGAAAAGGGAGGAGGAAATCAGAAGGAAAAAGGGGGAGGAAAAAGGGGGAGGAAAAGGGAGGAGGAAAAAGGGGGGGGAAAGGGGGAGGAAGAAGAGGGAGGAAGAAGAGGGAGGAAGAAGAGGGAGGAAGAAGAGGGAGGAAGAAGAGGGGGGGAAAGAGGGGAGGAAAAAGGGGGAGGAAATCAAAAGGAAAAGGGGGGAGGAAAAAGGGGGAGGACAAAGGCAGAGGAAAAAGAGGGGGGGGAAAGGGGGAGGAAAAAGTGGGAGGAAAGTCAAAAGGAAAAGGGGGGAGGAAAAGGGAGGAGGAAATCAGAAGGAAAAGGGGGAGGGAAAATGGGGGAGGAAAAAGGGGGAGGAAAAGGGAGGAGGAAAAAGGGGGGGGAAGGGGGAGGAAGAAGAGGGAGGAAGAAGAGGGGGGGAAAGAGGGGAGGAAAAAGGGGGAGGAAAAAGGGGGAGGAAAAAGGGGGAGGAAAAAGGGGGAGGAAAAAGGGGGGAGGAAATCAAAAGGAAAAGGGGGGAGGAAAAAGGGGGAGGAAAAAGGCAGAGGAAAAAGAGGGGGGGGAAGGGGGGAGGGAAAAGGGGGAGGAAAGTCAAAAGAAAAAGGGGGGAGGAAAAGGGAGGAGGAAATCAGAAGGAAAAGGGGGGAGGAAAAATGGGGGAGGAAAAAGGGGAAGGAAAAAGGGGGGAGGAAAGTCAAAAGGAAAAGGGGGGAGGGAAAAGGGGGGAGGAAAAAGAGGGGGGGGGAAGGGGGAGGAAAATGGAGGAGGAAAAAGAGGGAGGAAAAAGAGGGGGGGAAAAAGGGGGAGGAAAAAGGGGGAGGAAAAAGGGGGAGGAAAAAGGGGGAGGAAAAAGGGGGGAGGAAAAAGGAGGAGGAAATCAAAAGGAAAAAGGGGGGAGGAAAAAGGGGGAGGAAAAAGGGGGAGGAAAGTCAAAAGGAAAAGGAGGGAGGAAAAGGGAGGAGGAAATGGGGAAAGGAAAAAGGGGAAGGAAAGTCAAAAGAAAAAGGGGGGACGAAAAAGGAGGAGGAAATCAAAAGGAAAAGGGGGGAGGGAAAAGGGGGGAGGAAAAGGGGGGAGGAAAAAGGGGGGGGGGGAAGGGGAAGGAAAATGGAGGAGGAAAAAGAGGGAGGAAAAAGAGGGGAGGAAAAAGGGGGAGGAAAAAGGGGGGAGGAAATCAAAAGGAAAAGGGGGGAGGAAAAAGGGGGAGGAAAAAGGCAGAGGAAAAAGAGGGGGGGAAAGGGGGAGGAAAAAGTGGGGGGAAAGTCAAAAGGAAAAGGAGGGAGGAAAAGGGAGGAGGAAATCAGAAGGAAAAAGGGGGAGGGAAAAATGGGGGAGGAAAAGGGGGAAGGAAAAAGGGGGGAGGAAAGTCAAAAGGAAAAGGGGGGAGGAAAAAGGGGGAGGAAATGGGGGGAGGAAAAGGGGGGGGAGGAAATGGGGGGAGGGAAGTAAAAATGAAGGGGAGAAATGGGAGAGAAACATCAAAAGGAAAAGAGGAAGAGGGGGGGAAAGGGAAATGGGGGGAGGAAATCCAAAGGAAAAAGGGGAGAGGAAAAAAGAAGAGGAAAAAGGGGGAAAAAATCAAAAGGAAAATGGGGAGGAAAAAGGAGAGGAAAAAGGAGAGAGGAAAAAGGGGGGAGGAAATCAAAAGGAAAAGGGGGGAGGGAAAAGGGGGGAGGAAAAGGGGGGAGGAAAGTCAAAAAGGAAAAGGGGGGAGGAAATGGGGGGGAAGAGGGGGAGGAAAAAGGGGGGAGGAAATGGGGGGAGGGAAATCAAAATCAAGGGGAGAAATGGGAGAGAAACATCAAAAGGAAAAGAGGGGAGGAGGATGGGGGGAGGAAGGGGAAGTAAAAAAGTCCAAAGGAGGAGGAAAGAAGGAGAAAAAGTCAAAAGAGGAGAAATGAAGTCAAAATGAGGAGGAAAAGAGGAAGAAAGAAGGGAAATAATCAAAAAGGGGGGAGGAAATGGGGGGAAGGGAAATGGGGGGAGGAAATCGAAAGGAAAAAGGGGAGAGGAAAAAGGAGGAGGAAAAAGAGGGAAAAATAAAAAGGAAAAGGGGGAGGAAAAAGGAGAGGAAAAAGGAGAGAGGAAAAAGGGGGGAGGAAATCAAAATGAAGGGGAGAAATGGGAGAGAAATGTCAAAAGGAAAAGAGGAAGAGGGGGAGGAGGAGTGAAAAGGGGGATAAGAGAGGAAAAAGTTTCAAAGAGAGAAGAAATGAAGTGAAAACGAGGAGGAAACATGGAGAAATGGGCAAAATGGGGAAGGGCAGGGAGGAAAAAGGGGGAGGAAAAAATGGGGGAAATGGGGCAAAATAGGAGGAAAAGGGGGAAAAGAATACAGAAAAAGGAGGAAAAGAGCGAAATGAGGAGGGAAAAAGGGGAAAAATAGGAGGAAAACTGAAAAAAATAGGAGAAAAAAAGGAAAAAATGCAAAAGGAGGAGGAAAAAGGGGGGGAAATGGAAAGGAGGAGGAAAACTGAAAAGGAGGAAACAAAGGGGGAAATGGGGAAGGGTCAAAATGGGGAGAAAAGAGGGAGAAAAAGAGGAGGAAAGGGTAAAAAGGAGGAAGAAAATGGCCCAAAGGATAAAAAAAAATAGGAAGAAATGGGTCAAAATGGGGAGAAAAGCGAGAAAACAAATCTTCCCTGACCGGGAATCGAACCCGGGCCGCGGCGGTGAGAGCGCCGAATCCTAACCACTAGACCACCAGGGACGGACGGAAGCCCTGCTCGTTATGTTTCTCACAACGCCATTGGCGGAGCTGAGACGTCAAAATGCTACGGCCGCCCTGATTGGCTACACGCCCCCGAGAGGGGCGGGGCCAGACGGATAGGCCCGCCCCCGCGGTTCTGAAAGGCGCGCAGGGATTGGCCGAGAGCGAAGGCGTGCTCTGCAAGTAGCCAATCAGCATGCGCGTTATGGATCCACTCGGCGGTTCTGTCTAGGAATGGGGTTTGGGGACCCCAAAACGCCACTCGGGGTTCGCAGAGATGTAAATTAGCATTTTTAATCACTTTTCCAAAGGGTAATTAATCCCAGGCGGGTACAAAGCAAAGGCCACGCGTGCCCTGAGGTCACAGCAGGTGACATCCAGTGGGGTGACATCCAATGGGGTGACACCCATTGGGGTGACACCCATTGGGGTGACATCCAATGGGGTGACATCCAATGGGGTGACATCCATTGAGCCGTGGGGTGACGTCCAATGGGGTGACATCGAATGGGGTGACATCGAATGGGGTGACATCCAGTGGGGTGACACCCATTGGGGTGACATCCGAATGGGTGACATCCATTGGGGTGACACCCATTGGGGTGACATCCAATGGGGTGACACCCATTGAGCCATGGGGTGACGTCCAATGGGGTGACATCCAGTGAGGTGACACCCATTGGGGTGACATCCGAATGGGTGACATCCATTGGGGTGACACCCATTAGGGTGACATCCAACGGGGTGACATCTAATGGGGTGACATCCAATGGGGTGACATCCAGTAGGGTGACACCCATTGAGCCATGGGGTGACGTCCAATGGGGTGACATCCGTGGGGTGACGTCCAATGGGGTGACATCCAATGGGGTGACATCCAATGGGGTGACATCCATTGAGCCATGGGGTGACAACCAGTGGGGTGGCATCCAACAGGGTGACATCCAGTGAGCCATGGGGTGACATTCTCCTCCAGGTGACATCGAGCCAGCAACTGACATCCTCCATGGGGTGACATCCACCATGGGGTGACATCGTCCATGGGGTGACATCCATCGCAGGGTGACATCTGCCTCCAGGTGACATCGAGATGGTGACTGACATCCTCCATGGGGTGACATCTGCCACCAGGTGACATCCACTTCCAGGTAACATCTCCATAGGGTGACATCCTCTTTAGGTTGACATCCACCTCCCTAGGGTGACATCAAGCTCCAGGTGACATCCCCCATAGGGTGACATCCTCCATGTGGTGACATCCACCACCAGGTGACATCCTCCATGGGGTGACATCTGCCACCAGGTGACATCCACTTCCAGGTAACATCTCCATAGGGTGACATCCACCTCCAGTTGACATCCTCCATAGGGTGACATTCTCCATGGGGTGACATCTGCCAACAGGTGACATCCTCCATAGGGTGACATCCTCCATGGGGTGACATCCACCTCCATACGGTGACATCAACTTCCAGGTGACATTCTCCATAGGGTGACATCCTCCATGGGGTGACATCCACCTCCATACGGTGACATCAACTTCCAGGTGACATTCTCCATAGGGTGACATCCTCCATAGGGTGACATCCACCTCCATACGGTGACATCAAGCTCCAGGTGACATCCTCCATAGGGTGACCTCATCCATAGGGTGACATCCTCCATGTGGTGACATCCTCCATAGAGTGACATCTGCCACCAGGTGACATCTACCTCCAGGTGACATCCTCCATAGGATGACATCCTCCTTAGGGTGACATCCTCCATGGGGTGACATCCACCTCCAGGTGACATCCTCCATAGGGTGACATCCTCCATAGGGTGACATCCACCACGGGGTGACATCCTCCTCCAGGTGACATCCTCCATGAGGTGACATCTGCCACCAGATGACCTCCTCCATAGGGTGACATCCTCCTCCAGGTGACATCCTCCTTAGGGTGACATCCACCTCCATAGGGTGACCTCCTCCATGGGGTGACATCCTCCATAGGGTGACATCAACCTCCATAGGGTGACATCCTCCTCCAGGTGACATCCTCCATAGGGTGACATCCTCCATAAGGTGACATCCACCTCCATAGGGTGACATCCTCCATAGGGTGGCATCCTCCTTAGGGTGACCTCCTCCTTAGGGTGACATCCACCTCCATAGGGTGACCTCCTCCATGGGGTGACATCCTCCTTAGGGTGACATCAACCTCCATAGGGTGACATCCTCCTCCAGGTGACATCCTCCATAGGGTGGCATCCTCCTTAGGGTGACATCCTCCTTAGGGTGACATCCACCTCCATAGGGTGACATCCTCCATAGGGTGACCTCCTCCATGGGGTGACATCCTCCTCCAGGTGACATCCTCCATAGGGTGACATCAACCTCCATAGGGTGACATCCTCCTCCAGGTGACATCCTCCATAGGGTGGCATCCTCCTTAGGGTGACCTCCTCCTTAGGGTGACATCCACCTCCATAGGGTGACATCCTCCTTAGGGTGACATCCTCCATAGGGTGACATTCTCCATAGGGTGACATCCTCCTTAGGGTGACATCCACCTCCATAGGGTGACATCCTCCATAGGGTGACATCCTCCATAGGGTGACATCAACCTCCATAGGGTGGCATCCTCCTTAGAGTGACATCCTCCTTAGGGTGACATCCACCTCCATAGGGTGACATCCTCCATAGGGTGACATCCTCCATAGGGTGACATCAACCTCCATAGGGTGGCATCCTCCTTAGAGTGACATCCTCCTTAGGGTGACATCCACCTCCATAGGGTGACATCCTCCATAGGGTGACATCCACCACCAGCGGGGCGCCGCCGTGGGTGACAAGGTGTGACACAGGCAGCAGGGAGGGTGACACGCAGAGCAGCCAGGAGCCACACAACCAAAGCACCACCGTCGTCACACAGTCGGTGCCATGGGGAAGCACAGAACTGGGGCGAAATCAGGAAATCCAAGCCCCCACAACGGCCAGTGGATGGGAGGGGAGTGAGAGGAAGGGGTAGGGGGGGGTGAAAGGGGCACCCCAACCCCATCCAGATTCAGAGCAACGCTCCCCCCAAAAAAAGGGGACAGTTTCAGGCCGAAGTGGCACGAGGTGGTTGTTGTCACTCGGGGCTCAGCCACGCTCCTGCCTCCTCCACGGCACGGGGGACGACGAGGAAGACTTCGCAGAGGCCTTGGGAGAGGAAATCCCTCAGGAAAACCCTGCGAGAGGGTGGGGAAATGGGGGAGGTGAAGGTGAAGGTGGTAAGCAGGAGGGTCTTCGGGTCGTTGTCCCCTCATGTGTGTCCCCCAACCCCTCAGGTTGGTACCTGAGTTCTTCCTCGCCTCCGATGGGTGCCGGAGAACGGAGTTTGGAGTCGAGGTTGTAATAAATGCCCCCCAGCTGCCTGACTGCCAACCAGTGCTGGCGGCGGAACGGGAGGGAAAGGAAACCCAGAGAGATGTGGGAGGGGACGTTGAGGATGAAACCAAGGATTTGGTCCAAGGCCAGGCGCTCCAGGGGGCTGCGGGGGGGGGAGGGGAAAGGTTTAAGGGGGGTTAGAAGGGGGTTGGAAGGGGGATGTGGGGGATTTGGGGGGGAAAAGGGGGGGGGAGGGGGTCAGAAGTGGGGAGAAAGGGGGTTGGGGGGGTGGGAAAGGGAGTTCGGGGGTCTTAATTGGGGGTGGGGGGCTTAAAAGTGGGAAGAAGGGAGGGTTGGGGGGTTTTAAATGGGGTTGGGGGGAAATAAATGGGGGGTGGGGATCGAAAATGGGGAGAAGTGGGGGTGGGGGGGTCGAAAAGGAGGGTGGGGGGGCTCAAAAGTGGGAAGAAGGGGGGGTTGGGAGGTTCTAAGTGGGGTTGGGGGAAAGAAAAGTGGGGTTGGGGGGGCTTAAAAGTGGGAGAAGGGGGGAGGGGGAAGATAAGAGGGGGTGGAGGGAGATGATGTGGGGGGGTTGGGGGGCAAAAGTGAGGGTGGGGGGGTCAGAAGTGGGGAGAAAGGGGGGTGGGGGGGTGGGAAAGGGAGTTCGGGGGTCTTAATTGGGGGTGGGGGGCTTAAAAGTGGGAAGAAGGGAGGGTTGGGGGGTTTTAAATGGGGTTGGGGGGAAATAAATGGGGGGTGGGGATCGAAAATGGGGAGAAGTGGGGTTGGGGGGGTCGGAAAGGGGGGTGGGGGGGCTCAAAAGTGGGGAGAAGGGGGGGGGTTGGGAGGTTTTAAGTGGTGTTGGGGGGGCTTAAAAGTGGGAGAAGGGGGGAGGGGGAAGATAAGAGGGGGTGGAGGGAGATGATGTGGGGAGGTTGGGGGCAAAAGTGGGGATGGGGGGGGTCAGAAGTGGGGAGAAAGGGGGTTGGGGGGGCAGGAAAGGGGGTTTGGGGGTCTTAAGTGGGGGTGGGGGGCTCCAAAGTGGGATGGGGGGGTTAAAAGTGGGGAGAAGGGGGGGGGAAAGGGGGTGAAGGAGGGTTAGAAGGAGGTTGGAAGGGGGATGTGGGGGGGTTGGGGGGGAAAACTGGGGGGGAGGGGGTTCAGAAGAGGGGAGAAGGGGGGTTAGAAGGGGTTGGAAGGGGGATGTGGGGGGGTTGGGGGGGAAAAGTGGGGGTGGGGGGGTCAGAAGTGGGGAGAAAGGGGGTTGGGGGGGTGGGAAAGGGAGTTTGGGGGTCTTAAGTGGGGGTGGGGGGCTTAAAAGTGGGGAGAAGGAAGGGTTGGGGGGTTTTAAATGGGGTTGGGGGGAAATAAACGGGGGGTGGGGATCAAAAATGGGGAGAAGTGGGGGTGGGGGGGTTGGAAAGGGGGTGGGGGGCTCAAAAGTGGGGAGAAGGGGGGGGTTGGGAGGTTCTAAGTGGGGTTGGGGGAAAGAAAAGTGGGGTTGGGGGGGCTTAAAAGTGGGAGAAGGGGGGAGGGGGAAGATAAGAGGGGGTGGAGGGAGATGATGTGGGGGGGTTGGGGGGCAAAAGTGGGGGTGGGGGGGTCAGAAGTGGGGAGAAAGGGGGTTGGGGGGGTGGGAAAGGGGGTTCGGGGGTCTTAAGTGGGGGTGGAGGGCTTAAAAGTGGGGAGAAGGGGGGGTTGGGGGGTTTTAAATGGGGTTGGGGGGAAATAAATGGGGGGTGGGGATCAAAAATGGGGAGAAGTGGGGTTGGGGGGGTCGGAAAGGGGGGTGGGGGGGCTCAAAAGTGGGGAGAAGGGGGGGTTGGGAGGTTCTAAGTGGGGTTGGGGGGGCTTAAAAGTGGGAGAAGGGGGGAGGGGGAAGATAAGAGGGGGTGGAGGGAGATGATGTGGGGGGGTTGGGGGGCAAAAGTGGGGGTGGGGGGGGTCAGAAGTGGGGAGAAAGGGGGTTGGGGGGGTGGGAAAGGGGGTTCGGGGGTCTTAAGTGGGGGTGGGGGGCTCCAAAGTGGAATGGAGGGGTTAAAAGTGGGGAGAAGGGGGGGGGGAAAGGGGGTGAAGGAGGGTTAGAAGGAGGTTGGAAGGGGGATGTGGGGGCGTTGGGGGGGAAAAGTGGGGGGGAGGGGGTTCAGAAGAGGGGAGAAGGGGGGTTAGAAGGGGTTGGAAGGGGGATGTGGGGGATTTGGGGGGCAAAAGTGGGGGTGGGGGGGTCAGAAGTGGGGAGAAAGCGGGTTGGGGGGGTGGGAAAGGGAGTTTGGGGGTCTTAATTGGGGGTGGGGGGCTTAAAAGTGGGAAGAAGGGAGGGTTGGGGGTTTTAAATGGGGTTGGGGGGAAATTAAGGGGGGTGGGGGGCTCCAAAGTGGGGTTGGGGGGGTTAAAAGTGGGGAGAAATGGAGTTGGGGGGGTTGGAAAGGGGGGTGGGGGGTCCTAAGTGGGGGTGGGGGGCTTAAAAGTGGGGTGGGGGGGCTGAAAAGTGGGGAGAGGAGGGAAAATGGGGGGAATTAAGGGGGGTTGGGGCTCAAAAATGGGGGTGGGGGGCTCAAAAATGGGGAGAAAAGGGGTTGGGGGGGTCGGAAAGGGGGGTGGGGGGTCCTAAGTGGGGGGTGGGGGGCTTAAAAGTGGGGTGGGGGGCTGAAAAGTGGGGAGAAGATGGAGAAAGGGGGGGGCGGAGGGGGGTGATGTGGGGGGGATGGGGGGCAAAAGTGGGGTGGGGGGCTCAAAATTGGGGGGATGGGGGGGTCGGGAAGGGGAGTGGGGGGCTCAAAAATGGGGTGGGGGCTCAAAAATTGGGGGAAGGGGGGTTGGGGGGGGTCAGAAAGGGGGGTGGGGGGTTTCAGTATTGGGGTGGGGGGCTTAAAATTGGGGTGGGGGAGGGAAAGGGGGGGAATTCAGGGGGGGTTGGGGGCTTAAAAATGGGGGTGGGGACTCAAAAATGGGGTGGGGGGCTCAAAAATGGGGGGAAGGGGGCTGGGGGGGATGGAAAGGGGGGGGGTCCTAAATGGGGTGGGGGGCTTAAAAGTGGGGAGAGGGGGGAAAAGGGGGGGAATTCAGGGGGGTTGGGGTCAAAAATGGGGGTGGGGGGCTCAAAAATGGGGGGAAGGGGGGTTGGAAATGGGGGTGGGGGGCTCAAAAGGGGTGGGGGGCTGAAAAGTGGGGAGAGGGGGAGAAGGCGGGGAATTAAGGGGGGATGGGGCTCAAAAATGGGGGTGGGGGGCTCAAAAATGGGGGGAAGGGGGTCAGAAATGGGGGTGGGGTCTCAAAAGTGGGGTGGGGGGTCAAAAATGGGGTGAAGGGGATTGGGGGGCGTCGGAAAGGGGGGTGGGGGGTTTTAGTGGGGATGGGGGGCTTAAAAGTGGGGTGGGGGGCTCAGAAATGGGGGGAAGGGGGGTTGGGGGGGGTTGGAAAGAGGGGTGGGGGGTCCTAAATGGGGGTGGGGGGCTTAAAAGCGGGGTGGGGGGCTTAAAAGAGGGGGGAAGGGGGGTCGGAAAGGGGGGTGGGGGCTGAAAAATGGGGGGAAGGGGTTCAGAAATGGGGGTGGGGGGCTCAAAAGTGGGGTGGGGGGCCTCAAAAATGGGGGGAAGGGGGTCGGAAATGGGGGTGGGGGCTTAAAAATGGGGGGAAGGGGGGTCGGAAATGGGGGTGGGGGGCTCAGAAGTGGGGTGTGGGGCTCAAAAATGGGGGGAAGGGGGGTTGGGGGGGTCGGAAAGGGGGGTGGGGGTCCTAAATGGGGGTGGGGGGCTGAAAAGTGGGAGAAGGGGGGGAAAGGGGGGGAATTCAGGGGGGTTGGGGCTCAAAAATGGGGGGAAGGGGGGTTGGAAATGGGGGTGGGGGGCTCAGAAGTGGGGTGGGGGGCTTAAAAGTGGGGGGAAGGGGGGGTCGGAAAGGGGGGTGGGGGCTCAAAAATGGGGTGGGGGGCTCAAAAATGGGGGGAAGGGGGGTCGGAAATGGGGGTGGGGGGGCTTAAAAGTGGGGTGGGGGGTCAAAAATGGGGGGAAGGGGGGGTGGGGGGGTCGGAAATGGGGGTGAGGGGTTTCAGTATTGGGGTGGGGGGCTTAAAATTGGGGTGGGGGAGGGAAAGGGGGGGAATTCAGGGGGGGTTGGGGGCTTAAAAATGGGGGTGGGGACTCAAAAATGGGGTGGGGGGCTCAAAAATGGGGGGAAGGGGGCTGGGGGGGATGGAAAGGGGGGGGGTCCTAAATGGGGTGGGGGGCTTAAAAGTGGGGAGAGGGGGGAAAAGGGGGGGAATTCAGGGGGGTTGGGGTCAAAAATGGGGGTGGGGGCTCAAAAATGGGGGGAAGGGGGTCAGAAATGGGGGTGGGGGCTTAAAAATGGGGGTGGGGGCTCAAAAGTGGGGTGGGGGGTCTAAAATGGGGTGGAGGGGATGGGGGGGGTCGGAAAGGGGGGTGGGGGGTTTCAGTGGGGGTGGGGGGCTTAAAAGTGGGGTGGGGGGCTCAGAAATGGGGGGAAGGGGGGTCGGAAAGGGGGGTGGGGGCTGAAAAATGGGGGGAAGGGGGGTCAGAAATGGGGGTGGGGGGCTCAAAAGTGGGGTGGGGGGCCTCAAAAATGGGGGGAAGGGGGTCAGAAATGGGGGTGGGGGCTTAAAAATGGGGGTGGGGGGCTCAAAAATGGGGGGAAGGGGGGTCGGAAATGGGGGTGGGGGGCTCAAAAATGGGGGGAAGGGGGTCAGAAATGGGGGTGGGGTCTCAAAAGTGGGGTGGGGGGTCAAAAATGGGGGGAAAGGGGGGTTGGGGGGGGTTGGAAAGGGGGGTGGGGGGCTCAAAAGGGGTGGGGGGCTGAAAAGTGGGGAGGGGGGGAGAAGGCGGGGAATTCAGGGGGGATGGGGCTCAAAAATGGGGGTGGGGGCTCAAAAATGGGGGGAAGGGGGTCAGAAATGGGGGTGGGGGGCTCAGAAATGGGGGGAAGGGGGGTCGGAAATGGGGGTGGGGGGCTCAGAAGTGGGGTGGGGGGCTTAAAAGTGGGGGGAAGGGGGGGTCGGAAAGGGGGGTGGGGGCTCAAAAATGGGGTGGGGGGCTCAAAAGTGGGGAAGGGGGGTTGGGGGGGGGCGGAAAGGGGGGTCGGGGGTTTCAGTATTGGGGTGGGGGGCTTAAAATTGGGGTGGGGGAGGGAAAGGGGGGGAATTCAGGGGGGGGTTGGGGGCTTAAAAATGGGGGTGGGGGGCTCAAAAATGGGGGGAAGGGGGGTCGGAAATGGGGGTGGGGGGCTCAAAAGTGGGGTGGGGGGTCAAAAATGGGGGGAAGGTTGATTGGGGGGGTTTGGAAAGGGGGGTGGGGGGCTCAAAAGGGGTGGGGGGCTGAAAAGTGGGGAGGGGGGGAGAAGGCGGGGAATTAAGGGGGGATGGGGCTCAAAAATGGGGGTGGGGGGCTCAAAAATGGGGGGAAGGGGGTCAGAAATGGGGGTGGGATCTCAAAAGTGGGGTGGGGGGTCAAAAATGGGGTGAAGGGGGGGTGGGGGGGGTCGGAAATGGGGGTGAGGGGTTTCAGTATTGGGGTGGGGGGCTTAAAATTGGGGTGGGGGAGGGAAAGGGGGGGAATTCAGGGGGGGTTGGGGGCTTAAAAATGGGGGTGGGGGGCTCAAAAATGGGGGGAAGGGGGGTCGGAAATGGGGGTGGGGGGCTCAAAAGTGGGGTGGGGGGTCAGAAATGGGGGTAGGGGGGGTGGGGGGGTTGGAAAGGGGGGTGGGGGTCCTAAATGGGGGTGGGGGGATTAAAAGTGGGGAGGGGGGCTTAAAAGGGGGGGGGGGAAGGGGGGGAATTCAGGGGGGTTTGGGCTCAAAAATGGGGGTGGGGGGCTCAAAAATGAGGTCCTTATGGGGTCAGGATTGGGGTGGAGGGATCCTAAATGGGGTCTTTATGGGGTTATGGGCTCAGTATTGGGGTCGGGGGGATCCTAAATGGGGTGAAGGGTGATTTTGGGGTCGGGGGCTCCAATATGGGGTCAGGGGTTCAGTATTGGGGTGGAGGGATCCTAAATGGGGTCTTTATGGGGTCAAGGGTTCAGTATTGGGGTCAGAGGGATCCTAAATGGGGTGAAGGGTGATTTTGGGGTCGGGGGCTCCGATATGGGGTCAAGGGTTCGGTATTGGGGTGGAGGGATCCTAAATGGGGTCTTTATGGGTTCGGTTTTGGGGAGGGGGATCCTAAATGGGGTCTTTATGGGGTTATGGGTTCAGTATTGGGGTCAGAGGGATCCTAAATGGGGTGAAGGGTGATTTTGGGGTCAGGGGCTCTGATATGGGGTCAAGGGTTCAGTATTGGGGTTGGGGGCTCCTAAATAGGGTCCCTATGGGGTAATGGGTTCAGTATTGGGGTCGGGGGTCTCGTAAATGGGGTGAAGGGTGATTTTGGGGTCGGGGGCTCCGATATGGGGTCAAGGGTTGGGTATTGGGGTCGGGGAATCCTAAATGGGGTCTTTATGGGGTTATGGGTTCAGTATTGGGGTCAGGGGACTCGTAAATGGGGTGAAGGGTGATTTTGGGGTTGGGGGCTCCGATATGGGGTCAGGGGTTCAGTATTGGGGTCGGGGGCTCTGAAATTGGGGTGGGGGGTTCAGTATTGGGGTGGAGGGATCCTAATTGGGGTCTTTATGGGGTTATGGGTTCAGTACTGGGGTCGGGGGGATCCTAAATGGGGTGAAGGGTGATTTTGGGGTCGGGGGCTCCAATATGGGGTCAAGGGTTGGGTATTGGGGTCGGGGGATCCTAAATGGGGTCTTTATAGGGTTAAGGGTTTGATTTTGGGGTCTGGAGCTCCTAAATGGGATCAAGGGTTCAGTATTGGGGTCGGGGGGATCCTAAATGGGGTCAAGGGTGATTTTGGGGTCGGGGGCTCTGATATGGGGTCAGGGGTTCAGTATTGGGGTCGGGGGCTCCGAAATTGGGGTGGGGGGTTCAGTATTGGGGTGGAGGGATCCTAAATGGGGTTATGGGTTCGGTTTTGGGGAGGGGGATCCTAAATGGGGTTATGGGTTTGGTTTTGGGGTCAGGGGCTCCAATATGGGGTTATGGGGTCAATATTAGGGTGGGGGCTCCGATATGGGGTCAAGGGTTTGATATTGGGGTTGGGGGCTCCGAAATTGGGGTGGGGGGTTCAGTATTGGGGTGCAGGGATCCTAAATGGGGTCTTTATGGGGTTATGGGCTCAGTATTGGGGTCGGGGGTCTCGTAAATGGGGTGAAGGCTGATTTTGGGGTCAGGGGCTCTGATATGGGGTCAAGGGTTCAGTATTGGGGTCGGGGGATCCTAAATGGGGTGAAGGGTGATTTTGGGGTCGGGGGCTCCAATATGGGGTCAAGGGTTGGGTATTGGGGTCAGGGGATCCTAAATGGGGTCTCTATGGGGTTATGGGTTCAGTATTGGGGTCGGGGGTCTCGTAAATGGGGTGAAGGGTGATTTTGGGGTCGGGGGCTCCGATATGGGGTCAAGGGTTGGGTATTGGGGTCGGGGGATCCTAAATGGGGTCTTTATGGGGTTATGGGTTCAGTATTGGGGTCGGGGGGATCCTAAATGGGGTCAAGGGTGATTTTGGGGTCGGGGGCTCCAATATGGGGTCAGGGGTTCAGTATTGGGGTGGAGGGATCCTAAATGGGGTCTTTATGGGGTTATGGGTTCAGTATTGGGGTCGGGGGGATCCTAAATGGGGTGAAGGGCGATTTTGGGGTCAGGGGCTCTGATATGGGGTCAGGGGTTCAGTATTGGGGTCGGGGGTCTCGTAAATGGGGTGAAGGGTGATTTTGGGGTCGGGGGCTCTGATATGGGGTCAAGGGTTGGGTATTGGGGTCGGGGGATCCTAAATGGGGTCTTTATGGGGTTATGGGTTCAGTATTGGGGTCGGAGGGATCCTAAATGGGGTGAAGGGTGATTTTGGGGTCGGGGGCTCCGATATGGGGTCAAGGGTTCAGTATTGGGGTCGGGGGATCCTAAATAGGGTCTCTATGGGGTTATGGGTTCAGTATTGGGGTCGGGGGTCTCGTAAATGGGGTGAAGGCTGATTTTGGGGTCGGGGGCTCTGATATGGGGTCAGGGGTTCAGTATTGGGGTCGGGGGGATCCTAAATGGGGTGAAGGGTGATTTTGGGGTCGGGGGCTCTGATATGGGGTCAGGGGTTCAGTATTGGGGTCGGGGGCTCTGAAATTGGGGTGGGGGGTTCAGTATTGGGGTGGAGGGATCCTAAATGGGGTTATGGGTTCGGTTTTGGGGAGGGGGATCCTAAATGGGGTTATGGGTTTGGTTTTGGGGTCGGGGGCTCCAATATGGGGTTATGGGGTCAATATTAGGGTGGGGGCTCCGATATGGGGTCAAGGGTTTGATATTGGGGTTGGGGGCTCCGAAATTGGGGTGGGGGGTTCAGTATTGGGGTGCAGGGATCCTAAATGGGGTCTTTATGGGGTTATGGGCTCAGTATTGGGGTCGGGGGTCTCGTAAATGGGGTGAAGGCTGATTTTGGGGTCAGGGGCTCTGATATGGGGTCAAGGGTTCAGTATTGGGGTCGGGGGATCCTAAATGGGGTGAAGGGTGATTTTGGGGTCGGGGGCTCCAATATGGGGTCAAGGGTTGGGTATTGGGGTCAGGGGATCCTAAATGGGGTCTCTATGGGGTTATGGGTTCAGTATTGGGGTCGGGGGTCTCGTAAATGGGGTGAAGGGTGATTTTGGGGTCGGGGGCTCCGATATGGGGTCAAGGGTTGGGTATTGGGGTCGGGGGATCCTAAATGGGGTCTTTATGGGGTTATGGGTTCAGTATTGGGGTCGGGGGGATCCTAAATGGGGTCAAGGGTGATTTTGGGGTCGGGGGCTCCAATATGGGGTCAGGGGTTCAGTATTGGGGTGGAGGGATCCTAAATGGGGTCTTTATGGGGTTATGGGTTCAGTATTGGGGTCGGGGGGATCCTAAATGGGGTGAAGGGCGATTTTGGGGTCAGGGGCTCTGATATGGGGTCAGGGGTTCAGTATTGGGGTCGGGGGTCTCGTAAATGGGGTGAAGGGTGATTTTGGGGTCGGGGGCTCTGATATGGGGTCAAGGGTTGGGTATTGGGGTCGGGGGATCCTAAATGGGGTCTTTATGGGGTTATGGGTTCAGTATTGGGGTCGGAGGGATCCTAAATGGGGTGAAGGGTGATTTTGGGGTCGGGGGCTCCGATATGGGGTCAAGGGTTCAGTATTGGGGTCGGGGGATCCTAAATAGGGTCTCTATGGGGTTATGGGTTCAGTATTGGGGTCGGGGGTCTCGTAAATGGGGTGAAGGCTGATTTTGGGGTCGGGGGCTCTGATATGGGGTCAGGGGTTCAGTATTGGGGTCAGGGGGATCCTAAATGGGGTCAAGGGTGATTTTGGGGTCGGGGGCTCTGATATGGGGTCAAGGGTTCGGTATTGGGGTCGGGGGCTCCTAAATGGGGTCTTTATGGGGTTATGGGTTCAGTATTGGGGTCGGGGGGATCCTAAATGGGGTCAAGGGTGATTTTGGGGTCGGGGGCTCTGATATGGGGTCAAGGGTTCAGTATTGGGGTCGGGCAGATCCTAAATGGGGTCTTTATAGGGTTAAGGGTTTGATATTGGGGTCAGGGGCTCCTAAATGGGGTTATGGGTTTATAGGGCCCTTCTGGGGTCTTTATGGGGTCAGGAGGTTTATGGGGTGCTTATGGGGTCCTTATGGGGTTGAGTGGGTTACAGTGTCCTTATGGGGTCAGAAGTTCCTTATGGAGTCTTTATGGGGTCTGGGGGGCTTATAGGGCCATTATGGGGTCGGGGGGGGGGTTATAGGGTCATTGTGGGATCAGAAGATCTTAATGGGGTCTTTATGGGGTCTGGGGAGTTTATAGGGCCCTTATGGGATCCTTATGGGTTTGGGGGAGTTATAGGGTCCTTCTGGGGTCAGAAGGTTCTTATGGGGCCGTTATGGGGTCGGGGGACTTATAGGGTCTTTGTGGGTTCAGAAAGTCCTTATGGGGTCTTTATGGGGTCTGGGGGATTCATAGGGCCATTATGGGGTCCTTATGGGGTCAGGGGAGTTATAGGGTCCTTATGGGGTCAGACGCTCCTTACGGTGACCTTATGGGGTCAGAAGGTTCTTATGGGTTCCTTATGGGTTCTGTGGGCTTATAGGGCCATTATGGGGTTCTTCAGGGTCCAGAGGGTTTATAGGGCCTTTATGGGGTCCTTATGGGGTCAGGGGACTTATAGGGTCCTTATGGGGCCAGATAGTTCTGATGGGGTCTTCATGGGGTCTGGGGGGTTTATAGGCCATTATGGCGTCATTATGGGGTCCTTATGGGTTCGGGGAAGTTATAGGATCCTTATGGGGTCAGAAGGTCCTTATGGAGTCTTTATGGGGTCAGGGGGGTTTATAGGGCCCTTACAGGGTCAGAAGGTCCTTATGGGATCTTTATGGGTTCGGGGGAGTTATAGGGTCCTTATGGGGCCAGATAGTTCTTATGGGGTCTTATTGGAGTCTGGGGAGTTTATAGGGCCTTTATGGGTCAGGGAGGTTATAGGGCCTTTATGGGGTCCTTATGGGGTCAGAGGAATTATAGGCTCCTTATGGGGTCAGATAGCCTTATGGGGTCTTCATGGGGTCCGGGGGGCTTTATAGGGCTTTTATGGGGTCGGGGGTGTTATAGGGCCTTTATGGGGTCCTTATGGGGTCAGGGGAATTATAGGGTCCTTATGGGGCCAGATAATCCTTATGGGGTCTTCACGGGGTCCGGGGGGCTTTATAGGGCCTTTATGGGGTCGGGGGTGTTATAGGGCCTTTATGGGGTCCTTATGGGGTCAGGGGAATTACAGGGTCCTTATGGGGCCAGATAATCCTTATGGGGTCTTCACGGGGTCTGGGGGGTTTATAGGGCCTTTATGAGGCCCTTATGTTTTCGGGGGAGTTATAGGGTCCTTATGGGGCCAGATAGTTCTTATGGGGTCTTATTGGAGTCTGGGGGGTTTATAGGGCCATTATGGGGTCCTTATGTGGCCAGGTAGTTCTTACGGGGTCTTCATGGGGTCCAGGGGGGGGGGGGGTTTATAGGGCCTTTATGGGGTCGGGGGGGTTATAGAGCCATTATGAGGTCCTTATGGGTTCGGGTGAGTTGTAGGGCGTTTATAGGGTCAGCAGCGGGTTGTGGGAGTGGGGTTTTTTTTTATGGGGTCAGACCGGCGTTTGTCCCACCAGACGGCCGCCATCCCCACGCTGTGCAGAGCCGCCATGATGACGTTGACGTCGTAATTCCCCGACCCCAAAAGGCTGCGGTGCGGGTTGAGCCGAGCCTCCGGGGCCAACCTGCAAAACAGCGGCGTTTATGGGGTCGTCATGGGGTCTTTATGGGGTGGGGGGGGTTGTGGGATCCTATGGCGTCCTTATGTGGGAGGGGGGTGGGTTTACGGGGTCCTTATGGGGTTTGTATAGGGTCGAAGGGAGAGGGGGGTTTATAGGGTCCTTGTAGGGTGAATTGGGCTTTATAGGGTCCTTATGGGGTGAAGGGGGTTTTATGGGATCCTATGGGGTCCTTCTGTGGAAGGGGGTGGGTTTACGGGGTCCTTATGGGGTTTGTATAGGGTCGAAGGGAGAGGGGGGCTTATAGGGCCCTTGTAGGGTCTTTATGGGGTGAATTGGGCTTTATAAGGTCCTATGGGGTCCTTATGGAGGGAAGGGGGTTTATGGGGTCGTCATGGGGTCTTTATGGGGTGAGGGGGGGTTGTGGGATCCTATGGGGTCCTTATGTGGGAGGGGGGTTGGTTTACGGGGTCCTTATGGGGTTTGTATAGGGTCGAAGGGAGAGGGGGGTTTATAGGGCCCTTGTGGGGTGAATTGGGCTTTATAGGGTCCTTATGGGGTGAAGGGGGTTTTATGGGATCCTATGGGGTCCTTATGTGGGAGGGGGGTGGGTTTACGGGGTCCTTATGGGGCTTGTATAGGGTCGAAGGGAGAGGGGGGTTTATAGGGCCCTTCTGGGGTCCATATGGAGGGAAGGGGGTTTATGGGGTCGTTACGGGGTCTTTATGGGGTGAGGGGGGGTTGTGGCATCCTATGGGGTCCTTATGTGGAAGGGGGGTGGGTTTACGGGGTCGTTACGGGGTTTCTATAGGGTCGAAGGGAGAGGGGGGCTTATAGGGCCCTTGTAGGGTCTTTATGGGGTGAATGGGGCTTTATAGGGTCCTTGTGGGGTCCTTATGGAGGGAAGGGGGTTTATGGGGTCGTTACGGGGTCTTTATGGGGTGGGGGGGGTTGTGGGATCCTATGGGGTCCTTACGTGGGAGGGGGGTGGGTTTATGGGGTCCTTATGGGGTTTGTATAGGGTCGAAGGGAGAGGGGGGTTTATAGGGCCCTTGTAGGGTGAATTGGGCTTTATAGGGTCCTTATGGGGTGAAGGGGGTTTTATGAGATCCTATGGGGTCCTTCTGTGGGAGGGGGGTGGGTTTATGGGGTCCTTATGGGGTCCGTGAGGAGTGAAGGGGGCTTTATAGGGTTCTTATGGGGTCTGAAGGTCCTCATGGGGTTCTTTATGGGGTTGGGGGGGTTTATAGGGTCCTTATGGGGTCCTTAAGGAGGGAAGGTGGTTTATGGGGTCGTTACGGTGTCTTTATGGGGTGGGGGGGGTTGTGGGATCCTATGGGGTCCTTATGTGGGAGGGGGGTGGGTTTACAGGGTCCTTATGGGGTTTGTATAGGGTCGAAGGGAGAGGAGGGTTTATAGGGCCCTTGTGGGGTCCATATGGAGGGAAGGGGGTTTATGGGGTCGTTATGGGGTCTTTATGGGGTGAGGGGGGGTTGTGGGATCCTATGGGGTCCTTATGTGGAAGGGGGGTGGGTTTACGGGGTCCTTATGGGGTTTGTATAGGGTCGAAGGGAGAGGGGGGTTGATAGGGCCCTTGTAGGGTGAATTGGGCTTTATAGGGTCCTTATGGGGTTGTTACGGGGTCTTTATGGGGTGGGGGGGGTTGTGGGATCCTATGGGGTCCTTATCTGGGACGGGTGTGGGTTTACGGGGTCCTTATGGGGTTTGTATAGGGTTGAAGGAAGAGGGGAGTTTATAGGGCCCTTCTGGGGTCCATATAGGATGAATTGGGCTTTATAGGGTCCTTATGGGGTCCTTATGGAGGGAAGGGGGTTTATGGGGTCGTCATGGGGTCTTTATGGGGTGAGGGGGGGTTGTGGGATCCTATGGAGTCCTTATGTGGGAGGGGGGTGGGTTTACGGGGTCCTTATGGGGTTTGTATAGGGTCGAAGGGAGAGGGGGGCTTATAGGGCCCTTGTAGGTTCTTTATGGGGTGAATTGGGCTTTATAGGGTCCTTATGGGGTCCTTACAGAGGGAAGGGGGTTTATGGGGTCGTTATGAGGTGAGGGGGGGTTGTGGGATCCTATGGGGTCCTTACGTGGGAGGGGGGTGGGTTTACGGGGTCCTTATGGGGTTTGTATAGGGTCGTAGGGAGAGGGGTGTTTATAGGGCCCTTCTGGGGTCCATATAGGATGAATTGGGCTTTATAGGGTCCTTATGGGGTCCTTATGGGGTGGAGGGGGTTTATGGGGTCGTTACGGTGTCTTTATGGGGTGGGGGGGGTTGTGGGATCCTATGGGGTCCTTATGTGGGAGGGGGGGTGGGTTTATGGGATCCTTATGGGGTTTGTATAGGGTCGTAGGGAGAGGGGGGTTTATAGCGTCCTTATGGGGTCCATATGGAGGGAAGGGGGCTTATGGGGTCGTCATGGGGTCATTATGGGGTGAGGGGGGGTTGTGGGATCCTATGGGGTCCTTATGTGGGACGGGGGTGGGTTTACGGGGTCCTTATGGGGTTTGTATAGGGTCGAAGGGAGAGGGGGGGTTTATAGGGCCCTTCTGGGGTCCATATAGGATGAATTGGGCTTTATAGGGTCCTTATGGGGTCCTTATGGGGTGAAGGGGGTTTTATGGGATCCTATGGGGTCCTTCTGTGGAAGGGGGGTGGGTTTATGGGGTCCTTATGGGGTCCGTGAGGAGTGAAGGGGGCTTTATAGGGTTCTTATGGGGTCTGAAGGTCCTCATGGGGCTCTTTATGGGGTTGGGGGGGTTTATAGGGCCCTTCTGGGGTCCTTATGAAGGGAAGCGGATCTTATGGGGTCTTTATGGGGTCTTTATGGGGTGAGGGGGGGTTGTGGGATCCTATGGGGTCCTTACGTGGGAGGGGGGTGGGTTTATGGGGTCCTTTTGGGCTTTGTATAGGGTCGAAGGGAGAGGGGGGTTTATAGGGCCCTTGTGGGGTCCATATAGGATGAATTGGGCTTTATAGGGTCCTTATGGGGTCCTTATGGGGTGGACGGGGTTGTGGGATCCTATGGGGTCCATCTGTGAGAGGGGGGTGGGTTTACGGGGTCCTCATGGGGTTTCTATAGGGTCGAAGGAGAGGGGGGTTTATAGGGCCCTTGTAGGGTGAATTGGGCTTTATAGGGTCCTTATGGGGTGAAGGGGGTTTTATGGGATCCTATGGGGTCCTTCTGTGGGAGGGGGGTGGGTTTATGGAGTCCTTATGGGGTCCGTGAGGAGTGAAGGGGGCTTTATAGGGTTCTTATGGGGTCTGAAGGTCCTCATGGGGTCTTTTATGGGGTTGGGGGGTTTATAGGGTCCTTGTGGGGTCCTTATGGAAGGAAGGGGGTTTATGGGATCGTTACGGGGTCTTTAGGGGGTGGGGGGGCTTGTGGGATCCTATGGGGTCCTTATGTGGAAGGGGGGTGGTTTTACGGGGTCCTTATGGGGTTTGTATAGGGTCGAAGGGAGAGGGGGGTTTATAGGGCCCTTGTAGGGTGAATTGGGCTTTATAGGGTCCTTATGGTGTTGTTACGGGGTCTTTATGGGGTGGGGGGGGTTGTGGGATCCTATGGGGTCCTTATGTGGGAGGGGGGTGGGTTTACAGGGTCCTTATGGGGTTTGTATAGGGTCGAAGGGAGAGGGGGGTTTATAGGGCCCTTGTGGGGTCCATATAGGATGAATTGGGCTTTATAGGGTCCTTATGGGGTCGTTACGGGGTCTTTATGGGGTGAGGGGGGGTTGTGGGATCCTATGGGGTCCTTATGTGGGAGGGGGGTGGGTTTACGGGGTCCTTATGGGGTTTGTATAGGGTCGAAGGAAGAGGGGAGTTTATAGGGCCCTTGTGGGGTCTTATGGGTTCTTTATGGAGCTTATAGGGCCGTTATGGGGTCCTTATGGGTCTGGGGGGGGTATAGGGTCCTTATGGGGTCAGAAGATTCTTATGCGGTCTTTATGGGTTCTTTATGGGGCTTATAGGGCCATTATGGGGTCAGAAGGTTCTTATGGGTTCCTTATAGGTTCTGGAGATTTATAGACCATTATGGGGTCACTATGGGGTCATTACAGGATCGGGGAGTTTATAGGGCCCTTATGGGGTCAGAAAGTTCTTAATGGGTTCCTTAAGGGTTCTGGGGGCTTATAGGGCCTTTATGGGGTCCTTATGGGTCTGTTGGGGGGTTATAGGGTCCTTATGGGGTCAGAAGGTTCTTATGGGTTCCTTATAGGTTCTGGGGGCTTATAGGGCCATTATGGGGTCCTTATGGGTCTGGGGGGGTTATAGGGTCCTTATGGGGTCAGAAGGTTCTTATGGGTTCCTTATGGGTTCTGGGGGACTTATAGGGCCATTATGGGGTCCTTATGGGTCTGGGGGGGTTATAGGGTCCTTATGGGGTCAGAAGGTTCTTATGGGTTCCTTATGGGTTCTGGGGGCTTATAGGGCCATTATGGGATCCTTATGGGTCCGGGGGGGTTATAGGGTCCTTATGGGGTCAGAAGGTTCTTATGGGTTCCTTATGGGTTCTGGGGGCTTATAGGGCCATTATGGGATCCTTATGGGTCTGGGGGGGTTATAGGGTCCTTATGGGGTCAGAAGGTTCTTATGGGTTCCTTATGGGTTCTGGGGGCTTATAGGGCCATTATGGGATCCTTATAGGTTTAGGAACTTTATAGGCCATTATGGGCTCATTACGGGATCATGACGGGATCGGGGAGTTTGTAGGGCCCTTATAGGGTCAGAAGGGTCTGGAAAAGCCCTAAAACGGGGGTGAAAAGGGTGGGATGGGGGGGGGGGAACCTCTTGCAGATGTCGTCGGCCGCCTGTCGGGTGAAGCAGGGCCGCTGCAGGACGTTGTTGAGGGCGTGCAGTGCGCACAGCTCCAGGCGCTGCCGCTCGTGGTAGGGGGGGGGGAAGGGCCGGACCCCCCCCCGGATTTTGGGGGGGGGGCGGGGCTGGAATTGGGTCCTAATTAAAGAGGAGAGGGGGGGGGGAAGGTTAACGAGGGTTGAAGGAGATATGCAAATCGCTGTCGGCCTCGTTTCGCTCCATAAAAGCACAGCAACCCCTAAGAACCCCCCTCCAGGCCCCCCCCCCCAATTTCACCAGCCCCCCCCCCAAAAAAAAACCCCCCAGACCCCTCCTCAAACATCCCCCCCCCAAGGAATCCCCCCCATCTCTCCACACCCCCCTCTATCCAAAATCCCCTTTGCCCCCCCCCACCCCACACCCAAAGAGCCCCCTCCCCCCAAATTCCCCCTGCCCCCCCCCAGACCCCTCTGGACCCCCCCCAAAATCCCTCTACTCCCCCACTCCCCCCCCCTCAGGACCCTCCCCCATTTCTCCAACCCCCCCAAACCACCCCTATCCCACCCCCATATAAATTAACACATAGGACCCCCCCCAAATCCCCTCCCACCCCCTATAGACCCCCCCAAATCCCTTCCCCCCCCTCAGCCCCCCCCATCTCTCCAACCCCCCCCCCAAAGACCCCTCTAGACCCCCCTCCAAAATCCCCTCTGTCCCCCCCCTTCTACCCCCCCTTTCTGACCCCCCCCATCCTTCCAACTCCCCTTCCCCCAAAAACCACCCTGAACGACCCCCCCTCCACACCCCCCCAATTTCACCAGCCCCCCCCCTCCAAAAAACCCCCCCAGACCCCTCCCCAAACATCCCCCCCCCCAAGGAACCCCCCCCATCTCTCCACACCCCCCTCTGTCCAAAATCCCCTTTGCCCCCCCCCCACCCCACACCCAAAGACCCCCCCTCCCCCCAAATTCCCCCTGCCCCCCCCCAGACCCCTCTGGACCCCCCCCCAAATTCCCTCTACTCCCCCACTCCCCCCCCCTCAGGACCCTCCCCCATTTCTCCAACCCCCCCCCCCCCACAAACCACCCCTATCCCACCCCCACCCCCAAAATAACACACAGGACCCCCCCCCAAAATCCCCTCCCACCCCCCACAGACCCCCCTCCCCCCAAATTCCCCCTGCCCCCCCCCCAGACCCCTCTGGACCCCCCCCAAATTCCCTCTACTCCCCCTCTCCCCCCCCCTCAGGACCCTCCCCCATTTCTCCAAACCCCCCCCCCCCAAACCACCCCTATCCCACCCCCTCCCCCAAAATAACACTCAAGACCCCCCCCAAAATCCCCCCTCCAAATCCCTTCCCCCCCCTCAAGTCCCCCCCATCTCTCCAACCCCCCCCCCAAAGACCCCTCCAGACCCCCCCCCAAAATACCCCTCTGCACCCCCCCCAAATTCCCCCTCTCCCCCCCCCCCACTCCCCAGACCCCTGAGAGCCCCCCCCCTCCAAATCTCGTCCCCCCCTCCCAAAAACCCCACAAATGACTCCTAAACCCTCAACCCCCCCCCCGCACAAACCCCCACAGATCCCTTTTAACCCCCCTCAGGACCCCCCCAGACCCCCCCAAAACCCCTCAAATGATCCCTAAATCTCTTTTAACTCCCCCCCCGATCCCCACAGATCTTTTTTAACCCCTCATCACCCCCCCACCCCCCCTTATCTCCCCCAAACGCCCCCCCAGACCCCCCCAAAACCCCACAAACAACCCCTAAACCCTTCAGTCCCACCCCCCGACCCCCCCAACCCCTTTTAACCCCTTCAGGACCCCCTTTCATCCCCTCTGGACCCCCCCAACCCCCTCTCCCCCCTTACTTCACCCTCCAACCCCCCCCAGACCCCCCCAAAACCCCTCCAACGACCCATAGGCCCCCCAACTCCCCCCCCCCACCCCCAGAAACCCCTTTTAACCCCTTCAGGACCCCCCCAACTCCCTCACCCCCCCCTATTTCCCCCCCTCAACCCCTTCCAACCCCCCCCAAAACCCCTCAAACGACCCCCCCACGCATAACCCCCCCCTCGACCCCCCCCCCAAGCCCCTTTTAACCCCTTCAGGACCCCTTTCATCCCCTCAGGACCCCTCTTAACCCCCCCAGCACCCCCCCAACCCCCTCTTCCCCCTTACTTCCCCCTCCAACCCCCCCAGACCCCCCCAAAACCCCTCCAACGACCCCTAAACCCCCCAGTCCCCCCCCCCAACCCCTTTTAACCCCTTCAGGACCCCCCCAACTCCCTCACCCCCCCCTATTTCCCCCCCTCAACCCCTTCCAACCCCCCCCAAAACCCCTCAAACGACCCCCGCACGCATAACCCCCCCCTCGACCCCCCCCCCAACCCCTTTTAACCCCTTCAGGACCCCCTCTCATCCCCTCAGGACCCCTCTTAACCCCCCCAGCACCCCCCCAACCCCCTCTCCCCCCTTACTTCCCCCTCCAACCCCTCCCAGACCCCCCCAAAACCCCTCCAACGACCCATAGGCCCCCCAACTCCCCCCCCCCACCCCCAGAAACCCCTTTTAACCCCTTCAGGACCCCCCCAACTCCCTCACCCCCCCTATTTCCCCCCCTCAACCCCTTCCAAACCCCCCCAAAACCCCTCAAACGACCCCCCACGCATAACCCCCCCCTTGACCCCCCCCCAACCCCTTTTAATCTCTTCAGGACCCCCTTTAACCCCCTCAGGACCCCTCTTAACCCCCCCAACACCCCCCCAACCCCCTCTTCCCCCTTACTTCCCCCCCCAGCCCCCCCAGACCCCCCAAAACCCCTCCAACGACCCCTAAACCCCCCAGTCCCCCCCCCAACCCCTTTTAACCCCTTCAGAACCCCCCCAACTCCCTCACCCCCCCTATTTCCCCCCCTCAACCCCTTCCAACCCCCCCCAAAACCCCTCAAACGACCCCCCCACGCATAACCCCGCCCTTGACCCCCCCCCAACCCCTTTTAACCCCTTCAGGACCCCCCCAACTCCCTCACCCCCCCTATTTCCCCCCCTCAACCCCTTCCAACCCCCCCCAAAACCCCTCAAACGACCCCCCCACGCATAACCCCGCCCTTGACCCCCCCCCAACCCCTTTTAACCCCTTCAGGACCCCCCCAACTCCCTCACCCCCCCTATTTCCCCCCCTCAACCCCTTCCAACCCCCCCCAAAACCCCTCAAACGACCCCCGCACGCATAACCCCCCCCTCGACCCCCACCCCAACCCCTTTTAACCCCTTCAGGACCCCCTTTCATCCCCTCTGGACCCCCCCAACCCCCTCTCCTCCCTTACTTTCCCCTCCAACCTCCCCCAGACCCCCCCAAAACCCCTCCAACGACCCCTAAACCCCCAACCCTCCCCCCTCAACCCCCCCAACCCCTTTTAACCCCTTCAGGACCCCCTTTCATCCCCTCAGGACCCCCCCAACCCCCCTATCTCCCCCCCAACCCCTTCCAAACCCCCCTCAAAACCCCTCCAACTTCCCCTAAACCCCCCAACCCCCCCCCTCGACCCCCACAAACCCCTTTTAACCCCCCCTCAGCCCCCCCCCCCCTCCCATCCCTCCTTATCCCCCCCCCAGCCCCACCGCGGCCTACCAGGCCCCACCCCCTCCTCGAGCCTCACCCGGCGCTCCCCCCACCCCCAAACCCACCCGAGACCCCCATAAAAACCCCAAACCGCCCCCCCCAATTCCCTTCCCCCCCCCCCCCCGCCGGCTCTCACCCTGAGGCTCCTCCAGGGCCTCCCGCGGCCTCATCCCCACAGAGGGGAGGCGGGAACTACAGCTCCCACAGTGCACCGCGCGCATCCAGCAACTTCCGGCCGCGAACCCCCCCTCCTCCCCAGAAACCCTTCATACACTTCCGGCCCCGACCTCATGCGCTTCCGGTCGAGCTGCGCGAACACCTCCATGCACTTCCGGTCGCGCTGAGAGAAAGTCTCCATGCGCTTCCGGTCACGTGGGCGGGTGGGGCGGGTTTATAGGATCTTTATTGGATCTGGGGAAGTTTATAGGGTCCTTATAGGGTCAGGGAGGTTTATAGGGTCCTTATGGGGCCGTTATGGGGTCAAGGGGGTTTATAGGGTCCTTATGGGGTCAGAAGGTCCTTATGGGGTCAGGGGGGTTTATAGGGCACTTATAGGGTCAGGGGGGTTTATAGGATCCTTATAGGGTCCTTATGGGGCCATTATGGGGTCAGGGGGGTTTATAGGATCCTTATGGGGTCTTTATGGGGTCAGGGGGGTTTATAGGGTCCTTATGGGGTCAGAAGGTTTTTATGGGGTCTGGGGGGTTTATAGGGCGCTTATAGGGTCAGGGGGCTTTATAGGATCCTTATGGGGTCTTTATGGGGTCAGGGGGGTTTATAGGATCCTTATGGGGTCTTTATGGGGTCAGGGGGGTTTATAGGGTCCTTATGGGGTCAGAAAGTCCTTATGGGGTCAGGGGGGGTTATAGGGTCTGTATGGGGTGAGGGAGGCTTTATAGGATCGTTATGGGGTCAGAAGGTTCTTATGGGGTCTTTATGGGGTCAGGGGGGGTTATAGGGTCTGTATGGGGTGAGGGAGGCTTTATAGGATCCTTATGGGGTCAGAAGGTTCTTATGGGGTCTTTATGGGGTCAGGGGGGTTATAGGGTCTGTATGGGGTGAGGGAGGCTTTATAGGATCCTTATGGGGTCAGAAGGTTCTTATGGGGTCTTTATGGGGTCAGGTGGGTTTATAGGGTCCTTATGGGGTCTATATGGGGTGAGAGACGCTTTATAGGATCCTTATGGGGTCAGAAGGTTCTTGTGGGGTCTTTATGGGGTTGAGGGGGTTTATAGGGTCCTTATGGGGTGAGGGAGGCTTTATAGGATTCTTATGGGGTCAGAAGGTTCTTGTGGGGTCTTTATGGGGTTGAGGGGGTTTATAGGGTCCTTAACGGGTCTGTATGGGGTGAGGGAGGCTTTATAGGATCCTTATGGGGTCAGAAGGTTTTAAGGGGTCTTTATGGGGTTGAGGGGGTTTATAGGGTCCTTAAGGGGTCTGTATCGGGTGAGGGAGGCTTTATAGGATCCTTATGGGGTCAGAAGGTTCTTATGGGGTCTTTATGGGGTCAGGGGGGGTTATAGGGTCTGTATGGGGAGAGGGAGGTTTTAGAGGATCCTTATGGGGTCAGAAGGTTCTTATGGGTCCTTATGGGGTCAGGGGGGGTTATAGGGTCCTTATGGGGTGAGGGAGGCTTTATAGGATCGTTATGGGGTCAGAAGGTTCTTATGGGGTCTTTATGGGGTCGGGGGGGGTTATAGGGTCTGTATGGGTTGAGGGTGGCTTTATAGGATCCTTATGGGTTCAGAAGGTTCTGTGGGGTCTTTATGGGGTCAGGGGGGTTTATAGGGCTTTTTTGTGCCTTATATGGGATCCTTATAGGGCGAGGGGGTGCTTATGGGGTTTTTATAGGGAAATTGTCCTTTTCTCTTCCTTTAGAGCGAAGATATTTTTAATAGGATTTTTTCTTCCCTTTGACATCGGCTTCATCCCAAACCCTGAATCCCATAAAGCCGCCATGTTGGGGGATGAGTCCGCAGGACCCCAAATTGTGCCCCATTCCCAACGGGGGGCATTTGGGGTTTTCTATGGGGTCTTCTGTCCCCTATTCCCAGGAGGGGACATTTGGGATCCTTTATGGGGTCTTCAGTCCCCTGTTTCCAGGTTGGGGACATTTGGGGTTTTCTATGGGGTCTTCTGTCCCCTATTCCCAGGTTGGGGACATATGGGGTTTTCTATGGGGTCTTCAGTTCCCCTATTCCCAGGTTGGGAACATTTAGGGTCCTTTATGGGGTTTTCTGTCCCCTATTCCCAGGTTGGGGACATTTGGGGTTTTCTATGGGGTCTTCAGTTCCCTATTCCCAAGGGGGAACATTTAGGGTCCTTTATGGGGTCTTCAGTCCCCTATTCCCAGGTTGGGGACATTTGGGGTTTTCTATGGGGTCTTCAGTCCCCCATTCCCAAGGAGGAACATTTAGGGTCCTTTATGGGGTCTTCAGTCCCCTATTTCCAGGGGGGGACATTTGGGGTTTTCTATGGGGTCTTCAGTTCCCTATTTCCAGGTTGGGGACATTTGGGGTTTTCTATGGGGTCTTCAGTCCCCTATTTCCAGGGGGGGACATTTGGGGTCCTTTATGGGGTCTTCAGTCCCCTATTCCCAGGTTGGGGACATTTGGGGTTTTCTATGGGGTCTTCAGTTCCCTATTCCCAAGGGGGAACATTTAGGGTCCTTTATGGGGTCTTCAGTCCCCTATTCCCAGGTTGGGGACATTTGGGGTTTTCTATGGGGTCTTCAGTCCCCCATTCCCAAGGAGGAACATTTAGGGTCCTTTATGGGGTCTTCAGTCCCCTATTTCCAGGGGGGGACATTTGGGGTTTTCTATGGGGTCTTCAGTCCCCTATTTCCAGGTTGGGGACATTTGGGGTCGTTTATGGGGTTTTCTGTCCCCTGTTCCCAGATTGGGGACATTTGGGGTTTTCTATGGGGTCTTCAGTCCCCCATTCCCAAGGGGGGACATTTAGGGTCCTTTATGGGGTCTTCAGTTCCCCTATTCCCAAGGGGGGACATTTGGGGTCGTTTATGGGGTCTTCAGTCCCCCATTCCAAGGTTGGGGACATTTGGGGTTTTCTATGGGGTCTTCAGTCCCCTATTTCCAAGGGGGGACATTTAGGGTCGTTTATGGGGTCTTCAGTTCCCCTTTTCCCAAGGGGGGATGTTTGGGATCCTTTATGGGGTCTTCAGTTCCCCTATTCCCAGGTTGGGGACATTTGGGGTCCTTTATGGGGTCTTCAGTCCCCTATTTCCAAGGGGGGACATTTGGGGTCGTTTATGGGGTTTTCTGTCCCCCATTCCCAAGTGGGGGACATTTGGGGTCCTTTATGGGGTTTTCTGTCCCCTGTTCCCAGGTTGGGGACATTTGGGGTTTTCTATGGGGTCTTCAGTTCCCTATTCCCAAGGGGGAACATTTAGGGTCCTTTATGGGGTCTTCAGTCCCCTATTCCCAAGGGGGGACATTTAGGGTCCTTTATGGGGTCTTCAGTCCCCTATTCCCAGGAGGGGACATTTGGGATCCTTTATGGGGTCTTCAGTCCCCTGTTTCCAGGTTGGGGACATTTGGGGTTTTCTATGGGGTCTTCTGTCCCCTATTCCCAGGTTGGGGACATATGGGGTTTTCTATGGGGTCTTCAGTTCCCCTATTCCCAGGTTGGGAACATTTAGGGTCCTTTATGGGGTTTTCTGTCCCCTATTCCCAGGTTGGGGACATTTGGGGTTTTCTATGGGGTCTTCAGTCCCCTATTCCCAGGTTGGGGACATTTGGGGTTTTCTATGGGGTCTTCAGTTCCCCTATTTCCAAGGGGGGACATTTGGGGTTTTCTATGGGGTCTTCAGTCCCCCATTCCCAAGGGGGGACATTTAGGGTCCTTTATGGGGTTTTCTGTCCCCTATTCCCAGGTTGGGGACATTTGGGGTCCTTTATGGGGTCTTCTGTCCCCCATTCCCAAGGGGGGACATTTGGGGTCCTTTATGGGGTCTTCAGTCCCCCATTCCCAGGTTGGGGACATTTGGGGTCGTTTATGGGGTTTCCTTAGCAGAGCTGCACGCAGCCGCCATGCCCACGACACGCTGTAGGGGATTTTTGGGGTTTCAGTGTTATATGGGATTTAGGGTGCGGGGATTTATGGGGTTGCGTCGGGGATTTTGGGGGCATAAAGGGATTTAGGGGATGAGGGGGATTTAGGGGAGATATGGGGGATTTGGGGTGGATATGGGGGATTTGGGGTCATGGGGACGTATTGGGGATTTGGGGGGATATGGGGGATTGGGGGGGTGATGGGGGATTGGGGATGTATTGGGGTCGTGGGGGGTTTTGGGGTTTTGGGGACATTTTGGGAACAGGGGGGGATATGGGGGATTTGGGGGACTTATGGGGGATTGGGGGGCATTGGGATGTATTGGGGATATGGGGGATTTGGGGGGGTTATGGGGGATTTGGGGACATTTTGGGGTCGGGGGGGGGTTGGGGTTTTGGGGGCATGAAGGGACGTGGGGATGTGGGGGGGATTTGGGGTGGATATGGGGTATTTGGGGGGGTTATGGGGGATGAGGGGCATTGGGATGTATTTGGGATATGGGGGATTTGGGGACATTTTGGGGTCGTGGGGGGGTTTGGGGTTTTGGGGGCATGAAGGGATGTGGGGGGGATTTGGGGTGGATATGGGGGATTTGGGGACATGGGGACGTAATGGGGATATGGGGTGGATATGGGGGATTTGGGGCCATATGGGGGATTGGGGGGCATTGGGATGTATTGGGGTTATGGGGGATTTCGGGGGGTTATGGGGGATTTGGGGACATTTTGGGGTCGTGGGGGGGTTTGGGGTTTTGGGGGCATGAAGGGACGTGGGGGGGATTTGGGGTGGATATGGGGGATTTGGGATCATGGGGACGTATTGGGGATTTGGGGTGGATATGGGGGATTGGGGATGTATTGGGGTCGTGGGTGGGATTGGGGTTTTGGGGACATTATGGGATCTGGGGGTGATATGGGGGATTTGGGGCCATATGGGGGATTTGGGGGCATTGGGATGTATTGGGGATATGGGGGATTTGGGGACATTTTGGGGTCGTGGGGGGGTTTGGGGTTTTGGGGACATTTTGGGATCTGAGGGGATATGGGGGATTTGGGGCCATATGGGGGATTGGGGGGCATTGGGATGTATTGGGGTTATGGGGGATTTGGGGGGGTTATGGGGTCATGGGGGTGTTTGGGGTTTTGGGGGTATGAAGGGATTTGGGGGGGATTTGGGGGATTTGGGGGGGATATGGGGGATTTGGGGTCATGGGGACGTACTGGGGATTTGGGGTGGATATGGGGGATTTGGGATCTTGGGGACGTAATGGGGTTTTGGGGTGGATATGGGGGAATTGCAGGGTTATGGGGGATATGGGGAATGTATTGGGGTCGTGGGGGGTTTTGGGGTTTTGGGGACATTTTGGGATCTGGGGGGGATATGGGGGATTTGGGGCCATATGGGGGATTGGGGGGCATTGGGATGTATTGGGGTTATGGGGGATTTGGGGGGGTTATGGGGGATTTGGGGACATTTTGGGGTCGTGGGGGGGTTTGGGGTTTTGGGGGCATGAAGGGATGTGGGGGGGATTTGGGGTGGATATGGGGGAATTGCGGGGTTATGGGGGATTGGGGATGTATTGGGGTCGTGGGGGGTTTTGGGGTTTTGGGGACATTTTGGGATCTGGGGGGGATCTGGGGGATTTGGGGCCATATGGGGGATGAGGGGCATTGGGATGTATTTGGGATATGGGGGATTTGGGGACATTTTGGGGTCGTGGGGGGGTTTGGGGTTTTGGGGGCATGAAGGGACGTAGGGGGGATTTGGGGGGATATGGGGGATTTGGGGTCATGGGGAGGTATTAGGATTTGGGGTGGATATGGGGGATTTGGGGGACTTATGGGGGATGAGGGGCATGGGGACGTATTTGGGATATGGGGGATTTGGGGACATTTTGGGGTCGTGGGGGGGTTTGGGGTTTTGGGGGCATGAAGGGACGTGGGGGGGATTTGGGGTGGATATGGGGGATTTGGCCGGTTATGGGGGATTTGGGGACAATTGGGGTCGTGGGGGGGTTTGGGGTTTTGGGGACATTTTGGGATCTGAGGGGATATGGGGGATTTGGGGCCATATGGGGGATTGGGGGGCATTGGGATGTATTGGGGTTATGGGGGATTTGGGGGGGTTATGGGGTCATGGGGGTGTTTGGGGTTTTGGGGGCATGAAGGGATGTGGGGGGGATTTGGGGTGGATATGGGGGATTTGGGATCATGGGGACGTATTGGGGATTTGGGGTGGATATGGGGGATTGGGGATGTATTGGGGTCGTGGGTGGGATTGGGGTTTTGGGGACATTATGGGATCTGGGGGGGATATGGGGGATTTGGGGCCATATGGGGGATTTGGGGGCATTGGGATGTATTGGGGTTATGGGGGATTTCGGGGGGTTATGGGGGATTTGGGGACATTTTGGGGTCGGGGTGGGGTTTGGGGTTTTGGGGGCATGAAGGGATGTGGGGATGTGGCGGGGATTTGGGGTGGATATGGGGGATTTGGGGTGGATATGGGGGATTGGGGATGTATTGGGGTCGTGGGTGGGATTGGGGTTTTGGGGACATTATGGGATCTGGGGGTGATATGGGGGATTTGGGGCCATATGGGGGATTTGGGGGCATTGGGATGTATTGGGGATATGGGGGATTTGGGGACATTTTGGGGTCGGGGGGGGTTTGGGGTTTTGGGGGCATGAAGGGATGTAGGGGGGATTTGGGGTGGATATGGGGGATTTGGGATCTTGGGGACGTAATGGAGTTTTGGGGTGGATATGGGGGAATTGCAGGGTTATGGGGGATATGGGGGATGTATTGGGGTCGTGGGGGGTTTTGGGGTTTTGGGGACATTTTGGGATCTGGGGGTGATATGGGGGATTTGGGGCCATATGGGGGATTTGGGGGCATTGGGATGTATTGGGGTTATGGGGGATTTGGGGACATTTTGGGGTCGTGGGGGGGTTTGGGGTTTTGGGGGCATGAAGGGATGTGGGGGGGATTTGGGGTGGATATGGGGGATTTGGGGTCATTGGGACGTAATGGGGATTTGGGGTGGATATGGGGGAATTGCGGGGTTATGGGGGATTGGGGGATGTATTGGGGTCGTGGGGGGGTTTTGGGGTTTTGGGGTCATTTTGGGATGTGGGGGGATATGGGGGATTTGGGGTCATGGGGATGGAATGGGGATCTGGGGGGGATATGGGGGATTTGGGGCCATATGGGGGATTGGGGGGCATTGGGATGTATTGGGGTTATGGGGGATTTGGGGACATTTTGGGGTCGTGGGGGGGTTTGGGGTTTTGGGGGCATGAAGGGATTTGGGGGGGATTTGGGGTGGATATGGGGGATTTGGGATCATGGGGACGTATTGGGATTTGGGGTGGATATGGGGGAATTGCGGGGTTATGGGGGATTGGGGGATGTATTGGGGTCATGGGGGGATTTGGGGTTTTGGGGACATTTTGGGATCTGGGGGCCATATGGGGGATTTGGGGCCATATGGGGGATTTGGGGGCATTGGGACGTATTGGGGATATGGGGGATTTGGGGACATTTTGGGTTCGGGGGGGGTTTGGGGTTTTGGGGGCATGAAGGGATGTAGGGGGGATTTGGGGGGATATGGGGGATTTGGGGTCATGGGGAGGTATTGGGATTTGGGGTGGATATGGGGGATTTGGGGGGTTATGTGGGATTGGGGATGTGTTGGGGTCGTGGGGGGGTTGGGGTTTGGGGGACATTTTGGGGTCTGGGGGGGATATGGGGGATTTGGGGCCATATGGGGGATTGGGGGGCATTGGGATGTATTGGGGTTATGGGGGATTTGGGGGGGTTATGGGGGATTTGGGGACATTTTGGGGTCGGGGGGGGTTTGGGGTTTTGGGGGCATGAAGGGATGTGGGGATGTGGCGGGGATTTGGGGTGGATGTGGGGGATTTGGGGTCAGGGGGACGTATTGGGGATTTGGGGTGGATATGGGGGATTGGGGATGTATTGGGGTCGTGGGTGGGATTGGGGTTTTGGGGACATTATGGGATCTGGGGGTGATATGGGGGATTTGGGGCCATATGGGGGATTTGGGGGCATTGGGATGTATTGGGGATATGGGGGATTTGGGGACATTTTGGGGTCGTGGGGGGGTTTGGGGTTTTGGGGGACATTTTGGGATCTGAGGGGATATGGGGGATTTGGGGCCATATGGGGGATTGGGGGGCATTGGGATGTATTGGGGTTATGGGGGATTTGGGGGGGTTATGGGGGATTTGGGGACATTTTGGGGTCGGGGGGGGTTTGGGGTTTTGGGGGCATGAAGGGATGTGGGGATGTGGCGGGGATTTGGGGTGGATGTGGGGGATTTGGGGTCAGGGGGACGTATTGGGGATTTGGGGTGGATATGGGGGATTGGGGATGTATTGGGGTCGTGGGTGGGATTGGGGTTTTGGGGACATTATGGGATCTGGGGGTGATATGGGGGATTTGGGGCCATATGGGGGATTTGGGGGCATTGGGATGTATTGGGGATATGGGGGATTTGGGGACATTTTGGGGTCGTGGGGGGGTTTGGGGTTTTGGGGGACATTTTGGGATCTGAGGGGATATGGGGGATTTGGGGCCATATGGGGGATTGGGGGGCATTGGGATGTATTGGGGTTATGGGGGATTTGGGGGGGTTATGGGGGATTTGGGGACATTTTGGGGTCGGGGGGGGTTTGGGGTTTTGGGGGCATGAAGGGATGTGGGGATGTGGCGGGGATTTGGGGTGGATGTGGGGGATTTGGGGTCAGGGGGACGTATTGGGGATTTGGGGTGGATATGGGGGATTGGGGATGTATTGGGGTCGTGGGTGGGATTGGGGTTTTGGGGACATTATGGGATCTGGGGGTGATATGGGGGATTTGGGGCCATATGGGGGATTTGGGGGCATTGGGATGTATTGGGGATATGGGGGATTTGGGGACATTTTGGGGTCGTGGGGGGGTTTGGGGTTTTGGGGGACATTTTGGGATCTGAGGGGATATGGGGGATTTGGGGCCATATGGGGGATTGGGGGGCATTGGGATGTATTGGGGTTATGGGGGATTTGGGGGGGTTATGGGGGATTTGGGGACATTTTGGGGTCGGGGGGGGTTTGGGGTTTTGGGGGCATGAAGGGATGTGGGGATGTGGCGGGGATTTGGGGTGGATGTGGGGGATTTGGGGTCAGGGGGACGTATTGGGGATTTGGGGTGGATATGGGGGATTGGGGATGTATTGGGGTCGTGGGTGGGATTGGGGTTTTGGGGACATTATGGGATCTGGGGGTGATATGGGGGATTTGGGGCCATATGGGGGATTTGGGGGCATTGGGATGTATTGGGGATATGGGGGATTTGGGGACATTTTGGGGTCGTGGGGGGGTTTGGGGTTTTGGGGGACATTTTGGGATCTGAGGGGATATGGGGGATTTGGGGCCATATGGGGGATTGGGGGGCATTGGGATGTATTGGGGTTATGGGGGATTTGGGGGGGTTATGGGGTCATGGGGTGTTTGGGGTTTTGGGGGTATGAAGGGATTTGGGGGGGATTTGGGGGATTTGGGGGGGATATGGGGGATTTGGGGTCATGGGGACGTACTGGGGATTTGGGGAGGATATGGGGGATTTGGGATCTTGGGGATGTAATGGGGATTTGGGGTGGATATGGGGGAATTGCAGGGTTATGGGGGATATGGGGAATGTATTGGGGTCGTGGGGGGTTTTGGGGTTTTGGGGACACTTTGGGATCTGGGAGGAATATGGGGGATTTGGGGCCATATGGGGGATTGGGGGGCATTGGGATGTATTGGGGTTCTGGGGGATTTGGGGACATTTTGGGGTCGTGGGGGGATTTGGGGTTTTGGGGGCATGAAGGGACGTGGAGATGTGGGGGGGATTTGGGGTGGATATGGGGGATTTGGGATCTTGGGGACGTAATGGGGATTTGGGGTGGATATGGGGTAATTGCGGGGTTATGGGGGATTGGGAGATGTATTGGGGTCGTGGGGGGGTTTGGGGTTTTGGGGGCATGAAGGGATGTGGGGGGGATTTGGGGTGGATATGGGGGAATTGCGGGGTTATGGGGGATTGGGGATGTATTGGGGTCGTGGGGGGTTTTGGGGTTTTGGGGACATTTTGGGATCTGGGGGGGATCTGGGGGATTTGGGGCCATATGGGGGATGAGGGGCATTGGGATGTATTTGGGATATGGGGGATTTGGGGACATTTTGGGGTCGTGGGGGGGTTTGGGGTTTTGGGGGCATGAAGGGACGTAGGGGGGATTTGGGGGGATATGGGGGATTTGGGGTCATGGGGAGGTATTAGGATTTGGGGTGGATATGGGGGATTTGGGGGACTTATGGGGGATGAGGGGCATGGGGACGTATTTGGGATATGGGGGATTTGGGGACATTTTGGGGTCGTGGGGGGGTTTGGGGTTTTGGGGGCATGAAGGGACGTGGGGGGGATTTGGGGTGGATATGGGGGATTTGGCCGGTTATGGGGGATTTGGGGACAATTGGGGTCGTGGGGGGGTTTGGGGTTTTGGGGACATTTTGGGATCTGAGGGGATATGGGGGATTTGGGGCCATATGGGGGATTGGGGGGCATTGGGATGTATTGGGGTTATGGGGGATTTGGGGGGGTTATGGGGTCATGGGGGTGTTTGGGGTTTTGGGGGCATGAAGGGATGTGGGGGGGATTTGGGGTGGATATGGGGGATTTGGGATCATGGGGACGTATTGGGGATTTGGGGTGGATATGGGGGATTGGGGATGTATTGGGGTCGTGGGTGGGATTGGGGTTTTGGGGACATTATGGGATCTGGGGGGGATATGGGGGATTTGGGGCCATATGGGGGATTTGGGGGCATTGGGATGTATTGGGGTTATGGGGGATTTCGGGGGGTTATGGGGGATTTGGGGACATTTTGGGGTCGGGGTGGGGTTTGGGGTTTTGGGGGCATGAAGGGATGTGGGGATGTGGCGGGGATTTGGGGTGGATATGGGGGATTTGGGGTGGATATGGGGGATTGGGGATGTATTGGGGTCGTGGGTGGGATTGGGGTTTTGGGGACATTATGGGATCTGGGGGTGATATGGGGGATTTGGGGCCATATGGGGGATTTGGGGGCATTGGGATGTATTGGGGATATGGGGGATTTGGGGACATTTTGGGGTCGGGGGGGGTTTGGGGTTTTGGGGGCATGAAGGGATGTAGGGGGGATTTGGGGTGGATATGGGGGATTTGGGATCTTGGGGACGTAATGGAGTTTTGGGGTGGATATGGGGGAATTGCAGGGTTATGGGGGATATGGGGGATGTATTGGGGTCGTGGGGGGTTTTGGGGTTTTGGGGACATTTTGGGATCTGGGGGTGATATGGGGGATTTGGGGCCATATGGGGGATTTGGGGGCATTGGGATGTATTGGGGTTATGGGGGATTTGGGGACATTTTGGGGTCGTGGGGGGGTTTGGGGTTTTGGGGGCATGAAGGGATGTGGGGGGGATTTGGGGTGGATATGGGGGATTTGGGGTCATTGGGACGTAATGGGGATTTGGGGTGGATATGGGGGAATTGCGGGGTTATGGGGGATTGGGGGATGTATTGGGGTCGTGGGGGGGTTTTGGGGTTTTGGGGTCATTTTGGGATGTGGGGGGATATGGGGGATTTGGGGTCATGGGGATGGAATGGGGATCTGGGGGGGATATGGGGGATTTGGGGCCATATGGGGGATTGGGGGGCATTGGGATGTATTGGGGTTATGGGGGATTTGGGGACATTTTGGGGTCGTGGGGGGGTTTGGGGTTTTGGGGGCATGAAGGGATTTGGGGGGGATTTGGGGTGGATATGGGGGATTTGGGATCATGGGGACGTATTGGGATTTGGGGTGGATATGGGGGAATTGCGGGGTTATGGGGGATTGGGGGATGTATTGGGGTCATGGGGGGATTTGGGGTTTTGGGGACATTTTGGGATCTGGGGGCCATATGGGGGATTTGGGGCCATATGGGGGATTTGGGGGCATTGGGACGTATTGGGGATATGGGGGATTTGGGGACATTTTGGGTTCGGGGGGGGTTTGGGGTTTTGGGGGCATGAAGGGATGTAGGGGGGATTTGGGGGGATATGGGGGATTTGGGGTCATGGGGAGGTATTGGGATTTGGGGTGGATATGGGGGATTTGGGGGGTTATGTGGGATTGGGGATGTGTTGGGGTCGTGGGGGGGTTGGGGTTTGGGGGACATTTTGGGGTCTGGGGGGGATATGGGGGATTTGGGGCCATATGGGGGATTGGGGGGCATTGGGATGTATTGGGGTTATGGGGGATTTGGGGGGGTTATGGGGGATTTGGGGACATTTTGGGGTCGGGGGGGGTTTGGGGTTTTGGGGGCATGAAGGGATGTGGGGATGTGGCGGGGATTTGGGGTGGATGTGGGGGATTTGGGGTCAGGGGGACGTATTGGGGATTTGGGGTGGATATGGGGGATTGGGGATGTATTGGGGTCGTGGGTGGGATTGGGGTTTTGGGGACATTATGGGATCTGGGGGTGATATGGGGGATTTGGGGCCATATGGGGGATTTGGGGGCATTGGGATGTATTGGGGATATGGGGGATTTGGGGACATTTTGGGGTCGTGGGGGGGTTTGGGGTTTTGGGGGACATTTTGGGATCTGAGGGGATATGGGGGATTTGGGGCCATATGGGGGATTGGGGGGCATTGGGATGTATTGGGGTTATGGGGGATTTGGGGGGGTTATGGGGGATTTGGGGACATTTTGGGGTCGGGGGGGGTTTGGGGTTTTGGGGGCATGAAGGGATGTGGGGATGTGGCGGGGATTTGGGGTGGATGTGGGGGATTTGGGGTCAGGGGGACGTATTGGGGATTTGGGGTGGATATGGGGGATTGGGGATGTATTGGGGTCGTGGGTGGGATTGGGGTTTTGGGGACATTATGGGATCTGGGGGTGATATGGGGGATTTGGGGCCATATGGGGGATTTGGGGGCATTGGGATGTATTGGGGATATGGGGGATTTGGGGACATTTTGGGGTCGTGGGGGGGTTTGGGGTTTTGGGGGACATTTTGGGATCTGAGGGGATATGGGGGATTTGGGGCCATATGGGGGATTGGGGGGCATTGGGATGTATTGGGGTTATGGGGGATTTGGGGGGGTTATGGGGGATTTGGGGACATTTTGGGGTCGGGGGGGGTTTGGGGTTTTGGGGGCATGAAGGGATGTGGGGATGTGGCGGGGATTTGGGGTGGATGTGGGGGATTTGGGGTCAGGGGGACGTATTGGGGATTTGGGGTGGATATGGGGGATTGGGGATGTATTGGGGTCGTGGGTGGGATTGGGGTTTTGGGGACATTATGGGATCTGGGGGTGATATGGGGGATTTGGGGCCATATGGGGGATTTGGGGGCATTGGGATGTATTGGGGATATGGGGGATTTGGGGACATTTTGGGGTCGTGGGGGGGTTTGGGGTTTTGGGGGACATTTTGGGATCTGAGGGGATATGGGGGATTTGGGGCCATATGGGGGATTGGGGGGCATTGGGATGTATTGGGGTTATGGGGGATTTGGGGGGGTTATGGGGGATTTGGGGACATTTTGGGGTCGGGGGGGGTTTGGGGTTTTGGGGGCATGAAGGGATGTGGGGATGTGGCGGGGATTTGGGGTGGATGTGGGGGATTTGGGGTCAGGGGGACGTATTGGGGATTTGGGGTGGATATGGGGGATTGGGGATGTATTGGGGTCGTGGGTGGGATTGGGGTTTTGGGGACATTATGGGATCTGGGGGTGATATGGGGGATTTGGGGCCATATGGGGGATTTGGGGGCATTGGGATGTATTGGGGATATGGGGGATTTGGGGACATTTTGGGGTCGTGGGGGGGTTTGGGGTTTTGGGGGACATTTTGGGATCTGAGGGGATATGGGGGATTTGGGGCCATATGGGGGATTGGGGGGCATTGGGATGTATTGGGGTTATGGGGGATTTGGGGGGGTTATGGGGTCATGGGGTGTTTGGGGTTTTGGGGGTATGAAGGGATTTGGGGGGGATTTGGGGGATTTGGGGGGGATATGGGGGATTTGGGGTCATGGGGACGTACTGGGGATTTGGGGAGGATATGGGGGATTTGGGATCTTGGGGATGTAATGGGGATTTGGGGTGGATATGGGGGAATTGCAGGGTTATGGGGGATATGGGGAATGTATTGGGGTCGTGGGGGGTTTTGGGGTTTTGGGGACACTTTGGGATCTGGGAGGAATATGGGGGATTTGGGGCCATATGGGGGATTGGGGGGCATTGGGATGTATTGGGGTTCTGGGGGATTTGGGGACATTTTGGGGTCGTGGGGGGATTTGGGGTTTTGGGGGCATGAAGGGACGTGGAGATGTGGGGGGGATTTGGGGTGGATATGGGGGATTTGGGATCTTGGGGACGTAATGGGGATTTGGGGTGGATATGGGGTAATTGCGGGGTTATGGGGGATTGGGAGATGTATTGGGGTCGTGGGGGGGTTTGGGGTTTTGGGGGCATGAAGGGATGTGGGGGGGATTTGGGGTGGATATGGGGGAATTGCGGGGTTATGGGGGATTGGGGATGTATTGGGGTCGTGGGGGGTTTTGGGGTTTTGGGGACATTTTGGGATCTGGGGGGGATCTGGGGGATTTGGGGCCATATGGGGGATGAGGGGCATTGGGATGTATTTGGGATATGGGGGATTTGGGGACATTTTGGGGTCGTGGGGGGGTTTGGGGTTTTGGGGGCATGAAGGGACGTAGGGGGGATTTGGGGGGATATGGGGGATTTGGGGTCATGGGGAGGTATTAGGATTTGGGGTGGATATGGGGGATTTGGGGGACTTATGGGGGATGAGGGGCATGGGGACGTATTTGGGATATGGGGGATTTGGGGACATTTTGGGGTCGTGGGGGGGTTTGGGGTTTTGGGGGCATGAAGGGACGTGGGGGGGATTTGGGGTGGATATGGGGGATTTGGCCGGTTATGGGGGATTTGGGGACAATTGGGGTCGTGGGGGGGTTTGGGGTTTTGGGGACATTTTGGGATCTGAGGGGATATGGGGGATTTGGGGCCATATGGGGGATTGGGGGGCATTGGGATGTATTGGGGTTATGGGGGATTTGGGGGGGTTATGGGGTCATGGGGGTGTTTGGGGTTTTGGGGGCATGAAGGGATGTGGGGGGGATTTGGGGTGGATATGGGGGATTTGGGATCATGGGGACGTATTGGGGATTTGGGGTGGATATGGGGGATTGGGGATGTATTGGGGTCGTGGGTGGGATTGGGGTTTTGGGGACATTATGGGATCTGGGGGGGATATGGGGGATTTGGGGCCATATGGGGGATTTGGGGGCATTGGGATGTATTGGGGTTATGGGGGATTTCGGGGGGTTATGGGGGATTTGGGGACATTTTGGGGTCGGGGTGGGGTTTGGGGTTTTGGGGGCATGAAGGGATGTGGGGATGTGGCGGGGATTTGGGGTGGATATGGGGGATTTGGGGTGGATATGGGGGATTGGGGATGTATTGGGGTCGTGGGTGGGATTGGGGTTTTGGGGACATTATGGGATCTGGGGGTGATATGGGGGATTTGGGGCCATATGGGGGATTTGGGGGCATTGGGATGTATTGGGGATATGGGGGATTTGGGGACATTTTGGGGTCGGGGGGGGTTTGGGGTTTTGGGGGCATGAAGGGATGTAGGGGGGATTTGGGGTGGATATGGGGGATTTGGGATCTTGGGGACGTAATGGAGTTTTGGGGTGGATATGGGGGAATTGCAGGGTTATGGGGGATATGGGGGATGTATTGGGGTCGTGGGGGGTTTTGGGGTTTTGGGGACATTTTGGGATCTGGGGGTGATATGGGGGATTTGGGGCCATATGGGGGATTTGGGGGCATTGGGATGTATTGGGGTTATGGGGGATTTGGGGACATTTTGGGGTCGTGGGGGGGTTTGGGGTTTTGGGGGCATGAAGGGATGTGGGGGGGATTTGGGGTGGATATGGGGGATTTGGGGTCATTGGGACGTAATGGGGATTTGGGGTGGATATGGGGGAATTGCGGGGTTATGGGGGATTGGGGGATGTATTGGGGTCGTGGGGGGGTTTTGGGGTTTTGGGGTCATTTTGGGATGTGGGGGGATATGGGGGATTTGGGGTCATGGGGATGGAATGGGGATCTGGGGGGGATATGGGGGATTTGGGGCCATATGGGGGATTGGGGGGCATTGGGATGTATTGGGGTTATGGGGGATTTGGGGACATTTTGGGGTCGTGGGGGGGTTTGGGGTTTTGGGGGCATGAAGGGATTTGGGGGGGATTTGGGGTGGATATGGGGGATTTGGGATCATGGGGACGTATTGGGATTTGGGGTGGATATGGGGGAATTGCGGGGTTATGGGGGATTGGGGGATGTATTGGGGTCATGGGGGGATTTGGGGTTTTGGGGACATTTTGGGATCTGGGGGCCATATGGGGGATTTGGGGCCATATGGGGGATTTGGGGGCATTGGGACGTATTGGGGATATGGGGGATTTGGGGACATTTTGGGTTCGGGGGGGGTTTGGGGTTTTGGGGGCATGAAGGGATGTAGGGGGGATTTGGGGGGATATGGGGGATTTGGGGTCATGGGGAGGTATTGGGATTTGGGGTGGATATGGGGGATTTGGGGGGTTATGTGGGATTGGGGATGTGTTGGGGTCGTGGGGGGGTTGGGGTTTGGGGGACATTTTGGGGTCTGGGGGGGATATGGGGGATTTGGGGCCATATGGGGGATTGGGGGGCATTGGGATGTATTGGGGTTATGGGGGATTTGGGGGGGTTATGGGGGATTTGGGGACATTTTGGGGTCGGGGGGGGTTTGGGGTTTTGGGGGCATGAAGGGATGTGGGGATGTGGCGGGGATTTGGGGTGGATGTGGGGGATTTGGGGTCAGGGGGACGTATTGGGGATTTGGGGTGGATATGGGGGATTGGGGATGTATTGGGGTCGTGGGTGGGATTGGGGTTTTGGGGACATTATGGGATCTGGGGGTGATATGGGGGATTTGGGGCCATATGGGGGATTTGGGGGCATTGGGATGTATTGGGGATATGGGGGATTTGGGGACATTTTGGGGTCGTGGGGGGGTTTGGGGTTTTGGGGGACATTTTGGGATCTGAGGGGATATGGGGGATTTGGGGCCATATGGGGGATTGGGGGGCATTGGGATGTATTGGGGTTATGGGGGATTTGGGGGGGTTATGGGGGATTTGGGGACATTTTGGGGTCGGGGGGGGTTTGGGGTTTTGGGGGCATGAAGGGATGTGGGGATGTGGCGGGGATTTGGGGTGGATGTGGGGGATTTGGGGTCAGGGGGACGTATTGGGGATTTGGGGTGGATATGGGGGATTGGGGATGTATTGGGGTCGTGGGTGGGATTGGGGTTTTGGGGACATTATGGGATCTGGGGGTGATATGGGGGATTTGGGGCCATATGGGGGATTTGGGGGCATTGGGATGTATTGGGGATATGGGGGATTTGGGGACATTTTGGGGTCGTGGGGGGGTTTGGGGTTTTGGGGGACATTTTGGGATCTGAGGGGATATGGGGGATTTGGGGCCATATGGGGGATTGGGGGGCATTGGGATGTATTGGGGTTATGGGGGATTTGGGGGGGTTATGGGGGATTTGGGGACATTTTGGGGTCGGGGGGGGTTTGGGGTTTTGGGGGCATGAAGGGATGTGGGGATGTGGCGGGGATTTGGGGTGGATGTGGGGGATTTGGGGTCAGGGGGACGTATTGGGGATTTGGGGTGGATATGGGGGATTGGGGATGTATTGGGGTCGTGGGTGGGATTGGGGTTTTGGGGACATTATGGGATCTGGGGGTGATATGGGGGATTTGGGGCCATATGGGGGATTTGGGGGCATTGGGATGTATTGGGGATATGGGGGATTTGGGGACATTTTGGGGTCGTGGGGGGGTTTGGGGTTTTGGGGGACATTTTGGGATCTGAGGGGATATGGGGGATTTGGGGCCATATGGGGGATTGGGGGGCATTGGGATGTATTGGGGTTATGGGGGATTTGGGGGGGTTATGGGGGATTTGGGGACATTTTGGGGTCGGGGGGGGTTTGGGGTTTTGGGGGCATGAAGGGATGTGGGGATGTGGCGGGGATTTGGGGTGGATGTGGGGGATTTGGGGTCAGGGGGACGTATTGGGGATTTGGGGTGGATATGGGGGATTGGGGATGTATTGGGGTCGTGGGTGGGATTGGGGTTTTGGGGACATTATGGGATCTGGGGGTGATATGGGGGATTTGGGGCCATATGGGGGATTTGGGGGCATTGGGATGTATTGGGGATATGGGGGATTTGGGGACATTTTGGGGTCGTGGGGGGGTTTGGGGTTTTGGGGGACATTTTGGGATCTGAGGGGATATGGGGGATTTGGGGCCATATGGGGGATTGGGGGGCATTGGGATGTATTGGGGTTATGGGGGATTTGGGGGGGTTATGGGGGATTTGGGGACATTTTGGGGTCGGGGGGGGTTTGGGGTTTTGGGGGCATGAAGGGATGTGGGGATGTGGCGGGGATTTGGGGTGGATGTGGGGGATTTGGGGTCAGGGGGACGTATTGGGGATTTGGGGTGGATATGGGGGATTGGGGATGTATTGGGGTCGTGGGTGGGATTGGGGTTTTGGGGACATTATGGGATCTGGGGGTGATATGGGGGATTTGGGGCCATATGGGGGATTTGGGGGCATTGGGATGTATTGGGGATATGGGGGATTTGGGGACATTTTGGGGTCGTGGGGGGGTTTGGGGTTTTGGGGGACATTTTGGGATCTGAGGGGATATGGGGGATTTGGGGCCATATGGGGGATTGGGGGGCATTGGGATGTATTGGGGTTATGGGGGATTTGGGGGGGTTATGGGGGATTTGGGGACATTTTGGGGTCGGGGGGGGTTTGGGGTTTTGGGGGCATGAAGGGATGTGGGGATGTGGCGGGGATTTGGGGTGGATGTGGGGGATTTGGGGTCAGGGGGACGTATTGGGGATTTGGGGTGGATATGGGGGATTGGGGATGTATTGGGGTCGTGGGTGGGATTGGGGTTTTGGGGACATTATGGGATCTGGGGGTGATATGGGGGATTTGGGGCCATATGGGGGATTTGGGGGCATTGGGATGTATTGGGGATATGGGGGATTTGGGGACATTTTGGGGTCGTGGGGGGGTTTGGGGTTTTGGGGGACATTTTGGGATCTGAGGGGATATGGGGGATTTGGGGCCATATGGGGGATTGGGGGGCATTGGGATGTATTGGGGTTATGGGGGATTTGGGGGGGTTATGGGGGATTTGGGGACATTTTGGGGTCGGGGGGGGTTTGGGGTTTTGGGGGCATGAAGGGATGTGGGGATGTGGCGGGGATTTGGGGTGGATGTGGGGGATTTGGGGTCAGGGGGACGTATTGGGGATTTGGGGTGGATATGGGGGATTGGGGATGTATTGGGGTCGTGGGTGGGATTGGGGTTTTGGGGACATTATGGGATCTGGGGGTGATATGGGGGATTTGGGGCCATATGGGGGATTTGGGGGCATTGGGATGTATTGGGGATATGGGGGATTTGGGGACATTTTGGGGTCGTGGGGGGGTTTGGGGTTTTGGGGGACATTTTGGGATCTGAGGGGATATGGGGGATTTGGGGCCATATGGGGGATTGGGGGGCATTGGGATGTATTGGGGTTATGGGGGATTTGGGGGGGTTATGGGGTCATGGGGTGTTTGGGGTTTTGGGGGTATGAAGGGATTTGGGGGGGATTTGGGGGATTTGGGGGGGATATGGGGGATTTGGGGTCATGGGGACGTACTGGGGATTTGGGGAGGATATGGGGGATTTGGGATCTTGGGGATGTAATGGGGATTTGGGGTGGATATGGGGGAATTGCAGGGTTATGGGGGATATGGGGAATGTATTGGGGTCGTGGGGGGTTTTGGGGTTTTGGGGACACTTTGGGATCTGGGAGGAATATGGGGGATTTGGGGCCATATGGGGGATTGGGGGGCATTGGGATGTATTGGGGTTCTGGGGGATTTGGGGACATTTTGGGGTCGTGGGGGGATTTGGGGTTTTGGGGGCATGAAGGGACGTGGAGATGTGGGGGGGATTTGGGGTGGATATGGGGGATTTGGGATCTTGGGGACGTAATGGGGATTTGGGGTGGATATGGGGTAATTGCGGGGTTATGGGGGATTGGGAGATGTATTGGGGTCGTGGGGGGGTTTGGGGTTTTGGGGGCATGAAGGGATGTGGGGGGGATTTGGGGTGGATATGGGGGATTTGGGGTCATGGGGACGTAATGGGGATTTGGGGTGGATATGGGGGATTGGGGGGGTTATGGGGGTCGTATTGGGAATATGGGGTGGATATGGGGGATTTGGGGAGGGTTATGGGGGATTGGGGGATGTATTGGGGTCGTGGGGGGGTTTTGGGGTTTTGGGGACATTTTGGGATGTGGGGGGATATGGGGGATTTGGGGTCATGGGGACGTATTGGGGATTTGGGGTGGATATGGGGGATTTGGGGTGACACAATGACAGGAGGGGACAGGAGGTGACATGGGGACAGGAGGGGACAGGAGGGGACAGGAGGTGACGCAGTGACAGAAGGTGACAAGAGGTGACACAATGACAGGAGGGGACAGGAGGTGACGCAGTGACAGAAGGTGACAGGAGGTGACAAGGTGACAGGAGGGGACAGGAGGGGACACAATGATGGGAGGGGACAGGAGGTGACACGGTAACAGGAGGTGACAGGAGGTGACAAGATGACAGGAGGGGACAGGAGGTGACACAACAACAAGAGGTGACACGGTGACCAGAGGTGACACAGGGACAGGAGGGGACATGGGGACAGGAGGGGACAGGAGGGGACATGGGGACAGGAGGAGACAGGAGGTGACGCGGTGACAGGAGGGGACAGGAGGTGACATGGTGACAGGAGGTGACACAACAACAAGAGGTGACATGGTGACCAGAGGTGACACGGTGACAGGAGGGGACAGGAGGTGACATGGTGACAGGAGGTGACCGGAGATGACACGGTGACAGGAGGTGACACAATGACCGGAGGGGGCAGGAGGTGACATGGGGACAGAAGGGGACAGGAGGTGACAAGATGACAGGAGAGGACAGAAGGTGACAAGGTGACAGGAGGTGACAGGAGGTGACACAACAACAAGAGGTGACACGGTGACCAGAGGTGACACGGTGACAGGAGGGGACAGGAGGGGACAGGGGGACAGGAGGAGACAGGAGGTGACACAATGACAGGAGGGGACAGGAGGTGACACAATGATGGGAGGGGACAGGAGGTGACATGGTGACAGGAGGGGACAGGAGGTGACATGGGGACAGGAGAGGACAGGAGGTGACACAATGATGGGAGGGGACAGGAGGTGACATGGTGACAGGAGGGGACAGGAGGTGACATGGGGACAGGAGAGGACAGGAGGTGACACAATGATGGGAGGGGACAGGAGGTGACATGGTGACAGGAGGGGACAGGAGGTGACGCACTGACAGGAGGGGATACAGTGACAGGAGGTGACAGGAGGTGACACAATGACAGGAGGGGACAGGAGGTGACACAGTGACAGGTGACAGGAGGTGACATGGTGACAGGAGAGGACAAGAGGTGACATGGTGACAGGAGGGGACAGGAGGTGACGCACTGACAGGAGGGGACAGGAGGTGACAAGGGGACAGGAGGGGACAGGAGGTGACAGGAGGTGACATGGTGACAGGAGAGGACAGGAGGTGACACAATGACAGGAGGGGACAGGAGGTGACATGGTGACAGGAGGGGACAGGAGGTGACGCACTGACAGGAGGGGATACAGTGACAGGAGGTGACAGGAGGTGACACAATGACAGGAGGGGACGGGAGGTGACACAGTGACAGGTGACAGGAGGTGACAAGGTGACAGGAGGTGACATTAGGTGACAAAAGCCCACCCAGGACGCTGCTCCAGAAGGCAGCCTTGGTGGCCTCGCCGGTGACAGCGCCGGTGGCCGCGGGGTTCCTTCGGGTGCTGGTGACACGCAGGGCTCTGCCTTTGTCACCTTTGTCACCTCTGCCGGTCACCTCCACCTCCACCACGTGCCAGTCGGGGACACTGCGGGGACCAGGAGGTGACAAAGGTGACACTTGGACCTTCAACGTTTCCAATAGGGACATTTGGGGACAGTTGTGGTGGCATTGAGAGGGGTGTGAGGTGACACGAGGTGACATCGGGGTCACAGCGCCCCACGGTGTCCCTTTGCTCACTGTGGCCCAGTTGGTGACATCAGGAGGTGACACCAGGATGTGACACCTCCAGGAGGTGACATCTCGAAGGGGTGACACCTCCAGGAGGTGACATCAGTGGTGGCTGTCACCCATCTGGTGACACGAGGTGACATCGGGGTCACAAACCCCCACGGTGTCCCTCTGCTCTCCGTGTCCCAGTTGGTGACATCAGGAGGTGACACCTCCAAGGGGTGACATCTCCAAGGGGTGACACCTCCAGGAGGTGACACCAATGGTGGTTGTCACTCATCTGGTGACACGAGGTGACATCGGGGTCACAACGCTCCACGGTGTCCCTCTGCTCTCCGTGGCCCAGTTGGTGACATCAGGAGGTGACACCAGGATGTGACACCTCCAGGAGGTGACATCTCCAAGGGGTGACACCACCTGGAGGTGACACCAATGGTGGCTGTCACCCATCTGGTGACACGCGGTGACATCGGGGTCACAAACCCCCACGGTGTCCCTTTGCTCTCTGTGGCCCAGTTGGTGACATCAGGAGGTGACACCAGGATGTGACACCTCCAGGAGGTGACATCTCGAAGGGGTGACACCTCCAGGAGGTGACATCAGTGGTGGCTGTCACCCATCTGGTGACACGAGGTGACATCGGGGTCACAACGCCCAACGGTGTCCCTCTGCTCTCTGTGTCCCAGTTGGTGACACCAGGAGGTGACACCTTGAGGAGGTGACATCTCAAAGGGGTGACACCACCTGGAGGTGACACCAATGGTGGCTGTCACCCATCTGGTGACACGAGGTGACATCGGGGTCACAAACCCCCACGGTGTCCCTTTGCTCACTGTGGCCCAGTTGGTGACATCAGGAGGTGACACCAGGATGTGACACCTCCAGGAGGTGACATCTCAAAGGGGTGACACCACCTGGAGGTGACACCAATGGTGGCTGTCACCCATCTGGTGACACGAGGTGACATCGGGGTCACAACACCCCACGGTGTCCCTCTGCTCTCCGTGTCCCAGTTGGTGACATCAGGAGGTGACACCAGGAGGTTGACACCTCTAGGAGGTGACACCACCAAGGGTGACACCTCCAGGAGGTGACAACACCGAGACTTGATGCCACCAGGAGGTGACACCACCAACAGATGCCACCAGGAGGTGACAACCACAGGAGGTGACACCACCAGGAGGTGACACCACCAAGACTCAATGCCACCAGGAGGTGACACCACCAACAGATGCCACCAGGAGGTGACAACCACCAGGAGGTGACACCCCCAAGACTTGATGCCACCAGGAGGTGACACCACCAAGAGTTGACACCAAGAGGTGACACCACCAAGACTTGATGTCACCCCCAAGAGGTGACACCACCAACAGATGCCACCAGGAGGTGACACCACCAAGACTTGATGCCGCCAGGAGGTGACACCCAGAATGACACCACCAGGAGGTGACACCACCAGGAGGTGACACCACCAAGAGACAACACCCCCAAGAGGTGACACCACCAACACTTGATGTCACCCCCAAGAGGTGCCACCAGGAGGTGACAACCACAGGAGGTGCCACCACCAAGAGGTGACACCCCCAAGACTTGATGCCACCAGGAGGTGCCACCCCCAAGAGGTGACACCACCAAGACTTGATGACACCCCCAAGAGGTGACACCACCAACAGATGCCACCAGGAGGTGACAACCACCAGGAGGTGACACCCCCAAGACTTGATGCCACCAGGAGGTGCCACCCCCAAGAGGTGCCACCCCCAAGACTTGATGTCACCCCCAAGACTTGATGTCACCCCCAAGAGGTGCCACCCCCAAGACTTGATGTCACCCCCAAGACTTGATGTCACCCCCAAGACTTGATGTCACCCCCAAGAGGTGCCACCCCCAAGACTTGATGTCACCCCCAAGACTTGATGTCACCCCCAAGAGGTGCCACCCCCAAGAGGTGACACCCCCAAGACTTGATGTCACCCCCAAGAGGTGCCACCCCCAAGAGGTGCCACCACCAAGACTTGATGTCACCCCCAAGACTTGATGTCACCCCCAAGAGGTGCCACCCCCAAGAGGTGACACCACCAAGACTTGATGTCACCCCCAAGAGGTGCCACCCCCAAGAGGTGCCACCACCAAGACTTGATGTCACCCCCAAGACTTGATGTCACCCCCAAGAGGTGCCACCCCCAAGACTTGATGTCACCCCCAAGACTTGATGTCACCCCCAAGAGGTGACACCACCAAGACTTGATGTCACCCCCAAGAGGTGCCACCCCCAAGAGGTGCCACCCCCAAGACTTGATGTCACCCCCAAGACTTGATGTCACCCCCAAGAGGTGCCACCACCAAGAGGTGCCACCCCCAAGACTTGATGTCACCCCCAAGAGGTGCCACCCCCAAGACTTGATGTCACCCCCAAGACTTGATGTCACCCCCAAGAGGTGCCACCCCCAAGACTTGATGTCACCCCCAAGACTTGATGTCACCCCCAAGAGGTGACACCACCAAGACTTGATGTCACCCCCAAGAGGTGCCACCCCCAAGAGGTGCCACCCCCAAGACTTGATGTCACCCCCAAGACTTGATGTCACCCCCAAGAGGTGCCACCACCAAGAGGTGCCACCCCCAAGACTTGATGTCACCCCCAAGAGGTGCCACCCCCAAGACTTGATGTCACCCCCAAGACTTGATGTCACCCCCAAGAGGTGCCACCCCCAAGACTTGATGTCACCCCCAAGACTTGATGTCACCCCCAAGACTTGATGTCACCCCCAAGAGGTGACACCGGTGCCCAACTGTCCCCTACCTGGGGTCGGCCACCAAGCAGGCTTGGACGCCATCGAAGCCGAGGCTGGGAGCCGCCACCGCCGCGGCCGCCATCGTGTTGACGTTGTTGGGCGCCAGGGGACAAAGGGGACGCAGGGGACCCTCGTAGAGGACGACGCGGCCACCAGATGCCACCGCGGCCACCAGGCGCTCCTGAAGCCAGCCCTGAAGGCGGAAGCTCTGAGGAGCCTTCGTCATCGTCACCTTCAGAGCCTGCGGGGGGGGAAGGGGGGGTGACACGGTGTCACCCAGCGCTGTGTGGTCGTGATGATGTCCCCAAAGTCCTATGGTGGTCACCAAGGTGGGACGTTGTCCCCAAAGTCCTACAGTGGTCACCAAGGTGGGACGATGTCCCCAAATCTTCTGGTGGTCACCAAGGTGGGACGTTGTCCCCAAAGCACTTTGGTGGTCACCAAGGTGGGACGTTGTCCCCAAAGTCCTACAGTGGTCACCAAGATGGGACAATGTCCCCAAACCTTGTGGTGGTCACCAAGGTGGGACGATGTCCCCAAAGTCCTACGGTGGTCACCAGGGTGGGATGATGTCCCCAAACCTTGTGGTGGTCACCAAGGTGGGACGATGTCCCCAAATCTTCTGGTGGTCACCAAGGTGACATGATGTCCCCAAAGTCCTACGGTGGTCACCAAGGTGGGACGATGTCCCCAAATCTTCTGGTGGTCACCAAGGTGGGACGATGTCCCCAAACCTTGTGGTGGTCACCAAGGTGACATGATGTCCCCAAAGTCCTACAGTGGTCACCAAGGTGGGATGATGTCCCCAAAGTCCTACGGTGGTCACCAGGGTGGGACGATGTCCCCAAAGCACTTTGGTGGTCACCAAGGTGACATAATGTCCCCAAACCTTGTGGTGGTCACCAAGGTGGGACGTTGTCCCCAAACCTTGTGGTGGTCACCAAGGTGACATGATGTCCCCAAAGTCCTACGGTGGTCACCAAGGTGACATAATGTCCCCAAACCTTGTGGTGGTCACCAAGGTGGGACGATGTCCCCAAAGCACTTTGGTGGTCACCAAGGTGGGATGATGTCCCCAAATCTTCTGGTGGTCACCAGGGTGGGATGATGTCCCCAATCCCATGGTGTTCCCTTGGTGTCCCCAAGCTCTTTTGTGTCCCCAAACTCCATGGTGTCATCAAGATCTATGGTGTCCCCAACCCCACAGTGTCCCCTTGGTGTCCCCAACCTCTATGGTGTCCCCAACCCCACAGTGTCCCCTTGGTGTCCCCAACCTCTATGCTGTCCCCAACCCCACAGTGTCCCCAACTCCACAGTGTCCCCTTGGTGTCCCCAAGCTCTATGATGTCCCCAACCCTACAGTGACCCCAACCCCATGGTGTCCCTTTGGTGTCCCCAACCCCACAGTGTCTCCTTGGTGTCCCCAGCCTCTATGATGTCCCCAACCCTACAGTGTCCCCAAACCCACAGTGTCCCTTTGGTGTCCCCAACCCCACAGCGTCCCCTTGGTGTCCCCAACTCCATGGTGTCCCCTCAGTGTCACCAACCTCTATGGTGTCCCCAACCCTATGGTGTCCCCAACCCCACAGTGTCCCTTCGGTGTCCCCAACCTCTATGCTGTCCCCTGCCCTATGGTGTCCCCAAACCCACAGTGTCCCTTTGGTGTCCCCAACCCCACAGTGTCCCCTTGGTGTCCCCTACCTCTATGGTGTCCCCAGCCCTACGGTGTCCCCAACCCCACAGTGTCCCTTTGGTGTCCCCAAGCTCTATGGTGTCCCCAACCCCACAGTGTCCCCTTGGTGTCCCCAACCTCTATGCTGTCCCCAACCCCACAGTGTCCCCAACCCCACAGTGTCCCCTTGGTGTCCCCAACCCTATGGTGTCCCCAACCCCACAGCATCCCCTCGGTGTCCCCAACCTCTATGCTGTCCCCAACCCCACAGTGTCCCCTTGGTGTCCCCAACCCTATGGTGTCCCCAACCCCACAGTATCCCCTTGGTGTCCCCAACCTCTATGCTGTCCCCAACCCCACAGTGTCCCCAACCCCACAGTGTCCCCTCGGTGTCCCCAACCTCTATGCTGTCCCCAACCCCACAGTGTCCCCAGACCCCACTCTGCCCCCTCGGTGCCCTCAACCCCCCGCCTTCCCCAACCTCAACGGTGTCCCCAACCCCCACAACGTCCCCAACCCCACAGTGTCCCCAACCCCACAGTGTCTCCTTGGTGTCCCCAACCCCACGGTGTCCCCTCGGTGTCCCCAACCTCTATGCTGTCCCCAACCCCACGGTGTCCCCAGACCCCACTCTGCCCCCTCGGTGCCCTCAACCCCCCGCCTTCCCCAACCTCAACGGTGTCCCCAACCCCCACAACGTCCCCAACCCCGCGGCGTCCAATGTCACCGTTGTCCCCAAATGCTCACGGCCAGCGCCCCGCTGTCATCCATGCGCCGGATGTCCTCGCAACCCCACAGGGCCCCACGGGGGACGTAGAGGGTGTGACCCCCCCTCAGCGCCGCCCCTCGCAGCCTCTGCTCCGTCTCGGGGTCGGCCAGCGCCGTGGGGGACCCCAGCTGGGGACGTGGGGACAACCATGTCCCCAACATCCGGGTCTGATGGCCCCAGTGGCCCCCAATATCTCAAAGACAGCGGCCCCAGATTCGTCGGGATTCCCAACGTCCCGACCCCAATGTCCCCAAAGTCACCAACATCCCAACCCCAATCTCCCCAAAGTCTCCAAAGTTCCCAGCATCCCGACCCCAATGTCCCCAGTGTCCCCAGTGTCCCAACTACAGTGGCCCCAAAGTCCCCAATGTCCCAACCATGGTGACCCCAACATCCCAACCCCAATGTCCCCAGTGTCCCCCATAGCACATCCCCAATGTCCCCAAAGTCCCCAAAGTCCCAACCATGGTGTCCCCAACATTCTGACCCCAATGTCCCCAATGTCCCCAATGTCCCCAAAATCCTGACCCCAATGTCCCCAATGTCCTCAGTGTCCCCAGTATCCGAACCCCAATGTCCCAACCATGGTGTCCCCAACATCCCAACCCCAATGTCCCCAATGTCCCCCATAGCACATCCCCAATGTCCCCAAAGTCCCCAAAGTCCCCAATGTCCCAACCATGGTGACCCCAACATCCTGACCCCAATGTCCCCAATGTCCCCAAAGTCACCAGTATCCCAACCCCAATCTCCCCAAAGTCTCCAATGTCCCCAGCATCCCCACCCCAATGTCCCCAACATCATGACCCCCATGTCCCCAATGTCCCCAATGTCCCCAAAATCCTGACCCCAATGTGCCCAATGTCCCCCATAGCACATCCCCAATGTCCGCAAAGTCCCCAGTGTCCCAACTACAGTGGCCCCAATATCCTGACCCCAATGTCCCCAATGTCCCCAAAGTCACCAACATCCCAACCCCAATCTCCCCAAAGTCTCCAAAGTCCCCAGTATCCCCACCCCAATGTCCCCAATGTCCCAGTGTCCCCAGTATCCCAACCCCAATGTCCCCAATCTCCCCAAAGTCTCCAAAGTTCCCAGCATCCCGACCCCAATGTCCCCAGTGTCCCCAGTGTCCCAACTACAGTGGCCCCAATGTCCCAACCATGGTGACCCCAACATCCCAACCCCAATGTCCCCAATGTCCCCCATAGCACATCCCCAATGTCCCCAATGTCCCCAAAGTCACCAACATCCCAACCCCAATGTCCCCAATGTCCCCCATAGCACATCCCCAATGTCCCCAATGTCCCCAAAGTCACCAATATCCCAACCCCAATGTCCCCAGTGTCCCAACCATGGTGACCCCAACATCCCAACCCCAATGTCCCCAATGTCCCCCACAGCACATCCCCAAAGTCCCCAAAGTCCCCAAAGTCACCAATATCCCAACCCCAATGTCCCCAGTGTCCCCAATGCCCCAACCATGGTGACCCCAACATCCTGACCCCAATGTCCCCAATGTCCCCAAAGTCCCCAGCATCCCGACCCCAATGTCCCCACTGTCCCCAATGTCCCAACCATGGTGACCCCAACATCCCAACCCCAATGTCCCCAATGTCCCCCATAGCACATCCCCAATGTCCCCAATGTCCCCAAAGTCACCAATATCCCAACCCCAATGTCCCCAGTGTCCCCAATGCCCCAACCATGGTGACCCCAATATCCTGACCCCAATGTCCCCAATGTCCCCAAAGTCACCAACATCCCAACCCCAATCTCCCCAAAGTCTCCAAAGTCCCCAGCATCCCCACCCCAATGTCCCCAGTGTCCCCAGTGTCCCCAGTGTCCCCAGTGTCCCAACTACAGTGGCCCCAAAGTCCCCAATGTCCCAACCATGGTGACCCCAACATCCTGACCCCAATGTCCCCAATGTCCCCAAAGTCACCAACATCCCAACCCCAATCTCCCCAAAGTCTCCAAAGTCCCCAGCATCCCCACCCCAATGTCCCCAATGTCCCCAGTGTCCCCAGTGTCCCCAGTGTCCCAATTACAGTGGCCCCAATGTCCCAACCATGGTGTCCCCAACATCCCAACCCCAATGTCCCCAATGTCCCCCATAGCACATCCCCAATGTCCCCAAAGTCCCCAAAGTCACCAATATCCCAACCCCAATGTCCCCAGTGTCCCCAATGCCCCAACCATGGTGACCCCAACATCCTGACCCCAATGTCCCCAATGTCCCCAAAGTCCCCAGCATCCCGACCCCAATGTCCCCACTGTCCCCAATGTCCCAACCATGGTGACCCCAACATCCTGACCCCAATGTCCCCAATGTCCCCAAAGTCACCAACATCCCAACCCCAATCTCCCCAAAGTCTCCAAAGTCCCCAGCATCCCCACCCCAATGTCCCCAATGTCCCCAGTGTCCCCAGTGTCCCCAGTGTCCCAATTACAGTGGCCCCAATGTCCCAACCATGGTGTCCCCAACATCCCAACCCCAATGTCCCCAATGTCCCCCATAGCACATCCCCAATGTCCCCAAAGTCCCCAAAGTCACCAATATCCCAACCCCAATGTCCCCAGTGTCCCCAATGCCCCAACCATGGTGACCCCAACATCCTGACCCCAATGTCCCCAATGTCCCCAAAGTCCCCAGCATCCCGACCCCAATGTCCCCACTGTCCCCAATGTCCCAACCATGGTGACCCCAACATCCTGACCCCAATGTCCCCAATGTCCCCAAAGTCACCAACATCCCAACCCCAATCTCCCCAAAGTCTCCAAAGTCCCCAGCATCCCCACCCCAATGTCCCCAATGTCCCCAGTGTCCCCAGTGTCCCCAGTGTCCCAATTACAGTGGCCCCAATGTCCCAACCATGGTGTCCCCAACATCCCAACCCCAATGTCCCCAATGTCCCCCATAGCACATCCCCAATGTCCCCAAAGTCCCCAAAGTCACCAATATCCCAACCCCAATGTCCCCAGTGTCCCCAATGCCCCAACCATGGTGACCCCAACATCCTGACCCCAATGTCCCCAATGTCCCCAAAGTCACCAACATCCCAACCCCAATCTCCCCAAAGTCTCCAATGTCCCCAGCATCCCCACCCAATGTCCCCAGTGTCCCCAGTGTCCCCAGTGTCCCCAATGTCCCAACTACAGTGGCCCCAATGTCCCCAATGTCCCCAAAGCCCCCAGTATCCCAACCCCAATCTCCCCAAAGTCTCCAAAGTCCCCAGCATCCCGACCCCAATGTCCCCAATGTCCCCAACATCATGACCCCCATGTCCCCAACATCCCAACCCCAATGTCCCCAATGTCCCCAAAATCCTGACCCCGATGTCCCCAATGTCCCCCATAGCACATCCCCAATGTCCCCAAAGTCCCCAAAGTCCCCAATGTCCCAACCATGGTGACCCCAACATCCCAACCCCAATGTCCCCAATGTCCCCAAAGTCACCAATATCCCAACCCCAATGTCCCCAATGTCCCACCCATGGTGTCCCCAATATCCCAACCCCAATGTCCCCAATGTCCCACCCATGGTGTCCCCAACATCCTGACCCCAATGTCCCCAGTGTCCCCAATGTCACCAAAGTCCCCAGTATCCCGACCCCAGTGTCCCCAAAGTCCCCAATGTCCCACCCATGGTGTCCCCAACACCCTGACCCCAATGTCCCCAATGTCCCCAATGTCCCCAGTGTCCCCAATGTCCCAACGATGGTGACCCCAACATCCTGACCCCAATGTCCCCAATGTCCCCAAAGTCACCAATATCCCGACCCCAATGTCCCCAAAGTCCCACCCATGGTGTCCCCAACATCCCGACCCCAATGTCCCCACTGTCCCCAATGTCCCCAACATCCCAACCCCAAAGTCCCCAATGTCCCACCCATGGTGTCCCCAACACCCTGACCTCAATGTCCCCAATGTCCCCAGTGTCCCCAATGTCCCAACCATGGTGACCCCAACATCCCAACCCCAATGTCCCCAAAGTCTCCGAAGTCCCCAGCATCCCAACCCCAATGTCCCCAGTGTCCCCAAAATCCTGACCCCAATGTCCCCAATGTCCTCAGTGTCCCCAGTATCCGAACCCCAATGTCCCCAATGTCCCCAACATCCCGACCCCAATGTCCCCAATGTCCCCCATAGCACATCCCCAATGTCCCCAAAGTCCCCAAAGTCCCAACCATGGTGTCCCCAACATCCTGACCCCAATGTCCCCAATGTCCCCAAAATCCTGACCCCAATGTCCCCAATGTCCCCAATGTCCTCAGTGTCCCCAGTATCCGAACCCCAAAGTCCCCAGTGTCCCAACAATGGTGTCCCCAACATCCCAACCCCAATGTCCCCAGTGTCCCCAGTGCCCCAATGTCTGCAATGTCCCCAATGTCCCCAGTGTCCCAGCCATGGTGTCCCCAACATCCCGACCCCAATGTCCCCAATGTCCCCAATGTCCCCAGTGTCCCCAACATCCCAACCCCAATGTCCCCAGTGTCCCAATGTCCCCAACATCCGGACCCCAATGTCCCCAATATCCCCAATGTCCCACCCATGGTGTCCCCAACATCCTGACCCCAAAGTCCCCAGTGTCCGCAATGTCCCCAAAATCCTGACTCCAATGTCCCCAATGTCCCCAATGTCCCCAGTGTCCCACCCATGGTGTCCCCAACACCCCGACCCCAAATGTCCCCACCCAGTGTCCCCAACATCCGGACCCCAATGTCCCCAATGTCCCCAATGTCCCACCCATGGTGTCCCCAACATCCCGACCCCAATGTCCCTAATGTCCCCAATGCCCCAGTGTCCCCAGTGTCCCCAATGTCCCCAATGTCCCCAATGTCCCCAATGTCCCACCCATGGTGTCCCCAACACCCCAACCTCAATGTCCCCAGTGTCACCAATGCCCCAATATCCCCAATGTCCCCAATGTCCCCAGTGTCCCACCTGTGATGTCCCCAACATCCCGACGCCAATGTCCCCAACATCCCAACCCCAATGTCCCCAGTGTCCCAATGTCCCCAACATCCGGACCCCAATATCCCCAACATCCCCAATGTCCCACCCATGGTGTCCCCAACGCCCCGACCCCAAATGTCCCCACCTAGTGTCCCCAACATCCGGACCCCAATGTCCCCACTGTCCCACCCATGGTGTCCCCAACATCCTGACCCCAATGTCCCCACTGTCCCCAGTGTCCCCAGCACCCCAACCTCAATGTCCCCAGTGTCCCCAATGACCCCACTGTCCCCAAATGTCCCCAGTGTCCCACTCATGGTGTCCCCAACATCCCGACCCCAATGTCCCCACTGTCCCCAATGCCCCAACATCCCAGCCCCAATGTCCCCAAATCCTGACCCCAGTGTCCCCAATGTCCCACCCATGGTGTCCTCAACATCCTGACCCCAATGTCCCCAGTGTCCCCAGTGTCCCCAAAATCCTGACTCCAATGTCCCCAATGTCCCCAATGTCCCAACCATGGTGTCCCCAACATCCTGACTCCAAAGTCCCCAATGTCCCCAACATCCTGACCCCAATGTCCCCAATGTCCCCAGCACCCCAACCCCAATCTCCCCAATGTCCCCAATGTCCCCAGTGTCCCCAGTGTCCCCAGTGTCCCACACATGGTGTCCCCAACATCCTGACCCCAATGTCCCCAATGTCCCCAATGTCCCCAGTGTCCCACCCATGGTGTCCCCAACACCCCGACCCCAATGTCCCCAATGTCCCCAATGTCCCCAGTGTCCCCAACATCTGGACCCCAATGTCCCCACTGTCCCCAATGCCCCAATGTCCCCAATGTCCCCCCCATGGTGTCCCCAACATCCTGACCCCAATGTCCCCAATGTCCCCAATGTCTCCAGTGTCCCCAGTGTCCCCAATGTCCCACCCATGGTGTCCTCAACATCCTGACCCCAGTGTCCCCAGTGTCCGCAATGTCCCCAAAATCCTGACTCCAATGTCCCCAATGTCCCCAATGTCCCCAATGTCCCCAATGTCCCCAATGTCCCACCCATAGTGACCCCAACGTCTCAACCCCAATGTTTCCAATGTCCCCAACATCCTGACCCCAATGTCCCCAATGTCCCCAGTGTCCCACCCATGGTGTCCCCAACACCCCGACCCCAAATGTCCCCACCCAGTGTCCCCAACATCCGGACCCCAATGTCCCCAATGTCCCCAATGTCCCCCCCATGGTGTCCCCGACATCCCGACCCCAATGTCCCTAATGTCCCCAATGCCCCAGTGTCCCCAGTGTCCCCAATGTCCCCAATGTCCCCAATGTCCCACCCATGGTGTCCCCAACACCCCAACCTCAATGTCCCCAGTGTCCCCAATGCCCCAATATCCCCAATGTCCCCAATGTCCCCAGTGTCCCACCTGTGGTGTCCCCAACATCCCGACGCCAATGTCCCCAGTGTCCCAATGTCCCCAACATCCTGACCCCAATGTCCCCAATGTCCCCAATGTCCCCAATGTCTCCAGTGTCCCCAGTGTCCCCAATGTCCCACCCATGGTGTCCCCAACATCCCAATCCCAATGTCCCCAGTGTCTGCAATGTCCCCAAAATCCTGACCCCAATGTCCCCAATGTCCCCAATGTCCCCAGTGTCCCCAACATCTGGACCCCAATGTCCCCAGTGTCCCCAATGTCCCCAATGTCCCCCCCATGGTGTCCCCAACATCCTGACCCCAATGTCCCCAATGTCCCCAATGTCCCCAATGTCCCCAATATCCCCCCCATGGTGTCCCCAACACCCCGACCCCAAATGTCCCCACCCAGCGTCCCCAACATCCGGACCCCAATGTCCCCGATGTCCCCAATGTCCCCAATGTCCCCAATGTCCCACCCATGGTGTCCCCAACATCCCGACCCCTATGTCCCCAATGCCCCAATGTCCCCAATGTCCCCAATGTCCCAACCATGGTGTCCCCAACATCCCGACCCCAATGTCCGTAATGTCCAACCCATGGTGTCCCCAACACCCTGATCTCAATGTCCCCAATGTCCCCAGTGTCCCCAATGTCCCAACCATGGTGACCCCAACATCTCGACCTCAATGTCCTCAATGTCCCCAAAGTCCCCAGCATCCCGACCCCAAAGTCCCCAATGTCCCCATTGTCCCACCCATGGTGTCCCCAACATCCCGACCCCCATGTCCCCAGTGTCTCCAATGTCCCCAGTGTCCCCAACATCCCAACCCCAATGTCCCCAAATCCTGTCCCCAGTGTCCCCAATGTCCCACCCATGGTGTCCCCAACATCCCGACCCCAATGTCCCCAACATCCCAATCCCAATGTCCCCAATGTCCCCAATGTCCCACCCATGGTGTCCCCAACACCCCGACCCCAATATCCCCAATGTCCCCAATGTCCCCAAATGTCCCCAATGTCCCACCCATGGTGTCCCCAACACCTCCACCCCAATATCCCCAATGTCCCCAATGTCCCCAGTGTCCCCAGTGTCCCACCCATGGTGTCCTGAACACCCCAACCTCAATGTCCCCAATGTCCCCAGTGTCCCCAATGTCCCCAATGTCCCACCCATGGTGTCCCCAACATCCCAACCCCAATGTCCCCAATGTCCCCAATGTCCCCAATGTCCCCAATGTCCCACCCATGGTGTCCCCAACATCCCGACCCCAATGTCCCCAATGTCCCCTATGTCCCCAATGTCCCACCCATGGTGTCCCCAACATCCCAATCCCAATGTCCCCAATGTCCCCAATGTCCCCAATGTCCCACCCATGATGTCCCCAACATCCCGACCCCAATGTCCCCAATGTCCCCTATGTCCCCAATGTCCCCAATGTCCCACCCATGGTGTCCCCAATATCCTGACCCCAATGTCCCTAATGTCCCCAATGTCCCCAATGTCCCCAATGTCCCAACCATGGTGTCGCCAACATCCTGACCCCAATGTCCCCAATGTCCCCACTGTCCCCAACATCCCAACCCCAATCTCCCCACTGTCCCCAATGCCCCAGTGTCCCCAATGCCCCAATGTCCCCGATGTCCCCAATGTCCCCCCCATGGTGTCCCCAACACCCCGACCCCAATGTCCCCAGTGTCCCCAACGCCCCCAGCGTCCCCAACGCCCCCAGTGTCCCCAACGTCCCCGATGTCCCCACCATGAAGTCGGCGTGTGCCAGGATGTCCTCGCCGTGCTCCTGCGCCACACACGGATGGGCCACCTCCACCACCAGCGCCACCCCCCTGGGGACAGCGGGTGACCTTGGGGTGACACTGCGGGACAGCAGGGCCTGGGGGTGGCATTGGGTGACACCGGGGTGGCACTGGGGACTCAGGGTGGCATTGAGGTGACATTGAGGGGGCATTGGGTGACATTGGGGTGACCTTGGGATCCCAAAGTAACATTGGGGTGACATTGAGGTGACATTGGGATCCCAAAGTGGCATTGGGGTGACATTGGGGTGACATTGGGGTGACATTGGGGTGACCTTGGGATCCCTAAGTGACATTGGGGTGACACTGGGGTGACACTGGGATCCCCAAGTGACATTGGGGTGGCATTGAGGTGACATTGGGATCCCAAAGTGACATTGAGGTGGCATTGGGGGACAGCAGAGCCTGGGGGTGGCATTGAGTGACACCGGGGTGGCATTGCGGACTCAGGGTGGCATTGAGGTGGCATTGAGGTGGCATTGAGGTGGCATTGGGGTGACCTTGGGATCCCCAGGTGACATTGGGGTGACATTGGGGTGACATTGGGATCCCTAGGTGACATTGGGGTGACATTGGGGTGACCTTGGTTGACATTGGGACCCCCAGGTGACATTGGGGTGACATTGGGGTGACATTGGTTGACATTGGGATCCCTAGGTGACATTGGGGTGACATTGGGACCCCCAGGTGACATTGGGGTGACATTGGGGTGACCTTGGGGTGATCTTGGGGTGACATTGGGGTGACATTTGGATCCCCAGGTGACATTGGGTGACATTGAAATGACATTGGGGTGACATTGGGATCCCCAAGTGACATTGGGGTGACATTGGGATCCCAAAGTGACATTGAGGTGACATTGGGTGACATTGAGGTGACATTGGGGTGACATTGGGATCCCAAAGTGACATTGAGGTGACATTGGGTGACATTGGGGTGACATTGGGGTGACATTGGGATCCCAAAGTGACATTGAGGTGGCATTGGGTGACATTGGGGTGGCATTGAGGTGACATTGGGATCCCAAAGTGACATTGAGGTGACATTGGGTGACATTGGGGTGACACTGGGGTCTCAAAGTGACATTGGGGTGACCTTGGGATCCCCAGGTGACATTGGGGTGACATTGGGCTCGCAGAGTGACAGTGAGGTGACATTGGGGTGACCTTGGGGTCACACTGGGTGACATTGAGGTGGCATTGGGTGACATTGGGGTGGCATTGAGGTGACATTGGGATCCCAAAGTGACACTGAGGAGGCATTGGGTGACATTGGGGTGACATTGGGGGACAGCAGAGCCTGGGGGTGGCATTGAGTGACACCGGGGTGGCATTGGGGACTCAGGGTGGCATTGAGGTGGCATTGAGGTGGCATTGAGGTGGCATTGGGTGACATTGGGGTGACATTGGGATCCCAAAGTGACATTGGGGTGACATTGGGGGACAGCAGGGCCTGGGGGTGGCATTGGGTGACACCAGGGTGGCATTGGGGACTCAGGGTGGCATTGAGGTGACATTGAGGTGGCATTGGGGTGGCATTGGGGTGACACTGCGGGACAGCAGGGCCTGGGGGTGGCATTGGGTGACACCGGGGTGGCACTGGGGACTCAGGGTGGCATTGAGGTGACATTGAGGGGGCATTGGGTGACATTGGGGTGACCTTGGGATCCCAAAGTGGCATTGTGGTGACATTGGGGGACAGCAGGGCCTGGGGGTGGCATTGGGTGACACCGGGGTGGCACTGGGGACTCAGGGTGGCATTGAGGTGGCATTGAGGTGGCATTGAGGTGGCATTGGGGTGACCTTGTGATCCCCAGTTGACATTGGGGTGACACTGGGGTGACATTGGGATCCCTAGGTGACATTGGGGTGACATTGGGATCCCCAGGAGACATTGGGGTGACCTTGGGGTGACATTGGGGTGACCTTGGGATCCCAAAGTGACATTGGGGTGACATTGGGGTGACATTGGTTGACATTGGGACCCCCAGGTGACATTGGGGTGACATTGGGATCCCAAAGTGACATTGAGGTGACATTGGGTGACATTGAGGTGACATTGGGGTGACCTTGGGATCCCCAGGTGACATTGGGGTGACATTGGGGTGACATTGGGATCCCAAAGTAACATTGGGGTGACATTGGGATCCCCAGGTGACACTGGGGTGACATTGGGGTGACATTGGGTGACATTGGGGTGACATTGGAATCCCCAAGTGACATTGAGGTGACATTGGGGTGACATTGGGGTGACATTGGGATCCCAAAGTGACATTGGGGTGTAATTGGGGTGGCATTGGGGTGACATTGAGGTGACATTGGGATCCCAAAGTGACATTGAGGTGACATTGGGTGACATTGGGGTGACCTTGGGGTGACCTTGGGATCTCAAAGTGACATTGGGGTGACATTGGGCTCCTACAGTGACATTGAGGTGACATTGGGGTGAACTTGGGGTCACACTGGGTGACATTGAGGTGGCATTGGGTGACATTGGGGTGACATTGGGATCCCAAAGTGACATTGGGGTGACATTGGGGCGACATTGGGATCCCCAGGTGACATTGGGGTGGCATTGGGGTGACATTGGGGTGACATTGGGATCCCCAGGTGACATTGGGGTGACATTGGGGTGACATTGGTTGACATTGGGATCCCTAGGTGACATTGGGGTGGCATTGGGGTGGCATTGGGGTGACATTGAGGTGACATTGGGATCCCAAAGTGACATTGAGGTGACATTGGGTGACATTGGGGTGACACTGGGGTCTCAAAGTGACATTGGGGTGACCTTGGGATCCCCAGGTGACATTGGGGTGACATTGGGCTCGCAGAGTGACAGTGAGGTGACATTGGGGGACAGCAGGGCCTGGGGGTGGCATTGGGTGACACCGGGGTGGCATTGGGGACTCAGGGTGGCATTGAGGTGACATTGAGGTGGCATTGGGTGACATTGGGGTGACCTTGGGATCCCAAAGTAACATTGGGGTGACATTGGGGTGACATTGGGGGGACATTGGGGTGACATTGGGATCCCAAAGTGACATTGGGGTGACATTGGGATGTCACTGGGGTGACATTGGGGTGACATTGGGATCCCAAAGTGACATTGGGGTGGCATTGGGGTGACATTGGGGTGACATTGGGATCCCAAAGTGACATTGAGGTGACATTGGGTGACATTGAGGTGACATTGGGGTGACTTTGGGATCCCCAGGTGACATTGGGGTGACATTGGGGTGACACTGGGATCCCAAAGTGACATTGGGGTGGCATTGGGGGACACCAGGGCCTGGGGGTGGCATTGAGTGACACCGGGGTGGCACTGGGGACTCAGGGTGGCATTGAGGTGACATTGAGGGGGCATTGGGGTGACATTGGGGTGACCTTGGGATCCCAAAGTGGCATAGGGGTGACATTGGGGTGACATTGGGCTCCCAGAGTGACATTGAGGTGACATTGGGGTGTCCTTGGGGTCACACTGGGTGGCATTGAGATGACATTGAGGTGGCATTGGGGTGACATTGGGGGACAGCAGAGCCTGGGGGTGGCATTGGGTGACACCGGGGTGGCATTGGGGACTCAGGGTGGCATTGAGGTGACATTGAGGTGACATTGGGGTGACATTGGGATCCCCAGGTGACATTGGGGTGACATTGGGGTGACATTGGGGTGACCTTGGGATCCCAAAGTGACATTGAGGTGACATTGGGGGACATTGGGGTGACATTGGGGTGACATTGGTTGACATTGGGATCCCTAGGTGACATTGGGGTGACATTGGGACCCCCAGGTGACATTGGGGTGACATTGGGGTGACCTTGGGGTGATCTTGGGGTGACATTGGGGTGACATTTGGATCCCCAGGTGACATTGGGTGACATTGAAATGACATTGGGGTGACATTGGGATCCCCAAGTGACATTGGGGTGACATTGGGATCCCAAAGCGACATTGAGGTGACATTGGGTGACATTGAGGTGACATTGGGGTGACATTGGGATCCCAAAGTGACATTGAGGTGACATTGGGGTGACCTTGGGGTCACACTGGGTGACATTGAGGTGGCACTGGGTGACATTGAGGTGGCATTGGGTGACATTGAGGTGACATTGGGATCCCAAAGTGACATTGGGGTGACACTGCGGGACAGCAGGGCCTGGGGGTGGCATTGGGTGACATTGGGGTGGCATTGGGGACTCAGGGTGGCATTGGGGTGGCATTGAGGTGACATTGAGGTGGCATTGGGTGACATTGGGGTGACCTTGGGATCCCAAAGTGGCATTGTGGTGACATTGGGGTGACATTGGGGGGACATTGGGACCCCCAGGTGACATTGGGGTGACATTGGGCTCGCAGAGTGACAGTGAGGTGACATTGGGGTGACCTTGGGGTCACACTGGGTGACATTGAGGTGGCATTGGGTGACATTGGGGTGGCATTGAGGTGACATTGGGATCCCAAAGTGACACTGAGGAGGCATTGGGTGACATTGGGGTGACATTGGGGGACAGCAGAGCCTGGGGGTGGCATTGAGTGACACCGGGGTGGCATTGGGGACTCAGGGTGGCATTGAGGTGGCATTGAGGTGGCATTGAGGTGGCATTGGGTGACATTGGGGTGACATTGGGATCCCAAAGTGACATTGGGGTGACATTGGGGGACAGCAGGGCCTGGGGGTGGCATTGGGTGACACCAGGGTGGCATTGGGGACTCAGGGTGGCATTGAGGTGACATTGAGGTGGCATTGGGGTGGCATTGGGGTGACACTGCGGGACAGCAGGGCCTGGGGGTGGCATTGGGTGACACCGGGGTGGCACTGGGGACTCAGGGTGGCATTGAGGTGACATTGAGGGGGCATTGGGTGACATTGGGGTGACCTTGGGATCCCAAAGTGGCATTGTGGTGACATTGGGGGACAGCAGGGCCTGGGGGTGGCATTGGGTGACACCGGGGTGGCACTGGGGACTCAGGGTGGCATTGAGGTGGCATTGAGGTGGCATTGAGGTGGCATTGAGGTGGCATTGGGGTGACCTTGTGATCCCCAGTTGACATTGGGGTGACACTGGGGTGACATTGGGATCCCTAGGTGACATTGGGGTGACATTGGGATCCCCAGGAGACATTGGGGTGACCTTGGGGTGACATTGGGGTGACCTTGGGATCCCAAAGTGACATTGGGGTGACATTGGGGTGACATTGGTTGACATTGGGACCCCCAGGTGACATTGGGGTGACATTGGGATCCCAAAGTGACATTGAGGTGACATTGGGTGACATTGAGGTGACATTGGGGTGACCTTGGGATCCCCAGGTGACATTGGGGTGACATTGGGGTGACATTGGGATCCCAAAGTAACATTGGGGTGACATTGGGATCCCCAGGTGACACTGGGGTGACATTGGGGTGACATTGGGTGACATTGGGGTGACATTGGAATCCCCAGGTGACATTGGGTGACATTGGGGTGACATTGGTTGACATTGGGATCCCCAAGTGACATTGAGGTGACATTGGGGTGACATTGGGGTGACATTGGGATCCCAAAGTGACATTGGGGTGTAATTGGGGTGGCATTGGGGTGACATTGAGGTGACATTGGGATCCCAAAGTGACATTGAGGTGACATTGGGTGACATTGGGGTGACCTTGGGGTGACCTTGGGATCTCAAAGTGACATTGGGGTGACATTGGGCTCCTACAGTGACATTGAGGTGACATTGGGGTGAACTTGGGGTCACACTGGGTGACATTGAGGTGGCATTGGGTGACATTGGGGTGACATTGGGATCCCAAAGTGACATTGGGGTGACATTGGGGCGACATTGGGATCCCCAGGTGACATTGGGGTGGCATTGGGGTGACATTGGGGTGACATTGGGATCCCCAGGTGACATTGGGGTGACATTGGGGTGACATTGGTTGACATTGGGATCCCTAGGTGACATTGGGGTGGCATTGGGGTGGCATTGGGGTGACATTGAGGTGACATTGGGATCCCAAAGTGACATTGAGGTGACATTGGGTGACATTGGGGTGACACTGGGGTCTCAAAGTGACATTGGGGTGACCTTGGGATCCCCAGGTGACATTGGGGTGACATTGGGCTCGCAGAGTGACAGTGAGGTGACATTGGGGGACAGCAGGGCCTGGGGGTGGCATTGGGTGACACCGGGGTGGCATTGGGGACTCAGGGTGGCATTGAGGTGACATTGAGGTGGCATTGGGTGACATTGGGGTGACCTTGGGATCCCAAAGTAACATTGGGGTGACATTGGGGTGACATTGGGGGGACATTGGGGTGACCTTGGGATCCCAAAGTGACATTGGGGTGACATTGGGATGTCACTGGGGTGACATTGGGGTGACATTGGGATCCCAAAGTGACATTGGGGTGGCATTGGGGTGACATTGGGGTGACATTGGGATCCCAAAGTGACATTGAGGTGACATTGGGTGACATTGAGGTGACATTGGGGTGACTTTGGGATCCCCAGGTGACATTGGGGTGACATTGGGGTGACACTGGGATCCCAAAGTGACATTGGGGTGGCATTGGGGGACACCAGGGCCTGGGGGTGGCATTGAGTGACACCGGGGTGGCACTGGGGACTCAGGGTGGCATTGAGGTGACATTGAGGGGGCATTGGGGTGACATTGGGGTGACCTTGGGATCCCAAAGTGGCATAGGGGTGACATTGGGGTGACATTGGGCTCCCAGAGTGACATTGAGGTGACATTGGGGTGTCCTTGGGGTCACACTGGGTGGCATTGAGATGACATTGAGGTGGCATTGGGGTGACATTGGGGGACAGCAGAGCCTGGGGGTGGCATTGGGTGACACCGGGGTGGCATTGGGGACTCAGGGTGGCATTGAGGTGACATTGAGGTGACATTGGGGTGACATTGGGATCCCCAGGTGACATTGGGGTGACATTGGGGTGACATTGGGGTGACCTTGGGATCCCAAAGTGACATTGAGGTGACATTGGGGGACATTGGGGTGACATTGGGGTGACATTGGTTGACATTGGGATCCCTAGGTGACATTGGGGTGACATTGGGACCCCCAGGTGACATTGGGGTGACATTGGGGTGACCTTGGGGTGATCTTGGGGTGACATTGGGGTGACATTTGGATCCCCAGGTGACATTGGGTGACATTGAAATGACATTGGGGTGACATTGGGATCCCCAAGTGACATTGGGGTGACATTGGGATCCCAAAGCGACATTGAGGTGACATTGGGTGACATTGAGGTGACATTGGGGTGACATTGGGATCCCAAAGTGACATTGAGGTGACATTGGGGTGACCTTGGGGTCACACTGGGTGACATTGAGGTGGCACTGGGTGACATTGAGGTGGCATTGGGTGACATTGAGGTGACATTGGGATCCCAAAGTGACATTGGGGTGACACTGCGGGACAGCAGGGCCTGGGGGTGGCATTGGGTGACATTGGGGTGGCATTGGGGACTCAGGGTGGCATTGGGGTGGCATTGAGGTGACATTGAGGTGGCATTGGGTGACATTGGGGTGACCTTGGGATCCCAAAGTAACATTGGGGTGACATTGGGGTGACATTGGGGGGACATTGGGACCCCCAGGTGACATTGGGGTGACATTGGGGTGACCTTGGGATCCCAAAGTGACATTGGGGTGACATTGGGATGTCATTGGGGTGACCTTGGGGTGACATTGGGATCCCAAAGTGACATTGAGGTGACATTGGGTGACATTGGGGTGACATTGGGGTGACCTTGGGATCTCAAAGTGACATTGGGGTGACATTGAGCTCCCACAGTGACATTGAGGTGACATTGGGGTGACATTGGGATCCCCAGGTGACATTGGGTGACATTGGGGTGACATTGGGGTGACATTGGGGTGGCATTGGGGTGACATTGGGATCCCCAGGAGACATTGGGGTGACATTGGGGTGACCTTGGGATCCCAAAGTGACATTGGGGTGACATTGGGGTGACATTGGTTGACATTGGGATCCCAAAGTGACATTGAGGTGACATTGGGGTGACATTGTGGTGACACTGGGGTCTCAAAGTGACATTGGGGTGACCTTGGGATCCCCAGGTGACATTGGGGTGACATTGGGCTCCCAGAGTGACATTGAGGTGACATTGCGGTGACCTTGGGGTCACACTGGGTGACATTGAGGTGGCATTGGGTGACATTGGGGTGACATTGGGATCCCAAAGTGACATTGGGGTGACATTGGGGTGACATTGGGGTGACATTGGGGTGACATTGGGATCCCCAGGTGACATTGGGGTGACATTGGGGTGACATTGGGGTGACCTTGGGACCCCCAGGTGACCTTGGGGTGACATTCGGGTGACCTTGGGGTGACATTGGGGTGACATTGGGATCCCAAAGTGACATTGGGATGTCATTGGGGTGGCATTGGGGTGACATTGGGATCCCCAGGTGACTTTGAAATGACATTGGGGTGACATTGGGATCCCTAAGTGACATTGGGGTGACATTGGGGTGGCATTGGGATCCCTAAGTGACATTGGGGTGACATTGGGGTGACATTGGGACCCCCAGGTGGCATTGGGGTGACCTTGGGGTGACGTTGGGGTGACATTGGGATCCCAAAGTGACATTGGGGTGACATTGGGGTGACATTGGGGTGACATTGGGATCCCCAGGTGACATTGGGGTGGCATTGGGGTGACCTTGGGATCCCCAGGTGACCTTGGGGTGACATTCGGGTGACCTTGGGGTGACATTGGGGTGACATTGGGATCCCAAAGTGACATTGGGATGTCATTGGGGTGGCATTGGGGTGACATTGGGATCCCCAGGTGACTTTGAAATGACATTGGGGTGACATTGGGGTGACATTGGGATCCCAAAGTGACATTGGGGTGGCATTGAGGTGACATTGGGATCCCCAGGTGACATTGGGGTGGCATTGGGGTGGCATTGAGGTGACATTGGGGTGGCACTGGAGGCTCAGGGTGCCATTGGGGTCACACTGGGTGCCATTGCGGTGACATTGGGGTGGCATTAGGTTCTCAGGGTGCCATTGGGGTGACGCTGGGTGGCACTGGGTGACATTGGGGTGACATTGGGGTGGCAATGGGGTCTCGGGTTGCCATTGGGGTGGCATTGGTGGCTCAGGGTGGCATTGGGGTCTCAGGGTGGCTTTGAGGTGACACTGGGTGGCACTGGGTGCCATTGGGATCGAATTGGGGTGACATTGGGGTGGCATTGGGGTGGCAATGGCGTCTCGGGTTGCCATTGGGGTGACACTGGGGGCTCGGGGTGGCATTGGGGTCACACTGGGTGACATAGGGGTGACACTGGAGGGCTCAGGGTGGCATTGGGGTCACACTGGGTGCCATTGGGGTCTCAGGGTGACATTGGGGTGACACTGCGTGGCATTGGATGCCATTGGGGTGCCATTGGAGTGACATTGGGTGACTTTGGGGTGACATTGGGGTGACACTGGGATCGCAAAGTGACATTGGGGTGGCATTGGGGTGGCATTGGGGGCTCAGGGTGGCATTGGGGTCACATTGGGTGTCACTGGGTGCCCTTGGGGTCGCATTGGGGTGACTTTGGGGTGACACTGAGGTGACATTGGGGCGCCATTGGGGTGGCATTGGGGGCTCAGGGTGGCACTGGGTGGCGCTGGGTGACACTGAGGTGACATTGGGGCGCCATTGGGGTGGCATTGGGGGCTCAGGGTGGCACTGGGTGGCACTGGGTGACGCTGGGTGACATGGGGTGCCGTTGGGGTGGCATTGGGATCCCCAGGTGACAGTGGGGTGACACTGGGTGGCATTGGGGTGGCATTGGGATGGCAATGGGGTCTCGGGGTGGCACTGGGTGACACTGGGGTGACACTGGGGCGCCATTGGGGTGGCACTGGGGGCTCAGGGTGGCACTGGGTGGCACTGGGTGACGCTGGGTGACATGGGGTGCCGTTGGGGTGGCATTGGGGGCTCAGGGTGGCACTGGGTGGCGCTGGGTGACACTGGGGTGACACTGGGTGCCTTTGGGGTGGCATTGGGGGCTCAGGGTGGCATTGGGGTCACACTGGGTGACGCTGGGTGCCACGGGGTGCCGTTGGGGTGGCACTGGGGGCTCAGGGTGGCACTGGGGTGACACTGGGTGCCATTGGGGTGCCATTGGGGTCACAGTGGGTGACGCTGGGTGCAACGGGGTGCCGTTGGGGTGGCACTGGGGGCTCAGGGTGGCACTGGGGTGACACTGGGTGCCATTGGGGTGCCATTGGGGTCACAGTGGGTGACGCTGGGTGCAACGGGGTGCCGTTGGGGTGGCACTGGGGGCTCAGGGTGGCATTGGTGTGACACTGGGTGACACTGGGTGACACTGGGTGCCATGGGGTGCCTTTGGGGTGGCACTGGGTCACACTGGGTGATGCTGGGTGCCACGGGGTGCCGTTGGGGTGGCATTGGGGTCACACTGGGTGACGCTGGGTGCCATTGGGGTGGCATTGGGTCACACTGGGTGACGCTGGGTGCCACGGGGTGCCGTTGGGGTGGCATTGGGGTCACACTGGGTGACGCTGGGTGCCATTGGGGTGGCATTGGGTCACACTGGGTGACGCTGGGTGCCATGGGGTGCCGTTGGGGTGGCATTGGGGGCTCAGGGTGGCACTGGGTGGCACTGGGTGACGCTGGGTGCCACGGGGTGCCGTTGCGGTGGCTCTGGGGGCTCAGGGTGGCATTGGGGTGACACTGGGTGCCTTTGGGGTGGCACTGGGGGCTCAGGGTGGCACTGGGGTGACACTGGGTGCCTATGGGGTGGCATTGGGGTCACAGTGGGTGTCGCTGGGTGCCATGGGGTGCCTTTGGGGTGGCATTGGGGGCTCAGGGTGGCATTGGGGTCACACTGGGTGACACTGGGTGCCATGGGGTGCCTTTGGGGTGGCACTGGGGGCTCAGGGTGGCACTGGGGGCTCAGGGTGACAGTGGGGTGACACTGGGTGCCTTTGGGGTGGCATTGGGGGCTCAGGGTGGCACTGGGGGCTCAGGGTGGCATTGGGGTCACACTGGGTGACGCTGGGTGCCATTGGGGTGGCATTGGGTCACACTGGGTGACGCTGGGTGCCATGGGGTGCCGTTGGGGTGGCATTGGGGGCTCAGGGTGGCACTGGGTGGCACTGGGTGACGCTGGGTGCCACGGGGTGCCGTTGCGGTGGCACTGGGGGCTCAGGGTGGCATTGGGGTGACACTGGGTGCCTTTGGGGTGGCACTGGGGGCTCAGGGTGGCACTGGGGTGACACTGGGTGCCTATGGGGTGGCATTGGGGTCACAGTGGGTGTCGCTGGGTGCCATGGGGTGCCTTTGGGGTGGCATTGGGGGCTCAGGGTGGCATTGGGGTCACACTGGGTGACACTGGGTGCCATGGGGTGCCTTTGGGGTGGCACTGGGGGCTCAGGGTGGCACTGGGGGCTCAGGGTGACAGTGGGGTGACACTGGGTGCCTTTGGGGTGGCACTGGGGGCTCAGGGTGGCACTGGGGGCTCAGGGTGACACTGGGGTGACACTGGGTGCCTTTGGGGTGGCACTGGGGGCTCAGGGTGGCACTGGGGGCTCAGGGTGACACTGGGGTGACACTGGGTGCCGTTGGGGTGGCATTGGGGGCTCAGGGTGGCACTGGGGGCTCAGGGTGACACTGGGGTGACACTGGGTGCCATTGGGGTGGCATTGGGGGCTCAGGGTGGCACTGGGGGCTCAGGGTGGCACTGGGTGGCACTGGGTGACGCTGGGTGCCATGGGGTGCCATTGGGGTGGCATTGGGGGCTCAGGGTGGCACTGGGGGCTCAGGGTGGCATTGGGGTCACACTGGGTGACGCTGGGTGCCATTGGGGTGGCATTGGGTGACACTGGGTGACGCTGGGTGCCACGGGGTGCCGTTGGGGTCCCCACTCACGTGCGCCGCAGCTCCCTGAGGTCCCGCAGGCGCAGCTGGGGGGGGACCCCGTCCAAGTGCCCCCCGCTGCGCGTCCACACGAAGGCCAGCCTCAGCCCCAGGGGGGGGCCGTGGGACAGCAGCTGGGACGCCAGGAACCGACCTGGGGGGGGCAGAAACCCCATAGACCCCATTGACCCCATTGACCCCACATTGACCCCAAAAACTGCCCTGGGGGGGCAGAAACCCCATAGACCCCATTAATGCCTTCATTAACCCCATTGACCCCATTAACCCCCTATTAACCCCAAAAGTGCCCTGGGGGGGCAGAAAACCCATAGACCCCATTAATGCCCCCATTGACCCCATTAAGACCCCATGAACCCCAAAAACTGCCCTGGGGGGGGGCAGAAACCCCATAGACCCCATTGACCCCATTGACCCCCCATTAACCCCAAAAACTGCCCTGGGGAGGGGCAGGAACGCCATTGACCCCATTGACCCCATAAATGCCCCCATTGACCCCATTAAACCCCCATTAATCCCAAGAACTGCCCTGGGGGGGCAGAAACCCCATAGACCCCATTGACCCCATAAATGCCCCCATTGACCCCATTAACCCCCCATTAATCCCAAGAACTGCCCTGGGGGGGCAGAAACCCCATAGACCCCATTAACCCCATAAATGCCCCCCCATTAACCCCATCATTAACCCCATCATTAACCCCAAAAAGTGCCCTGGGGGGGCAGAAACCCCATAGACCCCATTGACCCTATTAACCCCCCATTGACCCCATTAACCCCCCATTGACCCCATTAATCCCCTATTAACCCCAAAAACTGCCCTGGGGGGGCAGAAACCCCATAGACCCCATTAATGCCTTCATTAACCCCATTGACCCCATTAACCCCCCATGAATCCCAAAAACTGCCCTGGGGGGACAGAAACCCCATAGGCCCCATTAATGCCTTCACTGACCCCATTAACCCCATATTAACTCCAGGAATTGACCTGGGGGGGCAGAAACCCCATAGACCCCATTGACCCCATTAACCCCCCATTGACCCCATTAATCCCCCATTAACCCCAAAAACTGCCCTGGGGGGGCAGAAACCCCATAGACCCCATTGACGCCATAAATGCCACCATTGAGCCCCATTAACCCCCCATTAACCCCAAAAACTGCCCTGGGGGGGCAGAAACCCCATAGACCCCATAAATGCCCCCATTGACCCCATTAACCCCATATTAACTCCAGGAATTGACCTGGGGGGGGCAGAAACCCCACAGACCCCATTGACCCCATTGACCCCATTAATGCCCCCATTGACCCCATTAAACCTCCCATAGACCCCAAGAATTTCCCTGGTTGGGGGGCAGAAACCCCATAGACCCCATTGACCCCATTAACCCCCCATTGACCCCATTAATCCCCCATTAATCCCAAAAACTGCCCTGGGGGGGCAGAAACCCCATAGACCCCATTAATGCCTTCATTAACCCCATTGACCCCATTAACCCCCCATGAATCCCAGAAACTGCCCTGGGGGGGGCAGAAACCCCATAGACCCCATTAATGCCCCCATTAACCCCATTAAGACCCCATTAACCCCAAAAGTGCCCTGGGGAGGGGCAGAAACCCCATAGACCCCATTGACCCCATAAATGCCCCCATTGACCCCATTAACCCCCCATTAACCCCAAGAACTGCCCTGGGGGGGCAGAAACCCCATAGACCCCATTAACCCCATAAATGCCCCCATTAAGCCCCATTAATCCCCATATTAACCCAAAGAATTGACCTGGGGGGGCAGAAACCCCATAGACCCCATTGACCCTATTAACCCCCCATTGACCCCATTAACTCCCCATTAACCCCAAAAACTGCCCTGGGGGGGCAGAAACCCCATAGACCCCATTGACCCTATTAACCCCCCATTGACCCCATTAACCCCCCATTAACCCCATTAATCCCCTATTAACCCCAAAAACTGCCCTGGGGGGGGCAGAAACCCCATAGACCCCATTGACCCCATAAATGCCCCCATTGACCCCATTAACCCCCCATTAATCCCAAGAACTGCCCTGGGGGGGAAGAAACCCCATAGACCCCATTAATGCCCCCATTAACACCATTAACCCCATTAACCCCCCATTAACCCCAAAAACTGCCCTGCGGGGGCAGAAACCCCATAGACCCCATTGACCCCATTAACCCCAATTAACCCCAAAAGTGCCCTGGGGAGGAGCAGAAACCCCATAGACCCCATTGACCCCATTGACCCCATTAATGCCCCCCCATTAACCCCATCATTAACACCAGAAACTGCCATAAGGGGGCAGAAACCCCATAGACCCCATTGACCCCATAAATGCCCCCATTGACCCCATTAACCCCCCATTAACCCCAAAAACTGCCCTGGGGGGGCAGAAACCCCACAGACCCCATTAATGCCCCAATTAACCCCATTAACCCCCAATTAACCCCAAAACTGCCCTGGGGGGACAGAAACCCCATTGACCCCATTGACCCCATTAATGCCCCCATTGACCCCATTAAACCCCCATTAATCCCAAGAACTGCCCTGGGGGGGCAGAAACCCCATAGACCCCATTAATGCCCCCATTAACACCATTGACCCCATTAACCCCCCATGAATCCCAGAAACTGCCCTGGGGGGGGCAGAAACCACAGTGACCCCATTGACCCCATTAACCCCCACATTGACCCCAAAAACTGCCCTGGGGGGACAGAAACCCCATAGACCCCATTAATGCCCCCATTAACCCCCATTAACCCCATATTAACCCAAAGAATTGACCTGGGGGGGCAGAAACCCCATAGACCCCATTAATGCCTTCATTAACCCCATTGACCCCATTAACCCCCCATGAATCCCAGAAACTGCCCTGGGGGGGCAGAAACCCCATAGACCCCATTGACCCCATAAATACCCCCATTAACCCCCATTAACCCCCCATTAACCCAAAGAATTGACCAGGGGGGGCAGAAACCCCATAGACCCCATTGACCCTATTAACCCCCCATTGACCCCATTAACCCCCCATTAACCCCAATAACTGCCCTGGGGGGGCAGAAACCCCATAGACCCCATTGACCCCATTAATGCCCCCATTGACCCCATTAAACCTCCCATAGACCCCAAGAATTTCCCTGGTTGGGGGGCAAAAACCCCATTGACCCCATTGACCCCATTGACCCCATTGACCCCATAGACCCCATTGACACCATTGACCCCACATTGACCCCAAAAACTGCCCTGGGGGGGCAGAAACCCCATTGACCCCATTGACCCCATTGACCCCATAAATGCCCCCATTAACCCCCATTAACCCCCGATTAACCCAAAGAATTGACCTGGGGGGGCAGAAACCCCATAGACCCCATTGACCCCATTAACCCCCCATTGACCCCATTAACCCCCCATTAACCCCATTAATCCCCTATTAACCCCAAAAACTGCCCTGGGGGGGCAGAAACCCCATAGACCCCATTGATCCTATAAATACCCCCATTGACCCCATTAATCCCCCATTAACTCCAAAAACTGCCCTGGGGGGGGGCAGAAACCCCATAGACCCCATTAATGCCCCCATTAACCCCATTAAGACCCCATGAACCCCAAAACTGCCCTGGGGGGGCAGAAACCCCACAGACCCCATTAATGGCCTCATTAACCCCATTAACCCCATATTAACTCCAGGAATTGACCTGGGGGGGGCAGAAACCACAGTGACCCCATTGACCCCATTGACCCCACATTGACCCCAAAAACTGCCCTGGGGGGACACAAACCCCATAGACCCCATTAATGCCCTCATTAAGCCCCCATTGACCCCATTAACCCCCCATGAATCCCAGAAACTGCCCTGGGGGGGGCAGAAACCCCATAGACCTCATTGACCCCATTGACCCCATTAACCCCCCATTAACCCCAAAAACTGCCCTGGGGGGGCAGAAACCCCATAGACCCCATTGACCCCATAAATGCCCCCATTAAGCCCCATTAACCCCCCCATTAACCCCAAAAACTGCCCTGGGGGGGGCAGAAACCCCACAGACCCCATTAATGCCCCCATTAACCCCATTAACCCCCAATTAACCCCAAAACTGCCCTGGGGGGGCAGAAACCCCATAGACCCCATTGACCCCATTGACCCCATTAATGCCCCCATTAACCCCATCATTAACACCAGAAATTGACCTGGGGGGGCAGAAACCCCATTGACCCCATTAATGCCTCCATAAATCCCATTAACCCCAATTAACTCCAGGAATTGACCTGGGGGGGGGCAGAAACCCCATAGACCCCATTGACCCCATTAACCCCAAAAACTGCCCTGGGGGGGCAGAAACCCCATAGACCCCATTAATGCCCCAATTAACCCCATTAACCCCCCATTAACCCCAAAAACTGCCGTGGGGGGGCAGAAACCCCATAGACCCCATTGACCCCATAAATGCCCCCATTGACCCCATTAAACCTCCCATAGACCCCAAGAATTTCCCTGGTTGGGGGGCAAAAACCCCATTGACCCCATTGACCCCATTGACCCCATTGACACCATTGACCCCATTGACCCCAATGACCCCAATGACCCCATTGACCCCATTGACCCCATTAACCCCATTGACCCCATTGACCCCATTGACCCCAATGACCCCATTGACCCCATTGACCCCATAGACCCCATTGACCCCATTGACCCCAATGACCCCATTGACCCCATTGACCCCATTGACCCCATTAACCCCATTGACCCCAATGACCCCATTGACCCCATTGACCCCATTGACCCCAATGACCCCATTGACCCCATAGACCCCATTGACCCCATTGACCCCATAGACCCCATTGACCCCAATGACCCCAATGACCCCATTGACCCCAATGACCCCATAGACCCCATTGACCCCATTGACCCCATAGACCCCATTGACCCCATTGTCCCCCACTGACCCCACTGACCCCAATGACCCCATTGACCCCATTGACCCCAATGACCCCATTGACCCCATTGACCCCATTGACCCCATTGACCCCAATGACCCCATTGACCCCATTGACCCCATTGACCCCATTGACCCCATAGACCCCATTGACCCCAATGACCCCATTGACCCCATAAATGCCCCCATTGACCCCATTGACCCCATTGACCCCATTGACCCCAATGACCCCAATGACCCCATTAACCCCAATGACCCCATTGACCCCATTGACCCCAATGACCCCAATGACCCCATTGACCCCATTGACCCCATTGACCCCAATGACCCCATTGACCCCATTGACCCCATTGACCCCATTGACCCCATAGACCCCATTGACCCCATTGACCCCATTGACCCCATTGACCCCTAAAACTGCCCTGGGGGGGGCAGAAACCCCATAGACCCCATTGACCCCCTAATTACCCCCTAATTACCACCTAATTGCCCCCTAATTGCCCCTAATACCGCCGAATTCGCCTCATTACCGCCTAGTTGCCCCATAATTGCCCCTATTACCCCCCAATTAGCCTCATTACCCTTAATTACCCCTTGATTACCCCGTAATTGCCCCAATTACCTCCCAATTAGCCTCATTACCGCCTAAATACCCCCTAGTTGCCCACTAATTGCCCCTATTACCCCCAATTAGCCTCATTCCTCCCTAATTACTCCCTAATTACATCCTAATTGCCCCTATTAACCCCCAAATAGCCCCATTTCCCCTAATTACCCCCTAATTACCCCCTAATTGCCCCCTAATTGCCCCCTAATTGCCCCTATTACCCCCCAATTAGCCCCATTATCCCTAATTACCCCATAATTACCCCCTAATTCCCCACTAATTGCCCCTAATACCCCCCAATTAGCCTCATGACCTTCTAATTACCCCCTAATTGCCCCCTAATTGCCCCTATTACCCCCCAATTAGCCCCATTACCCCCTAATTACCCCCTAATTGACACCTAATTGCCCCTATTACCCCCCAATTAGCCTCATTACCCCCTAATTACCCCCTAATTGACACCTAATTGCCCCTATTACCCCCCAATTAGCCTCATTACCCCTAATTACCCCCTAATTGCCCCCTAATTGCCCCTATTACTCCCCAATTAGCCCCATTTCCCCCTAATTACCACCTAATTATCCCTAATACACCTCGATTTGTTCTAATACTCCCTAATTACCCCCTAATTACTCCAAATTTACCCCTAATTTGCCTCAATTACCTCCCAATTAGCCCCATTACCGCCTAATTACCCCCTAATTACCCACTAATTGCCCCTATTACCCCCAATTAGCCTCATTCCTCCCTAATTACCCCCTAATTGCCACCTAATTGCCCCTATTAACCCCCAAATAGCCCCGTTTCCCCTAATTACCCCCTAATTACCCCCTAATTGACACCTAATTGCCCCTATTACCCCCCAATTAGCCCCATTACCCCTAATTACCCCCTAATTACCCCCTAATTGCCCCCTAATTGCCCCCTAATTGCCCCTATTACCCCCCAATTAGCCCCATTATCCCTAATTACCCCATAATTACCCCCTAATTCCCCACTAATTGCCCCTAATACCCCCCAATTAGCCTCATGACCTTCTAATTACCCCCTAATTGCCCCCTAATTGCCCCTATTACCCCCCAATTAGCCCCATTACCCCCTAATTACCCCCTAATTGACACCTAATTGCCCCTATTACCCCCCAATTAGCCTCATTACCCCCTAATTACCCCCTAATTGACACCTAATTGCCCCTATTACCCCCCAATTAGCCTCATTACCCCTAATTACCCCCTAATTGCCCCCTAATTGCCCCTATTACTCCCCAATTAGCCCCATTTCCCCCTAATTACCACCTAATTATCCCTAATACACCTCGATTTGTTCTAATACTCCCTAATTACCCCCTAATTACTCCAAATTTACCCCTAATTTGCCTCAATTACCTCCCAATTAGCCCCATTACCGCCTAATTACCCCCTAATTACCCACTAATTGCCCCTATTACCCCCAATTAGCCTCATTCCTCCCTAATTACCCCCTAATTGCCACCTAATTGCCCCTATTAACCCCCAAATAGCCCCGTTTCCCCTAATTACCCCCTAATTACCCCCTAATTGACACCTAATTGCCCCTATTACCCCCCAATTAGCCCCATTACCCCTAATTACCCCCCTAATACCCCCTAATTACCCCCTAATTGCTCCCTAATTGCCCCTATTACCCCCCAATTAGCCCCATTACCCCCTAATTACCCCCTAATTGCCCCCTAATTGCCCCTAATACCCCACAATTAGACTCATTACCCCCTAATTACCCCCTAATTGCCCCTATTTCCTCCCAATTAGTCCCTTATTAACCCCTAATTACCCCCTAATTGCCCCTAATACCCCTTAATTAGACCCATTACCCCCTTTTTGCCCCCTAATTGCCCCCTAATTGCCCCTTTTACCCCCCAATTAGCCCCATTACCCCCTAATTACCCCTAATTGCCCCTATTAGCCCCCAATTACCCCCTAATTACCCCCTAATTACCCCGCAATTACCCTTATTACCCCTAATTGCCCCCTAATTGCCCCTAATACGCCTCAATTAACACAATTACCCCCTAATTACCCCCTAATTGCCCCTAATACCCCCAAATCTGTCCCATTACCCCCTAATTACCCCCTAATTACCCTAATTTCCCCTTAATTGCCGCTATTACCCCCAATTAGCCCCAATTCCTCCTAATTACCCCCTAATTACCGCCTAATTGCCGCTATTAGCCCCCAATTAGCCCCATTACCCACTAATTTCCTCCTAATATCCCCTAATTACCCCTTCATTACCCCCATCTCCCCACTAATTACCCCCACATCCCCTTAATTTCCCCCCATTCGCCCCTAATTACCCCCCTCATTAACTCCCCCCCTCATTAATTACCCCTTAATTACCCCTAATTTCCTTCAGCCCCCCCAATTCCCCCATCCCCCCCAATTCCCCCCATTAACCCCTCCCCCCTTAATTACCCCCCTCATTAACAACCCCCCTCATTAACTCCCCCCCTCATTAACCACCCCCCTCATTAACTACCCCCCCACTAATTACCCCCCTCATTAATTACCCCTTAATTACCCCTAATTTCCTCCAGCCCCCCCAATTCCCCCATCCCCCCCAATTCCTCCCATTAACCCCTCCCCCCTTAATTACCCCCCTCATTAACTACCCCCCTCATTAACCCCCCCCCCACTAATTACCCCCCCCACTAATTACCCCCCTCATTAACTCCCCCCCTCATTAATTACCCCTTAATTACCCCTAATTTCCTCCAGCCCCCCCAATTCCCCCATCCCCCCCAATTCCCCCCATTAACCCCTCCCCCCTTAATTACCCCCCTCATTAACACCCCCCCTCATTAACAACCCCCCTCATTAACTCCCCCCCTCATTAATTACCCCCTCATTAACTCCCCCCCTCATTAATTACCCCTTAATTACCCCTAATTTCCTTCAGCCCCCCCAATTCCCCCATCCCCCCCAATTCCGCCCATTAACCCCTCCCCACTTAATTACCCCCCTCATTAACTCCCCCCCCCATTAACCACTCCCCCTCATTAACTCCCCCCCTCATTAATTACCCCCTCATTAACTCCCCCCCTCATTAATTACCCCTTAATTACCCCTAATTTCCTCCAGCCCCCCCAATTCCCCCATCCCCCCCAATTCCCCCCATTAACCCCTCCCCCCTTAATTACCCCCCTCATTAACCACCCCCTCATTAACTCCCTCCCTCATTAACTCCCCCCCTCATTAATTACCCCCCTCATTAACTCCCCCCCTCATTAATTACCCCTTAATTACCCCTAATTTCCTCCAGCCCCCCCAATTCCCCCATCCCCCCCAATTCCCCTCATTAACCCCTCCCCCCTTAATTACCCCCCTCATTAACAACCCCCCTCATTAACTCCCCCCCTCATTAACTTCCCCCCTCATTAATTATCCCCCTCACTAATTACCCCCCTCATTAACTCCCCCCCTCATTAATTACCCCTTAATTACCCCTAATTTCCTCCAGCCCCCCAATTCCCCCATCCCCCCCAATTCCCCCCATTAACCCCTCCCCCCTTAATTACCCCCCTCATTAACACCCCCCCTCATTAACTCCCCCCCTCATTAACTCCTCCCCTCATTAATTAATTACCGCTCATTAATTACCCAGCCTCCCGTAGCCCAGGATCCCAACGCGGCGACATTTTGGGGTCCCCTCATCTTCTGCCATTTCCCTGGAGGGTCAGCGAATTAATTGCCACTAATTACCCCTAATTACCCCCTCTCCTCCCTAATTACCCCCAATAACGACTAATTAACCCCCCTCCACCCGCTAATTACCCCCACACCCGCTAATTACCCCGCTAATTACTGCCCCAACACTCCACAGCTGCCCCCTAGAAGCCTAATTACCCCCTAATTACCCCATAATTACCCCCCAATAACCCCTAATTACACCCTATCCTCCCTAATTACCCTCAATAACCACTAATTAACCCCCCTCCACCCCCTAATTACCCCCACACCCGCTAATTACCCCGCTAATTACCCCAATACTGCCCCAACACCCCACAACTGGCCCCAATTACCCCTAATTACCGCAAATTACCCCCTAATTACCGCCTAATTACCCCCTATCCTCCCTAATTACCCCCAATAACCCCTAATTACCCCCTAATTAACCCCTAATTACCCCCACACCCGCTAATTACCCCGCTAATTACTGCCCCAACACCCCACAGCTGCCCCCTAGAAGCCTAATTAGCCCTAATTACCCCCTAATTACCCCCCAATAATCCCTAATTACCCCCTATCCTCCCTAATTACCCCCAATAACGACTAATTAACCCCCCTCCACCCGCTAATTACCCCCACACCCGCTAATTACCCCGCTAATTACTGCCCCAACACACCACAACTGCCCCCCAGAAGCCTAATTACCCCTAATTACCCCCTAATTACCCCCCAATAATCACCCCCTCTCCTCCCTAATTACCCCCAATAACCCCTAATTACCCCCCTCCATCCCCTAATTACCCCCACACCCGCTAATTACCCCGCTAATTACTGCCCCAACACCCCACAACTTCCCCCTAGAAGCCTAATTACCCCCTAATTACCCCCTAATTACCCCCTATCCTCACTAATTACCCCCAATAACGACTAATTAACCCCCCTCCACCCGCTAATTACCCCCACACCCGCTAATTATCCCGCTAATTACCCCATTCCGGCCCCAACACCCCACAGCTTCCCCTAGAAGCCTAATTACCCCCTAATTACCCCCTAATTACCCCCTAATTACCCCCTAATTACCCCCTATCCTCCCTAATTACCCCCAATAACGACTAATTAACCCCCCTCCACCCCCTAATTACCCCCACACCCGCTAATTACCCCGCTAATTACTGACCCAACTCCCCACAACTGGCCCCTAGAAGCCTAATTAGCCCTAATTACCCCCTAATTACCCCCTATCCTCCCTAATTACACCTATAAACCCTAATTAACCCCCCTCCACCCGCTAATTACCCCCATACCCGCTAATTTCCCCGCTAATTACCCCATTACTGCACCAATTCCCCACAACTGCCCCCAATTACCCCTAATTACCCCCTAATTACCCCCTAATTACGCCCTATCCTCCCTAATTACCCTAATAACCCCTAATTACACCCCTCTCCCCCCTAATTACCCCCACACCCGCTAATTACCCCGCTAATTACCCCATTACTGCCCCAACACCCCACAACTGCCCCCAATTACCCCTAATTACCTTTAATTACCCGCCATACCCGCTAATTACCCCCTATCCTCCCTAATTACCCCTAATAAGCCCTAATTACCCCCATCCCCCCTAATTACCCCCTATACCGCCTAATTACCCCGCTAATTACCCCATTCCTACCCCAATACACCACAACTGCTCCCTAATTACCCCTAATTACCCCCCCTCCCCGCTAATTACCCCCTATCCTCCCTAATTACCCCGTAATAAGCCCGAATTACCCGCTATCCCCCCTAATTACCCCCCCCATCCCCGCTAATTACCCCCTATACCCCTTAATTACCCCCTAATAACCCCTAATAACCCCTAATTACCCCCTATACCGCCTAATTAACCCCTATACCGCTTAATTACCCCCATACCCCCTTAGTTGCCCCACATCTGCCCCACAACTGCCCCCCATATCTGCCCCACATCTGCCCCACAACTGCCCCATAACTGCCCCACATCTGCCCCACATCTCCCCACAACTGCCCCATAACTGCCCCACATCTGGCAACTTCTGCCCCATATCTGCCCCACAACTGCCCCTCATCTGCCCCATATCTGCCCCACATCTGCCCCTCAACTGCCCCACATCTGCCTCATATCTGCCCCACATCTGCCCCTCAACTGCCCCACATCTGCCCCACATCTGCCCCACAACTGCCCCATAACTGCCCCACATCTGGCAACTTCTGCCCCATATCTGCCCCACAACTGCCCCTCATCTGCCCCATATCTGCCCCACATCTGCCCCTCAACTGCCCCACATCTGCCCCATATCTGCCCCACATCTGCCCCTCAACTGCCCCACATCTGCCCCACATCTGCCCCACAACTGCCCCCCATATCTGCCCCACATCTGGCAACTTCTGCCCCATATCTGCCCCACAACTGCCCCTCATCTGCCCCACATCTGCCCCACATCTGCCCCACAACTGCCCCACATCTGCCCCATATCTGCCCCACATCTGCCCCTCAACTGCCCCATATCTGCCCCATAATTGCCCCACATCTGCCCCATAACTGCCCCACATCTGGCAACTTCTGCCCCATATCTGCCCCACAACTGCCCCTCAACTGCCCCACATCTGCCCCACATCTGCCCCACAACTGCCCCTCACCTGCCCCACATCTGCCCCTCAACTGCCCCACATCTGCCCCATAATTGCCCCACTACTGCCCCATAACTGCCCCACATCTGGCAACTTCTGCCCCATATCTGCCCCACAACTGCCCCTCATCTGCCCCATATCTGCCCCACATCTGCCCCTCAACTGCCCCACATCTGCCCCATATCTGCCCCACATCTGCCCCTCAACTGCCCCACATCTGCCCCACATCTGCCCCACAACTGCCCCCCATATCTGCCCCACATCTGGCAACTTCTGCCCCATATCTGCCCCACAACTGCCCCTCATCTGCCCCACATCTGCCCCACATCTGCCCCTCAACTGCCCCACATCTGCCCCATATCTGCCCCACATCTGCCCCTCAACTGCCCCATATCTGCCCCATAATTGCCCCACATCTGCCCCATAACTGCCCCACATCTGGCAACTTCTGCCCCATATCTGCCCCACAACTGCCCCTCAACTGCCCCACATCTGCCCCACATCTGCCCCACAACTGCCCCTCACCTGCCCCACATCTGCCCCTCAACTGCCCCACATCTGCCCCATAATTGCCCCACTACTGCCCCATAACTGCCCCACATCTGGCAACTTCTGCCCCATATCTGCCCCACAACTGCCCCATAACTGCCCCACATCTGGCAACTTCTGCCCCATATCTGCCCCACAACTGCCCCACATCTGCCCCACATCTGCCCCACAACTGCCCCATAACTGCCCCACATCTGGCAACTTCTGCCCCATATCTGCCCCACATCTGCCCCTCATCTGCCCCACATCTGCCCCATATCTGCCCCACATCTGCCCCTCAACTGCCCCACATCTGCCGCAAATTTGCCCCACAACTGCCCCTCACCTGCCCCACATCTGCCCCATATCTGCCCCACATCTGCCCCTCAACTGCCCCACATCTGCCCCATATCTGCCCCACATCTGCCCCACAACTGCCCCTCATCTGCCCCACATCTGCCCCATATCTGCCCCACATCTGCCCCTCAACTGCCCCACATCTGCCCCACATCTGCCCCACATCTGCCCCACAACTGCCCCTCATCTGCCCCACATCTGCCCCATAACTGCCCCACATCTGCCCCATAACTGCACCACATCTGCCCCACAACTGCCCCATAACTGCCCCCCCGCCCCATAACTGCCCCCCCCAGCCCCCACCTGCCCCATAAGTGCCCCCCCCACCCCATAACTGCCCCATAACAGCCCCCCCATAAGTGTCCCCCCCAGCCCCCCCTTGCCCCATAACTGCCCCCCCACCCCATAACTGCCCCCCCCCGGCCCATAACTGCCCCCCCCACCCCATAACTGCCCCATAACTGCCCCCCCATAAGTGCCCCCCCCGCCCCATAAGTGGCCCCCCCATAACTGTCCCCCCCGCCCCATAACTGCCCCATAACTGCCCCCCCATAACTGCCCCCCCCGCCCCATAACTGCCCCCCCATAAGTGTCCCCCCCCGCCCCATAAGTGCCCCCCCAGCCCCCACCTGCCCCATAAGTGCCCCCCATTCCCGTAACTGCCCCATAACTGCCCCCCCACCCCATAACTGCCCCATAAGTGCCCCCCCATAACTGCCCCCTCCGCCCCATAACTGCCCACCCAGCCCCCACCTGCCCCATAAGTGCCCCCCCCCAGCCCCCCCAGGCCCCATAATTGCCCCCCCAGCCCCCACCTGCCCCATTAGTGCCCCCCATTCCCGTAACTGCCCCATAACTGCCCCCCCACCCCATAATTGCCCCATAACTGCCCCCCCATAACTGCCCCCCCCGCCCCATAAGTGCCCCCCCCACCCCATAACTGCCCCCCCATAAGTGCCCCCCCCGCCCCATAACTGCCCCCCCACCGCATAGCCCCCATAACTGCCCCATAACTGCCCCCCCATAACTGCCCCCCCCACCCCATAGCCCCCACCCGCCCCATAACTGCCCCATAACTGCCCCCCCCATTCTCATAACTGCCCCATAACTGCCCCCCGACCCCATAACTGCCCCAAAACAGCCCCCCCATGACTGCCCCCCCCGCCCCATAACTGCCCCCCATTCCCATAACTGCCCCATAACTGCCCCCCCATAACTGCCCCCCCCGCCCCATAACTGCCCCCCCTGCCCCCACCTGCCCCATAACTGCCCCCCCCGCCCCATAAGTGCCCCCCCCACCCCATAACTGCCCCATAAGTGCCCCCCCATAAGTGCCCCCCCCCGCCCCATAAGTGCCCCCCCAGCCCCCACCTGCCCCATAAGTGCCCCCCCCGCCCCATAAGTGCCCCCCCCAGCCCCCACCTGCCCCATAAGTGCCCCCCACGCCCCATAACAGCCCCCCCATAAGTGCCCCCCCGCCCCATAAGTGCCCCCCCAGCCCCCACCTGCCCCATAAGTGCCCCCCCCAGCCCCATAACTGCCCCCCCCAGCCCCCACCTGCCCCATAACTGCCCCCCCATAACTGCCCACCTGCCCCATAAGTGCTCCCCCCAGACCCCCCCGCCCCATAACTGCCCCCCCCAGCCCCCCCCCGCCCCATAAGTGCCCCCCCTCAGCCCCCACCTGCCCCATAAGTGCCACCCCGCCCCATAACTGCCCCCACCCAGCCCCCCCCCGCCCCATAAGTGCCGCCCCCACCCCATAACTGCCCCATAACTGCCCCCCATAACTGCCCCCCCCGCCCCATAACTGCCCCCCCCAGCCCCCACCTGCCCCATAAGTGCCCCCCCCGCCCCATAAGTGCCCCCCCAGCCCCCACCTGCCCCATAAGTGCCCCCCCCGCCCCATAAGTGCCCCCCCCACCCCATAACTGCTCCATAACAGCCCCCCCATAAGTGTCCCCCCCAGCCCCCCCTTGCCCCATAACTGCCCCCCCGCCCCATAACTGCCGCCCCGCCCCATAAGTGCCCCATAACTGCCCCCCCATAAGTGCCCCCCCCGCCCCATAAGTGCCCCCCCCAGCCCCCACCTGCCCCACTTTCTCCGCTCTCGGCGCTCACTTCAACCTTTGCCCCCCCCGCCGTTTCATCATTAATGATTCACCCGAACCGGGCGGCCTCGGGGGGGGGGGGGGGGGGGGGCAGGAATTTGGGGGGGGGGGGGGGGGGCAAAGGCTTGGGTGCCATTTTGGGGGGGGGGTCGTAAATTGGGGGGGGGGGTCCTAAAATTGGGGGGGGGGGGGATTTTTGATCGGGGGGGCGAAATTTGGGGAGGGGTCTCAAATTGGGGGGGGGTCGTAAATTGGGGGGGGGGGGTGGGATTTTTGATGGGGGGGTCGAAATTTGGGGGGGGGTCTCAAATTGGGGGGGGGTCGTAAATTGGGGGGGGGGGTTGATGGGGGGGCGAAATTTGGGGGGGGGAAATGGGGGGGGATTTGGGGGGGGTCGTGAATTGGGGGGGGTCTCAAATTGGGGGAGGGGGTCGTAAAATTGGGGGGGGTTGGGATTTTTGATGGGGGGGTCGAAATTTTGGGGGGGGGCAGAATGGGGGGGATTTGGGGGGGGGTCGTAAAATGGGGGGGGGGCAGAATGGGCGGGGATTCTGGAGGAAGGTCTTGAATTGGGGGGGGTCTCAAATTGGGGGGGGGGCGTAAAATTGGGGGGGGTGGGATTTTTGATGGGGGGGCGAAATTTTGGGGGGGGGGTCGTAAATTGGGGGGGGGGAAATTGGGGGGGGTCCTAAAATTGGGGGGGGGGAGGTTTGGGTTTTTTGATGGGGGGGGCGAAATTTGGAGGGGGTCTCAAATTGGGGGGGGGTCGTAAATTGGGGGGGAGGGGTTGATGGGGGGGTCGAAATTTGGGGGGGGGGAAATGGGGGGGGGGTTTTGGGGGGGGCGTAAATTGGGGGGGTCTCAAATTGGGGGGGGGGAAATGGGGGGGGGGTCCTAAAATTGGGGGGGGGGAGGTTTGGGTTTTTTGATGGGGGGGGCGAAATTTGGGGGGGGGGGAAATGGGGGCCATTTTGGGGGGGGGGTCGAAAATTGGGGGCGGAGGGAAATTGGGGGGGGGTCCTAAAACTGGGGGGGGGGAAGTTTGGGTTTTTTGATGGGGGGGTCGAAATTTGGGGGGGGGGGAAATTGGGGGGGGGGGTCCTAAAATTGGGGGGGGAGAGATTTGGGATTTTTGATGGCGGGGGCGAAATTTGGGGGGGGGGTCCTAAAATTGGGGGAGGGTCGAAATTTTGGGGGGGGGCAGAATGGGGGGGGATTTTGGAAGCCATTTTGGGGGGGGGTCGTAAATTGGGGGTGGAAATTTGGGGGGGTCCTAAAATTGGGGGGGGTTGGGATTTTTGATGGGAGGGGCGAAATTTGGGGAGGGGTCTCAAATTGGGGGGGGGGGGTCGTAAAATTGGGGGGGGGGGATTTTTGATGGGGGGGTCGAAATTTGGGGGGGGGGAAATGGGGGGGCGTTTTGGGGGGGTCGTAAATTGGGGGGGGTCTCAAATTGGGGGGGGGGGAATTGGGGGGGGTCCTAAATTGGGGGAGGGGAGATTTGGGTGTTTTGATGGGGGGGTCGCAATTTGGGGGGGGGAAATAGGGGTGGATTTTGGGGGGGGTCGTAAATTGGGGGGGGGGAATTGGGGGGGGGTCCTAAAATTGGGGGGGTCGAAATTTTGGGGGGGGGGCAGAATGGGGGGGATTTTCGGGGGGGGTCGTAAAATGGGGGGGGGCAGAATGGGGGGGGATTCTGGAGGGGGGTCTTGAATTGGGGGGGGTCTCAAATTGGGGGGGGGGTCGTAAATTGGGGGGGGGGTTTTGATGGGGGGGCGAAATTTGGGGGGGGGGAAATGGGGGGGGATTTTGGGGGGGGTCGTAAAATGGGGGGGATCTCAAATTGGGGGGGGTCCTAAAATTGGGGGGGGGGAGGTTTGGGTTTTTTTGATGGGGGGGTCGCAGTTTGGGGGGGGTCTCAAATTGGGGGGGGGTCGTAAATTGGGGGGGGGTCCTAAAATTGGGGGGGGGTGGGGATTTTTGATGGGGGGGGCGAAATTTGGGGGGGGGTCGTAAATTGGGGGGGGTCTCAAATTGAGGGGGGGGGAAATTGGGGGGGGGTCCTAAAATTGGGGGGGGGAGGTTTGGGTTTTTTGATGGGGGGGTCGAAATTTGGGGGGGGGGGAAATGGGGGGGGAATTTTGGGGGGGGTCGTAAATTGGGGGGGATTCTAAAATTGGGGGGGGGGGGAGGTTTGGGTTTTTGATGGGGGGGTCGAAATTAGGGGGGGGGTCTCAAATTGGGGGGGGGGGAATTGGGGGGGGTCCTAAAATTGGGGGGGGGGGCTTTGGGTTTTTTGATGGGGGGGTCGCAATTTGGGGGGGGGGAAATGGGGGGGCGGTTTGGGGGGGGCGTAAATTGGGGGGGTCTCAAATGGGGGGGGGGAAATTGGGGGGGGGTCCTAAAATTGGGGGGGGGTCGAAATTTTGGGGGGGGGGCAGAATGGGGGGGGATTTTGGGGGGGGTCGTAAAATGGGGGGGGTCTCAAATTGGGGGGGGTCCTAAAATTGGGGGGGGGGGTTGGATTTTTGATGGGGGGGTCGAAATTTGGGGAGGGGGGAAATGGGGGGGGATTCTGGGGGGGGTCGTGAATTGGGGGGGGTCTCAAATTGGGGGGGGGTCCTAAAATTGGGGGGGGGGAGGTTTGGGTTTTTGATGGGGGGGTCGAAATTTGGGGGGGGGGAAATGGGGGGGGCTTTTCGGGGGGGGCGTAAATTGGGGGGGTCTCAAATGGGGGGGGGAAATTGGGGGGGGGTCCTAAAATTGGGGGGGGTCGAAATTTTGGGGGGGGGGCAGAATGGGGGGGGATTTGGGGGGGGTCGTAAATTGGGGGGGGTCTCAAATTGGGGGGGGTCCTAAAATTGGGGGGGGGGAGGTTTGGGTTTTTTGATGGGGGGGTCGAAATTTGGGGGGGGGTCTCAAATTGGGGGGGGGTCGTAAATTGGGGGGGAGGTTTGGGTTTTTTGATGGGGGGGCGAAATTTGGGGGGGGGGAAACGGGGGGGGCATTTTGGGGGGGTCGTGAATTGGGGGGGTCTCAAATTGGGGGGGGGGAAATGGGGGGGGGGTCCTAAAATTGGGGGGGGGATGTTTGGGTTTTTTGATGGGGGGGTCGAAATTTGGGGGGGGGGGAAATGGGGGGGCGGTTTGGGGGGGGCGTAAATTGGGGGGGGGGAAATTGGGGGGGGGTCCTAAAATTGGGGGAGGGTTGAAATTTTGGGGGGGGGGGGCAGAATGGGGGGGGATTTTGGGGGGGGTCGTAAAATGGGGGGGTCTCAAATTGGGGGGGGTCCTAAAATTGGGGGGGGGGGGTTGGATTTTTGATGGGGGGGTCGAAATTTGGGGGGGGGAAATGGGGGGGCGTTTTGGGGGGGGTCGTAAATTGGGGGGGGTCTCAAATTGGGGGGGGGGGAATTGGGGGGGGTCCTAAAATTGGGGGGGGGGGGCAGGTTTGGGTTTTTTGATGGGGGGGTCGAAATTTGGGGGGGGGGCAGAAGAGGGGGGGGATTTTGGGGGGGGTCTCAAATGGGTGGCGGAAATTGGGGGGGGGGTCCTAAAATTGGGGGGGGTCGAAATTTTGGGGGGGGGCAGAATGGGGGGGGATCTGGGGGGGGTCGTAAAATGGGGGGGGTCTCAAATTGGGGGGGGTCCTAAAATTGGGGGGGGGGGTTGGATTTTTGATGGGGGGGGCGAAATTTGGGGGGGGGTCTCAAATGGGGGGGGGGTCGTAAATTGGGGGGGGGTCCTAAAATTGGGGGGGGAGGTTTGGGTGTTTTGATGGGGGGGTCGAAATTTTGGGGGGGGGGGCAGAATGGGGGGGGATTTTGGGGGGGGTCGTAAATTGGGGGGCGGTAAAAATGGGGGGGGTCCTAAAATTGGGGTTGGGAGGTTTAAGTTTTTTGATGGGGGGGTCGAAATTTGGGGGGGGCAGAATGGGGGGGGTCTCAAATTGGAGGGGGGAATTGAGGGGGGGTCCAAAAATTGGGGGGGGGTGTCGAAATTTTGGGGGGGGGGGCAGAATGGGGGGGAATTTTGAGGGGGGGGGGAAATTGGGGGGGGGGGTCCTAAAATTGGGGGGGGGGAGATTTGAGTTTTTTGATGGGGGGGTCACAATTTTGGGGGGGAGGAAAATGGGGGGGGCGTTTTGGGGGGGGTCGTAAATTGGGGGGGGGGTAAATGGGGGGAGTGTCCTAAAATTGGGGGGGGTCGAAATTTTGGGGGGGGGGGGGGGAGAATGGGGGGGGATTTTGGAAGCCATTTTGGGGGGGGGTCGTAAATTGGGGGTGGAAATTTGGGGGGGTCCTAAAATTGGGGGGGGGAGGTTTGGGTTTTTTGATGGGGGGCTCGAAATTTGGGGGTGGGGAAATGGGGGGGGGGTTTGGGGGGGGCGTAAATTGGGGGGAGTCTCAAATGGGGGGGGGGAAATTGGGGGGGGGGTCCTAAAATTGGGGGGGGGTCGAAATTTTGGGGGGGGGGGCAGAATGGGGGGGATTTTGGGGGGGGTCGTAAAATGGGGGGGGTCTCAAATTGGGGGGAGGGGGTTGGATTTTTGATGGGAGGGTCGAAATTTGGGGGGGGGTCTCAAATTGGGGGGGGGTCGTAAATTGGGGGGGGGGGTTGATGGGGGGGCGAAATTTGGGGGGGAAAATGGGGGGGCGTTTTGGGGGGGGGCGTAAATTGGGGGGGGTCTCAAATTGGGGGGGTGGAAATTGGGGGGGGGGTCCTAAAATTTGGGGGGGGAGGTTTGGGTTTTTTGATGGGGGGGTCGCAATTTGGGGGGGGGGAAATTGGGGGGGGTCCTAAAATTGGGGGGGGGGAGGTTTGGGTTTTTTTGATGGGGGGGGCGAAATTTGGGGGGGGGGAAATGGGGGGGGCGTTTTGGGGGGGCGTAAATTGGGGGGGGTCTCAAATGGGGGGCGGAAATTGGGGGGGGGTCCTAAAATTGGGGGGGAGAAATTTGGGGGGGGGCAGAATGGGGATGGATTTGGGGGGGGTCGTAAATTGGGGGGGGTCTCAAATTGGGGGGGGTCCTAAAATTGGGGGGGGGGGTTGGATTTTTGATGGGGGGGCGAAATTTGGGGGGAGGGTCTCAAATTGGGGGGGGGTCGTAAATTGGGGGGGGGGGGGGTTTGATGGGGGGGGCGAAATTTGGGGGAGGAAAATGGGGGGGCGTTTTGGGGGGGGTCGTAAATTGGGGGGGGTCTCAAATTGGGGGGGGGGAAATTGGGGGGGGTCCTAAAATTGGGGGGGGGAGGTTTGGGTTTTTTGATGGGGGGGTCGAAATTTGGGGGGGGGGAAATGGGGGGGATTTTGGGGGGGGGGTCTCAAATTGGGGGGGGGAATTGGAGGGGGGTCCTAAAATTGGGGGGGGGTCGAAATTTTGGGGGGGGGGCAGAATGGGGGGGGATTTTGGGGGGGTCGTAAAATGGGGGGGGTCTCAAATTGGGGGGGGTCCTAAAACTGGGGGGGGGGGTTGGGATTTTTGATGGGGGGGTCGAAATTTGGGGGGGGGTCTCAAATTGGGGGGGGGTCGTAAATTGGGGGGGGGTCGTAAATTGGGGGGGGGTCCTCAAATTGGGGGGGGGGTGGGATTTTTGATGGGGGGGGCGAAATTTGGGGGGGGGTCGTAAATTGGGGGGGGTCTCAAATTGGGGGGGGGGAAATTGGGGGGGGGTCCTAAAAATGGGGGGGGGAGGTTTGGGTTTTTTGATGGGGGGCTCGAAATTTGGGGGGGGTCTCAAATTGGGGGGGGGTCGTAAATTGGGGGGGAGGGGGGTTTGATGGGGGGGCGAAATTTGGGGAGGGGGAAATGGGGGGGGTCTCAGATTGGGGGGGGTGGAAATTGGGGGGGGGTCCTAAAATTGGGGGGGGGGGCAGGTTTGGGTTTTTTGATGGGGGGGGCGAAATTTGGGGAGGGGTCTCAAATTGGGGGGGGGTCGTAAATTGGGGGGGGGGTTTTGATGGGGGGGGCGAAATTTGGGGGGGGGGAAATGGGGGGGCGTTTGGGGGGGGGCATAAATTGGGGGGGGTCGCAGTTTGGGGGGGGGGAATTGGGGGGGTTCTCAAATTGGGGGGGGGAAAAATTAGGGGGAGTCCTAAAATTGGGGGGGGGAAATTTGGGGGGGGGGGGGCAGAATGGGGGGGGATTTTGGGGGTGGTCGTAAATAGGGGGGGGTCCTAAATTGGGGGGGGGGGGAAATTGGGGGGGGGGCCTAAAATTCGGGGTGTCGCAATTTCGGGGGGGGTCCAAATTTGGGTAGGAGAGGGGGGGGCAGAGCTCCTCCCGTTGCCATGGTAACGGCTCTTCATTGCCCCCCCCCCATCCCCGTTACCATGGAGACCGAAGATCTGTTGCCATGGCAACCGCCATCCCCCTCCCCCTCCCTCACCCGTTGTTTCCATGGCAACCCTCATCCCCCTCCCCCTCCCTCACCCGTTGTTTCCATGGCAACCGCCACCCCCCTCCCCCTCCCTCACCCGTTGTTTCCATGGCAACCGCCATCCCCCTCCCTCACCCGTTGTTTCCATGGCAACCGCCATCCCCCTCCCCCTCCCTCACCCGTTGTTTCCATGGCAACCACCATCCCCCTCCCCCTCCCTCACCCGTTCTTTCCACGGCAACCGCCATCCCCCTCCCCCTCCCTCACCCGTTGTTTCCATGGCAACCCTCATCTCCCTCCCCCTCCCTCACCCGTTGTTTCCATGGCAACCGCCATCCCCCTCCCCCTCCCTCACCCGTTGTTTCCATGGCAACCGCCATCCCCCTCCCCCTCCCTCACCCGTTGTTTCCATGGCAACCGCCATCCCCCTCCCCCTCCCTCACCCGTTGTTTCCATGGCAACCGCCACCCCCCTCCCCCTCCCTCACCCGTTGTTTCCATGGCAACCGCCATCCCCCTCCCCCTCCCTCACCCGTTGTTTCCATGGCAACCGCCATCCCCCTCCCCCTCCCTCACCCGTTGTTTCCATGGCAACCGCCACCCCCCTCCCCCTCCCTCACCCGTTGTTTCCATGGCAACCGCCACCCCCCTCCCCCTCCCTCACCCGTTGTTTCCATGGCAACCCTCATCTCCCTCCCCCTCCCTCACCCGTTGTTTCCACGGCAACCCTCATCTCCCTCCCCCTCCCTCACCCGCTGTTGCCATGGCAACCGCCATCCCCCTCCCCCTCCCTCACCCGTTGTTTCCATGGCAACCCTCATCTCCCTCCCCCTCCCTCACCCCTTGTTTCCATGGCAACCGCCATCCCCCTCCCCCTCCCTCACCCGTTGTTGCCATGGCAACCGCCATCCCCCTCCCCCTCCCTCACCCGTCGTTTCCATGGCAACCGCCACCCCCTCCCCCTCCCTCACCCGTTGTTACCATGGCAACCGCCGTCCCCCTCCCCCTCCCTCACCCGTTGTTTCCATGGCAACCGCCATCCCCCTCCCCCTCCCTCACCCGTTGTTTCCATGGCAACCGCCATCCCCCTCCCCCTCCCTCACCCGTCGTTTCCATGGCAACCGCCACCCCCTCCCCCTCCCTCACCCGTTGTTACCATGGCAACCGCCGTCCCCCTCCCCCTCCCTCACCCGTTGTTTCCATGGCAACCGCCATCCCCCTCCCCCTCCCTCACCCGTTGTTGCCATGGCAACCACCATCCCCCTCCCCCTCCCTCACCCGTTGTTTCCATGGCAACCGCCACCCCCCTCCCCCTCCCTCACCCGTTGTTTCCATGGCAACCGCCATCTCCCTCCCCCTCCCTCACCCGTTGTTTCCATGGCAACCCTCATCTCCCTCCCCCTCCCCCACCCGTCGTTTCCATGGCAACCGCCATCCCCCTCCCCCTCCCTCACCCGTTGTTTCCATGGCAACCCTCATCTCCCTCCCCCTCCCTCACCCGTTGTTTCCATGGCAACCGCCATCCCCCTCCCCCTCCCTCACCCGTTGTTTCCATGGCAACCGCCACCCCCCTCCCCCTCCCTCACCCGTTGTTTCCATGGCAACCCTCATCTCCCTCCCCCTCCCTCACCCGTTGTTTCCATGGCAACCGCCATCCCCCTCCCCCTCCCTCACCCGTTGTTTCCATGGCAACCGCCATCCCCCTCCCCCTCCCTCACCCGTTGTTTCCATGGCAACCGCCATCCCCCTCCCCCTCCCTCACCCGTTGTTTCCATGGCAACCGCCATCCCCCTCCCCCTCCCTCACCCGTTGTTTCCATGGCAACCGCCACCCCCCTCCCCCTCCCTCACCCGTTGTTTCCATGGCAACCGCCACCCCCCTCCCCCTCCCTCACCCGTTGTTTCCATGGCAACCCTCATCTCCCTCCCCCTCCCCCACCCGTCGTTTCCATGGCAACCGCCATCCCCCTCCCCCTCCCTCACCCGTTGTTGCCATGGCAACCCTCATCTCCCTCCCCCTCCCTCACCCGTTGTTTCCATGGCAACCGCCATCCCCCTCCCCCTCCCTCACCCGTTGTTTCCATGGCAACCGCCATCCCCCTCCCCCTCCCTCACCCGTTGTTTCCATGGGGGGTTAATTAACAGAGAGGAGGTTAATTAGTTGGGGAAGGGGGGGTTAATTAGTTGGGGAAGGGGGTTAAATAATTGGGGGAGGGGAGAAAGAATTGGGGGAGGGGGTAATTAATTGGGAGAAGGGGGTTAATTCATTACGGGAGGGGGTTAATTAATTGGGGGAGGGGGTTAATTAGTTTGGGGAGGGGGTTAATTAATTGATTGGGGAGGGGGGTTAATATGTGGGGAGGGTTAATTGGAGGGGGTGGGGTTAATTGGGGGGTGTGTTAATCGGAAGGGGTGTTAATTGGGTGGGGGTTAATTAGGGGGTTAATTGGGGGAGGGGTTAATTGGGGGAATTAATTGGGGAGGGGGTTAATTGAGGGAGGGTTAATTAGCGGAGTTAATTGGGGGGAGGGTTAATTGGAGGGGGTGGCGTTAATTGAGGGGGGGTTAATTGGAGAGGGATGTTAATTGGGGGGGGTTGATTGGGGGGGGTTAATTGGTGGGGGTTAATTGGGGGGCTTAATTAGGGGGGGTTAATTGGTGGGGGTTAATTGGGGGAGTTAATTGAGGGGGATTACTTGGGTGGGGGTTAATTGGAGGTGGATTAATTAGGGGGTTAAGTGGGGAGGGGTTAATTGCAGGGGAATTAATTGGGGGGGTTAATTGCAGGGGATTAATTAGGGGGAGGGTTAATTAGGGGGGATTAATGGGGGGTTAATTGGGGGGAATTAATTGGGGGAGGGTTAATTGAATAGGGGGGGATGGGGTTAATTGGGAGGGGTTTAATTGGGGGGCGAGTTAATTGGGGGGGGCACTAATTGGGGGGATTAATTGGGGAGTTAATTGGGGGAGGGATTAATTGGGGGAGGTTAATTGGGGGAGTTAATTAGGGGGAGGGTTAATTGGAGGGGGTGGGGTTAATTGAGGGGGGGTTAATTGGAGAGGGAGGTTAATTGGGGGGGTTAATTGGTGGGGGTTAATTAGGGGGATTAATTGGTAGGGGTTAATTGGGGGAGTTAATTGAGGGGGATTAATTGGGTGGGGGTTAATTGGAGGTGGATTAATTAGGGGGTTGAGTGGGGAGGGGTTAATTGCAGGGGAATTAATTGGGGGGGTTAATTGGAAGGGATTACTTAGGGGGAGGGTTAATTAGGGGGGATTAATGGGGGGTTAATTGGGGAGGGGTTAATTGGGGAGGGTTAATTGCGTAGGGAATTAATTGGGGGGAATTAATTGGGGGAGGGTTAATTGAATAGGGGGGGATGGGGTTAATTGGGAGGGGTTTAATTGGGGGGCGAGTTAATTGGGGGGGGCACTAATTGGGGGGATTAATTGGGGAGTTAATTGGGAGAGGGGTTAATTGGGGGAGGTTAATTGGGGGAGTTAATTAGGGGGAGGGTTAATTGGAGGGGGTGGGGTTAATTGGGGGGGGTTAATTGGAGAGGGATGTTAATTGGGGAGGTTAATTGGGGGGGGTTAATTGCTGGGGGTTAATTGGGGGAATTAATTGGGTGGGGGTTAATTGGAGGTGGATTAATTAGGGGGTTAAGTGGGGAGGGGTTAATTGCAGGGGAATTAATTGGGGGGGTTAATTTGGGGGGATTAATTAGGGGGAGGGTTAATTAGGGGGGATTAATGGGGAGTTAATTGGGGAGGGGTTAATTGGGGGATGGTTAAATGGAGGGGAATTAATTGGGAGGGGATTAATTGGGTTTGGGGTTAATTGGGGGAGGTTAATTGGGGGAGTTAATTAGGGGGAGGGTTAATTGGAGGGGGTGGCGTTAATTGAGGGGGGGTTAATTGGAGAGGGAGGTTAATTGGGGGGGTTAATTGGGGGGCTTAATTAGGGGGGTTAATTGGTGGGGGTTAATTAGGGGGATTAATTGGTAGGGGTTAATTGGGGGAGTTAATTGAGGGGAATTAATTGGGTGGGGGTTAATTGGAGGTGGATTAATTAGGGGGTTAAGTGGGGAGGGGTTAATTGCAGGGGAATTAATTGGGGGGGTTAATTGGGGAGATTAATTGGGGGGGGTTAATTAGGGGGAGGGTTAATTAGGGGGGATTAATGGGGGATTAATTGGGGAGGGGTTAATTGCAAGGGAATTAATTGGGGGGGTTAATTTGGGGGAGGGTTAATTAGGGGGGTTAATGGGGGGTTAATTGGGGAGGGGTTAATTGGGGGATGGTTAAATGGAGGGGAATTAATTGGGAGGGGATTAATTGGGTTTGGGGTTAATTGGGGGAGGTTAATTGGGGGAGTTAATTAGGGGGAGGGTTAATTGGAGGGGGTGGCGTTAATTGAGGGGGGTTAATTGGAGAGGGATGTTAATTGGGGTGGTTAATTAGGGGGGCGTTAATTGGTGGGGGTTAATTGGGGGAGTTAATTGAGGGGGATTAATTGGGTGGGGGTTAATTGGAGGTGGATTAATGGGGAATTAATTGGGAGGGGATTAATTGGGTTTGGGGTTAATTGGGGGAGGTTAATTGGGGGGGTTAATTAGGGGGGTTAATTGGGGGAGTTAACTGAGGGGGCATTAATTGGGAGAGGGGTAATTAGTGGGGTTAATTGGGGGGGGTTGATTGGAGAGGGATGTTAATTGGGGCGGAGTTAATTAGGGAGAGGGCTAATTGGGTTTGGGGTTAATTGGGGGCATTAATTGGTGGGGTTCAATAGGGAAGGGGTTAATTGGGGGTGAGGTTAATTGGGTGGGGGGGATTAATTAGCGGAGTTAATTGGGGGGAGAGTTAATTGGAGGGGGGAATTAATTGGGGGAGTTAATTGGAGGGGGTGGGGTTAATTGGGGGGTTTAATTAGGGAGGGGTGTTAATCGGGGGTATTAATTGGGGGAGGGTTAATTGGGTTTGGGGTTAATTGGGGGTGTTTAATTGGGGGGGTTAATTGGGGGAGGGGTTAATTAGGGGGTTAATTGGGAGAGGGGATGAATTAATTGGGGGAGGGGCGTTAATTGGCGAGAGGTTAATTGGGGGTGGTTAATTGGGGGCGGGTTAATTGGGGGGGGTTAATTAGGGGGGTTAATTAGGGGGGTTAATTGGGGGAGGGGTTAATTAGGAGGGATTAATTGGTGGGGGTTAATTGGAGGGAGTTAATTGGGGGGGATTAATTGGGTGAGGGTTAATTGGAGGTGGATTAATGGGGAATTAATTAGGGAGGGGTTTAATTGAGGGGGGATTAATTGGGAGGGGGTTAATTGGGTTTGGGGTTAATTGGGGGGGTTAATTGGGGGGGGTGATTGGAAGAGGGGTTAATTGGGGGAGGGGATGAATTAATTGGGGGAGGGGCGTTAATTGGCGAGAGGTTAATTGGGGGTGGTTAATTGGGGGAGGGTTAATTGGGGGGGTTAATTAGGGGGGTTAATTGGGGGAGGGGTTAATTGGAGGGGGTGGGGTTAATTGGGAGGGGTTTAATTGGGAGGGCGTTAATTAGGAGGGTTGTTTGGGGGGGGTTAATTGGGGAGCGGTTAATTGAGGGGTTAATTGGGGGAGGAGTTAATTAGGGGGGAGTTAATTGAGGGGTTAATTGGGGGTAGGGTTAATTAGGAGGGATTAATTATGAGGGGGTTAATTGAGGGAGTTAATTGGGGGGGATTAATTGGGAGGGGGTTAATTGGAGGTGGATTAATAAAGGGTTAATTGGGGAGGGGTTTAATTGAGGGGGGGATTAATTGGGTGGGGGTTAATTGGGGGAAGGATTAATTGGAGGGGGTGGGGTTAATTTGGAGGCAGTTAATTGGGGGGGCGTTAATTGGGGGGTTAATTGGGGGATTAATTGGTGGGGTTCATTAGGGGAGGGGTTAATTGGGGGTGAGGTTAATTGGGAGGGATTAATTGGTGGGGGTTAATTGGGGGGGTAATTAGGAGGGGGTTAATTGGGTTTGGGGTTAATTGGGGGTGGTTAATTGGGGGTGGTGATTGGAAGAGGGGTTAATTGGGCGGGTTAATTGAGGGGTTAATTGGGGGGAGGGTTAATTAGGAGGGATTAATGATGAGGGGGTTAATTGGAGGGAGTTAATTGGGGGGGATTAATTGGGAGGGGGTTAATTGGAGGTGGATTAATGGGGGGTTAATTGGGGAGGGGTTAATTGTGTAGGGAATTAATTGGGAGGGTTAATTTGGGGGGGATTAATTAGGGGAAGGATTAATTGGGGGGGTTAATTGGGGGGGGTTAATTGGGGGGGGTTAATTGGGGGGGGTTAATGGGGAAGGGCTGGGGAGTTAATTAGGGGGGTTAATTGGGGGTGGGTTACTTTAACGGGGGGTTAATTAAGGCGGGGTTAATTAAGGCGGGGTTAATTGGGGGGTTAATTGGGGGAGGGGTTAATTGGGGGAGGGGTTAATTGGGGGAGGGGTTAATTGGGGGAGGGTTAATTGGGGGAGGGGTTAATTGGGAGGGAGGGCTTAATTACGGGAGGGGTTAATTAACAAGGTGGTGTTAATTGGGGGGGGGGGGGCATCAATGGTTGCCATGGAAACAGAGGAGAAAAAAACGGAAAGGGACCAAAATGGACCAAAAATGGACCAAAAATGGACCAAAATCCCCCAAAATCCCCCAAAATCCGCCCAAAATCCACCCCTGCTTCACCCCAAAATGCCCCAAAATGACCAAAAATGCCCCAAAATGACCCAAAAAGGACCCAAAAATGACCCCAAAATGCCCCAAAATGACCCAAAATGACCCAAAATGCCCCAAATGACCCAAAATGACCCAAAAATGACCCAAAATGCCCCAAAATGACCCAAAAAGGACCCAAAAATGACCCCAAAATGCCCCAAAATGACCCAAAATGCCCCAAAATGCCCCAAAATGACCCAAAATGACCCAAAAATGACCCAAAATGACCCCAAAATGCCCCAAAATGACCAAAAAATGACACAAAAATGACCCAAAATGCCCCAAAATGACCCAAAAATGACCCAAAAATGACCCAAAACGACCCCAAAAAAGACCCAAAAATGACCCAAAAATGACCCAAAAATGCCCCAAAATGACCCAAAAATGACCCAAAATGCCCCAAAATGCCCCAAAATGACCGAAAAATGACCCCAAAATGCCCCAAAATGACCCAAAAATGACCCAAAAATGACCCAAAATGACCCCAAAATGCCCCAAAATGACCAAAAAATGACACAAAAATGACCACAAATGCCCCAAAATGACCCAAAATGACCCCAAAATGCCCCAAAATGCCCCAAAATGACCCAAAATGACCCAAAATGCCCCAAAATGACCCAAAATGACCCAAAATGACCCCAAAATGCCCCAAAATGACCCAAAATGCCCCAAAAATGACCCCAAAATGCCCCAAAATGACCCAAAAATGACCCAAAATGACCCAAAAATGACCCAAAAATGACCCAAAATGCCCCAAAAAAGACCCAAAAATGACCCCAAAATGACCCAAAATGACCCAAAAATGACCCCAAAATGCCCAAAAATGACCAAAAAATGACACAAAAATGCCCCAAAATGCCCCAAAATGCCCCAAAATGACCCAAAAATGACCCAAAAAAGACCCAAAAATGACCCCAAAATGCCCCAAAAGGACCCAAAAATGACCCAAAATGACCCAAAAATGACCCCAAAATGCCCAAAAATGACCAAAAAATGACACAAAAATGACCCCAAATGCCCCAAAATGACCCAAAATGCCCCAAAAATGACCCAAAAATGACCCCAAAATGCCCCAAAATGCCCAAAAATGACCCAAAAATGACCCAAAATGCCCCAAAATACCCCAAAAAAGACCCAAAAATGATCCCAAAATGCCCCAAAATGACCCAAAATGACCCAAAAATGACCCAAAAGGACCCAAAAATGACCCCAAAATGCCCCAAAATGACCCAAAAATGACCCAAAAATGACCCAAAATGCCCCAAAATGCCCCAAAATGACCCAAAATGACCCAAAATGACCCCAAAATGCCCCTAAATGACCCAAAATGCCCCAAAAATGACCCCAAAATGACCCCAAAATGCCCCAAAATGACCCAAAATGACCAAAAATGACCCCAAAATGACCCCAAAATGACCCCAAAATGCCCCAAAATGCCCCAAAATGCCCCAAAATGACCCCAAAATGCCCCAAAATGCCCCAAAATGACCGAAAAATGACACAAAAATGACCCCAAAATGCCCCAAAATGACCCAAAATAACCCAAAAAAGACCCAAACATGACCCCAAAATGCCCCAAAATGACCCAAAATGACCCAAAAAGGACCCAAAAATGACCCCAAAATGCCCCAAAATGACCCAAAAATGACCACAAAATGCACCAAAATGACCCAAAATGACCCAAAATGACCCAAAAAAAACCCAAAAATGACCCCAAAATGCCCCAAAATCACCTCCAAAAATCCCCAAAATGACCCAAAAATGACCCCAAAATGCCCCAAAATCACCTCCAAAAATCCCCAAAATGGCCCCAAATGCCCCAAGTCTGTCCCAAAAACCACCCCTCAAAAAGCCCCAAAACGACCCAAAATGCCCCAAAACCGCCCCAAAATGCCCCAAAACGACCCCAAATCCACCCCCACTTCACCCAATGCACCCCAAAAAACCCGAAAATGTCCCAAAAGCCCCAAAATGACCCAAAATTCCCCAAAATCACCTCCAAAAATCCCCCAAATGGCCCCAAATGCCCCAAGTCTGTCCCAAAAACCACCCCTCAAAAAGCACCAAAACGACCCAAAATGCACCAAAATGCCCCAAAACGACCCCAAATCCCCACAAAATCCACCCCCACTTCATCCAATGCACCCCAAAAAACCCTAAAATGCCCCCAAAATGACCCAAAATGACCCAAAATGACCCAAAATGCCCCAAAATCACCTCCAAAAAAACCCCCCAAATGGCCCCAAATGCCCCAAGTCTGCCCCCAAAACCACCCCTCAAAAAGCCCCAAAAAGACCCAAAATGCCCCAAAACGACCCCAAATCCACCCCCACTTCATCCAATGCACCCCAAAAAACCCGAAAATGCCCCAAAATGCCCCAAAATCACCTCCAAAAAACCCCAAAATGGCCACAAATGCCCCAAGTCTGCCCCAAAAACACCCCTCAAAATGCCCCAAAAAGCCCCAAAATGCCCCAAAACCGCCCCAAAACGGCCCCAAATCCACCCCCACTTCACCCAATGCACCCCAAAAAACCCGAAAATGTCCCAAAAAGGCCCAAAATGCCCCAAAACCGCCCCAAAACGACCCCAAATCCACCCCCGCTTCACTCAAATGCACCCCAAAAATCCCTAAAATGTCCCAAAAATCCCCAAAATGCCCCAAAAATCCCCAAAGTCAGCTCCAAAAATCCCCCAAATGGCCCCAAATGCCCCAAGTCTGTCCCAAAAACCACCCCTCAAAAAGCCCCAAAAAGACCCAAAATGCCCCAAAACGACCCCAAATCCCCACAAAATCCACCCCCACTTCAACCAAGTCCCAAAAAACCCGAAAATGACCCAAAATACCCAAAATCACCTCCAAAATCCCCCAAAATGGCCCAAAATACCCCAAGTCTGTCCCCAAAACCACCCCTCAAAAAGACCCAAAAAGACCCAAAATGCCCCAAAATGGCCCAAAACGACACCGAATCCACCCCCACTTCATCCAATGCACCCCAAAAAACCCGAAAATGCCCCAAAAAGCCCCAAAATGACCCAAAATGCCCCAAAATCACCTCCAAAAATCCCCAAAATGGTCCCAAAACCGCCCCAAGTCTGCCCCAAAAAACATCCCTCAAAAAGCCCCAAAAAGACCCAAAATGCCCCAAAACCGCCAAAAATGACCCCGAATCCACCCCAAATCCACCCCCACTTCACCCAAGTCCCCAAAAACCCTAAAATGCCCCAAAATGCCCCAAAATCACCTCCAAAAATCCCCCAAATGGCCCCAAATGCACAAGTCTGCCCCGAAAACCATCCCTAAAAAAGCCCCAAAAAGCCCCAAAATGCCCCAAAATCGCCCAAAACGACCCCAAATCCACCCCCACTTCATCCAATGCACCCCAAAAATCCCTAAAATGCCCCAAAAAGCCCCAAAATGACCCAAAATGCCCCAAAATCACCTCCCAAAACCCCCAAAATGGCCCCAAATGCCCCAAGTCTGCCCCAAAATCCCACCTCAAGAAACCCTCAAAAATCCCCACAATGACCCAAAATCGCCCAAAAATGACCCTAAATCCCCACAAAATCCACCCCCACTTCATCCAATGCACCCCAAAAAACCCGAAAATGTCCCAAAAAGCCCCAAAATGACCCAAAATCACCTCCAAAATTCTCCCCAAATGGCCCCAAATGCCCCAAGTCTGCCCCCAAAACCACCCCTCAAAATGCCCCAAAAAGACCCAAAATGCCCCAAAATCGCCCAAAACGACCCCAAATCCACCCCCACTTCACTCAAATGCACCCCAAAAATCCCTAAAATGTCCCAAAAATCCCCAAAATGCCCCAAAAATCCCCAAAATCAGCTCCAAAAATCCCCCAAATGGCCCCAAATGCCCCAAGTCTGTCCCAAAAACCACCCCTCAAAAAGCCCCAAAATGCCCCAAAATGCCCCAAAACGACCCCAAATCCCCACAAAATCCACCCCCACTTCATCCAAAGCACCCAAAAAACCCTAAAATGTCCCAAAATGACCCAAAATGCCCCAAAATTACCTCCAAAAATCCCCCAAATGGCCCCAAATGCAAACAAGTCTACCCCAAAAACCAACCCTCAAAAAGAACCAAAAAGCCCCCAAATGACCCCAAAATGCCCCAAAACGACCCCAAATCCCCACAAAATCCACCCCCACTTCCTCCAATGCACCCCAAAAAACCCGAAAATGCCCCAAAAAGCCCCAAAATGACCCCAAAATGACCCCAAAATGCCCCAAAATGCCCCTAAATCACCCAAAAATGACCCAAAAATGACCCCAAAATGCCCCAAAATGACCCAAAATGACCCAAAAATGACCCAAAAATGACCCCAAAATGCCCCAAAACGCACCAAAATGACCCAAAAAAGACCCAAAAATGACCCCAAAATGCCCCAAAATGCCCCAAAATGACCCCAAAATGCCCCAAAATGCCCCAAAATGACCCAAAATGACCCCAAAAAGACCCAAAAATGATCCAAAAATGACCCAAAATGCCCCAAAATGCCCCAAAAATGACCCAAAAATGACCCCAAAATGCCCCAAAATGACCAAAAATGACCCAAAAAAGACCCAAAATGCCCAAAAATGACCCAAAAATGACCCAAAAATGCCCCAAAATGCCCCAAAATGACCCAAAAATGACCCCAAAATGACCCCAAAATGCCCCAAATTGCCCCAAAAATGACCCAAAAATGACCCCAAAATGACCCAAAATGACCCCAAAATGACCCCAAAATGCCCCAAAATGACCCAAAAATGCCCCAAAATGACCCAAAATGACCCCAAAATGACCCCAAAATGCCCCAAAATGACCCAAAATGACCCAAAATGCCCCAAAATGACCCAAAATGACCCAAAAATGACCCCAAAATGCCCCAAAATGACCCAAAATGACACAAAAATGCCCCAAAATGCCCCAAAATGACCCAAAAAAGACCCAAAAATGACCCCAAAATGCCCAAAAAAGACCCAAAAATGACCCAAAAATGACCCCAAAATGACCCAAAAATGACCCAAAAGTGCCCCAAAATGCCCTAAAATTACCCAAAAATGACCCAAAAATGACCCCAAAATGCCCCAAAATGCCCCAAAATGACCCAAAAATGACCCCAAAATGCCCCAAAATGACCCAAAAATGACCCCAAAATGCCCCAAAATGCCCCAAAATGCCCCAAAATGACCCAAAAATGACCCCAAAATGCCCCAAAATGACCCAAAATGACCCAAAATGCCCCAAAATGACCCAAAAATGACCCCAAAATGCCCCAAAATGACCCAAAATGACCCAAAAATCCCCGAAATCACCTCCAAAATTCTCCCAAAATGGCCCCAAGCCCCCCTCAAAAACCCCCAAAACCACCCCTCAAAAAGACCAAAAAAGACACAAAATGACCCAAAACCGACCCCAAATCCTCCCCCCCTTCATCCAATGCACCCCAAAAATCCCCAAAACGACACAAAATGCCCCAAAATGACCCAAAATGCCCCAAAATCACCTCCAAAAATCCCCCAAAATGGCCCCAAATGCCCCAAGTTGGTCCCAAAAAACACCCCTCAAAAAGCCCCAAAAAGCCCCAAACTTCCCCAAAACAACCCCAAAAGGACCCCAAATCCACCTCCACTTCATCCAATGCACCCCAAAAAACCTCAAAATGCCCCAAAAAGCCCCAAAATGACCCAAAATCACCTCCAAAAATCCCCAAAATGGCCCCAAGCCCCCCCTCAAAAACCCCCCAAAAAGCCCCAAATCGACCCAAAATGCCCCAAAACCGCCCCAAAACGACCCCAAATCCACAACCACTTCATCCAATGCACCCCAAAAAACCCTAAAACGTCCCAAAATGCCCCCAAAAGCCCCAAAATGCCCCAAAATCAGCTCCAAATCCCCCAAAACGGCCCCAAATGCCCCAAGTCTGTCCCAAAAAACACCCCTCAAAAAGCCCCAAAAAGACCCAAAATGCCCCAAAACCGCCCAAAAATGACCCCAAATCCACAGAAATCCACCCACACTGCAACCAAGTCCCCAAAAACCCTAAGATGACCCAAAATGCCCCAAAATGGCCCCAAAATGACCCCAAATCCTCTCCCACTTCACCCAATGCACCCCAAAATGCCCCAAAATGCCCCAAAATGACCCAAAATGACCCAAAATCACCTCCAAAATTCTCCCAAAATGGCCCCAAGCCCCCCTCAAAAACCCCCAAAACCACCCCTCAAAAAGACCAAAAAAGACACAAAATGACCCAAAACCGACCCCAAATCCTCCCCCCCTTCATCCAATGCACCCCAAAAATCCCCAAAACGACACAAAATGCCCCAAAATGACCCCAAAATGACCCAAAAAAAGACCCAAAAATGACCCCAAAATGCCCCAAAATGCCCCCAAAATGCCCCAAAAATGACCCAAAAATGACCCAAAAATGACCCCAAAATGCCTCAAAATGCCCCAAAATGCCCCAAAATGCCCCAAAATGACCCAAAAATGACCCAAAATGACCCAAAAATGACCCCAAAATGCCCCAAAAGGACCCAAAAATGACACAAAAATGACCCAAAATGCCCCAAAATGCCCCAAAATGACCCAAAAAGGACCCAAAAATGACCCCAAAATGCCCCAAAATGCCCCAAAATGCCCCAAAAATGACCCCAAAATGCCCCAAAATGACCCCAAAATGCCCTAAAATGACCCAAAATGACCCAAAAATGACCCAAAATGCCCCAAAATGACCCAAAATGCCCCAAAATGACCCAAAATGACCCAAAAATCCCCGAAATCACCTCCAAAATTCTCCCAAAATGGCCCCAAGCCCCCCCTCAAAAACCCCCCAAAAAGCCTTAAATCGACCCAAAATGCCCCAAAACCGCCCCAAAAATGGCCCCAAATCCCCCAAAATCCACTCCCACTTCACCCAATGCATCCCAAAAAACCCTAAAATGCCCCAAAAAGCCCCAAAATGACCCAAAATGCGCCAAAATCACCTCCAAAAATCCCCAAAATGGCCCCAAATGCCCCAAGTCTGCCCCCAAAACCACCCATCAAAAAGACCCAAAACGACCCCAAAACGACCCAAAATCGCCCCAAAACGACCCCAAATCCACCCCCACTTCACCCAATGCACCCCAAAACCCTAAAATGTTCGAAAAACCCCCAAAATGATCCAAAATGCCCCAAAATCACCTCCAAAAATCCCCCAAATGGCCCCAAATGCCCCAAGTCTGTCCCAAAAAACACCCCTCAAAAAGCCCCAAATCGACCCAAAATGCCCCAAAATCGCCCCAAAACGACCCCAAATCCACCCCCACTTCACCCAATGCACCCAAAAAAACCCTAAAATGCCCCAAAAAGCCCAAAAATGACACAAATTGACCCAAAATCACGTCCAGAAATCCCCAAAATGGCCCCAAATGCCCCAAGTCTACCCCAAAAACCACACCTCAAAAAGAACCAAAATGCCCCAAAATGACCCCAAGATGCCCCAAAACGACCCCAAATCCACCCCCACTTCACCCAATGCACCCCAAAAAACCCGAAAATGTCCCAAAAGCCCCAAAATGACCCAAAATTCCCCAAAATCACCTCCAAAAATCCCCCAAATGGCCCCAAATGCCCCAAGTCTGTCCCAAAAACCACCCCTCAAAAAGCACCAAAACGACCCAAAATGCACCAAAATGCCCCAAAACGACCCCAAATCCCCACAAAATCCACCCCCACTTCATCCAATGCACCCCAAAAAACCCTAAAATGCCCCCAAAATGACCCAAAATGACCCAAAATGCCCCAAAATCACCTCCAAAAAAACCCCCCAAATGGCCCCAAATGCCCCAAGTCTGCCCCCAAAACCACCCCTCAAAAAGCCCCAAAAAGACCCAAAATGCCCCAAAACGACCCCAAATCCACCCCCACTTCATCCAATGCACCCCAAAAAACCCGAAAATGCCCCAAAATGCCCCAAAATCACCTCCAAAAAACCCCAAAATGGCCACAAATGCCCCAAGTCTGCCCCAAAAACACCCCTCAAAATGCCCCAAAAAGCCCCAAAATGCCCCAAAACCGCCCCAAAACGGCCCCAAATCCACCCCCACTTCACCCAATGCACCCCAAAAAACCCGAAAATGTCCCAAAAAGGCCCAAAATGCCCCAAAACCGCCCCAAAACGACCCCAAATCCACCCCCGCTTCACTCAAATGCACCCCAAAAATCCCTAAAATGTCCCAAAAATCCCCAAAATGCCCCAAAAATCCCCAAAGTCAGCTCCAAAAATCCCCCAAATGGCCCCAAATGCCCCAAGTCTGTCCCAAAAACCACCCCTCAAAAAGCCCCAAAATGCCCCAAAATGCCCCAAAACGACCCCAAATCCCCACAAAATCCACCCCCACTTCATCCAATGCACCCAAAAAACCCGAAAATGTCCCAAAAAAGCCCCAAAATCCCCCCAAAATGCCCCAAAATCACCTCCAAAAATCCCCCCAAATGGCCCCAAATGCAAACAAGTCTACCCCAAAAACCACACCTCAAAAAAAAAAAATGCCCCAAAATGACCCCAAAATGCCCCAAAACGACCCCAAATCCACCCCCACTTCACCCAATGCACCCCAAAAAACCCGAAAATGTCCCAAAATGACCCAAAATGCCCCAAAATCACCTCCAAAAATCCCCCAAAATGGCCCCAAATGCCCCAAGTCTGTCCCCAAAACCACCCCTCAAAAAGCCCCAAAATGCCTCAAAATGCCCCAAAACCGCCCCAAAACGACCCCAAATCCACCCCAAATCCACCCCCACTTCATCCAATGCATCCCAAAAAAACCCTAAAATGTCCCAAAAAGCCCCAAAATGACCCAAAATGCCCCAAAATCACCTCCAAAAATCCCCAAAATGGCCGCAAATGCCCCAAGTCTGCCCCCAAAACCACCCCTCAAAAAGCCCCAAAACGACCCAAAATGCCCCAAAACCGCCCCAAAACGACCCCAAATCCCCACAAAATCCACCCCCACTTCACCCAATGCACCCCAAAAAACCTCAAAATGCCCCAAAAAGCCCCAAAATGACCCAAAATGACCCAAAATCACCTCCAAAAATCCCCAAAATGGCCCCAAATGCCCCCCCTCGAAAACCCCCCAAAAAGCCCCAAATCGACCCAAAATGCCCCAAAACCGCCCCAAAACGACCCCAAATCCCCCGCCCCCCCCCCCCCCCCATTTCGACCCCCCCTTTCGTCGGTAGGAAACGCTGATGGATTTTTATTAAAATAGGAAAAAGTGCTTCTGGCCTTTTTTTTCTTTTTTGCTGCTGCGGCCCCTTTAAAAAACCGCCCCCCCACCCCCCCAACCCCCCCCCCTCCCCTACAACCACGTGACTCCTTCCCCCCTCCCCCCTCCCCCCCCCCCCCCCCGGTCCCCAATTAATTCCTTTATTAATGAATTCCTTAATTAGTCGGGATTTTTTTCTGTTGTTTTTCCTCGGCGTTTCGCTTCTCCTGCCCCCTTTGTGACGATTTGGGGGGGGGGGGGGCTTTGCACGAGGGCTTTGCACGAGGGTTTTGCACGAGGGTTTTGCACGAGGGGTTCTCACAAGTGATCCGCGCTGCCTTCCTTTGCACGGCTGTGGTGTTGCACGAGGATTCTCCCCCCCCCCCCCCCAGGTGGCGTTGCACGAGGGTTGGTGTCTTGCACGAGGGGGGGGGGGGGTTGGGGGCCCCTTGCACAAGAGGTAGTGTGCAAAGAAGGGGTGCACATAGGGCTCTCTTCTTGCACAAGGGGTTTGTACAAAAGTGTTGCACGAGGGGACAACTCTTGCACAAGGGGAGGTGCATGAGTGGTCCCCTTGCACAAGCAGTAGTGTGCAAAGACATCTCCTCTTGCACGAGACTCTCCTCTTGCACAAGAAGGGGTGCACATTAGGCTCCCTTCTTGCACAAGGGGTGGCTCACGAGAGTGTTGCACCAGAAGACACCTCTTGCACAAGGGGAGGTGCAGAAGTGGACCCCGTCCACAAGCAGTAGTGTGCAAAGACATCTACTCTTGCACGAGAAGGGGTGCACATTGGGCTCCCTTCTTGCACAAGGGGTGGTGCATGAGAGTGTTGCACTAGGGGATGCCTCTTGCACAAGGGGAGGTTCACGAGTGGACCCCTTGCACAAGCAGTAGTGTGCAAGGAGAGATCCCCTTGCACGAGTGGCCCCTTGCACAAGCAGTAGTGTGTGAAGATCCCCTTGCACAAGACTGCCTCTTGCACAAGAATAGGTGCACAAAGGGCTGTTCTCTCGCACAAGGGGTGGTGTGTGTGTTGCACATAGTGCCGCACGAGAGGAGCTGCACAACCCTGTTGCACAAGAGGCCGCCTCTTACACGAGGTGGGGGTGCACAAGAGTGGCCTCTAGCACAAGCAGTTGTGCACCAGTCTGTTGTGCAAGGGGGTGGTGCACAGGCAGACCCCTTCCACAAGCAGTGGTGCAGAAAGTCCCCTCCACTTGCACAAGGGATGGTGCACAAGTGTGTTGCACATGGGGAGGTGCATGAGTGTGACCTCTTGTACAAGCAGTGGTGCACAATGGGTCCACTGCACAAAGACCTTCTTGCACAAGGGGAGGTGCACAAGTGGACGTTCTTGCACAAGGGCTGGTGCGCCAGTCTGGTGCACAAACGGACCTCTTCTTGCACCAGCCTGTTGCACAAGGGGTGGCGCTCAAGTGTGGTGTGCAACGGGACACCACAAGGGGGACCTTCTTGTACAAGCAATCTTGCACCAGTGGTGCACTAGTGCGACCTGTCGCACCAGGAGCGTGTGGGTGTTGCACAAGACCCTGTGTTGCACGATTCAGGTGCACAAAGCCCTGTGTTGCACAACGAGGCCGCACAAGGCCCCGTGTGGCACCTTAGTGTTGCACAAGGCCCAGTGTTGCACCACAGCATTGCACAACCTCATGTGGAATCCTCGTGTTGCACAAGGCCCTGTGTTGCACCACAGCATTGCACACAACCCCAGGTCTCACCCTCGTGTTGCACGAGCCCCCTTGCGGCACTTTAGTGTTGCACAAGGCCCCGTGTTGCACCATACAGATGCACAAGGCCCAGCGTTGCACCACCGCATTGCACAACCCCACGTCTCACCCTTGTGTTGCACAAGGGGGCACCTCTTGCACAAGTCTCGGTGCACCGGCCTGTTGCACAAGGGGGGTGCAAAACTGTGCTGCACATGGGGACACTCCTTGCACAAGCAGCGGTGCACAAAAGAGCTTCCTTCTTGCACAAGGGCTGCTGCACAAGTGTGTTGCAGAATTGTGTCCTCTTGCACAAACACCAGTGCACAAAAGGACCTCTTCTTTACGAGTCTGTTGCACTAGAGGCCACAGGCAGTGCACAAGAGGAGGTGCGTGGCTCTGTTGCACAAGGAACCTCTTCTCGCACAAGGGGTGGCGCACAAGCCTGGTGTGCAGACACCTCTTGCACAAGCCTTTTGCACAACCCCACGTTTCACCCTTGTGTTGCCCCGTGTGACTCGAGAGTCCACAAGACCCAGCACAAGACTGCACCACTGCCTTGCACGAGACCCTATGTTTCACTTCAGTGTTGCACAAGGCCCCGTGTTGCACCACAAAGGTGAGCACAGCCCACTGTTGCACCACAGCGACGCACAAGACCCCATGTGGCACTTGAGTGTTGCACGAGGCCCCATGTCGCACCATACAGGTGCACAAGAGCCAGCATTGCACCACAGCGTTGCACACGGAGCCGCCCTCGTGTTGCACGAGGCCGTGTGACACAATGCTGTTGCACAAGGCGGTGTGTTGCACAAGGAGGCTGCACGAGACCCAGCCTTGCACCACAGCATTGCACACAACCCCACGTTTCACTCTCGTGTTGCACAAGGCCCACGGTGGCACCTTAGTGTTTCACAAGGCCCCATGTTGCACCACAGCGTTGCACACAACCTGTATCAGCCTCGTGTTGCACAAGGCCCCATGTGACATTTTAGTGTTGCACAAGGCCCTGTGTTGCACCACAGCATTGCACACAACCCCACGTTTCACCCTCGTGTTGCACAAGGCCCAGTGTGGCACCTTAGTGTTGCACAAGGCCCTGTGTTGCACCATACAGATGCACACGTTTCACCCTCGTGTTGCACAAGGCCCAGTGTGGCACTTTAGTGTTTCACAAGGCCCCCGTGTTGCACCACCACAGCGTTGCACACCACCCTGTGTCACACCCTCGTGTTTCACACGCAGTCCAGGTGCACCAGAGCCCCTTGCACGAGGCCCTGCATCTCACAAATCCAACGGGTGCCAACACCCCGTTGCACGCTGCTGCTGTGGGGCACAAATCCGTTGCACGAGGTCCCAGCACGAGTGTGAGGGCAGCTGCTCCTTGCACGAGTCCTTTGCACGAGGCTCCCCATGTTGCACGGAGTCTGTGTCCCTCACACGATTTGCAGCTGCACGGGGGCGTGTTGCACGAGGTCCGGTGTTGCACGAGGTCCAGTGTTGCACGAGGGCGTGTTGCACTGTGTCCTGTGTTGCGCAAGGCCCCCGGTTGCACAAGGATGTGAAGCACGAGGTCCCGAGTTGCACGTGGTCCTGCGTTGCACAAGGGTCTGTTGCACAAGGCTCCACCTTGAACGAGGTCCCACCTTGCACGAGGCCACCGTTGCACCCACGCTGCCATCCGTTGCACGAGGATGCTGTTGCACGAGGACCTGGGATTCCCTCCATCCCTTGCACGCCCGCAAGAAACTCACAACACAAAAAAGGTCACGCTTTGCACACGGCGGGGGGGGTCGCACGTGTTTGTGCATTGCACGAGGGCACGGAGCTCGCACTGAGTTGCACGAGGCCGTCGGTGCAAACGCAGCACTGCTCCTTCCGTGCAAAACGCTTCACCATGGCGCAGCCCACGACCCCCTTCTTGCACGAGGGTGCGCACAAGCAAAGCGCCACGTCTTGCAAGAGGGCTGCCGTGCAAAAAACCGTGTTGCACGACCGCCACACTGCAAGGAAACGTGCCTTGCACGGTGTTGTGCGTTGCACCAGAGCTTTGTTGCACAATAGTGCACAATGCACCCCGCCGTGCAACGCACGAGGGATTCACTGTCCGACAGTGTGCAGTGCGTTGCACGAGAGCTTCAGTGCAAAAGAGTGTGAGGTGCGATTTGCACCAGAGCTTCAGTGCAAAGCACACATTGCACATCGTAGTGCGTTGCACAACCCAGTGCTTTGCACAAGGCCTTCGTTTCACAACAAAGTGCAGTGCACAGTGTCATGCAACGCACGAGTCCTTCATTCTAAGAGTGTGCACTGCAATGCACAAGTGCTTCCGTGCAAATGCAGTGCCAGCGTGCGTTGCACCAGAGCTCAATCGCAAGGCAGTGCACATGGCAGTGCACAAGAGATACTGTGCAAAAGTGTGCACTGCGTTGCACAAGAGTTCCCGTGCAACACGAGCTGCATTGCTCACCACTGCACCTTGCACGGCGCCGTGCGTTGCACGAGTCCTTCATTGCAGCACAAAGTGCAGTGTTGCACAAGTGTATCCGTGCAAATCCAACAGCAGTGAGCGTTGCACAAGAGCTCCCGTGCAACCCAAGCTTCATTGCAATACAGTGTGCACTGCGTTGCACAAGAGCTTCCGTGCAAATCCAACGGCAGTGAGCGTTGCACAAGAGCTCCCGTGCAACACAAGCATCGTTGCAAGACAGTGTGCACTGCGTTGCACGAGTGCTTCTGTGCAAATCAGCAGCGTGTGTTGCACAAGAGCTCCCGTGCAACGCAAGCTGCATTGCACACGGCTGCGCCTTGCACGGCGCCCGTGCGTTGCACAAGAGCTTCGCTCAGTCCTTCAGTCTGCAATGGGGGGGGGGGGAGGGTGGGGGAGGGCACCACTGTGGTGACCCCATAATTGTGACCCCATAATTGTGACCCCATAGAGGGACCCCATAGTGGTGACACCATTGTGGTGAAACACCATAGAGCTGACCCCATAGTGGTGACCCTATAGATGTGACCCCATAGAGCTGACCCCATAGAGCTGACCCCATAGACGGACCCCATAGTGGTGACCCCATAGTGGCGACCCCATAGATGTGACCCCATAGAGCTGACCCCATAGAGAGACCCCATAGTGGTGACACCATTGTGGAGAAACCCCATAGTGGTGACCCTATAGATGTGACCCCATAGAGCTGACCCCATAGAGAGACCCCATAGTGGTGACCCCTTTGGGCTGACCCCATAGAGCTGACCCCAAAGACGAACGCCATTCTGGTGACCCCATAGAGCTGACCCCATAGATGTGACCCCATCGTGGTGACCCCATAGAGCTGACCCCATATAGGTGACCCCAAAGAGGGACCCCATTCTGGTGACCCCATAGTGGTGACACCATTAAGGTGATCCCATATAGGTGACCCCATAGAGGGTCCCCATAGTGTGACCCCATAGAGCTGACCCCATATAGGTGACCCCATAGTGGTGACCCCATAGTGGTGACCCCATATAGGTGACCCCATAGAGCTGACCCCATAGACGGACCCCATAGTGGTGACCCCATAGTGGTGACCCTATAGATGTGACCCCATAGAGCTGACCCCATAGAGAGACCCCATAGTGGTGACCCCTTTGGGCTGACCCCATAGAGCTGACCCCAAAGACGGACACCATTCTGGTGACCCCATAGAGCTGACCCCATAGATGTGAACCCATCGTGGTGACCCCATAGAGCTGACCCCATATAGGTGACCCCAAAGAGGGACCCCATTCTGGTGACCCCATAGTGGTGACACCATTAAGGTGATCCCATATAGGTGACCCCATAGAGGGTCCCCATAGTGTGACCCCATAGAGCTGACCCCATATAGGTGACCCCATAGTGGTGACCCCATAGTGGTGACCCCATATAGGTGACCCCATAGAGCTGACCCCATAGACGGACCCCATAGTGGTGACCCCATAGTGGCGACCCCATAGATGTGACCCCATAGAGCTGACCCCATACTGGTGACCCCACAGTGGTGACCCTATAGAGCTGACCCCATAGTGGTGACCCCATAGAGGGACTCCATAGTGGTGACTCCATAGAGCTGACCCCAAAGATGTGACCCCATACAGGTGACCCCATAGAGCTGACCCCATAGAGAGACCCCATAGTGGTGACCCCATAGTGGTGACCCCATATAGGGGATCCCATAGAGGGACCCTATAAAGGGACCCCATAGTGGTGACACCATTGTGGTGAAACCCCATAGAGCTGACCCCATAGTGGTGACCCTATAGATGTGACCCCATAGAGCTGACCCTAAAGAGGAATCCCATAGATGTGACCCCATAGAGCTGACCCCATAGTGGTGACCCCATAGTGGTGACCCTATAGATGTGACCCCATAGGGGGGACCCCATAGAGGGACCCCATAGTGGTGACCCCATAGAGCTGACCCCATAGACGGACCCCATAGTGGTGACCCCATAGTGGTGACCCTATAGATGTGACCCCATAGAGCTGACCCCATAGAGACCCCATAGTGGTGACCCCATAGATGTGACCCCATAGGGGGGACCCTAAAGAGGAATCCCATAGAGCTGACCCCATAGAGGGTCCCCATAGTGTGACCCCATAGAGCTGACCCCATATAGGTGACCCCATATTGGTGACCCCATATAGGGGATCCCATAGAGGGACCCTATAAAGGGACCCCATAGTGGTGACACCATTGTGGTGAAACCCCATAGAGCTGACCCCATAGTGGTGACCCTATAGATGTGACCCCATAGAGCTGACCCCATAGATGTGACCCCATATAGGTGACCCCATGGAGGGACCCCATAGTTGTGACCCCATAGATGTGACCCCATAGAGAGACCCCCATATAGGTGACCCCATAGATGTGACCCCATTGTAGTGACCCCAAAGACGGACGCCATTCTGGTGACCCCATAGAGCTGACCCCATAGAGAGACCCCATAGTGGTGACCCCTTTGGGCTGACCCCATAGAGCTGACCCCAAAGACGAACGCCATTCTGGTGACCCCATAGAGCTGACCCCATAGATGTGACCCCATCGTGGTGACCCCATAGAGCTGACCCCATATAGGTGACCCCAAAGAGGGACCCCATTCTGGTGACCCCATAGAGCTGAGCCCATAGTGGGGACACCATTGAGGTGACCCCATATAGGTGACCCCATAGAGGGTCCCCATAGAGAGACCCCATAGAGCTGACCCCATATAGGTGACCCCATATTGGTGACCCCATATAGGGGATCCCATAGAGGGACCCTATAAAGGGACCCCATAGTGGTGACACCATTGTGGTGAAACCCCATAGAGCTGACCCCATAGTGGTGACCCTATAGATGTGACCCCATAGAGCTGACCCTAAAGAGGAATCCCATAGATGTGACCCCATAGAGCTGACCCCATAGTGGTGACCCCATAGTGGTGACCCCATAGAGCTGACCCCATATAGGTGACCCCAAAGAGGGACCCCATTCTGGTGACCCCATAGAGCTGAGCCCATAGTGGGGACACCATTGAGGTGACCCCATATAGGTGACCCCATAGTGGTGACCCCATAGAGGGACCCCATAGTGGTGACCCCATATAGGTGACCCCATAGAGCTGACCCCATAGACGGACCCCATAGTGGTGACCCCATAGAGGGACCCCATAGAGCTGACCCCAAAGATGTGACCCCATAGAGGGACCCCATAGTGGTGACACCATTGTGGAGAAACCCCATAGTGGTGACCCTATAGATGTATGACCCTATAGATGTGACCCCATAGAGGGGACCCCATAGAGAGACCCCATAGTGGTGACCCCTTTGGGCTGACCCCATAGAGCTGACCCCAAAGACGGACGCCATTCTGGTGACCCCATAGAGCTGACCCCATAGATGTGACCCCATAGTGGTGACACCATCGCGGTGACCCCATAGAGCTGACCCCAAAGATGTGACCCCATAGAAGGACCCCATTGTGGCGACCCCATAGATGTGATCCCAAAGATGTGACCCCATAGAACTGACCCCATAGAGAGACCCCATATAGGTGACCCCATAGAAGGACCCCATAGTGGTGACCCCATAGAGCTGACCCCATAGTGGTGACCCTATAGAAGCGACCCCATAGATGTGACACCATAGTGGTGACCCCATAGACAGACCCCATAGTGGTGACACCATGGTGGTGACCCCATAGATGTGACCCCATAGATGTGACCCCATAGTGGTGACCTCATTGTGGTGACCCCATAGAGGCGACCCCATATAAGGAATCCCACTGTGGTGACCCCATAGTGGTGACCCTATAGAAGAGACCCCATAGAGCTGACCCCATATAGGGAATCCCAATGTGGTGACCCTATAGTGGTGACCCCATAGAGGCGACCCCATTACAGTGACCCCATAGAGGGGACCCCACAGTGGTGACCCCATATAGGGAACCCCATTACAGTGGCCCCATAGAGGTGACCCCATAGAGGTGACCTTTTAGGGTCGTCCCCACAGAGGTGACCCCATAGAGGTGACCCTTTTGAGGTGACCCCATAAAGATGTCCCCATAGAGGTGACCCCATAGAGGTGACCCTAATGGGATCATCCCCATAAAGATGTCCCCATAGAGGTGAACCTTTTTGGGGTCGTCCCCACAGAGGTGACCCCACAGAGGTGACCCCACAGAGGTGACCCCATAGAGATGACCCTAATGGGATCGTCCCATAAAGATGTCCCCATAGAGGTGACTTTTTTGGGGTCGTCCCCACAGAGGTGACCCCATAGAGGTGATCCCATAGAGGTGACCCTTTTTGGGGTCGTCCCCATAGAGGTGACCCCACAGAGGTGACCTTTTTGGGGTCGTCCCCATAGAGGTGACCCCATAGAGGTGATCCCATAGAGGTGACCCCATAGAGGTGACCCTATTGGGGTCATCCCCATAGAGGTGACCCCATAGAAGTGACCTTTTCGGGGTTGTCCCCACAGAGGTGACCCCATAGAGGTGACCCTATTGGAGTCGTCCCCATAGAAGTGACCCCACAGAGGTGACCCTAATGGGATCGTCCCATAAAAATGCCCCCATAAAGATGTCCCCATAGAGGTGACCCCATAGAGGTGACCATAATGGGGTCGTCCCCATAAAGATGTCCCCATAGAGGTGACCTTTTTGGGGTCATCCCCACAGAGGTGACCCCATAGAGGTGACCCCATAGAGGTGACCCTTTTGAGGTGACCCCATAAAGATGTCCCCATAGAAGTGACCCCATAGAGGTGACCCTATTGGGGTCGTCCCCACAGAGGTGACCCCATAGAGGTGATCCCATAGAGGTGACCCTTTTTGGGGTCGTCCCCATAGAGGTGACCCCATAGAGGTGACCCTTTTTGGGGTCGTCCCCACAGAGGTGACCCCATGGAGGTGACCTTTTTGGGGTTGTGTCACCACCACGACGTCCCCACCACGATGTCCCCACCATCACGATGTCCCCACCACTGTGTCCCCACCACCACGATGTCACCATCACGATGTCACCACCACGGTGTCCCCAACCCATCCTGACGTCCCCATCCACCACGACGTCCCCATCCCATCACGACGTCCCCACCACGACGTCACCATCCATCCTGACGTCCCCATCCTGTCACGATGTCACCACCACGATGTCCCCATCCCATCAAGATGTCACCACCACGATGTCCCCACCACGATGTCCCCACCACGACGTCACCATCCATCCCATCGTGATGTCCCCACGACGTCCCCACCATGATGTCCCCATCACGACGTCCCCATCCCATCCTGACGTCCCCATCCCATCACGATGTCCCCACCACGATGTCCCCACCACGATGTCACCATCATGACGTCCCCATCCCACCACGATGTCACCATCACGATGTCCCCATCCCATCCTGATGTCCCCACCCCGTCACGATGTCACCACCTCAACATCCCCACCACGATGTCCCCACCATGGTGTCCCCATCCCATCCTGATGTCCCCACCCCGTCACGATGTCACCACCTCGACGTCCCCACCACGATGTCCCCATCACGATGTCCCCATCCCACCATGATGTCCCCATTCCACCACGATGTCACCACCACGATGTCCCCATCCATCCCATCCTGATGTCCCCATCTCATCACGATGTCACCACCATGTTGTCCCCACCACGATGTCACCACCACGATGTCCCCACCACGATGTCCCCATCCCATCACGATGTCCCCATTAATCCCATCCTGATGTCCCCATCCTGTCATGATGTCACCACCACGATGTCCCCACCACGATGTCCCCATCCCATCACGATGTCCCCATCCCATCACGATGTCACCATCATGACGTCCCCATCCCATCCTGATGTCCCTACCACGACGTCCCCATCCGTCCCACCATGATGTCCCCATCTCATCACGATGTCACCACCACGACGTCCCCATCCCATCCTGATGTCCCCATCCTGTCACGATGTCACCACCACGACGTCCCCATCCACCACGATGTCACCACCACGACGTCCCCATCCCATCCCAATGTCCCCATCCTGTCACGATGTCACCATCATGACGTCCCCATCCCACCACGATGTCCCCACCATGGTGTCCCCATCCGTCATATCATGACGCCCCCCACCCATCCTGATGTCACCACCACGATGTCCCCATCCGTCACGATGTCACCACCACGATGTCACCACCACGACGTCCCCATCCCATCCTGATGTCCCCATCCCACCACAATGTCACCATTGCGACGTCCCCATCCCACCACAATGTCCCCATCACAATGTCCCCATCCCATCCTGATGTCCCCATCCCACCATGATGTCACCACCACGATGTCACCACCACCATGATGTCCCCACCACGACGTCCCCATCCCACCACGATGTCCCCACCACGACGTCCCCATCCATCCCATCGTGATGTCCCCACGACGTCCCCACCATGATGTCCCCATCACGACGTCCCCATCCCATCCTGATGTCCCCATCCCGTCACGATGTCACCACCACGTCCCCACCACGATGTCCCCATCCACCACGACGTCCCCATTCCATCACGATGTCACCATCACAATGTCCCCACCCCGATGTCCCCGTCCATCCCATCCTGATGTCCCCACCACGACGTCCCCATCCATCACGACGTCCCCACCACGATGTCCCCATTAATCCCATCCTGACGTCCCCATCCTGTCACGATGTCACCACCACGATGTCCCCATCTATCCCATCCTGATGTCCCCATCCTGTCATGATGTCACCACCACGATGTCCCCATCCTACCCTGATGTCCCCATCCCATCACGATGTCACCACCACGATGTCACCACCACGATGTCCCCATCCCATCCCGATGTCCCCATCCTGTCACGATGTCACCATCACGACGCCCCCATCCCATCAAGATGTCACCACCACGATGTCCCCATCCCATCACGATGTCCCCACCACGACGTCCCCAACCATCCCATCCTGATGTCCCCACCCCGTCACGATGTCCCCATCATGACGTCCCCATCCCATTAATGTCCCCATCCTGTCACGATGTCACCACCACGGTGTCCCCATCCCATCCTGATGTCCCCATCCCATCCTGATGTCCCCATCCTGTCACGATGTCACCACCACGATGTCCCCATCCCATCAAGATGTCACCACCACGATGTCCCCACCACGATGTCCCCATCCCATCACAATGTCCCCACCACGACGTCCCCACCATGATGTCCCCATCACGACGTCCCCATCCCATCCTGATGTCCCCACCCCGTCACGATGTCACCACCATGATGTCCCCATCCCACCACGATGTCCCCACCATGGTGTCCCCATCCCATCCCGATGTCCCCATCCTGTCACGATGTCACCATCATGACGCCCCCATCCCATCAAGATGTCACCACCACGATGTCCCCACCACGACGTCCCCATCCCATCCTGATGTCCCCATCCTGTCACGATGTCACCATCATGACGTCCCCATCCCACCACGATGTCCCCATCACGATGTCCCCACCACGATGTCCCCATCCCACCACGTCCCCATTAATCCCATCCTGATGTCCCCATCCCGTCACGATGTCACCATCCTGATGTCCCCATCCCATCCTGATGTCCCCATCCCGTCACGATGTCACCATTGCGACGTCCCCATCCCACCACAATGTCCCCATCACAATGTCCCCATCCCATCCTGATGTCCCCATCCTGTCACGATGTCACCATCCTGATGTCCCCATCCCATCCTGATGTTCCCATCCTGTCACGATGTAACCATCATGACGTCCCCATCCCACCACGATGTCCCCACCACGGTGTCCCCATCCCATCCTGATGTCCCCATCCTGTCATGACGTCACCACCACGATGTCCCCACCATGGTGTCCCCATCCGTCACGATGTCACCACCACGATGTCCCCACCACGACGTCCCCATCCCATCCTGATGTCCCCATCCTGTCACGATGTCACCACCACGACGTCCCCATCCCATCCCGATGTCCCCACCCCGTCACGATGTCACCATCACGACGCCCCCATCCCATCAAGATGTCACCACCACGATGTCCCCACCACGATGTCCCCAAGCATCCCATCCTGATGTCACCACCATGATGTCCCCACCACGACGTCCCCATCCCATCCTGATGTCCCCATCCTGTCACGATGTCACCATCATGACGTCCCCATCCCACCACGATGCCACCACCAAGACGTCCCCATCCCATCCCGATGTCCCCATCCTGTCACGATGTCACCATCATGACGTCCCCATCCCACCACGATGTCACCACCACGACGTCCCCATCCTACCCTGATGTCCCCATCCCATCACGATGTCACCATTGCGACGTCCCCATCCCACCACAATGTCCCCATCACAATGTCCCCATCCCATCCTGATGTCCCCATCCCACCATGATGTCACCACCACGATGTCACCACCACCATGATGTCCCCACCACGACGTCCCCATCCCATCCTGATGTCCCCATCCTGTCACGATGTCACCATCATGACGTCCCCATCCCACCACGATGTCCCCATCCCATCACGATGTCCCCATCACGATGTCCCCACCACGATGTCCCCATCCCACCACGTCCCCATTAATCCCATCCTGATGTCCCCATCCCGTCACGATGTCACCATCCTGATGTCCCCATCCCATCCCAATGTCCCCATCCTGTCACGATGTCACCATCATGACGTCCCCATCCCACCACGATGTCACCATCACGATGTCCCCATCCCATCCTGATGTCCCCATCCTGTCATGACGTCACCACCACGATGTCCCCACCATGGTGTCCCCATCCGTCACGATGTCACCACCACGATGTCACCACCACGACGTCCCCATCCCATCCTGATGTCCCCATCCTGTCACGATGTCACCATCATGACGTCCCCATCCCACCACGATGTCACCATCACGATGTCCCCATCCCATCCTGATGTCCCCATCCTGTCATGACGTCACCACCACGATGTCCCCACCATGGTGTCCCCATCCGTCACGATGTCACCACCATGATGTCACCACCACGACGTCCCCATCCCATCCTGATGTCCCCACCCTGTCACGATGTCCCCACCACGACGTCCCCATCCACCACGATGTCACCACGACGTCCCCATCCCATCCCGATGTCCCCATCCTGTCACGATGTCACCATCATGACGCCCCCATCCCATCACGATGTCCCCACCACGATGTCCCCACCACGATGTCCCCAAGCATCCCATCCTGATGTCACCACCATGATGTCCCCACCACGACGTCCCCATCCCATCCTGATGTCCCCATCCTGTCACGATGTCACCATCCTGATGTCCCCATCCCATCCTGATGTCCCCATCCTGTCACGATGTCACCATCCTGATGTCCCCATCCCATCCTGATGTTCCCCTCCTGTCACGATGTCACCATCATGACGTCCCCATCCCACCACGACGTCCCCATCCCATCATGATGCCCCCACCACGATGTCACCACCACGACGTCCCCATCCCATCCCGATGTCCCCATCCTGTCACGATGTCACCATCACGACGCCCCCATCCCATCAAGATGTCACCACCACGATGTCCCCACCACGATGTCCCCAAGCATCCCATCCTGATGTCACCACCATGATGTCCCCACCACGACGTCCCCATCCCATCCTGATGTCCCCATCCTGTCACGATGTCACCATCCTGATGTCCCCATCCCATCCTGATGTCCCCATCCTGTCACGATGTCACCATCCTGATGTCCCCATCCCATCCTGATGTCCCCATGCCACCGCAATGTCCCCACCAAGATGCCCCCACCCCATAGCGACGCCCCCACCCCATTTAAGGTCCCCACCCCACCACCACGCCGTCCGTCCCGTCGTCACAACATCCGTCTGTCCCACCATGATGGCATTCATCCACCCCATAGCGACGCCCCCACCCCATAGCAGCACCTCCACCCCATAGCAACCTCCACCCACCCCATAGCGACGCCCCCACCCCATAGCGACCTCCATCCACCCCACAGCGACACCCCCACCCCATTTAAGGTCCCCAAGCCACCACCACACCGTCCGTCCTGTCGTGACAACGTCCGTCTGTCCCACCATGATGGCGTCCCTCCACCCCATAGCGACGCCCCCACCCCATAGCAGCACCTCCACCCCATAGCGACCTCCACCCACCCCATAGCGACGCCCCCACCCCATTTAAGGTCCCCACCCCAACACCACCACGTCCGTCCCGTCGTCACAACGTCCGTCTGTCCCACCATGATGGCATCCCTCCACCCCATAGCGACGCCCACCCACCCCATAGCGACGCCCATCCACCCCATAGCGACACCCACCCACCCCATAGCGACGCCCCCACCCCATTTAAGGTCCCCACCCCAACACCACCACGTCCGTCCCGTCGTCACAACGTCCGTCTGTCCCACCATGATGGCGTCCCTCCACCCCATAGCGACGCCCCCACCCCATAGCGACCCCATCAGCGTCGCCCCATAGCCACCCTATTTTCTTTTTGTCGTGTTTTTGGGGGGGATGGGGGTCATTTTTGGGGGGGGGGGGGGGGAATAAAGGGTGGGGGGGGGTCCCTATTTCTCTTGTATTGTTTTCGGGGGGGATGGGGGCTCACTTTTTTGGGGGGGGGGTTTCAAGGGGGGGGACGGGGGGGTTCCCAATGTTGTCGTGTTTTTGGGGTGATGGGGGGTCGCTCCTTTTTGGGGTGGGTGGTTTAAAGGGTGGGGGGGGGGTTCCCTATTGTCGTGTTTTCGGGGGGGATGGGGGCTCACTTTTTTTGGGTGGGGGGTTTAAAGGGGGGGGGGGGGTTCCCTATTTCTCTTGTCGTGTTTTCAGGGGGGATGGGGGCTCACTTTTTGGGTGGGGGGGTTTCAAGGGGGGGGAGGGGGGGGTTCCCAATGTTGTCTTGTGTTTTTGGGGGCAATGGGGGTCGCTCCCTTTTTGGGTTGGGGCTTAAAGGGTGGGGGGGGGGTCCCTATTTCTCTTGTCGTGTTTTCGGGGGGATGGGGGCTCACTTTTTTGGGGGGGGGGGGTCTAAAGAGGGGGGAGGAAGGGGGAGGAAGGGGGGTTCCCAATGTTGTCGTGTTTTTGGGGGCAATGGGGGGTCGCTCCTATTTGGGTGGGGGGTTTAAAGGGTGGGGGGGGGGTTCCCTATTTCTCTTGTCGCGTTTTCGGGGGGGATGGGGGCTCACTTTTTGGGGGGGGGGTTTAAAGGGGGGGGAGGGGGGGGTTCCCAATGTTGTCTTGTGTTTTTGGGGGCAATGGGGGTCGCTCCCTTTTTGGGTTGGGGCTTAAAGGGTGGGGGGGGGGTCCCTATTTCTCTTGTCGTGTTTTCGGGGGGGATGGGGGCTCACTTTTTGGGGGGGGGGTTTAAAGGGGGAGAAGGAAAGGGGAAGGGGGGGTTCCCTACTTTTTCTTGTCGTGTTTTTGGGGTTGATGGGGGGTCGCTCCTTTTTGGGTGGGGGGTTTAAAGGGTGGTGGGGGGTTCCCTATTTCTCCTGTCGTGTTTTTGGGGGCGATGGGAGTCGCTCCTTTTTGGGGTGGGGGGTTTAAAGGGGGGGAGGGGGGGGTTCCCAATGTTGTCTTGTTGTGTTTTTCGGGGTGATGGGGGGTCGCTCCTTTTTGGGATGGGGGGTTTAAAGGGTGGGGGGGGGGTTCCCTATTGTCGTGTTTTCGGGGGGGATGGGGGCTGACTTTTTTGGGGGGGGGGTTTCAAGGGGGGGTCCGTCAGATCTGCGTCTCCTGCACGTTCTCCTTGGAGGGGCTCTTAAAGAGCAGCGGTTCGTGGACGGAATTGAGGAGCGGATTCTTCCCGCATCCCAACGCCGCCCCGCTGTTGCCGTAATGAGCGGCGAAAGCGGCGTAACGATCCAAATGATCCCTTTCCAAAGCCGGCAACGCCAAACGGCTGTCACCCATCGGACCCCCACCACCCCCACCCCCACCCCCACCCCCTCCTCCACCTCCTGTCAACCTCCCCACCCCGCCGCCACCACGTCCGGCCCGTCGTCACAACGTCCGTCTGTCCCACCGTGATGGCGTCCGTCCCGTAGCGACGCCCATCCACCCCATATTGACCTCCCCACCCCATAGCGACGCCCATCCACCCCATATTGACACCCCCACCCCATAGCGACGCCCCCACCCCATATTGACCTCCCCACCCCATAGCGACCCCCACCCACCCCATAGCAGCACCTCCACCCCATATTGACCTCCCCACCCCATAGAGACGTCCACCCACCCCATAGCGACGCCCACCCACCCCATAGCGACGCCCATCCACCCCATAGCGATGCCTCCACCCCATAGCGATGCCCACGCACCCCATAGCGACGCCCATCCACCCCATAGCGACGCCCCCACCCCATAGCGACCTCCATCCACCCCATAGCGACGCCCCCACCCCATTTAAGGTCCCCACCCCACAGCGCCGTCCATCCACCCTATAGCGACCCCATCAGCGTCGCCCCATAGCCACCCTATTTTCTTTTTGTCGTGTTTTTTGGGGGGATGGGGGTCATTTTTGGGGGGGGGGGGGGAATAAAGGATGGGGGGGGGGTTCCCTATTTCTCTTGTCGTGTTTTCGGTGGGGATGGGGGCTCACTTTTTGGGGGGGGGGTCTAAAGGGGGGGGTGGGAAGACGGGGGAAGGGGGTTTTTGGGGGGGGGTCTAAACGGGGGGGAGGAAGGGGGAAGGGGGGCTTCCCAATGTTGTGGGGTTTTTGGGGCGATGGGGGGTCGCTCCTTTTTGGGTGGGGGGTTTAAAGGGTGGGGGGGGGTTCCCTATTGTCGTGTTTTCGGGGGGGATGGGGGCTGACTTTTTTGGGGGGGGGGTTTCAAGGGGGGGTCCGTCAGATCTGCGTCTCCTGCACGTTCTCCTTGGAGGGGCTCTTAAAGAGCAGCGGTTCGTGGACGGAATTGAGGAGCGGATTCTTCCCGCATCCCAACGCCGCCCCGCTGTTGCCGTAATGAGCGGCGAAAGCGGCGTAACGATCCAAATGATCCCTTTCCAAAGCCGGCAACGCCAAACGGCTGTCACCCATCGGACCCCCACCACCCCCACCCCCACCCCCACCCCCTCCTCCTCCTCCTGTCAACCTCCCCACCCCGCCGCCACCACGTCCGGCCCGTCGTCACAACGTCCGTCTGTCCCACCGTCATGGCGTCCGTCCCGTAGCGACGCCCATCCACCCCATATTGACACCCCCACCCCATAGCGACGCCCATCCACCCCATAGCGACACCCCCACCCCATATTGACCTCCCCACCCCATAGCGACCTCCACCCACCCCATAGCAGCACCTCCACCCCATATTGACCTCCCCACCCCATAGCGACGCCCATCCACCCCATAGCGACGCCCATCCACCCCATAGCGACGTCCACCCACCCCATAGCGACGTCCATCCACCCCATAGCAGCACCTCCACCCCATATTGACCTCCCCACCCCATAGCGACGTCCACCCACCCCATAGCAGCACCTCCACCCCATATTGACCTCCCCACCCCATAGCGACGCCCACCCACCCCATATTGACCTCCCCACCCCATAGCGACCTCCACCCACCCCATAGCAACACCCTCACCCCATAGCGACCTCCACCCACCCCATAGCGATGCCCACCCACCCCATAGCAACGCCCATCCACCCCATAGCGACGCCCATCCACCCCATAGCGATGCCTCCACCCCATAGCGACGTCCATCCACCCCATAGCGACACCCATCCACCCCATAGCGATGCCTCCACCCCATAGCGACGCCCATCCACCCCATAGCAACGCCCATCCACCCCATAGCGACGTCCACCCACCCCATAGCGATGCCTCCACCCCATAGCGACGTCCAACCACCCCATATTGACCTCCCCACCCCATAGCGACGTCCATCCACCCCATAGCGACCTCCACCCACCCCATAGAGACGTCCACCCACCCCATAGCGACATCCATCCACCCCATAGCGACGTCCATCCACCCCATAGCAGCACCTCCACCCCATATTGACCTCCCCACCCCATAGCGACGCCCATCCACCCCATATTGACCTCCCCACCCCATAGCGACGTCCATCCACCCCATATTGACCTCCCCACCCCATAGAGATGTCCATCCACCCCATAGCAGCACCTCCACCCCATATTGACCTCCCCACCCCATAGCGACGCCCATCCACCCCATAGCAGCACCTCCACCCCATATTGACCTCCCCACCCCATAGCGATGCCCCCACCCCATAGCGACGCCCACCCACCCCATAGTGACCCCCGCACCCCATAGCGACCTCCACCCACCCCATAGCGATGCCCCCACCCCATAGCGACCTCCATCCACCCCATAGCGACGCCCCCACCCCATTTAAGGTCCCCACCCCAACACCACCACGTCCGTCCCGTCGTCACAACGTCCGTCTGTCCCACCATGATGGCATCCCTCCACCCCATATTGACGCCCCCACCCCATAGCGACCCCATCAGCGTCGCCCCATAGGAACCCTATTTTCTTTTTGTCGTGTTTTCGGGGGGGATGGGGGTCATTTTTTGGGGGGGGGGAACAAAGGGTGGGGGGGGGGTCCCAATTTTTCTTGTCGTGTTTTTGGGGGGGATGGGGGCTCACTTTTTGGGGGGGGTTTAAAGGGGGGGAGGAAAGGGGAAGGGGGGGTTCCCTACTTTTTCTTGTCGTGTTTTTGGGGGCGATGGGGGGTCGCTCCTTTTTGGGGTGGGGGGTTTAAAGGGTGGGGGGGGGGTCCCTATTTCTCTTGTATTGTTTTCGGGGGGGATGGGGGCTCACTTTTTTGGGGGGGGGGTCTAAAGAGGGGGAAGGAAGGGGGAAGGGGGGGTTCCCTACTTTTTCCTGTCGTGTTTTTGGGGCGATGGGGGGTCGCTCCTATTTGGGTGGGGGGTTTAAAGGGTGGGGGGGGGGTTCCCTATTTCTCTTGTCGCGTTTTCGGTGGGGATGGGGGCTCACTTTTTGGGGGGCGGGGTTTAAAGGGGGGGAGGGGGGGGTTCCCAATGTTGTCGTGCTTTTGGGGGCGATGGGGGGTCGCTCCTATTTGGGGTGGGGGGTTTAAAGGGTGGGGGGGGGGTTCCCTATTGTCGTGTTTTCGGGGGGGATGGGGGCTCACTTTTTTGGGGGGGGGGGTTTAAAGGGGGGTGGGAAGAAGGGGGAGGGGGGGGTTCCCAATGTTGTCTTGTCGTGTTTTTGGGGGCGATGGGGGGTCGCTCCTTTTTGGGGTGGGGGGCTTAAAGGGTGGGGGGGGGGGTTCCCTATTGTCGTGTTTTCGGGGGGGATGGGGGCTGACTTTTTTGGGGGGGGGGTTTCAAGGGGGGGGAGGGGGGGGTTCCCAATGTTGTCTTGTGTTTTTGGGGGCAATGGGGGTCGCTCCCTTTTTGGGTTGGGGCTTAAAGGGTGGGGGGGGGGTCCCTATTTCTCTTGTCGTGTTTTCGGGGGGGATGGGGGCTCACTTTTTTGGGGGGGGTCTAAAGAGGGGGAAGGAAGGGGGAAGGGGGGGTTCCCTACTTTTTCCTGTCGTGTTTTTGGGGCGATGGGGGGTCGCTCCTTTTTGGGGTGGGGGGTTTAAAGGGTGGGGGGGGGGTTCCCTATTGTCGTGTTTTCGGGGGGGATGGGGGCTGACTTTTTTGGGGGGGGGGTTTCAAGGGGGGGTCCGTCAGATCTGCGTCTCCTGCACGTTCTCCTTGGAGGGGCTCTTAAAGAGCAGCGGTTCGTGGACGGAATTGAGGAGCGGATTCTTCCCGCATCCCAACGCCGCCCCGCTGTTGCCGTAATGAGCGGCGAAAGCGGCGTAACGATCCAAATGATCCCTTTCCAAAGCCGGCAACGCCAAACGGCTGTCACCCATCGGACCCCCACCACCCCCACCCCCACCCCCACCCCCTCCTCCACCTCCTGTCAACCTCCCCACCCCGCCGCCACCACGTCCGGCCCGTCGGCACAACGTCCGTCTGTCCCACCGTGATGGCGTCCGTCCCGTAGCGACGCCCATCCACCCCATATTGACACCCCCACCCCATAGCGACGCCCATCCACCCCATAGCGACACCCCCACCCCATATTGACCTCCCCACCCCATAGCGACGCCCATCCACCCCATATTGACCTCCCCACCCCATAGCGACGTCCATCCACCCCATATTGACCTCCCCACCCCATAGCGACGTCCATCCACCCCATATTGACACCCCCACCCTATAGCGACCTCCATCCACCCCATAGCAGCACCCCCACCCCATAGCGACCTCCATCCACCCCATAGCAGCACCTCCACCCCATAGCGACCTCCATCCACCCCATAGCGGCGCCCCCACCCCATTTAAGGTCCCCACCCCAACACCACCACGTCCGTCCCGTCGTCACAACGTCCGTCTGTCCCACCATGATGGCATCCCTCCACCCCATATTGACGCCCCCACCCCATAGCAGCACCTCCACCCCATAGCGTCGTCCACCCACCCCATAGCGACCCCATCAGCGTCGCCCCATAGCCACCCTATTTTCTTTTTGTCGTGTTTTTGGGGGGGATGGGGGTCATTTTTGGGGGGGGGGGGGGGGAATAAAGGGTGGGGGGGGGTCCCAATTTTTCTTGTCGTGTTTTCGGGGGGGATGGGGGCTCACTTTTTTGGGGGGGGGGTTTAAAGGGGGGGGAGGGTGGGGTTCCCAATGTTGTCGTGTTTTTGGGGGCGATGGGGGGGTCGCTCCTATTTGGGGTGGGGGGTTTAAAGGGTGGGGGGGAGGTTCCCTATTTCTCTTGTATTGTTTTCGAGGGGGATGGGGGCTCACTTTTTTGGGGGGGGGTTTCAAGGGGGGGTGGGAAGAAGGGGGAAGGGGGGGTTCCCAATGTTGTGGGGTTTTTGGGGCGATGGGGGGTCGCTCCTTTTTGGGTGGGGGGTTTAAAGGGTGGGGGGGGGGTTCCCTATTGTCGTGTTTTCGGGGGGGATGGGGGCTCACTTTTTTGGGGGGGGGGGTTTCAAGGGGGGGTCCGTCAGATCTGCGTCTCCTGCACGTTCTCCTTGGAGGGGCTCTTAAAGAGCAGCGGTTCGTGGACGGAATTGAGGAGCGGATTCTTCCCGCATCCCAACGCCGCCCCGCTGTTGCCGTAATGAGCGGCGAAAGCGGCGTAACGATCCAAATGATCCCTTTCCAAAGCCGGCAACGCCAAACGGCTGTCACCCATCGGACCCCCACCACCCCCACCCCCACCCCCACCCCCTCCTCCTCCTCCTGTCAACCTCCCCACCCCGCCGCCACCACGTCCGGCCCGTCGTCACAACGTCCGTCTGTCCCACCGTCATGGCGTCCGTCCCGTAGCGACGCCCATCCACCCCATATTGACCTCCCCACCCCATAGCGACGCCCATCCACCCCATATTGACACCCCCACCCCATAGCGACGCCCCCACCCCATATTGACCTCCCCACCCCATAGCGACCCCCACCCACCCCATAGCAGCACCTCCACCCCATATTGACCTCCCCACCCCATAGAGACGTCCACCCACCCCATAGCGACGCCCACCCACCCCATAGCGACGCCCATCCACCCCATAGCGATGCCTCCACCCCATAGCGATGCCCACGCACCCCATAGCGACGCCCATCCACCCCATAGCGACGCCCCCACCCCATAGCGACCTCCATCCACCCCATAGCGACGCCCCCACCCCATTTAAGGTCCCCACCCCACAGCGCCGTCCATCCACCCTATAGCGACCCCATCAGCGTCGCCCCATAGCCACCCTATTTTCTTTTTGTCGTGTTTTTTGGGGGGATGGGGGTCATTTTTGGGGGGGGGGGGGGGGAATAAAGGATGGGGGGGGGGTTCCCTATTTCTCTTGTCGTGTTTTCGGTGGGGATGGGGGCTCACTTTTTGGGGGGGGGGTCTAAAGGGGGGGGTGGGAAGACGGGGGAAGGGGGTTTTTGGGGGGGGGTCTAAACGGGGGGGAGGAAGGGGGAAGGGGGGCTTCCCAATGTTGTGGGGTTTTTGGGGCGATGGGGGGTCGCTCCTTTTTGGGTGGGGGGTTTAAAGGGTGGGGGGGGGTTCCCTATTGTCGTGTTTTCGGGGGGGATGGGGGCTGACTTTTTTGGGGGGGGGGTTTCAAGGGGGGGTCCGTCAGATCTGCGTCTCCTGCACGTTCTCCTTGGAGGGGCTCTTAAAGAGCAGCGGTTCGTGGACGGAATTGAGGAGCGGATTCTTCCCGCATCCCAACGCCGCCCCGCTGTTGCCGTAATGAGCGGCGAAAGCGGCGTAACGATCCAAATGATCCCTTTCCAAAGCCGGCAACGCCAAACGGCTGTCACCCATCGGACCCCCACCACCCCCACCCCCACCCCCACCCCCTCCACCACCCCCTCCCCCACCCCCAGCACCCAACTCGTCCTCCACGTTGACGATTTCCACCGCCCTGGCCGCCCCACCGCGATGCTTGTGCCTCTGGTGCTGCTTCCTCAGCTTATAGAAAGCCACCAGCATGACGGCCGCCATGAAGGTGATGGCCACGAAACACCCGATGATGATTTTGGTGGTTTTCAAGACGTCGTCTAAATCCTGCAAACCTCCACCCAAACCGTTTCCCACCGCAGCACCGCCGGCGGCGGCGGCGGTGATGGGAACGGTGTAAGGCTTCCCGGTAGCGCGCGTCGCCGGCGCCGCCGTCGATACGCCGGCGGGCAAAGCATCCCAACCCATCGTCGGCAGCGGGGCGGTTTGGAGGGCCGTATCCTCACCGTTTGCACCGCCAGCACCTCCTCCATCCGTCGTCTCCACGGTGACGGTGGTGAAATAGGTGTAACCGGTTGCCGCGGCGGCGGCGGCGGCGGCGGCGGCGGCGGCGTCCACAGCCGAAACGTTGAGCGTGGCGGAAGCCGTGGTGTTGCCGGCGGCGTTGGTGACCATGCAGGTGTACTGGCCCGTGTCTTGCACGGTGACGTTGGTGAAATTGAGCGTGCCGTCGTGCAAAACCGAGATCCTCACCCGGTACGAACCGTGAGTCATCAAAGTCCCGTTCGGCGTCAACCAATTCACCGAAGTCATCGCCGTCCCGGTTCGGCATTTCAATTCGGCCGCCATCCCTTCGGTGACGTTCAGATCCGCCGGCGGTTCTACGATAACCGGGGCGTAACAGGTGAAATGTCCCGGTTCCAATTCCCCTAAATACCTCCCCCTTAACGGCGGGGGCGCGTGGCACCGGGCGCAACAACTGGTGTTGCTGGGCACCGTTTCCCTCAACCACCAGGCCAACCAAAGCACGTCGCAGTCGCAGCGCCAGGGGTTGTGGTGGAGGTGGACCCTTTCCAAGCGGTGCAACGGGGCGAAGAGGTCGTGGGGTAACGAGCTGAGCTCGTTATGAGCCAAATTCAACTCTTCCAAGGCTTTCAGGTCGTCGAAGGCGTTGCGTTCGACCGCCGCCACCCGGGCGTGCATCAACCAAAGCTTCCTCAAGCTGCTCAGACCTTGGAAAGAACCCGGTTTCACCCTCCCCAAACGATTCCCGGATAATTCCAACTCTTCCAACCTCACCAAAGCCGTCAGGTTGGGGATCTCTTTCAAGTTACACATCCCCAGGTTCAAATATCTCAAGTTAACCAAGCCTTCGAAGGCGGCTTCGGAGATGTACTCCAAACGTTTCAGCTCGCCCAGGTCCAACCTGCGTAAGGACGGCACCCGGTTGAAGGCGTAAGAAGGGATGCTTTCGATCGGGTTGTTCCTCAACCAAAGCTCCCTCAGCTTGGATAAATACTCGAAAGCTTGAGTGGGGACCGTGGTCAACCTGTTGTCGAAAAGCTCCAAGGTGTTGAGGTTGGGGAGGCCGTTAAAAGCCCCCACTTCGACCTGGCGCAGCAAATTGCGGCTGAGCTGCAGGATTTCCAGGTGCCGAAGGTGTTTGAAGGTGTCGGTTCGGATGACTTGGATGTGATTTTCTTGTAAATTGAGGTAACGGGTGTTGACCGAAATACTGCCCGGAACTTCTTGAAGTTGTTTTCTGGTGCAAATCACACGGCTTGCTTGATTGCTGCAAGTGCAAGCGGCCGGGCACGAGGGGGGGGGGGAGGCGGTGCTGGACGGAGGGGGGAGAAGCAGCAGAAGCAAAAGGAGCAGAGGAGGAGGCGGCAGCAGAGGGGGGAGAGGCGGCGGCATCCTAAGGGGGGGAGGGGGCATGGCCAACGGGCATCGTTTGCAATCAGGGGCCCGGGTGGTGCTGCAAGAGAAAGGAGGAGAAGAGAAAGGTTAGAGGTTCGGTCGGGGCTTGCGGTGCAATCTGGGTGTGCAATGCAATGCAATCTGTGCTGGGATTGCAATGCAATGCAATGCAATGTGTTCTGGGTGTGCAATGCAATGCGATCTGTTCTGGGTTTGCAATGCATTCAGTGTTTGCAATGCAATCTGTGCTGGGTGTGCAATGCAATGCAATCTGTGCTGGGTGTGCAATGCAATGCAATCTGTTCTGGGTTTGCAATGCAATGCAATCTGTGCTGGGTTTGCAATGCAATGCAATCTGTTCAGGGTGTGCAATGCAATGCAACCTGTTCTGGGTTTGCAATGCAATGCAATGCAATCTGTTCTGGGTGTGCAATGCAATGCAATCTGTGCTGGGATTGCAATGCATTCAGTGTTTGCAATGCAATCTGTTCTGGGTTTGCAATGCAATGCAACGTGTTCTGGATTTGCAATGCAATGTGTTCTGTGATTGCAATGCAATGCAATGCAATCTGTGCTGGGTTTGCAATGCAATGTGTTCTGTATTTGCAATGCAATGTGTTCTGGGTTTGCAATGCAATGCAATCTGTTCTGGGTTTGCAATGCAATGCAACCTGTTCTGGGTTTGCAATGCAATGCAATCTGTGCTGGGATTGCAATGCATTCTGTGTTTGCAATGCAACGTGTTCTGGGTGTGCAATGCAATGCAATCTGTGCTGGGTGTGCAATGCATTCTGTGTTTGCAATGCAATCTGTGCTGGGTGTGCAATGCAATGTGTGCTGGGTTTGCAATGCAATGCAATCTGTGCTGGGATTGCAATGCATTCTGTGTTTGCAATGCAGTCTGTGCTGGGATTGCAATGCATTCTGTGTTTGCAATGCAATCTGTTCAGGGTGTGCAATGCAATCTGGTCAGTATTTGCAATGCAATCTGTGCTGGGTTTGCAATGCAATGCAATCTGTGCTGGGTTTGCAATGCAATGCAATCTGTGCTGGGTGTGCAATGCAATGCAATCTGTGCTGGGTTTGCAATGCATTCAGTGTTTGCAATGCAATCTGTGCTGGGTGTGCAATGCAATGCAATCTGTTCTGGGTGTGCAATGCAATGCAATCTGTGCTGGGTTTGCAATGCAATGCAATCTGTGCTGGGTTTGCAATGCAATGCAATCTGTTCAGGGTGTGCAATGCAATGCAACCTGTTCTGGGTTTGCAATGCAATGCAATGCAATCTGTTCTGGGTGTGCAATGCAATGCAATCTGTGCTGGGTTTGCAATGCAATCTGTTCTGGGTTTGCAATGCAATGCAATGCAATCTGTTCTGGGTGTGCAATGCAATGCAATCTGCTCTGCGTGTGCAATGCATTCAGTGTTTGCAATGTAATCTGTTCAGGGTGTGCAATGCAATGCATTCAGTGTTTGCAATGCAATCTGTTCTGGGCATGCAATGCAATGCAATCTGTGCTGCGTTTGCAATGCAATCTGGTCAGTATTTGCAATGCAATGCAATCTGTGCTGGGTGTGCAATGCAATGCAATCTGTGCTGGGTGTGCAATGCAATGCAATCTGTGCTGGGTGTGCAATGCATTCTGTGTTTGCAATGCAATCTGTTCTGGGTGTGCAATGCAATGCAATCTGTGCTGGGTTTGCAATGCAATGTGCTCTGGTGTGCAATGCAGTGCAATGCAATCTGTGCTGGGTGTGCAATGCAATCTGTGCTGGGTGTGCAATGCATTCTGTGTTTGCAATGCAATCTGTGCTGGGTGTGCAATGCATTCTGTGTTTGCAATGCAATCTGTGCTGGGTGTGCAATGCAATGCAATCTGTGCTGGGCTTGCAATGCAATGTGTTCTGGGTGTGCAATGCAATGCATTCAGTGTTTGCAATGCAATCTGTTCTGGGTGTGCAATGCAATGCAATGCAATCTGTGCTGCGTTTCCAATGCAATGTGTTCTGGGTGTGCAATGCAATGCAATCTGTGTTTGCAATGCAATCTGGTCAGTATTTGCAATGCATTCTGTTCTGGGTGTGCAATGCAATGCAATGTGTGCTGGGGTTCCAATGCAATGTGTTCTGGATTTGCAATGCAATGCATTCTGTGTTTGCAATGCAATCTGTGCTGGGTGTGCAATGCAATGTGTTCTGGATTTGCAATGCAATGCAATCTGGGTTTGCAATGCAATCTGTTCTGGGTGTGCAGTGCTTTGCAATCTGTGCTGGGTGTGCAATGCAATGCAATCTGTGCTGGGTTTGCAATGCAATCTGTTCTGGGTTTGCAATGCAATGCAATGCAATCTGTTCTGGGTGTGCAATGCAATGCAATCTGCTCTGCGTGTGCAATGCATTCAGTGTTTGCAATGTAATCTGTTCAGGGTGTGCAATGCAATGCATTCAGTGTTTGCAATGCAATCTGTTCTGGGCATGCAATGCAATGCAATCTGTGCTGCGTTTGCAATGCAATCTGGTCAGTATTTGCAATGCAATGCAATCTGTGCTGGGTGTGCAATGCAATGCAATCTGTGCTGGGTGTGCAATGCAATGCAATCTGTGCTGGGTGTGCAATGCATTCTGTGTTTGCAATGCAATCTGTTCTGGGTGTGCAATGCAATGCAATCTGTGCTGGGTTTGCAATGCAATGTGCTCTGGTGTGCAATGCAGTGCAATGCAATCTGTGCTGGGTGTGCAATGCAATCTGTGCTGGGTGTGCAATGCATTCTGTGTTTGCAATGCAATCTGTGCTGGGTGTGCAATGCATTCTGTGTTTGCAATGCAATCTGTGCTGGGTGTGCAATGCAATGCAATCTGTGCTGGGCTTGCAATGCAATGTGTTCTGGGTGTGCAATGCAATGCATTCAGTGTTTGCAATGCAATCTGTTCTGGGTGTGCAATGCAATGCAATGCAATCTGTGCTGCGTTTCCAATGCAATGTGTTCTGGGTGTGCAATGCAATGCAATCTGTGTTTGCAATGCAATCTGGTCAGTATTTGCAATGCATTCTGTTCTGGGTGTGCAATGCAATGCAATGTGTGCTGGGGTTCCAATGCAATGTGTTCTGGATTTGCAATGCAATGCATTCTGTGTTTGCAATGCAATCTGTGCTGGGTGTGCAATGCAATGTGTTCTGGATTTGCAATGCAATGCAATCTGGGTTTGCAATGCAATCTGTTCTGGGTGTGCAGTGCTTTGCAATCTGTGCTGGGTGTGCAATGCAATGCAATCTGTGCTGGGTTTGCAATGCAATCTGTTCTGGGTTTGCAATGCAATGCAATGCAATCTGTTCTGGGTGTGCAATGCAATGCAATCTGCTCTGCGTGTGCAATGCATTCAGTGTTTGCAATGTAATCTGTTCAGGGTGTGCAATGCAATGCATTCAGTGTTTGCAATGCAATCTGTTCTGGGCATGCAATGCAATGCAATCTGTGCTGCGTTTGCAATGCAATCTGGTCAGTATTTGCAATGCAATGCAATCTGTGCTGGGTGTGCAATGCAATGCAATCTGTGCTGGGTGTGCAATGCAATGCAATCTGTGCTGGGTGTGCAATGCATTCTGTGTTTGCAATGCAATCTGTTCTGGGTGTGCAATGCAATGCAATCTGTGCTGGGTTTGCAATGCAATGTGCTCTGGTGTGCAATGCAGTGCAATGCAATCTGTGCTGGGTGTGCAATGCAATCTGTGCTGGGTGTGCAATGCATTCTGTGTTTGCAATGCAATCTGTGCTGGGTGTGCAATGCATTCTGTGTTTGCAATGCAATCTGTGCTGGGTGTGCAATGCAATGCAATCTGTGCTGGGCTTGCAATGCAATGTGTTCTGGGTGTGCAATGCAATGCATTCAGTGTTTGCAATGCAATCTGTTCTGGGTGTGCAATGCAATGCAATGCAATCTGTGCTGCGTTTCCAATGCAATGTGTTCTGGGTGTGCAATGCAATGCAATCTGTGTTTGCAATGCAATCTGGTCAGTATTTGCAATGCATTCTGTTCTGGGTGTGCAATGCAATGCAATGTGTGCTGGGGTTCCAATGCAATGTGTTCTGGATTTGCAATGCAATGCATTCTGTGTTTGCAATGCAATCTGTGCTGGGTGTGCAATGCAATGCAATCTGTGCTGGGTGTGCAATGCAATGTGTTCTGGATTTGCAATGCAATGCAATCTGGGTTTGCAATGCAATCTGTTCTGGGTGTGCAGTGCTTTGCAATCTGTGCTGGGTGTGCAATGCAATGCAATCTGTGCTGCGTTTGCAATGCAATGTGTTCTGGATTTGCAATGCAATGCAATCTGGGTTTGCAATGCAATCTGTTCTGGGTGTGCAGTGCTTTGCAATCTGTGCTGGGTGTGCAATGCAATGTGTTCTGGATTTGCAATGCAATGCAATCTGGTCAGTATTTGCAATGCAATCTGATCTGGGTGTGCAATGCAATCTGCTGTGGGTGTGCAATGCATTCTGTTCAGGGTGTGCAATGCAATGCAATCTGTGCTGGGATTGCAATGCATTCAGTGTTTGCAATGCAATGTGTTCTGGGTTTGCAATGCAATGCAATCTGTGTGTGCAATGCAATGACTTCTGTGTTTGCAATGAAATGCAATGCAATCTGTGCTGGGTGTGCAATGCAATGTGCTCTGGGAGTGCAATGCAATCTGTGCTGGGTGTGCAATGCAATGCAATCTGTGTTTGCAATGCAATCTGTGCTGGGTGTGCAATGCAATGCAATCTGTGCTGGGATTGCAATGCATTCTGTGTTTGCAATGCAATGCAATGCAATCTGTGCTGGGTTTGCAATGCAATGTGTTCTGGGTTTGCAATGCAATGCAATCTGTGTTTGCAATGCAATCTGTTCTGGGTTTGCAATGCAATGCAATGCAATGCAATCTGTGTTTGCAATGCAATCTGTTCTGGGTTTGCAATGCAATGCAATCTGTGCTGGGTTTGCAATGCAATGCAAAGTGTTCTGGGTGTGCAATGCAATGCAATCTGTGTTTGCAATGCAATCTGTGCTGTGTTTGCAATGCAGTGCATTCTGTGTCTGCAATGCAATCTGTACTGGTTGTGCAATGCAATGCAATTTGTGCTGTGTTTGCAATGCAATCTATTCTGGGTGTGCAATGCAATGCAACCTGTTCTGGGTGTGCAATGCATTCAGTGCTTGCAATGCGATGCGTTCTGGATGTGCAATGCAATGCAATCTGTGTTTGCAATGCAATGCAATCTGTGTTTCCAATGCAATCTGTTCTGGGTGTGCAGTGCAATGCAATCTGGTCAGTACTTGCAACACCACCTCTTTGGTGCTTGCAATGCAATGCAATCTTTTGGGTATTTGCACTGCAATCTGTTGGGTGCTTGCAATGCAATGCAATCTTTTGGTTATTTGCACTGCAACCTGCCTGGAATTTGCAATGCAATGCAATCTGTTGGGTATTTGCATTGCAACCTGCTTGGAATTTGCAATGCAATGCAATCTTTTGGTTATTTGCACTGCAACCTGCTTGGAATTTGCAATGCAATGCAACCTGTTGGGTATTTGCATTGCAATCTGTTGGGTGCTTGCAATGCAATGCAATCTGTTGGGTATTTGCAATGCAACGCAATCAGTTTGGTGTTTGCAATGCGGTGCAACGTGATCTGTGTTTGCAATGCACTGCAATGCATGCAGTGTCTGCAATGCAACCTGTTTGCAATGGAATTCAACCTGTTTGCTGCTTGCAATGCAATGCAATGTGTTCTGTATTTGCAATGCAATGCAATGCATGCAGTGTTTGCAATGCAATGCAACGTGTTTTGTGTTTGCAATGCAATGCAACCCGTTTGCTGTTTGCAATGCAATGCAACCTGTTTGCTGTCTGCAATGCAATGCAACGTTTGCTCCCTGCAATGCAATGCAATGAATGCAGTGTCTGCAATGCAACCTGTTCTGTGTTTGCAATGCAATGCAATGCATGCAGTGTCTGCAATGCAACCTGTTCTGTGTTTGCAATGCAATGCAATGCATGCAGTGTCTGCAATGCAACCTGTTCTGTGTTTGCAATGCAATGCCTTTAGTATTTGCAATGCAACCTGTTTGCTGTCTGCAATGCAATGCAACCTGTTTGCTGCTTGCAATGCACTGCAACCTGTTCTGTGTTTGCAATGCAATGCAATGCATTCTGTGTCTGCAATGCAACCTGTTCTGTGTTTGCAATGCAAGGCAATGCATTCTGTGTTTGCAATGCAATGCCTTTAGTATTTGCAATGCAACCTGTTTGCTGTCTGCAATGCAATGCATTCTGTTTGCTGTTTGCAATGCAATGCACTGTGTTCTGTGTCTGCAATGCAACCTCTTTGCAATGGAATTCAACCTGTTTGCTCTCTGCAATGCAATGCAACCTGTTCTGTGTCTGCAATGCAATGCAATGCATTCTGTGTTTGCAATGCAATCTGTTCTGTGTCTGCAATGCAATGCAATGCATGCAGTGTCTGCAATGCAACCTGTTCTGTGTTTGCAATGCAATGCAACCCGTTTGCTGTCTGCAATGCAATGCAACCTGTTCTGTGTTTGCAATGCACTGCAATGCATGCAGTGTCTGCAATGCAACCTGTTCTGTGTTTGCAATGCAATGCAACCTGTTCTGTGTTTGCAATGCAATGCAATGCATGCAGTGTCTGCAATGCAACCTGTTCTGTGTTTGCAATGTAACGCAACCTGTTTGCTGTCTGCAATGCAATGCAACCTGTTTGCTGTTTGCAATGCAATGCAATGCAACCTGTTTGCTGTCTGCAATGCAATGCAACGTGTTCTGCAGTTGCAATGCAATGCAATGCATTCTGTGTTTGCAATGCAACCTGTTCTGTGTTTGCAATGCACTGCAATGCATGCAGTGAATGCAATGCAACCTGTTCTGTGTTTGCAATGCAATGCAGCCTGTTCTGTGTTTGCAATGCAGTGCAACCTGTTTGCTGTCTGCAATGCAATGCAACGTGTTCTGCAGTTGCAATGCAATGCAATGCATTCTGTGTTTGCAATGCAACCTGTTCTGTGTTTGCAATGCACTGCAATGCATGCAGTGAATGCAATGCAACCTGTTCTGTGTTTGCAATGCAATGCAGCCTGTTCTGTGTTTGCAATGCAGTGCAACCTGTTTGCTGTCTGCAATGCAATGCAACGTGTTCTGCAGTTGCAATGCAATGCAATGCATTCTGTGTTTGCAATGCAACCTGTTCTGTGTTTGCAATGCACTGCAATGCATGCAGTGAATGCAATGCAACCTGTTCTGTGTTTGCAATGCAATGCAGCCTGTTCTGTGTTTGCAATGCAGTGCAACCTGTTTGCTGTCTGCAATGCAATGCAACCTGTTCTGTCTGCAATGCACTGCAATGCATGCAGTGTCTGCAATGCAACTTTTTTGCTGCTTGCAATGCAACTCATTGCATTCCGTGTTTGCTGCCACCCCCCCCCTTTGCACCATTTGCTCCCACCTGCAGCAAACGCAGCTCCTTGCACGCTCACGTTGCACGCCCCGTGCACCACCCCCCCGTGCAACGCAACCCTTCCGCGCAGCTGCGTGCAAATCCCTCCTCGCACGGATCTGTTGTGCACGCCTTGCACGCCCACACTGGAAGCCAAGCTGGCTTTGCATGAATCCGTGTGCACGGCTTGCACGCCTGCGTGCAAACGGCCCCTTGCACACGCACAGACCTCCAGGTGCACACAAAGTGTGCAAACCCGCACATCCACGTGAAGACTCCCCTTGCACGCTCACAAGTAACAGCGCACAAACCCTGGTGCAAAACTCTGTGTCCATGTGCGAGCTGTCCCTTGCACACACTCACATACACAAATGTGCACAATTGTGCAAAACTCCGCGTGAACTTGTGCACCCCTTGCACACTCACATCTGACAGCACAGAAACCCTGGTGCGAAACTCCACACCACGTGCAAGCAGCCCCTTGCACACTCACACAAACACGTGTGCACGCGCACAATTGTGTAAAACTCCACGCCCACTTGTGCCCCCCTTGCACACTCACATCTGTCAGCAAACACAAACCCTGGTTCAAAACTCCAAACCCACGTGCAAACAGCACCTCGCACACTCTCTCACACACACGTGCACGTGCACAATTGTGCAAAACTCCACGCCCACTTGTGCCCCCCTTGCACACTCACATCTAGCAGCAGAGAAACCCTGGTGCATAACTCCACACCCACGTGTTAAAAAACAACGCAAACTTTCACATTCCCAACTGCACAAACACAAGTGTGCAAAACTCCGCATCCACGTGCAAACACCCCCTTGCACACTCTCGCACCCACCCTTGTGCGTGCGGACACAATTGTGCAACGCTACCCTTTGCACTCCCATGTGCGAGCACTGCTCACACCCATCAACACACACGCATCACACCCACGTGCACAAATACCCTTGTGCAAGCACCCATCGCACACTCACACACATCCAAGTGCACACGCACAAGTGTGCAAAGCCCCACATCCCTTGCACACTCACAACTAACAGCACACAAGTCCTGTTGCGAACCCCTGCATCCTCGTGCGAACTCCCCTTGCACACTTTCACACACCCCAACTACACCAAAGTGTGCAAAATCCCGCACCCCCGTGCAAACACAAGCACAGGTGTGCAAGCATTGCTCACACCGGCCAGCACACACACATCCATTCACGTGCATACCCTGGTGAAAAAAAACCCACGTCCACGTGCAAACACATACCCCCTGCACAGCTCACCTGCCCATCCATGTGCACACCCACCCTTTGCACGCCCACGTGCAAACTGCAGTGCCAAACAATCCCTGGCGCACTCACGTGTGAAACATCCCCAGGGAAACACGCACGCTTGTGCAAGCATTGCTCACACCTATCAGTACACACGCATCCATCCAATGCACAAACACTCTTGTGCAAAGCCCGTTGTGCAAACACTCCTCGCACACTTTCACGCATCCATGTTTGAGCAGCACTGTGCAAAAGAGCACACCTGTGTGCAAGTAACTTTACACACTCACACACACCCATCAGCACACAAACGCTTGTGCAAGACCCACGTGCAAACTGCCGTGCACACTTTCACACAGCCAACACACAGAGGTGTGCAAATCCTTGCACCCACGTGCGAGCAACCTCTTGCACACCCATCCACACACACAATGCAAACTGTCCTGCAATCGTGCACACTCATGTGCAAATCCCAAAAATCACACGCGCGGTCATGCAAACACAGCCTTCAAACACAGCCTTGCACGCTCACGTGCCCAGCATCCCTGTGCAAACGCACTAGTGAAAGCATTGCTCACAGCTTACTGTCTTGCAATGCCCTTGTGCAAACAGCCCCCTTGCACACTTACACACTGCCAACAGCACACACATACGTGTGCAAATCTCTAACCCTCGTACAAACTCCCTTTTGCACACTCTCGTGTGTAACTCTCATGTGCAAACCAACTATTTACCCACCCACGTGTGCAAGCCCACCCTTGCACCAACACACCAAAATGTGCACCTATCTGCCACCCCCCCTTTGCACACTTAATTATTGCACGCCCCATTTGCGCGCGGATGTGAGCAGCCCATCCTTGCACACCTCCCCCAACACCTCGCACACTCACATGTGTGCAAATGCATGCACAACTGCATCCCCACGTGCATCTCATCCCCATGCATTCCGTGCACTGAGCTTCCTTGCACACCTGCATCCACAAATCCACGTACGTGTGCAACAGCTGAGTGTGCAAAACAAACCACACAGCCCCAATGTTATGCTTGCACACTCATCACGACACCCCCCCTTGTGCAGGCTGCCCTTCACACCCATGTGCCAAACACCCCGCTCGTGCAAATGCACTCTCGCACACGCAAAATCCAGCTGGAAAGCCGCCTTCCACTCTACTTCTTGCACATCTACTGGCACACACACCCACACCACTTTTGCACACCCTTGTGCCTATGCAGCCATCCACTCACGTGTCTTTTGCACACTCACTTGAACACGATCTCCCCCACAAGATGCCTCTTTCACACCCATGTGCACAGCCTTGTGCAACAGCCATGTGTGCAAATCCACACAGCCACATGCAAAAGCGTCCATACACGCACCCGTGTTCTTGCACAAGTGTGAAAGCCCACCCCCATTGTATGCCCGTGTGCAATACACACCGTTGTGCAAAATCAAACTGCCAAAACTTTGCACACCAAACACACACGCACCGAGAGGTGTGCAACACAAAACTCTTGGACTTCTGCTGGCACGCTCAGCCTTGCACACCCCCAGCCTTGCAGACGTCCACGTGCAATGCTGTCCTCGCACACCCACGTGCAACAATCCATTTACAAACCATTTACTCTCCTCCCCATTTGCACACTCGCATTCATGCACTCCCATACATATCTTTCGCACACTCATCTTGCACAACCATGTGCGAGAGACCCCCAGCAGCGGACCAGCCTCAATCGTACCCACGTGCAACACAAACCATGGTGCAAAATCCACGTGCAATGCCCCTTGTGCAAGCAAACCTTGGCACACTCAACCCATGCACACCTACTAACGTGCAAACTCACTTCTGGAACAGTTATGCACACCGTTACGCAATTGCAGTCCAGCTTTTGCACACTCATGCTCACACGCATTCATTTGCACCTTTGTCCTCGCACACTCATTTGCAATACAACCCTTGTGTGCACACGCCCGCCCGTGTGCAAGCTGCCCCCTTTCACACCCATGTTCAAAACAACCCCGTGCATTCCCACCCACATGCAAAGGCTCCCTTGCACAGCCACGTGCAACACACTTGTACAAAATCCATACTTTTGCATGCTCTTGTCGACAGGTCTACACACTCGTGTGCACCTCTCCTAACACGAGTCTTGCACAATCCGGGCACACACACCCACATTCCATTGCACACCCACCTGCAACGTGCACACCCATTGGCCTGCTTGTGCAAATCCATGCACGTTTGCACACTGTCGCACACGTGTGCAACCCCATCGCACCCCCGCATGCAAACTCCTTGCAGCGCTCATTCGCGTGTGTACAGGCGTGCAACACGAGCCTTTCACACACCCACACTGATGTACAAGTGTGCAAACCTTTGCACACTCAGAACTCAATCCCTGCACACTTTCAAAACCCTTTTCACACCCATTTTCACAAGCATGTACTTCCCCCAACAAACAAGAACCTCCCTTTGCACACCCAACCCACATAAGTGTGCAAAAGCCCCCATCCACTTGCAAATACCTCCTTGCACTTGTGCACATTTACACACTCTCCGGCATGCACGCACACCACCACCCCCCTTTTGCACACCCAGCTGCACACAAGCACAAGGATCCCATCCATGTGCACTCACAAGCACATGCAGCCCCAACCCCTTGCGCCCTCTTGTGCAAAACCTTTGCACACCTCACCGCATCCCAGCCTGGTGCACACGCACAGCTGTGCACAATCCCCCCTTTACACACCTATTCACACACAGAGACCCGTACAAAACCACCCTTGCGCTCCCAGTCTGCACCCACAAATGAGTGTGCAAGCATGTAACCTTGCACAAGCACGTATGTGCAAACTGCGTGCTCACACACACACTTGTGCAACAGCACGCTTTGCACACTCATGAGCAAGCCCATCTTTGCTACTACCTCCCCACGTACGTGCAGCCACCCCTTTGCACACTCGTGTGCAACCTCATGTGCAACCGCATATCTTTGCACAACCACGCACACTTGCACTTCAGGCCCCCCACCCTCACTCTCCCAGTCTTTCCTTTGCACAATCACATTTGCAACACAGTTGTGCACACTCACCAAGCGTGCAAAGCCCCCCACTGCACACCCAGCCGCTCACACACTCGTTTAGTGCCATCCCTGCACAACCACATGTGTGCAAATCCTTTCACTGCACACCCACGTGCATTCACACACACACACACCCCATCCTTGCACTCCTAATGGGCAGCATAAGCGTGCAAGCCCACCCCATTGCACACCCAGTTGCTCACGCACAGCGGTGCATCCCATCCTTACCCACATCCAAATGCGCAAACAAGTGTGCAAATCATTGCACACCTGTGGCCACACGTGCGAGTGCAAACCAATACGTGCATCCCCACGTTTGCACGCCAAACGTGCACAAGCGTGTAAGCCCCCCCATTGCACACTCAGCTGCTCGCACACTCATGTATTCCCATCCTGGAACAACTCCACGTGTGCAAATACCTCCCGTTGCACACCTGTGGGGACACAGACAAGAGTGCCACACCCTCGTGCACACACCCACGTGTGCAAATCCCCACATGGCACCCCCATGCGCACACACACACTTGTGCATCCCCATCCTTGCACTCAATTCACACATGAAAATCCCCAATTGCACACCTATGGACACACACACAAGTGTAACACCATCGTGCACACGCAACCAAGTGTGCAAGTCTGTCCCCCCTTCGCACACCCAGCTCCTCACACACTTGTACATCCCCATCCCTTGACACACCCACGCGTGCAAACACCCCCCGTGTGCAGAGCTCTCCTTACACACCTGTGGAAACACACACGAAAGTACAACACCCTCGTGCACACTTCCCCCATTTGCACACTCACTCCACATGTTCTTAACCCTATTTGCACACGCAAGCCCTCTCGTGCATCCCCAACCTTTGCACACCCACCCCACACGTGTGCACCAGCTCCTACATTTGCACACCCACCACCATGTTCACAACCCCCCTTTCATTTGCACACCTAGTCCCCAACAACTGTGCAACCCCCCCCAATTTACACACCCAGGTCCCACGTGTTCACAAACCCCATTTGCACATCCACCCCCTACTCAGACAGCCCCTACCTTTGCACACCCACCACCCACGTGTCCGCAACACTCTGCTTGCACACCCACCTCATTTCTACACCCCCCCCCATTTGCACACCCACCCCCCCAGGTCTTCACAAGCCCCCCATTTACACACCCTACCCCATCTGCACACTCACCCCGTGTTCACAACCTCCTTACGTTTGCACAGCTCAGCCCCCACAAGTGTGCAACACTTCTGCTTACACACCCACCCCCCACATGTTCATAACCCCATTTACACGCCCCCCTACATTTGCACACCCACCCCCAAATCATGCACTCATTTCAACACCCACCCCCCACTTGCACACCCACCCGTGTTCACAAGCCCCCCATTTACACACCCACCCCCCACCCATTCATTCCACATCCCTTATACTTACACACCCACTCCCCAAATGTTCACGCCATTTGCACACTCACCCCCCCCATACACACAACCCATTCACACTCCCACCCCCATGTGTGCACCAGCCACTACCTTTACACACCCACCCTATTCGCACACCCACCCCTGCACTCGTGCACACCCTTACATTTACACACCTACCCAACATGTCCACTACCCAATTTACACACCCACCCAACCTATACACCCACCCCCATGTTCACAACTCCATTTACACACCCACCTTCCCCATTTGCACACCCACCCCCCCTTTTTACACCCCCCCACTTTGAAACCTATCCCCCATTTGCACACCCAACCCTCGTGCTCAGAACCCCCCATTTCGAAACGCAACCCAATTTACACACCCACCCCCCAATTTACACACCCACCCCCATGTTCGCAAACCCCATTTCTTCACCCAGCCCATTTGCACGCCCACCCCCACTCGTGCATCCCTCCCATTTGCACACCAACCCCTCCTGCTCACAACCCCATTTACACACCCACCCATTTTACACACCACCTCCAACTTGTGCACCCCATACATTTGCACACCCAGCCAGCCCTGTATTCACAACCTTCCCATTTACACACCAACCCATGTTCACAACACTCCTATTTGCACACCCAACTATTTGCATGTGCTCACAATCTCCCCATTTACACACCCAACCCCACTTGTCCCACCCCACTTGCACACCCACCCTCTGAATTTGCACACCCACCAAGTGTTCACAAACCCCAAATGCACATCCACCATTTGCACACGCACCCCATATTCACATCACCATTGACACATTAACCCCCCCATTTACACAACTGCCCCACATGCTCACAACCCCCCATTTACACACCTGCCCCCCACTCATGCAAACCCTACATTTGTACACCCATCCAACCACTTGCACACCTACCCCATTTGCACACTCTGACCCTCCCATGTGTCCACAACCCCCCATCTGCACACCCACCCCTCATGCTCACAATCCCTTGTATTTACACACTCACCCTCCACATTTACACTCCCAACCCCTACTGATACAACCCCCCATTTACACACCCACCCCCCCATTCATGCGCCCCCTACATTTACACACCCACCCCCCATTTACACACCCACCCCCCACTCGTGCCCACCTACATTTGCACACCAACCCTCCCACGTGTTCACAAGCCCCCATTTACACCCATTCCCCCATTTGAACACCCACCCATTTACACACTCACCCCCACTCATGCACCCCCTACATTTGCACACTCACCCCCATGTCCACAACCCCCCATTTACACACCCATCCCCCATTTGCACACTCATCCCTTGTGCTCACAACCCCATTTACACAACCACCCTCCATATTCACACACCCACCCCCCACTCATGCCCCCCTTACATTTACACACTCACCCCTCATTTACACACCCACAACCCGCTCATGCACCCCCTACATTTGCACAACGACCCCTACTTGTTCACAACTCCATTTACACACCCACCCCAGAAGTCCACAACCCATCTCACACACACCCCCCCACTTGTGCACCCCTACTTTTGCACAACCACCCCCCATTTGCACACACCAACCCCCCACATGTTCACAGGCCCCATTTGCACACCCTCCCATGTCCGCAACTCCCATTTACACACCCACCCTCCAATTACACACCCATCCCTTGTGCTCACAACCCCCCCATTTACACACACACCCTCCCCATTTACACACCCACCCCCCACTCATGCCCCCCTTACATTTACACACCCACCCCCCATATACACACCCACGACACACTCATGCACCCCCTACATTTGCACACCGATCCCCCACATGTCCACAACCCCACCATTTACACACCCACCCCCCATTTACACACCCACGACCCACTCGAGCCCCCCAACATTTCCACACCGACCCCCCACGTGCCCACAACCCCCCCACTTACACACCCACCCCACTTACACACCCACCCCCCATTTACACACGCACGACCCACTCGTGCCCCCCAACATTTCCACACCGACCCCCCACGTGCCCACAACCCCCCCACTTACACACCCACCCCACTTACACACCCACCCCCCATTTACACACCCACGACCCACTCGTGCCCCCCAACATTTCCACACCGACCCCCCACGTGTCCACAATCCCCCCATTTACACACCCACCCGATTTACACACCCACCCCCCATTTACACACCCACGACCCACTCGTGCCCCCCAACATTTCCACACCGACCCCCCACGTGTCCACAATCCCATTTACACACCCACCCCATTTACACACCCACCCCCCATTTACACACCCACGACCCACTCGAGCCCCCCCAACATTTCCACACCGACCCCCCACGTGTCCACAACCCCACCATTTACACACCCACCCCACTTACACACCCACCCCACTTACACACCCACCCCCCATTTACACACGCACGACCCACTCGAGCCCCCCCTACATTTCCACACCGACACCCCACGTGTCCACAACCCCCCCATTTACACACCCACCCCACTTACACACCCACCCCACTTACACACCCACCCCGCCATTTGCACACCCACCCCCCATTCCCACCCCCCACCCTCCCTTCGCCCCCCATCCATCCCGCCGCGCCCCCCCCACCCCCCCCTCTTTACACGCTCGCGTGCAACAACCCCACGCCCCCCATCCCCCACCCCCCCCCCACCCCCCTCCATCCCATTTCCCCCCATCCAAACGCACCCTTCGGCCGCGCGCCGCCTTCCTCCACCTCCACCTCCTCCTCCTCCTCCTCCTCTTCCTCCCCCCCCCCCCCTTTCCCCTTCCTGTCCCCCCCCCCTTCCCCTTCCTGTGCCCCCCCACCCAACTCCGTTTCGCCGCTGCGGCCCCGAATGCGCCGCCCCCCAACCCCCCCCCCCCCCCATCCCTCCCCTCCCCTCCTTCCTTCTCCTTCCTCCTCCTCCTCCTCCTCCTCCTCCTCCCTGCAGCCCTCCGGATTGCACGAGGCTTTGCATCACTTCCTTTCTGCGCAGCCCCCTCCCCCCCACCCCAAACCCCCCCCCCTCGTTGCAAAGACCCTCCGTGCATCCAACTTCTGCAGCACGGTTTTGCAACCCCCCTTTGCTCCCCTCTTCTGTGCATCCATTTCTGCACCGTTCCTTGCACCCCTTCCCATTGCAATTCCGTGCTGCATCACTTTGTTGCAACCTCTCCCATTGCAAAGACCCTCCGTGCATCCAACTTCTGCAGCACGGTTTTGCAACCCCCCTTTGCTCCCCTCTTCTGTGCATCCATTTCTGCACCCCTCCATGCACCCCTTCCTATTGCAATTCCGTGCTGCATCACTTTCTTACTCTCCCCCCTATTGCAAAGCTTCTTGCTGCACCTCGCTTTTGCAGATCAATTTTGCAATCCCCCTTTGCTCCCCTCTTCTGTGAATCCATTTTTGCATCCCTCCTTGCACCCCTTGCTATTGCAATTCCGTGCTGCATCACTTTGTTGCAATCAGCCCCATTGCAAAAACCCTCCGTGCATCCAACTTCTGCAGCACGGTTTTGCAACTCCCCCCTGCCCCCCTCTTCTGTGCATCCATTTCTGCACCCCTCCTTGCACCCCTTCCTATTGCAATTCTGTGCTGCACCACTTTCTTACTTCTCCCCCCATTGCAAAGCTTCTTGCTGCACCCCACATTTGCAGATCAATTTTGCAACCCCCCCCGCTCCCCTCTTCTGTGCATCCATTTCTGCACCCCTCCTTGCACCCCTTCCTATTGCAATTCCGTGCTGCATCACTTTGTTGCAACCTCTCCCATTGCAAAGACCCTCCGTGCATCCAACTTCTGCAGCACAGTTTTGCAACCCCCCCCTGCCCCCCGCCTCTATGCATCCATTTCTGCACCCCTCCTTGCACCTCTTCCCATTGCAATTCCGTGCTGCACCACTTTCTTACTTCTCCCCCCATTGCAAAGCTTCTTGCTGCACCCCACATTTGCAGATCAATTTTGCAACCCCCCCCGGCCCCCCTCTTCTGTGCATCCATTTCTGCACCCCTCCTTGCACCCCTTCCTATTGCAATTCCGTGCTGCATCACTTTCTTACTTCTCCCCCCATTGCAAAGCTTCTTGCTGCACCCCACATTTGCAGATCAATTTTGCAACCCCCCCTGCTCCCCTCTTCTGTGCATCCATTTTTGCACCCCTCCTTGCACCCCTTCCTATTGCAATTCCGTGCTGCATCACTTTGTTGCAATCAGCCCCATTGCAAAACCCCTCGGTGCACCTAACTTCTCCATCAGCATTTTGCAAACCCCCTTTGCTCCCCTCTTCTGTGCATCCATTTCTGCACCCCTCCTTGCACCCCTTCCCATTGCAATTCCGTGCTGCATCACTTTGTTGCAACCTCTCCCATTGCAAAGACCCTCCGTGCATCCAACTTCTGCAGCACGGTTTTGCAACCCCCCTTTGCTCCCCTCCTCTGTGCATCCATTTTTGCACCCCTCCTTGCACCCCTTCCCATTGCAATTCCGTGCTGCATCGCTTTGTTGCAATCAGCCCCATTGCAAAACCCCTCGGTGCACCTAACTTCTCCAGCAGCATTTTGCAAACCCCCTTTGCTCCCCTCCTCTGTGCATCCATTTTTGCACCCCCCCTTGCACCCCTTCCCATTGCAATTCCGTGCTGCATCACTTTGTTGCAACCTCTCCCATTGCAACGATCGTCCACGCACCCTGCATTTGCAGCACCCTTTTGCAACCCCCCTTTGCCCCCCTCTTCTGTGCATCCATTTTTGCACCCCTCCTTGCACCCCTTCCTAGTGCAATTCCGTGCTGCATCACATTGTTGCAACCTCTCCCATTGCTAAGACCCTCCGTGCTTCCAACTTCTCCATAATCATTTTGCAACCCCCCTTTGTCCCCCTCCTTTGTGCATCCATTTCTGCACCCCTCCTTGCACCCCTTCCTATTGCAATTCTGTGCTGCATCACTTTGTTGCAATCAGCCCCATTGCAAAACCCCTCAGTGCATCTAACTTCTCCATCATCATTTTGCAACCTCCCCTTGCTCCCCTCCGTTGTGAATCCATTTTTGCACCCCGCTTGGACCCCTTCCTATTGCAATTCCATGCTGCATCACTTTCTTACTCTCCCCCCTATTGCAAAGCTTCTTGCTGCACCTCGCTTTTGCAGATCAATTTTGCAACCCCCCCCTGCCCCCCTCTTCTGTGCATCCATTTTTGCACCCCTCCTTGCACCCCTTCCCATTGCAATTCCATGCTGCATCACTTTGTTGCAACCTCTCCCATTGCAAAGACCCTCCATGCACTTTGCATTTGCAGCACGGTTTTGCAACCCCCCTTGTTCCTCCCTTCTGTGCATCCATTTTTGCACCCCCCTTGCACTCCTTCCCATTGCAATTCCGTGCTGCAACACTTTGTTACAACCAGCCCTACTGCAAAGACCCTCGTTGCATCCCGCGTTTGCAGCACAGCTTTGCAAACCCCCTCTCCACCCCTCCTTTGTGCATCACTTTCCTCCCCCCCCTTGCACCCCTTCCTATTGCAATCTCGTGTTGGACCACTACATTGCAACCTCTCCCACTGCAACGACCCTCCACGCACCCTGAATTTGCAGCACCCTTTTGCAACCCCCCCTTGCTCCTCTCCTTTATGCATCCATTTTTGCACCCCTCCTTGCACCCCTTCCTATTGCAATTCAGTGTTCCGTTCCTTCCTTGCAACCTCTCCCCCTGCAAAGTCCCTCACTGCACCCTGCATTTGCAACATAAGTTTGCAACCCTCCTCTGCACCCCACTAAGATGCGTGGATTTTTGCACCCTCCCTTGCACACTTTTCTATTGCAATCTCGTATTGCACCACCACATTGCAACCTCTCCCATTGCAAAGCCTTTCATTGCACCCCGCTTTTGCACAACGCTTTTGCAACCCCCCCTCGCTCCCCTCCTTTAGGCATCCACTTTTGCACCGCTCCTTGCGCCTCTTCCTATTGCAATTTCGTGTTGCATCCCTCCCTTGCAACAGCTCCCACTGCAAAGACTCTCATTGCACCCCACTTTTGCAGCACTGTTTTGCAACCCTCCCAGGGACTCCTCTTTAGTGCATCCACTTTTGCAACCCCCCTTGGGCCCCTTCCTATTGCAATCCCACATTGCACCACATCCCTGCAACCTGCCCTATTGCAAAGCTCCTCCTTTGCACCTGCTTTTGCACCACGGTTTTGCAAACCCCCCTCGCTCCCCTCCTTCATGCATCCACTTTTGCACCTCTCCTTGCACCCCTTCCTATTGCAACACTACACTGCATCACTTTGTTGCAACTCCCTCCATTGTAAAGCCTCTCATTGCACCCCACTTTTGCAGCACAGTTTTGCAACCCCCCCTTTGCACCTCTCTTCCATGCATCCATTTTTGCACCCCTCCTTGCACCCCTTCCTATTGCAACTCTGCACTGCATCCAATCCTTGCAACCCCCCCATTACAAAACCCCTGCATGCACCCCGCTTTTGCAGCACAGTTTTGCAACCCCCCTTTGCCCCCTCCTTTTTGCATCCATTTTCGCAACCCTCATTGCACCCCTTTCCATTGCAATCCCCCCTTACATCTCATCCTTGCAACTCCCCCCATTGCAAAACCCCTGCATGCACCCCGCTTTTGCACCACGGCTTTGCAACCCCCCTTTGCTCCCCTCCTTTTTGCATCACTTTTTGCACCCCCCCTTGCACCCCTTCCTATTGCAACCCTGCACTGCATCCCATCCTTGCAACTCCCCCATTGCAAAAGCCCTGCATGCACCCCACTTTTGCACCACGGCTTTGCAACCCCCCTTTGCCCCCCTCCTTTTTGCATCCATTTTTGCACCCCCCCTTGCACCCCTTCCTATTGCAACCCTGCACTGCATCCCATCCTTGCAACTCCCCCATTGCAAAAGCCCTGCATGCACCCCACTTTTGCACCACGGCTTTGCAACCCCCCTTTGCCCCCCTCCTTTTTGCATCCATTTTTGCACCCCTCCTTGCACCCCTTCCTATTGCAACTCTGCACTGCATCCCATCCTTGCAACGTCTCCCATTGCAAAACCCCTGCATGCACCCCGCTTTTGCAGCACACTTTTGCAACCCCCCTTTGCTCCCCTCCTTTTTGCATCACTTTTTGCACCCCTCCTTGCACCCCTTCCTATTGCAACCCTGCACTGCATCCCATCCTTGCAACTCCCCCATTGCAAAACCCCTGCATGCACCCCACTTTTGCAGCACAGTTTTGCAACCCCCCTTTGCTCCCCTCCTTTTTGCATCACTTTTTGCACCCCCCCTTGCACCCCTTCCCATTGCAATCCCATGTTGCATCACTTTGTTGCAACCCCCCCATTGCAAAACTCCTGCATGCACCCCGCTTTTGCACCACGGCTTTGCAACCCCCCTTTGCCCCCCTCCTTTTTGCATCACTTTTTGCACCCCTCCTTGCACCCCTTCCCATTGCAATCTTCCTGTACATCCCATCCTTGCAACTCCCCCCATTGCAAAACCCCTCCATGCACCCCGCTTTTGCAGCACACTTTTGCAAACCCCCTTTGCTCCCCTCCTTTTTGCATCCATTTTCGCACCCCTCCTTGCACCCCTTCCCATTGCAACACTGCACTGCATCCCATCCTTGCAACCCCCCCCATTGCAAAACCCCTCCATGCACCCCGCTTTTGCACCACGGCTTTGCAACCCCCCTTTGCTCCCCTCCTTTTTGCATCACTTTTTGCACCCCTCCTTGCACCCCTTCCCATTGCAATCTTCCTGTACATCCCATCCTTGCAACTCCCCCCATTGCAAAACCCCTCCATGCACCCCGCTTTTGCAGCACACTTTTGCAAACCCCCTTTGCTCCCCTCCTTTTTGCATCCATTTTTGCACCCCTCCTTGCACCCCTTCCTATTGCAACACTGCACTGCATCCCATCCTTGCAACCCCCCCCATTGCAAAACCCCTCCATGCACCCCGCTTTTGCACCACGGCTTTGTAACCCCCCTTTGCCCCCCTCCTTTTTGCATCCATTTTTGCACCCCTCCTTGCACCCCTTCCTATTGCAACTCTGCACTGCATCCCATCCTTGCAACGTCTCCCATTGCAAAACCCCTGCATGCACCCCGCTTTTGCACCACGGCTTTGCAACCCCCCTTTGCTCCCCTCCTTTTTGCATCCATTTTTGCACCCCTCCTTGCACCCCTTCCTATTGCAACTCTGCACTGCATCCCATCCTTGCAACGTCTCCCATTGCAAAACCCCTGCATGCACCCCGCTTTTGCACCACGGCTTTGCAACCCCCCTTTGCTCCCCTCCTTTTTGCATCCATTTTCGCACCCCTCCTTGCACCCCTTCCTATTGCAATCCCATGTTGCATCACTTTGTTGCAACCCCCCCATTGCAAAACCCCTGCATGCACCCCGCTTTTGCACCACGGCTTTGCAACCCCCCTTTGCCCCCCTCCTTTTTGCATCCATTTTTGCACCCCTCCTTGCACCCCTTCCTATTGCAACTCTGCACTGCATCCCATCCTTGCAACGTCTCCCATTGCAAAACCCCTGCATGCACCCCGCTTTTGCACCACGGCTTTGCAACCCCCCTTTGCTCCCCTCCTTTTTGCATCCATTTTCGCACCCCACGTTGCACCCCTTCCTATTGCAATCCCATGTTGCATCACTTTGTTGCAACCCCCCCATTGCAAAACCCCTGCATGCACCCCGCTTTTACACCACGGCTTTGCAACCCCCCTTTGCCCCCCTCCTTTTTGCATCCATTTTTGCACCCCCCCTTGCACCCCTTCCTATTGCAACCCTGCACTGCATCCCATCCTTGCAACTCCCCCATTGCAAAAGCCCTGCATGCACCCCACTTTTGCACCACGGCTTTGCAACCCCCCTTTGCCCCCCTCCTTTTTGCATCCATTTTTGCACCCCTCCTTGCACCCCTTCCTATTGCAACTCTGCACTGCATCCCATCCTTGCAACGTCTCCCATTGCAAAACCCCTGCATGCACCCCGCTTTTGCATCACAGTTTTGCAACCCCCCTTTGCTCCCCTCTTTTTTGCATCACTTTTTGCACCCCCCCTTGCACCCCTTCCTATTGCAACCCTGCACTGCATCCCATCCTTGCAACTCCCCCATTGCAAAAGCCCTGCATGCACCCCACTTTTGCACCACGGCTTTGCAACCCCCCTTTGCCCCCCTCCTTTTTGCATCCATTTTTGCACCCCCCCTTGCACCCCTTCCTATTGCAACCCTGCACTGCATCCCATCCTTGCAACTCCCCCATTGCAAAACCCCTCCATGCACCCCGCTTTTGCACCACGGCTTTGCAACCCCCCTTTGCTCCCCTCCTTTTTGCATCCATTTTTGCACCCCCCCTTGCACCCCTTCCTATTGCAACCCTGCACTGCATCCCATCCTTGCAACTCCCCCATTGCAAAAGCCCTGCATGCACCCCACTTTTGCACCACGGCTTTGCAACCCCCCTTTGCCCCCCTCCCTTTTGCATCCATTTTTGCACCCCTCCTTGCACCCCTTCCTATTGCAACTCTGCACTGCATCCCATCCTTGCAACTCCCCCATTGCAAAACCCCTGCATGCACCCCGCTTTTGCATCACAGTTTTGCAACCCCCCTTTGCTCCCCTCCTTTTTGCATCACTTTTTGCACCCCTCCTTGCACCCCTTCCTATTGCAACCCTGCACTGCATCTCATCCTTGCAACCCCCCCATTGCAAAACCCTTCCATGCACCCCGCTTTTGCACCACGGTTTTGCAACCCCCCCCCCCCCGTATTTTTGCTCCCCCCCCACCCACTTTTGCCCCCCCCTCTCTGCAAACCCCCCCCCCACTTTTACCCCCCACTTTCGCCCCCCCCATTGCCTCCATTTTTGCACCCCCCACTTTTGCCCCCCATTTTTGCCCCTTTTTGCCCCCCCCATTTTTGCCCCCCCTTTTTTCTCTCCCTATTTTTGCCCCCCCCCATTTTTTGTCTCCATCTTTGCCCCCACATTTTTGCCCCCCCTTTTTCTCCCCCCATTGCCTCCATTTTTGCCCCCCCCCCTTTTGCCCCCCCATTTTTTGCCCCTATTTCCCCCCCCCTTTTTGCCCCTCCCCCTTTTTGCCCCCCCATTTTTTGCCCCATTTTTTGCCCCCCCATTTTTACCCCCCCTTTTTTCTCCCCCCATTTTTACCCCCCCTTTTGCCCCCCTCCCTGCAACCCCCCCCATTTGCCCCCCCCTCGGGACCCCCCCCATTTTTACTCCCCCCCATTTTTGCCCCCCCTTTTCCCCCCCCACCCCCCATTTTTTGCCCCCCCCTTTTTGCCCCCCCTTTTTTCTGCCCCCATTGCCTCCATTTTTGCCCCCCATTTTTTGCCCCTCCCTTTTTGCCCTCCCATTTTTGCCCCCCCATTTTTGCCCCCCCTTTTTCTCCCCCCATTGCCCCCCATTTTTCCCCTCTTTTTGCCCCCCCCATTTTTGCCCCCCACGTTTTTACCCCCCCCTTCGACCCCCCCATTTTAACCCCCCCATTTTTGCCCCCCCTCCCTGCAAACCCCCCTTAATTGCCCCCCTTAATTGCCCCCATTTTTGCCCCCCCATTTCTACCCCCCCATTTTTGCCCCCCCATTTCTGCCCCCCCCACTTTTACCCCCCCATTTTTGCCCCCCATTTTTACCCCCCCATTTTTGCCCCCCCTCCCTGCAACCCCCCCTTAATTGCCCCCATTTTTACCCCCCCACTTTTACCCCCCATTTTTTGCCCCCCCCATTTCGACCCCCCCATTTTTGCCCCCCCCGATTTTTGCCCCCCATTTTTACCCCCCCCTTTTACCCCCCATTTTCCCCCCCCCATTTTTACACCCCCCCATTTTTGCCCCCCCTCGCCCCCATTTCTACCCCCCATTTTCGCCCCCCCGCTTTTACCCCCCCATTTTTGCCCTCCCCCTTTTGCCCCCCCTTCCACCCCCCCCACTTTTTCCCCCCATTTTTGTCCCCTCCCTTTGCCCCCCCCATTTTAACCCCCCCATTTTTGCCCCCCCTCCCTGCGAGCCCCCCTTAATTGCCCCCATTTTTACCCCCCACCCCCCATTTTTTGCCCCCCCCATTTTTGCCCCCCCATTTCTACCCCCTCATTTTTGCCCCCCCTTCGACCCCCCCCATTTTTGCCCCCATTTTTGCCCCCCCATTTTTGTCCCCCCTCCCTGCAACCCCCCCTTAATTGCCCCCATTTTTGCCCCCCCATTTTTGCCCCCACACTTTTACCCCCCATTTTTGCCCCCCCATTTCTACCCCCTCATTTTTGCCCCCCCCTTCGACCCCCCCCATTTTTGTCCCCCATTTTTGCCCCCTCCCTTTTTGCCCCCCCACTTTTACCCCCCCCCATTTTAACCCCCCCATTTTTGCCTCCCCTCCCTGCAACCCCCCCTTAATTGCCCCCATTTTTACCCCCCATTTTTACCCCCCCATTTTTGCCCTCCCCCTTTTGCCCCCCCTTCCATCCCCCCCACTTTTAGCCCCCATTTTTGCCCCCCCATTTTTGCCCCCCCCATTGCCCCCCCATTTCTACCCCCTCATTTTTGCCCCCCCTTTGACCCCCCCCATTTTTGCCCCCCCATTTCTACCCCCTCATTTTTGCCCCCCCTTCGACCCCCCCCATTTTTGTCCCCCATTTTTGCCCCCCCATTTTTGCCCCCACACTTTTACCCCCCCCCATTTTTGCCCCCCCATTTTTGTCCCCCCTCCCTGCAACCCCCCCTTAATTGCCCCCATTTTTGCCCCCCCATTTTTGCCCCCACACTTTTACCCCCCATTTTTGCCCCCCCATTTCTACCCCCTCATTTTTGCCCCCCCTTTAACCCCCCCATTTTTGCCCCCCCATTTCTACCCCCCCATTTTTGCCCCCCCTGCGACCCCCCCCCATTTTTACCCCCCTTTTCTGCCCCCCTCCCTGCACCCCCCCCTTAATTGCCCCCATTTCCCCCCCCCATTTTTACCCCCCCCCATTTTTGCCCCCCCCCTTTTTACCCCCCATTTTTACCCCCCCCCTTTTTGCCCCCCTCATTTTTGCCCCCCTTTAATCGCCCCCATAATTAACCTTCCTTAATGACCCCCCCCCATAACGACCCTTAATTACGGCCCCCCCATAATTAACCTTCCTTAATGACCCCCCCCCATAACGACCCTTAATTACGGCCCCCCCATAATTAACCTTCCTTAATGACCCCCCCCCATAACGACCCTTAATTACGGCCCCCCCATAATTAACCTTCCTTAATGACCCCTAATTACAGCCCCCCCACAAAGACCCCCCATAACGAACCTTAATTGCAGCCCCCCCTATAATTAACCTTCCTTAATGACCCCTAATTACAGCCCCCCCAATGACCTTTAATTACAGCCCCCCCATAATGATCCTAATTACAGTGACCCCCCCCATAACGACCCCTAATTACAGCCCCCCCAATTACGACCTTTAATTAAAGCCCCCCCATAATGACCCCTAATTACAGCCCCTCCTTAACGACACTTAATTACAACCCCCCCAAAATGACCCTTAATTACAGTGATGCCCCCATAATGACCCCTAATTACAGCCCCCCCATAATGACCCCTAATTACAGCCCCCCCACAATGATCCCTAATTAAAGCCCCCCCATCAGGGCCCCTAATTACAGCCCCCCCTTAACGACACTTAATTACAGCCCCCCCATCAGGGCCCTTAATTACAGACCCCCCAAATTACAAACCCCCCCAAACGACCCTTAATTAAAGCCAACCCCATAATGACCTGTAATTACAGGCCCCCCAATTACGACCCTTAATTACAGACCCCCCATAATGACCCCTAATTACAGCTCCCCCATAACAACCCTTAATTACAGCCCCCCCAAAATGATCCCTAATTACAGCCCCCCCATCATGGCCCTTAATTACAGCCCCCCCTTAACGACCCCTAATTACAACCCCCCCATAATGAGCCCTAATTACAGACCCCCCCAAAAATGACCCTTAATTACAGTGACCCCCCCCAATGACCCTTAATTACAGCCCCCCCATAATGACCCCTAATTACAGCCCCCCCATAACTACTCTTAATTACATCCCTCCCTAATGACCCTTAATTACAGTGACCCCCCCATAATGACCCCTAATTACAGCCCCCCTATAACTACTCTTAATTACAGCCCTCCCTAATGACCCTTAATTAGTGACCCCCCCATAATGACCCTTAATTACAGCCCCCCCAAAATGATCCCTAATTACAGCCCTCCCTTAACGACCCTTAATTACAGCCCTCCCTTAACGACCCTTAATTACAGCCCCCACATAATGACCCGTAATTACAGCCCCCCATAACGACCCCTAATTACAAACCCCCCCATAACGACCTTTAATTACAAACCCCCACATCATGACCCTTAATCACACCCCCCCATAATGACCCTTAATTACAGCCCCCCCACAATGATCCCTAATTAAAGCCCCCCCATAATGACCCTTAATTACAGACCCCCCGATGACCCTTAATTGCAGCCCCCCCCAATTAGGACCCCCCCCCCCAAACGACCCTTAATTACAGACCCCCATAATGACCCCTAATTACAGCCCCCCCATAACTACTCTTAATTACAGCCCTCCCTAATGACCCTTAATTAGTGACCCCCCCATAATGACCCTTCATTACAGCCCCCACAATGATCCCTAATTAAAGCCCCCCCATAACTACTCTTAATTACATCCCTCCCTAATGACCCTTAATTACAGTGACCCCCCCATAATAACCCCTAATTACAGCCCCCCCACAATGATCCCTAATTAAAGCCCCCCCATAATGACCCTTAATTACAGCCCCCACGTAACGACCCTTAATTACAGCCCCCCCATAACGACCCCTAATTACAAACCCCCACATAACGACCCTTAATTACAAACCCCCACATCATGACCCTTAATCACACCCCCCCATAATGACCCTTAATTACAGCCCCCCCTATAATGACCCCTAATTACAGCCCCCCCATAACAACCCTTAATTACAGACCCCATAGGGACAGGGGGGCCTTATAGGGTCGGGGGGGGGTTTATAGGGTGGGGGGCCTCATTGACCCCATAGGGACAGGGGGGCCTTATAGGGTGGGTGGGGTGTTATAGGGTGGGGGGCCTATAGACCCCATAGGGACAGGGGGGGCTTATAGGGTGGTGGGGGGGTTTATAGGGTGGGGGGCCCTACAGACCCCATAGGGACAGGGGGGACTTATAGGGTGGGGGGGGTTTATAGGGTGGGGGGGCCTATAGACCCCATAGGGACAGGGGGGCCTTATAGGGTGGGTGGGGTGTTATAGGGTGAGGGGCCTATAGACCCCATAGGGACAGGGGGGCCTTATAGGGTGGGTGGGGTGTTATAGGGTGGGGGGCCCTACAGACCCCATAGGGACAGGGGGGCCTTATAGGGTGGGGGGGGGTTTACAGGGTGGGGGGCCTATAGACCCCATAGGGACAGGGGGGACTTATAGGGTGGGGGGGGGTTTATAGGGTGGGGGATCCCATAGACCCCATAGGGACACGGGGGACTTATAGGGTGGGGGGGGATTATAGGGTGGGGGGCCCCATAGACCCCATAGGGACAGGGGGGGCTTATAGGGTGGGGGGGGGACGGTTATAGGGTGGGGGGCCCTATAGAACCCATGGGGACAGGGGGGACTTATAGGGTAGGGGGTGGTTTATAGGGTGGGGGGCCCTAAAGACCCCATAGGGACAGGGGGGCCTTATAGGGTGGGGGGGGCTTATAGGGTGGGGGGGCCTATAGACCCCATAGGGACAGGGGGGCCTTATAGGGTGGGGGGGTTTTATAGGGTGGGGGACCTCATTGACCCCATAGGGACAGGGGGGGTTTATAGGGTGGGGGGCCCTGTAGACCCCATAGGGACAGGGGGGCCTTATAGGGTGGGGGGGGTTTATAGGGTGGGGAGCCTATAGACCCCATAGGGACACGGGGGACTTATAGGGTGGGGGGCCCTATAGACCCCATAGGGACAGGGAGCCTCATAGGGTGGGGTGGGGTTTGTAGGGTGGGGGCCCTATAGACCCCATAGGGACAGGGGGGACTTATAGGGTGGTGGGCCTCATTGACCCCATAGGGACACGGGGGACTTATAGGGTGGGGGGGGGTTTATAGGGTGGGAGGCCCTACAGACCCCATAGGGACAGGGGGGCCTTATAGGGTGGGGGGTTTATAGGGTGGGGGACATCATTGACCCCATAGGGACAGGGGGGCCTTATAGGGTTGGGGGGGGTTTATAGGGTGGGGGGCCCTATAGACCCCATAGGGACAGGGGGGCCTTATAGGGTGGGGGGGGGGGGTTTATAGGGTGGGGGGCCCTACAGACCCCATAGGGACAGGGGGGGCTTATAGGGTGGTGGGGGGGTTTATAGGGTGGGGGGCCCTACAGACCCCATAGGGACAGGGGGGACTTATAGGGTGGGGGGGGTTTATAGGGTGGGGGGTCCTATAGACCCCATAGGGACAGGGGGGCCTTATAGGGTGGGGGGGGTGTTATAGGGTGCGGGGCCCTATAGACCCCATAGGGACAGGGGGGCCTTATAGGGTGGGGGGGGGGGGTTTGTAGGGTGGGGGGCCCTATAGACCCCATAGGGACAGGGGGGCCTTATAGGGTGGGGGGGGGTTTATAGGGTCGGGGGCCCTATAGACCCCATAGGGACAGGGGGGACTTGTAGGGTGGGGGGGGGTTTATAGGGTGGGGGGCCCCATAGACCCCATAGGGACAGGGGGGCCTTATAGGGTGGGGGGGGGTTTATAGGGTGGGGGTCCTATAGACCCCATAGGGACAGGGGGGCCTTATAGGGTGGGGGGGGTGTTATAGGGTGCGGGGCCCTATAGACCCCATAGGGACAGGGGGGCCTTATAGGGTGGGGGGCGGTTTATAGGGTGGGGGGCCTCATTGACCCCATAGGGACAGGGGGGGTTTATAGGGTGGGGGGCCCTATAGACCCCATAGGGACAGGGGGGGCTTATAGGGTGGGGGGGGGATTATAGGGTGGGGGGCCTACAGACCCCATAGGGACAGGGGGGACTTATAGGGTGGGGGGCCTCATTGACCCCATAGGGACACGGGGGACTTATAGGGTGGGGGGGGGTTTATAGGGTGGGGGGCCCTATAGACCCCATAGGGACACGGGGGACTTATAGGGTAGGGGGGGGACGGTTATAGGGTGGGGGGCCCTATAGAACCCATGGGGACAGGGGGGACTTATAGGGTAGGGGGGGGTTTATAGGGTGGGGGGCCTATAGACCCCATAGGGACAGGGGGGCCTTATAGGGTGGGGGGGGGGTTTATAGGGTGGGGGGCCTCATTGACCCCATAGGGACAGGGGGGGCTTATAGGGTGGGGGGGTTTATAGGGTGGGGGGCCTCATTGACCCCATAGGGACAGGGGGGACTTATAGGGTGGGGGGGGGGTTGTAGGGTGGGAGACCCCATAGACCCCATAGGGACAGGGGGGACTTATAGGGTGGGGGGGCTTTATAGGGTGGGGGGCCCTATAGACCCCATAGGGACAGGGGGGACTTATAGGGTGGTGGGGGGGTTTATAGGGTGGGGGGCCCTATAGACCCCATAGGGACAGGGGGGCCTTATAGGGTGGGGGGGGTTTATAGGGTGGGGGGCCTCATTGACCCCATAGGGACAGGGGGGGCTTATAGGGTGGGTGGGGTTTATAGGGTGGGGGGCCCTAAAGACCCCATAGGGACAGGGGGGCCTTATAGGGTTGGGGGGGGTTTATAGGGTGGGGGGCCTCATTGACCCCATAGGGACAAGGGGGCCTTATAGGGTGGGGGGGGGGGTTATAGGGTGGGGGGCCCTATAGACCCCATAGGGGCAGGGGGGACTTATAGGGTGTGGGGGGGTTTATAGGGTGGGGGTCCTAAAGACCCCATAGGGACAGGGGGGCCTTATAGGGTTGGGGGGGGTTTATAGGGTGGGGGGCCTCATTGACCCCATAGGGACAAGGGGGCCTTATAGGGTGGGGGGGGGGGTTATAGGGTGGGGGGCCCTATAGACCCCATAGGGGCAGGGGGGACTTATAGGGTGTGGGGGGGTTTATAGGGTGGGGGTCCTAAAGACCCCATAGGGACAGAGGGGACTTATAGGGTGGGGGGCCCTAAAGACCCCATAGGGACAGGGGGGACTTGTAGGGTGGGTGGGGAGTTTATAGGGTGGGGGCCCTACAGACCCCATAGGGACAGGGGGGACTTATAGGGTGGGGGGGGGGGTTTGTAGGGTGGGGGGCCCCATAGACCCCATAGGGACAGGGGGGACTTGTAGGGTGGGTGGGGAGTTTATAGGGTGGGGGCCCTACAGACCCCATAGGGACAGGGGGGGCTTATAGGGTGGGGGGGGGGTTATAGGGTGGGGGGCCCTGTAGACCCCATAGGGACAAGGGGGCCTTATAGGGTGGGGGGGGGGTTTATAGGGTGGGGGTCCTATAGACCCCATAGGGACAGGGGGGCCTTATAGGGTGGGGGGGGGGGTTATAGGGTGGGGGGCCCTACAGACCCAATAGGTACAGCGGGGCCTTATAGGGTGGGTGGGGTTTATAGGGTGGGGGGCCCCATAGACCCCATAGGGACAGGGGGGCTTATAGGGTGGGGGGGGGTTTATAGGGTGGGGGGCCTATAGACCCCATAGGGACAAGGGGGACTTAGAGGGTGGGGGGGGGTTTATAGGGTCGGGGACCCCATAGACCCCATAGGGACAGGGGGGCCTTATAGGGTGGGGGAGGGTTTATAGGGTGGGGGGCCCTACAGACCTCATAGGGACAGGGAGGACTTGTAGGGTGGGGGGGGAGTTTATAGGGTGGGGGGCCCTACAGACCCCATAGGGACAGGGGGGCCTTATAGGGTGGGGGGGGGGGTGTTTATAGGGTTGGGGCCCTATAAGCACAGAGGGGCCTTATAGGGTAAGGGAGGCCCTACGGGGTGGGCAGGTCTTTATAGGGTGGGGGGCCCTATAGGTATAGAAGGGCCATATAGGGTGGGGGGGTCCCTATAGAATCTATAGGGTCGGGGGGGGGTTCTATACCATCAATGGGGCCGGCGGGATTCCTGTATCCCCTATAGGGCTGAGGGGTGTCCTTATATCCCCTATAGGGTCAGGAGGGGTCCGTACATCCGTTATAGGGCCGGGGGGTCCATATAGAACCTATAGGGTCAGGAGGTATCCCTATTTCCCCTATAGGGCCGGGGGCTTTCCCTATATCCCCTATAGGGCCAGGAGGCCCCTATAGACCCTCTAGGGTCAGCGGGGTGTCCCTATATCCCTTATAGGGCCAGGGGGGTTTCCTATATCCCCTATAGGGCTGGAGGGGTCAAGGGGTGTCCCTATATCCCCTATAGGGCCGGGGGGGGTTCCTGTAGAACCTATAGGGTCAGGGGATGTCCCTATATCCCCTATAGGGCTGGGGGGGTCCCTATAGAACCTATAGGGTCAGGGGGTGTCCCTATATCCCCTATAGGACCGGTGGCTTTCCCTATATCCCCTATAGGGCCAGGGGGGTCCCTATAGACCCTATAGGGCCAGGGGGGTCCCTATATCCCCTATAGGGCCAGGGAGGTCCCTATATCCCCTATAGGGTCAGGGGGTGTCCCTATATCCCCTATAGGGCCGGGGGCTTTCCCTATATCCCCTATAGGGCCAGAGAGGTCCCTATATCCCCTATAGGGCCAGAGAGGTCCCTATATCCCCTATAGGGTCAGGGGGTGTCCCTATATCCCCTATAGGGCCAGGGGCTTTCCCTATATCCCCTATAGGGCCAGAGAGGTCCCTATATCCCCTATAGGGTCAGGGGGTGTCCCTATATCCCCTATAGGGCCGGGGGCTTTCCCTATATCCCCTATAGGGCCAGGGGGTCCCTATATCCCTTATAGGGCCGGGGGCTTTCCCTATATCCCCTATAGGGCCAGGGGGGTCCCTATAGACCCTATAGGGTCAGGGGGTGTCCCTATATCCCCTATAGGGCCAGGGGGGTCCCTATATCCCCTATAGGGCCAGGGGCTTTCCCTATATCCCCTAAAGGGCCAGGGGGGTCCCTATATCCCCTATAGGGTTGGGGGGGTCCCTATAGACCCTATACGGCCGGGGTTTTTCCCTATATCCCCTATAGGGCTGGGGGTTTTTCCCTATATCACCTATAGGGTCGGGGGGTCCCTAAAGAACCTTTAGGGTCGGGAAGGGTCCTTATATCCCCTATAGGACCGGGGGCTTTCCCTATATCCCCTGTAGGACCAGGGGGGTCCCTATAGAACCTATAGGGCCGAGGGCTTTCCCTTTATCCCCTATAGGGCCGGGGTTTTTCCCTATATCCCCTATAGGACCGGGGGCTTTCCCTATATCCCCTATAGGGCCAGGGAGGTCCCTATATCCCCTATAGGGTCAGGGGGTGTCCCTATATCCCCTATAGGGCCGGGGGCTTTCCCTATATCCCTATAGGGCCAGGGGCTTTTCCTATATCCCCTATAGGGCCAGGGGGTCCCTATATCCCTTATAGGGCCGGGGGCTTTCCCTATATCCCCTATAGGGCCAGGGGGGTCCCTATAGACCCTATAGGGTCAGGGGGTGTCCCTATATCCCCTATAGGGCCGGGGTTTTTCCCTATATCCCCTATAGGGCTGGGGGTTTTTCCCTATATCACCTATAGGGTCGGGGGGTCCCTAAAGAACCTTTAGGGTCGGGAAGGGTCCTTATATCCCCTATAGGACCGGGGGCTTTCCCTATATCCCCTGTAGGACCAGGGGGGTCCCTATAGAACCTATAGGGCCGAGGGCTTTCCCTTTATCCCCTATAGGGCCGGGGTTTTTCCCTATATCCCCTATAGGACCGGGGGCTTTCCCTATATCCCCTATAGGGCCAGGGAGGTCCCTATATCCCCTATAGGGTCAGGGGGTGTCCCTATATCCCCTATAGGGCCAGGGGGCCCCTATATCCCTTATAGGGCCAGGGGGGTCCCCATATCCCCTATAGGGCCGGGGGCTTTCCCTATATCCCCTATAGGGCCAGGGGGGTCCCTATAGACCCTATAGGGCCGGGGGCTTTCCCTATATCCCCTATAGGGCCGGGGGCTTTCCCTATATCCCCTATAGGGTCAGGGGGTGTCCCTATATCCCCTATAGGGCCGGGGGTTTTTCCCTATATCCCCTATAGGGCCGGGGGGGTCCCTATAGACCCTCTAGGGTCAGCAGGGTGTCCCTATATCCCTTATAGGGCCGGGGGGGTTTCCTATATCCCCTATAGGGCTGGAGGGGTACTGGGGGTGTCCCTATATCCCCTATAGGGTCAGGGGGGTCCCTATATCCCCTATAGGGCCAGGGAGGTCCCTATAGACCCTATAGGGCCGGGGGCTTTCCCTATATCCCTTAAAGGGCCGGTGGGGTCCCTATATCCCCTATAGGGCCGGGGGCTTTCCCTATATCCCCTATAGGGCCGGGGTTTTTCCCTATATCCCCTATAGGGCCGGGGATGGGGGAGGGGCAGCCCGGGCCTCACCGCATCCCCCTCCCCCCGTCCCTTCTTCCCCATCACCGCGGCAACCGTCGCCATGGCGACCGTCACCATGGCAGCCGTCGCCATAGCAACCAGCGGCACCTCCGCCCCCCCCCCCCGCACCCCATAGCAACGGGTGGGGGGGGACTGGGATGGAATGGGAGGGACTGGGAGGGACTGGGGGTTACTGGGATGGACTGGGATGGACTGGGAGGGACTGGGATAAACTGGGGGGGTACTGGGATGGACTAGGACGGACTGGGGGGGTACTGGGATGGAATGCAGGTTACTGGGATGGACTGGGATGGACTGGGGGGAACTGGGATGGACTGGGAGGAACTGGGATGGACTGGGAGGGACTGGGGGGAACTGGGATGGACTGGGAGGAACTGGGATGGACTGGGATGGACTGGGGGGAACTGGGATGGACTGGGAGGAACTGGGATGGACTGGGAGGGACTGGGGGGAACTGGGATGGACTGGGACGGACTGGGGGGAACTGGGATGGACTGGGATGGGCTGGGGGGGTACTGGGATGGACTGGGGGGTACTGGGATGGACTGGGAGGGACTGGGGGGAACTGGGATGGACTGGGAGGAACTGGGATGGACTGGGATGGACTGGGGGGAACTGGGATGGACTGGGAGGAACTGGGATGGACTGGGAGGGACTGGGGGGAACTGGGATGGACTGGGATGGACTGGGGGGAACTGGGATGGACTGGGATGGGCTGGGGGGGTACTGGGATGGACTGGGATGAACTGGGATGGACTGGGGGGAACTGGGATGGACTGGGAGGGACTGGGGGGAACTGGGATGGACTGGGAGGAACTGGGATGGACTGGGATGGACTGGGGGGAACTGGGATGGACTGGGAGGAACTGGGATGGACTGGGAGGGACTGGGGGGAACTGGGATGGACTGGGATGGACTGGGGGGAACTGGGATGGACTGGGATGGGCTGGGGGGGTACTGGGATGGACTGGGATGAACTGGGATGGACTGGGGGGTACTGGGATGGACTGGGATGGACTGGGATGAACTGGGATGGACTGCGAGGGACTGGGATGGACTGGGGGGTACTGGGATGGACTGGGAGGGACTGGGATAAACTGGGATATACTGGGATATACTGGGATGGACTGGGATGGACTGCGAGGGACTGGGATGGACTGGGAGGGACTGGGATGGACTGGGATGGACTGGGGGGTACTGGGATGGACTGGGAGGGACTGGGATGGACTGGGATGGACTGCGAGGGACTGGGATGGACTGGGGGGTACTGGGATGGACTGGGAGGGACTGGGATAAACTGGGATATACTGGGATATACTGGGATGGACTGGGATGGACTGCGAGGGACTTGGAGGGACTGGGATGAACTGGGATGGACTGCGAGGGACTGGGACGGTACTGGGAGGTACTGGGATGGACTGGGATGGACTGGGGGTTACTGGGATGGACTGGGAGGGACTCGGGGGGACTGGGAGGGACTGGGATGGACTGGGGGGAACTGGGATGGACTGGGGGGGGGTACTGGGAGGGACTGGGATGGACTGGGAGGGACTGGGTGGGTACTGGGATAGACTGGGGGGGACTGGGATGGACTGGGGGGGTACTGGGAGGGACTGGGATGGACTGGGATGAACTGGGATGGACTGTGTGGGTACTGGGATAAACTGGGATGGACTGGGACGGACTGGGGGGGTACTGGGATGGAATGCGGGTTACTGGGATGGACTGGGATGGACTGGGATGGACTGGGGGGAACTGGGATGGACTGGGAGGAACTGGGATGGACTGGGATATACTGGGATGGACTGGGATGGACTGGGGGGTACTGGGATGGACTGGGATGGACTGGGACGAACTGGGATGGACTGGGAGGGACTGGGATGGACTGGGACAGACTGGGATGGACTGGGGGGAACTGGGGTGTACTGGTTTGGACTGGGGGCAGCAGAGGGTAACTGGTCCATACTGGGGGCGGACTGGTCCATACTGGGAATGCTGGAGAGGCTACTGGTTTATACTGGGGAAACCTGGAAGGCACACTGGTCCATACTGGGGCAAACTGGGGGGGGTACTGGTCCATACTGGGGGGGATAGAGGGGGTACTGGTTTGTACTGGGAGGAACTGGGGGCGCAGGAGCAGTTACTGGTCCATACTGGGATATACTGGGGGATACTGGTTTGTACTGGGGGGCACTGGGGGGCTTACTGGTCCATACTGGGATATACTGGGGGATACTGGTTTGTACTGGGGGGCACTGGAGGGCTTACTGGTCCATACTGGGGATGCCCTGCTCCATACTGGGCTTACTGGTCCATACTGGGAGGACTGGTCCATACTGGGAGCCCCAGTATGCGATACCCTGCTCCATACTGGTCCATACTGGGATATACTGGGGGGCTACTGGTCCATACTGGGGATGCCCTGCTCTGAACTGGGCTTACTGGTCCATACTGGGAGGACTGGTCCATACTGGGAGCACCAGTATGCGATACCCTGCTCCATACTGGTCCATACTGGGATATACTGGGGGATACTGGTTTGTACTGGGGGCACTGGAGGGCTTACTGGTCCATACTGGGGATGCCCCGCTCCATACTGGGCTTACTGGTCCATACTGGGAGGACTGGTCCATAATGGGAGCACCAGTATGCGATACCCTGCTCCATACTGGTCCATACTGGGATATACTGGGGGGCACTGGGGGATTACTGGTCCATACTGGGAGGACTGGTCCATACTGGGAGCCCTGGTATGCGATACCCTGCTCCATACTGGTCCATACTGGGATATACTGGGGCTACTGGGGGGTTACTGGTCCATACTGGGGATGCTCTGCTCCATAGTGGGCTTACTGGTCCATACTGGGAGGACTGGTCCATACTGGGAGCACCAGTATGCGATACCCTGCTCCATAGTAGTCCATACTGGGATATACTGGGGGGCTACTGGTCCATACTGGGGATGCCCCGCTCCATACTGGGCTTACTGGTCCATACTGGGAGGACTGGTCCATACTGGGAGCCCCAGTATGCGATACCCTGCTCCATACTGGTCCATACTGGGATATACTGGGGGGCTACTGGTCCATACTGGGGATGCCCCGCTCCATACTGGGCTTACTGGTCCATACTGGGAGTGCTGGTGAGGGTACTGGTCCATACTGGGATATACTGGGAGGCTACTGGTCCATACTGGAAGGACCTGTCCCGCTCCATACTGGGCTTACAGGTCCATACTGGGATATACTGGTCCATACTGGGAGTCCCAGTCCCAGTCCATACTGGGAGAACTGGTCCATACTGGGAGCACGGGTCCATACTGGGAGGACCGGTCCCAGTCTATTCTGAGAGAACTGGTCCAAACTGGGACTACTGGTCCATACTGGGAGTCCCAGTCTCTATGAGGATGTCCGGCTCCATACTGGACATACTGGTCCATACTGGGAGGACTGGTTCCGGTCCATCCAAGCATACTGGTTCATACTGGGAGTACTGGTCCGTACAGGGCTTACTGGTCCATACTGGGAGAACTTGTCCTTACTGGGATTACTGGTCCATACTGGGAGTCCCAGTCCCAGTAGGGATGCCCTGTCCATACTGGGCTTACTGGTCCATACTGGGAGGACCGGTCCCACTCCATACTGGTCCATACTGGGAGGACCGGTTCCAGTCCATACTGGGCATACTGGTTCATACTGGGTGGACCAGTCCCAGTCCATACTGGGCTTACTGGTCCATACTGGGAGCACGGGTCCATACTGGGAGGACCGGTCCAGGTCCATTCTGGGAGAACTGGTCCATACTGGGCATACTGGTCCATACTGGGAGCACAGGTCCATACTGGGAGGACCGGTCCCAGTTCATTCTGGGAGAACTGGTCCATACTGGGAGAACTGGTCCATACTGGGAGTCCCAGTCGCTAGGGAGATGCCCTGCTCCATACTGGGCATACTGGTCCATACTGGGAGTACCAGTCCCGGTCCATACTGGACATACTGGTCCATACTGGGAGTCCCAGTCCCTATGGGGATGTCCTGCTCCATACTGGTCCATACTGGGAGGACCAATCCCACAACATACTGGGCATACTGGTTCATACTGGGAGGACCAGTCCCAGTCCCTACTGGGCATACTGGTCCATGCTGGGAAAACTGGTCCATACTGGGAGCACGGGTCCATACTGGGAGGACCAGTCCCAGTCCATACTGGGCTTACTGGTCCATACTGGGAGTACCAGTCCCGGTCCATACTGGGCTTACTGGTCCATACTGGGAGTCCCAGTCCCTATGGGAATGCTCTGGTCCATACTGGTCCATACTGGGAGGACTGTTCCCACTCCATACTGGTCCATACTGGGAGGACCAATCCCACAACATACTGGACATACTGGTTCATACTGGGAGGACCAGTCCCAGTTCCTACTGGGCATACCGGTCCATGCTGGGAGAACTGGTCCATACTGGGAGCACGGGTTCATACTGGGAGGACCAGTCCCAGTCTATTCTGGGAGAACTGGTCCATACTGGGATATACTGGTCCATACTGGGAGTCCCAGTCCCAGTGAGGATGCCCTGCTCCATACTGGGCATACTGGTCCATACTGGGAGTACCAGTCCCAGTCCATACTGGACATACTGGTCCATACTGGGAGTCCAGGCCCTATGGGAATGCTCTGGTCCATACTGGTCCATACTGGGAGGACTGTTCCCACTCCATACTGGTCCATACTGGGAGTCCCAGTCCCAGTGAGGATGCCCTGCTCCATACTGGGAGTACTGGTCCATAGTGGGAGGACTGGTCCCCATCCATACTGGGCATACTGGTTCATACTGGGAGTCCTGCTCCATACTGGTCCATACTGGTCCATACTGGGAGTCCCAGTCCCTATGGGATGCCCTGCTCCATACTGGGAGTACTGGTCCATACTGGGAGGACCGGTTCCCATCCATACTGGGCATACTGGTTCATACTGGGAGTCCCAGTCCCAGTGGGGATGCCCTGCTCCATACTGCGAGTACTGGTCCATACTGGGAGGACTGGTCCCAGTCCATACAATGAGAACTGGTCTATACTGGGAGAACTGGTCCATACTGGGAGTCCCAGTCCCTATGGAGATGCCCTGCTCCATACTGGTCAATATTGGTATATACTGGGAGGACCGGTCCTGGTTCATACTGGACATACTGGTCCATACTGGGAGTACCAGTCCCGCTCCATACTGGGCTTACTGGTCCATACTGGGAGTCCCAGTCCGTATGGGGATGCTCTGGTCCATATTGGATATACTGAACATACTGGTCCATACTGGGAGGACCGGTCCCAGTCCATACTGGGCTTACTGGTCCATACTGGGAGTCCCAGTCCCTATGCAGATGCCCTGCTCCATACTGGTCCATACTGGTACATACTGGGAGGACCGGTTCCCATCCATACTGTGCATACTGGTTCATACTGGGAGTCCCAGTCCCTATGGGGATGCCCTGCTCCATACTGGACATACTGGTCCATACTGGGAGTCCCAGTCCATACTGGGGATGCCCTGCTCCATACCGGTCCATACTGGTCCATACTGGGAGGACTGGTCCCTGTCCATACTGGGCATACTGGTTCATACCATGAGTAGTGGTCCATACTGGGAATACTGGTCCATACTGGGAGTCCCAGTCCCTATGGAATGCCCTGCTCCATACCGGTCCATACTGGTCTATACTGGGAGGACTGGTCTCCGTCCATACTGGGCATACTGGTTCATACTGGGAGTACAGGTCCACACTGGGATAACTGGTCTATACTGGGAGTCCCAGTCCCCATGGGGATGCCCATGGTGGTCCATACTGGTACATACTGGGAGGACCAGTCCCAGTGGGGATGCCCTGCTCCAAACTGGGAGTACTGGTACATACTGGGAGGGCCAGTCCTGGTTCATGCAGGGCTTACTGGTCCATACTGGGAGTCCCAGTCCCAGTGGGATGCCCTGCTCCATACTGGGCGTACTGGTCCATACTGGGAGGACCGGTTCCCATCCATACTGTGCATACTGGTTCATACTGGGAGTCCCAGTCCCAGTGGGGATGCCCTGCTCCATACTGGGAGTACTGGTCTATACTGGGAGGACCGGTCCCACTCCATACTGGGCATACTGGTCCATACTGGGAGTCCCAGTCCATACTGAGAGTCCCAGTCCCTATGGGGATGCCTTGCTCCATACTGGTCCATACTGGGAGGACCAGTCCTGGCCCATTCTGGGCTTCCTGGTCCATACTGGGCTTACTGGTCCATACTGGGAGGACCGGTTCCGGTCCATACTGGTCCATACTGGGAGTCCCACTCCATACTGGGAGTCCCAGTCCCTATGGGGATGCCTTGCTCCATACTGGTCCATACTGGGACGACTGGTCCTGGCCCATTCTGGGCTTCCTGGTCCATACTGGGCTTACTGGTCCATACTGGGCGGACCGGTCCCAGTCCATACTGGGCATACTGGTCCATACTGGAGTCCCAGTCCCTATGGGGATGCCTTGCTCCATACTGGTCCATACTGGGCAGACCGGTCCCGGTCCATACTGGGAGTACTGGTCCATACTGGGCATACTGGTCCATACTGGTTATCCCGGTTCCCCCCTCCCCCCCCCCCCCCCCACTCACCGGGCCGGGCCGCAGCATCGCGCTCCGATTCCGATCCGCTCCGATTCGGTTCCGAATCCCTTCGGGTTCGGTTCGGCTCCGTTCGGCTCCCAGTGCGTTCGGCACCGTTCGGTTCCGAATCCCTTCGGGTTCGGTTCGGATCCGTTCGGCTCCGGATCTGTTCGGGTTCGGTCCCGATCCGTTCGGTTCCGTTCGGGTTCGGGGCCGTTCGGGTCCGGATCCGTTCGGGTTCGGCTCTATTCGGGCCCCTTCGGCCGCGTTCGGTTCCGCTCTCGGCGCCGTTCGGTTCCGTTCGGTTCCGTTCTGGGTTCGATTCGGCGCCGTTCGGTTCCGCTCGGTTCCGCCCCTCGGTTTTATTCGGCCCCGTTCGGTTCCGTCCGGTTCCGTCCCCGTTTGTCCCCGTTCGGTTCCGTTCGGTTCCGCTCTGGGCTCCGTTCGGTTCCGTTCGGTTCCGCTCTCGGCCGCGTTCGGATCCGTTCGGTTCTATTCGGCCCCGTTCGGTTCCATTCGGCCGCGTTCGGATCCGTTCGGTTCTCTTCGGCCCCGCTCGGTTCCATTCGGCCGCGTTCGGATCCGTTCGGTTCTATTCGGCCCCGCTCGGTTCCATTAGGCCGCGTTCGGATCCGTTCGGATCTCTTCGGCCCCACTCGCTTTTCTTCGGCTCCCTTCGTTTCTATGCGGCTCCGTTCGGCTCCGTTCGGATCCGCCCTCGGTCGAATTCGCCCCCGTTCGGCTCCGCTCGGCTCCGCTCGGCTCCGCCGCGGAGGGGAGAGCAGGGGGGCGTGGCCTGGAGCGGTGGGCGGGGCTCGAAGCGATGGGCGGGGCTTAAAGAGGAGGGGGCGTGGCCACGCACCGCGCGAAAGCGGATAGGACCCCATAGAGCCCCATAGGACCCCATAGACCCCATAGAGCCCCATAGGACCCCATATGTTCCCATAGAGCCCCATAGACCCCATAGACCCCATAGAGCCCCATAAGACCCATAGAGCCCCACAGGACCCCATAGATCCACGTAGAGCCCCATAGGACCACATAGGACCCCATATGTCCCCATAGATCCCCATAGGACCCCATAGGACCCCATAGGACCCCATAGGACTCCATAGAGCCCCATAGGACCCCATGGATCCTATAGAGACCCATAAGACCTCATAGAGCCCCACAGGACCCCATAGAGCCCCATAGGACCCCATATGTTCCCATAGAGCCGCATAGGATCCCATAGACCCCATAGAGCCCCATAGGACCCCATAGGACCCCATAGAGCCACACAGGACCCCATAGAGCCCCATAGGACCCCATAGACCCCATAGAACCCCATAGGACCCCATAGAGCCCCATAGGACCCCATAGACCCCATAGAGCCCCACAGGACCCCACAGAGCCCCATAGAACCCCATAGGACCCCATAGAGCCCCATAGGACCCCATAGGACCCCATAGATCCCATTGGAACCCATAGGACCCCATATGTCCCCATAGGAACCCGTAGGACCCCATAGAGCCCCATAGGACCCCATAGACCCCATAGGACCCCATAGAGCCCCATAGGACTCCATAGACCCCATAGGACCCCATAGGACCCCATATGTCCACATAGAGCCCCATAGGACCCCATAGAACCCCATAGGTTCCCATAAGGCCCCATAGGACCCCATAATACCCCATAGGACCCCATGTGCCCCATAGATCCCCATAGATGCCCAGAGGACCCCATAGGACACCATAGGACCCCATAGATCCCCATGGGAAACCATAGGACCCCATAGAACCCCATAGGTTCCCATAAGACCCCATAGAACCCCGTAGGAACCCACAGTTCCCCATGTGCCCCATAGATCCCAAAACGACCCCATAGGAACCCATAGAAACCCATAGGACCCCATAGAGCCCCATAGGACCTCATTAAACCCCATGTGCCCCATAGATCCCAAAACGACCCCATAGGAACCCATAGAGCCCCACAGATCCCCTTGCGCCCCATAGATCCCCATAAGAACCCATAGGACCCCATAGGATCCCATAAAGACCCATAGGACCCCATGTGCCCCATAGATCCCATAGACCCCATAGAGCCCCATAGGACCCCATATGTTCCCATAGAGCCCCATAGACCCCATAGACCCCATAGAGCCCCATAAGACCCATAGAGCCCCACAGGACCCCATAGATCCACGTAGAGCCCCATAGGACCACATAGGACCCCATATGTCCCCATAGATCCCCATAGGACCCCATAGGACCCCATAGGACCCCATAGGACTCCATAGAGCCCCATAGGACCCCATGGATCCTATAGAGACCCATAAGACCTCATAGAGCCCCACAGGACCCCATAGAGCCCCATAGGACCCCATATGTTCCCATAGAGCCGCATAGGATCCCATAGACCCCATAGAGCCCCATAGGACCCCATAGGACCCCATAGAGCCACACAGGACCCCATAGAGCCCCATAGGACCCCATAGACCCCATAGAACCCCATAGGACCCCATAGAGCCCCATAGGACCCCATAGACCCCATAGAGCCCCACAGGACCCCACAGAGCCCCATAGAACCCCATAGGACCCCATAGAGCCCCATAGGACCCCATAGGACCCCATAGATCCCATTGGAACCCATAGGACCCCATATGTCCCCATAGGAACCCGTAGGACCCCATAGAGCCCCATAGGACCCCATAGACCCCATAGGACCCCATAGAGCCCCATAGGACTCCATAGACCCCATAGGACCCCATAGGACCCCATATGTCCACATAGAGCCCCATAGGACCCCATAGAACCCCATAGGTTCCCATAAGGCCCCATAGGACCCCATAATACCCCATAGGACCCCATGTGCCCCATAGATCCCCATAGATGCCCAGAGGACCCCATAGGACACCATAGGACCCCATAGATCCCCATGGGAAACCATAGGACCCCATAGAACCCCATAGGTTCCCATAAGACCCCATAGAACCCCGTAGGAACCCACAGTTCCCCATGTGCCCCATAGATCCCAAAACGACCCCATAGGAACCCATAGAAACCCATAGGACCCCATAGAGCCCCATAGGACCTCATTAAACCCCATGTGCCCCATAGATCCCAAAACGACCCCATAGGAACCCATAGAGCCCCACAGATCCCCTTGCGCCCCATAGATCCCCATAAGAACCCATAGGACCCCATAGGATCCCATAAAGACCCATAGGACCCCATGTGCCCCATAGATCCCAAAACGTCCCCATAGGAACCCATAGAGACCCATAGGACCCCATAGGACCCCATAAAACCCCATGTGCCCCATAGATCCCAAAACGTCCCCATAGGAACCCATAGAGCCCCACAGATCCCCTTGCGCCCCATAGAACCCCATAGGATCCCATAGGACCCCATAGAGCCCCATAGAGCCCCATAGGACCCCATTAAACCCTGTGTGCCCCATAGATCCCAAAACGTCCCCATAGGACCCCATAGGACCCCACTGGACCCCATAAGAACGGATAGAGTCCCATAGAGCCCCCATAGATCCCCATAGGACCCCATAGGACCCCATGTGCCCCATTAGACCCCATAGAGCCCCATAGGACCCCATAAAACCCCATGTGCCCCATAGATCCCAAAACGACCCTATAGGAACCCATAGAGCCCCACAGATCCCCGTGCACCCCATAGATCCCCATAGGAACCCATAGGACCCCATAGGACCCCATAGGATCCCATAGGACCCCATAGATCCCCATAGGACCCCATAGGACCCCATAAAACCCCATGTGCCCCATAGATCCCAAAACGACCCCATAGGAACCCATAGAGCCCCATAGATCCCCTTGCGCCCCATAGATCCCCATAGGACCCCATAGATCTCCATAGAGCCCCATAGAGCCCCATAGGACCCCATAGGACCCCATAGAGACCCATAGGACCCCATAGGACCCCATGTGCCCCATAGATCCCAAAACGACCCCATAGGAACCCATAGAGCCCCACAGATTCCCTTGCGCCCCATAGGAACCCATAGGACCCCATAGAATCCCATAGGACCCCATAGAGCCCCATAGGACCCCATAAAACCCCATGTGCCCCATAGATCCCCAAACGACCCTATAGGAACCCACAGAGCCCCACAGATTCCCTTGCGCCCCATAGATCCCCATAGGACCCCATAGGACCCCGTAGGACCCCATAGATCCCCATAGGACCCCATAGACCCCATAGGACCCCATAGGACCCCATATGTCCTCACAGAGACCCATAGGATCCCATAGGACCCCATATGTCCCCATAGGACCCCATAGGATCCCATAGGACCCCATATGTCTCCATAGGACCCCGTAGGACCCCATATGTCCCCATAGAGCCCCATAGGACCCCACAGATCCCCATAGAGCCCCATAGCAACACATAGAACCCCATATGTTCCCATGTGCCCCATAGAGCCCCACAGAGCCCCATAGAACCCCATAGGACGCCATAGAGCCCCATAGGACCCCATAGGACCCCATAGATCCCATTGGAACCCATAGGACCCCATAGAGCCCCATAGGACCCCATTAAACTCCATGTGCCCCATAGATCCCAAAAGGTCCCCATAGGACCCCATATGTCCCCATAGGACCCCATAGAGCCCCATAGGACCCCTTAGGACCCCATAGGACCCCATAGGAACGCATAGGAACCCAAAGATCTCCATAGGACCCCATAGAGCCCCATAGGACCCCATAAAACCCCATGTGCCCCATAGATCCCAAAACGACCCTATAGGAACCCATAGAGCCCCACAGATCCCCATAGGAACCCATAGATCCCCATAGGACCCCATAGGAACCCATAGGACCCCATAGGACCCCATAGATCCCCATGGGAAACCATAGGACCCCATAGAACCCCATAGGTTCCCATAAGACCCCATAGAACCCCGTAGGACCCCACAGTTCCCCATGTGCCCCATAGATCCCAAAACGTCCCCATAGATCCCCATAGAGTCCCATAGGACCCCAAAAAACCCCATGTGCCCCATAGATCCCAAAACGACCCCATAGGAACCCATAGGAACCCATAGGACCCCATAGAGCCCCATAGGACCCCATTAAACTCCATGTGCCCCATAGATCCCAAAAGGTCCCCATAGGACCCCATATGTCCCCATAGGACCCCATAGAGCCCCATAGGACCCCTTAGGACCCCATAGGACCCCATAGGAACGCATAGGAACCCAAAGATCTCCATAGGACCCCATAGAGCCCCATAGGACCCCATAAAACCCCATGTGCCCCATAGATCCCAAAACGACCCTATAGGAACCCATAGAGCCCCACAGATCCCCATAGGAACCCATAGATCCCCATAGGACCCCATAGGAACCCATAGGACCCCATAGGACCCCATAGATCCCCATGGGAAACCATAGGACCCCATCGAACCCCATAGGTTCCCATAAGACCCCATAGAACCCCATAGGACCCCACAGGACCCCATGTGCCCCATAGATCCCAAAACGTCCCCATAGATCCCCATAGAGTCCCATAGGACCCCAAAAAACCCCATGTGCCCCATAGATCCCAAAACGACCCCATAGGAACCCATAGAGCCCCACAGATTCCCTTGCGCCCCATAGGAACCCATAGGACCCCATAGAATCCCATAGGACCCCATAGAGCCCCATAGGACCTCATTAAACCCCATGTGCCCCATAGATCCCAAAACGACCCCATAGGAACCCATAGAGCCCCACAGATCCCCTTGCGCCCCATAGATCCCCATAAGAACCCATAGGACCCCATAGGATCCCATAAAGACCCATAGGACCCCATGTGCCCCATAGATCCCAAAACGTCCCCATAGGACCCCATAGAGCCCCATAGGACCCCATAGGACCACATAGGACCCCATAAAACCCCATGTGCCCCATAGATCCCAAAACGACCCTACAGGAACCCATAGAGCCCCACAGATCCACTCGCGCCCCATAGATCCCCATAGGACCCCATAGGACCCCATAGGAACCCACAGGACCCCATAAGAACCCATAGAGACCCATAGAGCCCCCATAGATCCCCATAGGACCCCATAGGACCCCATAAAACCCCATGTGCCCCATAGATCCCAAAACGACCCCATAGGAACCCATAGAGCCCCATAGAGCCCCTTGCGCCCCATAGATCCCCATAGGACCCCATAGATCTCCATAGAGCCCCATAGAGCCCCATAGGACCCCATAGGACCCCATAGAGACCCATAGGACCCCATAGGACCCCATAGGACCCCATGTGCCCCATAGATCCCAAAACGACCCCATAGGAACCCATAGAGCCCCACAGATTCCCTTGCGCCCCTTCGGAACCCATAGGACCCCATAGAATCCCATAGGACCCCATAGAGCCCCATAGGACCCCATAAAACCCCATGTGCCCCATAGATCCCCAAACGACCCTATAGGAACCCACAGAGCCCCACAGATTCCCTTGCGCCCCATAGATCCCCATAGGACCCCATAGGACCCCGTAGGACCCCATAGATCCCCATAGGACCCCATAGACCCCATAGGACCCCATAGGACCCCATATGTCCTCACAGAGACCCATAGGATCCCATAGGACCCCATATGTCCCCATAGGACCCCATAGGATCCCATAGGACCCCATATGTCTCCATAGGACCCCGTAGGACCCCATATGTCCCCATAGAGCCCCATAGGACCCCACAGATCCCCATAGAGCCCCATAGCAACACATAGAACCCCATATGTTCCCATGTGCCCCATAGAGCCCCACAGAGCCCCATAGAACCCCATAGGACGCCATAGAGCCCCATAGGACCCCATAGGACCCCATAGATCCCATTGGAACCCATAGGACCCCATAGAGCCCCATAGGACCCCATTAAACTCCATGTGCCCCATAGATCCCAAAAGGTCCCCATAGGACCCCATATGTCCCCATAGGACCCCATAGAGCCCCATAGGACCCCTTAGGACCCCATAGGACCCCATAGGAACGCATAGGAACCCAAAGATCTCCATAGGACCCCATAGAGCCCCATAGGACCCCATAAAACCCCATGTGCCCCATAGATCCCAAAACGACCCTATAGGAACCCATAGAGCCCCACAGATCCCCATAGGAACCCATAGATCCCCATAGGACCCCATAGGAACCCATAGGACCCCATAGGACCCCATAGATCCCCATGGGAAACCATAGGACCCCATAGAACCCCATAGGTTCCCATAAGACCCCATAGAACCCCGTAGGACCCCACAGTTCCCCATGTGCCCCATAGATCCCAAAACGTCCCCATAGATCCCCATAGAGTCCCATAGGACCCCAAAAAACCCCATGTGCCCCATAGATCCCAAAACGACCCCATAGGAACCCATAGAGCCCCACAGATTCCCTTGCGCCCCATAGGAACCCATAGGACCCCATAGAATCCCATAGGACCCCATAGAGCCCCATAGGACCTCATTAAACCCCATGTGCCCCATAGATCCCAAAACGACCCCATAGGAACCCATAGAGCCCCACAGATCCCCTTGCGCCCCATAGATCCCCATAAGAACCCATAGGACCCCATAGGATCCCATAAAGACCCATAGGACCCCATGTGCCCCATAGATCCCAAAACGTCCCCATAGGACCCCATAGAGCCCCATAGGACCCCATAGGACCACATAGGACCCCATAAAACCCCATGTGCCCCATAGATCCCAAAACGACCCTACAGGAACCCATAGAGCCCCACAGATCCACTCGCGCCCCATAGATCCCCATAGGACCCCATAGGACCCCATAGGAACCCACAGGACCCCATAAGAACCCATAGAGACCCATAGAGCCCCCATAGATCCCCATAGGACCCCATAGGACCCCATAAAACCCCATGTGCCCCATAGATCCCAAAACGACCCCATAGGAACCCATAGAGCCCCATAGAGCCCCTTGCGCCCCATAGATCCCCATAGGACCCCATAGATCTCCATAGAGCCCCATAGAGCCCCATAGGACCCCATAGGACCCCATAGAGACCCATAGGACCCCATAGGACCCCATAGGACCCCATGTGCCCCATAGATCCCAAAACGACCCCATAGGAACCCATAGAGCCCCACAGATTCCCTTGCGCCCCATAGGAACCCATAGGACCCCATAGAATCCCATAGGACCCCATAGAGCCCCATAGGACCCCATAAAACCCCATGTGCCCCATAGATCCCCAAACGACCCTATAGGAACCCACAGAGCCCCACAGATTCCCTTGCGCCCCATAGATCCCCATAGGACCCCATAGACCCCATAGGACCCCATAGGACCCCATATGTCCTCACAGAGACCCATAGGATCCCATAGGACCCCATATGTCCCCATAGGACCCCATAGGATCCCATAGGACCCCATATGTCTCCATAGGACCCCGTAGGACCCCATATGTCCCCATAGAGCCCCATAGGACCCCACAGATCCCCATAGAGCCCCATAGCAACACATAGAACCCCATATGTTCCCATGTGCCCCATAGAGCCCCACAGAGCCCCATAGAACCCCATAGGACGCCATAGAGCCCCATAGGACCCCATAGGACCCCATAGATCCCATTGGAACCCATAGGACCCCATAGAGCCCCATAGGACCCCATTAAACTCCATGTGCCCCATAGATCCCAAAAGGTCCCCATAGGACCCCATATGTCCCCATAGGACCCCATAGAGCCCCATAGGACCCCTTAGGACCCCATAGGACCCCATAGGAACGCATAGGAACCCAAAGATCTCCATAGGACCCCATAGAGCCCCATAGGACCCCATAAAACCCCATGTGCCCCATAGATCCCAAAACGACCCTATAGGAACCCATAGAGCCCCACAGATCCCCATAGGAACCCATAGATCCCCATAGGACCCCATAGGAACCCATAGGACCCCATAGGACCCCATAGATCCCCATGGGAAACCATAGGACCCCATAGAACCCCATAGGTTCCCATAAGACCCCATAGAACCCCGTAGGACCCCACAGTTCCCCATGTGCCCCATAGATCCCAAAACGTCCCCATAGATCCCCATAGAGTCCCATAGGACCCCAAAAAACCCCATGTGCCCCATAGATCCCAAAACGACCCCATAGGAACCCATAGAGCCCCACAGATTCCCTTGCGCCCCATAGGAACCCATAGGACCCCATAGAATCCCATAGGACCCCATAGAGCCCCATAGGACCTCATTAAACCCCATGTGCCCCATAGATCCCAAAACGACCCCATAGGAACCCATAGAGCCCCACAGATCCCCTTGCGCCCCATAGATCCCCATAAGAACCCATAGGACCCCATAGGATCCCATAAAGACCCATAGGACCCCATGTGCCCCATAGATCCCAAAACGTCCCCATAGGACCCCATAGAGCCCCATAGGACCCCATAGGACCACATAGGACCCCATAAAACCCCATGTGCCCCATAGATCCCAAAACGACCCTACAGGAACCCATAGAGCCCCACAGATCCACTCGCGCCCCATAGATCCCCATAGGACCCCATAGGACCCCATAGGAACCCACAGGACCCCATAAGAACCCATAGAGACCCATAGAGCCCCCATAGATCCCCATAGGACCCCATAGGACCCCATAAAACCCCATGTGCCCCATAGATCCCAAAACGACCCCATAGGAACCCATAGAGCCCCATAGAGCCCCTTGCGCCCCATAGATCCCCATAGGACCCCATAGATCTCCATAGAGCCCCATAGAGCCCCATAGGACCCCATAGGACCCCATAGAGACCCATAGGACCCCATAGGACCCCATAGGACCCCATGTGCCCCATAGATCCCAAAACGACCCCATAGGAACCCATAGAGCCCCACAGATTCCCTTGCGCCCCATAGGAACCCATAGGACCCCATAGAATCCCATAGGACCCCATAGAGCCCCATAGGACCCCATAAAACCCCATGTGCCCCATAGATCCCCAAACGACCCTATAGGAACCCACAGAGCCCCACAGATTCCCTTGCGCCCCATAGATCCCCATAGGACCCCATAGACCCCATAGGACCCCATAGGACCCCATATGTCCTCACAGAGACCCATAGGATCCCATAGGACCCCATATGTCCCCATAGGACCCCATAGGATCCCATAGGACCCCATATGTCTCCATAGGACCCCGTAGGACCCCATATGTCCCCATAGAGCCCCATAGGACCCCACAGATCCCCATAGAGCCCCATAGCAACACATAGAACCCCATATGTTCCCATGTGCCCCATAGAGCCCCACAGAGCCCCATAGAACCCCATAGGACGCCATAGAGCCCCATAGGACCCCATAGGACCCCATATGTCCTCACAGAGACCCATAGGATCCCATAGGACCCCATATGTCCACATAGAGCCCGATAGGACCCCATAGAGCCCCATAGAGACCCATAGAACCCCATAGGTTCCCATAAGGCCCCATAGGACCCCATAATACCCCATAGGACCCCATGTGCCCCATAGATCCCCATAGATGCCCAGAGGACCCCATAGGACCCCATAGGACCCCATAGATCCCCATGGGAAACCATAGGACCCCATAGAACCCCATAGGTTCCCATAAAACCCCATAGAACCCCGTAGGACCCCACAGTTCCCCATGTGCCCCATAGATCCCAAAACGTCCCCATAGAGTCCCATAGGACCCCAAAAAACCCCATGTGCCCCATAGATCCCAAAACGACCCCATAGGAACCCATAGGAACCCATAGGACCCCATAGAGCCCCATAGGACCCCATTAAACTCCATGTGCCCCATAGATCCCAAAAGGTCCCCATAGGACCCCATATGTCCCCATAGGACCCCATAGAGCCCCATAGGACCCCTTAGGACCCCATAGGACCCCATAGGAACGCATAGGAACCCAAAGATCTCCATAGGACCCCATAGAGCCCCATAGGACCCCATAAAACCCCATGTGCCCCATAGATCCCAAAACGACCCTATAGGAACCCATAGAGCCCCACAGATCCCCATAGGAACCCATAGATCCCCATAGGACCCCATAGGAACCCATAGGACCCCATAGGACCCCATAGATCCCCATGGGAAACCATAGGACCCCATCGAACCCCATAGGTTCCCATAAGACCCCATAGAACCCCGTAGGACCCCACAGTTCCCCATGTGCCCCATAGATCCCAAAACGTCCCCATAGATCCCCATAGAGTCCCATAGGACCCCAAAAAACCCCATGTGCCCCATAGATCCCAAAACGACCCCATAGGAACCCATAGGACCCCATAGAGCCCCATAGGACCCCATAGGACCCCATAGGATCCCATAGGACCCCATAAGAACCCATAGGAACCCATAGGAACCCATAGGACCCCATAGGGACCCATAGGAACCCATAGAGACCCATAGGAACCCATAGGACCCCATAGGAACCCATAGGAACCCATAGGAACCCAAAGATCTCCATAGGACCCCATAGAGCCCCATAGGACCCCATAAAACCCCATGTGCCCCATAGATCCCAAAACGACCCTATAGGAACCCATAGATCCCCATAGGACCCCATAGGAACCCATAGGACCCCATAGATCCCCATGGGAAACCATAGGACCCCATAGAACCCCATAGGTTCCCATAAGACCCCATAGAACCCCGTAGGACCCCACAGTTCCCCATGTGCCCCATAGATCCCAAAACGTCCCCATAGATCCCCATAGAGTCCCATAGGACCCCATAGACGCATAGGACCCCATAGGACCCCATATGTCCTCACAGAGACCCATAGGATCCCATAGGACCCCATAGGACCCCATAGGAACCCATAGGAACCCATAGGACCCCATAGGAACCCATAGGATCCCATAGGACCCCATAGGACCCCATAGGAACCCATAGGAACCCAAAGATCTCCATAGGACCCCACAGAGCCCCATAGAACCCCATAGGACCCCATAGAGCCCCATAGGACTCCATAGACCCCATAGGACCCCATAGGACCCCATATGTCCTCACAGAGACCCATAGGATCCCATAGGACCCCATATGTCCCCATAGGACCCCATAGGATCCCATAGGACCCCATATGTCTCCATAGGACCCCGTAGGACCCCATATGTCCCCATAGAGCCCCATAGGACCCCACAGATCCCCATAGAGCCCCATAGCAACACATAGAACCCCATATGTTCCCATGTGCCCCATAGAGCCCCACAGAGCCCCATAGAACCCCATAGGACGCCATAGAGCCCCATAGGACCCCATAGGACCCCATAGATCCCATTGGAACTCATAGGACCCCATATGTCCCCATAGACCCCATAGGACCCCATAGAGCCCCATAGGACAACATAGACCCCATAGGACCCCATAGAGCCCCATAGGACTCCATAGACCCCATAGGACCCCATAGGACCCCATAGGACCCCATATGTCCTCACAGAGACCCATAGGATCCCATAGGACCCCATATGTCCCCATAGGACCCCATAGGATCCCATAGGACCCCATATGTCTCCATAGGACCCCGTAGGACCCCATATGTCCCCATAGAGCCCCATAGGACCCCACAGATCCCCATAGAGCCCCATAGCAACACATAGAACCCCATATGTTCCCATGTGCCCCATAGAGCCCCACAGAGCCCCATAGAACCCCATAGGACGCCATAGAGCCCCATAGGACCCCATAGGACCCCATATGTCCTCACAGAGACCCATAGGATCCCATAGGACCCCATATGTCCACATAGAGCCCGATAGGACCCCATAGAGCCCCATAGAGACCCATAGAACCCCATAGGTTCCCATAAGGCCCCATAGGACCCCATAATACCCCATAGGACCCCATGTGCCCCATAGATCCCCATAGATGCCCAGAGGACCCCATAGGACCCCATAGGACCCCATAGATCCCCATGGGAAACCATAGGACCCCATAGAACCCCATAGGTTCCCATAAAACCCCATAGAACCCCGTAGGACCCCACAGTTCCCCATGTGCCCCATAGATCCCAAAACGTCCCCATAGAGTCCCATAGGACCCCAAAAAACCCCATGTGCCCCATAGATCCCAAAACGACCCCATAGGAACCCATAGGAACCCATAGGACCCCATAGAGCCCCATAGGACCCCATTAAACTCCATGTGCCCCATAGATCCCAAAAGGTCCCCATAGGACCCCATATGTCCCCATAGGACCCCATAGAGCCCCATAGGACCCCTTAGGACCCCATAGGACCCCATAGGAACGCATAGGAACCCAAAGATCTCCATAGGACCCCATAGAGCCCCATAGGACCCCATAAAACCCCATGTGCCCCATAGATCCCAAAACGACCCTATAGGAACCCATAGAGCCCCACAGATCCCCATAGGAACCCATAGATCCCCATAGGACCCCATAGGAACCCATAGGACCCCATAGGACCCCATAGATCCCCATGGGAAACCATAGGACCCCATAGAACCCCATAGGTTCCCATAAGACCCCATAGAACCCCGTAGGACCCCACAGTTCCCCATGTGCCCCATAGATCCCAAAACGTCCCCATAGATCCCCATAGAGTCCCATAGGACTCCATAGACCCATAGGACCCCATAGGACCCCATATGTCCTCACAGAGACCCATAGGATCCCATAGGACCCCATAGGACCCCATAGGAACCCATAGGAACCCATAGGACCCCATAGGAACCCATAGGATCCCATAGGACCCCATAGGACCCCATAGGAACCCATAGGAACCCAAAGATCTCCATAGGACCCCACAGAGCCCCATAGAACCCCATAGGACCCCATAGAGCCCCATAGGACTCCATAGACCCCATAGGACCCCATAGGACCCCATATGTCCTCACAGAGACCCATAGGATCCCATAGGACCCCATATGTCCCCATAGGACCCCATAGGATCCCATAGGACCCCATATGTCTCCATAGGACCCCGTAGGACCCCATATGTCCCCATAGAGCCCCATAGGACCCCACAGATCCCCATAGAGCCCCATAGCAACACATAGAACCCCATATGTTCCCATGTGCCCCATAGAGCCCCACAGAGCCCCATAGAACCCCATAGGACGCCATAGAGCCCCATAGGACCCCATAGGACCCCATATGTCCTCACAGAGACCCATAGGATCCCATAGGACCCCATATGTCCACATAGAGCCCGATAGGACCCCATAGAGCCCCATAGAGACCCATAGAACCCCATAGGTTCCCATAAGGCCCCATAGGACCCCATAATACCCCATAGGACCCCATGTGCCCCATAGATCCCCATAGATGCCCAGAGGACCCCATAGGACCCCATAGGACCCCATAGATCCCCATGGGAAACCATAGGACCCCATAGAACCCCATAGGTTCCCATAAAACCCCATAGAACCCCGTAGGACCCCACAGTTCCCCATGTGCCCCATAGATCCCAAAACGTCCCCATAGAGTCCCATAGGACCCCAAAAAACCCCATGTGCCCCATAGATCCCAAAACGACCCCATAGGAACCCATAGGAACCCATAGGACCCCATAGAGCCCCATAGGACCCCATTAAACTCCATGTGCCCCATAGATCCCAAAAGGTCCCCATAGGACCCCATATGTCCCCATAGGACCCCATAGAGCCCCATAGGACCCCTTAGGACCCCATAGGACCCCATAGGAACGCATAGGAACCCAAAGATCTCCATAGGACCCCATAGAGCCCCATAGGACCCCATAAAACCCCATGTGCCCCATAGATCCCAAAACGACCCTATAGGAACCCATAGAGCCCCACAGATCCCCATAGGAACCCATAGATCCCCATAGGACCCCATAGGAACCCATAGGACCCCATAGGACCCCATAGATCCCCATGGGAAACCATAGGACCCCATAGAACCCCATAGGTTCCCATAAGACCCCATAGAACCCCGTAGGACCCCACAGTTCCCCATGTGCCCCATAGATCCCAAAACGTCCCCATAGATCCCCATAGAGTCCCATAGAACCCCAAAAAACCCCATGTGCCCCATAGATCCCAAAACGACCCCATAGGAACCCATAGGAACCCATAGGACCCCATAGAGCCCCATAGGACCCCATTAAACTCCATGTGCCCCATAGATCCCAAAAGGTCCCCATAGGACCCCATATGTCCCCATAGGACCCCATAGAGCCCCATAGGACCCCTTAGGACCCCATAGGACCCCATAGGAACGCATAGGAACCCAAAGATCTCCATAGGACCCCATAGAGCCCCATAGGACCCCATAAAACCCCATGTGCCCCATAGATCCCAAAACGACCCTATAGGAACCCATAGAGCCCCACAGATCCCCATAGGAACCCATAGATCCCCATAGGACCCCATAGGAACCCATAGGACCCCATAGGACCCCATAGATCCCCATGGGAAACCATAGGACCCCATCGAACCCCATAGGTTCCCATAAGACCCCATAGAACCCCATAGGACCCCACAGGACCCCATGTGCCCCATAGATCCCAAAACGTCCCCATAGATCCCCATAGAGTCCCATAGGACCCCAAAAAACCCCATGTGCCCCATAGATCCCAAAACGACCCCATAGGAACCCATAGGACCCCATAGAGCCCCATAGGACCCCATAGGACCCCATAGGATCCCATAGGACCCCATAAGAACCCATAGGAACCCATAGGAACCCATAGGACCCCATAGGAACCCATAGGAACCCATAGAGACCCATAGGAACCCATAGGACCCCATAGGAACCCATAGGAACCCATAGGAACCCAAAGATCTCCATAGGACCCCATAGAGCCCCATAGGACCCCATAAAACCCCATGTGCCCCATAGATCCCAAAACGACCCTATAGGAACCCATAGATCCCCATAGGACCCCATAGGAACCCATAGGACCCCATAGATCCCCATGGGAAACCATAGGACCCCATAGAACCCCATAGGTTCCCATAAGACCCCATAGAACCCCGTAGGACCCCACAGTTCCCCATGTGCCCCATAGATCCCAAAACGTCCCCATAGATCCCCATAGAGTCCCATAGGACCCCATAGACGCATAGGACCCCATAGGACCCCATATGTCCTCACAGAGACCCATAGGATCCCATAGGACCCCATAGGACCCCATAGGAACCCATAGGAACCCATAGGACCCCATAGGAACCCATAGGATCCCATAGGACCCCATAGGACCCCATAGGAACCCATAGGAACCCAAAGATCTCCATAGGACCCCACAGAGCCCCATAGAACCCCATAGGACCCCATAGAGCCCCATAGGACTCCATAGACCCCATAGGACCCCATAGGACCCCATATGTCCTCACAGAGACCCATAGGATCCCATAGGACCCCATATGTCCCCATAGGACCCCATAGGATCCCATAGGACCCCATATGTCTCCATAGGACCCCGTAGGACCCCATATGTCCCCATAGAGCCCCATAGGACCCCACAGATCCCCATAGAGCCCCATAGCAACACATAGAACCCCATATGTTCCCATGTGCCCCATAGAGCCCCACAGAGCCCCATAGAACCCCATAGGACGCCATAGAGCCCCATAGGACCCCATAGGACCCCATATGTCCTCACAGAGACCCATAGGATCCCATAGGACCCCATATGTCCACATAGAGCCCGATAGGACCCCATAGAGCCCCATAGAGACCCATAGAACCCCATAGGTTCCCATAAGGCCCCATAGGACCCCATAATACCCCATAGGACCCCATGTGCCCCATAGATCCCCATAGATGCCCAGAGGACCCCATAGGACCCCATAGGACCCCATAGATCCCCATGGGAAACCATAGGACCCCATAGAACCCCATAGGTTCCCATAAAACCCCATAGAACCCCGTAGGACCCCACAGTTCCCCATGTGCCCCATAGATCCCAAAACGTCCCCATAGAGTCCCATAGGACCCCAAAAAACCCCATGTGCCCCATAGATCCCAAAACGACCCCATAGGAACCCATAGGAACCCATAGGACCCCATAGAGCCCCATAGGACCCCATTAAACTCCATGTGCCCCATAGATCCCAAAAGGTCCCCATAGGACCCCATATGTCCCCATAGGACCCCATAGAGCCCCATAGGACCCCTTAGGACCCCATAGGACCCCATAGGAACGCATAGGAACCCAAAGATCTCCATAGGACCCCATAGAGCCCCATAGGACCCCATAAAACCCCATGTGCCCCATAGATCCCAAAACGACCCTATAGGAACCCATAGAGCCCCACAGATCCCCATAGGAACCCATAGATCCCCATAGGACCCCATAGGAACCCATAGGACCCCATAGGACCCCATAGATCCCCATGGGAAACCATAGGACCCCATAGAACCCCATAGGTTCCCATAAGACCCCATAGAACCCCGTAGGACCCCACAGTTCCCCATGTGCCCCATAGATCCCAAAACGTCCCCATAGATCCCCATAGAGTCCCATAGGACCCCAAAAAACCCCATGTGCCCCATAGATCCCAAAACGACCCCATAGGAACCCATAGAGCCCCACAGATTCCCTTGCACCCCATAGGAACCCATAGGACCCCATAGAATCCCATAGGACCCCATAGAGCCCCATAGGACCTCATTAAACCCCATGTGCCCCATAGATCCCAAAACGACCCCATAGGAACCCATAGAGCCCCACAGATCCCCTTGCGCCCCATAGATCCCCATAAGAACCCATAGGACCCCATAGGATCCCATAAAGACCCATAGGACCCCATGTGCCCCATAGATCCCAAAACGTCCCCATAGGACCCCATAGAGACCCATAGGACCCCATAGGACCCCATAAAACCCCATGTGCCCCATAGATCCCAAAACGACCCCATAGGAACCCATAGAGCCCCATAGAGCCCCTTGCGCCCCATAGATCCCCATAGGACCCCATAGATCTCCATAGAGCCCCATAGAGCCCCATAGGACCCCATAGGACCCCATAGAGACCCATAGGACCCCATAGGACCCCATAGGACCCCATGTGCCCCATAGATCCCAAAACGACCCCATAGGAACCCATAGAGCCCCACAGATTCCCTTGCGCCCCATAGGAACCCATAGGACCCCATAGAATCCCATAGGACCCCATAGAGCCCCATAGGACCTCATTAAACCCCATGTGCCCCATAGATCCCAAAACGACCCCATAGGAACCCATAGAGCCCCACAGATCCCCTTGCGCCCCATAGATCCCCATAAGAACCCATAGGACCCCATAGGATCCCATAAAGACCCATAGGACCCCATGTGCCCCATAGATCCCAAAACGTCCCCATAGGACCCCATAGAGACCCATAGGACCCCATAGGACCCCATAAAACCCCATGTGCCCCATAGATCCCAAAACGACCCCATAGGAACCCATAGAGCCCCATAGAGCCCCTTGCGCCCCATAGATCCCCATAGGACCCCATAGATCTCCATAGAGCCCCATAGAGCCCCATAGGACCCCATAGGACCCCATAGAGACCCATAGGACCCCATAGGACCCCATAGGACCCCATGTGCCCCATAGATCCCAAAACGACCCCATAGGAACCCATAGAGCCCCACAGATTCCCTTGCGCCCCATAGGAACCCATAGGACCCCATAGAATCCCATAGGACCCCATAGAGCCCCATAGGACCTCATTAAACCCCATGTGCCCCATAGATCCCAAAACGACCCCATAGGAACCCATAGAGCCCCACAGATCCCCTTGCGCCCCATAGATCCCCATAAGAACCCATAGGACCCCATAGGATCCCATAAAGACCCATAGGACCCCATGTGCCCCATAGATCCCAAAACGTCCCCATAGGACCCCATAGAGACCCATAGGACCCCATAGGACCCCATAAAACCCCATGTGCCCCATAGATCCCAAAACGACCCCATAGGAACCCATAGAGCCCCATAGAGCCCCTTGCGCCCCATAGATCCCCATAGGACCCCATAGATCTCCATAGAGCCCCATAGAGCCCCATAGGACCCCATAGGACCCCATAGAGACCCATAGGACCCCATAGGACCCCATAGGACCCCATGTGCCCCATAGATCCCAAAACGACCCCATAGGAACCCATAGAGCCCCACAGATTCCCTTGCGCCCCATAGGAACCCATAGGACCCCATAGGAACCCAAAGATCTCCATAGGACCCCATAGAGCCCCACAGATCCCCTTGCGCCCCATAGATCCCCATAGGACCCCATATGTCCCCATAGGACCCCATAAAACCCCATGTGCCCCATAGATCCCAAAACGACCCTATAGGAACCCATAGAGCCCCACAGATCCCCTTGTGCCCCACAGATCCCCATAAGAACCCATAGGACCCCATAGGAACCCATAGGACCCAATAGGAACCCATAGGAACCCATAGGAACGCATAGGACCCCATAAGAACCCATAGGAACCCATAGAGCCCCATAGATCCTCTGGTACCCCATAGATCCCAAAACGCCCCATAGGAAACCATAGAGACCCTTGAATGTTCACTTGTGGGGCAGAGGTTCACTTGTGGGGCTGAGGCTCACTTATGGGACTGAACTTCACTTAAGGGGCAGAAGTTCCCTTGTGTTGCTGAGGTTCACTTGTGGGGCAGAATCCCCACTTGTGGGGCAGAATCCTCACTTGTGGGGCAGAATCCTCACTTATGGGGCTGAGCTTCACTTGTGGGGCAGAATCTTCACATGTGGGGCTGAAAACCCACTTGTGGGGCTGAGCTTCACTTGTGGGGCTGAAACCCCACTTATGGGGCAGAATCCTCACTTGTGGGGCTGAGGTTCACTTATGGGGCAGAATCCTCACTTGTGGGGCAGAATCCTCACTTGTGGGGCAGAATCCTCACTTCTGGGGCTGAGCTTCACTTGTGGGGCAGAATCTTCACATGTGGGGCTGAAAACCCACTTGTGGGGCTGAGCTTCACTTGTGGGGCTGAAACCCCACTTATGGGGCAGAATCCTCACTTGTGGGGCTGAGGTTCACTTATGGGGCAGAATCCTCACTTATGGGGCAGAATCCTCACTTATGGGGCAGAATCCTCACTTGTGGGGCACAATCCCCACTTGTGAAGCAGAATCCTCACTTATGGGGCAGAATCCTCACTTGTGGGGCACAATCCCCACTTGTGAAGCAGAATCCTCACTTATGGGGCAGAATCCTCACTTATGGGGCAGAATCCTCACTTGTGGGGCTGAGCTTCACTTGTGGGGCAGAATCCCCACTTATGGGGCAGAATGCCCACTTATGGGTCAGAATCAACACTTATGGGGCCGAATCCTCACTTATGGGGCAGAATCCTCACTTGTGAGGCTGAGGTTCACTTGTGGGTCTGAACTTCACTTATGGGGCTGAATCCCCACTTGTGGGGCAGAATCCTCACTTATGGGGCAGAAACCTCACTTATGGGGCAGAATCCCCAGTTATGGGGCAGAATCATCACTTATGGGGCAGAATCGTCATTTATGGGGCGGAATCCTCACTTGAGGGGCAGAATCCCCACTTATGGGGCAGAATCCCCACTTATGGGGCAGAATCCTCACTTGTGGGGCTGAGGTTCACTTGTGGGGCTGAACTTCACTTATGGGGCAGAATCCTCACTTATGGGGCAGAATCCCCACTTATGGGGCAGAATCCTCACTTATGGGGCAGAATCCTCACTTATGGGGCTGAGGTTCACTTATGGGACAGAATCCTCACTTGTGGGGCAGAATCCTCACTTGTGGGGCAGAATCCCCACTTATGGGGCAAAATCCCCACTTATGGGGCAAAATCCTCACTTGTGGGGCAGAATACCCACTTGTGGGGCAGAATCCCCACTTATGGGGCAAAATCCTCACTTGTGGGGCAGAATCCCCACTTATGGGGCAGAATCCCCACTTATGGGGCGGAATCCTCACTTATGGGTCTGAGCTTTACTTATGGGGCAGAATCCCCACTTATGGGGCAGAATCCTCACTTATGGGGCAAAATCCTCACTTATGGGGCAGAATCCGCACTTATGGGGCAGAATCCTCTCTTATGGGGCAGAATCCCAACTTGTGGGGCAGAATCCCCACTTATGAAGCAGAATCCTCACTTGTGGGGCAGAATCCTCACTTATGGGGCTGAGGTTCACTTATGGGGCAGAATCCTCACTTATGGGGCAGAATCCTCACTTGTGGGGCAGAATCCCCACTGATGGGGCAGAATCCTCAATAATGGGGCAGAATCCTTACTTATGGGGCAGAATCCCCACTTATGGGGCAGAATCCCCACTTATGGGGCTGAATCCTCACTTATGGGGCAGAATCCCCACTTATGGGGCAGAATCCCCACTTGTGGGGCAGAATCCTCACTTATGGGGCAGAATCCTCACTTATGGGGCTGAATCCCCACTTATGGGGCACAATCCCCACTTGTGGGGCTGAGGTTCACTTATGGTACAGAATCCCCACTTATGGGGCAGAATCCCCACTTGTGGGGCAGAATCCTTACTTATGGGGCAGAATCCTCACTTATGGGGCAGAATCCACACTTATGGGGCAGAATCCTCACTTGTGGGGCAGAATCCTCACTTATGGGGCAGAATCCCCACTTATGGGGCTGAATCCCCACTTATGGGGCAGAATCCTCACTTATGGGGCAGAATCCCCACTTGTGGGGCAGAATCCTCACTTGTGGGGCAGAATCCCCACTTATGGGGCAGAATCCCAATTTATGGGGCAGAATCCTCACTTATGGGGCAGAATCCTCACTTATGGGGCAGAATCCTGACTTATGGGGCTGAATCCCACCTTGTGGGGCTGAGCTTCACTTATGGGGCTGAATCCTCACTTATGGGGCAGAATCCCCACTTATGGGGCTGAATCCTCACTTATGGGGCACAATCCCCACTTGTGGGGCTGAGGTTCACTTATGGGGCAGAATCCCCACTTATGGGGCAGAATCCCCACTTGTGGGGCAAAATCCTTACTTATGGGGTAGAATCCACACTTATGGGGCAGAATCCCCACTTGTGGGGCAGAATCCTCACTTATTGGGCAGAATCCCCACTTATGGGGCAGAATCCCCACTTGTGGGGCTGAATCCCCCCTTATGGGGCAAAATCCTCACATATGGGGCGGAATCCGCACTTATGGGGCAGAATCCTGACTTATGGGGCAGAATCCCCACTTATGGGGCAGAATCCATTCTTATGGGGCAGAATCCCCACTTGTGGGGCAGAATCCTTACTTATGGGGCAGAATACTCATTTATGGGGCAGAATCCTCACTTGTGGGGCAGAATCCTCACTGATGGGGCAGAATCCCCACTTATGGGGCAGAATCCACACTTGTGGGGCAGAATCCTCACTTATGGGGCAGAATCCTCACTTGTGGGGCAGAAACATCACTTATGGGGCAGAATCCCCACTTATGGGGCAGAATCCTCACTTATGGGGCAAAATCCTCACTTATGGGGCAGAATCCGCACTTATGGGGCAGAATCCTCTCTTATGGGGCAGAATCCCAACTTGTGGGGCAGAATCCCCACTTATGGGGCAGAATCCCCACTTGTGGGGCAGAATCCTCACTTATGGGGCAGAATCCTCACTTATGGGGCTGAGGTTCACTTATGGGGCAGAATCCCCATTTATGGGGCAGAATCCTCACTTGTGGGGCAGAATCCTCACTTATGGGGCTGAATCCTCACTTGTGGGGCAGAATCCCCACTTATGGGGCAGAATCCTCACATATGGGGCAGAATCCCCACTTATGGGGCAGAATCCTCACTTATGGGTCTGAGGATCACTTATGGGGCAGAAATTTCACATGTGGGGCAGAATCCTCACTTGTGGGGCTGACGTTCACTTGTGCGGCGGAATCCCCACTTATGGGGCAGAATCCCCACTTGTGGGGCAGAATCCTCACTTATGAGGCTGAGGTACACTTGTGGGGCAGAATCCTCACTTATGGGGCTGAATCTTCACTTATGGGGCGGAATCCCCACTTATGGGGCAGAATCCCCACTTGTGGGGCAGAATCCTCACTTATGGGGCTGAGGTACACTTGTGGGGCAGAATCCTCACTTGTGGGGCAGAATCCTCACTTAGGGGGCAGAATCTCCACTTATGGGGCAGAATTCCCACTTGTGGGGCAGAATCCACACTTATGGGGCAGAATCCTCACTTATGGGGCACAATCCTCACTTGTGGGGCAGAATCCCCACTTATGGGGCAGAATCCCCACTTGTGGGGCAGAATCCTCACTTATGGGGCACAATCCCCACTTGTGGGGCCGAGGTTCACTTATGGTACAGAATCCCCACTTATGGGGCAGAATCGCACTTGTGGGGCAGAATCCTTACTTATGGGGCAGAATCCTCACTTATGGGGCAGAATCCACACTTATGCGGCAGAATCCTCACTTGTGGGGCAGAATCCCCACTTATGGGGCTGAATCCTCACTTATGGGGCAGAATCCCCACTTATGGGGCTGAATCCTCACTTATGGGGCAGAATCCCCACTTATGGGGCAGAATCCACACTTGTGGGGCAGAATCATCACTTGTGGGGCAGAATCCCCACTTATGGGGCAGAATCCTCACTTATGGGGCAGAATCCCCACTTATTGGGCAGAATCCACACTTGTGGGGCAGAATCCTCACTTATGGGGCAGAATCCCCACTTATGGGGCAGAATCCTCACTTATGGGGCAGAATCCTCATTTATGGGGCTGAATCCCCACTTATGGGGCAGAATCCCCACTTCTGGGGCTGAATCCTCACTTGTGGGGCAGAATCCTCACTTATGGGGCTGAATCCCTACTTATGGGGCAGAATCCCCACTTATGGGGCAGAATCCTCACTTATGGGGCTGAATCCCACCTTGTGGGGCAGAATCCTCACTTATGGGGCTGAATCCTCACTTATGGGGCAGAATCCTCACTTATGGGTCTGAGGTTCACTTATGGGGCAGAATCCTCACTTATGGGGCAGAATCCCCACTTATGGGGCAGAATCCACACTTGTGGGGCAGAATCCTCACTTGTGGGGCAGAATCCCCACTTATGGGGCAGAATCCCAATTTATGGGGCAGAATCCTCACTTATGGGGCAGAATCCTCACTTATGGGGCAGAATCCTGACTTATGGGGCTGAATCCCACCTTGTTGGGCTGAGCTTCACTTATGGGGCTGAATCCTCACTTATGGGGCAGAATCCCCACTTATGGGGCTGAATCCTCACTTATGGGGCACAATCCCCACTTGTGGGGCTGAGGTTCACTTATGGGGCAGAATCCCCACTTATGGGGCAGAATCCCCACTTGTGGGGCAAAATCCTTACTTATGGGGTAGAATCCACACTTATGGGGCAGAATCCCCACTTATGGGGCAGAATCCTCACTTATTGGGCAGAATCCCCACTTATGGGGCAGAATCCCCACTTGTGGGGCTGAATCCCCCCTTATGGGGCAAAATCCTCACATATGGGGCGGAATCCGCACTTATGGGGCAGAATCCTGACTTATGGGGCAGAATCCCCACTTATGGGGCAGAATCCATTCTTATGGGGCAGAATCCCCACTTGTGGGGCAGAATCCTTACTTATGGGGCAGAATACTCATTTATGGGGCAGAATCCTCACTTGTGGGGCAGAATCCTCACTGATGGGGCAGAATCCCCACTTATGGGGCAGAATCCACACTTGTGGGGCAGAATCCTCACTTATGGGGCAGAATCCTCACTTGTGGGGCAGAAACATCACTTATGGGGCAGAATCCCCACTTATGGGGCAGAATCCTCACTTATGGGGCAAAATCCTCACTTATGGGGCAGAATCCGCACTTATGGGGCAGAATCCTCTCTTATGGGGCAGAATCCCAACTTGTGGGGCAGAATCCCCACTTATGGGGCAGAATCCCCACTTGTGGGGCAGAATCCTCACTTATGGGGCAGAATCCTCACTTATGGGGCTGAGGTTCACTTATGGGGCAGAATCCCCATTTATGGGGCAGAATCCTCACTTGTGGGGCAGAATCCTCACTTATGGGGCTGAATCCTCACTTGTGGGGCAGAATCCCCACTTATGGGGCAGAATCCTCACATATGGGGCAGAATCCCCACTTATGGGGCAGAATCCTCACTTATGGGTCTGAGGATCACTTATGGGGCAGAAATTTCACATGTGGGGCAGAATCCTCACTTGTGGGGCTGACGTTCACTTGTGCGGCGGAATCCCCACTTATGGGGCAGAATCCCCACTTGTGGGGCAGAATCCTCACTTATGAGGCTGAGGTACACTTGTGGGGCAGAATCCTCACTTATGGGGCTGAATCTTCACTTATGGGGCGGAATCCCCACTTATGGGGCAGAATCCCCACTTGTGGGGCAGAATCCTCACTTATGGGGCTGAGGTACACTTGTGGGGCAGAATCCTCACTTGTGGGGCAGAATCCTCACTTAGGGGGCAGAATCTCCACTTATGGGGCAGAATTCCCACTTGTGGGGCAGAATCCACACTTATGGGGCAGAATCCTCACTTATGGGGCACAATCCTCACTTGTGGGGCAGAATCCCCACTTATGGGGCAGAATCCCCACTTGTGGGGCAGAATCCTCACTTATGGGGCACAATCCCCACTTGTGGGGCCGAGGTTCACTTATGGTACAGAATCCCCACTTATGGGGCAGAATCGCACTTGTGGGGCAGAATCCTTACTTATGGGGCAGAATCCTCACTTATGGGGCAGAATCCACACTTATGCGGCAGAATCCTCACTTGTGGGGCAGAATCCCCACTTATGGGGCTGAATCCTCACTTATGGGGCAGAATCCCCACTTATGGGGCTGAATCCTCACTTATGGGGCAGAATCCCCACTTATGGGGCAGAATCCACACTTGTGGGGCAGAATCATCACTTGTGGGGCAGAATCCCCACTTATGGGGCAGAATCCTCACTTATGGGGCAGAATCCCCACTTATTGGGCAGAATCCACACTTGTGGGGCAGAATCCTCACTTATGGGGCAGAATCCCCACTTATGGGGCAGAATCCTCACTTATGGGGCAGAATCCTCATTTATGGGGCTGAATCCCCACTTATGGGGCAGAATCCCCACTTCTGGGGCTGAATCCTCACTTGTGGGGCAGAATCCTCACTTATGGGGCTGAATCCCTACTTATGGGGCAGAATCCCCACTTATGGGGCAGAATCCTCACTTATGGGGCTGAATCCCACCTTGTGGGGCAGAATCCTCACTTATGGGGCTGAATCCTCACTTATGGGGCAGAATCCTCACTTATGGGTCTGAGGTTCACTTATGGGGCAGAATCCTCACTTATGGGGCAGAATCCCCACTTATGGGGCAGAATCCCAATTTATGGGGCAGAATCCTCACTTATGGGGCAGAATCCTCACTTATGGGGCAGAATCCTCACTTATGGGGCTGAATCCCACCTTGTGGGGCTGAGCTTCACTTATGGGGCTGAATCCTCACTTTTGGGGCAGAATCCTCACTTATGGGGCACAATCCCCACTTGTGGGGCTGAATCCCCACTTATGGGGCAGAATCCGCACTTGTGGGGCAGAATCCCCACTTGTGGGGCAGAATCCTCACTTATGGGGCAGAATCCCCACTTATGGGGCAGAATCCTCACTTATGGGGCAGAATCCCCACTTATGGGGCAGAATCCTCACATATGGGGCAGAATCCCCACTTATGGGGCAGAATCCTCACTTATGGGTCTGAGGTTCACTTATGGGGCAGAAATTTCACATGTGGGGCAGAATCCTCACTTGTGGGGCTGACGTTCACTTGTGGGGCGGAATCCCCACTTATGGGGCAGAATCCCCACTTATGGGGCAGAATCCTCACTTATGGGGCAGAATCCCCACTTATGGGGCAGAATCCTCACTTATGGGGCAGAATCCCCACTTATGGGGCAGAATCCTCACTTGTGGGGCAGAATCCCCACGTATGGGGCAGAATCCCCACTTATGGGGCAGAATCCCCACTTATGGGGCAGAATCCTCACTTATGGGGCTGAATCCTCACTTGTGGGGCAGAATCCTCGCTTGTGGGGCAGAATCCCCACTTATGGGGCAGAATCCTCACTTATGGGGCAGAATCCCCACTTGTGGGGCAGAATCCCCACTTATGGGGCAGAATCCTCACTTATGGGGCAGAATCCTCACTTGTGGGGCTGAGGTTCACTTATGGGGCAGAATCCTCACTTATGGGGCAGAATCCCCACTTATGGGTCAGAATCCCAATTTATGGGGCAGAATCCTCACTTATGGGGCAGAATCCTCACTTATGGGGCAGAATCCCCACTTGTGGGGCTGAATCCCACCTTGTGGGGCTGAGCTTCACTTATGGGGCTGAATCCTCACTTATTGGGCAGAATCCCCACTTATGGGGCTGAATCCCCACTTATGGGGCAGAATCCTCACTTATGGGGCACAATCCCCACTTGTGGGGCTGAGGTTCACTTATGGGGCAGAATCCCCACTTATGGGGCAGAATCCCCACTTGTGGGGCAAAATCCTTACTTATGGGGCAGAATCCACACTTATGGGGCAGAATCCCCACTTATGGGGCAGAATCCTCACTTATGGGGCAGAATCCTCACTTATGGGGAAGAGTCCTCACTTATGGGGCTGATTCCCCACTTGTGGGGCAGAATCCTCACTTATGGGGCAGAATCCCCACTTATGGGGCAGAATCCCCACTTGTGGGGCTGAATCCCCCCTTATGGGGCAAAATCCTCACTTATGGGGCGGAATCCGCACTTATGGGGCAGAATCCTGACTTATGGGGCAGAATCCCCACTTATGGGGCAGAATCCATTCTTATGGGGCAGAATCCCCACTTGTGGGGCAGAATCCTCACTTATGGGGCAGAATCCCCACTTCTGGGGCAGAATCCTCACTTGTGGGGCTGAATCCTCACTTATGGGGCAGAATCCTCACTTATGGGGCTGAATCCCCACTTATGGGGCAGAATCCCCACTTATGGGGCAGAATCCCCACTTATGGGGCAGAATCCTCACTTATGGGGCAGAATCCCCACTTATGGGGCAGAATCCCCACTTATGGGGCAGAATCCTCACTTGTGGGGCAGAATCCTGACTTATGGGGCTGAATCCTCACTTATGGGGCAGAATCCCCACTTATGGGGCTGAATCCTCACTTATGGGGCAGAATCCCCACTTATGGGGCTGAATCCTCACTTGTGGGGCAGAATCCCCACTTATGGGGCAGAATCCTCACATATGGGGCAGAATCCCCACTTATGGGGCAGAATCCTCACTTATGGGTCTGAGGTTCACTTATGGGGCAGAAATTTCACATGTGGGGCAGAATCCTCACTTGTGGGGCTGACGTTCACTTGTGGGGCGGAATCCCCACTTATGGGGCAGAATCCCCACTTATGGGGCAGAATCCTCACTTATGGGGCAGAATCCCAATTTATGGGGCAGAATCCTCACTTATGGGTCAGAATGTCCACTTATGGGGCAGAATCCTCACTTATGGGGCTGAATCCCACCTTGTGGGGCTGAGCTTCACTTATGGGGCTGAATCCTCACTTTTGGGGCAGAATCCTCACTTATGGGGCTGAATCCCCACTTATGGGGCAGAATCCTCACTTATGGGGCACAATCCCCACTTGTGGGGCTGAGGTTCACTTATGGGGCAGAATCCCCACTTATGGGGCAGAATCCTCACTTATGGGTCTGAGGTTCACTTATGGGGCAGAATCGTCACTTATGGGGCAGAATCCCCACTTATGGGGCAGAATCCTCACTTATGGGGCAGAATCCTCACTTATGGGGCAGAATCGTAACTTATGGGGCAGAATCCCCTCTTATGGGGCTGAATCCTCACTTATGGGGCTGAGGTTCACTTATGGGGCAGAATCCTCACTTATGGGGCAAAATCCTCACTTATGGGGCAGAATCCTCACTTATGGGGCAGAATCCTGACTTGTGGGGCAGAATCCCCACTTATGGGGCAGAAACCTCACTTGTGGGGCAGAATCCCCACTTATGGGGCAGAATCCCCACTTATGGGGCAGAATCCTCACTTATGGGGCAGAGTCCTCACTTATGGGGCAGAATCCTCACTTGTGGGGCAGAATCCTCACTTATGGGGCTGAATCGTCACTTATGGGGCAGAATCCCCACTTGTGGGGCAAAATCCTCACTTCTGGGGCAGAATCCCCACTTGTGGGGCAGAATCCTCACTTATGGGGCAGAATCCCCACTTATGGGGCAGAATCCCCACTTATGGGGCAGAATCCCCACTTATAGGGCAGAATCCACACTTATGGGGCTGAATCCTCACTTATGGGTCTGAGGTTCACTTATGGGGCAGAAATTTCACATGTGGGGCAGAATCCTCACTTGTGGGGCAGAATCCCCACTTATGGGGCAGAATCCCCACTTATGGGGCAGAATCCTCACTTATGGGGCAGAATCCCCACTTATGGGGCAGAATCCTCACTTATGGGGCCGAATCTTCACTTATGGGGCAGAATCCTCACTTATGGGGCAGAATCCTCACTTATGGGGCAGAATCCCCACTTATGGGGCAGAATCCTCACTTATGGGGCAGAATCCCCACTTATGGGGCAGAATCCTCACTTATGGGTCTGAGGTTCACTTATGGGGCAGAAATTTCACATGTGGGGCAGAATCCTCACTTGTGGGGCTGACGTTCACTTGTGCGGCGGAATCCCCACTTATGGGGCAGAATCCCCACTTGTGGGGCAGAATTCCCACTTGTGGGGCAGAATCCCCACTTATGGGGCAGAATCCTCACTTGTGGGGCATTATCATCACTTGTGGGGCAGAATCCTGACTTATGGGGCAGAATCCACACTTATGGGGCAGAATCATCACTTGTGGGGCAGAATCCACACTTATGGGGCAGAATCCTCACTTATGGGGCACAATCCTCACTTGTGGGGCAGAATCCCCACTTATGGGGCAGAATCCTCACTTATGGGGCACAATCCCCACTTGTGGGGCTGAGGTTCACTTATGGTACAGAATCCCCACTTATGGGGCAGAATCCCCACTTGTGGGGCAGAATCCTTACTTATGGGGCAGAATCCTCACTTATGGGGCAGAATCCACACTTATGGGGCAGAATCCTCACTTATGGGGCAGAATCCCCACTTATGGGGCAGAATCCTCACTTATGGGGCAGAATCCCCACTTATGGGGCTGAATCCTCACTTATGGGGCAGAATCCCCACTTATGGGGCAGAATCCCCACTTATGGGGCAGAATCCTCACTCATGGGGCAGAATCCCCACTTATGGGGCAGAATCCTCACTTATGGGGCAGAATCCCCACTTATGGGGCAGAATCCTCACTTATGGGGCCGCCCCCCCCCCCGCCCCATAAGCGCCGGCAGCCGTTTCAGTTTTGCTGGATTTTATTGGGGTTTTTTTGGGTTTTTTTGGGGTTTTTATGGCTTTCGGGGCCCCGACCCCAAAACTGCGACCCCAAAATGTTTGGGGGGGGGGGGGGGGGGGGGGTTGGCGCCCCATAAAAATTTATGGGGTCGATTTTTGGGGTCCGGGGGTCGGAGGCAACAATGGGGGGTTGTGGGGGTTTTTATGGGGTCAAATGTTTTGGGGTTTTATGGGGTCACGGATTTGGGGTTTTGTGGGGTTTTATGGGGTCACACATTTGGGGTTTTATGGGGTCACAGATTTGGGGTTTTTTAGGGTCACACATTGGCGTTTTATGGGGTCACACATTGGGGTTTTTTTATGGGGTCACACATTTGGGGTTTTATGGGATCACAGATTTGGGATTTTATGGGGTCACACATTGGGGGTTTTATGGGGTCACACATTGGGGTTTTATGGGGTCACAGATTTGGGGTTTTGTGGGGTCACACATTGGGGTTTTATGGGGTCACAGATTTGGGGTTTTATGGGGTCACACATTTGGGGTTTTGTGGGGTTTTTATGGGGTCACAGACTTGGTTTTTTTTATGGGGTTTTTGGGGTTTTATGGCATTTTATGGCATTTTTTATAGGGTCACACATTGGGGTTTTATGGGGTTTTTATGGGGTCACACATTGGGATTTTATGGGGTTTTTTATAGGGTCACACAGTGGGGTTTTATGGGGTTTTATGGGGTGACAAATTGGGGTTTTTTGGGGTCACACATTTGGGGTTTTGTGGGGTTTTATGGGGTCACACAGTGGGGTTTTTTGGGGTTTTATGGGGTCACACATTTGGGGTTTTATGGGATCATAGATTTGGGGTTTTATGGCGTCACACATTTGGGGTTTTATGGGGTCATACATTGGGGTTTTTTTATGGGGTCACAGATTTGGGGTTTTTATGGGGTTTTATGGGGTCACACATTGGGTTTTTATGGGGTCACAGATTTGGGGTTTTATGGGGTCACACATTTGGGGTTTTATGGGATCATAGATTTGGGGTTTTATGGCGTCACACATTGGGGTTTTATGGGGTTTTATGGGGTCACAGATTTGGGATTTTATGGGTTTTTTTTATAGGGTCACACTGTGGGATTTTATGGGGTTTTATGGGGTCACAGATTTGGGGTTTTAATGGGGTTTTTTATAGGGTCAAACATTGGGGTTTTATGGGGTTTTTATGGGGTCACACAGTGGGATTTTATGGCGTTTTTTATGGGGTCACACATTGGGGTTTTATGGGGTCACAGATTTGGGGTTTTTATGGGGTCTCAGAATGGGATTTTATGGGGTCACACATTTGGGGTTTTTTTATGGGGTTTTTGGGGTTTTATGGCATTTTATGGCGTTTTTTATGGGGTCACACAATGGGATTTTATAGGGTAACAGATTTGGGGTTTTATGGGGTCACACATTGGGGTTTTATGGGGTTTTTTATAGGGTCACAGATTTGGGGTTTTTTGGGGTCACACAGTGGGATTTTTATGGGGTTTTTGGAGTTTCATGGGATTTTATGGCGTTTTTTATGGGGTCACACATTGGGATTTTATGGGGTTTTTTATAGGGTCAAACATTGGGGTTTTATGGGGTTTTTATGGGGTCACACATCGGGATTTTATGGGGTTTTATGGGGTCACAGATTTCGGGTTTTTATGGAGTTTTTTATGGGGTCACACATTGGGATTTTATGGGGTTTTTATGGGGTTTTTTATGGGGTCACAGATTTGGGGGTTTTATGGGTTTTTTTACGGGGTCACACATCGGGATTTTATGGGGTTTTTATGGCGTTTTTTATGGGGTCACAGATTGGAGTTTTATGGGGTCACACAGCGGGGTTTTATGGGGTCACAGATTTGGGGTTTTATGGGGTTTTATGGGGTCACACAGTGGGATTTTATGGGGTTTTTTATGGGGTCACACATTGGGTTTTTATGGGGTCACAGATTTGGGGTTTTTTGGGGTCACACAGTGGGTTTTTATGGGATTTTTTATGGGGTCACAGATTTGGGGTTTTTATGGGGTCACAGATTTGGGATTTTTTATGGGGTTTTTGGGGTTTTATGGGATTTTATGGCGTTTTTTATGGGGTCACACATTGGGGTTTTATGGGGTTTTATGGGGTCACACATTTGGGGTTTTATGGGGTTTTATGGGGTCACACATTTGGGGTTTTATGGGGTCACACATTGGGATTTTGTGGGGTTTTTATGGGGTGACAAATTGGGGTTTTATGGGGTCACACAGTGGGGTTTTATGGGGTCACAGATTTGGGTTTTTTTGGGGTCACAGATTTGGGGTTTTATGGGATTTTATGGGGTCACACATTGGGGTTTTATGGGGTCACAGATTTGGGGTTTTATGGGGTCACACATCGGGATTTTATGGGGTTTTATGGGGTCACACATTGGGGTTTTATGGGGTTTTATGGGGTCACAGATTTGGGGTTTTTTATAGGGTCACACAGTGGGATTTTATGGGGTCACACATTGGAGTTTTATGGCGTCACAGATTTGGGGTTTTATGGGGTTTTATGGGGTCACACAGTGGGATTTTATGGGGTTTTTTATGGGGTCACAGATTGGGGTTTTATGGGGTCACACAGTGGGTTTTTATGGGGTTTTTTATGGGGTCACAGATTTGGGGTTTTATGGGTTTTTTATGGGGTCACACATCGGGATTTTATGGGGTTTTTATGGGTTTTTTATGGGGTCACAGATTGGAGTTTTACGGGGTCACAGATTTGGGGTTTTTATGGGTTTTTTATGGGGTCACACATTTGGGGTTTTATGGGGTCACACAGTGGGGTTTTATGGGGTCACAGATTTGGGATTTTATGGGGTCACAGATTTGGGGGTTTTGGGGTCACACATTGGGGTTTTATGGGGTTTTATAGGGTCACACATTGGGGTTTTATGGGGTTTTTATGGGGTCACACATTGGGGTTTTATGGGGTTTTTTATGGGGTAACAGATTTGGGGTTTTATGGGGTCACACAGTGGGATTTTATGGGGTTTTTTATGGGGTCACAGATTTGGGATTTTATGGGGTCACACATCGGGATTTTATGGGGTTTTTATGGGGTTTTTTATGGGGTCACAGATTTGGAGTTTTATGGGGTTTTTTATGGGGTCACACAGTGGGGTTTTATGGGGTTACAGATTTGGGGTTTTTTGGGGTCACACATTGGGATTTTATGGGGATTTCTGTAGGGTCACACATTGGGTTTTTATGGGGTCACACATTGGGGTTTTATGGGGTTTTATGGGGTCACACAGTGCGATTTTATGGGTTTTTTTATGGGGTCACACATTGGGGTTTTATGGGGTCACGGATTTGGGGTTTTATGGCGTTTTTTATGGGGTCACACATTGAGGTTTTATGGGATCAGAGATTTGGGATTTTATGGGGTCACAGATTTGGGGTTTTATGGGGTTTTATGGGGTCACACTTTGGGATTTTATGGGGTTTTATAGGGTCACACATTGGGGTTTTATGGGATCACAGATTTGGGGTTTTATGGGGTCACACATTGGTTTTTTTTTATGGGGTCACAGATTTGGGGTTTTATGGGGTTTTTTATGGGGTCACAGATTGGAGTTTTATGGGGTCACAGATTTCGGGTTTTTATGGTTTTTGTTGTAGGGTCACACATTGGGATTTATGGGTTTTTATGGGGTTTTTTATGGGGTCACAGATTTGGGGTTTTATGGGGTTTTTTATGGGGTCACAGATTTGGGGTTTTATGGGGTTTTATGGGGTCACACATTTGGGGTTTTATGGGGTCACACAGTGGGATTTTATGGGGTCACAGATTGGAGTTTTATGGGGTCACACATCGGGATTTTATGGGGTTTTTATGGGATTTTTTATGGGGTCACAGATTTGGGGTTTTTATGGGTTTTTTTATGGGGTCACACATCGGGATTTTATGGGGTCACACATTGGGTTTTTATGGGGTCACAGATTGGGGTTTTATGGGGTCAGAGATTTGGGGTTTTTTGCGGTCAGAGATTTGGGGTTTTATGGGGTTTTATGGGGTCACAGATTTGGGGTTTTTTAGGGTCACAGATTTGGCGTTTTATGGGGTCACACAGTGGGATTTTATGGGGTTTTTTGTGGGGTCACACAGTGGGATTTCATGGGGTCACAGATTTGGGGTTTTTGGGGGTCACACATTGGGGGTTTTATGGGGTCACACATTGGGGTTTTATGGGGTCACAGATTTGGGGTTTTATGGGGTCACAGATTTGGGGTTTTATGGGGTTTTTTATGGGGTCACAGATTTGGGGTTTTGTGGGGTCACAGATTTGGAGTTTTATGGGTTTTTTATGGGGTCACACATCGGGATTTTATGGGTTTTTTTGGGGTCACACATTGGGGTTTATGGCGTTTTTTATGGGGCCACAGATTTGGGGTTTTATGGGGTTTTATGGGGTCACAGATTTGGGGTTTTTTACGGTCACAGATTTGGCGTTTTATGGGGTTTTTTATGGGGTCACATATCGGGATTTTATGGGGTTTTATGGGGTCACAAATCGGGATTTTATGGGGTCACACATTGGGTTTTTTTTATGGGGTCACAGATTTGGGGTTTTTATGGGTTTTTTATGGGGTAACACATCGGGATTTTATGGGGTTTTTATGGGGTTTTTTATGGGGTCACAGATTTGGCGTTTTATGGGGTTTTATGGGGTCACACAGTGGGATTTTATGGGGTTTTTTATGGGGTCACACATTGGGTTTTTATGGGGTCACAGATTTGGGGTTTTATGGGGTCACACAGTGGGATTTTATGGGGTTTTTTATGGGGTCACACATTGGGTTTTTATGGGGTCACAGATTGGGGTTTTATGGGGTCACAGATTTGGGGTTTTTTGTGGTCAGAGATTTGGCGTTTTATGGGGTCACACATTGGGGTTTTATGGGGTTTTTTATAGGGTCACACAGTGGGATTTTATGGGGTCACAGATTTGGGGTTTTTGGGGGTCACACATTGGGGGTTTTATGGGGTTTTATGGGGTCACACATTGGGTTTTTTTTATGGGGTCACAGATTTGGGGTTTTATGGGGTTTTTTATGGGGTCACACATCGGGATTTTATGGGGTTTTTATGGGGTTTTTTATGGGGTCACAGATTTGGGGTTTTTATGGGGTTTTTTATGGGGCCGCCCCCCCCCCCTCCCATTTTGGGGTCGCTTTTGGGGTCCCAGTTTCGTTGGGGGGCGCCGCCCCTATGGCTTCGCTGCGGGGTCCCAGCGCCTGTGGGAAAAAGGGGGGGGGCTCCCAGTTTGGACCAGTATAAACCAGTATGGACCAGTGCCCCCCCAGAATGGCAGCCCAGTATGGCCCAGTGCCTCCCAGTATGGACCAGTATAAACCAGTATGGACCAGTGCCCCCCCAGAATGGCAGCCCAGTATGGATCAGTGTCTCCCAGTATGGACCAGTGCCTCCCAGTATGGACCAGTATAAACCAGTATGGACCAGTGCCTCCCAGTATGGCAGCCCAGTATGGCCCAGTGCCTCCCAGTATGGACCAGTATAAACCAGTATGGACCAGTGCCCCCCCAGAATGGCAGCCCAGTATGGTCCAGTGCCTCCCAGTATGGACCAGTATAAACCAGTATGGACCAGTGCCCCCCCAGTATGGCAGCCCAGTATGGCCCAGTGCCTCCCAGTATGGACCAGTATAAACCAGTATGGGATGTGACACCACCTCCCCCCTTCCCCCCCCCATGTATGGAACGAGGGGTGCTCCCAGTTTGGACCAGTATAAACCAGTATGGACCAGTGCCTCCCAGTATGGCAGCCCAGTATGGCCCAGTGCCTTCCAGTTTGGACCAGTATGGATCAGTGTCTCCCAGTATGGACCAGTATAAACCAGTATGGGCTGTGACACCCCCTCACGGTGATTCCCAGTATGGCAAACCAGTATGGACCAGTGCCTCCCAGTATGGCCCAGTGCCTCCCAGTATGGACCAGTATAAACCAGTATGGCATGTGACACCACCCCCACCCCCCTGGCGATTCCCAGTATGGCAAACCAGTATGGCCCAGTGCCTCCCAGTATGGCCCAGTGCCCCCCAGTATGGCATCCCAGTATGGACCAGTGCCTCCCAGTATGGACCAGTATAAACCAGTATGGGATGTGACACCCTCCTCCCCCCCCCGGTGATTCCCAGTATGGCAAACCAGTATGGCCCAGTGCCTCCCAGTATGGCCCAGTGCCCCCCAGTATGGCATCCCAGTATGGACCAGTGCCTCCCAGTATGGACCAGTATAAACCAGTATGGGATGTGACACCCTCCTCCCCCCCCGGTGATTCCCAGTATGGCAAACCAGTATGGCCCAGTGCCTCCCAGTATGGCAGCCCAGTATGGACCAGTATAAACCAGTATGGGATATGTCACCCCCACCCTCCCATGTATGGAACTGGTGGTGCTCCCAGTTTGGACCAGTATAAACCAGTATGGACCAGTGTCTCCCAGTATGGCATCCCAGTATGGCCCAGTGCCTTCCAGTATGGACCAGTATAAACCAGTATGGGATGTGACACCACCCCTCTCTTCCCCCCCATGTATGGAACGAGGGGTGCTCCCAGTTTGGACCAGTATAAACCAGTATGGACCAGTGCCCCCCAGTATGGCATCCCAGTATGGCCCAGTGCCTTCCAGTTTGGACCAGTATGGATCAGTGTCTCCCAGTATGGACCAGTATAAACCAGTATGGGCTGTGACACCCCCCCCCCCCACGGTGATTCCCAGTATGGCAAACCAGTATGGACCAGTGCGCCCCCAGTATGGCCCAGTGCCTCCCAGTATGGCACCCCAGTATGGACCAGTGCCTCCCAGTATGGCCCAGTGCCTCCCAGTATGGACCAGTGTCTCCCAGTATGGCAGCCCAGTATGGACCAGTCCCTCCCAGTATGGCCCAGTGCCCCTAGTATGGCACACCAGTATGGACCAGTGCCTCCCAGTATGGACCAGTATGGCCCCCCAGTACCCCACCAGTATAGTCCAATGCCTCCCAGTATGGCCCAATGCCTCCCAGTATGGACCAGTATAAACCAGTATGGGATGTGACACCACCCCCCCTTCCTCCCCCCATGTATGGAACGAGGGGTGCTCCCAGTTTGGACCAGTATAAACCAGTATGGACCAGTGTCCTCCCAGTATGGACCAGTGCCTCCCAGTATGGCCTCCAAGTATGGCCCAGTGCCTCCCAGTATGGGCCAGTGCATCCCAGTATGGACCAGTGCCTCCCAGTATGGGCCAGTGCCTCCCAGTATGGCACCCCAGTATGAACCAGTGCCCACCAGTATGGCATCCCAGTATGGACCAGTGCCTCCCAGTATGGACCAGTATAAACCAGTATGGGATGTGACACCATCCCCACCCCGCCGGTGATTCCTAGTATGGCAAACCAGTATGGACCAGTATAAACCAGTATGGCCCAGTGCCTCCCAGTATGGCCCAGTGCCCCCCCAGTATGGCATCCCAGTATGGCCCAGTGCCCACCCAGTATGGCCCAGTGCCTCCCAGTTTGATCCCAGTATGGCCCAGTGCCTCCCAGTATGGCACCCCAGTATGGCCCAGTGCCCCCCCAGTATGGCATCCCAGTATGGCCCAGTGCCTCCCAGTATGGCCCAGTGCCTCCCAGTATGGCACCCCAGTATGGCCCAGTGCCTCCCAGTTTGATCCCAGTATGGCCCAGTGCCCCCCCAGTATGGCATCCCAGTATGGCCCAGTGCCTCCCAGTATGGACCCATATGGCCCAGTGCCCCCCCAGTATGGCACCCCAGTATGGCCCAGTGCCTCCCAGTATGGCCCAGTGCCCCCCCAGTATGGCATCCCAGTATGGCCCAGTGCCCACCCAGTATGGCCCAGTGCCTCCCAGTTTGATCCCAGTATGGCCCAGTGCCTCCCAGTATGGCACCCCAGTATGGCCCAGTGCCCCCCCAGTATGGCATCCCAGTATGGCCCAGTGCCTCCCAGTATGGCCCAGTGCCCACCCAGTATGGCCCAGTGCCTCCCAGTTTGATCCCAGTATGGCCCAGTGCCCCCCCAGTATGGCATCCCAGTATGGCCCAGTGCCTCCCAGTATGGCCCAGTGCCCACCCAGTATGGCCCAGTGCCTCCCAGTTTGATCCCAGTATGGCCCAGTGCCCCCCCAGTATGGCATCCCAGTATGGCCCAGTGCCTCCCAGTATGGCCCAGTGCCCACCCAGTATGGCCCAGTGCCTCCCAGTTTGATCCCAGTATGGCCCAGTGCCCCCCCAGTATGGCATCCCAGTATGGCCCAGTGCCTCCCAGTATGGCCCAGTGCCTCCCAGTTTGATCCCAGTATGGTCCAGTGCCTCCCAGTATGGCACCCCAGTATGGCCCAGTGCCCCCCCAGTATGGCACCCCAGTATGGCCCAGTGCCTCCCAGTATGGCCCAGTACCCTCCCAGTATGGACCAGTGCCTCCCAGTATGGCATCCCAGTATGGCCCAGTACCCTCCCAGTATGGCCCAGTGCCTCCCAGTATGGCCCAGTGCTCCCAGTATGGCCCAGTGCCCCCCAGTATGGCATCCCAGTATGGCCCAGAGCCCCCCAGTATGGACCAGTATGGCCCCCCAGTACCCCACCAGTATGGTCCAGTGCCTCCCAGTATGGCACCCTAGTATGGCCCAGTGCCTCCCAGTATGGTCCAGCACCCACCCAGTATGGCATCCCAGTATGGCCCAGTGCCTCCCAGTATGGCCCAGTATGGCCCCCCAGTACCCCACCAGTATGGCCCAGTGCCTCCCAGTATGAACCAGTGCCCACCCAGTATGGCCCAGTGCCTCCCAGTTTGATCCCAGTATGGCCCAGTGCCCCCCCAGTATGGCATCCCAGTATGGCCCAGTGCCTCCCAGTATGGCACCCCAGTATGTCCCAGTGCCTCCCAGTATGAACCAGTGCCCACCCAGTATGGCCCAGTGCCTCCCAGTTTGATCCCAGTATGGCCCAGTGCCTCCCAGTATGGCCCAGTGCCCCCTGCCGTGCCCTCCCAGTCCATCCCAGTACAAACCAGTGCTCCCAGTATGGCTCAGTGGTTTTCCCCCCCGACGCCTTTTTCCCTTGCGGGAGCTTTGGGCAGCGCCAGAGCCTTCTCCTGTGGGGTCACCGCGGGGTCACGGGGTCACCGCGGGGTCACGGGGTCACGGGAGGTCATGGTAGGGTCACGGGGTCACGGTGGGGTCAGGGGGTCACGGTGGGGACAAGGGGGAACGGTGGGGTCAAGGGGTCACTGAGGGGTCACGGGGGCACGGTGGGGTCACGTTGGGGTCACGGGGTCACCACGGGGTCACGGGAGCACGGTGGGGTCACGGTGGGGTCAAGGGGTCACCGCGGGGTCACGGGGGCACGGTGGGGTCACGGTGGGGTCAAGGGGTCACGGTGGGGTCAAGGGGGAACGGTGGGGTCACGGGGTAACCGCGGGGTCACGGGGGCACGGTGGGATCACTGTGGGGTCAAGGGGTCACGGTGGGGTCAAGGGGTCACGGTGGGGTCAAGGGGGAATGGTGGGGGCAAGGGGTAACCGCGGGGTCACGGTGGGGTCACGGTGGGGTCACGTTGGGGTCACGGGGTCACCGCGGGGTCACGGGGGCACGGTGGGATCACTGTGGGGTCACGGGGTCACGGTGCGGTCAAGGGGTCACAATGGGGTCAAGGGGGAACGGTGGGGTCACGGGGTCACCGAGGGGTCACGGGGGCATAGTGGGGTCAGTGTGGGGTCACGGGGTCACCGCGGGGTCATGGGGGCACGGTGGGGTCACGGGGTCACCGTGGTGTCATGGGGGCACGGTGGGGTCACGGTGGGGTCACGGGGTCACCGCGGGTTCACGGGGGCTCGGTGGGGTCACGGTGGGGTCACGGGGTCACCGCGGGGTCAGGGAGTCACGGTGGGGTCAAGGGAGAAATGTGGGGGCATGGGGTCACCACGGGGTCACGGTGCGGTCAAGGGGTCACCGCGGGGTCAAGGGGACACGGTGGGGTCACGGTGGGGTCACGGGGTCACCGCGGGGTCAGGGGGTCACCATGGGTTCACGGTGGGGTCACGGGGTCACCACGGGGTCAGGGGTTCACCGTGGGGTCACGGTGGGTTCACGGGGTCACCGGGGGGTCAGGGGGTCACCATGGGGTCACGGTGGGTTCACGGGGTCACCGCGGGGTCAGGGGGTCACGGTGGGATCAAGGGGTCACGGTGGGGTCAAGGGGGAAATGTGGGGACATGGGGTTACTGCGGGGTCACGGTGGGGTCACCGCGGGGTCAGGGGGTCACGGTGGGGTCAAGGGGTCACGGAGGGGGCATGGGGTCACCCTGGGGTCATGGTGGGGTCACGGTGTGGTCAGCTATGGGGTCTCTATGGGGTGGCTATGGGGTCTCCATAGGATGGCTATGGGGCCGCTATGGGGCAGCTATGGGGTCTCTATGGGGTCTATGGGGTCTCTATGGGGTGGCTATGGGGTGGCTATGGGGTCTCTATGGGGCCGCAATGGGGCAGCTATGGGATCTCTATGCGTCTCTATGGGGTCTCTATGGGGTCTCTATGGGGCAGCTATGGGGTCTCGATGGGGCCGCTATGGGGCCGCTATGGGGCAGCTATGGGATCTCTATGCGTCTCTATGGGGTCTCTATGGGTCCGCTATGGGGTCTCTATGGGGCATCTATGGGGTCTCTATGGGGTTGCTATGGGGTTGCTATGGGGCCGCTATGGGGTCTCTTTGGCTGGCTATGGGGTCCCTATGGGGCGGCTATGGGATCTCTATGGGGCAGCTATGGGGCGGCTATGGGGTCTCTATGGGGTCTCTTTGGCTAGCAATGGGGTATTTATGGGATCTCTATGGGGCCGCTATGGGGTCGCTATGGGGTCTCTATGGGGTGGCTATGGGGCAGCTATGGGGCCACTATGGGGTCCCTATGTGTCTCTATGGGGTCTCTATGGGGTCGCTATGGGGCAGCTATGGGGCCGCTATGGGGCAGCTATGGGATCTCTATGGGGCCGCTATGGGGCCGCTATGGGGCAGCTATGGGGCAGCTATGGGGTCTCTATGGGGTCCATATGCATCTCTATGGGGTCTGTATGGGGTCTGCATGGGGTCTCTTTGGCTGGCTATGGGGTCCCTATGGGGCCGCTATGGGGTCGCTATGGGGCAGCTATGGGGTCTCTATGGGGCAGCTATGGGGCAGCTATGGGGCCGCTATGGGGTCCCTATGTGTCTCTATGCGTCTCTATGGGGTCTCTATGGGGTTGCTATGGGGCATCTATGGGGTCTCTTTGGCTGGCTATGGGGACACTACGGGGCGGCTATGGGGTCTCTATGGGGTCTCTATGGGGCCGCTATGGGGCAGCTATGGGGCGGCTATGGGGTCTCTATGGGGTCTCTTTGGCTAGCTATGGGGTATTTATGGGATCTCTATGGGGCCGCTATGGGGTCGCTATGGGGTCTCTATGGGGTGGCTATGGGGTCTCTGGGGTGGCTATGAGGTCACTATGGGATCTCTATGGGGCAGCTATGGGGCTGCTATGGGGCCGCTATGGGGTCTCTATGGGGCCGCTATGGGGCAGCTATGGGGCAGCTATGGGGCCACTATGGGGTCCCTATGTGTCTCTATGGGGTCTCTATGGGGTTGCTATGGGGCCGCTATGGGGCCGCTATGGGGTCGCTATGGGGTCTCTATGGGGCTGCTATGGGGCCGCTATGGGGCAGCTATGGGGCAGCTATGGGGCGGCTATGGGGCGGCTATGGGGTGTCTATGGGGTCTCTATGGGGTTTCTATGGAGTCTCTATGGAGTCTCTATGGGGTCTCTATGGGGTCGCTATGGGGCAGCTATGGGGCCGCTATGGGGCCGCTATGGGATCTCTATGGGGCCGCTATGGGGCCGCTATGGGGCAGCTATGGGGCAGCTATGGGGTCTCTATGGGGTCCATATGCATCTCTATGGGGTCTGTATGGGGTCTGCATGGGGTCTCTTTGGCTGGCTATGGGGTCCCTATGGGGCCGCTATGGGGTCGCTATGGGGCAGCTATGGGGCAGCTATGGGGCAGCTATGGGGCAGCTATGGGGTCCCTATGTGTCTCTATGCGTCTCTATGGGGTCTCTATGGGGCAGCTATGGGGCCGCTATGGGGTCTCTATGGGGTCGCTATGGGGTCGCTATGGGGCAGCTATGGGGTCTCTATGGGGTCTCTATGGAGTCACTATGGGGTCGCTATGGGGCCGCTATGGGGTCCCTATGGGGCCGCTATGGGGCCGCTATGGGGCCGCTATGGGGCAGCTATGGGGCCACTATGGGGTCCCTATGTGTCTCTATGCGTCTCTATGGGGTCTCTATGGGGTAGCTATGGGATCTCTATGGGGCCGCTATGGGGCCGCTATGGGGCAGCTATGGGGCCGCTATGGGGCGGCTATGGGGTCTCTATGGGGTCTCTTTTGCTGGCTATGGAGTCCCTATGGGGCAGTTATGGGATCACTATGGGGCCGCTATGGGGCCGCTATGGGGCGGCTATGGGGCCGCTATGGGGCGGCTATGGGGTCTCTATGGGGTCTCTTTTGCTGGCTATGGAGTCCCTATGGGGCAGTTATGGGATCACTATGGGGCCGCTATGGGGCCGCTATGGGGCGGCTATGGGGCAGCTATGGGGCAGCTATGGGGCAGCTATGGGGCGGCTATGGGATCTCTATGGGGCATCTATGGGGTCCCTATGGCGCCACTATGGGGCATCTATGGGGTCGCTATGAGGTCTCTATGGGGCGGCTATGGGGCATCTATGGGGCAGCTATGGGGCAGCTATGGGGCGGCTATGGGGTGTCTATGGGGTCTCTATGGGGTCTCTATGGGTCAGCTATGGGGCCGCTATGGGGCAGCTATGGGGCCACTATGGGGTCCCTATGTGTCTCTATGCGTCTCTATGGGATCTCTATGGGGCGGCTATGGGATCTCTATGCGTCTCTATGGGGTCTCTATGGGGCTGCTATGGGATCTCTATGGGGCATCTATGGGGTCCCTATGGCGCCGCTATGGGGCATCTATGGGGTCGCTATGAGGTCTCTATGGGGCCGCTATGGGGCATCTATGGGGCGGCTATGGGGCATCTATGGGGCGGCTATGGGGCAGCTATGGGGCAGCTATGGGGTGTCTATGGGGTCTCTATGGGGTTTCTCTGGAGTCTCTATGGAGTCTCTATGGGGCCGCTATGGGGGCGCTATGGGGCAGCTATGGGGTGGCTATGGGGTCTCTATGGGGTCTCTATGGGGCCACTATGGGGTCACTATGGGGTCGCTATGGGGTCTCTATGGGCCAGCTATGGGGCCGCTATGGGGTCTCTATGGGGTCTCTATGCGTCTCTATGGGGTCGCTATGGGGTCGCTATGGGGCAGCTGTGGGGTCTCTATGGGGTCTCTATGGGGTCTCTATGGAGTCACTATGGGGTCTCTATGGGGCAGCTATGGGGCCGCTATGGGGTCCCTATGTGTCTCTATGCGTCTCTATGGGGTCTCTATGGGGCAGCTATGGGATCTCTATGGGGCCGCTATGGGGCCGCTATGGGGCCGCTATGGGGCAGCTATGGGGCCGCTATGGGGCGGCTATGGGGTCTCTATGGGGCCGCTATGGGGTCACTATGGGCCAGCTATGGGGCTGCTATGGGGTCTCTATGGGGTCTCTTTTGCTGGCTATGGAGTCCCTATGGGGCAGTTATGGGATCACTATGGGGCCACTATGGGGCCACTATGGGGCAGCTATGGGGCAGCTATGGGGTGGCTATGGGATCTCTATGCATCTCTATGGGTTCTCTATGGGGCTGCTATGGGATCTCTATGGGGCATCTATGGGGTCCCTATGGGGCCGCTATGGGGCCGCTATGGGGCCACTATGGGGCAGCTATGGGGCGGCTATGGGGCAGCTATGGGGCCACTATGGGGTCCCTATGTGTCTCTATGGGGTCTCTATGGGGTCTCTATGGGGCCGCTATGGGGCGGCTATGGGGTGGCTATGGGGCCGCTATGGGGTCTCTATGGGGCCGCTATGGGGCAGCTATGGGCCCACTATGGGGCAGTTATGGGATCACTATGGGGTCTCTATGGAGTCTCTATGGGGCCGCTATGGGGCTGCTATGGGGCCGCTATGGGGCAGCTATGGGGCCACTATGGGGTCTCTATGGGGCCACTCTGGGGTCACTATGGGGTCGCTATGGGGTCACTATGGGCCAGCTATGGGGCCGCTATGGGGTCCCTATGTGTCTCTATGCGTCTCTATGGGGTCTCTATGGGGTTTCTATGGGGTCTCTATGGGGTGGCTATGGGATCTCTAAAGGATCTCTATGGAGTCTCTATGGGGCCGCTATGGGGCAGCTGTGGGGTTGCTATGGGGCGGCTATGGGATCTCTATGCGTCTCTATGGGGTCTCTATGGGGCATCTATGGGGTCCCTATGGGGCCGCTATGGGGCATCTATGGGGCGGCTATGGGGCATCTATGGGGCGGCTATGGGGCATCTATGGGGCCGCTATGGGGCATCTATGGGGCGTCTATGGGGCATCTATGGGGTGGCTATGGGGCATCTATGGGGCAGCTATGGGGCAGCTATGGGGCGGCTAAGGGGTGTCTATGGGGTCTCTATGGGGTTTCTATGGAGTCTCTATGGGGCTCCTGTGGGGTCGCGCTGGGGTCTCTATGGGGCAGATATGGGGCAGCTATGGGGCAGCTATGGGGCGGCTATGGGGTCCCTATGTGTCTCTATGGAGTCTCTATGGAGTCTCTATGGGGTCTCTATGGCGCCGCTATGGGATCTCTATGGGGCATCTATGGGGTCCCTATGGGGCCGCTATGGGGCCGCTATGGGGCATCTATGGGGCGGCTATGGGGCCGGCTGCTGACCTCGACGAGGACGTGCCACTGCTCGATGGGGGTCCTGGGGTTGGCCAGCATCTCGGCCCAGTGCTCGCGGCCCGGCCCCTCGGCGTCGCTCCCCACGCGGCACAACCCGATCACCTCGTTGTGCCCTATGCTGCCCCACAGCGCCCCATAGCGCCCCACTGCGCCACCCGCCGCCACCCCATAATACCCCCCCCCGACATCCCGCTGCCGCCCCATAGGCACCGCGTGGCCCATAGATGCCCCGTGTGATGTATAAAGCACGTGTCCTATTGGTACCCCATAGCCACCTCATAGCCCATATAAACCCCATAGCCACCCCATAGCCACCCCATATCCCTTATAAACCCCATATCCCATATAAACCCCATATCCCATAGCCACCCCGCATCCCATATAAACCCCATAGCCACCCCATAGCCACCCCATATCCCTTATAAACCCCATATCCCATACAAACCCCATATCCCATAGCCACCCCATAGCCCATATAAACCCCATATCTGATATAAACCCCATATCCCATAGCCACCCCATATCCCATAGCCACCCCACATCCCATATCCACCCCATATCCCATAGCCGCCCCATAGCCACCCCATATCCCATATAAACCCCATATCCCATAGCCACCCCATATCCCATAGCCACCCCATAGCCCATATAAACCCTATACCCCATATCCACCCCATATCCCATATCCACCCCATATCCCATATCCACCCCGTATCCCATATAAACCCCATATCCCATATCCACCCCATATCCCATATCCACCCCGTATCCCATATAAACCCCATATCCCATAGCCACCCCATATCCCATATCCACCCCATAACCCATATAAACCCCATATCCCATATCCACCCCATATCCCATATCCACCCCATATCCCATATCCACCCCATATCCCATATCCACCCCGTATCCCATATAAACCCCATATCCCATATCCATCCCATATCCCATAGCCACCCCATATCCCTTATAAACCCCATATCCCATAGCCACCCCATAGCCCATAGCTGCCCCATAGCCACCCCATATCCCATATCCACCCCATATCCCATATCTTCCCCATATCCCATAGCCACCCCGTATCCCATATAAACCCCATATCCCATAGCCACCCCATAGCCCATAGCCGCCCCATATCCACCCCATATCCCATATCCACCCCGTATCCCATAGACACCCCATATCCACCCCAGATCCCATAGCCACCCCATATCCACCGCAAATCCCATATCCACCCCATATCCCATATCCTCCCCATATCCCATATCCACCCCATATCCCATATAAACCCTATACCCCATATCCACCCCACATCCCATATAAACCCCATATCCTATAGCCACCCCATATCCCATATCTACCTCATATCCACCCCGTATCCCATAGCCACCCCATATCCCTTATAAACCCAATATCCCATATAAACCCCATACCCCATATCCAGCCCATATCCCTTATAAACCCCATATCCCATAGCCACCCCATATCCCATATCCACCCCAAATCCCATAGCCACCCCAAATCCCATAGCCAGCCATATCCCATATCCACCCCATAGCCCCCCCATATCCCATATCCATCCCATATCCCATATCCACCCCAAATCCCATAGCCGCCCCATATCCACCCCATATCCCATAGCCACCCCATATCCCATATCCACCCCATATCCCATAGCCACCCCACATCCCATATAAACCCCATATCCCATAGCCACCCCATATCCCATATAAACCCCATATCCCATAGCCACCCCATATCCCATATCCATCCCATATCCCATAGCCACCCCGTATCCCATATCCACCCCATATCCACCCCATATCCCATATAAACCCCATATCCCATAGCCACCCCATATCCCATATCCACCCCATATCCCATAGCCACCCCACATCCCATATAAACCCCATATCCCATAGCCACCCCATATCCCATATAAACCCCATATCCCATAGCCACCCCATATCCCATATCCATCCCATATCCCATAGCCACCCCGTATCCCATATCCACCCCATATCCACCCCATATCCCATATAAACCCCATATCCCATAGCCACCCCATATCCCATATCCACCCCATATCCCATATCCACCCCGTATCCCATATAAACCCCATATCCCATATCCATCCCATATCCCATAGCCACCCCATATCCCTTATAAACCCCATATCCCATAGCCACCCCATAGCCCATAGCTGCCCCATAGCCACCCCATATCCCATATCCACCCCATATCCCATATCTTCCCCATATCCCATAGCCACCCCGTATCCCATATAAACCCCATATCCCATAGCCACCCCATAGCCCATAGCCGCCCCATATCCACCCCATATCCCATATCCACCCCGTATCCCATAGACACCCCATATCCACCCCAGATCCCATAGCCACCCCATATCCACCGCAAATCCCATATCCACCCCATATCCCATATCCTCCCCATATCCCATATCCACCCCATATCCCATATAAACCCTATACCCCATATCCACCCCACATCCCATATAAACCCCATATCCTATAGCCACCCCATATCCCATATCTACCTCATATCCACCCCGTATCCCATAGCCACCCCATATCCCTTATAAACCCAATATCCCATATAAACCCCATACCCCATATCCAGCCCATATCCCTTATAAACCCCATATCCCATAGCCACCCCATATCCCATATCCACCCCAAATCCCATAGCCACCCCAAATCCCATAGCCAGCCATATCCCATATCCACCCCATAGCCCCCCCATATCCCATATCCATCCCATATCCCATATCCACCCCAAATCCCATAGCCGCCCCATATCCACCCCATATCCCATAGCCACCCCATATCCCATATCCACCCCATATCCCATAGCCACCCCACATCCCATATAAACCCCATATCCCATAGCCACCCCATATCCCATATAAACCCCATATCCCATAGCCACCCCATATCCCATATCCATCCCATATCCCATAGCCACCCCGTATCCCATATCCACCCCATATCCACCCCATATCCCATATAAACCCCATATCCCATAGCCACCCCATATCCCATATCCACCCCATATCCACCCCATATCCCATATAAACCCCATATCCCATAGCCACCCCATATCCCATAGCCACCCCATATCCACCCCATATCCCATATAAACCCCATATCCCATAGCCACCCCATATCCCATAGCCGCCCCATAGCCACCCCACATCCCATATAAACCCCATATCCCATATAAACCCCATATCCCATAGCCACCCCGTATCCCATATAAACCCCATATCCCATATCCACCCCATATCCCATATCCACCCCACATCCCATATAAACCCCATATCCCATATAAACCCCATATCCCATATCCACCCCATATCCCATATCCACCCCACATCCCATATAAACCCCATATCCCATAGCCACCCCATATCCCTTATAAACCCCATATCCCATATAAACCCCATATCCCATATCCACCCCATATCCCATATAAACCCCATATCCCATAGCCACCCCATAGCCCATAGCTGCCCCATAGCCACCCCATATCCCATATCTTCCCCATATCCCATAGCCACCCCATATCCACCCCATATCCCATATCCACCCCATATCCACCCCAGATCCCATAGCCACCCCATATCCCATAGCCACACCAAATCCCATAGCCACCCCATATCCACCCCATATCCCTTATAAACACCATATCCCATATCCACCCCATATCCCATATCCACCCCATATCCCATATCCTCCCCATATCCCACAGCCACCCCATATCCCATATCCACCCCATATCCCATAGCCACCCCATATCCACCCCATATCCAATATCCACCCCATATCCCATATAAACCCCATATCCCTTATAAACCCCATATCCCATATCCTCCCCATATCCCATAGCCACCCCATATCCCATATCCACCCCACATCCCATATAAACCCCATATCCCATAGCCACCCCATAGCCACCCCATATCCCTTATAAACCCCATATCCACCCCATATCCCATATCCTCCCCATATCCCACAGCCACCCCATATCCCATATCCACCCCATATCCACCCCATATCCAATATCCACCCCATAGCCCATATAAACCCCATATCCAATATCCACCCCACATCCCATATAAACCCCATATCCCATATCCACCCCATATCCCATATCCACCCCATATCCCATAGCCACCCCATATCCCATAGCCACCCCATATCCCATATAAACCCCATATCCCATATCCACCCCATATCCCATATCCATCCCATATCCCATAGCCACCCCATATCCCATATCCACCCCAAATCCCATATAAACCTCATATCCCATAGCCACCCCATATCCACCCCATATCCGACTGCCACCCCATATCCACCCCATATCCCATAGCCACCCCATATCCCATAGCCACCCCATATCTCATATCCACCCCATATCCACCCCATATCCCATATAAACCCCATATCCCATATCCACCCCATAGGCACCCCATGTCCCATAGCCGCCCCGTGTCCTTTATAAAGGCCATATCCTATTGATACCCTATAGCCACCCCATATCCCATATCCACCCCACATCCCATATAAACCCCATATCCCATAGCCACCCCATATCCCATATAAACCCCATATCCCATATCCACCCCATATCCACCCCATATCCCAGATCCACCCCATATCCCAGATCCACCCCATATCCCAAATCCACCCCATATCGTTTATAAACCCCATATCCCATTGCAACCCCATCCCCACCCCATACCCCCATATCCCCACCCCATATCCCCATCCCCACCCCATATCCCGATCCCCACCCCATAACCCACCCCATAACCCCATTCCCACCCCATATCCCCATATCTCCCCATCCCCACCCCACCCTCACCCCATATCTCCCCATATCCCCACCCCATATCTCCCCATATCCCCACCCCATATCCCCATCTCCACCCCAAAACCCACCCCAAGACCCCCAAAAACCTCCATAACCCCACACCCACCCCATGTCCACCCCATAACCCCCCCCATAACCCCACCCCATCCCCACCCCATACCCCCATCCCCACCCCATATCCCCCCATATCCCCCCCAAAACCCACCCCAAACCCACCCCATACCTCCCAACCCCCCCCATAACCCCATATCTCCCCATCCCCATCCAATCCCCACCCCAAAACCCACCCCATACTCCCATCCCCACCCCATATCTCCCCATATCCCCACCCCATAACCCCATATCCACATCCCCACCCCATAACCCCCCCCATAACCCCATCCCCACCCCATCCCCACCCCATACCCCCAAAAAACCCCCGTAACCCCACACCCACCCCATCCCCACCCCAAAACCCACCCCATACTCCCATCCCCACCCCATATCCCGATCCCCACCCCATAACCCACCCCATACCCCCATCCCCACCCCATATCCCCATATCTCCCCATCCCCTCCACATCCCCACCCCATATCTCCCCATATCCCCACCCCATAACCCCATCCCCACCCCAAAACCCACCCCATACCCCCATCCCCACGCCATATCCCCATATCTCCCCATCCCCACCCCAAAACCCACCCCATATCCCCATCCCCACCCCATATCCCCACAGTCACCCCATACCCCCATATCCCCACCCCATATCCCCATCCCCACCCCATACTCCAATCCCCACCCCATAACCCCCCCCATAACCCCATTCCCACCCCATATTCCCATATCTCCCCATCCCCACCCCATATCCCCATATCCCCACCCCAAAACCCACCCCATATCCCCATCCCCACCCCATACCTCCCCATCCCCACCTCATAACCCACCCCATACCCCCAACCCCACCCCATATCCCCATATCCCCACCCCATATCCCCATCCCCACCCCAAAACCCACCCCATACCCAGATCCCCACCCCATATCCCCACCCCATACCCCCATATCCCCACCCCATATCCCCATCCCCACCCCATATCTCCCCATATCTCCCCATCCCCACCCCATATCTCCCCAAACCCCCCCAAACCCGACCCCAAACCCCCCCCCCCGCCCACCAGCCGCAGTCCATGACGGCGATGGTGATGCTGACGTGTTGCACGCTCTCGTGCGGCACGTCCAACACCAGCCCATCCCCCATCACCCCATACCCCCATCCCCACCCCATAACCCCATCACCACCCAATCCCCACCCCATATCTCCCCATATCCCCACCCCATAACCCCACCCCATAACCCCACCCCATCCCCACCCCATACCCCCATCCCCATCCCATATCTCCCCATATCCCCACCCCATATCCCCATATCTCCCCATATCCCCACCCCATATCCCCATCCCCACCCCAAAACCCACCCCATAACCCCATCCCCACCCCATATCCCCACCCCATAGCCCCATATCCCCACCCCATAACCCATCCCTACCCCATATCCCCATATCTCCCCATCCCCACCACATCCCCACCCCATATCTCCCCATATCCCCACCCCATACCCCCATCCCCACCCCATATCCCCATATCTCCCCATCCCCACCACATCCCCACCCCATATCTCCCCATATCCCCACCCCATACCCCCATCCCCACCCCATATCCCCATCCCCACCCCATATCCCCACCCCATAACCCCATATCCACATCCCCACCCCATACCCCCATATCCCCACCCCATATCCCCATATCTCCCCATCCCCACCCCAACCCCACCCCATATCTCCCCATCCCCACCCCATATCCCCATCCCCACCCCAAAACCCACCCCATATCCCCATCCCCACCCCATACCCCCATCCCCACCCCATATCCCCATCCCCACCCCATAACCCCCCCCCATCCCCATATCCCCACCCCATACCCCCATCCCCACCCCATATCCCCATCCCCACCCCATATCCCCACCCCATAACCCCATATCCACATCCCCACCCCATACCCCCATATCCCCACCCCATATCCCCATATCTCCCCATCCCCACCCCATATCCCCATCCCCACCCCAAAACCCACCCCATAACCCCATCCCCACCCCATATCTCCCCATATCCCCCCCAAACCCCCCCCAAACCCGACCCCAAACCCCCCCCCCCGCCCACCAGCCGCAGTCCATGACGGCGATGGTGATGCTGACGTGTTGCACGCTCTCGTGCGGCACGTCCAACACCAGCCCATCCCCCATCACCCCATATCTCCCCATCCCCACCCCAAATCCGCCCCAAACCCCCCCCAAAAGCCCCCCCAAACCCGACCCCAAAGACCCCCCGCCCACCAGTCGTAGTCCATGACGGCGATGGTGATGCTGACGTGTTGCACGCTCTCGTGCGGCACGTCGAACACCAGCGCCTCGTTGTAGCTGGGGTTCAGCGTGTTCTTCTTGATCGACGTCTTCCTCTTCTTCAGCCGCCGCCCCTCCGCCATCAGCGACGCCTTCACGTACGGGTCTGCGGCCCCACAAGCACAGGGACGGCCGTCAGACCCCATAGAGGGGCATCAGACCCCATAGATGGAGGTCAGATCCCATAGAGCCCATAGAGGGATGTCAGACCCCATAGAGGGGCGGCAGACCCCATAGATGGAGGTCAGATCCCATAGAGCCCATAGAGGGATGTCAGACCCCATAGAGGGGCGGCAGACCCCATAGATGGAGGTCAGATCCCATAGAGGGGCATCAGACCCCATAGAGGGGCGTCAGACCCCATAGAGGGGCGTCAGACCCCGTTGAGCCCATAGAAGGAAGTCAGACCCCATAGAGCACATAGAGGGATGTCAGACCCCATAGATGGGCGTCAGACCCCAGAGAGCCCATAGGGAGACATCAGACCCCATAGAGGGGCATCAGACCCCATAGAGCCCATAGGGAGATGTCAGACCCCATAGGGGGACATCAGACCCCATAAAGCCCATACAGAGACACCAGAACCCATAGAGGGATGTCAGACCCCATAGAGGGCCGTCAGACCCCATAGAGGGGCATCAGACCCCATAGATGGAGGTCAGATCCCATAGAGGGGCATCAGACCCCATAGAGGGGCGTCAGACCCCATAGAGCCCATAGGGAGACATCAGACCCCATAGAGGGCCGTCAGACCCCATAGAGGGGCATCAGACCCCATAGATGGAGGTCAGATCCCATAGAGGGGCATCAGACCCCATAGAGGGACGTCAGACCTCATTGAGGGACATCAGATCCCATAGAGGGGCATCAGACCCCATAGAGGGGCGTCAGACCCCATAGAGCCCATAGGGAGACATCAGACCCCATAGAGGGACATCAGACCCCATAGAGGGGCATCAGACCCCATAGAGAGACATCAGACCCCATAAAGCCCATACAGAGACACCAGACCCCATAGAGGGGCGTCAGACCCCATAGATGGAGGTCAGATCCCATAGAGGGGCGTCAGACCCCATAGATGGAGGTCAGATCCCATAGAGCCCATAGGGAGACATCAGACCCCATAGAGGGACATCAGACCCCATAGAGGGGCATCAGACCCCATAGAGAGACATCAGACCCCATAAAGCCCATACAGAGACACCAGAACCCATAGAGGGGCGTCAGACCCCATAGATGGAGGTCAGATCCCATAGAGGGGCATCAGACCCCATAGAGGGGCGTCAGACCCCATAGAGGGACGTCAGACCCCATTGAGGGACATCAGATCCCATAGAGGGGCGTCAGACCCCATAGAGCCCATAGGGAGACATCAGACCCCATAGAGGGACATCAGACCCCATAGAGGGGCATCAGACCCCATACAGGGCCGTCAGACCCCATAGATGGAGGTCAGATCCCACAGAGGGGCGTCAGACCCCATAGAGGGGCATCAGACCCCATAAATGGAGGTCAGATCCCATAGAGGGGCGTCAGACCCCATAGAGGGGCGTTAGACCCCGTAGAGCCCATAGAAGGATGTCAGACCCCATAGAGGGGCGTCAGACCCCATACAGGGCCGTCAGACCCCATAGAGGGATGTCAGACCCCATAGAGGGGCATCAGACCCCATAAAGCCCATACAGAGACACCAGAGCAAAAAGAGGGATGTCAGACCCTATAGAGGGATGTCAGACCCCATAGAGGGGCGTCAGACCCCATAGAGCACATAGGGAGACATCAGACCCCATACAGGGCCGTCAGACCCCATAGAGGGGCATCAGACCCCATAGAGGGACATCAGACCCCATAAAGCCCATACAGAGACACCAGACCCCATAGAGGGGCGTCAGACCCCATAGAGGGGCGTCAGAACCCATAGAGCCCATAGGGAGACATCAGACCCCATAGAAGGGCATCAGACCCCATACAGGGACATCAGACCCCATAGAGCCCATAGGGAGATGTCAGACCCCATAGAGGAACATCAGACCCCATAAAGCCCATACAGAGACACCAGAACCCATAGAGGGATGTCAGACCCCAAAGAGGGGCGTCAGACCCCATAGAGCCCATAGGGAGATATCAGACCCCATAGAGCCCATAGAGAGATGACAGACCCCATAGAGAGACATTGGACCCCATAGAGGGATGCCAGACCCCATAAAGGGACGCCCGACCCCATAGAGCCCATAAGGAGATACGAGACCCCATAGACGGACATTGGACCCCATAAAGCCCATACAGAGACACCAGAACCCATAGAGGGATGTCAGACCCCATACAGGGACGTCAGACCCCATAGAGCCCATAGAGGGGCGTCAGACCCCATAGAGCCCATCGGGAGATGTCAGGCCCCATAGAGGGGCATCAGACCCCATAGAGGGACGTCAGACCCCATAGAGCCCATAGGGAGATGTCAGACCCCATAGAGGAACATCAGACCCCATAAAGCCCATACAGAGACGCCAGAACCCATAGAGGGATGTCAGACCCCATAGAGGGGCATCAGACCCCATAGAGGGGCATCAGACCCCATAGATGGAGGTCAGACCCCATACAGGGCCGTCAGACCCCATACAGGGACATCAGATCCCATAGAGGCGCGTCAGACCGCATAGAGGGCCATCAGACCCCATACAGGGCCGTCAGACCCCATAGATGGAGGTCAGATCCCATAGAGGGGCATCAGACCCCATAGAGCCCATAGAGAGATGTCAGACCCCATAGAGGGGCATCAGACCCCATAAAGCCCATACAGAGACACCAGAGCAAAAAGAGGGATGTCAGACCCTATAGAGGGACGTCAGACCCCATAGAGCACATAGAGGGGCGTCAGACCCCATAGAGGGTCGTCAGACCCCATAGAGGGACGTCAGACCCCATAGAGGGACATCAGATCCCATAGAGGCGCGTCAGACCCCATAGAGCCCATAGAGGGATGTCAGACCCCATAGAGGGACGTCAGACCCCATTGAGGGACATCAGATCCCATAGAGGCGCGTCAGACCCCATAGAGCCCATAGGGAGACATCAGACCCCATAGAGGGGCATCAGACCCCATAGAGGGACATCAGACCCCATAGAGGGGCATCAGACCCCATAAAGCCCATACAGAGACACCAGAGCAAAAAGAGGGATGTCAGACCCTATAGAGGGATGTCAGACCCCATACAGGGATGTCAGACCCCATAGAGCACATAGAGGGATGTCAGACCCCATAGAGGGACGTCAGACCCCAGAGAGCCCATAGGGAGACATCAGACCCCATAGAGGGGCATCAGACCCCATAGAGGGATGTCAGACCCCATAGAGGGGCATCAGAACCCATAGAGCCCATAGGGAGATGTCAGACCCCATAGAGGGACATCAGACCCCATAGAGGGGCATCAGACCCCATAAAGCCCATACAGAGACACCAGAACCCATAGAGGGACGTCAGACCCCATAGAGCACATAGAGGGGCGTCAGACCCCATAGATGGAGGTCAGATCCCATAGAGGGGCATCAGACACCATAGAGGGGCGTCAGACCCCATAGAGGGACGTCAGACCCCATTGAGGGACATCAGATCCCATAGAGGGGCGTCAGACCCCATAGAGCCCATAGAGGGATGTCAGACCCCATAGAGGGACGTCAGACCCCATAGAGGGGCATCAGACCCCATACAGGGCCGTCAGACCCCATAGAGCCCATAGAAGGGCGTCAGACCCCATAGAGGGACGTCAGACCCCATAGATGGAGGTCAGATCCCATAGAGGGGCATCAGACCCCATAGAGGGGCGTCAGACCCCATAGAGCCCATAGGGAGACATCAGACCCCATAGAGGGACGTCAGACCCCATAGAGCCCATAGGGAGATATCAGACCCCATAGAGCCCATAGAGAGATGACAGACCCCATAGAGAGACATTGGACCCCATAGAGGGACGCCAGACCCCATAAAGGGACGCCCGACCCCATAGAGCCCATAAGGAGATACGAGACCCCATAGACGGACATTGGACCCCATAAAGCCCATACAGAGACACCAGAACCCATAGAGGGACACCAGACCCCATAGAGGGACGTCAGACCCCATAGACCCCATAGAGGGCCGTCAGACCCCATAGAGCCCATAGAGGGACGTCAGACCCCATAGAGGGGTGTCAGACCCCATAGAGGGACGTCAGACCCCATAGAGCCCATCGGGAGATGTCAGACCCCATAGAGGGGCATCAGACCCCATAGAGGGACATCAGACCCCATAGAGGGACGTCAGACCCCATAGAGCCCATCGGGAGACGTCAGACCCCATAGAGGGGCATCAGATCCCATAGAGGGACGTCAGACCCCATAGAGGGGCATCAGACCCCATACAGGGACGTCAGACCCCATAGAGCCCATAGAGGGGTGTCAGACCCCATAGATGGAGGTCAGATCCCATAGAGGGGCGTTAGACCCCGTAGAGCCCATAGAGAGATGTCAGACCCCATAGAGGGATGTCAGACCCCATAGAGGGGTGTCAGACCCCATAGAGCCCATAGGGAGACATCAGACCCCATAATGGGCCACCAGGCCCCATAAAGCCACACCAGACCCCATAGAGACATAAGCCCCCATAGAGGGATATTGGACCCCACAGGGAGACATCGGACCCCACAAAGACCCCATAAACAGACCATGGCCCCCAGTGCCCCATTGCCCCCAGTGCCCCCCTTCCCCCATTGCCCCCATTGACCCCACTGACCCCATTGCCCCAATTGCCCCCATTGCCCCAATTGCCCCCATTGCCCCAATTGCCCCCATTGCCCCTATTGACCCCATTGCCCCTATTGACCCCATTGCCCCCATTGCCCCATTGCCCCCATTGCCCTCATTGCCCCATTGCCCCCATTGCCCCCATTGCCCCCATTGCCCCCATTGACCCCACTGACCCCATTGCCCCAATTGCCCCCATTGCCCCTATTGACCCCATTGCCCCCATTGCCCCCATTGCCCCCATTGACCCCACTGACCCCAATGCCCCCATTGCCCCCATTGCCCCTATTGACCCCATTGCCCCCATTGCCCCCATTGCCCCCATTCCCCCCATTGCCCCCATTTCCCCCATTGCCCCCATTGCCCCTATTGACCCCCTTCCCCCCATCCCCCCCATCCCCCCATTGCCCCATTGCCCCCATCCACCCCATTCTCCCCATTCCCCCATTCCCCCCTATTTCCCCCATGCCCCCCATTCCCCCCAATTCCCCCCAATGCCCCCAATGCCCCCATTCCCCCCCTTCCCCTGATTGCCCCCATTGCCCCCATTGCCCCTCAATGCCCCCAATGTCACCAATGCCCCCATTGCCCCCCTGCCCCCCCCCACCCCACACCCCCCCATTTCCCCCATTGCCCCCAATGCCCCCATTCCCCCCACTGCCCCCATTGCCCCCATTGCCCCCATTGCCCCCCATTGCCCCAATGCCCCCATTGCCCCCATTGCCCCCATTGCCCCCCTTCCCCCATTGCCCCCATTGCTCCCATTTCCCCTATTTCCCCCATTGCCCCTAATGCCCCCATTGCCCCCCTTCCCCCCTATTGCCTCCATCCCCCCCCATCCCCCCCATTTCCCCCAATGCCCCCCTTCCCCCATTGCTCCCCATTTCCCCCATTCCCCCCATTCCCCCCATTGCCCCCATTGCCCCCCTTCCCCCCTATTGCCTCCATCCCCCCCATTCTCCCCATTTCCCCCATTGCCCCCAATGCCCCCATTCCCCCCACTGCCCCCATTCCCCCCACTGCCCCCATTCCCCCCACTGCCCCCAATGCCCCCATTCCCCCCATTCCCCCCCCTGCCCCCCCCATACCGGAGTACCCGGTGAGGTCCATGGCTCTGAGGTTGGCGGCGCGGATGACGGTGACGGTGAGGCGGCCGGCGGTGGGGAGGTAACACAGCGAGAAGTTCACCTCCCCCAGCTCCGCCTTCTCCTGAAGGTCAAAGGTCAGAGGTCACCGCTGGGGTGGTGGTGGGGGGTCAACCGGGGGTCACCAAGGGGTCCCCCCCCCCCCACCCCCCCCCATCCCTACGTCCCCACTGTGTCCCCCATTGAGATCCTCAGTGTCTCCTTGTCTCCCTCCTGATCCCAGGGGGGTCACCAGGGGTCGCCAAGGGGTCACGGGGTCACCGGGGGTCAAAGGTCACCATTGGGGTTCCCCTGTCCCTACAGTGTCCCCATTGAGTCCCCATAGAGACTCCCTGTCCCCCCTTGTCCCCGTGCCCCTCTGTTCCCAATGGGGTCACCAGAGGTCACATGGGGTCACCAAGGGGTCACGAGGTCACATGGGGTCAAAGGTCACCGTGGGGAGTCCCCCTGTCCTTACAGTGTCCCCATTGAGTCCCCATAGAGACCCCCTGCCCCCCATGTCCCCGTTTCCCCAGTGGAGTAAGGAGGGGTCAAAGAAGGTCAAAGGGGGTCAAAGGAGATCACATGGGATCACCCAGGGGTCACCAAGGGGTCATGGGGTCGCTGGGGGTCAAAGGTCACCATTGGGGTCCCCCTGTTCCTACAGTGTCCCCATTGAGTCCCCATAGAGACCCCCTGCCCCCCATGTCCCCGTGTCCCCCTGTTCCCAATGGGGTCCCAATGGGGTCACCAGAGGTCACATGGGGTCACTAAACGGTCACGAGGTCACATGGGGTCAAAGGTCACCGTGGGGAGTCCCCCTGTCCTTACAGTGTCCCCATTGAGTCCCCATAGAGACCCCCTGCCCCCCATGTCCCCGTGTCCCCAATGGAGTAACGAGGGGTCAAAGAAGGTCAAAGGGGGTCAAAGGAGGTCACATGGGGTCGCCCAGGGGTCACCAAGGGGTCACGGGGTCGCCGGGGTCAAAGGTCACCGGGGGGGTCATCCTGTCCCTATAGTGTCCCCATTGAGTCCTCATAGAGACCCCCTGCCCCCCATGTCCCCGTGTCCCCCTGTTCCCAATGGGGTCACCAGAAGTCACATGGGGTCACCAAGGGGTCACGAGGTCACATGGGGTCAAAGGTCACCGTGGGGAGTCCCCCTGTCCTTACAGTGTCCCCATTGAGTCCCCATAGAGACCCCCTGCCCCCCATGTCCCCGTGTCCCCAATGGAGTAACGAGGGGTCAAAGAAGGTCAAAGGGGGTCAAAGGAGGTCACATGGGGTCGCCCAGGGGTCACCAAGGGGTCACGGGGTCGCCGGGGTCAAAGGTCACCGGGGGGGTCATCCTGTCCCTATAGTGTCCCCATTGAGTCCTCATAGAGACCCCCTGCCCCCCATGTCCCCGTGTCCCCCTGTTCCCAATGGGGTCACCAGAAGTCACATGGGGTCACCAAGGGGTCACGAGGTCACATGGGGTCAAAGGTCACCGTGGGGAGTCCCCCTGTCCTTACAGTGTCCCCATTGAGTCCCCATAGAGACCCCCTGTCCCCCCATGTCCCCGTGTCCCCCTGTTCCCAATGGGGTCACCAGAGGTCACATGGGGTCACCAAGGGGTCACGAGGTCAGTGGGGGTCAAAGGTCACCGGCCAGGGGTCCCCTTGTCCCTACAGTGTCCCCATTGACTCTTCATAGAGACCCCCTGCCCCCCATGTCCCCAATGGAGTCACGAGGGGTCAAAAAAGGTCAAAGGGGGTCAAAGGAGGTTACATAGGGTCACCCAGGGGTCACCAAGGGGTCACGAGGTCACATGGGGTCAAAGGTCACCATGTGTCCCCATAGAGACCCCCTAATGGAGTCACTGGGGTCACCAAGGGTTCACCAAGGGGGTCAGCAAGGGGTCACGGGGTCACCGGGGGTCATAGGGTCAATAAGGGGTCACTGAGGGGTCACTGGGGGTCAAAGGGGTCACGAGGGGTCAACAAGGGGTGCACTGGGGGGTCGGCAAGGGGTCACAGGGTCACGGGGGGTCATAGGGTCAACAAGGGGTCACTGAGGGGTCACTGGGGGTCACTGGGGGTCACCAGGGATCACGGGGGTCACCAGGGGTTCACTGGGGGGTCAGCAACAGGTCACGGGGTCACCGGGGGTCATGGGGTCAACAAGGGGTCACTGAGGGGTCACTGGGGGGTCACTGGGGGTCACCGGGGGTCAGAAGGGTCACCAGGGTCACCAGGGGTTCACTGGGGGGTCAGGAAGAGGTCACGGGTCACTGGAGGTCATGGGGTCAACAAGAGGTCACTGGGGGAGTCAGCAAGGGGTCATGGGGTCACCGGGGGTCATGGGGTCAACAAGGGGTCACTGAGGGGTCACTGGGGGGTCACTGGGGGTCATCGGGGCTCAGAGGGGCCACCAGGGGTCACCAGGGGTTCACTGGGGGGTCAGCAAGAGGTCACGGGGTTACCAGGGGTCATGGGGTCAACAAGGGGTCACTGGGCGGTCACTGAGGGGTCACTGAGGGGACACTGAGGGGTCGTCGGGGGTCACAGGGGTCACCAAAGGTCACCAGGGGTTCATCGAGGGGGTCAGCAAGGGGTCACGGGGTCACCGGAGGTCATTGGGTCAACAAGGGGTCACTGGGGGTCACTGAGGGGTCGCTGAGGGGACACTGAGGGGTCACCGGGGGTCACAGCGGTCACCAGAGGTCACCAGGGATTCATCGAGGGGGTCAGCAAGGGGTCACGGGGTCACCGGAGGTCATGGGGTCAACAAGAGGTCACTGGGGGAGTCAGCAAGGGGTCATGGGGTCACCGGGGGACATGGGGTCAATAAGGGGTCACTGGGGGTCACTGAGGGGACGCTGAGGGGTCGTCGGGGGTCACAGGGGTCACCAAAGGTCACCAGGGGTTCACTGGGGGGTCAGCAAGATGTCACGGGGTCACCGGAGGTCATGGGGTCAACAAGAGGTCACTGGGGGAGTCAGCAAGGGGTCATGGGGTCACCGGGGGACATGGGGTCAATAAGGGGTCACTGGGGGTCACCGGGGGTCAGAGGGGTCACCAGAGGTCACCAAGGTTCACTGAGGGGGTCAGCAAGGGGTCACGGGGTCACTGGAGGTCATGGGGCCACCAGAGTTCATGGGGTCAACAAGGGGTCACCGGGGGGTTATCAGGGGTCACACCCATTGCACACTCAGTGCTCACTCTCCCTTTGCACTGACGTTGCACACTCAGCTGATCTCCCGTTGCACACACAGCGCCCGTGGAGGATCACACCCCTCCCCTTGCACAAGTGACGCCTTCCCCTCGCCCCACAACCCTCCCCTTGCACCAACACCCCCTACCCCTTGCACCATCACCCCCCCTTGCACCAACACCGCTCCCCTTGCACAAGTGAGCCCTTCTCCTTCCCCACACTCCTCCCCTTGCACCATCATCCCCACCCCTTGCACCAATGCCTCTCTTCTCACACCAAACCCCCACCCCTTGCACCACCACACATCCCCTCACCCCACACCCCTCCCCTTGCACCTACACCCCTCCCCTTGCACAAGTGACACCTTTCCCTCGCCCCACACCCCTCCCCTTGCCCCCTGCCCTCCCTCCCCTTGCACCATCAACCCCCACCCCTTGCACCAACGCCTTGCTTCTCATTCCAATCCCCCTCCCCTTACACCATCAACCCTCCCCTTGCACCAACACCCCTCCTCCTGCACACTGACCCCCCTCCCCTCACACCAACCCCCTCCCCTTGCACAAGTGACACCTTCCCCTTCCTCACACCCCTTCCCGTGCACTCCGTCCCCCTCCCTTTGCACCAACACCCCTCACCCCTTGCACCATCACCCCTCCCCTCACCCCACACCCCTCCCCTTCCACCTACACCCCACCCCTTGCACAAGTGACACCTTTCCCTTGCCCCACACACCTTCCCTTGCACCCTGGCCCACTCCCCTTGCACCAACACCCCCACCCCTTGCACCATCACCCCACCCCTTGCACCAACACCCCTCCCCTTGCACAAGTGAGCCCCTCCCCGTGTCCCACACCCCTCCCCTCGCCCCACACCCCTCCCCTTCCACCTACACCCCTCCCCTCACACAAGTGACCCCTTCCCCTCACCACACACCCCTCCCCTTGCCCCCTGCCCTCCCTCCCCTTGCACCATCACCCCCCACCCCTTGCACGACCCCCCCCTCCCCCCCGTACCGCCGCCCCCTGCACGATGTCCCTCCATTTGGGCCTTTCGGTGCCCCCCTCGGCCGCTTCCAGCAGGTTGTCCAGCACCATCACCCCCCCCTTTGCACCAACACACACCTCCCCTTGCACCAACATCCCTCCCCTCGTCCGACCCCCTTCTGCTCACACCAACACCCCTCCCCTTGCACAAGTGAGCCCCTCCCCGTGTCCCACACCCCTCCCCTCACACCAACACCCCTCCCCTCGCACAATTGACCCCTTCCCCTCTCCCCACACCCCTCCCCTTGCACCAACACCCCCCACCCCCTGCACCATCACCCTTCCCCTCACCCCACACCCCTCCCCTTCCACCTACACCCCTCCCCTCACACAAGTGACCCCTTCCCCTCTCCTCACACCCCTCCCCTTGCCCCCTGCCCTCCCTCCCCTTGCACCAACACCCCCCACCCCTCGCCCCACACCCCTTCCCTTGCCCCCTGCCCTCCCTCCCCTTGCACCAACACCCCCCACCCCTCGCCCCACACCCCTCCCCTTCCACCTACACCCCTCCCCTTGCACAGGTGACCCCTTCCCCTCGCCCCACACCCTTTCCCTTGCACCCTGGCCCCACTCCCCTTGCACCAACACCCCCCTCCCCTCGCCCCACACCCCTTCCCTTGCCCCCTGCCCTCCCTCCCCTTGCACCAACACCCCCCTCCCCTCACCTCACACCCCTCCCCTTGCCCCCTGCCCTCCTTCCCCTTGCACCAACACCCCCCACCCCTCGCCCCACACCCCTTCCCTTGCCCCCTGCCCTCCCTCCCCTTGCACCAACACCCCCCTCCCCTCGCCCCACACCCCTCCCCTTCCACCTACACCCCTCCCCTTGCACAGGTGACCCCTTCCCCTCGCCCCACACCCCTCCCCTTGCACCAACACCCCTCCCCTTCCACCTACACCCCTCCCCTCACACAAGTGACCCCTTCCCCTCGCCCCACACCCCTCCCCTTGCACCCTGCCCTCCCTCCCCTTGCACCAACACCCCCCTCCCCTCGCCACACACCCCTCCCCTTGCCCCCTGCCCCCCTCCCCTAGCACCAACACCCCCCACCCCTTGCACCATCACCCCTCCCCTCGCCCCACACCCCTCCCCTTGCACCAACCCCCCTCCCCTTCCACCTACACCCCTCCCCTCACACAAGTGACCCCTTCCCCTCGCCCCACACCCCTCCCCTTGCCCCCTGCCCCCCTCCCCTAGCACCAACACCCCCCACCCCTTGCACCATCACCCCTCCCCTCGCCCCCTGCCCCCTCCCCTTGCACCAACCCCCCTCCCCTTCCACCTACACCCCTCCCCTCGCACAAGTGACCCCTTGCATTCACCAACCCCCTTCCCCTTGCACAAGTGATGCCTTCCCCTCGCCCCACACCCCTCCCCTTCCACCTACATCCCTCCCCTTGCACAGGTGACCCCTTCCCCTCGCCCCACACCCCTTCCCTTGCACCCTGGCCCCCCTCCCCTTGCACCAACACCCCCCACCCCTTGCACACGACCCCCCCCTCCCCCCCGTACCGCCGCCCCCTGCATGATGTCCCTCCAGATGGGCCTTTCGGTGCCCCTCTCGGCCGCTTCCAGCAGGTTGTCCAGCACCATCACCCCCACCCTTTGCACCAACACACACCTCCCCTTGCACCAACATCCCTCCTCCTGCACACTTAATCCCCTTCCCTTTCCACCAAACCCTCCGCCCCTTGCACAAGTGCCCCCTTCCCCTCGCCCCACAACCCTCCCCTTGCACCAACACCCCCCACCCCTTGCACCATCACCCCTCCCCTCGCCCCACACCCCTCCCCTTCCACCTACACCCCTCCCCTTGCACAGGTGACCCCTTCCCCTCGCCCCACACCCCTCCCCTTGCACCCAGCCCCCCTCCCCTAGCACCAACACCCCCCACCCTTTACACCAACACCCCCCACCCCTTGCACCACCCCTCGCCCCCCCCGTACCGCCGCCCCCTGCACGATGTCCCTCCAGATGGGCCTTTCGGTGCCCCTCTCGGCCGCTTCCAGCAGGTTGTCCAGCACCACCTGCCCGATGAGGCCGTGCCTGGAGAAACGCTCGAAGTCGTAGACGCTGAAATGCAGCCGGCGGGACGGCAGCTCCGCAAACGGCACCGCGAAGCTGAACGTCTCCTCAAAGTCCGGGTTCTGAGTCCGCCGGCGAACCTGGGGGGTCGGGGGGGGGCGCAGGGATGCGTCAGTTGGGGGGGGGGAAAGGGGCGTTGGGGGGGGGGAGGCGTCAATGGGGGGGGAAGGGGCGTCAATGGGGGGGGGTTGGGGGGCAGGGATGCGTCAATTGGGGGGGGGAAGGGGCGTTGGGGGGGGAGGCGTCAATGGGGGGGGAAGGGGCGTTGGGGGGGGGAGGCGTCAATGGGGGGGGGGAGGGGATGTTGGCGGGGGGGGGGGCGTCAATGGGGTGGGGGGGGTGGGGGGGGCAACGATGCGTCAGTTGGGGGGGGGGAAGGGGCGTTGGGGGGGGGAGGCGTCAATGGGGGGGGAAGGGGCGTTGGGGGGGGGAGGTGTCAATGGGGGGGGGGGTTGGGGGGGCAGGGATGCGTCAGTGGGGGGGGGAAGGGGCGTTGGGGGGGGGGAGGCGTCAATGGGGGGGGGGAGGGGATGTTGGCGGGGGGGGGAGTGGGGGGGGAACCGATGCGTCAATTGGGGGGGGGAAGGGGCGTTGGGGGGGGGAGGCGTCAATGGGGTGGGGGGTGGGGAGGTGTCAATGGGGGGGGAAGGGGCGTTGGGGGGGGGAGGCGTCAATGGGGGGGGGGTTGGGGGGCAGGGATGTGTCAATTGGGGGGGGGAAGGGACGTTGGGGGGGGGAGGCGTCAATGGGGGGGGGGAGGGGATGTTGGCGGGGGGGGGGCGTCAATGGGGTGGAGGGGGTGGGGGGGGAAGCGATGCGTCAATTGGGGGGGGGAAGGGGCGTTGTGGGGGGGGGAGGCGTCAATGGGGGTGGGGGGTGGGGGGGGAACCGATGCGTCAATTGGGGGGGGGAAGGGGCGTTGGGTGGGGGGGAGGCGTCAATGGGGGGGGGAAGTGGCGTTGGGGGGGCGTCAATGGGGGGAGAAGGGGCGTTGGGGGGGGGGAGGCGTCAATGGGGTGGGGGGGGTGGGGAGGTGTCAATGGGGGGGTCGGGGGGGGCAGCGATGCGTCAATTGGGGGGGGAAGGGGCGTTGGGGGGGGAGGCGTCAATGGGGGGGGGGAGGGGATGTTGGCGGGGGGGGGGCGTCAATGGGGGGGGGGTTGGGGGGGAAGCGATGCGTCAATTGGGGGGGGAAGGGGCGTTGGGGGGGGGGGAGGCGTCAATGGGGGTGGGGGGGGCAACGATGCGTCAGTTGGGGGGGGGAAGGGGCGTTGGGGGGAGGAGGCGTCAGTTGGGGGGGGGAGGGGATGTTGGCGGGGGGGGGGGCGTCAATGGGGGGGGGGTTGGGGGGGAAGCGATGCGTCAATTGGGGGGGGGAAGGGGCGTTGGGGGCGGGGGAGGCGTCAATGGGGTGGGGGGGGTGGGGAGGTGTCAATGGGGGGGGGTGGGGGGGAAGCGATGCGTCAATTGGGGGGGGGGGAAGGGGCGTCAATGGGGGGGGGTTGGGGGGCAGGGATTCGTCAATTGGGGGGGGGAAGGGGCGTTGGGGGTGGGAGGCGTCAATGGGGTGGGGGGGGTGGGGGGGCAGGGATGCGTCAGTGGGGGGGGGGGAAGGGGCGTTGGGGGGGGGGGAGGCGTCAATGGGGGGGGGGGGGGGCAACGATGCGTCAGTTGGGGGGGCGTGGGAATCACCGGAATCATCAGTTGGGGGGTGTGGGAACAACCACAGTCATCAATGGGGGGTGTGGGAACCAACACAGGCATCAATGGGGGGCGTGGGAATCTCCACAGGCATCAATGGGGGGAGTGGGATCCACCACAGGTATCAATGGGGGGCGTAGGAACCAACATGGCCGTCAATGGGGGGCGTGGGAACCAATGTGGCCGTCAATGGGGGGTGTGGGAATCTCCATAGGTATCAATGGGGGGTGTGGGAATCACCACAGGCATCAATGGGTGGAGTGGGATTCACTGTAGGCATCAATGGGGGGCGTGGGAACCACCACAGGCATCAATGGGGGGCATGAGAACCAAAATGGACGTCAATGGGGGGCGTGGGAATAACCACAGGCATCAATGGGGGGCGTGGGAATCTGCACAGGCATCAATGGGGGGCGTGGGAACCAACATGGCCGTCAATGGGGGGCGTGGGAATCACCAGAGCCATCAGTGGGGAGCATGGGAACCACCACACACATCAATGGGGGGTGTGGGGACCAACATGGCCACCAATGGGGGTGTGGGAATCACTGGAATCATCAATGGGGGGCGTGGGAACCAATGTGGCCGTCAATGGGGGGCGTGGGAATCTCCACAGGCATCAATGGGGGGCGTGGGGTCCAAGACAGGCATCAATGGGGAGGTGTGAGAATCACCACATGCATCAATGGGGGGGCGTGGGAACCAAAATGGCCGTCAATGGTGGGTGTGGGAACAAACACAGGCATCAATGGGGGGTGTGGGAACAACCACAGGTATCAATGGGGGGCGTGGGAATCAACATGGCCGTCAATGGGGGAGTGGGAATCACCGGAATCATCAGTGGGGGGCGTGGGAACCAACACAACCATCAATGGGGGGTGTGGGAACAACCACAGGCATCAATGGGGGGGTGTGGGTATCTCCACAGGCATCAATGGGGGGCGTGGGAATAACCACAGTCATCAATGGGGGGTGTGGGAACCAACACAGGCATCAATGGGGGGCGTGGGGTCCAAAACAGGCATCAATGGGGAGGTGTGAGAATCACCACATGCATCAATGGGGGCCATGGGAACCAAAATGGCCGTCAATGGCGGGTGTGGGAACAACCACAGGCATCAATGGGGGGCGTGGGAATCAACATGGCTGTCAATGGGGGAGTGGGAATCACCGGAATCATCAGTGGGGGGCGTGGGAACCAACACAACCATCAATGGGGGGCGTGGGAACAACCACAGGCATCAATGGGGGGCGTGGGAACCAACATGGCCACCAATGGGGGCGTGGGAATCACTGGAATCATCAATGGGGGGCGTGGGAACCACCAGAGCCATCAATGGGGGGGTGTGGGAATCACCGGAATCATCAATGGGGGGCGTGGGAACCAACATGGCCGCCAATGGGGGGGTGTGGGAATCACCGGAATCATCAATGGGGGGCGTGGGAACCAACATGGCCGCCAATGGGGGCGTGGGAATCACCGGAATCATCAATGGGGGGCGTGGGAACCAACATGGCCATCAATGGGGGCGTGGGAATCACCGGAATCATCAATGGGGGGCGTGGGAACCAACATGGCCGCCAATGGGGGCGTGGGAATCACCGGAATCGTCAATGGGGGGCGTGGGAACCAACATGGCCGCCAATGGGGGCGTGGGAATCACCGGAATCGTCAATGGGGGGCGTGGGAACCAACATGGCCGCCAATGGGGGCGTGGGAATCACCGGAATCGTCAATGGGGGGCGTGGGAACCAACATGGCCGCCAATGGGGGCGTGGGAATCACCGGAATCGTCAATGGGGGGCGTGGGAATCAAAATGGCCGTCAATGGGGAGCGTGGAAAAAACCACAGGGATCAGTGGGGGGGCGTGGGATCCAAAACAGGCATCAATGGGGGGCGTGGGAACAACCACAGGCATCAATGGGGGATGTGGCATCAATGGGGGGGGGGGTGTGGGAATCACCACATGCATCAATGGGGGGCGTGGGAACCAATGTAGCTGTCAATGGGGGGCGTGGGAACCACCACAGATATCAATGGGGGGCATGGGAACCAACACAACCATCAATGGGGGGCGTGGGAACCACCACAGATATCAATGGGGGACGTGGCATCAATGGGGGTTGTCGGAGTCACCACATGCATCAGTGGGGGGTGTGAAAACCACCACAGCCATCAATGGAGGGTGTGGGAATCACCAGAGGCATCAATGGGGGGTGTGGGAATCTCCACAGGCATCAATGAGGGGCGTGGGAATAACCACAGGTATCAATGGGGGGCATGGGAACCAAAATGGCCGTCAATGGCGGGTGTGGGAACAAACACAGGCATCAATGGGGGGCGTGGGAATCTCCACAGGCATCAATGGGGGGCATGGGGTCCAAAACAGGCATCAATGGGGGGCATGGAAACCAACACAACCGTCAATGGGGGGCATGGCATGAATGGGGGAGGTGTGGGAATCACCACAGGCATCAATGGGGGGCATGGGAACCAACGTGGCCGTCAATGGGGCATGCAGCCATCAATGGGGGGTGTGGGAATCTCCACAGCCATCAATGGGGGGTGTGGGAAACAATGCAGACATCAATGGGGGAGGGGGGTGGGAAAGAATGCAGCCATGAATGGGGTGCGTGGGAAACATTGTGGCCGTCAATGGGGGGGGCGTGGGAAACATTGTGGCCGTCAATGGGGGGGGAGAGGGGGAAGAATGCAGCCATCAATGGGGGCTGTGGGAAACAATGTGGCCATCAATGGGGAGTGTGGGAACCACCATGAGGTGTTTGGGAAACAATGCAGCCATCAATGGAGGCGTGGGAAACAATGCAGCCATCAATGGGGGAGCGTGGGAAACACTGTGGCCATCAATGGGGGGCGTGGGAACCAACATGGGGTGTGTGGGAAACAAGGCAGCCATCAATGGAGGCGTGGGAAACAATGCAGCCATCAATGGGGGGCGTGGGAACCAGCACAGGGTGTGTGGGAAACAATGCAGCCATCAATGGCGGGGGGGGGGGGGGAAGAATGCAGCCATCAATGGGAGGTGTGGAAAACAACATGGGGTGTGTGGGAAACGTTGTGGCCATCAATGGGGAGCGTGGGAAACAATGCAGCCATCAATGGGGGGCATGGGAACCAGCATGGGGTGCGTGGGAAACAATGCAGCCATCAATGGAGGCGTGGGAACCAACATGGGGTGTGTGGGAAACGTTGTGGCCATCAATGGGGGAGGTGTGGGAAACAATGCAGCCATCAATGGAGGCGTGGGAAAAAATGCAGCAATCAATGGAGGGCGTGGGAAACACCATGGAGTGTGTGGGAAACAATGCAGCCATCAATGGGGGGTGTGGGAAACAATGCAGCCATGAATGGGGGGTGTGGGAAACATTGTGGCCATCAATGGGGGAGGTGTGGGAAACAATGCAGCCATCAATGGGGAGCGTGGGAACCAGCACGGGGTGTGTGGGAAACAATGCAGCCATCAATGGAGGCGTGGGAAACAATGAAGCCATCAATGGGGGGTGTGGGAACCAGCATGGGGTGTGTGGGAAACAATGCAGCCATCAATGGGGTGCGTGGGAAACAATGCAGCCATCAATGGCGGGGGTGGGAAACACTGTGGCCATCAATGGGGGGGCGTGGGAACCAGCATGGGGTGCGTGGGAAACAATGCAGCCATCAATGGGGGGGGGGGGTGAAGAATGCAGCCATCAATGGGGGGTGTGGGAAACATTGTGACCATGAATGGGGAGCGTGGGAAGCAATGCAGCCATCAATGGGGATGTGGGAAACAATGAAGCCATCAATGGAGAGCGTGGGAAGCACCAGAGTCATCAATGGGGGGCGTGGGAAGCAATGCAGCCATCAATGGAGGCGTGGGAATTAACGCGGCCATCAATGGGGGAGCGTGGGAACCAAGCTTCCAGCAGCGCCCATTCACCACTCTGGCCCCCAATGGCCCCCATTGATACAAATCCCATTCATCCCAATGCCCCTAGTGACCCCATTGACCCCATTGACCCCCATTGACCCCAATGTCCCCAATGTCCCCCATTGACCCCACTGACCCCAATGTCCCCATTACCCCCAAGGTCCCCATTGTCCCCACTGACCCCAAAGCCCCCATTCACCCCAATGACCCCCTCTGACCCCATTGACCCCATTGACCCCATTGCCCCCAATGTCCCCCATTGACCCCACTGACCCCATTGCCCCCAATGACCCCAGGGACCCCAAAATGTCCCCAAGGTCTCCATTGACCCCATTGCCCCCAATGGCCCCTTCTGACCCCACTGACCCCAAAGCCCGCAATGCCCCCAATGTCCCCCATTGACCCCACTGACCCCATTGACCCCATTACCCCCAATGTCCCCCATTGACCCCATTGACCCCATTGACCCCAATGTCCCCTATTGACCCCACTGACCCCAATGTCCCCATTGTCCCCACTGACCCCAATGACCCCAAAACGTCCCCAAGGTCTCCATTGACCCCATTGACCCCATTGACCCCACGGACCCCAAAGCCCCCATTCACCTCAATGTCCCCCTCTGACCCCATTGACCCCAAGGCCCCCACTGACCCCATTGACCCCAATGTTCCCCACTGACCCCAACGACCCCAAAATGTCCCCAAGGTCTCCATTGACCCCATTGACTCCATTGACCCCATTACCCTCAATGTCCCCCATTGACTTCATTGACCCCACTGACCCCACTGACCCCATTGACCCCATTGTCCCCAATGTCCCCCTCTGACCCCATTGACCCCACTGACCCCAAAGCCCCCATTACCCCCAATGTCCCCCACTGGCCCCACTGACCCCAACGACCCCAAAATGCCCCCAAGGTCTCCATTAACCCCATTGACCCCACTGACCCCACTGACCCCACTGACCCCAAAGCCCCCATTCACCCCAATGTCCCCCTCTGACCCCATTGACCCCATTACCCCCAATGTCCCCCATTTTCCCCACTGACCCCAATGTCCTCACTGACCCCATTGACCCCAAGGACCCCAAGGAACCCCTGTGACCCCACTGAACCCATTGACCCCAATGTCCCCATTACCCCCAGTGTCCCCCATTGACCCCACTGACCCCATTACCCCCAATGTCCCCCATTGACCCCACTGACCCCATTACCCCCAATGTCCCCCATTGACCCCATTGACCCCATTACCCCCAATGTCCCCCATTGACCCCATTGACCCCATTACCCCCAATGTCCCCTATTGACCCCACTGACCCCAAAGCCCCCATTCACCCCAATGTCTCCCATTGACCCCATTGACCCCATTGCCCCCAATGTCCCCCATTGACCCCATTGACCCCATTGACCCCAATGTCCCCCATTGACCCCATTGACCCCACTGACCCCAATGTCCCCCATTGACCCCATTGACCCCACTGACCCCAAAGCCCCCATTCACCCCAATGTCCCCCTCTGACCCCATTGACCCCATTGACCCCGTTACCCCCAATGTCCCCCATTGACCCCATTGACCCCACTGACCCCAATGTCCCCCATTGACCCCACTGACCCCACTGACCCCAAAGCCCCCATTGACCCCATTGATCCCCATTGACCCCAAAGTCCCCTATTGACCCCACTGACCCCATTGACCCCATTGCCCCCAATGTCCCCCATTGACCCCATTGACCCCATTGTCCCCAATGTCCCCCATTGACCCCATTGACCCCATTGTCCCCAATGTCCCCCTCTGACCCCATTGACCCCATTATCCCCAATGTCCCCCATTGACCCCATTGACGCCACTGACCCCAAAGCCCCCATTGCCCCCAATGTCCCCTATTGACCGCACTGACCCTAAGGACCCCAAAATGTCCCCAATGTTCCCCTCTGACCCCACTGACCCCATTGAACCCATTGCCCCCAATGTCCCCCATTGACCCCATTGACCCCATTGTCCCCAATGTCCCCCATTGACCCCATTGACCCCATTGACCCCATTGTCCCCAATGTCCCCCTCTGACCCCATTGACCCCATTATCCCCAATGTCCCCCATTGACCCCATTGACCCCATTGACGCCACTGACCCCAAAGCCCCCATTGCCCCCAATGTCCCCTATTGACCCCACTGACCCTAAGGATCCCAAAATGTCCCCAATGTTCCCCTCTGACCCCACTGACCCCATTGACCCCATTAACCCCACTGACCCCATTGACCCCACTGACCCCATTACCCCCAATGACCCCCACTGACCCCATTGACCCCATTACCCCCAATGACCCCCACTGACCCCATTGACCCCACTGACCCCATTACCCCCAATGTCCCCCACTGACCCCATTGACCCCAAAGTCCCCTATTGACCCCACTGACCCCACTGACCCCCAATGCCAACAATGTCCCCCATTGACCCCACTGACCCCATTGCCCCCAATGTCCCCTATTGACCCCATTGAACCCATTACCCCCAATGTCCCCCATTGACCCCATTGTCCCCACTGACCCCAAAAACCCCAAAATGTCCCCAAGGTCTCCATTGACCCCATTGACCCCACTGACCCCATTGACCCCAATGTTCCCCACTGACCCCAATGCCCTGATTGTCCCCCATTGACCCCACTGACCCCACTGACCCCATTGACCCCAATGTTCCCCCATTGACCCCATTGACCCCATTGCCCCCAATGTCCCCCATTGACCCCATTGACCCCATTGACCCCATTACCCCCAATGTCCCCCATTGACCCCATTGACCCCATTGACCCCAAAGCCCCCATTCACCCCAATGTCCCGCTCTGACCCCATTGACCCCATTGACCCCATTGACCCCATTGATCCCCATTGTCCCCCATGTCCCCATTGATTGAATGGTGGGGCTGTGGGGCTGTGGGTTAGGGGGGAAATCTATGGGGCAGAGGAGAAATCTATGGGGCAGAGCTGAATCTATGGGGCAGACCCACATCTATGGGGCAGACCCACATCTATGGGGCAGACCCCCATCTGTGGCTGCTCACCTTGGTCTGGAACTTCTTCTTTCTGTCTGGCAGCAGGTAGGTTTGGACGAAGGGGTTATGGGGCAGCTATGGGGCACAGCTATGGGGCACAGCTATGGGGCACAGCTATGGGGCAGAGCCGCATCTATGGGGCCGAGCTGCATCTATGGGGCAGAGCTGCATCTATGGGGCACAGCCGTATCTATGGGGCAGAGCCTTATGAATGGGGCAGAGCCGTATCTATGGGGCAGAGCCGCATCTATGGGGCAGAGCTGCATCTATGGGGCAGAGACGTATCTATGGGGCAGAGCCAAATCTATGGGGCAGAGCCTTATGAATGGCGCCAAGCCTTATCCATGGGGCCAAGCCTTATCTATGGGGCCAAGCCTTATCCATGGGGCAGATCCACATCTATGGGGCAGAGCCACATCTATGGGGCAGAGCCGTATCTATGGGGCAGAGCCCTCTCTATTGGGCAAGCCTAATGAATGGGGCCAAGCCTTATCTATGGGGCAGAGCCGCATCTATGGGGCAGAGCCGCATCTATGGGGCAAGCCTTATGAATGGGACCCAGTCTTATCAATGGGGCCGAGCCTTATCCATGGGACCCAGCCTTATGAATGGGGCCGAGCCTTATCCATGGGTCAGACCCACATCCATGGGTCAGACCCACATCTATGGGGCAGACCCACATCTATGGGGCAGACCCCCATCTGTGGCTGCTCACCTTGGTCTGGAACTTCTTCTTTCTGTCTGGCAGCAGGTAGGTTTGGACGTAGGGGTTATGGGGCAGCTATGGGGCACAGCTATGGGGCACAGCTATGGGGCAGAGCCGTATCTATGGGGCAGAGCTGGATCTATGGGTCACAGCCGTATCTATGGGGCAGAGCCATATCTATGGGGCAGAGCCTTATCTATGGGGCAGAGCCGCATCTATGGGGCAGAGTCATATCTATGGGGCAGAGCCTTATCTATGGGGCAGAGCTGCATCTATGGGGCAGAGCCCTCTCTATTGGGCAAGCCTAATGAAGGGGGCCAAGCCTTATCTAGGGGGCAGGTCCGCATCTATGGGGCAGAGCTGCATCTATGGGGCAGAGCTGCATCTATGGGGCAGAGCTGTATCTATGGGGCCAAGCCGTATCTATGGGGCAGAGCCGTATCTATAGGGCAGAGCATTATGAATGGGGCCAAGCCTTATCAGTGGGGCCAAGCCTCATGAATGGGGCAGATCCACATCTATGGGGCAGAGCCGCATCTATGGGGCAGAGCCCTCTCTATTGGGCAAGCCTTATGAATGGGGCCAAGCCTTATGAATGGGACCCAGCCTTATGAATGGGGCTGAGCCTTATCCATGGGTCAGACCCACATCTATGGGGCAGACCCACATCCATGGGGCAGACCCACATCTATGGGGCAGACCCACATCTGTGGCTGCTCACCTTGGTCTGGAACTTCTTCTTTCGGTCTGGCAGCAGGTAGGTTTGGACGTAGGGGTTATGGGGCAGCTATGGGGCACAGCTATGGGGCAGAGCTGCATCTATGGGGCAGAGCCGTATCTATGGGGCAGAGCCAAATCAATGGGGCAGAGCTGCATCTATGGGGCAGAGCTGCATCTATGGGGCTGAGCCAAATCTATGGGGCAGAGCTGTATCTATGTACAGAGCCGTATCTATGGGGCCGAGCCTTATCAATGGGGCAGAGCCGCATCTATGGGGCTGAGCCCTATCTATGGGGCAGAGCCATATCTATAGGGCAGAGCCTTATGAATGGGGCCAAGCCTTATGAATGGGACCCAGCCTTATGAATGGGGCCAAGCCTTATGAATGGGGCCGAGCCTTATCCATGGGTCAGACCCACATCTATGGGGCAGACCCACATCTATGGGGCAGACCCACATCTATGGGGCAGACCCACATCTGTGGCTGCTCACCTTGGTCTGGAACTTCTTCTTTCGGTCTGGCAGCAGGTAGGTTTGGACGTAGGGGTTATGGGGCAGCTATGGGGCACAGCTATGGGGCAGAGCTGCATCTATGGGGCTGAGCCAAATCTATGGGGAAGAGCCGCATCTATGGGGCAGAGCCACATCTATGGGGCAGAGCCTTATCTATGGGGCAGAGCCGCATCTATTGGGCAGAGCCATGTCTATGGGGCAGAGCCGTATCTATGGGGCAGAGCATTACGAATGGGGCCAAGCGTTATGAATGGGGCAGAGCCTTATCAATGGGGCAGATCCACATCTATGGGGCAGAGCCGCATCTATGGGGCAGAGCCACATCTATGGGTCAGACCCCCATGTGTGGCTGCTCACCTTGGTCTGGAACTTCTTCTTTCTGTCTGGCAGCAGGTAGGTTTGGACGTAGGGGTTATGGGGCAGCTATGGGGCACAGCTATGGGGCAGAGCTGCATCTATGGGGCAGAGCCGCATCTATGGGGCAGAGCCGTATCTATGGGGCAGAGCCCTCTCTATTGGGCAAGCCTTATGAATGGGGCCAAGCCTTATCTATGGGGCAGGTCCACATCTATGGGGCAGAGCCGCATCTATGGGGCAGAGCTGCATCTATGGGGCAGAGCCCTCTCTATTGGGCAGAGCCTTATGAATGGGGCCAAGCCTTATCTATGGGGCAGGTCCACATCTATGGGGCAGAGCCGCATCTATGGGGCAGAGCTGCATCTATGGGGCAGAGCCCTCTCTATTGGGCAAGCCTTATGAATGGGACCCTGTCTTATCAATGGGGTCGTGCCTTATCCACGGGACCCAGCCTTATGAATGGGGCTGAGCCTTATCCATGGGGCAGAGCCTTATCCATGGGTCAGACCCACATCTATGGGGCAGACCCACATCTATGGGGCAGAGCCGCATCTATGGGGCAGAGCCACATCTATGGGTCAGACCCCCATGTGTGGCTGCTCACCTTGGTCTGGAACTTCTTCTTTCTGTCTGGCAGCAGGTAGGTTTTCACGTAGGGGTCGCTCAGCCCCCCATCTGGGTCCCTATGGGGCAAATCTCGGGCCCGCAGCACCCGGACCAGCAGCTGTTCGCTACCGTAGGAATAACGCAGCGCCACGCTCAGGCGACCGCAGGTAACGCCGGAATTGGGGGGGGGGTTTCGTAGGTCCGACCCCCCCCCAACGTTTCCGATTCCTCCAATCCCAACCCCTAAGACCCCCCCGCCTGGGGGATATAATTCCGGTTGGATTTGACCTAAAGATGTGCTTGGATCCGGCCGCTCTTCTGTTGTTGTTATTTGGGGGTTGTGGGTGGGGGGGTCCGGGCTGCTCGCTGGGTGGGATCTGGGGGGAGAAATTGGGGGGTTAGGGGGGGTCTTGGGGGGCTTATGGGGGCTTTTGGGGGGCTTTTGAGGGGGCTTGGGGGGATTATGGGGGTCTTTGGGGGGGTTCCGGGGGTCTTGGGGGGGGTTATGGGGGGTAATGGGGGTCTTTCGGGGGGCTATGGGGGGTTATGGGGGTTTTGGGGGGGTTATGGGGGTCTTTGGGGGGGGCTATGAGGGGTTATGGGGGGCTTTGGGGGGGCTTGGGGGGGATTATGGGGGTTTTGGGGGGGTTATGGGAGTCTTAGAGGGGGGTTTTGGGGGTCTTAGAGGGGGTTATAGGGGCATTTGGGGGGCATTATGGGGGTCTTGGGGGGGGCTATGGGGGGTTATGGGGGTCTTGGGGGGGTTATGGGGGGTACTGGGGGTCTTTGGGGGGGCTATGGGGGCTTATGGGGGTCTTTGGGGGGGTTCTGGGGGTCTTCTGTTGTTGTTATTTGGGGGTTGTGGGTGGGGGGGTCCGGGCTGCTCGGTGGGTGGGATCTGGGGGGAGAAATTGGGGGGTTAGGGGGGGTCTTGGAGGGCTTATGGGGGCTTTTGGGGGGCTTTTAGGGGGGCTTGGGGGGATTATGGGGGTCTTTGGGGGGGTTATGGGGGGTCTATGGGGGGCTTATGGAGGGTTATGGGGGTCTTTGGGGGTCTTTGGGGGGGTTATGGGGGGCTTATGGGGGGTTATTGGGGGGGCTTGAGGGGGGTATGGGGGAATTGGGCGGGTTTGGGGGGGTCTTGGGGGGGTCTTGGGGGGGGGTTTAGGGGGGTTATGGGAGTCTTAGAGGGGGGTTTTGGGGGTCTTGGGGGGGTTATGGGGGCTTTTGGGGGGCTTTTGGGGGGGCTTGGGGGGGATTATGGGGGTCTTTGGGGGGCTTGAGGGGGGTATGGGGGAATTGGGCGGGTTTGGGGGGGATTATGGGGGTCTTTGGGGGGCTTGAGGGGGGTATGGGAGTCTTAGAGGGGGGTTTTGGGGGTCTTGGGGGGGTTATGGGGGCTTTTGGGGGGCATTACGGGGGTCTTGGGGGGGGCTATGGGGGGTTATGGGGGTCTTGGGGGGGTTATGGGGGTCTTTGGGGGGGGTATGAGGGGTTGTGGGGGTCTTTGGGGGGATTCTGGGGGGTCTATGGGGGGCTTATGGAGGGTTATGGGGGTCTTTGGGGGGGTTATGGGGGTCTTCTGTTGTTGTTATTTGGGGGTTGTGGGTGGGGGGGTCCGGGCTGCTTGGTGGGTGGGATCTGGGGGGAGAAATTGGGGGGGTTAGGGGGGGTCTTGGGGGGGGTCTGGGGGGTTTTATGGGGATCTTTGGGGGTCTTTAGGGGGGCTTATGCGGGGGTTATGGGGATTTTGGGGGGTTATGGGGGGTTATTGGGGTCTTAGAGGGGGATATGGGGGGCTTTGGGGGGTATGGGGGGGACTATGGGGGTTATGGGGGGGTATGGGGGTCTTGGGGGGGTTATGGGGGGTTATGGGGGGTTATGAGGGTTATGAGGGGTTATGGGGGTCTTTGGGAGGGGCTATGAGGGGTCTTGGGGGGCTTTGGGGGGGGCTTGGGGGGGATTATGGGGGTTTTGGGGGGGTTATGGCGGTCTTTGGGGGGTTATGGGGGTCTTTGGGGGTGTTCTGGGGGTCTTGGGGGGGGCTATGAGGGATCTTGGGGGGGGCTATTTGGGGTTATGGGGGGCTATGGGGGGTATGGGGGTCTTTGGGGGGGGTTATGGGGGGCCTTGGGGGGCTTCTGGGGATCTCGGGGGGGGCTATCGGGGGTTATGGGGGTCTTGGGGGATTATGGGGGTCTTTGGGGGGGCTATGAGGGGTCATGGGGGTTTTTGGGGGGGTATGGGGGTCTTTGGTGGGGGTTATGGGGGGCCTTGGGGGGCTTCTGGGGGTCTTTGGGGGGCTTCTGGGGGTCTTGGGGAGAGCTATGGGGGGCTAATGGGGGTCTTGGGGGGGGTTATGGGGGGTTATGGGGGTTATGGGGGGGTTATGGGGGTCTTTGGGGGCTCTTTAGGGGGGGTTATGGGGGGTAATGGGGGACTTTGGGGACGTTATGGGGGTCTTTGGGGGGGGTTATGCGGGGGTTATGGGGGTTTTGGGGGATTATGGGGGTCTTTGGGGGGGGCTATGAGGGGTTATGGGGGGCTATGGGGGGTATGGGGGTCTTTGGTGGGGGTTATGGGGGGCCTTGGGGGGTTATGGGGGTCTTGGGGGGGGTTATGGGGGTCTTGGGGAGAGCTATGGGGGGCTAATGGGGGTCTTGGGGGGGGTTATGGGGGAGTTATGGGGGGTTATGGGGGAATTGGGGGGGTTATGGGGGTCTTTGGGGAGGCTATGAGGGGTTATGGGGGTTTTTTGGGGGGTATGGGGGTCTTTGGTGGGGATTATGGGGGGCCTTAGAGGGGGCTATGAGGGGTCTTGGGGGGGGTTATGGGGGTCTTGGGGAGAGCTATGGGGGTTATGGGGCTCTTGGGGGGGGTTATGGGGGTCTTTGGGGGGGCTATGGGGGGTTCTGGGGGTCTTTGGGGGGGTTCTGGGGGTCTTCTGTTGTTGTTATTTGGGGGTTGTGGGTGGGGAGGTCCGGGCTGCTCGGTGGGTGGGATCTGGGGGGAGAAATTGGGGGGGTTATGGGGGGGTCTTGGGGGGGTTTTGGGGGTCTTTGGAGGGCTTTGGGAGGGGCTATGGGGTGTTATGGGGGTCTTTGGGGGGGTTATGGGGGTCTTAGAGGGGGTTATAGGGGCCTTTGCGGGGGCTATGGGGGTTTTGGGGGGTTATGGGGGTCTTGGGGGGGGCTATGAGGTGTTATGGGGGTCTTTGGGGGGATTCTGGGGGGTCTATGGGGGGCTTATGGAGGGTTACGGGGGTCTTTGGGGGTCTTTGGGGGGGTTATGGGGGAGTTATGGGGGGTTACGGGGGTCTTGGGGGGGTTATGAGGGGCTTGGGGGAGCTTATGGGGGTTTTTGGGGGGGTCTTTGGGGGTCTTTGGGGGGTTATGGGGGGGTTATGTGGGGGCTATGGGGGGCTATGGTGGGTTATGGGGGTCTTGGGGGGGTTCTGGGGGTCTTTGGGGGGGTTCTGGGGGTCTTCTGTTGTTGTTATTTGGGGGTTGTGGGTGGGGGGGTCCGGGCTGCTCGGTGGGTGGGATCTGGGGGGAGAAATTGGGGGGGTTAGGGGGGGTCTTGGGGGGCTTATGGGGGCTTTTGGGGGGCTTTTGAGGGGGCTTGGGGGGATTATGGGGGTCTTTGGGGGGGTTCCGGGGGTCTTGGGGGGGGTTATGGGGGGTAATGGGGGTCTTTCGGGGGGCTATGGGGGGTTATGGGGGTTTTGGGGGGGTTATGGGGGTCTTTGGGGGGGGCTATGAGGGGTTATGGGGGGCTTTGGGGGGGCTTGGGGGGGATTATGGGGGTTTTGGGGGGGTTATGGGAGTCTTAGAGGGGGGTTTTGGGGGTCTTAGAGGGGGTTATAGGGGCATTTGGGGGGCATTATGGGGGTCTTGGGGGGGGCTATGGGGGGTTATGGGGGTCTTGGGGGGGGTTATGGGGGGTTCTGGGGGTCTTGGGGGTTTTGGGGGGGTTGTGGGTGGGTCTTTGGGGGGGTTCTGGGGGTCTTCTGTTGTTGTTATTTGGGGGTTGTGGGTGGGGGGGTCCGGGCTGCTCGCTGGGTGGGATCTGGGGGGAGAAATTGGGGGGTTAGGGGGGGTCTTGGGGGGGTTTTGGGGGTCTTTGGAGGGCTTTGGGAGGGGCTATGGGGTGTTATGGGGGTATTTGGGGGGGCTTAAGGGGGCTATGGGGGGTTGTTGGGGTCTTTGGGGGGTTATGGGGGAGTTATGGTGGCTTATGGGGGGTTCTGGGGGTCTTGGGGGAGGCATGGGGGGCGTGGGGGGGGCTATAGGGTTCCTTGGGGGGGGTTATGGGAGTCTTAGAGGGGGTTTTGGGGGTCTTGGGGGGGTTATGGGGGCTTTTGGGGGACTTTTGGGGGGGCTTGGGGGGGATTATGGGGGTCTTTGGGGGGGCTTGAGGGGGTTATGGGGGAATTGGGAGGGTTTGGGGGGGTCTTGGGGGGGTTTTGGGGGGTTATGGGTGTCTTAGAGGGGGGTTTTGGGGGTCTTAGAGGGGGTTATAGGGGCCTTTGGGGGGCATTATGGGGGACTTGGGGGGGGCTATGGGGGGTTCTGGGCGTCTTGGGGGTTTTGGGGGGGTTCTGGGGGTCTTTGGGGGGGTTCTGGGGGTCTTCTGTTGTTGTTATTTGGGGGATGTGGGTGGGGGGGTCCGGGCTGCTTGCTGGGTGGGATCTGGGGGGAGAAATTGGGGGGGTTAGGGGGGGGTCTTGGGGGGTTTATGGGGGTCTTTGGGGGCTCTTTAGGGGGGGTTATGGGGGGTAATGGGGGACTTTGGGGACGTTATGGGGGTCTTTGGGGGGGGTTATGCGGGGGTTATGGGGGTTTTGGGGGATTATGGGGGTCTTTGGGGGGTCTTTGGGGGTCTTCTGTTGTTGTTATTTGGGGGTTGTGGGTGGGGGGGTCCGGGCTGCTCGCTGGGTGGGATCTGGGGGGAGAAATTGGGGGGTTAGGGGGGGTCTTGGGGGGGGGTTGGGGTGGTTTGGGGGTCTTAGAGGGGCTTATGGGGGACTTTGGGGGGGATATGGGGGGCTTTGGGGGGGCTATGAGGGGTTATGGGGGTTTTGGGGGGCTTATGGGGGTCTTTGGGGGGATTCTGGGGGTCTTAGAGGGGGTTCTGGGGCGCTAAATGTGGGGCAGGGGGTTTATAGGGCGCCCCCCCCCCCCACCCCATAACCCAGCCCAGAGCTTCCCCCCATCTCCCACCCCATAAAACCCCACGACCCCATAAAACCACCCCACAACCCCATCAAACCCCACAACCCCATAAAACCCAAAACCCCATCAAACCCCACAACCCCAGAATCCCATAAACCCAAATCCCCCCCACAACCCCATAAAACCCCACGACCCCATAAAACCCCCCCACAACACCATCAAACCCCAAAACCCCATAAAGCCCCACAACCCCAGAAACCCATAAAACCCCATAAAACCCCAAAACCCCATCAAGCCCCACAACCCCAGAATCCCATAAACCCCAAATCCCTCCCACAACCCCATAAAACCCCACGACCCCATAAAACCCCCCCACAACACCATCAAACCCCAAAACCCCATAAAGCCCAACAACCCCAGAATCCCATAAAACCCCATAAAACCCCAAAACCCCATAAAGCCCCACAACCCCAGAATCCCATAAATCCCCAAAACCCCATCAAGCCCCACAACCCCAGAATCCCATAAACCCCAAATCCCTCCCACAACCCCATAAAACCCCATAAAACCCCATCAAACCCCACGACCCCATAAAGCCCCACGACCCCATAAACCCCCATAAAACCCCATAAATCCCCACAACCCCATCAAACCCCACAACCCCAGAATCCCATAAACCCAAATCCCTCCCACAACCCCATAAAAACCCAAAAACCCCAAATCCCCCCAACAACCCCATAAAACCCCACAACCCCATCAAACCCCACGACCCCAGAATCCCATAAACCCAAATCCCTCCCACAACCCCATAAAAACCCCAAAACCCCAAATTCCTCTCACAACCCCATAAAACCCCACGACCCCATCAAACCCCATGACCCCATAAAAACCCACGACCCCATAAATCCCCATAAAACCCCATCAAACCCCACAACCCCATCAAACCCCACGACCCCAGAATCCCATAAACCCAAATCCCCCCCACAACCCCATCAAACCCCACGACCCCATAAAACCCCCCCACAACACCATCAAACCCCAAAACCCCATAAAGCCCCACAACCCCAGAATCCCATAAAACCCCATAAAACCCCAAAACCCCATCAAGCCCCACAACCCCAGAATCCCATAAACCCCAAATCCCTCCCACAACCCCATAAAACCCCACAACCCCATAAAGCCCCATAAAACCCCATCAAACCCCACGACCCCATAAAAACCCACGACCCCATAAAACCCCACAACCGCAGAATCCCATAAACTCCAAATCCCTCCCACAACCCCATCAAACCCCACAACCCCATAAAGCCCCATAAAACCCCATAAAACCCCACGACCCCATAAACCCCCATAAAACCCCATAAAAACCCACAACCCCATCAAACCCCACAACCCCAGAATCCCATAAACCCAAATCCCCCCCACAACCCCATCAAACCCCACGACCCCATAAAACCCCCCCACAACACCATCAAACCCCAAAACCCCATAAAGCCCCACAACCCCAGAATCCCATAAAACCCCATAAAACCCCAAAACCCCATCAAGCCCCACAACCCCAGAATCCCATAAACCCCAAATCCCTCCCACAACCCCATAAAACCCCACAACCCCATAAAGCCCCATAAAACCCCATCAAACCCCACAACCCCATAAAGCCCCATAAAACCCCATCAAACCCCACGACCCCATAAAGCCCCATAAAACCCCATAAAACCCCATGACCCAATCAAACCCCACGACCCCATAAACCCCCATAAAACCCCATAAAAACCCCACAACCCCAGAATCCCATAAACCCCAAATCCCTCCCACAATCCCATAAAACCCCACGACCCCATAAAACCCCCCCACAACACCATCAAACCCCAAAACCCCATAAAGCCCCACAACCCCAGAATCCCATAAAACCCCATAAAACCCCAAAACCCCATCAAGCCCCACAACCCCAGAATCCCATAAACCCCAAATCCCTCCCACAACCCCATAAAACCCCACAACCCCATAAAACCCCACCACAACACCATCAAACCCCAAAACCCCATAAAGCCCAACAACCCCAGAATCCCATAAAACCCCATAAAACCCCAAAACCCCATCAAGCCCCACAACCCCAGAATCCCATAAACCCCAAATCCCTCCCACAACCCCATAAAACCCCACGACCCCATAAAACCCCCCCACAACACCATCAAACCCCAAAACCCCATAAAGCCCAACAACCCCAGAATCCCATAAAACCCCATAAAACCCCAAAACCCCATAAAGCCCCACAACCCCAGAATCCCATAAATCCCCAAAACCCCATCAAGCCCCACAACCCCAGAATCCCATAAACCCCAAATCCCTCCCACAACCCCATAAAACCCCATAAAACCCCATCAAACCCCACGACCCCATAAAGCCCCACGACCCCATAAACCCCCATAAAACCCCATAAATCCCCACAACCCCATCAAACCCCACAACCCCAGAATCCCATAAACCCAAATCCCTCCCACAACCCCATAAAAACCCAAAAACCCCAAATCCCCCCAACAACCCCATAAAACCCCACAACCCCATCAAACCCCACGACCCCAGAATCCCATAAACCCAAATCCCTCCCACAACCCCATAAAAACCCCAAAACCCCAAATTCCTCTCACAACCCCATAAAACCCCACGACCCCATCAAACCCCATGACCCCATAAAAACCCACGACCCCATAAAACCCCACGACCCCATAAATCCCCATAAAACCCCATCAAACCCCACAACCCCATCAAACCCCACGACCCCAGAATCCCATAAACCCAAATCCCCCCCACAACCCCATCAAACCCCACGACCCCATAAAACCCCCCCACAACACCATCAAACCCCAAAACCCCATAAAGCCCAACAACCCCAGAATCCCATAAAACCCCATAAAACCCCAAAACCCCATCAAGCCCCACAACCCCAGAATCCCATAAACCCCAAATCCCTCCCACAACCCCATAAAACCCCACAACCCCATAAAGCCCCATAAAACCCCATAAAACCCCACAACCCCATAAAGCCCCATAAAACCCCATCAAACCCCACGACCCCATAAAGCCCCATAAAACCCCATAAAACCCCATGACCCAATCAAACCCCACGACCCCATAAACCCCCATAAAACCCCATAAAAACCCCACAACCCCAGAATCCCATAAACCCCAAATCCCTCCCACAATCCCATAAAACCCCACGACCCCATCAAACCCCCCCACAACACCATCAAACCCCAAAACCCCATAAAGCCCCACAACCCCAGAATCCCATAAAACCCCATAAAACCCCAAAACCCCATCAAGCCCCACAACCCCAGAATCCCATAAACCCCAAATCCCTCCCACAACCCCATAAAACCCCACAACCCCATAAAGCCCCATAAAACCCCATAAAACCCCACAACCCCATAAAGCCCCATAAAACCCCATCAAACCCCACGACCCCATAAAGCCCCATAAAACCCCATAAAACCCCATGACCCAATCAAACCCCACGACCCCATAAACCCCCATAAAACCCCATAAAAACCCCACAACCCCAGAATCCCATAAACCCAAATCCCTCCCACAACCCCATAAAACCCCACGACCCCATAAAACCCCCCCACAACACCATCAAACCCCAAAACCCCATAAAGCCCCACAACCCCAGAATCCCATAAAACCCCATAAAACCCCAAAACCCCATAAAGCCCCACAACCCCAGAATCCCATAAAACCCCAAAACCCCATCAAGCCCCACAACCCCAGAATCCCATAAACCCCAAATCCCTCCCACAACCCCATAAAACCCCATAAAACCCCATCAAACCCCACGACCCCATAAAGCCCCACGACCCCATAAACCCCCATAAAACCCCATAAATCCCCACAACCCCATCAAACCCCACAACCGCAGAATCCCATAAACTCCAAATCCCTCCCACAACCCCATAAAAACCCACAACCCCATAAAGCCCCATAAAACCCCATATGATCCCATAAAACCTCATAAAACCCCATATGATCCCATAAGACCCCCATAAAACCCCACAAAACCCCACAAAACCCCCATAAAGACCCCATAAAACCCCCATAAGCCCCCCTACCTTCCCCCTTCCCTCTCCATGGGCAGTTCGGGCGCCCCATAGAACCCCCAAAACCCCACAAAAAACCCCACAAAACCCCATAAAACCCCAAAAGACCCCAAAAACCCCATAAGACCCCATAAAAACCCCATAAAACCCTATAAAAACCCCACAAGACCCCACAGAACCTCACAGAACCCCATAAGACCCCATAAGATTCCATAAGACCCCATAAAACCCCATAAGACCCCATAACAACCCTCCAAAGCCCCCCAAACCGCCCCAAAACCCCACAAAACCCCATAAAACCCCATAAAACCCCAAAACCCCATAAAACCCCCCAAAACCCCACAAAAACCCCATAACCCCCCTACCTTCCCCCTTCCCTCTCCATGGGCAGTTCGGGCGCCCATGGAACCCCAAAAACCCCATAAAACCCCAAAAGACCCCAAAAACCCCATAAAACCCCACAAAACCCCATAAAAACCCCAAAACCCCATAACCCCCCCCAAAAAACCCCATAAAAACCCCATAACCCCCCTACCTTCCCCCTTCCCTCTCCATGGGCAGTTCGGGCGCCCCATAGAACCCCAAAAACCCCACAAAAAACCCCACAAAACCCCATAAAACCCCAAAAGACCCCCAAAACCCCATAAGACCCCATAAAAACCCCACAAGACCCCACAGAACCTCACAGAACCCCATAAGACCCCATAAGATCCCATAAGACCCCATAAAACCCCATAAGACCCCGTAACAACCCTCCAAAGCCCCCCAAACCGCCCCAAAACCCCATAAAACCCCATAAAACCCCACAAAACCCCCCAAACCCCAAAAGACCCCAAAAACCCCACAAAAACCCCATAACCCCCCTACCTTCCCCCTTCCCTCTCCATGGGCAGTTCGGGCGCCCCATAGAACCCCAAAAACCCCACAAAACCCCACAAAACCCCAAAAGACCCCAAAAACCCCATAAAAACCCCATAAAACCCCATAAAACCCCATAAGACCCCATAAAAACCCCACAAGACCCCACAGAACCTCACAGAACCCCATAAGACCCCATAAGATCCCATAAGACCCCATAAAACCCCATAAGACCCCGTAACAACCCTCCAAAGCCCCCCAAACCGCCCCAAAACCCCATAAAACCCCATAAAACCCCACAAAACCCCCCAAACCCCAAAAGACCCCAAAAACCCCACAAAAACCCCATAACCCCCCTACCTTCCCCCTTCCCTCTCCATGGGCAGTTCGGGCGCCCCATAGAACCCCAAAAACCCCACAAAACCCCACAAAACCCCAAAAGACCCCAAAAACCCCATAAAAACCCCATAAAACCCCATAAAACCCCATAAGACCCCATAAAAACCCCACAAGACCCCACAGAACCTCACAGAACCCCATAAGACCCCATAAGATCCCATAAGACCCCATAAAACCCCATAAGACCCCGTAACAACCCTCCAAAGCCCCCCAAACCGCCCCAAAACCCCATAAAACCCCATAAAACCCCACAAAACCCCCCAAACCCCAAAAGACCCCAAAAACCCCACAAAAACCCCATAACCCCCCTACCTTCCCCCTTCCCTCTCCATGGGCAGTTCGGGCGCCCCATAGAACCCCAAAAACCCCACAAAACCCCACAAAACCCCAAAAGACCCCAAAAACCCCATAAAACCCCCCAAAAACCCCACAAAAACCCCATAACCCCCCTACCTTCCCCCTTCCCTCTCCATGGGCAGTTCGGGCGCCCCATAGAACCCCAAAAACCCCACAAAACCCCACAAAACCCCAAAAGACCCCAAAAACCCCATAAAACCCCCCAAAAACCCCACAAAAACCCCATAACCCCCCTACCTTCCCCCTTCCCTCTCCATGGGCAGTTCGGGCGCCCCATAGAACCCCAAAAACCCCACAAAACCCCACAAAACCCCATAAAAACCCCACAAAACCCCATAAAAACCCCATAAAACCCCCCAAACCCCAAAAGACCCCAAAAACCCCACAAAAACCCCATAACCCCCCTACCTTCCCCCTTCCCTCTCCATGGGCAGTTCGGGCGCCGTCTGACTGACCCTCAAAGCCCCTTCGGCTCCCGACCCCAAATCCATATAGGATCTTTCTTGGGTGGTTTCCGACCCCAAATCCCCCCTTTCCGTTTCTCCATATGGGATCCCGACGGGGTGCAGGGGGGGGGCGGTTTTTCGGCTTCCTCCTCCTCCTCCTCCTCCTCCCCCCCCTTTATGCCTCCACGGCACCCAGCACAGCTTCCAGGACACGAAGAGGGAAACCCCGAGGAGGACGACCCCACAAAACGTCACGATGACGGACAGGAGGGACACCGAGATGTCTGCGGGGGGGGGGAAAAACCCTATAAGGATCCTATAGGGTCGCATCACCCCATTGGGATCCCATTCATCCCATAGGGAACCCATAAACCCATAGGGAACCCATAAACCCATAGGGATCCCATAACCCATCCTATATGGGTCCCGTAACCCCATTGAGATCCCATAACCCTATAAGGATCCTATAGGGTCGCATCACCCCATTGGGATCCCATTCATACCATAGGGAACCCATTAATCCCATAGGGAACCCATAAACCCATAGGGATCCCATAACCCATCCTATATGGGTCCCGTAACCCCATTGAGATCCCATAACCCTATAAGGATCCTATAGGGTCACATCACCCCATTGGGATCCCATTCATACCATAGGGAACCCATAAACCCATAGGGAACCCATAAACCCAAAGGGATCCCATTAATCCCATAGGGATCCCATAACCCAGCCTATATGGGCCCCATACCCCTATAAGGATCCCATAACCCCATTGGGGTCCCATTAACCCCATAGGAGTCCCATTAATCCCATAAGGATCCCATTAATCCCATAGGGAACCCATAACCCCATAGGGATCCCATAAACTATCCTATATGGGTCCCATAACCCCATTGGGGTCCTATAACCCTATAAGGATCCCATAAACCTATATGGGGTCCCATTCATCCCACAGGAAACCCATTAATCCCATAGGGAACCCATAAACCCATAGGGATCCCATAAACCCATAGGGATCCCATAACCCCATAGGGATCCCATTAATCCCATAGGGAACCCATAACCCCATAGGGATCCCATAACCCATCCTATATGGGCCCCATAACCCCATTGAGATCCCATAACCCTATAAGGATCCTATAGGGTCGCATCACCCCATTGGGATCCCATTCATCCCATAGGGAACCCATAAACCCATAGGGAACCCATAAACCCATAAGGATCCCATTAATCCCATAAGGAACCCATAAGCCCATAGCGATCCCATAACCCAGCCTATATGGGCCCCATAACCCTATAAGGATCCCATAACCCTATAAGGATCCCATAACCCCATTGGGATCCCATAAGTCTACATGGGGTCCCATTCATCCCATAGGAAACCCATAAACCCGTAAGGATCCCATTAATCCCATAGGAAACCCATAAACCCATAAGGATCCCATTAATCCCATAGGGAACCCATAACCCATCCTATACGGGTCCCGTAACCCTATAAGGATCCCATAACCCTATAAGGATCCCATAAACCCATTGGGATCCCATAAGTCTACATGGGGTCCCATTCATCCCATAGGGAACCCATAACCCCATAGTGATCCCATAACCCATCCTATATGGGTCCCATAACCCTATAAGGATCCCATAACCCTATAAGGATCCCATAAACCCCATTGGGACCCATTAATCCCATAGGGAACCCATTAATCCCATAGGGATCCCATAACCCATCCTATATGGGTCCGGTAACCCTATAAGGATCCCATAACCCTATAAGGGATCCCATTCATCCCATAGGAATCCCATAAACCCGTAAGGATCCCATTCATCCCATAGGAAACCCATAAACCCATAGGGAACCCATTAATCCCATAGGGAACCCATAACCCATCCTATATGGGTCCCATAACCCTATAAGGATCCCATAACGCTATAAGGATCCCATAAACCCCATTGGGGTCCCATTAATCCCATAGGAAACCCATAACCCCATAGTGATCCCATAACCCATCCTATATGGGCCCCATAACCCCATTGGGATCCCATAACCCTATAAGGATCCTATAGGGTCGCATCACCCCATAGGGATCCCATTCATCCCATAGGGAACCCATTCATCCCATAGGAAACCCATAAACCCATAAAGATCCCATTAATCCCATAGGGAACCCATAACCCCATAGGGATCCCATAACCCAGCCTATATGGGCCCCATAACCCTATAAGGATCCCATAACCCTATAAGGATCCCATAACCCTATAAGGATCCCATAAACCCCATTGGGGTCCCATTAACCCCATAGGAGTCCCATTAATCCCATAAGGATCCCATTAATCCCATAGGGAACCCATAACCCCATAGGGATCCCATAAACTATCCTATATGGGTCCCATAACCCCATTGGGGTCCTATAACCCTATAAGGATCCCATAAACCTATATGGGGTTCCATTCATCCCACAGGAAACCCATTAATCCCATAGGGAACCCATTAATCCCATAGGGAACCCATGACCCATCCTATATGGGTCCCATAACCCCACTGAGATCCCATAACCCTATAAGGATCCTATAGGGTCACATCACCCCATAGGGATCCCATTCATCCCATAGGGAACCCATAAACCCATAGGGAACCCATAAAGATCCCATTAATCCCATAGGGAACCCATAACCCATCCTATATGGGTCCCATAACCCTATAAGGATCCCATAACCCCACTGGGGTCCCATAAGCCTATATGGGGTCCCATAAACCCATAGGGAACCCATAAACCCATAGGGATCCCATTAATCCCATAGGGATCCCATAACCCAGCCTATATGGGCCCCATAACCCTATAAGGATCCCATAACCCTATAAGGATCCCATAAACCCCGTTGGGGTCCCATTAATCCCATAGGGAACCCGTAACCCTATAAGGATCCCATAACCCATCCTATATGGGTCCCGTAACCCTATAAGGACCCCATAACCCTATAAGGATCCCATAACCCTATAAGGACCCCATAACCCTAAAAAGATCCCATAAGTCTATATGGGGTCCCATTAATCCCATAGGGATCCCATAACCCATCCTATATGGGCCCCATACCCCCACTGAGATCCCATAACCCTATAAGGATCCTATAGGGTCACATCACCCCATAGGGATCCCATTCATCCCATAGGAAACCCATAAACCCATAGGGAACCCATAACCCATCCTATATGGGTCCTGTAACCCTATAAGGATGCCATAACCCATCCTATATGGTTCCCATAACCCCATTGGGGTCCTGTAACCCTATAAGGATCCCATCAATCCTATAAGGATCCCATAAACCTATATGGGGTCAGATTAATCCCATAAGAATCCCAGAATCCCATACGGATCCCATAACCTGACACGACCCCATTAATCCCATATGGATCCCAGAACCCCATAGGATTCCTACTGACCCCATAGAAATCCTATTGACTCCATAGGGTTCCCATTGACTTTATAGGGTTCCCACTGACCCCATAAGTTTCCCATGGACTTTATAGGGTTCCCACCGAACCCATAGGATTCCCACTGACCCCATAGGGTTCCCATGGACTTTATAGGGTTCCCACTGACCCCATAGGGTTCCTACTGACTTTATAGGGTTTCCCCTGAGCCCATAGGGTTCCTACTGACTTTATAGGGTTTCCCCTGAGCCCATAGGGTTCCCACTGACTTTATGGGGTTCCCACTGACCCCATAGGGTTCCCACTGACTTTATAGGGTTCCCACTGACCCCATAGGGTTCCCACTGACCCCATAGGGTTCCCATAGACGTTATAGGATTCCCAATGACCCCATAGGCTTCTCACTGACCCCATAGGGTTCCCCCTGACCCCATAGCCTTCCTATCGATCCCATAGGGTTCCCCCTGACCCCATAGGCTCCCCCGACCCCACACCCCCGTGCCCCGTTATGGGGTGGCGCCGTACCGCTGTCGCCGTGGCTGCTATTGACCCCATAGGGTTCCCACTGACCCCATAGGGTTCCCACTGACTTTATAGGGTTCCCATTGACTTTATAGGGTTCCCACTGACCCCATAGGGTTCCCATGGACGTTATAGGATTTCCCCGACCCCACACCCCGTGCCCCGTTATGGGGTGGCGCCGTACCGCTGTCGCCGTGGCTGCTATTGACCCCATAGGGTTCCCACTGACCCCATAGGGTTCCCACTGACCCCATAGGGTTCCCACTGACCCCATAGTGTTCATACTGACCCCATAGAGTTCCCACTGACTTTATAGGGTTCCCACTGACCCCATAGTGTTCCTATCGATCCCATTGGGTTCCCACTGACCCCATAGGGTTCCCACTGACTTTATAGGGTTCCCACTGACCCCATAGGGTTCCCATGGACGTTATAGGATTTCCCCGACCCCACACCCCCGTGCCCCGTTATGGGGTGGCGCCGTACCGCTGTCGCCGTGGCTGCTATTGACCCCATAGGGTTCCCACTGACCCCATAGGGTTCCCACTGACTTTATAGGGTTCCCATTGACTTTATAGGGTTCCCACTGACCCCATAGGGTTCCCATGGACGTTATAGGATTTCCCCGACCCCACACCCCGTGCCCCGTTATGGGGTGGCGCCGTACCGCTGTCGCCGTGGCTGCTATTGACCCCATAGGGTTCCCACTGACCCCATAGGGTTCCCACTGACTTTATAGGGTTCCCACTGACTTTATAGGGTTCCCACTGACCCCATAGGGTTCCCACTGACCCCATAGGGTTCCCACTGACCCCATAGCGTTCCCACTGACTTTATAGGGTTCCCACTGACCCCATAGGGTTCCCATGGACGTTATAGGATTTCCCCGACCCCACACCCCCGTGCCCCGTTATGGGGTGGCGCCGTACCGCTGTCGCCGTGGCTGCTATTGACCCCATAGGGTTCCCACTGACCCCATAGGGTTCCCACTGACTTTATAGGGTTCCCACTGACTTTATAGGGTTCCCACTGACCCCATAGGGTTCCCACTGACCCCATAGGGTTCCCACTGACCCCATAGCGTTCCCACTGACTTTATAGGGTTCCCACTGACCCCATAGGGTTCCCATGGACGTTATAGGATTTCCCCGACCCCACACCCCCGTGCCCCGTTATGGGGTGGCGCCGTACCGCTGTCGCCGTGGCTGCTATTGACCCCATAGGGTTCCCACTGACCCCATAGGGTTCCCACTGACCCCATAGGGTTCCCACTGACCCCATAGTGTTCATACTGACCCCATAGAGTTCCCACTGACTTTATAGGGTTCCCACTGACCCCATAGTGTTCCTATCGATCCCATTGGGTTCCCACTGACCCCATAGGGTTCCCACTGACCCCATAGCGTTCCCACTGACTTTATAGGGTTCCCACTGACCCCATAGGGTTCCCACTGACCCCATAGGGTTCCCATAGACGTTATAGGATTCCCAATGACCCCATAGGCTTCTCACTGACCCCATAGGGTTCCCCCTGACCCCATAGCCTTCCTATCGATCCCATAGGGTTCCCCCTGACCCCATAGGCTCCCCCGACCCCACACCCCCGTGCCCCGTTATGGGGTGGCGCCGTACCGCTGTCGCCGTGGCTGCTATTGACCCCATAGGGTTCCCACTGACCCCATAGGGTTCCCACTGACCCCATAGGGTTCCCACTGACCCCATAGTGTTCATACTGACCCCATAGAGTTCCCACTGACTTTATAGGGTTCCCACTGACCCCATAGTGTTCCTATCGATCCCATTGGGTTCCCACTGACCCCATAGGGTTCCCACTGACTTTATAGGGTTCCCACTGACTTTATAGGGTTCCCACTGACCCCATAGGGTTCCCACTGACCCCATAGGGTTCCCACTGACCCCATAGCGTTCCCACTGACTTTATAGGGTTCCCACTGACCCCATAGGGTTCCCATGGACGTTATAGGATTTCCCCGACCCCACACCCCCGTGCCCCGTTATGGGGTGGCGCCGTACCGCTGTCGCCGTGGCTGCTATTGACCCCATAGGGTTCCCACTGACCCCATAGGGTTCCCACTGACTTTATAGGGTTCCCACTGACTTTATAGGGTTCCCACTGACCCCATAGGGTTCCCACTGACCCCATAGGGTTCCCACTGACCCCATAGCGTTCCCACTGACTTTATAGGGTTCCCACTGACCCCATAGGGTTCCCATGGACGTTATAGGATTTCCCCGACCCCACACCCCCGTGCCCCGTTATGGGGTGGCGCCGTACCGCTGTCGCCGTGGCTGCTATTGACCCCATAGGGTTCCCACTGACCCCATAGGGTTCCCACTGACCCCATAGGGTTCCCACTGACCCCATAGTGTTCATACTGACCCCATAGAGTTCCCACTGACTTTATAGGGTTCCCACTGACCCCATAGTGTTCCTATCGATCCCATTGGGTTCCCACTGACCCCATAGGGTTCCCACTGACCCCATAGCGTTCCCACTGACTTTATAGGGTTCCCACTGACCCCATAGGGTTCCCATGGACGTTATAGGATTTCCCCGACCCCACACCCCCGTGCCCCGTTATGGGGTGGCGCCGTACCGCTGTCGCCGTGGCTGCTATTGACCCCATAGGGTTCCCACTGACCCCATAGGGTTCCCACTGACCCCATAGGGTTCCCACTGACCCCATAGTGTTCATACTGACCCCATAGAGTTCCCACTGACTTTATAGGGTTCCCACTGACCCCATAGTGTTCCTATCGATCCCATTGGGTTCCCACTGACCCCATAGGGTTCCCACTGACCCCATAGCGTTCCCACTGACTTTATAGGGTTCCCACTGACCCCATAGGGTTCCCATGGACGTTATAGGATTTCCCCGACCCCACACCCCCGTGCCCCGTTATGGGGTGGCGCCGTACCGCTGTCGCCGTGGCTGCTATTGACCCCATAGGGTTCCCACTGACCCCATAGGGTTCCCACTGACTTTATAGGGTTCCCACTGACTTTATAGGGTTCCCACTGACCCCATAGGGTTCCCACTGACCCCATAGGGTTCCCACTGACCCCATAGCGTTCCCACTGACTTTATAGGGTTCCCACTGACCCCATAGGGTTCCCACTGACCCCATAGGGTTCCCATGGACGTTATAGGATTTCCCCGACCCCACACCCCGTGCCCCGTTATGGGGTGGCGCCGTACCGCTGTCGCCGTGCCGCGGGTGGCCGCGGTGTCGCAGGAGGTCGCTGAACTCGAGGCACTGCTGGTGCTGCGCGCGGTGGCGCGGCGTGAAACACAACTCCTGCACCAGCAGCAGCGCGCGGCGGCACACGTCCTCCTCGTAGTCACCTGACATCGCCTGCGTGTGCAAGGAGCCGCCGGGGGCGTGCGAGGGGTTGGGAGTGGGTTAGGAGCTGGGGGAGTGAGATAGGAGATGGGTGTGCTAGGAGTGAGTGTGCGAGGAGGTGAGTGAGTGTGGGAGGTGTTGAATGAGTGTGCAAGGAGCTGCCGTGGGTGTGCAAGGAGCCGCCAGGGGCGTGCGAGGGGTTGGGAGTGGGTTAGGAGCTGGGGGAGTGAGATAGGAGATGGGAGTGCTAGGGGTGAGTGTGCGAGGAGGTGAGTGAGTGTGGGAGGTGTTGAATGAGTGTGCAAGGAGCTGCCGTGGGTGTGCAAGGAGCCGCCAGGGGCGTGCGAGGGGTTGGGAGTGGGTTAGGAGCTGGGGGAGTGAGATAGGAGCTGGGGGAGTGTGCAAGGAGCTGGGGGAGTGTGCGAGGAGCTGGGTGAGTGTGTGAGGTGTTGAATGAGTGTGCAAGGAGCCGCCGTGGGCGTGCGAGGAGCCACTGGGGGCGTACGAGGGGCTGGGGGTGGGTTAGGAGATGGGGGAGTGAGATAGGAGATGGGTGAGTGTGTGAGGTGTTGAATGAGTGTGCAAGGAGCTGCCGTGGATGTGCGAGGAGCCGCCGGGGGCGTGCGAGGGGTTGGGAGTGGGTTAGGAGATGGGGGAGTGAGATAGGAGCTGGGTGAGTGTGCAAGGAGCTGGCTGAGTGTGTGAGGTGTTGAATGAGTGTGCAAGGAGCTGCCGTGGGTGTGCGAGGAGCCACTGGGGGCGTGCGAGGGGTTGGGAGTGGGTTAGGGGCTGCGTGAGTGTGTAAGGAGCTGGGTGTGCTAGGAGTGAGAGTGCGAGGAGCTGAGTGAGTGTGCAAGGAGCTGGGTGTGCCAGGAGTGAGGGTGCGAGGAGCTGGGTGAGTATGCGAGGAGCTGGGTGTGCTAGGAGTGAGCGAGGAGTGGAGAGACTGAGAATGGAGCTGGGTGTGCGAAGACAGGAGTGAGTGTGCTAGGGGCTGGGTGTACTAGGAGTGAGTGTGCGAGGAGTGATTGTGTGAGGAACAGGGTGTGCAAGGACGGGAGTGAGAGTGTGAGGAGCTGAGTGTGCCAGGAGCTGGGTGTGCCAGGAGCTAGGTGAGTGTGTTAGGAGCTGAGTGAGTGAGATTGGAGCTGGGTGAGTGTGCTGGGAGCTGGGCGTGCAAGGAGCTGAGTGAGTGTGCAAGAAGCTGGGCGTGCGAGGACCGGAGTGAGAGCGAGAGGAGCTCACTGAGTGTGCCAGGAGCTGGGTGTGCCAGGAGCTGGGTGAGTGTGCCAGGAGCTGGGTGTGCCAGGAGCTGGGTGAGGGCGTGAAACACAACTCCTGCACCAGCAGCAGCGCGCGGCGGCACACGTCCTCCTCGTAGTCACCTGACATCGCCTGCGTGTGCAAGGAGCCGCCGTGGGTGTGCAAGGAGCCGCCGTGGGTGTGCAAGGAGCCGCCGGGGGCGTGCGGGGGGTTGGGAGTGGGTTAGGAGCTGGGTGAGTGGGTTAGGAGCTGGGTGAGTGTGCAAGGAGCTGGGTGTGCTAGGAGTGAGTGTGCTAGGGGCTGGGTGAGTGTGTGAGGTGTTGAATGAGTGTGCAAGTAGCTGCCGTGGGTGTGCGGGGGGTTGGGAGTGGGTTAGGAGCTGGGGGAGTGAGATAGGAGCTGGGTGAGTGTGTGAGGAGATGAGTGAGTGTGCAAGGAGCTGGGTGTGCTAGGTGCTGGGTGTGCAAGGAGCTAGGTGAGCGTGTGGGGAGCTGGGTGTGCCAGGAGATGAGTGAGTGTGCGAGGAGCTGGGTGAGTGAAATAGGAGCTGGGGGAGTGGGCTAGGAGTGAGTGTGCAAGGAGCTGGGTGTGCTAGGAGTGAGTGAGCGAGGAGCTGGGTGACTGAGATAGGAGCTGGGTGTGCGAAGACAGGAGTGAGTGTGCAAGTAGTGAGTGTGCGAGGAGCTGAGTGTGTGAGGAACTGGGTGTGCAAGGAAGGGAGTGAGTGTGTGAGGAGCTGAGTGAGTGTGCGGGGAGCTGGGTGTGCAAGGAGCTGAGAGAGTGTGCCAGGAGCTGGGTGAGTGTGTGAGCAGCTGGGTGTGCCAGGAGCTGGGTGTGCCAGGGGGTGATTGTGCAAGAAGGTGGTTGTGTACAAGCTGGTGAGTGTACAAATAGGGGTGAGTGTGAGGAGCTGAGTGTGCACAGCAAGGGGGGGTGGATGTGCAATGAAGCGTGCAACACAAGGGTGTGCAATGCGTGAGCAGGGTGTGCGGGTGTGCAAAGTGTTGGTGAGCATCAGGGCGGGCGTGCAACAAGATGGGAAAACATGGCGTGGGCGTGCAACATGAGTGTGCAAAGTGGTGGTGCAATGCGTGCATGGGGGAGGTCCTTGTGCAAAGTGCAGCCCCTCGTGCAAGGCCCCACGATCATTGTGCACACTGCAAATCCTCATTCGAATCCCAGCCTCTTTTGCACACCCAGGACCTTCGTGCAAGGCCCGAGGTCCTTGTGCACAACCAAGCCCTTGTGCAAGCCGCACAAATAATTGTGCAGGACCTCAACCCCTTGTGCAAGGGCTCAAGAATTGTGCAAGGCCTCAGGACCTTTGTGCAAGGGCTCCATATTCGTGCAAGGCCTCAATAACTGTGGAAGCCTCCGATCCTCGTGCAAGGGCTCAGCATCCGTGCAAAAGCCCTGACCCTTGTGGAAGGGCCCAACAGTCGTGCAAGCCCCCGATCCTCGTGCAAGGACTCAACAGTTGCGCAAGGACCTGTGCAAGGGCTCTATGATCGTGCAAGCCCCTGATAGTCGTGCAAGGGCCCAACAACCGTGCAAGGCCCCACCCCACGCGGAAGGCCCCGATCCTCGTGCAAGGACTCAAGAACCGTGCAAGGACTCAATCATCGTGCAAAGGGTCAACAATCGTGCAAGAGCTCAACAGCCGTGCAAGCCCCTGATACTTGTGCAAGGACTCCATCCTCCTGCAGGGCTCAGTAACCGTGCAAGGCCCCACCCCACGTGCAAGGCCCGGATCCTGGTGCAAGGACTGAATCCTCGTGCAAGGCCCCGATCGTGGTGCAAGGACTCAATGTTCGTGCAAGGCCCCACCCCTCGTGCAAGGCCCAAATCCTGGTGCAAGGCTCCGCCCCTCGTGCAAGGCCCCGCCCCTCGTGCACGGCTACGATTCTGGTGTAAGGCCTCCATCCTCGTGCAAGGCCCGGATCCTCGTGCAAGGCCCCGCCCCTCGTGCAAGGCCCAAATCCTGGTGCAAGGACTCACCTATGGGGTGGCTGTGGGGCGGTCGGGGCGGCGCTGTTGGGGGGCGGCCATGGGGGGAGCTTTGTTTTGTGGGGGGGGGGGGGATTCCTGTGGGGCAGAAATGAGCTTGTGGGGCACGAGGGCGAAACCTCTGCCCCATAAGTGAACTCCCAGCCCCATAAGTGACCCCTCTGCCCCATAAGTGCCACCTCCAGCCCCACAAGTGACTCCTCTGCTCCATAAGTGAATCTTCAGACCCATAAGTGAACCCCCAGCCCCATAAGTGCCAACTCCAGCCCCATAAGTGACTCCTCAGCCCTATAAGCAAAACCTCAGCCCCATAAGTGACCCCCAGACCCATAAGTGAACTCTCAGCCCCATAAGTGAACCTTCAGACCCATAAGTGAAACCTGAGACCCACAAGTGCCACCTCCAGCCCCATAAGAGATCCCTCAGCCCCATAAGTGAACTCCCAGACCCATAAGTGCCACCTCCAGCCCCATAAGTGAACCTTCTACCCCATAAGTGAACCCTCAGCCCCATAAGAGAATCTTCAGACCCATAAGTGAACCCTCTGCCCCATAAGTGAATCTTCAGCCCCATAAGTGAACTCCCAGCCCCATAAGTGAACCCCCAGCCCCATAAGTGACCCCTCTGCCCCACAAGTGAGCTCTCTGTCCCATAACGGAAACCTCAGCCCCATAAGTGAACCCTCTGCCCCATAAGTGAATCTTCAGCCCCATAAGTGAACCCTCTGCCCCATAAGTGCCACCTCCAGCCCCATAAGTGAACCCTCAGCCCCATAAATGAATCTTCAGCCCCATAAGTGAATCTTCAGACCCATAAGTGAACTCTCTGCCCTATAAGTGAATCCTCAGCCCCATAAGTGCCAACTCCAGCCCCATAAGTGACCCCTCTGCCCCACAAGTGAACTCTCTGTCCCATAACGGAAACCTCCGCCCCATAAGTGAACCCTCTGCCCCATAAGTGAGCTCCCAGCCCCATAAGTGATCCCTCTGCCCCATAAGTGATGATTACAGCCCCATAAGTGACTCCTCCAGCCCTACAAGTGACTCCTCTGCCCCATAAGTAAATCTTCAGACCCATAAGTGACCCCTCTGCCCCATAAGTGAATCTTCAGACCCATATGTGACCCCTCAGACCCATAAGTGACCCCTCAGCCCCATAAGTGACTTCTACAGCCCCATAAGTGCCAACTCCAGCCCCATAAGTGAACTCCCAGCCCCATAAGTGACTCCTCAGCCCCATAAGTGACTCCCCAGACCCATAAGTGAACCCCCAGACCCATAAGCGAACCCTCTGCCCCATAAGTGACCTCCAGATCCATAAGTGCCACCTCCAGCCCCATAAGTGAACTCTCAGCCCCACAAGTGACTCCTCAGCCCCATAAGTGCCACTTCCGGCCCCATAAGTGACCCCTCTGCCCCATAAGTGCCACCTCCAGCCCCATAAGTGCCAACTCCAGACCCATAAGTGAACCCTCTGCCCCATAAGTGAACCCTCAGCCCCATAAGTGAACTCTCAGCCCCATAAGTGACCCCTCTGCCCCATAAGTGAATCTTCAGACCCGTAAGTGACCCCTCAGCCCCATAAGTGAACCCCCAGCCCCATAAGTGACTCCTCTGCCCCATAAGTGACTCCTCGGCCCTATAAGCAAAACCTCAGCCCCATAAGTGACCCCCAGCCCCATAAGTGAACTCTCTGCCCCATAAGTGAATTCTCAGCCCCATAAGTGACCCCCAGACCCATAAGTGCCAACTCCAGCCCCACAAGTGAACCCTCAGCCCATAAGTGAAACCCCAAACCCATAAGTGCCCCCAGACCCATAAGTGACTCCTCTGCCCCATAAGCGACCTCCAGCCCCATAAGTGATCCCCACCCCATAAGTGCCAACTCCAGCCCCATAAGTAAACCCCCAGACCCATAAGTGCCACCTCCAGCCCCATAAGTGAACCCCCCAGACCCATAAGTGAACCTTCAGCCCCACAAGTGAATCCTCAGCCCCATAAGTGAGCCCCAGCCCCATAAGTGAACCCCCAGACCCATAAGTGAACCCCCAGACCCATAAGTGACTCCTCAGACCCATAAGTGGCAACTCCTGCCCCATAAGTGCCAACTCCAGCCCCATAAGTGACTCCTCGGCCCTATAAGCAAAACCTCAGCCCCATAAGTGACCCTCAGCCCCATAAGTGAACTCCCAGACCCATAAGTGACTCCTCAGCCCCATCAGTGCCAACTCCAGCCCCATAAGTGAACTCCCAGACCCATAAGCGACTCCTCTGCCCCATAAGTGCCACCTCCGGCCCCATAAGTGACCCCTCTGCCCCATAAGTGATGATTCCAGCCCCATAAGTGACTCCACCAGCCCCACAAGTGACTCCTCTGCCCCATAAGTGAATCTTCAGACCCATAAGTGAACCTCCAGCCCCATAAGTGATCCCTCTGCCCCATAAGTGATGATTCCAGCCCCATAAGTGACTCCACCAGCCCCACAAGTGACTCCTCTGCCCCATAAGTAAATCTTCAGACCCATAAGTGACCCCTCTGCCCCATAAGTGCCACCTCCGGCCCCATAAGTGACCCCTCAGCCCCATAAGTGAACCCCCAGACCCATAAGTGCCAACTCCAGCCCCATTAGTGTTCCTCAGCCCCATAAGTGACTCCTCAGCCCCATAAGTGCCAACTCCAGCCCCATAAGTGAACTCTCAGCCCCATAAGTGATCCCCAGCCCCATAAGTGAATCCCCTGACCCATAAGTGAATCTTCAGACCCACAAGTGAACCTTCCACCCCATAACTGAATCTTCAGACCCATAACTGAACCCCCAGACCCATAAGTGCCAACTCCAGCCCCATAAGTGAACTTAAGTGCCCCCTCAGGCCCATAAGTGAACTCCCAGCCCCATAAGTGCCTCTCTGCCCCATAAGTGGATCCGAAGCCCTATAAGTGGATCCCCACCCCATAAGTGAACCCCCGGACCCATAAGTGAACCCTCAGCCCCATAAGTGAACCCTCAGCCCCATAAGTGAATCTTCAGACCCATAAGTGAATCCTCAGCCCCATAAGTGAATCGTCAGACCCATAAGTGAACCCTCAGCCCCATAAGTGAATCTTCTGCCCCATAAGTGATCCCCAGGCCCATAAGTGCCTACTCCAGCCCCATAAGTGAGCTCTCAGCCCCGTAAGTGACTCCTCAGCCCCATCAGTGCCACTTCCAGCCCCATAAGTGAACCCTCAGCCCCATAAATGAATCTTCAGCCCCATAAGTGATCCCTCTGCCCCATAAGTGACTCCTCAGCCCCATAAGTGAATCTTCAGGCCCATAAGTGACCCCTCAGCCCCATAAGTGATCCCTTCAGACCCATAAGTGAACTCCCAGACCCATAAGTGAATCTTCAGACCCATAAGTGACCCTCAGACCCATAAGTGACCCCCCCAGCCCCATAAGTGAACCCTCAGCCCCATAAGTGAATCATCAGACCCATAAGTCAAACCTCAGCCCCATAAGTGAATCGTCAGACCCATAAATGAACTCCCTTCTTCATAAGTGAATCTTCAGACCCATAAGTGAACTCTCTCCAGCCCCATAAGTGAACCCTCAGCCCCATAAGTGAATCTTCTGACACATAAGTGCCACCTCCAGCCCCATAAGTGAACTCCCAGACCCATAAGTGAACTCTCAGCCCCATAAGTGATCCCCAGCCCCTTAAGTGACTCCTCTGCCCCATAAGTGTAGACTGCAGCCCCATAAGTGAACCCCCAGCCCCATAACCCCCAGACCCATCAGTGCCAACTCCAGCCCCATAAGTGATCCCCAGACCCATAAGTGAATCCCTAGACCCATAAGTGCCAACTCCAGCCCCATAAGCGAACTTAAGTGAACCCTCAGCCCCATAAGTGACACTCAAAGCCCTATAAGTGGATCCCCACCCCATAAGTGAACCCCCGGACCCATAAGTGAACCCTCAGCCCCCTAAGTGACCCTCAGCCCCATAAGTGCCAACTCCAGCCCCATAAGTGAACTCCCAGACCCATAAGCGAACCCTCTGCCCCATAAGTGCCACCTCCGGCCCCATAAGTTAACTCTCAGCCCCATAAGTGAATCTTCAGACCCATAAGTGACCCCTCTGCCCCATAAGTGCCAACTCCAGACCCATAAGTCAACCCTCAGCCCCATAAGTAAATCGTCAGACCCATAAGTGAACTCTCTGCCCCATAAGTGAATCTTCAGACCCATAAGTGCCACCTCCAGCCCCATAAGTGAACCTCAGACCCAGAAGTGCCAACTCCAGCCCCATAAGTGCCACCTCCAGCCCCATAAGTGAACCCCCAGACCCAGAAGTGCCACCTCCAGCCCCATAAGTGAAATCCCAGACTCATAAGTGAACCTTCAGCCCCACAAGTGAATCCTCAGCCCCATAAGTGATCCCCACAACCCACAACTGCCACCCCCAGACCCACATGTGCCCCCCCAGACCCATAACAGCCCCCAGATGCCCCCCACACACCCCATATTCCCTCCACCCCCCCCATTCACCCCACATCCCCCCATCTCCCCCCTATTCACCCCATATCCCCCCCATTGACCCCATAACCCCCCATATCACGCCATACCCCCCCATTCACCCCATAACCCCCCCAACCACCCCATAATCCCTCCCATTCACCCCATACCCCCCCCATACACCCCATAACCCCCCATTCTCCCCATATCCCCCCATATCACCCCATATCTCCCCCATTCACCCCATATCCCCCCCATTCACCCCATAACCCCCCATTCACCCCATAACCCCCCGTATCACCCCATATCCCCCCCCATTGACCCCATACCCCCCCATATCACCCCGTATCCCCCCCATTCACCCCATAACCCCCCCATTCACCCCATATCCCCCCATTCACCCCATATCCCCCCCGTATCACCCCATATCCCCCCCATTCACCCCATAACCCCCCAACCACCCCATATCCCCCCCCATTCACCCCATATCCCCCCCCATTGACCCCATTCACCCCATATCACCCCATATCACCCCATATCCCCCCCCATTGACCCCATATCCCCCCATATCACCCCATATCCCCCCCATTCACCCCATATCCCCCCCCTTCACCCCATATCCCCCCCCATTCACCCCATATTCCCTCCATATCACCCCATAACCCCCGTATCACCCCATATCCCCCCCATTCACCCCATATCCCCCCATTCACCCCATAACCCCCCATATCACCCCATATCCCCCCCCATTGACCCCATATCCCCCCATATCACCCCATATCCCCCCCATTCACCCCATATCCCCCCCCTTCACCCCATATCCCCCCCCATTCACCCCATATTCCCTCCATATCACCCCATAACCCCCGTATCACCCCATATCCCCCCCATTCACCCCATATCCCCCCATTCACCCCATAACCCCCCATATCACCCCATATCCCCCCCCATTGACCCCATATCCCCCCATATCACCCCATATCCCCCCCATTCACCCCATATCCCCCCCCTTCACCCCATATCCCCCCCCATTCACCCCATATTCCCTCCATATCACCCCATAACCCCCGTATCACCCCATATCCCCCCCATTCACCCCATATCCCCCCATTCACCCCATAACCCCCCATATCACCCCATATCCCCCCCCATTGACCCCATATCCCCCCATATCACCCCATATCCCCCCCATTCACCCCATATCCCCCCCCTTCACCCCATATCCCCCCCCATTCACCCCATATTCCCTCCATATCACCCCATAACCCCCGTATCACCCCATATCCCCCCATATCACCCCATATCCTCCCCATTCACCCCATATCCCCCCATATCACCCCATATCTCCCCCATTCACCCCATACCCCCCCCATACACCCCATATCCCCCCATTCACCCCATAACCCCCCCCATTCACCCCATACCCCCCCCCTTCACCCCATACCCCCCCATTCACCCCATACCCCCCCCCTTCACCCCATACCCCCCCATTCACCCCATACCCCCCCTATATCACCCCATACCCCCCCCGTTCACCCCACAACCCCCCATATCATCCCATATTCCCCATATCACCCTATATCCCTCCAAACCACCCCATACCCCCCCCATTCACCCCATAACCCCCCATATCCCCCCATATCACCCCATATCCCCCCCATATCTCCCCCATCCACCCCATATCCCCCCCATTCACCCCATAACCCCCCATACGCCCCCCATATCACCCCATACCCCCCCATATCACCCCATAACCCCCCTATTCACCCCATAACCCCCCATATCACCCCACATCTCCCCCATTCACCCCACTCACCCCATACCCCCCCCATTCACCCCATATCCCTTTTTTCACCCCACATCCCCCCATACCCCCCCTGCTCACCCCATAACCCCCCAAATCACCCCATACCCCCCCACACTCCCCCCCATATTCCCCCATATCCCCCTACAATCCCCCCAAATCCCCCCATACCCCCCCCAAAACCCCACCCCCGTATCACCCCATACCCCCAATTCATTCACCCCATATCCCCCAAAATCCCCAAATCCCCTCACACCCCCCCATATCCCCATTCATCCCCCCCATTTCCCCCCCATATCTCCTCACAACCCCCCCAAAACCCCCCATAGCCCCCCAAATCCCCCCCAAATCCCCCAAATCCCCCCACACCCCCATTCATCCCCCCCATAACCCCCCATAATCCCCCAATATCCCCCATATCCCCCCCAAGCCCCCCATATCCCCATTCATCCGCCCCCAAAACCCCCCATATCACCCCACAACCCCCCCAAAACCCCCCATAACTCCCCAAATCCCCCACACCCCCATTCATCCCCCCCATATCCCCCCCATAATCCCCCAATAGCCCCCATATCCCCCCCCACACCCCCCATATCCCCCTACAACCCCCCCAAAACCCCCCACACCCCCCCAAATACCCCCACCAAAACCCCCAAATCCCCCCACACCCCCATTCATCCCCCCAATATCCCCCCATAATCCCCCAATTGCCCCCATATCCCCCCCCACGCCCCCCATATCCCCATTCATCCCCCCCGCAGCCCCCCATATCACCCCATATCCCCCCCACAACCCCCCCAAAACCCCCCATATTCCCCCCAAAAGCCCCCAAATGCCCCCACACCCCCATTCATCCCCCCATATCCCCCCCATAATCCCCCAATATCCCCCATATCCCCCCCCACACCCCCCATATCCCCATTCATCCCCCCCACAGCCCCCCATATCCCCCATATCCCCCTCACAACCCCCCCAAAACCCCCCATACCCCCCCAAAACCCCCCATATACCCCCCAAATCTCCCCACACCCCCATTCATCCCCCCCATATCCCCCCCATTAATCCCCCAATATCCCCCATATCCCCCCCACGCCCCCCATATCCCCATTCATAACCCCCCCATACCCCCAAATCCCCCACACCCCCATTCATCCCCCCCATATCCCCCCCATAATCCCCCAATTGCCCCCATATCCCCCCCCACACCCCCCATATCCCCATTCATAACCGCCCCACACCCCCCATATCACCCCATATCCCCCCTACAACTCCCCCAAAACCCCCCATACCCCCCCAAATCCCCCCATATCCCCCCAAACCCCCAAATCCCCCCACACCCCCATTCATTCACCCCATATCCCCCCATAATCCCCCAATATCCCCCATATCCCCCCCCACGCCCCCCATATCCCCATTTATCCGCCCCCAAAACCCCCCACATCCCCCCACAACCCCCCCAAAACACCCCATAACTCCCCAAATCCCCCACACCCCCATTCATCCCCCCCATATCCCCCCATAATCCCCCAATAGCCCCCATATCCCCCCCACGCCCCCTATACCCCATTCATAACCCCCCCCATATCCCCCATATCCCCCTTTAACTCCCCCAAAACCCCCCATAACCCCCCAAATCCCCCCATATCCCCCCAAATCCCCCCACACCCCCATTCATCCCCCCTATATCCCCCCCATAATCCCCCAATTGCCCCCATATCCCCCCCCTCGCCCCCCATATCCCCATTCATAACCCCCCCACGCCCCCCATATCCCCATTCATCCCCCCCACAGCCCCCATATCACCCATATCCCCCTCACAACCCCCCCAAAACCCCCCATACCCCCCCAAATCCCCCCATATCCCCATTCATCCCCCCCATATCCCTCCCATAATCCCCCAAAAGCCCCCATATCCCCCCCAAGCCCCCCATATCCCCATTCATAACCCCCCCACATCCCCCATTTCCCTCCACAACCCCCCCAAACCCCCATATCTCCCCAAATCCCCCCAAATCCCCCATATCCCCCCATATCCCCATTCATTCACCCCATATCCCCCCCACAGTCCCCCAGTAGCACCCATATCCCCCCCCACACCCCCCCATATCACCCCATATCCCCCCCAAATTCCACCCAAATCCCCCATATCCCCCCACACCCCCATTCATCCCCCCCATATCCCCCCCATAATCCCCCAATTGCCCCCATATTCCCCCCCACGCCCCCCATATCCCCATTCATAACCCCCCCCCACCCCCCATATCCCCCATATCCCCCTACAACTCCCCCAAAACCCCCCATAACCCCCCAAATCCCCCCATATCCCCCAAAATCCCCCCACACCCCCATTCATCCCCCCCATATCCCCCCATAATCCCCCAATTGCCCCCATATCCCCCCCACGCCCCCTATACCCCATTCATAACCCCCCCACACCCCCCCCATATCCCCCATATCCCCCTACAACCCCCCAAAACCCCCCAAATCTCCCCCAAAACCCCCCAAATCCCCCCATATCCCCCCAAGTCACCCACACCCCCATTCATCCCCCCCTTATCCCCCCCATAATCCCCCAATTGCCCTCATATCCCCCCCCCACGCCCCCCATATCCCCATTCATATCCCCCCCCAGCCCCCCCATATCCCCCATATCCCCCTACAACCCCCCAAAACCCCCCAAATCTCCCCCAAAACCCCCCAAATCCCCCCATATCCCCCCAAATCACCCACACCCCCATTCATCTCCCCCATATCCCCCCCATAATCCCCCAATAGCCCCCATATCCCCCCCCACGCCCCCCGTATCCCCATTCATCCCCCCCCACAGCCCCCCCTTATCCCCCCACCCCCCCCCCCACGACCCCCACATCCCCCCCCGCCCCCCTTTTCCCCCCCAATTCCCCCCCATTTCCCCCCAATCCCCCCCAAATCGCCCCCTCCCCCCCCCCCATTCATTCCCCCCGTCCCATTCATTCATTCATCCCCATCTGTTGCGGTTCCCACGGTCCGGTCCGAGCTCACCTGCGGTACCGGAACCGAACCGGGCCGAAAAGAGTCGAACGGAACCGAACCGGACTCGAAAAGGGCCGAACCGGAGCCGAATTGGACCGAAAAGAGCCGAACCGGAATGAATGGAGCCGAACCGCGGCCGGAAAGAGCCGAATTGAAACGAGCAGAGCCGAACCGAGCCGAACGGAACCGAACCGAGGCCGAAAAGAGCCGAATTGAAACGAGCAGAGCCGAACCGAGCCGAACGGAACCGAATCGAGGCCGGAAAGAGCCGAACCGGAGAGATTGGAGCCGAAAGGACCCGAACGGTTCCGAATGGTTCCGAATGGAGACAGACCGTGCCGAAGGGACCCGAATGGACCCGAATGGTTCCGAAAGGGTCCGAACGGGTCCAGGTGGGGGATGGGCACAGCCGAAGGGATCCGAATGGTTCCGAACGGGTTCGGATGGAGACAGACCGTGCCGAAGGGACCCGAATGAACCCGAATGGTTCCGAACGGGTCCGAACGGAGACAGACCGTGCCGAATGGACCCGAATGGACCCGAATGGTTCCGAACGGTTCCGAATGGAGACAGACCGTGCCGAAGGGACCCGAATGGACCCGAATGGTTCCGAACGGGTCCGAACGGAGACAGACCGTGCCGAAGGGACCGGAATGAACCCGAATGGTTCCGAACGGGTCCGAACGGAGACAGACCGTGTCGAATGGACCCGAATGGACCCGAATGGACCCGAATGGTTCCGAACGGAGACAGACCGTGCCGAAGGGACCCGAATGAACCCGAATGGTTCCGAACAGGTCCGAACGGGTCCGAACGGGTTCGGATGGAGACAGGCTGTGCCGAAGGGACCCGAATGGTTCCGAATGGGTCCGATCGGAGACAGACCGTACCGAATGGACCCGAATGAACCCGAATGGTGCCGAACGGGTCCGAACGGAGACAGACTATGTCAAAGGAACCCGAATGGACCCGAATGGTTCCGAACGGGTCCGAACGGAGACAGACCGTGCCGAAGGGACGCGAATGGTTCCGAATGGTTCCGAACGAGTCCAAGCGGGGGATGGGCAAAGTCGAAGGGATCCGAACGGTTCCGAATGGAACCGAACTGGCCCGGGGGGGGGTGGGGAGGGGGGTTGTAAGGGGAGAGTGGGATGGGGGCGGGGCTAAAGGGAGGGGGCGGGGCTTATGGGGCCTATAGGGTGCCTATAGGGGGTGCGGTATCTGTACGGGAGCACCTATAGGGAGCACTTATGGGGGGGTTCCTATATGGGGGGTCCTATAGGGAGCACCCCTATGGGTGCTTATGGGGGGGCACCTACAGAGAGCACTTTTGGGGGGGGTGGAGAGAACCTATAGACTCTATAGGTTTCCTAATCGTGGCTGTATAGGAAACCAGCATGCCCCTTAACTCCGCCCACCAACCAATAGCAGCGCATCATCTCCGATAGTCCCGCCTACCAACCAATGGCAACTCAGCACGCCGACTAGCCCCGCCCCCCGACCAACGGCAGCGTATCACCGCCGATGGTCTCTCCGACCCACCAATGGCAACGCAGCAACTCCCATTGACCCCTCCCCCAGACCAATAGCAACACAGTGTGCCCTTTAATCCCGCCCACCGACCAATGGCAATTCAGCACTCCCCTTACACGCGCTCACCACCCAATAGCAGCGCTGCAATCCGTTTAGTCCCGCCCCCGCTTCCCGGATTCCCGCCCTACCATTGGCCGGTCCGTAGCCACGCCCCTTTCCCAGGGTGCCCCGCGGCCCCCAAGATGGCGGCGCTGGCGGTGGCGGCGCTTCTGGCGGCGGTGGCGGCGGCCGCGGGGGGGGCGGGGCCGTGCCGGGGGGGGCTCGGCCTGCGGGTGAGCATTAATATTCATGAGGGGGGCGGGGCCAAGGGGGGTTCAAGGGGGGGATATGGGGACGGTGGGGGCAATGGGAGGCAATGCTTGGGGGGGGGGGGTATTGGGGTGAATGGGGGCAATGGGGGCATTGGGGGAAATGGGGGTGAATAGGGGGGATTTGGGGAATGGGGGGGATTGGGGGAATGGGGGCATTGGGGGCAATGGGGGAAATGGGGGCAATGAGGGCATTGGAGGGAATGGGGGCATTGGGGGAAATGGGGGCATTATGGACATTGGGGGCAATGGGGGCATTGGGGGCAATGGGGGCAATGGGGGCAATGGGGGGAATGGGGACATTGGGGGGCAATGGGGGCATTGGGGGCAATGGAGGGAATTGGGGGCATTGGGGGCAATGGGGGAAATGGGGGCAATGAGGCCATTGGAGGGAATGGGGGCATTGGGGGAAATGGGGGCACTATGGACATTGGGGGCAATGGGGGCATTGGGGGCAATGGGGACATTGGGGGGCAATGGGGGCAATGGGGGCATTAGGGACATTGGGGGCAATGGGGACATTGGGGGCAATGGGGACATTGGGGGGCAATGGGGGCAATGGGGGCATTAGGGACATTGGGGGCAATGGGGACATTGGGGGGCAATGGGGGCATTGGGGACATTGGGGACAATGGGGGCAATGGGGGCATTGGGGGCATTGGGGGCATTGGGGGCAATGGAGGGAATTGGGGGGAATGGGGGGAATGGGGGCAATGGGAGGTAATGGGGGCAATGGGGGCATTGGGGCAATGGGGGCAATGGGGGCAATGGGGGCATTAGGGGAAATGGGGCCATTGGGGGCAATGGGGGCAATGGGGGGAATGGGGAAACGGGGGCAGTGGGGGCATTTGGGACAAGGGGGTGAATGGGGGCAATGGGGGGAGTTGGGTTAATGGGGGCATTGGGGGCATTGGGGGCAATGGGGGCATTGGGGGTCAATGGGGGAATGGAGGCAATGGGGTCAATGGGGGGAATGAGGGCATTTGGGGCAATGGGGGCATTGGGGGCAATGGGGGCATTGGGGGCATTGGGGGCAATGGAGGAAATTGGGGGCAATGCGGGCATTAGGGACAATGGGGGCAGTGGGAGGAAATAGGGGCAATGGGGGCATTGGGGGGCAATGGAGGCAATGGGGCCAATGGGGGGAATGAGGGCATTTGGGGGAATGGGGGCATTGGGGGCACTGGGGGCAATGAGGGGAATTTGGGCATTGGGGGCAATGGGGGGAATGGGGTATTGGGGACAATGGGGGCATTGGGATCAATGGGGGCATTTGGGGTCAGTTGAGGGAATGGGGGCATTGGGGACAATGGGGGGGAATAGGGACATTGGGGACGTTGGTGGCAATGGGAGCATTGGGGTCAATGGGGTCATTTGGGACAAGGGCACGAATGGGACATCGGGGACAATGGTGGACATTGGGATATGGGGACAGAGGGACGTGGAGATGCGGGACCGTAGGGACAGACGGACGCTACCCCCAATGCCCCCATTGCCCCCAATGCCCCAATGCCCCCATTGCCCCCATTGTCCCCAATGCCCCCATTGCCCCCAATGCCCGCATTGCTGCCATACCCCCCATTGTCCCCATTGCCCCCAGCGTCCGCATTGCCCCCCATTGCCCCCAATGCCCCATTGCCCCCATTGCCCCCATTGCCGCCAATCCCGCCATTGCCCCCAATGCCCCCAATGCCCCCATTGCCCCCATTGCCCCCAATGCCCCCAATGCCCCCATTGCCCCCATTGCCCCCACTGCCCCCATTCCCCCCATTCCCCCCATTCTCTCCATTGCCCCCAATGCCCCCATTGACCCCAATGCCCCCATTCCCCCCATTGGCCCCAATGTCCCCAATGCCCCCAATGCCCCCATTGCCCCCATTGACCCCAATGCCCCCAGTGCCCCCATTCCCCCCATTGGCCCCAATGTCCCCAATGCCCCCAATGCCCCCATTGCCCCCATTGACCCCAATGCCCCCAATGCCCCCATTCCCCCCATTGGCCCCAATGTCCCCACTGCCCCCCATGCCCCCATTGCCCCCATTTTCCCCATTCCCCCCCATTGTCCCCAATGCCCCCATTGCCCCCATTGCCCCCACTGCCCCCATTCCCCCCATTCTCTCCATTGCCCCCAATGCCCCCATTGACCCCAATGCCCCCATTCCCCCCATTGGCCCCAATGTCCCCAATGCCCCCAATGTCCCCACTGCCCCCCATGCCCCCATTGCCCCCATTTTCCCCATTCCCCCCCATTGTCCCCAATGCCCCCATTGCCCCCATTGCCCCCATTCCCCTCAATGCCCCCATTCCCCCCATTGCCCCCCATTGCCCCCATTCCCCCCATTGCCCCCATTCCCCCCAATGCCCCCATTCCCCCTATTCCCCCCATTCCCCCCACTGCCCCCCAGTGCCCCCATTGCCCACAATGCCCCCCACGCTGCCCCCACAGCCCGGTGACAGCCGTGACGCCGAGAGCTGCACGCTGACGGTGACACTGGAGCACTCCTTCGATGCGGGTGAGGGACAGCGGTGTGACACCGCGTGTGCCGTGTGTCACACCGTACGTGTGCGTGTGACACCATTTCTGTCATGTCTCCCCCCCCCCCCCCCCCCAGGTGACCCCGTGCGGTTCCACAAACGCGGCGTCGTCACCTGGAGCGGGGGGGGGGACGTCAGCGTGACGCAGGTGGCACTGAGTGACCTGCAGCGCAGCCAGCTGAGGGTAAGGGGGGCAGCGGGGGGGCGATGGGGGCTATGGGGGCTTTGGGGGCACTGGGGGTAATGGGGGTAATGGGGGCATTGGGGGCAATGGGGGGAATGGGGGCAATGGGGGCAATGGGGGGAATGGGGGGGGATTGGGACATTGGGGGCAATTGTGGGAATTGGGGGCATTGGGGCATTGGGGGGAATGGGGGGAATTGGGGCATTGGGGGCAATGGAGGGAATGGGGGTAATGGGGGCAATGGGGGGAATGGGGGGGATGGGGGGGATGGGGGGAATGGGGTGAATTGGGGCACTGGGGGTATTGGGGGCAATGGAGGGAATTGGGGGCATTGGGGGCTTTGGGGGCAATGGGGGGAATGGGGGGGCATTGGGGGGAATGGGGGCATTGGGGGCAATGGGGGGAATGGGGGGAATGGGAGAGAATTGGGACATTGGGGACAATGGAGGGAATTGGGGGCATTGGGGGCTTTGGGGGTAATGGGGGCAGCGGGGGGGGATGGGGGCAATGGGGGCTTTGGGGGCACTGGGGGTAATGGGGGTAATGGGGGCATTGGGGGCAATGGGGGGAATGGGGGGGGATTGGGACATTGGGGGCAATTGAGGGAATTGGGGGCATTGGGGGCATTGGGGGGAATGGGGGGAATTGGGGGCATTGGGGGGAATGGGGTCACTGGGGGTAATGGGGGGAATGGGGGGGGATTGGGACATTGGGGGCAATTGTGGGAATTGGGGGCATTGGGGGCTTTGGGGGCAATGGGGGGAATTGGGGGCATTGGGGGGAATGGGGGCACTGGGGGTAATGGGGTCAAAGGGGGCATTGGGGGCAATGGGGGCAATGGGGGGGAATTGGGGCATTGGGGGCAATGGAGGGAATGGGGGTAATGGGGGCAATGGGGGGAATAGGGGGGATGGGGGGAATGGGGTGAATTGGGGCATTGGGGGTATTGGGGGCAATGGGGGGAATTGGGGGCATTGGGGGCTTTGGGGGCAATGGGGGGAATGGGGGGGCATTGGGGGGAATGGGGGCATTGGGGGCAATGGGGGGAATGGGGGGGGATTGGGACATTGGGGACAATGGAGGGAATTGGGGGCATTGGGGGCTTTGGGTGTAATGGGGGCAGCGGGGGGGGATGGGGGCAATGGGGGCATTGGGGGGAATGGGGGGGGATTGGGACATTGGGGGCAATTGAGGGAATTGGGGGCATTGGGGGCTTTGGGGGCAATGGGGGGAATTGGGGGCATTGGGGGGAATGGGGTCAATGGGGGTAATGGGGTCAATGGGAGCATTGGGGGCAATGGGGGGGAATTGGGGCATTGGGGGCAATGGAGGGAATGGGGGTAATGGGGGCAATGGGGGGTAATGGGGGCAATGGGGGGTAATGGGGTCAATGAGGGCAATGGGGGCAATGGGGGGGAATTGCGGCATTGGGGGCAATGGAGGGAATTGGGGGCATTGGGGGGAATGGGGGGTAATGGGGGCAATGGGGGCATTGGGGTCAATGGAGGGAATGGCGGTAATGGGATCAATGGGGGCAATGGGGGGAATGGGGGGAATTGGGGCATTGGGGGCAATGGAGGGAATGGGGGTAATGGGGGCAATGGGGGGAATGGGGGGGATGGGGGGAATGGGGTGAATTGGGGCACTGGGGGTATTGGGGGCAATGGAGGGAATTGGGGGCAATGGGGGGAATGGGGGCTTTGGGGGGAATGGGGGCAATGGGGGCATTGGGGGCATTGGGGACAATGGGGGGGAATTTGGGCATTGGGGGCAATGGAGGGAATTGGGGGCAATGGGGGAATGGGGAGTAATGGGGGCAATGGGGGCAATGCGGTCAATGGGGGCAATGGGGGGAATGGAGGGGAATTGGGGCATTGGGGGCATTGGGGCAATGGGGGAAATGGGGTCAATTGGGGCATTGGGGGCAATGGGGGGCATGGGGGGTAATGGGGGTAATGGGGGGGAATTGGGGTATTGGAGGCAATGGGGGGAATTGGGGGCATTGGGGGGAACGGGGGGTAATGGGGGCAATGGGGGTAATGGGGTCAATGGAGGGAATGGCGGTAATGGGATCAATGGGGGTAATGGGGAGAAATGGGGGGGATGGGGGCTTTGGGGGCTTTGGGGGCAATGGGGGCATTGGGAGCTATGGGGGCAGTGGGGGTGATGGGGTCAATGGGGGCAATGGGGGGAATGGGGGGAATTGGGGCATTGGGGGCAATGGAGGGAATGGGGGTAATGGGGGCAATGGAGGGAATTGGGGGCATTGGGGGCTTTGGGGGCATTGGGGGGAATGGGGGGGAATTGGGGGCATTGGGGGGAATGGGGGCATTGGGGGCACTGGGGGCAATGGGGGGAATGGGAGAGAATTGGGACATTGGGGACAATGGAGGGAATTGGGGGCATTGGGGGCTTTGGGTGTAATGGGGGCAGCGGGGGGGGATGGGGGCAATGGGGGCTTTGGGGCCATTGGGGGGAATGGGGGCTTTGGGGGCAATGGGGGCAATGGGGGGAATGGGGGGAATAGAGGGGAATTGGGGCATTGGGGGCATTGGGGCAATGGGGGAAATGGGGTCAATTGGGGCATTGGGGGCAATGGGGGGCATGGGGGGTAATGGGGGTAATGGGGGGGAATTGGGGTATTGGAGGCAATGGAGGGAATTGGGGGCATTGGGGGGAACGGGGGGTAATGGGGGCAATGGGGGTAATGGGGTCAATGAGGGCATTGGGGGCAATGGGGGCAATGGGGGGGAATTGGGGCATTGGGGGCATTGGGGGCTATGGAGGGAATGGGGGCAATGGGGGCAATGGGGGGGATGGGGGCAATGGGGGCAATGGGGGCTTTGGGGGCAATGGGGGGAATGGGAGGGAATGGAGGGAATTTGGGGGCAATGGGAGGAATTGGGGACAATGGGGGCAATGGGAACATTGGGGTCTTTGGGGGCAATGGGGCCGTCCATATGGGGCCATCCTTATGGGGCCGTCATTATGGGGCCGTCCATATGGGGCCATCCTTATGGGGCCGTCATTATGGGGCCATTATGGGGCCATCCTTATGGGGCCTTCCTAAGGGGGCTGTCCTTATGGGGCCGTCCTTATGGGGCCATTATAGGTCTGTCCTTGTGGGGCTGTTATGGGGTCATCCTTATGGGGCCGTCCTTATGGGGCCATTATGGGGCCTTCCTTATGGGGCTGTCCTTATGGGTCTGTCCTTATGGGGCTGTTATGGGGCCGTCATTATGGGGCTGTCCTTATGGGGCCGTTCTTATGGGGCTGTTATGGGGTCATTCTTATGGGGCCGCCCTTATGGGGCCATTATGGGGCCATCCATATGGGGCCGTGCTTATAGGGCCATCCTTATGGTGCCGTCCTTATGGGTCTGTCCTTTTGGGGCCGTTATGGGGCCGTCCTTATTGGACCGTCCTTATGGGGCTGTTATGGAGTCATCCTTATGGGGCCGTCCTTATGGGGCCTTTATGGGGTCGTCCTTATAGGGCTGTTCTTATGGGTCTGTCTGGGGCCGTCCTTATGGGTCTGTCCTTATGGGGCTGTTATGGGGCCATCCTTATAGGGCTGCCCTTATGGGGCCGTTATGGGGCTGTCCTTATGGGGCTGTTACGGGGTCATTCTTATGGGTCTGCCCTTATGGGACCATTATGGGGCCATCCTTATGGGGCTGTTATGGGGCCATAATGGGGCCGTCCTTATGGGGCCGTTATGGGGCCATAATGGGGCCGTAATGGGGCCGTCCTTATGGGTCTGTCCTTATGGGGCTGCTATGGGGCCGTTATGGGGCCGTTATGGGGCCGTTATGGGGCCGTAATGGGGCCGTCCTTATGGGGCCGTTATGGGGCTGCTATGGGGCCGTTATGGGGCCGTTATGGGGCCGTCCTTATGGGGCCGTCCTTATGGGGCCGTTATGGGGCTGCTATGGGGCCGTTATGGGGCCGTAATGGGGCCGTCCTTATGGGGCCGTTATGGGGCTGCTATGGGGCCGTTATGGGGCCGTTATGGGGCCGTAATGGGGCCGTCCTTATGGGGCCGTTATGGGGCTGCTATGGGGCCGTAATGGGGCCGTTATGGGGCTGCTATGGGGCCGTTATGGGGCCGTTATGGGGCCGTAATGGGGCCGTAATGGGGCCGTCCTTATGGGGCCGTTATGGGGCTGCTATGGGGCCGTTATGGGGCCGTTATGGGGCCGTAATGGGGCCGTCCTTATGGGGCCGTTATGGGGCTGCTATGGGGCCGTTATGGGGCCGTAATGGGGCCGTCCTTATGGGGCCGTTATGGGGCTGCTATGGGGCCGTTATGGGGCCGTAATGGGGCCGTAATGGGGCCGTCCTTATGGGGCCGTTATGGGGCTGCTATGGGGCTGTTATGGGGCCGTAATGGGGCCGTCCTTATGGGGCCGTTATGGGGCTGCTATGGGGCCGTTATGGGGCTGTAATGGGGCCGTAATGGGGCCGTCCTTATGGGGCCGTTATGGGGCTGCTATGGGGCCGTTATGGGGCCGTTATGGGGCCGTAATGGGGCCGTCCTTATGGGGCCGTTATGGGGCTGCTATGGGGCCGTTATGGGGCCGTAATGGGGCCGTCCTTATGGGGCCGTTATGGGGCTGCTATGGGGCCGTTATGGGGCCGTAATGGGGCCGTAATGGGGCCGTCCTTATGGGGCCGTTATGGGGCTGCTATGGGGCCGTTATGGGGCCGTTATGGGGCCGTTATGGGGCCGTAATGGGGCCGTCCTTATGGGGCCGTTATGGGGCCGTAATGGGGCCGTAATGGGGCCATCCTTATGGGGCCGCAGGCGCTGTCGGCGCAGGACGGGCTGTACCGGATCCGGGTGCCCAGCGGTGCCGGCTTCGTGTCGTCCTTCGTCAGGGCGGTCAGTGCCACCAGCTGTCCCCATGTCCCCCTGTCCCCATTGACCCCATTGACCCCATTGACCCCATTGACCCCATTGACCCCATTGACCCCATGTCCCACTGACCCCATGTCCCCATTGACCCCATTGACCCCATGTCCCCATTGACCCCCATGTCGCCATGTCCCCAACTCCCCAATGACGCCAAGTCCCCAATGCCCCCAAGGCCCCCATTCCCCCCATTCCCCCATTGCCCCCATTTCCCCCATTCACCCCAACGCCCCCCACATCCCCAATACCCCCAATGCCCCCATTGCCCCCATTGCCCCCATTGCCCCCAATGCTCCCGTTGCCCCCATTGCCCCCATTCCCCCCATTTCCCCCATTGCCCCCATTGCCCTCATTTCCCCCATTGCCCCCCTTTCCCCCAATGCCCCCATTCCCGCCATTGCCCCCAAGGCCCCCATATCCCCCATTGCCCCCAATGCCCCCATTCACCCTATTTCCCCCATTGCCCCCAATGCCCCCAATGCCCCCATTGCCCCCACTGCTCCCATTGCCCCCATTCCACCCAGTGCCTCCAAAGCCCCCATTTCCCCCATTTCCCCCATTGCCCCCATTCTCCCCATTCCCCCAGTGCCCCCATTCACCCTATTTCCCCATTGCCTCCAATGTCCCCATTGCCCCCAATGCCCCCAATGCCCCCATTGCCCCCATTGTCCCCATTGCCCCCATTGCCCCCATTGCCCCCAATTCCCCCATTCACCCCAACACTCCCCACATCCCCAATACCCCCAATGTCCCCAATTCCCCCATTGACCCCATTCCCCCCATTCCCCCATTGCCCCCATTTCCCGCATTGCCCCCAATGCCCTCATTCACCCCATTTCCCCCAATGCCCCCAATGCCCCCATTGCCCCCATTCTCCTCATTCCCCCCGTTCCCCGAATTGCCCCCAATGCCCCCATGTTCCCCATTTACCCCATTGCCCCCATTGCCCCCATTCTCCCCATTCCCTCATTGCCCCCATTGCCCCCATTGCCCCCATTGCCCCCATTTCCCCCATTGCCCCCATTGCTCTCATTGCCCCCATTCTCCCCATTCCCTCCATTCCCCCCCTTTCCCCCAATGTCCCCATTCTCCCCATTCTCCCCATTCCCCCCATTCTCCCCATTCCCTCATTGCCCCCATTTCCCCCATTGCCCCCATTCTCCCCATTCCCCCCATTCCCCAAATTGCCCCCAATGCCCCCATTCCCCCTATTTCCCCCATTGCCCCCATTGCTCTCATTGCCCCCATTCTCCCCATTCCCTCCATTCCCCCCCTTTCCCCCAATGTCCCCATTCTCCCCATTCTCCCCATTCTCCCCATTCCCCCCATTCTCCCCATTCCCTCATTGCCCCCATTTCCCCCATTGCCCCCATTCTCCCCATTCCCCCCATTCCCCAAATTGCCCCCAATGCCCCCATTCCCCCTATTTCCCCCATTGCCCCCATTGCTCTCATTGCCCCCATTCTCCCCATTCCCTCCATTCGCCCCCTTTCCCCCAATGCCCCCATTCCCCCCATTGCCCCCATTCCCCCCATTCCCCCCATTCCCCCCATCGCCCCCCACACCCCCAGTACCCCCAATATCTCCAACCCCCCTCCCTTTACCTCCCCCCCCCCCCCATTCCCCCCCCTCCACCCCACAACAGTGCTCCCTGCTGGAGTCGGGGCTGTCGGACCAGCTGACCCTGCAGCTGGACGTGGCTGGGAACGTGGTGGCCGTGGGGGTGGTGGCCTTGCCAGGGAATTGTCACGGCCGCCACGTCGGGGACAGCGAGCTGCACAGCTTCAACAGCAGCGTCACGCTGCGCCACCCGCTGCCTGCCGCCGTGTGAGTGCGGGACGGGGGCTGCTGGGGGGGGGGGGGGGAGTGGGGGCATTGGGGGCATTGGGGGGAATGGGGGGAATGGGGGGAATGGGGGGAATGGGGGCTTTGGGGGGAATGGGGGGAATGGGGGCTTTGGGGGGAGTGGGGGGAATGGGGGCAATGGGGGCTTTGGGGGCAATGGGGGCAATGGGGGGAATAAGGGGAATGGGGGCATTGGGGGCTTTGGGGGCAATGGGGGGAATGGGGGCATTGGGGGCTTTGGGGGCAATGGGGGGAATGGGGGCATTGGGGGCATTGGGGTCAATGGGGGCTTTGGGGGGAGTGGGGGGAATGGGGGCAATGGGGGCAATGGGGCCAATGGGGGCATTGGGGGCAATGGGGACATTGGGGGGAATGGGGGGAATGGGGGCATTGCGGGCAATGGGGGGAATTGGGGCATTGGGGGCAATAGGGGGAATGGGGGGAATGGGGGGCAATGGGGGAATGGGGGCATTGGGGGGAATGGGGGGAATGGGGGCATTGGGGGCAATGGGGGCATTGGGGGCAATGGGGGCAATGGGGGCATTGGGGGGAATGGGGGCATTGGGGGGAATGGGGGGAATGGGGGCAATGGGGGCTTTGGGGGGAGTGGGGGGAATGGGGGCAATGGGGGGAATTGGGGCATTGTGGGCAATGGGGGGGATGGGGGGAATGGGGGCATTGGGGGGAATGGGGGCAATGGGGGCAATGGGGGGGATGGGGGCTTTGGAAGCAATGGGGGCAATGGGGGCAATTTGGGGAATGGGGGCATTGGGGGGAATGGGGAAAATGGGGGGGATGGGGGCAATGGGGGCATTGGGGGCAATGGGGTCAATGGGGGCTTTGGGGGGAGTGGGGGCATTGGGGGGAATGGGGGCAATGGGGACATTGGGGGCAATGGGGGCAATGGGGGCAGTGGGGTCAATAGGAGGAATGGGGGCATTGGGGGCATTGGAGTCAATGGGGGCTTTGCGGGGAGTGGGGGGAATGGGGGGAATGGGGGCAATGGGGACATTGGGGGCAATGGGGGCAGTGGGGTCAATAGGAGGAATGGGGGCATTGGGGGCATTGGGGTCAATGGGGGCTTTGCGGGGAGTGGGGGGAATGGGGCCAATGGGGGCATTGGGGGCAATGAGGACTATGGGGACAATGGGGTCAATGAAGGGCAATGGGGGAAATGGGGTGAATGGGGGAGATGGGGCCATTGGGGGAATGGGGGCAATGGGGGAAATGGGGGCAATGGGGGCAATGGGGCCATTGGGGCTAATGGGGGCATTGGCTCAATAGGAGGAATGGGGGCATTGGGGGCATTGGGGTCAATGGGGCTTTGGGGGGAGTGGGGGGAATGGGGGGAATGGGGGCATTGGGGGGAATGGGGGCAATGGAGGTAATGGGGTCAAGGGGGACATTTGGGACTTTGGGGGGAATGGGGGCAATGGAGGAATTGGGAAGAATGGGGGCAATTGAGGGCAATGCGGGAAATGGGGGGAATGGGGGAAATGGGGGCAATGGGCGGAAGGGGAGGAATGGGGACATTGGGGGGAATGGGGGCAATGGGGGCAATGGGGGCTTCGGGGGGAATGGGGGGGTTGGGGGGGATGGAGGGAAGGGGGGCAATGGGGGGAATGGGGTGAATGGGGGCAATGGGGGCTTCGGGGGGAATGGGGGCATTGGGGGAAATTGGGGGAATGGGGGGAATGGGGGCAATGGGGGGAATGGGGGCAATGGGGGCTTTGGGGGGAGTGGGGGGAATGGGGGCAATGGGGGAATGGGGGGAATGGGGGCATTGGGGGCAATGGGGGCATTGGGGTCAATGGGGGCTTTGGGGGGAATGGGGGGAATGGGGGCTTTGGGGGCAATGGGGGCATTGGGGTCAATGAAGGGCAATCGGGGCAGTGGGGGCAATGGGGGCATTGGGGGCAATGGGGGCATTGGGGTCAATGAAGGGCAATCGGGGCAGTGGGGGCAATGGGGGCATTGGGGGCAATGGGGGCATTGGAGGCAATGGGGGCAATGGGGGGAATGGGGGGAATTGGGGCAATGGGGGAAATGGGGGCATTGGGGGCAATGGGGGAATGGGGGGAATGGGGGCAATGGGGGGAATGGGGGAATGGGGGCAATGGGGGCAATGGGGGCATTGGAGGCAATGGGGGCAATGGGGCAATGGGGGCAATGGGGGCATTGGAAGCAATGGGGTCGCTATGGGTGCACTATGAGGATCCTATAGAGTTTCTGTAGGGACAAGAAAACTACGAGGCTCCTATAGGGATTTTGTAGGGACAAGGAGTCACTATGAGGATCCTATAGGGATTCTATGGGGTCAAGGGGTCCTATTGGAATCCTATAGGGCTTCTATAGGGACAAGAGGCGCTATTGGAATGTTATGGGGTTTCTATAGGGACAAGGAGGCACTATGAAGATCCTATTGGGGTTGTATAGGAACAAGGAGTCCTATTGGAATCCTATAGGGATTCTATAGGGTCACAGGGCACTCAGAGGATCTTATAGGGGCTCTACAGGAACTGGAACACTGTGAAGATCCTATAGGGGTTCTATAGGAACTGGAACACTGTGGAGATCCTATAGGGCTTCTATAGGGTCAGAGAGCACTCAGAGGATCCTATAGGGGTTCTACAGGAACTGGAACACTGTGAAGATCCTATAGGGCTTCTATAGGGTCACAGGGCATTCAGAGGATCCTATAGGGATTCTATAGGAACAAGGAGCCCGATTGGAATCCTATAGGGATTCTATAGGGTCACAGGGCACTCAGAGGATCCTATAGGGGTTCTATAGGAACTGGAACACTGTGAAGATCCTATAGGGCTTCTATAGGGTCACAGAGCACTCAGAGGATCCTATAGGGGTTCTATAGGAACTGGAACACTGTGAAGATCCTATAGGGCTTCTATAGGGTCACAGGGCACTCAGAGGATCCTATAGGGGTTCTACAGGAACTGGAACACTGTGAAGATCCTATAGGGCTTCTATAGGGTCACAGGGCACCATGAGGATCCTATAGGGGTTCTATAGGAACTGGAACACTGTGAAGATCCTATAGGGCTTCTATAGGGTCACAGGGCATTCAGAGGATCCTATAGGGATTCTATAGGAACAAGGAGCCCTATTGGAATCCTATAGGGCTTCTATAGGGTCACAGGGCACCATGAGGATCCTATAGGGATTCTATAGGAACAAGGAGCCCGATTGGAATCCTATAGGGCTTCTATAGGGTCACAGAGCACTCAGAGGATCCTATAGGGATTCTATAGGAACTGGAACACTGTGGAGATCCTATAGGGCTTCTATAGGGTCACAGGGCACCATGAGGATCCTATAGGGGTTCTGTAGGAACAAGGAGCCCTATTGGAATCCTATAGGGCTTCTATAGGGTCACAGGACACCATGAGGATCCTATAGGGATTCTATAGGAACTGGAACACTGTGAAGATCCTATAGGGCTTCTATAGGGTCACAGGGCATTCAGAGGATCCTATAGGGATTCTATAGGAACAAGGAGCCCGATTGGAATCCTATAGGGATTCTATAGGGTCACAGGGCACTCAGAGGATCCTATAGGGGCTCTACAGGAACTGGAACACTGTGAAGATCCTATAGGGCTTCTATAGGGTCACAGGGCACCATGAGGATCCTATAGGGATTCTATAGGAACAAGGAGCCCTATTGGAATCCTATAGGGCTTCTATAGGGTCACAGGGCACCGTGAGGATCCTATAGGGATTCTATAGGAACAAGGAGCCCTATTGGAATCCTATAGGGCTTCTATAGGGTCACAGGGCACCATGAGGATCCTAGGGGGGGGGGGGTGTCACAGCCTCGTCCCTATGGGACCCCTTCTGAATTTGGGGTCACTTTGGGGGGGGTCTTCACCCCCATTTCCCCCCCCCCCCCCCCAAACCCCAAAAGCCCCGAGACGGCGGCGTTCATCCGGCACCTGGAACAGGAGCAGGCGCAGCGCGCCAGGACCCCCCAGGAGCAGCGCTCCTTCTTCGCCAAATACGTACGGACCTCCCCCCAAAATCCCCCCCCAGTTCACCCCAAAACCCCCCCACCCCCCCCCAGGACCCCCACGAACCCCAAAAACCCCATAAAACCCCCCAAAATCCCCCCCAATTCACCCCAAAACCCACCGCCCCACCCCCAGGACCTCAAGAAAACCCAAAGCCCCCCTACCACCCCCCCCCCTCAAACCCCCCCCCCCCAAAATCCCCCCCCAGCTCACCCCAAAACCCACCACCCCCCCCCAGGACCCCCACGAACCCCAAAAACCCCATAAAACCCCCCCAAATCCCCCCCAATTCACCCCAAAACCCACAGCCCCCCCCCCCAGGAGCAGCGCTCCTTCTTCGCCAAATACGTACGGACCCCCCCCCAAAATCCCCCCCCAGTTCACCCCAAAACCCCCCCACCCCCCCCCAGGACCCCCACGAACCACAAAAACCCCATAAAACCCCCCCAAATCCCCCCCAATTCACCCCAAAACCCACCGCCCCCCCCCCCCCAGGACCTCAAGAAAACCCTAAGCCCCCCTACCACCCCCCCCCCCAACCCCCCCCCCAAAATTTCACCCCAGTTCACCCCCAAAACCCCCCCACCCCCCCCCAGGACCCCCCCAAACCCCAAAAACCCCATAAAACCCCATAAAACCCCATAAACCCCCCCCAAATCCCCCCCAGTTCACCCCAAAACCCACCGCCCCCCCCCCCCAGGAGCAGCGCTCCTTCTTCGCCAAATACGTACGGACCCCCCCCCAAAATCCCCCCCCAATTCACCCCAAAACCCCCCCACCCCCCCCAGCATCCCCCCAAACCCCACAAACCCCATAAAACCCCCCCAAATCCCCCCCAATTCACCCCAAAACCCACCGCCCCACCCCCAGGACCTCAAGAAAACCCAAAGCCCACCTACCACCCCACCCTCAAAATCCCCCCCCCAAAATCCCCTACAATTCAACCCAAAACCCACCGCCCCCCAACCCAGGATCCCCCCAAACCCTAAAAACCCCTTAAATCCCCCCGAAATCCCCCATAATTCACCCCGAAACCCACCGCCCCCCCCCCCCGGAGCAGCGCTCCTTCTTCGCCAAATACGTACGGACCCCCCCCCAAAATCCCCCCCCAGTTCACCCCAACCCCCCCCACTCCCTCCCAGGACCCCCTCAAACCCCAAAAACCCCATAAAACCCCCCCAAATCCCCCCCAATTCACCCCAAAACCCACCGCCCCCCCCCCCAGGAGCAGTGCTCCTTCTTCGCCAAATACGTACGGACCCCCCCCCAAAATCCCCCCCCAGTTCACCCCAAAACCCCCCACCCCCCCCCAGGACCCCTCCAAACCCCAAAAACCCCATAAAACCCCCCCAAATCCCCCCCAATTCACCCCAAAACCCACCGCCCCCCCCCCCCAGGACCCCAATTAACCCCTAAGCCCCCCTACAACCCCCCCCCTCAAACCCCCCCCCACAAAATCCCCCAAATTCACCCCAAAACCCACCACCCCCCCCCAGGATCCCCCCAAACCCCAAAAACCCCATAAAACCCCCCCAAATCCCCCCTAATTCACCCCAAAACCCACCGCCCCCCCCCAGGACGCCAAGAAAACCCAAAGCCCCCCTACCACCCCCCCCCCTCAAACCCCCCCCCCAAAATCCCCCCCCAGTTCACCCCAAAACCCCCCTACCCCCCTCCAGGTCCCCCACGAACCCCAAAAACCCCATAAAACCCCCCCAAATCCCCCCTAATTCACCCCAAAACCCACCGCCCCCCCCCCCCAGGACCTCAAGAAAACCCTAAGCTCCCCTACCACCCCCCCCCTCAAACCCCCCCCCCAAAATCCCCCCCCAGTTCACCCCAACCCCCCCCACTCCCTCCCAGGACCCCCACAAACCCCAAAAAACCCATAAAACCCCCCCAAATCCCCCCCAATTCACCCCAAAACCCATCGCCCCCCCCCCCCAAGGAGCAGCGCTCCTTCTTCGCCAAATACGTACGGACCCCCCCCCAAAATCCCCCCCCAGTTCACCCCAAAACCCCCCCACCCCCCCCCAGGACCCCCACGAACCACAAAAACCCCATAAAACCCCCCCAAATCCCCCCCAATTCACCCCAAAACCCACCGCCCCCCCCCCAGGACCCCAAGAAAACCCTAAGCCCCCCTACCATCCCCGCCCCTCAAATCCCCCCCCCAAATCCCCTACAATTCACCCCAAACCCCCCCAACTCCCCCCCAGGATCCCCCCAAACCCCAAAAACCCCATAAAATTCCCCCAAATCCCCCCCAATTCACCCCAAAACCCACCGCCCCCCCCCCAGGACCTCAAGAAAACCCTAAGCTCCCCTACCACCCCCC